>NC_090447.1:678767598-681185949 GCF_031143425.1 Pleurodeles waltl
TTTTTGAAAACTAGAGACCTAAGGGAATCCAAGATGGGGTGACTTGTGGGCCTCCGTCCAGGTTATGTTACCCAGAATCCTTTGCAAACCTCAAAATTAGGCTAACAAAACACATTTTCCTCACATTTCTATGACAGAAAGTTTTGGAATCTGAGAGGAGGGACAAATTTCCTTCCACCCAGCGTTCCCCCCAGTCTCCCGATGAAAATGGTACCTCACTTGTGTGGGTAGGCCTAGCGCCCGCGACAGGAAATGCCCCAAAACGCAACGTGGACACATCCCATTTTTTCAAAGAAAACAGAGCTGTTTTTTGCAAAGTGCCTACCTGTAGATTTTTGTGTCTAGCTCATCGGGCACCTAGGGAAACCTACCAAACCTGTGCATTTTTGAAAACTAGAGACCTAAGGGAATCCAAGATGGGGTGACTTTTGGGGCTATGACCAGGTTCTCTTACCCAGAATCCTTTGCAAACCTCAAAATTTGGCTAAAAAAACACATTTTCCTCACATTTCGGTGACAGAAGGTTCTGGAATCTGAGAGGAGGGACAAATTTCCTTCCACCCAGCATTCCCCCAAGTCTCCTGATAAAAATAGTACCTCACTTGTGTGGGTAGGCCTAGCGCCCGCGACAGGATATGCCCCAAAACACAACGTGGACACATTCAATTTTTTCACAGAAAAGAGAGCTGTTTTTTGCAAAGTGCCTACCTGTAGATTTTGGCCTCTAGCTCAGCCGGCACCTAGGGAAACATACCAAACCTGTGCATTTTTGAAAACTAGAGACCTAGTGGAATCCAAGATGGGGTGACTTGTGGGGCTCTGACCAGGTTCTGTTACCCAGAAACCATTGCAAACCTCAAAATTTGGCTAAAAAACACATTTTCCTCACATTTGGGTGACAGAAAGTTCTGGAATCTGAGAGGAGACACAAATTTCCTTCCACTCAACGTTCCCCCAAGTCTTCCGATAAAAATGTTACCTTACTTGTGTGGGTAGGCCTAGCGCCCGCGACAGGATATGCCCCAAAACACAACGTGGACACATCCCTTTTTTTCACTGAAAAATAGAGCTGTTTTTTGCAAAGTGCCTACCTGTAGATTTTGGCCTCTAGCTCAGCCGGCACCTAGGGAAACCTTCCAAACCTGTGCATTTTTGAAAACTAGAGACCTAGGGGAATCCAAGATGGGGTGACTTGTGGGGCTCTGACCTGGTTCTGTTACCCAGAATCCTTTGCAAACCTCACAATTTGGCTAAAAAAACACATTTTCCTCACATTATGGTGACAGAACGTTCTGGAATCTGAGAGGAGACACAAATTTCCTTCCACCCAGCGTTCCCCCAAGTCTCCCGATAAAAATGGTACCTCACTTGTGTGGGTAGGCCTAGCGCCTGTGACAGGAAATGCCCCAAAACGCAACGTGGACACATCCCATTTTTTCACAGAAAACAGAGCTGTTTTTTGCAAAGTGCCCACCTGTAGATTTTGACCTCTAGCACAGCCGGCACCTAGGGAAACCCACCAAACCTGTGCATTTTTGAAAACTAGAGACCTAGGGGAATCCAAGATGGGGTGACTTGAGGGGCTCTGACCAGGTTCTGTTACCCAGAATCCTTTGCAAACCTATAAATTTGGCTAAAAAAACACATGTTCTCACATTTCTGTGACAGAAAGTTCTGGAATCTGAGAGGAGGCACAAATTTCCTTCCACCCAGCGTTCCCCCAAGTCACCAGATAAAAATGATAGCTCACTTGTGTGGGTAGGCCTAGCGGCCGCGACAGGAATTGCCCCAAAGCACAACGTGGACACATCCCATTTTTTGACAGAAAACAGAGCTGTTTTCTGCAAAGTGCCTAGCTGTAGATTTTGGCCTCTAGCTCAGCCGGCACCTAGGGAAACCTACCAAACCTGTGCATTTTTTAAAACTAGAGACCTAAGGGAATCCAAGATGGGGTGACTTGTGGGGCTCCGTCCAGGTTATGTTACCCAGAATCCTTTGCAAACCTCAAAATTTGGCTAACAAAACACATTTTCCTCACATTTCGGTGACAGAAAGTTCTGGAATCTGAGAGGAGGGACAAATTTCCTTCCACCCAGCGTTCCCCCAAATCTCCCGATAAAAATGGTACCTCACTTGTGTGGGTAGGCCTAGCGCCCGCGACAGGAAATGCCCCAAAACGCAACGTAGACACATCCCATTTTTTCACAGAAAAACAGAGCTGTTTTTTGCAAAGTGCCTACCTGTAGATTTTGGCGTCTAGCTCATCGGGCACCTAGGGAAACTTACCAAACCTGTGCATTTTTGAAAACTAGAGACCTAGGGGAATCTAAGATGGGGTGACTTGTGGGGCTCTGACCAGGTTCTGTTACCCAGAAACCTTTGCAAACCTCACAATTTGGCTAAAAAAACAACATTTTCCGCACATTATGGTGAAACAACGTTCTGGAATCTGAGAGGAGCCACAAATTTCCTTCCACCCAGCGTTCCCCCAAGTCTCCCGATAAAAATGGTACCTCACTTGTGTGGGTAGGCCTAGCGCCTGTGACAGGAAATGCCCCAAAACGCAACGTTGACACATCCCATTTTTTCACAGAAAACAGAGCTGTTTTTTGCAAAGTGCCTACCTGTAGATTTTGGCCTCTAGCACAGCCGGCACCTAGGGAAACCTACCAAACCTGTGCATTTTTTAAAACTAGAGACGTAGGGGAACCCTAGATGGGGTGACTTGTGGGGCTCTGACCAGGTTCTGTTACCTAGAATCCTTTGCAAACCTCAAAATTTGGCTAAAAATCACATTTTCCTCACATTTCGGTGACAGAAAGTTCTGGAATCTGAGAGGAGGGACACATTTCCTTCCACCCAGCATTCCCCCAAGTCTCCCGATAAAAATGGTACTCCAATTGTGTGGGTAGCCCTAGCGCCCGCGACAGGAAATACCCCAAAGCACAACGTGGACAGATCACATTTTTTGACAGAACACAGAGCTGTTTCTTGCAAAGTGCCTACCTGTAGATTTTGACCTCTAGCTCAGCCGGCACCTAGGGAAACCTACCAAACCTGTGCATTTTTGAAAAGTAGAGACCTAGGGGAATCCAAGATGGTGTGACTTGTGGGGCTCTGACCAGGTTCTGTTACCCAGAATCCTTTGCAAACCTCAACATTTTGCTAAAAAACACATTTTCCTCACATTTCGGTGACAGAAAGTTCTGGAATCTGAGAGGAGGGACAAATTTCCTTCCACCCAGCGTTCCCCCAAATCTCCCGATAAAAATGGTACCTCACTTGTGTGGGTAGGCCTAGCGCCCGCGACAGGAAATGCCCCAAAACGCAACGTGGACACATCCCATTTTTTCACAGAAAACAGAGCTGTTTTTTGCAAAGTGCCTACCTGTAGATTTTGGCGTCTAGCTCATCGGGCACTTAGGGAAACTTATCAAACCTGTGCATTTTTGAAAACTAGAGACCTAGGGGAATCTAAGATGGGGTGACTTGTGGGGCTCTGACCAGGTTCTGTTACCCAGAATCCTTTGCAAACCTCACAATTTGGCTAAAAAAAACACATTTTCCTCACATTATGGTGACAGAACGTTCTGGAATCTGAGAGGAGACACAAATTTCCTTCCACCCAGCGTTCCCCCATGTCTCCCGATAAAAATGGTACCTCACTTGTGTGGGTAGGCCTAGCGCCCGCGACAGGAAATGCCCCAAAACGCAACGTGGACACATCCCATTTTTTCACAGAAAACAGAGCTGTTTTTTGCAAAGTGCCTACCTGTAGATTTTGGCCTCTAGCTCAGCCGGTACCTAGGGAAACCTACCAAACCTGTGCATTTTTGAAAACTAGAGACCTAGGGGAATCCAAGATGGGGTGACTTGAGGATCTCTGACCAGGTTCTGTTACCCAGAATCCTTTGCAAACCTCAAAATTTGGCTAAAAAAACACATGTTCTCACATTTCTGTGACAGAAAGTTCTGGAATCTGAGAGGAGGCACAAATTTCCTTCCACCCAGCATTCCCCCAAGTCACCCGATAAAAATGATACCTCACTTGTGTGGATAGGCCTAGTGCCCGTGACAGGAAATGCCCCAAAACGCAACGTGGACACATCCCATTTTTTCACAGAAAACAGAGCAGTTTTTTGCAAAGTGCCTACCTGTAGATTTTGACCTCTAGCACAGCCGGCACCTAGGGAAACCTACCAAAACTGTGCATTTTTTAAAACTAGAGACCTAGGGGAATCCGAGATGGGGTGACTTGTGGGGCTCTGACCTGGTTCTGTTACCCAGAATCCTTTGCAAACCTCAAAATTTGGCTAACAAAACACATTTTCCTCACATTATAGTGACAGAAAGTTCTGGAATCTGAGAGGAGCCACAAATTTCCTACCACCCAGCGTTCCCCCAAGTCTCCTGATCAAAATGGTACTCCAATTGTGTGAGTAGGCCTAGCGCCCGCGACAGGATATGCCCCAAAACACAACGTGGACACATCCCATTTTTCACAGAAAACAGAGCTGTTTTTTGCAAAGTGCCTACCTGTAGATTTTGGCCTCTAGCTCAGCCGGCACCTAGGGAAACCTACGAAACCTGTGCATTTTTTAAAACTAGAGACCTAGTGGAATCCAAGATGGGGTGACTTGTGGGGCTCTGACCAGGTTCTGTTACCCAGAAACCATTGCAAACCTCAAAATTTGGCTAAAAAACACATTTTCCTCACATTTGGGTGACAGAAAGTTCTGGAATCTGAGAGGAGACACAAATTTCCTTCCACTCAACGTTCCCCCAAGTCTTCCGATAAAAATGGTACCTTACTTGTGTGGGTAGGCCTAGCGCCCGCGACAGGATATGCCCCAAAACACAACGTGGACACATCCCTTTTTTTCACAGAAAAATAGAGCTGTTTTTTTGCAAAGTGCCTACCTGTAGATTTTGGCCTCTAGCTCAGCCGGCACCTAGGGAAACCTTCCAAACCTGTGCATTTTTTAAAACTAGAGACCTAGGGGAATCCAAGATGGGGTGACTTGTGGGGCTCTGACCTGGTGCTGTTACCCAGAATCCTTTGCAAACCTCACAATTTGGCTAAAAAAACACATTTTCCTCACATTATGGTGACAGAACGTTCTGGAATCTGAGAGGAGACACAAATTTCCTTCCACCCAGCGTTCCCCCAAGTCTCCCTATAAAAATGGTACCTCACTTGTGTGGGTAGGCCTAGCGCCTGTGACAGGAAATGCCCCAAAACGCAACGTGGACACATACCATTTTTTCACAGAAAACAGAGCTGTTTTTTGCAAAGTGCCCACCTGTAGATTTTGACCTCTAGCACAGCCGGCACCTAGGGAAACCTACCAAACCTGTGCATTTTTGAAAACTAGAGACCTAGGGGAATCCAAGATGGGGTGACTTGAGGGGCTCTGACCAGGTTCTGTTACCCAGAATCCTTTGCAAACCTCAAAATTTGGCTAAAAAAACACATGTTCTCACATTTCTGTGACAGAAAGTTCTGGAATCTGAGAGGAGGCACAAATTTCCTTCCACCCAGCGTTCCCCCAAGTCACCCGATAAAAATGATAGCTCACTTGTGTGGGTAGGCCTAGCGGCCGCGACAGGAAATGCCCCGAAGCACAACGTGGACACATCCCATTTTTTGACAGAAACAGAGCTGTTTTCTGCAAAGTGCCTAGCTGTAGATTTTGGCCTCTAGCTCAGCCGGCACCTAGGGAAACCTACCAAACCTGTGCATTTTTTAAAACTAGAGACCTAAGGGAATCCAAGATGGGGTGACTTGTGGGGCTCCGTCCAGGTTATGTTACCCAGAATCCTTTGCAAACCTCAAAATTTGGCTAACAAAACACATTTTCCTCACATTTCGATGACAGAAAGTTTTGGAATCTGAGAGGAGGGACAAATTTCCTTCCACCCAGCGTTCCCCCCAGTCTCCCGATGAAAATGGTACCTCACTTGTGTGGGTAGGCCTAGCGCCCGCGACAGGAAATGCCCCAAAACGCAACGTGGACACATCCCATTTTTTCACAGAAAACAGAGCTGTTTTTTGCAAAGTGCCTACCTGTAGATTTTTGTGTCTAGCTCATCGGGCACCTAGGGAAACCTACCAAACCTGTTCATTTTTGAAAACTAGAGACCTAAGGGAATCCAAGATGGGGTGACTTGTGGGGCTCTGACCAGGTTCTGTTACCCAGAATCCTTTGCAAACCTCAAATTTTGGCTAAAAAACACATTTTCCTCACATTTCGGTGACAGAAAGTTCTGGAATCTGAGAGGAGGGACAAATTTCCTTCCACCCAGCGTTCCCCCAAGTCTCCCGATAAAAATGGTACCTCACTTGTGTGGGTAGGCCTAGCGCCTGTGACAGGAAATGCCCCAAAACGCAACGTGGACACATCCCATTTTTTCACAGAAAACAGAGCTGTTTTTTGCAAAGTGCCTACCTGTAGATTTTGGCCTCTAGCACAGCCGGCACCTAGGGAAACCTACCAAACCTGTGCATTTTTGAAAACTAGAGACGTAGGGGAACCCTAGATGGGGTGACTTGTGGGGCTCTGACCAGGTTCTGTTACCCAGAATCCTTTGCAAACCTCAAAATTTGGCTAAAAATCACATTTTCCTCACATTTCGGTGACAGAAAGTTCTGGAATCTGAGAGGAGGGACAAATTTCCTTCCACCCAGCGTTCCCCCAAGTCTCCCGATAAAAATGGTACCTCACTTGTGTGGGTAACCCTAGCGCCCGCGACAGGAAATACCCCAAAGCACAACGTGGACAGATCACATTTTTTGACAGAACACAGAGCTGTTTTTTGCAAAGTGCCTACCTGTAGATTTTGACCTCTAGCTCAGCCGGCACCTAGGGAAACCTACCAAACCTGTGCATTTTTGAAAACTAGAGACCTAGGGGAATCCAAGATGGTGTGACTTGTGGGGCTCTGACCAGGTTCTGTTACCCAGAATCCTTTGCAAACCTCAAAATTTTGCTAAAAAACACATTTTCCTCACATTTCGGTGACAGAAAGTTCTGGAATCTGAGAGGAGGGACAAATTTCCTTCCACCCAGCGTTCCCCCAAGTCTCCTGATAAAAATGGTACCTCACTTGTGTGGGTAGGCCTAGCTCCCGCGACAGGATATGCCCCAAAACACAACGTGGACACATTCCATTTTTTCACAGAAAAGAGAGCTGTTTTTTGCAAAGTGCCTACCTGTAGATTTTGGCCTCTAGCTCGGCCGGTACCTAGGGAAACCTACCAAACCTGTGCATTTTTGAAAACTAGTGACTAGGGGCATCCAAGATGGGGTGACTTGTGGGGCTCTGACCAGGTTCTGTTACCCAGAATCCTGTGCAAACCTCAAAATTTGGCTAAAAAAACACATGTTCTCACATTTCTGTGACAGAAAGTTCTGGAATCTGAGAGGAGGCACAAATTTCCTTCCACCCAGCATTCCCCCAAGTCTCCCGATAAAAATGGTACCTCACTTGTGTGGGTAGGCCTAGCGCCTGCGACATTATATGCCCCAAAACACAACGTGGACACATTCCATTTTTTCACAGAAAAGAGAGCTGTTTTTTGCAAAGTGCCTACCTGTAGATTTTGGCCTCTAGCTCGGCCGGTACCTGGGGAAACCTACCAAACCTGTGCATTTTTGAAAACTAGTGACTAGGGGAATCCAAGATGGGGTGACTTGTGGGGCTCTGACCAGGTTCTGTTACCCAGAATCCTTTGCAAACCTCAAAATATGGCTAAAAAAACATATGTTCTCACATTTCTGTGACAGAAAGTTCTGGAATCTGAGAGGAGGCACAAATTTCCTTCCACCCAGCGTTCCCCCAAGTCACCCGATAAAAATGATACCTCACTTGTGTGGGTAGGCCTAGCGCCCGCGACAAGAAATGCCCCAAAGCACAACGTGGACACATCCCATTTTTTGACCGAAAACAGAGCTGTTTTTTTGCAAAGTGCCTAGCTGTAGATTTTGGCCTCTAGCTCAGCCGGCACCTAGGGAAACCCACCAAACCTGTGCATTTTTTAAAACTAGAGACCTAAGGGAATCCAAGATGGGGTGACTTGTGGGGCTCTGACCAGGTTCTGTAACCCAGAATCCTTTGCAAACCTCAAAATTTGGATAACAAAACACATTTTCCTCACATTTCGGTGACAGAAAGTTTTGGAATCTGAGAGGAGGGACAAATTTCCTTCCACCCAGCGTTCCCCCAAGTCTCCCGATGAAAATGGTACCTCACTTGTGTGGGTAGGCCTAGCGCCCGTGACAGGAAATGCCCCAAAACGCAACGTGGACACATCCCATTTTTTCACAGAAAACAGAGCTGTTTTTTGCAAAGTGCCTACCTGTAGATTTTTGTGTCTAGCTCATCGGGCACCTAGGGAAACCTACCAAACCTGTGCATTTTTGAAAACTAGAGACTAGGGGAATCCAAGATGGGGTGACTTGTGGGGCTCTGACCAGGTTCTGTTACCCAGAATCCTTTGCAAACCTTATAATTTGGCTAAAAAAACACATGTTCTCACCTTTCTGTGACAGAAAGTTCTGGAATCTGAGAGGAGGCACACATTTCCTTCCACCTAGCGTTCCCTCAAGTCACCCGATAAAAATGATATCTCACTTGTGTCGGTAGGCCTAGAGCCCGCGACAGGAAATGCCCCAAAGCACAACGTGGACAGATCCCATTTTTTTAACAGAAAACAGAGCTGTTTTTTGCAAAGTGCCTACCTGTAGATTTTGACCTCTAGCTCAGCCGGCACCTAGGGAAACCTACCAAACCTGTGCATTTTTGAAAACTAGAGACCTAGGGGAATCCAAGATGGTGTGACTTGTGGGGCTCTGACCAGGTTCTGTTACCCAGAATCCTTTGCAAACCTCAAAATTTTGCTAAAAAACACATTTTCCTCACATTTCGGTGACAGAAAGTTCTGGAATCTGAGAGGAGGGACAAATTTCCTTCCACCCAGCGTTCCCCCAAATCTCCCGATAAAAATGGTACCTCACTTGTGTGGGTAGGCCTAGCGCCCGCGACAGGAAATGCCCCAAAACGCAACGTGGACACATCCCATTTTTTCACAGAAAACAGAGCTGTTTTTTGCAAAGTGCCTACCTGTAGATTTTGGCGTCTAGCTCATCGGGCACCTAGGGAAACTTACCAAACCTGTGCATTTTTGAAAACTAGAGACCTAGGGGAATCTAAGATGGGGTGACTTGTGGGGCTCTGACCAGGTTCTGTTACCCAGAAACCTTTGCAAACCTCATAATTTGGCTAAAAAAAACACATTTTCCTCACATTTCGGTGACAGAAAGTTTTGGAATCTGAGAGGAGGGACAAATACGAAATTTCCTAGCTATCGTGAAGGAAAGTTTCAATTCTATTAAGGACACGGAGGCGAGGATTATGCAGATCTTTCTTCACTTTTAATTAAACAGCAAGTTCAAAGTAAAACAAAACATGAACAAAAAAACTACAAGTTCCATGAGCCCGCCGCCATGGTAACGAGTATCCAATTAGGTGCACTCCTTCACGTTGGTATAAATATCCCGAAATGCGTCACACTTCCTCGACTTCACTGCGGAAGGAATCCTGGTAGAGTCAATTGGTCGTAGTTTCGGAACCTACCAAAAAAGGTATAATTAGATGCAAATCCGATAAAACACAGATACATACCGACTGCAATAAAGTCATGAACCTTAAAATACCTCTAAATAGAATGTGATCACATCTGAATCAAGTACTACATGATGTATTTAGAATATGATCAGAATAACAATAAACAAATGTACAAACTCAAGTATACTACCTTGTTACGCAGGTAGATGTAATCGGGAGGGGACATACCAGCGTAATGTATGTGGGTGGGATAATCCTCGCCTCCGTGTCCTTAATAGAATTGAAACTTTCCTTCACGATAGCTAGGAAATTTCGTATTCTATCACAGGACCGGAGGCGAGGATTATGCAAGTTTAAAGCTTACTCACCACAAGTGCGGCTGCTTCAAGAATTGGTTTAAAGTAAAACTTCTTAAAAGTAGACTCTGAAGACCAATCAGCAGCATGCATGATGTCCTCCAATCTGCCCCCCACTTGTATGGCTTTGGAAGCCATAGCTCCCCGAGTAGAATGGGCGCCAAAAACTTGAACATCTACTCCTGCCTCAGAGAGAATCCATCGAATCCATCTGGCAACGGAAGGGGAAGAAACCGCCTTGAACGGTTTCTTTATAGAAATCAATAATTGCTTGACACCTGGAGGTCTACAAGAACTGGTTACTTCCTCATAGACTTTGAGACATCGAACCACACATAGCTTCGGGGAATCAGGAAAAGCGGGATAGGATACCGACCTGGTATTAGACTTTGTCCTCCTTGCAATAGTAAACGTGACTCCCTCTGGAGTAAAGACACGAGCGGAAATATCCAATGCTCTGACATCGGACACTCGCTTACAGGAAATGAGGCAGAGAAGCATGGCTAATTTGGCTGACAATTCTTTCAGTGACAAATATTGGTTGTCCCGCCAAGAGGACAAGAGATTAAGAACTAAGTTCACGTCCCAGAGTTCCGAATATCTGGGTTGCGGAGGTCTGGAGAGTCTAATACCCTTAAGAAGTTTACAAATCCAGGGATGCTCCCCGATCGGGAGATTGTTAAGGGGCGGGTGGCCCGCCGAGATGGCCGAACGAAAAGAATTGATAGTGCGATACGCTAAGCCAGATTCCCCTAATTCTGCAAGGAAATTGATGATGTCGGTAATACTGGCCCCCATGGGATCGCAGTGTTTGCCCACACACCAACGAGACCATCTGTTCCATGCAGATCTATATTGTTTGCATGTACCCGGGGCCCAGGCCTGTGCGATGAAGTTATTAGCCTCCTGCGAAAGTCGGTTGTCTTGCCAACGATGCCGGAAATCTTCCAAGCTATGAGGGAAAGATGACCTTGAAGGACCAGAGGGTGATAGGAACCCAACGGATCCAGGAGTATCGAGGGAAAATGCGGGAGGCGAAGAGGACACTCGCACGAGAGTTCCAACAGGGTCGGGAACCACGGCTGTGACCTCCACCAGGGGGTTATCAGAACCACCGTCGCCTCTTGGCGGCGAACCTGAGCCGCAACCCGCGGAATAAGGAGAAACGGGGGAAAAGCATAACCCTGAGGGTACCCCAATGTTGGAGAAACGCATCTACTGCCGCCGCTCCCGGATCCGGCCGCCAGCTGAAGTATAGGGGAAGTTGAGCATTCCAACGAGACGCAAAGAGATCCACTGAACAGGGACCCCAACGATCCATGATCGGCTGAAAAACCGAGCGATGTAGTCGCCAATCGCTGGGATCCTGGAGAAACCGAGAATTCCAGTCTGCCCATACATTCTGGGTTCCCGGAAGATACTCTGCTGTGACTGAGATTTGGCGTTGAAGGCAAAAATGCCAAAAATTATTCGCCAGTTCCGCTAGGGCTCTTGATCTTGTTCCCCCTAAGCGATTTATGTATTGTACCGCCGATACGTTGTCCATCCGTAGTAGAACAACACATGAGACTCTGTCTCTCGTGAGAGATTTGATCGCAAAAGATCCCGCCAGGAGTTCCAGGCAGTTGATATGCATGGTTAGTTCCTGCGGGGTCCAGCGTCCCCCGAACGATATGTCTCCGCAACGAGCCCCCCATCCCTGGCGACTGGCGTCTGATTCGATCACCAGATCCGGGGCTGCACCAAAAATGGCCCTGCCATTCCATGCCTCCATGTGGTCCAGCCACCAAAACAACTCCGTCCTTGCCTCTGGAGACAGGGAGATCAACTCGGAGTACGTGACCCCTCGGCGAAGGTGAAACGCTTTCAAGCGTTGCAGGGCTCTGTAGTGTAGGGGACCCGGAAAAATGGCCTGAATCGAAGAGGAAAGCAGGCCGACCACCCTGGCTAATTGACGTAGTGAAATGTGGTCTCGTCGAAGGACTTTCCTCAGTTCCTTCTTTATCTTGGAGATCTTCGGCGTCGGGAGACTGAGAGACGCCGATCGGGAATCCACTAGAAACCCTAGGAAGACTAACGATTGAGTCGGAGTAAGTTGCGACTTCTGTTGGTTGATCACGAAACCAAGGTCCTGGAAAAGCGCAATAGTTGTGTTCAGATTGAACATCAACTGAGCCCTGGACTGGTCCATCAAAAGGAGGTCGTCCAGATAAATTATGAGGCGTATGCCTAGCAACCTCAGTTTTTCCACTATTGGTTTGAGAAGTTTTGTGAAGCACCAAGGTGCCGATGACAGGCCGAAGGGGAGTGTGGTGAATTCGAACATCTGGCCGTTCCATATGAATTGCAGGAATCTGCGATGGGGCGGAAAAATAGGGACTGTGAGGTACGCGTCTTTGAGATCCAGACGAACCATCCAGTCTCCTTGTAAGAGGAGGTCGCGGAGCATGTGAATACCCTCCATCTTGAAATGTCTGTAAACCACCCATTCGTTGAATGCCCGAAGGTTGATAACGGGACGAAACCCCTTGTCCTTCTTCTCCACCAAAAAGATGTTGCTTACGAAACCTGTGGGGTGAAGGGAAGTGAAGGAAATGGCTCCCTTGTGGAGAAGGGCCTGAACCTCTAACTCTATGAGCTCTGAGTTTTCTGCCGAGAACACGATGGGCGGAGGCAGTTTCTCCTGAAGTGGGGTACCCCAGAATTCTATCTGAAAACCTGAGACAGTTTGGAGAACCCATGCGTCGGAGGTAATGGGCCTCCAATTGTCCCTGAAAAACCTCAATCTCCCTCCAAAATTTTTTGGGGAAAAAGGGTGTAAAAGCGACCTTATCCGATAAAGACGGGCGTGGGCACTCCGCCCGTAGCCGGGCCCGCACCTCCTTGTCCAGAGGTTGCCTAATTTTGCTGGCAACATACTCAGCCACCTTGTGGTCTGGGCGCCACTCCGAAGAACGTGGATGGTAGATACCCTCCGGCTCAAACATATCGGAGTCAGAATCAGCGCGATCCGAAGGATCTGGTAGGGTAGCCCCAGGGCGCCAAGGGCGACCTGAGTCGTTATCCAAAGATGATGAGTCCTCATCTGAACCTCCCATGAAGCCTTTGGGGGATCCCAAATCAGGGTTCCATAGGTGGTGAAGCTTGTCACCTATTACCCCGGGCAAACAGCCCTCCCGGGAGGGTAAGCGCGTATGCGCGCGCGCACTCTTGGGATGGGAAAAAAACTCGCCCTCCTCCAGGTGCCCCGCGTCGCGCTTGCGCAGTTTCCTGGGAGCCGAAAGGGTAGAGGAATCACCCTCCGCTCCCGTCACACCAAACATGCCCGTACCTCTGGACACCTGTTCAGTAAGTTTAGCTACAGTATCCCTAAGAGGGGCTAAAGCGTGGGAAATAGCCTGTGAAAACAAAGTGTCCACCCCGGGGGGGAGGGTACGGTGAGAGGAACCCTCACCTGGGGACATGTTGGGAAAAGGTTCATTCTCTTGAGAGGAGTGCATAATGAGGACTGGACAGAGTGTACACCCAACAAAAAATATGATATATAGGGTAAATCCCTACCCACTCTGTCACTGTAAGTGCAAGAAAATAATGTCTTCCCTGATGGGGTAAACCTTACCCAAATGGGTGTCACAGGTAGGGACAAAACTGTACCGAAGGTACAAACCTGTTATTGAGGTCAAAACCCTCAATTTGGAAAGAAAAGAAAACAAACGCGAGGCGCGAGCGCCGAGCGCTGAGAGCTACATGCTCTCCGGAAAAACAGCGTGCGCGCGCCCTCTAGTGGGCCCGACGTGTATTTAAACACGCCGAAGGAAAGAAAAATGAAAAAACGCTCGAGCAGAACGTTCGTTCCGGCGAACGAAATAATACAGACAATGCAATGTAGCAGAGACGCGCCAAAGCAATAAACAGAACCCCCGAACCGGAGGCAGAAAGGCACTTATCTGGCTCACAGCAGTGAAGAAAGAGGAAGTGTGACGCATTTCGGGATATTTATACCAACGTGAAGGAGTGCACCTCATTGGATACTCGTTACCATGGCGGCGGGCTCATGGAACTTGTAGTTTTTTTGTTCATGTTTTGTTTTACTTTGAACTTGCTGTTTAATTAAAAGTGAAGAAAGATCTGCATAATCCTCGCCTCCGGTCCTGTGATAGAATTTCCTTCCACCCAGCGTTCCCCCAAGTCTCCCGATAAAAATAGTACCTCACTTGTGTGGGTAGGCCTAGCGCCCGCGACAGGATATGCCCCAAAACACAACGTGGACACATTCCATTTTTTCACAGAAAAGAGAGCTGTTTTTTGCAAAGTGCCTACCTGTAGATTTTGGCCTCTAGCTCAGCCGGTACCTAGGGAAACCTACCAAACCTGTGCATTTTTGAAAACTAGAGACCTAGGGGAATCCAAGATGGGGTGACTTGTGGGGCTCTGATCAGGTTCTGTTACCCAGAATCCTTTGCAAACCTCAAAATTTGGCTAACAAAACACATTTTCCTCACATTTCGGTGACAGAAAGTTTTGGAATCTGAGAGGAGGGACAAATTTCCTTCCACCCAGCGTTCCCCCAAGTCTCCCGATGAAAATGGTACCTCACTTGTGTGGGTAGGCCTAGCGCCCGCGACAGGAAATGCCCCAAAACGCAACGTGGACACATCCCATTTTTTCACAGAAAACAGAGCTGTTTTTTGCAAAGTGCCTACCTGTAGATTTTTGTGTCTAGCTCATCGGGCACCTAGGGAAACCTACCAAACCTGTGCATTTTTGAAAACTAGAGACTAGGGGAATCCAAGATGGGGTGACTTGTGGGGCTCTGACCAGGTTCTGTTACCCAGAATCCTTTGCAAACCTTATAATTTGGCTAAAAAAACACATGTTCTCACCTTTCTGTGACAGAAAGTTCTGGAATCTGAGAGGAGGCACACATTTCCTTCCACCTAGCGTTCCCTCAAGTCACCCGATAAAAATGATACCTCACTTGTGTCAGTAGGCCTAGAGCCCGCGACAGGAAATGCCCCAAAGCACAACGTGGACAGATCCCATTTTTTTAACAGAAAACAGAGCTGTTTTTTGCAAAGTGCCTACCTGTAGATTTTGACCTCTAGCTCAGCCGGCACCTAGGGAAACCTACCAAACCTGTGCATTTTTGAAAACTAGAGACCTAGGGGAATCCAAGATGGTGTGACTTGTGGGGCTCTGACCAGGTTCTGTTACCCAGAATCCTTTGCAAACCTCAAAATTTTGCTAAAAAACACATTTTCCTCACATTTCGGTGACAGAAAGTTCTGGAATCTGAGAGGAGGGACAAATTTCCTTCCACCCAGCGTTCCCCAAAATCTCCCGATAAAAATGGTACCTCACTTGTGTGGGTAGGCCTAGCGCCCGCGACAGGAAATGCCCCAAAACGCAACGTGGACACATCCCATTTTTTCACAGAAAACAGAGCTGTTTTTTGCAAAGTGCCTACCTGTAGATTTTGGCGTCTAGCTCATCGGGCACCTAGGGAAACTTACCAAACCTGTGCATTTTTGAAAACTAGAGACCTAGGGGAATCTAAGATGGGGTGACTTGTGGGGCTCTGACCAGGTTCTGTTACCCAGAAACCTTTGCAAACCTCATAATTTGGCTAAAAAAAACACATTTTCCTCACATTTCGGTGACAGAAAGTTTTGGAATCTGAGAGGAGGGACAAATTTCCTTCCACCCAGCGTTCCCCCAAGTCTCCCGATAAAAATAGTACCTCACTTGTGTGGGTAGGCCTAGCGCCCGCGACAGGATATGCCCCAAAACACAACGTGGACACATTCCATTTTTTCACAGAAAAGAGAGCTGTTTTTTGCAAAGTGCCTACCTGTAGATTTTGGCCTCTAGCTCAGCCGGTACCTAGGGAAACCTACCAAACCTGTGCATTTTTGAAAACTAGAGACCTAGGGGAATCCAAGATGGGGTGACTTGTGGGGCTCTGATCAGGTTCTGTTACCCAGAATCCTTTGCAAACCTCAAAATTTGGCTAACAAAACACATTTTCCTCACATTTCGGTGACAGAAAGTTTTGGAATCTGAGAGGAGGGACAAATTTCCTTCCACCCAGCGTTCCCCCAAGTCTCCCGATGAAAATGGTACCTCACTTGTGTGGTTAGGCCTAGCGCCCGCGACAGGAAATGCCCCAAAACGCAACGTGGACACATCCCATTTTTTCACAGAAAACAGAGCTGTTTTTTGCAAAGTGCCTACCTGTAGATTTTTGTGTCTAGCTCATCGGGCACCTAGGGACACCTACCAAACCTGTGCATTTTTGAAAACTAGAGACTAGGGGAATCCAAGATGGGGTGACTTGTGGGGCTCTGACCAGGTTCTGTTACCCAGAATCCTTTGCAAACCTTATAATTTGGGTAAAAAAACACATGTTCTCACCTTTCTGTGACAGAAAGTTCTGGAATCTGAGAGGAGGCACAAATTTCCTTCCACCCAGCGTTCCCTCAAGTCACCCGATAAAAATGATACCTCACTTGTGTCGGTAGGCCTAGAGCCCGCGACAGGAAATGCCCCAAAGCACAACGTGGACAGATCCCATTTTTTTAACAGAAAAGAGAGCTGTTTTTTGCAAAGTGCCTACCTGTAGATTTTGACCTCTAGCTCAGCCGGCACCTAGGGAAACCTACCAAACCTGTGCATTTTTGAAAACTAGAGACCTAGGGGAATCCAAGATGGTGTGACTTGTGGGGCTCTGACCAGGTTCTGTTACCCAGAATCCTTTGCAAACCTCAAAATTTTGCTAAAAAACACATTTTCCTCACATTTCGGTGACAGAAAGTTCTGGAATCTGAGAGGAGGGACAAATTTCCTTCCAACCAGTGTTCCCCCAAATCTCCCGATAAAAATGGTACCTCACTTGTGTGGGTAGGCCTAGCGCCCGCGACAGGAAATGCCCCAAAACGCAACGTGGACACATCCCATTTTTTCACAGAAAACAGAGCTGTTTTTTGCAAAGTGCCTACCTGTAGATTTTGGCGTCTAGCTCATCGGGCACCTAGGGAAACTTACCAAACCTTTGCATTTTTGAAAACTAGAGACCTAGGGGAATCTAAGATGGGGTGACTTGTGGGGCTCTGACCAGGTTCTGTTACCCAGAAACCTTTGCAAACCTCATAATTTGGCTAAAAAAAACACATTTTCCTCACATTTCGGTGACAGAAAGTTTTGGAATCTGAGAGGAGGGACAAATTTCCTTCCACCCAGCTTTCCCCCAAGTCTCCCGATAAAAATAGTACCTCACTTGTGTGGGTAGGCCTAGCGCCCGCGACAGGATATGCCCCAAAACACAACGTGGACACATTCCATTTTTTCACAGAAAAGAGAGCTGTTTTTTGCAAAGTGCCTACCTGTAGATTTTGGCCTCTAGCTCAGCCGGTACCTAGGGAAACCTACCAAACCTGTGCATTTTTGAAAACTAGAGACCTAGGGGAATCCAAGATGGAGTGACTTGTGGGGCTCTGATCAGGTTCTGTTACCCAGAATCCTTTGCAAACCTCAAAATTTGGCTAAAAAAACACATGTTCTCACATTTCTGTGACAGAAAGTTCTGGAATCTGAGAGGAGGCACAAATTTCCTGCCACCCGGCATTCCCCCAAGTCACCCGATAAAAGTGATACCTCACTTGTGTGGGTAGGCCTAGCGCCCGTGACAGGAAATGCCCCAAAACGCAACGTGGACACATCCCATTTTTTCACAGAAAACAGAGCTGTTTTTTGCAAAGTGCCTACCTGTAGATTTTGACCTCTAGCACAGCCGGCACCTAGGGAAACCTACCAAAACTGTGCATTTTTTAAAACTAGAGACCTAGGGGAATCCTAGATGGGGTGACTTGTGGGGCTCTAACCTGGTTCTGTTACCCAGAATCCTTTGCAAACCTCAAAATTTGGCTAACAAAACACATTTTCCTCACATTATAGTGACAGAAAGTTTTGGAATCTGAGAGGAGTCTCAAATTTCCTACCACCCAGCGTTCCCCCAAGTCTCCCGATCAAAATGGTACTCCAATTGTGTGAGTAGGCCTAGCGCCCGCGACAGGATATGCCCCAAAACACAACGTGGACACATCCCATTTTTTCACAGAAAACAGAGCTGTTTTTTGCAAAGTGCCTACCTGTAGATTTTGGCCTCTAGCTCAGCCGGTACCTAGGGAAACCTACCAAACCTGTGCATTTTTGAAAACTAGACACCTAGGGGAATCCAAGATGGGGTGACTTGTGGGGCTCTGATCAGGTTCTGTTACCCAGAATCCTTTGCAAACCTCAAAATTTGGCTAACAAAACACATTTTCCTCACATTTCGGTGACAGAAAGTTTTGGAATCTGAGAGGAGGGACAAATTTCCTTCCACCCAGCGTTCCCCCAAGTCTCCCGATGAAAATGGTACCTCACTTGTGTGGGTAGGCCTAGCGCCCGCGACAGGAAATGCCCCAAAACGCAACGTGGACACATCCCATTTTTTCACAGAAAACAGAGCTGTTTTTTGCAAAGTGCCTACCTGTAGATTTTTGTGTCTAGCTCATCGGGCACCTAGGGAAACCTACCAAACCTGTGCATTTTTGAAAACTAGAGACTAGGGGAATCCAAGATGGGGTGACTTGTGGGGCTCTGACCAGGTTCTGTTACCCAGAATCCTTTGCAAACCTTATAATTTGGCTAAAAAAACACATGTTCTCACCTTTCTGTGACAGAAAGTTCTGGAATCTGAGAGGAGGCACAAATTTCCTTCCACCCAGCGTTCCCTCAAGTCACCCGATAAAAATGATACCTCACTTGTGTCGGTAGGCCTAGAGCCCGCGACAGGAAATGCCCCAAAGCACAACGTGGAGAGATCCCATTTTTTTAACAGAAAAGAGAGCTGTTTTTTGCAAAGTGCCTACCTGTAGATTTTGACCTCTAGCTCAGCCGGCACCTAGGGAAACCTACCAAACCCGTGCATTTTTGAAAACTAGAGACCTAGGGGAATCCAAGATGGTTTGACTTGTGGGGCTCTGACCAGGTTCTGTTAGCCAGAATCCTTTGCAAACCTCAAAATATTGCTAAAAAACAAATTTTCCTCACATTTCGGTGACAGAAAGTTCTGGAATCTGAGAGGAGGGACAAATTTCCTTCCACCCAGCGTTCCCCCAACTCTCCCGATAAAAATGGTACCTCACTTGTGTGGGAAGGCCTAGCGCCCGCGACAGGAAATGCCCCAAAACGCAACGTGGACACATCCCATTTTTTCACAGAAAACAGAGCTGTTTTTTGCAAAGTGCCTACCTGTAGATTTTGGCGTCTAGCTTATCGGGCACCTAGGGAAACTTACCAAACCTGTGCATTTTTGAAAACTAGAGACCTAGGGGAATCTAAGATGGGGTGACTTGTGAGGCTCTGACCAGGTTCTGTTACCCAGAAACCTTTGCAAACCTCATAATTTGGCTAAAAAAAACACATTTTCCTCACATTTCGGTGACAGAAAGTTTTGGAATCTGAGAGGAGGGACAAATTTCCTTCCACCCAGCGTTCCCCCAAGTCTCCCGATAAAAATAGTACCTCACTTGTGTGGGTAGGCCTAGCGCCCGCGACAGGATATGCCCCAAAACACAACATGGACACATTCCATTTTTTCACAGAAAAGAGAGCTGTTTTTTGCAAAGTGCCTACCTGTAGATTTTGACCTCTAGCTCAGCCGGCACCTAGGGAAACCTACCAAACCCGTGCATTTTTGAAAACTAGAGACCTAGGGGAATCCAAGATGGTTTGACTTGTGGGGCTCTGACCAGGTTCTGTTAGCCAGAATCCTTTGCAAACCTCAAAATATTGCTAAAAAACAAATTTTCCTCACATTTCGGTGACAGAAAGTTCTGGAATCTGAGAGGAGGGACAAATTTCCTTCCACCCAGCGTTCCCCCAACTCTCCCGATAAAAATGGTACCTCACTTGTGTGGGAAGGCCTAGCGCCCGCGACAGGAAATGCCCCAAAACGCAACGTGGACACATCCCATTTTTTCACAGAAAACAGAGCTGTTTTTTGCAAAGTGCCTACCTGTAGATTTTGGCGTCTAGCTTATCGGGCACCTAGGGAAACTTACCAAACCTGTGCATTTTTGAAAACTAGAGACCTAGGGGAATCTAAGATGGGGTGACTTGTGAGGCTCTGACCAGGTTCTGTTACCCAGAAACCTTTGCAAACCTCATAATTTGGCTAAAAAAAACACATTTTCCTCACATTTCGGTGACAGAAAGTTTTGGAATCTGAGAGGAGGGACAAATTTCCTTCCACCCAGCGTTCCCCCAAGTCTCCCGATAAAAATAGTACCTCACTTGTGTGGGTAGGCCTAGCGCCCGCGACAGGATATGCCCCAAAACACAACGTGGACACATTCCATTTTTTCACAGAAAAGAGAGCTGTTTTTTGCAAAGTGCCTACCTGTAGATTTTGGCCTCTAGCTCAGCCGGTACCTAGGGAAACCTACCAAACCTGTGCATTTTTTAAAACTAGAGACCTAGGGGAATCCAAGATGGGGTGACTTGTGGGGCTCTGATCAGGTTCTGTTACCCAGAATCCTTTGCAAACCTCAAAATTTGGCTAAAAAAACACATGTTCTCACATTTCTGTGACAGAAAGTTCTGGAATCTGAGAGGAGGCACAAATTTCCTTCCACCCAGCATTCCCCCAAGTCACCCGATAAAAATGATACCTCACTTGTGTGGGTAGGCCTAGCGCCCGTGACAGGAAATGCCCCAAAACGCAACGTGGACACATCCCATTTTTTCACAGAAAACAGAGCTGTTTTTTGCAAAGTGCCTACCTGTAGATTTTGGCCTCTAGCTCAGCCGGCACCTAGGGAAACCTACCAAACCTGTGCATTTTTGAAAACTAGAGACCTAGTGGAATCCAAGATGGGGTGACGTGTGGGGCTCTGACCAGGTTCTGTTACCCAGAAACCATTGCAAACCTCAAAATTTGGCTAAAAGACACATTTTCCTCACATTTGGGTTACAGAAAGTTCTGGAATCTGAGAGGAGACACAAATTTCCTTCCACTCAACGTTCCCCCAAATCTTCCGATAAAAATGGTACCTTACTTGTGTGGGTAGACCTAGCGCCCGCGACAGGATATGCCCCAAAACACAACGTGGACACATCCCTTTTTTTCACAGAAAAATAGAGCTGTTTTTTGCAAAGTGCCTACCTGTAGATTTTGGCCTCTAGCTCAGCCGGCACCTAGGGAAACCTTCCAAACCTGTGCATTTTTGAAAACTAGAGACCTAGGGGAATCCAAGATGGGGTGACTTGTGGGGTTCTGACCTGGTTCTGTTACCCAGAATCCTTTGCAAACCTCACAATTTGGCTAAAAAAACACATTTTCCTCACATTATGGTGACAGAACGTTCGGGAATCTGAGAGGAGACACAAATTTCCTTCTACCCAGCGTTCCCCCAAGTCTCCCGATAAAAATGGTACCTCACTTGTGTGGGTAGGCCTAGCGCCTGTGACAGGAAATGCCCCAAAACGCAACGTGGACACATCCCATTTTTTCACAGAAAACAGAGCTGTTTTTTGCAAAGTGCCTACCTGTAGATTTTGACCTCTAGCACAGCCGGCACCTAGGGAAACCTACCAAACCTGTGCATTTTTTAAAACTAGAGACCTAGGGGAATCCAAGATGGGGTGACTTGAGGGGCTCTGACCAGGTTCTGTTACCCAGAATCCTTTGCAAACCTCAAAATTTGGCTAAAAAAACACATGTTCTCACATTTCTGTGACAGAAAGTTCTGGAATCTGAGAGGAGGCACAAATTTCCTTCCACCCAGCGTTCCCCCAAGTCACCCGATAAAAATGATAGCTCACTTGTGTGGGTAGGCCTAGCGGCCGCGACAGGAAATTCCCCAAAGCACAACGTGGACACATCCCATTTTTTGACAGAAAACAGAGCTGTTTTTTGCAAAGTGCCTAGCTGTAGATTTTGGCCTCTAGCTCAGCCGGCACCTAGGGAAACCTACCAAACCTGTGCATTTTTGAAAACTAGAGACCTAAGGGAATCCAAGATGGGGTGACTTGTGGGGCTCCGTCCAGGTTATGTTACCCAGAATCCTTTGCAAACCTCAAAATTAGGCTAACAAAACACATTTTCCTCACATTTCGAAGACAGAAAGTTTTGGAATCTGAGAGGAGGGACAATATTCCTTCCACCCAGCGTTCCCCCCAGTCTCCCGATGAAAATGGTACCTCACTTGTGTGGGTAGGCCTAGCGCCCGCGACAGGAAATGCCCCAAAACGCAACGTGGACACATCCCATTTTTTCAAAGAAAACAGAGCTGTTTTTTGCAAAGTGCCTACCTGTAGATTTTTGTGTCTAGCTCATCGGGCACCTAGGGAAACCTACCAAACCTGTGCATTTTTGAAAACTAGAGACCTAAGGGAATCCAAGATGGGGTGACTTGTGGGGCTCTGACCAGGTTCTGTTACCCAGAATCCTTTGCAAACCTCAAAATATGGCTAAAAAAACACATTTTCCTCACATTTCGGTGACAGAAGGTTCTGGAATCTGAGAGGAGGGACAAATTTCCTTCCACCCAGCATTCCCCCAAGTCTCCCGATAAAAATAGTACCTCACTTGTGTGGGTAGGCCTAGCGCCCGCGACAGGATATGCCCCAAAACACAACGTGGACACATTCAATTTTTTCACAGAAAAGAGAGCTGTTTTTTGCAAAGTGCCTACCTGTAGATTTTGGCCTCTAGCTCAGCCGGCACCTAGGGAAACCTACCAAACCTGTGCATTTTTGAAAACTAGAGACCTAGTGGAATCCAAGATGGGGTGACTTGTGGGGCTCTGACCAGGTTCTGTTACCCAGAAACCATTGCAAACCTCAAAATTTGGCTAAAAAACACATTTTCCTCACATTTGGGTGACAGAAAGTTCTGGAATCTGAGAGGAGACACAAATTTCCTTCCACTCAACGTTCCCCCAAGTCTTCCGATAAAAATGGTACCTTACTTGTGTGGGTAGGCCTAGCGCCCGCGACAGGATATGCCCCAAAACACAACGTGGACACATCCCTTTTTTTCACAGAAAAATAGAGCTGTTTTTTGCAAAGTGCCTACCTGTAGATTTTGGCCTCTAGCTCAGCCGGCACCTAGGGAAACCTTCCAAACCTGTGCATTTTTTAAAACTAGAGACCTAGGGGAATCCAAGATGGGGTGACTTGTGGGGCTCTGACCTGGTTCTGTTACCCAGAATCCTTTGCAAACCTCACAATTTGGCTAAAAAAACACATTTTCCTCACATTATGGTGACAGAACGTTCTGGAATCTGAGAGGAGACACAAATTTCCTTCCACCCAGCGTTCCCCCAAGTCTCCCGATAAAAATGGTACCTCACTTGTGTGGGTAGGCCTAGCGCCTGTGACAGGAAATGCCCCAAAACGCAACGTGGACACATCCCATTTTTTCACAGAAAACAGAGCTGTTTTTTGCAAAGTGCCCACCTGTAGATTTTGACCTCTAGCACAGCCGGCACCTAGGGAAACCTACCAAACCTGTGCATTTTTGAAAACTAGAGACCTAGGGGAATCCAAGATGGGGTGACTTGAGGGGCTCTGACCAGGTTCTGTTACCCAGAATCCTTTGCAAACCTCAAAATTTGGCTAAAAAAACACATGTTCTCACATTTCTGTGACAGAAAGTTCTGGAATCTGAGAGGAGGCACAAATTTCCTTCCACCCAGCGTTCCCCTAAGTCTCCCGATAAAAATAGTACCTCACTTGTGTGGGTAGGCCTAGCGCCCGCGACAGGATATGCCCCAAATCACAACGTGGACACATTCCATTTTTTCACAGAAAAGAGAGCTGTTTTTTGCAAAGTGCCTACCTGTAGATTTTGGCCTCTAGCTCAGCCGGTACCTAGGGAAACCTACCAAACCTGTGCATTTTTTAAAACTAGAGACCTAGGGGAATCCAAGATGGGGTGACTTGTGGGGCTCTGATCAGGTTCTGTTACCCAGAATCCTTTGCAAACCTCAAAATTTGGCTAAAAAAACACATGTTCTCACATTTCTGTGACAGAAAGTTCTGGAATCTGAGAGGAGGCACAAATTTCCTTCCACCCAGCATTCCCCCAAGTCACCCGATAAAAATGATACCTCACTTGTGTGGGTAGGCCTAGCGCCCGTGACAGGAAATGCCCCAAAACGCAACGTGGACACATCCCATTTTTTCACAGAAAACAGAGCTGTTTTTTGCAAAGTGCCTACCTGTAGATTTTGACCTCTAGCACAGCCGGCACCTAGGGAAACCTACCAAAACTGTGCATTTTTTAAAACTAGAGACCTAGGGGAATCCTAGATGGGGTGACTTGTGGGGGTCTGACCTGGTTCTGTTACCCAGAATCCTTTGCAAACCTCAAAATTTGGCTAACAAAACACATTTTCCTCACATTATAGTGACAGAAAGTTCTGGAATCTGAGAGGAGCCACAAATTTCCTACCACCCAGCGTTCCCCCAAGTCTCCCGATCAAAATGGTACTCCAATTGTGTGAGTAGGCCTAGCGCCCGCGACAGGATATGCCCCAAAACACAACGTGGACACATCCCATTTTTTCACAGAAAACAGAGCTGTTTTTTGCAAAGTGCCTACCTGTAGATTTTGGCCTCTAGCTCAGCCGGCACCTAGGGAAACCTACCAAACCTGTGCATTTTTGAAAACTAGAGACCTAGTGGAATCCAAGATGGGGTGACGTGTGGGGCTCTGACCAGGTTCTGTTACCCAGAAACCATTGCAAACCTCAAAATTTGGCTAAAAGACACATTTTCCTCACATTTGGGTTACAGAAAGTTCTGGAATCTGAGAGGAGACACAAATTTCCTTCCACTCAACGTTCCCCCAAATCTTCCGATAAAAATGGTACCTTACTTGTGTGGGTAGACCTAGCGCCCGCGACAGGATATGCCCCAAAACACAACGTGGACACATCCCTTTTTTTCACAGAAAAATAGAGCTGTTTTTTGCAAAGTGCCTACCTGTAGATTTTGGCCTCTAGCTCAGCCGGCACCTAGGGAAACCTTCCAAACCTGTGCATTTTTGAAAACTAGAGACCTAGGGGAATCCAAGATGGGGTGACTTGTGGGGCTCTGACCTGGTTCTGTTACCCAGAATCCTTTGCAAACCTCACAATTTGGCTAAAAAAACACATTTTCCTCACATTATGGTGACAGAACGTTCGGGAATCTGAGAGGAGACACAAATTTCCTTCTACCCAGCGTTCCCCCAAGTCTCCTGATAAAAATGGTACCTCACTTGTGTGGGTAGGCCTAGCGCCTGTGACAGGAAATGCCCCAAAACGCAACGTGGACACATCCCATTTTTTCACAGAAAACAGAGCTGTTTTTTACAAAGTGCCTACCTGTAGATTTTGACCTCTAGCACAGCCGGCACCTAGGGAAACCTACCAAACCTGTGCATTTTTGAAAACTAGAGACCTAGGGGAATCCAAGATGGGGTGACTTGAGGGGCTCTGACCAGGTTCTGTTACCCAGAATCCTTTGCAAACCTCAAAATTTGGCTAAAGAAACACATGTTCTCACATTTCTGTGACAGAAAGTTTTGGAATCTGAGAGGAGGGACAATATTCCTTCCACCCAGCGTTCCCCCCAGTCTCCCGATGAAAATGGTACCTCACTTGTGTGGGTAGGCCTAGCGCCCGCGACAGGAAATGCCCCAAAACGCAACGTGGACACATCCCATTTTTTCAAAGAAAACAGAGCTGTTTTTTGCAAAGTGCCTACCTGTAGATTTTTGTGTCTAGCTCATCGGGCACCTAGGGAAACCTACCAAACCTGTGCATTTTTGAAAACTAGAGACCTAAGGGAATCCAAGATGGGGTGACTTGTGGGGCTCCGTCCAGGTTATGTTACCCAGAATCCTTTGCAAACCTCAAAATTAGGCTAACAAAACACATTTTCCTCACATTTCGATGACAGAAAGTTTTGGAATCTGAGAGGAGGGACAATATTCCTTCCACCCAGCGTTCCCCCCAGTCTCCCGATGAAAATGGTACCTCACTTGTGTGGGTAGGCCTAGCGCCCGCGACAGGAAATGCCCCAAAACGCAACGTGGACACATCCCATTTTTTCAAAGAAAACAGAGCTGTTTTTTGCAAAGTGCCTACCTGTAGATTTTTGTGTCTAGCTCATCGGGCACCTAGGGAAACCTACCAAACCTGTGCATTTTTGAAAACTAGAGACCTAAGGGAATCCAAGATGGGGTGACTTGTGGGGCTCTGACCAGGTTCTGTTACCCAGAATCCTTTGCAAACCTCAAAATTTGGCTAAAAAAACACATGTTCTCACATTTCTGTGACAGAAAGTTTTGGAATCTGAGAGGAGGGACAATATTCCTTCCACCCAGCGTTCCCCCCAGTCTCCCGATGAAAATGGTACCTCACTTGTGTGGGTAGGCCTAGCGGCCGCGACAGGAAATTCCCCAAAGCACAACGTGGACACATCCCATTTTTTGACAGAAAACAGAGCTGTTTTTTGCAAAGTGCCTAGCTGTAGATTTTGGCCTCTAGCTCAGCCGGCACCTAGGGAAACCTACCAAACCTGTGCATTTTTGAAAACTAGAGACCTAAGGGAATCCAAGATGGGGTGACTTGTGGGGCTCCGTCCAGGTTATGTTACCCAGAATCCTTTGCAAACCTCAAAATTAGGCTAACAAAACACATTTTCCTCACATTTCGATGACAGAAAGTTTTGGAATCTGAGAGGAGGGACAATATTCCTTCCACCCAGCGTTCCCCCCAGTCTCCCGATGAAAATGGTACCTCACTTGTGTGGGTAGGCCTAGCGCCCGCGACAGGAAATGCCCCAAAACGCAACGTGGACACTTCCCATTTTTTCAAAGAAAACAGAGCTGTTTTTTGCAAAGTGCCTACCTGTAGATTTTTGTGTCTAGCTCATCGGGCACCTAGGGAAACCTACCAAACCTGTGCATTTTTGAAAACTAGAGACCTAAGGGAATCCAAGATGGGGTGACTTGTGGGGCTCTGACCAGGTTCTGTTACCCAGAATCCTTTGCAAACCTCAAAATTTGGCTAAAAAAACACATTTTCCTCACATTTCGGTGACAGAAGGTTCTGGAATCTGAGAGGAGGGACAAATTTCCTTCCACCCAGCATTCCCCCAAGTCTCCCGATAAAAATAGTACCTCACTTGTGTGGGTAGGCCTAGCGCCCGCGACAGGATATGCCCCAAAACACAACGTGGACACATTCAATTTTTTCACAGAAAAGAGAGCTGTTTTTTGCAAAGTGCCTACCTGTAGATTTTGGCCTCTAGCTCAGCCGGCACCTAGGGAAACCTACCAAACCTGTGCATTTTTGAAAACTAGAGACCTAGTGGAATCCAAGATGGGGTGACTTGTGGGGCTCTGACCAGGTTCTGTTACCCAGAAACCATTGCAAACCTCAAAATTTGGCTAAAAAACACATTTTCCTCACATTTGGGTGACAGAAAGTTCTGGAATCTGAGAGGAGACACAAATTTCCTTCTACTCAACGTTCCCCCAAGTCTTCCGATAAAAATGGTACCTTACTTGTGTGGGTAGGCCTAGCGCCCGCGACAGGATATGCCCCAAAACACAACGTGGACACATCCCTTTTTTTCACAGAAAAATAGAGCTGTTTTTTGCAAAGTGCCTACCTGTAGATTTTGGCCTCTAGCTCAGCCGGCACCTAGGGAAACCTTCCAAACCTGTGCATTTTTTAAAACTAGAGACCTAGGGGAATCCAAGATGGGGTGACTTGTGGGGCTCTGACCTGGTTCTGTTACCCAGAATCCTTTGCAAACCTCACAATTTGGCTAAAAAAACACATTTTCCTCACATTATGGTGACAGAACGTTCTGGAATCTGAGAGGAGACACAAATTTCCTTCCACCCAGCATTCCCCCAAGTATCCCGATAAAAATGGTACCTCACTTGTGTGGGTAGGCCTAGCGCCTGTGACAGGAAATGCCCCAAAACGCAACGTGGACACATCCCATTTTTTCACAGAAAACAGAGCTGTTTTTTGCAAAGTGCCCACCTGTAGATTTTGACCTCTAGCACAGCCGGCACCTAGGGAAACCTACCAAACCTGTGCATTTTTGAAAACTAGAGACCTAGGGGAATCCAACATGGGGTGACTTGAGGGGCTCTGACCAGGTTCTGTTACCCAGAATCCTTTGCAAACCTCAAAATTTGGCTAAAAAAACACATGTTCTCACATTTCTGTGACAGAAAGTTCTGGAATCTGAGAGGAGGCACAAATTTCCTTCCACCCAGCGTTCCCCCAAGTCTCCCGATAAAAATAGTACCTCACTTGTGTGGGTAGGCCTAGCGCCCGCGACAGGATATGCCCCAAAACACAACGTGGACAATTCCATTTTTTCACAGAAAAGAGAGCTGTTTTTTGCAAAGTGCCTACCTGTAGATTTTGGCCTCTAGCTCAGCCGGTACCTAGGGAAACCTACCAAACCTGTGCATTTTTTAAAACTAGAGACCTAGGGGAATCCAAGATGGGGTGACTTGTGGGGCTCTGATCAGGTTCTGTTACCCAGAATCCTTTGCAAACCTCAAAATTTGGCTAAAAAAACACATGTTCTCACATTTCTGTGACAGAAAGTTCTGGAATCTGAGAGGAGGCACAAATTTCCTTCCACCCAGCATTCCCCCAAGTCACCCGATAAAAATGATACCTCACTTGTGTGGGTAGGCCTAGCGCCCGTGATAGGAAATGCCCCAAAACGCAACGTGGACACATCCCATTTTTTCACAGAAAACAGAGCTGTTTTTTGCAAAGTGCCTACCTGTAGATTTTGACCTCTAGCACAGCCAGCACCTAGGGAAACCTACCAGAACTGTGCATTTTTTTGAAACTAGAGACCTAGGGGAATCCTAGATGGGGTGACTTGTGGGGGTCTGACCTGGTTCTGTTACCCAGAATCCTTTGCAAACCTCAAAATTTGGCTAACAAAACACATTTTCCTCACATTATAGTGACAGAAAGTTCTGGAATCTGAGAGGAGCCACAAATTTCCTACCACCCAGCGTTCCCCCAAGTCTCCCGATCAAAATGGTACTCCAATTGTGTGAGTAGGCCTAGCGCCCGCGACAGGATATGCCCCAAAACACAACGTGGACACATCCCATTTTTTCACAGAAAACAGAGCTGTTTTTTGCAAAGTGCCTACCTGTAGATTTTGGCCTCTAGCTCAGCCGGCACCTAGGGAAACCTACCAAACCTGTGCATTTTTGAAAACTAGAGACCTAGTGGAATCCAAGATGGGGTGACGTGTGGGGCTCTGACCAGGTTCTGTTACCCAGAAACCATTGCAAACCTCAAAATTTGGCTAAAAGACACATTTTCCTCACATTTGGGTTACAGAAAGTTCTGGAATCTGAGAGGAGACACAAATTTCCTTCCACTCAACGTTCCCCCAAATCTTCCGATAAAAATGGTACCTTACTTGTGTGGGTAGACCTAGCGCCCGCGACAGGATATGCCCCAAAACACAACGTGGACACATCCCTTTTTTTCACAGAAAAATAGAGCTGTTTTTTGCAAAGTGCCTACCTGTAGATTTTGGCCTCTAGCTCAGCCGGCACCTAGGGAAACCTTCCAAACCTGTGCATTTTTGAAAACTAGAGACCTAGGGGAATCCAAGATGGGGTGACTTGTGGGGTTCTGACCTGGTTCTGTTACCCAGAATCCTTTGCAAACCTCACAATTTGGCTAAAAAAACACATTTTCCTCACATTATGGTGACAGAACGTTCGGGAATCTGAGAGGAGACACAAATTTCCTTCTACCCAGCGTTCCCCCAAGTCTCCCGATAAAAATGGTTCCTCACTTGTGTGGGTAGGCCTAGCGCCTGTGACAGGAAATGCCCCAAAACGCAACGTGGACACATCCCATTTTTTCACAGAAAACAGAGCTGTTTTTTGCAAAGTGCCTACCTGTAGATTTTGACCTCTAGCACAGCCGGCACCTAGGGAAACCTACCAAACCTGTGCATTTTTTAAAACTAGAGACCTAGGGGAATCCAAGATGGGGTGACTTGAGGGGCTCTGACCAGGTTCTGTTACCCAGAATCCTTTGCAAACCTCAAAATTTGGCTAAAAAAACACATGTTCTCACATTTCTGTGACAGAAAGTTCTGGAATCTGAGAGGAGGCACAAATTTCCTTCCACCCAGCGTTCCCCCAAGTCACCCGATAAAAATGATACCTCACTTGTGTGGGTAGGCCTAGCGCCCGTGATAGGAAATGCCCCAAAACGCAACGTGGACACATCCCATTTTTTCACAGAAAACAGAGCTGTTTTTTGCAAAGTGCCTACCTGTAGATTTTGACCTCTAGCACAGCCAGCACCTAGGGAAACCTACCAAAACTGTGCATTTTTTAAAACTAGAGACCTAGGGGAATCCTAGATGGGGTGACTTGTGGGGGTCTGACCTGGTTCTGTTACCCAGAATCCTTTGCAAACCTCAAAATTTGGCTAACAAAACACATTTTCCTCACATTATAGTGACAGAAAGTTCTGGAATCTGAGAGGAGCCACAAATTTACTACCACCCAGCGTTCCCCCAAGTCTCCCGATCAAAATGGTACTCCAATTGTGTGAGTAGGCCTAGCGCCCGCGACAGGATATGCCCCAAAACACAACGTGGACACATCCCATTTTTTCACAGAAAACAGAGCTGTTTTTTGCAAAGTGCCTACCTGTAGATTTTGGCCTCTAGCTCAGCCGGTACCTAGGGAAACCTACCAAACCTGTGCATTTTTGAAAACTAGACACCTAGGGGAATCCAAGATGGGGTGACTTGTGGGGCTCTGATCAGGTTCTGTTACCCAGAATCCTTTGCAAACCTCAAAATTTGGCTAACAAAACACATTTTCCTCACATTTCGGTGACAGAAAGTTTTGGAATCTGAGAGGAGGGACAAATTTCCTTCCACCCAGCGTTCCCCCAAGTCTCCCGATGAAAATGGTACCTCACTTGTGTGGGTAGGCCTAGCGCCCGCGACAGGAAATGCCCCAAAACGCAACGTGGACACATCCCATTTTTTCACAGAAAACAGAGCTGTTTTTTGCAAAGTGCCTACCTGTAGATTTTTGTGTCTAGCTCATCGGGCACCTAGGGAAACCTACCAAACCTGTGCATTTTTGAAAACTAGAGACTAGGGGAATCCAAGATGGGGTGACTTGTGGGGCTCTGACCAGGTTCTGTTACCCAGAATCCTTTGCAAACCTTATAATTTGGCTAAAAAAACACATGTTCTCACCTTTCTGTGACAGAAAGTTCTGGAATCTGAGAGGAGGCACAAATTTCCTTCCACCCAGCGTTCCCTCAAGTCACCCGATAAAAATGATACCTCACTTGTGTCGGTAGGCCTAGAGCCCGCGACAGGAAATGCCCCAAAGCACAACGTGGAGAGATCCCATTTTTTTAACAGAAAAGAGAGCTGTTTTTTGCAAAGTGCCTACCTGTAGATTTTGACCTCTAGCTCAGCCGGCACCTAGGGAAACCTACCAAACCCGTGCATTTTTGAAAACTAGAGACCTAGGGGAATCCAAGATGGTTTGACTTGTGGGGCTCTGACCAGGTTCTGTTAGCCAGAATCCTTTGCAAACCTCAAAATATTGCTAAAAAACAAATTTTCCTCACATTTCGGTGACAGAAAGTTCTGGAATCTGAGAGGAGGGACAAATTTCCTTCCACCCAGCGTTCCCCCAACTCTCCCGATAAAAATGGTACCTCACTTGTGTGGGAAGGCCTAGCGCCCGCGACAGGAAATGCCCCAAAACGCAACGTGGACACATCCCATTTTTTCACAGAAAACAGAGCTGTTTTTTGCAAAGTGCCTACCTGTAGATTTTGGCGTCTAGCTTATCGGGCACCTAGGGAAACTTACCAAACCTGTGCATTTTTGAAAACTAGAGACCTAGGGGAATCTAAGATGGGGTGACTTGTGAGGCTCTGACCAGGTTCTGTTACCCAGAAACCTTTGCAAACCTCATAATTTGGCTAAAAAAAACACATTTTCCTCACATTTCGGTGACAGAAAGTTTTGGAATCTGAGAGGAGGGACAAATTTCCTTCCACCCAGCGTTCCCCCAAGTCTCCCGATAAAAATAGTACCTCACTTGTGTGGGTAGGCCTAGCGCCCGCGACAGGATATGCCCCAAAACACAACATGGACACATTCCATTTTTTCACAGAAAAGAGAGCTGTTTTTTGCAAAGTGCCTACCTGTAGATTTTGACCTCTAGCTCAGCCGGCACCTAGGGAAACCTACCAAACCCGTGCATTTTTGAAAACTAGAGACCTAGGGGAATCCAAGATGGTTTGACTTGTGGGGCTCTGACCAGGTTCTGTTAGCCAGAATCCTTTGCAAACCTCAAAATATTGCTAAAAAACAAATTTTCCTCACATTTCGGTGACAGAAAGTTCTGGAATCTGAGAGGAGGGACAAATTTCCTTCCACCCAGCGTTCCCCCAACTCTCCCGATAAAAATGGTACCTCACTTGTGTGGGAAGGCCTAGCGCCCGCGACAGGAAATGCCCCAAAACGCAACGTGGACACATCCCATTTTTTCACAGAAAACAGAGCTGTTTTTTGCAAAGTGCCTACCTGTAGATTTTGGCGTCTAGCTTATCGGGCACCTAGGGAAACTTACCAAACCTGTGCATTTTTGAAAACTAGAGACCTAGGGGAATCTAAGATGGGGTGACTTGTGAGGCTCTGACCAGGTTCTGTTACCCAGAAACCTTTGCAAACCTCATAATTTGGCTAAAAAAAACACATTTTCCTCACATTTCGGTGACAGAAAGTTTTGGAATCTGAGAGGAGGGACAAATTTCCTTCCACCCAGCGTTCCCCCAAGTCTCCCGATAAAAATAGTACCTCACTTGTGTGGGTAGGCCTAGCGCCCGCGACAGGATATGCCCCAAAACACAACGTGGACACATTCCATTTTTTCACAGAAAAGAGAGCTGTTTTTTGCAAAGTGCCTACCTGTAGATTTTGGCCTCTAGCTCAGCCGGTACCTAGGGAAACCTACCAAACCTGTGCATTTTTTAAAACTAGAGACCTAGGGGAATCCAAGATGGGGTGACTTGTGGGGCTCTGATCAGGTTCTGTTACCCAGAATCCTTTGCAAACCTCAAAATTTGGCTAAAAAAACACATGTTCTCACATTTCTGTGACAGAAAGTTCTGGAATCTGAGAGGAGGCACAAATTTCCTTCCACCCAGCATTCCCCCAAGTCACCCGATAAAAATGATACCTCACTTGTGTGGGTAGGCCTAGCGCCCGTGACAGGAAATGCCCCAAAACGCAACGTGGACACATCCCATTTTTTCACAGAAAACAGAGCTGTTTTTTGCAAAGTGCCTACCTGTAGATTTTGGCCTCTAGCTCAGCCGGCACCTAGGGAAACCTACCAAACCTGTGCATTTTTGAAAACTAGAGACCTAGTGGAATCCAAGATGGGGTGACGTGTGGGGCTCTGACCAGGTTCTGTTACCCAGAAACCATTGCAAACCTCAAAATTTGGCTAAAAGACACATTTTCCTCACATTTGGGTTACAGAAAGTTCTGGAATCTGAGAGGAGACACAAATTTCCTTCCACTCAACGTTCCCCCAAATCTTCCGATAAAAATGGTACCTTACTTGTGTGGGTAGACCTAGCGCCCGCGACAGGATATGCCCCAAAACACAACGTGGACACATCCCTTTTTTTCACAGAAAAATAGAGCTGTTTTTTGCAAAGTGCCTACCTGTAGATTTTGGCCTCTAGCTCAGCCGGCACCTAGGGAAACCTTCCAAACCTGTGCATTTTTGAAAACTAGAGACCTAGGGGAATCCAAGATGGGGTGACTTGTGGGGTTCTGACCTGGTTCTGTTACCCAGAATCCTTTGCAAACCTCACAATTTGGCTAAAAAAACACATTTTCCTCACATTATGGTGACAGAACGTTCGGGAATCTGAGAGGAGACACAAATTTCCTTCTACCCAGCGTTCCCCCAAGTCTCCCGATAAAAATGGTACCTCACTTGTGTGGGTAGGCCTAGCGCCTGTGACAGGAAATGCCCCAAAACGCAACGTGGACACATCCCATTTTTTCACAGAAAACAGAGCTGTTTTTTGCAAAGTGCCTACCTGTAGATTTTGACCTCTAGCACAGCCGGCACCTAGGGAAACCTACCAAACCTGTGCATTTTTTAAAACTAGAGACCTAGGGGAATCCAAGATGGGGTGACTTGAGGGGCTCTGACCAGGTTCTGTTACCCAGAATCCTTTGCAAACCTCAAAATTTGGCTAAAAAAACACATGTTCTCACATTTCTGTGACAGAAAGTTCTGGAATCTGAGAGGAGGCACAAATTTCCTTCCACCCAGCGTTCCCCCAAGTCACCCGATAAAAATGATAGCTCACTTGTGTGGGTAGGCCTAGCGGCCGCGACAGGAAATTCCCCAAAGCACAACGTGGACACATCCCATTTTTTGACAGAAAACAGAGCTGTTTTTTGCAAAGTGCCTAGCTGTAGATTTTGGCCTCTAGCTCAGCCGGCACCTAGGGAAACCTACCAAACCTGTGCATTTTTGAAAACTAGAGACCTAAGGGAATCCAAGATGGGGTGACTTGTGGGGCTCCGTCCAGGTTATGTTACCCAGAATCCTTTGCAAACCTCAAAATTAGGCTAACAAAACACATTTTCCTCACATTTCGATGACAGAAAGTTTTGGAATCTGAGAGGAGGGACAATATTCCTTCCACCCAGCGTTCCCCCCAGTCTCCCGATGAAAATGGTACCTCACTTGTGTGGGTAGGCCTAGCGCCCGCGACAGGAAATGCCCCAAAACGCAACGTGGACACATCCCATTTTTTCAAAGAAAACAGAGCTGTTTTTTGCAAAGTGCCTACCTGTAGATTTTTGTGTCTAGCTCATCGGGCACCTAGGGAAACCTACCAAACCTGTGCATTTTTGAAAACTAGAGACCTAAGGGAATCCAAGATGGGGTGACTTGTGGGGCTCTGACCAGGTTCTGTTACCCAGAATCCTTTGCAAACCTCAAAATATGGCTAAAAAAACACATTTTCCTCACATTTCGGTGACAGAAGGTTCTGGAATCTGAGAGGAGGGACAAATTTCCTTCCACCCAGCATTCCCCCAAGTCTCCCGATAAAAATAGTACCTCACTTGTGTGGGTAGGCCTAGCGCCCGCGACAGGATATGCCCCAAAACACAACGTGGACACATTCAATTTTTTCACAGAAAAGAGAGCTGTTTTTTGCAAAGTGCCTACCTGTAGATTTTGGCCTCTAGCTCAGCCGGCACCTAGGGAAACCTACCAAACCTGTGCATTTTTGAAAACTAGAGACCTAGTGGAATCCAAGATGGGGTGACTTGTGGGGCTCTGACCAGGTTCTGTTACCCAGAAACCATTGCAAACCTCAAAATTTGGCTAAAAAACACATTTTCCTCACATTTGGGTGACAGAAAGTTCTGGAATCTGAGAGGAGACACAAATTTCCTTCCACTCAACGTTCCCCCAAGTCTTCCGATAAAAATGGTACCTTACTTGTGTGGGTAGGCCTAGCGCCCGCGACAGGATATGCCCCAAAACACAACGTGGACACATCCCTTTTTTTCACAGAAAAATAGAGCTGTTTTTTGCAAAGTGCCTACCTGTAGATTTTGGCCTCTAGCTCAGCCGGCACCTAGGGAAACCTTCCAAACCTGTGCATTTTTTAAAACTAGAGACCTAGGGGAATCCAAGATGGGGTGACTTGTGGGGCTCTGACCTGGTTCTGTTACCCAGAATCCTTTGCAAACCTCACAATTTGGCTAAAAAAACACATTTTCCTCACATTATGGTGACAGAACGTTCTGGAATCTGAGAGGAGACACAAATTTCCTTCCACCCAGCGTTCCCCCAAGTCTCCCGATAAAAATGGTACCTCACTTGTGTGGGTAGGCCTAGCGCCTGTGACAGGAAATGCCCCAAAACGCAACGTGGACACATCCCATTTTTTCACAGAAAACAGAGCTGTTTTTTGCAAAGTGCCCACCTGTAGATTTTGACCTCTAGCACAGCCGGCACCTAGGGAAACCTACCAAACCTGTGCATTTTTGAAAACTAGAGACCTAGGGGAATCCAAGATGGGGTGACTTGAGGGGCTCTGACCAGGTTCTGTTACCCAGAATCCTTTGCAAACCTCAAAATTTGGCTAAAAAAACACATGTTCTCACATTTCTGTGACAGAAAGTTCTGGAATCTGAGAGGAGGCACAAATTTCCTTCCACCCAGCGTTCCCCTAAGTCTCCCGATAAAAATAGTACCTCACTTGTGTGGGTAGGCCTAGCGCCCGCGACAGGATATGCCCCAAATCACAACGTGGACACATTCCATTTTTTCACAGAAAAGAGAGCTGTTTTTTGCAAAGTGCCTACCTGTAGATTTTGGCCTCTAGCTCAGCCGGTACCTAGGGAAACCTACCAAACCTGTGCATTTTTTAAAACTAGAGACCTAGGGGAATCCAAGATGGGGTGACTTGTGGGGCTCTGATCAGGTTCTGTTACCCAGAATCCTTTGCAAACCTCAAAATTTGGCTAAAAAAACACATGTTCTCACATTTCTGTGACAGAAAGTTCTGGAATCTGAGAGGAGGCACAAATTTCCTTCCACCCAGCATTCCCCCAAGTCACCCGATAAAAATGATACCTCACTTGTGTGGGTAGGCCTAGCGCCCGTGACAGGAAATGCCCCAAAACGCAACGTGGACACATCCCATTTTTTCACAGAAAACAGAGCTGTTTTTTGCAAAGTGCCTACCTGTAGATTTTGACCTCTAGCACAGCCGGCACCTAGGGAAACCTACCAAAACTGTGCATTTTTTAAAACTAGAGACCTAGGGGAATCCTAGATGGGGTGACTTGTGGGGGTCTGACCTGGTTCTGTTACCCAGAATCCTTTGCAAACCTCAAAATTTGGCTAACAAAACACATTTTCCTCACATTATAGTGACAGAAAGTTCTGGAATCTGAGAGGAGCCACAAATTTCCTACCACCCAGCGTTCCCCCAAGTCTCCCGATCAAAATGGTACTCCAATTGTGTGAGTAGGCCTAGCGCCCGCGACAGGATATGCCCCAAAACACAACGTGGACACATCCCATTTTTTCACAGAAAACAGAGCTGTTTTTTGCAAAGTGCCTACCTGTAGATTTTGGCCTCTAGCTCAGCCGGCACCTAGGGAAACCTACCAAACCTGTGCATTTTTGAAAACTAGAGACCTAGTGGAATCCAAGATGGGGTGACGTGTGGGGCTCTGACCAGGTTCTGTTACCCAGAAACCATTGCAAACCTCAAAATTTGGCTAAAAGACACATTTTCCTCACATTTGGGTTACAGAAAGTTCTGGAATCTGAGAGGAGACACAAATTTCCTTCCACTCAACGTTCCCCCAAATCTTCCGATAAAAATGGTACCTTACTTGTGTGGGTAGACCTAGCGCCCGCGACAGGATATGCCCCAAAACACAACGTGGACACATCCCTTTTTTTCACAGAAAAATAGAGCTGTTTTTTGCAAAGTGCCTACCTGTAGATTTTGGCCTCTAGCTCAGCCGGCACCTAGGGAAACCTTCCAAACCTGTGCATTTTTGAAAACTAGAGACCTAGGGGAATCCAAGATGGGGTGACTTGTGGGGCTCTGACCTGGTTCTGTTACCCAGAATCCTTTGCAAACCTCACAATTTGGCTAAAAAAACACATTTTCCTCACATTATGGTGACAGAACGTTCGGGAATCTGAGAGGAGACACAAATTTCCTTCTACCCAGCGTTCCCCCAAGTCTCCTGATAAAAATGGTACCTCACTTGTGTGGGTAGGCCTAGCGCCTGTGACAGGAAATGCCCCAAAACGCAACGTGGACACATCCCATTTTTTCACAGAAAACAGAGCTGTTTTTTACAAAGTGCCTACCTGTAGATTTTGACCTCTAGCACAGCCGGCACCTAGGGAAACCTACCAAACCTGTGCATTTTTGAAAACTAGAGACCTAGGGGAATCCAAGATGGGGTGACTTGAGGGGCTCTGACCAGGTTCTGTTACCCAGAATCCTTTGCAAACCTCAAAATTTGGCTAAAGAAACACATGTTCTCACATTTCTGTGACAGAAAGTTTTGGAATCTGAGAGGAGGGACAATATTCCTTCCACCCAGCGTTCCCCCCAGTCTCCCGATGAAAATGGTACCTCACTTGTGTGGGTAGGCCTAGCGCCCGCGACAGGAAATGCCCCAAAACGCAACGTGGACACATCCCATTTTTTCAAAGAAAACAGAGCTGTTTTTTGCAAAGTGCCTACCTGTAGATTTTTGTGTCTAGCTCATCGGGCACCTAGGGAAACCTACCAAACCTGTGCATTTTTGAAAACTAGAGACCTAAGGGAATCCAAGATGGGGTGACTTGTGGGGCTCCGTCCAGGTTATGTTACCCAGAATCCTTTGCAAACCTCAAAATTAGGCTAACAAAACACATTTTCCTCACATTTCGATGACAGAAAGTTTTGGAATCTGAGAGGAGGGACAATATTCCTTCCACCCAGCGTTCCCCCCAGTCTCCCGATGAAAATGGTACCTCACTTGTGTGGGTAGGCCTAGCGCCCGCGACAGGAAATGCCCCAAAACGCAACGTGGACACATCCCATTTTTTCAAAGAAAACAGAGCTGTTTTTTGCAAAGTGCCTACCTGTAGATTTTTGTGTCTAGCTCATCGGGCACCTAGGGAAACCTACCAAACCTGTGCATTTTTGAAAACTAGAGACCTAAGGGAATCCAAGATGGGGTGACTTGTGGGGCTCTGACCAGGTTCTGTTACCCAGAATCCTTTGCAAACCTCAAAATTTGGCTAAAAAAACACATGTTCTCACATTTCTGTGACAGAAAGTTTTGGAATCTGAGAGGAGGGACAATATTCCTTCCACCCAGCGTTCCCCCCAGTCTCCCGATGAAAATGGTACCTCACTTGTGTGGGTAGGCCTAGCGGCCGCGACAGGAAATTCCCCAAAGCACAACGTGGACACATCCCATTTTTTGACAGAAAACAGAGCTGTTTTTTGCAAAGTGCCTAGCTGTAGATTTTGGCCTCTAGCTCAGCCGGCACCTAGGGAAACCTACCAAACCTGTGCATTTTTGAAAACTAGAGACCTAAGGGAATCCAAGATGGGGTGACTTGTGGGGCTCCGTCCAGGTTATGTTACCCAGAATCCTTTGCAAACCTCAAAATTAGGCTAACAAAACACATTTTCCTCACATTTCGATGACAGAAAGTTTTGGAATCTGAGAGGAGGGACAATATTCCTTCCACCCAGCGTTCCCCCCAGTCTCCCGATGAAAATGGTACCTCACTTGTGTGGGTAGGCCTAGCGCCCGCGACAGGAAATGCCCCAAAACGCAACGTGGACACTTCCCATTTTTTCAAAGAAAACAGAGCTGTTTTTTGCAAAGTGCCTACCTGTAGATTTTTGTGTCTAGCTCATCGGGCACCTAGGGAAACCTACCAAACCTGTGCATTTTTGAAAACTAGAGACCTAAGGGAATCCAAGATGGGGTGACTTGTGGGGCTCTGACCAGGTTCTGTTACCCAGAATCCTTTGCAAACCTCAAAATTTGGCTAAAAAAACACATTTTCCTCACATTTCGGTGACAGAAGGTTCTGGAATCTGAGAGGAGGGACAAATTTCCTTCCACCCAGCATTCCCCCAAGTCTCCCGATAAAAATAGTACCTCACTTGTGTGGGTAGGCCTAGCGCCCGCGACAGGATATGCCCCAAAACACAACGTGGACACATTCAATTTTTTCACAGAAAAGAGAGCTGTTTTTTGCAAAGTGCCTACCTGTAGATTTTGGCCTCTAGCTCAGCCGGCACCTAGGGAAACCTACCAAACCTGTGCATTTTTGAAAACTAGAGACCTAGTGGAATCCAAGATGGGGTGACTTGTGGGGCTCTGACCAGGTTCTGTTACCCAGAAACCATTGCAAACCTCAAAATTTGGCTAAAAAACACATTTTCCTCACATTTGGGTGACAGAAAGTTCTGGAATCTGAGAGGAGACACAAATTTCCTTCTACTCAACGTTCCCCCAAGTCTTCCGATAAAAATGGTACCTTACTTGTGTGGGTAGGCCTAGCGCCCGCGACAGGATATGCCCCAAAACACAACGTGGACACATCCCTTTTTTTCACAGAAAAATAGAGCTGTTTTTTGCAAAGTGCCTACCTGTAGATTTTGGCCTCTAGCTCAGCCGGCACCTAGGGAAACCTTCCAAACCTGTGCATTTTTTAAAACTAGAGACCTAGGGGAATCCAAGATGGGGTGACTTGTGGGGCTCTGACCTGGTTCTGTTACCCAGAATCCTTTGCAAACCTCACAATTTGGCTAAAAAAACACATTTTCCTCACATTATGGTGACAGAACGTTCTGGAATCTGAGAGGAGACACAAATTTCCTTCCACCCAGCATTCCCCCAAGTATCCCGATAAAAATGGTACCTCACTTGTGTGGGTAGGCCTAGCGCCTGTGACAGGAAATGCCCCAAAACGCAACGTGGACACATCCCATTTTTTCACAGAAAACAGAGCTGTTTTTTGCAAAGTGCCCACCTGTAGATTTTGACCTCTAGCACAGCCGGCACCTAGGGAAACCTACCAAACCTGTGCATTTTTGAAAACTAGAGACCTAGGGGAATCCAACATGGGGTGACTTGAGGGGCTCTGACCAGGTTCTGTTACCCAGAATCCTTTGCAAACCTCAAAATTTGGCTAAAAAAAACACATGTTCTCACATTTCTGTGACAGAAAGTTCTGGAATCTGAGAGGAGGCACAAATTTCCTTCCACCCAGCGTTCCCCCAAGTCTCCCGATAAAAATAGTACCTCACTTGTGTGGGTAGGCCTAGCGCCCGCGACAGGATATGCCCCAAAACACAACGTGGACACTTCCATTTTTTCACAGAAAAGAGAGCTGTTTTTTGCAAAGTGCCTACCTGTAGATTTTGGCCTCTAGCTCAGCCGGTACCTAGGGAAACCTACCAAACCTGTGCATTTTTTAAAACTAGAGACCTAGGGGAATCCAAGATGGGGTGACTTGTGGGGCTCTGATCAGGTTCTGTTACCCAGAATCCTTTGCAAACCTCAAAATTTGGCTAAAAAAACACATGTTCTCACATTTCTGTGACAGAAAGTTCTGGAATCTGAGAGGAGGCACAAATTTCCTTCCACCCAGCATTCCCCCAAGTCACCCGATAAAAATGATACCTCACTTGTGTGGGTAGGCCTAGCGCCCGTGATAGGAAATGCCCCAAAACGCAACGTGGACACATCCCATTTTTTCACAGAAAACAGAGCTGTTTTTTGCAAAGTGCCTACCTGTAGATTTTGACCTCTAGCACAGCCAGCACCTAGGGAAACCTACCAGAACTGTGCATTTTTTTGAAACTAGAGACCTAGGGGAATCCTAGATGGGGTGACTTGTGGGGGTCTGACCTGGTTCTGTTACCCAGAATCCTTTGCAAACCTCAAAATTTGGCTAACAAAACACATTTTCCTCACATTATAGTGACAGAAAGTTCTGGAATCTGAGAGGAGCCACAAATTTCCTACCACCCAGCGTTCCCCCAAGTCTCCCGATCAAAATGGTACTCCAATTGTGTGAGTAGGCCTAGCGCCCGCGACAGGATATGCCCCAAAACACAACGTGGACACATCCCATTTTTTCACAGAAAACAGAGCTGTTTTTTGCAAAGTGCCTACCTGTAGATTTTGGCCTCTAGCTCAGCCGGCACCTAGGGAAACCTACCAAACCTGTGCATTTTTGAAAACTAGAGACCTAGTGGAATCCAAGATGGGGTGACGTGTGGGGCTCTGACCAGGTTCTGTTACCCAGAAACCATTGCAAACCTCAAAATTTGGCTAAAAGACACATTTTCCTCACATTTGGGTTACAGAAAGTTCTGGAATCTGAGAGGAGACACAAATTTCCTTCCACTCAACGTTCCCCCAAATCTTCCGATAAAAATGGTACCTTACTTGTGTGGGTAGACCTAGCGCCCGCGACAGGATATGCCCCAAAACACAACGTGGACACATCCCTTTTTTTCACAGAAAAATAGAGCTGTTTTTTGCAAAGTGCCTACCTGTAGATTTTGGCCTCTAGCTCAGCCGGCACCTAGGGAAACCTTCCAAACCTGTGCATTTTTGAAAACTAGAGACCTAGGGGAATCCAAGATGGGGTGACTTGTGGGGTTCTGACCTGGTTCTGTTACCCAGAATCCTTTGCAAACCTCACAATTTGGCTAAAAAAACACATTTTCCTCACATTATGGTGACAGAACGTTCGGGAATCTGAGAGGAGACACAAATTTCCTTCTACCCAGCGTTCCCCCAAGTCTCCCGATAAAAATGGTTCCTCACTTGTGTGGGTAGGCCTAGCGCCTGTGACAGGAAATGCCCCAAAACGCAACGTGGACACATCCCATTTTTTCACAGAAAACAGAGCTGTTTTTTGCAAAGTGCCTACCTGTAGATTTTGACCTCTAGCACAGCCGGCACCTAGGGAAACCTACCAAACCTGTGCATTTTTTAAAACTAGAGACCTAGGGGAATCCAAGATGGGGTGACTTGAGGGGCTCTGACCAGGTTCTGTTACCCAGAATCCTTTGCAAACCTCAAAATTTGGCTAAAAAAACACATGTTCTCACATTTCTGTGACAGAAAGTTCTGGAATCTGAGAGGAGGCACAAATTTCCTTCCACCCAGCGTTCCCCCAAGTCACCCGATAAAAATGATACCTCACTTGTGTGGGTAGGCCTAGCGCCCGTGATAGGAAATGCCCCAAAACGCAACGTGGACACATCCCATTTTTTCACAGAAAACAGAGCTGTTTTTTGCAAAGTGCCTACCTGTAGATTTTGACCTCTAGCACAGCCAGCACCTAGGGAAACCTACCAAAACTGTGCATTTTTTAAAACTAGAGACCTAGGGGAATCCTAGATGGGGTGACTTGTGGGGGTCTGACCTGGTTCTGTTACCCAGAATCCTTTGCAAACCTCAAAATTTGGCTAACAAAACACATTTTCCTCACATTATAGTGACAGAAAGTTCTGGAATCTGAGAGGAGCCACAAATTTACTACCACCCAGCGTTCCCCCAAGTCTCCCGATCAAAATGGTACTCCAATTGTGTGAGTAGGCCTAGCGCCCGCGACAGGATATGCCCCAAAACACAACGTGGACACATCCCATTTTTTCACAGAAAACAGAGCTGTTTTTTGCAAAGTGCCTACCTGTAGATTTTGGCCTCTAGCTCAGCCGGCACCTAGGGAAACCTACCAAACCTGTGCATTTTTGAAAACTAGAGACCTAGTGGAATCCAAGATGGGGTGACGTGTGGGGCTCTGACCAGGTTCTGTTACCCAGAAACCATTGCAAACCTCAAAATTTGGCTAAAAGACACATTTTCCTCACATTTGGGTTACAGAAAGTTCTGGAATCTGAGAGGAGACACAAATTTCCTTCCACTCAACGTTCCCCCAAATCTTCCGATAAAAATGGTACCTTACTTGTGTGGGTAGACCTAGCGCCCGCGACAGGATATGCCCCAAAACACAACGTGGACACATCCCTTTTTTTCACAGAAAAATAGAGCTGTTTTTTGCAAAGTGCCTACCTGTAGATTTTGGCCTCTAGCTCAGCCGGCACCTAGGGAAACCTTCCAAACCTGTGCATTTTTGAAAACTAGAGACCTAGGGGAATCCAAGATGGGGTGACTTGTGGGGTTCTGACCTGGTTCTGTTACCCAGAATCCTTTGCAAACCTCACAATTTGGCTAAAAAAACACATTTTCCTCACATTATGGTGACAGAACGTTCGGGAATCTGAGAGGAGACACAAATTTCCTTCTACCCAGCGTTCCCCCAAGTCTCCCGATAAAAATGGTACCTCACTTGTGTGGGTAGGCCTAGCGCCTGTGACAGGAAATGCCCCAAAACGCAACGTGGACACATCCCATTTTTTCACAGAAAACAGAGCTGTTTTTTGCAAAGTGCCTACCTGTAGATTTTGACCTCTAGCACAGCCGGCACCTAGGGAAACCTACCAAACCTGTGCATTTTTTAAAACTAGAGACCTAGGGGAATCCAAGATGGGGTGACTTGAGGGGCTCTGACCAGGTTCTGTTACCCAGAATCCTTTGCAAACCTCAAAATTTGGCTAAAAAAACACATGTTCTCACATTTCTGTGACAGAAAGTTCTGGAATCTGAGAGGAGGCACAAATTTCCTTCCACCCAGCGTTCCCCCAAGTCACCCGATAAAAATGATAGCTCACTTGTGTGGGTAGGCCTAGCGGCCGCGACAGGAAATTCCCCAAAGCACAACGTGGACACATCCCATTTTTTGACAGAAAACAGAGCTGTTTTTTGCAAAGTGCCTAGCTGTAGATTTTGGCCTCTAGCTCAGCCGGCACCTAGGGAAACCTACCAAACCTGTGCATTTTTGAAAACTAGAGACCTAAGGGAATCCAAGATGGGGTGACTTGTGGGGCTCCGTCCAGGTTATGTTACCCAGAATCCTTTGCAAACCTCAAAATTAGGCTAACAAAACACATTTTCCTCACATTTCGATGACAGAAAGTTTTGGAATCTGAGAGGAGGGACAATATTCCTTCCACCCAGCGTTCCCCCCAGTCTCCCGATGAAAATGGTACCTCACTTGTGTGGGTAGGCCTAGCGCCCGCGACAGGAAATGCCCCAAAACGCAACGTGGACACATCCCATTTTTTCAAAGAAAACAGAGCTGTTTTTTGCAAAGTGCCTACCTGTAGATTTTTGTGTCTAGCTCATCGGGCACCTAGGGAAACCTACCAAACCTGTGCATTTTTGAAAACTAGAGACCTAAGGGAATCCAAGATGGGGTGACTTGTGGGGCTCTGACCAGGTTCTGTTACCCAGAATCCTTTGCAAACCTCAAAATATGGCTAAAAAAAAACACATTTTCCTCACATTTCGGTGACAGAAGGTTCTGGAATCTGAGAGGAGGGACAAATTTCCTTCCACCCAGCATTCCCCCAAGTCTCCCGATAAAAATAGTACCTCACTTGTGTGGGTAGGCCTAGCGCCCGCGACAGGATATGCCCCAAAACACAACGTGGACACATTCAATTTTTTCACAGAAAAGAGAGCTGTTTTTTGCAAAGTGCCTACCTGTAGATTTTGGCCTCTAGCTCAGCCGGCACCTAGGGAAACCTACCAAACCTGTGCATTTTTGAAAACTAGAGACCTAGTGGAATCCAAGATGGGGTGACTTGTGGGGCTCTGACCAGGTTCCGTTACCCAGAAACCATTGCAAACCTCAAAATTTGGCTAAAAAACACATTTTCCTCACATTTGGGTGACAGAAAGTTCTGGAATCTGAGAGGAGACACAAATTTCCTTCCACTCAACGTTCCCCCAAGTCTTCCGATAAAAATGGTACCTTACTTGTGTGGGTAGGCCTAGCGCCCGCGACAGGATATGCCCCAAAACACAACGTGGACACATCCCTTTTTTTCACAGAAAAATAGAGCTGTTTTTTGCAAAGTGCCTACCTGTAGATTTTGGCCTCTAGCTCAGCCGGCACCTAGGGAAACCTTCCAAACCTGTGCATTTTTTAAAACTAGAGACCTAGGGGAATCCAAGATGGGGTGACTTGTGGGGCTCTGACCTGGTTCTGTTACCCAGAATCCTTTGCAAACCTCACAATTTGGCTAAAAAAACACATTTTCCTCACATTATGGTGACAGAACGTTCTGGAATCTGAGAGGAGACACAAATTTCCTTCCACCCAGCGTTCCCCCAAGTCTCCCGATAAAAATGGTACCTCACTTGTGTGGGTAGGCCTAGCGCCTGTGACAGGAAATGCCCCAAAACGCAACGTGGACACATCCCATTTTTTCACAGAAAACAGAGCTGTTTTTTGCAAAGTGCCCACCTGTAGATTTTGACCTCTAGCACAGCCGGCACCTAGGGAAACCTACCAAACCTGTGCATTTTTGAAAACTAGAGACCTAGGGGAATCCAAGATGGGGTGACTTGAGGGGCTCTGACCAGGTTCTGTTACCCAGAATCCTTTGCAAACCTCAAAATTTGGCTAAAAAAACACATCTTCTCACATTTCTGTGACAGAAAGTTCTGGAATCTGAGAGGAGGCACAAATTTCCTTCCACCCAGCGTTCCCCCAAGTCTCCCGATAAAAATAGTACCTCACTTGTGTGGGTAGGCCTAGCGCCCGCGACAGGATATGCCCCAAATCACAACGTGGACACATTCCATTTTTTCACAGAAAAGAGAGCTGTTTTTTGCAAAGTGCCTACCTGTAGATTTTGGCCTCTAGCTCAGCCGGTACCTAGGGAAACCTACCAAACCTGTGCATTTTTTAAAACTAGAGACCTAGGGGAATCCAAGATGGGGTGACTTGTGGGGCTCTGATCAGGTTCTGTTACCCAGAATCCTTTGCAAACCTCAAAATTTGGCTAAAAAAACACATGTTCTCACATTTCTGTGACAGAAAGTTCTGGAATCTGAGAGGAGGCACAAATTTCCTTCCACCCAGCATTCCCCCAAGTCACCCGATAAAAATGATACCTCACTTGTGTGGGTAGGCCTAGCGCCCGTGACAGGAAATGCCCCAAAACGCAACGTGGACACATCCCATTTTTTCACAGAAAACAGAGCTGTTTTTTGCAAAGTGCCTACCTGTAGATTTTGACCTCTAGCACAGCCGGCACCTAGGGAAACCTACCAAAACTGTGCATTTTTTAAAACTAGAGACCTAGGGGAATCCTAGATGGGGTGACTTGTGGGGGTCTGACCTGGTTCTGTTACCCAGAATCCTTTGCAAACCTCAAAATTTGGCTAACAAAACACATTTTCCTCACATTATAGTGACAGAAAGTTCTGGAATCTGAGAGGAGCCACAAATTTCCTACCACCCAGCGTTCCCCCAAGTCTCCCGATCAAAATGGTACTCCAATTGTGTGAGTAGGCCTAGCGCCCGCGACAGGATATGCCCCAAAACACAACGTGGACACATCCCATTTTTTCACAGAAAACAGAGCTGTTTTTTGCAAAGTGCCTACCTGTAGATTTTGGCCTCTAGCTCAGCCGGCACCTAGGGAAACCTACCAAACCTGTGCATTTTTGAAAACTAGAGACCTAGTGGAATCCAAGATGGGGTGACGTGTGGGGCTCTGACCAGGTTCTGTTACCCAGAAACCATTGCAAACCTCAAAATTTGGCTAAAAGACACATTTTCCTCACATTTGGGTTACAGAAAGTTCTGGAATCTGAGAGGAGACACAAATTTCCTTCCACTCAACGTTCCCCCAAATCTTCCGATAAAAATGGTACCTTACTTGTGTGGGTAGACCTAGCGCCCGCGACAGGATATGCCCCAAAACACAACGTGGACACATCCCTTTTTTTCACAGAAAAATAGAGCTGTTTTTTGCAAAGTGCCTACCTGTAGATTTTGGCCTCTAGCTCAGGCGGCACCTAGGGAAACCTTCCAAACCTGTGCATTTTTGAAAACTAGAGACCTAGGGGAATCCAAGATGGGGTGACTTGTGGGGCTCTGACCTGGTTCTGTTACCCAGAATCCTTTGCAAACCTCACAATTTGGCTAAAAAAACACATTTTCCTCACATTATGGTGACAGAACGTTCGGGAATCTGAGAGGAGACACAAATTTCCTTCTACCCAGCGTTCCCCCAAGTCTCCTGATAAAAATGGTACCTCACTTGTGTGGGTAGGCCTAGCGCCTGTGACAGGAAATGCCCCAAAACGCAACGTGGACACATCCCATTTTTTCACAGAAAACAGAGCTGTTTTTTGCAAAGTGCCTACCTGTAGATTTTGACCTCTAGCACAGCCGGCACCTAGGGAAACCTACCAAACCTGTGCATTTTTTAAAACTAGAGACCTAGGGGAATCCAAGATGGGGTGACTTGAGGGGCTCTGACCAGGTTCTGTTACCCAGAATCCTTTGCAAACCTCAAAATTTGGCTAAAAAAACACATGTTCTCACATTTCTGTGACAGAAAGTTTTGGAATCTGAGAGGAGGGACAATATTCCTTCCACCCAGCGTTCCCCCCAGTCTCCCGATGAAAATGGTACCTCACTTGTGTGGGTAGGCCTAGCGCCCGCGACAGGAAATGCCCCAAAACGCAACGTGGACACATCCCATTTTTTCAAAGAAAACAGAGCTGTTTTTTGCAAAGTGCCTACCTGTAGATTTTTGTGTCTAGCTCATCGGGCACCTAGGGAAACCTACCAAACCTGTGCATTTTTGAAAACTAGAGACCTAAGGGAATCCAAGATGGGGTGACTTGTGGGGCTCCGTCCAGGTTATGTTACCCAGAATCCTTTGCAAACCTCAAAATTAGGCTAACAAAACACATTTTCCTCACATTTCGATGACAGAAAGTTTTGGAATCTGAGAGGAGGGACAATATTCCTTCCACCCAGCGTTCCCCCCAGTCTCCCGATGAAAATGGTACCTCACTTGTGTGGGTAGGCCTAGCGCCCGCGACAGGAAATGCCCCAAAACGCAACGTGGACACATCCCATTTTTTCAAAGAAAACAGAGCTGTTTTTTGCAAAGTGCCTACCTGTAGATTTTTGTGTCTAGCTCATCGGGCACCTAGGGAAACCTACCAAACCTGTGCATTTTTGAAAACTAGAGACCTAAGGGAATCCAAGATGGGGTGACTTGTGGGGCTCTGACCAGGTTCTGTTACCCAGAATCCTTTGCAAACCTCAAAATTTGGCTAAAAAAACACATGTTCTCACATTTCTGTGACAGAAAGTTTTGGAATCTGAGAGGAGGGACAATATTCCTTCCACCCAGCGTTCCCCCCAGTCTCCCGATGAAAATGGTACCTCACTTGTGTGGGTAGGCCTAGCGGCCGCGACAGGAAATTCCCCAAAGCACAACGTGGACACATCCCATTTTTTGACAGAAAACAGAGCTGTTTTTTGCAAAGTGCCTAGCTGTAGATTTTGGCCTCTAGCTCAGCCGGCACCTAGGGAAACCTACCAAACCTGTGCATTTTTGAAAACTAGAGACCTAAGGGAATCCAAGATGGGGTGACTTGTGGGGCTCCGTCCAGGTTATGTTACCCAGAATCCTTTGCAAACCTCAAAATTAGGCTAACAAAACACATTTTCCTCACATTTCGATGACAGAAAGTTTTGGAATCTGAGAGGAGGGACAATATTCCTTCCACCCAGCGTTCCCCCCAGTCTCCCGATGAAAATGGTACCTCACTTGTGTGGGTAGGCCTAGCGCCCGCGACAGGAAATGCCCCAAAACGCAACGTGGACACATCCCATTTTTTCAAAGAAAACAGAGCTGTTTTTTGCAAAGTGCCTACCTGTAGATTTTTGTGTCTAGCTCATCGGGCACCTAGGAAAACCTACCAAACCTGTGCATTTTTGAAAACTAGAGACCTAAGGGAATCCAAGATGGGGTGACTTGTGGGGCTCTGACCAGGTTCTGTTACCCAGAATCCTTTGCAAACCTCAAAATTTGGCTAAAAAAACACATTTTCCTCACATTTCGGTGACAGAAGGTTCTGGAATCTGAGAGGAGGGACAAATTTCCTTCCACCCAGCATTCCCCCAAGTCTCCCGATAAAAATAGTACCTCACTTGTGTGGGTAGGCCTAGCGCCCGCGGCAGGATATGCCCCAAAACACAACGTGGACACATTCAATTTTTTCACAGAAAAGAGAGCTGTTTTTTGCAAAGTGCCTACCTGTAGATTTTGGCCTCTAGCTCAGCCGGCACCTAGGGAAACCTACCAAACCTGTGCATTTTTGAAAACTAGAGACCTAGTGGAATCCAAGATGGGGTGACTTGTGGGGCTCTGACCAGGTTCTGTTACCCAGAAACCATTGCAAACCTCAAAATTTGGCTAAAAAACACATTTTCCTCACATTTGGGTGACAGAAAGTTCTGGAATCTGAGAGGAGACACAAATTTCCTTCCACTCAACGTTCCCCCAAGTCTTCCGATAAAAATGGTACCTTACTTGTGTGGGTAGGCCTAGCGCCCGCGACAGGATATGCCCCAAAACACAACGTGGACACATCCCTTTTTTTCACAGAAAAATAGAGCTGTTTTTTGCAAAGTGCCTACCTGTAGATTTTGGCCTCTAGCTCAGCCGGCACCTAGGGAAACCTTCCAAACCTGTGCATTTTTTAAAACTAGAGACCTAGGGGAATCCAAGATGGGGTGACTTGTGGGGCTCTGACCTGGTTCTGTTACCCAGAATCCTTTGCAAACCTCACAATTTGGCTAAAAAAACACATTTTCCTCACATTATGGTGAAAGAACGTTCTGGAATCTGAGAGGAGACACAAATTTCCTTCCACCCAGCATTCCCCCAAGTCTCCCGATAAAAATGGTACCTCACTTGTGTGGGTAGGCCTAGCGCCTGTGACAGGAAATGCCCCAAAACGCAACGTGGACACATCCCATTTTTTCACAGAAAACAGAGCTGTTTTTTGCAAAGTGCCCACCTGTAGATTTTGACCTCTAGCACAGCCGGCACCTAGGGAAACCTACCAAACCTGTGCATTTTTGAAAACTAGAGACCTAGGGGAATCCAAGATGGGGTGACTTGAGGGGCTCTGACCAGGTTCTGTTACCCAGAATCCTTTGCAAACCTCAAAATTTGGCTAAAAAAACACATTTTCCTCACATTTCGGTGACAGAAGGTTCTGGAATCTGAGAGGAGGGACAAATTTCCTTCCACCCAGCATTCCCCCAAGTCTCCCGATAAAAATAGTACCTCACTTGTGTGGGTAGGCCTAGCGCCCGCGACAGGAAATGCCCCAAAACGCAACGTGGACACATCCCATTTTTTCAAAGAAAAGAGAGCTGTTTTTTGCAAAGTGCCTACCTGTAGATTTTTGTGTCTAGCTCATCGGGCACCTAGGGAAACCTACCAAACCTGTGCATTTTTGAAAACTAGAGACCTAAGGGAATCCAAGATGGGGTGACTTGTGAGGCTCTGACCAGGTTCTGTTACCCAGAATCCTTTGCAAACCTCAAAATTTGGCTAAAAAAACACATTTTCCTCACATTTCGGTGACAGAAGGTTCTGGAATCTGAGAGGAGGGACAAATTTCCTTCCACCCAGCATTCCCCCAAGTCTCCCGATAAAAATAGTACCTCACTTGTGTGGGTAGGCCTAGCGCCCGCGACAGGATATGCCCCAAAACACAACGTGGACACATTAGAAAAGAGAGCTGTTTTTTGCAAAGTGCCTACCTGTAGATTTTGGCCTCTAGCTCAGCCGGCACCTAGGGAAACCTACCAAACCTGTGCATTTTTGAAAACTAGAGACCTAGTGGAATCCAAGATGGGGTGACTTGTGGGGCTCTGACCAGGTTCTGTTACCCAGAAACCATTGCAAACCTCAAAATTTGGCTAAAAAACACATTTTCCTCACATTTGGGTGACAGAAAGTTCTGGAATCTGAGAGGAGACACAAATTTCCTTCCACTCAACGTTCCCCCAAGTCTTCCGATAAAAATGGTACCTTACTTGTGTGGGTAGGCCTAGCGCCCGCGACAGGATATGCCCCAAAACACAACGTGGACACATCCCTTTTTTTCACAGAAAAATAGAGCTGTTTTTTGCAAAGTGCCTACCTGTAGATTTTGGCCTCTAGCTCAGCCGGCACCTAGGGAAACCTTCCAAACCTGTGCATTTTTTAAAACTAGAGACCTAGGGGAATCCAAGATGGGGTGACTTGTGGGGCTCTGACCTGGTTCTGTTACCCAGAATCCTTTGCAAACCTCACAATTTGGCTAAAAAAACACATTTTCCTCACATTATGGTGACAGAACGTTCTGGAATCTGAGAGGAGACACAAATTTCCTTCCACCCAGCATTCCCCCAAGTCTCCCGATAAAAATGGTACCTCACTTGTGTGGGTAGGCCTAGCGCCTGTGACAGGAAATGCCCCAAAACGCAACGTGGACACATCCCATTTTTTCACAGAAAACAGAGCTGTTTTTTGCAAAGTGCCCACCTGTAGATTTTGACCTCTAGCACAGCCGGCACCTAGGGAAACCTACCAAACCTGTGCATTTTTGAAAACTAGAGACCTAGGGGAATCCAAGATGGGGTGACTTGAGGGGCTCTGACCAGGTTCTGTTACCCAGAATCCTTTGCAAACCTCAAAATTTGGCTAGAAAAACACATGTTCTCACATTTCTGTGACAGAAAGTTCTGGAATCTGAGAGGAGGCACAAATTTCCTTCCACCCAGCGTTCCCCCAAGTCTCCCGATAAAAATAGTACCTCACTTGTGTGGGTAGGCCTAGCGCCCGCGACAGGATATGCCCCAAAACACAACGTGGACACATTCCATTTTTTCACAGAAAAGAGAGCTGTTTTTTGCAAAGTGCCTACATGTAGATTTTGGCCTCTAGCTCAGCCGGTACCTAGGGAAACCTACCAAACCTGTGCATTTTTTAAAACTAGAGACCTAGGGGAATCCAAGATGGGGTGACTTGTGGGGCTCTGATCAGGTTCTGTTACCCAGAATCCTTTGCAAACCTCAAAATTTGGCTAAAAAAACACATGTTCTCACATTTCTGTGACAGAAAGTTCTGGAATCTGAGAGGAGGCACAAATTTCCTTCCACCCAGCATTCCCCCAAGTCACCCGATAAAAATGATACCTCACTTGTGTGGGTAGGCCTAGCGCCCGTGATAGGAAATGCCCCAAAACGCAACGTGGACACATCCCATTTTTTCACAGAAAACAGAGCTGTTTTTTGCAAAGTGCCTACCTGTAGATTTTGACCTCTAGCACAGCCAGCACCTAGGGAAACCTACCAAAACTGTGCATTTTTTAAAACTAGAGACCTAGGGGAATCCTAGATGGGGTGACTTGTGGGGGTCTGACCTGGTTCTGTTACCCAGAATCCTTTGCAAACCTCAAAATTTGGCTAACAAAACACATTTTCCTCACATTATAGTGACAGAAAGTTCTGGAATCTGAGAGGAGCCACAAATTTCCTACCACCCAGCGTTCCCCCAAGTCTCCCGATCAAAATGGTACTCCAATTGTGTGAGTAGGCCTAGCGCCCGCGACAGGATATGCCCCAAAACACAACGTGGACACATCCCATTTTTTCACAGAAAACAGAGCTGTTTTTTGCAAAGTGCCTACCTGTAGATTTTGGCCTCTAGCTCAGCCGGCACCTAGGGAAACCTACCAAACCTGTGCATTTTTGAAAACTAGAGACCTAGTGGAATCCAAGATGGGGTGACGTGTGGGGCTCTGACCAGGTTCTGTTACCCAGAAACCATTGCAAACCTCAAAATTTGGCTAAAAGACACATTTTCCTCACATTTGGGTTACAGAAAGTTCTGGAATCTGAGAGGAGACACAAATTTCCTTCTCCTCAACGTTCCCCCAAATCTTCTGATAAAAATGGTACCTTACTTGTGTGGGTAGACCTAGCGCCCGCGACAGGATATGCCCCAAAACACAACGTGGACACATCCCTTTTTTTCACAGAAAAATAGAGCTGTTTTTTGCAAAGTGCCTACCTGTAGATTTTGGCCTCTAGCTCAGCCGGCACCTAGGGAAACCTTCCAAACCTGTGCATTTTTTAAAACTAGAGACCTAGGGGAATCCAAGATGGGGTGACTTGTGGGGCTCTGACCTGGTTCTGTTACCCAGAATCCTTTGCAAACCTCACAATTTGGCTAAAAAAACACATTTTCCTCACATTATGGTGACAGAACGTTCGGGAATCTGAGAGGAGACACAAATTTCCTTCTACCCAGCGTTCCCCCAAGTCTCCCGATAAAAATGGTACCTCACTTGTGTGGGTAGGCCTAGCGCCTGTGACAGGAAATGCCCCAAAACGCAACGTGGACACATCCCATTTTTTCACAGAAAACAGAGCTGTTTTTTGCAAAGTGCCTACCTGTAGATTTTGACCTCTAGCACAGCCGGCACCTCGGGAAACCTACCAAACCTGTGCATTTTTGAAAACTAGAGACCTAGGGGAATCCAAGATGGGGTGACTTGAGGGGCTCTGACCAGGTTCTGTTACCCAGAATCCTTTGCAAACCTCAAAATTTGGCTAAAAAAACACATGTTCTCACATTTCTGTGACAGAAAGTTCTGGAATCTGAGAGGAGGCACAAATTTCCTTCCACCCAGCGTTCCCCCAAGTCACCCGATAAAAATGATAGCTCACTTGTGTGGGTAGGCCTAGCGGCCGCGACAGGAAATTCCCCAAAGCACAACGTGGACACATCCCATTTTTTGACAGAAAACAGAGCTGTTTTTTGCAAAGTGCCTAGCTGTAGATTTTGGCCTCTAGCTCAGCCGGCACCTAGGGAAACCTACCAAACCTGTGCATTTTTTAAAACTAGAGACCTAAGGGAATCCAAGATGGGGTGACTTGTGGGGCTCCGTCCAGGTTATGTTACCCAGAATCCTTTGCAAACCTCAAAATTAGGCTAACAAAACACATTTTCCTCACATTTCGATGACAGAAAGTTTTGGAATCTGAGAGGAGGGACAATATTCCTTCCACCCAGCGTTCCCCCCAGTCTCCCGATGAAAATGGTACCTCACTTGTGTGGGTAGGCCTAGCGCCCGCGACAGGAAATGCCCCAAAACGCAACGTGGACACATCCCATTTTTTCAAAGAAAACAGAGCTGTTTTTTGCAAAGTGCCTACCTGTAGATTTTTGTGTCTAGCTCATCGGGCTCCTAGGGAAACCTACCAAACCTGTGCATTTTTGAAAACTAGAGACCTAAGGGAATCCAAGATGGGGTGACTTGTGGGGCTCTGACCAGGTTCTGTTACCCAGAATCCTTTGCAAACCTCAAAATTTGGCTAAAAAAACACATTTTCCTCACATTTCGGTGACAGAAGGTTCTGGAATCTGAGAGGAGGGACAAATTTCCTTCCACCCAGCATTCCCCCAAGTCTCCCGATAAAAATAGTACCTCACTTGTGTGGGTAGGCCTAGCGCCCGCGACAGGATATGCCCCAAAACACAACGTGGACACATTCAATTTTTTCACAGAAAAGAGAGCTGTTTTTTGCAAAGTGCCTACCTGTAGATTTTGGCCTCTAGCTCAGCCGGCACCTAGGGAAACCTACCAAACCTGTGCATTTTTGAAAACTAGAGACCTAGTGGAATCCAAGATGGGGTGACTTGTGGGGCTCTGACCAGGTTCTGTTACCCAGAAACCATTGCAAACCTCAAAATTTGGCTAAAAAACACATTTTCCTCACATTTGGGTGACAGAAAGTTCTGGAATCTGAGAGGAGGCACAAATTTCCTTCCACTCAACGTTCCCCCAAGTCTTCCGATAAAAATGGTACCTTACTTGTGTGGGTAGGCCTAGCGCCCGCGACAGGATATGCCCCAAAACACAACGTGGACACATCCCTTTTTTTCACAGAAAAATAGAGCTGTTTTTTGCAAAGTGCCTACCTGTAGATTTTGGCCTCTAGCTCAGCCGGCACCTAGGGAAACCTTCCAAACCTGTGCATTTTTGAAAACTAGAGACCTAGGGGAATCCAAGATGGGGTGACTTGTGGGGCTCTGACCTGGTTCTGTTACCCAGAATCCTTTGCAAACCTCACAATTTGGCTAAAAAAACACATTTTCCTCACATTATGGTGACAGAACGTTCTGGAATCTGAGAGGAGACACAAATTTCCTTCCACCCAGCGTTCCCCCAAGTCTCTCGATAAAAATGGTACCTCACTTGTGTGGGTAGGCCTAGCGCCTGTGACAGGAAATGCCCCAAAACGCAACGTGGACACATCCCATTTTTTCACAGAAAACAGAGCTGTTTTTTGCAAAGTGCCCACCTGTAGATTTTGACCTCTAGCACAACCGGCACCTAGGGAAACCTACCAAACCTGTGCATTTTTTAAAACTAGAGACCTAGGGGAATCCAAGATGGGGTGACTTGAGGGGCTCTGACCAGGTTCTGTTACCCAGAATCCTTTGCAAACCTCAAAATTTGGCTAAAAAAACACATGTTCTCACATTTCTGTGACAGAAAGTTCTGGAATCTGAGAGGAGGCACAAATTTCCTTCCACCCAGCGTTCCCCCAAGTCACCCGATAAAAATTATAGCTCACTTGTGTGGGTAGGCCTAGCGGCCGCGACAGGAAATGCCCCAAAGCACAACGTGGACACATCCCATTTTTTGACAGAAAACAGAGCTGTTTTCTGCAAAGTGCCTAGCTGTAGATTTTGGCCTCTAGCTCAGCCGGCACCTAGGGAAACCTACCAAACCTGTGCATTTTTGAAAACTAGAGACCTAAGGGAATCCAAGATGGGGTGACTTGTGGGGCTCCGTCCAGGTTATGTTACCCAGAATCCTTTGCAAACCTCAAAATTTGGCTAACAAAACACATTTTCCTCACATTTCGATGACAGAAAGTTTTGGAATCTGAGAGGAGGGACAAATTTCCTTCCACCCAGCGTTCCCCCCAGTCTCCCGATGAAAATGGTACCTCACTTGTGTGGGTAGGCCTAGCGCCCACGACAGGAAATGCCCCAAAACACAACGTGGACACATTCCATTTTTTCACAGAAAAGAGAGCTGTTTTTTGCAAAGTGCCTACCTGTAGATTTTGGCCTCTAGCTCAGCCGGTACCTAGGGAAACCTACCAAACCTGTGCATTTTTTAAAACTAGAGACCTAGGGGAATCCAAGATGGGGTGACTTGTGGGGCTCTGATCAGGTTCTGTTACCCAGAATCCTTTGCAAACCTCAAAATTTGGCTAAAAAAACACATGTTCTCACATTTCTGTGACAGAAAGTTCTGGAATCTGAGAGGAGGCACAAATTTCCTTCCACCCAGCATTCCCCCAAGTCACCCGATAAAAATGATACCTCACTTGTGTGGGTAGGCCTAGCGCCCGTGACAGGAAATGCCCCAAAACGCAACGTGGACACATCCCATTTTTTCACAGAAAACAGAGCTGTTTTTTGCAAAGTGCCTACCTGTAGATTTTGACCTCTAGCACAGCCGGCACCTAGGGAAACCTACCAAAACTGTGCATTTTTTAAAACTAGAGACCTAGGGGAATCCTAGATGGGGTGACTTGTGGGGCTCTGACCTGGTTCTGTTACCCAGAATCCTTTGCAAACCTCAAAATTTGGCTAACAAAACACATTTTCCTCACATTATAGTGACAGAAAGTTCTGGAATCTGAGAGGAGCCACAAATTTCCTACCACCCAGCGTTCCCCCAAGTCTCCCGATCAAAATGGTACTCCAATTGTGTGAGTAGGCCTAGCGCCCGCGACAGGATATGCCCCAAAACACAACGTGGACACATCCCATTTTTTCACAGAAAACAGAGCTGTTTTTTGCAAAGTGCCTACCTGTAGATTTTGGCCTCTAGCTCAGCCGGCACCTAGGGAAACCTACCAAACCTGTGCATTTTTGAAAACTAGAGACCTAGTGGAATCCAAGATGGGGTGACGTGTGGGGCTCTGACCAGGTTCTGTTACCCAGAAACCATTGCAAACCTCAAAATTTGGCTAAAAGACACATTTTCCTCACATTTGGGTTACAGAAAGTTCTGGAATCTGAGAGGAGACACAAATTTCCTTCCACTCAACGTTCCCCCAAATCTTCCGATAAAAATGGTACCTTACTTGTGTGGGTAGGCCTAGCGCCCGCGACAGGATATGCCCCAAAACACAACGTGGACACATCCCTTTTTTTCACAGAAAAATAGAGCTGTTTTTTGCAAAGTGCCTACCTGTAGATTTTGGCCTCTAGCTCAGCCGGCACCTAGGGAAACCTTCCAAACCTGTGTATTTTTGAAAACTAGAGACCTAGGGGAATCCAAGATGGGGTGACTTGTGGGGCTCTGACCTGGTTCTGTTACCCAGAATCCTTTGCAAACCTCACAATTTGGCTAAAAAAACACATTTTCCTCACATTATGGTGACAGAACGTTCGGGAATCTGAGAGGAGACACAAATTTCCTTCTACCCAGCGTTCCCCCAAGTCTCCCGATAAAAATGGTACCTCACTTGTGTGGGTAGGCCTAGCGCCTGTGACAGGAAATGCCCCAAAACGCAACGTGGACACATCCCATTTTTTCACAGAAAACAGAGCTGTTTTTTGCAAAGTGCCTACCTGTAGATTTTGACCTCTAGCACAGCCGGCACCTAGGGAAACCTACCAAACCTGTGCATTTTTGAAAACTAGAGACCTAGGGGAATCCAAGATGGGGTGACTTGAGGGGCTCTGACCAGGTTCTGTTACCCAGAATCCTTTGCAAACCTCAAAATGTGGCTAAAAAAACACATGTTCTCACATTTCTGTGACAGAAAGTTCTGGAATCTGAGAGGAGGCACAAATTTCCTTCCACCCAGCGTTCCCCCAAGTCACCCGATAAAAATGATAGCTCACTTGTGTGGGTAGGCCTAGCGGCCGCGACAGGAAATTCCCCAAAGTACAACGTGGACACATCCCATTTTTTGACAGAAAACAGAGCTGTTTTTTGCAAAGTGCCTAGCTGTAGATTTTGGCCTCTAGCTCAGCCGGCACCTAGGGAAACCTACCAAACCTGTGCATTTTTGAAAACTAGAGACCTAAGGGAATCCAAGATGGGGTGACTTGTGGGGCTCCGTCCAGGTTATGTTACCCAGAATCCTTTGCAAACCTCAAAATTAGGCTAACAAAACACATTTTCCTCACATTTCGATGACAGAAAGTTTTGGAATCTGAGAGGAGGGACAATATTCCTTCCACCCAGCGTTCCCCCCAGTCTCCCGATGAAAATGGTACCTCACTTGTGTGGGTAGGCCTAGCGCCCGCGACAGGAAATGCCCCAAAACGCAACGTGGACACATCCCATTTTTTCAAAGAAAACAGAGCTGTTTTTTGCAAAGTGCCTACCTGTAGATTTTTATGTCTAGCTCATCGGGCACCTAGGGAAACCTACCAAACCTGTGCATTTTTGAAAACTAGAGACCTAAGGGAATCCAAGATGGGGTGACTTGTGGGGCTCTGACCAGGTTCTGTTACCCAGAATCCTTTGCAAACCTCAAAATTTGGCTAAAAAAATACATTTTCCTCACATTTCGGTGACAGAAGGTTCTGGAATCTGAGAGGAGGGACAAATTTCCTTCCACCCAGCATTCCCCCAAGTCTCCCGATAAAAATAGTACCTCACTTGTGTGGGTAGGCCTAGCGCCCGCGACAGGATATGCCCCAAAACACAACGTGGACACATTCAATTTTTTCACAGAAAAGAGAGCTGTTTTTTGCTAAGTGCCTACCTGTAGATTTTGGCCTCTAGCTCAGCCGGCACCTAGGGAAACCTACCAAACCTGTGCATTTTTGAAAACTAGAGACCTAGTGGAATCCAAGATGGGGTGACTTGTGGGGCTCTGACCAGGTTCTGTTACCCAGAAACCATTGCAAACCTCAAAATTTGGCTAAAAGACACATTTTCCTCACATTTGGGTTACAGAAAGTTCTGGAATCTGAGAGGAGACACAAATTTCCTTCCACTCAACGTTCCCCCCAAATCTTCCGATAAAAATGGTACCTTACTTGTGTGGGTAGACCTAGCGCCCGCGACAGGATATGCCCCAAAACACAACGTGGACACATCCCTTTTTTTCACAGAAAAATAGAGCTGTTTTTTGCAAAGTGCCTACCTGTAGATTTTGGCCTCTAGCTCAGCCGGCACCTAGGGAAACCTTCCAAACCTGTGCATTTTTTAAAACTAGAGACCTAGGGGAATCCAAGATGGGGTGACTTGTGGGGCTCTGACCTGGTTCTGTTACCCAGAATCCTTTGCAAACCTCACAATTTGGCTAAAAAAACACATTTTCCTCACATTATGGTGACAGAACGTTCGGGAATCTGAGAGGAGACACAAATTTCCTTCTACCCAGCGTTCCCCCAAGTCTCCCGATAAAAATGGTACCTCACTTGTGTGGGTAGGCCTAGCGCCTGTGACAGGAAATGCCCCAAAACGCAACGTGGACACATCCCATTTTTTCACAGAAAACAGAGCTGTTTTTTGCAAAGTGCCTACCTGTAGATTTTGACCTCTAGCACAGCCGGCACCTAGGGAAACCTACCAAACCTGTGCATTTTTGAAAACTAGAGACCTAGGGGAATCCAAGATGGGGTGACTTGAGGGGCTCTGACCAGGTTCTGTTACCCAGAATCCTTTGCAAACCTCAAAATTTGGCTAAAAAAACACATGTTCTCACATTTCTGTGACAGAAAGGTCTGGAATCTGAGAGGAGGCACAAATTTCCTTCCACCCAGCGTTCCCCCAAGTCACCCGATAAAAATGATAGCTCACTTGTGTGGGTAGGCCTAGCGGCCGCAACAGGAAATTCCCCAAAGCACAACGTGGACACATCCCATTTTTTGACAGAAAACAGAGCTGTTTTTTGCAAAGTGCCTAGCTGTAGATTTTGGCCTCTAGCTCAGCCGGCACCTAGGGAAACCTACCAAACCTGTGCATTTTTGAAAACTAGAGACCTAAGGGAATCCAAGATGGGGTGACTTGTGTGGCTCCGTCCAGGTTATGTTACCCAGAATCCTTTGCAAACCTCAAAATTAGGCTAACAAAACACATTTTCCTCACATTTCGATGACAGAAAGTTTTGGAATCTGAGAGGAGGGACAATATTCCTTCCACCCAGCGTTCCCCCCAGTCTCCCGATGAAAATGGTACCTCACTTGTGTGGGTAGGCCTAGCGCCCACGACAGGAAATGCCCCAAAACGCAACGTGGACACATCCCATTTTTTCAAAGAAAACAGAGCTGTTTTTTGCAAAGTGCCTACCTGTAGATTTTTGTGTCTAGCTCATCGGGCACCTAGGGAAACCTACCAAACCTGTGCATTTTTTAAAACTAGAGACCTAAGGGAATCCAAGATGGGGTGACTTGTGGGGCTCTGACCAGGTTCTGTTACCCAGAATCCTTTGCAAACCTCAAAATTTGGCTAAAAAAACACATTTTCCTCACATTTCGGTGACAGAAGGTTCTGGAATCTGAGAGGAGGGACAAATTTCCTTCCACCCAGCATTCCCCCAAGTCTCCCGATAAAAATAGTACCTCACTTGTGTGGGTAGGCCTAGCGCCCGCGACAGGATATGCCCCAAAACACAACGTGGACACATTCAATTTTTTCACAGAAAAGAGAGCTGTTTTTTGCAAAGTGCCTACCTGTAGATTTTGGCCTCTAGCTCAGCCGGCACCTAGGGAAACCTACCAAACCTGTGCATTTTTGAAAACTAGAGACCTAGTGGAATCCAAGATGGGGTGACTTGTGGGGCTCTGACCAGGTTCTGTTACCCAGAAACCATTGCAAACCTCAAAATTTGGCTAAAAAACACATTTTCCTCACATTTGGGTGACAGAAAGTTCTGGAATCTGAGAGGAGACACAAATTTCCTTCCACTCAACGTTCCCCCAAGTCTTCCGATAAAAATGGTACCTTACTTGTGTGGGTAGGCCTAGCGCCCGCGACAGGATATGCCCCAAAACACAACGTGGACACATCCCTTTTTTTCACAGAAAAATAGAGCTGTTTTTTGCAAAGTGCCTACCTGTAGATTTTGGCCTCTAGCTCAGCCGGCACCTAGGGAAACCTTCCAAACCTGTGCATTTTTGAAAACTAGAGACCTAGGGGAATCCAAGATGGGGTGACTTGTGGGGCTCTGACCTGGTTCTGTTACCCAGAATCCTTTGCAAACCTCACAATTTGGCTAAAAAAACACATTTTCCTCACATTATGGTGACAGAACGTTCTGGAATCTGAGAGGAGACACAAATTTCCTTCCACCCAGCGTTCCCCCAAGTCTCCCGATAAAAATGGTACCTCACTTGTGTGGGTAGGCCTAGCGCCTGTGACAGGAAATGCCCCAAAACGCAACGTGGACACATCCCCTTTTTTCACAGAAAACAGAGCTGTTTTTTGCAAAGTGCCCACCTGTAGATTTTGACCTCTAGCACAGCCGGCACCTAGGGAAACCTACCAAACCTGTGCATTTTTTAAAACTAGAGACCTAGGGGAATCCAAGATGGGGTGACTTGAGGGGCTCTGACCAGGTTCTGTTACCCAGAATCCTTTGCAAACCTCAAAATTTGGCTAAAAAAACACATGTTCTCACATTTCTGTGACAGAAAGTTCTGGAATCTGAGAGGAGGCACAAATTTCCTTCCACCCAGCGTTCCCCCAAGTCACCCGATAAAAATTATAGCTCACTTGTGTGGGTAGGCCTAGCGGCCGCGACAGGAAATACCCCAAAGCACAACGTGGACACATCCCATTTTTTGACAGAAAACAGAGCTGTTTTCTGCAAAGTGCCTAGCTGTAGATTTTGGCCTCTAGCTCAGCCGGCACCTAGGGAAACCTACCAAACCTGTGCATTTTTGAAAACTAGAGACCTAAGGGAATCCAAGATGGGGTGACTTGTGGGGCTCCGTCCAGGTTATGTTACCCAGAATCCTTTGCAAACCTCAAAATTTGGCTAACAAAACACATTTTCCTCACATTTCGATGACAGAAAGTTTTGGAATCTGAGAGGAGGGACAAATTTCCTTCCACCCAGCGTTCCCCCCAGTCTCCCGATGAAAATGGTACCTCACTTGTGTGGGTAGGCCTAGCGCCCACGACAGGAAATGCCCCAAAACACAACGTGGACACATTCCATTTTTTCACAGAAAAGAGAGCTGTTTTTTGCAAAGTGCCTACCTGTAGATTTTGGCCTCTAGCTCAGCCGGTACCTAGGGAAACCTACCAAACCTGTGCATTTTTTGAAACTAGAGACCTAGGGGAATCCTAGATGGGGTGACTTGTGGGGCTCTGATCAGGTTCTGTTACCCAGAATCCTTTGCAAACCTCAAAATTTGGCTAAAAAAACACATGTTCTCACATTTCTGTGACAGAAAGTTCTGGAATCTGAGAGGAGGCACAAATTTCCTTCCACCCAGCATTCCCCCAAGTCACCCGATAAAAATGATACCTCACTTGTGTGGGTAGGCCTAGCGCCCGTGACAGGAAATGCCCCAAAACGCAACGTGGACACATCCCATTTTTTCACAGAAAACAGAGCTGTTTTTTGCAAAGTGCCTACCTGTAGATTTTGACCTCTAGCACAGCCGGCACCTAGGGAAACCTACCAAAACTGTGCATTTTTTAAAACTAGAGACCAAGGGGAATCCTAGATGGGGTGACTTGTGGGGCTCTGACCTGGTTCTGTTACCCAGAATCCTTTGCAAACCTCAAAATTTGGCTAACAAAACACATTTTCCTCTCATTATAGTGACAGAAAGTTCTGGAATCTGAGAGGAGCCACAAATTTCCTACCACCCAGCGTTCCCCCAAGTCTCCCGATCAAAATGGTACTCCAATTGTGTGAGTAGGCCTAGCGCCCGCGACAGGATATGCCCCAAAACACAACGTGGACACATCCCATTTTTTCACAGAAAACAGAGCTGTTTTTTGCAAAGTGCCTACCTGTAGATTTTGGCCTCTAGCTCAGCCGGCACCTAGGGAAACCTACCAAACCTGTGCATTTTTGAAAACTAGAGACCTAGTGGAATCCAAGATGGGGTGACGTGTGGGGCTCTGACCAGGTTCTGTTACCCAGAAACCATTGCAAACCTCAAAATTTGGCTAAAAGACACATTTTCCTCACATTTGGGTTACAGAAAGTTCTGGAATCTGAGAGGAGACACAAATTTCCTTCCACTCAACGTTCCCCCAAATCTTCCGATAAAAATGGTACCTTACTTGTGTGGGTAGGCCTAGCGCCCGCGACAGGATATGCCCCAAAACACAACGTGGACACATCCCTTTTTTTCACAGAAAAATAGAGCTGTTTTTTGCAAAGTGCCTACCTGTAGATTTTGGCCTCTAGCTCAGCCGGCACCTAGGGAAACCTTCCAAACCTGTGTATTTTTGAAAACTAGAGACCTAGGGGAATCCAAGATGGGGTGACTTGTGGGGCTCTGACCTGGTTCTGTTACCCAGAATCCTTTGCAAACCTCACAATTTGGCTAAAAAAACACATTTTCCTCACATTATGGTGACAGAACGTTCGGGAATCTGAGAGGAGACACAAATTTCCTTCTACCCAGCGTTCCCCCAAGTCTCCCGATAAAAATGGTACCTCACTTGTGTGGGTAGGCCTAGCGCCTGTGACAGGAAATGCCCCAAAACGCAACGTGGACACATCCCATTTTTTCACAGAAAACAGAGCTGTTTTTTGCAAAGTGCCTACCTGTAGATTTTGACCACTAGCACAGCCGGCACCTAGGGAAACCTACCAAACCTGTGCATTTTTGAAAACTAGAGACCTAGGGGAATCCAAGATGGGGTGACTTGAGGGGCTCTGACCAGGTTCTGTTACCCAGAATCCTTTGCAAACCTCAAAATGTGGCTAAAAAAACACATGTTCTCACATTTCTGTGACAGAAAGTTCTGGAATCTGAGAGGAGGCACAAATTTCCTTCCACCCAGCGTTCCCCCAAGTCACCCGATAAAAATGATAGCTCACTTGTGTGGGTAGGCCTAGCGGCCGCGACAGGAAATTCCCCAAAGTACAACGTGGACACATCCCATTTTTTGACAGAAAACAGAGCTGTTTTTTGCAAAGTGCCTAGCTGTAGATTTTGGCCTCTAGCTCAGCCGGCACCTAGGGAAACCTACCAAACCTGTGCATTTTTGAAAACTAGAGACCTAAGGGAATCCAAGATGGGGTGACTTGTGGGGCTCCGTCCAGGTTATGTTACCCAGAATCCTTTGCAAACCTCAAAATTAGGCTAACAAAACACATTTTCCTCACATTTCGATGACAGAAAGTTTTGGAATCTGAGAGGAGGGACAATATTCCTTCCACCCAGCGTTCCCCCCAGTCTCCCGATGAAAATGGTACCTCACTTGTGTGGGTAGGCCTAGCGCCCGCGACAGGAAGTGCCCCAAAACGCAACGTGGACACATCCCATTTTTTCAAAGAAAACAGAGCTGTTTTTTGCAAAGTGCCTACCTGTAGATTTTTGTGTCTAGCTCATCGGGCACCTAGGGAAACCTACCAAACCTGTGCATTTTTGAAAACTAGAGACCTAAGGGAATCCAAGATGGGGTGACTTGTGGGGCTCTGACCAGGTTCTGTTACCCAGAATCCTTTGCAAACCTCAAAATTTGGCTAAAAAAACACATTTTCCTCACATTTCGGTGACAGAAGGTTCTGGAATCTGAGAGGAGGGACAAATTTCCTTCCACCCAGCATTCCCCCAAGTCTCCCGATAAAAATAGTACCTCACTTGTGTGGGTAGGCCTAGCGCCCGCGACAGGATATGCCCCAAAACACAACGTGGACACATTCAATTTTTTCATAGAAAAGAGAGCTGTTTTTTGCAAAGTGCCTACCTGTAGATTTTGGCCTCTAGCTCAGCCGGCACCTAGGGAAACCTACCAAACCTGTGCATTTTTTAAAACTAGAGACCTAGTGGAATCCAAGATGGGGTGACTTGTGGGGCTCTGACCAGGTTCTGTTACCCAGAAACCATTGCAAACCTCAAAATTTGGCTAAAAAACACATTTTCCTCACATTTGGGTGACAGAAAGTTCTGGAATCTGAGAGGAGACACAAATTTCCTTCCACTCAACGTTCCCCCAAGTCTTCCGATAAAAATGGTACCTTACTTGTTTGGGTAGGCCTAGCGCCCGCAACAGGATATGCCCCAAAACACAACGTGGACACATCCCTTTTTTTCACAGAAAAATATAGCTGTTTTTTGCAAAGTGCCTACCTGTAGATTTTGGCCTCTAGCTCAGCCGGCACCTAGGGAAACCTTCCAAACCTGTGCATTTTTGAAAACTAGAGACCTAGGGGAATCCAAGATGGGGTGACTTGTGGGGCTCTGACCTGGTTCTGTTACCCAGAATCCTTTGCAAACCTCACAATTTGGCTAAAAAAACACATTTTCCTCACATTATGGTGAGAGAACGTTCTGGAATCTGAGAGGAGACACAAATTTCCTTCCACCCAGCGTTCCCCCAAGTCTCCCGATAAAAATGGTACCTCACTTGTGTGGGTAGGCCTAGTGCCTGTGACAGGAAATGCCCCAAAACGCAACGTGGACACATCCCATTTTTTCACAGAAAACAGAGCTGTTTTTTGCAAAGTGCCCACCTGTAGATTTTGACCTCTAGCACAGCCGGCACCTAGGGAAACCTACCAAACCTGTGCATTTTTGAAAACTAGAGACCTAGGGGAATCCAAGATGGGGTGACTTGAGGGGCTCTGACCAGGTTCTGTTACCCAGAATCCTTTGCAAACCTCAAAATTTGGCTAAAAAAACACATGTTCTCACATTTCTGTGACAGAAAGTTCTGGAATCTGAGAGGAGGCACAAATTTCCTTCCACCCAGCGTTCCCCCAAGTCACCCGATAAAAATTATAGCTCACTTGTGTGGGTAGGCCTAGCGGCCGCGACAGAAGATGCCCCAAAGCACAACGTGGACACATCCTATTTTTTGACAGAAAACAGAGCTGTTTTCTGCAAAGTGCCTAGCTGTAGATTTTGGCCTCTAGCTCAGCCGGCACCTAGGGAAACCTACCAAACCTGTGCATTTTTGAAAACTAGAGACCTAAGGGAATCCAAGATGGGGTGACTTGTGGGGCTCTGACCAGGTTCTGTTACCCAGAATCCTTTGCAAACCTCAAATTTTGGCTAAAAAAACACATTTTCCTCACATTTCGGTGACAGAAAGTTCTGGAATCTGAGAGGAGGGACAAATTTCCTTCCACCCAGCGTTCCCCCAAGTCTCCCGATAAAAATGGTACCTCACTTGTGTGGGTAGGCCTAGCGCCTGTGACAGGAAATGCCCCAAAACGCAACGTGGACACATCCCATTTTTTCACAGAAAACAGAGCTGTTTTTTGCAAAGTGCCTACCTGTAGATTTTGGCCTCTAGCACAGCCGGCACCTAGGGAAACCTACCAAACCTGTGCATTTTTGAAAACTAGAGACGTAGAGGAACCCTAGATGGGGTGACTTGTGGGGCTCTGACCAGGTTCTGTTACCCAGAATCCTTTGCAAACCTCAAAATTTGGCTAAAAATCACATTTTCCTCACATTTCGGTGACAGAAAGTTCTGGAATCTGAGAGGAGGGACAAATTTCCTTCCACCCAGCGTTCCCCCAAGTCTCCCGATAAAAATGGTACCTCACTTGTGTGGGTAGCCCTAGCGCCCGCGACAGGTAATACCCCAAAGCACAACGTGGACAGATCACATTTTTTGACAGAACACAGAGCTGTTTTTTGCAAAGTGCCTACCTGTAGATTTTGACCTCTAGCTCAGCCGACACCTAGGGAAACCTACCAAACCTGTGCCTTTTTGAAAACTAGAGACCCAGGGGAATCCAAGATGGTGTGACTTGTGGGGCTCTGACCAGGTTCTGTTACCCAGAATCCTTTGCAAACCTCAAAGTTTTGCTAAAAAACACATTTTCCTCACATTTCGGTGACAGAAAGTTCTGGAATCTGAGAGGAGGGACAAATTTCCTTCCACCCAGCGTTCCCCCAAATCTCCCGATAAAAATGGTACCTCACTTGTGTGGGTAGGCCTAGCGCCCGCAACAGGAAATGCCCCAAAACGCAACGTGGACACATCCCATTTTTTCACAGAAAACAGAGCTGTTTTTTGCAAAGTGCCTACCTGTAGATTTTGGCGTCTAACTCATCGGGCACCTAGGGAAACTTATCAAACCTGTGCATTTTTGAAAACTAGAGACCTAGGGGAATCTAAGATGGGGTGACTTGTGGGGCTCTGACCAGGTTCTGTTACCCAGAAACCTTTGCAAACCTCATAATTTGGCTAAAAAAAACACATTTTCCTCACATTTCGGTGACAGAAAGTTCTGGAATCTGAGAGGAGGGACAAATTTTCTTCCACTTAATGTTCCCCCAAGTCTTCCGATAAAAATGGTACCTTACTTGTGTGGGTAGGCCTAGCGCCCGCGACAGGATATGCCCCAAAACACAACGTGGACACATTCCTTTTTTTCACAGAAAAATAGAGCTGTTTTTTGCAAAGTGCCTACCTGTAGATTTTGGCCTCTAGCTCAGCCGGCACCTAGGGAAACCTTCCAAACCTGTGCATTTTTGAAAACTAGAGACCTAGGGGAATCCAAGATGGGGTGACTTGTGGGGCTCTGACCTGGTTCTGTTACCCAGAATCCTTTGCAAACTTCACAATTTGGTTAAAAAAACACATTTTCCTCACATTATGGTGACAGAAAGTTCTGGAATCTGAGAGGAGGGACAAATTTCCTTCCACCCAGCGTTCCCCCAAGTCTCCCGATAAAAATGGTACCTCACTTGTGTGGGTAGCCCTAGCGCCCGCGACAGGTAATACCCCAAAGCACAACGTGGACAGATCACATTTTTTGACAGAACACAGAGCTGTTTTTTGCAAAGTGCCTACCTGTAGATTTTGACCTCTAGCTCAGCCGGCACCTAGGGAAACCTACCAAACCTGTGCATTTTTGAAAACTAGAGACCTAGGGGAATCCAAGATGGTGTGACTTGTGGGGCTCTGACCAGGTTCTGTTACCCAGAATCCTTTGCAAACCTCAAAGTTTTGCTAAAAAACACATTTTCCTCACATTTCGGTGACAGAAAGTTCTGGAATCTGAAAGGATGGACAAATTTCCTTCCACCCAGCGTTCCCCCAAATCTCCCGATAAAAATGGTACCTCACTTGTGTGGGTAGGCCTAGCGCCCGCGACAGGAAATGCCCCAAAACGCAACGTGGACACATCCCATTTTTTCACAGAAAACAGAGCTGTTTTTTGCAAAGTGCCTACCTGTAGATTTTGGCGTCTAACTCATCGGGCACCTAGGGAAACTTACCAAACCTGTGCATTTTTGAAAACTAGAGACCTAGGGGAATCTAAGATGGGGTGACTTGTGGGGCTCTGACCAGGTTCTGTTACCCAGAAACCTTTGCAAACCTCATAATTTGGCTAAAAAAAACACATTTTCCTCACATTTCGGTGACAGAAAGTTCTGGAATCTGAGAGGAGGGACAAATTTCCTTCCACTCAACGTTCCCCCAAGTCTTCCGATAAAAATGGTACCTTACTTGTGTGGGTAGGCCTAGCGCCCGCGACAGGATATGCCCCAAAACACAACGTGGACACATCCCTTTTTTTCACAGAAAAATAGAGCTGTTTTTTGCAAAGTGCCTACCTGTAGATTTTGGCCTCTAGCTCAGCCGGCACCTAGGGAAACCTTCCAAACCTGTGCATTTTTGAAAACTAGAGACCTAGGGGAATCCAAGATGGGGTGACTTGTGGGGCTCTGACCTGGTTCTGTTACCCAGAATCCTTTGCAAACCTCACAATTTGGCTAAATAAACACATTTTCCTCACATTATGGTGACAGAACGTTCTGGAATCTGAGAGGAGACACAAATTTCCTTCCACCCAGCGTTCCCCCAAGTCTCCCGATAAAAATGGTACCTCACTTGTGTGGGTAGGCCTAGCGCCTGTGGCAGGAAATGCCCCAAAACGCAACGTGGACACATCCCATTTTTTCACAGAAAACAGAGCTGTTTTTTGCAAAGTGCCCACCTGTAGATTTTGACCTCTAGCACAGCCGGCACCTAGGGAAACCTACCAAACCGGTGCATTTTTGAAAACTAGAGACCTAGGGGAATCCAAGATGGGGTGACTTGAGGGGCTCTGACCAGGTTCTGTTACCCAGAATCCTTTGCAAACCTCAAAATTTGGCTAAAAATACACATGTTCTCACATTTCTGTGACAGAAAGTTCTGGAATCTGAGAGGAGGCACAAATTTCCTTCCACCCAGCGTTCCCCCAAGTCACCCGATAAAAATGATAGCTCACTTGTGTGGGTAGGCCTAGCGGCCGCGACAGGATATTCCCCAAAGCACAACGTGGACACATCCCATTTTTTCACCGAAAAATAGAGCTGTTTTTTGCAAAGTGCCTACCTGTAGATTTTGGCCTCTATCTCAGCCGGCACCTAGGGAAACCTTCCAAACCTGTGCATTTTTGAAAACTAGAGACCTAGGGGAATCCAAGATGGGGTGACTTGAGGAGCTCTGACCAGGTTCTGTTACCCAGAATCCTTTGCAAACCTCAAAATTTGGCTAAAAAAACACATTTTCCTCACATTTCGGTGACAGAAGGTTCTGGAATCTGAGAGGAGGGACAAATTTCCTTCCACCCAGCATTCCCCCAAGTCTCCCGATAAAAATAGTACCTCACTTGTGTGGGTAGGCCTAGCGCCCGCGACAGGATATGCCCCAAAACACAACGTGGACACATCCAATTTTTTCACAGAAAAGAGAGCTGTTTTTTGCAAAGTGCCTACCTGTAGATTTTGGCCTCTAGGTCAGCCGTTACCTAGGGACACCTACCAAACCTGTGTATTTTTGAAAACTAGAGTCCTAGGGGAATCCAAGATGGGGTGACTTGTGGGGCTCTGACCAGGTTCTGTTACCCAGAATCCTTTGCAAACCTCAAAATTTGGCTAAAAAAACACATGTTCTCACATTTCTGTGACAAAAAGTTCTGGAATCTGAGATGAGGCACAAATTTCCTTCCATCCAGCGTTCCCCCAAGTCACCCGATAAAAATGATACCTCACTTGTGTGGGTAGGCCTAGCGGCCGCGACAGGAAATACCCCAAAGCACAACGTGGAAACATCCCATTTTTTGACAGAAAACAGAGCTGTTTTCTGCAAAGTGCCTAGCTGTAGATTTTGGCCTCTAGCTCAGCCGGCACCTAGGGAAACCTACCGAACCTGTGCATTTTTGAAAACTAGAGACCTAAGGGGAATCCAAGATGGGGGTGACTTTGTGGGGCTCCGTCCAGGTTATGTTACCCAGATCCTTTGCAAACCTCAAAATTTGGCTAACAAAACACATTTTCCTCACATTTCGATGACAGAAAGTTTTGGAATCTGAGAGGAGGGACATAATTTCCTTCCACCCAGCGTTTCCCCCAGTCTCTCCGATGAAAATGGTACCTCACTTGTGTGGGTAGGCCTAGCGCCCGCGACAGAAAATGCCCCAAAACGCAACGTGGACACATCCCATTTTTTCACAGAAAACAGAGCTGTTTTTTGCAAAGTGCCTACCTGTAGATTTTTGTGTCTAGCTCATCGGGCACCTAGGGAAACCTACCAAACCTGTGCATTTTTGAAAACTAGAGGACCTAGGGGATTCCAAGATGGGGTGACTTGTAGGGCTCTGACCAGGTTCTGTTACCCCAGAATCCTTTGCAAACCTCAAACTTTGGCTAAAAAAACAAATGTTCTCACATTTCCTGTGACAGAAAGTTCTGGAATCTGATAAGAGCCACAAATTTCCCTTCCACCCAGCGTTCCCCCAAGTCCTCTCAATAAAAATGGTACCTCACTTGTGTGGGTAGGCATAGCGCCCGCGACAGGATATGCCCCAAAACAAAACGTGGACACATCCCATTTTTTTCACAGAAAAGAGAGCTGTTTTTTGCAAAGTGCCTACCTGTAGATTTTGGCCTCTAGGTCAGCCGTTACCTAGGGACACCTACCAAACCTGTGTATTTTTGAAAACTAGAGTCCTAGGGGAATCCAAGATGGGGTGACTTGTGGGGCTCTGACCAGGTTCTGTTACCCAGAATCCTTTGCAAACCTCACAATTTGGCTAAAAAAACACATGTTCTCACATTTCGGTGACAGAAAGTTTTTGGAATCTGAGAGGAGGGACAAATTTCCTTCCACCCAGCGTTCCCCCAAATCTCCCGATAAAAATGGTACCTCACTTGTGTGGGTAGGCCTAGCGCCCGCGACAGGATATGCCCCAAAACACAACGTGGGACACATCCCTTTTTTTCACAGAAAAAATAGTGCTGTTTTTTGCAAAGTGCCTACCTGTAGATTTTGGCCTCTATCTCAGCCGGCACCTAGGGAAACCTTCCAAACCTGTGCATTTTTGAAAACTAGAGACCTAGGGGAATCCAAGATGGGGTGACTTGAGGAGCTCTGACCAGGTTCTGTTACCCAGAATCCTTTGCAAACCTCAAAATTTGGCTAAAAAAACACATGTTCTCACATTTCTGTGACAGAAAGTTCTGGAATCTGAGAGGAGGCACAAATTTCCTTCCACCCAGCGTTCCCCCAAGTCACCCGATAAAAATGATAGCTCACTTGTGTGGGTAGGCCTAGCGGCCGCGACAGGATATTCCCCAAAGCACAACGTGGACACATCCCATTTTTTGACAGAAAAGAGCTGTTTTTTGCAAAGTGCCTAGCTGTAGATTTTGGCCTCTAGCTCAGCCGGCACCTAGGGAAACCTACCAAACCTGTGCATTTTTGAAAACTAGAGACCTAAGGGAATCCCAGATGGGGTGACTTGTGGGGCTCCATCCAGGTTATGTTACCCAGAAACCTTTGCAAACCTCAAAATTTGGCTAAAAAAACACATTTTCCTCACATTTCGGTGACAGAAGGTTCTGGAATCTGAGAGGAGGGACAAATTTCCTTCCACCCAGCATTCCCCCAAGTCTCCCGATAAAAATAGTACCTCACTTGTGTGGGTAGGCCTAGCGCCCGCGAACAGGATATGCCCCAAAACACAACGTGGACACATTCAATTTTTTCACAGAAAAGAGAGCTGTTTTTTGCAAAGTGCCTACCTGTAGATTTTGGCCTCTAGGTCAGCCGTTACCTAGGGACACCTACCAAACCTGTGTATTTTTGAAAACTAGAGTCCTAGGGGAATCCAAGATGGGGTGACTTGTGGGGCTCTGACCAGGTTCTGTTACCCAGAATCCTTTGCAAACCTCAACATTTGGCTAAAAAAACACATGTTCTCACATTTCTGTGACAGAAAGTTCTGGAATCTGAGATGAGGCACAAATTTCCTTCCACCCAGCGTTCCCCCAAGTCACCCGATAAAAATGATACCTCACTTGTGTGGGTAGGCCTAGCGGCCGCGACAGGAAAATACCCCAAAGCACAACGTGGAAACATCCCATTTTTTGACAGAAAACAGAGCTGTTTTCTGCAAAGTGCCTAGCTGTAGATTTTGGCCTCTAGCTCAGCCGGCACCTAGGGAAACCTACCGAACCTGTGCATTTTTTGAAAACTAGAGACCTAAGGGAATCCAAGATGGGGTGACTTGTGGGGCTCCGTCCAGGTTATGTTACCCAGAATCCTTTGCAAACCTCAAAATTTGGCTAACAAAACACATTTTCCTCACATTTCGATGACAGAAAGTTTTGGAATCTGAGAGGAGGGACAAATTTCCTTCCACCCAGCGTTCCCCCCAGTCTCCCGATGAAAATGGTACCTCACTTGTGTGGGTAGGCCTAGCGCCCGCTACAGAAAATGCCCCAAAACGCAACGTGGACACATCCCATTTTTTCACAGAAAACAGAGCTGTTTTTTGCAAAGTGCCTACCTGTAGATTTTTGTGTCTAGCTCATCGGGCACCTAGGGAAACCTACCAAACCTGTGCATTTTTGAAAACTAGAGACGTAGGGGAACCCTAGATGGGGTGACTTGTGGGGCTCTGACCAGGTTCTGTTACCCAGAATCCTTTGCAAACCTCAAAATTTGGCTAAAAATCACATTTTCCTCACATTTCGGTGACAGAAAGTTCTGGAATCTGAGAGGAGGGACAAATTTCCTTCCACCCAGCGTTCCCCCAAGTCTCCCGATAAAAATGGTACCTCACTGGTGTGGGTAGCCCTAGCGCCCGCGACAGGAAATACCCCAAAGCACAACGTGGACAGATCACATTTTTTGACAGAACACAGAGCTGTTTTTTGCAAAGTGCCTACCTGCAGATTTTGACCTCTAGCTCAGCCGGCACCTACGGAAACCTACCAAACCTGTGCATTTTTGAAAACTAGAGACCTAGGGGAATCCAAGATGGTGTGACTTGTGGGGCTCTGACCAGGTTCTGTTACCCAGAATCCTTTGCAAACCTCAAAATTTGGCTAAAAATCACATTTTCCTCACATTTCGGTGACAGAAAGTTCTGGAATCTGAGAGGAGGGACAAATTTCCTTCCACCCAGCGTTCCCCCAAATCTCCCGATAAAAATGGTACCTCACTTGTGTGGGTAGGCCTAGCGCCCGCGACAGGAAATGCCCAAAAACGCAACGTGGACACATCCCATTTTTTCACAGAAAACAGAGCTGTTTTTTGCAAAGTGCCTACCTGTAGATTTTGGCGTCTAGCTCATCGGGCACCTAGGGAAACTTACCAAACCTGTGCATTTTTGAAAACTAGAGACCTAGGGGGAATCTAAGATGGGGTGACTTGTGGGGCTCTGACCAGGTTCTGTTACCCAGAAACCTTTGCAAACCTCATAATTTGGCTAAAAAAACACATTTTCCTCACATTTCGGTGACAGAAAGTTCTGGAATCTGAGAGGAGGGACAAATTTCCTTCCACCCAGCGTTCCCCAAGTCTCCTGATAAAAATGGTACCTCACTTGTGTGGGTAGGCCTAGCTCCCGCGACAGGATATGCCCCAAAACACAACGTGGACACATTCCATTTTTTCACAGAAAAGAGAGCTGTTTTTTGCAAAGTGCCTACCTGTAGATTTTGGCCTCTAGCTCGGCCGGTGCCTAGGGAAACCTACCAAACCTGTGCATTTTTTAAAACTAGTGACTAGGGGCATCCAAGATGGGGTGACTTGTGGGGCTCTGACCAGGTTCTGTTACCCAGAATCCTGTGCAAACCTCAAAATTTGGCTAAAAAAACACATGTTCTCACATTTCTGTGACAGAAAGGTCTGGAATCTGAGAGGAGGCACAAATTTCCTTCCACCCAGCGTTCCCCCAAGTCTCCCGATAAAAATGATAGCTCACTTGTGTGGGTAGCCTAGCGGCCGCGACAGGAAATTCCCCAAAGTACAACGTGGACACATCCCATTTTTTGACAGAAAACAGAGCTGTTTTTTGCAAAGTGCCTAGCTGTAGATTTTGGCCTCTAGCTCAGCCGGCACCTAGGGAAACCTACCAAACCTGTGCATTTTTGAAAAACTAGAGACCTAAGGGAATCCAAGATGGGGTGACTTGTGGGGCACCGTCCAGGTTATGTTACCCAGAATCCTTTGCAAACCTCAAAATTAGGCTAACAAAACACATTTTCCTCACATTTCGATGACAGAAAGTTTTGGAATCTGAGAGGAGGGACAATATTCCTTCCACCCAGCGTTCCCCCCAGTCTCCCGATGAAAATGGTACCTCACTTGTGTGGGTAGGCCTAGCGCCCGCGACAGGAAGTGCCCCAAAACGCAACGTGGACACATCCCATTTTTTCAAAGAAAACAGAGCTGTTTTTTGCAAAGTGCCTACCTGTAGATTTTTGTGTCTAGCTCATCGGGCACCTAGGGAAACCTACCAAACCTGTGCATTTTTGAAAACTAGAGACCTAAGGGAATCCAAGATGGGGTGACTTGTGGGGCTCTGACCAGGTTCTGTTACCCAGAATCCTTTGCAAACCTCAAAATTTGGCTAAAAAAACACATTTTCCTCACATTTCGGTGACAGAAGGTTCTGGAATCTGAGAGGAGGGACAAATTTCCTTCCACCCAGCATTCCCCCAAGTCTCCCGATAAAAATAGTACCTCACTTGTGTGGGTAGGCCTAGCGCCCGCGACAGGATATGCCCCAAAACACAACGTGGACACATTCAATTTTTTCATAGAAAAGAGAGCTGTTTTTTGCAAAGTGCCTACCTGTAGATTTTGGCCTCTAGCTCAGCCGGCACCTAGGGAAACCTACCAAACCTGTGCATTTTTTAAAACTAGAGACCTAGTGGAATCCAAGATGGGGTGACTTGTGGGGCTCTGACCAGGTTCTGTTACCCAGAAACCATTGCAAACCTCAAAATTTGGCTAAAAAACACATTTTCCTCACATTTGGGTGACAGAAAGTTCTGGAATCTGAGAGGAGACACAAATTTCCTTCACTCAACGTTCCCCAAGTCTTCCGATAAAAATGGTACCTTACTTGTTTGGGTAGGCCTAGCGCCCGCAACAGGATATGCCCCAAAACACAACGTGGACACATCCCTTTTTTTCACAGAAAAATATAGCTGTTTTTTGCAAAGTGCCTACCTGTAGATTTTGGCCTCTAGCTCAGCCGGCACCTAGGGAAACCTTCCAAACCTGTGCATTTTTGAAAACTAGAGACCTAGGGGAATCCAAGATGGGGTGACTTGTGGGGCTCTGACCTGGTTCTGTTACCCAGAATCCTTTGCAAACCTCACAATTTGGCTAAAAAAACACATTTTCCTCACATTATGGTGAGAGAACGTTCTGGAATCTGAGAGGAGACACAAATTTCCTTCCACCCAGCGTTCCCCCAAGTCTCCCGATAAAAATGGTACCTCACTTGTGTGGGTAGGCCTAGTGCCTGTGACAGGAAATGCCCCAAAACGCAACGTGGACACATCCCATTTTTTCACAGAAAACAGAGCTGTTTTTTGCAAAGTGCCCACCTGTAGATTTTGACCTCTAGCACAGCCGGCACCTAGGGAAACCTACCAAACCTGTGCATTTTTGAAAACTAGAGACCTAGGGGAATCCAAGATGGGGTGACTTGAGGGGCTCTGACCAGGTTCTGTTACCCAGAATCCTTTGCAAACCTCAAAATTTGGCTAAAAAAACACATGTTCTCACATTTCTGTGACAGAAAGTTCTGGAATCTGAGAGGAGGCACAAATTTCCTTCCACCCAGCGTTCCCCCAAGTCACCCGATAAAAATTATAGCTCACTTGTGTGGGTAGGCCTAGCGGCCGCGACAGAAGATGCCCCAAAGCACAACGTGGACACATCCTATTTTTTGACAGAAAACAGAGCTGTTTTCTGCAAAGTGCCTAGCTGTAGATTTTGGCCTCTAGCTCAGCCGGCACCTAGGGAAACCTACCAAACCTGTGCATTTTTGAAAACTAGAGACCTAAGGGAATCCAAGATGGGGTGACTTGTGGGGCTCTGACCAGGTTCTGTTACCCAGAATCCTTTGCAAACCTCAAATTTTGGCTAAAAAAACACATTTTCCTCACATTTCGGTGACAGAAAGTTCTGGAATCTGAGAGGAGGGACAAATTTCCTTCCACCCAGCGTTCCCCAAGTCTCCCGATAAAAATGGTACCTCACTTGTGTGGGTAGGCCTAGCGCCTGTGACAGGAAATGCCCCAAAACGCAACGTGGACACATCCCATTTTTTCACAGAAAACAGAGCTGTTTTTTGCAAAGTGCCTACCTGTAGATTTTGGCCTCTAGCACAGCCGGCACCTAGGGAAACCTACCAAACCTGTGCATTTTTGAAAACTAGAGACGTAGAGGAACCCTAGATGGGGTGACTTGTGGGGCTCTGACCAGGTTCTGTTACCCAGAATCCTTTGCAAACCTCAAAATTTGGCTAAAAATCACATTTTCCTCACATTTCGGTGACAGAAAGTTCTGGAATCTGAGAGGAGGGACAAATTTCCTTCCACCCAGCGTTCCCCCAAGTCTCCCGATAAAAATGGTACCTCACTTGTGTGGGTAGCCCTAGCGCCCGCGACAGGTAATACCCCAAAGCACAACGTGGACAGATCACATTTTTTGACAGAACACAGAGCTGTTTTTTGCAAAGTGCCTACCTGTAGATTTTGACCTCTAGCTCAGCCGACACCTAGGGAAACCTACCAAACCTGTGCCTTTTTGAAAACTAGAGACCCAGGGGGAATCCAAGATGGTGTGACTTGTGGGGCTCTGACCAGGTTCTGTTACCCAGAATCCTTTGCAAACCTCAAAGTTTTGCTAAAAAACACATTTTCCTCACATTTCGGTGACAGAAAGTTCTGGAATCTGAGAGGAGGGACAAATTTCCTTCCACCCAGCGTTCCCCCAAATCTCCCGATAAAATGGTACCTCACTTGTGTGGGTAGGCCTAGCGCCCGCAACAGGAAATGCCCCAAAACGCAACGTGGACACATCCCATTTTTTCACAGAAAACAGAGCTGTTTTTTGCAAAGTGCCTACCTGTAGATTTTGGCGTCTAACTCATCGGGCACCTAGGGAAACTTATCAAACCTGTGCATTTTTGAAAACTAGAGACCTAGGGGAATCTAAGATGGGGTGACTTGTGGGGCTCTGACCAGGTTCTGTTACCCAGAAACCTTTGCAAACCTCATAATTTGGCTAAAAAAAACACATTTTCCTCACATTTCGGTGACAGAAAGTTCTGGAATCTGAGAGGAGGGACAAATTTTCTTCCACTTAATGTTCCCCCAAGTCTTCCGATAAAAATGGTACCTTACTTGTGTGGGTAGGCCTAGCGCCCGCGACAGGATATGCCCCAAAACACAACGTGGACACATTCCTTTTTTTCACAGAAAAATAGAGCTGTTTTTTGCAAAGTGCCCTACCTGTAGATTTTGGCCTCTAGCTCAGCCGGCACCTAGGGAAACCTTCCAAACCTGTGCATTTTTGAAAACTAGAGACCTAGGGGAATCCAAGATGGGGTGACTTGTGGGGCTCTGACCTGGTTCTGTTACCCAGAATCCTTTGCAAACTTCACAATTTGGTTAAAAAAACACATTTTCCTCACATTATGGTGACAGAAAGTTCTGGAATCTGAGAGGAGGGACAAATTTCCTTCCACCCAGCGTTCCCCCCAAGTCTCCCGATAAAAATGGTACCTCACTTGTGTGGGTAGCCCTAGCGCCCGCGACAGGTAATACCCCAAAGCACAACGTGGACAGATCACATTTTTTGACAGAACACAGAGCTGTTTTTTGCAAAGTGCCTACCTGTAGATTTTGACCTCTAGCTCAGCCGGCACCTAGGGAAACCTACCAAACCTGTGCATTTTTGAAAACTAGAGACCTAGGGGAATCCAAGATGGTGTGACTTGTGGGGCTCTGACCAGGTTCTGTTACCCAGAATCCTTTGCAAACCTCAAAGTTTTGCTAAAAAACACATTTTCCTCACATTTCGGTGACAGAAAGTTCTGGAATCTGAAAGGATGGACAAATTTCCTTCCACCCAGCGTTCCCCCAAATCTCCCGATAAAAATGGTACCTCACTTGTGTGGGTAGGCCTAGCGCCCGCGACAGGAAATGCCCCAAAACGCAACGTGGACACATCCCATTTTTTCACAGAAAACAGAGCTGTTTTTTGCAAAGTGCCTACCTGTAGATTTTGGCGTCTAACTCATCGGGCACCTAGGGAAACTTACCAAACCTGTGCATTTTTGAAAACTAGAGACCTAGGGGAATCTAAGATGGGGTGACTTGTGGGGCTCTGACCAGGTTCTGTTACCCAGAAACCTTTGCAAACCTCATAATTTGGCTAAAAAAAACACATTTTCCTCACATTTCGGTGACAGAAAGTTCTGGAATCTGAGAGGAGGGACAAATTTCCTTCCACTCAACGTTCCCCCAAGTCTTCCGATAAAAATGGTACCTTACTTGTGTGGGTAGGCCTAGCGCCCGCGACAGGATATGCCCCAAAACACAACGTGGACACATCCCTTTTTTTCACAGAAAAAATAGAGCTGTTTTTTGCAAAGTGCCTACCTGTAGATTTTGGCCTCTAGCTCAGCCGGCACCTAGGGAAACCTTCCAAACCTGTGCATTTTTGAAAACTAGAGACCTAGGGGAATCCAAGATGGGGTGACTTGTGGGGCTCTGACCTGGTTCTGTTACCCAGAATCCTTTGCAAACCTCACAATTTGGCTAAATAAACACATTTTCCTCACATTATGGTGACAGAACGTTCTGGAATCTGAGAGGAGACACAAATTTCCTTCCACCCAGCGTTCCCCCAAGTCTCCCGATAAAAATGGTACCTCACTTGTGTGGGTAGGCCTAGCGCCTGTGGCAGGAAATGCCCCAAAACGCAACGTGGACACATCCCATTTTTTCACAGAAAACAGAGCTGTTTTTTGCAAAGTGCCCACCTGTAGATTTTGACCTCTAGCACAGCCGGCACCTAGGGAAACCTACCAAACCGGTGCATTTTTGAAAACTAGAGACCTAGGGGAATCCAAGATGGGGTGACTTGAGGGGCTCTGACCAGGTTCTGTTACCCAGAATCCTTTGCAAACCTCAAAATTTGGCTAAAAATACACATGTTCTCACATTTCTGTGACAGAAAGTTCTGGAATCTGAGAGGAGGCACAAATTTCCTTCCACCCAGCGTTCCCCCAAGTCACCCGATAAAAATGATAGCTCACTTGTGTGGGTAGGCCTAGCGGCCGCGACAGGATATTCCCCAAAGCACAACGTGGACACATCCCATTTTTTCACCGAAAAATAGAGCTGTTTTTTGCAAAGTGCCTACCTGTAGATTTTGGCCTCTATCTCAGCCGGCACCTAGGGAAACCTTCCAAACCTGTGCATTTTTGAAAACTAGAGACCTAGGGGAATCCAAGATGGGGTGACTTGAGGAGCTCTGACCAGGTTCTGTTACCCAGAATCCTTTGCAAACCTCAAAATTTGGCTAAAAAAACACATTTTCCTCACATTTCGGTGACAGAAGGTTCTGGAATCTGAGAGGAGGGACAAATTTCCTTCCACCCAGCATTCCCCCAAGTCTCCCGATAAAAATAGTACCTCACTTGTGTGGGTAGGCCTAGCGCCCGCGACAGGATATGCCCCAAAACACAACGTGGACACATCCAATTTTTTCACAGAAAAGAGAGCTGTTTTTTGCAAAGTGCCTACCTGTAGATTTTGGCCTCTAGGTCAGCCGTTACCTAGGGACACCTACCAAACCTGTGTATTTTTGAAAACTAGAGTCCTAGGGGAATCCAAGATGGGGTGACTTGTGGGGCTCTGACCAGGTTCTGTTACCCAGAATCCTTTGCAAACCTCAAAATTTGGCTAAAAAAACACATGTTCTCACATTTCTGTGACAAAAAGTTCTGGAATCTGAGATGAGGCACAAATTTCCTTCCATCCAGCGTTCCCCCAAGTCACCCGATAAAAATGATACCTCACTTGTGTGGGTAGGCCTAGCGGCCGCGACAGGAAATACCCCAAAGCACAACGTGGAAACATCCCATTTTTTGACAGAAAACAGAGCTGTTTTCTGCAAAGTGCCTAGCTGTAGATTTTGGCCTCTAGCTCAGCCGGCACCTAGGGAAACCTACCGAACCTGTGCATTTTTGAAAACTAGAGACCTAAGGGAATCCAAGATGGGGTGACTTGTGGGGCTCCGTCCAGGTTATGTTACCCAGAATCCTTTGCAAACCTCAAAATTTGGCTAACAAAACACATTTTCCTCACATTTCGATGACAGAAAGTTTTGGAATCTGAGAGGAGGGACAAATTTCCTTCCACCCAGCGTTTCCCCCAGTCTCCCGATGAAAATGGTACCTCACTTGTGTGGGTAGGCCTAGCGCCCGCGACAGAAAATGCCCCAAAACGCAACGTGGACACATCCCATTTTTTCACAGAAAACAGAGCTGTTTTTTGCAAAGTGCCTACCTGTAGATTTTTGTGTCTAGCTCATCGGGCACCTAGGGAAACCTACCAAACCTGTGCATTTTTGAAAACTAGAGACGTAGGGGAACCCTAGATGGGGTGACTTGTGGGGCTCTGACCAGGTTCTGTTACCCAGAATCCTTTGCAAACCTCAAAATTTGGCTAAAAATCACATTTTCCTCACATTTCGGTGACAGAAAGTTCTGGAATCTGAGAGGAGGGACAAATTTCCTTCCACCCAGCGTTCCCCCAAGTCTCCCGATAAAAATGGTACCTCACTGGTGTGGGTAGCCCTAGCGCCCGCGACAGGAAATACCCCAAAGCACAACGTGGACAGATCACATTTTTTGACAGAACACAGAGCTGTTTTTTGCAAAGTGCCTACCTGCAGATTTTGACCTCTAGCTCAGCCGGCACCTATGGAAACCTACCAAACCTGTGCATTTTTGAAAACTAGAGACCTAGGGGAATCCAAGATGGTGTGACTTGTGGGGCTCTGACCAGGTTCTGTTACCCAGAATCCTTTGCAAACCTCAAAATTTTGCTAAAAAACACATTTTCCTCACATTTCGGTGACAGAAAGTTCTGGAATCTGAGAGGAGGGACAAATTTCCTTCCACCCAGCGTTCCCCCAAATCTCCCGATAAAAATGGTACCTCACTTGTGTGGGTAGGCCTAGCGCCCGCGACAGGAAATGCCCAAAAACGCAACGTGGACACATCCCATTTTTTCACAGAAAACAGAGCTGTTTTTTGCAAAGTGCCTACCTGTAGATTTTGGCGTCTAGCTCATCGGGCACCTAGGGAAACTTACCAAACCTGTGCATTTTTGAAAACTAGAGACCTAGGGGAATCTAAGATGGGGTGACTTGTGGGGCTCTGACCAGGTTCTGTTACCCAGAAACCTTTGCAAACCTCATAATTTGGCTAAAAAAACACATTTTCCTCACATTTCTGTGACAGAAAGTTCTGGAATCTGAGAGGAGGGACAAATTTCCTTCCACCCAGCGTTCCCCCAAGTCTCCTGATAAAAATGGTACCTCACTTGTGTGGGTAGGCCTAGCTCCCGCGACAGGATATGCCCCAAAACACAACGTGGACACATTCCATTTTTTCACAGAAAAGAGAGCTGTTTTTTGCAAAGTGCCTACCTGTAGATTTTGGCCTCTAGCTCGGCCGGTACCTAGGGAAACCTACCAAACCTGTGCATTTTTGAAAACTAGTGACTAGGGGCATCGAAGATGGGGTGACTTGTGGGGCTCTGACCAGGTTCTGTTACCCAGAATCCTGTGCAAACCTCAAAATTTGGCTAAAAAAACACATGTTCTCACATTTCTGTGACAGAAAGTTCTGGAATCTGAGAGGAGGCACAAATTTCCTTCCACCCAGCATTCCCCCAAGTCTCCCGATAAAAATGGTACCTCACTTGTGTGGGTAGGCCTAGCGCCCGCGACAGGATATGCCCCAAAACACAACGTGGACACATTCCATTTTTTCACAGAAAAGAGAGCTGTTTTTTGCAAAGTGCCTACCTGTAGATTTTGGCCTCTAGCTCGGCCGGTACCTAGGGAAACCTACCAAACCTGTGCATTTTTGAAAACTAGTGACTAGGGGAATCCAAGATGGGGTGACTTGTGGGGCTCTGACCAGGCTCTGTTACCCAGAATCCTTTGCAAACCTCAAAATTTGGCTAAAAAAACATATGTTCTCACATTTCTGTGACAGAAAGTTCTGGAATCTGAGTGGAGGCACAAATTTCCTTCCACCCAGCGTTCCGCCAAGTCACCCGATAAAAATGATACCTCACTTGTGTGGGTAGGCCTAGCGCCCGCGACAGGAAATGCCCCAAAGCACAACGTGGACACATCCCATTTTTTGACCGAAAACAGAGCTGTTTTTTGCAAAGTGCCTAGCTGTAGATTTTGGCCTCTAGCTCAGCCGGCACCTAGGGAAACCCACCAAACCTGTGCATTTTTTAAAACTAGAGACCTAAGGGACTCCAAGATGGGGTGACTTGTGGGGCTCTGACCAGGTTCTGTAACCCAGAATCCTTTGCAAACCTCAAAATTTGGCTAACAAAACACATTTTCCTCACATTTCGGTGACAGAAAGTTTTGGAATCTGAGAGGAGGGACAAATTTCCTTCCACCCAGCGTTCCCCCAAGTCTCCCGATGAAAATGGTACCTCACTTGTGTGGGTAGGCCTAGCGCCCGCGACAGGAAATGCCCCAAAACGCAACGTGGACACATCCCATTTTTTCACAGAAAACAGAGCTGTTTATTGCAAAGTGCCTACCTGTAGATTTTTGTGTCTAGCTCATCGGGCACCTAGGGAAACCTACCAAACCTGTGCATTTTGGAAAACTAGAGACTAGGGGAATCCAAGATGGGGTGACTTGTGGGGCTCTGACCAGGTTCTGTTACCCAGAATCCTTTGCAAACCTTATAATTTGGCTAAAAAAACACATGTTCTCACCTTTCTGTGACAGAAAGTTCTGGAATCTGAGAGGAGGCACAAATTTCCTTCCACCCAGCGTTCCCCCAAGTCACCCGATAAAAATGATACCTCACTTGTGTCGGTAGGCCTAGAGCCCGCGACAGGAAATGCCCCAAAGCACAACGTGGACAGATCCCATTTTTTTAACAGAAAAGAGAGCTGTTTTTTGCAAAGTGCCTACCTGTAGATTTTGGCCTCTAGCTCAGCCGGTACCTAGGGAAACCTACCAAACCTGTGCATTTTTGAAAACTAGTGGAATCCAAGATGGGGTGACTTGTGGGGCTCTGACCAGGTTCTGTTACCCAGAATCCTTTGCAAACCTCAAAATTTGGCTAAAAAAACACATGCTTTCACATTTCTGTGACAGAAAGTTCTGGAATCTGGGAGGAGGCACAAATTTCCTTCCACCCAGCGTTCCCCCAAGTCACCCGATAAAAATGATACCTCACTTGTGAGGGTAACCCTAGCACCCTCGAAAGGAAATGCCCCAAAACACAACGTGGACACATCCCATTTTTTCACAGAAAAGAGAGCTGTTTTTTGCAAAGTGCATACCTGTAGATTTTGGCCTCTAGCTCAGCCGGTACCTAGGGAAACCTTCCAAACCTGTGCATTTTTGAAAACTAGAGACCTAGGGGATTCCAAGATGGGGTGACTTGTAGGGCTCTGACCAGGTTCTGTTACCCAGAATCCTTTGCAAACCTCAAACTTTGGCTAAAAAAACAAATGTTCTCACATTTCTGTGACAGAAAGTTCTGGAATCTGATAAGAGCCACAAATTTCCTTCCACCCAGCGTTCCCCCAAGTCTCTCAATAAAAATGGTACCTCACTTGTGTGGGTAGGCATAGCGCCCGCGACAGGATATGCCCCAAAACAAAACGTGGACACATCCCATTTTTTCACAGAAAAGAGAGCTGTTTTTTGCAAAGTGCCTACCTGTAGATTTTGGCCTCTAGGTCAGCCGTTACCTAGGGACACCTACCAAACCTGTGTATTTTTGAAAACTAGAGTCCTAGGGGAATCCAAGATGGGGTGACTTGTGGGGCTCTGACCAGGTTCTGTTACCCAGAATCCTTTGCAAACCTCACAATTTGGCTAAAAAAACACATGTTCTCACATTTCGGTGACAGAAAGTTTTGGAATCTGAGAGGAGGGACAAATTTCCTTCCACCCAGCGTTCCCCCAAATCTCCCGATAAAAATGGTACCTCACTTGTGTGGGTAGGCCTAGCGCCCGCGACAGGATATGCCCCAAAACACAACGTGGACACATCCCTTTTTTTCACAGAAAAATAGTGCTGTTTTTTGCAAAGTGCCTACCTGTAGATTTTGGCCTCTATCTCAGCCGGCACCTAGGGAAACCTTCCAAACCTGTGCATTTTTGAAAACTAGAGACCTAGGGGAATCCAAGATGGGGTGACTTGAGGAGCTCTGACCAGGTTCTGTTACCCAGAATCCTTTGCAAACCTCAAAATTTGGCTAAAAAAACACATGTTCTCACATTTCTGTGACAGAAAGTTCTGGAATCTGAGAGGAGGCACAAATTTCCTTCCACCCAGCGTTCCCCCAAGTCACCCGATAAAAATGATAGCTCACTTGTGTGGGTAGGCCTAGCGGCCGCGACAGGATATTCCCCAAAGCACAACGTGGACACATCCCATTTTTTGACAGAAAACAGAGCTGTTTTTTGCAAAGTGCCTAGCTGTAGATTTTGGCCTCTAGCTCAGCCGGCACCTAGGGAAACCTACCAAACCTGTGCATTTTTGAAAACTAGAGACCTAAGGGAATCCCAGATGGGGTGACTTGTGGGGCTCCATCCAGGTTATGTTACCCAGAAACCTTTGCAAACCTCAAAATTTGGCTAAAAAAACACATTTTCCTCACATTTCGGTGACAGAAGGTTCTGGAATCTGAGAGGAGGGACAAATTTCCTTCCACCCAGCATTCCCCCAAGTCTCCCGATAAAAATAGTACCTCACTTGTGTGGGTAGGCCTAGCGCCCGCGAACAGGATATGCCCCAAAACACAACGTGGACACATTCAATTTTTTCACAGAAAAGAGAGCTGTTTTTTGCAAAGTGCCTACCTGTAGATTTTGGCCTCTAGGTCAGCCGTTACCTAGGGACACCTACCAAACCTGTGTATTTTTGAAAACTAGAGTCCTAGGGGAATCCAAGATGGGGTGACTTGTGGGGCTCTGACCAGGTTCTGTTACCCAGAATCCTTTGCAAACCTCAACATTTGGCTAAAAAAACACATGTTCTCACATTTCTGTGACAGAAAGTTCTGGAATCTGAGATGAGGCACAAATTTCCTTCCACCCAGCGTTCCCCCAAGTCACCCGATAAAAATGATACCTCACTTGTGTGGGTAGGCCTAGCGGCCGCGACAGGAAATACCCCAAAGCACAACGTGGAAACATCCCATTTTTTGACAGAAAACAGAGCTGTTTTCTGCAAAGTGCCTAGCTGTAGATTTTGGCCTCTAGCTCAGCCGGCACCTAGGGAAACCTACCGAACCTGTGCATTTTTGAAAACTAGAGACCTAAGGGAATCCAAGATGGGGTGACTTGTGGGGCTCCGTCCAGGTTATGTTACCCAGAATCCTTTGCAAACCTCAAAATTTGGCTAACAAAACACATTTTCCTCACATTTCGATGACAGAAAGTTTTGGAATCTGAGAGGAGGGACAAATTTCCTTCCACCCAGCGTTCCCCCCAGTCTCCCGATGAAAATGGTACCTCACTTGTGTGGGTAGGCCTAGCGCCCGCTACAGAAAATGCCCCAAAACGCAACGTGGACACATCCCATTTTTTCACAGAAAACAGAGCTGTTTTTTGCAAAGTGCCTACCTGTAGATTTTTGTGTCTAGCTCATCGGGCACCTAGGGAAACCTACCAAACCTGTGCATTTTTGAAAACTAGAGACGTAGGGGAACCCTAGATGGGGTGACTTGTGGGGCTCTGACCAGGTTCTGTTACCCAGAATCCTTTGCAAACCTCAAAATTTGGCTAAAAATCACATTTTCCTCACATTTCGGTGACAGAAAGTTCTGGAATCTGAGAGGAGGGACAAATTTCCTTCCACCCAGCGTTCCCCCAAGTCTCCCGATAAAAATGGTACCTCACTGGTGTGGGTAGCCCTAGCGCCCGCGACAGGAAATACCCCAAAGCACAACGTGGACAGATCACATTTTTTGACAGAACACAGAGCTGTTTTTTGCAAAGTGCCTACCTGCAGATTTTGACCTCTAGCTCAGCCGGCACCTACGGAAACCTACCAAACCTGTGCATTTTTGAAAACTAGAGACCTAGGGGAATCCAAGATGGTGTGACTTGTGGGGCTCTGACCAGGTTCTGTTACCCAGAATCCTTTGCAAACCTCAAAATTTGGCTAAAAATCACATTTTCCTCACATTTCGGTGACAGAAAGTTCTGGAATCTGAGAGGAGGGACAAATTTCCTTCCACCCAGCGTTCCCCCAAATCTCCCGATAAAAATGGTACCTCACTTGTGTGGGTAGGCCTAGCGCCCGCGACAGGAAATGCCCAAAAACGCAACGTGGACACATCCCATTTTTTCACAGAAAACAGAGCTGTTTTTTGCAAAGTGCCTACCTGTAGATTTTGGCGTCTAGCTCATCGGGCACCTAGGGAAACTTACCAAACCTGTGCATTTTTGAAAACTAGAGACCTAGGGGAATCTAAGATGGGGTGACTTGTGGGGCTCTGACCAGGTTCTGTTACCCAGAAACCTTTGCAAACCTCATAATTTGGCTAAAAAAACACATTTTCCTCACATTTCGGTGACAGAAAGTTCTGGAATCTGAGAGGAGGGACAAATTTCCTTCCACCCAGCGTTCCCCCAAGTCTCCTGATAAAAATGGTACCTCACTTGTGTGGGTAGGCCTAGCTCCCGCGACAGGATATGCCCCAAAACACAACGTGGACACATTCCATTTTTTCACAGAAAAGAGAGCTGTTTTTTGCAAAGTGCCTACCTGTAGATTTTGGCCTCTAGCTCGGCCGGTGCCTAGGGAAACCTACCAAACCTGTGCATTTTTTAAAACTAGTGACTAGGGGCATCCAAGATGGGGTGACTTGTGGGGCTCTGACCAGGTTCTGTTACCCAGAATCCTGTGCAAACCTCAAAATTTGGCTAAAAAAACACATGTTCTCACATTTCTGTGACAGAAAGTTCTGGAATCTGAGAGGAGGCACAAATTTCCTTCCACCCAGCATTCCCCCAAGTCTCCCGATAAAAATGGTACCTCACTTGTGTGGGTAGGCCTAGCGCCCGCGACAGGATATGCCCCAAAACACAACGTGGACACATTCCATTTTTTCACAGAAAAGAGAGCTGTTTTTTGCAAAGTGCCTACCTGTAGATTTTGGCCTCTAGCTCGGCTGGTACCTAGGGAAACCTACCAAACCTGTGCATTTTTGAAAACTAGTGACTAGGGGAATCCAAGATGGGGTGACTTGTGGGGCTCTGACCAGGTTCTGTTACCCAGAATCCTTTGCAAACCTCAAAATTTGGCTAAAAAAACATATGTTCTCACATTTCTGTGACAGAAAGTTCTGGAATCTGAGTGGAGGCACAAATTTCCTTCCACCCAGCGTTCCCCCAAGTCACCCGATAAAAATGATACCTCACTTGTGTGGGTAGGCCTAGCGCCCGCGACAGGAAATGCCCCAAAGCACAACGTGGACACATCCCATTTTTTGACCGAAAACAGAGCTGTTTTTTGCAAAGTGCCTAGCTGTAGATTTTGGCCTCTAGCTCAGCCGGCACCTAGGGAAACCCACCAAACCTGTGCATTTTTTAAAACTAGAGACCTAAGGGACTCCAAGATGGGGTGACTTGTGGGGCTCTGACCAGGTTCTGTAACCCAGAATCCTTTGCAAACCTCAAAATTTGGCTAACAAAACACATTTTCCTCACATTTCGGTGACAGAAAGTTTTGGAATCTGAGAGGAGGGACAAATTTCCTTCCACCCAGCGTTCCCCCAAGTCTCCCGATGAAAATGGTACCTCACTTGTGTGGGTAGGCCTAGCGCCCGCGACAGGAAATGCCCCAAAACGCAAAGTGGACACATCCCATTTTTTCACAGAAAACAGAGCTGTTTATTGCAAAGTGCCTACCTGTAGATTTTTGTGTCTAGCTCATCGGGCACCTAGGGAAACCTACCAAACCTGTGCATTTTGGAAAACTAGAGACTAGGGGAATCCAAGATGGGTTGACTTGTGGGGCTCTGACCAGGTTCTGTTACCCAGAATCCTTTGCAAACCTTATAATTTGGCTAAAAAAACACATGTTCTCACCTTTCTGTGACAGAAAGTTCTGGAATCTGAGAGGAGGCACAAATTTCCTTCCACCCAGCGTTCCCCCAAGTCACCCGATAAAAATAATACCTCACTTGTGTCGGTAGGCCTAGAGCCCGCGACAGGAAATGCCCCAAAGCACAACGTGGACAGATCCCATTTTTTTAACGGAAAAGAGAGCTGTTTTTTGCAAAGTGCCTACCTGTAGATTTTGGCCTCTTGCTCAGCCGGTACCTAGGGAAACCTACCAAACCTGTGCATTTTTTAAAACTAGTGACTAGGGGAATCCAAGATGGGGTGACTTGTGGGGCTCTGACCAGGTTCTGTTACCCAGAATCCTTTGCAAACCTCAAAATTTGGCTAAAAAAACACATGCTTTCACATTTCTGTGACAGAAAGTTCTGGAATCTGGGAGGAGGCACAAATTTCCTTCCACCCAGCGTTCCCCCAAGTCACCCGATAAAAATGATACCTCACTTGTGAGGGTAACCCTAGCACCCTCGACAGGAAATGCCCCAAAACACAACGTGGACACATCCCATTTTTTCACAGAAAAGAGAGCTGTTTTTTGCAAAGTGCATACCTGTAGATTTTGGCCTCTAGCTCAGCCGGTACCTAGGGAAACCTTCCAAACCTGTGCATTTTTGAAAACTAGAGACCTAGGGGATTCCAAGATGGGGTGACTTGTAGGGCTCTGACCAGGTTCTGTTACCCAGAATCCTTTGCAAACCTCAAACTTTGGCTAAAAAAACAAATGTTCTCACATTTCTGTGACAGAAAGTTCTGGAATCTGATAAGAGCCACAAATTTCCTTCCACTCAGCGTTCCCCCAAGTCTCTCAATAAAAATGGTACCTCACTTGTGTGGGTAGGCATAGCGCCCGCGACAGGATATGCCCCAAAACAAAACGTGGACACATCCCATTTTTTCACAGAAAAGAGAGCTGTTTTTTGCAAAGTGCCTACCTGTAGATTTTGGCCTCTAGCTCAGCGGTTACCTAGGGAAACCTTCCAAACCTGTGCATTTTTTAACACTAGAGACCTAGGGGATTCCAAGATGGGGTGATTTGTGGGGCTCTGACCAGGTTCTGTTACCCAGAATCCTTTGCAAACCTCACAATTTGGCTAAAAAAACTCATTTTCCTCACATTTCGGTGACAGAAAGTTTTGGAATCTGAGAGGAGGGACAAATTTCCTTCCACCCAGCGTTCCCCCAAATCTCCCGATAAAAATGGTACCTCACTTGTGTGGGTAGGCCTAGCGCCCGTGACAGGAAATGCCCCAAAACGCAACGTGGACACATCCCATTTTTTCACAGAAAACAGAGCTGTTTTTTGCAAAGTGCCTACCTGTAGATTTTGGCATCTAGCTCATCGGGCACCTAGGGAAACTTACCAAACCTGTGCATTTTTGAAAACTAGAGACCTAGGGGAATCTAAGATGGGGTGACTTGTGGGGCTCTGACCAGGTTCTGTTACCCAGAAACCTTTGCAAACCTCATAATTTGGCTAAAAAAAACACATTTTCCTCACATTTCCGTGACAGAAAGTTCTGGAATCTGAGAGGAGGGACAAATTTCCTTCCACCCAGCGTTCCCCCAAGTCTCCTGATAAAAATGGTACCTCACTTGTGTGGGTAGGCCTAGCTCCCGCGACAGGATATGCCCCAAAACACAACGTGGACACATTCCATTTTTTCACAGAAAAGAGAGCTGTTTTTTGCAAAGTGCCTACCTGTAGATTTTGGCCTCTAGCTCGGCCGGTACCTAGGGAAACCTACCAAACCTGTGCATTTTTGAAAACTAGTGACTAGGGGCATCCAAGATGGGGTGACTTGTGGGGCTCTAACCAGGTTCTGTTACCCAGAATCCTGTGCAAACCTCAAAATTTGGCTAAAAAAACACATGTTCTCACATTTCTGTGACAGAAAGTTCTGGAATCTGAGAGGAGGCACAAATTTCCTTCCACCCAGCATTCCCCCAAGTCTCCCGATAAAAATGGTACCTCACTTGTGTGGGTAGGCCTAGCGCCCGCGACAGGATATGCCCCAAAACACAACGTGGACACATTCCATTTTTTCACAGAAAAGAGAGCTGTTTTTTGCAAAGTGCCTACCTGTAGATTTTGGCCTCTAGCTCGGCCGGTACCTAGGGAAACCTACCAAACCTGTACATTTTTGAAAACTAGTGACTAGGGGAATCCAAGATGGGGTGACTTGTGGGGCTCTGACCAGGTTCTGTTACCCAGAATCCTTTGCAAACCTCAAAATTTGGCTAAAAAAACATATGTTCTCACATTTCTGTGACAGAAAGTTCTGGAATCTGAGAGGAGGCACAAATTTCCTTCCACCCAGCGTTCCCCCAAGTCACCCAATAAAAATGATACCTCACTTGTGTGGGTAGGCCTAGCGCCCGCGACAGGAAATGCCCCAAAGCACAACGTGGACACATCCCATTTTTTGACCGAAAACAGAGCTGTTTTTTGCAAAGTGCCTAGCTGTAGATTTTGGCCTCTAGCTCAGCCGGCACCTAGGGAAACCCACCAAACCTGTGCATTTTTTAAAACTAGAGACCTAAGGGAATCCAAGATGGGTGACTTGTGGGGCTCTGACCAGGTTCTGTAACCCAGAATCCTTTGCAAACCTCAAAATTTGGCTAACAAAACACATTTTCCTCACATTTCGGTGACAGAAAGTTTTGGAATCTGAGAGGAGGGACAAATTTCCTTCCACCCAGCGTTCCCCCAAGTCTCCCGATGAAAATGGTACCTCACTTGTGTGGGTAGGCCTAGCGCCCGCGACAGGAAATGCCCCAAAACGCAACGTGGACACATCCCATTTTTTCACAGAAAACAGAGCTGTTTTTTGCAAAGTGCCTACCTGTAGATTTTTGTGTCTAGCTCATCGGGCACCTAGGGAAACCTACCAAACCTGTGCATTTTTGAAAACTAGAGACTAGGGGAATCCAAGATGGGGTGACTTGTGGGGCTCTGACCAGGTTCTGTTACCCAGAATCCTTTGCAAACCTTATAATTTGGCTAAAAAAACACATGTTCTCACCTTTCTGTGACAGAAAGTTCTGGAATCTGAGAGGAGGCACAAATTTCCTTCCACCCAGCGTTCCCCCAAGTCACCCGATAAAAATGATACCTCACTTGTGTCGGTAGGCCTAGAGCCAGCGACAGGAAATGCCCCAAAGCACAACGTGGACAGATCCCATTTTTTTAACATAAAAGAGAGCTGTTTTTTGCAAAGTGCCTACCTGTAGATTTTGGCCTCTAGCTCAGCCGGTACCTAGGGAAACCTACCAAACCTGTGCATTTTTGAAAACTAGTGACTAGGGGAATCCAAGATGGGGTGACTTGTGGGGCTCTGACCAGGTTCTGTTACCCAGAATCCTTTGCAAACCTCAAAATTTGGCTAAAAAAACACATGCTTTCACATTTCGGTGACAGAAAGTTCTGGAATCTGGGAGGAGGCACAAATTTCCTTCCACCCAGCGTTCCCCCAAGTCACCCGATAAAAATGATACCTCACTTGTGAGGGTAACCCTAGTACCCGCGACAGGAAATGCCCCAAAACACAACGTGGACACATCCCATTTTTTCACAGAAAAGAGAGCTGTTTTTTGCAAAGTGCATACCTGTAGATTTTGGCCTCTAGCTCAGCCGGTACCTAGGGAAACCTTCCAAACCTGTGCATTTTTGAAAACTAGAGACCTAGGGGATTCCAAGATGGGGTGACTTGTAGGGCTCTGACCAGGTTCTGTTACCCAGAATCCTTTGCAAACCTCAAACTTTGGCTAAAAAAACAAATGTTCTCACATTTCTGTGACAGAAAGTTCTGGAATCTGAGAAGAGCCACAAATTTCCTTCCACCCAGCGTTCCCCCAAGTCTCTCAATAAAAATGGTACCTCACTTGTGTGGGTAGGCCTAGCGCCCGCGACAGGATATGCCCCAAAACAAAACGTGGACACATCCCATTTTTTCACAGAAAAGAGAGCTGTTTTTTGCAAAGTGCCTACCTGTAGATTTTGGCCTCTAGCTCAGCGGTTACCTGGGGAAACCTTCCAAACCTGCGCATTTTTTAACACTAGAGACCTAGGGGATTCCAAGATGGGGTGACTTGTGGGGCTTTGACCAGGTTCTGTTACCCAGAATCCTTTGCAAACCTCACAATTTGGCTAAAAAAACTCATTTTCCTCACATTTCGGTGACAGAAAGTTTTGGAATCTGAGAGGAGGGACAAATTTCCTTCCACCCAGCGTTCCCCCAAGTCTCCCGATGAAAATGGTACCTCACTTGTGTGGGTAGGCCTAGCGCCCGCGACAGGAGATGCCCCAAAACGCAACTTGGACACATCCCATTTTTTCACAGAAAACAGAGCTGTTTTTTGCAAAGTGCCTACCTGTAGATTTTTGTGTCTAGCTCATCGGGCACCTAGGGAAACATACCAAACCTGTGCATTTTTTAAAACTAGAGACTAGGGGAATCCAAGATGGGGTGACTTGTGGGGCTCTGACCAGGTTCTGTTACCCAGAATCCTTTGCAAACCTTATAATTTGGCTAAAAAAACACATGTTCTCACCTTTCTGTGACAGAAAGATCTGGAATCTGAGGGGAGGCACAAATTTCCTTCCACCCAGCATTCCCCCAAATCCCCCGATAAAAATGATACCTCACTTGTGTGGGTAGGCCTAGAGCCCGCGACAGGAAATGCGCAAAAGCACAACGTGGACAGATCCCATTTTTTTAACAGAAAACAGAGCTGTTTTTTGAAAAGTGCATAGCTGTAGATTTTGGCCTCTAGCTCAGCCGGCACCTAGGGAAACCTACCAAACCTGTGCATTGTTTAAAACTAGAGACCTAAGGGAATCCAAGATGGGGTGACTTGTGAGGCTCTGACCAGGTTCTGTTACCCAGAATCCTTTGCAAACCTCAAATTTTGGCTAAAAAAACACATTTTCCTCACATTTCGGTGACAGAAAGTTCTGGAATCTGAGAGGAGGGACAAATTTCATTCCACCCAGCATTCCCCCAAGTCTCCCGAAAAAAATGGTACCTCACTTGTGTGGGTGGTCCTAGCGCTCGCGACAGGATATGCCCCAAAACACAACGTGGACACATCCCATTTTTTCACAGAAAACAGAGTTATTTTTTGAGAAGTGCCTACCTGTAGATTTTGGCCTCTAGCTCATCGGGCACCTAGGGAAACCTACCAAACCTGTGCATTTTTGAAAACTAGAGACATAGGGGAATCCTAGATGGGGTGACTTGTGGGGCTCTGACCAGGTTCTGTTACCCAGAATCCTTTGCAAACCTCAAAATTAGGCTAAAAAAACACATGTTCTCACATTTCTGTGACAGAAAGTTCTGGAATCTGAGAGGAGGGACAAATTTCCTTCCACCCAGCGTTCCCCCAAGTCTCCCGATAAAAATAGTACCTCACTTGTGTGGGTAGGCCTAGCGCCCGCGACAGGATATGCCCCAGAACACAACGTGGACACATTCCATTTTTTCACAGAAAAGAGAGCTGTTTTTTGCAAAGTGCCTACCTGTAGATTTTTGTGTCTAGCTCATCGGGCACCTAGGGAAACCTACCAAACCTGTGCATTTTTGAAAACTAGTGACTAGGGGAATCCAAGATGGGGTGACTTGTGGGGCTCTGACCAGGTTCTGTTACCCAGAATCCTTTGCAAACCTCAAAATTTGGCTAAAAAAACACATGCTTTCACATTTCTGTGACAGAAAGTTCTGGAATCTGGGAGGAGGCACAAATTTCCTTCCACCCAGCGTTCCCCCAAGTCACCCGATAAAAATGATACCTCACTTGTGAGGGTAACCCTAGCACCCGCGACAGGAAATGTCCCAAAACACAACGTGGACACATCCCATTTTTTCACAGAAAAGAGAGCTGTTTTTTGCAAAGTGCCTACCTGTAGATTTTTGTGTCTAGCTCATCGGGCACCTAGGGAAACATACCAAACCTGTGCATTTTTGAAAACTAGAGACTAGGGGAATCCAAGATGGGGTGACTTGTGGGGCTCTGACCAGGTTCTGTTACCCAGAATCCTTTGCAAACCTTATAATTTGGCTAAAAAAACACATGTTCTCACCTTTCTGTGACAGAAAGTTCTGGAATCTGAGGGGAGGCACAAATTTCCTTCCACCCAGCATTCCCCCAAATCACCCGATAAAAATGATACCTCACTTGTGTGGGTAGGCCTAGAGCCCGCGACAGGAAATGCCCAAAAGCACAACGTGGACAGATCCCATTTTTTTAACAGAAAACAGAGCTGTTTTTTGAAAAGTGCATAGCTGTAGATTTTGGCCTCTAGCTCAGCCGGCACCTAGGGAAACCTACCAAACCTGTGCATTGTTTAAAACTAGAGACCTAAGGGAATCCAAGATGGGGTGACTTGTGAGGCTCTGACCAGGTTCTGTTACCCAGAATCCTTTGCAAACCTCAAATTTTGGCTAAAAAAACACATTTTCCTCACATTTCGGTGACAGAAAGTTCTGGAATCTGAGAGGAGGGACAAATTTCATTCCACCCAGCATTCCCCCAAGTCTCCCGAAAAAAATGGTACCTCACTTGTGTGGGTAGTCCTAGCGCCCGCGACAGGATATGCCCCAAAACACAACGTGGACACATCCCATTTTTTCACAGAAAACAGAGTTATTTTTTGAGAAGTGCCTACCTGTAGATTTTGGCCTCTAGCTCATCGGGCACCTAGGGAAACCTACCAAACCTGTGCATTTTTGAAAACTAGAGACAGAGGGGAATCCTAGATGGGGTGACTTGTGGGGCTCTGACCAGGTTCTGTTACCCAGAATCCTTTGCAAACCTCAAAATTAGGCTAAAAAAACACATGTTCTCACATTTCTGTGACAGAAAGTTCTGGAATCTGAGAGGAGGGACAAATTTCCTTCCACCCAGCGTTCCCCCAAGTCTCCCGATAAAAATAGTACCTCACTTGTGTCGGTAGGCCTAGCGCCCGCGACAGGATATGCCCCAAAACACAACGTGGACACATTCCATTTTTTCACAGAAAAGAGAGCTGTTTTTTGCAAAGTGCCTACCTGTAGATTTTGGCCTCTAGCTCAGCCGGTACCTAGGGAAACCTACCAAACCTGAGCATTTTTGAAAACTAGAGACCTAGGGGATTCCAAGATGGGGTGACTTGTAGGGCTCTGACCAGGTTCTGTTACCCAGAATCCTTTGCAAACCTCAATCTTTGGCTAACAAAACAAATGTTCTCACATTTCTGTGACAGAAAGTTCTGGAATCTGAGAAGAGCCACAAATTTCCTTCCACCCAGCGTTCCCCCAAGTCTCCCAATAAAAATGGTACCTCACTTGTGTGGGTAGGCCTAGCGCCCGCGACAGGATATGCCCCAAAACAAAACGTGGACACATCCCATTTTTTCACAGAAAAGAGAGCTGTTTTTTGCAAAGTGCCTACCTGTAGAGTTTGGCCTCTAGCTCAGCCGTTACCTAGGGAAACCTTCCAAACCTGTGCATTTTTTTAACACTAGAGACCTAGGGGGTTCCAAGATGGAGTGACTTGTGGGGCTCTGACCAGGTTCTGTTACCCAGAATCCTTTGCAAACCTCACAATTTGGCTAAAAAAACACATTTTCCTCACATTTCGGTGACAGAAAGTTCTGGAATCTGAGAGGAGGGACAAATTTCTTTCCACCCAGCGTTCCCCCAGTCTCCCGAAAAAAATGGTACCTCACTTGTGTGGGTGGTCCTAGCGCCCGCGACAGGATATGCCCCAAAACACAACGTGGACACATCCCATTTTTACACAGAAAACAGAGTTATTTTTTGCAAAGTGCCTACCTGTAGATTTTGGCCTCTAGCTCATCGGGCACCTAGGGAAACCTACCAATTCTGTGCATTTTTGAAAACTAGAGACCTAGGGGAATCCTAGATGGGGTGACTTGTGGGGCTCTGACCAGGTTCTGTTACCCAGAATCCTTTGCAAACCTAAAAATTTGGCTAACAAAACACATTTTCCTTACATTTCGGTGACAGAAAGTTCTGGAATCTGAGAGGAGGGACACATTTCCTTCCACCCAGCGTTCCCCCAAGTCTCCCGATAAAAATGGTACCTCACTTGTGTGGGTAGGCCTAGCGCCCGCGACAGAATATGCCCCAAAACACAACGTGGACACATTCCATTTTTTCACAGAAAAGAGAGCTGTTTTTTGCAAAGTGCCTACCTGTAGATTTTTGTGTCTAGCTCATCGGGCACCTAGGGAAACCTACCAAACCTGTGCATTTTTGAAAACTAGAGACCTAAGGGAATCCAAGATGGGGTGACTTGTGGGGCTCTGACCAGGTTCTGTTACCCAGAATCCTTTGCAAACCTCAAAATTTGGCTAAAAAAACACATTTTCCTCACATTTCGGTGACAGAAGGTTCTGGAATCTGAGAGGAGGGACAAATTTCCTTCCACCCAGCATTCCCCCAAGTCTCCCGATAAAAATAGTACCTCACTTGTGTGGGTAGGCCTAGCGCCCGCGACAGGATATGCCCCAAAACACAACGTGGACACATTCAATTTTTTCACAGAAAAGAGAGATGTTTTTTGCAAAGTGCCTACCTGTAGATTTTGGCCTCTAGCTCAGCCGGTACCTAGGGACACCTACCAAACCTGTGTATTTTTGAAAACTAGAGTCCTAGGGGAATCCAAGATGGTGTGACTTGTGGGGCTCTGACCAGGTTCTGTTACCCAGAATCCTTTGCAAACCTCAAAATTTGGCTAAAAAAACACATGTTCTCACATTTCTGTGACAGAAAGTTCTGGAATCTGAGATGAGGCACAAATTTCCTTCCACCCAGCGTTCCCCCAAGTCACCCCATAAAAATGATACCTCACTTGTGTGGGGAGGCCTAGCGCCCGCGACAGGAAATGCCCCAAAGCCCAACGTGGACAGATCCCATTTTTTTAACAGAAAACAGAGCTGTTTTTTGCAAAGTGCCTAGCTGTAGATTTTGGCCTCTAGCTCAGCCGGCACCTAGGGAAACCTACCAAACCTGTGCATTTTTTAAAACTAGAGACCTAAGGGAATCCAAGATGGGGTGACTTGTGGGGCTCTGACCAGGTTCTGTTACCCAGAATCCTTTGCAAACCTCAAATTTTGGCTAAAAAAACACATTTTCCTCACATTTCGGTGACAGAAAGTTCTGGAATCTGAGAGGAGGGACAAATTTCCTTCCACCCAGCGTTCCCCCAAGTCTCCCTGATAAAAATGGTACCTCACTTGTGTGGGTAGGCCTAGCGCCTGTGACAGGAAATGCCCCAAAACGCAACGTGGACACATCCCATTTTTTCACAGAAAACAGAGCTGTTTTTTGCAAAGTGCCTACCTGTAGATTTTGGCCTCTAGCACAGCCGGCACCTAAGGAAACCTACCAAACCTGTGCATTTTTTAAAACTAGAGACGTAGGGGAACCCTAGATGGGGTGACTTGTGGGGCTCTGACCAGGTTCTGTTACCCAGAATCCTTTGCAAACCTCAAAATTTGGCTAAAAATCAAATTTTCCTCACATTTCGGTGACAGAAAGTTCTGGAATCTGAGAGGAGGGACAAATTTCCTTCCACCCAGCGTTCCCCCAAGTCTCCCGATAAAAAATGGTACCTCACTGGTGTGGGTAGCCCTAGCGCCCGCGACAGGAAATACCCCAAAGCACAACGTGGACAGATCACATTTTTTGACAGAACACAGAGCTGTTTTTTGCAAAGTGCCTACCTGTAGATTTTGACCTCTAGCTCAGCTGGCACCTAGGGAAACCTACCAAACCTGTGCATTTTTGAAAACTAGAGACCTAGGGGAATCCAAGATGGTGTGACTTGTGGGGCTCTGACCAGGTTCTGTTACCCAGAATCCTTTGCAAACCTCAAAATTTTGCTAAAAAACACATTTTCCTCACATTTCGGTGACAGAAAGTTCTGGAATCTGAGAGGAGGGACAAATTTCCTTCCACCCAGCGTTCCCCCAAATCTCCCGATAAAAATGGTACCTCACTTGTGTGGGTAGGCCTAGCGCCCGCGAAAGGAAATGCCCCAAAACGCAACGTGGACACATCCCATTTTTTCACAGAAAACAGAGCTGTTTTTTGCAAAGTGCCTACCTGTAGATTTTGGCCTCTAGCTCGGCCGGTACCTAGGGAAACCTACCAAACCTGTGCATTTTTGAAAACTAGTGACTAGGGGCATCCAAGATGGGGTGACTTGTGGGGCTCTGACCAGGTTCTGTTACCCAGAATCCTGTGCAAACCTCAAAATTTGGCTAAAAAAACACATGTTCTCACATTTCTGTGACAGAAAGTTCTGGAATCTGAGAGGAGGCACAAATTTCCTTCCACCCAGCATTCCCCCAAGTCTCCCGATAAAAATGGTACCTCACTTGTGTGGGTAGGCCTAGCGCCCGCAACAGGATATGCCCCAAAACACAACGTGGACACATTCCATTTTTTCACAGAAAAGAGAGCTGTTTTTTGCAAAGTGCCTACCTGTAGATTTTGGCCTCTAGCTCGGACGGTACCTAGGGAAACCTACCAAACCTGTGCATTTTTTAAAACTAGTGACTAGGGGAATCCAAGATGGGGTGACTTGTGGGGCTCTTACCAGGTTCTGTTACCCAGAATCCTTTGCAAACCTCAAAATTTGGCTAAAAAAACATATGTTCTCACATTTCTGTGACAGAAAGTTCTGGAATCTGAGAGGAGGCACAAATTTCCTTCCACCCAGCGTTCCCCCAAGTCACCCGATAAAAATGATACCTCACTTGTGTGGGTAGGCCTAGCGCCCGCGACAGGAAATGCCCCAAAGCACAACGTGGACACATCCCATTTTTTGACCGAAAACAGAGCTGTTTTTTGCAAAGTGCCTAGCTGTAGATTTTGGCCTCTAGCTCAGCCGGCACCTAGGGAAACCCACCAAACATGTGCATTTTTTAAAACTAGAGACCTAAGGGAATCCAAGATGGGGTGACTTGTGGGGCTCTGACCAGGTTCTGTAACCCAGAATCCTTTGCAAACCTCAAAATTTGGCTAACAAAACACATTTTCCTCACATTTCGGTGACAGAAAGTTTTGGAATCTGAGAGGAGGGACAAATTTCCTTCCACCCAGCGTTCCCCCAAGTCTCCCGATGAAAATGGTACCTCACTTGTGTGGGTAGGCCTAGCGCCCGCGACAGGAAATGCCCCAAAACGCAACGTGGACACATCCCATTTTTTCACAGAAAACAGAGCTGTTTATTGCAAAGTGCCTACCTGTAGATTTTTGTGTCTAGCTCATCGGGCACCTAGGGAAACCTACCAAACCTGTGCATTTTGGAAAACTAGAGACTAGGGGGATTCCAAGATGGGGTGACTTGTGGGGCTCTGACCAGGTTCTGTTACCCAGAATCCTTTGCAAACCTTATAATTTGGCTAAAAAAACACATGTTCTCACCTTTCTGTGACAGAAAGTTCTGGAATCTGAGAGGAGGCACAAATTTCCTTCCACCCAGCGTTCCCCCAAGTCACCCGATAAAAATGATACCTCACTTGTGTCGGTAGGCCTAGAGCCCGCGACAGGAAATGCCCCAAAGCACAACGTGGACAGATCCCATTTTTTTAACAGAAAAGAGAGCTGTTTTTTGCAAAGTGCCTACCTGTAGATTTTGGCCTCTAGCTCAGCTGGTACCTAGGGAAACCTACCAAACCTGTGCATTTTTGAAAACTAGTGACTAGGGGAATCCAAGATGGGGTGACTTGTGGGGCTCTGACCAGGTTCTGTTACCCAGAATCCTTTGCAAACCTCAAAATTTGGCTAAAAAAACACATGCTTTCACATTTCTGTGACAGAAAGTTCTGGAATCTGGGAGGAGGCACAAATTTCCTTCCACCCAGCGTTCCCCCAAGTCACCCGATAAAAATGATACCTCACTTGTGTGGGGAGGCCTAGCGCCCGCGACAGGAAATGCCCCAAAGCCCAACGTGGACAGATCCCATTTTTTTAACAGAAAACAGAGCTGTTTTTTGCAAAGTGCCTAGCTGTAGATTTTGGCCTCTAGCTCAGCCGGCACCTAGGGAAACCTACCAAACCTGTGCATTTTTTAAAACTAGAGACCTAAGGGAATCCAAGATGGGGTGACTTGTGGGGCTCTGACCAGGTTCTGTTACCCAGAATCCTTTGCAAACCTCAAATTTTGGCTAAAAAAACACATTTTCCTCACATTTCGGTGACAGAAAGTTCTGGAATCTGAGAGGAGGGACAAATTTCCTTCCACCCAGCGTTCCCCCAAGTCTCCCTGATAAAAATGGTACCTCACTTGTGTGGGTAGGCCTAGCGCCTGTGACAGGAAATGCCCCAAAACGCAACGTGGACACATCCCATTTTTTCACAGAAAACAGAGCTGTTTTTTGCAAAGTGCCTACCTGTAGATTTTGGCCTCTAGCACAGCCGGCACCTAAGGAAACCTACCAAACCTGTGCATTTTTTAAAACTAGAGACGTAGGGGAACCCTAGATGGGGTGACTTGTGGGGCTCTGACCAGGTTCTGTTACCCAGAATCCTTTGCAAACCTTAAAATTTGGCTAAAAATCAAATTTTCCTCACATTTCGGTGACAGAAAGTTCTGGAATCTGAGAGGAGGGACAAATTTCCTTCCACCCAGCGTTCCCCCAAGTCTCCCGATAAAAAATGGTACCTCACTGGTGTGGGTAGCCCTAGCGCCCGCGACAGGAAATACCCCAAAGCACAACGTGGACAGATCACATTTTTTGACAGAACACAGAGCTGTTTTTTGCAAAGTGCCTACCTGTAGATTTTGACCTCTAGCTCAGCCGGCACCTAGGGAAACCTACCAAACCTGTGCATTTTTGAAAACTAGAGACCTAGGGGAATCCAAGATGGTGTGACTTGTGGGGCTCTGACCAGGTTCTGTTACCCAGAATCCTTTGCAAACCTCAAAATTTTGCTAAAAAACACATTTTCCTCACATTTCGGTGACAGAAAGTTCTGGAATCTGAGAGGAGGGACAAATTTCCTTCCACCCAGCGTTCCCCCAAATCTCCCGATAAAAATGGTACCTCACTTGTGTGGGTAGGCCTAGCGCCCGCGACAGGAAATGCCCCAAAACGCAACGTGGACACATCCCATTTTTTCACAGAAAACAGAGCTGTTTTTTGCAAAGTGCCTACCTGTAGATTTTGGCCTCTAGCTCGGCCGGTACCTAGGGAAACCTACCAAACCTGTGCATTTTTGAAAACTAGTGACTAGGGGCATCCAAGATGGGGTGACTTGTGGGGCTCTGACCAGGTTCTGTTACCCAGAATCCTGTGCAAACCTCAAAATTTGGCTAAAAAAACACATGTTCTCACATTTCTGTGACAGAAAGTTCTGGAATCTGAGAGGAGGCACAAATTTCCTTCCACCCAGCATTCCCCCAAGTCTCCCGATAAAAATGGTACCTCACTTGTGTGGGTAGGCCTAGCGCCCGCAACAGGATATGCCCCAAAACACAACGTGGACACATTCCATTTTTTCACAGAAAAGAGAGCTGTTTTTTGCAAAGTGCCTACCTGTAGATTTTGGCCTCTAGCTCGGACGGTACCTAGGGAAACCTACCAAACCTGTGCATTTTTTAAAACTAGTGACTAGGGGAATCCAAGATGGGGTGACTTGTGGGGCTCTGACCAGGTTCTGTTACCCAGACTCCTTTGCAAACCTCAAAATTTGGCTAAAAAAACATATGTTCTCACATTTCTGTGACAGAAAGTTCTGGAATCTGAGAGGAGGCACAAATTTCCTTCCACCCAGCGTTCCCCCAAGTCACCCGATAAAAATGATACCTCACTTGTGTGGGTAGGCCTAGCGCCCGCGACAGGAAATGCCCCAAAGCACAACGTGGACACATCCCATTTTTTTACCGAAAACAGAGCTGTTTTTTGCAAAGTGCCTAGCTGTAGATTTTGGCCTCTAGCTCAGCCGGCACCTAGGGAAACCCACCAAACATGTGCATTTTTTAAAACTAGAGACCTAAGGGAATCCAAGATGGGGTGACTTGTGGGGCTCTGACCAGGTTCTGTTACCCAGAATCCTTTGCAAACCTCAAAATTTGGCTAACAAAACACATTTTCCTCACATTTCGGTGACAGAAAGTTTTGGAATCTGAGAGGAGGGACAAATTTCCTTCCACCCAGCGTTCCCCCAAGTCTCCCGATGAAAATGGTACCTCACTTGTGTGGGTAGGCCTAGCGCCCGCGACAGGAAATGCCCCAAAACGCAACGTGGACACATCCCATTTTTTCACAGAAAACAGAGCTGTTTATTGCAAAGTGCCTACCTGTAGATTTTTGTGTCTAGCTCATCGGGCACCTAGGGAAACCTACCAAACCTGTGCATTTTGGAAAACTAGAGACTAGGGGGATTCCAAGATGGGGTGACTTGTGGGGCTCTGACCAGGTTCTGTTACCCAGAATCCTTTGCAAACCTTATAATTTGGCTAAAAAAACACATGTTCTCACCTTTCTGTGACAGAAAGTTCTGGAATCTGAGAGGAGGCACAAATTTCCTTCCACCCAGCGTTCCCCCAAGTCACCCGATAAAAATGATACCTCACTTGTGTCGGTAGGCCTAGAGCCCGCGACAGGAAATGCCCCAAAGCACAACGTGGACAGATCCCATTTTTTTAACAGAAAAGAGAGCTGTTTTTTGCAAAGTGCCTACCTGTAGATTTTGGCCTCTAGCTCAGCTGGTACCTAGGGAAACCTACCAAACCTGTGCATTTTTGAAAACTAGTGACTAGGGGAATCCAAGATGGGGTGACTTGTGGGGCTCTGACCAGGTTCTGTTACCCAGAATCCTTTGCAAACCTCAAAATTTGGCTAAAAAAACACATGCTTTCACATTTCTGTGACAGAAAGTTCTGGAATCTGGGAGGAGGCACAAATTTCCTTCCACCCAGCGTTCCCCCAAGTCACCCGATAAAAATGATACCTCACTTGTGAGGGTAACCCTAGCACCCGCGACAGGAAATGCCCCAAAACACAACGTGGACACATCCCATTTTTTCACAGAAAAGAGAGCTGTTTTTTGCAAAGTGCATACCTGTAGATTTTGGCCTCTAGCTCAGCCGGTACCTAGGGAAACCTTCCAAACCTGTGCATTTTTGAAAACTAGAGACCTAGGGGATTCCAAGATGGGGTGACTTGTAGGGCTCTGACCAGGTTCTGTTACCCAGAATCCTTTGCAAACCTCAAACTTTGGCTAAAAAAACAAATGTTCTCACATTTCTGTGACAGAAAGTTCTGGAATCTGAGAAGAGCCACAAATTTCCTTCCACCCAGCGTTCCCACACGTCTCTCAATAAAAATGGTACCTCACTTGTGTGGGTAGGCCTAGTGCCCGCGACAGGATATGCCCCAAAACAAAACGTGGACACATCCCATTTTTTCACAGAAAAGAGAGCTGTTTTTTGCAAAGTGCCTACCTGTAGATTTTGGCCTCTAGCTCAGCGGTTACCTAGGGAAACCTTCCAAACCTGCGCATTTTTTAACACTAGAGACCTAGGGGATTCCAAGATGGGGTGATTTGTGGGGCTCTGACCAGGTTCTGTTACCCAGAATCCTTTGCAAACCTCACAATTTGGCTAAAAAAACTCATTTTCCTCACATTTCGGTGACAGAAAGTTTTGGAATCTGAGAGGAGGGACAAATGTCCTTCAACCCAGCGTTCCCCCAAATCTCCCGATAAAAATGGTACCTCACTTGTGTGGGTAGGCCTAGCGCCCGCGACAGGAAATGCCCCAAAACGCAACGTGGACACATCCCATTTTTTCACAGAAAACAGAGCTGTTTTTTGCAAAGTGCCTACCTGTAGATTTTGGCGTCTAGCTCATCGGGCACCTAGGGAAACTTATCAAACCTGTGCATTTTTGAAAACTAGAGACCTAGGGGAATCTAAGATGGGGTGACTTGTGGGGCTCTGACCAGGTTCTGTTACCCAGAAACCTTTGCAAACCTCATAATTTGGCTAAAAAAAACACATTTTCCTCACATTTCGGTGACAGAAAGTTCTGGAATCTGAGAGGAGGGACAAATTTCCTTCCACCCAGCGTTCCCCCAAGTCTCCTGATAAAAATGGTACCTCACTTGTGTGGGTAGGCCTAGCTCCCGCGACAGGATATGCCCCAAAACACAACGTGGACACATTCCATTTTTTCACAGAAAAGAGAGCTGTTTTTTGCAAAGTGCCTACCTGTAGATTTTGGCCTCTAGCTCGGCCGGTACCTAGGGAAACCTACCAAACCTGTGCATTTTTGAAAACTAGTGACTAGGGGCATCCAAGATGGGGTGACTTGTGGGGCTCTGACCAGGTTCTGTTACCCAGAATCCTGTGCAAACCTCAAAATTTGGCTAAAAAAACACATGTTCTCACATTTCTGTGACAGAAAGTTCTGGAATCTGAGAGGAGGCACAAATTTCCTTCCACCCAGCATTCCCCCAAGTCTCCCGATAAAAATGGTACCTCACTTGTGTGGGTAGGCCTAGCGCCCACGACAGGATATGCCCCAAAACACAACGTGGACACATTCCATTTTTTCACAGAAAAGAGAGCTGTTTTTTGCAAAGTGCCTACCTGTAGATTTTGGCCTCTAGCTCGGCCGGTACCTAGGGAAACCTACCAAACCTGTGCATTTTTGAAAACTAGTGACTAGGGGAATCCAAGATGGGGTGACTTGTGGGGCTCTGACCAGGTTCTGTTACCCAGAATCATTTGCAAACCTCAAAATTTGGCTAAAAAAACATATGTTCTCACATTTCTGTGACAGAAAGTTCTGAAATCTGAGAGGAGGCACAAATTTCCTTCCACCCAGCGTTCCCCCAAGTCACCCGATAAAAATGATACCTCACTTGTGTGGGTAGGCCTAGCGCCCGCGACAGGAAATGCCCCAAAGCACAACGTGGACACATCCCATTTTTTGACCGAAAACAGAGCTGTTTTTTGCAAAGTGCCTAGCTGTAGATTTTGGCCTCTAGCTCAGCCGGCACCTAGGGAAACCCACCAAACCTGTGCATTTTTTAAAACTAGAGACCTAAGGGAATCCAAGATGGGGTGACTTGTGGGGCTCTGACCAGGTTCTGTAACCCAGAATCCTTTGCAAACCTCAAAATTTGGCTAACAAAACACATTTTCCTGACATTTCGGTGACAGAAAGTTTTGGAATCTGAGAGGAGGGACAAATTTCCTTCCACCCAGCGTTCCCCCAAGTCTCCCGATGAAAATGGTACCTCACTTGTGTGGGTAGGCCTAGCGCCCGCGACAGGAAATGCCCCAAAACGCAACGTGGACACATCCCATTTTTTCACAGAAAACAGAGCTGTTTTTTGCAAAGTGCCTACCTGTAGATTTTTGTGTCTAGCTCATCGGGCACCTAGGGAAACCTACCAAACCTGTGCATTTTTGAAAACTAGAGACTAGGGGAATCCAAGATGGGGTGACTTGTGGGGCTCTGACCAGGTTCTGTTACCCAGAATCCTTTGCAAACCTTATAATTTGGCTAAAAAAACACATGTTCTCACCTTTCTGTGACAGAAAGTTCTGGAATCTGAGAGGAGGCACAAATTTCCTTCCACCCAGCGTTCCCCCAAGTCACCCGATAAAAATGATACCTCACTTGTGTCGGTAGGCCTAGAGCCCGCAACAGGAAATGCCCCAAAGCACAACGTGGACAGATCCCATTTTTTTAACAGAAAAGAGAGCTGTTTTTTGCAAAGTGCATACCTGTAGATTTTGGCCTCTAGCTCAGCCGGTACCTAGGGAAACCTTCCAAACCTGTGCATTTTTGAAAACTAGAGACCTAGGGGATTCCAAGATGGGGTGACTTGTAGGGCTCTGACCAGGTTCTGTTACCCAGAATCCTTTGCAAACCTCAAAATTTGGCTAAAAAAACACATGCTTTCACATTTCTGTGACAGAAAGTTCTGGAATCTGGGAGGAGGCACAAATTTCCTTCCACCCAGCGTTCCCCCAAGTCACCCGATAAAAATGATACCTCTCTTGTGAGGGTAACCCTAGCACCCGTGACAGGAAATGCCCCAAAACACAACGTGGACACATCCCATTTTTTCACAGAAAAGAGAGCTGTTTTTTGCAAAGTGCATACCTGTAGATTTTGGCCTCTAGCTCAGCCGGTACCTAGGGAAACCTTCCAAACCTGTGCATTTTTGAAAACTAGAGACCTAGGGGATTCCAAGATGGGGTGACTTGTAGGGCTCTGACCAGGTTCTGTTACCCAGAATCCTTTGCAAACCTCAAACTTTGGCTAAAAAAACAAATGTTCTCACATTTCTGTGACAGAAAGTTCTGGAATCTGAGAAGAGCCACAAATTTCCTTCCACCCAGCGTTCCCCCAAGTCTCTCAATAAAAATGGTACCTCACTTGTGTGGGTAGGCCTAGCGCCCGCGACAGGATATGCCCCAAAACAAAACGTGGACACATCCCATTTTTTCACAGAAAAGAGAGCTGTTTTTTGCAAAGTGCCTACCTGTAGATTTTGGCCTCTAGCTCAGCGGTTACCTAGGGAAACCTTCCAAACATGCGCATTTTTTAACACTAGAGACCTAGGGGATTCCAAGATGGGGTGACTTGTGGGGCTTTGACCAGGTTCTGTTACCCAGAATCCTTTGCAAACCTCACAATTTGGCTAAAAAAACTCATTTTCCTCACATTTCGGTGACAGAAAGTTTTGGAATCTGAGAGGATGGACAAATTTCCTTCCACCCAGCGTTCCCCCAAGTTTCCCGATGAAAATGGTACCTCACTTGTGTGGGTAGGCCTAGCGCCCGCGACAGGAGATGGCCCAAAACGCAACGTGGACACATCCCATTTTTTCACAGAAAACAGAGCTGTTTTTTGCAAAGTGCCTACCTGTAGATTTTTGTGTCTAGCTCATCGGGCACCTAGGGAAACATACCAAACCTGTGCATTTTTGAAAACTATAGACTAGGGGAATCCAAGATGTGGTGACTTGTGGGGCTCTGACCAGGTTCTGTTACCCAGAATCCTTTGCAAACCTTATAATTTGGCTAAAAAAACACATGTTCTCACCTTTCTGTGACAGAAAGTTCTGGAATCTGAGGGGAGGCACAAATTTCCTTCCACCCAGCGTTCCCCCAAATCACCCGATAAAAATGATACCTCACTTGTGTGGGTAGGCCTAGAGCCCGCGACAGGAAATGCCCAAAAGCACAACGTGGACAGATCCCATTTTTTTAACAGAAAACAGAGATGTTTTTTGAAAAGTGCATAGCTGTAGATTTTGGCCTCTAGCTCAGCCGGCACCTAGGGAAACCTACCAAACCTGTGCATTGTTTAAAACTAGAGACCTAAGGGAATCCAAGATGGGGTGACTTGTGAGGCTCTGACCAGGTTCTGTTACCCAGAATCCTTTGCAAACCTCAAATTTTGGCTAAAAAAACACATTTTCCTCACATTTCGGTGACAGAAAGTTCTGGAATCTGAGAGGAGGGACAAATTTCATTCCACCCAGCATTCTCCCAAGTCTCCCGAAAAAAATGGTACCTCACTTGTGTGGGTGGTCCTAGCGCCCGCGACAGGATATGCCCCAAAACACAACGTGGACACATCCCATTTTTTCACAGAAAACAGAGCTGTTTTTTGCAAAGTGCCTACCTGTAGATTTTGACCTCTAGCTCAGCCGGCACCTAGGGAAACCTACCAAACCTGTGCATTTTTGAAAACTAGAGACCTAGGGGAATCCAAGATGGTGTGACTTGTGGGGCTCTGACCAGGTTCTGTTACCCAGAATCCTTTGCAAACCTCAAAATTTTGCTAAAAAACACATTTTCCTCACATTTCGGTGACAGAAAGTTCTGGAATCTGAGAGGAGGGACAAATTTCCTTCCACCCAGCGTTCCCCCAAATCTCCCGATAAAAATGGTACCTCACTTGTGTGGGTAGGCCTAGCGCCCGCGACAGGAAATGCCCCACAACGCAACGTGGACACATCCCATTTTTTCACAGAAAACAGAGCTGTTTTTTGCAAAGTGCCTACCTGTAGATTTTGGCCTCTAGCTCGGCCGGTACCTAGGGAAACCTACCAAACCTGTGCATTTTTGAAAACTAGTGACTAGGGGCATCCAAGATGGGGTGACTTGTGGGGCTCTGACCAGGTTCTGTTACCCAGAATCCTGTGCAAACCTCAAAATTTGGCTAAAAAAACACATGTTCTCACATTTCTGTGACAGAAAGTTCTGGAATCTGAGAGGAGGCACAAATTTCCTTCCACCCAGCATTCCCCCAAGTCTCCCGATAAAAATGGTACCTCACTTGTGTGGGTAGGCCTAGCGCCCGCAACAGGATATGCCCCAAAACACAACGTGGACACATTCCATTTTTTCACAGAAAAGAGAGCTGTTTTTTGCAAAGTGCCTACCTGTAGATTTTGGCCTCTAGCTCGGACGGTACCTAGGGAAACCTACCAAACCTGTGCATTTTTTAAAACTAGTGACTAGGGGAATCCAAGATGGGGTGACTTGTGGGGCTCTGACCAGGTTCTGTTACCCAGAATCCTTTGCAAACCTCAAAATTTGGCTAAAAAAACATATGTTCTCACATTTCTGTGACAGAAAGTTCTGGAATCTGAGAGGAGGCACAAATTTCCTTCCACCCAGCGTTCCCCCAAGTCACCCGATAAAAATGATACCTCACTTGTGTGGGTAGGCCTAGCGCCCGCGACAGGAAATGCCCCAAAGCACAACGTGGACACATCCCATTTTTTGACCGAAAACAGAGCTGTTTTTTGCAAAGTGCCTAGCTGTAGATTTTGGCCTCTAGCTCAGCCGGCACCTAGGGAAACCCACCAAACATGTGCATTTTTTAAAACTAGAGACCTAAGGGAATCCAAGATGGGGTGACTTGTGGGGCTCTGACCAGGTTCTGTAACCCAGAATCCTTTGCAAACCTCAAAATTTGGCTAACAAAACACATTTTCCTCACATTTCGGTGACAGAAAGTTTTGGAATCTGAGAGGAGGGACAAATTTCCTTCCACCCAGCGTTCCCCCAAGTCTCCCGATGAAAATGGTACCTCACTTGTGTGGGTAGGCCTAGCGCCCGCGACAGGAAATGCCCCAAAACGCAACGTGGACACATCCCATTTTTTCACAGAAAACAGAGCTGTTTATTGCAAAGTGCCTACCTGTAGATTTTTGTGTCTAGCTCATCGGGCACCTAGGGAAACCTACCAAACCTGTGCATTTTGGAAAACTAGAGACTAGGGGGATTCCAAGATGGGGTGACTTGTGGGGCTCTGACCAGGTTCTGTTACCCAGAATCCTTTGCAAACCTTATAATTTGGCTAAAAAAACACATGTTCTCACCTTTCTGTGACAGAAAGTTCTGGAATCTGAGAGGAGGCACAAATTTCCTTCCACCCAGCGTTCCCCCAAGTCACCCGATAAAAATGATACCTCACTTGTGTCGGTAGGCCTAGAGCCCGCGACAGGAAATGCCCCAAAGCACAACGTGGACAGATCCCATTTTTTTAACAGAAAAGAGAGCTGTTTTTTGCAAAGTGCCTACCTGTAGATTTTGGCCTCTAGCTCAGCTGGTACCTAGGGAAACCTACCAAACCTGTGCATTTTTGAAAACTAGTGACTAGGGGAATCCAAGATGGGGTGACTTGTGGGGCTCTGACCAGGTTCTGTTACCCAGAATCCTTTGCAAACCTCAAAATTTGGCTAAAAAAACACATGCTTTCACATTTCTGTGACAGAAAGTTCTGGAATCTGGGAGGAGGCACGAATTTCCTTCCACCCAGCGATCCCCCAAGTCACCCGATAAAAATGATACCTCACTTGTGAGGGTAACCCTAGCACCCGCGACAGGAAATGCCCCAAAACACAACGTGGACACATCCCATTTTTTCACAGAAAAGAGAGCTGTTTTTTGCAAAGTGCATACCTGTAGATTTTGGCCTCTAGCTCAGCCGGTACCTAGGGAAACCTTCCAAACCTGTGCATTTTTGAAAACTAGAGACCTAGGGGATTCCAAGATGGGGTGACTTGTAGGGCTCTGACCAGGTTCTGTTACCCAGAATCCTTTGCAAACCTCAAACTTTGGCTAAAAAAACAAATGTTCTCACATTTCTGTGACAGAAAGTTCTGGAATCTGAGAAGAGCCACAAATTTCCTTCCACCCAGCGTTCCCACACGTCTCTCAATAAAAATGGTACCTCACTTGTGTGGGTAGGCCTAGTGCCCGCGACAGGATATGCCCCAAAACAAAACGTGGACACATCCCATTTTTTCACAGAAAAGAGAGCTGTTTTTTGCAAAGTGCCTACCTGTAGATTTTGGCCTCTAGCTCAGCGGTTACCTAGGGAAACCTTCCAAACCTGCGCATTTTTTAACACTAGAGACCTAGGGGATTCCAAGATGGGGTGATTTGTGGGGCTCTGACCAGGTTCTGTTACCCAGAATCCTTTGCAAACCTCACAATTTGGCTAAAAAAACTCATTTTCCTCACATTTCGGTGACAGAAAGTTTTGGAATCTGAGAGGAGGGACAAATGTCCTTCAACCCAGCGTTCCCCCAAATCTCCCGATAAAAATGGTACCTCACTTGTGTGGGTAGGCCTAGTGCCCGCAACAGGAAATGCCCCAAAACGCAACGTGGACACATCCCATTTTTTCACAGAAAACAGAGCTGTTTTTTGCAAAGTGCCTACCTGTAGATTTTGGCGTCTAGCTCATCGGGCACCTAGGGAAACTTATCAAACCTGTGCATTTTTGAAAACTAGAGACCTAGGGGAATCTAAGATGGGGTGACTTGTGGGGCTCTGACCAGGTTCTGTTACCCAGAAACCTTTGCAAACCTCATAATTTGGCTAAAAAAAACACATTTTCCTCACATTTCGGTGACAGAAAGTTCTGGAATCTGAGAGGAGGGACAAATTTCCTTCCACCCAGCGTTCCCCCAAGTCTCCTGATAAAAATGGTACCTCACTTGTGTGGGTAGGCCTAGCTCCCGCGACAGGATATGCCCCAAAACACAACGTGGACACATTCCATTTTTTCACAGAAAAGAGAGCTGTTTTTTGCAAAGTGCCTACCTGTAGATTTTGGCCTCTAGCTCGGCCGGTACCTAGGGAAACCTACCAAACCTGTGCATTTTTGAAAACTAGTGACTAGGGGCATCCAAGATGGGGTGACTTGTGGGGCTCTGACCAGGTTCTGTTACCCAGAATCCTGTGCAAACCTCAAAATTTGGCTAAAAAAACACATGTTCTCACATTTCTGTGACAGAAAGTTCTGGAATCTGAGAGGAGGCACAAATTTCCTTCCACCCAGCATTCCCCCAAGTCTCCCGATAAAAATGGTACCTCACTTGTGTGGGTAGGCCTAGCGCCCGCGACAGGATATGCCCCAAAACACAACGTGGACACATTCCATTTTTTCACAGAAAAGAGAGCTGTTTTTTGCAAAGTGCCTACCTGTAGATTTTGGCCTCTAGCTCGGCCGGTACCTAGGGAAACCTACCAAACCTGTGCATTTTTGAAAACTAGTGACTAGGGGAATCCAAGATGGGGTGACTTGTGGGGCTCTGACCAGGTTCTGTTACCCAGAATCATTTGCAAACCTCAAAATTTGGCTAAAAAAACATATGTTCTCACATTTCTGTGACAGAAAGTTCTGAAATCTGAGAGGAGGCACAAATTTCCTTCCACCCAGCGTTCCCCCAAGTCACCCGATAAAAATGATACCTCACTTGTGTGGGTAGGCCTAGCGCCCGCGACAGGAAATGCCCCAAAGCACAACGTGGACACATCCCATTTTTTGACCGAAAACAGAGCTGTTTTTTGCAAAGTGCCTAGCTGTAGATTTTGGCCTCTAGCTCAGCCGGCACCTAGGGAAACCCACCAAACCTGTGCATTTTTTTAAACTAGAGACCTAAGGGAATCCAAGATGGGGTGACTTGTGGGGCTCTGACCAGGTTCTGTAACCCAGAATCCTTTGCAAACCTCAAAATTTGGCTAACAAAACACATTTTCCTGACATTTCGGTGACAGAAAGTTTTGGAATCTGAGAGGAGGGACAAATTTCCTTCCACCCAGCGTTCCCCCAAGTCTCCCGATGAAAATGGTACCTCACTTGTGTGGGTAGGCCTAGCGCCCGCGACAGGAAATGCCCCAAAACGCAACGTGGACACATCCCATTTTTTCACAGAAAACAGAGCTGTTTTTTGCAAAGTGCCTACCTGTAGATTTTTGTGTCTAGCTCATCGGGCACCTAGGGAAACCTACCAAACCTGTGCATTTTTGAAAACTAGAGACTAGGGGAATCCAAGATGGGGTGACTTGTGGGGCTCTGACCAGGTTCTGTTACCCAGAATCCTTTGCAAACCTTATAATTTGGCTAAAAAAACACATGTTCTCACCTTTCTGTGACAGAAAGTTCTGGAATCTGAGAGGAGGCACAAATTTCCTTCCACCCAGCGTTCCCCCAAGTCACCCGATAAAAATGATACCTCACTTGTGTCGGTAGGCCTAGAGCCCGCAACAGGAAATGCCCCAAAGCACAACGTGGACAGATCCCATTTTTTTAACAGAAAAGAGAGCTGTTTTTTGCAAAGTGCATACCTGTAGATTTTGGCCTCTAGCTCAGCCGGTACCTAGGGAAACCTTCCAAACCTGTGCATTTTTGAAAACTAGAGACCTAGGGGATTCCAAGATGGGGTGACTTGTAGGGCTCTGACCAGGTTCTGTTACCCAGAATCCTTTGCAAACCTCAAAATTTGGCTAAAAAAACACATGCTTTCACATTTCTGTGACAGAAAGTTCTGGAATCTGGGAGGAGGCACAAATTTCCTTCCACCCAGCGTTCCCCCAAGTCACCCGATAAAAATGATACCTCTCTTGTGAGGGTAACCCTAGCACCCGCGACAGGAAATGCCCCAAAACACAACGTGGACACATCCCATTTTTTCACAGAAAAGAGAGCTGTTTTTTGCAAAGTGCATACCTGTAGATTTTGGCCTCTAGCTCAGCCGGTACCTAGGGAAACCTTCCAAACCTGTGCATTTTTGAAAACTAGAGACCTAGGGGATTCCAAGATGGGGTGACTTGTAGGGCTCTGACCAGGTTCTGTTACCCAGAATCCTTTGCAAACCTCAAACTTTGGCTAAAAAAACAAATGTTCTCACATTTCTGTGACAGAAAGTTCTGGAATCTGAGAAGAGCCACAAATTTCCTTCCACCCAGCGTTCCCCCAAGTCTCTCAATAAAAATGGTACCTCACTTGTGTGGGTAGGCCTAGCGCCCGCGACAGGATATGCCCCAAAACAAAACGTGGACACATCCCATTTTTTCACAGAAAAGAGAGCTGTTTTTTGCAAAGTGCCTACCTGTAGATTTTGGCCTCTAGCTCAGCGGTTACCTAGGGAAACCTTCCAAACATGCGCATTTTTTAACACTAGAGACCTAGGGGATTCCAAGATGGGGTGACTTGTGGGGCTTTGACCAGGTTCTGTTACCCAGAATCCTTTGCAAACCTCACAATTTGGCTAAAAAAACTCATTTTCCTCACATTTCGGTGACAGAAAGTTTTGGAATCTGAGAGGATGGACAAATTTCCTTCCACCCAGCGTTCCCCCAAGTTTCCCGATGAAAATGGTACCTCACTTGTGTGGGTAGGCCTAGCGCCCGCGACAGGAGATGGCCCAAAACGCAACGTGGACACATCCCATTTTTTCACAGAAAACAGAGCTGTTTTTTGCAAAGTGCCTACCTGTAGATTTTTGTGTCTAGCTCATCGGGCACCTAGGGAAACATACCAAACCTGTGCATTTTTGAAAACTATAGACTAGGGGAATCCAAGATGTGGTGACTTGTGGGGCTCTGACCAGGTTCTGTTACCCAGAATCCTTTGCAAACCTTATAATTTGGCTAAAAAAACACATGTTCTCACCTTTCTGTGACAGAAAGTTCTAGAATCTGAGGGGAGGCACAAATTTCCTTCCACCCAGCGTTCCCCCAAATCACCCGATAAAAATGATACCTCACTTGTGTGGGTAGGCCTAGAGCCCGCGACAGGAAATGCCCAAAAGCACAACGTGGACAGATCCCATTTTTTTAACAGAAAACAGAGATGTTTTTTGAAAAGTGCATAGCTGTAGATTTTGGCCTCTAGCTCAGCCGGCACCTAGGGAAACCTACCAAACCTGTGCATTGTTTAAAACTAGAGACCTAAGGGAATCCAAGATGGGGTGACTTGTGAGGCTCTGACCAGGTTCTGTTACCCAGAATCCTTTGCAAACCTCAAATTTTGGCTAAAAAAACACATTTTCCTCACATTTCGGTGACAGAAAGTTCTGGAATCTGAGAGGAGGGACAAATTTCATTCCACCCAGCATTCTCCCAAGTCTCCCGAAAAAAATGGTACCTCACTTGTGTGGGTGGTCCTAGCGCCCGCGACAGGATATGCCCCAAAACACAACGTGGACACATCCCATTTTTTCACAGAAAACAGAGTTATTTTTTGAGAAGTGCCTACCTGTAGATTTTGGCCTCTAGCTCATCGGGCACCTAGGGAAACCTACCAAACCTGTGCATTTTTGAAAACTAGAGACATAGGGGAATCCTAGATGGGGTGACTTGTGGGGCTCTGACCAGGTTCTGTTACCCAGAATCCTTTGCAAACCTCAAAATTAGGCTAAAAAAACACATTTTCCTCACATTATGGTGACATAACGTTCTGGAATCTGAGAGGAGCCACAAATTTCCTTCCACCCAGCGTTCCCCCAAGTCTCCCGATAAAAATGGTACCTCCCTTGTGTGGGTAGGCCTAGCGCCCGCGACAGGAAATGCCCCAAAACGCAATGTGGACACATTCCATTTTTTCACAGAAAACAGAGCTGTTTTTTGCAAAGTGCCTACCTGTAGATTTTGTCCTCTAGCTCATCGGGCACATAGGGAAACCTACCAAACCTGTGCATTTTTGAAAACTAGAGACCTAGGGGAATCCAAGATGGGGTGACTTGTGGGGCTCTGACCAGGTTCTGTTACCCAGAATCCTTTGCAAACCTCAAATTTTGGCTAAAAAAACACATTTTCCTCACATTTCGGTGACAGAAAGTTCTGGAATCTGAAAGGAGGGACAAATTTCCTTCCACCCAGCGTTCCGCCAAGTCTCCCGAAACAAATGGTACCTCACTTTTGTGGGTAGGCCTAGCAACCGCGAGAGGATATGCCCCAAAACACAACGTGGACACATCCCATTTTTTCACAGAAAACAGAGCTGTTTTTTGCAAAGTGCCTACCTGTAGATTTTGGCCTCTAGCTCAGCCGGCACCTAGGGAAACCTACCAAAACTGTGCATTTTTTAAAACTAGAGACCTAGGGGAATCCTAGATGGGGTGACTTGTGGGGTTCTGACCAGGTTCTGTTACCCAGAATCCTTTGCAAACCTCAAAATTTGGCTAACAAAACACATTTTCCTCACATTTCGGTGACAAAAAGTTTTGGAATCTGAGAGGAGGGACAAATTTCCTTCCACACAGCGTTCCCCCAAGTCTCCCGATGAAAATGGTACCTCACTTGTGTGGGTAGGCCTAGCGCCCGCGACAGGAAATGCCCCAAAACGCAACGTTGACACATCCCATTTTTTCACAGAAAACAGAGCTGTTTTTTGCAAAGTGCCTACCTGTAGATTTTTGCGTCTAGCTCATCGGGGACCTAGGGAAACCTACCAAACCTGTGCATTTTTGAAAACTAGAGACCTAGGGGAATCCAAGATGGGGTGACTTGTGGGGCTCTGACAAGGTTCTGTTACCCAGAATCCTTTGCAAACCTCAAAATTTGGCTAAAAAAAACACATTTTCCTCTCATTTCGGTGACAGAAAGTTCTGGAATCTTAGAGGAGGGACAAATTTTCTTCCACCCAGCGTTCCCCCAAGTCTCCCGATAAAAATAGTATCTCACTTGTGTGGGTAGGCCTAGCGCCCGCGACAGGATATGCCCCAAAACACAACGTGGACACATTCCATTTTTTCACAGAAAAGAGAGCTGTTTTTGCAAAGTGCCTACCTGTAGATTTTGGCCTCTAGCTCAGCCGGTACCTAGGGAAACCTACCAAACCTGTGCATTTTTGAAAACTAGAGACCTAGGGGAATCCTAGATGGGGTGACTTGTGGGGCTCTGACCAGGTTCTGTTACCCAGAATCCTTTGCAAACCTTATAATTTGGCTAAAAAAACACATGTTCTCACATTTCTGTGACAGAAAGTTTAGGAATCTGAGAGGAGGCACAAATTTCCTTCCACCCAGCGTTCCCCCAAGTCACCCGATAAAAATTATACCTCACTTGTGTGGGTAGGCCTAGAGCCCGCAACAGGAAGTGCCCCAAAGCACAACGTGGACAGATCCCATTTTTTAATCAGAAAATAGAGCTGTTTTTTGCAAAGTGCCTAGCTGTAGATTTTGGCCTCTAGCTCAGCCGGCACCTAGGGAAACCAACCAAAACTGTGCATTTTTGAAAACTAGAGACCTAGGGGAATCCTAGATGGGGTGACTTGTGGGGCTCTGACCAGGTTCTGTTACTCAGAATCCTTTGCAAACCTCAAAATTTGGCTAACAAAACACATTTTCCTCACATTTCGGTGACAGAAAGTTTTGGAATCTGAGAGGAGGGACAAATTTCCTTCCACCCAGCGTTCCCCCAAGTCTCCCGATGAAAATGGTACCTCACTTGTGTGGGTAGGCCTAGCGCCCGCGACAGGAAATGCCCCAAAGCGCAACATTGACACATCCCATTTTTTCACAGAAAACAGAGCTGTTTTTTGCAAAGTGCCTACCTGTAGATTTGTGCGTCTAGCTCATCAGGCACCTAGGGAAACCTACCAAACCTGTGCATTTTTGAAAACTAGAGACCTAGGGGAATCCAAGATGGGGTGACTTGTGGGGCTCTGACCAGGTTCTGTTACCCAGAATCCTTTGCAAACCTCAAAATTTGGCTAACAAAACACATTTTCCTCACATTTCGGTGACAGAAAGTTCTGGAATCTGAGAGGAGGGACAAAATTCCTTCCACCCAGCGTTCCCCCAAGTCTCCTGATAAAAATAGTACCTCACTTGTGTGGGTAGGCCTAGCGCCCGTGACAGGATATGCCCCAAAACACAACGTGGACACATTCCATTTTTTCACAGAAAAGAGAGCTGTTTTTTGCAAAGTGCCTACCTGTAGATTTTGGCCTCTAGCTCAGCCGGTACCTAGGGAAACCTACCAAACCTGTGCATTTTTGAAAACTAGAGACCTAGGGGAATCCAAGATGGGGTGACTTGTGGGGCTCTGACCAGGTTCTGTTACCCAGAATCCTTTGCAAACTTCACAATTTGGCTAAAACAACACGTTTTCCTCACATTATGGTGACAGAAAGTTCTAGAATCTGAGAGGAGCCACAAATTTCCTTCCACCCAGCGTTCCCCCAAGTCTCCCGATAAAAATGGTACCTCACTTGTGTGGGTAGGCCTAGCGCCCGCGACAGGAGATGCCCCAAAATGCAACTTGGACACATTCCATTTTTTCACAGAAAACAGAGCTGTTTTTTGCAAAGTGCCTACCTGTAGATTTTGGCCTCTAGCTCATCGGGCACCTAGGGAAACCTACCAAACCTGTGCATTTTTTAATACTAGAGACCTAGGGGAATCCAAGATGGGGTGACTTGTGGGGCTCTGACTGGGTTCTGTTACCCAGAATCCTTTGCAAACCTCAAAATTTGGCTAAAAAAACGCATGTTCTCACATTTCTGTGACAGAAAGTTCTGGAATCTGAGAGGAGGCACAAATTTCGTTCCACCCAGCGTTCCCTCAAGTCTCCCGATCAAAATGGTACCTCACTTGTGTGAGTAGGCCTACCGCCCGCGACAGGATATGCCCCAAAACTCAACGTGGACACATCCCATTTTTTCACAGAAAACAGAGCTGTTTTTTGCAAAGTGCCTACCTGTAGATTTTGGCCTCTAGCTCAGCCGGCACCTAGGGAAACCTACCAAACCTGTGCATTTTTTAAAACTAGAGACCTAGGGGAATCCAAGATGGGGTGACTTGTGGGGCTCTGACCAGGTTCTGTTACCCAGAATCCTTTGCAAACTTCACAATTTGGCTAAAACAACACGTTTTCCTCACATTATGGTGACAGAAAGTTCTAGAATCTGAGAGGAGCCACAAATTTCCTTCCACCCAGCGTTCCCCCAAGTCTCCCGATAAAAATGGTACCTCACTTGTGTGGGTAGGCCTAGCGCCCGCGACAGGAGATGCCCCAAAATGCAACTTGGACACATTCCATTTTTTCACAGAAAACAGAGCTGTTTTTTGCAAAGTGCCTACCTGTAGATTTTGGCCTCTAGCTCATCGGGCACCTAGGGAAACCTACCAAACCTGTGCATTTTTTAATACTAGAGACCTAGGGGAATCCAAGATGGGGTGACTTGTGGGGCTCTGACCAGGTTCTGTTACCCAGAATCCTTTGCAAACCTCAAAAATTTGCTAAAAAACAAATTTTCCTCACATTTCGGTGACAGAAAGTTCTGGAATCTGAGAGGAGGGACAAATTTACTTCCACCCAGCGTTCCCCCAAATCTCCTGATAAAAATGGTACCTCACTTGTGTGGGTAGGCCTAGCGCCCGCGACAGGATATGCCCCAAAACACAACGTGGACACATCCCATTTTTTCACAGAAAAGAGAGCTGTTTTTTGCAAAGTGCCTACCTGTAGATTTTGTCCTCTAGCTCAGCCGGTACCTAGGGAAACCTACCAAACCTGTGCATTTTTAAAAACTAGAGACCTAGTGGAATCCAAGATGGGGTGACTTGTGGGGCTCTGACCAGGTTCTGTTACCCAGAATCCTTTGCAAACCTCAAAATTTGGCTAAAAAAACAGATGTTCTCACATTTCTGTGACAGAAAGTTCTGGAATCTGAGAGGAGCCACAAATTTCCTTCCACCCAGCGTTCCCCCAAGTCTCCCAATAAAAATGGTACCTCACTTGTGTGGGTAGGCCTAGCGCCCGCGACAGGATATGCCCCAAAACACAACGTGGACACATCCCTTTTTTTCACAGAAAAATAGAGCTGTTTTTTGCAAAGTGCCAACCTGTAGATTTTGTCCTCTACCTCAGTCGGCACCTAGGGAAACCTTCCAAACCTGTGCATTTTTGAAAACTAGAGACCTAGGGGAATCCAAGATGGGGTGACTTGTGGGGCTCTGACCAGGTTCTGTTACCCAGAATCCTTTGCAAACCTTATAATTTGGCTAAAAAAACACATGTTCTCACATTTCTGTGACAGAAAGTTTAGGAATCTGAGAGGAGGCACAAATTTCCTTCCACCCAGCGTTCCCCCAAGTCACCCGATAAAAATTATACCTCACTTGTGGGGGTAGGCCTAGAGCCCGCGACAGGAAGTGCCCCAAAGCACAACGTGGACAGATCCCATTTTTTAATCAGAAAATAGAGCTGTTTTTTGCAAAGTGCCTAGCTGTACATTTTGGCCTCTAGCTCAGCCGGCACCTAGGGAAACCAACCAAAACTGTGCATTTTTGAAAACTAGAGACCTAGGGGAATCCTAGATGGGGTGACTTGTGGGGCTCTGACCAGGTTCTGTTACTCAGAATCCTTTGCAAACCTCAAAATTTGGCTAACAAAACACATTTTCCTCACATTTCGGTGACAGAAAGTTTTGGAATCTGAGAGGAGGGACAAATTTCCTTCCACCCAGCGTTCCCCCAAGTCTCCCGATGAAAATGGTACCTCACTTGTGTGGGTAGGCCTAGCGCCCGCGACAGGAAATGCCCCAAAACGCAACGTTGACACATCCCATTTTTTCACAGAAAACAGAGCTGTTTTTTGCAAAGTGCCTACCTGTAGATTTGTGCGTCTAGCTCATCAGGCACCTAGGGAAACCTACCAAACCTGTGCATTTTTGAAAACTAGAGACCTAGGGGAATCCAAGATGGGGTGACTTGTGGGGCTCTGATCGGGTTCTGTTACCCAGAATCCTTTGCAAACCTCAAAATTTGGCTAAAAAAACGCATGTTCTCACATTTCTGTGACAGAAAGTTCTGGAATCTGAGAGGAGGCACAAATTTCGTTCCACCCAGCGTTCCCTCAAGTCTCCCGATCAAAATGGTACCTCACTTGTGTGAGTAGGCCTAGCGCCCGCGACAGGATATGCCCCAAAACTCAACGTGGACACATCCCATTTTTTCACAGAAAACAGAGCTGTTTTTTGCAAAGTGCCTACCTGTAGATTTTGGCCTCTAGCTCAGCCGGCACCTAGGGAAACCTACCAAACCTGTGCATTTTTTAAAACTAGAGACCTAGGGGAATCCAAGATGGGGTGACTTGTGGGGCTCTGACCAGGTTCTGTTACCCAGAATCCTTTGCAAACTTCACAATTTGGCTAAAACAACACGTTTTCCTCACATTATGGTGACAGAAAGTTCTGGAATCTGAGAGGAGCCACAAATTTCCTTCCACCCAGCGTTCCCCCAAGTCTCCCGATAAAAATGGTACCTCACTTGTGTGGGTAGGCCTAACGCCCGCGACAGGAGATGCCCCAAAACGCAACTTGGACACATTCCATTTTTTCACAGAAAACAGAGCTGTTTTTTGCAAAGTGCCTACCTGTAGATTTTGGCCTCTAGCTCATCGGGCACCTAGGGAAACCTACCAAACCTGTGCATTTTTTAATTCTAGAGACCTAGGGGAATCCAAGATGGGGTGACTTGTGGGGCTCTGACCAGGTTCTGTTACCCAGAATCCTTTGCAAACCTCAAAAATTTGCTAAAAAACAAATTTTCCTCACATTTCGGTGACAGAAAGTTCTGGAATCTGAGAGGAGGGACAAATTTACTTCCACCCAGCGTTCCCCCAAATCTCCCGATAAAATTGGTACCTCACTTGTGTGGGTGGGCCTAGCGCCCGTGACAGGAAATGCCCCAAAACGCAACGTGGACACATCCCATTTTTTCACCGAAAACAGAGCTGTTTTTTGCAAAGTGCCTACCTGTAGATTTTGGCATCTAGCTCATCGAGCACCTAGGGAAACCAACCAAACCTGTGCATTTTTGAAAACTAGAGACCTAGGGGAATCCAAGATGGGGTGACTTGTGGGGCTCTGACCGGTTCTGTTACCCAGAATCCTTTGCAAACCTCATAATTTGGCTAAAAAAAACACATTTTCCTCACATTTCGGTGACAGAAAGTTCTGGAATCTGAGAGGAGCCACAAATTTCCTACCAGCCAGCGTTCCCCCAAGTCTCCCGATAAAAATGGTACCTCACTTGTGTGGGTAGGCCTAGCGCCCGCGACAGGATATGCCCCAAAACACAACGTGGACACATCCCATTTTTTCACAGAAAACAGAGCTGTTTTTTGCAAAGTGCCTACCTGTAGATTTTGACCTCTAGCACAGCCGGCACCTAGGGAAACCTACCAAAACTGTGCATTTTTTAAAACTAGAGACCTAGGGGAATCCTAGATGGGGTGACTTGTGGGGCTCTGACCTGGTTCTGTTACCCAGAATCCTTTGCAAACCTCAAAATTTGGCTAACAAAACACATTTTCCTCACATTATAGTGACAGAAAGTTCTGGAATCTGAGAGGAGCCACAAATTTCCTACCACCCAGCGTTCCCTCAAGTCTCCCGATCAAAATGGTACCCCAATTGTGTGAGTAGGCCTAGCGCCCGCGACAGGATATACCCCAAAACACAACGTGGACACATCCCTTTTTTTCACAGAAAACAGAGCTGTTTTTTGCAAAGTGCCTACCTGTAGATTTTGACCTCTAGCACAGCCGGCACCTAGGGAAACCTACCAAAACTGTGCATTTTTTAAAACTAGAGACCTAGTGGAATCCAAGATGGGGTGACTTGTGGGGCTCTGACCAGGTTCTGTTACCCAGAAACCATTGCAAACCTCAAAATTTGGCTAAAAAACACATTTTCCTCACATTTGGGTGACAGAAAGTTCTGGAATCTGAGAGGAGACACAAATTTCCTTCCACTCAACGTTCCCCCAAGTCTTCCGATAAAAATGGAACCTTACTTGTGTGGGTAGGCCTAGCGCCCGCGACAGGATATGCCCCAAAACACAACTTGGACACATCCCTTTTTTTCACAGAAAAATAGAGCTGTTTTTTGCAAAGTGCCTACCTGTAGATTTTGGCCTCTAGCTCAGCCGGCACCTAGGGAAACCTTCCAAACCTGTGCATTTTTGAAAACTAGAGACCTAGGGGAATCCAGATGGGGTGACTTGTGGGGCTCTGACCTGGTTCTGTTACCCAGAATCCTTTGCAAACCTCAAAATTTGGCTAACAAAACACATTTTCCTCACATTATAGTGACAGAAAGTTCTGGAATCTGAGAGGAGACACAAATTTCCTTCCACCCAGCGTTCCCTCAAGTCTCCCGATCAAAATGGTACCTCACTTGTGTGGGTAGGCCTAGCGCCCGCGACAGGATATGCCCCAAAACTCAACGTGGACACATCCCATTTTTTGAAAGAAAACAGAGCTGTTTTTTGCAAAGTGCCTACCTATAGATTTTGGCCTCTAGCTCAGCCGGCACCTAGGGAAACCTACCAAACCTGTGCATTTTTTAAAACTAGAGACCTAGGGGAATCCAAGATGGGGTGACTTGTGGGGCTCTGACCAGGTTCTGTTACCCAGAATACTTTGCAAACTTCACAATTTGGCTAAAAAAACACGTTTTCCTCACATTATGGTGACAGAAAGTTCTGGAATCTGAGAGGAGCCACAAATTTCCTCCCACCCAGCGTTCCCCAAAGTCTCCCAATAAAAAAGGTACCTCACTTGTGTGGGTAGGCCTAGCGCCCGCGACAGGAAATGCCCCAAAACGCAACGTGGACACATTCAATTTTTTCACAGAAAACAGAGCTGTTTTTTGCAAAGTGCATACCTGTAGATTTTGGCCTCTAGCTCATCAGGCACCTAGGGAAACCTACCAAACCTGTGCATTTTTGAAAACTACAGACCTAGGGGAATCCAAGATGGGGTGACTTGTGGGGCTCTGACCAGGTTCTGTTACCCAGAATCCTTTGCAAACCTCAATATTTGGCTAAAAAAAACACATTTTCCTCACATTTCGGTGACAGAAACTTCTGGAATCTGAGAGTAGGGACAAATTTCCTTCCACCCAGCATTCCCCCAAGTCTCCCGATAAAAATGGTACCTCACTTGTGTGGGTAGCCCTAGCGCCCGCGACAGGAAATACCCCAAAGCACAACGTGGGCAGGTCCCATTTTTTGACAGAACACAGAGCTGTTTTTTGCAAAGTGCCTACCTGTAGATTTTGACCTCTAGCTCAGCCGGCACCTAGGGAAACCTACCAAACCTGTGCATTTTTGAAAACTAGAGACCTAGGGGAATCTAAGATGGAGTGACTTGTGGGGCTCTGACCAGGTTCTGTTACCCAGAATCCTTTGCAAACCTCAAAATTTTGCTAAAAAACACATTTTCCTAACATTTCGGTGACAGAAATTTCTGGAATCTGAGAGGAGGGACAAATTTCCCTCCACCCAGCGTTCCCCCAAATCTCCCGATAAAAATGGTACCTCACTTGTGTGGGTAGGCCTAGTGCCCGCGACAGGAAATGCCCCAAAACGCAACGTGGACACATCCCATTTTTTCACAGAAAAAAGAGCTGTTTTTTGCAAAGTGCCTACCTGTAGATTTTGGCCTCTAGCTCAGCCGGTACCTAGGGAAACCTACCAAACCTGTGCATTGTTTAAAACTAGAGACCTAGGGGATTCCAAGATGGGGTGACTTGTAGGGCTCTGACCAGGTTCTGTTACCCAGAATCCTTTGCAAACCTCAAAATTTGGCTAAAAAAACAGATGTTCTCACATTTCTGTGACAGAAAGTTCTGGAATCTGAGAGGAGCCACAAATTTCCTTCCACCCAGCGTTCCCCCAAGTCTCCCAATAAAATTGGTACCTCACTTGTGTGGGTAGGCCTAGCGCCCGCGACAGGATATGCCCCAAAACACAACGTGGACACATCCCTTTTTTTCACAGAAAAATAGAGCTGTTTTTTGCAAAGTGCCAACCTGTAGATTTTGGCCTCTTCCTCAGTCGGCACCTAGGGAAACCTTCCAAACCTGTGCATTTTTGAAAACTAGAGACCTAGGGGAATCCAAGATGGGGTGACTTGTGGGGCTCTGACCAGGTTCTGTTACCCAGAATCCTTTGCAAACCTCAAAATTTGGCTAAAAAAACACATGTTCTCACATTTCTGTGACAGAAAGTTCTGGAATCTGAGAGGAGGCACAAATTTCCTTCCACCCAGCGTTCCCCCAAGTCACCCGATAAAAATGATACCTCACTTGTGTGGGTAGGCCTAGCGCCCGCAACAGGAAATACCCCAAAGCACAACGTGGACACATCCCATTTTTTGACAGAAAACAGAGCTGTTTTTTGCAAAGTGCCTACCTGTAGATTTTTGTGTCTAGCTCATCGGGCACCTAGGGAAACCTACCAAACCTGTGCATTTTTGAAAACTAGAGACCTAAGGGAATCCAAGATGGGGTGACTTGTGGGGCTCTGACCAGGTTCTGTTACCCAGAATACTTTGCAAACTTCACAATTTGGCTAAAAAAACACGTTTTCCTCACATTATGGTGACAGAAAGTTCTGGAATCTGAGAGGAGCCACAAATTTCCTTCCACCCAGCGTTCCCCCAAGTCTCCCAATAAGAAAGGTACCTCACTTGTGTGGGTAGGCCTAGCGCCCGCGACAGGAGATGCCCCAAAACGCAACGTGGACACATTCAATTTTTTCACAGAAAACAGAGCTGTTTTTTGCAAAGTGCCAACCTGTAGATTTTGGCCTCTAGCTCATCGGGCACCTAGGGAAACCTACCAAACCTGTGCATTTTTGAAAACTACTGACCTAGGGGAATCCAAGATGGGGTGACTTGTGGGGCTCTGACCAGGTTCTGTTACCCAGAATCCTTTGCAAACGTCAATATTTGGCTAAAAAAACAAATTTTCCTCACATTTCGGTGACAGAAACTTCTGGAATCTGAGAGTAGGGACAAATTTCCTTCAACCCAGCGTTCCCCCAAGTCTCCCGATAAAAATTGTACCTCACTTGTGTGGGTAGCCCTAGCGCCCGCGACAGGAAATACCCTAAAGCACAACGTGGACAGGTCCCATTTTTTGACAGAACAAAGAGCTGTTTTTTACAAAGTGCCTACCTGTAGATTTTGACCTCTAGCTCAGCCGGCACCTAGGGAAACCTACCAAACCTGTGCATTTTTGAAAACTAGAGACCTAGGGGAATCTAAGATGGAGTGACTTGTGGGGCTCTGACCAGGTTCTGTTACCCAGAATCCTTTGCAAACCTCAAAATTTTGCTAAAAAACACATTTTCCTAACATTTCGGTGACAGAAAGTTCTGGAATCTGAGAGGAGGGACAAATTTCCTTCCACCCAGCGTTCCCCCCAAATCTCCCGATAAAAAAGGTACCTCACTTGTGTGGGTAGGCCTAGCGCCCGCGACAGGAAATGCCGAAAACGCAACGTGGACACATCCCATTTTTTCACAGAAAAGAGAGCTGTTTTTTGCAAAGTGCCTACCTGTAGATTTTGGACTCTAGCTCATCGGGCACCTAGGGAAACCTACCAAACCTGTGCATTTTTGAAAACTAGAGACCTAGGGGAATCCAAGATGGGGTGACTTGTGGGGCTCTGACCAGGTTCTGTTACCCAGAATCCTTTGCAAACCTCATAATTTGGCAAAAAAAAACACATTTTCCTCACATTTCGGTGACAGAAAGTTCTGGAATCTGAGATGAGGGACAAATTTCCTTCCACCCACCGTTCCTCCAAGTCTCCCGATAAAAATGGTACCTCACTTGTGTGGGTAGGCCTAGCGCCCGCGACAGGATATGCCCCAAAACACAACGTGCACACATCCCATTTTTTCACAGAAAAGAGAGCTGTTTTTTGCAAAGTGCCTACCTGTAGATTTTGTCCTCTAGCTCAGCCGGTACCTAGGGAAACCTACCAAACCTGTGCATTTTTGCAAACTAGAGACCTAGGGGAATCCAAGATGGGGTGACTTGTGGGGCTCTGACCAGGTTCTGTTACCCAGAATACTTTGCAAACTTCACAATTTGGCTAAAAAAACACGTTTTCCTCACATTATGGTGACAGAAAGTTCTGGAATCTGAGAGGAGCCACAAATTTCCTTCCACCCAGCGTTCCCCCAAGTCTCCCAATAAGAAAGGTACCTCACTTGTGTGGGTAGGCCTAGCGCCCGCGACAGGAAATGCCCCAAAACGCAACGTGGACACATTCCATTTTTTAACAGAAAACAGAGCTGTTTTTTGCAAAGTGCCAACCTGTAGATTTTGGCCTCTAGCTCATCGGGCACCTAGGGAAACCTACCAAACCTGTGCATTTTTAAAAACTACAGACCTAGGGGGAATCCAGGATGGGTGACTTGTGGGCCTCTGACCAGGTTCTGTTACCCAGAATCCTTTGCAAACCTCAATATTTGGCTAAAAAAACACATTTTCCTCACATTTCGGTGACAGAAACTTCTGGAATCTGAGAGTAGGGACAAATTTCCTTCCACCCAGCGTTCCCCCAAGTCTCCCCATAAAAATTGTACCTCACTTGTGTGGGTAGCCCTAGCGCCCGCGACAGGAAATACCCCAAAGCACAACGTGGACAGGTCCCATTTTTTGACAGAACAAAGAGCTGTTTTTTGCAAAGTGCCTACCTGTAGATTTTGACCTCTAGCTCAGCCGGCACCTAGGGAAACCTACCAAACCTGTGCATTTTTGAAAACTAGAGACCTAGGGGAATCCAAGATGGGGTGACTTGTGGGGCTCTGACCAGGTTCTGTTACCCAGAATCCTTTGCAAACCTCATAATTTGGCAAAAAAAACACATTTTCCTCACATTTCGGTGACAGAAAGTTCTGGAATCTGAGATGAGGGACAAATTTCCTTCCACCCACCGTTCCTCCAAGTCTGAGGGACAAATTTCCTTCCACCCACCGTTCCTCCAAGTCTCCCGATAAAAATGGTACCTCACTTGTGTGGGTAGGCCTTGCGCCCGCGACAGGATATGCCCCAAAACACAACGTGGACACATCCCATTTTTTCACAGAAAAGAGAGCTGTTTTTTGCAAAGTGCCTACCTGTAGATTTTGTCCTCTAGCTCAGCCGGTACCTAGGGAAACCTACCAAACCTGTGCATTTTTCCAAACTAGAGACCTAGGGGAATACAAGATGGGGTGACTTGTGGGGCTCTGACCAGGCTCTGTTACCCAGAATCCTTTGCAAACCTCAAAATGTGGCTAAAAAAACACATGTTCTCACATTTCTGTGACAGACACTTCTGGAATCTGAGAGGAGGCACAAATTTCCTTCCACCCAGCGTTCCCCCAAGTCACCCGATAAAAATTATACCTCACTTGTGTGGGTAGGCCTAGCGCCCGCGACAGGAAATGCCCCAAAGCACAACGTGGACACATCCCATTTTTTTTACAGAAAACAGAGCTGTTTTTTGCAAAGTGCCTAGCTGTAGATTTTGGCCTCTAGCTCAGCCGGCACCTAGGGAAACCTACCAAACCTGTGCATTTTTGAAAACTAGAGACCTAAGGGAATCTAAGATGGGGTTACTTGTGGGGCTCTGACCAGGTTCTGTTACCCTGAATCCTTTGCAAACCTCAAACTTTGGCTAAAAAAACTAATGTTCTCACATTTCTGTGACAGAAAGTTCTAGAATCTGAGAAGAGCCACAAATTTCCTTTAACCCAGCGTTCCCCCAAGTCTCCCAATAAAAATGGTACCTCACTTGTGTGGGTAGGCCTAGCGCCCGCGACAGGATATGCCCCAAAACAAAACGTGGACACATCCCATTTTTTCACAGAAAAGAGAGCTGTTTTTTGCAAAGTGCCTACCTGTAGAGTTTGGCCTCTAGCTCAGCCGTTACCTAGGGAAACCTTCCAAACCTGTGCATTTTTTAACACTAGAGACCTAGGGGATTCCAAGATGGAGTGACTTGTGGGGCTCTGACCAGGTTCTGTTACCCAGAATCCTTTGCAAACCTCAAAATTTGGCTAAAAAAACACATTTTCCTCACATTTCAGTGACAGAAAGTTCTGGAATCTGAGAGGAGGGACAAATTTCCTTCCACCCAGCGTTCCCCCAAGTCTCCCGAAAAAAATGGTACCTCACTTGTGTGGGTGGTTTTAGCGCCCGCGACAGGATATGCCCCAAAAAACAAAGTGGACACATCCCATTTTTACACAGAAAACAGAGTTATTTTTTGCAAAGTGGCCTACCTGTAGATTTTGGCCTCTAGCTCATCGGGCACCTAGGGAAACCTACCAAACCTGTGCATTTTTGAAAACTAGAGACCTAGGGGAATCCTAGATGGGGTGACTTGTGGGGCTCTGACCAGGTTCTGTTACCCAGAATCCTTTGCAAACCTAAAAATTTGGCTAACAAAACACATTTTCCTCACATTTCGGTGACAGAAAGTTCTGGAATCTGAGAGGAGGGACAAATTTCCTTCTACCCAGCGTTCCCCCAAGTCTCCCGATAAAAATAGTACCTCACTTGTGTGGGTAGGCCTAGCGCCCGTGACAGGATATGCCCCAAAACACAACGTGGACACCGTCCATTTTTTCACAGAAAAGAGAGCTGTTTTCTGCAAAGTGCCTACCTGCAGATTTTGGCCTCTAGCTCAGCCGGTACCTAGGGAAACCTACCAAACCTGTGCATTTTTGAAAACTAGAGACCTAAGGGAATCCAAGATGGGGTGACTTGTGGGGCTCTGATCATGTTCTGTTACCCAGAATCTTTTGCAAACCTTAAAATTTGGCTAAAAAAACACATGTTCTCACATTTCTGTGACAGAAAGTTCTGGAATCTGAGAGGAGCCACAAATTTCCTTCCACCCAGCGTTCCCCCAAGTCTCCCGATAAAAATGGTACCTCACTTGTGTGGGTAGGCCTAGCGCCTGTGACAGGAAATGCCCCAAAACGCAACGTGGACACATCCCATTTTTTCACAGAAAACAAAGCTGTTTTTTGCAAAGTGCCTACCTGTAGATTTTGGCCTCTAGCTCATCGGGCACCTAGGGAAACCTACCAAACCTGTGCATTTTTGAAAACTAGAGACCTACGGGAATCCTAGATAGGGTGACTTGTGGGGCTCTGACCAGGTTCTGTTTCCCAGAATCCTTTGCAAACCTCAAAATTTGGCTAACAAAACCCATTTTCCTCACATTATAGTGACAGAAAGTTCTGGAATCTGAGAGGAGCCACAAATTTCGTTCCACCCAGCGTTCCCTCAAGTCTCCCGATCAAAATGGTACCTCACTTGTGTGAGTAGGCCTAGTGCCCGCGACAGGATATGCCCCAAAACTCAACGTGGACACATCCCATTTTTTGAAAGAAAACAGAGCTGTTTTTTGCAAAGTGCCTACCTGTAGATTTTGGCCTCTAGCTCAGCCGGCAACTAGGAAACCTACCAAACCTGTGCATTTTTGAAAACTAGAGACCTAGGGGAATCCAAGATGGGGTGACTTGTGGGGCTCTGACCAGGTTCTGTTACCCAGAATACTTTGCAAACTTCACAATTTGGCTAAAAAAACACGTTTTCCTCACATTATGGTGACAGAAAGTTCTGGAATCTGAGAGGAGCCACAAATTTCCTTCCACCCAGCGTTCCCCCAAGTCTCCCAATAAGAAAGGTACCTCACTTGTGTGGGTAGGCCTAGCGCCCGCGACAGGAGATGCCCCAAAACGCAACGTGGACACATTCAATTTTTTCACAGAAAACAGAGCTGTTTTTTGCAAAGTGCCAACCTGTAGATTTTGGCCTCTAGCTCATCGGGCACCTAGGGAAACCTACCAAACCTGTGCATTTTTGAAAACTACTGACCTAGGGGAATCCAAGATGGGGTGACTTGTGGGGCTCTGACCAGGTTCTGTTACCCAGAATCCTTTGCAAACCTCAATATTTGGCTAAAAAAACAAATTTTCCTCACATTTCGGTGACAGAAACTTCTGGAATCTGAGAGTAGGGACAAATTTCCTTCAACCCAGCGTTCCCCCAAGTCTCCCGATAAAAATTGTACCTCACTTGTGTGGGTAGCCCTAGCGCCCGCGACAGGAAATACCCTAAAGCACAACGTGGACAGGTCCCATTTTTTGACAGAACAAAGAGCTGTTTTTTACAAAGTGCCTACCTGTAGATTTTGACCTCTAGCTCAGCCGGCACCTAGGGAAACCTACCAAACCTGTGCATTTTTTAAAACTAGAGACCTAGGGGAATCTAAGATGGAGTGACTTGTGGGGCTCTGACCAGGTTCTGTTACCCAGAATCCTTTGCAAACCTCAAAATTTTGCTAAAAAACACATTTTCCTAACATTTCGGTGACAGAAAGTTCTGGAATCTGAGAGGAGGGACAAATTTCCTTCCACCCAGCGTTCCCCCAAATCTCCCGATAAAAAATGTACCTCACTTGTGTGGGTAGGCCTAGCGCCCGCGACAGGAAATGCCGAAAACGCAACGTGGACACATCCCATTTTTTCACAGAAAAGAGAGCTGTTTTTTGCAAAGTGCCTACCTGTAGATTTTGGCCTCTAGCTCATCGGGCACCTAGGGAAACCTACCAAACCTGTGCATTTTTGAAAACTAGAGACCTAGGGGAATCCAAGATGGGGTGACTTGTGGGGCTCTGACCAGGTTCTGTTACCCAGAATCCGTTGCAAACCTCATAATTTGGCAAAAAAAAAACACATTTTCCTCACATTTCGGTGACAGAAAGTTCTGGAATCTGAGATGAGGGACAAATTTCCTTCCACCCACCGTTCCTCCAAGTCTCCCGATAAAAATGGTACCTCACTTGTGTGGGTAGGCCTAGCGCCCGCGACAGGATATGCCCCAAAACACAACGTGGACACATTCCATTTTTTACCAGAAAACAGAGCTGTTTTTTGCAAAGTGCCAACCTGTAGATTTTGTCCTCTAGCTCAGCCGGTACCTAGGGAAACCTACCAAACCTGTGCATTTTTGCAAACTAGAGACCTAGGGGAATCCAAGATGGGGTGACTTGTGGGGCTCTGACCAGGTTCTGTTACCCAGAATACTTTGCAAACTTCACAATTTGGCTAAAAAAACACGTTTTCCTCACATTATGGTGACAGAAAGTTCTGGAATCTGAGAGGAGCCACAAATTTCCTTCCACCCAGCGTTCCCCCAAGTCTCCCAATAAGAAAGGTACCTCACTTGTGTGGGTAGGCCTAGCGCCCGCGACAGGAAATGCCCCAAAACGCAACGTGGACACATTCCATTTTTTACCAGAAAACAGAGCTGTTTTTTGCAAAGTGCCAACCTGTAGATTTTGGCCTCTAGCTCATCGGGCACCTAGGGAAACCTACCAAACCTGTGCATTTTTGAAAACTACAGACCTAGGGGAATCCAGGATGGGGTGACTTGTGGGCCTCTGACCAGGTTCTGTTACCCAGAATCCTTTGCAAACCTCAATATTTGGCTAAAAAAACACATTTTCCTCACATTTCGGTGACAGAAACTTCTGGAATCTGAGAGTAGGGACAAATTTCCTTCCACCCAGCGTTCCCCCAAGTCTCCCCATAAAAATTGTACCTCACTTGTGTGGGTAGCCCTAGCGCCCGCGACAGGAAATACCCCAAAGCACAACGTGGACAGGTCCCATTTTTTGACAGAACAAAGAGCTGTTTTTTGCAAAGTGCCTACCTGTAGATTTTGACCTCTAGCTCAGCCGGCACCTAGGGAAACCTACCACACCTGTGCATTTTTGAAAACTAGAGACCTAGGGGAATCCAAGATGGGGTGACTTGTGGGACTCTGACCAAGTTCTGTTACCCAGAATCCTTTGCAAACCTCATAATTTGGCAAAAAAAAACACATTTTCCTCACATTTCGGTGACAGAAAGTTCTGGAATCTGAGATGAGGGACAAATTTCCTTCCACCCACCGTTCCTCCAAGTCTGAGGGACAAATTTCCTTCCACCCACCGTTCCTCCAAGTCTCCCGATAAAAATGGTACCTCACTTGTGTGAGTAGGCCTAGTGCCCGCGACAGGATATGCCCCAAAACTCAACGTGGACACATCCCATTTTTTGAAAGAAAACAGAGCTGTTTTTTGCAAAGTGCCTTCCTGTAGATTTTGGCCTCTAGCTCAGCCGGCACCTAGGGAAACCTACCAAACCTGTGCATTTTTGAAAACTAGAGACCTAGGGGAATCCAAGATGGGGTGACTTGTGGGGCTCTGACCAGGTTCTGTTACCCAGAATACTTTGCAAACTTCACAATTTGGCTAAAAAAACACGTTTTCCTCACATTATGGTGACAGAAAGTTCTGGAATCTGAGAGGAGCCACAAATTTCCTTCCACCCAGCGTTCCCCCAAGTCTCCCAATAAGAAAGGTACCTCACTTGTGTGGGTAGGCCTAGCGCCCGCGACAGGAAATGCCCCAAAACGCAACGTGGACACATTCCATTTTTTACCAGAAAACAGAGCTGTTTTTTGCAAAGTGCCAACCTGTAGATTTTGGCCTCTAGCTCATCGGGCACCTAGGGAAACCTACCAAACCTGTGCATTTTTGAAAACTACAGACCTAGGGGAATCCAGGATGGGGTGACTTGTGGGCCTCTGACCAGGTTCTGTTACCCAGAATCCTTTGCAAACCTCAATATTTGGCTAAAAAAACACATTTTCCTCACATTTCGGTGACAGAAACTTCTGGAATCTGAGAGTAGGGACAAATTTCCTTCCACCCAGCGTTCCCCCAAGTCTCCCCATAAAAATTGTACCTCACTTGTGTGGGTAGCCCTAGCGCCCGCGACAGGAAATACCCCAAAGCACAACGTGGACAGGTCCCATTTTTTGACAGAACAAAGAGCTGTTTTTTGCAAAGTGCCTACCTGTAGATTTTGACCTCTAGCTCAGCCGGCACCTAGGGAAACCTACCAAACCTGTGCATTTTTGAAAACTAGAGACCTAGGGGAATCCAAGATGGGGTGACTTGTGGGGCTCTGACCAGGTTCTGTTACCCAGAATCCTTTGCAAACCTCATAATTTGGCAAAAAAAAACACATTTTCCTCACATTTCGGTGACAGAAAGTTCTGGAATCTGAGATGAGGGACAAATTTCCTTCCACCCACCGTTCCTCCAAGTCTGAGGGACAAATTTCCTTCCACCCACCGTTCCTCCAAGTCTCCCGATAAAAATGGTACCTCACTTGTGTGAGTAGGCCTAGTGCCCGCGACAGGATATGCCCCAAAACTCAACGTGGACACATCCCATTTTTTGAAAGAAAACAGAGCTGTTTTTTGCAAAGTGCCTTCCTGTAGATTTTGGCCTCTAGCTCAGCCGGCACCTAGGGAAACCTACCAAACCTGTGCATTTTTGAAAACTAGAGACCTAGGGGAATCCAAGATGGGGTGACTTGTGGGGCTCTGACCAGGTTCTGTTACCCAGAATACTTTGCAAACTTCACAATTTGGCTAAAAAAACACGTTTTCCTCACATTATGGTGACAGAAAGTTCTGGAATCTGAGAGGAGCCACAAATTTCCTTCCACCCAGCGTTCCCCCAAGTCTCCCGATAAAAATGGTACCTCACTTGTGTGGGTAGGCCTAGCGCCCGCAACCGGATATGCCCCAAAACACAACGTGCACACATCCCATTTTTTCACAGAAAAGAGAGCTGTTTTTTGCAAAGTGCCTACCTGTAGATTTTGTCCTCTAGCTCAGCCGGTACCTAGGGAAACCTACCAAACCTGTGCATTTTTGCAAACTAGAGACCTAGGGGAATCCAAGATGGGGTGACTTGTGGGGCTCTGACCAGGTTCTGTTACCCAGAATACTTTGCAAACTTCACAATTTGGCTAAAAAAACACGTTTTCCTCACATTATGGTGACAGAAAGTTCTGGAATCTGAGAGGAGCCACAAATTTCCTTCCACCCAGCGTTCCCCCAAGTCTCCCAATAAGAAAGGTACCTCACTTGTGTGGGTAGGCCTAGCGCCCGCGACAGGATATGCCCCAAAACGCAACGTGGACACATTCCATTTTTTACCAGAAAACAGAGCTGTTTTTTGCAAAGTGCCAACCTGTAGATTTTGGCCTCTAGCTCATCGGGCACCTAGGGAAACCTACCAAACCTGTGCATTTTTGAAAACTACAGACCTAGGGGAATCCAGGATGGGGTGACTTGTGGGCCTCTGACCAGGTTCTGTTACGCAGAATCCTTTGCAAACCTCAATATTTGGCTAAAAAAACACATTTTCCTCACATTTCGGTGACAGAAACTTCTGGAATCTGAGAGTAGGGACAAATTTCCTTCCACCCAGCGTTCCCCCAAGTCTCCCCATAAAAATTGTACCTCACTTGTGTGGGTAGCCCTAGCGCCCGCGACAGGAAATACCCCAAAGCACAACGTGGACAGGTCCCATTTTTTGACAGAACAAAGAGCTGTTTTTTGCAAAGTGCCTACCTGTAGATTTTGACCTCTAGCTCAGCCGGCACCTAGGGAAACCTACCAAACCTGTGCATTTTTGAAAACTAGAGACCTAGGGGAATCCAAGATGGGGTGACTTGTGGGGCTCTGACCAGGTTCTGTTACCCAGAATCCTTTGCAAACCTCATAATTTGGCCAAAAAAAACACATTTTCCTCACATTTCGGTGACAGAAAGTTCTGGAATCTGAGATGAGGGACAAATTTCCTTCCACCCACCGTTCCTCCAAGTCTGAGGGACAAATTTCCTTCCACCCACCGTTCCTCCAAGTCTCCCGATAAAAATGGTACCTCACTTGTGTGAGTAGGCCTAGTGCCCGCGACAGGATATGCCCCAAAACTCAACGTGGACACATCCCATTTTTTGAAAGAAAACAGAGCTGTTTTTTGCAAAGTGCCTTCCTGTAGATTTTGGCCTCTAGCTCAGCCGGCACCTAGGGAAACCTACCAAACCTGTGCATTTTTGAAAACTAGAGACCTAGGGGAATCCAAGATGGGGTGACTTGTGGGGCTCTGACCAGGTTCTGTTACCCAGAATACTTTGCAAACTTCACAATTTGGCTAAAAAAACACGTTTTCCTCACATTATGGTGACAGAAAGTTCTGGAATCTGAGATGAGGGACAAATTTCCTTCCACCCACCGTTCCTCCAAGTCTCCCGATAAAAATGGAACCTCACTTGTGTGGGTAGGCCTAGCGCCCGCGACAGGATATGCCCCAAAACACAACGTGCACACATCCCATTTTTTCACAGAAAAGAGAGCTGTTTTTTGCAAAGTGCCTACCTGTAGATTTTGTCCTCTAGCTCAGCCGGTACCTAGGGAAACCTACCAAACCTGTGCATTTTTGCAAACTAGAGACCTAGGGGAATCCAAGATGGGGTGACTTGTGGGGCTCTGACCAGGTTCTGTTACCCAGAATACTTTGCAAACTTCACAATTTGGCTAAAAAAACACGTTTTCCTCACATTATGGTGACAGAAAGTTCTGGAATCTGAGAGGAGCCACAAATTTCCTTCCACCCAGCGTTCCCCCAAGTCTCCCAATAAGAAAGGTACCTCACTTGTGTGGGTAGGCCTAGCGCCCGCGACAGGAAATGCCCCAAAACGCAACGTGGACACATTCCATTTTTTACCAGAAAACAGAGCTGTTTTTTGCAAAGTGCCAACCTGTAGATTTTGGCCTCTAGCTCATCGGGCACCTAGGGAAACCTACCAAACCTGTGCATTTTTGAAAACTACAGACCTAGGGGAATCCAGGATGGGGTGACTTGTGGGCCTCTGACCAGGTTCTGTTACCCAGAATCCTTTGCAAACCTCAATATTTGGCTAAAAAAACACATTTTCCTCACATTTCGGTGACAGAAACTTCTGGAATCTGAGAGTAGGGACAAATTTCCTTCCACCCAGCGTTCCCCCAAGTCTCCCCATAAAAATTGTACCTCACTTGTGTGGGTAGCCCTAGCGCCCGCGACAGGAAATACCCCAAAGCACAACGTGGACAGGTCCCATTTTTTGACAGAACAAAGAGCTGTTTTTTGCAAAGTGCCTACCTGTAGATTTTGACCTCTAGCTCAGCCGGCACCTAGGGAAACCTACCAAACCTGTGCATTTTTGAAAACTAGAGACCTAGGGGAATCCAAGATGGGGTGACTTGTGGGGCTCTGACCAGGTTCTGTTACCCAGAATCCTTTGCAAACCTCATAATTTGGCAAAAAAAACACATTTTCCTCACATTTCGGTGACAGAAAGTTCTGGAATCTGAGATGAGGGACAAATTTCCTTCCACCCACCGTTCCTCCAAGTCTGAGGGACAAATTTCCTTCCACCCACCGTTCCTCCAAGTCTCCCGATAAAAATGGTACCTCACTTGTGTGGGTAGGCCTTGCGCCCGCGACAGGATATGCCCCAAAACACAACGTGGACACATCCCATTTTTTCACAGAAAAGAGAGCTGTTTTTTGCAAAGTGCCTACCTGTAGATTTTGTCCTCTAGCTCAGCCGGTACCTAGGGAAACCTACCAAACCTGTGCATTTTTCCAAACTAGAGACCTAGGGGAATACAAGATGGGGTGACTTGTGGGGCTCTGACCAGGCTCTGTTACCCAGAATCCTTTGCAAACCTCAAAATGTGGCTAAAAAAACACATGTTCTCACATTTCTGTGACAGACACTTCTGGAATCTGAGAGGAGGCACAAATTTCCTTCCACCCAGCGTTCCCCCAAGTCACCCGATAAAAATGATACCTCACTTGTGTGGGTAGGCCTAGCGCCCGCGACAGGAAATGCCCCAAAGCACAACGTGGACACATCCCATTTTTTTTACAGAAAACAGAGCTGTTTTTTGCAAAGTGCCTAGCTGTAGATTTTGGCCTCTAGCTCAGCCGGCACCTAGGGAAACCTACCAAACCTGTGCATTTTTTAAAACTAGAGACCTAAGGGAATCTAAGATGGGGTTACTTGTGGGGCTCTGACCAGGTTCTGTTACCCAGAATCCTTTGCAAACCTCAAATTTTGGCTAAAAAAACACATTTTCCTCACATTTCGGTGACAGAAAGTTCTGGAATCTGAAAGGAGGGACAAATTTCCTTCCACCCAGCGTTCCCCCAAGTCTCCCGAAAAAAATGGTACCTCACTTTTGTGGGTAGGCCTAGCGCCCGCGAGAGGATATGCCCCAAAACTCAACGTGGACACATCCCTTTTTTTATCAGAAAACAGAGCTGTTTTTTGAAAAGTGCCTACCTGTAGATTTTGGCCTCTAGCTCAGCCGGCACCTAGGGAAACCTACCAAACCTGTGCATTTTTGAAAACTAGAGACCTAGGGGAATCCTAGATGGGGTGACTTGTGGGGCTCTGACCAGGTTCTGTTACCCAGAATCCTTTGCAAACCTCAAAATTTGGCTAACAAAACACATTTTCCTCACATTTCTGTGACAGAAAGTTTTGGAATCTGAGAGGAGGGACAAATTTCCATCCACCCAGCGTTCCCCCAAGTCTCCCGATGAAAATGGTACCTCACTTGTGTGGGTAGGCCTAGCGCCCGCGACAGGAAATGCCCCAAAACGCAACGTTGACACATCCCATTTTTTCACAGAAAACAGAGCTGTTTTTTGCAAAGTGCCTACCTGTAGATTTTTGCGTCTAGCTCATCGGGGACCTAGGGAAACCTACCAAACCTGTGCATTTTTGAAAACTAGAGACCTAGGGGAATCCAAGATGGGGTGACTTGTGGGGCTCTGACAAGGTTCTGTTACCCAGAATCCTTTGCAAACCTCAAATTTTGGCTAAAAAAACACATTTTCCTCACGTTTCGGTGACAGAAAGTTCTGGAATCTGAGAGGAGGGACAAATTTTCTTCCACCCAGCGTTCCCCCAAGTCTCCCGATAAAAATAGTATCTCACTTGTGTGGGTAGGCCTAGCGCCCGTGACAGGATATGCCCCAAAACACAACGTGGACACATTCCATTTTTTCACAGAAAAGAGAGCTGTTTTTTGCAAAGTGCCTACCTGTAGATTTTGGCCTCTAGCTCAGCCGGTACCTAGGGAAACCTACCAAACCTGATCATTTTTGAAAACTAGAGACCTAGGGGATTCCAAGATGGGGTGACTTGTAGGGCTCTGACCAGGTTCTGTTACCCAGAATCCTTTGCAAACCTCAAACTTTGGCTAAAAAAACAAATGTTCTCACATTTCTGTGACAGAAAGTTCTAGAATCTGAGAAGAGCCACAAATTTCCTTTAACCCAGCGTTCCCCCAAGTCTCCCAATAAAAATGGTACCTCACTTGTGTGGGTAGGCCTAGCGCCCGCGACAGGATATGCCCCAAAACACAACGTGGACACATCCCTTTTTTTCACAGAAAAATAGAGCTGTTTTTTGCAAAGTGCCAACCTGTAGATTTTGGCCTCTTCCTCAGTCGGCACCTAGGGAAACCTTCCAAACCTGTGCATTTTTAAAAACTAGAGACCTAGGGGAATCCAAGATGGGGTGACTTGTGGGGCTCTGACCAGGTTCTGTTACCCAGAATCCTTTGCAAACCTCATATTTTGGCTAAAAAAACACATTTTCCTCACATTTCGGTGACAGAAAGTTCTGGAATCTGAAAGGAGGGACAAATTTCCTTCCACCCAGCGTTCCGCCAAGTCTCCCGAAACAAATGGTACCTCACTTTTGTGGGTAGGCCTAGCGACCGCGAGAGGATATGCCCCAAAACACAACGTGGACACATCCCATTTTTTCACAGAAAACAGAGCTGTTTTTTGCAAAGTGCCTACCTGTAGATTTTGGCCTCTAGCTCAGCCGGCACCTAGGGAAACCTACCAAAACTGTGCATTTTTTAAAACTAGAGACCTAGGGGAATCCTAGATGGGGTGACTTGTGGGGTTCTGACCAGGTTCTGTTACCCAGAATCCTTTGCAAACCTCAAAATTTGGCTAACAAAACACATTTTCCTCACATTTCGGTGACAAAAAACTTTGGAATCTGAGAGGAGGGACAAATTTCCTTCCACACAGCGTTCCCCCAAGTCTCCCGATGAAAATGGTACCTCACTTGTGTGGGTAGGCCTAGCGCCCGCGACAGGAAATGCCCCAAAACGCAACGTTGACACATCCGATTTTTTCACAGAAAACAGAGCTGTTTTTTGCAAAGTGCCTACCTGTAGATTTTTGCGTCTAGCTCATCGGGGACCTAGGGAAACCTACCAAACCTGTGCATTTTTGAAAACTAGAGACCTAGGGGAATCCAAGATGGGGTGACTTGTGGGGCTCTGACAAGGTTCTGTTACCCAGAATCCTTTGGAAACCTCAAAATTCACTAAAAAAAATACATTTTCCTCACATTTCGGTGACAGAAAGTTCTGGAATCTTAGAGGAGGGACAAATTTTCTTCCACCCAGCGTTCTCCCAAGTCTCCCGATAAAAATAGTATCTCACTTGTGTGGGTAGGCCTAGCGCCCGTGACAGGATATGCCCCAAAACACAACGTGGACACATTCCATTTTTTCACAGAAAAGAGAGCTGTTTTTTGCAAAGTGCCTACCTGTAGATTTTGGCCTCTAGCTCAGCCGGTAATTAGGGAAACCTACCAAACCTGTGCATTTTTGAAAACTAGAGACCTAGGGGAATCCTAGATGGGGTGACTTGTGGGGCTCTGACCGGGTTCTGTTACCCAGAATCCTTTGCAAACCTTATAATTTGGCTAAAAAAACACATGTTCTCACATTTCTGTGACAGAAAGTTTAGGAATCTGAGAGGAGGCACAAATTTCCTTCCACCCAGCGTTCCCCCAAGTCACCCGATAAAAATTATACCTCACTTGTGTGGGTAGGCCTAGAGCCCGCGACAGGAAGTGCCCCAAAGCACAACGTGGACAGATCCCATTTTTTTATCAGAAAATAGAGCTGTTTTTTGCAAAGTGCCTAGCTGTAGATTTTGGCCTCTAGCTCAGCTGGCACCTAGGGAAACCAACCAAAACTGTGCATTTTTGAAAACTAGAGACCTAGGGGAATCCTAGATGGGGTGACTTGTGGGGCTCTGACCAGGTTCTGTTACTCAGAATCCTTTGCAAACCTTAAAATTTGGCTAACAAAACACATTTTCCTCACATTTCGGTGACAGAAAGTTTTGGAATCTGAGAGGAAGGACAAATTTCCTTCCACCCAGCGTTCCCCCAAGTCTCCCGATGAAAATGGTACCTCACTTGTGTGGGTAGGCCTAGCGCCCGCGACAGGAAATGCCCCAAAACGCAACGTGGACACATCCCATTTTTTCACAGAAAACAGAGCTATTTTTTGCAAAGTGCCTACCTGTAGATTTGTGCGTCTAGCTCATCAGGCACCTAGGGAAACCTACCAAACCTGTGCATTTTTTAAAACTAGAGACCTAGGGGAATCCAAGATGGGGTGACTTGTGGGGCTCTGACCAGGTTCTGTTACCCAGAATCCTTTGCAAACCTCAAAATTTGGCTAACAAAACACATTTTCCTCACATTTCGGTGACAGAAAGTTCTGGAATCTGAGAGGAGGGACAAATTTCCTTCCACCCAGCGTTCCCCCAAGTCTCCCGATAAAAATAGTACCTCACTTGTGTGGGTAGGCCTAGAGCCCGTGACAGGATATGCCCCAAAACACAACGTGGACACATTCCATTTTTTCACAGAAAAGAGAGCTGTTTTTTGCAAAGTGCCTACCTGTAGATTTTGGCCTCTAGCTCAGCCGGTACCTAGGGAAACCTACCAAACCTGTGCATTTTTGAAAACTAGAGACCTAGGGGAATCCAAGATGGGGTGACTTGTGGGGCTCTGACTGGGTTCTGTTACCCAGAATCCTTTGCAAACCTCAAAATTTGGCTAAAAAAAACGCATGTTCTCACATTTCTGTGACAGAAAGTTCTGGAATCTGAGAGGAGGCACAAATTTCGTTCCACCCAGCGTTCCCTCAAGTCTCCCGATCAAAATGGTACCTCACTTGTGTGAGTAGGCCTAGCGCCCGCGACAGGATATGCCCCAAAACTCAACATGGACACATCCCATTTTTTCCCCGAAAACAGAGCTGTTTTTTGCAAAGTGCCTACCTGTAGATTTTGGCCTCTAGCTCAGCCGGCACCTAGGGAAACCTACCAAACCTGTGCATTTTTTAAAACTAGAGACCTAGGGGAATCCAAGATGGGGTGACTTGTGGGGCTCTGACCAGGTTCTGTTACCCAGAATCCTTTGCAAACTTCACAATTTGGCTAAAAAAACACGTTTTCCTCACATTATGGTGACAGAAAGTTCTGGAATCTGAGAGGAGCCACAAATTTCCTTCCACCCAGCGTTCCCCCAAGTCTCCCGATAAAAATGGTACCTCACTTGTGTGGGTAGGCCTAGCGCCCGCGACAGGAGATGCCCCAAAACGCAACGTGGACACATTCCATTTTTTCACAGAAAACAGAGCTGTTTTTTGCAAAGTGCCTACCTGTAGATTTTGGCCTCTAGCTCATCGGGCACCTAGGGAAACCTACCAAACCTGTGCATTTTTGAATACTAGAGACCTAGGGGAATCCAAGATGGGGTGACTTGTGGGGCTCTGACCAGGTTCTGTTACCCAGAATCCTTTGCAAACCTCAAAAATTTGCTTAAAAACAAATTTTCCTCACATTTCGGTGACAGAAAGTTCTGGAATCTGAGAGGAGGGACAAATTTACTTCCACCCAGCGTTCCCCCAAATCTCCCGATAAAAATGGTACCTCACTTGTGTGGGTGGGCCTAGCGCCCGTGACAGGAAATGCCCCAAAACGCAACGTGGACACATCCCATTTTTTCACCGAAAACAGAGCTGTTTTTTGCAAAGTGCCTACCTGTAGATTTTGGCATCTAGCTCATCGAGCACCTAGGGAAACCAACCAAATCTGTGCATTTTTGAAAACTAGAGACCTAGGGGAATCCAAGATGGGGTGACTTGTGGGGCTCTGACCGGTTCTGTTACCCAGAATCCTTTGCAAACCTCATAATTTGGCTAAAAAAAACAAATTTTCCTCACATTTCGGTGACAGAAAGTTCTGGAATCTGAGAGGAGCCACAAATTTCCTACCACCCAGCGTTCCCCCAAGTCTCCCGATAAAAATGGTACCTCACTTGTGTGGGTAGGCCTAGCGCCCGCGACAGGATATGCCCCAAAACACAACGTGGACACATTCCAGTTTTTTCACAGAAAAGAGAGCTGTTTTTTGCAAAGTGCCTACCTGTAGATTTTGGCCTCTAGCTCAGCCGGTACCTAGGGAAACCTACCAAACCTGTGCATTTTTGAAAACTAGTGACTAGGGGAATCCAAGATGGGGTGACTTGTGGGGCTCTGACCAGGTTCTGTTACCCAGAATCCTTTGCAAACCTCAAAATTTGGCTAAAAAAACACATGTTTTCACATTTCTGTGACAGAAAGTTCTGGAATCTGAGAGGAGGCACAAATTTCCTTCCACCCAGCGTTCCCCCAAGTCACCCGATAAAAATGATACCTCACTTGTGTGGGTAGCCCTAGCGCCCGCGACAGGAAATGCCCCAAAACACAACGTGGACACATCCCATTTTTTCACAGAAAAGAGATCTGTTTTTTGCAAAGTGCCTACCTGTAGATTTTGGCCTCTAGCTCAGCCGGTACCTAGGGAAACCTTCCAAACCTGTGCATTTTTGAAAACTAGAGACCTAGGGGATTCCAAGATGGGGTGACTTGTGGGGCTCTGACCAGGTTCTGTTACCAAGAATCCTTTGCAAACCTCACAATTTGGCTAAAAAAACTAATTTTCCTCACATTTCGGTGACAGAAAGTTTTGGAATCTGAGAGGATGTACAAATTTCCTTCCACCCAGCGTTCCCCCAAGTCTCCCGATGAAAATGGTACCTCACTTGTGTGGGTAGGCCTAGTGCCCGCGACAGGAAATGCACCAAAACGCAACGTGGACACATCCCATTTTTTCACAGAAAACAGAGCTGTTTTTTGCAAAGTGCCTACCTGTAGATTTTTGTGTCTAGCTCATCGGGCACCTAGGGAAACCTACCAAACCTGTGCATTTTTGAAAACTAGAGACTAGGGGAATCCAAGATGGGGTGACTTGTGGGGCTCTGACCAGGTTCTGTAACCCAGAATCCTTTGCAAACCTTATAATTTGGCAAAAAAAACACATGTTCTCACCTTTCTGTGACAGAAAGTTCTGGAATCTGAGAGGAGGCACAAATTTCCTTCCACCCAGCGTTCCCCCAAGTCACCCGATAAAAATGATACCTCACTTGTGTGGGTAGGCCTAGAGCCCGCGACAGGAAATGCCCCAAAGCACAACGTGGACAGATCCCATTTTTTTAACAGAAAACAGAGCTGTTTTTTGCAAAGTGCCTAGCTGTAGATTTTGGTCTCTAGCTCAGCCGGTACTTAGGGAAACCTACCAAACCTGTGCATTTTTTAAAACTAGAGACCTAAGGGAATCCAAGATGGGGTGACTTGTGAGGCTCTGACCAGGTTCTGTTACCCAGAATCCTTTGCAAACCTCAAATTTTGGCTAAAAAAACACATTTTCCTCACATTTCGGTGACAGAAAGTTCTGGAATCTGAGAGGAGGGACAAATTTCCTTCCAACCAGCATTCCCCCAAGTCTCCCAAAAAAAATGGTACCTCACTTGTGTGGGTGGTCCTAGCGCCCGTGACAGGATATGCCCCAAAACACAACGTGGACACATCCCATTTTTTCACAGAAAACAGAGTTATTTTTTGCAAAGTGCCTACCTGTAGATTTTGGCCTCTAGCTCATCGGGCACCTAGGGAAACCTACCAAACCTGTGCATTTTTGAAAACTAGAGACCTACGGGAATCCTAGATGGGGTGACTTGTGGGGATCTGACAAGGTTCTGTTACCCAGAATCCTTTGCAAACCTCAAAATTTGGCTAAAAAAACACATGTTCTCACATTTCTGTGACAGAAAGTTCTGGAATCTGAGAGGAGGGACAAATTTCCTTCCACCCAGCGTTCCCCCAAGTCTCCTGATAAAAATAGTACCTCACTTGTGTGGGTAGGCCTAGCGCCCGCGACAGGATATGCCCCAAAACACAACGTGGACACATTCCATTTTTTCACAGAAAAGAGAGCTGTTTTTTGCAAAGTGCCTACCTGTAGATTTTGGCCTCTAGCTCAGCCGGTACCTAGGGAAACCTACCAAACCTGATCATTTTTGAAAACTAGAGACCTAGGGAATTCCAAGATGGGGTGACTTGTAGGGCTCTGACCAGGTTCTGTTACCCAGAATCCTTTGCAAACCTCAAACTTTGGCTAAAAAAACAAATGTTCTCACATTTCTGTGACAGAAAGTTCTAGAATCTGAGAGGAGCCACAAATTTCCTTTAACCCAGCGTTCCCCCAAGTCTCCCAATAAAAATGGTACCTCACTTGTGTGGGTAGGCCTAGCGCCCGCGACAGGATATGCCCCAAAACAAAACGTGGACACATCCCATTTTTTCACAGAAAAGAGAGCTGTTTTTTGCAAAGTGCCTACCTGTAGAGTTTGGCCTCTAGCTCAGCCGTTACCTAGGGAAACCTTCCAAACCTGTGCATTTTTTAACACTAGAGACCTAGGGGATTCCAAGATGGAGTGACTTGTGGGGCTCTGACCAGGTTCTGTTACCCAGAATCCTTTGCAAACCTCACAATTTGGCTAAAAAAACACATTTTCCTCACATTTCAGTGACAGAAAGTTCTGGAATCTGAGAGGAGGGACAAATTTCCTTCCACCCAGCGTTCCCCCAAGTCTCCCGAAAAAAATGGTACCTCACTTGTGTGGGTGGTCCTAGCGCCCGCGACAGGATATGCCCCAAAACACAAAGTGGACACATCCCATTTTTACACAGAAAACAGAGTTATTTTTTGCAAAGTGCCTACCTGTAGATTTTGGCCTCTAGCTCATCGGGCACCTAGGGAAACCTACCAAACCTGTGCATTTTTGAAAACTAGAGACCTAGGGGAATCCTAGATGGGGTGACTTGTGGGGCTCTGACCAGGTTCTGTTACCCAGAATCCTTTGCAAACCTAAAAATTTGGCTAACAAAACACATTTTCCTCACATTTCGGTGACAGAAAGTTCTGGAATCTGAGAGGAGGGACAAATTTCCTTCTACCCAGCGTTCCCCCAAGTCTCCCGATAAAAATAGTACCTCACTTGTGTGGGTAGGCCTAGCACCCGTGACAGGAAATACCCCAAAGCACAACGTGGACAGGTCCCATTTTTTGACAGAACAAAGAGCTGTTTTTTGCAAAGTGCCTACCTGTAGATTTTGACCTCTAGCTCAGCCGGCACCTAGGGAAACCTACCAAACCTGTGCATTTTTGAAAACTAGAGACCTAGGGGAATCCAAGATGGGGTGACTTGTGGGGCTCTGACCGGTTCTGTTACCCAGAATCCTTTGCAAACCTCATAATTTGGCTAAAAAAAACAAATTTTCCTCACATTTCGGTGACAGAAAGTTCTGGAATCTGAGAGGAGCCACAAATTTCCTACCACCCAGCGTTCCCCCAAGTCTCCCGATAAAAATGGTACCTCACTTGTGTGGGTAGGCCTAGCGCCCGCGACAGGATATGCCCCAAAACACAACGTGGACACATTCCATTTTTTCACAGAAAACAAAGCTGTTTTTTGCAAAGTGCCTACCTGTAGATTTTGGCCTCTAGCTCATCGGGCACCTAGGGAAACCTACCAAACCTGTGCATTTTTGAAAACTAGAGACCTACGGGAATCCTAGATAGGGTGACTTGTGGGGCTCTGACCAGGTTCTGTTTCCCAGAATCCTTTGCAAACCTCAAAATTTGGCTAACAAAACCCATTTTCCTCACATTATAGTGACAGAAAGTTCTGGAATCTGAGAGGAGCCACAAATTTCGTTCCACCCAGCGTTCCCTCAAGTCTCCCGATCAAAATGGTACCTCACTTGTGTGAGTAGGCCTAGTGCCCGCGACAGGATATGCCCCAAAACTCAACGTGGACACATCCCATTTTTTGAAAGAAAACAGAGCTGTTTTTTGCAAAGTGCCTACCTGTAGATTTTGGCCTCTAGCTCAGCCGGCACCTAGGGAAACCTACCAAACCTGTGCATTTTTGAAAACTAGAGACCTAGGGGAATCCAAGATGGGGTGACTTGTGGGGCTCTGACCAGGTTCTGTTACCCAGAATACTTTGCAAACTTCACAATTTGGCTAAAAAAACACGTTTTCCTCACATTATGGTGACAGAAAGTTCTGGAATCTGAGAGGAGCCACAAATTTCCTTCCACCCAGCGTTCCCCCAAGTCTCCCAATAAGAAAGGTACCTCACTTGTGTGGGTAGGCCTAGCGCCCGCGACAGGAGATGCCCCAAAACGCAACGTGGACACATTCAATTTTTTCACAGAAAACAGAGCTGTTTTTTGCAAAGTGCCAACCTGTAGATTTTGGCCTCTAGCTCATCGGGCACCTAGGGAAACCTACCAAACCTGTGCATTTTTGAAAACTACTGACCTAGGGGAATCCAAGATGGGGTGACTTGTGGGGCTCTGACCAGGTTCTGTTACCCAGAATCCTTTGCAAACCTCAATATTTGGCTAAAAAAACAAATTTTCCTCACATTTCGGTGACAGAAACTTCTGGAATCTGAGAGTAGGGACAAATTTCCTTCAACCCAGCGTTCCCCCAAGTCTCCCGATAAAAATTGTACCTCACTTGAGTGGGTAGCCCTAGCGCCCGCGACAGGAAATACCCTAAAGCACAACGTGGACAGGTCCCATTTTTTGACAGAACAAAGAGCTGTTTTTTACAAAGTGCCTACCTGTAGATTTTGACCTCTAGCTCAGCCGGCACCTAGGGAAACCTACCAAACCTGTGCATTTTTGAAAACTAGAGACCTAGGGGAATCTAAGATGGAGTGACTTGTGGGGCTCTGACCAGGTTCTGTTACCCAGAATCCTTTGCAAACCTCAAAATTTTGCTAAAAAACACATTTTCCTAACATTTCGGTGACAGAAAGTTCTGGAATCTGAGAGGAGGGACACATTTCCTTCCACCCAGCGTTCCCCCAAATCTCCCGATAAAAAAGATACCTCACTTGTGTGGGTAGGCCTAGCGCCCGCGACAGGAAATGCCGAAAACGCGACGTGGACACATCCCATTTTTTCACAGAAAAGAGAGCTGTTTTTTGCAAAGTGCCTACCTGTAGATTTTGGCCTCTAGCTCATCGGGCACCTAGGGAAACCTACCAAACCTGTGCATTTTTGAAAACTAGAGACCTAGGGGAATCCAAGATGGGGTGACTTGTGGGGCTCTGACCAGGTTCTGTTACCCAGAATCCTTTGCAAACCTCATAATTTGGCAAAAGAAAACACATTTTCCTCACATTTCGGTGACAGAAAGTTCTGGAATCTGAGATGAGGGACAAATTTCCTTCCACCCACCGTTCCTCCAAGTCTCCCGATAAAAATGGTACCTCACTTGTGTGGGTAGGCCTAGCGCCCGCGACAGGATATGCCCCAAAACACAACGTGCACACATCCCATTTTTTCACAGAAAAGAGAGCTGTTTTTTGCAAAGTGCCTACCTGTAGATTTTGTCCTCTAGCTCAGCCGGTACCTAGGGAAACCTACCAAACCTGTGCATTTTTGCAAACTAGAGACCTAGGGGAATCCAAGATGGGGTGACTTGTGGGGCTCTGACCAGGTTCTGTTACCCAGAATACTTTGCAAACTTCACAATTTGGCTAAAAAAACACGTTTTCCTCACATTATGGTGACAGAAAGTTCTGGAATCTGAGAGGAGCCACAAATTTCCTTCCACCCAGCGTTCCCCCAAGTCTCCCAATAAGAAAGGTACCTCACTTGTGTGGGTAGGCCTAGCGCCCGCGACAGGAAATGCCCCAAAACGCAACGTGGACACATTCCATTTTTTAACAGAAAACAGAGCTGTTTTTTGCAAAGTGCCAACCTGTAGATTTTGGCCTCTAGCTCATCGGGCACCTAGGGAAACCTACCAAACCTGTGCATTTTTAAAAACTACAGACCTAGGGGAATCCTAGATAGGGTGACTTGTGGGGCTCTGACCAGGTTCTGTTACCCAGAATCCTTTGCAAACCTCAAATTTTGGCTAAAAAAACAAATTTACCTCACATTTCGGTGACAGAAAGTTCTGGAATCTGAAAGGAGGGACAAATTTCCTTCCACCCAGCGTTCCCCCAAGTCTCCCGAAAAAAATGGTACCTCACTTTTGTGGGTAGGCCTAGCGCCCGCGAGAGGATATGCCCCAAAACACAACGTGGACACATCCCTTTTTTTCACAGAAAACAGAGCTGTTTTTTGCAAAGTGCCTACCTGTAGATTTTTGCGTCTAGCTCATCGGGGACCTAGGGAAACCTACCAAACCTGTGCATTTTTGAAAACTAGAGACCTAGGGGAATCCAAGATGGGGTGACTTGTGGGGCTCTGACAAGGTTCTGTTACCCAGAATCCTTTGCAAACCTCAAATTTTGGCTAAAAAAACACATTTTCCTCACATTTCGGTGACAGAAAGTTCTGGAATCTGAGAGGAGGGACAAATTTTCTTCCACCCAGCGTTCCCCCAAGTCTCCCGATAAAAATAGTATCTCACTTGTGTGGGTAGGCCTAGCGCCCGTGACAGGATATGCCCCAAAACACAACGTAGACATATTCCATTTTTTCACAGAAAAGAGAGCTGTTTTTTGCAAAGTGCCTACCTGTAGATTTTGGCCTCTAGCTCAGCCGGTACCAAGGTAAACCTACCAAACCTGTGCATTTTTGAAAACTAGAGACCTAGGGGAATCCTAGATGGGGTGACTTGTGGGGCTCTGACCGGGTTCTGTTACCCAGAATCCTTTGCAAACCTTATAATTTGGCTAAAAAAACACATGTTCTCACATTTCTGTGACAGAAAGTTCTGGAATCTGAGAGGAGGCACAAATTTCCTTCCACCCAGCGTTCCCCCAAGTCACCCGATAAAAATGATACCTCACTTGTGTGTGTAGGCCTAGAGCCCGCGACAGGAAATGCCCCAAAGCACAACGTGGACAGATCCCATTTTTTTAACAGAAAACAGAGCTGTTTTTTGCAAGGTGCCTAGCTGTAGATTTTGGCCTCTAGCTCAGCCGGCACCTAGGGAAACCAACCAAAACTGTGCATTTTTTAAAACTAGAGACCTAGGGGAATCCTAGATGGGGTGACTTGTGGGGCTCTGACCAGGTTCTGTTACTCAGAATCCTTTGCAAACCTCAAAATTTGGCTAACAAAACACATTTTCCTCACATTTCGGTGACAGAAAGTTTTGGAATCTGAGAGGAGGGACAAATTTCCTTCCACCCAGCGTTCCCCCAAGTCTCCCGATGAAAATGGTACCTCACTTGTGTGGGTAGGCCTAGCGCCCGCGACAGGAAATGCCCCAAAACGCAACGTTGACACATCCGATTTTTTCACAGAAAACAGAGCTGTTTTTTGCAAAGTGCCTACCTGTAGATTTTTGCGTCTAGCTCATCAGGCACCTAGGGAAACCTACCAAACCTGTGCATTTTTGAAAACTAGAGACCTAGGGGAATCCAAGATGGGGTGACTTGTGGGGCTCTGACCAGGTTCTGTTACCCAGAATCCTTTGCAAACCTCAAAATTTGGCTAACAAAACACATTTTCCTCACATTTCGGTGACAGAAAGTTCTGGAATCTGAGAGGAGGGACAAATTTCCTTCCACCCAGCGTTCCCCCAAGTCTCCCGATAAAAATAGTACCTCACTTGTGTGGGTAGGCTTAGCGCCCGTGACAGGATATGCCCCAAAACACAACGTGGGCACATTCCATTTTTTTCACAGAAAAGAGAGCTTTTTTTTGCAAAGTGCCTACCTGTAGATTTTGGCCTCTAGCTCAGCCGGTACCTAGGGAAACCTACCAAACCTGTGCATTTTTGAAAACTAGAGACCTAGGGGAATCCAAGATGGGGTGACTTGTGGGGCTCTGACCGGGTTCTGTTACCCAGAATCCTTTGCAAACCTCAAAATTTGGCTAAAAAAACACATGTTCTCACATTTCTGTGACAGAAAGTTCTGGAATCTGAGAGGAGGCATAAATTTCATTTCACCCAGCGTTCCCTCAAGTCTCCCGATCAAAATGGTACCTCACTTGTGTGAGTAGGCCTAGCGCCCGCGACAGGATATGCCCCAAAACTCAACGTGGACACATCCCATTTTTTCACAGAAAACAGAGCTGTTTTTTGCAAAGTGCCTACCTGTAGATTTTGGCCTCTAGCTCAGCCGGCACCTAGGGAAACCTACCAAACCTGTGCATTTTTGAAAACTAGAGACCTAGGGGAATCCAAGATGGGGTGACTTGTGGGGCTCTGACCAGGGTCTGTTACCCAGAATCCTTTGCAAACTTCACAATTTGGCTAAAAAAACACGTTTTCCTCACATTATGGTGACAGAAAGTTCTGGAATCTGAGAGGAGCCACAAATTTCGTTCCACCGAGCGTTCCCCCAAGTCTCCCGATAAAAATGGTACCTCACTTGGGTGGGTAGGCCTAGCGCCCGCGACAGGAGATGCCGCAAAACGCAACGTGGACACATTCCATTTTTTCACAGAAAACAGAGCTGTTTTTTGCAAAGTGCCTACCTGTAGATTTTGGCCTCTAGCTCATCGGGCACCTAGGGAAACCTACCAAACCTGTGCCTTTTTGAAAACTAGAGACCTAGGGGAATCCAAGATGGGGTGACCTGTGGGGCTCTGACCAGGTTCTGTTACCCAGAATCCTTTGCAAACCTCAAAATTTGGCTAACAAAACACATTTTCCTCACATTTCGGTGACAGGAAGTTCTGGAATCTTAGAGGAGGGACAAATTTCCTTCCACCTAGCGTTCCCCCAAATCTCCCGTTGAAAATTGTACCTCACTTGTGTGGGTAGGCCTAGCGCCCGCGACAGGAAATGCCCCAAAACGCAACGTGGACACATCCCATTTTTTGACAGAAAACAGAGCTGTTTTTTGCAAAGTGCCTACCTGTAGATTTTGGCCTCTAGCTCATCGGGCACAAAGGGAAACCTACCAAACCTGTGCATTTTTGAAAACTAGAGACCTAGGGGAATCCAAGATGGGGTGACTTGTGGGGCTCTGACCAGGTTCTGTTACCCAGAATCCTTTGCAAACCTCAAAATTTGGCTAAAAAAAGACATTTTCCTCATATTATGGTGACAGAAAGTTCTGGACTCTGAGAGGAGCCACAAATTTCCTTCCACTCAGCGTTCCCCCAAGTCTCCCGATAAAAATGGAACGTCATTTGTGTGGGTAGGCCTAGCGCCCGCAACAGGATATGCCCCAAAACACAACGTGGACACATCCCTTTTTTTCACAGAAAAATAGAGCTGTTTTTTGCAAAGTGCCTACCTGTAGATTTTGGCCTCTAGCTCAGCCGGCACCTAGGGAAACCTTCCAAACCTGTGCATTTTTTAAAACTAGAGACCTAGCGGAATCCAAGATGGGGTGACTTGTGGGGCTCTGACCAGGTTCTGTTACCCAGAATCCTTTGCAAACCTCAAAATTTGGCTAACAAAACACATTTTCCTCACATTTCTGTGACAGAAAGTTTTGGAATCTGAGAGGAGGGACAAATTTCCATCCACCCAGCGTTCCCCCAAGTCTCCCGATGAAAATGGTACCTCACTTGTGTGGGTAGGCCTAGCGCCCGCGACAGGAAATGCCCCAAAACGCAACGTTGACACATCCCATTTTTTCACAGAAAACAGAGCTGTTTTTTGCAAAGTGCCTACCTGTAGATTTTTGCGTCTAGCTCATCGGGGACCTAGGGAAACCTACCAAACCTGTGCATTTTTGAAAACTAGAGACCTAGGGGAATCCAAGATGGGGTGACTTGTGGGGCTCTGACAAGGTTCTGTTACCCAGAATCCTTTGCAAACCTCAAATTTTGGCTAAAAAAAACACATTTTCCTCACATTTCGGTGACAGAAAGTTCTGGAATCTGAGAGGAGGGACAAATTTTCTTCCACCCAGCGTTCCCCCAAGTCTCCCGATAAAAATAGTATCTCACTTGTGTGGGTAGGCCTAGCGCCCGTGACAGGATATGCCCCAAAACACAACGTGGACACATTCCATTTTTTCACAGAAAAGAGAGCTGTTTTTTGAAAAGTGCCTACCTGTAGATTTTGGCCTCTAGCTCAGCCGGTACCAAGGTAAACCTACCAAACCTGTGCATTTTTTAAAACTAGAGACCTAGGGGAATCCTAGATGGGGTGACTTGTGGGGCTCTGACCGGGTTCTGTTACCCAGAATCCTTTGCAAACCTTATAATTTGGCTAAAAAAACACATGTTCTCACATTTCTGTGACAGAAAGTTCTGGAATCTGAGAGGAGGCAAAAATTTCCTTCCACCCAGCGTTCCCCCAAGTCACCCGATAAAAATGATACCTCACTTGTGTGTGTAGGCCTAGAGCCCGCGACAGGAAATGCCCCAAAGCACAACGTGGACAGATCAAATTTTTTTAACAGAAAACAGAGCTGTTTTTTGCAAGGTGCCTAGCTGTAGATTTTGGCGTCTAGCTCAGCCGGCACCTAGGGAAACCAACCAAAACTGTGCATTTTTGAAAACTAGAGACCTAGGGGAATCCTAGATGGGGTGACTTGTGGGGCTCTGACCAGGTTCTGTTACTCAGAATCCTTTGCAAACCTCAAAATTTGGCTAACAAAACACATTTTCCTCACATTTCGGTGACAGAAAGTTTTGGAATCTGAGAGGAGGGACAAATTTCCTTCCACCCAGCGTTCCCCCAAGTCTCCCGATGAAAATGGTACCTCACTTGTGTGGGTAGGCCTAGCGCCCGCGACAGGAAATGCCCCAAAACGCAACGTTGACACATCCGATTTTTTCACAGAAAACAGAGCTGTTTTTTGCAAAGTGCCTACCTGTAGATTTATGCGTCTAGCTCATCAGGCACCTAGGGAAACCTACCAAACCTGTGCATTTTTGAAAACAAGAGACCTAGGGGAATCCAAGATGGGGTGACTTGTGGGGCTATGACCAGGTTCTGTTACCCAGAATGCTTTGCAAACCTCAAAATTTGGCTAACAAAACACATTTTCCTCACATTTCGGTGACAGAAAGTTCTGGAATCTGAGAGGAGGGACAAATGTCCTTCCACCCAGCGTTCCCCCAAGTCTCCCGATAAAAATAGTACCTCACTTGTGTGGGTAGGCTTAGCGCCCGTGACAGGATATGCCCCAAAACACAACGTGGGCACATTCCATTTTTTTCACAGAAAAGAGAGCTTTTTTTTGCAAAGTGCCTACCTGTAGATTTTGGCCTCTAGCTCAGCCGGTACCTAGGGAAACCTACCAAACCTGTGCATTTTTGAAAACTAGAGACCTAGGGGAATCCAAGATGGGGTGACTTGTGGGGCTCTGACCGGGTTCTGTTACCCAGAATCCTTTGCAAACCTCAAAATTTGGCTAAAAAAACGCATGTTCTCACATTTCTGTGACAGAAAGTTCTGGAATCTGAGAGGAGGCATAAATTTCATTTCACCCAGCGTTCCCTCAAGTCTCCCGATCAAAATGGTACCTCACTTGTGTGAGTAGGCCTAGCGCCCGCGACAGGATATGCCCCAAAACTCAACGTGGACACATCCCATTTTTTCACAGAAAACAGAGCTGTTTTTTGCAAAGTGCCTACCTGTAGATTTTGGCCTCTAGCTCAGCCGGCACCTAGGGAAACCTACCAAACCTGTGCATTTTTGAAAACTAGAGACCTAGGGGAATCCAAGATGGGGTGACTTGTGGGGCTCTGACCAGGGTCTGTTACCCAGAATCCTTTGCAAACTTCACAATTTGGCTAAAAAAACAAGTTTTCCTCACATTATGGTGACAGAAAGTTCTGGAATCTGAGAGGAGCCACAAATTTCGTTCCACCGAGCGTTCCCCCAAGTCTCCCGATAAAAATGGTACCTCACTTGTGTGGGTAGGCCTAGCGCCCGCGACAGGAGATGCCCCAAAACGCAACGTGGACACATTCCATTTTTTGACAGAAAACAGAGCTGTTTTTTGCAAAGTGCCTACCTGTAGATTTTGGCCTCTAGCTCATCGGGCACAAAGGGAAACCTACCAAACCTGTGCCTTTTTGAAAACTAGAGACCTAGGGGAATCCAAGATGGGGTGACTTGTGGGGCTCTGACCAGGTTCTGTTACCCAGAATCCTTTGCAAACCTCAAAATTTGGCTAAAAAAACACATTTTCCTCATATTATGGTGACAGAAAGTTCTGGACTCTGAGAGGAGCCACAAATTTCCTTCCACTCAGCGTTCCCCCAAGTCTCCCGATAAAAATGGAACCTCATTTGTGTGGGTAGGCCTAGCGCCCGCAACAGGATATGCCCCAAAACACAACGTGGACACATCCCTTTTTTTCACAGAAAAATAGAGCTGTTTTTTGCAAAGTGCCTACCTGTAGATTTTGGCCTCTAGCTCAGCCGGCACCTAGGGAAACCTTCCAAACCTGTGCATTTTTGAAAACTAGAGACCTAGCGGAATCCAAGATGGGGTGACTTGTGGGGCTCTGACCAGGTTCTGTTACCCAGAATCCTTTGCAAACCTCACAATTTGGCTAAAAATACACATTTTCCTCACATTATGGTGACAGAACGTTCTGGAATCTGAGAGGAGCCACAAATATCCTTCCACCCAGCGTTCCCCCAAGTCTCCCGATAAAAATGGTACCTCACTTGTGTGGGTAGGCCTAGCGCCTGTGACAGGAAATGCCCCAAAACGCAACGTGGACACATCCCATTTTTTCACAGAAAACAGAGCTGTTTTTTGCAAAGTGCCTACCTGTATATTGTGACCTCTAGCGCAGCCGGCACCTAGGGAAATCTACCAAACCTGTGCATTTTTTAAAACTAGAGACCTAGGGGAATCCTAGATGTGGTGACTTGTGGGGCTCTGACCAGGTTCTGTTACCCAGAATCCTTTGCAAACCTCAAAATTTGGCTAAAAAAACTAATTTTCCTCATATTTCGGTGACAGAAAGTTCTGGAATCTTGAGGAGGGACAAATTTCCTTCCACCCAGCGTTCCCCCAAGTCTCCTGATAAAAATAGTACCTCACTTGTGTGGGTAGGCCTAGCGCCCGCGACAGGAAATACCCCAAAGCACAACGTGGACAGATCCCATTTTTTGACAGAAAACAGAACTGTTTTTTGCAAAGTGCCTACCTGTAGATTTTGACCTCTAGCTCAGCCGGCACCTAGGGAAACCTTCCAAACCTGTGCATTTTTGAAAACTAGAGACCTAGGGGAATCCAAGATGGGGTGACTTGTGGGACTCTGACCAGGTTCTGTTACCCAGAATCCTTTGCAAACTTCACAATTTGGCTAAAAAAAACACGTTTTCCTCACATTATGGTGACAGAAAGTTCTGGAATCTGAGAGGAGCCACAAATTTCCTTCCACCCAGCGTTCCCCCAAGTCTCCCGATAAAAATGGTACCTCACTTGTGTGGGTAGACCTAGCACCCGCGACAGGAAATGCCCCAAAATGCAACGTGGACACATTCCATTTTTTCACAGAAAACAGAGCTGTTTTTTGCAAAGTGCCTACCTGTAGATTTTGGCCTCTAGCTCATCGGGCACCTAGGGAAACCTACCAAACCTGTGCATTTTTGAAAACTAGAGACCTAGGGGAATCCAAGATGGGGTGACTTGTGGGGCTCTGATCAGGTTCTGTTACCCAGAATCCTTTGCAAACCTCAAAATTTGGCTAAAAAAACACATTTTCCTCACATTTCGGTGACAGAAAGTTCTGGAATCTGAGAGGAGGGACAAATTTCCTTCCACCCTGCGTTCCCCCAAGTCTCCCGATAAAAATGGTACCTCACTTGTGTGGGTAGCCCTAGCGCCCGCAACAGGAAATACCCCAAAGCACAACGTGGACACATCCCATTTTTTCACAGAAAACAGAGCTGTTTTTTGCAAAGTGCCTACCTGTAGCTTTTGACCTCTGGCACAGCCGGCACCTAGGGAAACCTACCAAACCTGTGCATTTTTGAAAACTAGAGACCTAGGGGAATTCTAGATGGGGTGACTTGTGGGGCTCTGACCAGGTTCTGTTACCCAGAATCCTTTGCAAACCTCAAAATTTGGCTAACAAAACACATTTTCCTCAAATTATAGTGACAGAAAGTTCTGGAATCTGAGAGGACCCACAAATTTCCTTCCACCGAGCGTTCTCCCAAGTCTCCCGATCAAAATGGGACCTCACTTGTGTGAGTAGGCCTAGCGCCCGCGACAGGATATGCCCCAAAACACAACGTGGACACATCCCATTATTTCACAGAAAACAGAGCTAGTTTTTTGCAAAGTGCCTACCTGTAGATTTTGGCCTCTAGCTCAGCCGGCACCTAGGGAAACCTACCAAACCTGTGCATTTTTGAAAACTATAGACCAAGGGGAATCCAAGATGGGGTGACTTGTGGGGCTCTGACCAGGTCCTGTTACCCAGAATGCTTGGCAAACCTCAAAATGTGGCTAAAAAAACACATGTTCTCACATTTCTGTGACAGAAAGTTCTGGAATCTGAGAGTAGGCACAAATTTCCTTCCACCCAGCGTTTCCCCAAGTCTACCGAAAAAAATGGTACCTCACTTGTGTGGGTAGGCCTAGCGCCCGCGACAGGATATGCCCCAAAACACAATGTGGACACATCCCATTTTTTCACAGAAAACAGAGCTGTTTTTTGCAAAGTGCCTACCTGTAGATTTTGGCCTCTAGCTCAGCCGGCACCTAGGGAAACCTACCAAACCTGTGCATTTTTGAAAACTAGAGACCTAGGGGAATCCAAGATGGGGTGGCTTCTGGGGCTCTGACCAGGTTCTGTTACCCAGAATCCTTTGCAAACCTCAAATTTTGGCTAACAAAACACATTTTCCTCACATTTCGCTGACAGAAAGTTCAGGAATCTGAGAGGAGGGACAAATTTCCTTCCACCCAGCGTTCCCCCAAGTCTCCTGATGAAAATGGTACCTCACTTGTGTGAGTAGGCCTAGCGACGGCGACAGGAAATGCCCCAAAACGCAACGTGGACACATCCCATTTTTTCACAGAAAACAGAGCTGTTTTTTGCAAAGTGCCTACCTGTAGATTTTGGCCTCTAGCTCATCGGGCACCTAGGCAAACCTACCAAACCTGTGCATTTTTGAAAACTAGAGACCTAGGGGAATCCAAGATGGGGTGACTTGTGGGGCTCTGACCAGGTTCTGTTACCCAGAATCCTTTGCAAACCTCAAAATTTGGCTAAAAAAACACATTTTCCTCATATTATGGTGACAGAAAGTTCTGGACTCTGAGAGGAGCCACAAATTTCCTTCCACTCAGCGTTCCCCCAAGTCTCCCGATAAAAATGGAACCTCACTTGTGTGGGTAGGCCTAGCGCCCGCGACAGGAAATGCCCCAAAACGCAACGTGGACACATCCCATTTTTTCACAGAAAACAGAGCTGTTTTTTGCAAAGTGCCTACCTGTAGATTTTGGCCTCTAACTCAGCCGGCACCTAAGGAAACCTACCAAACCTGTGCATTTTTTAAAACTAGAGACCTAGGGGAATCCAAGATGGGGTGACTTGTGGGGCTCTGACCAGGTTCTGTTACCCAGAATCCTTTGCAAACCTCAAAATTTGGCTAACAAAACACATTTTCCTCACATTTCGGTGACAGGAAGTTCTGGAATCTGAGAAGAGGGACAAATTTCCTTCCACCCAGCCTTCCCCCAAGTCTCCCGATAAAAATGGTACCTCACTTGTGTGGGTAGGCCTAGCGCCCGCGACAGGATATGCCCCAAAACACAACGTGGACACATCCCATTTTTTCACAGAAAAGAGAGCTGTTCTTTGCAAAGTGCCTACCTGTAGATTTTGGCCTCTAGCTCAGCCGGCACCTAGGGAAACATACCAAACCTGTGCATTTTTGAAAACTAGAGACCTAGGGGAATCCAAGATGGGGTGACTTGTGGGGCTCTGACCAGGTTCTGTTACCCAGAATCCTTTGCAAACCTCAAATTTTGGCTAACAAAACACATTTTCCTCACATTTCGCTGACAGAAAGTTCAGGAATCTGAGAGGAGGGACAAATTTCCTTCCACCCAGCGTTCCCCCAAGTCTCCTGATGAAAATGGTACCTCACTTGTGTGAGTAGGCCTAGCGACGGCGACAGGAAATGCCCCAAAACGCAACGTGGACACATCCCATTTTTTCACAGAAAACAGAGCTGTTTTTTGCAAAGTGCCTACCTGTAGATTTTGGCCTCTAGCTCATCGGGCACCTAGGCAAACCTACCAAACCTGTGCATTTTTGAAAACTAGAGACCTAGGGGAATCCAAGATGGGGTGACTTGTGGGGCTCTGACCAGGTTCTGTTACCCAGAATCCTTTGCAAACCTCAAAATTTGGCTAAAAAAACACATTTTCCTCATATTATGGTGACAGAAAGTTCTGGACTCTGAGAGGAGCCACAAATTTCCTTCCACTCAGCGTTCCCTCAAGTCTCCCGATAAAAATGGAACCTCACTTGTGTGGGTAGGCCTAGCGCCCGCGACAGGAAATGCCCCAAAACGCAACGTGGACACATCCCATTTTTTCACAGAAAACAGAGCTGTTTTTTGCAAAGTGCCTACCTGTAGATTTTGGCCTCTAACTCAGCCGGCACCTAAGGAAACCTACCAAACCTGTGCATTTTTTAAAACTAGAGACCTAGGGGAATCCAAGATGGGGTGACTTGTGGGGCTCTGACCAGGTTCTGTTACCCAGAATCCTTTGCAAACCTCAAAATTTGGCTAACAAAACACATTTTCCTCACATTTCGGTGACAGGAAGTTCTGGAATCTTAGAGGAGGGACAAATTTCCTTCCACCTAGCGTTCCCCCAAATCTCCCGTTGAAAATTGTACCTCACTTGTGTGGGTAGGCCTAGCGCCCGCGACAGGAAATGCCCCAAAACGCAACGTGGACACATCCCATTTTTTGACAGAAAACAGAGCTGTTTTTTGCAAAGTGCCTACCTGTAGATTTTGGCCTCTAGCTCATCGGGCACCTAGGGAAACCTACCAAACCTGTGCATTTTTGAAAACTAGAGACCTAGGGGAATCCAAGATGGGGTGACTTGTGGGGCTCTGACCAGGTTCTGTTACCCAGAATCCTTTGCAAACCTCACAATTTGGCTAAAAAAAACACATTTTCCTCACATTATGGTGACAGAACGTTCTGGAATCTGAGAGGACCCACAAATTTCCTTCTACCCAGCGTTCCCCCAAGTCTCCCGATAAAAATGGTACCTCACTTGTGTGGGTAGGCCTAGCGCCTGTAACAGGAAATTCCCCAAAACGCAACGTGGACACATCCCATTTTTTCACAGAAAACAGAGCTGTTTTTTGCAAAGTGCCTACCTGTAGATTTTGGCCTCTAACTCAGCCGGCACCTAAGGAAACCTACCAAACCTGTGCATTTTTTAAAACTAGAGACCTAGGGGAATCCAAGATGGGGTGACTTGTGGGGCTCTGACCAGGTTCTGTTACCCAGAATCCTCTGCAAACCTCAAAATTTGGCTAAAAAAACACATTTTCCTCACATTTCGGTGACAGGAAGTTCTGGAATCTTAGAGGAGGGACAAATTTCCTTCCACCTAGCGTTCCCCCAAATCTCCCGTTGAAAATTGTACCTAACTTGTGTGGGTAGGCCTAGCGCCCGCGACAGGAAATGCCCCAAAACGCAACGTGGACACATCCCATTTTTTGACAGAAAACAGAGCTGTTTTTTGCAAAGTGCCTACCTGTAGATTTTGGCCCTAGCTCATCGGGCACCTAGGGAAACCTACCAAACCTGTGCATTTTTGAAAACTAGAGACCTAGGGGAATCCAAGATGGGGTGACTTGTGGGGCTCTGACCAGGTTCTGTTACCCAGAATCCTTTGCAAACCTCAAAATTTGGCTAAAAAAACACATTTTCCTCATATTATGGTGACAGAAAGTTCTGGACTCTGAGAGGAGCCACAAATTTCCTTCCACTCAGCGTTCCCCCAAGTCTCCCGATAAAAATGGAACCTCACTTGTGTGGGTAGGCCTAGCGCCCGTGACAGGATATGCCCCAAAACACAACGTGGACACATCCCTTTTTTTCACAGAAAAATAGAGCTGTTTTTTGCAAAGTGCCTACCTGTAGATTTTGGCATCTAGCTCAGCCGGCACCTAGGGAAACCTTCCAAACCTGTGCATTTTTGAAAACTAGAGACCTAGCGGAATCCAAGATGGGGTGACTTGTGGGGCTCTGACCAGGTTCTGTTACCCAGAATCCTTTGCAAACCTCAAAATCTGGCTAACAAAACACATTTTCCTCAAATTATAGTGACAGAAAGTTCTGGAATCTGAGAGGAGCCACAAATTTCCTATCACCGAGCGTTCTCCCAAGTCTCCCGATCAAAATGGTACCTCACTTGTGTGAGTAGGCCTAGCGCCCGCGACAAGATATGCCCCAAAACACAACGTGGACACATCCCATTTTTTCACAGAAAACAGAGCTGTTTTTTGCAAAGTGCCTAACTGTAGATTTTGGCGTCTAGCTCATCGGGCACCTAGAGAAACCTACCAAACCTGTGCATTTTTGAAAACTAGAGACCTAGGGGAATCCAAGATGGGGTGACTTGTGGGGCTCTGACCAGGTTCTGTTTCCCAGAATCCTTTGCATACCTCAAAATTTTGCTAAAAAACACATTTTACTCACATTATGGTGACAGAACGTTCTGGAATCTGAGAGGAGCCACAAATTTCCTTCCACCCAGCGTTCCCCGAAGTCTCCCGATAAAAATGGTACCTCACTTGTGTGGGTAGGCCTAGTGCCCGCGACAGGATATGCCCCAAAACACAACGTGGACACATCCCTTTTTTTCACAGAAAACAGAGCTGTTTTTTCCAAAGTGCCTACCTGTAAATTTTGGCCTCTAGCTCAGCCGGCACCTAGGGAAACCTACCAAACCTGTGCATTTTTTATAACTAGAGACCTAGGGGAATCCAAGATGGGGTGACTTGTGGGGCTCTGACCAGGTTCTGTTACCCAGAATCCTTTGCAAACCTCATAATTTGGCTAAAAAAAACACATTTTCCTCACATTTCTGTGACAGAAAGTTCTGGAATCTGAGAGGAGGGACAAATCTCCTTCCACCCAGTGTTTCCCCAAGTCTCCCGATAAAAATGGTACCTCAGTTGTGTGGGTAGCCCTAGCGCCCGCGACAGGAAATACCCCAAATCACAACGTGGACAGATCCCATTTTTTGACAGAAAACAGAGCTGTATTTGGCAAAGTGCCTACCTGTAGATTTTGACCTCTAGCTCAGCCGGCACCTAGGGAAACCTTCCAAACCTGTGCATTTTTGAAAACTAGAGACCTAGGGGAATCCAAGATGGGGTGACTTGTGGGGCTCTGACCAGGTTCTGTTACCCAGAATCCTTTGCAAACTTCACAATTTGGCTAAAAAAACACGTTTTCCTCACATTATGGTGACAGAACGTTCTGGAATCTGAGAGGAGCCACAAATTTCATTCAACCCAGCGTTCCCCCAAGTCTCCCGATAAAAATGGTACCTCACTTGTGTGGGTAGGCCTAGCGCCTGTGACAGGAAATACCCCAAAGCACAACGTGGACAGATCCCATTTTTTGACTGAAAACAGAGCTGTTTTTTGCAAAGTGCCTACCTGTAGATTTTGGCCTCTAACTCAGCCGGCACCTAGGGAAACCTTCCAAACCTGTGCATTTTCGAAAACTAGAGACCTAGGGGAATCCAAGATGGGGTGACTTGTGGGACTCTGACCAGGTTCTGTTACCCAGAATCCTTTGCAAACTTCACAATTTGGCTAAAAAAACACGTTTTCCTCACATTATGGTGACAGAAAGTTCTGGAATCTGAGAGGAGCCACAAATTTCCTTCACCCAGCGTTCCCCAAGTCTCCCGATAAAAATGGTACCTCACTTGTGTGGGTAGCCCTAGCGCCCGCGACAGGAAATGCCCCAAAACGCAACGTGGACAAATTCCATTTTTTCACAGAAAACAGAGCTGTTTTTTGCAAAGTGCCTACCTGTAGATTTTGGCCTCTACCTCATCGGGCACCTAGGGAAACCTACCAAACCTGTGCATTTTTGAAAACTAGAGACCTAGGGGAATCCAAGATGGGGTCACTTGTGGGGCTCTGACCAGGTTCTGTTACCCAGAATCCTTTGCAAACCTCAAAATTTGGCTAAAAAAACAAATTTTCCTCACATTTCGGTGACAGAAAGTTCTGGAATCTGAGAGGAGGGACAAATTTCCTTCCAGCCAGCGTTCCCCCAAGTTTCCCGATAAAAATGGTACCTCACTTGTGTGGGTAGCCCTAGCGCCCGCGACAGGAAATACCCCAAAGCACAACGTGGACACATCCCATTTTTTCACAGAAAACAGAGCTGTTTTTTGCAAAGTGCCTACCTGTAGATTTTGACCTCTAGCTCAGCAGGCACCTAGGGAAACCTACCAAACCTGTGCATTTTTGAGAAATAGAGACCTAGGGGAATCCTAGATGGGGTGACTTGTGGGGCTCTGACCTGGTTCTGTTACCCAGAATACTTTGCAAACCTCAAACTCTGGCTAACAAAACACATTTTCCTCACATTATAGTGACAGAAAGTTCTGGAATCTGAGAGGAGCCACAAATTTCCTTCCGCCGAGCGTTCCCCCAAGTCTCCCGATCAAAATGGTACCTCACTTGTGTGAGTAGGCCTAGCGCTCGCGACAGGATATGCCCCAAAACACACTGTGGACACATTCCCTTTTTTCACAGAAAACAGAGCTAGTTTTTTGCAAAGTGCCTACCTGTAGATTTTGGCCTCTAGCTCAGCCGGCACCTAGGGAAACCTACCAAACCTGTGCATTTTGAAAATTAGAGACCTAGGGGAATCCTAGATGGGGTGACTTGTGGGGCTCTGACCAGGTTCTGTTACCCAGAATCCTTTGCAAACCTCAAAATTTGGCTAACAAAACACATTTTCCTCACATTTCGGTGACAGGAAATTCTGGAATCTTAGAGGAGGGACAAATTTCCTTACACCTTGAGTTCCCCCAAATCTCCAGTTGAAAATGGTACCTCACTTGTGTGGGTAGGCCTAGCGCCCGCGACAGGAAATGCCCCGAAACGCAACGTGGACACATTCCATTTTTTGACAGAAAACAGAGCTGTTTTTTGCAAAGTGCCTACCTGTAGATTTTGACCTCTAGCTCAGCCGGCACCTAGGGAAACCTACCAAACCTGTGCATTTTTTAAAACTAGAGACCTAGGGGAATCCAAGATGGGGTGACTTGTGGGGCTCTGACCAGGTTCTGTTACCCAGAAACCTTTCCAAACCTCAAATTTTGGCTAAAATAACACATTTTCCTCACATTTCGGTGACAGAAAGTTCTGGAATCTGAGAGGAGGGACAAATTTCCTTCCACCCAGCGTTCCCCCAAGTCTCCCGAAAAAAATGGTACCTCACTTGTGTGGGTGGTCCTAGCGCCTGCGACAGGATATGCCCCAAAACACAACGTGGACACATCCCATTTTTTCACAGAAAACAGAGCTAGTTTTTTGCAAAGTGCCTACCTGTAGATTTTGGCCTCTAGCTCAGCCGGCACCTAGGGAAACCGACCAAACCTGTGCATTTTTTAAAATTAGAGACCTAGGGGAATCCTAGATGGGGTGACATGTGGGGCTCTGACCAGGTTCTGTTACCCAGAATCCTTTGCAAACCTCAAAATTTGGCTAACAAAACACATTTTCCTCACATTTCGGTGACAGGAAGTTCTGGAATCTTAGAGGAGGGACAAATTTCCTTCCACCCAGCGTTCCCCCAAGTCTCCCGAAAAAAATGGTACCTCACTTGTGTGGGTGGTCCTAGCGCCCGCGACAGGAAATGCCCCAAAGCCCAACGTGGACAGATCCCATTTTTTTAACAGAAAACAGAGCTGTTTTTTGCAAAGTGCCTACCTGTAGATTTTGACCTCTAGCTCAGCCGGCACCTAGGGAAACCTTCCAAACCTGTGCATTTTCGAAAACTAGAGACCTAGGGGAATCCAAGATGGGGTGACTTGTGGGACTCTGACCAGGTTCTGTTACCCAGAATCCTTTGCAAACTTCACAATTTGGCTAAAAAAACACGTTTTCCTCACATTATGGTGACAGAAAGTTCTGGAATCTGAGAGGAGCCACAAATTTCCTTCCACCCAGCGTTCCCCCAAGTCTCCCGATAAAAATGGTACCTCACTTGTGTGGGTAGCCCTAGCGCCCGCGACAGGAAATGCCCCAAAACGCAACGTGGACAAATTCCATTTTTTCACAGAAAACAGAGCTGTTTTTTGCAAAGTGCCTACCTGTAGATTTTGGCCTCTACCTCATCGGGCACCTAGGGAAACCTACCAAACCTGTGCATTTTTGAAAACTAGAGACCTAGGGGAATCCAAGATGGGGTAACTTGTGGGGCTCTGACCAGGTTCTGTTACCCAGAATCCTTTGCAAACCTCAAAATTTGGCTAAAAAAACAAATTTTCCTCACATTTCGGTGACAGAAAGTTCTGGAATCTGAGAGGAGGGACAAATTTCCTTCCAGCCAGCGTTCCCCCAAGTTTCCCGATAAAAATGGTACCTCACTTGTGTGGGTAGCCCTAGCGCCCGCGACAAGAAATACCCCAAAGCACAACGTGGACACATCCCATTTTTTCACAGAAAACAGAGCTGTTTTTTGCAAAGTGCCCACCTGTAGATTTTGACCTCTAGCTCAGCAGGCACCTAGGGAAACCTACCAAACCTGTGCATTTTTGAGAAATAGAGACCTAGGGGAATCCTAGATGGGGTGACTTGTGGGGCTCTGACCAGGTTCTGTTACCCAGAATACTTTGCAAACCTCAAACTCTGGCTAACAAAACACATTTTCCTCACATTATAGTGACAGAAAGTTCTGGAATCTGAGAGGAGCCACAAATTTCCTTCCGCCGAGCGTTCCCCCAAGTCTCCCGATCAAAATGGTACCTCACTTGTGTGAGTAGGCCTAGCGCCTGCGACAGGATATGCCCCAAAACACACTGTGGACACATTCCCTTTTTTCACAGAAAACAGAGCTAGTTTTTTGCAAAGTGCCTACCTGTAGATTTTGGCCTCTAGCTCAGCCGGCACCTAGGGAAACCTACCAAACCTGTGCATTTTTGAAAATTAGAGACCTAGGGGAATCCTAGATGGGGTGACTTGTGGGGCTCTGACCAGGTTCTGTTACCCAGAATCCTTTGCAAACCTCAAAATTTGGCTAACAAAACACATTTTCCTCACATTTCGGTGACAGGAAATTCTGGAATCTTAGAGGAGGGACAAATTTCCTTACACCTTGAGTTCCCCCAAATCTCCAGTTGAAAATGGTACCTCACTTGTGTGGGTAGGCCTAGCGCCCGCGACAGGAAATGCCCCGAAACGCAACGTGGACACATTCCATTTTTTGACAGAAAACAGAGCTGTTTTTTGCAAAGTGCCTACCTGTAGATTTTGACCTTTAGCTCAGCCGGCACCTAGGGAAACCTACCAAACCTGTGCATTTTTTAAAACTAGAGACCTAGGGGAATCCAAGATGGGGTGACTTGTGGGGCTCTGACCAGGTTCTGTTACCCAGAAACCTTTCCAAATCTCAAATTTTGGCTAAAATAACACATTTTCCTCACATTTCGGTGACAGAAAGTTCTGGAATCTGAGAGGAGGGACAAATTTCCTTCCACCCAGCGTTCCCCCAAGTCTCCCGAAAAAAATGGTACCTCACTTGTGTGGGTGGTCCTAGCGCCTGCGACAGGATATGCCCCAAAACACAAAGTGGACACATCCCATTTTTTCACAGAAAACAGAGCTAGTTTTTTGCAAAGTGCCTACCTGTAGATTTTGGCCTCTAGCTCAGCCGGCACCTAGGGAAACCGACCAAATCTGTGCATTTTTGAAAATTAGAGACCTAGGGGAATCCTAGATGGGGTGACATGTGGGGCTCTGACCAGGTTCTGTTACCCAGAATCCTTTGCAAACCTCAAAATTTGGCTAACAAAACACATTTTCCTCACATTTCGGTGACAGGAAGTTCTGGAATCTTAGAGGAGGGACAAATTTCCTTCCACCTACCGTTCCCCCAAATCTCCCGTTGAAAATTGTACCTCACTTGTGTGGGTAGGCCTAGCGCCCGTGACAGGAAATGCCACAAAACGCAACGTGGACACATCCCTTTTTTTCACAGAAAACAGAGCTGTTTTTTCCAAAGTGCCTACCTGTAAATTTTGGCCTCTAGCTCAGCCGGCACCTAGGGAAACCTACCAAACCTGTGCATTTTTTATAACTAGAGACCTAGGGGAATCCAAGATGGGGTGACTTGTGGGGCTCTGACCAGGTTCTGTTACCCAGAATCCTTTGCAAACCTCATAATTTGGCTAAAAAAACACATTTTCCTCACATTTCTGTGACAGAAAGTTCTGGAATCTGAGAGGAGGGACAAATCTCCTTCCACCCAGCGTTTCCTCAAGTCTCCCGATAAAAATGGTACCTCAGTTGTGTGGGTAGCCCTAGCGCCCGCGACAGGAAATACCCCAAATCACAACATGAACAGATCCCATTTTTTGACAGAAAACAGAGCTGTATTTGGCAAAGTGCCTACCTGTAGATTTTGACCTCTAGCTCAGCCGGCACCTAGGGAAACCTTCCAAACCTGTGCATTTTTGAAAACTAGAGACCTAGGGGAATCCAAGATGGGGTGACTTGTGGGGCTCTGACCAGGTTCTGTTACCCAGAATCCTTTGCAAACTTCACAATTTGGCTAAAAAAACACGTTTTCCTCACATTATGGTGACAGAACGTTCTGGAATCTGAGAGGAGCCACAAATTTCCTTCTACCCAGCGTTCCCCCAAGTCTCCCGATAAAAATGGTACCTCACTTGTGTGGGTAGGCCTAGCGCCTGTGACAGGAAATACCCCAAAGCACAACGTGGACAGATCCCATTTTTTGACTGAAAACAGAGCTGTTTTTTGCAAAGTGCCTACCTGTAGATTTTGGCCTCTAACTCAGCCGGCACCTAGGGAAACCTTCCAAACCTGTGCATTTTTGAAAACTAGAGACCTAGGGGAATCCAAGATGGGGTGACTTGTGGGGCTCTGACCAGGTTCTGTTACCCAGAATACTTTGCAAACCTCAAAATCTGGCTAACAAAACACATTTTCCTCACATTATAGTGACAGAAAGTTCTGGATTCTGAGAGGAGCCACAAATTTCCTTCCACCGAGCGTTCCCCCAAGTCTCCCGATCAAAATGGTACCTCACTTGTGTGAGTAGGCCTAGCGCCCGCGACAGGATATGCCCCAAAACACACTGTGGACACATTCCCTTTTTTCACAGAAAACAGAGCTAGTTTTTTGCAAAGTGCCTACCTGTAGATTTTGGCCTCTAGCTCAGCCGGCACCTAGGGAAACCTACCAAACCTGTGCATTTTTGAAAATTAGAGACCTAGGGGAATCCTAGATGGGGTGACTTGTGGGGCTCTGACCAGGTTCTGTTACCCAGAATCCTTTGCAAACCTCAAAATTTGGCTAACAAAACACATTTTCCTCACATTTCGGTGACAGGAAATTCTGGAATCTTAGAGGAGGGACAAATTTCCTTCCACCTTGAGTTCCCCCAAATCTCCAGTTGAAAATGGTACCTCACTTGTGTGGGTAGGCCTAGCGCCCGCGACAGGAAATGCCCCGAAACGCAACGTGGACACATTCCATTTTTTGACAGAAAACAGAGCTGTTTTTTGCAAAGTGCCTACCTGTAGATTTTGACCTCTAGCTCAGCCGGCACCTAGGGAAACCTACCAAACCTGTGCATTTTTTAAAACTAGAGACCTAGGGGAATCCAAGATGGGGTGACTTGTGGGGCTCTGACCAGGTTCTGTTACCCAGAAACCTTTCCAAACCTCAAATTTTGGCTAAAATAACACATTTTCCTCACATTTCGGTGACAGAAAGTTCTGGAATCTGAGAGGAGGGACAAATTTCCTTCCACCCAGCGTTCCCCCAAGTCTCCCGAAAAAAATGGTACCTCACTTGTGTGGGTGGTCCTAGCGCCTGCGACAGGATATGCCCCAAAACACAACGTGGACACATCCCATTTTTTCACAGAAAACAGAGCTAGTTTTTTGCAAAGTGCCTACCTGTAGATTTTGGCCTCTAGCTCAGCCGGCACCTAGGGAAACCGACCAAACCTGTGCATTTTTGAAAATTAGAGACCTAGGGGAATCCTAGATGGGGTGACATGTGGGGCTCTGACCAGGTTCTGTTACCCAGAATCCTTTGCAAACCTCAAAATTTGGCTAACAAAACACATTTTCCTCACATTTCGGTGACAGGAAGTTCTGGAATCTTAGAGGAGGGACAAATTTCCTTCCACCTACCGTTCCCCCAAATCTCCCGTTGAAAATTGTACCTCACTTGTGTGGGTAGGCCTAGCGCCCGCGACAGGATATGCCCCAAAACACAACGTGGACACATCCCTTTTTTTCACAGAAAAATAGAGCTGTTTTTTGCAAAGTGCCTACCTGTAGATTTTGGCCTCTAGCTCAGCCGGCACCTAGGGAAACCGACCAAACCTGTGCATTTTTGAAAATTAGAGACCTTGGGGAATCCTAGATGGGGTGACATGTGGGGCTCTGACCAGGTTCTGTTACCCAGAATCCTTTGCAAACCTCAAAATTTGGCTAAAAAAACACATTTTCCTCATATTATGGTGACAGAAAGTTCTGCACTCTGAGAGGAGCCACAAATTTCCTTCCACTCAGCGTTCCCCCAAGTCTCCCGATAAAAATGGTACCTCACTTGTGTGGGTAGGCCTAGCGCCCGCGACAGGATATGCCCCAAAACACAACGTGGACACATCCCTTTTTTTCACAGAAAAATAGAGCTGTTTTTTGCAAAGTGCCTACCTGTAGATTTTGGCCTCTAGCTCAGCCGGCACCTAGGGAAACCTTCCAAACCTGTGCATTTTTTAAAACTAGAGACCTAGGGGAATCCTAGATGGGGTGACTTGTGGGGCTCTGACCAGGTTCTGTTACCCAGAATCCTTTGCAAACCTCAAAATTTGGCTAAAAAAATGCATGTTCTCACATTTCTGTGACAGAAAGTTCTGGAATCTGAGAGGAGGCACAAATTTCCTTCCACCCAGCATTCCCCCAAGTCACCCGATAAAAATGATACCTCACTTGTGTGGGTAGCCCTAGCGCCCGCGACAGGAAATGCCCCAAAGCACAACGTGGACACATCCCATTTTTTCACAGAAAACAGAGCTGTTTTTTGCAAAGTGCCTACCTGTAGATTTTGGCCTCTAGCACAGCCAGCACCTAGGGAAACCTACCAAACCTGTGCATTTTTGAAAACTAGAGACCTAGGGGAATCCTAGATGGGGTGACTTGAGGGGCTCTGACCAGGTTCTGTTACCCAGAATCCTTTGCACACCTCAAAATGTGGCTCACAAAACACATTTTCCTCACATTTCGATGACAGGAAATTCTGGAATCTTAGTGGAGGGACAAATTTCCTTCCACCTTGAGTTCCCCCAAGTCTCCCGATTAAAATGGTACCTCACTTGTGTGAGTAGGCCTAGCGCCCGCGACAGGATATGCCCCAAAACACACTGTGGACACATCCCATTTTTTCACAGAAAACAGAGCTAGTTTCTTGCAAAGTGCCTACCTGTAGATTTTGGCCTCTAGCTCATCGGGCACCTTGGGAAACCTACCAAACCTGTGCATTTTTGAAAACTAGAGACCTAGGGGAATCCTAGATGGAAATTCTGGAATCTTAGAGGAGGGACAAATTTCCTTCCACCTTGAGTTCCCCCAAATCTCCCGTTGAAAATGGTACCTCACTTCTGTGGGTAGGCCTAGCGCCCGCGACAGGAAATACCCCAAAACGCAACGTGGACACATACCATTTTTTGACAGAAAACAGAGCTGTTTTTTGCAAAGTGCCTACCTGTAGATTTTGACCTCTAGCTCAGCCGGCACCTAGGGAAACCTACCAAACCTGTGCATTTTTGAAAACTAGAGACCTAGGGGAATCCAAGATGGGGTGACTTGTGGGGATCTGACCAGGTTCTGTTACCCAGAATCCTTTGCAAACCTCACAATTTGGCTAAAAATACACATTTTCCTCACATTATGGTGACAGAACGTTCTGGAATCTGAGAGGAGCCACAAATTTCCTTCCACCCACCGTTCCCCGAAGTCTCCCGATCAACATGGTACCTCACTTGTGTGAGTAGGCCTAGGGCCCGCAACAGGATATACCCCAAAACACAACGTGGACACATCCCATTTTTTCACAGAAAACAGAGCTGTTTTTTGCAAAGTGCCTACCTGTAAATTTTGGCCTCTAGCTCAGCCGGCACCTAGGGAAACCTACCAAACCTGTGCATTTTTTAAAACTAGAGACCTAGGGGAATCCAAGATGGGGTAACTTGTGGGGCTCTGACCAGGTTCTGTTACCCAGAATCCTTTGCAAACCTCAAAATTTGGCTAAAAAAACAAATTTTCCTCATATTTCGGTGACAGAAAGTTCTGGAATCTGAGAGGAGGGACAAATTTCCTTCCACCCAGCGTTCCCCCAAATCTCCCGATAAAAATGGTACCTCACTTGTGTGGGTAGCCCTAGCGCCCGCGACAGGAAATACCCCAAAGCACAACGTGGACACATCCCATTTTTTCACAGAAAACAGAGCTGTTTTTTGCAAAGTGCCTACCTGTAGATTTTGACCTCTAGCACAGCCAGCACCTAGGGAAACCTACCAAACCTGTGCATTTTTGAAAACTAGAGACCTAGGGGAATCCTAGATGGGGTGACTTGTGGGCCTCTGACCAGGTTCTGTTACCCAGAATCCTTTGCAAACCTCAAAATTTGGCTAACAAAACACATTTTCCTCACATTTCGATGACAGGAAATTCTGGAATCTTAGTGGAGGGACAAATTTCCTTCCACCTTGAGTTCCCCCAAGTCTCCCGATTAAAATGGTACCTCACTTGTGTGAGTAGGCCTAGCGCCCGCGACAGGATATGCCCCAAAACACACTGTGGACACATCCCATTTTTTCACAGAAAACAGAGCTAGTTTCTTGCAAAGTGCCTACCTGTAGATTTTGGCCTCTAGCTCAGCCGGCACCTAGGGAAACCTACCAAACCTGTGCATTTTTGAAAATTAGAGACCTAGGGGAATCCTAGATGGGGTGACTTGGGGGGCTCTGACCAGGTTCTGTTACCCAGAATCCTTTGCAAACCTCAAAATTTGGCTAACAAAACACATTTTCCTCACATTTCGGTGACAGGAAATTCTGGAATCTTAGAGGAGGGACAAATTTCCTTCCACCTTGAGTTCCCCCAAATCTCCCGTTGAAAATGGTACCTCACTTCTGTGGGTAGGCCTAGCGCCCGCGACAGGAAATACCCCAAAACGCAACGTGGACACATACCATTTTTTGACAGAAAACAGAGCTGTTTTTTGCAAAGTGCCTACCTGTAGATTTTGACCTCTAGCTCAGCCGGCACCTAGGGAAACCTACCAAACCTGTGCATTTTTGAAAACTAGAGACCTAGGGGAATCCAAGATGGGGTGACTTGTGGGGCTCTGACCAGGTTCTGTTACCCAGAAACCTTTGCAAACCTCAAATTTTGGCTAAAACAACACATTTTCCTCACATTTCGGTGACAGAAAGTTCTGGAATCTGAGAGGAGGGACAAATTTCCTTCCACCCAGCGTTCCCCCAAGTCTCCCGAAAAAAATGGTACCTCACTTGTGTGGGTGGTCCTAGCGCCTGCGACAGGATATGCCCCAAAACACAACGTGGACACATCCCATTTTTTCACAGAAAACAGAGCTAGTTTTTTGCAAAGTGCCTACCTGTAGATTTTGGCCTCTAGCTCAGCCGGCACCTAGGGAAACCGACCAAACCTGTGCATTTTTGAAAATTAGAGACCTAGAGGAATACTAGATGGGGTGACTTGTGGGGCTCTGACCAGGTTCTGTTACCCAGAATCCTTTGCAAACCTCAAAATTTGGCTAACAAAACACATTTTCCTCACATTTCGGTGACAGGAAGTTCTGGAATCTTAGAGGAGGGACAAATTTCCTTCCACCTAGCGTTCCCCCAAATCTCCCGTTGAAAATTGTACCTCACTTGTGTGGGTAGGCCTAGCGCCCGCGGCAGGAAATGCCACAAAACGTAACGTGGACACATCCCATTTTTTGACAGAAAACAGAGCTGTTTTTTGCAAAGTGCCTACCTGTAGATTTTGGCCTCTAGCTCATCGGGCACCTAGGGAAACCTACCAAACCTGTGCATTTTTGAAAACTAGAGACCTAGGGTAATCCAAGATGGGGTGACTTGTGGGGCTCTGACCAGGTTCTGTTACCCAGAATCCTTTGCAAACCTCAAAATTTGGCTAACAAAACACATTTTCCTCATATTATGGTGACAGAAAGTTCTGGACTCTGAGAGGAGCCACAAATTTCCTTCCACTCAGCGTTCCCCCAAGTCTCCCTATAAAAATGGTACCTCACTTGTGTGGGTAGGCCTAGCGCCCGCGACAGGATATGCCCCAAAACACAACGTGGACACATCCCTTTTTTTCACAGAAAAATAGAGCTGTTTTTTGCAAAGTGCCTACCTGTAGATTTTGGCCTCTAGCTCAGCCGGCACCTAGGGAAACCTTCCAAACCTGTGCATTTTTTAAAACTAGAGACCTAGCGGAATCCAAGATGGGGTGACTTGTGGGGCTCTGACCAGGTTCTGTTACCCAGAATCCTTTGCAAACCTCACAATTTGGCTAAAAATACACATTTTCCTCACATTATGGTGACAGAACGTTCTGGAATCTGAGAGGAGCCACAAATTTCCTTCCACCCAGCGTTCCCCCAAGTCTCCCGATAGAAATGGTACCTCACTTGTGTGGGTAGGCCTAGCGCCTGTGATGGGAAATGCCCCAAAACGCAACGTGGACACATCCAATTTTTTCCCAGAAAACAGAGCTGTTTTTTGCAAAGTGCCTACCTGTATATTGTGACCTCTAGCACAGCCGGCACCTAGGGAAATCTACCAAACCTGTGCATTTTTTTAAACTAGAGACCTAGGGGAATCCTAGATGGGGTGACTTGTGGGGCTCTGACCAGGTTCTGTTACCCAGAATCCTTTGCAAACCTCAAAATCTGGCTAAAAAAACACATTTTCCTCATATTTCGATGACAGAAAGTTCTGGAATCTGAGAGGAGGGACAAATTTCCTTCCACCCAGCGTTCCCCCAAGTCTCCTGATAAAAATAGTACCTCACTTGTGTGGGTAGGCCTAGCGCCCGCGACAGGAAATACCCCAAAGCACAACGTGGACAGATCCCATTTTTTGACTGAAAACAGAGCTGTTTTTTGCAAAGTGCCTACCTGTAGATGTTGACCTCTAGCTCAGCCGGCACCTAGGGAAACCTTCCAAACCTGTGCATTTTTTTAAACTAGAGACCTAGGGGAATCCAAGATGGGGTGACTTGTGGGGCTCTGACCAGGTTCTGTTACCCAGAATCCTTTGCAAACTTCACAATTTGGCTAAAAAAACACGTTTTCCTCACATTATGGTGACAGAAAGTTCTGGAATCTGAGAGGAGCCACAAATTTCCTTCCACCCAGCGTTCCCCCAAGTCTCCCGATAAAAATGGTACCTCACTTGTGTGGGTAGACCTAGCACCCGCGACAGGAAATGCCCCAAAATGCAACGTGGACACATTCCATTTTTTCACAGAAAACAGAGCTGTTTTTTGCAAAGTGCCTACCTGTAGATTTTGACCTCTAGCACAGCCGGCACCTAGGGAAACCTACCAAACCTGTGCATTTTTGAAAACTAGAGACCTAGGGGAATCCTAGATGGGGTGACTTGTGGGGCTCTGACCAGGTTCTGTTACCCAGAATCCTTTGCAAACCTCAAAATCTGGCTAACAAAACACATTTTCCTCACATTATAGTGACAGAAAGTTCTGGAATCTGAGAGGAGGGACAAATTTCCTTCCACCCAGCGTTCCCCCAAGTTTCCCGATAAAAATGGTACCTCACTTGTGTGGGTAGCCCTAGCGCCCGCGACAGGAAATACCCCAAAGCACAACGTGGACACATCCCATTTTTTCACAGAAAACAGAGCTGTTTTTTGCAAAGTGCCTACCTGTAGATTTTGACCTCTAGCACAGCCAGCACCTAGGGAAACCTACCAAACCTGTGCATTTTTGAAAACTAGAGACCTAGGGGAATCCTAGATGGGGTGACTTGTGGGGCTCTGACCTGGTTCTGTTACCCAGAATCCTTTGCACACCTCAAAATGTGGCTCACAAAACACATTTTCCTCACATTTCGGTGACAGAAAGTTCTGGAATCTGAGAGGAGGGACAAATTTCCTTCCACCTTGAGTTCCCCCAAGTCTCCCGATTAAAATGGTACCTCACTTGTGTGAGGCGGCCTAGCGCCCGCGACAGGATATGCCCCAAAACACACTGTGGACACATCCCATTTTTTCACAGAAAACAGAGCTTGTTTCTTGCAAAGTGCCTACCTGTAGATTTTGGCCTCTAGCTCAGCCGGCACCTAGGGAAACCTACCAAACCTGTGCATTTTTGAAAATTAGAGACCTAGGGGAATCCTAGATGGGGTGACTTGGGGGGCTCTGACCAGGTTCTGTTACCCAGAATCCTTTGCAAACCTCAGAATTTGGCTAACAAAACACATTTTCCTCACATTTCGGTGACAGGAAATTCTGGAATCTTAGAGGAGGGACAAATTTCCTTCCACCTTGAGTTCCCCCAAATCTCCCGTTGAAAATGGTACCTCACTTCTGTGGGTAGGCCTAGCGCCCGCGACAGGAAATACCCCAAAACGCAACGTGGACACATACCATTTTTTGACAGAAAACAGAGCTGTTTTTTGCAAAGTGCCTACCTGTAGATTTTGGCCTCTAGCTCAACCGGCACCTAGGGAAACCTTCCAAACCTGTGCATTTTTGAAAACTAGAGACCTAGGGGAATCCAAGATGGGGTGACTTGTGGGGCTCTGACCAGGTTCTGTTACCCAGAAACCTTTGCAAACCTCAAATTTTGGCTAAAATAACACATTTTCCTCACATTTCGGTGACAGAAAGTTCTGGAATCTGAGAGGAGGGACAAATTTCCTTCCACCCAGCGTTCCCCCAAGTCTCCCGAAAAAAATGGTACCTCACTTGTGTGGGTGGTCCTAGCGCCTGCGACAGGATATGCCCCAAAACACAACGTGGACACATCCCATTTTTTCACAGAAAACAGAGCTAGTTTTTTGCAAAATGCCTACCTGTAGATTTTGGCCTCTAGCTCAGCCGGCACCTAGGGAAACCGACCAAACCTGTGCATTTTTGAAAATTAGAGACCTAGTGGAATACTAGATGGGGTGACTTGTGGGGCTCTGACCAGGTTCTGTTACCCAGAATCCTTTGCAAACCTCAAAATTTGGCTAACAAAACACATTTTCCTCACATTTCGGTGACAGGAAGTTCTGGAATCTTAGAGGAGGGACAAATTTCCTTCCACCTAGCGTTCCCCCAAATCTCCCGTTGAAAATTGTACCTCACTTGTGTGGGTAGGCCTAGCGCCCGCGGCAGGAAATGCCACAAAACGTAACGTGGACACATCCCATTTTTTGACAGAAAACAGAGCTGTTTTTTGCAAAGTGCCTACCTGTAGATTTTGGCCTCTAGCTCATCGGGCACCTAGGGAAACCTACCAAACCTGTGCATTTTTGAAAACTAGAGACCTAGGGTAATCCAAGATGGGGTGACTTGTGGGGCTCTGACCAGGTTCTGTTACTCAGAATCCTTTGCAAACCTCAAAATTTGGCTAACAAAACACATTTTCCTCATATTATGGTGACAGAAAGTTCTGGACTCTGAGAGGAGCCACAAATTTCCTTCCACTCAGCGTTCCCCCAAGTCTCCCTATAAAAATGGTACCTCACTTGTGTGGGTAGGCCTAGCGCCCGCGACAGGATATGCCCCAAAACACAACGTGGACACATCCCTTTTTTTCACAGAAAAATAGAGCTGTTTTTTGCAAAGTGCCTACCTGTAGATTTTGGCCTCTAGCTCAGCCGGCACCTAGGGAAACCTTCCAAACCTGTGCATTTTTTAAAACTAGAGACCTAGCGGAATCCAAGATGGGGTGACTTGTGGGGCTCTGACCAGGTTCTGTTACCCAGAATCCTTTGCAAACCTCACAATTTGGCTAAAAATACACATTTTCCTCACATTATGGTGACAGAACGTTCTGGAATCTGAGAGGAGCCACAAATTTCCTTCCACCCAGCGTTCCCCCAACTCTCCCGATAGAAATGGTACCTCACTTGTGTGAGTAGTCCTAGCGCCTGTGATGGGAAATGCCCCAAAACGCAACGTGGACACATCCAATTTTTTCCCAGAAAACAGAGCTGTTTTTTGCAAAGTGCCTACCTGTATATTGTGACCTCTAGCACAGCCGGCACCTAGGGAAATCTACCAAACCTGTGCATTTTTTTAAACTAGAGACCTAGGGGAATCCTAGATGGGGTGACTTGTGGGGCTCTGACCAGGTTCTGTTACCCAGAATCCTTTGCAAACCTCAAAATTTGGCTAAAAAAACACATTATCCTCATATTTCGATGACAGAAAGTTCTGGAATCTGAGAGGAGGGACAAATTTCCTTCCACCCAGCGTTCCCCCAAGTCTCCTGATAAAAATAGTACCTCACTTGTGTGGGTAGGCCTAGCGCCCGCGACAGGAAATACCCCAAAGCACAACGTGGACAGATCCCATTTTTTGACTGAAAACAGAGCTGTTTTTTGCAAAGTGCCTACCTGTAGATTTTGACCTCTAGCTCAGCCGGCACGTAGGGAAACCTTCCAAACCTGTGCATTTTTTTAAACTAGAGACCTAGGGGAATCCAAGATGGGGTGACTTGTGGGGCTCTGACCAGGTTCTGTTACCCAGAATCCTTTGCAAACTTCACAATTTGGCTAAAAAAACACGTTTTCCTCACATTATGGTGACAGAAAGTTCTGGAATCTGAGAGGAGCCACAAATTTCCTTCCACCCAGCGTTCCCCCAAGTCTCCCGATAAAAATGGTACCTCACTTGTGTGGGTAGACCTAGCACCCGCGACAGGAAATGCCCCAAAATGCAACGTGGACACATTCCATTTTTTCACAGAAAACAGAGCTGTTTTTTGCAAAGTGCCTACCTGTAGATTTTGACCTCTAGCACAGCCGGCACCTAGGGAAACCTACCAAACCTGTGCATTTTTGAAAACTAGAGACCTAGGGGAATCCTAGATGGGGTGACTTGTGGGGCTCTGACCAGGTTCTGTTACCCAGAATCCTTTGCAAACCTCAAAATCTGGCTAACAAAACACATTTTCCTCACATTATAGTGACAGAAAGTTCTGGAATCTGAGAGGAGCCACAAATTTCCTTCCACTGAGCGTTCCCCCAAGTCTCCCGATCAAAATGGTACCTCACTTGTGTGAGTAGGCCTAGCGCCCGCGACAGGATATGCCCCAAAACACAACGTGGACACATCCCATTTTTTCACAGAAAACAGAGCTGTTTTTTGCAAAGTGCCTACCTGTAGATTTTGGCCTCTAGCTCATCGGGCACCTAGGGAAACCTACCAAACCTGTGCATTTTTTAAAACTAGAGACCTAGGGTAATCCAAGATGGGGTGACTTGTGGGGCTCTGACCAGGTTCTGTTACCCAGAATCCTTTGCAAACCTCAAAATGTGGCTAACAAAACACATTTTCCTCATATTATGGTGACAGAAAGTTCTGGACTCTGAGAGGAGCCACAAATTTCCTTCCACTCAGCGTTCCCCCAAGTCTCCCTATAAAAATGGTACCTCACTTGTGTGGGTAGGCCTAGCGCCCGCGACAGGATATGCCCCAAAACACAACGTGGACACATCCCTTTTTTTCACAGAAAAATAGAGCTGTTTTTTGCAAAGTGCCTACCTGTAGATTTTGGCCTCTAGCTCAGCCGGCACCTAGGGAAACCTTCCAAACCTGTGCATTTTTTAAAACTAGAGACCTAGCGGAATCCAAGATGGGGTGACTTGTGGGGCTCTGACCAGGTTCTGTTACCCAGAATCCTTTGCAAACCTCACAATTTGGCTAAAAATACACATTTTCCTCACATTATGGTGACAGAACGTTCTGGAATCTGAGAGGAGCCACAAATTTCCTTCCACCCAGCGTTCCCCCAAGTCTCCCGATAGAAATGGTACCTCACTTGTGTGGGTAGGCCTAGCGCCTGTGATGGGAAATGCCCCAAAACGCAACGTGGACACATCCAATTTTTTCCCAGAAAACAGAGCTGTTTTTTGCAAAGTGCCTTCCTGTATATTGTGACCTCTAGCACAGCCGGCACCTAGGGAAATCTACCAAACCTGTGCATTTTTTTAAACTAGAGACCTAGGGGAATCCTAGATGGGGTGACTTGTGGGGCTCTGACCAGGTTCTGTTACCCAGAATCCTTTGCAAACCTCAAAATCTGGCTAAAAAAACACATTTTCCTCGTATTTCGATGACAGAAAGTTCTGGAATCTGAGAGGAGGGACAAATTTCCTTCCACCCAGCGTTCCCCCAAGTCTCCTGATAAAAATAGTACCTCACTTGTGTGGGTAGGCCTAGCGCCCGCGACAGGAAATACCCCAAAGCACAACGTGGACAGATCCCATTTTTTGACTGAAAACAGAGCTGTTTTTTGCAAAGTGCCTACCTGTAGATTTTGACCTCTAGCTCAGCCGGCACCTAGGGAAACCTTCCAAACCTGTGCATTTTTTTAAACTAGAGACCTAGGGGAATCCAAGATGGGGTGACTTGTGGGGCTCTGACCAGGTTCTGTTACCTAGAATCCTTTGCAAACTTCACAATTTGGCTAAAAAAACACGTTTTCCTCACATTATGGTGACAGAAAGTTCTGGAATCTGAGAGGAGCCACAAATTTCCTTCCACCCAGCGTTCCCCCAAGTCTCCCGATAAAAATGGTACCTCACTTGTGTGGGTAGACCTAGCACCCGCGACAGGAAATGCCCCAAAATGCAACGTGGACACATTCCATTTTTTCACAGAAAACAGAGCTGTTTTTTGCAAAGTGCCTACCTGTAGATTTTGACCTCTAGCACAGCCGGCACCTAGGGAAACCTACCAAACCTGTGCATTTTTGAAAACTAGAGACCTAGGGGAATCCTAGATGGGGTGACTTGTGGGGCTCTGACCAGGTTCTGTTACCCAGAATCCTTTGCAAACCTCAAAATCTGGCTAACAAAACACATTTTCCTCACATTATAGTGACAGAAAGTTCTGGAATCTGAGAGGAGGGACAAATTTCCTTCCACCCAGCGTTCCCCCAAGTTTCCCGATAAAAATGGTACCTCACTTGTGTGGGTAGCCCTAGCGCCCGCGACAGGAAATACCCCAAAGCACAACGTGGACACATCCCATTTTTTCACAGAAAACAGAGCTGTTTTTTGCAAAGTGCCTACCTGTAGATTTTGACCTCTAGCACAGCCAGCACCTAGGGAAACCTACCAAACCTGTGCATTTTTGAAAACTAGAGACCTAGGGGAATCCTAGATGGGGTGACTTGTGGGGCTCTGACCTGGTTCTGTTACCCAGAATCCTTTGCACACCTCAAAATGTGGCTCACAAAACACATTTTCCTCACATTTCGGTGACAGAAAGTTCTGGAATCTGAGAGGAGGGACAAATTTCCTTCCACCTTGAGTTCCCCCAAGTCTCCCGATTAAAATGGTACCTCACTTGTGTGAGTAGGCCTAGCGCCCGCGACAGGATATGCCCCAAAACACACTGTGGACACATCCCATTTTTTCACAGAAAACAGAGCTAGTTTCTTGCAAAGTGCCTACCTGTAGATTTTGGCCTCTAGCTCAGCCGGCACCTAGGGAAACCTACCAAACCTGTGCATTTTTGAAAATTAGAGACCTAGGGGAATCCTAGATGGGGTGACTTGGGGGGCTCTGACCAGGTTCTGTTACCCAGAATCCTTTGCAAACCTCAGAATTTGGCTAACAAAACACATTTTCCTCACATTTCGGTGACAGGAAATTCTGGAATCTTAGAGGAGGGACAAATTTCCTTCCACCTTGAGTTCCCCCAAATCTCCCGTTGAAAATGGTACCTCACTTCTGTGGGTAGGCCTAGCGCCCGCGACAGGAAATACCCCAAAACGCAACGTGGACACATACCATTTTTTGACAGAAAACAGAGCTGTTTTTTGCAAAGTGCCTACCTGTAGATTTTGGCCTCTAGCTCAACCGGCACCTAGGGAAACCTTCCAAACCTGTGCATTTTTGAAAACTAGAGACCTAGGGGAATCCAAGATGGGGTGACTTGTGGGGCTCTGACCAGGTTCTGTTACCCAGAAACCTTTGCAAACCTCAAATTTTGGCTAAAATAACACATTTTCCTCACATTTCGGTGACAGAAAGTTCTGGAATCTGAGAGGAGGGACAAATTTCCTTCCACCCAGCGTTCCCCCAAGTCTCCCGAAAAAAATGGTACCTCACTTGTGTGGGTGGTCCTAGCGCCTGCGACAGGATATGCCCCAAAACACAACGTGGACACATCCCATTTTTTCACAGAAAACAGAGCTAGTTTTTTGCAAAGTGCCTACCTGTAGATTTTGGCCTCTAGCTCAGCCGGCACCTAGGGAAACCGACCAAACCTGTGCATTTTTGAAAATTAGAGACCTAGTGGAATACTAGATGGGGTGACTTGTGGGGCTCTGACCAGGTTCTGTTACCCAGAATCCTTTGCAAACCTCAAAATTTGGCTAACAAAACACATTTTCCTCACATTTCGGTGACAGGAAGTTCTGGAATCTTAGAGGAGGGACAAATTTCCTTCCACCTAGCGTTCCCCCAAATCTCCCGTTGAAAATTGTACCTCACTTGTGTGGGTAGGCCTAGCGCCCGCGGCAGGAAATGCCACAAAACGTAACGTGGACACATCCCATTTTTTGACAGAAAACAGAGCTGTTTTTTGCAAAGTGCCTACCTGTAGATTTTGGCCTCTAGCTCATCGGGCACCTAGGGAAACCTACCAAACCTGTGCATTTTTGAAAACTAGAGACCTAGGGTAATCCAAGATGGGGTGACTTGTGGGGCTCTGACCAGGTTCTGTTACTCAGAATCCTTTGCAAACCTCAAAATTTGGCTAACAAAACACATTTTCCTCATATTATGGTGACAGAAAGTTCTGGACTCTGAGAGGAGCCACAAATTTCCTTCCACTCAGCGTTCCCCCAAGTCTCCCTATAAAAATGGTACCTCACTTGTGTGGGTAGGCCTAGCGCCCGCGACAGGATATGCCCCAAAACACAACGTGGACACATCCCTTTTTTTCACAGAAAAATAGAGCTGTTTTTTGCAAAGTGCCTACCTGTAGATTTTGGCCTCTAGCTCAGCCGGCACCTAGGGAAACCTTCCAAACCTGTGCATTTTTTAAAACTAGAGACCTAGCGGAATCCAAGATGGGGTGACTTGTGGGGCTCTGACCAGGTTCTGTTACCCAGAATCCTTTGCAAACCTCACAATTTGGCTAAAAATACACATTTTCCTCACATTATGGTGACAGAACGTTCTGGAATCTGAGAGGAGCCACAAATTTCCTTCCACCCAGCGTTCCCCCAACTCTCCCGATAGAAATGGTACCTCACTTGTGTGGGTAGGCCTAGCGCCTGTGATGGGAAATGCCCCAAAACGCAACGTGGACACATCCAATTTTTTCCCAGAAAACAGAGCTGTTTTTTGCAAAGTGCCTACCTGTATATTGTGACCTCTAGCACAGCCGGCACCTAGGGAAATCTACCAAACCTGTGCATTTTTTTAAACTAGAGACCTAGGGGAATCCTAGATGGGGTGACTTGTGGGGCTCTGACCAGGTTCTGTTACCCAGAATCCTTTGCAAACCTCAAAATTTGGCTAAAAAAACACATTATCCTCATATTTCGATGACAGAAAGTTCTGGAATCTGAGAGGAGGGACAAATTTCCTTCCACCCAGCGTTCCCCCAAGTCTCCTGATAAAAATAGTACCTCACTTGTGTGGGTAGGCCTAGCGCCCGCGACAGGAAATACCCCAAAGCACAACGTGGACAGATCCCATTTTTTGACTGAAAACAGAGCTGTTTTTTGCAAAGTGCCTACCTGTAGATTTTGACCTCTAGCTCAGCCGGCACGTAGGGAAACCTTCCAAACCTGTGCATTTTTTTAAACTAGAGACCTAGGGGAATCCAAGATGGGGTGACTTGTGGGGCTCTGACCAGGTTCTGTTACCCAGAATCCTTTGCAAACTTCACAATTTGGCTAAAAAAACACGTTTTCCTCACATTATGGTGACAGAAAGTTCTGGAATCTGAGAGGAGCCACAAATTTCCTTCCACCCAGCGTTCCCCCAAGTCTCCCGATAAAAATGGTACCTCACTTGTGTGGGTAGACCTAGCACCCGCGACAGGAAATGCCCCAAAATGCAACGTGGACACATTCCATTTTTTCACAGAAAACAGAGCTGTTTTTTGCAAAGTGCCTACCTGTAGATTTTGACCTCTAGCACAGCCGGCACCTAGGGAAACCTACCAAACCTGTGCATTTTTGAAAACTAGAGACCTAGGGGAATCCTAGATGGGGTGACTTGTGGGGCTCTGACCAGGTTCTGTTACCCAGAATCCTTTGCAAACCTCAAAATCTGGCTAACAAAACACATTTTCCTCACATTATAGTGACAGAAAGTTCTGGAATCTGAGAGGAGCCACAAATTTCCTTCCACTGAGCGTTCCCCCAAGTCTCCCGATCAAAATGGTACCTCACTTGTGTGAGTAGGCCTAGCGCCCGCGACAGGATATGCCCCAAAACACAACGTGGACACATCCCATTTTTTCACAGAAAACAGAGCTAGTTTTTTGCAAAGTGCCTACCTGTAGATTTTGGCCTCTAGCTCAGCCGGCAGCTAGGGAAACCTACCAAACCTGTGCATTTTTGAAAATTAGAGACCTAGGGGAATCCTCGATGGGGTGACTTGTGGGGCTCTGACCAGGTTCTGTTACCCAGAATCCTTTGCAAACCTCACAATTTGGCTAAAACAACACATTTTCCTCTTATTATGGTGACAGAAAGTTCTGGACTCTGAGAGGAGCCACAAATGTCCTTCCACTCAGCGTTCCCCCAAGTCTCCCTATAAAAATGGTGCCTCACTTGTGTGGGTAGGCCTAGCGCCCGCGACAGGATTTGCCCCAAAACACAACGTGGACACATCCCTTTTTTTCACAGAAAAATAGAGCTGTTTTTTGCAAAGTGCCTACCTGTAGATTTTGGCCTCTAGCTCAGCCGGCACCTTGGGAAACCTTCCAAACCTGTGCATTTTTGAAAACTAGAGACCTAGCGGAATCCAAGATGGGGTGACTTGTGGGGCTCTGACCAGGTTCTGTTACCCAGAATCCTTTGCAAACCTCACAATTTGGCTAAAAATACACATTTTCCTCACATTATGGTGACAGAACGTTCTGGAATCTGAGAGGAGCCACAAATTTCCTTCCACCCAGCGTTCCCCCAAGTCTCCCGATAAAAATGGTACCTCACTTGTGTGGATAGGCCTAGCGCCTGTGACAGGAAATGCCCCAAAACGCAACGTGGACACATCCCATTTTTTCACAGAAAACAGAGCTGTTTTTTGCAAAGTGCCTACCTGTATATTGTGACCTCTAGCACAGCCGGCACCTAGGGAAATCTACCAAACCTGTGCATTTTTTTAAACTAGAGACCTAGGGGAATACTAGATGGGGTGACTTGTGGGGCTCTGACCAGGTTCTGTTACCCAGAATCCTTTGCAAACCTCAAAATTTGGCTAAAAAAACACATTTTCCTCATATTTCAGTGACAGAAAGTTCTAGAATCTGAGAGGAGGGACAAATTTCCTTCCACCCAGCGTTCCCCCAAGTCTCCTGATAAAAATAGTACCTCACTTGTGTGGGTAGGCCTAGCGCCCGCGACAGGAAATACCCCAAAGCACAACGTGAACAGATCCCATTTTTTGACAGAAAACAGAGCTGTTTTTTGCAAAGTGCCTACCTGTAGATTTTGACCTCTAGCTCAGCCGGCACCTAGGCAAACCTACCAAACCTGTGCATTTTTGAAAACTAGAGACCTAGGGGAATCCAAGATGGGGTGACTTGTGGGGCTCTGATCAGGTTCTGTTACCCAGAATCCTTTGCAAACCTCAAAATTTGGCTAAAAAAACACATTTTTCTCACATTTCGGTGACAGAAAGTTCTGGAATCTGAGAGGAGGGACAAATTTCCTTCCACCCAGCCTTCCCCCAAGTCTCCCGATAAAAATGGTACCTCACTTGTGTGGGTAGCCCTAGCGCCCTCGACAGGAAATACCCCAAAGCACAACGTGGACACATCCCATTTTTTCACAGAAAACAGAGCTGTTTTTTGCAAAGTGCCTACCTGTAGATTTTGACCTCTAGCACAGCCGGCACCTAGGGAAACCTACCAAACCTGTGCATTTTTGAAAACTAGAGACCTAGGGGAATCCTAGATGGGGTGACTTGTGGGGCTCTGACCAGGTTCTGTTACCCAGAATCCTTTGCAAACCTCAAAATCTGGCTAACAAAACACATTTTCCTCACATTATAGTGACAGAAAGTTCTGGAATCTGAGAGGAGCCACAAATTTCCTTCCACCGAGCGTTCCCCCAAGTCTCCCGATCAAAATGGTACCTCACTTGTGTGAGTAGGCCTAGCGCCCGCGACAGGATATGCCCCAAAACACAACGTGGACACATCCCATTTTTTCACAGAAAACAGAGCTAGTTTTTGCAAAGTGCCTACCTGTAGATTTTGGCCTCTAGCTCAGCCGGCACCTAGGGAAACCTACCAAACCTGTGCATTTTTGAAAATTAGAGACCTAGGGGAATCCTAGATGGGGTGACTTGTGGGGCTCTGACCAGGTTCTGTTACCCAGAATCCTTTGCAAACCTCAAAATTTGGCAAACAAAACACATTTTCCTCACATTTCGGTGACAGGAAGTTCTGGAATCTTAGAGGAGGGACAAATTTCCTTCCACCTAGCGTTCCCCCAAATCTCCCGTTGAAAATGGTACCTCACTTGTGTGGGTAGGCCTAGCGCCCTCGACAGGAAATGCCCCAAAACGCAACGTGGACACATCCCATTTTTTGACAGAAAACAGAGCTGTTTTTTGCAAAGTGCCTACCTGTAGATTTTGACCTCTAGCTCACCCGGCACCTAGGGAAACCTACCAAACCTGTGCATTTGTGAAAACTAGAGACCTAGGGGAATCCAAAATGGGGTGACTTGTGGGGCTCTGACCAGGTTCTGTTACCCAGAATCCTTTCCAAACCTCAAATTTTGGCTAAAATAACACATTTTCCTCACATTTCGGTGACAGAAAGTTCTGGAATCTGAGAGGAGGGACAAATTTCCTTCCACCCAGCGTTCCCCCAAGTCTCCCGAAAAAATGGTACCTCACTTGATTGGGTAGGCCTAGCGCCCGCGACAGGAAATGCCCCAAAACACAACGTGGACACAACCCTTTTTTTCACAGAAAAATAGAGCTGTTTTTTTAAAAGTGCCTACCTGTAGATTTTGGCCTCTAGCTCAGCCAGCACCTAGGGAAACCTTCCAAACCTGTGCAGTTTTTGAAAACTAGAGACCTAGGGGAATCCTAGATGCAGTGACTGGGGGGCTCTGACCATGGTTCTGTTACCCAGAATCCTTTGCAAACCTCAAAATTTGGCTAAAAAAACACATTTTCCTCATATTTCGGTGACAGAAAGTTCTGGAATCTGAGAGGAGGGAAAAATTTCCTTCCACCCAGCGTTCCCCCAAGTCTCCCAATAAAAATGGTACCTCACTTGTGTGGGTAGCCCTAGTGCCCGCGACAGGAAATAACCCAAAGCACAACGTGGACAGATTCCATTTTTTGACAGAAAACAGAGCTGTTTTTTGCAAAGTGCCTACCTGTAGATTCTGACCTCTAGCTCAGCCGGCACCTAGGGAAACCTTCCAAACCTGTGCATTTTTGAAAACTAGAGACCTAGAGGAATCCAAGATGGGGTGACTTGTGGGGATATGACCAGGTTCTGTTACCTAGAATCCTTTGCAATCTTCACAATTTGGCTAAAAAAACACGTTTTCTTCACATTATGGTGACAGAAAGTTCTGGAATCTGAGAGGAGCCACAAATTTCCTTCCACCCAGCGTTCCCCCAAGTCTCCCGATAAAAATGGTACCTCACTTGTGTGGGTTGACCTAGCGCCCGCGACAGGAAATGCCCCAAACGCAACGTGGACACATTACATTTTTTCACAGAAAACAGAGCTGTTTTTTGCAAAGTGCCTACCTGTAGATTTTGGCCTCTAGCTCATCGGGCACCTAGGGAAACCTACCAAACCTGTGCATTTTTGAAAACTAGAGACCTAGGGGAATCCAAGATGGGGTGACTTGTGGGGCTCTGACCCGGTTCTGTTACCCAGAATCTTTTGCAAACCTCAAAATCTGGCTAACAAAACACATTTTCCTCACATTATAGTGACAGAAAGTTCTCGAATCTGAGAGGAGCCACAAATTTCCTTCCACCGATCGTTCCCCCAAGTCTCCCGATCAAAATGGTACCTCAATTGTGTGAGTAGGCCAGCAAATATACACAAGATATATGTACACAATACCAAAAATATGCAGTATAGCAATAGAAAACAGTGCAAACAATGTATAGTTACAATAGGATGCAATGGGGGCACATAGGGATAGGGGCAACACAAACCATATACTCTAGAAGTGGAATGCAAACCACGAATGGACCCCAAACCTATGTGACCTTGTAGAGGGTCGCTGGGACTGTAAGGAAAAAGTGAGGGTTAGAAAAATAGCCCACCCCAAGACCCTGAAAAGTGAGTGCAAAGTGCACTGAAGTTCCCCAAAGAGCACAGAAGTCGTGATAAGGGAATTCTGCAGGAAAGACTGACACCAGCAATGCAACAACAATGGATTTCCAGACGAGAGTACCTGTGGAACAAGGGGACCAAGTCCAAAAGCCACGATCAAGTCGGGAGTGGGCAGATGCCCAGGAAATGCCAGCTGTGGGTGCAAAGAAGCTGCCACCGGACGGTAGAAGCTGTGGATTCTGCAAAGGCTAGAAACTTCCCCTTTGGAGGATGGATGTCCCACGTCGTGAAGAGTCGTGCAGAAGTGTTTTCCTGAAGAAAGACCGCAAACAAGCCTTGCTAGCTGCAAAGTTTGCGGTAAGGGTTTTTGGATGCTGCTGTGGCCCAGGAGGGACCAGGATGTCGCCAATTGCGTGAGGAGACAGAGGGGGCGTCCAGCAAGACAAGGAGCCCACTCAGAAGCAAGCAGCACTCAGAGAAGTGCCGGAACACGCACTACAAAGTGGAGTGAAACGGTGCTCACCCGAAGTTGCACAAGAGAGTCCCACGCCGCCGGAGGACAACTCAGGAGGTCATGCAATGCAGGTTAGAGTGCCGTGGACCCAGGCTTTTGGCTGTGCACAAAGGAAATCCTGGAAAAGTGCACAGGAGCCGGAGAAGCTTCAAAACACGCGTTTCTCAAGAATGCAGTCTGGCGTGGGGAGGCAAGGACTTACCTCCACCAAACTTGGACTGAAGAGTCACTGGACTGTGGGAGTCACTTGGACAGAGTTGCTGAGTTCAAGGGACCTCGCTCGTCGTGCTGAGAGGAGACCCAGAGGACCGGTGATGCAGTTCTTTGGTGCCTGCGGTTGCAGGGGGAAGATTCCGTCGACCCACGGGAGATTTCTTCGGAGCTTCTAGTGCAGAGAGGAGTCAGATTACCCCCACAGCATGCACCACCAGGAAAACAGTTGAGAAGGCTGCAGGATCAGCGTTACAAGGTCGCAGTAGTCGTCTTTGCTACTTTGTTGCAGTTTTGCAGGCTTCCAGCGCGGTCAGCAGTCGATTCCTTGGCAGAAGGTGAAGAGAGAGATGCAGAGGAACTCTGATGAGCTCTTGCATTCGTTATCTAAGGAATTCCCAGAGACAGAGACCCTAAATAGCCAGAAAAGAGGGTTTGGCTACCTAGGAGAGAGGATAGGCTAGTAACACCTGAAGGAGACTATTAGAAGGAGTCTCTGACGTCACCTGCTGGCACTGGCCACTCAGAGCAGTCCAGTGTGCCAGCAGCACTTCTGTTTCCAAGATGGCAGAGCTCTGGAGCACACTGGAGGAGCTCTGGGCACCTCCCAGGGGAGGTGCAGGTCAGGGGAGTGGTCACTCCCCTTTCCTTTGTCCAGTTTCACGCCAGAGCAGGGCTAAGGGGTCCCTGAACCGGTGTAGACTGGCTTATGCAGAAATGGGCACATCTGTGCCCATGAAAGCATTTCCAGAGGCTGGGGGAGGCTACTCCTCCCCTGCCTTCACACCATTTTCCAAAGGGAGAGGGTTTAACACCCTCTCTCAGAGGAAGTCCTTTGTTCTGCCATCCTGGGACAAGCCTGGCTTGACCCCAGGGGGGCATAAAACCTGTCTGAGGGGTTGGCAGCAGCAGCAGTGAAAACCCGTGAAAAGGCAGTTTGGCAGTACCAGGGTCTGTGCTACAGACCACTGGGATCATGGGATTGTGCCAACTATGCCAGGATGGCATAGAGGGGGCAATTCCATGATCATAGACATGTTACATGGCCATATTCGGAGTTACCATTGTGAAGCTACATATAGGTAGTGACCTATATGTAGTGCACGCGTGTAATGGTGTCCCCGCACTCACAAAGTCCGGGGAATTTGCCCTGAACAATGTGGGGGCACCTTGGCTAGTGCCAGGGTGTCCTCACACTAAGTAACTTTGCACCTAACCTTTACCAGGTAAAGGTTAGACATATAGGTGACTTATAAGTTACTTAAGTGCAGTGAAAATAGCTGTGAAATAATGTGTGCATTATTTCACTCAGGCTGCAGTGGCAGGCCTGTGTAAGAATTGTCAGAGCTCCCTCTGGGTGGCAAAAGAAATGCTGCAGCCCATAGGGATCTCCTGGAACCCCAATACCCTGGGTACCACAGTACCATATACTAGGGAATTATAGGGGTGTTCCAGTAAGCCAATGTAAATTGGTAAAATTGGTAACTAGCCTGTTAGTGACAATTTGAAAGAAGTGACAGAGCATAACCACTGAGGTTCTGGTTAGCAGAGCCTCAGTGAGACAGTTAGTCACTACACAGGTAACACATTCAGGCACACTTATGAGCACTGGCGCCCTGGCTGATAGGGTCCCAGTGACACATACAACTAAAACAACATTTATACAGTGAAAAATGGGGGTAACATGCCAGGCAAGATGGTACTTTCCTACACAACCCCCCCCCCCCCCAAACGAAGGACAATAAGACTAGTCATTCCCTGATGGGTCTTCATTGTCTAAGTGGAAATATCTGGAGAGTCCATCTGCATTGGAGTGGCTACTCCCAGGTCTATGTTCCACTGTATAGTCCATTCCCTGTAGGGATATGGACCACCTCAACAATTTAGGATTTTCACCTTTCATTTGTTTTAGCCAAAGTAGAGGTTTGTGGTCTGTCTGAACAATGAAGTGAGTGCCAAACAGGTATGGCCTCAACTTCTTCAGTGCCCAGACCACAGCAAAGGCCTCCCTCTCAATTGCAGACCAACGCTTTTCTCTAGGGGTCAACCTCCTACTAATAAAAGCAACAGGTTGATCCTGGCCCTCAGAATTAAGTTGTGATAGGACTGCCCCTACTCCTAATTCAGATGCATCAGTTTGGACATAGAATTTTTTGGAGTAACAAGGGCTTTTCAGGACAGGTGCAGAGCACATGGCCTGCTTCAGCTCCTCAAAAGCTTTCTGACAGCTTGCTGTCCATAATACCTTTTTAGGCATTTTCTTGGATGTGAGGTCATTAAGAGGGGCTGCAATGGAGCCATAGTTCTTAATGAACCTCCTGTAATACCCAGTGAGGCCTAGGAAGGCTCTCACCTGAGTCTGAGTAGTAGGGGGAACCCAATCAATAATTGTTTGGATTTTCCCCTGAAGTGGTGCAATCTGTTCCCCACCAACAAGGTGTCCCAGATAAACCACCTTTCCCTGCCCTATCTGGCACTTTGAAGCCTTGATAGTGAGGCCTGCCTTTTGCAGGGCCTCCAAAACTTTCCATAGGTGGACCAGGTGATCATCCCAGCTGGAGCTAAAGACAGCTATATCGTCCAAATATGCTGCACTGAAAGCTTCCAGCCCTTGCAGGACTGTGTTCACCAACCTTTGAAAAGTGGCAGGTGCATTTTTCAATCCAAAAGGCATTACTGTGAACTGGTAATGGCCTCCAATGGTTGAAAATGCAGTTTTAGGTTTAGCATCTTCTGATAATTTGATCTGCCAATACCCTGCAGTCAAATCAAAAGTGCTTAGATACTTGGCAGATGCCAGTGTATCTATGAGCTCATCTGCCCTGGGTATAGGGTGAGCATCAGTTTTGGTTACCTGATTGAGACCTCTGTAGTCTACACAAAACCGCATTTCCTTCTTTCCATCTTTGGAATGAGGTTTTGGGACAAGAACCACAGGAGAAGCCCATGGACTTTCAGAGTGCTCAACCACTCCCAGTTCTAACATTTTCTGCACCTCTTGCTTTATGCAGTCTCTGACATGGTCAGGCTGCCTATAGATCTTACTTTTGACAGGCAAGCTGTCTCCAGTATCTATAGTGTGCTCACACCAAGAAGTGGTACCTGGCACAGTAGAGAAGAGTTCAGAAAACTGACCCAGGAGATTAATGCAATGGTCTTTCTGCTCAGCAGTAAGACAATCAGCCAAAACTACCCCTTCCACCAGAGCATCTTGTTCTGTGGAAGAGAAGAGGTCAGGTAGAGGATCACTGTCTTCTTCCTGTCCCTCATCAGTTGCCATGAGCAGGGTGAGATCAGCCCTGTCATAGTAGGGTTTCAGGCGGTTGACATGGAGCACCCTAAGGGGACTCCTGGCAGTGCCTAAGTCAACTAAATAGGTGACTTCACCCTTTTTCTCAACAATTGTGTGGGGTCCACTCCATTTATCTTGGAGTGCTCTTGGGGCCACAGGCTCCAAGACCACACTTTCTGTCCTGGTTGGTACTGAACCAAAACAGCCTTCTGGTCATGCCATTGCTTCTGGAGCTCTTGGCTGGCCTGAAGGTTTTTGCTCGCCTTTTTCATGTACTCGGCCATCCTTGATCTGAGGCCAAGCACATAATCCACAATATCTTGCTTTGGAGCTTTTAAAGGTTGTTCCAAACCCTCCTTGACAAGTGTTAGTGGACCCCTAACAGGGTGTCCAAAAAGAAGTTCAAAGGGGCTGAAGCCCACTCCTTTCTGGGGTACCTCCCTGTAGGCAAAAAGGAGGCATGGTAACAGGATATCTCATCTCCTGCGGAGTTTTTCAGGGAGACCCATAATCATGCCTTTGAGAGTTTTGTTAAATCTCTCCACCAGTCCATTTGTTTGTGGATGATAGAGTGTAGTGAATTTGTAAGTCACACCACACTCCTTCCACATGGCCTTTAAGTATGCAGACATGAAATTGCTTCCCCTGTCTGATACTACTTCCTTTGGGAAGCCCACCCTGGAAAATATTCACAGGAGGGCCTTTGCCACTGCAGGTGCTGTAGTGGTCCTTATAGGAATCGCTTCAGGATATCTTGTGGCATGGTCCACTACCACCAAGATAAACCTATTGCCTGAAGCAGTAGGAGGGTCAAGGGGGCCAACTATGTCAACCCCTACCCTTTCAAAGGGAACCCCAACCACAGGCAGTGGAATAAGGGGTGCCTTTGGAGTGCCACCTGTCTTGCCACTGGCTTGACAGGCTTCACAGGACTTACAAAACTCTTTTGTGTCCTCAGACATTCTAGGCCAATGAAACAAGAGAACAAGCCTGTCCCAAGTTTTCATTTGTCCCAGATGTCCAGCTAGGGGAATGTCGTGAGCAAGAGTTAGGAGGAACTTTCTTTACTCCTGAGGAATCACTAATCTCCTGGCAGCTCCAGGTTTAGGATCCCTTGCCTCAGTGTACAAGAGGTTGTCCTCCCAGTAAACTCTGTGAGAGTCACTGACATCCCCATTAGCCTGTTTGACAGCTTGCTGTCTTAGACCCTCTAGTTTGGGACAGTTTTGCTGTGCCACACTCAGCTCCTCCCTGGCAGGCCCCCCTTCACCCAAAAACTCAGCAGTATCTGCTTCAAGCTCCTCTGGTGTAGGTTCTGCACAGGGTGGAAATTCTTCTTCCTCAGAAGTAGAATCCACTGTAGAGGGAGGGATAGTAGGTAGTGCTTTACTTCTACTAGCCCTAGCTTTAGGCAGCACTTGGTCCATTGTTCCAGGATCCAAGCTTCCCTGTCCTTTTTGCTTTTTGGCCTGAGCCCTTGTCAAAGCAAAAATATTCCCTGGGATGCCCAGCATTGCTGCATGGGCCTCCAACTCCACATCTGACCAAGCTGATGTCTCCCAATCATTTCCTAGTAGACAGTCTACAGGTAAATCTGAGGCTACCACAACTTTCTTTGGACCAGTAACCCCCCCCCCAGTTGAGATTTACAACAGCCATGGGGTGGCTAAGTGTGTTGTTGTGAGCATCGGTTACTTGGTACTGGTGACCAAGTAGGTGTTGTTCAGGGTGGACCAGCTTCTCTATCACCATTGTGACGCTCGCACCTGTGTCCCTGTAGGCCTGAACCTCAACACCATTTATTAGGGGTAGCTGCTTGTACTTATCCATATTAAGAGGACAAGCAACTAAGGTGGCTAAATCAATAGCCCCCTCAGAGACTAACACAGCCTCTGTGGTCTCCCTAATCAGACCAACCCCAACTAAGTTACCAAAGGTGAGCCCAGCTACTCCCTTAGATTGGCTATTAGTAGGTTTGCTCCCACCACCACTGCTATTAGTAGGGACACTAGGTGTAGCAGTAGGGGTTGTAGTGGTAGGAGGCTTGGTGCTTTTATTTGGACAACTGGGATCTGTTGTCCAATGGCCTTTTATTTTACATAAATAGCACCATGGTTTCTTTTCTTTGTTTTGATTAGAAGAGGATTTGGGCCCACCACCCCCACCAGAGTGTTTTTGTGGACCTGATGAAGACTCATTTTTAGATTTGTCCCCACCCTTGTCAGAAGACTTACCATCCTTCTACTTATTGCCATCTTTGTCACCCCCTGTATGAACTTTTCTGTTCACTCTCGTTCTGACCCATTTGTCTGCCTTCTTTCCCAATTATTGGGTAGAGGTCAGATCAGAGTCCACCAAGTACTGTTGCAACAAATCAGACACACAATTATTAAGAATATGCTCTCTCAGGATCAAGTTATACAGGCTGTCATAATCAGTAACTTTACTGCCATGTAACCACCCCTCCAAGGCCTTCACTGAATGGTCAATGAAATCAACCCAGTCTTGTGAAGACTCCTTTTTGGTCTCTCTGAACTTTATCCTGTATTGTTCAGTGGTTAAGCCATAACCATCCAGGAGTGCATTCTTAAGAACTTTGAAATCATTGGCTTCACTTTCTTTCACAGTAAGGAGCCTATCCCTACCTTTTCCACTAAATGATAGCCATAGGATAGCAGCCCACTGCCTTTGAGGGACATCCTGTACAACACAGGCCCTCTCAAGTGCAGCAAACCACTTGTTAATGTCATCCCCCTCCTTATAAGGGGGAACTATCTTATGCAGATTCCTGGAATCATGCTCTTTTGCTGGATGACTATGGGGAATACTGCTGCTGCCACCATGGGTTTCTAAACCCAGTTTCTGTCTCTCCTTCTCTACTTCTAAGGTCTGTCTTTCCAAATCCAGCTGTTGCTTCTTGAGCTTCAGTCTGGTTTGTTCCACTCTCAATCTATTGAGCTCCCTTTCTAACAATCTGTCATCAGGGTGGGTGGGAGGGACATTCCTAGACACAGAAGTATGGTGAGAATGGACAGAAGGAGACCTGTCCCATACAGAAGGCACCCTAACAGCTTGGCTAACAGAAACATCAGTTCTAGTGTGGTGAGAAACAATGTTCTTGCTATGATGTGAGACAACACTATCTGTATGGTGTGACTCTACATCAGTACCAACTATGCTAGACTGTCTAGTAATGGGCAGGCTCTGAAGTTTCTTTCCTGAATCTTTTCCTTGGGGAGTCCCTGGATCAGATTGGGAACCATTGGCTACTTTTTCAACAGATGGGGCCCTTTTGGCCTTATCTTGTTCTCTAAGCATGTTAAGCAACAATTCCAATGAAGGATTCTTCCCCACACTCAAACATCTTTCTATACAGAGACTCCTTGCTCCTTTCCAGCTAAGGTGGTCATATGCAAGTTTGGACAGATCAACATTTTGGCCTGTGCCAGACATTTTAGAAAGAGTTTAAGTGACAGAAAAGTTGAAGAAAAAGTTTTTCAGAACTTTTAGAAAGACAGAAAAAACTTTTTAAACTTTTTAAGAACTTTTAGAAAGTTTAGGAGTACTTTTCAGCACTTAGAAAAGAGTGAAAAGAGGAAATGCAAAACTTTTTAGCAATGTGTACACACACTGAACTTGTTTTGAATATTTTTCTCTTATGAAAAGTACAATGACAAAAGTGGTAAGTAGTCTCAAAGCACTTATCCCACCACTTCACAACCAATGTAAGAGGCTGGACTGGCTTGTAGTAAGTACCAAGGGGTACTTGCACCTTGCACCAGGCCCAGTTATCCCTTATTAGTGTATAGGGTGTCTAGCAGCATAGGCTGATAGATAATGGTAGCTTAGCAGAGCAGCTTAGGCTGAACTAGGAGTCGAGTGAAGCTCCTACAGTACCACTAGTGTCACTTGCACAATATCATAAGAAAACACAATACACAGTTATACTAAAAATAAAGGTACTTTATTTTTATGACAATATGCCAAAGTATCTCAGAGTGTACCCTCAGTATGAGGATAGCAAATATACACAAGTTATATGTACACAATACCAAAAATATGCAGTATAGTCTTAGAAAACAGTGCAAACAATGTATAGTTACAATAGGATGCAAAGGGGACACATAGGGATAGGGGCAACACAAACCATATACTCCAAAAGTGGAATGTGAACCACGAATGGACCCCAAACCTATGTGACCTTGTAGAGGGTCGCTGGGTCTATTAGAAAATAGTTAGGGTTAGAAAAATAGCCCACCCCAAGACCCTGAAAAGTGAGTGCAAAGTGCACTAAAGTTCCCCAAAGGACATAGAAGTCGTGATAGGGGAATTCTGCAGGAAAGACACAAACCAGCAATGCAACAACAATGGATTTCCAGTCGAGGGTACCTGTGGAACAAGGGGACCAAGTCCAAAAGTCACAAGCAAGTCAGAGATGGGGAGATGCCCAGGAAATGCCAGCTGTGGGTGCAAAGAAGCTGCTAGTGGACAGTAGAAGCAGAGGATTCTGCAGGAACGAAAAGGGCTAGAGACTTCCCCTTTGGAGGATGGATCCCCCACGCCGTAGAGAGTTGTGCAGAAGTTTTTTCCCGCCGAAAGACCGCTAACAAGCCTTGCTAGCTGCAAATCATGCGGTAAGGGTTTTTGGATGCTGCTGTGGCGCAGGAGGGACCAGGATGTCGCCAATTGTGGCTGGGGACAGAGGGGACGTCGAGCAAGACAAGGAGCCCTCTCAGCAGCAGGAAGCACCCAGAGAAGTGCCAGAAAAAGGCACTTCGAGGATGCATGAAACTGTGCTCACCCGAAGTTGCACAAAGGAGTCCCACGTCGCCGGAGACCAACTTAGAAAGTCGTGCAATGCAGGTTAGAGTGCCGTGGACCCAGGCTTGGCTGTGCACAAAGGATTTCCGCCGGAAGTGCACAGGGGCCGGAGTAGCTGCAAAAGTCGCTGTTCCCAGCAATGCAGTCTGGCGTGGGGATGCAAGGACTTACCTCCACCAAACTTGGACTGAAGAGTCACTGGACTGTGGGAGTCACTTGGACACAGTTGCTGGATTCAAGGGACCTCGTTCGTCATGCTGAGAGGAGACCCAAGGGACCGGTGATGCAGTTCTTTGGTGCCTGCGGTAGCAGGGGGAAGATTCCGTCGACCCACAGGAGATTTCTTCGGAGCTTCTAGTGCAGGGAGGAGGCAGACTACCCCCACAGTATGCACCACCAGGAAAACAGTTGAGAAGGCGGCAGGATCAGCGTTTCAGAGTTGCAGTAGTCGTCTTTGCTACTTTGTTGCAGTTTTGCAGGCTTCCAGCGCGGTCAGTAGTCGATTCCTTGGCAGAAGGTGAAGAGAGAGATGCAGACGAACTCTGATGAGCTCTTGCATTTGTTATCTAAAGAAATCCCCAAAGCAGAGACCCTAAATAGCCAGAAAAGAGGGTTTGGCTACTTGGGAGAGAGGATAGGCTAGCAACACCTGAAGGAGCCTATCAGAAGGAGTCTCTGACGTCACCTGGTGGCACTGGCCACTCAGAGCAGTCCAGTGTGCCAGCAGCACCTCTGTTTCCAAGATGGCAGAGGTCTGGAGCACAATGGAGGAGCTCTGGGTACCTCCCAGGGGAGGTGCAGGTCAGGGGAGTGGTCACTCCCCTTTCCTTTGTCCGGTTTCGCGCCAGAGCAGGGCTAAGGGGTCCCTGAACCGGTGTAGACTGGCTTATCAGAAATGGGCACATCTGTGCCCATGAAAGCATTTCCAGAGGCTGGGGGAGGCTACTCCTCCCCTGCCTTCACACCATTTTCCAAAGGGAGAGGGTGTAACACCCTCTCTCAGAGGAAGTCCTTTGTTCTGCCATCCTGGGACAAGCCTGGCTTGACCCCAGGGGTTCAGAAACCTGTCTGAGGGGTTGGCAGCAGCAGCAGCTGCAGTGAAAACCCCTGAAAAGGCAGTTTGGCAGTACCAGGGTCTGTGCTACAGACCACTGGGATCATGGGATTGTGCCAACTATGCCAGGATGGCATAGAGGGGGCAATTTCATGATCATAGACATGTTACATGGCCGTATTCGGAGTTACCATTGTGAAGCTACATATAGGTAGTGACCTATATGTAGTGCACGCGTGTAATGGTGTCCCCGCACTCACAAAGTCCGGGGAATTTGCCCTGAACAATGTGGGGGCACCTTGGCTAGTGCCAGGGTGTCCTCACACTAAGTAACTTTGCACCTAACCTTTACCAGGTAAAGGTTAGACATATAGGTGCCTTATAAGTTACTTAAGTGCAGTGAAAATAGCTGTCAAATAATGTGTGCATTATTTCACTCAGGCTGCAGTGGCAGGCCTGTGTAAGAATTGTCAGAGCTCCCTATGGGTGGCAAAAGAAATGCTGCAGCCCATAGGGATCTCCTGGAACCCCAATACCCTGGGTACCTCAGTACCATATACTAGGGAATTATAAGGGTGTTCCAGTAAGCCAATGTAAATTGGTAAAATTGGTCACTAGCCTGTTAGTGACAATTTGAAAGAAATGAGAGAGCATAACCACTGAGGTTCTGGTTAGCAGAGCCTCAGTTAGACAGTTAGTCACTACACAGGTAACACATTCAGGCACACTTATGAGCACTGGGGCCATGGCTGACAGGGTCCCAGTGACACATACAACTAAAACAACATATATACAGTGACAAATGGGGGTAACATGCCAGGCAAGATGGTACTTTCCTACACCAGGTACAACATCCTGGTGTGAACACACAATTGATACTCTAGACAGCCTGCCTGTAGGAGGCTGGACTGGCTTGTAGTGAGTACCAAGGGGTACTTACAGCTTGCACCAGGCCCAGGTATCCCTTATTAGTGTATAGGGTGTCTAGCAGCTTAGGCTGAAAGATAATGGTAGCTTAGCAGAGCAGCTTAGGCTGAATTAGGAGACGAGTGAAGCTCCTAAAGTACCACTAGTGTCACTTGCACAATATCATAAGAAAACACAATACACAGATATACTAAAAATAAAGGTACTTTATTTTTATGATAATATGCCAAAGTATCTCAGAGTGTACCCTCAGTATGAGAATAGCAAATATACACAAGATATATATACACAATACCAAAAATATGCAGTATAGTCTTAGAAAACAGTGCAAACAATGTATAGTTACAATAGGATGCAATGGGGACACATAGGGATAGGGGCAACACAAACCATATACTCCAAAAGTGGAATGCGAACCACGAATGGACCCCAAATCTCTTTGACCTTGTAGAGGGTCGCTGGGACTATTAGAAAATAGTGAGGGTTAGAAAAATAGCCCACCCCAAGACCCTGAAAAGTGAGTGTAAAGTGCACTAAAGTTCCCCAAAGGACATAGAAGTCGTGATAGGGGAATTCTGCAGGAAAGACACAAACCAGCAATGCATCAACAATGGATTTCCAGTCGAGGGTACCTGTGGAACAAGGGGACCAAGTCCAAAAGTCACAAGCAAGTCGGAGATGGGCAGATGCCCAGGAAATGCCAGCTGTGAGTGCAAAGAAGCTGCTAGTGGACAGTAGAAGCTGAGGATTCTGCAGGAACGACAAGGGCTAGAGACTTCCCCTTTGGAGGATGGATCCCCCACGCCGTGGAGAGTCGTGCAGAGTGTGTTCCCACCGAAAGACCGCCAACAAGCCTTGCTAGCTGCAAATCGTGTGGTTAGAGATTTTGGATGCTGCTGTGGCCCAGGAGGGACCAGGATGTCGCCAATTGCGTCTGGGGACAGAGGGGGCGTCAAGCAAGACAAGGAGCCCTCTCAAAAGCAGGCAGCACCTCCAGAAGTGCCAGAACAGGCACTACAAAGAAGAGTGAAACAGTGCTCATTCGAAGTTGCACAAAGGAGTCCCACGTCGCCGGAGACCAACTTAGAAAGTCGTGCAATGCAGGTTAGAGTGCCGTGGACCCTGGCTTGGCTGTGCACAAAGAATATCCGCCGGAAGTGCACAGAGGCCGGAGTAGCTGCAAAAGATGCGGTTCACAGCAATGCAGTCTGGCGTGGGGAGGCAAGGACTTACCTCCACCAAACTTGGACTGAAGAGTCACTGGACTGTGTTAGTCACTTGGACAGAGTTGCTGGAATCAAGGGACCTCGCTCGTCGTGCTGAGAGGAGACCCAGAGTACCGGTAATGCAATTCTTTGGTGCCTGCGGTTGCAGGGGGAAGATTCCGTAGACCCACAGGAGATTTTTTCGGAGCTTCTAGTGCAGAGAGGAGGCAGACTACCCCCACAGCATGCACCACCAGGAAAACAGTCGAGAAGGCGGCAGGATCAGCGTTACAGAGTTGCAGTAGTCGTCTTTGCTACTTTGTTGCAGTTTTGCAGGCTTCCAGCGCAGTCAGCAGTCGATTCCTTGGCAGAAGGTGAAGAGAGAGATGCAGAGGAACTCTGATGAGCTCTTGCATTCGTTATCTAAGGAATTCCCCAAAGCAGAGACCCTAAATAGCCAGAAAAGAGGGTTTGGCTACTTAGGAGAGAGGATAGGCTAGCAACACCTGAATGAGCCTATCAGAAAGAGTCTCTGATGTCACCTGCTGGCCCTGGCCACTCAGAGCAGTCCAGTGTGCCAGCAGCACCTCTGTTTCCAAGATGGCAGAGGTCTGGAGCACACTGGAGGAGCTCTGGGCTCCTCCCAGGGGAGGTGCAGGTCAGGGGAGTGGTCACTCCCCTTTCCTTTGTCCAGTTTCGCGCCAGAGCAGGGCTAAGGGGTCCCTGAACCAGTGTAGACTGGCTTATGCAGAAATGGGCACCATCTGTGCCCATGAAAGCATTTCCAGAGGCTGGGGGAGGCTACTCCTCCCCTGCCTTCACACCATTTTCCAAAGGGAGAGGGTGTAACACCCTCTGTCAGAGGAAGTCCTTTGTTCTGCCATCCTGGGACAAGCCTGGCTGGACCCCAGGAGGGCAGAAACCTGTCTGAGGGGTTGGCAGCAGCAGCAGCTGCAGTGAAACCCCTGAAAAGGCAGTTTGACAGTACCAGGGTCTGTGCTACAGACCACTGGGATCATGGGATTGTGCCAACTATGCCAGGATGGCATAGAGGGGGCAATTCCATGATCATAGACATGTTACATGGCCATATTCGGAGCTACCATTGTGAAGCTACACATAGGTAGTGACCTATGTGTAGTGGATTCGTGTAATGGTGTCCCCGCACTCACAAAGTCTGGGGAATTTGCCCGGAACAATGTGGGGGCACCTTGGCTAGTGCCAGGGTGCCCTCACACTAAGTAACTTTGCACCTAACCTTTACCAGGTAAAGGTTAGACATATAGGTGACTTATAAGTTACTTAAGTGCAGTGGTAAATGGCTGTGAAATAACGTGGACGTTATTTCACTCAGGCTGCAGTGGCAGGCCTGTGTAAGAATTGTCAGAGCTCCCTATGGGTGGCAAAAGAAATGCTGCAGCCCATAGGGATCTCCTGGAACCCCAATACCCTGGGTACCTCAGTACCATATACTAGGGAATTATAAGGGTTTTCTAGTAAGCCAATGTAAATTGCTAAAATTGGTCACTAGCCTGTTAGTGACAATTTGAAAGAAAAGAGAGAGCATAACCACTGAGGTTCTGGATAGCAGAGCCTCAGTGAGACAGTTAGTCATAATACAGGTAACACATTCAGGCACACTTATGAGCACTGGGGCCCTGGCTGGCAGGGTCCCAGTGACACATACAACTAAAACAACATATATACAGTGAATAATGGGGGTAACATGCCAGGCAAGATGGTACTTTCCTACACTGCCTGTCAAAAGTAAAATTTATAGGCAGCCTGACCATGTCAGAGACTGCATTAAACAAGAGGTGCAGAAAATGTTGGATCTGGGAGTGATTGAACCTTCTGAAAGCCCATGGGCTAGCCCAGTGGTGCTTGTACCAAAACCTCACACCAAAGATAGAAAGAGGGAGATGAGGTTTTGTGTACACTACAGAGGTCTCAATCAGGTAACAAAAAGTGATGCTCACCCTATAAGCAGGGCAGATGAGCTCATTGATACACTGTTGTCTGCCAAGTATCTTAGCACTTTTGATTTGACTGCAGGGTATTGGCAGATCAAATTGGCAGTAGATGCTAAACCAAAGACTGCATTTTCTACTATAGGAGGGCAATACCAATTTACAGTGATGCCCTTTGGTTTGACAAATGCACCTGCCACTTTTCAGAGGATGGTGAAACAGTCCTGCAAGGGTTGGAAGCTTTTAGTGGAGATTATCTTGATGATATTGCTTTAGCTCAACCTGGGATGAGCACCTGGTCCACCTTTGGAAAGTTTTGGAGGCCCTGCAAAAGGCAGGCCTCACTATCAAGGCCTCAAAGTGCCAGATAGGGCAGGGTAAGGTGGTTTATCTGGGACACCTGGTAGGTACAGTACAGATTGCACCATTTCAGGGGAAAATCCAGACAATCATGGATTGGGTTCCCCCTTTTAGGCCTCACAGGGTATTAAAGGAGATTCATTAGAAATTATGGCTCCATAGCAGCCCCTCTTAATGATCTCACAAGTAAGAAAATGCCTAAGAAGGTATTATGGACACCTAGCTGTCAGAAAACCTTTGAGGATCTAAAACAGGCCATGTGCTCTGAACAAGTCCTAAAAAGCCCATGTTACTCCAAGAAATTAATTGTTCCAACTGATGCATCTGAATTAGTGGTAGGGGCAGTCTTATCATAACTGAATTTTGAGGGCCAGGATCAACCAGTTGCTTTTATCAGCAGAAGGTTGACCCCTAGAGAAAACCGTTGGTCTGCCATAGAGAGGGAGGCCTTTCTGTGGTCTGGGCACTGAAAAAGTTGAGGCCATACCTGTTTGGCACTCACTTTATTGTTCAGACAGGCCAGAAACCTCTACTTTGGCTAAAAGAAATGAAAGGTGAAAACCCTAAATTGTTGAGGTGGTCCATATCTCTACAGGGAATGGACTATACAGTGTAACATAGACCTGGGGGTACCCACTCCAATGCAGATGGACTCTCCAGATATTTCCACTTAGAGAATGAAGACTCATCAGGTCATGGCCAGCCTTATTGTCCTTCGTTTTGGGGGGGGGGGGGGGGTTGTGTAGGAAAGTACCATCTTGCCTGGCATGTTACCCCCACATTTCACTGTATGTATGTTGTTTTAGTCCTTGTGTCACTTGGACCCTGCCAGGAAGGGCCCCAGTGCTCATAGTATGTGCCCTGTATGTGTTCCCTGTGTGGTGCCTAACTGTATCACTGAGGCTCTGCTAACCAGAACCTCAGTGTTTATGCTCTCTCTGCTTTCCAAATTTGTCACTAACAGGCTAATGACTAAATTTACCAATTCATATTGCCATACTGCTACACCCATTTAATTCCCTTGTATATGGTTCTGAGGTACCCAGGGTATTGGGGTTCCAGGAGATCCCTATGGGCTGCAGCATTTCTTTTGCCACCCATAGGGAGCTCTGACAATTCTTACACAGGCCTGCCACTGCAGCCTGAGTGAAATAACATCCATGTTGTTTCACAGCCATTTACCACTGCACATAAGTAACTTATAAGTCACCATTATGTCTAACCTTCAATTAGTGAAGGTTGGGTGCCAAGTTACTTAGTGTGTGGGCACCCTGGCACTAGCCTGGGTGCCACCACATCGTTCAGGGCAAATTCCCCGGACTTTGTGAGTGCGGGGACACCATTGCATGCGTGCACTGTACATAGGTCACTACCTATGTATAGCGTCACAATGGTAACTTCAAAAATGGCCATGTAACATGACTAAGATCATGGAATTGTCACCCAAATACCATTCTGGTTTTGGGGGGACTATTCCATGATACCCCGGGTCTCTAGCACAGAACCCAGGGACTGCCAAACTGCCTTTCCGGGGTTTCCACTGCAGCTGCTGCTGCTGCCAACCCCTCAGACAGGTTTCTGCCCTCGTGGGGTCCAGATAGCCCTGGCCCAGGAAGGCAGAACAAAAGATTTCCTTTGAGAGAGGGTGTTACACCCTCTCCCTTTGGAAATAGGTGTGAAGGGCTGGGGAGGAGTAGCCTCCCCCAGCCTCTGGAAATGCTTTGATGGGCACAGATGGTGCCCATCTCTGCATAAGTCAGTCTACACCGGTTCAGGAATCCCCAGCCCTGTTCTGGCGTGTAACTGGACAAAGAAGGAAGGGGAGTGAACGCTCCCCTGACCAGTACCTTCCAGGGGAGGTGCCCAGAGCTCCTCCAGTGTGTCCCAGACCTCTGCCGTCATGGATACAGAGGTGTTGGGGCACAATGGACAGCTCTGAGGGGCCAGTGCCAGCAGGTGACGTCAGAGACCCCCTCTGATTGGTGCTTACCTTTCCCAGTAGCCAATCCTCCTTTTGGGGCTACTTAGGGTCTCTCCTCAGGGCTATTCCTCAGATAACGAATGCAAGATCTTATCAGAGTTCCTCTGCACTTCTCTAGGAAAGTACCTTCTTGCCTGGCATGTTACCCCCATATTTCACTGTATATATGTTGCTTTAGTCTATGTGTCACTAGGACCCTGCCAGGCAGGGCCCCAGTGCTCATAAGTATGTGCCCTGTATGTGTTCCCTGTGTGATGCCTAACTGTCTCACTGAGGCTCTGCTAACCAGAACCTCTGTGGTTATGCTCTCTCTGCTTTCCAAAATTGTCACTAACAGGCTAGTGACTAAATTTACCAATTCACATTGGCATACTGGTACACCCATATAATTCCCTAGTATGTGGTACTGAGGTACCCAGGGTATTGAGGTTCCAGGAGATCCCTATGGGCTGCAGCATTTCTTTTGCCACCCACAGGGAGCTCTCACAATTCTTACACAGGCCTGCCAGTGCAGCCTGCGTGAAATAACGTCCAAGTTATTTCACAGCCATTTACCACTGCACTTAATTAACTTATAAGTCACCTATATGTCTAACCTTCACCTGGTGAAGGTTGGGTGCAAAATTACTTATTGTGTGGGCACCCTGGCACTAGCCAAGGTGCCACCACATCATTCAGGGCAAATTCCCCAGACTTTGTGAGTGTGGGGACACCATTACACGCGTGCACTATACATAGGTCACTACCTATGTATAGCTTCACAATGGTAACTCCGAACATGGCCATGTAACATGTCTAAGATCATTGAATCGTCACCCCAATATCAATTTGGTATTGGGGGGACAATTCATTGATCCCCCGGGTCTCTAGCACAGTACCCTGGTACTGCAAAACTGCCTTTCCGGGGTCTCCACTGCAGCTGCTGCCAACCCCTCAGACAGGTTTCTGCTCTCCTGGGGTCCAGGCAGCCCTGGCCCAGGAAGGCAGAACAAAGGATTTCCTCTGAGAGAGGTTGTTACACCCTCTCCCTTTGGAAATAGGTGTGAAGGATGGGGAGGAGTAGCCTCCTCCAGCCTCTGGAAATGCTTTGATGGGCACAGATGGTGCCCATCTCTGCATAAGCCAGTCTACACCAGTTTCGGGATCCCCCGGACCTGCTCTGGCGTGAAACTGGACAAAGGAAAGGGGAGTGACCACTCCCCTGACCTGCACCTCCCCTGGGAGGTGCCCAGAGCTCCTCCTGTGTGTCCCAGACCTCTGCCATCTTGGAAACAGAGGTGTTGGGGGCACACTGGACTGCTATGAGTGGCCAGTGCCATCAGGTGACGTCAGAGGCTCCTTCTGATAGGCTTTTACCTCTCTTGGTAGCCAATCCTCCTTCCTTGGTTACCAAACCTCCTTTTCTGGCTATTTAGGGTCTCTGCTTTGGGGAATTCGTCAGATAACGAATGCAAGAGCTCACCAGAGTTCCTCTGCATCTCCCTCTTCATCTACTACCAAAGGATCGACCACTGATTGCTCAGGATACCTACAAAACCGCAACAAAGTAGCAAGACGACTGCTAGCAACATTGTAGCACCTCATCCTGCCGGCTTTCTCGACTGTTTCCAGGTGGTACATGCTCTGGGGGTAGCCTGCCTTCACCCTGCATCAGAAGCTCCGAAGAAATCTCCCTTGGGTCGACGGAATCTTCCCCCTGCTAACGCAGGCACCAAAAGACTGCATCACTGGTCCTCTGGGTCCCCTCTCATCCTGACAAACGTGGTCCCTGGAACTCAGCAACTCTGTCCATGTGACTCCCACAGTCCAGTGACTCTTCAGTCCAAGTTTGGTGGAGGTAAGTCCTTGCCTCCCCACACTAGACTGCATTGCTGGGTATTGCGTGATTTGCAGCTGCTCCGGCTCCTGTGCACTCTTCTAGCTTTCCTTCATGCACAGCTAAGTCTAGGTCCCCAACACTCTATCCTGTATTGCACAACCTTATGAGTTGTCCTCCAGCGTCGTGCAACTCCCTTTTGTGACTTCGCATGGACTCCGGTTCACTTTCCTTCCAAGTGCCTGTTCAGGTACTTTTGCGGGTGCTGCCTGCTTCTGTGAGGGCTCCCTGAGTTGTTGGGTACTGTGAGAAAGTAGCCTCTTTCTAGCCTTGTTACCCCCACTTTTGGCCTGTTTGTGAGTGTATGTCAGGGTGTTTTCACTGTCTCACTGGGATCCTGCTAGCCAGGGCCTAGTGCTCATAGTGAAAACCCTATGTTTTCAGTATGTTTGTTATGTGTCACTGGGACCCTGCTAGTCAGGACCCCAGTGCTCATAAGTTTGTGGCCTATATGTATGTGTTCCCTGTGTGGTGCCTAACTGTCTCACTGAGGCTCTGCTAAGCAGAACCTCAGTGGTTATGCTCTCTCATTTCTTTCCAAATTGTCACTAACAGGCTAGTGACCATTTTTACCAATTTACATTGGCTTACTGGAACACCCTTATAATTCCCTAGTATATGGTACTGAGGTACCCAGGGTTTTGGGGTTCCAGGAGATCCCTATGGGCTGCAGCATTTCTTTTGCCACCCATAGGGAGCTCTGACAATTCTTACACAGGCCTGCCACTGCAGCCTGAGTGAAATAACGTCCACGTTATTTCACAGCCATTTTACACTGCACTTAAGTAACTTATAAGTCACCTATATGTCTAACCTTTACCTGGTAAAGGTTAGGTGCAAAGTTACTTAGTGTGAGGGCACCCTGGCACTAGCCAAGGTGCCCCCACATTGTTCAGGGCCAATTTCCCTGACTTTGTGAGTGCGGGGACACCATTACACGCGTGCACTACATATAGGTCACTACCTATATGTAGCTTCACAATGGTAACTCCGAATATGGCCATGTAACATGTCTATGATCATGGAATTGCCCCCTCTATGCCATCCTGGCATAGTTGGCACAATCCCATGATCCCAGTGGTCTGTAGCACAGACCCTGGTACTGCCAAACTGCCTTTCCTGGGGTTTCACTGCAGCTGCTGCTGCTGCCAACCCCTCAGACAGGCATCTGCCCTCCTGGGGTCCAGCCAGGCCTGGCCCAGGATGGCAGAACAAAGGACTTCCTCTGAGAGAGGGTGTTACACCCTCTCCCTTTGGAAAATGGTGTGAAGGCAGGGGAGGAGTAGCCTCCCCCAGCCTCTGGAAATGCTTTCTTGGGCACAGATGTGCCCAATTCTGCATAAGCCAGTCTACACCGGTTCAGGGGACCCCTTAGCCCTGCTCTGGCGCGAAACTGGACAAAGGAAAGGGGAGTGACCACTCCCCTGACCTGCACCTCCCCTGAGAGGTGTCCAGAGCTCTTCCAGTGTGCTCCAGACCTCTGCCATCTTGGAAACAGAGGTGCTGCTGGCACACTGGACTGCTCTGAGTGGCCAGTGCCACCAGGTGACGTCAGAGACTCCTTGTGATAGGCTCCTTCAGGTGTTGCTAACCTATCCTCTCTCCTAGGTAGCCAAACCCTCTTTTCTGGCTATTTAGGGTCTCTGTCTCTGGGGAAACTTTAGATAACGAATGCAAGAGCTCATCCGAGTTCCTCTGCATCTCTCTCTTCACCTTCTGCCAAGGAATCGACTGCTGACCGCGCTGGAAGCCTGCAAACCTGCAACATAGTAGCAAAGACGACTACTGCAACTCTGTAACGCTGATCCTGCCGCCTTCTCGACTGTTTTCCTGCTTGTGCATGCTGTGGGGGTAGTCTGCCTCCTCTCTGCACCAGAAGCTCCGAAGAAATCTCCCGTGGGTCGACGGAATCTTCCCCCTGCAACCGCAGGCACCAAAAAGCTGCATTACCGGTCCCTTGGGTCTCCTCTCAGCACGACGAGCGAGGTCCCTCGAATCCAGCAACTCTGTCCAAGTGACCCCCACAGTCCAGTGACTCTTCAGTCCAAGTTTGGTGGAGGTAAGTCCTTGCCTCACCTCGCTGGGCTGCATTGCTGGGAACCGCAACTTTTGCAGCTACTCCGGCCTCCGTGCACTTCCGGCGGAAATCCTTTGTGCACAGTCCAGCCTGGGTCCACGGCACTCTAACCTGCATTGCACAACCTCCGAAGTTGTTCTCCGGCGACGTGGGACTTCTTTGTGCGACTTCGGGTGAGCACCGTTTCATGCATCCTCGTAGTGCCTGTTTCTGGCATTTCTCCGGGAGCTATCTGCTGCTGAGAGAGCTCCTTGTCTCGCTCGACGTCCCCTCTCTCTTCTGGTCTAATTTGCGACCTCCTGGTCCCTCCAGGGCCACAGCAGCGTCCAAAAATGCTAACCGCATGATTTGCAGCTAGCAAGGCTTGTTGGCGCTCTGTCTGCGGGAAAACACTTCTGAACGACCCTCCACGGCGAGAGGAATCCGTCCACCAAAGGAGAAGTCTCTAGCCCTTTTTGTTCCTGCAGAAACCGCAGCTTCTTCTGTCCAGTAGAAGCTTCTTTGCACCCGCAGCTGGCATTTCCTGGGCATCTGCCCATCTCCGACTTGCTTGTGACTTTTGGACTTGGTCCCCTTGTTCCACAGGTACCCTAGATTGGAAATCCACAGTTGTTGTATTGTTGGTTTGTGTCTTTCCTGCATTATTCCTCTAACACGACTTCTTTGTCCTTAGGGGAACTTTAGTGCACTTTGCACTCACTTTTCAGGGTCTTGGGGAGGGTTATTTTTCTAACTCTCACTATTTTCTAATAGTCCCAGCGACCCTCTACAAGGTCACATAGGTTTGGGGTCCATTTTTGGTTCGCATTCCACTTTTGGAGTATATGGTTTGTGTTGCCCCTATCCCTATGTTTCCCCATTGCATCCTATTGTAACTATACATTGTTTGCACTGTTTTCTAAGACTATACTGCATATTTTTGCTATTGTGTATATATATCTTGTGTATATTTCCTATCCTCTCACTGAGGGTACACTCTGAGATACTTTGGCATATTGTCATAAAAATAAAGTACCTTTATTTTTAGTATAACTGTGTATTGTGTTTTCTTATGATATTGTGCATATGACACTAAGTGGTACTGTAGTAGCTTCACACGTCTCCTAGTTCAGCCTAAGCTGCTCTGCTAAGCTACCATTATCTATCAGCCTAAGCTGCTAGACACCCTATACACTAATAAGGGATAACTGGGCCTGGTGCAAGGTGCAAGTACCCCTTGGTACTCACTACAAGCCAGTCCAGCCTCCTACATTGGTTGTGCAGCGGTGGGATAAGTGCTTTGAGACTACTTACCACTCTTGTCATTGTACTTTTCATAAGAGAAAAATATACAAAACAAGGTCAGTGTATATACACATAGCCAAAAAGTTTTGCATTTCCTCTTTTCACTCTGTTCTAAGTGCTGAAAAGCACTTCTAAACTTTCAAAAAGTTCTTAAAAGTTTAAAAAGTTTTTTTCTCTCTTTCTAAAAAGTTCTGAAAACTTTTTTCTCTTTTTCTATCACTTTAACTCTCTCTAAAAATGTCTGGCACAGGCCAAAATGTTGATCTGTCCAAACTTGCATATGATCACCTTAGCTGGAAAGGAGCAAGGAGTCTCTGCATAGAGAGAGGTTTGAGTGTAGGGAAGAATCCTTCCTTGGAACTGTTACTTAACATGCTTAGAGAACATGATAAGGCTAAAAGTGCCCCATCTGTTGAAAAAGTAGCTAATGGTTCTCAATCTGATCCAGGGACTCCCCCAGGAAAATATTCAGGAAAGAAACTTCCAAGCCTGCCCATTACTAGACAGTCTAGCATAGTTGGTAATGATGATGAGCCACACCATACAAATAGTGTTGTCTCACATCATAGCAAAAGCATTTATTCTCACCATACTGGTAGTGATGTTTCTGTTAGCCAAGCTGTTAGGGTGGCTTCTGTAAGGGACAGGTCTCCTTCTGTTCATTCCCATCATACCTCTGTATCTAGGAATGTCCCTCCCACCAACCCTGATGACAGAATGTTAGAGAGGGAACTCAATAAGTTGAGGGTGGAACAAACCAGACTGAAGCTTAAAAAGCAACAGCTGGATTTGGATAGACAGTCTTTTGAACTAGAGAAGGAAAGACAGAAGTTGGGTTTAGATACCCATGGTGGCAGCAGCAGTATTCCCCATAGTCATCCTGCAAAAGAGCATGATTCCAGGAATCTGCACAAGATAGTTCCCCCTTATAAGGAGGGGGGTGACATTAACAAGTGGTTTGCTGCACTTGAGAGGGCCTATGTTGTACAGGATGTCCCTCAAAGGCAGTGGGCTGCTATCCTATGGCTATCATTTAGTGGAAAAGGTAGGGATAGGCTCCTTACTGTGAAAGAAAATGATGCTAATAATTTCCAAGTTCTTAAGAATGCACTCCTGGATGGTTATGGCTTAACCACTGAACAATACAGGATAAAGTTCAGAGAGACCAAAAAGGAGTCTTCACAAGACTGGGTTGATTTCATTGACCATTCAGTGAAGGCCTTGGAGGGGTGGTTACATGGCAGTAAAGTTACTGATTATGACAGCCTGTATAACTTGATCCTGAGAGAGCATATTCTTAATAATAGTGTGTCTGATTTGTTGCACCAGTACCTGGTAGACTCTGATCTGACCTCTCCCCAAGAATTGGGAAAGAAGGCAGACAAATGGGTCAGAACAAGGGTGAACAGAAAAGTTCATACAGGGGGTGACAAAGATGGCAATAAGAAGAAAGATGGTGAAAAATCTCAAGATAAGCATGGGGATAAGGGTAAAACCAAAGATCCCACTTCAAATCTTAAACACTCTTCAGAGGGTGGGGATAAAACTAATTCTTCCTCTTCTTTTCAACCTGCACACATTAAAAAGCCTTGGTGCTTTGTGTGTAAAAATAGAGGCCATAGGCCAGGGGATAAGTCCTGTCCAGGTAAACCCCCTGAGCCTACCACCACTAATACATCAAGCTCTAGTGCCCCTAGCAGTAGTGGTACTAGTGGTGGGACTGCTGGCAACAGTCAAGCAAAGGGTGTAGTTGGGTTCACTTATGGGTCCATCATAGAAACTGGGGTAGTCAGTCCCAAAACAGTTTCTGTCACACCTAGTGGCATTGGCCTTGCCACACTGGCTGCTTGTCCCCTTACAATGGATAAGTACAGGCAGACAGTTTCAATAAATGGTGTTGAGGCCTTGGCCTACAGGGACACAGGTGCCAGTATCACTTTGGTGACTGAAAACCTAGTGGCTCCTGAACAACACATCATTGGACAACAGTATAAGATTATTGATGTCCATAACTCCACTAAGTTTCTTCCCTTAGCTATAATTCAGTTTAGTTGGGGTGGAGTTACTGGCCCTAAGCAGGTGGTGGTATCACCTAGCTTACCTGTAGACTGTCTCTTAGGTAATGACCTAGAGGCCTCAGGTTGGGCTGATGTAGAGTTTTATGCCCATGCAGCCATGCTGGGCATCCCTGAGGAATTGTTCCCTCTCATTTCTACTGAAATGAAAAAGCAAAGGAGAGAAGGCCTGAAAACTCAGGATCCCTCTCCATCAACAGGTAAAAAGGGTATCACAGTATCCCCTAACCACCCTACCATTCAGGATACCATTCCTGTGGTGGGAGAAACCTCTCCTGGGGTGGCACCTGTTCCAAGGGAATCATCAGTTGGCAAAACTGTACTCCCTGAGGAAGAAGTACCTCTCTGTGGGATAACTAACATTGGTGAGAAAAAGAGCACCATTTTAGTTAACATGGAGCATCCCTCCAACCCTCCCAGAGAAACTTTAGTGCAGAAACCCTGCACTGCCTCACAACACTTAGGACAGCATCCCTGCCCTAGTGTGGAGCTCATAGGACAGCATCCCTGCCCTGCTCCAACTCAAGAGAAACAGCATCCCTGTTCTCTCTTCCAGCCATATGGACAAAATGTTTGCCCAGCTATGGCTTTTCTGAGACAGCATCCCTGTCTGGCATTTCCATCACTACAAATAGGTTCAGTGGACAATTCCCACTGCTCTAAACTAAAACTTACTGATAGAAACTCTGAAAATACATCTTCACATTGTTGCTTAGCTAAAAAACTTCAAACAGGGTGGTTTACATCCCCACATGGAAGTAACCATATAGTGGATGATAAAGGGAGTAACCAGTCTATTGCAGAGCTACTCTCTACTTATCACCACTTAGACAATAAAGTCTCAACTGGCCAAGGTTAGCCTTATTGTCCTTCGTTTGGGGGGGGGTTGTGTGAGAAAGTAGCCTCTTTCTAGCCTTGTTACCCCCACTTTTGGCCTGTTTGTGAGTGTATGTCAGGGTGTTTTCACTGTCTCACTGGGATCCTGCTAGCCAGGGCCCAGTGCTCATAGTGAAAACCCTATGTTTTCAGTATGTTTGTTATGTGTCACTGGGACCCTGCTAGTCAGGAACCCAGTGCTCATAAGTTTGTGGCCTATATGTATGTGTTCCCTGTGTGGTGCCTAACTGTCTCACTGAGGCTCTGCTAATCAGAACCTCAGTGGTTATGCTCTCTCATTTCTTTCCAAATTGTCACTAACAGGCTAGTGACCATTTTTACCAATTTACATTGGCTTACTGGAACACCCTTATAATTCCCTAGTATATGGTACTGAGGTACCCAGGGTTTTGGGGTTCCAGGAGATCCCTATGGGCTGCAGCATTTCTTTTGCCACCCATAGGGAGCTCTGACAATTCTTACACAGGCCTGCCACTGCAGCCTGAGTGAAATAACGTCCACGTTATTTCACAGCCATTTTACACTGCACTTAAGTAACTTATAAGTCACCTATATGTCTAACCTTTACCTGGTAAAGGTTAGGTGCAAAGTTACTTAATGTGAGGGCACCCTGGCACTAGCCAAGGTGCCCCCACATTGTTCAGGGCCAATTTCCCTGACTTTGTGAGTGCGGGGACACCATTACACGTGTGCACTACATATAGGTCACTACCTATATGTAGATTCTCAATGGTAACTCCGAATATGGCCATGTAACATGTCTATGATCATGGAATTGCCCCCTCTATGCCATCCTGGCATAGTTGGCACAATCCCATGATCCCAGTGGTCTGTAGCACAGACCCTGGTACTGCCAAACTGCCCTTCCTGGGGTTTCACTGCAGCTGCTGCTGCTGCCAACCCCTCAGACAGGCATCTGCCCTCCTGGGGTCCAGCCAGGCCTGGCCCAGGATGGCAGAACAAAGGACTTCCTCTGAGAGAGGGTGTTACACCCTCTCCCTTTGGAAAATGGTGTGAAGGCAGGGGAGGAGTAGCCTCCCCCAGCCTCTGGAAATGCTTTCTTGGGCACAGATGTGCCCAATTCTGCATAAGCCAGTCTACACCGGTTCAGGGGACCCCTTAGCCCTGCTCTGGCGCGAAACTGGACAAAGGAAAGGGGAGTGGCCACTCCCCTGACCTGCACCTCCCCTGGGAGGTGTCCAGAGCTCTTCCAGTGTGCTCCAGACCTCTGCCATCTTGGAAACAGAGGTGCTGCTGGCACACTGGACTGCTCTGAGTGGCCAGTGCCACCAGGTGACGTCAGAGACTCCTTGTGATAGGCTCCTTCAGGTGTTGCTAACCTATCCTCTCTCCTAGGTAGCCAAACCCTCTTTTCTGGCTATTTAGGGTCTTTGTCTCTGGGGAAACTTTAGATAAAGAATGCAAGAGCTCATCCGAGTTCCTCTGCATCTCTCTCTTCACCTTCTGCCAAGGAATCGACTGCTGACCGCGCTGGAAGCCTGCAAACCTGCAACATAGTAGCAAAGACGACTACTGCAACTCTGTAACGCTGATCCTGCCGCCTTCTCGACTGTTTTCCTGCTTGTGCATGCTGTGGGGGTAGTCTGCCTCCTCTCTGCACCAGAAGCTCCGAAGAAATCTCCCGTGGGTCGACGGAATCTTCCCCCTGCAACCGCAGGCACCATAAAGCTGCATTACCGGTCCCTTGGGTCTCCTCTCAGCATGACGAGCGAGGTCCCTCGAATCCAGCAACTCTGTCCAAGTGACCCCCACAGTCCAGTGACTCTTCAGTCCAAGTTTGGTGGAGGTAAGTCCTTGCCTCACCTCGCTGGGCTGCATTGCTGGGAGCCGCGACTTTTGCAGCTACTCCGGCCTCCGTGCACTTCCGGTGGAAATCCTTTGTGCACAGTCCAGCCTGGGTCCACGGCACTGTAACCTGCATTGCACGACCTCCTAAGTTGTTCTCCGGCGACGTGCGACTTCTTTGTGCGACTTCGGGTGAGCACCGTTTCACGCATCCTCGTAGTGCCTGTTTCTAGCACTTCTCCGGGTGCTACCTGCTGCTGAGAGGGCTCCTTGTCTCGCACGACGTCCCCTCTCTCTCCTGGTCCAATTTGCGACCTCCTGGTCCCTCCAGGGCCACAGCAGCATCCAAAAACGCTAACCGCATGATTTTCAGCTAGCAAGGCTTGTTGGCGTTCTTTCGGCGGGAAAACACTTCTGAACAACTCTCCACGGCAAGAGGGATCCGTCCACCAAAGGAGAAGTCTCTAGCCCTTTTTGTTCCTGCAGAAACTGCAGCTTCTTCTGTCCAGTAGAAGCTTCTTTGCACCCACAGCTGGCATTTCCTGGGCATCTGCCCATCTCCGACTTGCTTGTGACTTTTGGACTTGGTCCTCTTGTTCCACAGGTACCCTAGATTGGAAATCCACAGTTGTTGCATTGTTGGTTTGTGTCTTTCCTGCATTATTCCTCTAACACGACTTCTTTGTCCTTAGGGGAACTTTAGTGCACTTTGCACTCACTTTTCAGGGTCTTGGGGAGGGTTATTTTTCTAACTCTCACTATTTTCTAATAGTCCCAGCGACCCTCTACAAGGTCACATAGGTTTGGGGTCCATTCGTGGTTCGCATTCCACTTTTGGAGTATATGGTTTGTGTTGCCCCTATCCCTATGTTTCCCCATTGCATCCTATTGTAACTATACATTGTTTGCACTGTTTTCTAAGACTATACTGCATATTTTTGCTATTGTGTATATATATCTTGTGTATATTTCCTATCCTCTCACTGAGGGTACACTCTGAGATACTTTGGCATATTGTCATAAAAATAAAGTACCTTTATTTTTAGTATAACTGTGTATTGTGTTTTCTTATGATATTGTGCATATGACACTAAGTGGTACTGTAGTAGCTTCACACGTCTCCTAGTTCAGCCTAAGCTGCTCTGCTAAGCTACCATTATCTATCAGCCTAAGCTGCTAGACACCCTATACACTAATAAGGGATAACTGGGCCTGGTGCAAGGTGCAAGTACCCCTTGGTACTCACTACAAGCCAGTCCAGCCTTCTACAGGTACCCCCTCTGTCTCCTCCTCCAAGTGACAACATGCTGGTCCCTCCTGGCCCACAGCAGCACCCAAAAACTACTACTGTGACCCTTGCAGCTAGCAAGGCTTGCTTGCGGTCTTTCTGCGTGGGAACACATCTGCAAGCTTCATCGCGACGTGGGACATCCATCCTCCAAAGGGAAAGTTCCTAGTCCTCTTCTGTCTTGCAGAGCTCCAAGCTTCTTTCAACCGGTGGCAGCTTCCTTGCACCCTCAGCTGGCATTTCCTGGGCTCCTGCTCACTCTCGACACTGTCGCGACTATTGGACTTGGTCCCCTTGTCTTACAGGTACTCAGGTCCGGAAATCCACTGTTGTTGCATTGCTGGTGTTTTTTCTTCCTGCAGAATCCCCCTATCACGACTTCTGTGCTCTCTGGGGGTAGTAGGTGCATTTTACACCTACCTTTCAAGGTCTTGGGGTGGACTATTTCTCTAACCCTCACTGTTTTCTTACAGTCCCAGTGACCCTCTACAAGCTCACATAGGTTTGAGGTCCATTCGTGGTTCGCATTCCACTTTTGGAGTATATGGTTTGTGTTGCCCCTCTACCTCTGTGCTCCTATTGCAATCTATTGTAATTCTACACTGTTTGCATTACTTTTCATGCTATTACTTACCTAATTTTGGTTTGTGTACATATATCTTGTGTATATAACTTATCCTCATAGTGAGGGTACTCACTGAGATACTTTTGGCATATTGTCATAAAAATAAAGTACCTTTATTTTTAGTAACTCTCTTTATTGTGTTTTCTTATGATATTGTGCATATGATATAAGTGGTGTAGTAGGAGTTTTACATGTCTCCTAGTTCAGCCTAAGCTGCTTTGCCATAGCTACCTTCTATCAGCCTAAGCTGCTAGAAACACCTCTTCTACACTAATAAGAGATAACTGGACCTGGCACAAGGTGTAAGTACCTCTGGTACCCACTACAAGCCAGGCCAGCTTCCTACATTGGTTGTGCAGCGGTGGGATAAGTACTTGTAACTACTTACCACTTTGTCATTGTGTACTTTTCATAAGAGGATCATATACAAAACAGTTCAGTGTATGTACACTTAACCAAAAAGTTTTGCTTTTCTTCTCTTAAGCTTTTTACAAAGTTCTGAAAAGTTTTCTAAAACTTTAAAAGTTTTCTAAAAAATAGAAAAAGTTTTTTTCTCTGTTCTTTAAAAAAGTTCTGAAACTTTGTCTTCCTTCTCACTATCTCTAAACCTCCTGTTATTATGTCTGTGGTAGATTGTACTCTTAAAATGGTCAATACTACTTATGACAATTTAAATTACAAGAGCCTAAGGAGTCTCTGCGTAGAGAGAGGTTTAGTGATAGGAAAGAACCCTACAAAAGAGTTTCTATTTAACATGCTTATTGTGAATGATGAGTCTTAAGTAGGCACATCAAATGAGAGGTTAATAGAAGGTTCCCATTCTGACTCAGGGGATCTCCTTGAGGGAGGTGGGGAGGGTTCTGAACAGGATCTGCCCCCTAGCAGGACACCCAGTAATGGTGGTAGTAATGGAGGTTACCATCACAGTAGGGAAGTCTTTATTCCTAGAGGCCAAGTTGCTAGGGTTCAGTCAGTTAGGGACAGATCCCCCTCTGTGGTTTCCAATTTGTCTTCTGTGTCCAAGCATTACCAACCCACCCACCCTGAGGATAACTTGTTAGAAAGGGAACTCAAAAAGTTGAGGGTTGAAGAGACCAGACTGAAGCGTAAACAGCAACAGCTGGCCTTACATAGGGAATCCCTAGACCTGGAGAAGGGAAGACAGAGATTGGGGTTTGGACCCCATGGCGGCAGCAACAGTATTCCTGAAAGTAATCCTGTTAGAGAGCATTATTCCAGGAATCTGCACAAGATAGTTCCCCCTTACAAGGAGGGGGATGACATCAACAAGTGGTTTGCTACACTTGAGAGGGCCTGTATGGTACAGGGGGTCCCTCAAGGCAGTGGGCTGCTATATTGTGGCTATCTTTCACTGGAAAGGGTAGGGATAGGCTCATTACTGTTAGAGAAAGTGAAGCTAACAATTTTGTAGTTTTGAAGGATGCACTCTTGGATGGATTTGGCTTAACCACTGAACAATACAGGATTAAGTTCAGAGACACCAGAAAAGAGTCCCCCCAAGACTGGACAGACTTTGTAGACTGTTCAGTGAAGGCCTTGGAGTGGGGGTGACATGGCAGTAGAGTATCTGACTATGAAACCCTATATAATCTTATTCTGAGGGAGCATATTCTGAATAAGTGTGTGTCTGACTTGTTACACCAGTATCTAGTGGACTCAGATCTGACCTCTCCCCAAGAATTGGGAAAGAAGGCAGACAAATGGGTCACACAGGGGGTGACAAGGATGACAAGAAGAAGGATGGTAAGCCTGACAAGGGTGGGGACAAAAGTAAAACTGAGTCTTCATCAGGCCCACAAAAATCCTCTGGTGGGGGTGGTGGGTCCAAATCCTCTTCCAATAATCATCCTAAAAAGCCTTGGTGTTATTTGTGTAAAGTCAAAGGCCATTGGACAACTGATGCCAGTTGTCCAAAGAAAAACACCAAACCTCCCACTACCACAACCCCTACTGCAAATTCTAGTGCCCCTAGTAATAGCAGTGGTGGTGAGAGCAAACCTACAAATAGCCGATCAAAGGGAGTAGCTGGGCTCACTATTGGTAATGTAGTTGGGGTTGTTCTTGTTAGGGAGACCACAGAGGCTGTGTTAGTCTCTGAAGGTGCCATTGATTTGGCCACCTTGGTTGCTTGTCCCCCTAATATGGATAAGTACAAGCAACTTCCCCTAATAAATGGTGTTGAGGTTCAGGCCTACATGGACACAGGTGCCAGTGTTACCATGGTAATAGAGAAACTGGTCCACCCTGAACAACTCCTACTTGGTCAGCAGTACCAAGTGACAGACGCTCATAATAACACTCTTAGCCACCCCATGGCTGTAGTGAATCTCAACTGGGGGGGCGTTACTGGTCCAAAGAAAGTTGTGGTTGCCTCAGATTTACCTGTAGACTGTCTACTAGGAAATGATTTAGAGACATCAGCTTGGGCAGAAGTGGAGTTGGAGGCTCATGCAGCAATACTGGCCATTCCTGGGTATATTTTTGCTTTGACAAGGGCTCAGGCCAAAAAGCAAAAAGGACAGGGTAACTTGAAACCTGGAACAATGGACCAAGTGATCCCTAAAGCTAGGGGTAGCAAGGGTAAATCCCTACCCACTATCCCTCCCTCTACAGAAGATTCTTCTTCTGAGGAAGAAGAATTTCCTCCCTGTGCAGAACCTTCACCAGATGAGCTGGCAGCAGACACTGCTGAGCTTTTGGGTGGAGAGGGGCCTGCCAGGGAAGAGCTGAGTGTGGCACAGCAAACCTGACCCACATTAGAGGGTCTCAGACAGCAAGCTGTCAACCAGCAAAATGGGGATGTCAGTGACTCACATAGAGTTTACTGGGAGGACAACCTCTTGTACACCGAGGCAAGGGACCCAAAACTTGGAGCAGCCAGGAGATTGGTCATTCCTCTGCAGTGCAGAGAGTTCCTCCTAACTCTTGCACATGACATTCCTTTGGCTGGGCATTTGGGCCAGATCAAAACATGGGGAAGGCTAGTCCCCCTGTTTCACTGGCCTAGGATGTCAGAGGACACTAAAGATTTTTGAAAGTCTTTTGTGACCTGCCAAGCCAGTGGCAAGACTGGTGGCACTCCAAAGGCTCCCCTTATTCCACTACCTGTGGTTGGGGTGCCCTTTGAAAGGGTAGGGGTTCACATAGTTGGCCCCCTTGACCCTCCTAATGCTTCAGGCAATAGGTTTATCTTGGTGGTTGTGGACCATGCCACAAGATATCCTGAAGCAATTCCTCTAAGGACCACTACAGCTCCTGCAGTGGCAAAGGCCCTCCTAGGAATCTTTTCCAGGGTGGGTTTCCCTAAAGAGGTTGTATCAGACAGGGGTAGCAACTTTATATCTGCATACTTGAAAGCAATGTGAAAGGAGTGTGGTGTTACCTACAAGTTCACCACTCCTTATCATCCACTGACTAATGGACTGGTAGAGAGGTTTAATAAAACTCTCAAAGGTATGATAATGGGACTCCCTGAAAAACTCAGGAGGAGATGGGATGTCCTGTTACCTTACCTCCTTTTTGCTTACAGGGAGGTACCCCAAAAAGGAGTGGGCTTCAGCCCCTTTGAATTCCTCTTTGGACACCCTGTAAGAGGTCCACCAACACTTGTGAAGGAGGGTTGGGAACAACCTTTAAAAGCTCCCAAACAAGACATAGTGGACTATGTACTTGGCCTAAGATCCAGAATGGCTGAGTACATGAAAAAGGCCAGTAAAAACCTTCAGGCCAGCCAGGAGCTGCAAAAGCAATGGCATGACCAGAAGGCTGTTCTAATCCAGTACCAACCAGGACAGAAGGTATGGGTATTGGAGCCTGTGGCTCCAAGGGCACTCCAAGATAAATGGAGTGGACCCCATCTCATTGTTGAAAAGAAGGGTGAGGTTACCTATCTGGTAGACCTAGGCACTGCTAGGAGTCCCCTTAGGGTGATTCATTTCAACCGCCTGAAACCCTATTATGGGGGTTATTACAACTTTGGAGGAGGTGTTAATCCGTCCCAAAAGTGACGGTAAATTGACGGATATACCACCAGCCGTATTACAAGTCCATTATAGCCTATGGAACTCGTAATACGGCTGGTGGTATATCCGTCACTTTACCGTCACTTTTGGGACAGATTAACACCTCATCCAAAGTTGTAATAACCCCCTATGACAGGTCTGATCTCACCCTGCTCATGGCAGCAGATGAGGGACAGGAAGAAGAGAGTGACCCTCTCCCTGATCTCTTTTCCACCAATGAATCTGATGCTTTAGTGGAGGGAGTAGTTTTGGCAGACTGTCTTACTGCAGAACAGAAAGACAACTGCATAAATCTCCTTGGACAATTCTCTGACCTCTTTTCAATAGTGCCAGGAACAACGTCCTGGTGTGAACACACAATTGATACTGGAGACAGCTTGCCAGTCAAAAGTAAAATCTATAGACAGCCTGACCATGTCAGGGACTGCATAAAACAAGAGGTGCAGAAAATGCTTGATCTAGGAGTGGTTGAACCTTCTGAAAGCCCATGGGTGAGTCCTGTGGTGCTTGTACCAAAGCCTCACTCAAAAGATAGAAAAAGGGAGATGAGTTTTGTGTAGCCTACAGAAGTTTCAATCAGGTAACAAAAACTGATGCTCACCCTATACCCAGGGCAGCTGAGCTCATAGATACACTGGCATCTGCCAAGTATCTTTGCACCTTTGATTTGACTGCAGGGTATTGGCAGATCAAATTGACTGAGGATGCTAAACCTAAAACTGCATGTTCAACTATAGGAGGGCCCTACCAATTTACAGTGATGCCCTTTGGTTTGAAAAATGCACCTGCCACTTTTCAGAGATTTTTGAACACAGTCCTGCAAGGGTTGGAGGCTTTTAGTGCATCATATCTAGATGATATAGCTGTTACGACTCTGTCATCCCATTTCGAGGGGGCACTGTAAGGGGACTGTCGGAAGCCTGAGAATCACCTTAAACACTTATCTAGAGTCCCTTGCTGACTCCTGTTTGTTTCTCTTTTCTCCACGGTACACTTGTGTAGTACTACATTTGCTTCCTGGGACTGCAAATCCCATAATGCACAGCCTGGTAGTCAGGAAAGCCCGGATTCTGTTTCCCATTGTTTTCTATGGGAGAAGTCCAGTTGCTCCTTTTCACTGGATCCTCTCCTCCAGGACTTGCAAGTGTCTGAAACTACACACACCTGAGACCTCTCCTGTGCAGCCCAGCTTGGAACTGCTTATAAGCAGCCATTTCCTCAAGATCCCCGTCGTGCATTGGAGTTCAATTCCTTTGTGTTACAGAGCCTTTGTCGGATGGTGTTCCAGTTTTGTTCCTGTTCTGTTCCAGCTTGATCCTGTTTCCTGTTTCTCTGCCCTGCTCCTGATTGTTCCAGCCAGAGTCTGCTCCCTATCTCTTAGCCTTGTACCTGTTTGTTTCCTCCAGAGCCTGCTCCCTGTTTCTCTGCCTTGCTCCTGCCTTGTTTCAGCCTGAACCTTCTCTCTGTTTCCCAGTCCTGTTTACTGCTCATTTCCTACTCCCTGTATTCCAGCCCTGTCCTTGCCTGTCCCAGCCAGAGCCTGCTCTTAGTTTCCCAGTCCTGTCTCTGTTTGTTCCAGCCAGAAGTTTGCACCCTGTTTTCAAGTCCTAGTCCCGCCTTTGCTTCAGCCTGAGCCTGTTCCTAGTTCTTGCCTCTGCCTCTTAGTTTGTTCCCTTACGTTTCTGTTTCTTCTTGGTTATTTCTGTCTGGTAAGTGTTCTATCAGTCTTCACCAGTGTATAAGTGTCCTCCTTAGTTCTGGGGTTGGCTCCTGGTTTCCAGGAGGCAGCAACTCCAGCCCCCATCCTTTTCCAGTGTTATACCTTGTCTTTCGTGCCTAACAGTGACGGTGTGCTATTGCTGTTTTCTCAGGAATCGCCACTGTGTTTCCAGCTGGACCCACAAGAGCGTGTCTTGTGAATGTAAGTACTTTCCTTGTCTGTGCTCTAGGGTCCAGAGACAGAATCACTTTTGCTGCCTCCTTTCTATGGGGCTGGCAGGGTGACTATCTGTAAGAGCAAACTGCACAGAGGCATTGACATTCCCTGTCACTGTGGGAGGTTCTGCGCCTTACTCTGTGTACAACCCCAGCGTGTTTGTCCATTAGTAATCTTTTTCCTGTTTGTTCACACAAGGGTTGCTCTGCTTTTACTTTCCTGTGCCTGTTCATAGCTGTCCTTTCCGTGTATGCCTTTAGCTGCTCTTCTTTCCCAGTATACCACCTCTTTAGGATATTCGGTGACCTCAAGGGGTGTCCCAACCAGAGTCCTGATCAGACCCGCCCGAAACCGTGACAGAATGCATGACCCAAACATTTCAAGCTCCCCAGTCAGTAAAGGCATGCAGAGACCTAAAATGTTTCCCTATCATGTTAAGACACTCCTTTCTAAACCTATACATTCTATGAAGACCTCTAAAAAAGACCTTAGTTTAAAGGATAGACTTGTTAAAGAAAATCAAAGATTGCAAATTCAGTACTACATTGCGTGGCTTGCTGATCCACCAATGTTCAACTATTATCATATCTGTGATTATGACCCCAATCCCTGTCTGTAGAAGAATTACAAAGAAATAATGAGTTTTTGGAGATTCTAGTGCCTGAAACAGGGGAGAATGTCCCTAACAGTAAAAGAGCTCTTGCTACCTCTGCACAAGACACTTACTCACAAGAAAAACTGGTTAATTCCTTGCCTCATGCTAGTGCATCCCAAGTTCACTTCGAGGACTCTGCCAAAACAAAGAAACCTGATACTGTTCAAGAAGCCACACTAGAGATTCCCTTGTTTTCTGTTGAGTGCTTCAGCCCATGTAGGCCAGTTTCTCAGAATTCAAAGTGCAGTGCTGACTCTTATAAAGACCCACCAGTCCCTCAGAGCTTTCAAGTCAGCAGGATAAACTCTGTATCAAAGGGATCAGTAAAGAGTGTGGGATTCCTTAGTTCAACTCAAAAGGCTTGTGCTCTTCCCAAACAGGATGATAATACACCAGTCTCAATCCCTAAAAGCTCTGCTAAACCCTTTTCTATTCTGAGTGGGTTTGATAACAATATGGACATACACACACTAAAAGAGCAGTTTTGGCAGATTAAAAGGCAGATATTGGACTTCTATGATGAATATGCTGTAATGTACACAAGAAATCGTGCACATGGGCTCTTTTCATCAATGCATATTTCACTGTTGCCAGAACCAGACATTCTGTTTATCTGTAAGGTAGAAGTAACAGAGCAGCTGATGGAAACTACTGCAAGGCAATTTGAAAACCTGAAAAAAGAAAATGATCACCAGCTTTGGCTTAAAGAACAGTATGCTACTTTGTGTGCCTCTCCAAAGACTTCTATAGAGCAGATTGTCCCTTCTACTAATGACAGTCAAAAGACAGCTCCAGTTATAAATATATCAGCCTCTTCTTCAGACTCTCTCTCAGCCTGTAGTTCTCCAGTGAAAATTCCTGTACAGTTGACTGAATTTCTCAAATCTCTGAGAGATTTGACACCTCTTGATTCAAAGGACGGATCAGAATCTTCAGAAGGAAGTGTCTCAGCCCCTCTATCAGAACAAATAAAGCCAAAGGAAGAAGAGAGTTCTGATGCAGACTCCAATAGCTGCACCTTAAGAAACCAAGATATGACTTTACTGGAGATTAATGGCAAGTTGTGCAACAGTGTTGAAGAATCTGAATCTAGTGATGACAGTGGTTCCTGCCTTGCCGTGAACAAACCTGCAGATAGTGCTGTTCAAATGGCGCACACACCAGAATTTTCAGATTATGGGGATACTCCTGCCCTTTCAAACACTATCATAGAATTTTCAGATAATGAAGAGACAGTTCCTATTTCAAGTGAACTAATGGATTTTTCTGACCGTGAAGAAATACTCGCAATTACTAAGAATGTAATGGACTTCTCAGAAAGTTTAAAAATCGCTTCTGTGTCAAAGCAAACCGTGGAGATTTCAGACAAGGAAGAAAGCCAGCAATCTGAAACTAAACAGCCTGTCATAAGAAATGAGAGCCTTCTCCTAGAACTGGACACAGTTGCAGCCTCAACCACTGATCCTGACTTACTGTCCCTTGCCACTGTGTATCCTGTTTCCAGCTCAACGGTTACTGAAGAACAGATCTTTGATCTACCGGTATCTGATCTTGATGTAAACCCAGCCACACCAATGTCACCTGCTGTGTCCCTGAAATTAAAGACCCCTGAAAACCAGCAATCTGAAACAAAAGCTCAAGTACTGAAAGATGTAATATTTCCCACTAAAGCTAAAGACTTGAATTTGAATCTTGTATTCGAAGATCTGATGATAAGTACTGTTCTTAGTGTTTTATTGCAAGAAACCATCATCAATTCAAAGGCTAGAGCTGAAAATTTAGGTAACAGTGTAAAGGTGATTTCTGAAGAGACTCCTGCTCTATTTCTTTCCAAAGAACAACCTTTTAATGTTAACAGAGTTGAAGATCAACTATCTGTAGTAGAAACGCCTTGCAAAGAAACCATTTCTGATACCACAAACACACCACAGGGCACTTGCAATGAAGAAATCCCAGTATTGTCTGAAGATCACCCTAAAGAATTAGTTTGTGGAACTTCTACATTTTCAGATGTTAATCCAGTTTCTAAAGACATGAAAACTCTTGTTGCTCCTGAATTTGATACTCCGAAGTCATCCAAGATGAAAGAAAATCAGACTTTTTCATGTTTACCTTGAGAACACCAGTTACCCATGTCTCCCAAGTCTCTATGCTTTGCAAGCCTCAGACCACAACCATTGCATACACTGCTGCAGAAACTGACATATCCTGCTTGTTGGAAGGTGTTACAGACCTGACAGTTACTAATACGCCAATTATCTCCTCCAAAGAAGAAAGTATTGAACAGGAAACTAATGTCATAAAGAATACCGCCCATAATGCCATTCCAGATCTCCTTGCTCCTGAATCCACTTCACCAGAAACCAACTCCATGCACTCCTCCAATATCACTCGAACAATAAAGAGGAAAGACATCGGAGCCCATATGGGTATTAATACATGCTTTCTCATTGGAAGATTCACCTATGGCAGGACTGTAAACTTATCCACCAAGGTTGGTGTTGGATTTTCTTGCTGTGGCTTTTCCTCTTCAACTTTTTTCAGCCAAAGGATCACCTTATCTTCTTGAGCAGACTGGTGGGAGGGGGTATACTGTTACGACTCTGTCATCCCATTTCGAGGGGGCACTGTAAGGGGACTGTCGGAAGCCTGAGAATCACCTTAAACACTTATCTAGAGTCCCTTGCTGACTCCTGTTTGTTTCTCTTTTCTCCACGGTACACTTGTGTAGTACTACATTTGCTTCCTGGGACTGCAAATCCCATAATGCACAGCCTGGTAGTCAGGAAAGCCCGGATTCTGTTTCCCATTGTTTTCTATGAGAGAAGTCCAGTTGCTCCTTTTCACTGGATCCTCTCCTCCAGGACTTGCAAGTGTCTGAAACTACACACACCTGAGACCTCTCCTGTGCAGCCCAGCTTGGAACTGCTTATAAGCAGCCATTTCCTCAAGATCCCCATCGTGCATTGGAGTTCAATTCCTTTGTTGTTACAGAGCCTTTGTCAGATGGTGTTCCAGTTTTGTTCCTGTTCTGTTCCAGCTTGATCCTGTTTCCTGTTTCTCTGCCCTGCTCCTGATTGTTCCAGCCAGAGTCTGCTCCCTATCTCTTAGCCTTGTACCTGTTTGTTTCTTCCAGAGCCTGCTCCCTGTTTCTCTGCCTTGCTCCTGCCTTGTTTCAGCCTGAACCTTCTCTCTGTTTCCCAGTCCTGTTTACTGCTCATTTTCTACTCCCTGTATTCCAGCCCTGTCCTTGCCTGTCCCAGCCAGAGCCTGCTCTCAGTTTCCCAGTCCTGTCTCTGTTTGTCCCAGCCAGAAGTTTGCACCCTGTTTTCAAGTCCTAGTCCCGCCTTTGCTTCAGCCTGAGCCTGTTCCTAGTTCTTGCCTCTGCCTCTTAGTTTGTTCCCTTCCGTTTCGGTTTCTTCTTGGTTATTTCTGTCTGGTAAGTGTTCTATCAGTCTTCACCAGTGTATAAGTGTCCTCCTTAGTTCTGGGGTTGGCTCCTGGTTTCCAGGAGGCAGCAACTCCAGCCCCCATCCTTGTCCAGTGTTATACCTTGTCTTTCGTGCCTAACAGTGACGGTGTGCTATTGCTGTTTTCTCAGGAATCGCCACTGTGTTTCCAGCTGGACCCACAAGAGCGTGTCTTGTGAATGTAAGTACTTTCCTTGTCTGTGCTCTAGGGTCCAGAGACAGAATCACTTTTGCTACCTCCTTTCTATGGGGCTGGCAGGGTGACTATCTGTAAGAGCAAACTGCACAGAGGCATTGACATTCCCTGTCACTGTGGGAGGTTCTGCGCCTTACTCTGTGTACAACCCCAGCGTGTTTGTCCATTAGTAATCTTTTTCCTGTTTGTTCACACAAGGGTTGCTCTGCTTTTACTTTCCTGTGCCTGTTCATAGCTGTCCTTTCCGTGTATGCCTTTAGCTGCTCTTCTTTCCCAGTATACCACCTCTTTAGGATATTCGGTGACCTCAAGGGGTGTCCCAACCAGAGTCCTGATCAGACCCGCCCAATACAGTGACAATAGCTGTCTTTAGCTCCACCTGGGATAAGCACATGGTCCACCTTTGGAAAGTTTTGGAGGCCCTGCAAAAGGCAGGCCTCACTATCAAGGCCTCAAAGTGCCAGATAGGGCAGGGTAAGGTGGTTATCTGGGACACCTGGTAGATGGAGAACAGATTGCACCACTTCAGGGGAAAATCCAGACAATCATGGATTGGGTTCCCCCTACAACTCAGACCCAGGTGAGAGCCTTCTTCGGCCTCACAGGGTATTACAGGAGATTCATTAAAAACTATGGCTCCATAGCAGCCCCTCTTAATGATCTCACTAGTAAGAAGATGCCTAAAAAGGAATTATGGACAGCTGGCTGTCAGAAAGCTTTTGAGGAGCTCAAACAGGCCATGTGCTCGGCACCTGTCCTAAAAAACCCATGTTACTCCAAGAAATTCATTGTTCAAACTGATGCATCTGAATTAGGGGTAGGGGCAGTCTTATCACAACTCAATTCTGAGGACCAGGATCAACCAGTTGCTTTTATCAGCAGAAGGTTGACCCCTAGAGAAAAGCGTTGGTATGCCCTAGAGAGGGAGGCCTTTGCTGTAGTCTAGGAACTGAAAAAGTTGAGGCCATACCTGTTTGGCACTCACATTATTGTTCAGCCAGACCACAAACCTTTACTTTGGATAAAACAAATGAAAGGTGAAAACCCTAAATTGTTAAGGTGGTCCATATCTCTACAGGGAATGGACTATACAGTGGAACATAGACCTGGGAGTACCCACTCCAATGCAGATGGACTCTCCAGATATTTCCACTTAGACAATGAAGACTCGTCAGGTCATGGCTAGTCTTATTGTCCTTCGTTTAGGGGGTTGTGTAGGAAAGTACCATCTTGCCTGGCATGTTACCCCCATATTTCACTGTATATATGTTGCTTTAGTCTATGTGTCACTGGGACCCTGCCAGGCAGGGCCCCAGTGCTCATAAGTATGTGCCCTGTATGTGTTCTCTGTGTGATGCCTAACTGTCTCACTGAGGCTCTGCTAACCAGAACCTCAGTGGTTATGCTCTCTCTGCTTTCCAAAATTGTCACTAACAGGCTAGTGACTAAATTTACCAATTCACATTGGCATACTGGTACACCCAGATAATTCCCTAGTATATGGCACTGAGGTACCCAGGGTATTCGTGTTCCAGGAGATCCCTATGGTCTGCAGCATTTCTTTTGCCACCCATAGGGAGCTCTGACAATTCTTACACAGGCCTGCCAGTGCAGCCGGCATGAAATAACGTCCATGTTATTTCACAGCAAATTACCACTGCACTTAAGTAACTTATAAGTCACCTATATGTCTAACCTTCACCTGGTGAAGGTTGGGTGCAAAGTTACTCAGTGTGTGGGCACCCTGGCACTGGCCAAGGTTCCCCCACATCGTGCAGGGCAAATTCCCCGTATTTTGTGAGTGTGGGGACACCATTACACGTGTGCCCTATACATAGGTCACTACCTATGTATAGCGTCACAATGGTAACTCCGAACATGGCCATGTAACATGACTAAGATCATGGAATTGTCACGCCAATACCATTCTGGTATTGGGGGACAATTCCATGAACCCCGGGTCTCTAGCACAGAACCCGGGTACTGCCAAACTGCCTTTCCGGAGTCTCCACTGCAGCTGCTGCTGCTGCCAACCCCTCAGACAGGTTTCTGCCCTCCTGGGGTCCAGACAGCCCTGGCCCAGGAAGGCAGAACAAAGGATTTCCTCTGAGAGAGAGTGTTACATCCTCTCCTTTTGGAAATAGGTGTGAAGGCTGGGGAGGAGTAGCCTCCCCCAGCCTCTGGAAATGCTTTGATGGGCACAGATGGTGCCCATCTCTGCATAAGCCAGTCTACACCAATTTAGGGATCCCCCCAGCCCTACCTGGCATGAAACTGGAGAAAGGAAAGGGGAGTAACCACTCCCCTGACCTGCACCTCCCAGGGGAGGTGCCCAGAGCTCCTCCAGTGTGTCCCAGACCTCTGCCATCTTGGAAACAGAGGTGTTGGGGCACACTGGACTTCTCTGAGTGGCCAGTGCCATCAGGTGACGTCAGAGGCTCCTTCTGATAGGCTCTTACCTCTCTTGGTAGCCAATCCTCCTTCCTTGGTAGCCAAACATCCTTTTCTGGCTATTTAGGGTCTCTGCTTTGGGGAATTCGTCAGATAATGAATGCAAGAGATCACCAGAGTTCCTCTGCATCTCCCTCTTCACCATCTACCAAAGGATCGACCGCTGACTGTTCAGGACGCCTGCAAAACCGCTACAAAGTAGCAAGACGACTACTAGCAAGACTGTAGCGACTCATCCTGCCGGCTTTCTCGACTGTTTTCCTGGTGGTGCATGCTCTGGGGGTAGCCTGCCTTCACCCTGCACCAGAAGCTCCGAAGAAATCTCCCATGGGTCGACGGAATCTTCCCCCTGCTAACGCAGGCACCAAAAGACTGCATCACTGGTCCTCTGGGTCCCCTCTCATCCTGACAAGCGTGGTCCCTGGAACTCAGCAACTCTGTCCAAGTGACTCCCATAGTCCAGTGACTCTTCAGTCCAAGTTTGGTAGAGGTAAATCCTTGCCTCCCCAAGCTAGACTGCATTGCTGGGTACTGCGTGATTTGCAGCTGCTCTGGCTCCTGCGCACTCTTCCAGGATTTCCTTTGTGCACAGCTAAGCCTGGGTCCCCGACACTCTATCCTGCAGTGCACAACCTTCTGAGTTATCCTCCGGCGTCGTGGGACTCCCTTTTGTGACTTCGCGTGGACTCCGGTTCACTTACCTTCCAAGTGCCAGTTCATGTACTTTTGCGTGGCAGCCTGCTTTTGTGAGGGCTCCCTGAGTTGCTGGGCACCCCTTCTGTCTCCTCATCCAAGTGACGACATCCTGGTTCCTCCTGGCCCACAGCAGCACCCAAAAACCTCTACCATGACCCTTGCAGCTAGCAAGGCTAGTTTGCGGTCTTTCTGCGTGGGAACACATCTGCAAGCTTCATCGCGATGTGGGACATCCATCCTTTAAAGGGGAAGTTCATAGTCCTCTGCTTTCTTGCAGAACTACAAGGTTCTTCCAACCGGTGGCAGCTTCCTTTCACCCTCAGCTGGCATTTCCTGGGCTCCTGCCCACTCTCGACACTGTGGCGACTATTGGACTTGCTCCCCTTGTCTTACAGGTAACTCAGGTCCGGAAATCCACTGTTGTTGCATTGCTGGTGTTTGTCCTTCCTGCAGAATCCCCCTATCACGAATTCTGTGCTCTCTGGGGGTAGTAGGTGCACTTTACACCTACCTTTCAGGGTCTTGGGGTGGGCTATTTCTCTAACCCTCACTGCTTTCTTACAGTCCCAGCGACCCTCTACAAGCTCACATACGTTTGGGGTCCATTCGTGGTTCGCATTCCACTTTTGGAGTATATGGTTTGTGTTGCCCCTATACCTATGTGCTCCTATTGCAATCTATTGTAATTCTACACTGTTTGCATTACTTTTCTTGCTATTACTTACCTAATTTTGATTTGTGTACATATATCTTGTGTATATACCTTATCCTCATACTGAGGGTACTCACTGAGATACTTTTGGCATATTGTCATAAAAATAAAGTACCTTTATTTTTAGTAGCTCTGTGTATTGTGTTTTCTTATGATATTGTGCATATGATATAAGTGGTATAGTAGGAGCTTTACGTGTCTCCTAGTTCAGCCTAAGCTGCTGTGCCATAGCTAGCTTCTATCAGCCTAAGCTGCTAGAAACACCTCTTCTACACTAATAAGGGATAACTGGACATAGCACAAGGTGTAAGTACCTCTGGTACCCACTGCAAGCCAGGCCAGCCTCCTACAACGACTACCAGCAACATTGTAGCGCCTCATCCTGACTGCTTTCTCGACTGTTTCCTGGTGGTGTATAGCTGGCACTGATGTGAGTGTTGTCTCACATCACAGTAAAAGTGTTCATTCTCATCATAGTAGGAGTGTTCATTCTGTTAGCCAGGTTGTTAGAGTGCCATCTGTTAGGGCCAGGTCTCCTTCTGTTCAATCTCAGCATACTTCTGTTTCTAGACATGCCTCTCCCACCCACCCTGATGACAGAATTTTAGAAAGGGAGCTCAATAGATTGAGAGTGGAACAATCCAGACTGAAGCTCAAGAAGCAACAGCTGGATTTAGATAGGCAGTCCTTAGAGATAGAAAGAGAAAGACAGAAACTGTGATTTGAATCCCATGGTGGCAGCAGCAGTATTCCAAATAGTCATCCTGCAAAAGAGCATGATTCTAGGAATATGTACAAGATAGTTCCCCCTTATAAGGAGGGGGATGACATTAACAAGTGGTTTGCTGCACTTGAGAGGGACTGTGTTGTACAAGATGTCCCTCAAAGGCAGTGGGCTGCTATCCTATGGCTATCATTTAGTGGAAAGGGTAGGGATAGGCTCCTTACTGTGAACAAAAGTGATGCCAATAATTTTGCAGTTCTTAAGAATGCACTCCTGGATGGTTATGGCTTAACCACTGAACAGTACAGGATGAAGTTCAGAGAAACCAAAAAGCAGTCTTCACAAGACTGGGTAGACTTTGTTGACCATTCAGTGAAGGCCTTGGAGGGGTGGTTACATGGCAGTAAAGTTACTGATTATGAAAGCCTGTATAACTTAATCCTGAGAGAGCATATTCTTAGTAATTGTGTGTCTGATTTGTTACACCAGTACCTGGTAGACTCTGATCTGACCTCTCCCCAAGAATTCGGAAAGAAGGCAGACAAATGGGTCAGAGCAAGGGTGAACAGAAAAGTTCATACAGGGGGTGACAAAGATGGCAAGAAGAAGGATGGTAAGTCTTCTGACAAGGGTGGGGACAAATCTAAAAATGAGTCTTCATCAGGTCCACAAAAATACTCTGGTGGGGGTGGTGGGTCCAAATCCTCTTCAAATCAAAACAAAGAAAAGAAACCATGGCGCTCTTTATGTAAAATAAAAGGCCATTGGACAACAGATCCCAGTTGTCCAAAGAAAAGCACCAAGCCTCCTACCACTACAACCCCTACTGCTACACCTAGTGTCCCTACTAATAGCAGTGGTGGTGGGAGGAAACCTACTAATAGCCAATCCAAGGGAGTAGCTGGGCTCACTTTTGGTAACTTAGTTGGGGTTGTTCTGATTAGGGAGACCACAGAGGCTGTGTTAGTCTCTGAGGGGGCTATTGATTTAGCCACCTTGGTTGCTTGTCCCCTTAACATGGATAAGTACAAGCAACTACCCCTAATAAATGGTGTTGAGGTTCAGGCCTACAGGGACACAGGTGCCAGTGTTACAATGGTAATAGAGAAACTGGTCCACCCTGAACAACACCTACTTGGTCACCAGTACCAAGTAACCGATGCTCATAACAACACCCTTAGCCACCCCATGGCTGTTGTGAATCTCAACTGGGGGGGGGGGGTTACTGGCCCAAAGAAAGTTGTGGTTGCCTCAGATTTACCTGTAGACTGTCTATTAGGGAATGATTTAGAGACATCAGCTTGGGCAGAAGTGGAGTTGGAGGCTCATGCAGCACTGCTGGGCATTCCAGGGCATATTTGTGCTTTGACCAGGGCTCAGGCCAAAAAGCAAAAAGGACAGGGTGACTTGGATCCTGGAAGAATGGACCAAGTGCTCCCTAAAGCTAGGGTTAGTAAAGGTAAAACAGTACCTACTATCCCTCCCTCTACAGTGAATTCAACTTCTGAGGAAGAAGAATTTCCACCCTGTGCAGAACCTACACCAGAGGAGCTGGAAGCAGACACTGCTGAGCTTTTGGGTGAAGGGGGGCCTGCCAGGGAGGAGCTGAGTGTGGTACAGCATACCTGTCCCACACTTGAGGGTCTAAGGCAGCAAGCTGTCAAACAAGCAAATGGGGATGTCAGTGACTCTCACAGAGTTTACTGGGAGGACAACCTCTTGTACACTGAAGCAAGGGATCCAAAACCTGGAGCTGCCAGGAGATTGGTGATTCCTCAGGAGTACAGAAAGTTCCTCCTAACTCTAGCCCACAACATTCCCTTAGCTGGACATTTGGGGAAAATGAAAACTTGGGACAGGCTTGTTCCCTTGTTTCATTGGCCTAGAATGTCAGAGGACACAAAGGAATTTTGTAAGTCCACTGAAACCTGTTAAGCCAGTGGCAAGACAGGTGGCACTCCAAAGGCACCCCTTATTCCACTGCCTGTGGTTGGGGTTCCCTTTGAAAGGGTAGGGATTGATATAGTTGGCCCCCTTGACCCTCCTACTGCTTCAGGCAATAGGTTTATCTTGGTGGTAGGGGACCATGCCACCAGATATCCTGAAGCAATTCCTCTTAGGACCACTACAGCTCCTGCAGTGGCAAAGGCCCTCCTGGAAATCTTTTCCAGGGTGGGCTTCCCAAAAGAGGTGGTATCAGAAAGGGAAGCAATTTCATGTCTGCTTACTTGAAGGCCATGTGGAAGGAGTGTGGTGTGACATACAAGTTCCCCACACCCTATAATCCACAAACAAATGGACTGGTGGAGAGATTTAACAAAACTCTCAAAGGTATGATAATGGGACTCTCTGAAAAACTCCGCAGGAGATGTGATATCCTGTTACCTTGCCTCCTTTTTGCTTACAGGGAGGTACCCCAAAAAGGAGTGGGCTTCAGCCCCTTTGAACTCCTATTTGGACACCCTGTGAGAGGTCCTCTAACACTTGTTAAGGAGGGTTGGGAACAACCTTTAAAAGCTCCAAAGCAAGACATAGTGGACTATGTACTTAGCCTAAGATCTAGGATGGCTGAGTACATGAAAAAGGACAGTAAAAACCTTCAGGCCAGCCAAGAGCTCCAAAAGCAATGGCATGACCAGAAGGCTGTTTTGGTTCAGTACCAACCAGGGCAGAAATTGTGGGTCTTGGAGCCTGTGTACCCTAGTATATGGTACTGAGGTACCCAGGGTATTGGGGTTCCAGGAGATCCCTATGGGCTGCAGCATTTCTTTTGCCACCCATAGGGAGCTCAGACAATTCTTACACAGGCCTGCCATTGCAGCCTGAGTGAAATAATGCCCACATTATTTCACAGCCATTTTTCACTGCACTTAAGTAACTTATAAGTCACCTATATGTCTAACCTTTACCTAGTAAAGGTTGGGTGCTAAGTTACTTAGTGTGTGGGCACCCTGGCACTAGCCAAGGTGCTCCCACATTGTTCAGGGCAAATTCCCTGGACTTTGTGAGTGCGGGGACACCATTACACGCGTGCACTATACATAGGTCACTACCTATGTATAGCGTCTCAATGGTAACTCCGAAGATGGCCATGTAACATGTCTAAGATCATGGAATTGTCACCCCAATGCCATTCTGGCATTGGGGAGACAATTCCATGATCCTCCGGGTCTCTAGCACAGAACCCGGGTACTGCCAAACTGCCTTTCCGGGGTCTCCACTGCAGCTGCTGCCAACCCCTCAGACAGGTTTCTGCCCTCCTGGGGTCCAGCCAGGCTTGGCCCAGATAGGCAGAACAAAGGACTTCCTCAGAGAGAGGGTGTTTCACCCTCTCCCTTTGGAAAAAGGTGTGAAGGCAGGGGAGGAGTAGCCTCCCCCAGCCTCTGGAAATGCTTTCATGGGCACAGATGGTGCCCATTTCTGCATAAGCCAGTCTACACCGGTTCAGGGATCCCCCAGCCCTGCTCTGGCGTGAAACTGGACAAAGGAAAGGGGAGTGACCACTCCCCTGACCGGCACCTCCCCTGGGAGGTGCCCAGAGCTCCTCCAGTGTGCTCCAGTCCTCTGCCATCTTGGAAACAAAGGTGCTGCTGGCACACTGGACTGCTCTGAGTGGCCAGGGCCAGCAGGTGACGTCAGAGACTCCTTCTGATAGGCTCCTTCAGGTGTTGCTAGCCTATCTTCTCTCCTAGGTAGCCAAACCCTCTTTTCTGGCTATTTAGGGTCTCTGTCTCTGGGAATTCCTTAGATAACGAATGCAAGAGCTCATCAGAGTTCCTCTGCATCTCTCTCTTCACCTTCTGCCAAGGAATCGACTGCTGACCGCGCTGGAAGACTGCAAAACTGCAACAAAGTAGCAAAGACGACTACTGCGACCTTGTAACGCTGATCCTGCCGCCTTCTCGACTGTTTTCCTGGTGGTGCATGCTGTGGGGGTAGTCTGCCTCCTCTCTGCACTAGAAGCTCCGAAGAAATCTCCCGTGGGTCGACGGAATCTTCCCCCTGCAACCGCAGGCACCAAAGAACTGCATCACCGGTCCTCTGGGTCTCCTCTCAGCACGACGAGCGAGGTCCCTTGAACTCAGCAACTCTGTCCAAGTGACTCCCACAGTCCAGTGACTCTTCAGTCCAAGTTTGGTGGAGGTAAGTCCTTGCCTCCCCACGCCAGACTGCATTGCTGGGAACCGCGTCTTTTGTAGCTGCTCCAGCTCCTGTGCACTTTTCCAGGATTTCCTTTGTGCACAGCCAATCCTGGGTCCACAGCACTCTAACCTGCATTGCACGACCTCCTGAGTTGTCCTCCGGCGGCGTGGAACTCTCCTGTGCAACTTCGGGTGAGCACCGTTTCACTCCACTTCGTAGTGCCTGTTCCGGCACTTCTCTGGGTGCTGCTTGCTTCTGAGTGGGCTCTTTGTCTTGCTGGACACCCCCTCTGTCTCCTCACACAATTGGCGGCATCCTGGTCCCTCCTGGGCCACAGCAGCATCCAAAAACCCTCACCGCGAGCTTTGCAGCTAACAAGGCTTGTTTGCGGTCTTTCTTCAGGAAATCACTTCTGCACTACTCTTCACGACGTGGGACATCCATCCTCCAAAGGGGAAGCTTCTAGCCCTTGTCGTTCTTGCAGAATCCTCAGCTTCTACCATCCGGTGGCAGCTTCTTTGCACCTACAGCTGGCATTTCCTGGGCATCTGCCCACTCCCGACTTGATCGTGACTTTTGGACTTGGTCCCCTTGTTCCACAGGTACTCTCGTCTGGAAATCCATCGTTGTTGCATTGCTGGTGTCAGTCTTTCCTGCAGAATTCCCCTATCACGACTTCTGTGCTCTTTGGGGAACTTCAGTGCACTTTGCACTCACTTTTCAGGGTCTTGGGGTGGGCAATTGTTCTAACCCTCACTGTTTTCTTACAGTCCCAGCGACCCTCTACAAGGTCACATAGGTTTGGGGTCCATTCGTGGTTCGCATTCCACTTCTAGAGTATATGGTTTGTGTTGCCCCTATCCCTATGTGCCCCCATTGCATCCTATTGTGACTATACATTGTTTGCACTGTTTTCTATTGCTATCACTGCATATTTTGGTATTGTGTACATATATCTTGTGTATATTTTCTATCCTCATGCTGAGGGTACTCACTGAGATACTTTGGCATATTGTCATAAAAATAAAGTACCTTTATTTTTAGTATATCTGTGTATTGTGTTTTCTTATGATATTGTGCAGATAACACTAGTGGTACTGTAGGAGCTTCACTCGTCTCCTAGTTAAGCCTAAGCTGCTCTGCTAAGCTACCTTTTCTATCAGCCTAAGTTGCTAGACACCCCTATACACTAATAAGGGATACCTGGGCCTGGTGCAAGGTGTAAGTACCCCTTCGTACTCACTACAAGCCAGTCCAGCCTCCTACACCAGTATGCCAATGTGAATTGGTAAATTTAGTCACTAGCCTGTTAGTGACAAATTTGGAAAGCAGAGAGAGCAGAACCACTGAGGTTCTGGTTAGCAGAGCCTCAGTGAGACAGTTAGGAATCACACAGGGAACACATACAGGGCACATACGTATGAGCACCTGGGCCCTGCCTGGCAGGTTCCTAGTGACACATAGACTAAAACAACATATATACAGTGAAATATGGGGGTAACATGCCAGGCAAGATGGTACTTTCCTACATGATGTGCCACAGTCAGCTCTTCCCTGGAAGGCTCCCCTCCACCCAAAAGCTCTGCAGTGTCTGCTGCCAGCTCCTCTGGTGTAGGTTCTGCACAAGGAGGAAATTCCTCTTCCTCAGAAGGGGAATCATCTGTAGAGGGAGGGATAGTGGGTAGGGATTTACACTTGCTACCCCTAGCTTTAGGGAGCACTTGGTCCATTGTTCCAGGATCCAGGTTACCCTGTCCTTTTTTTTTTTGGCCTGAGCCCTGGTTAAAGCAAAAATATGCCCAGTAATGCCCAGTATTGCTACATGAGCCTCCAACTCCACTTCTGCCCAAGCTGATGTCTCTAAATCATTCCCTAGTAGACAGTCTACAGGTAAATCTGAAGCAACCACAACTTTCTTTGGACCAGTAACCCCCCCAGTTGAGATTCGCAACAGCCATGGGGTGGCTAAGAGTGTTGTTATGAGCGTCTGTCACTTGGTACTGCTGACCAAGTAGGTGTTGCTCAGGGTGGACCAGTTTTTCTATGATCATAGTTACACTGGCTCCTGTGTCCCTATAGGCCTGAACCTCAACACCATTTATAAGGGGAAGTTGCTTGTACTTATCCATATTAAGGGGACAAGCCACCAAGGTGGCCAAATCAATGGCACATTCAGAGACTAAAACAGCCTCTGTGGTCTCCCTAACAAGACCAACCCCAACTACATTGCCAATAGTGAGCCCAACTAATTGGCTATTAGTAGTAGATTTCCCACCACCACTGCTATTACTATGGGCACTAGAATTTGCAGCAGGGGTTGTGGTGGTGGGAGGTTTGGTGTTTATCTCTGGACATCTGGAATCAGTTGCCCAATGGCCTTTGACTTTACACAAATAACACCAAAGCTTTTTAGGTTGATTATTGGAAGAGGATTTGGACCCACCACCCCAGAGGATTTTTGTGGGCCTGATGAAGACTCAGAATGTTTAGTTTTGTCCCCACCCTTGTCAGAAGACTTACCATCCTTCTTCTTGCCATCCTTGTCACCCCCTGTATGAACTTTTCTGTTCACCCTTGTTCTGACCCACTTGTCTGCCTTCTTTCCCAATTCATGGGGATAGGTCAGACCCAAGTCCAATAGGTATTGGTGCAACAAGTCAGACACACAGTTGTTCAGAATATGCTCTCTCAGAATAAGATCATACAGACTTTCATAGTCAGATACCTTACTGCCATGTAACCACCCTTCCAACGCCTTCACTGAACAGTCCACAAAATCTGTCCAGTCTTGAGAAGACTTTTTTCTGGTGTCTCGAAACTTAATCCCGTATTGTTCAGTGTTTAAGCCAAATCCATCCAAGAGTGCATCTTCAATACTGTGTAGTTGTTGGCTTCACTTTCTCTAACAGTAAGGAGCCTATCCCTACCCTTTCCAGTGAAAGATAGCCACAAAATAGTAGCCCACTGCCTTTGAGGGAACAACTGTACCGTACAGGCCTTCTCAAGTGCAGCAAACCACTTATTGATGTCATCCCCCTCCTTGTAAGGGGGGACTATCTTTTGCAGATTCCTGGAATCATGCTCTCTAACAGGATTACTATCAGGAATACTGCTGCTGCCACCATGGGGAATGAACCCCAACCTCTGTCTTTCCTTCTCTATGTCTAGGGATTCCCTATCTAGGGCCAGCTGTTACTGTTTAAACTTCAGTCTGGTCTCTTCAACCCTCAACGTTTTGAGTTCCCATTTCTAACAAGTTATCCTCAGGGTGGGTGGGTTGGGAATGCTTTGACACAGATGACAAATTGGAAACTTCAGAGGGGGACCTCTCTCTAACTGTCTGGACCCTGCTAACCTGGCCTCTAGGGATAAAGGATGCCCTACTGTGATGGGAACCTTTCTTACTACCAGCATTACTAGGTGCCCTGCTAGGGGGCAGACACCTGTCAGAACCCTCCCCAGCTTCTTCAGTGGGTTCCTCTGAATCAGGCTGGGAAGCTTCTTCCTTTTCTAATCTCTCATTTGATGGTCCAGACTGGTTCTGGTCATCCACAACAAGCATATCATACTAAAGAGAAACTCTTTTGTAGGGCTCATTCCTATACATAAAGCTCTATCCAATCAGAGACCCCTTAAACTCTTTTAGTTCAAACTCTCATAGGTTGCATTAACAGTTTTGAGAGTGGAATCTACCACAGACATGATAGTGAAAGATTTAAGGATAGGGAGAAGAGAGAAAAAGTTTCAGAACTTTTGAAAGCACAGAGAAAAAACCTTTTTCTAACTTTTAGAAAACGTTTAGGAAGTTTTAGGAAACTTTTCAGAACTTTGTAAAAAGTTATTGGATAGAAAAGCAAACTTTTTGGGTTAAGTGTACATAAACTGAACTGTTTGGTATATGATTCTCTTATGAAAAGTACAAAATGACAAAGTGGTAAAGCAGTTGCAAGTACTTATCCCACCGCTGCACCACCAATGTAGGAGGCTGGCCTGGCTTGTAGTGGGTACCAAAGGTACTTACACCTTGTGCCAGGTCCAGTTATCCCTTATTAGTAGAATAGAGGTGTTTCTAGCAGCTTAGGCTGATAGAAGGTAGTTATGGCAAAGCAGCTTAGGCTGAACTAGGAGACATGCAAAGCTCCTACTATACCACTCATATCATATGCACAATATCATAAGAAAACACAATACTCAGAGTTACTAAAAATAAAGGTACTTTATTTTTATGACAATAGGCCACAAGTATCTCAGTGAGTACCCTCAGTTAGAATGTAAGTAATATACACAAGTTGTATGTACACAAACCCAAAACAGGTAAGTAAGAGTCAGAAAAGTAATGCAAACAGTGTAGAATTACAATAGGTTACAATAGGCAAACATAGGTCTAGGGGCAACACAAACCATGTACTCCAAAAGTGGAATGCGAATCACGAATGGACCCCAGACCTATCTGAGCTTGTAGAGGGTCGCTGGGACTGTAAGAAAACAGTCAGGGTGTCCCAGATACCCCACCCCAACACCCTGAAAAGTAGGAGTAAAATACACCTACTACCCCAAAAGAGCACAATAGTCGTGATAGGGGGATTCTGCAAGAACAACAAACACCAGCAGTGCACTGAAAATGGATTCGTGAACCTGAGGAACTGCAAAGCAAGGGGACCAAGTCCAATAGTTGCGACAGTGCCCAGGGGGGGCAGGAGCCCAGGAAACCCCAGATGAAGGTGCAAGAAAACTGCCTCCGGATGGAAGAAGCTTTGAATTCTGCAAGAACGAAGAGGACTAGGAACTTCTCCTTTGGACGGAAGATGTCCCACGTCATGATGAAGGTTGCAGAAGTATTCCCATGCAGAAATACCACAAACAATCCTTGCTAGCTGCAAGGGTCGCAGTAGAGGTTTTTGGGTGCTGCTGGGGACAAGGAAGGACCAGGATGTCGCCCCTTGGAGGAGGAGACAGAGGTGGCACTCAGCAACTCAGAGAGCCCCCAAAGTAGCAGGCAGCACCCGCAATCAATCAATCAATCATTGAATTTATAAAGTGAGCTGTGTACCCGTGAGGGTTTCAAGGCGCTTGGGGGGGGGGAAGAGCTGGTGTTATTGATTGAAGAGCCAGGTCTTGAGGAGTCTTCTGAAGGTGAGTAGGTCTTGAGTCTGACGCAGGTTGGTGGGGAGGGTGTTCCAGGTTTTTGCAGTGAGGTATGAGAAGGATCTGCCACCGGAGGTCTTTCTTCGGATGCAGGGGACGATGGCGAGGGCAAAGTTAGTGGAGCGGAGCTGACGGGTGGGGGTGTAGAAGCTGAGTCTGTTGTTTAGGTAGGCTGGTCCGGTGTCATGGAGCGCTTTGTGAGCGTGGGTAAGAAGCTTGAAAGTGATCCTTTTGTCCACAGGGAGCCAGTGAAGGTTTCTCAGGTGGTGGGAGATGTGGCTATGGCGGGGTACGTTGAGGATCAGCCAGGCTGAGGCGTTTTGGATACGTTGGAGGTGTAGTAGGTCTTTTGCTGGGATGCCTGTATAGAGTGCGTTGCCGTAGTCCAGCCTGCTGCTGACGAGGGCCTGTGTCACTGTTCTTCTTGTTTCTGTCGCGATCCACTTGTAGATTCTGTGGAGCATGCTGAGTGTGTTGCATCAGGAGGAGGAAACTGCGTTGACCTGTTTAGACAAGGTGAGGAAGGAGTCGAGGATGAAGCCCAGGTTGCGAGCGTGGTCGGGCGGTGTCAGCGGGGTTCCTAGTGCAGTGGGCCACCAGGAGTCGTCCCAGGCGGATGGGGTGGGTCCAAGGATGAGGACCTCCGTCTTGTCTGAGTTCAGTTTCAGACGGCTGTTTCTCATCCATTCGGCAATGGATTTCATTCGCTTGTGGAGGTTGGTTTTGGCGGTGTGGGGGTGTAGGAGGCTGGACTGGCTTGTAGTGAGTACCAAGGGGTACTTGCACCTTGCACCAGGCCCAGTTATCCCTTATTAGTGTATAGGGTGTCTAGCAGCTTAGGCTGATAGAGAATGGTAGCTTAGCAGAGCAGCTTAGGCTGAACTAGGAGACGTGTGAAGCTACTACAGTACCACAAGTGTCACTTGCACAATATCATAAGAAAACACAATACACAGTTATACTAAAAATAAAGGTAATTTATTTTTATGACAATATGCCAAAGTATCTTAGAGTGTACCCTCAGTGAGAGGATAGGAAATATACACAAGATATATGTACACAATACCAAAAATATGCAGTATAGTCTTAGAAAAAAGTGCAAACAATGTATAGTTACAATAGGATGCAATGGGGACACATAGGGATGGGGCAACACAAACCATATACTCCAAAAGTGGAATGCGAACCACGAATGGACCCCAAACCTATGTGACCTTGTAGAGGGTCACTGGGACTATTAGAAAATAGTGAGAGTTAGAAAAATAGCCCTCCCCAAGACCCTGAAAAGTGAGTGCAAAGTGCACTAAAGTTCCCCAAAAGACAAAGAAGTCGTGATAGAGGAAAAATGCAGGAAAGACACACACCAACAATGCAACAACGATGGATTTCCAATCTAGGATACCTGTGGAACAAGGGGACCAAGTCCAAAAGTCACAAGCAAGTCGGAGATGGGCATATGCCCAGGAAATGCCAGCTGTGGATGCAAAGAAGCTTCTACTGGACAGAAGAAGTTGAGGTTTCTGCAGGAACGAAAAGGGCTAGAGACTTCCCCTTTGGTGGACGAATCCCGCTTGCCGGGGAGAGTCGTGCAGAAGTGTTTTTCCGCCGAAATAACGCCAACAAGCCTTGCTAGCTGCAAATTGTGCGGTTAGCGTTTTTGGACGCTGCTGTAGCCCAAGAGAGACCAGGAGGTCGCAAATTGGACCAAAAGGTAGAGGGGACGTCGAGCAAGACAAGGAGCCCTCTCAGCAGCAGGTAGCACCCAGAGAAGTGCCAGAAACAGGCACTACAAGGATGTGTGAAACGGTGCTCACCCGAAGTTACACAAAGGAGTCCCATGTCGCCGGAGACCAACTTAGAAAGTCGTGTAATGCAGGTTAGAGTGCTGTGGACCCAGGCTTGGCTGTGCACAAAGGATTTCCGCCGGAAGTGCACGGAAGCCGGAGTAGCTGCAAAAGACGCGGTTCACAGCAATGCAGTCTGGCATGGGGAGGCAAGGACTTACCTCCCCCAAACTTGGACTGAAGAGTCACTGGACTGTGGGAGTCACTTGGACAGAGTTGCTGGATTCGAGGGACCTCGTTCGTCGTGCTGAGAGGAGACCCAAGGGACTGGTAATGCAGCTTTTTGGTGCCTGCGGTTGCAGGGGGAAGATTCCGTCGACCCACAGGAGATTTCTTCAGAGCTTCTAGTGCAGAGAGGAGGCAGACTACCCCCACAGCATGCACCACCAGGAAAACAGTCGAGAAGGCGGTAGGATCAGCGTTACAGAGTTGCAGTAGTCGTCTTTGCTACTTTGTTGCAGTGTTGCAGGCTTCCAGCGCGGTCAGCAGTCGATTCCTTGGCAGAAGGTGAAGAGAGAGATGCAGAGGAACTCTGATGAGCTCTTGCATTCGTTATCTAAAGTTTCCCCAGAGACAGAGACCCTAAATAGCCAGAAAAGAGGGTTTGGCTACCTAGGAGAGAGGATAGGCTACTAACACCTGAAGGAGCCTATTAGAAGGAGTCTCTGACATCACCTGGTGGCACTGGCCACTCAGAGCAGTCTAGTGTGCCAGCAGCACCTCTGTTTCGAAGATGGCAGAGGTCTGGAGCACACTGGAGGAGCTCTGGACACCTCCCAGGGGAGGTGCAGGTCAGGGGAGTGGTCACTCCCCTTTCCTTTGTCCAGTTTCGCGCCAGAGCAGGGCTAAGGGGTCCCCTGAACCGGTGTAGACTGGCTTATGCAGAATTGGGCACATCTATGCCCAAGAAAGCATTTCCAGAGGCTGGGGGAGGCTACTCCTCATCCGCCTTCACACAATTTTCCAAAGGGAGAGGGTGTAACACCCTCTCTCAGAGGAAGTCCTTTGTTCTGCCATCCTGGGACAAGCCTGGCTTGACCCCAGGAGGGCAGAAACCTGTCTGAGGGGTTGGCAGCAGCAGCAGCTGCAGAGAAACCCCAGGAAAGGCAGTTTGGCAGTACCAGGGTCTGTGCTACAGACCACTGGGATCATGGGATTGTGCCAACTATGCCAGGATGGCATAGAAGGGGCAATTCCATGATCATAGACATGTTAAATGGCCATATTCGGAGTTACCATTGTGAAGCTACATATAGGTAGTGACCTATATGTAGTGCACGCGTGTAATGGTGTCCCCGCACTCACAAAGTCCGGGGAATTGGCCCTGAACAATGTGGGGACACCTTGGCTAGTGCCAGGGTGCCCTCACACTAAGTAACTTTGCACCTAACCTTTACCAGGTAAAGGTTAGACATATAGGTGACTTATAAGTTACTTAAGTGCAGTGTAAAATGGCTGTGAAATAACATGGACGTTCTTTCACTCAGGCTGCAGTGGCAGGCCTGTGTAAGAATTGTCAGAGCTCCCTATGGGTGGCAAAAGAAATGCTGCAGCCCATAGGGATCTCCTGGAACCCCAATACCCTGGGTACCTCAGTACCATATACTAGGGAATTATAAGGGTGTTCCAGTAAGCCAATGTAAATTGGTAAAATTGGTCACTAGCCTGTCAGTGACAATTTGAAAGAAATGAGAGAGCATAACCACTGAGGTTCTGATTAGCAGAGCCTCAGTGAGACAGTTAGTCACTACACAGATAACACATTCAGGCACACTTATGAGCACTGGGGCCCTGGAGAACAGGGTCCCAGTGACACATACACTAAAACAACATATATACAGTGAAAAATGGGGGTAACATGCCAGGCAAGATGGTACTTTCCTACACAACCCCCCCCCAAACGAAGGACAATAAGACTAGCCATGACCTGATGAGTCTTCATTGTCTAAGTGGAAATATCTGGAGAGTCCATCTGCATTGGAGTGGGTACTCCCAGGTCTATGTTCCACTGTATAGTCAATTCCCTGTAGGGATATGGACCACCTCAACAATTTAGGGTTTTCACCTTTCATTTGTTTTAGCCAAAGTAGAGGTTTGTGGTCTGTCTGAACAATGAAGTGAGTGCCAAACAGGTATGGGCTCAACTTCTTCAGTGCCCAGACCACAGCAAAGGCCTCCCTCTCTATGGCAGACCCACGCCTTTCTCTAGGGGTCAACCTCCTGCTGATAAAAGCAACAGGTTGATCCTGGCCCTCAGACTTGAGTTGTGATAAGACTGCCCCTACCCCTAATTCAGATGCATCAGTTTGAACAATGAATTTCTTGGAGTAACATGGGCTTTTTAGGACAGGTGCAGTGCACATGGCCTGTTTCATCTCCTCAAAAGCTTTCTGACAGCTAGCTGTCCACAATACCTTTTTAGGCATTTTCTTAGAAGTGAGGTCATTAACAGGGGCTGCAATGGAGCCATAGCCCCTCATTCTGATTCTGGCGGGCGGCGGAGGCCCTCCATAATACCGCAGAGGGTATTATGAGTTTTTCCCTGGGCTGGCGGGCGGTCTCCAAAAGACCGCCCGCCAGCCCAGGGAAAAACTCCCTTCCCACCAGGATGCCGGCTCGTAATCGAGCCGGCGGAGTGGGAAGGTGCGACGGGTGCTGTTGCACCCGTCGCGTATTTCACTGTCTGCCAAGCAGACAGTGAAATACTTGTAGGGGCCCTCTTACGGGGGCCCCTGCAGTGCCCATGCCATTGGCATGGGCACTGCAGGGGCCCCCAGGGGCCCCGCGACTCCCCCTCCCGCCATCCGGTTCCCGGCGGGAGAACCGCCAGGAACTGGATGGCGGGAGGGGGAGTCGGAATCCCCAAGCCGGCGCAGCAAGCTGCGCCGGCTTGGAGGATTCCTGGGGGCAGTGGAAAACCGGCGGGAGACCGCCGGTTTTCCCGTTCTGACCGCGGCCAAAGCGCCGCGGTCAGAATGACCAAGGGAGCACCGCCGGCCTGTCGGCGGTGCTCCCGCCCCCGTTGGCCCTGGCGGATTGTATCCGCCAGGGTCAGAATGAGGGCCATAGTTCTTTATGAACCTCCTGTAATACCCAGTGAGGCCTAAGAAGGCTCTCACCTGGGTCTGAGTTGTAGGGGGAATCCAATCCATGATAGTTTGGATTTTCCCCTGAAGTGGTGCAATCTGTTCCCCACCTACAAGGTGTCCCAGATAAACCACTTTCCCCTGCCCTATCTGGCACTTTGAAGCCTTGATAGTGAGGCCTGCCTTTTGCAGGGCCTCAAAAACTTTCCACAGGTGAACCAGGTAATCATCTCAAGTGGAGCTAAAGACAGCTATATCATCTAGATATGCTGCACTAAAAGCCTCCATCCCTTGCAGGACTGTATTCACCAACCTCTGAAAAGTGGCAGGTGCATTTTTCAAACCAAAGGGCATTACTGTATATTGGTAGTGCCCTCCAATAGTTGAAAATGCAGTTTTTGCTTTAGCATCCTCTGATAACTTGATCTGTCACTACCCTGCAGTCAAATCAAAGGTGCTTAGATACTTGGCAGATGCCAGTGTATCTTTTAGCTCATCTGCCCTGGGTATAGGGTGAGCATCTGTTTTTGTTACCTGGTTGAGACCTCTGTAATCTACACAAAACCTCATCTCTCTTTTCCCACCTTTTGAGTGAGGCTTTGGTACAAGCACAACAGGAGAGGCCCATGAGCTTTCAGAGTGCTCAACCACTCCAAGTTCAAGCATTTTCTGAACCTCTTGTTTTATGCAGTCTCTGACATGGTCAGGCTGCCTATAGATCTTACTTTTGACAGGCATGCTGTCTCCAGTATCTATAGTGTGCTCACACCAAGAAGTGGTGCCTGGCACAGTAGAAAAGAGTTCAGAAAACTGACCTAGGAGATTTATGCAGTTGTCTTTCTGTTCAGCAGTAAGACAGTCTGCCAAAACTACACCTTCCACTAGAGCATCTTGTTCTGTGGAAGAGAAGAGATCAGGGAGAGTGTCACTCTCTTCTTCCTGTCCTTCATCTGTTGCCATGAGCAGGGTAAGATCAGCCCTGTCATAGTAGGGTTTTAGGCGATTGACAAGGAGCACCCTAAGGGACTCCTGGCAGTGCCCAAGTCAACCAAGTAGGTGACTTCTCCCTTCTTTTCAACAATGATGTGGGGTCCACTCCATTTGTCTTGGAGTGCTCTTGGGGCCACAGGCTCCAAGACCCACACCTCCTGTCCTGGTTGGTACTGAATCAGAACAGCCTTCTGGTCATGCCATTGCTCTTGAAGCTCTTGGCTGGCCTGAAGGTTTTTACTGGCCTTTTTCATGTACTCAGCCATTATGGATCTTAGGCCGAGTGCATAGTCCACTATGTCTTGCTCTGGAGCTTTTAAAGGTTGTTCCCAACCCTCCTTTACAAGTGTTAGAGGACCTCTCACAGGGTGCCCAAATAGGAGTTCAAAGGGACTGAAGCCCACTCCTTTCTGGGGTACCTCCCTGTAAGCAAAAAGGAGGCAAGGCAACAGGACATCCCATCTCCTCCTGAGTTTTTCAGGGAGTCCCATTATCATTCCTTTGAGAGTTTTATTAAACCTCTCTACCAGTCCATTTGTTTGAGGATGATAAGGTGTGGTGAATTTGTATGTTACACCACATTCCTTCCACATGGCCTTCAAGTATGCAGACATAAAGTTGCTATCCCTGTCTGATACCACCTTTTTTGGGAAAGCCACCCTGGAAAAGATTCCCAGGAGGGCTTTTGCCACTGCAGGAGCTGTAGTGGTCCTTAGAGGAATTGCTTCAGGATATCTTGTGGCATGGTCCACTACGACCAAGATAAACCTAATGCCTGAAGCAGTAGGAGGGTCAAGGGGGCCAACTATGTCAACCCCTACCCTTTCAAAGGGAACCTGATGAAGCTGAAATGAAGGTTTTACATTTATTAGCGCATAAACGTAGTGTAGCAATAATCATGTGTGACTTTAACCGAACTAATAAAGATTGTACGGGGACAAAATGTGCCCTCAGAGTAGTTTGCCAACATTTATAAGCTTGCTTTATATAACGTGATGTATTAGAAGTGCACTAATCCGACATAATCGTAAACGTGTGCTATGATTTGCTTGTTTGAAATGTTTTAGCTTAGCATAACTTTAGTGGAGGCTTTGGCCTAGTTGCCCGGTCTCACGATTTAGATGCTCGTATTTTTCCAATGTGCTAATAAACGTGTATTTTTGCTTGAAGCTGTACTTTTCCACTGAGATCGTTCACATGCTTATCTTAAGGTTTTGTGCCAGCTTGGCATTTTTCTCTTTGCTCCAAGGTCGATCTGCAGGTGCGGACAATGGAAGCTCTGAAAGTGAGTTAATTGGTATAAAATGTTGCAACTTGCGTACCCGTCTCCAAGGATAATGTATGCTTAAGTAAAAGCTTGAGAACTGTCGTTTTTGATTGGACAATTTGAAGCTAACCTATGAGCCCTCCAATGGAAGACCCTACTGGATTTGAACTGTTGTCTATTTAAACCAGGTGCACGAGAAGAAAGTAGCCATTATTGTCATTACCAGCCATTGCAGCCATTTTACCAGCTCGATACCCGCCATTTTGTGGACATTGCAGCTGTTATGGCCCACCTTGCTGCGACGCCATTTTGAAAGAGACTCTGATGCTTTCTCTAATCGAGAGAAAGAGACTTTAATGATTCTGGCCCTAGAGACTTTAACTTTGATCCCTTTGCATGAAGTAGTAGTTTTATTTTGCCGCCGTGAGGCAATTGCCCCATCCACCCCTGCCCCTTTGCCCCGTCCCATGCTGATCGAAACGGTACCCATGCTGATCGTGAAACGGTACCTGCGAGACGAAGACTTCCTTGAATGCTGATTGTAATTGGTAAATATGAAAGGAAATTGTACAATTGCATTGTGTTTTCTTTTAGGTAACCAACTGCTGATTTTTTATAAGATCCCTAGTTAGGAGTTTTCCAAATGAATGTTGCTAAATTGTTTTTGCATGAAGTCCCACATGCCGATGCTAATTTGAGGTTAGATGAGGATTCCTTTTGCTGCACGATGCAATTTGAGACCTTGTTATGCTGACTAAATGTATGCAATTAGCCCATTACAGATTATAGTTTTAGTGATTTGCATTGCTATTATTGAATGCCTTGTTATTCAAATGCTGCATAGATTGCACTTGTTCCGTCGTTATGGACAGCTATTAATGTTCATTTATGTTTATAATTTGGTGTTGAGACACATCTATATTGTGCTAGCTTTGTTAATATAGGGAAATAAATTCACTAACTTTGAATAAACTGGTGTGGTTATTCCTGACTGAAAGGTCAGGGTTCGCCAAAATGTATTCTGGATTAATTGTGAAGTGTTATGTTGATCAGGGTATTGCTTATGTTCGTTATTGATTATTGATTTGATTAAATTGACCGATATAGAGTAAGGAGAGTCCCACTTAGCCAAAAGATTCATCGGCCTAAAGAGCGTCCAGATACAGGTAAATTATTAATACGGAACGCTCTATCAGTAGATGGTAGCAGAGGACGGTTTCGCTTTTTGGGACCCCTCACTCTTAAAGTACATGGTGTTGAATTAACGGTTACGCCCTTTGAAACCCCACTCGAGAAGTTGAATTAGATTTTTCTTGGATAAAACAGATTGAGAGATGATGATGGGCTAGGTCCACCGCGACTTTCCCGGGATCTCGGAGCTTGCGAATGAACAGAATGGAGGTGTGAGATCAGCGTTGGCGGTACTAGTGATGGTATGAGTGAAGTTAGGGTTTTGCGCTTGCACAGCTTATTGCCGCAGATTGTGTGAAAAGGTTGCGAGGAATTTTTTTCTTTTTAGAGGATAGCGGAGGTGCGACTCCGAGTGTAGAAGTAGGGAAGTCGTCGAACTTCATAGAAATAGCGGAGGTGCGACTCCGAGTGTGAGAGTAGGGAAGTCGTCGAACTTCATGTGCGTGTGGCGCTTTGTGCATAAAAAGGTCCACGTGGTTGTTGTTGTTGAGACGGGCCCTGCGAGGTCAAGAGACTCCGGAGTATGTTGTTTTATGTTGTGGTCTGGTCGGTTTAGTAGGTTGATCGGGCGTGGTCAACGAATCGGTACGGGTGTTAAGGGAGTGAAAGGAACTTCGACTTCGGGCTTTGACAAAATTCTATGTGCACTAGAATAGATCATTGACAAGTTGAGAGTAGGTCTGCGGGTCAGATTTGCTTGCGAACGTGGGGACCGAGAAAGATGGAATAACTGCCGAGGCTAGTGAAAAATCCCTAAGGTCCTGAAGCGATTGTGTTACCCTTCCTGTAGTAAACCGACAGATCTGTTTTATATTTTTGGTAGCTCGCGATACATGCAAGAAGTTGTTACGAGAGGAGCTGACTGAAGGAGGACTAGCCGCGAGGCTTTGTCAGCCGCAGTGTGTGACGTCACTAGGAGCCGCGCTGGGATAGGTTGGTTGCAGAGAAGGGTCGCGCACGGATTGGACGCAGTCCGTGGGGCTCGATTGGAAGGGGAAAGGCAAGCGAAGAGTATTCCGGGAATTAAAGTCACCTATTGATTACAAACTTTGTGAAATAAAAGACGAGAAAATGACATTTTTTAAAGCATTAAGGAGTGCGATGAAGGGGGAGTCTTACATTAAAGCGAGCGTAGGAGAGGAGACGCCACCCGAAGGTACACCAGCTTACATTGTAATGGAGGAAAAAGGGGTAGCTCCGTGCCTTTGGCTAAAGCAACGGCACAAGCTGACAGAGAAACATGGGAGCGTAGCGTTCCCGATCCATGGGACATTCAATATAAGGATTCTAGAGAATTTGAGATTTGCGATGTACGACATGAAGGTACCTCCAAGGCCAGCACAGTTTGAGGCTCTAGCGATTTGGGAACTGATGGCTAGACAGCAACAGCAAAATAAGTTCGAGACCAGGATAAGAAAGGTAGAAAAGACACTAGCGGATGCTAGGTGGGATAATGCACAGAAGGTGTGGAGGTCAGATGTATTGCAGGGGATAAAATTGTTTCCCGCAATTACTAAGGAAGAAGAGGAGACAGGTAAGAAAGCTACCTGTAAGACAAACAGGAGGTGTTCAAAGGATAGAGAGGACGAGGAAAAGTTGAGAAGAGAAGAGGAGTTAGAGGATGAGGAGTTAATAATGCAATTGCTGAACGACCGTCCACCACCTTACGCAGAGAGTGGACAAGGTCCAAGTACCAGTTCTGCCCCTCTGGCATCGGTACAGAACGGTGAAACTCAGAGTTCAGGAGCATCATCGGGATCTAAGGACCCGAGTTTACTGTTAACCCCGCAGATACCGCAGGTTAGGAGAATATATCCAGATGTGCCCATACTGAAACCAGCAGAAAATTATCAGCCGCAGGTCCCAAGGTACTACAGCAGTGACAACAGTGCGGGAATGATTCTAGATCCAACCATAATGGGAGGACAGAATGGTCAGAACCCAACATTGGCACAAGCTGAATCAACCCAGTTTCTGATGCCTCAAAAGCAGATGCAAGGGGGAAACGCACATGCTCAGATGACGGGGAGTCAAATGGGCATGCCGGCAATGATGACCCATAGTGTGGGAATGAACATGTCTCAGAACATGGGAAATGGACAGAACCCAGATGCGATATCACTACCCATTACTGTAGGTCCACCGGTACCTTTGTACAGTCAGCCTAACTTAGGTATGAGCAGTCAAGGATCAATGCTGCAGAATGGGACAGAAAGGAGGTGCATAGAAAACACTCCAGGGATAACTCCGATAGCGGCTCAGCCAGCTGGATCTGGGTCCTTGATGGAGTTTAGTCCCATATGTGCTCAGTCAACACTGGTGAGGTCGAGTCCCCCACTGGTGATACCGCTGTCATCGAATACTGAAAAGCTGCTGCAACCATCGATGGCAGTCGATGTGAATGCTACGCTGATGGGGTTGAATGCGCAACAGCTGACACAGTGGTTCAACAGTCTGAATTCCACACAGAGCTCAGCCAGTGGGAAGGGAGAAGATTATATGAATAGGATGAGGTTGAACATGGAAGCACAAGAATTGGTGGAAGGGACTATGGGTGTGAATAGGTTAGAGTCCTACTCGGAAGAAGAGCTGAGATACCTATGCCCAAGGATTACGAAAGAAGTGAATAAGGTACATAAAAGCTTGCAAGAAATAGCTGACAAAAACGGGGTGGATATAGACAAGACGAAACACTTGAGCAGGAGCTACAGATTGGATTTTGGGACCACAGACTTTGAACATATGAGGTCAGCAGGCATGAAGGCGCACCTTAGAGAATTGCTGCAGAGTGCACAGGTGTGGAGGTGTTTAGACAAGTGGGAAAGCAGATGGGTAAAGAGAAAGGAAAAGAGGAGGGACAGTGCTACAGAGCTCAACGAGAAAAGACCACAGAGTAGCGAGGCAGTAACCATGTTACCAATGAGGGAGACAGCAGGGGGAAAATTAATACATGTACCATGGCACAGAAGCGACATTCAGTCTTTTACGGACGATTTTCCCAAACTGAGAGAGAAGCCGATTGAATGGTATCAACAGACTGATAGGCTTGTGAAGCTTGCAAAATGTCTTTGGGAAGACCTGAACACTCTCTTTGAGATTGTGGTTCCGGCAGATTTGTGGGAGGATTGCAAAAGAGCTGTAGGTTGGCCGACAAGTGAACCAGAGAGAGACAGGGATACGGGTGCACCATCACCTATGGTGATGAGCTTGTACTATAAGGTAATTGAGCATTTGAAGACGAAGGTTGCCGCGAAAAATGTGGATTGGCAGAAGATCGATCGAACGGCCCAAGAGGCTAAAGAGTCGATTCATAGTTACTATGAGAGATTGTTGAAGGCGTTCAAGAACTACAGTGGCACGGAAACAATAGAGGCGAAGGACATGCTTCATTTTGTGTTTAGATTTGTGGAAGGGCTGAGACCAGAGATAAGTCAGATGATAAAGTCGCATTTGATTTGCTGGCAGTCGAAACCGATTGATGAGGTGTTGAATTATGCGAAATACTGTAGCGACGAAATTGAAGTGAAACAGAAAAAGTTGAAAGAGAAAGTGATGATGATGCAGCTTAAAGCAGCCCAGACAGCTCTGCAAGGTTTGCAAGGGATGCAAGGGTTCCAACAGCAGGTACCGCAACCGCAGCCGCAGTTGCAGGGAAACATGGCGTTTCAGCCACAGGCCAGAGGCAGAGGCAGAGGAGGTTTTGTGAATAATGGTCCGGATTTGAACACTGTTGTGAATGGTGTGCAGGCAATGAAGAAGGTGATGCCGTGTCACGTGTGCGGAATTGTCGGTCATTGGAAACGCGAGTGCCCGATGGTGGTGCAGGAAGGTGCAGGTGCAGGTGTTGGTCAGCAAAACAATGATGTCAATGCATTTCAGACAATGAGGGGACCGAAAATGAGAGGTCCAAACCCAAATTTTCAGACCATAAATCAGTTGCAGGGATTACAACCTATGCAGCCGCAGCAGATGCAGATGCCCCGTATGCAGATGACGCAAATGCAGCCAATGCAACAGCAGTTGCCCATGGTACCTAATCAGCAAATGCAAATACCTTTGGCACCAATGAGTCAGCAGCAAGTGATGGTTCCTCCACAGGTCTCGGGTCAGGTAATGAGTACAAATGGCACAGTACAACAGTTCCCATTACACAGTGAGAGTGGAATAAACAATGTATGGGAGAGTGAAAGTTCAGGAGAGGAAGGAGATTGTGTTCTTGCGGCATCCTTGGAAGTTGATCAAAAGGGTCCATATGTAGAAGGAAGAGTAATGGGTCATCGTGTCTCATTCTTGGTTGACACGGGAGCTACACGTTCAACCGTTAAGAGCAGTGAAGTACCAAATTTGCCACTCTCAGGGAGTACAGTTCAAGTGGTGGGAGTAGCAAACAGGCACCTGACAAACCCAATTACAGATCCAGTACCAGTCAGCATTGGCAACTATCAAGGGTTACACAAATTTGTGGTATGTGACTCAAGCCCGATAGCACTGTTAGGGAGAGACCTATTGTGCAAATTGGGTTGTTCGATTATGTGTTCGAACGAGGGAATAAAAATTCAGACGAGCAGTGATGGGGAAGAAGAGGACAGTGTAGAGGGGGATGAGATGGAAACTGTTGATGAAGAGTATCCTCTGATTTGTCTTTTCCCGATGATGACTGAAGAAGATATTCCAGCTGAGTTACGGGAAACAGTCGGAAAGGAAGTGTGGGATATGACAGGGAAAGAGGTGGGATTGATGAAAGGAGTGGAACCAGTGAAAGTGACTGTAAAGCCCAATGCAATCTTTCCCCAGACCCCACAATACCACATGGCACAAGACACCCTCATGAAAGTTGCCCAACTCATTGACGAATTTGTAAAGCAGGGAGTACTGAAAGAAGTGTTAAGCAGTCCATGTAATTCACCAATAATGGGACTAATAAAGCCGAGTGGAAAGGTCCGAATTGTGCAGGACTTGAGGAAAATAAATGACATCATAGTCAAATGTTGCCCTGTCGTACCAAATCCAGCTGTGATAATGTTTCAAGTCCCTTGCGATGCCGAGTGGTTCTCAGTCATCGACTTGTCACAAGCATTCTTCTCGGTGCCTCTTCATGAGGACAGCCAATTTCTCTTTTGTTTCAAATTCTTAGACAGAGTTTACAGTTGGTGTCGAATTCCTCAAGGGTTCTCTGAGTCACCGTCAATATTCAATCAGGTTCTAAAGAAAGACTTGGAAGCGCTAGAATTGCCATTCGAGTCAACTCTAGTACAGTACATTGATGACTTACTGATTGCATCTAAGACAGAAAGTGGCTGCACAGCCGATACCATTGCTCTGTTGAACCATTTGGGAAGGAATGGACACAAGGTGTCTCCTTCCAAATTGCAGTTCTGTCAGAAGAAAGTGAAATACTTGGGTCACCAGATAGAGAAGGGGTCACGAAGAATAATGAAGGAAAGAATAACAAGTGTACTTCAGATGAGTCCACCAAAGACAAGGAGGGAGGTGAGGAAGTTTTTGGGGATGGTAAGCTACTGTCGCCAGTGGATTCCCAACTTCTCAACCCTAGCAAAGCCTCTACTGAAACTGACCCAGAAGGATGCCTTGGATCAAATTGAGCTGAAAGGAGATGAGATGGATGCTTTTATTGAATTAAAGGAATGCATGTGCAGGGCTCCAGCTTTAGGTATGCCTGATTACACAAAGCCTTTCACATTGTTTTGTCATGAACGTGATGCATGTTCTCTGTCTGTCTTGACTCAAGCCCATGGTGGCATAAACAGACCAGTAGCGTATTTTTCAGCTACTTTGGATCCGGTCGCAGCAGCACTCCCAGGGTGTTTGCGCGCCGTAGCAGCAGTTGGTATCAGCCTCACTCAGAGTGAAGGAATAGTGATGGGACACGCAGTAACCGTCATGGTCCCTCACTCAGTTGAGATACTTTTGACCCGCTCCCGAACACATGACTGGAGCAAGACTCACAAGGTATGAAACGATAATTCTGGGCTCACCGAACGTGCAGCTGAAAAGGTGCACTACGTTGAATCCAGCAACCTTGCTTCCTGGTGAAAATGCTGAAATTGAGAACGCTGAAGACGTCGAGCATGACTGCCTTCAGGTGACTGAATTTTGCACAAACCTCGACCTGACATTAAGGATACTAAGCTTGATGAAAATGACCAAATTGTTTTCGTTGATGGTTCATGTCTAAGAGATGGGATGGGAATTTTGAAAGCAGGATATGCTGTATGTACTGTAACAGGTGTCTTGGAAGCATCCTGGCTCCAAGGAGTCTATTCTGCACAAGTAGCAGAACTTATAGCCCTTACAAGAGCATGTCAACTGTCTGCATTGATGAAAGTCACCATTTACACTGATAGTCAGTACGGGTTTGGGATTGTGCACGACTTTGGACAACTATGGTCACAGAGAGGTTTCCTGACTTCTTCAGGATCCCCAGTGAAAAATGGGGAGAGAATAAGGGAATTGTTACACGCCATTCAAATGCCAGCCGAAGTTGCAGTGGTGAAGTGTAGTGCTCATACAAAAGGACAGGACTATGTTTCTCTGGGAAATGCATATGCGGATCAGGTCGCAAGATTTTGTGCCCTGAACTGTATATTACTCAGAGATGAATGGAATTCGATAAGTGAACCAGAACTCGAACCAGCTGAAGCATTTGCCTTGAAGGTCGTAGATACAATAGATGAACTAAAAGCATTACAGAATAACGTTAGGGAGGATGAAAGAGATTCCTGGATTAAATCGCAATGTATAAAGAGACCAGACGAGTTATGGGTTTCAAATGAGGGAAAATTTGTTTTGCCAAATAGTCTCTTATCACAGCTTGCGCGGTTCTATCATGGGCAGGCTCACCTAGGGAGAGATGCCATGATAAGATTGTTCAAAACTGATTGGTTTAACCCCAGATTTCGTCAAGCTGCAGAAGCAGTTTGCCATCGATGTGTCACTTGCCAGCAGATGAACCCAGGAAAGGGAACAGTTGTGAACGCGAGCCACATTGGCAGAGCCAGTGGCCCTTTTAGTAGGATGCAGATGGATTTCATTGAGATGCCTGTGCATGGAGGTCTGAAGTATGTGTTGGTGATTGTGTGCATTTTTAGTCACTGGATTGAAGCATACCCTACACGTAGAAATGACAGCCTTACAGTTGCAAAGCTATTGTTGAGGGAGTTGATACCACGTTTTGGATTCCCGATCTCTTTAGAATCAGATAGGGGAAGTCACTTCAATAACGAGGTGATAAAGTTACTTTGCGAAGCGCTGAACATTGAGCAAAAACTGCATTGTAGCTATCGCCCTGAAGCATCAGGACTGGTGGAGCAGATGAATGGTACACTGAAATCAAGAATGGCGAAAATATGTGCATCGACAAATTTGAAATGGCCTGACGCATTGCCTTTGGTGTTAATGTCAATGAGAAACACCCCTGACAGAAAGACTGGATTGTCTCCGCACGAAATTCTCATGGGCAGGGCTATGAGACTTCCTGCAGTTCCCGCAAACGCGCTTTTGAATATTACAGATGATATGGTGTTAGACTACTGCAAAGGTCTGGCTGACGTGGTTCGCTCTTTCTCTCACCAGGTGGAAGCGACCACCTTGCCACCGATCCAAGGTCCAGGACACGCACTGAAAGCAGGTGACTGGGTCGTGGTAAAGAAGCACGTGAGGAAGTCGTGTCTGGAACCCCGTTGGAAAGACCCTTTCCAAGTGATCCTGACGACAACTACCGCTGTGAAGTGTGCGGGAGTTCCCAACTGGATTCACGCCAGTCACACAAAGAAAGTGTTGTGTCCCACAGATGAGGAAGTCGAAGCGCTGAAACTGCCAGTGCCTGATAAAACAGTGCTGAGCGCTGAGACAGAGCAAAACCGAACTGAAAGCGAACAGGCAGAAACAGGAGAGAGAGAAATGTTCTCTGAGGACGAAGCAACAGACTCACTTGGGGAAGACCAAGGAGAGACCTCAGACAGCGACGAAGCAGCTGAAGGCGACAAAGAACCTGAAGCAGCTGAGGGTAGCAAAGAGCCTGAAGCAGCTGAAGGTGACAAAGAGCCTGAAGCAGCTGAAAGTGATAAAGAGCCTGACGAAAGTAAAGGTGACGAAGGGCTCAAAAGAGGTGAAAAAGCAGGGGAGCCTGATCAGAGGAGGGCTTTCCCAGAAGCAGACGATACAGAGAAAGAAAAAGAGAACGTGATCGATTCCCCAGAAGGAGGGGACAAGGGAGAACAGAACGAAAAAGTTCAAGCTTCCACAGAAAAGGTCGCAGGTCCATCAAATGGACACGGTGCAAAGAGGAGACTAAGTATATCACCAATAAAATCAAGAACTAGAGAAAGTTTGGATGACGGAGAAAGGCCAAAAGTGACAGAGAAAAGAAAGGAAGTGACTGTCGGGGTACCATCCTCAAGTGAAGGAAAAGACTTGGCTAAAGAGGAAAGTACCAGTGAGGCAGAATCGAAAAGAGAAGCAAAATTGAAAAGGAAAAGGATACCAAACAGGAGATATTCCGGTCCAGAATGGGCATATGTAGTCAATGACGATTGGACTGACGAATTTGTATCTCTATGCCTCGAGAACGAAGAAGAAGAGATACCAATAGAAAAGAAAAGTTTTATGGACTCTGTTGATTGAAAGGGTGATATATGACATTGCTTGCTACAATTTAACGTGATACAACCAGCTGAGACATTGCTAAACCAGATGAGACATTTGCTGAACCGATAAAAGACTGAGTTATTGATTGAACTTTGAGAAAAAAAAAAAAAAAAGAGAGAAAAAGAGTTGTTGCCGAATTGAGTTATTGCCGAATTGAGACAAATGCTGCTAACCGATAAGTGACTGGCCTCTTGAAGAAAACTGTGTGAACATTGCGCTCGTTCAGCTTTGTAACTGAATTGCTAAATAGTTCTTTCCAGGTGCTTCTAGCTCTCTGATTCTGTACAGATCATGGCTACGCAAAACAGTAGAAATAAATATTGTAAATATGTGTGTGTAGGCTTGATAATTGCATGTGTACTAACAATAATGGCAATAGTGCTTGGAATGCATGGAAAGGGTGAGAATGAGAAAATTGATGCTTCTACTTTTGCTCCTGTTACTGTCACTGAACTAACTGCACTGAAAAGACTAGAATTAGATGAGAGACACTTGCATGATAAGAAATAACTTTCATATAATGTTTTCTATCGCTTGCTAACAGAATATGTTGAGACTATGGATGCGAAAGATTGTTATGTGTGTACACAGATACCGACATCAGTAAAGGAAGGGGTGACTTATCACCACATGCCTCTTACATACGGGATTACATGTAGTATAGTAATGTCTAGGTTTTATGGTCAAACTAACATACAGTATTTTTACTCGAATTATGATGTTACCTTTGCATATGTTCCTATAATAGCGCAGCTAAGCCAGATTGCTAAAGATTGGGATGCTAAAATAATGAGGGAATTTTTCGAGCCAATGCAACCTTTTGAAACGGCTCACGCTCATAGGGAAAACCTTACCTGCTCGCTCTCTGCAGTAGAGATAAGCTTTTTAGATCGCACAGATGATAGAAGGGCACAAATGAATGCGAAATTAGAAAAGGAGCTAAGTAAGAGGACTTCAGTAGATATTTATGATTTTGCCGCAATAAAAACACAAGGGAGAATAGCTTTAGATGCTTGGCATGTAGGGAAATTTTGTATATATCGAGGTGAATTTTATTATGATAATATTTTTGTAGGAGCGAGTGAGTGTAAACATACGTTTATCTTTAAGGCCAAATGGACATTCATGATGAACGGACTTGACCCTCTCATTCCAGGTGTATATTACATTTGTGGGTATAATGCCTATTATCGTCTTCCGAAAGGATGGTGGGGGAGATGTTATTTGGGTATAGTGTTCCCAAAGGTTTATCAGCTGGATGACCTATCGACGATTTCAAAGACATCTGGATCCCATCGTATCCAGAAAAGAGAGACCGCAGCTGCTGTGGTAGGAGATATATTTGGAGCCATGATTCCTTCATTGGGAGTTGTGTTGAATTCCATAAAAATAAGAAAGTTGTCTACTATAGTGGATAACATGTTGACAAAGTTTTCAGGTGCTATAATCCTGATAGATGCTGAGCTTGCAGCGGAAAGAGCTATGACTCTTCAAAATAGGCTTGCTTTAGACATTCTTTTAGCAAAGGATGGCGGTGTTTGCAAAATGCTTGGTGCGCGCCACTGTTGCACGTATATTCCCGACAACAGTGTGAAAATTAAAACTATGCTTGCTAATCTAACAAAAGAAAGTGCAGATTTGAAGGAACTGAAAGAACCAGGAGTGTGGGAGAAGGTTGGAAAAGGACTTGCTTCAGTGGGAAATTGGATTGGGGGAATTTGGAATGGAATATTACTAAAAATAATACAGGGAATTTTAATAGTACTGATTTGCATATTTGGAATTTGGGGAATAAAAAGAGGAATAATAATGATTATGGAAAGAATTAAGAGAAGAAAGGAAGAGAAAATGATGAAAAGAATGGCAGAAGAATACAAAGCGAAAACTAGGGGAATTAAAAGGAAAAGAGAACTGACAGAATTTTAATGGAATCAAATTTGTGGGAATAGTTTGTGTGATGACAAGTAGTCATCAGAGGAGGGATTGATGAAGCTGAAATGAAGGTTTTACATTTATTAGCGCATAAACGTAGTGTAGCAATAATCATGTGTGACTTTAACCGAACTAATAAAGATTGTACGGGGACAAAATGTGCCCTCAGAGTAGTTTGCCAACATTTATAAGCGTGCTTTATATAACGTGATGTATTAGAAGTGCACTAATCCGACATAATCGTAAACGTGTGCTATGATTTGCTTGTTTGAAATGTTTTAGCTTAGCATAACTTTAGTGGAGGCTTTGGCCTAGTTGCCCGGTCTCACGATTTAGATGCTCGTATTTTTCCAATGTGCTAATAAACGTGTATTTTTGCTTGAAGCTGTACTTTTCCACTGAGATCGTTCACATGCTTATCTTAAGGTTTCGTGCCAGCTTGGCATTTTTCTCTTTGCTCCAAGGTCGATCTGCAGGTGCGGACAATGGAAGCTCTGAAAGTGAGTTAATTGGTATAAAATGTTGCAACTTGCGTACCCGTCTCCAAGGATAATGTATGCTTAAGTAAAAGCTTGAGAACTGTCGTTTTTGATTGGACAATTTGAAGCTAACCTATGAACCCTCCAATGGAAGACCCTACTGGATTTGAACTGTTGTCTATTTAAACCAGGTGCACGAGAAGAAAGTAGCCATTATTGTCATTACCAGCCATTGCAGCCATTTTACCAGCTCGATACCCGCCATTTTGTGGACATTGCAGCTGTTATGGCCCACCTTGCTGCGACGCCATTTTGAAAGAGACTCTGATGCTTTCTCTAATCGAGAGAAAGAGACTTTAATGATTCTGGCCCTAGAGACTTTAACTTTGATCCCTTTGCATGAAGTAGTAGTTTTATTTTGCCGCCGTGAGGCAATTGCCCCGTCCACCCCTGCCCCTTTGCCCCGTCCCATGCTGATCGAAACGGTACCCATGCTGATCGTGAAACGGTACCTGCGAGACGAAGACTTCCTTGAATGCTGATTGTAATTGGTAAATATGAAAGGAAATTGTACAATTGCATTGTGTTTTCTTTTAGGTAACCAACTGCTGATTTTTTATAAGATCCCTAGTTAGGAGTTTTCCAAATTAATGTTGCTAAATTGTTTTTGCATGAAGTCCCACATGCCGATGCTAATTTGAGGTTAGATGAGGATTCCTTTTGCTGCACGATGCAATTTGAGACCTTGTTATGCTGACTAAATGTATGCAATTAGCTCATTACAGATTATAGTTTTAGTGATTTGCATTGCTATTATCGAATGCCTTGTTATTCAAATGCTGCATAGATTGCACTTGTTCCGTCGTTATGGACAGCTATTAATGTTCGTTTATGTTTATCATTTGGTGTTGAGACACATCTATATTGTGCTAGCTTTGTTAATATAGGGAAATAAATTCACTAACTTTGAATAAACTGGTGTGGTTATTCCTGACTGAAAGGTCAGGGTTCGCCGAAATGTATTCTGGATTAATTGTGAAGTGTTATGTTGATCAGGGTATTGCTTATGTTCGTTATTGATTATTGATTTGATTAAATTGACCGATATAGAGTAAGGAGAGTCCCACTTAGCCAAAAGATTCATCGGCCTAAAGAGCGTCCAGATACAGGTAAATTATTAATACGGAACGCTCTATCAGTAGATGGTAGCAGAGGACGGTTTCGCTTTTTGGGACCCCTCACTCTTAAAGTACATGGTGTTGAATTAACGGTTACGCCCTTTGAAACCCCACTCGAGAAGTTGAATTAGATTTTTCTTGGATAAAACAGATTGAGAGATGATGATGGGCTAGGTCCACCGCGACTTTCCCGGGATCTCGGAGCTTGCGAATGAACAGAATGGAGGTGTGAGATCAGCGTTGGCGGTACTAGTGATGGTATGAGTGAAGTTAGGGTTTTGCGCTTGCACAGCTTATTGCCGCAGATTGTGTGAAAAGGTTGCGAGGAATTTTTTTCTTTTTAGAGGATAGCGGAGGTGCGACTCCGAGTGTAGAAGTAGGGAAGTCGTCGAACTTCATAGAAATAGCGGAGGTGCGACTCCGAGTGTGAGAGTAGGGAAGTCGTCGAACTTCATGTGCGTGTGGCGCTTTGTGCATAAAAAGGTCCACGTGGTTGTTGTTGTTGAGATGGGCCCTGCGAGGTCAAGAGACTCCGGAGTATGTTGTTTTATGTTGTGGTCTGGTCGGTTTAGTAGGTTGATCGGGCGTGGTCAACGAGTCGGTACGGGTGTTAAGGGAGTGAAAGGAACTTCGACTTCGGGCTTTGACAAAATTCTATGTGCACTAGAATAGATCATTGACAAGTTGAGAGTAGGTCTGCGGGTCAGATTTGCTTGCGAACGTGGGGACCGAGAAAGATGGAATAACTGCCGAGGCTAGTGAAAAATCCCTAAGGTCCTGAAGCGATTGTGTTACCCTTCCTGTAGTAAACCGACAGATCTGTTTTATATTTTTGGTAGCTCGCGATACATGCAAGAAGTTGTTACGAGAGGAGCTGACTGAAGGAGGACTAGCCGCGAGGCTTTGTCAGCCGCAGTGTGTGACGTCACTAGGAGCCGCGCTGGGATAGGTTGGTTGCAGAGAAGGGTCGCGCACGGATTGGACGCAGTCCGTGGGGCTCGATTGGAAGGGGAAAGGCAAGCGAAGAGTATTCCGGGAATTAAAGTCACCTATTGATTACAAACTTTGTGAAATAAAAGACGAGAAAATGAAATTTTTTAAAGCATTAAGGAGTGCGATGAAGGGGGAGTCTTACATTAAAGCGAGCGTAGGAGAGGAGACGCCACCCGAAGGTACACCAGCTTACATTGTAATGGAGGAAAAAGGGGTAGCTCCGTGCCTTTGGCTAAAGCAATGGCACAAGCTGACAGAGAAACATGGGAGCGTAGCGTTCCCGATCCATGGGACATTCAATATAAGGATTCTAGAGAATTTGAGATTTGCGATGTACGACATGAAGGTACCTCCAAGGCCAGCACAGTTTGAGGCTCTAGCGATTTGGGAACTGATGGCTAGACAGCAACAGCAAAATAAGTTCGAGACCAGGATAAGAAAGGTAGAAAAGACACTAGCGGATGCTAGGTGGGATAATGCACAGAAGGTGTGGAGGTCAGATGTATTGCAGGGGATAAAATTGTTTCCCGCAATTACTAAGGAAGAAGAGGAGACAGGTAAGAAAGCTACCTGTAAGACAAACAGGAGGTGTTCAAAGGATAGAGAGGACGAGGAAAAGTTGAGAAGAGAAGAGGAGTTAGAGGATGAGGAGTTAATAATGCAATTGCTGAACGACCGTCCACCACCTTACGCAGAGAGTGGACAAGGTCCAAGTACCAGTTCTGCCCCTCTGGCATCGGTACAGAACGGTGAAACTCAGAGTTCAGGAGCATCATCGGGATCTAAGGACCCGAGTTTACTGTTAACCCCGCAGATACCGCAGGTTAGGAGAATATATCCAGATGTGCCCATACTGAAACCAGCAGAAAATTATCAGCCGCAGGTCCCAAGGTACTACAGCAGTGACAACAGTGCGGGAATGATTCTAGATCCAACCATAATGGGAGGACAGAATGGTCAGAACCCAACATTGGCACAAGCTGAATCAACCCAGTTTCTGATGCCTCAAAAGCAGATGCAAGGGGGAAACGCACATGCTCAGATGACGGGGAGTCAAATGGGCATGCCGGCAATGATGACCCATAGTGTGGGAATGAACATGTCTCAGAACATGGGAAATGGACAGAACCCAGATGCGATATCACTACCCATTACTGTAGGTCCACCGGTACCTTTGTACAGTCAGCCTAACTTAGGTATGAGCAGTCAAGGATCAATGCTGCAGAATGGGACAGAAAGGAGGTGCATAGAAAACACTCCAGGGATAACTCCGATAGCGGCTCAGCCAGCTGGATCTGGGTCCTTGATGGAGTTTAGTCCCATATGTGCTCAGTCAACACTGGTGAGGTCGAGTCCCCCACTGGTGATACCGCTGTCATCGAATACTGAAAAGCTGCTGCAACCATCGATGGCAGTCGATGTGAATGCTACGCTGATGGGGTTGAATGCGCAACAGCTGACACAGTGGTTCAACAGTCTGAATTCCACACAGAGCTCAGCCAGTGGGAAGGGAGAAGATTATATGAATAGGATGAGGTTGAACATGGAAGCACAAGAATTGGTGGAAGGGACTATGGGTGTGAATAGGTTAGAGTCCTACTCGGAAGAAGAGCTGAGATACCTATGCCCAAGGATTACGAAAGAAGTGAATAAGGTACATAAAAGCTTGCAAGAAATAGCTGACAAAAACGGGGTGGATATAGACAAGACGAAACACTTGAGCAGGAGCTACAGATTGGATTTTGGGACCACAGACTTTGAACATATGAGGTCAGCAGGCATGAAGGCGCACCTTAGAGAATTGCTGCAGAGTGCACAGGTGTGGAGGTGTTTAGACAAGTGGGAAAGCAGATGGGTAAAGAGAAAGGAAAAGAGGAGGGACAGTGCTACAGAGCTCAACGAGAAAAGACCACAGAGTAGCGAGGCAGTAACCATGTTACCAATGAGGGAGACAGCAGGGGGAAAATTAATACATGTACCATGGCACAGAAGCGACATTCAGTCTTTTACGGACGATTTTCCCAAACTGAGAGAGAAGCCGATTGAATGGTATCAACAGACTGATAGGTTTGTGAAGCTTGCAAAATGTCTTTGGGAAGACCTGAACACTCTCTTTGAGATTGTGGTTCCGGCAGATTTGTGGGAGGATTGCAAAAGAGCTGTAGGTTGGCCGACAAGTGAACCAGAGAGAGACAGGGATACGGGTGCACCATCACCTATGGTGATGAGCTTGTACTATAAGGTAATTGAGCATTTGAAGACGAAGGTTGCCGCGAAAAATGTGGATTGGCAGAAGATCGATCGAACGGCCCAAGAGGCTAAAGAGTCGATTCATAGTTACTATGAGAGATTGTTGAAGGCGTTCAAGAACTACAGTGGCACGGAAACAATAGAGGCGAAGGACATGCTTCATTTTGTGTTTAGATTTGTGGAAGGGCTGAGACCAGAGATAAGTCAGATGATAAAGTCGCATTTGATTTGCTGGCAGTCGAAACCGATTGATGAGGTGTTGAATTATGCGAAATACTGTAGCGACGAAATTGAAGTGAAACAGAAAAAGTTGAAAGAGAAAGTGATGATGATGCAGCTTAAAGCAGCCCAGACAGCTCTGCAAGGTTTGCAAGGGATGCAAGGGTTCCAACAGCAGGTACCGCAACCGCAGCCGCAGTTGCAGGGAAACATGGCGTTTCAGCCACAGGCCAGAGGCAGAGGCAGAGGAGGTTTTGTGAATAATGGTCCGGATTTGAACACTGTTGTGAATGGTGTGCAGGCAATGAAGAAGGTGATGCCGTGTCACGTGTGCGGAATTGTCGGTCATTGGAAACGCGAGTGCCCGATGGTGGTGCAGGAAGGTGCAGGTGCAGGTGTTGGTCAGCAAAACAATGATGTCAATGCATTTCAGACAATGAGGGGACCGAAAATGAGAGGTCCAAACCCAAATTTTCAGACCATAAATCAGTTGCAGGGATTACAACCTATGCAGCCGCAGCAGATGCAGATGCCCCGTATGCAGATGACGCAAATGCAGCCAATGCAACAGCAGTTGCCCATGGTACCTAATCAGCAAATGCAAATACCTTTGGCACCAATGAGTCAGCAGCAAGTGATGGTTCCTCCACAGGTCTCGGGTCAGGTAATGAGTACAAATGGCACAGTACAACAGTTCCCATTACACAGTGAGAGTGGAATAAACAATGTATGGGAGAGTGAAAGTTCAGGAGAGGAAGGAGATTGTGTGCTTGCGGCATCCTTGGAAGTTGATCAAAAGGGTCCATATGTAGAAGGAAGAGTAATGGGTCATCGTGTCTCATTCTTGGTTGACACGGGAGCTACACGTTCAACCGTTAAGAGCAGTGAAGTACCAAATTTGCCACTCTCAGGGAGTACAGTTCAAGTGGTGGGAGTAGCAAACAGGCACCTGACAAACCCAATTACAGATCCAGTACCAGTCAGCATTGGCAACTATCAAGGGTTACACAAATTTGTGGTATGTGACTCAAGCCCGATAGCACTGTTAGGGAGAGACCTATTGTGCAAATTGGGTTGTTCGATTATGTGTTCGAACGAGGGAATAAAAATTCAGACGAGCAGTGATGGGGAAGAAGAGGACAGTGTAGAGGGGGATGAGATGGAAACTGTTGATGAAGAGTATCCTCTGATTTGTCTTTTCCCGATGATGACTGAAGAAGATATTCCAGCTGAGTTACGGGAAACAGTCGGAAAGGAAGTGTGGGATATGACAGGGAAAGAGGTGGGATTGATGAAAGGAGTGGAACCAGTGAAAGTGACTGTAAAGCCCAATGCAATCTTTCCCCAGACCCCACAATACCACATGGCACAAGACACCCTCATGAAAGTTGCCCAACTCATTGACGAATTTGTAAAGCAGGGAGTACTGAAAGAAGTGTTAAGCAGTCCATGTAATTCACCAATAATGGGACTAATAAAGCCGAGTGGAAAGGTCCGAATTGTGCAGGACTTGAGGAAAATAAATGACATCATAGTCAAATGTTGCCCTGTCGTACCAAATCCAGCTGTGATAATGTTTCAAGTCCCTTGCGATGCCGAGTGGTTCTCAGTCATCGACTTGTCACAAGCATTCTTCTCGGTGCCTCTTCATGAGGACAGCCAATTTCTCTTTTGTTTCAAATTCTTAGACAGAGTTTACAGTTGGTGTCGAATTCCTCAAGGGTTCTCTGAGTCACCGTCAATATTCAATCAGGTTCTAAAGAAAGACTTGGAAGCGCTAGAATTGCCATTCGAGTCAACTCTAGTACAGTACATTGATGACTTACTGATTGCATCTAAGACAGAAAGTGGCTGCACAGCCGATACCATTGCTCTGTTGAACCATTTGGGAAGGAATGGACACAAGGTGTCTCCTTCCAAATTGCAGTTCTGTCAGAAGAAAGTGAAATACTTGGGTCACCAGATAGAGAAGGGGTCACGAAGAATAATGAAGGAAAGAATAACAAGTGTACTTCAGATGAGTCCACCAAAGACAAGGAGGGAGGTGAGGAAGTTTTTGGGGATGGTAAGCTACTGTCGCCAGTGGATTCCCAACTTCTCAACCCTAGCAAAGCCTCTACTGAAACTGACCCAGAAGGATGCCTTGGATCAAATTGAGCTGAAAGGAGATGAGATGGATGCTTTTATTGAATTAAAGGAATGCATGTGCAGGGCTCCAGCTTTAGGTATGCCTGATTACACAAAGCCTTTCACATTGTTTTGTCATGAACGTGATGCATGTTCTCTGTCTGTCTTGACTCAAGCCCATGGTGGCATAAACAGACCAGTAGCGTATTTTTCAGCTACTTTGGATCCGGTCGCAGCAGCACTCCCAGGGTGTTTGCGCGCCGTAGCAGCAGTTGGTATCAGCCTCACTCAGAGTGAAGGAATAGTGATGGGACACGCAGTAACCGTCATGGTCCCTCACTCAGTTGAGATACTTTTGACCCGCTCCCGAACACATGACTGGAGCAAGACTCACAAGGTATGAAACGATAATTCTGGGCTCACCGAACGTGCAGCTGAAAAGGTGCACTACGTTGAATCCAGCAACCTTGCTTCCTGGTGAAAATGCTGAAATTGAGAACGCTGAAGACGTCGAGCATGACTGCCTTCAGGTGACTGAATTTTGCACAAAACCTCGACCTGACATTAAGGATACTAAGCTTGATGAAAATGACCAAATTGTTTTCGTTGATGGTTCATGTCTAAGAGATGGGATGGGAATTTTGAAAGCAGGATATGCTGTATGTACTGTAACAGGTGTCTTGGAAGCATCCTGGCTCCAAGGAGTCTATTCTGCACAAGTAGCAGAACTTATAGCCCTTACAAGAGCATGTCAACTGTCTGCATTGATGAAAGTCACCATTTACACTGATAGTCAGTACGGGTTTGGGATTGTGCACGACTTTGGACAACTATGGTCACAGAGAGGTTTCCTGACTTCTTCAGGATCCCCAGTGAAAAATGGGGAGAGAATAAGGGAATTGTTACACGCCATTCAAATGCCAGCCGAAGTTGCAGTGGTGAAGTGTAGTGCTCATACAAAAGGACAGGACTATGTTTCTCTGGGAAATGCATATGCGGATCAGGTCGCAAGATTTTGTGCCCTGAACTGTATATTACTCAGAGATGAATGGAATTCGATAAGTGAACCAGAACTCGAACCAGCTGAAGCATTTGCCTTGAAGGTCGTAGATACAATAGATGAACTAAAAGCATTACAGAATAACGTTAGGGAGGATGAAAGAGATTCCTGGATTAAATCGCAATGTATAAAGAGACCAGACGAGTTATGGGTTTCAAATGAGGGAAAATTTGTTTTGCCAAATAGTCTCTTATCACAGCTTGCGCGGTTCTATCATGGGCAGGCTCACCTAGGGAGAGATGCCATGATAAGATTGTTCAAAACTGATTGGTTTAACCCCAGATTTCGTCAAGCTGCAGAAGCAGTTTGCCATCGATATGTCACTTGCCAGCAGATGAACCCAGGAAAGGGAACAGTTGTGAACGCGAGCCACATTGGCAGAGCCAGTGGCCCTTTTAGTAGGATGCAGATGGATTTCATTGAGATGCCTGTGCATGGAGGTCTGAAGTATGTGTTGGTGATTGTGTGCATTTTTAGTCACTGGATTGAAGCATACCCTACACGTAGAAATGACAGCCTTACAGTTGCAAAGCTATTGTTGAGGGAGTTGATACCACGTTTTGGATTCCCGATCTCTTTAGAATCAGATAGGGGAAGTCACTTCAATAACGAGGTGATAAAGTTACTTTGCGAAGCGCTGAACATTGAGCAAAAACTGCATTGTAGCTATCGCCCTGAAGCATCAGGACTGGTGGAGCAGATGAATGGTACACTGAAATCAAGAATGGCGAAAATATGTGCATCGACAAATTTGAAATGGCCTGACGCATTGCCTTTGGTGTTAATGTCAATGAGAAACACCCCTGACAGAAAGACTGGATTGTCTCCGCACGAAATTCTCATGGGCAGGGCTATGAGACTTCCTGCAGTTCCCGCAAACGCGCTTTTGAATATTACAGATGATATGGTGTTAGACTACTGCAAAGGTCTGGCTGACGTGGTTCGCTCTTTCTCTCACCAGGTGGAAGCGACCACCTTGCCACCGATCCAAGGTCCAGGACACGCACTGAAAGCAGGTGACTGGGTCGTGGTAAAGAAGCACGTGAGGAAGTCGTGTCTGGAACCCCGTTGGAAAGACCCTTTCCAAGTGATCCTGACGACAACTACCGCTGTGAAGTGTGCGGGAGTTCCCAACTGGATTCACGCCAGTCACACAAAGAAAGTGTTGTGTCCCACAGATGAGGAAGTCGAAGCGCTGAAACTGCCAGTGCCTGATAAAACAGTGCTGAGCGCTGAGACAGAGCAAAACCGAACTGAAAGCGAACAGGCAGAAACAGGAGAGAGAGAAATGTTCTCTGAGGACGAAGCAACAGACTCACTTGGGGAAGACCAAGGAGAGACCTCAGACAGCGACAAAGCAGCTGAAGGCGACAAAGAACCTGAAGCAGCTGAGGGTAGCAAAGAGCCTGAAGCAGCTGAAGGTGACAAAGAGCCTGAAGCAGCTGAAAGTGATAAAGAGCCTGACGAAAGTAAAGGTGACGAAGGGCTCGAAAGAGGTGAAAAAGCAGGGGAGCCTGATCAGAGGAGGGCTTTCCCAGAAGCAGACGATACAGAGAAAGAAAAAGAGAACGTGATCGATTCCCCAGAAGGAGGGGACAAGGCAGAACAGAACGAAAAAGTTCAAGCTTCCACAGAAAAGGTCGCAGGTCCATCAAATGGACACGGTGCAAAGAGGAGACTAAGTATATCACCAATAAAATCAAGAACTAGAGAAAGTTTGGATGACGGAGAAAGGCCAAAAGTGACAGAGAAAAGAAAGGAAGTGACTGTCGGGGTACCATCCTCAAGTGAAGGAAAAGACTTGGCTAAAGAGGAAAGTACCAGTGAGGCAGAATCGAAAAGAGAAGCAAAATTGAAAAGGAAAAGGATACCAAACAGGAGATATTCCGGTCCAGAATGGGCATATGTAGTCAATGACGATTGGACTGACGAATTTGTATCTCTATGCCTCGAGAACGAAGAAGAAGAGATACCAATAGAAAAGAAAAGTTTTATGGACTCTGTTGATTGAAAGGGTGATATATGACATTGCTTGCTACAATTTAACGTGATACAACCAGCTGAGACATTGCTAAACCAGATGAGACATTTGCTGAACCGATAAAAGACTGAGTTATTGATTGAACTTTGAGAAAAAAAAAAAAAAAGAGAGAAAAAGAGTTGTTGCCGAATTGAGTTATTGCCGAATTGAGACAAATGCTGCTAACCGATAAGTGACTGGCCTCTTGAAGAAAACTGTGTGAACATTGCGCTCGTTCAGCTTTGTAACTGAATTGCTAAATAGTTCTTTCCAGGTGCTTCTAGCTCTCTGATTCTGTACAGATCATGGCTACGCAAAACAGTAGAAATAAATATTGTAAATATGTGTGTGTAGGCTTGATAATTGCATGTGTACTAACAATAATGGCAATAGTGCTTGGAATGCATGGAAAGGGTGAGAATGAGAAAATTGATGCTTCTACTTTTGCTCCTGTTACTGTCACTGAACTAACTGCACTGAAAAGACTAGAATTAGATGAGAGACACTTGCATGATAAGAAATAACTTTCATATAATGTTTTCTATCGCTTGCTAACAGAATATGTTGAGACTATGGATGCGAAAGATTGTTATGTGTGTACACAGATACCGACATCAGTAAAGGAAGGGGTGACTTATCACCACATGCCTCTTACATACGGGATTACATGTAGTATAGTAATGTCTAGGTTTTATGGTCAAACTAACATACAGTATTTTTACTCGAATTATGATGTTACCTTTGCATATGTTCCTATAATAGCGCAGCTAAGCCAGATTGCTAAAGATTGGGATGCTAAAATAATGAGGGAATTTTTCGAGCCAATGCAACCTTTTGAAACGGCTCACGCTCATAGGGAAAACCTTACCTGCTCGCTCTCTGCAGTAGAGATAAGCTTTTTAGATCGCACAGATGATAGAAGGGCACAAATGAATGCGAAATTAGAAAAGGAGCTAAGTAAGAGGACTTCAGTAGATATTTATGATTTTGCCGCAATAAAAACACAAGGGAGAATAGCTTTAGATGCTTGGCATGTAGGGAAATTTTGTATATATCGAGGTGAATTTTATTATGATAATATTTTTGTAGGAGCGAGTGAGTGTAAACATACGTTTATCTTTAAGGCCAAATGGACATTCATGATGAACGGACTTGACCCTCTCATTCCAGGTGTATATTACATTTGTGGGTATAATGCCTATTATCGTCTTCCCAAAGGATGGTGGGGGAGATGTTATTTGGGTATAGTGTTCCCAAAGGTTTATCAGCTGGATGACCTATCGACGATTTCAAAGACATCTGGATCCCATCGTATCCAGAAAAGAGAGACCGCAGCTGCTGTGGTAGGAGATATATTTGGAGCCATGATTCCTTCATTGGGAGTTGTGTTGAATTCCATAAAAATAAGAAAGTTGTCTACTATAGTGGATAACATGTTGACAAAGTTTTCAGGTGCTATAATCCTGATAGATGCTGAGCTTGCAACGGAAAGAGCTATGACTCTTCAAAATAGGCTTGCTTTAGACATTCTTTTAGCAAAGGATGGCGGTGTTTGCAAAATGCTTGGTGCGCGCCACTGTTGCACGTATATTCCCGACAACAGTGTGAAAATTAAAACTATGCTTGCTAATCTAACAAAAGAAAGTGCAGATTTGAAGGAACTGAAAGAACCAGGAGTGTGGGAGAAGGTTGGAAAAGGACTTGCTTCAGTGGGAAATTGGATTGGGGGAATTTGGAATGGAATATTACTAAAAATAATACAGGGAATTTTAATAGTACTGATTTGCATATTTGGAATTTGGGGAATAAAAAGAGGAATAATAATGATTATGGAAAGAATTAAGAGAAGAAAGGAAGAGAAAATGATGAAAAGAATGGCAGAAGAATACAAAGCGAAAACTAGGGGAATTAAAAGGAAAAGAGAACTGACAGAATTTTAATGGAATCAAATTTGTGGGAATAGTTTGTGTGATGACAAGTAGTCATCAGAGGAGGGATTGATGAAGCTGAAATGAAGGTTTTACATTTATTAGCGCATAAACGTAGTGTAGCAATAATCATGTGTGACTTTAACCGAACTAATAAAGATTGTACGGGGACAAAATGTGCCCTCAGAGTAGTTTGCCAACATTTATAAGCGTGCTTTATATAACGTGATGTATTAGAAGTGCACTAATCCGACATAATCGTAAACGTGTGCTATGATTTGCTTGTTTGAAATGTTTTAGCTTAGCATAACTTTAGTGGAGGCTTTGGCCTAGTTGCCCGGTCTCACGATTTAGATGCTCGTATTTTTCCAATGTGCTAATAAACGTGTATTTTTGCTTGAAGCTGTACTTTTCCACTGAGATCGTTCACATGCTTATCTTAAGGTTTCGTGCCAGCTTGGCATTTTTCTCTTTGCTCCAAGGTCGATCTGCAGGTGCGGACAATGGAAGCTCTGAAAGTGAGTTAATTGGTATAAAATGTTGCAACTTGCGTACCCGTCTCCAAGGATAATGTATGCTTAAGTAAAAGCTTGAGAACTGTCGTTTTTGATTGGACAATTTGAAGCTAACCTATGAACCCTCCAATGGAAGACCCTACTGGATTTGAACTGTTGTCTATTTAAACCAGGTGCACGAGAAGAAAGTAGCCATTATTGTCATTACCAGCCATTGCAGCCATTTTACCAGCTCGATACCCGCCATTTTGTGGACATTGCAGCTGTTATGGCCCACCTTGCTGCGACGCCATTTTGAAAGAGACTCTGATGCTTTCTCTAATCGAGAGAAAGAGACTTTAATGATTCTGGCCCTAGAGACTTTAACTTTGATCCCTTTGCATGAAGTAGTAGTTTTATTTTGCCGCCGTGAGGCAATTGCCCCGTCCACCCCTGCCCCTTTGCCCCGTCCCATGCTGATCGAAACGGTACCCATGCTGATCGTGAAACGGTACCTGCGAGACGAAGACTTCCTTGAATGCTGATTGTAATTGGTAAATATGAAAGGAAATTGTACAATTGCATTGTGTTTTCTTTTAGGTAACCAACTGCTGATTTTTTATAAGATCCCTAGTTAGGAGTTTTCCAAATTAATGTTGCTAAATTGTTTTTGCATGAAGTCCCACATGCCGATGCTAATTTGAGGTTAGATGAGGATTCCTTTTGCTGCACGATGCAATTTGAGACCTTGTTATGCTGACTAAATGTATGCAATTAGCTCATTACAGATTATAGTTTTAGTGATTTGCATTGCTATTATCGAATGCCTTGTTATTCAAATGCTGCATAGATTGCACTTGTTCCGTCGTTATGGACAGCTATTAATGTTCGTTTATGTTTATCATTTGGTGTTGAGACACATCTATATTGTGCTAGCTTTGTTAATATAGGGAAATAAATTCACTAACTTTGAATAAACTGGTGTGGTTATTCCTGACTGAAAGGTCAGGGTTCGCCGAAATGTATTCTGGATTAATTGTGAAGTGTTATGTTGATCAGGGTATTGCTTATGTTCGTTATTGATTATTGATTTGATTAAATTGACCGATATAGAGTAAGGAGAGTCCCACTTAGCCAAAAGATTCATCGGCCTAAAGAGCGTCCAGATACAGGTAAATTATTAATACGGAACGCTCTATCAAACCCCAACCACAGGCAGTGGAATACGGGGAGCCTTTGGTGTGCCACCAGTCTTGCCATTGGCTTGGCAGGTCACACAGGACTTACAAAAATCCTTTGTGTCCTCTGACATCCTAGGCCAATGAAACAGGGGGACAAGCCTTTCCCATGTTTTAATTTGCCCTAAATGTCCAGCCAAGGGAATGTCGTGGGCTAGAGTTAGGAGGAACTCTCTGTATTGCAGGGGAATGACCAATCTCCTGGCTGCTCCAGGTTTTGGGTCCCTTGCCTCTGAATACAAGAGGTTGTCCTCCCAGTAAACTCTATGTGAGTCACTGACATCCCCATTTTGCTGTTTGACAGCTTGCTGTCTTAGACCCTCTAATGTGGGACAGGTCTGCTGTGCCACACTCAGCTCCTCCCTGGCAGGCCCCCCTCCACCCAAAAGCTCAGAGGTGTCTGCTTCCAGCTCCTCTGGTGAAGGTTCTGCACAGGGGGGAAATTCTTCTTCTTCAGAAGGAGAATCTTCTGTAGAGGGAGGGATAGTGGGTAGGGATTTACCCTTGCTACCCCTAGCTTTAGGGGGCACTTGGTCCATTGTTCCAGGATCCAAGTCACCCTGTCCTTTTTGAATTTTGGTCTGAGCCCTTGTCAAAGCAAAAACATGGCCAGGAATGCCCAGCATTGCTGCATGAGCCTCCAACGTCACTTCTGCCCAAGCTGATGTCTTTAAATCATTCCCTAGTAGACAGTCTACAGGTAAATCTGAGGCAACCACAACTTTCTTTGGACCAGTAACCCCCCCCCAGTTGAGATTCACAACAGCCATGGGGTGACTAAGAGTGTTGTTATGAGCGTCTGCCACTTGGTGACCAAGTAGGTGTTGTTCAGGGTGTACCAGTTTCTCTATTACCATGGTAACACTGGCACCTGTGTCCCTGTAGGCCTGAACCTCAACACCATTTATTAGGGGTAGTTGCTTGTACTTATCCATGTTAAGGGGACAAGCAACCAAGGTGGCCAAATCAATGGCCCCCTCAGAGACTAACACAGCCTCTGTGGTCTCCCTAACCAGACCAACCCCAACTAAATTACCAAAAGTGATCCCAGTTACTCCCTTGGATTGGCTATTAGTAGGTTTGCTCCCACCACCACTGCTATTACTAGGGGCACTAGGTGTAGCAGCAGGGGTTGTAGTGGTAGGAGGCTTGGTGCTTTTCTTTGGGCAACTGGGATCAGTTGTCCAATGGCCTTTTATTTTACATAAATAGCACCATGGTTTCTTTTCTTTGTTTTGATTTGAAGAGGATTTGGTCCCACCACCCCCACCAGAGTGTTTTTGTGGACCTGATGAAGACTCATTTTTAGATTTGTCCCCACCCTTGTCAGAAGAATTACCATCCTTCTTCTTGCCATCCTTGTCACCCCCTGTATGAACTTTTCTGTTCACCCTTGTTCTGACCCATTTGTCTGCCTTCTTTCCCAATTCTTGGGGAGAGGTCAGATCAGAGTCTACCAGGTACTGGTGTAACAAATCAGATACACAATTATTAAGAATATGCTCTCTCAGGATTAAGTTATACAGGCTTTCATAGTCAGAAACTTTACTGCCATGTAACCACCCCTCCAAGGCCTTCACTGAATGGTCAACAAAGTCTACCCAGTCTTGTGAACACTCCTTTTTGGTTTCACTGAACTTGATCCTGTACTGTTCAGTAGTTAAGCCATAACCATCAAGGAGTGCATTCTTAAGAACTGAAAAATTATTGGCATCACTTTCCTTTACAGTAAGGAGCCTACCCCTACCCTTTCCACTGAAAGATAGCCATAGGATGGCAGCCCACTGCCTTTGAGGGACCTCCTGTACAACACAGGCCCTCTCAAGTGCAGCAAACCACTTGTTAATGTCATCCCCCTCCTTGTAAGGGGGAACTATCTTGTGCAGATTCCTAGAATCATGCTCTTTTACAGGATGACTATTTGGAATACTGCTGCTGCCACCATGGGGTCCTAACCACAACCTCTGTCTTTCTTTTTCTAAATCAAAGGACTGCCTATCTAAATCCAGGTGTTGCTTCTTGAGCTTCAGCCTGGATTCTTCCACTCTCAATCTACTGAGTTCCCTTTCTAACACTCTGTCATCAGGGTGGGTGGGTGGGGCATGCCTTGACACAGAAGTATGGTGAGAATGAACAGAGGGAGACCTGGCCCTAGCAGATGGCACTCTAACAACCTGGCTAACAGAAGTAACACTCCTACTGTGATGAGAACTCATATTGGTACCAGAAATGCTAGGTGGTCTGCTAATGGGCAGGTTGGGAAGGTTCCCTTCTAAATCTTTTGCTAGGGGTGCCCCAGGGTCAGATTGGGAACCATCAGCTAATTTCTCAACAGAAGTGCCAACTAAGGTCTTATCTTGTTCAATGAGCATATTAACCAACAGTTCTCTAGAGGGATTCTTCCCTACCCCTAAACCTCTTTCAACGCAGAGACTCCTTGCTCCTTTCCAGCTAAGGTGATCATAAGCAAGTTTGGACAGATCAACAGTTTGACCTGTGCCAGACATTATAGAAAGTGTTTAAGGGATAGAAAAAGAAAGAAAAAGTTTTTAGAACTTTTGAAAGGACAGAAAAAAAAACTTTTAAATCTTTTTAAGAACTTTTTGAAAGTTTAGATGTACTTTTCAGCACTTAGCAAAGAAGTGAGAAAAGAAAAGCAAAACTTTTTGGTTAGGTGTACATACACTGAACTTGTTTTGTATATTTTTCTCTTATGAAAAGTAAAATATGACAAAGTGGTGGGTAGTTGCAAAGTACTTATCCCACCGCTGCACAACCAATGTAGGAGGCTGGACTGGCTTGTAGTGAGTACCAAGGGGTACTTACACCTTGCACCAGGCCCAGGTATCCCTTATTAGTGTAGAGGGGTGTCTAGCAGCTTAGGCTGATAGAAAAGGTAACTTAGCAGAGCAGCTTAGGCTGAACTAGGAGACGAGTGAAGCTCCTACAGTACCACTAGTGTCACTTGCACAATATCATAAGAAAACACAATACACAGATATACTAAAAATAAAGGTACTTTATTTTTATGACAATATGCCAAAGACTTGCAGCGAGGCGCCGCCCATGAGAGGGGGTGTTTAGGGAGGAACACCGCAGTGCGCAACTGTACTCCGACCCAAGCACTATTGACATTGTCTGCAATAAAGAGGTGATTATTTACTGATCCATATTGGTGTGGTGACTGGGAAGACTGTGGCACTTTGATATTACAAAGGCATCAATACATGAATGATGGACAGGACCCCTGCTGTCCCCTGCATGTAACCTGTGCGTGGGGAGTTTGATCAACTCTGAGGTGAGACTTTTCTGAGGGACAGCTATCCGGAATGCTACAGAATGTATGATTAACTCGCCTGATTGCGGACATTTGTCCACCATGTGCACTCTTCCTCTATCCCCTCTGTAATCGAGCTGCCTGATTTGTGAAAAGGTGGGGTGATCAGGACTGGCAAAAACATTGCAACATGGATAAACTTAACGCAGGGAGGGGGAATGAGCCACAGAAGACCACAGAGGAAAATGGAGAAGACACTCTGACCCAGGAGACACAGGACAACCCATTGGAGGCCCCACTTCAGTGACACTGGCAGCCATAAGAGACACAAAGCAAACACTGGAGGCATGCAGAGCGCCATTGATAAATAAAGTGGGCAACATTAGCACCGAACTTACAAAGCACCCAGAGAAAAAGGAGGAGACAGAAAGTAACTTAGTGGTGATATGATTGACGGTACAAGACCTTAGCAACGTTGCCAGCAGCTGAATAAGGGAATGCCAAATATTGATGACCACCTGGAGGGGAGATGTTGGAGGGACAACGTGCACCTCATTGTAGTTTCTGAATTGGCGGAAGGATGCCGAACTGAACTATTAGTGGAAGAATGGTTGTAGAAGACGGTGACACAGGGCAAACCTTAGCAACTCATGTCTGTAGAACGAGTTCACCGAGTACCGTTGAGGGCCCTGAGCCACTGACAGCCTCTTTGTCTCATTATTGTATGTTTTATGGACTAAAATGAGCGTGGTAATATTTTACAACTCTCAAACAGGCAGGGGCATCAGCTCATAGAGGGGGGAGAAGTGATCATTTACCATGATTATACATCACAGATCCAGAGACAAAGTGATAATTTTGTGCCAGTCAAAAAAGTGCTGCTTCAGCTGGACCTCAGGTATGCCCTTAGCTTTCATGCAAAACTTAGTGGTGTACAGATACAAGGCCCATTTCTAATTTACTATACAGAATGCATGGAAATGCCTGGTGCAATAGGGTCTATGTTCAGGATCTGTGGCTACACTGGAAGATAATTGAGGATGGCTGCAGAACATTGCAGGAGGAGGGAACATACAGGATTCAGATCCTCCAACAACCGAAGCACAGATGAAAGTTGCGTAGGATCGCTCAGTGGCTGTGGTCATTTACTGTAATGATATACTGGACAATAATAAGTGGAGGTACCTTCAATCTGAGGAAGGGGCTGGTAGTGTCACTGGCTCTGTGGGTTCTGGGTCAGAAACTTAAGGTGAGCAATTACTGGTAGTCTTCCCCCACGGAGACTGCCAAGTTAATACGAAAGCGGCAGTTCTCCACTACCACTTCTTAGAACTCTAAGTACAATTCTGGAACGATAAGAGAATGGTTAGATGGACTGTGCTGGGACTGCGTCGAGACTTCTCTTTAATCAAAAGTGCATGCATGGGGTTAATGTGTGTGAGAGGAAGTTTGCGGATGTAAAACTGACTGGAATTTTATGCCAACAACATCTTGCTGTACCTGTCTGATACAAACAAATCAGTGACTTCCAACATAGAAAGTTATTAATAATATTGTTGAATATTCAGATTTTGTGGTAAAATTGTAAAAGTCACTTCAATGTACCCTGCAAGGATGATCACTGCAAACCGTATATCCCTTTTCTCTGAGAGTGCAACAGCACAAGTTTATATCTGCCTGATCTGAAATATGTCCTCATTTATTCAAAGAATTCTTGACCCTACTGGGAAGGCTAGAGAAGCACATAGGAAAGTGTTGTATGTTACCAGTATCCTTGCTTGGCAAGACTGTTATGTTCAAAATGATTGCCCTCCCCATCTGCTTTGTGTTGCAGAGCAGACCATACACAAATCAGAGGCTGTTTTTTATGTGTGTGGATTCTCTGGTAAGGGCACTACTATGGGCTGGAGAGCAACGGCATATAGCACTACGGACCCTACAAAGTTCCATTTATTAAGTAGGTAGAGCACTGGACGATATCAGAAAATACTATGAGGCGTCTCATGTCTTTCTGGAGAACGAATGTGCCTACGCAGACAAGAAAGATAACGCAGCATGGATGTACAGCTGGTGATTGGGAAACCAGAGCTATTTGTACACTGTAAAGTGCTTGAGAAAGCAAGCATGGCTGGTAATAACAGCAGTAATAAAGTTGTTGAAAAACCAATTGCAAGAGATTGGCTTGGGGACAGTGACTGCACTGGTGGGATTTCACGGTTGGGATACAATTGGTATATGGGGTAGTCCCGTTTCAACACCTTCAGCCCGAGTTTAATATGCCAAGCATGCAGTGTTAGACACAGACAACAGCAACATGCCATTAATAGCATTATAGCAAAACAGTACGAAACACTGGAGTAATCCGCCCGTGAAAGAAAGTTTGCTATATGGTACGTTCAAATCACGTTAATATCCACAAATAGGACAATCATGCAAAACACACACGGGTCTCCAACACATAATAAGGATAGGTGTGAACGAGACGTAAGGTATATTGACAATGATGACCGGCAGGAGGTACTGGGATATCTAGCCTAGGTGTCCAGCAAACCCAGCTAACAGGCAATTCAATTAAAATCCCACCATGCTATATACTGTACCAGAATACTGCTCCACAGAATTGTAAGCATAAGGGACTCTGTTTCTGATAATGTGGACAAGATGTGAAATTTATTATTACATGGTGGTAAACGTTCATTGCAAATTTGTGCATGTTACTTTGGAGGAGGGAGTGAGAGCGCCCACGGATCTGAACCCCAGAAGACCATGCTAGTGATCCGGGGACCCAACAACTTAAAATGATATCAAATTTCACTGTTAACTTTTGCATTTATTGTTGCAAAAATATATTCGACCTATGATGTTGAAGCAAGGATTCCCCAGTGTTTAAGAAAGGTGGAAGAAAGGATGTTTCAATGTAAAAATATGGAACGCGAGGCCTATAGAGACTATGACTGCTGAAATAAGTTTGAACAGATCTGAGACCCTGGAGGAGAGGATGATAACTCTTTTACACATTGACAAGGGGCATGGTATGGAGGGAAAGGGACAGATAATGGGGTACAGGATTAAAGAGGGGGCCCATCCCATAGCCACAATGGATTTGCAACAGATCTCTTCATGAATTGTCATGGATTGTGGTGGAATGGGTTCTGAGACTGGGTAGGGCAACGGTTTTGCATAAATTTGAACACTGGATCAAGTGTGGTTGTGTCTCTTATTTTTATGTTTGTAGCACTAGTTACTGTATTATGAACAATGTAATGCTTTCTCCTTTCGATTAAAAAAACTAATTGTAAAAAATATGTTTTGCAAGTATTTCATAAATATATAGTTTAACATCTTCATTTAGATTGTCAAGAGCGCTGAGTGAATACTAATCGAAGGTTTGCCAATCCGAAGATGGTTATGTTTTGAAATTTATTTTATTCCTACCTATGCAAACTAAGTGAGACCTCTATATCAAAAGAATTGTCTGCAGGTCTTGAAAATCTTAATCTCCTAACTCCTTGTGAAACTGGATTAGGAGCAGGTCAAATGAAAACATTGCCCATGCCCTTGCTACTTTGTACATCCAATAGACAAACGAGCAGGAGCATTCACTGGCAGTGCTGTGTGTAGGAAAGTACCATCTTGCCTGGCATGTTACCCCCATATTTCACTGTATATATGTTGTTTTAGTTGTATGTGTCACTGGGACCCTGCCAGCCAGGGCCCCAGTGCTCATAAGTGTGCCCTGTATGTGTTCCTTGTGTGATGACTAACTGTCTCACTGAGGCTCTGCTACCCAGAACCTCAGTGGTTATGCTCTCTCTTTGCTTTCCAAATTGTCACTAACAGGCTAGTGACCAATTTCACCAATTCACATTGGCATACTGGAACACCCTTATAATTCCCTAGTATATGGTACTGAGGTACCTAGGGTATTGGGGTTCCAGGAGATCCCTATGGGCTGCAGCATTTCTTTTGCCACCCATAGGGAGCTCTGACAATTCTTACACAGTCCTGCCACTGCAGCCTGAGTGAAATAACGTCCACGTTATTTCACAGCCATTTACCACTGCACTTAAGTAACTTATAAGTCACCTATATGTCTAACCTTTACCTGGTAAAGGTTGGGTGCTAAGTTACTTAGTGTGTGGGCACCCTGGCACTAGCCAAGGTGCCCCGACATTGTTCAGGGCAAATTCCCCTGGCTTTGTGAGTGCGGGGACACCATTTCACGCGGGCACTATACATAGGTCACTACCTATGTATAGCGTCACAATGGTAACTCCGAACATGGCCATGTAACATGTCTAAGATCATGGAATTGTCACCCCAATGCTATTCTGGCATTGGGGAGACAATTCCATGATCCCCCGGGTCTCTAGCACAGAACCTGGGTACTGCCAAACTGCCTTTCCGGGGTCTCCATTGCAGCTGCTGCTGCTGCCAACCCCTCAGACAGGTTTCTGCCCTCCTGGGGTCAAGGCAGCCTTGGCCCAGGAAGGCAGAACAAAGGATTTCCTTTGAGAGAGGGTGTGACACCCTCTCCCTTTGGAAATAGGTGTGATGGCTGGGGAGGAGTAGCCTCCCCCAGCCTCTAGAAATGCTTTGATGGGCACAGATGCTGCCCATCTCTGCATAAGCCAAACTACACCAGGTAAGGGATCCCCCAGTCCTGCTCTGGCGTGAAACTGTACAAAGGAAAGGGGAGTGACCACTCCCTTGACTTGCACCTCCCAGGGGAGGTGCCCAGAGCTCCTCCAGTGTGCCCCAGACCTCTGCCATCTTGGAAACAGAGGTGTTGCTGGCACACTGGACTGCTCTGAGTGGCCAGTGCCAGCAGGTGACGTCAGAGACTCCATCTGATAGGCTCTTACCTCTCTTAGTAGCCAATCCTCCTTTCTAGGTAGCCAAACCTCCTTTTCTGGCTATTTAGGGTCTCTGCTTTGGGGAATTCTTCAGATACCAAATGCAAGAGCTCACCAGAGTTTCTCTGCATCTCCCTCTTCACCTTCTGCCAAAGGATCGACCGCTGACTGCTCAGGACGCCAGCAAAACTGCAATAAAGTAGCAAAGACGACTACTGCAACTTTGTATCGCTCATCCTGCCGGCTTTCTCGACTGTTTCCTGGTGGTGCATGCCCTGGGGGTAGCCTGCCTCCTTCTTGCACCAGGAGCTCTGAAGAAATCTCCTGTGGGTCGATGGAATCTTCCCCCTGCAACCACAGGCAACAAAAGACTGCACCACAGGTCCTTTGGGTCCCCTCTCAGCCCAACAAGCTTGGTCCCTGGAACTCAGCAACTCTGTCCAAGTGTCTGCCACAGTCCAGTGACTCTTCAGTCCAAGTTTGGTGGCGGTAAGTCCTTGCCTCCCCACGCTAGACTGCATTGAGGGTATCGCGTGATTTGCAGATGCTCCGGCTCCTGTGCACTCTTCCATGATTTCCTTTGTGCACAGCCAAGCCAGGGTCCCCGACACTCTAACCTGCAGTGCACAACTTTCTGAGTTGTCCCCCGGCATCATGGGACTCCCTTTTGCGACTTCGGGTTTTACTCCGGTTCACTCCTCTTCTAAGTGCCTCTTCCAGTACTTCTGTGGGTGCTGCCTGCTTCTGTGAGGGCTCCCTGACTTGCTGGGTGCCCCCTCTGTCTCCTCATCCAAGTGGCGACATCCTGGTCCCTCCTGGGCTGCAACAGCATCCAAAAACCCTAACCGCAACCCTTGCAGCTAGCAAGGCTTGTTTGCAGTCTTTCTGCGTGGGAACACCTCTGCAAGCTTCTTCACGATGTGGGACATCTATCCTCCAAAGAGGAAGTTCCTAGTCCTCTTCTTTCTTGCAAAACACCAAGCTTCTTCCATCCTGTGGCAGCTTCCTTCCACCCTCTGCTGGCAGTTCCTGGGCTCCTGCCCACTCTCGACACTGTCGCAACTCTAGGACTTGGTCCCCTTGTCTTACAGGTACTCAGGTCCAGAAATCCACTGTTGTTGCATTGCTGGTGTTGGTTTTCCTTGCAGAATCCCCCTATCACGACTTCTGTGCTCTCTGGGGGTTGTAGGTACACTTTACACCTACCTTACAGGGTCTTGGGGTGGGCTATTTTTCTAACCCTCACTGTTTTCTTACAGTCCCAGCGACCCTCTACAAGCTCACATAGGTTTGGGGTCCCCTTGGCAGGTACCCCTTGGTACTCACTACAAGCCAGTCTAGCCTCCTACATTGGTTGTGCAGCGGTGGGATAAGTACTTGCAACTACTTACCACTTTGTCATTTTGTACTTTTCATAAGAGAAAAATATACAAAACAAGTTCAGTGTATGTACACCTAACCAAAAAGTTTTGCTTTTCTTCTCTTGCTCCTTTGCTAAGTGCTGAAAAGTACTTCTAAAACTTTCAAAAAGTTCTTAAAAAGTTGTAAAAGTTTTTTTCTGTCCTTTAAAAAGTTCTGAAAACTTTTTCTTTCTTTTTCTGTCACTTAAACCTTTTCTATTATGTCTGGTACAGGTCAAACTCTGGATCTGTCCAAGACTGCATATGACCACCTTAGCTGGAAGGCAGCAAGGAGTCTCTGTGTTGAAAGAGGTTTGGCCCCAGGAGGGCAGAAACCTGTCTGAGGGGTTGGCAGCAGCAGCAGCTGCAGTGAAACCCCAGGAAAGGCAGTTTGGCAGTACCAGGGTCTGTGCTACAGACCACTGGGATCATGGCATTGTGCCAACTATGCCAGGATGGTATAGAGGGGGCAATTCCATGATCATAGACATGTTACATGGCCATATTCGGAGTTACCATTGTGAAGCTACATATAGGTAGTGACCTATATGTAGTGCACGCGTGTAATGGTGTCCCCGCACTCACAATGTCCGGGGAATTGGCCCTGAACAATGTGGGGGCACCTTGGCTAGTGCCAGGGTGCCCTCACACTAAGTAACTTTGCACCTAACCTTTACCAGGTAAAGGTTAGACATATAGGTGACTTATAAGTTACTTAAGTGCAGTGTAAAATGGCTGTGAAATGACGTGGACGTGATTTCACTCAGGCTGCAGTGGCAGGCCTGTGTAAGAATTGTCAGAGCTCCCTATGGGTGGCAAAAGAAATGCTGCAGCCCATAGGGATCTCCTGGAACCCCAATACCCTGGGTACCTCAGTACCATATACTAGGGAATTATAAGGGTGTTCCAGTAAGCCAATGTAAATTGGTAAAATTGGTCACTAGCCTGTTAGTGACAATTTGAAAGAAATGAGAGAGCATAACCACTGAGGTTCTGATTAGCAGAGCCTCAGTGAGACAGTTAGTCACTACACAGGTAACACATTCAGGCACACTTATGAGCACTGGGGCCCTGGCTGGCAGGGTCCCAGTGACACATACAACTAAAACAACATATATGCAGTGAAAAATGGGGGTAACATGCCAGGCAAGATGGTACTTTCCTACACTGTTCCAGCACTTCTGCGGGTGCTGCCTGCTTATGAGAGGGCTCCTTGTCTTGCTGGACTCCCCCTCTGTCCCCACACGCAATTGGCGACATCCTGGTCCCTCCTGGGCCACAGCAGCATCCAAAAACCCTAACTGCACAATTTGCGGCTAGCAAGGCTTGTTGGTGGTCTTTCGGCGGGAAAACACTTCTGCACGACTCCTCATAACGTCGGACATCCATCCTCCAAAGGGGAAGTTTCTAGCCCTTGTTGTTCTGGCAGAATCCTCAGCTTCTACTGCCTAGTAGCAGCTTCTTTGCACCCACAGCTGGCATTTCCTGGGCATCTGCCCATCTCCGACTTGCTTGTGACTTTTGGACTTGGTCCCTTGTCCCACAGGTACCCTCGACTGGAAATCCATCGTTGTTGCATTGCTGGTTTGTGTCTTTCCTGCAGAATTCCCCTATCACAACTTCTGTGCTCTTTGGGGAACTTTAGTGCACTTTGCACTCACTTTTCAGGGTCTTGGGGTGGGCTATTTTTCTAACCCTAACTGTTTCCTTACAGTCCCAGTGACCCTCTACAAGGTCACATAGGTTTGAGGTCCATTCGTGGTTCGCATTCCACTTTTGGAGTATATGGTTTGTGTTGCCCCTATCCCTATGTGTCCCCATTGCATCCTATTGTAACTATACATTGTTTGCACTGTTTTCTAAGACTATACTGCATATTTTTGGTATTGTGTACATATATCTTGTGTATATTTGCTATCCTCATACTGAGGGTACTCACTGAGATACTTTGGCATATTGTCATAAAAATAAAGTACCTTTATTTTTAGTATATCTGTGTATTGTGTTTTTCTATGATATTGTGCAAGTGACACTAGTGGTACTGTAGGAGCTTCACTCGTCTCCTAGTTCAGCCTAAGCTGCTCTGCTAAGCTACCATTTATCTATCAGCCTAAGCTGCTAGACACCCTATACAATAATAATGGATACCTGGGCCTGGTGCAAGGTGTAAGTACCCCTTGGTACTCACTACAAGCCAGTCCAGCCTCCTACATTGTTTGTGCAGCGGTGGGATAAGTACTTTGCAACTACTTACCACTTTTGTCACTGTACTTTTCATAAGAGAAAAATATACAAAACAAGGTCAGTGTGTGTACACATAACCAAAAAGTTTTGCATTTCCTCTTTTCACTTCTTTTCTAAGTGCTGAAAAGTACCTCTAAACTTTCTAAAAGTTCTTAAAAAGTGTAAAAAGTTTTTTTTTCTGTCTTTCCAAAAGTTCTGAAACACTTTTTCTCACTTTTGCTATCACTTAAACACTGTCTAAAATGTCTGGCACAGGCCAAACTGTTGATCTGTCCAAACTTGCTTATGATCACCTTAGCTGGAAAGGAGCAAGGAGTCTCTGCATAGATAGATGTTTAAGTGTAGGGAAGAATCCCCCCAGAGAACTGTTGGTTAACATGCTTATAGAACAGGATAAGGCCAGAGGTGCCCCTTCTGTTGAAAAAGTAGCTAATGGTTCACAATCTGATCCAGGGACTCCCCTAGAAAAAGATTCAGGAAAGAAACTTCCTAGCCTGCCCATTACCAGACAGCCTAGCATAGTTGGTACTGATGTAGAGTCACACCATACTGATAGTGTTGTCTCACATCATAGCAAGAGTATTCCTTCTCATCTAGTAGAAGTGATGTTTCTGTTAACCAAGCTGTTGGGATGCCTTCTGTAAGGGATGGGTCTCCTTCTGTTCATTCTCACCATACTTCTGTTTCAAGGCATGTCCCTCCCACCCACCCTGATGACAGAATGTTAGAAAGGGAGTTCAATAGATTGAGAGTGGAACAATCCAGGCTGAAGCTCAAGCCGCAACAGCTGGATTTAGATAGGCAGTCCTTAGAAGTAGAACAAGAAAGACAGAAATTGGGTTTAGAAACCCATGGTGGCAGCAGCAGTATTCCCCATAGTCATCCTGCAAGAGAGCATGATTCCAGGAATCTGCATAAGATAGTTCCCCCTTATAAGGAGGGGGATGACATTAACAAGTGGTTTGCTGCACTTGAGAGGGCCTGTGTTGTACAGGATGTCCCTCAAAGGCAGTGGGCTGCTATCCCATGGCTATCATTTAGTGGAAAGGGTAGGAATAGGCTCCTTACTGTGAAAGAAAGTGATACCAATAATTTCACTGTTCTTAAGAATGCACTCCTGGATGGTTATGGCTTAACCACTGAACAGTACAGGATGAAGTTCAGAGAGACCAAAAAGGAGTGTTCACAAGACTGGGTAGACTTTGTTGACCATTCAGTGAAGGCCTTGGAGGGGTGGTTACATGGCAGTAAAGTTACTGATTATGAAAGCCTGTATAACTTAATCCTGAGAGAGCATATTCTTAATAATTGTGTGTCTGATTTGTTGCACCAGTACCTGGTAGACTCTGATCTGACCTCTCCCCAAGAATTGGGAAAGAAGGCAGACAAATGGGTCAGAACAAGGGTGAACAGAAAAGTTCATACAGGGGGTGACAAAGATGGCAATAAGAAGAAGGATGGTAAGTCTTCTGACAAGGGTGGGGACAAATCTAAAAATGACTCTTCATCAGGCCCACAAAAACACTCTGGTGGGGGTGGTGGGCCCAAATACTCTTCAAATCAAAACAAAGAAAAGAAACCATGGTGCTATTTATGTCAAATAAAAGGCCATTGGACAACAGATCCCAGTTGTCCAAAGAAAAGCATCAAGCCTCCTACCACTACAACCCCTACTGCTACACCTAGTGTCCCTACTAATAGCAGTGGTGGTGGGAGCAAACCTACTAATAGCCAATCCAAGGGAGTAGCTTGGCTCACTATTGGTAACTTAGTTGGGGTTGGTGTGATTAGGGAGACCACAGAGGCTGTGTTAGTCTCTGAGGGGGCTATTGATTTAGCCACCTTGGTTACTTGTCCCCTTAACATGGATAAGTACAAGCAACTACCCCTAATAAATGGTGTTGAGGTTCAGGCCTACAGGGACATTGGTGCCAGTGTTACGATGGTAATAGAGAAACTGGTCAGCCCTGAACAACACCTACTTGGTCACCAGTACCAAGTAACCGATGCACATAACAACACCCTTAGCCACCCCATGGCTGTTGTAAATCTCAACTGGGGGGGGGGTTACTGGCCCAAAGAAAGTTGTGGTTGCCGCAGATTTATCTGTAGACTGTCTATTAGGGAATGATTTAGAGACATCAGATTGGGGAGAAATGGAGTTGGAGGCTCATGCAGCAATGCTGGGCATTCCAGGGCATATTTTTGCTTTAACCAGGGCTCAGGCCAAAAAGCAAAAAGGACAGGGTGACTTGGATCCTGGAAGAATGGACCAAGTGCTCCCTAAAGCTAGGGGTAGCAAAGGTAAATCAGTACCTACTATCCCTCCCTCTACAGTGGATTCAACTTCAGAGGAAGAAGAATTCCCACCCTGTGCAGAACCTACACCAGAGGAGCTGGAAGCAGACACTGCTGAGCTTTTGGGTGAAGGGGGGTCTGCCAGGGAATAGCTGAGTGTGGCACAGCAGACCTGTCCCACACTAGAGGGTCTAAGACAGCAAGCTGTCAAACAAGCAAATGGGGATGTCAGTGACTCTCACAGAGTTTACTGGGAGGACAACCTCTGGTACACTGAAGCAAGGGATCCAAAACCTGGAGCTGCCAGGAGATTGGTGATTCCTCAGGAGTACAGAAAGTTCCTCCTAACTCTTGCTCACTACATTCCTTTAGCTGGACATTTGGGGCAAATGAAAACTTGGGACAGGCTTGTTCCCTTGTTTCATTGGCCTAGAATGTCAGAGGACACAAAATAATTTTGTAAGTCCTGTGAAACCTGTCAAGCCAGTGGCAAGACAGGTGGCACTCCAAAGGCACCCCTTATTCCATTGCCTGTGGTTGGGGTTCCCTTTGAAAGGGTAGGGGTTGACGTAGTTGGCCCTCTTGACCCTCCTACTGCTTCAGGCAATAGGTTTATCTTGGTGGTAGTGGACCATGCCACCAGATATCCTGAAGCAATTCCTCTTAGGACCACTACAGCTCCTGCAGTGGCAAAGGCCCTCCTGGGAATCTTTTCCAGGGTGGGCTTCCCAAAAGAGGTGGTATCAGACAGAGGAAGCAATTTCATGTCTGCTTACTTGAAGGCCATGTGGAAGGAGTGTGGTGTGACACACAAGTTCACTACACCCTATCATCCACAAACAAAGGGACTGGTGGAGAGATTTAACAAAACTCTCAAAGGCATGATTATGGGACTCCCTGAAAAACTCCGCAGGAGATGGATATCCTTTAACCATGTCACCTTTTTGCCTACAGGGAGGTACCCCAGAAAGGAGTGGGATTCAGCCCCTTTGAACTCCTCTTTGGACACCCTGTGAGGGGTCCACTAACACTTGTCAAGGAGGGTTGGGAACAACCTTTAAAAGCTCCAAAGCAAGATATAGTGGATTATGTACTTGGCCTCAGATCAAGGATGGCTGAGTACATGAAAAAGGCCAGTAAAAACCTTCAGGCCGGCCAAGAGCTCCAAAAGCAATGGCATGACCAGAAGGCTGTTTTGGTTCAGTACCAACCAGGGCAGAAAGTGTGGGTCTTGGAGCCTGTGGCCCCAAGAGCACTCCAAGATAAATGGAGGGGACCCCACACAATTGTTGAGAAAAAGGGTGAAGTCACCTACTTAGTTGACTTAGGCACTGCCAGGAGTCCCCTTAGGGTGCTCCATGTCAACCGCCTGAAACCCTACTATGACAGGGCTGATCTCACCCTGCTCATGGCAACTTATGAGGGACAGGAAGAAGAGAGTGACCCTCTCCCTGATCTCTTCTCTTCCACATAACAAGATGCTCTAGTGGAAGGTGTTGTACTGGCAGATTGTCTTACTGCTGAGCAGAAAGACCACTGCATAAATCTCCTGGGTCAGTTTTCTGAACTCTTCTCTACTGTGCCAGGTACCACTTCTTGGTGTGAGCACACTATAGATACTGGAGACAGCTTGCCTGTCAAAAGTAAGATCTATAGGCAGCCTGACCATGTCAGAGACTGCATAAAGCAAGAGGTGCAGAAAATGTTAGATCTGGGAGTGGTTGAGCACTCTGAAAGTCCATGGGCCTCTCCTGTGGTACTTGTACCAAAACCTCATTCCAAAGATGGAAAGAAGGAAATGTGGTTTTGTGTAGACTACAGAGGTCTCAACCAGGTAACCAAAACTGATGCTCACCCTATACCCAGGGCAGATGAGCTAATAGATACACTGGCATCTTCCAAGTATCTAAGCACTTTTGACTTGACTGCAGGGTATTGGCAGATCAAATTATCAGAAGATGCAAAAGCAAAAACTGCATTTTCAACCATTGGAAGCCATTACCAATTCACAGTAATGCCTTTTGGATTGAAAAATGCACCTGCCACTTTTCAGAGGTTGGTGAACACAGTCCTGCAAGGGCTGGAAGCTTTCAGTGCAGCATATTTGGACGATATAGCTGTCTTTAGCTCCAGCTGGGATGATCACCTGGTCCACCTATGGAAAGTTTTAGAGGCCCTGCAAAAGGCAGGCCTCACTATCAAGGCTTCAAAGTGCCAGATAGGGCAGGGGAAGGTTGTTTATCTGGGACACCTTGTTGGTGGAGAACAGATTGCACCACTTCAGGGGAAAATCCAAACTATTATAGATTGGGTTCCCCCTACTACCCAGACTCAGGTGAGAGCCTTTTTAGGCCTCACTGGGTACTATAGGAGGTTCATAAAGAACTATGGCTCCATTGCAGCCCCTCTTAATGACCTCACTTCAAAGAAAATGCCTAAGAAGGTATTATGGACAGCAAACTGTCAGAAAGATTTTGAGGAGCTGAAGCAGGCCATGTGCTCTGCACCTGTCCTGAAAAGCCCTTGTTACTCTAAAAAATTCTATGTCCAAACTGATGCATCTGAATTAGGAGTAGGGGCAGTCCTATCACAACTTAATTCTGATGGCCAGGATCAACCTGTTGCTTTTATTAGTAGGAGGTTGACCCCTAGAGAAAAGCGTTGGTCTGCCATAGAGAGGGAGGCCTTTGCTGTGGTCTGGGCACTGAAGAAGTTGAGGCCATACCTGTTTGGCACTCACTTAATTGTTCAGACAGACCACAAACCTCTACTTTGGCTAAAACAAATGAAAGGTGAAAATCCTAAATTGTTGATGTGGTCCATATCCCTACAGGGAATGGACTATACAGTGGAATATAGACCTGGGAGTACCCACTCCAATGCAGATGGACTCTCCAGATATTTCCACTTAGACAATGAAGACCCATCAGGTAATGACTAGTCTTATTGTCCTTCGTTTGGGGGGGGGGTTGTGTAGGAAAGTACCATCTTGCCTGGCATGTTACCCCCATTTTTCACTGTATATATGTTGTTTTAGTTGTATGTGTCACTGGGACCCTGCCAGCCAGGGCCCCAGTGCTCATAAGTGTGCCTGACTGTGTTACCTGTGTTATGACTAACTGTCTCACTGAGGCTCTGCTATCCAGAACCTCAGTGGTTATGCTCTCTCATTTCTTTCCAAATTGTCACTAACAGGCTAGTGACCAATTTCACCAATTCACATTGGCATACTGGAACACCCTTATAATCCCCTAGTATATGGCACTGAGGTGCCCAGGGTATGGGGGTTCCAGGAGATCCCTATGCGCTGCAGGATTTCTTTTGCCACCCATAGGGAGCTCTGACAATTCTTACACAGGCCTGCCACTGCAGCCTGAGTGAAATAATGCACACATTATTTCACAGCCAATTTCACTGCACTTAAGTAACTTATAAGTCACCTATATGTCTAAGCTTTACTTAGTAAAGGGTGGGTGCTAAGTTACTTAGTGTGAGGGCACCCCGGCACTTGCTAGAGTGCTCCCATATCGTTCAGGGCAAATTCCCCGGACTTTGTGAGTGCGGGTACACCATTACACTCGTGCACTACACATAGGTCACAATGGTAACTCCGAATATGGCCATGTAACATGTCTAAGATCATGGAATTGCCCCCTCTATGACATCCTGGTATTGTTGGTACAATCCCATGATCCCACGGGTCTGTAGCTCAGACCCGGGTACTGCCAAACTGCCTTTTCAGGGGTTTCACTGCAGCTGCTGCTGCTGCCAACCCCACACACAAGTTTCTGCCCTCCTGGGGTCCAGCCAGGCTTGGCCCAGGAAGGCAGAACAAAGGACTTCCTCAGAGAGAGGGTGTTACACCCTCTCCCTTTGGAAAAAGGTGTTAAGGCAGGGGAGGAGTAGCCTCCCCCAGCCTCTGGAAATGCTTTCATGGGCACAGATGGTGCCCATTTCTGCATAAGCCAGTCTACACCGGTTCAGGGACCCCTCAGCCCTGCTCTGGCGCGAAAATGGACAAAGGAAAGGGGAGTGACCACTCCCCTGACCTGCACCTCCCCTGGGAGGTGCCCAGAGATCCTCCAGTGTGCTCCAGACCTCTGCCATCTTGGAAACAGAGGTGCTGCTGGCACACTGGACTGCTCTGAGTGGCCAGTGCCAGCAGGTGACATCGGAGACTCCTTCTGATAGGCTCCTTCAGGTGTTGCTAGCCTATCCTCTCTCCTAAGTAGCCAAACCCTCTTTTCTGGCTATTTAGGGTCTCTGCTTTGGGGAATTCCTTAGATAACGAATGCAAGAGCTCATCAGAGTTCCTCTGCATTTCTCTCTTCACCTTCTGCCAAGGAATGGACTGCTGACCGCGCTGGAAGCCTGCAAAACTGCAACAAAGTAGCAAAGACGACTACTGCAACTCTGTAACACTGATCTTGTCGCCTTCTCGACTGTTTTCCTGGTGATGCATGCTGTGGGGGTAGTCTGCCTCCTCTCTGCACTAGAAGCTCCGAAGAAATCTCCCGTGGGTCGACGGAATTTTCCCCCTGCTACCGCAGGCACCAAAGAACTGCATCACCAGTCCCCTGGGTCTCCTCTCAGCACGACAAGCGAGGTCCCTTGAATCCAGCAACTCCGTCCAAGTGACTCCCACAGTCCAGTGACTCTTCAGTCCAAGTTTGGTGGAGGTAAGTCCTTGCCTCCCCACGCCAGACTGCATTGCTGGGAACCACGTCTTTTGCAGCTACTCTGGCGTCTGTGAACTTCCGGCAGAAATCCTTTGTGCACAGCCAAGCCTGGGTCCACGGCACTCTAACCTGCATTGCACGACTTTCTAAGTTGTCCTCCGGTGGCGTGGGACTCCTTTGTGCAACTTCGGGTGAGCACTGTTTCACTCCTTTTAGTAGTGCCTGTTCCAGCACTTCTGCGGCTGCTCCCTGCTTATGAGAGGGCTCCTTGTCTTGCTCGTTGCCCCGTCTGTCCCCAGACGCAATTGGCGACATCCTGGTCCCTCCTGGGCCACAGCAGCATCCAAAAACCCTAACCGCACAATTTGCAGCTAGCAAGGCTTGTTGGTGGTCTTTCGGCGGGAAAACACTTCTGCACAACTCCTCACAATGTCGGACATTCATCCTCCAAAGGGGAAGTTTCTAGCCCTTGTTGTTCTGGCAGAATCCTCAGCTTCTACTGCCTAGTAGCAGCTTCTTTGCACCCACAGCTGGCATTTCCTGGGCATCTGCACATCTCCGACTTGCTTGTGACTTTTGGACTTGGTCCCCTTGTCCCACAGGTACCCTCGACTGGAAATCCATCGTTGTTGCATTGCTGGTTTGTGTCTTTCCTGCAGAATTCCCCTATCACGACTTCTGTGCTCTTTGGGGAACTTTAGTGCACTTTGCACTCACTTTTCAGGGTCTTGGGGTGGGCTATTTTTCTAACCCTAACTGTTTCCTTACAGTCCCAGCGACCCTCTACAAGGTCACATAGGTTTGGGGTCCATTCGTGGTTCGCATTCCACTTTTGGAGTATATGGTTTGTGTTGCCCCTATCCCTATGTGTCCCCTTTGCATTCTATTGTAACTATACATTGTTTGCACTGTTTTCTAAGACTATACTGCATATTTTTGGTATTGTGTACATATATCTTGTGTATATTTGCTATCCTCATACTGAGGGTACTCACTGAGATACATTGGCATATTGTCATAAAAATAAAGTACCTTTATTTTTAGTATATCTGTGTATTGTGTTTTCTTATGATATTGTGCAAGTGACACTAGTGGTACTGTAGGAGCTTCACTCGTCTCCTAGTTCAGCCTAAGCTGCTCTGCTAAGCTACCATTTATCTATCAGCCTAAGCTGCTAGACACCCTATACACTAATAAGGGATACCTGGGCCTGGTGCAAGGTGTAAGTACCCCTTGGTACTCACTACAAGCCAGTCCAGCCTCCTACACTTGGTCACCAGTACCAAGTGACAGACGCTCATAACAACACTCTTAGCCACCCCATGGCTGTTGTGAATCTCAACTGGGGGGGGGTTACTGGTCCAAATGAAGTTGTGGTTGCTTCAGATTTACCTGTAGACTGTCTACTAGGAAATGATTTAGAGACATCAGCTTGGGCAGAAGTGGAGTTGGAGGCTCATGCAGCAATGCTGAGCATTCCTGGGCATATTTTTGCTTTGACAAGGGCTCAGGCCAAAAAGCAAAAAGGACAGGGTGACTTGGATCCTGGAACAATGGACCAAGTGCTCCCTAAAGCTAGGGGTAGCAAGGGTAAATCCCTACCCACTATCCCTCCCTCTACAGATGATTCTCCTTCTGAAGAAGAAGAATTTCCTCCCTGTGCAGAACCTTCACCAGATGAGCTGGCAGCAGACACTGCTGAGCTTTTGGGTGGAGGGGGACCTGCCAGCGAAGAGCTGAGTGTGGCACAGCAATCCTGTCCCACATTAGAGGATCTCAGACAGCAAGCTGTCAAGCAGCAAAATGCGGATGTCAGTGACTCACATAGAGTTTACTGGGAGGACAACCTCTTGTACACAGAGGCAAGGGACCCAAAACCTGGAGCAGCCAGGAGATTGGTCATTCCCCTGCAGTACAGAGAGTTCCTCCTAAGTCTTGAACATGACATTCCTTTGGCTGGGCATTTGGGCCAGATTAAAACATGGGAAAGGCTTGTCCCCCTGTTTCACTGGCCTAGGATGTCAGAGGACACAAAAGATTTTTGTAAGTCTTGCGTGACCTGCCAAGCCAGTGGCAAGACTGGTGGCACACCAAAGGCTCCCCTTATTCCACTACCTGTGGTTGGGGTTCCCTTTGAAAGGGTAGGGGTTGACATAGTTGGCCCCCTTGACTCTCCTACTGCTTCAGGCAATAGGTTTATCCTGGTGGTAGTGGACTATGCCACAAGATATCCTGAAGCAATTCCTCTAAGGACCACTACAGCACCTGAAGTGGCAAAAGCCCTCCTGGAAATCTTTTCCAGGGTGGGTTTTCCAAAAGAGGTTGAATCAGACAGGGCTAGCAACTTTATGTCTGCATACTTGAAGGCCATGTGGAAGGAATGTGGTGTAACATACAAATTCACAACACCTTATCATCCACAGACAAATGGACTGGTAGAGAGGTTTAATAAAACTCTCAAAGGAATGGTAATGTGACTCCCTGAAAAACTCAGGAGGAGATGGGATGTCCTGTTACCTTGCCTCCTTTTTGCTTACAGGGAGGTACCCCAGAAAGGAGTGGGCTTCAGCCCGTTTTAACTCATCTTTGGGCACCCTGTAAGAGGTCCACTAACACTTGTGAAGGAGGGTTGGGAACAACCTTTAAAAGCTCCCAAACAGGACATAGTGGACTATGTACTTGGCCTAAGATCCAGAATGGCCGAGTACATGAAAAAGGCCAGTAAAAACCTTCAGGCCAGCCAAGAGCTCCAGAAGCAATGGCATGACCAGAAGGTTGTTCTGATTCAGTACCAACCAGGACAGAAGGTGTGGGTATTGGAGCCTGTGGCCCCAACAGCACTCCAAGACAAGTGGAGTGGTCCCCACCTCATTGCTGAAAAGAAGGGCGAGGTCACCTACTTGGTTGACCTGGGCACTGCCAGGAGTCCCCTTAGGGTACTCCATGTCAACCGCCTAAAACTCTAGTATGACAGGGCTGATCTCACCCTGCTCATGGCAACAGATGAAGGACAGGAAGAAGAGAGTGACCCTCTCCCTGATCTCTTCTCTTCCACAGAAGAGGATGCTCTAGTGGAAGGTGTAGTTTTGGCAGACTGTCTTACTGCTGAGCAGAAAGACAACTGCATAAATCTCCTTGGACAGTTTTCTGAACTCTTTTCAACTGTGCCAGGCACCACATCTTGGTGTGAACACACAATTGATACTGGAGACAGCTTGCCTGTCAAAAGTAAAATCTATAGGCAGCCTGACCATGTCAGAGACTGCATAAAGCAAGAAGTTCAGAAAATGCTTGATCTAGGAGTGGTTGAACATTCTGAAAGCCCATGGGTCTCTCCTGTGGTGCTTGTACCAAAGCCTCACTCAAAAAATGGAAAAAGGGACATGAGGTTTTGTGTAGATTACAGAGGTCTCAACCAGGTAACCAAAACTGATGCTCACCCTATACCCAGGGCAGATGAGCTCATAGATACACTGGCATCTACCAAGTATCTAAGCACCTTTGATTTGACTGCAGGGTATTGGCAGATCAAATTGGCTGAGGATGCTAAAGCTAAAACTGCATTTTCAACTATAGGAGGGCACTACCAATTTACAGTGATGCCCTTTGGGTTGAAAAATGCACCTGCCACTTTTCATAGGTTGGTGAATACAGTCCTGCAAGGGTTGAAGGCTTTTAGTGCAGCATATCTAGATGATATAGCTGTCGTTAGCTCCACCTGGGATGATCACCTGGTCCACCTTTGGAAAGTTTTGGAGGCCCTTTAGAAGGCAGGCCTCACTATCAAGGCTTCAAAGTGCCAGATAGGGCAGGGAAAGGTGGTTTATCTGGGACACCTGGTAGGTGCAGAACAGATTGCACCACTTCAGGGGAAAATCCAGACAATCATGGATTGGGTTCCCCCTACAACACAGACCCAGGTGAGAGCCTTCCTAGGGCTCACTGGGTATTACAGGAGATTCATTAAAAACTATGGCTCCATTGCACCCCCACTTAATGATCTCACCAGTAAGAAGATGCCTAAAATGGTACTGTGGACCGCTAGCTGCCAGAAAGCTTTTGAGGAGCTCAAACAGGCCATGTGCACTGAACCTGTCCTAAAAAGCCGATGTTACTCCAAGAGATTCATTGTTCAAACTGATGCATCTGAATTAGGGGTAGGGGCAGTCTTATCACAACTTAACTCTGAGGGCCAGGATCAACCAGTAGCTTTTATCAGCAGAAGGTTGACATCTAGAGAAAAGCGTTGGTCTGCCATTGAGAGGGAGGCCTTTGCTGTGGTCTGGGCACTGAAGAAGTTGAGGCCATACCTGTTTGGCACTCACTTCATTGTTCAGACAGACCACAAACCTCTACTTTGGCTAAAACAAATGAAAGGTGAAAATCCTAAATTGTTGAGGTGGTCCATATCTCTACAGGGAATGGACTATACAGTGGAATATAGACCTGGGAGTACCCACTCCAATGCAGATGGACTCTCCAGATATTTCCACTTACACAATGAAGACTCATCAGGTCATGGCTAGTCTTATTGTCCTTCGTTTGGGGGGGGGTGTAGGAAAGTACCATCTTGCCTGGCATGTTACCCCCATTTTTCACTGTATATATGTTGTTTTAGTTGTATGTGTCACTGGGACCCTGGTAACCCAGGGCCCCAGTGCTCATAAGTGTGCCTGAATGTGTTACCTGTGTAGTGACTAACTGTCTCACAGAGGCTCTGCTAATCAGAACCTCAGTGGTTATGCTCTCTCATTTCTTTCCAAATTGTCACTGACAGGCTAGTGACTATTTTTACCAATTTACATTGGCTTACTGGAACACCCTTATAATTCCCTAGTATATGGTACTGAGGTACCCAGGGTATTGGGGTTCCAGGAGATCCCTATGGGCTGCAGCATTTCTTTTGCCACCCATAGGGAGCTCTGACAATTCTTACACAGGCCTGCCACTGCAGCCTGAGTGAAATAACGTCCACGTTATTTCACAGCCATTTTACACTGCACTTAAGTAACTTATAAGTCACCTATATGTCTAACCTTTACCTGGTAAAGGTTAGGTGCAAAGTTACTTAGTGTGAGGGCACCCTGGCACTAGCCAAGGTGCCCCCACATTGTTCAGAGCCAATTCCCTGAACTTTGTGAGTGCGGGCACACCATTACACGCGTGCACTACATATAGGTCACTACCTATAAGTGGCTTCACAATGGCAACTCCGAATATGGCCATGTAACGTGTCTATGATCATGGAATTGCCCCCTCTATGCCATCCTGGCATAGTTGGCACAATCCCATGATCCCAGTAGTCTGTAGCACAGACCCTGGTACTGCCAAACTGCCCTTCCTGGGGTTTCACTGCAGCTGCTGCTGCTGCCAACCCCTCAGACAGGCATCTGCCCTCCTGGGGTCCAGCCAGGCCTGGCCCAGGATGGCAGAACAAAGAACTTCCTCTGAGAGAGGGTGTGACACCCTCTCCCTTTGCAAAATGGTGTGAAGGCAGGGGAGGAGTAGCCTCCCCCAGCCTCTGGAAATGCTTTGTTGGGCACAGATGTGCCCAATTCTGCATAAGCCAGTCTACACCGGTTCAGGGGACCCCTTAGCCCTGCTCTGGCGCGAAACTGGACAAAGGAAAGGGGAGTGACCACTCCCCTGACCTGCACCTCCCCTGGGAGGTATCCAGAGCTCCTCCAGTGTGCTCCAGACCTCTGCCATCTTGGAAACAGAGGTGCTGCTGGCACACTGGACTGCTCTGAGTGGCCAGTGCCACCAGGTGACGTCAGAGACTCCTTCTGATAGGCTCCTTCAGGTGTTAGTAGCCTATCCTCTCTCCTAGGTAGCCAAACCCTCTTTTCTGGCTATTTAGGGTCTCTGTCTCTGGGGAAACTTTAGATAACGAATGCAAGAGCTCATCCGAGTTCCTCTGCATCTCTCTCTTCACCTTCTGCCAAGGAATCGACTGCTGACCGCGCTGGAAGCCTGCAAACCTGCAACATAGTAGCAAAGACGACTACTGCAACTCTTTAACGCTGATCCTGCCGCCTTCTCGACTGTTTTCCTGCTTGTGCATGCTGTGGGGGTAGTGTGAGAAAGTAGCCTCTTTCTAGCCTTGTTACCCCCACTTTTGGCCTGTTTGTGAGTGTATGTCAGGGTGTTTTCACTGTCTCACTGGGATCCTGCTAGCCAGGGCCCAGTGCTCATAGTGAAAACCTAATGTTTTCAGTATGTTTGTTATGTGTCACTGGGACCCTGCTAGACAGGACCCCAGTGCTCATAAGGTTGTGGCCTATATGTATGTGTTCCCTGTGTGGTGCCTAACTGTCTCACTGAGGCTCTGCTAACCAGAACCTCAGTGGTTATGCTCTCTCATTTATTCCAAATTGTCACTAACAGGCTAGTGACCAATTTTACCAATTTACATTGGCTTACTGGACCACCCTTATAATTCCCTAGTATATGGTACTGAGGTACCCAGGGTATTGGGGTTCCAGGAGATCCCTATGGGCTGCAGCATTTCTTTTGCCACCCATAGGGAGCTCTGACAATTCTTACACAGGCCTGCCACTGCAGCCTGAGTGAAATAACGTCCACGTTATTTCACAGCCATTTTACACTGCACTTAAGTAACTTATAAGTCACCTATATGTCTAACCTTTACCTGGAAAAGGTTTGGTGCAAAGTTACTTAGTGTGAGGGCACCCTGGTACTAGCCAAGGTGCCCCCACATTGTTCAGAGCCAATTCCCTGAACTTTGTGAGTGCGGGGACACCATTACACGCGTGCACTACATATAGGTCACTACCTATATGTAGCTTCACAATGGCAACTCCGAATATGGCCATGTAACATGTCTAAGATCATGGAATTGCCCCCTCTATGCCATCCTGGCATAGTTGGCACAATCCCATGATCCCAGTGGTCTGTAGCACAGACCCTGGTACTGCCAAACTGCCTTTCCTGGGGTTTCACTGCAGCTGCTGCTGCTGCCAACCCCTCAGACAGGCATCTGCCCTCCTGGGGTCCAGCCAGGCCTGGCCCAGGATGGCAGAACAAAGAACTTCCTCTGAGAGAGGGTGTGACACCCTCTCCCTTTGGAAAATGGTGTGAAGGCAGCGGAGGAGTAGCCTCCCCCAGCCTCTGGAAATGCTTTGTTGGGCACAGATGTGCCCAATTCTGCATAAGCCAGTCTACACCGGTTCAGGGGACCCCTTAGCCCTGCTCTGGCGCGAAACTGGACAAAGGAAAGGGGAGTGACCACTCCCCTGACCTGCACCTCCCCTGGGAGGTGTCCAGAGCTCCTCCAGTGTGCTCCAGACCTCTGCCATCTTGGAAACAGAGGTGCTGCTGGCACACTGGACTGCTCTGAGTGGCCAGTGCCACCAGGTGACGTCAGAGACTCCTTCTGATAGGCTCCTTCAGGTGTTAGTAGCCTATCCTCTCTCCTAGGTAGCCAAACCCTCTTTTCTGGCTATTTAGGGTCTCTGTCTCTGGGGAAACTTTAGATAACGAATGCAAGAGCTCAGCCGAGTTCCTCTGCATCTCTCTCTTCACCTTCTGATAAGGAATCGACTGCTGACCGCGCTGGAAGCCTGCAAAACTGCAACAAAGTAGCTAAGACGACTACTGCAACTCTGTAACGCTGATCCTGACGCCTTCTCGACTGTTTTCCTGTTTGTGCATGCTGTCGGGGTAGTCTGCCTCCTCTCTGCACCAGAAGTTCCGAAGAAATCTCCCGTGGGTCGACGGAATCTTCCCCCTGCAACCGCAGGCACCAAAAAGCTGCATTACCGGTCCCTTGGGTCTCCTCTCAGCACGACGAGCGAGGTCCCTCGAATCCAGCGACTCTGTCCAAGTGACCCCCACAGTCCAGTGACTCTTCAGTCCAAGTTTGGTGGAGGTAAGTCCTTGCCTCACCTCGCTGGGCTGCATTGCTGGGAACCGCGACTTTTGCAGCTACTCCGGCCCCTGTGCACTTCCGGCGGAAATCCTTTGTGCACAGCCAAGCCTGGGTCCACGGCACTCTAACCTGCATTGCACGACTTTCTAAGTTGGTCTCCGGCGACGTGGGACTCCTTTGTGCGACTTCGGGTGAGCACCGTTTCATGAATCCTCCTAGTGCCTGTTTCTGGCACTTCTCCGGGTGCTACCTGCTGCTAAGAGGATTCCTTGTTTTGCTCTACGTCCCCTCTCTCTCTTGGTCCAATTTGTGACCTCCTGGTCCCTCCAGGGCCACAGCAGCGTCCAAAAACGCTAACTGCACGATTTGCAGCTAGCAAGGCTTGTTGGCGTTCTTTCGGTGGGAAAACACATCTGCACGACTCTCCACGGCGAGAAGGATCTGTCCACCAAAGGAAAAGTCTCTAGCCCTTTTTGTTCCTGCAGAAATCTCAGCTTCTTCTGTCCAGTAGAAGCTTCTTTGCATCCACAGCTGGCATTTCCTGGGCATATGCCCATCTCCGACTTGCTTGTGACTTTTGGACTTGGTCCCCTTGTTCCACAGGTACCCTAGATTGGAAATCCACAGTTGTTGCATTGTTGGTTTGTGTCTTTCCTGCATTATTCCTCTAACACAACTTCTTTGTCCTTAGGGGAACTTTAGTGCACTTTGCACTCACTTTTCAGGGTCTTGGGGAGGGTTATTTTTCTAACTCTCACTATTTTCTAATAGTCCCAGCGACCCTCTACAAGGTCACATAGGTTTGGGGTCCATTTGTGGTTCGCATTCCACTTTTGGAGTATATGGTTTGTGTTGCCCCTATCCCTATGTTTCCCCATTGCATCCTATTGTAACTATACATTGTTTGCACTGTTTTCTAAGACTATACTGCATATTTTTGCTATTGTGTATATATATCTTGTGTATATTTCCTATCCTCTCACTGAGGGTACACTCTAAGATACTTTGGCATATTGTCATAAAAATAAAGTACCTTTATTTTTAGTATAACTGTGTATTGTGTTTTCTTATGATATTGTGCATATGACACTAAGTGGTACTGTAGTAGCTTCACACGTCTCCTAGTTCAGCCTAAGCTGCTCTGCTAAGCTACCATTATCTATCAGCCTAAGCTGCTAGACACCCTATACACTAATAAGGGATAACTGGGCCTGGTGCAAGGTGCAAGTACCCCTTGGTACTCACTACAAGCCAGTCCAGCCTCCTACATTGGTTGTGCAGCGGTGGGATAAGTGCTTTGAGACTACTTACCACTCTTGTCATTGTACTTTTCATAAGAGAAAAATATACAAAACAAGTTCAGTGTGTATACACATAGCCAAAAAGTTTTGCATTTCCTCTTTTCACTCTTTTCTAAGTGCTGAAAAGTACTCCTAACTTTCTAAAAAGTTCTAAAAAGTTTAAAAAGTTTTTTTCTCTGTCTTTCTAAAAAGCTCAGACAAACTTTTTATCTTTTACTATCACTTTAACTCTCTCTAAAAATGTCTGGCACAGGCCAAAATGTTGATCTGTCCAAACTTGCATATGACCACCTTAGCTGGAAAGGAGCAAGGAGTCTCTGTGTAGAGAGAGGTTTGAGTGTAGGGAAGAATCCTTCCTTGGAATTGTTACTTAACATGCTTAGAGAACAAGATAAGGCAAGAAGTGCCCCATCTGTTGAAAAAGTAGCTAATGGTTCCCAATCTGATCCAGGGACTCCCCCAGGAAAAGATTCAGGAAAGAAACTTCCTAGCCTGCCCATTACTAGACAGTCTGGCATAGTTGGTAATGATGGAGAGCCTCACCATACAAATAGTGTTGTCTCACATCATAGCAAAAGCATTTATTCTCACCATACTGGTAGTGATGTTTCTGTTAGCCAAGCTGTTAGGGTGGCCTCTGTAAGGAACATGTCTCCTTCTGTCCATTCTCACCATACTTCTGTTTCAAGGCATGTCCCTCCCACCCACCCTGATGACAGATTGTTAGAAAGGGAGCTCAATAGATTGAGAGTGGAACAAACCAGACTGAAGCTCAAGAAGCAACAGCTGGATTTGGATAGACAGACTTTAGAAGTAGAGAAGGAGAGACAGAAACTGGGTTTAGAAACCCATGGTGGCAGCAGCAGTATTCCCCATAGTCATCCTGCAAAAGAGCATGATTCCAGGAATCTGCACAAGATAGTTCCCCCTTACAAGGAGGGGGATGACATTAATAAGTGGTTTGCTGCACTTGAGAGGGCCTGTGTTGTACAGGATGTCCCTCAAAGGCAGTGGGCTGCTATCCTATGGCTATCATTTAGTGGAAAAGGTAGGGATAGGCTCCTTACTGTGAAAGAAAATGATGCTAATAATTTCCAAGTTCTTAAGAATGCACTCCTGGATGGTTATGGCTTAACCACTGAACAATACAGGATAAAGTTCAGAGAGACCAAAAAGGAGTCTTCACAAGACTGGGTTGATTTCATTGACCATTCAGTGAAGGCCTTGGAGGGGTGGTTACATGGCAGTAAAGTTACTGATTATGACAGCCTGTATAACTTGATCCTGAGAGAGCATATTCTTAATTATTGTGTGTCTGATTTGTTGCACCAGTACTTAGTGGACTCAGATCTGACCTCTCCCCAAGAATTGGGAAAGAAGGCAGACAAATGGGTCAGAACAAGGGTGAACAGAAAAGTTCATACAGGTGGTGACAAAGAGAACATTAAGAAGAAAGATGGTGAAAAATCTCAAGATAAGCATGGGGATAAGGGTAAAACCAAAGATCCCACTTCAAATCTTAAACACTCTTCAGGGGGTGGGGATAAAACAAATTCTTCCTCTTCTTCTCAACCTACACAATTTAAGAAGCCTTGGTGCTTTGTGTGTAAAAATAGAGGCCATAGGCCAGGGGATAAGTCCTGTCCAGGTAAACCCCCTGAGCCTACCACCACTAATACATCAAGCTCTAGTGCCCCTAGCAGTAGTGGTACTAGTGGTGGGACTGCTGGCAACAGTCAAGTTAAGGGTGTAGTTGGGTTCACTTATGGGTCCATAGTAGAAACTGGGGTAGTCAGTCCCAAGACAGTTTCTGTCACACCTAGTGGCATTGGCCTTGCCAAACTGGCTGCTTGTCCCCTTACAATGGATAAGTACAGGCAGACAGTTTCAATAAATGGTGTTGAGGCCTTGGCCTACAGGGACACAGGTGCCAGTATCACTTTCGTGACTGAAAACCTAGTGCACCCTGATCAACACATCATTGGACAACAGTATAAGATTATTGATGTCCATAACTCCACTAAGTTTCTTCCCTTAGCTATAATTCAGTTTAGTTGGGGTGGAGTTACTGGCCCTAAGAAGGTGGTGGTATCACCTAGCTTACCTGTAGACTGTCTCTTAGGTAATGACCTAGAGGCCTCAGGTTGGGCAGATGTAGAGTTGTATGCCCATGCAGCCATGCTGGGCATCCCAGAGGAATTGTTCCCTCTCATTTCTACTGAAATGAAAAAGCAAAGGAGAGAAGGCCTGAAAACTCAGGATCCCTCTCCAACAACAGGTAAAAGGGGTATCACAGTATCCCCTAACCACCCTACCATTCAGGATACCATTCCTGTGGTGGGAGAAACCTCTCCTGGGGTGGCACCTGTTCCAAGGGAATCATCAGTTGGCAAAACTGTACTCCCTGAGGTAGAAGTACCTTTCTGTGGGATAACTAACATTGGTGAGAAAAACAGCACCATTTTAGTTAACATGGAGCATCCCTCCAACCCTCCCAGAGAAGCTTTAGTGCAGAAACTCTGCACTGCCTCACAACACTTAGGACAGCATCCCTGCCCTAGTGTGGAGCTCATAGGACAGCATCCCTGCCCTGCTCCAACCCAAGAGAAACAGCATCCCTGTTCTCTCTTCCAGCCATATGGACAAAGTTTTTGCCCAGCTATGGCTTTTCTGAGACAGCATCCCTGTCTGGCATTTCCATCACTACAAATAGGTTCAGTGGACAATTCCCACTGCTCTAAACTAAAACTTACTGATAGAAACTCTGAAAATACATCTGCACATTGTTGCTTAGCTAAAAAACTTCAAACAGGGTGGTTTACATCCCCACAGGGAAGTAACCATATATTGGATGATAAAGGGAGTAACCAGTCTATTGCAGAGCTACTCTCTACTTATCACCACTTAGACAATAAAGTCTCAACAAGCCAAGGTTAGCCTTATTGTCCTTCGTTTGGGGGGGGTTGTGTGAGAAAGTAGCCTCTTTCTAGCCTTGTTACCCCCACTTTTGGCCTGTTTGTGAGTGTATGTCAGAGTGTTTTCACTGTCTCACTGGGATCCTGCTAGCCAGGGCCCAGTGCTCATAGTGAAAACCTAATGTTTTCAGTATGTTTGTTATGTGTCACTGGGACCCTGCTAGTCAGGACCCCAGTGCTCATAAGGTTGTGGCCTATATGTATGTGTTCCCTGTGTGGTGCCTAACTGTCTCACTGAGGCTCTGCTAACCAGAACCTCAGTGGTTATGCTCTCTCATTTATTCCAAATTGTCACTAACAGGCTAGTGACCAATTTTACCAATTTACATTGGCTTACTGGAACACCCTTATAATTCCCTAGTATATGGTACTGAGGTACCCAGGGTATTGGGGTTCCAGGAGATCCCTATGGGCTGCAGCATTTCTTTTGCCACCCATAGGGAGCTCTGACAATTCTTACACAGGCCTGCCACTGCAGCCTGAGTGAAATAACGTCCACGTTATTTCACAGCCATTTTACACTGCACTTAAGTAATTTATAAGTCACCTCTATGTCTAACCTTTACCTGGTAAAGGTTAGGTGCAAAGTTACTTAGTGTGAGGGCACCCTGGTACTAGCCAAGGTGCCCCCACATTGTTCAGAGCCAATTCCCTGAACATTGTGAGTGCGGGGACACCATTACACGCGTGCACTACATATAGGTCACTACCTATATGTAGCTTCACAATGGCAACTCCGAATATGGCCATGTAACATGTCTAAGATCATGGAATTGCCCCCTCTATGCCATCCTGGCATAGTTGGCACAATCCCATGATCCCAGTGGTCTGTAGCACAGACCCTGGTACTGCCAAACTGCCTTTCCTGGGGTTTCACTGCAGCTGCTGCTGCTGCCAACTCCTCAGACAGGCATCTGCCCTCCTGGGGTCCAGCCAGGCCTGGCCCAGGATGGCAGAACAAAGAACTTCCTCTGAGAGAGGGTGTGACACCCTCTCCCTTTGGAAAATGGTGTGAAGGCAGGGGAGGAATAGCCTCCCCCAGCCTCTGGAAATGCTTTGTTGGGCACAGATGTGCCCAATTCTGCATAAGCCAGTCTACACCGGTTCAGGGGACCCCTTAGCCCTGCTCTGGCGCGAAACTGGACAAAGGAAAGGGGAGTGACCACTCCCCTGACCTGCACCTCCCCTGGGAGGTGTCCAGAGCTCCTCCAGTGTGCTCCAGACCTCTGCCATCTTGGAAACAGAGGTGCTGCTGGCACACTGGACTGCTCTGAGTGGCCAGTGCCACCAGGTGACGTCAGAGACTCCTTCTGATAGGCTCCTTCAGGTGTTAGTAGCCTATCCTCTCTCCTAGGTAGCCAAACCCTATTTTCTGGCTATTTAGGGTCTCTGTCTCTGGGGAAACTTTAGATAACGAATGCAAGAGCTCAGCCGAGTTCCTCTGCATCTCTCTCTTCACCTTCTGATAAGGAATCGACTGCTGACCGCGCTAGAAGCCTGCAAAACTGCAACAAAGTAGCTAAGACGACTACTACAACTCTGTAACGCTGATCCTGCCGCCTTCTCGACTGTTTTCCTGTTTGTGCATGCTGTGGGGGTAGTCTGCCTCCTCTCTGCACCAGAAGCTCCGAAGAAATCTCCCGTGGGTCGACGGAATCTTCCCCCTGCAACCGCAGGCACCAAAAAGCTGCATTACCGGTCCCTTGGGTCTCCTCTCAGCACGACGAGCGAGGTCCCTCGAATCCAGCGACTCTGTCCAAGTGACCCCCACAGTCCAGTGACTCTTCAGTCCAAGTTTGGTGGAGGTAAGTCCTTGCCTCACCTCGCTGGGCTGCATTGCTGGGAACCGTGACTTTTGCAGCTACTCCGGCCCCTGTGCACTTCCGGCGGAAATCCTTTGTGCACAGCCAAGCCTGGGTCCACGGCACTCTAACCTGCATTGCACGACTTTCTAAGTTGGTCTCCGGTGACGTGGGGCTCCTTTGTGCGACTTCGGGTGAGCACCATTTCACGCATCCTTGTAGTGCCTGTTTCTGGCACTTCGCTGGGTGCTACCTGCTGCTGAGAGGACTTCTTGTCTTGCTCGACGTCCCCTCCCTCTCCTGGTCCAATTTGCGACCTCCTGGTCCCTCCAGGGCCACAGCAGCGTCCAAAAACGCTAACCGCACGATTTGCAGCTAGCAAGGCTTGTTGGCATTCTTTCAGCGAGAAAACACTTCTGCACGACTCTGCACGGCGAGAGGGATCCGTCCACCAAAGGGGAAGTCTCTAGCCTTTTTCGTTCCTGCAGAAACCTCAGCTTCTTCTGTCCAGTAGATGCTTCTTTGCATCCACAGCTGGCATTTCCTGGGCATATGCCCATCTCCGACTTGCTTGTGACTTTTGGACTTGGTCCCCTTGTTCCACAGGTACCCTAGATTGGAAATCCACAGTTGTTGCATTGTTGGTTTGTGTCTTTCCTGCATTATTCCTCTAACACGACTTCTTTGTCCTTAGGGGAACTTTAGTGCACTTTGCACTCACTTTTCAGGGTCTTGGGGAGAGTTATTTTTCTAACTCTCACTATTTTCTAATAGTCCCAGCGACCCTCTACAAGGTCACATAGGTTTGGGGTCCATTCGTGGTTCGCATTCCACTTTTGGAGTATATGGTTTGTGTTGCCCCTATCCCTATGTTTCCCCATTGCATCCTATTGTAACTATACATTGTTTGCACTGTTTTCTAAGACTATACTGCATATTTTTGCTATTGTGTATATATATCTTGTGTATATTTCCTATCCTCTCACTGAGGGTACACTCTAAGATACTTTGGCATATTGTCATAAAAATAAAGTACCTTTATTTTTAGTATAACTGTGTATTGTGTTTTCTTATGATATTGTGCATATGACACTAAGTGGTACTGTAGTAGCTTCACACGTCTCCTAGTTCAGCCTAAGCTGCTCTGCTAAGCTACCATTATCTATCAGCCTAAGCTGCTAGACACCCTATATACTAATAAGGGATAACTGGGCCTGGTGCAAGGTGCAAGTACCCCTTGGTACTCACTACAAGCCAGTCCAGCCTCCTACAGGTAGTCTGCCTCCTCTCTGCACCAGAAGCTCCGAAGAAATCTCCTGTGGGTCGACGGAATCTTCCCCCTGCAACCGCAGGCACCAAAAAGCTGCATTACCGGTCCCTTGGGTCTCCTCTCAGCACGACGAGCGAGGTCCCTCGAATCCAGCGACTCTGTCCAAGTGACCCCCACAGTCCAGTGACTCTTCAGTCCAAGTTTGGTGGAGGTAAGTCCGTGCCTCACCTCGCTGGGCTGCATTGCTGGGAACCGTGACTTTTGCAGCTACTCCGGCCCCTGTGCACTTCCGGCAGAAATCCTTTGTACACAGCCAAGCCTGGGTCCACGGCACTCTAACCTGCATTGCACGACTTTCTAAGTTGGTCTCCGGCGACGTGGGACTCCTTTGTGCGACTTCGGGTGAGCACCGTTTCATGCATCCTCGTAGTGCCTGTTTCTGGCACTTCTCCAGGTGCTACCTGCTGCTGAGAGGGCTCCTTGTCTTGCTCGACGTACCCTCTCTCTCCTGGTCCAATTTGCGACCTCCTGGTCCCTCCAGGGCCACAGCAGCATCCAAAAACACCAACGGCACGATTTGCAGCTAGCAAGGCTTGTTGGCGTTCTTCCGGCGGGAAAACACTTCTGCACGACTCTGCATGGTGAGAGGGATCCGTCCACCAAAGGGGAAGTCTCTAGCCTTTTTCGTTCCTGCAGAAACGTCAGCTTCTTCTGTCCAGTAGAAGCTTCTTTGCATCCACAGCTGGCATTTCCTGGGCATATGCCCATCTCCGACTTGCTTGTGACTTTTGGACTTGGTCCCCTTGTTCCACAGGTACCCTAGATTGGAAATCCACAGTTGTTGCATTGTTGGTTTGTGTCTTTCCTGCATTATTCCTCTAACACGACTTCTTTGTCCTTAGGGGAACTTTAGTGCACTTTGCACTCACTTTTCAGGGTCTTGGGGAGGGTTATTTTTCTAACTCTCACTATTTTCTGATAGTCCCAGCGACCCTCTACAAGGTCACATAGGTTTGGGGTCCATTCGTGGTTCGCATTCCACTTTTGGAGTATATGGTTTGTGTTGCCCCTATCCCTATGTTTCCCCATTGCATCCTATTGTAACTATACATTGTTTGCACTGTTTTCTAAGACTATACTGCATATTTTTGCTATTGTGTATATATATCTTGTGTATATTTCCTATCCTCTCACTGAGGGTACACTCTAAGATACTTTGGCATATTGTCATAAAAATAAAGTACCTTTATTTTTAGTATAACTGTGTATTGTGTTTTCTTATGATATTGTGCATATGACACTAAGTGGTACTGTAGTAGCTTCACACGTCTCCTAGTTCAGCCTGAGCTGCTCTGCTAAGCTACCATTATCTATCAGCCTAAGCTGCTAGACACCCTATACACTAATAAGGGATAACTGGGCCTGGTGCAAGGTGCAAGTACCCCTTGGTACTCACTACAAGCCAGTCCAGTCTCCTACATTGGTTGTGCAGCGGTGGGATAAGTACTTTGAGACTACTTACCACTCTTGTCATTGTACTTTTCATAAGAGAAAAATATACAAAACAAGGTCAGTGTATATACACATAGCCAAAAAGTTTTGCATTTCCTCTTTTCACTCTTTTCTAAGTGCTGAAAAGTACTTCCAAACTTTCAAAAAGTTCTTAAAAGTTTTAAAAGTTTTTTTTTCTGTCTTTCTAAAAAGTTCTGAAAACTTTTTTATCTTTTTCTATCACTTTAACTCTCTCTAAAAATGTCTGGCACAGGCCAAAATGTTGATCTGTCCAAACTTGCATATGATCACCTTAGCTGGAAAGGAGCAAGGAGTCTCTGTATAGAGAGAGGTTTGAGTATAGGGAAGAATCCTTCTTTGGAATTATTGCTTAACATGCTTAGAGAACAAGATAAAGCCATAGGGGCCACATCTGTTGAAAAAGTAGCAAATGGTTCTCAATCTGATCCAGGGACTCACCCAGGAAAAGATTCAGGAAAGAAACTTCCTAGCCTGCCCATTACTAGACAGTCTAGCATAGATGGTAATGATGTGGAGTCACACCATACAAATAGTGTTGTCTCACATCATAGCAAAAGCATTTATTCTCACCACAGTGGTACTGATGTTTCTGTTAGCCAAGCTGTTAGGGTGCCCTCTGTAAGGGACAGGTCTCCTTCTGTCCATTCTCACCATACTTCTGTTTCAAGGCATGTCCCTCCCACCCACCCTGATGACAGATTGTTAGAAAAGGAGCTCAATAGATTGAGAGTGGAACAAACCAGACTGAAGCTCAAGAAGCAACAGCTGGATTTGCATAGACAGACTTTAGAAGTAGAGAAGGAGAGACAGAAACTGGGTTTAGAAACCCATGGTGGCAGCAGCAGTATTCCCCATAGTCATCCTGCAAAAGAGCATGATTCCAGGAATCTGCACAAGATAGTTCCCCCTTATAAGGAGGGGGATGACATTAACAAGTGGTTTGCTGCACTTGAGAGGGCCTGTGCTGTACAGGATGTCCCTCAAAGGCAGTGGGCTGCTATCCTATGGCTATCATTTAGTGGAAAAGGTAGGGATAGGCTCCTTACTGTAAAAGAAAATGAAGCTAATGATTACAAAGTTCTTAAGAATGCACTCCTGGACGGTTATGGCTTAACCACTGAACAATACAGGATAAAGTTCAGAGAGACCAAAAAGGAGTCTTCACAAGACTGGGTTGATTTCATTGACCATTCAGTGAAGGCCTTGGAGGGGTGGTTACATGGCAGTAAAGTTACTGATTATGACAGCCTGTATAACTTGATCCTGAGAGAGCATATTCTTAATAATTGTGTGTCTGATTTGTTGCACCAGTACTTGGTGGACTCTGATCTGACCTCTCCCCAAGAATTGGGAAAGAAGGCAGACAAATGGGTCAGAACAAGGGTAAACAGAAAAGTTCATACAGGGGGTGACAAAGATGGCAACAAGAAGAAGGATGGTAAGTCTTCTGACAAGGGTGGGGACAAATCTAAAAATGAGGCTTCATCAGGCCCACAAAAACACTCTGGTGGGGGTGGTGGGCCCAAATCCTCTTCTAATCAAAACAAGGAAAAGAAACCATGGTGCTATTTATGTAAAATAAAAGGCCATTGGACAACAGATCCCAGTTGTCCAAAGAAAGGCACCAAGCCTCCTACCACTACAACCCCTACTGCTACACCTAGTGTCCCTACTAATAGCAGTGGTGGTGGGAGCAAACCTACTAATAGCCAATCCAAGGGAGTAGCTGGGCTCACTATTGGTAACTTAGTTGGGGTTGGCCTTGTTAGGGAGGCCACAGAGGCTGTGTTAGTCTCTGAGGGGGCTATTGATTTAGCCACCTTAGTTGCTTGTCCCCTTAATATGGATAAGTACAAGCAGCTACCTCTAATAAATGGTGTTGAGGTTCAGGCCTACAGGGACACTGGTGCCAGTGTGACTATGGTCATAGAGAAACTGGTCCACCCTGAACAACACCTACTTGGTCACCAGTACCAAGTAACCGATGCTCACAACAACACACTTAGCCACCCCATGGCTGTTGTAAATCTCAACTGGGGGGGGGGGGGGTTACTGGTCCAAAGAAAGTTGTGGTAGCTTCAGATTTACCTGTAGACTGTCTATTAGGGAATGATTTGGAGACATCAGCTTGGTCAGATGTGGAGTTGGAGGCCCATGCAGCAATGCTGGGCATCCCAGGGCATATTTTTGCTTTGACAAGGGCTCAGGCCAAAAAGCAAAAAGGACAGGGAAGCTTGGATCCTGGAACAATGAACCAAGTGCTCCCTAAAGCTAGGGCTAGTAGAAGCAAACCACTTCCTACTATCCCTCCCTCTACAGTGGATTCAACTTCTGAGGAAGAAGAATTCCCTCCCTGTGCAGAACCTACACCAGAGGAGCTGGAAGCAGACACTGCTGAGCTTTTGGGTGAAGGGGGGCCTGCCAGAGAGGAGCTGAGTGTGGCACAGCAAACCTGTCCCACATTAGAGGGTCTCAGACAGCAAGCTGTCAAACAGGCTAATGGGGATGTCAGTGACTCTCACAGAGTTTACTGGGAGGACAACCTCTTGTACACTGAGCATAGGGATCCTAAACCTGGAGCTGCCAGGAGATTAGTGATTCCTCTGGAGTACAGAAAGTTCCTCCTAACCCTGGCACATGACATTCCCCTAGCTGGGCATCTAGGACAAATGAAAACTTGGGACAGGCTTGTTCCCCTGTTTCATTGGCCTAGAATGTCTGAGGACACAAAGGAATTTTGTAAGTCCTGTGAAACCTGTCAAGCCAGTGGCAAGACAGGTGGCACCCCAAAGGCACCCCTTATTCCACTGCCTGTGGTTGGGGTTCCCTTTGAAAGGGTAGGGGTTGACATAGTTGGCCCCCTTGACCCTCCTACTGCTTCAGGCAATAGATTCATCTTAGTGGTAGTGGACCATGCCACAAGATATCCTGAAGCTATTCCTTTAAGGACCACTACAGCACCTGCAGTGGCAAAGGCCCTCCTGGGAATATTTTCCAGGGTGGGCTTCCCAAAGGAAGTAGTATCAGACAGGGGAAGCAATTTCATGTCTGCATACTTAAAGGCCATGTGGAAGGAGTGTGGTGTAACGTACAAGTTCACAACACCCTATCATCCACAAACAAATGGACTGGTGGAGAGATTTAATAAAACTCTCAAAGGCATGATTATGGGTCTCCCTGAAAAACTCCGCAGGAGATGGGATATCCTTCTACCATGCCTCCTTTTTGCCTACAGGGAGGTACCCCAGAAAGGAGTGGGCTTCAGCCCCTTTGAACTTCTTTTTGGACACCCTGTTAGGGGTCCACTCACACTTGTAAAGGAGGGTTGGGAACAACCTTTAAAAGCTCCTAAGCAGGATATTGTGGATTATGTACTTGGCCTCAGATCAAGGATGGCTGAGTACATGAAAAAGGCCAGTAAAAACCTTCAGGCCAGCCAAGAGCTCTAGAAGCAATGGCATGATCAGAAGGCTGTTTTGGTTCAGTACCAACCAGGGCAGAAAGTGTGGGTCTTGGAGCCTGTGGCCCCAAGAGCACTCCAAGATAAATGGAGTGGACCCCACACAATTGTTGAAAAGAAGGGAGAAGTCACCTATTTAGTTGACTTAGGCACTGCCAGGAGTCCCCTTAGGGTGCTCCATGTCAACCGCCTGAAACCCTACTATGACAGGGCTGATCTCACCCTGCTCATGGCAACAGATGAGGGACAGGAAGAAGACAGTGATCCTCTACCTGATCTCTTCTCTTCAACAGAACAAGATGCTCTTGTGGAAGGTGTAGTTTTGGCTGATTGTCTTACTGCTGAGCAGAAAGACAATTGCATAAACCTCCTAGATCAATTCTCTGAACTCTTCTCTACTGTGCCAGGTACCACTTCTTGGTGTGAGCACACTATAGATACTGGAGACAGTTTACCTGTCAAAAGTAAGATCTATAGGCAGCCTGACCATGTCAGGGACTGCATAAAGCAAGAGGTCCAGAAAATGTTAGAACTAGGAGTAGTTGAGCACTCTGACAGTCCATGGGCTTCTCCTGTGGTACTGGTACCAAAACCCCATTCCAAAGATGGAAAGAAGGAAATGCGGTTTTGTGTAGACTATAGAGGTCTCAACTTGGTAACCAAAACTGATGCTCACCCTATACCCAGGGCAGATGAGCTCATAGATACACTGGCATCTGCCAAGTATCTAAGCACTTTTGATTTGACTGCAGGGTATTGGCAGATCAAATTGTCAGTAGATGCTAAACCTAAGACTGCATTTTCTACCATTGGAGGCCATTACCAGTTTACTGTAATGCCTTTTGGTTTGAAAAATGCACCTGCCACTTTTCAAAGGTTGGTGAACACAGTCCTGCAAGGGCTGGAAGCTTTCAGTGCAGCATATTTGGACGATATAGCTGTCTTTAGCTCCAGCTGGGATGATCACCTGGTCCACCTATGGAAAGTTTTGGAGGCCCTGCAAAAGGCAGGCTTCACTATCAAGGCTTCAAAGTGCCACATAGGGCAGGGTAAGGTGGTTTATCTGGGACACCTTGTTGGTGGGGAACAGATTGCACCACTTCAGGGGAAAATCCAAACAATTATTGATTGGGTTCCCCCTACCACTCAGACTCAGGTGAGAGCCTTCCTAGGCCTCACTGGGTATTACAGGAGGTTCATTAAGAACTATGGCTCCATTGCAGCCCCTCTTAATGACCTCACATCCAAGAAAATGCCTAAAAAGGTATTATGGACAGCAAACTGTCAGAAAGCTTTTGAGGAGCTGAAGCAGGCCATGTGCTCTGCACCTGTCCTGAAAAGCCCTTGTTACTCTAAAAAATTCTATGTCCAAACTGATGCATCTGAATTAGGAGTAGGGGCAGTCCTATCACAAATTAATTCTGAGGGCCAGGATCAACCTGTTGCTTTTATTAGTAGGAGGTTGACCCCTAGAGAAAAGCGTTGGTCTGCCATTGAGAGGGAGGCTTTTGCTGTGGTCTGGGCTCTGAAGAAGTTGAGGCCATACCTGTTTGGCACTCACTTCATTGTTCAGACAGACCACAAACCTCTACTTTGGCTAAAACAAATGAAAGGTGAAAATCCTAAATTGTTGAGGTGGTCCATATCCCTACAGGGAATGGACTATACAGTGGAACATAGACCTGGGAGTAACCACTCCAATGCAGATGGACTCTCCAGATATTTCCACTTAGACAATGAAGACTCATCAGGTCATGGCTAGTCTTATTGTCCTTCGTTTGGGGGGGGGTTGTGTAGGAAAGTACCATCTTGCCTGGCATGTTACCCCCATTTTTCACTGTATATATGTTGTTTTAGTTGTATGTGTCACTGGGACCATGGTAACCCAGGGCCCCAGTGCTCATAAGTGTGCCTGAATGTGTTACCTGTGTAGTGACTAACTGTCTCACTGAGGCTCTGCTAATCAGAACCTCAGTGGTTATGCTCTCTCATTTCTTTCCAAATTGTCACTGACAGGCTAGTGACTATTTTTACCAATTTACATTGGCTTACTAGAACACCCTTATAATTCCCTAGTATATGGTACTGAGGTACCCAGGGTATTGGGGTTCCAGGAGATCCCTATGGGCTGCAGCATTTCTTTTGCCACCCATAGGGAGCTCTGACAATTCTTACACAGGCCTGCCACTGGAGCCTGAGTGAAATAACGTCCACGTTATTTCACAGCCATTTTACACTGCACTTAAGTAACTTATAAGTCACCTATATGTCTAACCTTTACCTGGTAAAGGTTAGGTGCAAAGTTACTTAGTGTGAGGGCACCCTGGCACTAGCCAAGGTGCCCCCACATTGTTCAGAGCCAATTCCCTGAACTTTGTGAGTGCGGGGACACCATTACACGCGTGCACTACATATAGGTCACTACCTATATGTGGCTTCACAATGGTAACTCCGAATATGGCCATGTAACATGTCTATGATCATGGAATTGCCCCCTCTATGCCATCCTGGCAAAGTTGGCACAATCCCATGATCCCAGTGGTCTGTAGCACAGACCCTGGTACTGCCAAACTGCCCTTCCTGGGGTTTCACTGCAGCTGCTGCTGCTGCCAACCCCTCAGATAGGCATCTGCCCTCCTGGGGTCCAGCCAGGCCTGGCCCAGGATGGCAGAACAAAGAACTTCCTCTGAGAGAGGGTGTGCCACCCTCTCCCTTTGGAAAATGGTGTGAAGGCAGGGGAGGAGTAGCCTCCCCCAGCCTCTGGAAATGCTTTGTTGGGCACAGATGTGCCCAATTCTGCATAAGCCAGTCTACACCGGTTCAGGGGACCCCTTAGCCCTGCTCTGGTGCGAAACTGGACAAAGGAAAGGGGAGTGACCACTCCCCTGACCTGCACCTCCCCTGGGAGGTGTTCAGAGCTCCTCCAGTGTGCTCCAGACCTCCGCCATCTTGGAAACAGAGGTGCTGCTGGCACACTGGACTGCTCTGAGTGGCCAGTGCCACCAGGTGACGTCAGAGACTCCTTCTGATAGGCTCTTTCAGGTGTTAGTAGCCTATCCTCTCTCCTAGGTAGCCAAACCGTCTTTTCTGGCTATTTAGGGTCTCTGTCTCTGGGGAAACTTTAGATAACGAATGCAAGAGCTCATCCGAGTTCCTCTGCATCTCTCTCTTCACCTTCTGCCAAGGAATCGACTGCTGACCGCGCTGGAAGCCTGCAAAACTGCAACATAGTAGCAAAGATGACTACTGCAACTCTGTAACGCTGATCCTACCGCCTTCTCGACTGTTTTCCTGCTTGTGCATGCTGTGGGGGTAGTCTGCCTCCTCTCTGCACCAGAAGCTCCGAAGAAATCTCCCGTGGGTCGACGGAATCTTCCCCCTGCAACCGCAGGCACCAAAAAGCTGCATTACCGGTCCCTTGGGTCTCCTCTCAGCACGACGAGCGAGGTCCCTCGAATCCAGCGACTCTGTCCAAGTGACCCCCACAGTCCAGTGACTCTTCAGGCCAAGTTTGGTGGAGGTAAGTCCGTGCCTCACCTCGCTGGGCTGCATTGCTGGGAACCGTGACTTTTGCAGCTACTCCGGCCCCTGTGCACTTCCGGCGGAAATCCTTTGTGCACAGCCAAGCCTGGGTCCACGGCACTCTAACCTGCATTGCATGACTTTCTAAGTTGGTCTCTGGCGACGTGGGACTCCTTTGTGCAACTTCGGGTGAGCACCGTTTCACGCATCCTCGTAGTGCCTGTTTCTGGCACTTTTCCAGGTGCTACCTGCTGCTGAGAGGGCTCCTTGTCTTGCTCGACGTCCCCTCTCTCTCCTGGTCCAATTTGCGACCTCCTGGTTCCTCCAGGGCCACAGCAGTGTCCAAAAATGCTAACCGCACGATTTGCAGCTAGCAAGGCTTGTTGGCGTTCATTCGGCGGGAAAACACTTTTGCACGACTCTCCACGGCGATGCGGATCTGTCCACCAAAGGGGAAGTCTCTAGCCCTTTTCGTTCCTGCAGAAACCTCAGCTTCTTCTGTCCAGTAGAAGCTTCTTTGCACCCGCAGCTGGCATTTCCTGGGCATTTGCCCATCTCCGACTCGCTTGTGACTTTTGGACTTGGTCCCCTTGTTCCACAGGTACCCTAGATTGGAAATCCACAGTTGTTGCATTGTTGGTTTGTGTCTTTCCTGCATTATTCCTCTAACACGACTTCTTTGTCCTTAGGGGAACTTTAGTGCACTTTGCACTCACTTTTCAGGGTCTTGGGGAGGGTTATTTTTCTAACTCTCACTATTTTCTGATAGTCCCGGCGACCCTCTACAAGGTCACATAGGTTTGGGGTCCATTCGTGGTTCGCATTCCACTTTTGGAGTATATGGTTTGTGTTGCCCCTATCCCTATGTTTCCCCATTGCATCCTATTGTAACTATACATTGTTTGCACTGTTTTCTAAGACTATACTGCATATTTTTGCTATTGTGTATATATATCTTGTGTATATTTCCTATCCTCTCACTGAGGGTACACTCTAAGATACTTTGGCATATTGTCATACAAATAAAGTACCTTTATTTTTAGTATAACTGTGTATTGTGTTTTCTTATGATATTGTGCATATGACACTAAGTGGTACTGTAGTAGCTTCACACGTCTCCTAGTTCAGCCTAAGCTGCTCTGCTAAGCTACCATTATCTATCAGCCTAAGCTGCTAGACACCCTATACACTAATAAGGGATAACTGGGCCTGGTGCAAGGTGCAAGTACCCCTTGGTACTCACTACAAGCCAGTCCAGCCTCCTACAGGGGGGTTGTATAGGAAAGTACCATCTTGCCTGGCATGTTACCCCCATATTTCACTGTATATATGTTGTTTTAGTCTATGTGTCACTGGGAGCCTGCCAGGCAGGGCCCCAGTGCTCATAAGAATGTGCCCTGTATGTGTTCCCTGTGTGATGACTAACTGTCTCACTGAGGCTCTGCTAACCAGAACCTCAGTGGTTATGCTCTCTCTGCTTTCCAAATTGTCACTAACAGGCTGGTGACCAATTTCACCAATTCAGATTGGCATACTGGAACACCCTTATAATTCCCTAGTATATGGTACTGAGGTACCCAGGGTATTGGGTTCCAGGAGATCCCTATGGGCTGTAGCATTTCTTTTGCCACCCATAGGGAGATCTGACTATTCTTACACAGGCCTGCCAGTGCAGCCTCAGTGAAATAACGTCCACGTTATTTCACAGCCATTTACCACTGCACTTAAGTAACTTATAAGTCACCTATATGTCTAACCTTCACCTGGTGAAGGTTGGGTGCAAAGTTACTTAGTGTGTGGGCACCCTGGCACTAGCCAAGGTGCCCCCACATTGTTCAGGGCAAATTCCCCGGACTTTGTGAGTGCAGGGACACCATTTCGCGCTTGCACTATACATAGGTCACTACCTATGTATAGCGTCTCAATGGTAACTCCGAAGATGGCCATGTAACATGTCTAAGATCATGGAATTGTCACCCCAATGCCATTCTGGCATTGGGGAGACAATTCCATGATCCCCCGGGTCTCTAGCACAGTACCCGGGTACTGCCAAACTGCCTTTCCGGGGTCTCCACTGCAGCTGCTGCTGCTGCCAACCCCTCAGACTAGTTTCTGCCCTCCTGGGGTCCAGGCAGCCCTGGCCCAGGAAGGCAGAACAAAGGATTTCCTCTGAGAGAGGGTGTGACACCCTCTCCCTTTGGAAATAGGTGTGATGGCTGGGGAGGAGTAGCCTACCCCAGCCTCTGGAAATGCTTTGATGGGCACAGATGCTGCCCATCTCTGCATAAGCCAGTCTACACCGGTTTAGGGATCCCCCAGCCCTGCTCTGGCGAGAAACTGTACAAAGGAAAGGGGAGTGACCACTCACCTGACCTGCACCTCCCCTGGGAGGTGCCCAGAGCTCCTCCAGTGTGCCCCAGACCTCTGTCATCTTGTAAACAGAGGTGTTGCTGGCACACTGGACTGATCTGAGTGGCCAGTGCCAGTAGGTGACATCAGAGACTCCTTCTGATAGTCTCTTACCTCTCTTAGTAGCCAATCCTCCTTCCTAGGTAGCCAAACCTCCTTTTCTGGCTATTTAGGGGATACCGAATGCAGGAGCTCACCAGAGTTCCTCTGCATCTCCCTCTTCACCTTCTGCCAAAGGTTTGACCGCTGACTGCTCAGGACGCCTGCAAAACCGCAACAAAGTAGCAAAGACGACGTCTACTGCAACCTAGTATCTCTTCATTCTGACGGCTTTCTCGACTGTTTCCTGGTGGTGCATGCTCCGGGGGTAGCCTGCCTCCTTCTTGCACCAGGAGCTCTGAAGAAATCTCCTGTGGATCGACGGAATCTTCCCCCTGCAACCGCAGGCAACAAAAGACTGCATCACCGATCCTCTGGGTCCCCTCTCAGCACGACGAGCGTGGTCCCTGGAACTCAGCAACTCTGTCCAACTGACTCCCACAGTCCAGTGACTCTTCAGTCCAAGTTTGGTGGAGGTAAGTCCTTGCCTCCCCACGCTAGACTGCATTGCTGGGTACCACGTGATTTGAAGCTGCTCTGGCTCCTGTGCACTCTTCCAGGATTTCCTTTGTGCACAACCAAGCCTGTGTCCCCGACACTCTAACCTGCAGTGCACAACCTTCTGAGTTGTCCTCCGGCATCATGGGACTCCCTTTTGTGACTTCGGGTGGACTCCGGTTAACTCCTCTTCTAAGTGCCTGTTCCGGTAATTCTACGGGAGCTGCTTGCTTCTGTGAGGGCTCCCTGACTTGCTGGGCGCCCCCTCTGTCTCCTCATCTAAGTGGGGACATCCTTGTCCTTCCTGGGCCACAGCAGCATCCAAAAACCCTAACCGCGACCCTTGCAGCTAGCAAGGCTTGTTTGTGGTCTTTCTGCGTGGGAACACGTCTGCAAGCTTCTTCACGACGTGGGACATCCATCCTCCAAAGGGGAAGTTCCTAGTCTTCTTCGTTCTTGCAAAACACCAAACGTCTTCTATCCGGTGGCAGCTTCCTTGCACCCTCAGCTGGCATTTCCTGGGCTCCTGCCCACTCTCGACACTGTCACGACTCTTGGACTTGGTCCCCTTGTCTTACAGGTACTCAGGTCTGGAAATCCACTGTTGTTGCATTGCTGGTGTTGGTTTTCCTTGCAGAGTCCCCCTATCACGACTTCTGTACTCTCTGGGGGTTGTAGGTGCACTTTACACCTACCTTACAGGGTCTTGGGTGGTCTATATTTCTATCCCTCACTGTTTTCTTACAGTCCCAGTGACCCTCTACAAGCTCACATAGGTTTGGGGTCCATTTGTGGTTCACATTCCACTTTTGGAGTATATGGTTTGTGTTGCCCCTATACCTATGTGCTCCTATTGCAATCTACTGTAATTCTACATTGCTTGCATTACTTCCTTTTGCTATCGCTGCATATTTTTGGTATTGTGTACATATGTCTTGTGTATATTTGGCATCCTCATACTGAGGGTACTAACTGAGATACTTTTGGCATATTGTCATAAAAATAAGTACCTTTATTTTTAGTATATCTGTGTATTGTGTTTTCTTATGATATTGTACATATGACACCAGTGGTATAGTAGGAGCTTTGCATGTCTCCTAGTTCAGCCTAAGCTGCTCTGCTATAGCTACCTTCTATCAGCCTAAGCTGCTAGAAACACCTCTTCTACACTAATAAGGGATAACTGGACCTGGCACAAGGTGTAAGTACCTCTGGTACCCACTACAAGCCAGGCCAGCCTCCTACAGGTACCACCTTGAATATGATATGTGATTTTTTACACTGTTAGGTTGTGTTGTGTTAATAGTCAAGTGTGAATGGCAAAGGGCACATTGTTAAAAATTAAAGTTTGTATAATACCACATCAGATAACATTTCAGTGTTCTTCTAAAAGACCAATCTGTGTGAATGTGTTTGTGTTTTTTTTAAAATGTTTCTTTGTCATAGTTGTATCAAAGCCATTTGTACCTTTATATTCCTGCATCTGTTTGCCTCTGTAGTTTAGATGTGTAGGAGGCTGGACTGGCTTGTAGTGAGTACCAAGGGGTACTTGCACCTTGCACCAGGCCCAGTTATCCCTTATTAGTGTATAGGGTGTCTAGCAGCATAGGCTGATAGATAATGGTAGCTTAGCAGAGTAGCTTAGGCTGAACTAGGAGACAAGTGAAGCTCCTACAGTACCACTAGTGTCACTTGCACAATGTCATAAGAAAACACAATACACAGTTATACTAAAAATAAAGGTACTTTATTTTTATGACAATATGCCAAAGTATCTCAGAGTGTACCCTCAGTATGAGGATAGCAAATATACACAAGTTATATGTACACAATACCAAAAATATGCAGTATAGTCTTAGAAAACAGTGCAAACAATGTATAGTTACAATAGGATGCAATGGGGACACATAGGGATAGGGGCAACACAAACCATATACTCCAAAAGTGGAATGCGAACCACGAATGGACCCCAAACCTATGTGACCTTGTAGAGGGTCGCTGGGACTATTAGAAAATAGTGAGGGTTAGAAAAATAGCCCACCCCAAGACCCTGAAAAGTGAGTGCAAAGTGCACTGAAGTTCCCTAAAGGACAAAGAAGTTGTGATAGGGGAATACTGCAGGAAAGACACAAACCAGCAATGCAACAACGATGGATTTCCAGTCGAGGGTACCTGTGGAACAAGGGGACCAAGTCCAAAAGTCACAAGCAAGTCGGAGATGGGCAGATGCCCAGGAAATGCCAGCTGTGGGTGCATAGAAACTTCTACTGGACAGGAGAAGCTTAGGTTTCTGCAGGAACGACAAGGGCTAGAGACTTTCCCTTTGGAGGACCGATGTACCACGCCGTGGAGAGTCGTGCAGAAGTCTTTTCCCACCGAAAGACCGAAAACAAGCCTTGCTAGCTGCAAATCGTGCGTTAAAGGTTTTTGGACGCTGCTGTGGCCCAGGAGGGACCAGAATGTCGCAAATTGCGTCAAGAGACAGAGGGGACGTCTAGCAAGACAAAGAGCCCTCTCAGCAGCAGGTAGCACCCAGAGATATGCCAGAAACAGGCACTACAATGATGCGGGAAATGGTGCTCACCCAAAGTTACACAAAGGAGTCCCACGTCTCCGGAGACCAACTTAGAAAGTCGTGCAATGCAGGTTAGAGTGCCGTGGACCCAGGCTTGGCTGTGCACAAAGGATTTCCGCCGGAAGTGCACAGGGGCCGGAGTAGCTGCAAAAGTCGCGGTTCCCAGCAATGCAGTCTGGCGTGGGGAGGCAAGGACTTAACTCCACCAAACTTGGACTGAAGAGTCACTGGACTGTGGGAGTCACTTGGACAGAGTTGCTAGATTCAAGGGACCTCGCTCGTCGTGCTGAGAGGAGACCCAGGAGACCGGTAATGCAGTTCTTTGGTGCCTGCGGTTGCAGGGGAAAGATTCCGTCGACCCACGGGAGATTTCTTCGAAGCTTCTAGTGCAGAGAGGAGGCAGACTACCCCCACAGCATGCACCACCAGGAAAACAGTCGAGAAGGCGGCAGGATCAGCATTACAGAGTTGCAGTAGTCGTCTTTGCTACTTTGTTGCAGTTTTGCATGCTTCCAGCGCGGTCAGCAGTCGATTCCTTGGCAGAAGGTGAAGAGAGAGATGCAGAGGAACTCTGATGAGCTCTTGCATTCGTTATCTAAGGAATTCCCCAAAGCAGAGACCCTAAATAGCCAGAAAAGAGGGTTTGGCTACTTAGGAGAGAGGATAGGCTACTAACACCTGAAGGAGCCTATCAGAAGGAGTCTCTGACGTCACCTGGTGGCACTGGCCACTCAGAGCAGTCCAGTGTGCCAGCAGCACCTCTGTTTCCAAGATGGCAGAGGTCTGGAGCACACTGGAGGAGCTCTGGACACCTCCCAGGGGAGGTGCAGGTCAGGGGAGTGGTCACTCCCCTTTCCTTTGTCCAGTTTCACGCCAGAGCAGGGCTAAGGGGTCCCTGAACCGGTGTAGACTGGCTTATGCAGAAATGGGCACATCTGTGCCCATGAAAGCATTTCCAGAGGCTGGGGGAGGCTACTCCTCCCCTGCCTTCACACCATTTTCCAAAGGGAGAGGGTGTAACACCCTCTCTCAGAGGAAGTCCTTTGTTCTGCCATCCTGGGACAAGCCTGGCTTGACCCCAGGGGGGCAGAACCCTGTCTGAGGGGTTGGCAGCAGCAGCAGCTGCAGTGAAACCCCTGAAAAGGCAGTTTGGCAGTACCAGGGTCTGTGCTACAGACCACTGAGATCATGGGATTGTGCCAACAATGCCAGGATGGCATAGAGGGGGCAATTCCATGATCTTAGACATGTTACATGGCCATATTCGGAGTTACCATTGTGAAGCTACACATAGGTATTGACCTATGTGTAGTGCACGCGTGTAATGGTGTCCCCGCACTCACAAAGTCCGGGGAATTTGCCCTGAACAATGTGGGGGCACCTTGGCTAGTGCCAGGGTGCCCTCACACTAAGTAACTTGGCACCTAACCTTTACTAGGTAAAGGTTAGACATATAGGTGACTTATAAGTTACTTAAGTGCAGTGAAAATGGCTGTGAAATAATGTGTGCATTATTTCACTCAGGCTGCAGGGGCAGGCCTGTGTAAGAATTGTCAGAGCTCCCTATGGGTGGCAAAAGAAATGCTGCAGCCCATAGGGATCTCCTGGAACCCCAATACCCTGGGTACCTCAGTACCATATACTAGGGAATTATAAGGGTGTTCCAGTAAGCCAATGTAAATTGGTAAAATTGGTCACTAGCCTGTTAGTGACAATTTGAAAGAAATGAGAGAGCATAACCACTGAGGTTCTGGTTAGCAGAGCCTCAGTGAGACAGTTAGGCACCACACAGGGAACACATACATATAGGTCACAAACCTATGAGCACTGGGGTCCTGACTAGCAGGGTCCCAGTGACACATAACAAACATACTGCAAACATAGGGTTTTCACTATGAGCACTGGGCCCTGGCTAGCAGGATCCCAGTGAGACAGTGAAAACACCCTGACATACACTCACAGACAGGCCAAAAGTGGGGGTAACAAGGCTAGAAAGAGGCTACTTTCTCACACAACCCCCCCCAAACGAAGGACAATAAGGCTAACCTTGGCCAGTTGAGACTTTATTGTCTAAGTGGTGATAAGTAGAGAGTAGCTCTGCAATAGACTGGTTACTCCCTTTATCATCCACTATATGGTTACTTCCCTGTGGGGATGTAAACCATCCTGTTTGAAGTTTTTTAGCTAAGCAACAATGTAAAGATGTATTTTCAGAGTTTTTATCAGTAAGTTTTAGTTTAGAGCAGTGGGAAATGTCCACTGAACCTATTTGTAGTGATGGAAATGCCAGACAGGGATGCTGTCTCAGAAAAGCCATAGCTGGGCAAAAACTTTGTCCATATGGCTGGAAGAGAGAACAGGGATGCTGTTTCTCTTGAGTTGGAGCAGGGCAGGGATGCTGTCCTATGAGCTCCACACTAGGGCAGGGATGCTGTCCTAAGTGTTGTGAGGCAGTGCAGAGTTTCTGCACTAATGTTTCTCTGGGAGGGTTGGAGGGATGCTCCATGTTAACTAAAATGGTGCTCTTTTTGTCACTAATGTTAGTTATCCCACAGAGAGGAACTTCTACCTCAGGGAGTACAGTTTTGCCAACTGATGATTCCCTTGGAACAGGTTCCACCCCAGGAGAGGTTTCTCCCACCACAGGAATGGTATCCTGAATGGTAGGGTGGTTAGGGGATACTGTGATACCCTTTTTACCTGTTGATGAAGAGGGATACTGAGTTTTCAGGCCTTCTCTCCTTTGCTTTTTCATTTCAGTAGAAATGCGAGGGAACAATTCCTCTGGGATGCCCAGCATGGCTTCATGGGCATAAAACTCTACATCAGCCCAACCTGAGGCCTCTAGGTCATTACCTAAGAGACAGTCTACAGGTAAGCTAGGTGATACTACCACCTGCTTAGGGCCAGTAACTCCACCCCAACTAAACTGAATTATAGCTAAGGGAAGAAACTTAGTGGAGTTATGGACATCAATAATCTTATACTGTTGTCCAATGATGTGTTGTTCAGGATGCACTAGGTTTTCAGTCACCAAAGTGATACTGGCACCTGTGTCCCTGTAGGCCAAGGCCTCAACACCATTTATTGAAACTGTCTGCCTGTACTTATCCATTGTAAGGGGACAAGCAGCCAGTGTGGCAAGGCCAATGCCACTAGGTGTGACAGAAACTGTCTTGGGATTGACTACCCCAGTTTCTACTATGGACCCAAAAGTGAACCCAACTACACCCTTAACTTGACTGTTGCCAGCAGTCCCACCACTAGTACCACTACTGCTAGGGGCACTAGAGCTTGATGTATTAGTGGTGGTAGGCTCAGGGGGTTTACCTGGACAGGACTTATCCCCTGGCCTATGGCCTCTGTTTTTACACACAAAGCACCAAGGCTTTTTGAATTGTGTAGGTTGAGAAGAAGAGGAAGAATTTGTTTTATCCCCAACCCCTGAAGAGTGTTTAAGATTTGAAGTGGAATCTTTGGTTTTACCCTTATCCCCATGCTTATCTTGAGATTTTTCACCATCTTTCTTCTTATTGTTCTCTGTCACCCCCTGTATGAACTTTTCTGTTCACCCTTGTTCTGACCCATTTGTCTGCCTTCTTTCCCAATTCTTGGGGAGAGGTCAGATCAGAGTCCACCAAGTACTGGTGCAACAAATCAGACACACAATTATTAAGAATATGCTCTCTCAGGATCAAGTTATACAGGCTGTCATAATCAGTAACTTTACTGCCATGTAACCACCCCTCCAAGGCCTTCACTGAATGGTCAATGAAATCAACCCAGTCTTGTGAAGACTCCTTTTTGGTCTCTCTGAACTTTATCCTGTATTGTTCAGTGGTTAAGCCATAACCATCCAGGAGTGCATTCTTAAGAACTTTGTAATCATTGGCTTCACTTTCTTTCACAGTAAGGAGCCTATCCCTACCTTTTCCACTAAATGATAGCCATAGGATAGCAGCCCACTGCCTTTGAGGGACATCCTGTACAACACAGGCCCTCTCAAGTGCAGCAAACCACTTGTTAATGTCATCCCCCTCCTTATAAGGGGGAACTATCTTATGCAGATTCCTGGAATCATGCTCTTTTGCAGGATGACTATGGGGAATACTGCTGCTGCCACCATGGGTTTCTAAACCCAACTTCTGTCTTTCCTTCTCTACTTCTAAGGTCTGTCTTTCCAAATCCAGCTGTTGCTTCTTGAGCTTCAGTCTGGTTTGTTCCACTCTCAATCTATTGAGCTCCCTTTCTAACAATCTGTCTTCAGGGTGGGTGGGAGGGACATTCCTAGACACAGAAGTATGGTGAGAATGGACAGAAGGAGACCTGTCCCTTACAGAAGGCACCCTAATAGCTTGGCTAACAGTGTAATGTGAGAGCACACCATCTGTATGGTGTGATTCAACCTCTGTACCAACTATGCTAGACTGTCTAGTAATGGGCAGGCTGAGAAGTTTCTTTCCTGAATCTTTTCCTGGGGGAGTCCCTGGATCAGATTGGGAACCATTAGCTACTTTTTCAACAGATGGGGCACTTTTGGCCTTATCTTGTTGTCTAAGCATGTTAAGCAATAATTACAAGGAAGGATTCTTCCCTACACTCAAACCTCTTTCTATGCAGAGACTCCTTGCTCCTTTCCAGCTAAGGTGATCATATGCAATTTTGGACAGATCAACATTTTGGCCTGTGCCAGACATTTTTTAGAAAGAGTTTAAGTGATAGAAAAAGTGAAAAAAGTATTCAGAACTTTTAGAAAGACAGAAAAAAACTTTTTAAACTTTTAAGAACTTTTTAGAAAGTTTAGAAGTACTTTTCAGCACTTAGAAAAGAGTGAAAAGAGGAAATGCAAAACTTTTTAGCTATGTGTACACACACTCAACTTGTTTTGTATATTTTTCTCTTATGAAAAGTACAATGACAAGAGTGGTAAGTAGTCTCAAAGCACTTATCCCACCGCTGCACAACCAATGTAGGAGGCTGGACTGGCTTGTAGTGAGTACCAAGGGGTACTTGCACCTTGCACCAGGCCCAGTTATCCCTTATTAGTGTATAGGGTGTCTAGCAGCATAGGCTGATAGATAATGGTAGCTTAGCAGAGTAGCTTAGGCTGAACTAGGAGACAAGTGAAGCTCCTACAGTACCACTAGTGTCACTTGCACAATATCATAAGAAAACACAATACACAGTTATACTAAAAATAAAGGTACTTTATTTTTATGACAATATGCCAAAGTATCTCAGAGTGTACCCTCAGTATGAGGATAGCAAATATACACAAGTTATATGTACACAATACCAAAAATATGCAGTATAGTCTTAGAAAACAGTGCAAACAATGTATAGTTACAATAGGATGCAATGGGGACACATAGGGATAGGGGCAACACAAACCATATACTCCAAAAGTAGAATGCGAACCACGAATGGACCCCAAACCTATGTGACCTTCTAGAGGGTCACGGGGACTATTAGAAAATAGTGAGGGTTAGAAAAATAGCCCACCCCAAGACCCTGAAAAGTGAGTGCAAAGTGCACTGAAGTTCCCCTAAGGACAAAGAAGTCGTGATAGGGGAATACTGCAGGAAAGACACAAACCAGCAATGCAACAACTATGGATTTCCAGTCGAGGGTACCTGTGGAACAAGGGGACCAAGTCCAAAAGTCACAAGCAAGTCGGAGATGGGCAGATGCCAGGAAATGCCAGCTGTGGGTGCAAAGAAACTTCTACTGGACAGGAGAAGCTTAGGTTTCTGCAGGAACGACAAGGGCTAGAGACTTCTCCTTTGGAGGACGGATCCGTCACGCCGTGGAGAGTCGAGCAGAAGTGTTTTCCCGCCAAAAGACTACCAACAAGCCTTGCTAGCTGCAAATTGTGCGATAAAGGTTTTTGGACGCTGCTGTGGCCCAGGAGGGACCAGGATGTCGCAAATTGTGTCAGAAGACAGAGGAGACATCGTGCAAGACAAGGAGCCCTCTCAGCAGCAGGTAGCACCCAGAGAAGTGACAGAAACAGGCACTAAAAGATGCGTGAAATGGTGCTCACCCGAAGTTACACAAAGGAGTCCCATGTCGCCGGACACCAACTTAGAAAGTCGTGCAATGCAGGTTAGAGTGCCGTGGACCCAGGCTTGGCTGTGCACAAAGGACTTCCGCCGGAAGTGCACAGGGGCCGGAGTAGCTGCAAAAGTTGCGGTTCCCAGCAATGCAGTCTGGCGTGGGGAGGCAAGGACTTACCTCCACCAAACTTGGACTGAAGAGTCACTGGACTGTGGGAGTCACTTGGACAGAGTTGCTGGATTCAAGGGACCTCGCTCGTTGTGCTGAGAGGAGACCCAGGAGACCGGTAATGCAGTTCTTTGGTGCCTGCGGTTGCAGGGGAAAGATTCCGTCAACCCACGGGAGATTTCTTCGGAGCTTCTAGTGCAGAGGGGAGGCAGACTACCCCCACAGCATGCACCACCAGGAAAACAGTCGAGAAGGCGGCAGGATCAGCGTTACAGAGTTGCAGTAGTCGTCTTTGCTACTTTGTTGCAGTTTTGCAGGCTTCCAACGCGGTCAGCAGTCGATTCCTTGGCAGAAGGTGAAGAGAGAGATGCAGAGGAACTCTGATGAGCTCTTGCATTCGTTATCTAAAGTTTCCCCAGAGACAGAGACCCTAAATAGCCAGAAAAGAAGGTTTGGCTACCTAGGAGAGAGGATAGGGTAGCAACACCTGAAGGAGCCTATCAGAAGGAGTCTCTGACGTCACCTGGTGGCACTGGCCACTCAGAGCAGTCCAGTGTGCCAGCAGCACCTCTGTTTCCAAGATGGCAGAGGTCTGGAGCACACTGGAGGAGCTCTGGACACCTCCCAGGGGAGGTGCAGGTCAGGGGAGTGTTCACTCCCCTTTCCTTTGTCCAGTTTCGCGCCAGAGCAAGGCTAAGGGGTCCCTGAACCGGTGTAGACTGGCTTATGCAGAAATGGGCACATCTGTGCCCATGAAAGCATTTCCAGAGGCTGGGGGAGGCTACTCCTCCCCTGCCTTCACACCATTTTCCAAAGGGAGAGGGTGTAACACCCTCTCTCAGAGGAAGTCCTTTGTTCTGCCATCCTGGGACAAGCCTGGCTTGACCCCAGGGGGGCAGAAACCTGTCTGAGGGGTTGGCAGCAGCAGCAGCTGCAGTGAAACCCCTGAAAAGGCAGTTTGGCAGTACAGGGTCTGTGCTACAGACCACTGGGATCATGGGATTGTGCCAACAATGCCAGGATGGCATAGAGGGGGCAATTCCATGATCTTAGACATGTTACATGGCCATATTCAGAGTTACCATTGTGAAGCTACACATAGGTATTGACCTATGTGTAGTGCACACGTGTAATGGTGTCCCCGCACTCACAAAGTCCGGGGAATTTGCCCTGAACAATGTGGGGGCACCTTGGCTAGTGCCAGGGTGCCCTCACACTAAGTAACTTGGCACCTAACCTTTACTAGGTAAAGGTTAGACATATAGATGACTTATAAGTTACTTAAGTGCAGTGAAAATGGCTGTGAAATAATGTGTGCATTATTTCACTCAGGCTGCAGTGGCAGGCCTGTGTAAGAATTGTCAGAGATCCCTATGGGTGGCAAAAGAAATGCTGCAGCCCATAGGGATCTCCTAGAACCCCAATACCCTGGGTACCTCAGTACCATATACTAGGGAATTGTAAGGGTGTTCCAGTATGTAGGAGGCTGGACTGTCTTGTAGTGAGTACCAAGGGGTACTTGCACCTTGCACCAGGCCCAGTTATCCCTTATTAGTGTATAGGGTGTCTAGCAGCTTAGGCTGATAGATAATGGTAGCTTAGCAGAGCAGCTTAGGCTGAACTAGGAGACGTGTGAAGCTACTACAGTACCACAAGTGTCACTTGCACAATATCATAAGAAAACACAATACACAGTTATACTAAAAATAAAGGTACTTTATTTTTATGACAATATGCCAAAGTATCTTAGAGTGTACCCTCAGGGAGAGGATAGGAAATATACACAAGATATATGTACACAATCCCAAAAATATGCAGTATAGTCTTAGAAAACAGTGCAAACAATGTATAGTTACAATAGGATGCAATGGGGACACATAGGGATAGGGGCAACACAAACCATATACTCCAAAAGTGGAATGCGAACCACGAATGGACCCCAAACCTATGTGACCTTGTAGACGGTCGCTGGGACTATTAGAAAATAGTGAGAGTTAGAAAATTAGCCCTCCCCAACACCCTGAAAAGTGAGTGCAAAGTGCACTAAAGTTCCCCCAAAGACAAAGAAGTCGTGATAGAGGAATAATGCAGGAAAGACACAAACCAACAATGCAACAACTGTGGATTTCCAATCTAGGGTACCTGTGGAACAAGGGGACCAAGTCCAAAAGTCACAAGCAAGTCGGAGATGGGCATATGCCCAGGAAATGCCAGCTGTGGGTGCAAAGAAGCTTCTACTGGACAGAAGAAGCAAAGGTTTCTGCAGGAACGAAAAGGGCTAGAGACTTCCTCTTTGGTGAACGGATCCCTCTTGCCCTGGAGAGTCGTGCAGAAGTGTTTTCCCGCCGAAAGAACGCCAACAAGCCTTGCTAGCTGCAAATCATGCGGTTAGCGTTTTTGGACGCTGCTGTGGCCCAGGAGGGACCAGGACGTCGCAAATTGGAGCAGAAGAGAGAGGTGACGTCGTGCAAGACAAGGAGACCTCTCTGAAGCAGGTAGCACCTGGAGAAGTGCAAGAAACAGGCACTACAAGGATGCGTGAAATGGTGCTCACCCAAAGTTACACAAAGGAGTCCCACGTCGCCGGAGACCAACTTAGAAAGTCGTGCAATGCAGGTTAGAGTGCCGTGGACACAGGCTTGGCTGTGCATGAAGGATTTCCGCCGGAAGTGCACAGGGGCCGGAGTAGCTGCAAAAGTCGCAGTTCCCAGCAGTGCAGTCTAGCGAGGTGAGGCAAGGACTTACCTCCACCAAACTTGGACTGAAGAGTCACTGGACTGTGGGAGCCACTTGGACACAGTTGCTGGATTCGAGGGACCTCGCTCGTCATGCTGAGAGGAGACCCAAGGGACCGGTAATGCAGCTTTTTGGTGCCTGCGGTTGCAGGGGGAAGATTCCGTCGACCCACAGGAGATTTCTTCAGAGCTTCTGGTGCAGAGAGGAGGCAGACTACCCCCACAGCATGCACAAGCAGGAAAACAGTCGAGAAGGCGGCAGGATCAGCGTTACAGAGTTGCAGTAGTCGTCTTTGCTACTATGTTGCAGGTTTGCAGGCTTCCAGCGCGGTCAGCAGTCGATTCCTTATCAGAAGGTGAAGAGAGAGATGCAGAGGAACTCGGATGAGCTCTTGCATTCGTTATCTAAAGTTTCCCCAGAGACAGAGACCCTAAATAGCCAGAAAAGAGGTTTTGGCTACTTAGGAGAGAGGATAGGCTACTAACACCTGAAGGAGCCTATCAGAAGGAGTCTCTGACGTCACCTGGTGGCACTGGCCACTCAGAGCAGTCCAGTGTGCCAGCAGCACCTCTGTTTCCAAGATGGCAGAGGTCTGGAGCACACTGGAGGAGCTCTGGACACCTCCCAGGGGAGGTGCAGGTCAGGGGAGTGGTCACTCCCCTTTCCTTTGTCCAGTTTCGCACCAGAGCAGGGTCTAAGGGGTCCCTGAACCGGAGTAGACTGGCTTATGCAGAATTGGGCACATCTGTGCCCAAGAAAGCATTTCCAGAGGCTGGGGGAGGCTACTCCTCAACTACCTTTACACCATTTTCCAAAGGGAGAGGGTGTAACACCCTCTCTCAGAGGAAGTCCTTTGTTCTGCCATCCTGGGACAAGCCTGGCTTGACCCCAGGGGGGCAGAAACCTGTCTGAGGGGTTGGCAGCAGCAGCAGCTGCAGTGAAACCCCAGAAAAGGCAGTTTGGCAGTACCAGGGTCTGTGCTACAGACCACTGGGATCATCGAATTGTGCCAACAATGCCAGGATGGCATAGAGGGGGCAATTCCATGATCTTAGACATGTTACATGGCCATATTCGGAGTTACCATTGTGAAGCTACATATAGGTATTGACCTATATGTAGTGCACGCGTGTTATGGTGTCCCCGCACTCACAAAGTTCAGGGAATTGGCTCTGAACAATGTGGGGGCACCTTGGCTAGTGCCAGGGTGCCCTCACACTAAGTAACTTTGCACCTAACCTTTACCAGGTAAAGGTTAGACATATAGGTGACTTATAAGTTACTTAAGTGCAGTGTAAAATGGCTGTGAAATAACGTGGACGTTATTTCACTCAGGCTGCAGTGGCAGGCCTGTGTAAGAATTGTCAGAGCTCCCTTTGGGTGGCAAAAGAAATGCTGCAGCCCATAGGGATCTCCTGGAACCCCAATACCCTGGGTACCTCAGTACCATATACTAGGGACTTATAAGGGTGTTCCAGTAAGCCAATGTAAATTGGTAAATTGGTCACTAGCCTGTTAGTGACAATTTGGAAAGAAATGAGAGAGCATAACCACTGAGGTTCTGATTAGCAGAGCCTCAGTGAGACAGTTAGTCACTACACAGGTAACACATTCAGGCACACTTATGAGCACTGGGGCCCTGGTGAACAGGGTCCCAGTGACACATACAACTAAAACAACATATATACAGTGAAAAATGGGGGTAACATGCCAGGCAAGATGGTACTTTCCTACACAACCCCCCCCCCCAAACGAAGGACAATAAGACTAGCCATGACCTGATGAGTCTTCATTGTCTAAGTGGAAATATCTGGAGAGTCCATCTGCATTGGAGTGGCTACTCCCAGGTCTATGTTCCACTGTATAGTCCATTCCCTGTAGGGATATGGACCACCTCAACAATTTAGGATTTTCACCTTTCATTTGTTTTAGCCAAAGTAGAGGTTTGTGGTCTGTCGGAACAATGAAGTGAGTGCCAAACAGGTATGGCCTCAACTTCTTCAGAGCCCAGACCACAGCAAAGGCCTCCCTCTCTATGGCAGACCAACGCTTTTCTCTAGGGGTCAACCTCCTACTAATAAAAGCAACAGGTTGATCCTGGCCCTCAGAATTAAGTTGTGATAGGACTGCCCCTACTCCTAATTCAGATGCATCAGTTTGGACATAGAATTTTTTAGAGTAACAAGGGCTTTTCAGGACAGGTGCAGAGCACATGGCCTGCTTCAGCTCCTCAAAAGCTTTCTGACAGTTTTCTGTCCATAATACCTTTTTAGGCATCTTCTTGGAAGTGAGGTCATTAAGAGGGGCTGCAATGGAGCCATAGTTCTTAATGAACCTCCTGTAATACCCAGTGAGGCCTAGGAAGGCTCTCACCTGAGTCTGAGTGGTAGGGGGAACCCAATCAATAATTGTTTGGATTTTCCCCTGAAGTGGTGCAATCTGTTCCCCACCAACAAGGTGTCCCAGATAAACCACCTTACCCTGCCCTATCTGGCACTTTGAAGCCTTGATAGTGAGGCCTGCCTTTTGCAGGGCCTCCAAAACTTTCCATAGGTGGACCAGGTGATCATCCCAGCTGGAGCTAAAGACAGCTATATCGTCCAAATATGCTGCACTGAAAGCTTCCAGCCCTTGCAGGACTGTGTTCACCAACCTCTGAAAAGTGGCAGGTGCATTCTTCAATCCAAAAGGCATTACAGTAAACTGGTAATGTCCTCCAGTGGTTGAAAATGCTGCTTTAGGTTTAGCATCTTCTGACAATTTGATCTGCCAATACCCTACAGTCAAGTCAAAAGTGCTTAGATACTTGGCAGATGCCAGTGTATCTATTAGCTCATCTGCCCTGGGTATAGGGTGAGCATCAGTTTTGGTTACAAGGTTGAGACTTCTATAGTCTACACAAGACCGCATTTCCTTCTTTCCATCTTTGGAATGGGGTTTTGGTACAAGTACCACAGGAGAAGCCCATGGACTTTCAGAGTGCTCAACCACTCCTAGTTCCAACATTTTCTGGACCTCTTGCTTTATGCAGTCCCTGACATGGTCAGGCTGCCTATAGATCTTACTTTTGACAGGCAAGCTGTCTCCAGTATCTATAGTGTGCTCAGACCAAGAAGTGGTACCTGGCACAGTAGAGAAGAGTTCAGAGAATTGATTTAGGAGATTTATGCAATTATCTTTCTGCTCAGCAGTAAGACAATTAGCCAAAACTACACCTTCCACAAGAGCATCTTGTTCTGTGGAAGAGAAGAGATCAGGTAGAGGATCACTGTCTTCTTCCTGCCCCTCATCAGTTGCCATGAGCAGGGTGAGATCAGCCCTGTCATAGTAGGGTTTCAGGCGGTTTACATGGAGCACCCTAAGGGGACTCCTTGCAGTGGCTAAGTCAACCAAATAGGCAACTTCTCCCTTTTTCTCAACAATTGTGTGGGGACCACTCCATTTATCTTGGAGTGCTCTTGGGGCCACAGGCTCCAAGACCCACACTTTCTGCCCTGGTTGGTACTGAACCAAAACAGCCTTCTGATCATGCCATTGCTTCTGGAGCTCTTGGCTGGCCTGAAGGTTTTTACTGGCCTTTTTCATATACTCAGCCATCCTTGATCTGAGGCCAAGTACATAGTCCACAATATCCTGCTTAGGAGCTTTTAAAGGTTGTTCCCAACCCTCCTTTACAAGTGTGAGTGGACCCCTAACAGGGTGTCCAAAAAGAAGTTCAAAGGGGCTGAAGCCCACTCCTTTCTGGGGTACCTCCCTGTAGGCAAAAAGGAGGCATGGTAGAAGGATATCCCATCTCCTGCGGAGTTTTTCAGGGAGACCCATAATCATGCCTTTGAGAGTTTTGTTAAATCTCTCCACCAGTCCATTTGTTTGTGGATGATAGGGTGTAGTGAACTTATAAGTCACACCACACTCCTTCCACATGGCCTTTAAGTATGCAGACATGAAATTGCTTCCCCTGTCTGATACTACTTCCTTTGGGAAGCCCATCCTGGAAAATATTCCCAGGAGGGCCTTTGCCACTGCAGGAGCTGTAGTGGTCCTTAAAGGAATAGCTTCAGGGTATCTTGTGGCATGGTCCACTACCACCAAGATGAATCTATTGCCTGAAGCAGTAGGAGGGTCAAGGGGGCCAACTATGTCAACCCCTACCCTTTCAAAGGGAACCCCAACCACAGGCAGTGGAATAAGGGGTGCCTTTGGAGTGCCACCTGTCTTGCCACTGGCTTGACAGGTTTCACAGGACTTACAAAAATCTTTTGTGTCCTCAGACATCCTAGGCCAATGAAACAAGGGAACAAGCCTGTCCCAAGTTTTCATTTGTCCTAGATGCCAAGCTAGGGGAATGTCGTGGGCAAGAGTTAGGAGGAACTTTCTGTACTCCTGAGGAATCACTAATCTCCTGGCAGCTCCAGGTTTAGGATCCCTATGCTCAGTGTACAAGAGGTTGTCCTCCCAGTAAACTCTGTGAGAGTCACTGACATCCCCATTAGCCTGTTTGACAGCTTGCTGTCTTAGACCCTCTAATGTGGGACAGGTTTGCTGTGCCACAATCAGCTCCTCTCTGGCAGGCCCCCCTTCACCCAAAAGCTCAGCAGTATCTGCTTCAAGCTCCTCTGGTGTAGGTTCTGCACAGGGAGGGAATTCTTCTTCCTCTGAAGTTGAATCCACTGTAGAGGGAGGGATAGTAGGAAGTGGTTTGCTTCTACTAGCCCTAGCTTTAGGGAGCACTTGGTCCATTGCTCCAGGATCCAAGCTTCCCTGTCCTTTTTGCTTTTTGGCCTGAGCCCTGGTTAAAGCAAAAATATGCCCTGGGATGCCCAGCATTGCTGCATGGGCCTCCAACTCCACATCTGACCAAGCTGATGTCTCCAAATCATTTCCTAGTAGACAGTCTACAGGTAAATCTGTGGCTACCACAACTTTCTTTGGACCAGTAATCCCCCCCCAGTTGAGATTAACAACAGCCATGGGGTGGCTAAGTGTGTTGTTGTGAGCATCGGTTACTTGGTACTGGTGACCAAGTAGGTGTTGTTCAGGGTGGACCAGTTTCTCTATGACCATAGTCACACTGGCACCAGTGTCCCTGTAGGCCTGAACCTCAACACCATTTATTAGGGGTAGCTGCTTGTACTTATCCATATTAAGGGGACAAGCAGCTAAGGTGGCTAAATCAATAGCCCCCTCAGAGACTAACACAGCCTCTGTGGCCTCCCTAACAAGGCCAACCCCAACTAAGTTACCAATAGTGAGCCCAGCTACTCCCTTGGATTGGCTATTAGTAGGTTTGCTCCCACCACCACTGCTATTAGTAGGGACACTAGGTGTAGCAGTAGGGGTTGTAGTGGTAGGAGGCTTGGTGCTTTTCTTTGGGCAACTGAGATCTGTTGCCCAATGGCCTTTTACTTTACAAAAATAGCACCATGGTTTCTTTTCCTTGTTCTGATTAAAAGAGGATTTGGGCCCACCACCCCACCAGAGTGTTTTTGTGGGCCTGATGAAGACTCATTTTTAGATTTGTCCCCACCCTTGTCAGAAGACTTACCATCCTTCTTTTTGTTGCCATCTTTGTCACCCCCTGTATGAACTTTTCTGTTCACCCTTGTTCTGACCCATTTGTCTGCCTTCTTTCCCAATTCTTGGGGAGAGGTCAGATCAGAGTCCACCAAGTACTGGTGCAACAAATCAGACACACAATTATTAAGAATATGCTCTCTCAGGATCAAGTTATACAGGCTTTCAAAGTCAGTAACCTTACTGCCATTTAACCACCCCTCCAAGGCCTTCACTGAATGGTCAATGAAATCAACACAGTCTTGTGAAGACTCCTTTTTGGTCTCTCTGAACTTTATCCTGTATTGTTCAGTGGTTAAGCCATAACCATCAAGGAGTGCATTCTTAAGAACTTGGAAATTATTGGCATCACTTTCTTTCACAGTAAGGAGCCTATCCCTACCTTTTCCACTAAATGATAGCCATAGGATAGCAGCCCACTGCCTTTGAGGGACATCCTGTACAACACAGGCCCTCTCAAGTGCAGCAAACCACTTGTTAATGTCATCCCCCTCCTTGTAAGGGGGAGTTCCCTCTCTAACATTCTGTCATCAGGGTTGGTGGGAGGGACATTCCTAGATACAGAGGTATGATGGGAATGAACAGAAGGAGACCTGTCCCTTACAGAAGCCACCCTAACAGCTTGGCTAACAGAAACATCACTACTAGTATGGTGAGAATACATGCTTTTGCTATGATGTGAGACAACACTATTTGTATGGTGTGGCTCATCATCATGACCAACTATGCTAGACTGTCTAGTAATGGGCAGGCTAGGGAGTTTCTTCCCTGCATCTTTTCCTGGGGTAGTCCCTGGATCAGATTGAGAACCATTAGCTACTTTTTCAACAGATGGGGCACTTATGGCCTTATCCTGTTCTCTAAGCATGTTAATTAACAGTTCTAAGGAAGGATTCTTCCCTACACTCAAACCTCTCTCTATGCAGAGACTCCTTGCTCCTTTCCAGCTAAGGTGATCATATGCAAGTTTGGTCAGATCAACATTTTGGCCTGTGCCAGACATTTTTAGAGAGAGTTAAAGTGATAGAAAAAGAGAAAAAAGTTTTCAGAACTTTTTTAGAAAGACAGAAAAAAAAACTTTTTAAACTTTTAAGAACTTTTTGAAAGTTTAGAAGTACTTTTCAGCACTTAGAAAACAGTGAAAAGAGGAAATGCAAAACTTTTTAGCTATGTGTACACACACTGAACTTGTTTTGTATATTTTTCTCTTATGAAAAGTACAATGACAAGAGTGGTAAGTAGTCTCAAAGCACTTATCCCACCGCTGCACAACCAATGTAGGAGGCTGGACTGGCTTGTAGTGAGTACCAAGGGGTACTTGCACCTTGCACCAGGCCCAGTTATCCCTTATTAGTGTATAGGGTGTCTAGCAGCTTAGGCTGATAGATAATGGTAGCTTAGCAGAGCAGCTTAGGTTGAACTAGGAGACGTGTGAAGCTACTACAGTACCACGTGTCACTTGCACAATATCATAAGAAAACACAATACACAGTTATACTAAAAATAAAGGTACTTTATTTTTATGACAATATGCCAAAGTATCTTAGAGTGTACCCTCAGGGAGAGGATAGGAAATATACACAAGATATATGTACACAATACCAAAAATATGCAGTATAGTCTTAGAAAACAGTGCAAACAATGTATAGTTACAATAGGATGCAATGGGGACACAAAGGGATAGGGGCAACACAAACCATATACTCCAAAAGTGGAATGCGAACCACGAATGGACCCCAAACCTATGTGACCTTGTAGAGGGTCGCTGGGACTATTAGAAAATAGTGAGAGTTAGAAAATTAGCCCTCCCCAAGACCCTGAAAAGTGAGTGCAAAGTGCACTAAAGTTCCCCCAAAGACAAAGACGTTGTGATAGAGGAATAATGCAGGAAAGACACAAACCAACAATGCAACAACTGTGGATTTCCAATCTAGGGTACCTGTGGAACAAGGGGACCAAGTCCAAAAGTCACAAGCAAGTCGGAGACGGGCATATGCCCAGGAAATGCCAGCTATGGGTGCAAAGAAGCTTCTACTGGACAGAAGAAGCAAAGGTTTCTGCAGGAACGAAAAGGGCTAGAGACTTTTCCTTTGGTGGACGGATCCCTCTCGCCGTGGAGAGTTGTGCAGAAGTGTTTTCCCGCCGAAAGAATGCCAACAAGCCTTGCTAGCTGCAAATTGTGCGGTTACCGTTTTTGGACGCTGCTGTAGCCCAGGAGGGACCAGGAGGTCGTAAATTGTACCAGGAGACAGAGGGGACGTCGAGCAAGACAAGGAGCCCTCTCTGAAGCAGGTAACACCTGGAGAAGTGCCACAAACAGGCACTATGAAGATGCTTGAAATGGTGCTCACCCAAAGTTACACAAAGGAGTCCCACGTCGCCGGAGACCAACTTAGAAAGTCGTGCAATGCAGGTTAGAGTGCCGTGGACCCAGGCTTGGCTGTGCATGAAGGATTTCCGCCGGAAGTGCACATGGGCCGGAGTAGCTGCAAAAGTCGCGGTTCCCAGCAATGCAGTCTAGCGAGGTGAGGCAAGGACTTACCTCCACCAAACTTGGACTGAAGAGTCACTGGACTGTGGGGGCCACTTGGACACAGTTGCTGGATTCAAGGGACCTCGCTCGTCGTGCTGAGAGGAGACCCAAGGGACCGGTAATGCAGCTTTTTGGTGCCTGCGGTTGCAGGGGGAATATTCCGTCGACCCACAGGAGATTTCTGCGGAGCTTCTGGTGCAGAGAGGAGGCAGACTACCCCCACAGCATGCACAAGCAGGAAAACAGTCGAGAAGGCGGCAGGATCAGCGTTACAGAGTTGCAGTAGTCGTCTTTGCTACTATGTTGCAGGTTTGCAGGCTTCCAGCACGGTCAGCAGTCGATTCCTTATCAGAAGGTGAAGAGAGAGATGCAGAGGAACTCGGATGAGCTCTTGCATTCGTTATCTAAAGTTTCCCCAGAGACAGAGACCCTAAATAGCCAGAAAAGAGGGTTTGGCTACTTAGGAGAGAGGATAGGCTACTAACACCTGAAGGAGCCTATCAGAAGGAGTCCCTGACGTCACCTGGTGGCACTGGCCACTCAAAGCAGTCCAGTGTGCCAGCAGCACCTCTGTTTCCAAGATGGCAGAGGTCTGGAGCACACTGGAGGAGATCTGGACACCTCCCAGGGGAGGTGCAGGTCGGTCACTCCCCTTTTCTTTGTCCAGTTTCGCGCCAGAGCAGGGGCTAAGGGGTCCCTGAACCGGTGTAGACTGGCTTATGCAGAATTGGGCACATCTGTGCCCAAGAAAGCATTTCCAGAGGCTGGGGGAGGCTACTCCTCCCCTGCCTTCACACCATTTTCCAAAGGGAGAGGGTGTAACACCCTCTCTCAGAGGAAGTCCTTTGTTCTGCCATCCTGGGACAAGCCTGGCTTGACCCCAGGGGTGCAGAAACCTGTCTGAGGGGTTGGCAGCAGCAGCAGCTGCAGTGAAACCCCAGAAAAGGCAGTTTGGCAGTACCAGGGTCTGTGCTACAGACCACTGGGATCATCGAATTGTGCCAACAATGCCAGGATGGCTTAGAGGGGGCAATTCCATGATCTTAGACATGTTACATGGCCATATTCGGAGTTACCATTGTGAAGCTACATATAGGTATTGACCTATATGTAGTGCACGCGTGTAATGGTGTCCCCGCACTCACAAAGTTCAGGGAATTGGCTCTGAACAATGTGGGGGCACCTTGGCTAGTGCCAGGGTGCCCTCACACTAAGTAACTTTGCACCTAACCTTTACCAGGTAAAGGTTAGACATATAGGTGACTTATAAGTTACTTAAGTGCAGTGTAAAATGGCTGTGAAATAACGTGGACGTTATTTCACTCAGGCTGCAGTGGCAGGCCTGTGTAAGAATTGTCAGAGCTCCCTATGGGTGGCAAAAGAGATGCTGCAGCCCATAGGGATCTCCTGGAACCCCAATACCCTGGGTACCTCAGTACCATATACTAGGGACTTATAAGGGTGTTCCAGTAAGCCAATGTAAATTGGTAAATTGGTCACTAGCCTGTTAGTGACAATTTGGAAAGAAATGAGAGAGCATAACCACTGAGGTTCTGATTAGCAGAGCCTCAGTGAGACAGTTAGTCACTACACAGGTAACACATTCAGGCACACTTATGAGCACTGGGGCCCTGGTGAACAGGGTCCCAGTGACACATACAACTAAAACAACATATATACAGTGAAAAATGGGGGTAACATGCCAGGCAAGATGGTACTTTCCTACACAGAAAGCCAATGTAAATTGGTAAAATTGGTCACTAGCCTGTTAGTGACAATTTGAAAGAAATGAGAGAGCATAACCACTGAGGTTCTGGTTAGCAGAGCCTCAGTGAGACAGTTAGGCACCACACAGGGAACACATACATATAGGCCACAAACTTATGAGCACTGGGGTCCTGACTAGCAGGGTCCCAGTGACACATAACAAACATACTGCAAACATAGGGTTTTCACTATGAGCACTGGGTCCTGGCTAGCAGGATCCCAGTGAGACAGTGAAAACACCCTGACATACACTCACAAACAGGCCAAAAGTGGGGGTAACAAGGCTAGAAAGAGGCTACTTTCTCACAAGATGTCAGGAAGAGTTATTTTTGGCCAGATTCTATCCATGTGCAGGTACCATTTGAAAATAAGGAAACTGTTCTTTGTCTAACCAATACTGGCATTCATTGGATTCTTTTGGTGAGTTTCTAAAAATATTTTTTTAATTAAAAATAAGTTTGTAAGTGATTAATTTGTAATATGTAAGTGCTTATAATGGTGCAAGAGGAGCAAGTGGATGTATTATGTCCAATGAAATTCTTCATTTATATGTCCTATTGTCTTTTGAACTTTAGCACAGACTAATACCTCTATCAAGACATTTTCAACTTACTAATTAAGAAATATGTAAAGAGTTACTTGAAAATACTGAAAACATGATGTAAAAAGACCTATATTAGCAGTGCTGGAGTACAAGCGTGTTACGCACAATTCATTTTGATGATGTTTGTATTAGTTTGATCATTTGCAACACACATTCTTATCTTACCGCCTCTATTTATTTGAAAATAATATTTATTTTTACAAAAATAAATTTTTTATGAGTTGCTCAAACATATGTTTTATTATATTCAATTAATAATATAAATGTATTGCTCTTGTTTTCCACACACTATTTGTATTTCCTCTCCACAGGTACTAAAGTCCACTTCAAGGCAAATTCTCTTATATGATTCCATGGTGGGAAATCTTCAGACCTACACTAACTTATTGTTAAACTGGAGGTACTGTTTAGAATAATAACAACGTTACCTATTGGATTTGTTCAAATCTCAAAACCAAAAATGGAGAGCACAGTGAAGTCATCTTATTATAGAAATATTATTTATGACTTTATTTTATAATACTTAGTATTTCGTTGCTTTGGATGGTTAATATTTAATAATTGTTATATCGATTTGTATGCTCTTAAAGGGCTTTTCTACAGGCTGTGAAGAATCTGGATTACCAGCTATGGGAATTACTGGTTGAGTCAAGCCCAAAACAACTTGACAGCTACAATTGTTGTATTTTTTGCATGCTGGTAATGCGATTTTAATATAAATTGGGGCATTCATCTGTTTTATAATTGTTGTTTGCAAAGGAAATTGTCCAGGGAGTCCTTTTTATACCTAAATAGTTGGTATTTCGTCATAATATCAACATGTAGACTTTGCCTGAAAATATTACTGTGGCATATATGTACAAGTAACTTAGGGCCTCATTACGACTTTAAAACGCTAGGGTCGCAGTGGCGTTAGGACTGCCGCAAATGTGGCTGGCTGCAGGCACAATACGACCGTGGTGGTTTTGCTACGGTCGGAACGCTAGTACCTCCAGATCACGAGTTCTCTCCGGTGTGGCGATGATGGTGGTCCTCATTGTAGGAAAGTACCATCTTGCCTGGCATGTTATCCCCATTGTCACTGTATGTATGTTTTAGCCCCTGTGTCACTGGGATCCTGCTAGGCAGGACCCCAGTGCTCATAGTATGTGCCCTGTATGTGTTCCCTGTGTGGTGCCTAACAGTATCACTGAGGCTCTGCTAACCAGAAAATCAGTGCTTATGCTCTCTCTGCTTTCTCTATTTGTCACTGCAGGCTAGTGACTAAATTTACCAATTTCCATTGGCACACTGGTACACCCATATAATTCCCTTGTATATGGGACTTAGGTACCCAGGGTATTGGGGTTCCAGGAGATCCCTATGTGCTGCAGCATTTCTTTTGACACCCATAGGGAGCTCAGACAATTCTTACACAGGCCTGCCACTGCAGCCTGAGTGAAATAACATCCACGTTATTTCACAGCCATTTTGCACTGCACATAAGTAACTTATAAGTCACCTATATGTCTAACCCTCACTGGGTGAAGGTTGGGTGTCAAGTTACTTAGTGTGTGTGCACCCTGGCACTAGCCAAGGTTCCCCCACATCGTTCAGGGCAAATTCCCCGAACTTTGTGAGTGCAGGGACAACATTACACGTGTGCACTATACATAGGGCACTACCTATGTATAGCGTCACAATGGTAACTCCGAACATGGCCATGTAACATGTCTAAGATCATGGAATTGTCACCCCAATACCATTCTGGTATTTGGGAGACAATTCCATGATCCCCCGGGTCTCTAGCACAGAACCCGGGTACTGCCAAACTGCCTTTCAGTGGTTTCCACTGCAGCTGCTGCTGCTGCCATTCCCTCACACAGGATTCTGCCCTCCTGGGGTCTGGGCAGCCCCAGCCCAGGAAGGCAGAACAAAGGATTTCCTCTGAGAGAGGGTGTTACACCCTCTCCCTTTGGAAATATGTGTGAAGGGCTGGGGAGGAGCCTCCCCCAGCCTCTGGAAATGCTTTGATGGGCACAGATGGTGCCCATCTCTGCATAAGCCAGTCTGCACCGGTTCAGGGATCCCCCAGCCCTGCTCTGGCACAAAACTGGACAAACGAAAGGGTAGTGACCACTCCCCTGACCAGTACCTCCCAGGGAGGTGCCCAGAGCCCCTCCAGTGTGTCCCAGACCTCTGCCATCTTGGAAACAGAGGTGTTGGGGGCACACTGGACTGCTCTGAGTGGCCAGTGCCAGCAGGTGACGTGAGAGACCCCCTCTGATAGGCTCTTACCTTTCTTGGTAGCCAATCCTACTTTCTTGGTAGCCAAACCTCCTTTTTTGGCTATTTAGGGTCTCTCCTCTGGGGAATTCTTCCGATAACGAATGCAAGAGCTCGCCAGAGTTCCTCTGCACTTTCCTCTTCGACTTCTGCCAAGGATCGACCGCTGACTGCTCCAGGACGCCTGCAACATTGTAGCGCCTAATCCTGACAGCTTTCTCGACTGTTTCCTGGTGGTGCATGCTCTGGGGGTCATCTGCCTTCATCCTGCACTGGAAGCCAAGAAGAAATTTCCTGTGGGTCCACGGAATCTTCCCCCTGCTAACGCAGGCACCAAAAGACTGCGCAAAGCAAAACGTCTCTCAAATTGCACAGTCGCCAAAAGTTCCACTGATATAGAGCCCAGTTGGCTCTTGACAAACTTAGAAAGATGTTGAGTTCCAAAAATCAGCAGGATTGTAGTCCAATTGACAAATGCCTGAGTTGAGGGGAAATCAGGTTGCAGTATTCAGAAGAGTAACAGCCAACACGTGTTTCGCCCCTTTAGCGAATAAGCAAGGGCTTTCTCAAGGCTGTGGGAAATATATATAAACAGTATGAGTCACATACTGGACAATGGTGCTACCAAATTGGTGAAAACCTTAGGTGCAAGCCAAGCAAATCCTAATGTGCTCCCATAGGGTGAGACTAGTAGATACTAATGGTGTAGCACGGCCAAAATCCCCAATGTTGTCCTAGGCCAAAGAGTCATCAAAAGAATGTAAAGATGAAGCCATATGTGAAGATAGGAGAAATAAACATATTACTCAGTGATGTGAAGGAGAATGGGAATAAAGTACGATAGAGCAGAATAGAATTATAACTATCCAATCAGAGTAGTGAAAAAAGTGCATGCTGGCACTCACGTGATGTTAATGCATACATGCTCAACAAAATGCAAGAAAATAATGACTATTTAAAGTAAAATATGAGAAATTCAGGTGAAAGGAAACCAAAATAAATAACATACCTAATTCAGTACGTATAGAAAAACTTCTGACATCAATTGTCACTTTTATGGATATAGATCTGGACATGGAATTATATATGACGTATTTAGGGTAAGCACTTGTGAAGACATTATTTTCAAATCAAAAATAAAAACGCCCAAAAATTTATGAGATCAAAAAAGTGGCCCCCTCTATCATGTCACATACTCGAAATTCAACAATACTGAAAGGACTGAATAACTGAAAACACAGGTAAGGGACTTATGTAGCGTAAAAAATAACATAACAGGCACGCTATATACAATGCATCAAAGAACCTCAATATCATACACTGGTGATCCCCGTCTGTTAACTTATATAGGCTCTGAAGTTTAAGTTACACAGCGTACAAAAGGAATCTGACTATCAGTAAGAGAATCAGTTGAAAGTGCTTTATCTGAAAAAACGGGAAAGAATAAGTAAAGCCGAGGAATCCTTTGCCACTATAGATATAGTTAGTCTCTATACTTCTATCAAACACCATGATGGTTTAGAAGCTGTTAGACAAGCACTCTCGACTAAGCCTGTGACATTTACTACCCACAACCACATGATCTTGAAAATGCTACAGTTTTGTTTGGAGAACATCTATTTTCTATTTGATGGCCATTTCTATTTACAATTACAGGGCACGGCTATGGGGGCCAAATTTGCGCCGCCTTATGCCTGCATCCTTATGGGAGCAGTAGAACGGGAATGGTTGTGGAGCGACCAGAATGAACGTTTTTCCCATAACATTATTTTTTGGGGACGCTATATCGATGATATTTTGCTGATTTGGCAAGGGCATAAAACCCTCTTAACTCAATTTCTTCAGTCCCTTGTACCCAACAAGTGGGACCCTCTTAACTCAATTTCTTCAGTCCCTTGTACCCAACAAGTGGGACATAGACATTACATACAACATTTCGGAGTCGCAGGTAGAGTATTTGGATCTTTTGATCTATGTGGAGAATGAGAAACTGCAGACCAGATTCTTCAGAAAATCGACGGTGGCGAATTCGATTTTGCATGCTACCAGTTGTCATCCTCCAAGTATAATTAAACATATTCCACAAGGCGAGTATAGACGAGCCAGATTGAATTGCACCAACCTCAGTGATTATGATCTTTTCTCTTCACAAATAACTTTTGACCAGGGGGTACAATCAAATGTTACTAAAGACATCCAATGTTAAATTAGGCAAAATGGACCGTAATAAGATGATCAATACATCACAACGACGCAAAGAGGATACAACTATCCGTTTTATTACTCAATTTCATAATGGTCATCACTCAATACGGAAACACCTTCAAAAACATTGGCATCTCCTTAACAGTAACCCTTCTATTCAACAATTTATTACTCACCACCCACAAATTGGGTTCTGTCGGGCCCCCAATCTTCGAGATAAACTTTGTCCGTCTTTTTTTCAACTAAAATCCCCTGAACCTTACTTTCCCAAACCAAAAGGGTTCTTCACTTGCACCAAATGCTCAATATGTAAATTAGGGCTTAATAGATCAACTACATTGCATATCAATGACAAGGAACTCATGATTAAGGACTTTATAAATTGTGAGAGCAGAAATGTGGTATATCTTATATATTGTCCATGCCAAAAAGTCTACATTGGAAGTACGATCCGCCCCTTAAAACTCCGAATCCAAGAACATTATCGGAAAATCCTGAAACTGGAAGCCAAGGCGCCCCTAGTGGAACATTACAAAGCATTTCACCTTAATGAACGTTCCTTCACATTCAGTGGAATACACCGTATCACTCCGTCTCCAAGGGGTGGTAATTTACACCTACGACTACGTCAAGAAGAAAGCCGGATGATCATCCAGTATGATACAGTAAACAATGGCTTAAACAAGGACCACGAATGGCACTATTGGCTACTGTATTTTTTGAAATGTTCAATTTGTCTTGATGGATTGATGTCAACTGTTCTCATGTTTAGGCTTACTAATATTGTTCTTCCCTTTTTTATCTCCTGTTTTCTTACCTTTTGTTCCTCCTTTCCAGTCTCTCATTATTCCTCCACGAATTGCGTTTATATATTACTTACAGTTTTTCATGACCTTCCTCTAAACTCATCGGGTGTTATCTCCTGACCATCATATGGTTACAACCTTGATGCAACTTATAACTTATCTCTTGCCTTCTCTTTTTTCTTTTTCTTCTTTCTTCCTTTTCTCTTTTTTCATTTTTCTTCTTTGTTTATCCTAATCTCTAAATTTTTGAACTATCATGAACTGATCGTTAGAGGTCACTATTTTATGACCTATATTATTAACATGTTCTTATCTCTCTTCTATGTTTATTTTTTGTCTCTTATTTTTTATCTTTTTTTCCTGGCCCTTTAATTAACTTTTTGTTTATTTCTGCTCTTGCCTTTTATTCCCCTTTGTTTGGGTTTCAAATGTTTTATGCTCCCATCGTCCCTCTAACACCATATATATTTCTTATTTCCAACGTGTTTCAGTTTCGCCCTTTTCCAAAATGGCGCCGCTAGTTTTCTGAACGCTATACGTATCTTTTTGTCCCTCCTCTGTTTCGCTTCCTTCGAAACAGAGAAGGGACGATTGCTATTAAATCCGCGTTGCTCTCCGGCACGCCTTAGCGATTTACCGCAGGACGCGCCGGGATTCCTCGGCTTTACTTATTCGTTCCCGTTTTTTCAGGTAAAGCACTTTCAACTGATTCTCTTACTGATAGTCAGATTCCTTTTGTACGCTGTGTAACTTAAACTTCAGAGCCTATATAAGTTAACAAACGGGGATCACCAGTGTATGATATTGAGGTTCTTTGATGCATTGTATATAGCGTGGCTGTTATGTTATTTTTTACGCTACATAAGTCCCTTACCTGTGTCTTCAGTTATTCAGTCCTTTCAGTATTGTTGAATTTCGAGTATGTGACATGATAGAGGGGGCCACTTTTTTGATCTCATAAATTTTTGGGCGTTTTTATTTTTGATTTGAAAATAATGTCTTCACAAGTGCTTACCCTAAATACGTCATATATAATTCCATGTCCAGATCTATATCCATAAAAGTGACAATTGATGTCAGAAGTTTTTCTATACGTACTGAATTAGGTATGTTATTTATTTTGGTTTCCTTTCACCTGAATTTCTCATATTTTACTTTAAATAGTCATTATTTTCTTGCATTTCGTTGAGCATGTATGCATTAACATCACGTGAGTGCCAGCATGCACTTTTTTCACTACTCTGATTGGATAGTTATAATTCTATTCTGCTCTATCGTACTTTATTCCCATTCTCCTTCACATCACTGAGTAATATGTTTATTTCTCCTATCTTCACATATGGCTTCATCTTTACATTCTTTTAATGACTCTTTGGCCTAGGACAACATTGGGGATTTTGGCCGTGCTACACCATTAGTATCTACTAGTCTCACCCTATGGGAGCACATTAGAATTTGCTTGGCTTGCACCTAAGGTTTTCACCAATTTGGTAGCACCATTGTCCAGTATGTGACTCATACTGTTTATATATATTTCCCACAGCCTTGAGAAAGCCCTTGCTTATTCGCTAAAGGGGCGAAACACGTGTTGGCTGTTACTCTTCTGAATACTGCAACCTGATTTCCCCTCAACTCAGGCATTTGTCAATTGGACTACAATGCTGCTGATTTTTGGAACTCAACATCTTTCTAAGTTTGTCAAGAGCCAACTGGGCTCTATATCAGTGGAACTTTTGGCGACTGTGCAATTTGAGAGACGTTTCGCTTTGCAGCTACTCACGATCCCTTCTTCAAATTTAATAAATGTCTGTTGAATATTTACCAATACTATGTACAGTGTTTATAAGGCTTCTTATTAATAGAAATCTTTGATGTGGGAACTCACCACCAATTAACCTAGTACTGTAGTTATTGGGAGGTCAAGGGTCCAGGCCTTCCGGTTTGAAGTTCCTACAACCTCTCCACAAGTTCGGCATTCTCAGGAAGTCACTCGGCTGGACTCTCTCCTCCCTTACCAAAAGACTGCGCCACTGGTCCTCTGGGTCCCCTCTCATCCTGACAAGTGTGGTCCCTGGACCACAGGAACTCTATCCAAGTGACTCCCACAGTCCAGTGATCCTTCAGTCCAAGTTTGGTGGAGGCAAGTCCTTGCCTCCCCACACTAGACTGCAAACCTGTGTACTGCGTGATTTGCAGGGCTCTGGCTCCTGTGCACTCCTCCAAGGATTCCTTCATGCACAGCCTAGCCCGGGTCCCCAGCACTCCGTCCTGCAGTGCTCAACCCGCTGAGTTGGCCTCCGACGTCGTGGGACCCTCCTTTGTGAGTCTGAGCCAGCTCCAGTTCACAAATCTTCTAAGTGCCTGCTCTGGTAGTTCTGCGAGTGCTGCCTGCTTCTGTGGGGGCTCTCTGAGCTGCTGAGCACCCCCTCTGCCCTCTGTCTCCTCCTCCAAGGGGTGACATTCTGGTCCTTCCTGGTCCTTCCATGTCCCCAGCATCACCCAAAAACCTCTACCGTGACCCTTGCAGCTAGCAAGGCTTGTTTGCGGTATTTCTGCATGGAAACACTTCAGCAACATCCAGCACGCTGTGGGACATCTTCCATCCAAGGAAAAAGTTCCTAGCTCTTTTTGTTGCTGCAGAATCTTCAGCTTCTTCCACCCAGAGGCAGCCTTCTTGCACCTTCATCCGGGGTTTCCTGGGCTCCTGCCCCCGTGGACACTGTTGAGACTCTTGGACTTGGTCCCCTTGCCTTGCAGGTCCTCAGGTCCAGGAATCCATCTCCGGTGCTTTGCTGATGTTTGTGGTTCTTGCAGAATCCCGCTATCACGACTATTGTGTCCTTTTGGGGTAGTAGGGGTATTTTACTCCTACTTTTCAGGGTCTTGGGGTGGGGTATCTTGGATACCCTGACTGTTTTCTTAAAGTACTGGCGACCCTCTACAAGCTCCCATAGGTCTGGTGTCCATTCGTGATTCGCATTCCTCTTTTGGAGTATATGGTTTGTGTTTCCCCTAGACCCATGTTTGCCTATTGCATCCTATTGTAATCCTACACTGTTTGCATTACCTTTCTTACTATTACTTACCTGTTTTGGGTTTGTGTACATATAACTTGTATATACTACTTACCTTCTTACTGAGGGTACTCACTGAGATACTTTTGGCATATTGTCATAAAAATAAAGTACCTTTATTTTTAGTAACTCTGAGTATTGTGTTTTCTTATGATATTGTGCTACATGATATAAGTGGTATAGTAGGAGCTTTGCATGTCTCCTAGTTCAGCCTAAGGTTTGCCATAGCAACCTTCTATCAGCCTAAGCTGCTAGAAACACCTCTATTCTACTAATAAGGGATAACTGGACTTGGCACAGAGTGTAAGTACCACAAGGTACCCACTATAAGCCAGGCCAGCCTCTTACACTATTCCACCAGGGAAATAATGCACTGGGGATTACTAGCCCCTTCTTCCCTGGCGGTTACATGGCGGTAGCACCGCCATGCAACTGCTGGCGGAGACGGGGTTTAGGGGGCCCCTTGTACGGCATGGGCAGTGCAGTGTCCCCATGGCCAGCCCTATCGCGATGTTCACTGTCTGCTTTACAGTGAACAGCACGACAGGTGCTGGTACATCCTAGGCACAGCAGCACTACCGCTAGCTCAATTATGAACCAGCTTCAATGCTGTACGCTGTTTCTTACTAGGCCAGCATCAGGAAACGCCATTTCCGCACGCTGACCCAGCAGAAAAATGTTAATGGGTCCCTCGGTAAGGCGGTCGCACTGGCGGCAACCTGACTGTCTGTATTTTTGCAGATGGCCTATTCCATCTGCCGAAGTCATAATGAAACCCTTGGAATTATGTGTCATACTAAAAAAGTATAAAAAAACACATTTTTGAAAGCCATTGCAATTAAAGTTTGTCATTTTAAACAATGTAAATGATACTATTCTGTTATTGAGAATACTTAATTCATGTATATTCACAGTTTGCAGATTCATACCTAAGCCAACAGCCTGTAACAGTCATTTCCAACAATTTTAACGATATGGAGAAGTATAGAACAAAGATTGCACTCGATTTGATAGAGTCATCAGGTTGGACTTTCACAATTTGTTTAATTTTGGATAAGTGTCCTGCTGTTGTGACAAAGGAAACCTTCAATCCTTTTGTTGGCTAATGGTGTTTCTTGCAAATGTCTTTTAAAATGTCAACATCATAAATAGTGTAATATGTGTTAACAATCTGTGGCCATGCTGGCCAATATTTTTTTACATTTAAAAAATAGAATTTTTTGTTCTTTTTGATAACTTTTTGACAAGTTGTTAATATACCACATGGGGGATGTAGGAACATACAAAAGAGTACAAAATAAAGGTTATTGCCTTGGCAGCTAAGGGCCTCATTATGATTTTGGCATTCTTAAGATCAACAAACTCGTGGTGGCGGAGTGTACACCGCACTCCTGGAAGCCTGACTGCCTGATTACGTCCCTGGTGGTCCAACAACCAGTGGACTCCCACCACCGCCAGAATCATGGCTCCCGATGGGGCGGTAGAGGGCAGAGTGATGATCACCCATGGTGGTGCCCATGGCAGCACTGCCGTGCTGATCAAGAGTTCACTTCCCACAGCCTTTCCATGGCAGTTACACTGCCATGAAAAGGATGGAGGAAAGACAATGCTGGTGGGTCACAGGGCGGCCCCTGCACTCCTAGTACCCATTGGCACAGGCAATGTGGGGGTCCCCCTGCCAGCATGTTATGCGATGGCATTGTCCTTCGCTCCATTAAGAGAGCTGAGACCAATGCCGCCGCTCTGTTTCCACTAGGCTGACCATTAGAAACCCACAATACAGAGTTTTCAAACAGTCCGCCCAGTGGAACTTATGTATTTTGGCCGTTGATGGATTGGTGTATTTATTTACAATACCTTTTGCTAGTTACATTTTAACAAGCCACTAGATATATGCACACAAACGTACAGTGCTAGAGTTTGCTTGAACAATATTTCCAGTGTAACATGATCATGTGATGTTACTAGACAAGATGAAAGATTAGAATTTTTTGACTCAATTTCCCTTATGGAATATTGTTATGAATGTCCTTTCCTATCAAGAGGTCGGTAGAGAAGACGTCTAGCACTGAATGGCTATCTGAAATAATAATCATGTTATCTGGAAATGTGCTTTTTTGTGACAAAATGTGTTAGTGAATATGTATCTATTAACGTAAATGTCAGCCTCAGCAGTATTTTGCTCCTTTCTATCTGTTTGTAAAAGGATGTCAATGATTTTAATCTGTAGATTGTGAAAATGTTGTCACACGAAATCTATTTAATGTTTTAATTGTGTTCCCTTCATTGTGATTCCAATTGAAATGTTATTCCTAGTCTGTCTAAATATTTTTTACAAGATTCAGACGATGAATTCTGTGGCGTGTGCAGCAATTAAGCTAGCGAACCGAACTTTGAAAACAACAATGGTAAAACACTCACTTTCTTTTAAAAAGAAACTTGATAGAAATGACCCTCAAATTATGAATGAAAACATACTCCAAGTTTATTTTGCACATAAAGAAACTAACTGCATCAATTTTAACAGAGTATTGTGTCATAGTTTGGACTCTTGCTCTGGGCAAGACTGCTGGTTCAAGGATGACAGTACTTATGTTTGTAGGCGACTATGCCTATCCGACAACAAGTCGCAACCGTAGTCCCAACCCCTTCCGGCTCACTAGCAATACCTCACCAATAACCCAAACAGTTAAAGGTGATTTGTGGCAGCCTTTAGGCATGGACTCAGAAGTATGACATCTCAGGGAGTGTCGTGGTTAAACGGAGATTACCCCCTTCTCACAGATATATCATGTCTCACCCAAACACAGTCAATAACGAAGAAGCAGTAATGTTTCAATAGTTTTTATTTAATACAATCTGCAATCTGCGGTAAATCGCATGGGCTGCAATGATTAGGATAATGAACAGTGCAATTGATAGAATCGTAAAGACAAGATTCATGATTATGAAGACCCCCACCATCTTGCAATAACATGGAAAGACAGAGTGTATAATATGTCCTAATACTCTATCCTAATAGCCCTAACCTTCTACCTAGAGGAGAGCTGGGCATGTTAAACCTAATCTGCCAATGCCATGTCCCTGGAAGGAACCCTCAACCCTTGTTACCTTGAAATGAAGTCTCGAACTCAGACTTCGTAAGAACACAAAGTACGGGTCAGCGTCAAGGTGACGTACAGCATCTATAGTAGCGATGGTATCTGGTCGGAATCCGTCTGATTATCTGTCTAAAGTGTGATGTATTTATACAGATCTACTTGGACCCCTGACGTAGGTTGTTTCAAAACAATAGATAACACAGCATGCTTGGGACGGTAATTTCTAATGTGAGCACCTACAGTTTCTTTGTCTTTGTTGTATGAGTTGACATCTTAGCACGGTGACACTGATAACATAAATCTAAACAAAATGGCCTAACTATAAACAAGGCGGTCATCTTAGAAGAATTAATTAAATAAATGGTCTAAGACAGAGCAAGCTAAGTAGGTTAAAAGTTACTAGGTGACGGGGGCACGAGTCTGCAAGCCAAAGGCTAAGCTAACTCCTGTTATCCCATTAAAAAAAACTAGGATTCAATACAATTGTTAAATGGGCATTACCATATGTACAATGGTTCCTATAAGTAACTGAGTTCACCTAAATATATATATAGGAACCCTATCAAATTCTTCAGGTTAAAGCATGCCAGTAGAATAACTATAGTACAAATAGGTTAAGAAATGTATTTAGTACATATGTATGAAAATGGCCCTTGTTGCAGTTAACCCCCAGGTTTTTACCTGATATTGATACTGACTTGAGTGAGAATGTGCTGGGACACTGCTAACCAGGCCCAAGCACCAGTGTTCTTTCAATAAAAATGTACTATTGTTTCCACAATTGGCACACCCCTGGAACACAGATAAGTCCCTTGTAAAAAGGTGCCAATGGTACCAAGGGCCCTGTGACCAGGGAAGGTCCCTAATGGCTGAAGCATGTTTTGTGCCACCCTTAGGGACCCCTCACCTAAAACATGTACACTGCCATTGCAGGATGTGTGTGTTGGTGGGGAGAAAAAGGCAAAGTCGACATGGCATTCCCCTCAGGATGCCATGCTCACGAAACACATCCTGTGGCATAGGTAAGTCACCCCTCTAGCAGGCCTTAAAGACCTAAGGCAGGGTGCACTATACCACAGGTGACAGCATAGCTGCATAAACAATATGCCCCTACAGTGTCTAAGTCCATTCTTAGATGTTGTAAGTACAGTGCGGCCATATTAAGAATAGGGTCCGGGAGTTTGTGAAAACAAACACCACAGTTCCATAATGGCTATACTAAATACTGTTAAGTTTGGTATTAAACTTCTCAGAATACTAAACCCACACTGATGCCAGTGTTGGCTTTATAAAAAAATGCACACAGAGGGCATCTTAGAGGTGTCCCCTGTATTTTACCCAGTCCTTCAGTGCAGGACCGACTAGTCTGTGCCAGCCTGCCACTGAAAGACTGGTTCCTGACCCCCTGGAGTGAGACCCTTTGCGCTGTCTGTGGCCAGAAACAAATCCTGCACTGGCTGGAGGTTCTTCACACCTCCACCCTGCAGGAACTGCAACACCTAGCGGTGAGCCTCAAAGGCTCAGGCTTTGTGTTACAATGCCCCAGGGCACTCAGGCTAGTGGAGATGCCCAGCCCCCGGACAAAGACCCACTTTTGGCGGCATGTCCAGGGGAATAATCAGGAAAAAAACAGTCACCACCTTCTCCAGGACTACCCCTAATTGGAATAAGAATGTGCCCCACTCCTGAAGGGAGTGGGCACCAGAAGGATGCAGCCACCCTCATGGACAGTAGCCATTGTCTACTGCCTTATAACCCTAAAAACACACATATTGTATTAAAGGGCTCCCTGAACCCGGAGAGTCCGATTCCTCACAACCTCACAAGAAGGACTACTTAGCGGAAACCCCATCAGAGAAGGAAAGGAGACAACAACTGACTTGGCCCTAGCCCTACCGGCCTGTCTCCTGCTTCAAATAACTTTCAGAAGAAAAGCGATGCATCCTGCAGGTCCAGCAACCTCTGGAAAAACCTCCAGAGGACTGCCTGCATCATAGAGGATCAATAACTTCCGTGGACAGCGGCCCTGTCCAAAGAAGAACAGAAAAAGAAACCTCTTCTGAAGGACTCCCACTTCACTCCAGAAGCATGAGTCCTAACCACCCTGCACCCGACGCCCACAGCCCGAGTCCAGGTGTCCCAACCAACCATAGAGGACCCCCAGGCAACGGCGAGCCAGTGCCCACCCTGGGTTTACCTCTTCACTCCTCCACAATGACGCCTGCAGAGGGAATCCTGGCCCCCCCCAACCGTATCTGCCCTGGATGAAGATGACAGACACCAAAGGACCCACTGCACCCGCAGCCCCCACGCCTTAGAGAAATCGATACACAGTGCAGTGTCGATCAACAGGCAGCCCCCATCCCTGTCTGACCGGTGGTGTGCCCTAGACACCCCATATTCCCCCTCATTCCTTCCCCCTGACCCCCCACAGGACCTCACCTGCAGCGCCTGACTGACCCCGGGGGTCCCCTCATAGAATTTCATTGGTAACCCGATGTCCTGTTTGCTCCCGGCCACCCCAGTGCTGCTGAGGATGTGTGATTTGTGCCTACTTGGGGCCCCTCCAGTGCTCTCCTAATCCCCCCTGGTCTGCCATCCAAGCCGCGGGTACTTAACTGCTGGCCGACTGAATCCTGAGTACCCCTGTCTCCCTGTCGCCGCCCCGTGTTGCTGGTGGTGGGTGTTGGGGTTGACTTGAAACCCCAACGGTGGACTACCAATGACCCGGAGACTTTAACTGTAAGTCGTGTACTTACCTCTAAAACTATACTTTATTTTCTTCCCCCAGGAACTGTTCTAAAAATTCAGTGTCCACTTTTAAACTAGATATTCTCTGTTTTCTTAAAACAAATTTACTTGACTAAAGTGAAACAAAGTAACATTGATGTCTATGCTAAGTACCTACCTGCAACAGTATTTCCTACTGAACTCAGTCTTGTAGTTCTAGTAATAAAGTACCACAAAGAATATTTTTCCATATAAAATCGTATTGGTTTGGAGTTAAGTCATTGAGTGTGTTTCTTTTATTGCTTGTGTGTATGCAACAAATACTTAACACTACCCTCTGATAACCCTAACTGCTCGACCATACTACCACAAATAGAGCATTAGTATGATCTATTATTGCCTCTGTCAAGCCTATCATATCTCATTTTGATATAGTATATACAGAGCCAGCTTCCTACAACATATGTCATTGTTCTCCTGATGTTCAGAAGTTTTCAAAGTGGTGGTGTAAGTACAGCCTGAAATTCATGGTTTCCAGGACTGCAGGATATTGGAGGGGTTCCGAGTCAGTCAAAAAGAGCCCAAGATCAATGTTCTGTGAAGCCCTTTGTCCTGTTTTACCAAACATAACGGGTCCATTCCTTGAGTGCTCCACTCAGGTGACAAATATAATGCCTACATGTAGGAGGCTGGACTGGCTTGTAGTGAGTACCAAGGGGTACTTACACCTTGCACCAGGCCCAGGTATCCCTTATTAGTGTATAGGGTGTCTAGCAGCTTAGGCTGATAGATAATGGTAGCTTAGCAGAGCAGCTTAGGCTGAACTAGGAGACGAGTGAAGCTCCTACAGTACCACTAGTGTCACTTGCACAATATCATAAGAAAACACAATACACAGATATACTAAAAATAAAGGTACTTTATTTTTATGACAATATGCCAAAGTATCTCAGTGAGTACCCTCAGTATGAGGATAGCAAATATACACAAGATATATTTACACAATACCAAAAATATGCAGTACAAACAATGTATAGTTACAATAGGATGCAATGGGGACACATAGGGATAGGGGCAACACAAACCATATACTCCAAAAGTGGAATGCGAACCACGAATGGACCCCAAACCTATGTGACCTTGTAGAGGGTCGCTGGGACTGTAAGAAAACAGTAAGGGTTAGAAAAATAGCCCACCCCAAGACCCTGAAAAGTGAGTGCAAAGTGCACTAAAGTTCCCCAAAGGACAAAGAAGTCGTGATAGGGGAATTCTGCAGGCAAGACACAAACCAGCAATGCAACAACAATGGATTTCCAAACGAGGGTACCTGTGGAACAAGGGGACCAAGTCCAAAAGTCACAAGCAAGTCGGAGATGGGCAGATGCCCAGGAAATGCCAACTGTGGGTGCAAAAAAGCTGCTACTGGACAGTAGAAGCTGAGGATTCTGCAGGAACGACAAGGGTTAGAGACTTCTCCTTTGGAGGATGGATCCCCCATGCCATGAAGAGTCGTGCAGAAGTGTTTTTCCGCCGAAAGACCGACAACAAGCCTTGCTAGCTGCAAATCATGCGGTTAATATTTTTGGATGCTGCTGTGGCCCAGGAGGGACCAGGATGTCGCCAATTGCGTCTGGAGACAGAAGGGGCGTCGAGCAAGACAAGGAGCCCTCTCAGAAGCAGGCAACATCTTCAGAAGTGCCAGAACAGGCACTACAAAGAGGAGTGAAACGGTGCTCACCCGAAATTGCACAAAGGAGTCCCACGCCGCCGGAGGAACACTTAGAAAGTCACGCAATGCAGGTTAGAGTGCGGTGGACCCAGGCTTGGCTGTGCACAAAGGATTTCCGCCGGAAGTGCACAGAGGCTGGAGTAGCTGCAAAAGACGTGGTTCCCAGCAATGTAGTCTGGCGTGGGGAGGCAAGGACTTACCTCCACCAAACTTGGACTGAAGAGTCACTGGACTGTGGGAGTCACTTGGACAGAGTTGCTGGAATCAAGGGACCTCGCTCGTCATGCTGAGAGGAGACCCAGAGTACCAGTAATGCAGTTCTTTGGTGCCTGCGGTTGCAGGGGGAAGATTCCGTCGACCCATGGGAGATTTCTTCGGAGCTTCTAGTGCAGAGAGGAGGCAGACTACTCCCACAGCATGCACCACCAGGAAAACAGTCGAGAAGGCGACAGGATCAGCGTTACAGAGTTGCAGTAGTCGTCTTTGCTACTTTGTTGCAGTTTTGCAGGCTTCCAGCGCAGTCAGCAGTCGATTCCTTGGCAGAAGGTGAAGAGAGAGATGCAGAGGAACTCTGATGAGCTCTTGCATTCGTTATCTAAGGAATTCCCCAAAGCAGAGACCCTAAATAGCCAGAAAAGAGGGTTTGGCTACTTAGGAGAGAGGATAGGCTAGTAACACCTGAAGGAGCCTATCAGAAGGAGTCTCTGACGTCACCTGCTAGCCCTGGCCACTCAGAGCAGTCCAGTGTGCCAGCAGCACCTCTGTTTCCAAGATAGCAGAGGTCTGGAGCACACTGGAGGAGCTCTGGGCACCTCCCAGGGGAGGTGCAGGTCAGGGGAGTGGTCACTCCCCTTTCCTTTGTCCAGTTTCGCGCCAGAGCAGGGCTGAGGGGTCCCTGAACTGGTGTAGACTGGCTTATGCAGAAATGGGCACCATCTGTGCCCATGAAAGCATTTCCAGAGGCTGGGGGAGGCTACTCCTCCCCTGCCTTAACACCTTTTTCCAAAGGGAGAGGGTGTAACACCCTCTCTCTGAGGAAGTCCTTTGTTCTGCCATCCTGGGCCAAGCCTGGCTGGACCCCAGGAGGGCAGAAACCTGTCTGAGGGGTTGGCAGCAGCAGCAGCTGCAGTGAAACCCCTGAAAAGGCCGTTTGGCAGTACCCGGGTCTGAGCTACAGACCCGTGGGATCATGGGATTGTACCAACAATGCCAGGATGGCATAGAGGGGGCAATTCCATGATCTTAGACATGTTACATGGCCATATTCGGAGTTACCATTGTTAAGCTACACATAGGTATTGACCTATGTGTAGTGCACGCGTGTAATGGTGTCCCCGCACTCACAAAGTCCGGGGAATTTGCCCTGAACAATGTGGGAGCACCTTGGCTAGTGCCAGGGTGCCCATACACCAAGTAACTTTGCACCTAACCTTTACCAGGTAAAGGTTAGACATATAGGTGACTTATAAGTTACTTAAGTGCAGTGAAAATGGCTGTGAAATAATGTGTGCATTATTTCACTCAGGCTGCAGTGGCAGGCCTGTGTAAGAATTGTCAGAGCTCCCTATGGGTGGCAAAAGAAATGCTGCAGCCCATAGGGATCTCCGGGAACCCCAATACCCTGGGTACCTTAGTACCATATACTAGCGAATTATAAGGGTGTTCCAGTATGCCAATGTGAATTGGTGAAAATGGTCACTAGCCTGTTAGTGACAATTTGGAAAGAAATGAGAGAGCATAACCACTGAGGTTCTGGATAGTAGAGCCTCAGTGAGACAGTTAGTCATAACACAGGTAACACATTCAGGCACACTTATGAGCACTGGGGCCCTGGCTGGCAGGGTCCCAGTGACACATACAACTAAAACAACATATATACAGTGAAAAATGGGGGTAACATGCCAGGCAAGATGGTACTTTCCTACACTACACCCCGCCTCTCTTCTTGATGAAGTCAATGATTTGTTTTGGAAAAGTTAGAATGGATACTTCCATTGACGAAGGATTGATTGTCCTAATCCAGCCTCTGATACTGCGGTGCACCAACTGTAGTCTTAAATGGATGCCTCCCCGATAGTGCCTCTGACGTCGAACACACTCATTTCAACTTGCTAATCAACAACTAAATAAATGAAAGTGGTGCATTTTCTTATGGGACCTTTTCAATTAATTTCACAAATATTACTAATTTGACAGAGTTAAAATGCATATTAGGGATAATGAAAACCGAAATATTTATTTGTTCTCTTTTGACAACAGGTACTATGTATTGAATGCTTCCGATGGATCCATATAACATGCATTCAAACAGATGAGGAAACGTTGCTCCAACAAGAAGGTTTTCATTGTAGTAAATGTATCGGTAAATATTGTTTTTACTGTTAGCCCAATATTGGAATTTTTAGACAAGTTCACAAATCAGCCCATTCCAATGACAATTCGATCATCAATAAGACAGTGTGCTGCCACCATCTCTGCCATAAATGTACCCCTCACAAACACTGTTGTGACATTTTCTTGATCAATGTGCTAATAATGTTTATAAAATATGTATTATATTTCATACTGTTTTGGAAAAAATATATTCATGTACATAGTTGTGTCATTAAATTTCCCTTACCACTCAGAAGATCAGAATTAAAATGAAGATTAACTCTGGTGATTAGCTAGTGTCTTCATTGCGATTGCATTTTTAGTTGCCTTTATGTAGCCATACTGATTGCACCTTGGAAGATATTACGCTTTGGCTGCTACATACTGATCGTTTGCCAGGCCCTCATTACAACCTTGGTGGTCAGTGATAAAGTGGCGGTAATATCGCTAACAGGCCGGCGGTCAAAAAAATGGATTTACGCCCATGGCGGAAAACGCCAACACAGACAGCCACTTTAACATTCCGACAGCCATGGCTGTAGCAACAAACACCGCAGCGGTAACCGCCGACAGGCGGAACACAATGTACCACCCACACTATTACAAGACACCAATCTGCCAGATTTTCTGGGGCGGTACCAATGTCCTCAAACGCACGGCGGAACAGTCTTTGAAAGGGAAACCGCTCACCGCTCGACACTCAACGAAGAACCAGGACGCCATGGAGCCCGAACTACAGGTGTTACCAATGTTGGTGTATCTACCAGGAGTACGAATGGTGACGGCAATGACCACGGTGAGTACTGTACCTAGCACACAGGGGAGGGGGAAGGAAAAAGAAAGTGACACACACACGCAAAACGCAACACGCCCACCCACAACAACACACATACACACACAAATCCAATAACTTCACAGATACACCCCTTCACCCCTGGAAGAACGCAAGGACCAAACGAAATGAGTTTAACAAGTGTAATATTCAAACAATCAGATAGCCCAAGAGAACAGTAAATAATCAGTATACACAAATATTTACAGAAAGTACACAAGACCGTACACTGTCCCATGAAATGTCCGTGGACCAGTGGTTCCAAAAAGCATGGCCGAAGCCCACACATGACACCTGTCTCAAAACGGAGAGAACACTGCAGAGGCATCATGTAAACAAAAAACAGGCACCTCAGGGGGAAGGGGAGGGGGGCACCTCAGCCAGATGATGGTACAACCCCACTGCTCATCAAGGGGGCTCCATGCCCACTGCCAGGTCCTGGGGAGTGCAAAGCCACAGTCTCTCAAGTCTCTCAAGTGGGTGGGTTGCACATTGCTTGGTCCTGGGGAGTGCAAAGCCACAGTCTCTCAAGTGGGTGGTTTGCCCACTGCCTGGTCCTGGGGAGTGCAAAGCCACAGTTTCTCAAGTGGGTGGTTTGTCCACTGCTTGGTCCTGGGGAGTGCAAAGCCACAATCTCTCAAATCTCTCAAGTGGGTGGTTTGCCCACTGCTTGGTCCTGAGGAGTGCAAAGCCACAGTCTCTCAAGTGGGTGGTTTGCCCACTGCCTGGTCCTGGGGAGTGCAAAGCCACAGTCTCTCAAGCGGGTGGTTTGCCCACTGCCTGGTCCTGGGGAGTGCAAAGCCAGAGTCTCTCAAGTCCCTCAAGTGGGTGGTTTGCCCACTGCTTGGTCCTGGGGAGTACAAAGCCACAGTCTTTCAAGTGGGTGGCGTCTTCCACTGGTTCTGGAGGTGGCTTTGTGCCCAGAGTGCTTCATCCAGACAAGGACTGTGTTAGTGGATGCTCTTCTCCACTGGTTCTGGAGGGGGATTTGTGCCCAGAGTGCTTCATCCTTTCAAGGACTGTTAGTGGAGGCTTTTCTCCACTGGTTCTGGAGGGGGCTTTGTGCCCAGAGTGCTTCATCCTTCCAAGGACTGTGTTAGTGGATGCTTTTCTCCACTGGTTCTAGAGATGGTTTTGTGCCCAGTGATGCTGCTCCTGGGGTGTGGCATGTTGACTTCCTCTCACCTGTGTGTCACAGCCACGCAATGTTCCCGGAACAGGTAGCATGATACTCCATGGAGGCTGACTCACACTCCATCCTGTGGTGACTTAGGCTGCCAATTGCTGGTTCGTGTCAGTGCTGGAGGTGGTGTCTCATGTGGCATGTCCAGGACGTCACCTGCAGACTCTGACAGCTGCACACTGGGAATGGGGCTGACGTCTGACAGAGTGGCATCGGCTGTGCATGTGCCGGTGCTGGTGGTGGTGCAAGCGGCGGTGCCTGCGGCGGAGATGCTGCCAGTGCAGGCTGTGGTGCAAGTGACTGTTGGGGTGGATGGAGACACCATAGCGTCTCCGGCAGCCTCGGATGGCTGATCCTTGGGGAGGATGCTGCAGACTGATGTTGTGGCAACAGCAGTGCAGGTGGTGGTGCAGGTGGTGGTGCAGGTGGCGGTCGGAGCGGCCGTGGTGACTGAGGTTCATGTGGCTGCCATCCCCGATGATTTGGTGGTCACCAGCCCCTTCCCAGATGACATTGTGCCCAGAGGTGATGTGCCCTTTGGCTTGTGGCCCTTCCCCATCTTGACAGCCGCTGCAGGGACTTTGGCAGTGTCCACTCTGTGTTTGTGCGAGGCCTTACTGGGTGGGTGGTGTGACTGTCCCCTGCTTGAAGCCGGTCCCTTTTTGAGCTTTGCAGGTGGTGGAATAGGGTGGTCCTTCTTTCCCGTCGGTGGCACACTGGCAGCTCTGACGGGTGCCCCCTTTGACCATACTGGAGTAGCAGGGACCACAGCGGATGCAGATTTGGTGGCTGAGGTGCTGGGCTGGTATCTAGACATCCTGGCCCTAGGAGAAGGACGGGGAGGGGGAGGTGAAGGGAATAGCTCCAGGTTAGCTAGGTAAAATTTTTGGGACACACTGGGATGGGAAGATGGAGGGGGTTTGGGAGTGGAGAAAGAGGTAGTGGTTGTAGGAGGTGTACGTCTGTTGAGTTTGGATGAAGGTGGATGGGTTGGAGGCTGTTATGAGGTGGATGGCTGTTGAGTGGGTGTGTGCCGGTGTTTGTGTACTTTGGGAGGAGGGTTCACAGACATACTGGGAGAGGACACAAGGGACGTATGAATGGTAGTGGGGTGGTGATTGCACGTGAGCGGTGTGTAGTGATGGGCACGCTGGTGATGGAGGTAGTGGCTGAGGATGTAGTGCATGCAGGTGACAAGGAGGGAGGTGGAGGACGTAGAGGAGGAGGACACAGTGGAGGCAGTGGATGTTGGTGTGTCTGCATGGGTATGGTGCTAGTGTGAGTGCCTGTGGGATGTGTGCTGCTTATGTTTGCCTGAGCCACTTTTGTGTGTTGATGTGGTGCATGCTGGTCTGATGGTGTGCTTGGGATAGGCTGAGGTAGAGGGGATTGGGTCTGGGTAGTGGAAGTTGGAGGGGGGAGGCTGGACACAGGGACAATGGCTGCCATCAGTGCTGAGGCCAGAGCCTGAAATGCTCTCTGTTGGGCCGCCACGCCAGAGTGAATGCCCTCCAGGTATGCATTTGTTTGTTGCAAATGCCTCTCGACACCCTGGATGGCATTCAAAATGGTTGACTGCCCAACAGTGAGGGATCTCAGGAGGTCAATAGCCTCCTCATTGAGGGCTGACTGGGGCAGGGCCTGAGGTGCCTGGGACAAAGGAGATGCCCACCCTCCTGGGTGAGCGGGCATGGGAAACACGCTGAGTCGCTGCCGGGAGGGCGGTCCTGGGAGGGGGTGGCAGCTGTACCTGTTGTTGCGGTGGGCACAGAGGTGCCAGCCACTGCAAGGGAGCACCCATCAGAGGAGGAGTCGCTGTCGCTGGTGTCCCTTCCTGTCCCCGTCGTGGAGCTCCCCTCGCCCTCCGTCCCACTGGTGCCCTCACCGTCGGTGGATTCACCCTCCTGGGCCATGTGGGATGCAGCTCCCTCCGTCCCAGTGCCTCTGCTCCTCCACCAGATGATGCTAATGCACACAAGGACAGGGTGACAAAACAAGAAGGGAGGGAAAGACAGAGGAGACACATGGTCAATGCCAGCAACACCACTACCGTTGGCGGACACAACACACAGGGAGCAGCCCTATGCACTAGGCCATGCACTAGCAGTCAGTAGGAAAATCACCTGCCCATGGGGGACTATGCCTAACACCATTTTCTGCACACCTGGAACCCACAGGAGGCTGACTAGTTGTAGATGGCCACTACCACTATTGGAGTTGGAGTGCCTCAGATCCTGCCTAACAAAAGACCTACCCTACCAAGTTCACCCTGGCCGAGTGGAACCCACAGCCCACATCCCCCACCGAGAGACCTCGTAAAGCGCGCAGAGTCAGCTGAATGAGACTGTGCTCACCCCTTTGTGGCTGCTGTGATGCCCTCACGCACCCTTCCAACTCCAGGTATGCCACCGCAAGGATCTACAACATCAGGGGGGTCATGGTGCGACGGGCACCCCTTCCACATTGGGAGGCCATCCCCAGCTGGGCCTCCGCCGTCTTCTTGCTCCAGCGGTGCAGGTCTTCCCATCTCTTGCGGCAGTGGGTGCTCCGTCTCTGATAGACCCCCGGGGTCCGCACTTTTTTGGCGATGGCACGCCAACTACCCTTCTTCTGGTGGGCGCCGACCTAGAGGAAAGGTAAAGGATGAAAGGAAATTACTCTCCCGTCCCGTTTGTCATACTCATTGCCCACCAGGTAGGACCCATGCCCTGACACACATACACTCAGCATCCTCACATGCAGGTCTCAGCCCCCACCCCCACATGTATCTTCCATCCACACCACTCCATACATTCATGGCCCACATATCATGCTAATGGTGTACTCACCTGTTTGTCTGGTGGACTGTAGAGTAGCATGTACTGGGGGAGGACCTCATCCACTAGTCTCTCCAACTCCTCCGAAGTGAAGGCAGGGCCCGTTCCTCAGACACTCGAGCCATTGTCGCTTCCAGACACAGGTCACAGCAGCACTTGCAGTATAGGTCTTTCCTGTTGAAGATCAGGTATCAAGTGAGTGAACAGATAGAAAATGGCGGTCATGTCTACGGCGGTGCAAACCATCACCACCGGCGTACATTGTCATTGGCTCCTGGAACCCATAGGGCCCAAAGATAACCAATGCTGAGTTGCGCGGTGGTCTTTGACCGCCTACCGCGATGCTGCACAACGTCAGCGCAGTTACCTCATTTCCCCTTGTCCCTCCTTACAGGTCAGGCAGCCGCCATTTCAGGGTGGCACATGGCATGGCACCTAACTGCGTCACAGCACATTTGGGCAGAAATATGGACAGACAACGCCACACACGGATTTACTCACATTACAGCAAAAATACTTGTGCAACATCTGTGGTACATGACCCTCTGCTCACCATTCTCCTCCATAGGGCACATCCGCTGGGGGAGATGATGAGATGGCGTCATCCTCCGGTGTACAGACCCCTGGTGGATCTGTTGACAATGGAAGTCAGACACATGATTATCACCTACAGGCTTGATCGTGCCACAATCCAAGAACTGTGTGCCCAATTGGAGCCTGACCTGATGTCAGCTATCCGTCATCCCACAGGAATACCCCCTCTAGTGCAGGTCCTGTCAGTGCTCCATTTCCTGGCAAGTGGCTTCTTTCAAACTACATTCGCCATGGCATCAGGGATGTCTCAGCCAATGTTCTCCAACGTGTTGAACAGAGTGTTGTCTGCCCTGCTGAAACACATGCTAATGTGTGTAGGGGTATGTGGAAGGGGCTGGGGTGATGGTGGAGGAATATCCAGGATAGAATCCAGTCTCTTTGTATCACAGGTGCATTGTCCAAGGGGGCATAGGCAATGGAGCAATGGCAGTTCAAGGTGGACAGGGTAACAGAGTGGGACAGAAGGGTGACAATCAGGAGAGTCTTATTTCCTGGCAGGGATCTTGGCAATGTTCTGTGTCTTCTGCCTGGATCGCAGAGACTGTTTGCGGGGTGGTTCTCCTTCAGCAGGGGATGGGGTGCTGGTGGCCTGTTGGTCCTGTGGCGGTGCCTCCTGTCCACTAGCGCCGGCAGACGTGGAAGGATGTACATCGTTTGGGCTGGTGTCAGGGGCCCGGTGGTATGCCACTTTCTCCCTCATGGTGTTGGCCATGTCTGCCAGCACCCCTGCAATGGTGACCAGGGTGGTGTTAATGGACTTCAAGTCCTCCCTGATCCCCAGGTACTGTCCCTCCTGCAGCCGCTCGGTCTGGTGGGATGCTCCCATGATGTTTGAGAGTTCCTCGTAGAGAGTCGGTTTCCTGGGCCTGCCCTCCCCCAGTCACACAGCAGGCCTCCCAGCTTCCCTGTTATCCTGTGACTCTGTCCCCTGAACCGTGTGCCCACTGCCACTGACCCCAGGTCCCTGAGTGTCCTGTGTTTGTGGGGTTGCCTGGGCTCCCTGTAGTGGTGGACACACTGCTGATTGACGTGTCCTGGGGACAGTGGCATGGGCCCTCTGGGTGGGTGCTGTGGTGGTGTTTCCTGAGGTGGGAGGTTCTGTGGTGGTTTGGGACTGTGGCAGGGGAACCGACTGTCCAGAGGTCCCTGATGGGCCGGGCTGGTCATCTTGATCCAGGCATGCAGAGCTGCTGTCATCACTGTGGGCCTCTTCTGTAGGGGCACTGGATATGTCTGGCACCTCCTGTTCGGTGAAGTTGGGGTGGAAATGCATTGTTATTGTATATGTGTGTCCCATCTTGTGTAATGGGTGTGTTTGCCTCTACTACTGTGCTTGCAATATCGCCTTGGCCCTTGTGTGAGTGGTGATTGTGTGTCCTGGGTGAGTCTCTCCCTTGGACATGCTTTGGTGATGGGTGTCCATGCAGGTCTGTGATGGGTGTCCATGCATTGGTCTAACATGCAGGGCTTGGTATTGGGTTGTGGGTTGTGATAGTGGGGTATATATGAGGTGGTGGAGTGATGGGTGTGAGGGAAGGGGAAGGAGTTGGTGACGGCATGCAGGTAGGGTAGGGGATAGTATAAATTTTCCTTACCAGAGTCCAGTCCTCCTGCTACTCCTGCGGGCCCTCAGGATGCATGATCACCAAGACTTGCTCCTCCCATGTTCTTAGTTGTGGGGGAGGAGGTGGGGGTCCACTGCCAGTCCTCTGTACGGCTATCCGGAGTCTGGATGCCACGGAACGTACCTTCCCCCGTAGGTCATTCCACCTCTTCCTTATGTCATTCCATGTTCTTGGATGCTGTCCCACTGCGTTGACCCTGTTGACAATTCTCCGCCATAGCTTCATCTTCCTAGCAGTGGAAGTCTGCTGCACAACTGTGATCCGAATTACTGTGGCTCTACCCGGATGATTTCCTCCACCATGACCCTGAGCTCCTCCTCAGAAAACCTGGGGTGTCTTTGAGGTGCCATGATGTGGTGTGAGTGACGTGTGAGGTGATGGTTGATGTGATGTGTGGGATGATGTTTTAGGTTGTGTGGTGTTTTGTGCGTGGATGGTGTATGAGTGATGGTGTTGTGTGCCTCTGGATGCTGGTGTTGTCTTTGCTTTTCTCTCTCTCTGCTTCTTCAAAATCTTCCGTTGTAAGGGGTTGTGGGTAATGTGGGTGTGTGTTTTATATTGGATTGGGTGTGTGGGTGTGGTGTGTGTATGTGTATCAGGTGTGTGTATTTTGAATTGTCCAATGTGGTTATGTTTTGTAAATGTGTGTGTATTTTGAGCGCGGCAGTGTGTACCGCCAATGGTTTACCGCGGTTGAATGACCGCTGCGTTGATTCGTGGGTGGTGATAGTGTGGGCGTATTCATGGTGGCATAACGGTGTGAGTTTTGGTACCACCAATTTATCACTGACCTTTGGTGTGGAAGACTTGTGTGGGTGTCTGTCTTGTGGAGGATTTTTAAGTGTGAGTCATAATACCCGTAGCGGATTTCCGCCGTGGACAAGGTATGTTGACGGCCGTCGCCACGATGGTCAGCGGACTTTACCACCAGGGTTGTAATGAGGGCCATAATGTTTCCCAACTGTGAAGAAATTGCACAAATGTGCAGTTAATTGAGGTCTCACACGGAGCAAAGGCAGGGAACCACCACCTCTTTGATTGTGTTTATGCCTCTCTCTTTCATTTCCCTGGCTAGGAATACACAACTGTCATCCTGCATAGATTTGCCCAGCCATAGAGTGTATACAATGTCTTCAGATCCTTGGCTACAACACCTTCTAGTTCTTGGATTTCATAATGTTGCACAAGTTGGATAGTGCTTTAAGACAGCCTATACTCAAAGAAGTTTAATTTGGTTTGGTGGGTGCACAGTTCTCTAGAATTTCTTTGTGCTTTACGCTTCCTGTAACAACAGAGAGTCATCCAGCCATGAATGTGCACTACCAGACTGGCTTTGTTTTCTGTGGTTGGCAATGCACAACTGTTGGATTTCAACAATTTTTCGGTTTCCAGGCTGTAGGAAGCTGGCCTGGCCTATAGTGGGTACCTGATGGTACTTACACCTTGTGCCAGGTCCAGTTATCCCTTATTAGGAGTTAGTAGTGTTCTAGCAGCTTAGCCTGATAGAGGCAGCTATAGCAGGGCAGCTTAGGCTGAACTAGGAGACATGCAAAGCTCCTACTGTACAACTTATATCATATAGCACTATATCATAAGAAAACACAATACTCAGAGTTACTAAAAATAAAGGTTCTTTATTTTAGTGACAATATGCCAAAAGTATCTCAGAGGATATACTCCCTTAGGAGGTAAGTAGTGTAGGAAAGTACCATCTTGCCTGGCATGTTACCCCCATATTTCACTGTATATATGTTGTTTTAGTGTATGTGTCACTGGGACCCTGCCAGCCAGGGCCCCAGTGCTCATAAGTATGCCCTGTATGTGTTCCCTGTGTGATGACTAACTGTCTCACTGAGGCTCTGCTAATCAGAACCTCAGTGGTTATGCTCTCTCTGCTTTCTAAAATTGTTACTAACAGGCTAGTGACCAATTTCACCAATTCACATTGGCATACTGGAACACCCTTATAATTCCCTAGTATATGGTACTGAGGCACCCAGGGTATTGTGGTTCCAGGAGATCCCTATGGGCTTCAGCATTTCTTTAGCCACCCATAGGGAGCTCTGGCAATTCTTACACAGGCCTGCCACTGCAGCCTGAGTGAAATAACGTCCACGTTATTTCACAGCCATTTACTACTGCACTTAAGTAACTAATAAGTCACCTATATGTCTAACCTTCACCTGGTGAAGGTTGGGTGCAAAGTTACTTAGTGTGTGGGCACCCTGGCACTACCCAAGGTGCCCCCACATCGTTCAGGGCAAATTCCCCGGACTTTGTGAGTGAAGGGACACCATTTGACGCGTGCACTATACATAGGTCACTACCTATGTATAGCGTCACAATGGTAACTCCGAACATGGCCATGTAACATGTCTAAGATCATGGAATTGTCACCCCAATGCCGTTTTGGCATTGGGGAGACAATTCCATGATCCCCAGAGTCTCTAGCACAGACCTTGGTATTGCCAAACTGCCTTTCCCGGGGTTTCACTGCAGCTGCTGCCAACCCCTCAGACAGGTTTCTGCCCTCCTGGAGTCCAGCCAGGCCTGGCCCAGGAAGGCAGAACAAAGGACTTCCTCAGAGAGAGGGTGTTACACCCTCTCCCTTTGGAAAAAGGTGTCAGGGCGGGGGAGGAGCAGCCTCCCCCAGCCTCTGGAAATGCTTTGATGGGCACAGATGGTGCCCATCTCTGCATAAGCCAGTCTACACTGGTTCAGGGATCCCTCAGCCCTGCTCTGGTGCGAAACTGGACAAAGGAAAGGGGAGTGACCACTCCCCTGACCTGCACCTCCCAGGGGAGGTGCCCAGAGCTCCTCCAGTGTGCTCCAGACCTCTGCCATCTTGGAAACAGAGGTGTTGCTGGCACACTGGACTGCTCTGAGTGGCCAGTGCCAGCAGGTGACGTCAGAGACTCCTTCTGATAGGCTCTTACCTGTGTTACTAGCCTATCCTCCTTCCTAGGTAGCCAAACCTCCTTTTCTGGCTATTTAGGGTCTCTGCGTTGGGGAATTCTTTAGATAACGAATGCAAGTGCTCATCCGAGTTCCTCTGCATCTCTCTCTTCACCTTCTGCCAAAGGATTGACCGCTGACTGCTCAGGACGCCTGCAAAACTGCAACAAAGTAGCAAAGACGACTACTGCAACCTTGTATCGCTTCTCCTGTCGCTTTCTCGGCTGTTTCTTGGTGGTGCATGCTCTCAGGGTAGCCTGCCTCCTCTCTGCACCAGGAGCTCTGAAGAAATCTCCTGTGGGATGACGGAATCTTCCCCCTGCAACCGCACACAACAAAAGACTGCATCACCGGTCCTCTAGGTCCCCTCTCAGCACAACGAGCGTAGTCGCTGGAACTCAGCAACTCTGTACAAGTGACTCCCACAGTCCAGTGACTCTTCAGTCCAAGTTTGGTGGAGGTAAGTCCTTGCCTCCCCACGCTAGACTGCATTGCTGGGTACCATGTGATTTGCAGCTGCTCCGGCTCCTGTGCACTCTTCCAGGATTTCCTTCGTGCACAGCCAAGCCTGGGTCCCCGACACTCTAACCTGCAGTGCACAACCTTCTGAGTTCTCCTCCGGCGTCGTGGGACTCCCTTTTGATTCTTCGGGTGGACTCTGGTTCACTCCTCTTCCAAGTGCCTGTTCCGGTACTTCTGTGGGTGCTGCCTGCTTCTGTGAGGGCTCCCTGACTTGCTGGGCACCTCCTCTGTCTCCTCATCCAAGTGGCGACACCCTGGTCCCTCCTGGGCCACAGCAGCATCCAAAAACCCTAACCACGACCCTTCCAGCTAGCAAGGTGTAGGAGGCTGGACTGGCTTGTAGTGAGTACCAAGGGGTACTTACACCTTGCACCAGGCCCAGGTATCCCTTATTAGTGTATGGGGTGTCTAGCAGCTTAGGCTGATAGATAATGGTAGCTTAGCAGAGCAGCTTAGGCTGAACTAGGAGACGAGTGAAGCTCCTACAGTACCACTAGTGTCACTTGCACAATATCATAAGAAAACACAATACACAGATATAGTAAAAATAAAGGTACTTTATTTTTATGACAATATGCCAAAGTATCTCAGTGAGTACCCTCAGTATGAGGATAGCAGATATACACAAGATATATGTACACAATACCCAAAAATATGCAGTATAGTCTTAGAAAACAGTGCAAACAATGTATAGTTACAATAGGATGCAATGGGGACACATAGGGATAGGGGCAACACAAACCATATACTCCAAAAGTGGAATGCGAACCACGAATGGACCCCAAACCTATGTGACCTTGTAGAGGATCGCTGGGACTGTAAGAAAACAGTGAGGGTTAGAAAAATAGCCCAACCCAAGACCCTGAAAAGTGAGTGCAAAGTGCACTAAAGTTCCCCAAAGAGCACAGAAATCGTGCTAGGGGAATTCTGCAGGAAAGACCAACACCAGCAATGCAACTACGATGGATTTCCAGACGAGGGGACCTGTGGAACAAGGGGACCAAGTCCAAAAGTCACAAGCAAGTCGGAGATGGGCAGATGCCCAGGAAATGCCAGCTGTGGGTGCAAAGAAGCTTCTACTAGGCAGTAGAAGCTGAGGATTCTGCAAGAACGACAAGGGCTAGAAACTTCCCCTTTGGAGGATGGATGTCCCACGTCGTGAAGAGTTGGGAATAAGTGTTTTCCTGAAGAAAGACTGCAAACAAGCCTTGTTAGCTGCAAATCGTGCGGTAAGGGTTTTTGGATGCTGCTGTGGCCCAAAAGGGACCAGGATGTCACCAATTGCGTCTGGCGACAGAGGGGGCTTCGAGCAAGACAAGGAGCCCTCTCAGAAGCAGGCAGCACCCGCAGAAGTGCCAGAATACGCACTACAAAGAGGAGTGAAACGGTGCTCACCCGAATTTTCACAAAGGAGTCCCACGCCGCCGGAGGACAACTTAGGAGGTTGTGCAATGCTGGTTAGAGTGCCGTGGACCCAGGCTCGGCTGTGCACAAAGGATTTCTGCCGGAAGTGCACAGAGGCCGGAGTAGCTGCAAAAGACGCGGTTCCCAGCAATGCAGTCTGGCGTGGGGAGGCAAGGACTTACCTTCACCAAACTTGGACTGAAGAGTCACTGGACTGTAGGAGTCACTTGGACAGAGTTGCTGGATTCAAGGGACCTCGCTCGTCGTGCTGAGAGGAGACCCAGGGGACTAGTGATGCAGTTCTTTGGTGCCTGCGGTAGCAGGGGGAAGATTCCGTCGACCCACGGGAGATTTCTTCGGAGCTTCGAGTGCAGAGAGGAGGCAGACTACCCCCACAGCATGCACCACCAGGAAAACAGTCGAGAAGGCGGCAGGATCAGCGTTACAGAGTTGCAGTAGTCGTCTTTGCTACTTTGTTGCAGTTTTGCAGGCTTCCAGCGCGGTCAGCAGTTGATTCCTTGGCAGAAGGTGAAGAGAGAGATGCAGAGGAACTCTGATGAGCTCTTGCATTCGTTATCTAAGGAATTCCCCAAAGCAGAGACCCTAAATAGCCAGAAAAGAGGGTTTGGCTACTTAGGAGAGAGGATAGGCTAGCAACACCTGAAGGAGCCTATCAGAAGGAGTCTCTGACGTCACCTGCTGGCCCTGGCCACTCAGAGCAGTCCAGTGTGCCAGCAGCACCTCTGTTTCCAAGATGGCAGAGGTCTGGAGCACACTGGAGGAGCTCTGGGCACCTCCCAGGGGAGGTGCAGGTCAGGGGAGTGGTCACTCCCCTTTCCTTTGTCCAGTTTCGCGCCAGAGCAGGGCTGAGGGGTCCCTGAACTGGTGTAGACTGGCTTATGCAGAAATGGGCACCATCTGTGCCCATGAAAGCATTTCCAGAGGCTGGGGGAGGCTACTCCTCCCCTGCCTTCACACCTTTTTCCAAAGGGAGAGGGTGTAACACCCTCTCTCTGAGGAAGTCCTTTGTTCTGCCTTCCTGGGCCAAGCCTGGCTGGACCCCAGGAGGGCAGAAACCTGTCTGAGGGGTTGGCAGCAGCAGCAGCTGCAGTGAAACCCCTGAAAAGGCAGTTTGGCAGTACCCGGGTCTGAGCTACAGACCCGTGGGATCATGGGATTGTGCCAGCAATGCCAGGATGGCATAGAGGGGGCAATTCCATGATCTTAGACATGTTACATGGCCATATTCGGAGTTACCATTGTGAAGCTACACATAGGTAGTGACCTATGTGTAGTGCACGCGTGTAATGGTGTCCCCGCACTCACAAAGTCCGGGGAATTTGCCCTGAACGATGTGGGGCACCTTGGCTAGTGCCAGGGTGCCCACACACTAAGTAACTTAGCACCCAACCTTTACTAAGTAAAGGTTAGACATATAGGTGACTGATAAGTTACTTAAGTGCAGTGAAAATGGCTGTGAAATAATGTGTGCATTATTTCACTTAGGCTGCAGTGGCAGGCCTGTGTAAGAATTGTCAGAGCTCCCTATGGGTGGCAAAAGAAATGCTGCAGCCCATAGGGATCTCCTGGAACCCCAATACCCTGGGTACCTCAGTACCATATACTAGGGAATTATAAGGGTGTTCCAGTATGCCAATGTGAATTGGTGAAATTGGTCACTAGCCTGATAGTGACAATTTGTACAGAGAGAGCATAACCACTGAGGTTCTGGAAAGCAGAGCCTCAGTGAGACAGTTAGGCATAACACAGGGAACACATACATATAGGTCACAAACTTATGGGCACTGGGGTCCTGGCTAGCAGGGTCCCAGTGACACATAACAAACATACTGAAAACATAGGGTTTTCACTATGAGCACTGGGCCCTGACTGGCAGGATCCCAGTGAGACAGTGAAAACACCCTGACATACACTCACAAACAGGCCAAAAGTGGGGGTAACAAGGCTAGAAAGAGGTTACTTTCTCACACAAGGCTTGTTTGCGGTCGTTCTGCGTGGGAACACCTCTGCAAGCTTCTTCACGACGTGGGACAGCCATCCTCCAAAGGGGAAGTTTCTAGCCCTCTTCGTTCTTGCAGAATCCACAGCATCTACCATCCGGTGGCAGCTTCTTTGCACCCTCAGTTGGCATTTCCTGGGCATCTGCCCACTCTCGACATTGTCACGACTCTTGGACTTGGTCCCCTTGATCCACAGGTACTCAGGTCCGGAAATCCACTTTGGTTGCTTTGCTGGTGTTGGTCTTCCTTGCAGAAACCCCCTATCACGACTTATGTGCTCTCTGGGGGTTATAGGTGCACTTTACACCGACTTTTCAGGGTCTTGGGGTGGGCTGTTTTTCTAACCCTCACTGTTTTCTTACAGTCCCAGCGACCCTCTACAAGCTCAAATAGGTCTGGGGACCATTCGTGGATCGCATTCCACTTTTGGAGTATATGGTTTGTGTTGCCCCTATACCTATGTGCTCCTATTACAATCTACTGTAACTTTACATTGCTTGCATTACTTCGTTTTGCTATTACTGCATATTTTTGGTATTGTGTACATATATCTTGTGTATATTTGGCATGCTCATACTGAGGGTACTCACTGAGATACTTTTGGCATATTGTCATAAGAATAAAGTACCTTTATTTTTAGTATATCTGTGTATTGTGTTTTCTTATGATATTGTGCATATGACACCAGTGGTATAGTAAGAGCTTTGCATGTCTCCTAGTTCAGCCTAAGCTGCTCTGGTATAGCTACCTTCTATCAGCCTAAGCTGCTAGAAACACCTCTTCTACACTAATAAGGGATAACTGGACCTGGTACAGAGTGTAAGTACCCCTTGGTACCCACTACAAGCTAGGCCAGCCTCCTACATTGGTTGTGCAGCGGTGGGATAAGTACTTGTAACAACTTACCACTTTGTCATATTGTACTTTTCATAAGAGAAAAATATACAAAACAAGTTCAGTGTATGTACACCTAACCAAAAAGTTCTGCTTTTCTTCTCTTACACTATCTGCTAAGTGCTGAAAAGTACTCCTAAACTTTCCAAAACTTTCAAAAAGTTGAAAAAGTTTTTTTCCTGTTCTTTAAAAAGTCCTAAAACTTTTTTTCTCTTTTATCTGTCCCTAAACCTTTTCTATCATGTCTGGTGTAGGGACCCCTCTTAATTTGGTCAATACTACTTATGACCACCTTAACTTTAAGAGCCTAAGGAGTCTCTGCGTTGATAAAGGTTTAGTCGTAGGAAAGAACCCTTCTAGAGAGTTACTATCTAATATGCTTATTGCGAATGATAAGGTCCAGGGTGGACCCTCATCATCAAAGTTGGTAGATAGCTCACACTCTGACTCAGGGGATGCCCTTGAAGGAGTGCTACAAGGTTCCCTTCCTAACCTGCCCCTTAGCAGACCACCTAGCAATGCTGGTAGTAATAGAAGCTCCCATCACAGTAGGGATGTTTTTCTTCCTGCAGGCCAGGTTGCTAGGGTGCCAACTGTTAGGGACAGGTCTCCCACTGTTCATTCACATCATTCTTCTGTGTCAAAACATTCCCAACCCACCCACCCTGATGACAGGATGTTAGAAAGGGAACTCAATAGGTTGAGAGTGGAAGAGTCCAGGCTGAAGCTTAAACAGCAACAGCTGGCTCTAGACAGGGAATCCCTAGACTTAGAAAAAGAGAGACAGAGGTTGGGGGTTGGACCCCAAGGTGGCAGCAGCAGTATTCCAGATAGCAATCCTGTGAGAGAGCATGATTCTAGGTATCTGCATAAGATAGTTCCCCCTTACAAGGAGGGGGGTGACATTAACAAGTGGTTTGCTGCACTTGAGAGGGCCTGTATGGTACAGGGGGTCCCTCAAAGGCAGTGGGCTGCTATCCTATGGCTATCTTTCAGTGGAAAGGGTAGGGATAGGCTCCTTACTGTGAAGGAAAGTGATGCCAATAATTTTACAGTTTTGAAGAATGCACTCTTGGATGGATTTGGCTTAACCACGGAACAATACAGGATTAAGTTCAGAGACACCAGAAAAGAGTCCTCACAAGAATGGGTAGACTTTGTTGACTATTCAGTGAAGGCCTTGGAGGGGTGGTTACATGGCAGTAAAGTTTCTGACTATGAAAGCCTGTATAATCTGATCCTGAGAGAGCATATTCTGAATAACTGTGTGTCTGATTTGTTACACCAATACCTAGTGGACTCAGATCTGACCTTTCCCCAAGAATTGGGAAAGAAGGCAGACAAATGGGCCAGAACAAGAGTGAACAGAAAAGTTCATACAGGGGGTGACAAGGATGGCAAGAAGTAGGATAGAAAGTCTTCAGACAAGGGTGAGGACAAATCTAAACACGAGTCTTCATCAGGCCCACAAAAACACTCTGGTGGGGGTGGAGGGTTCAAATCCTCTTCTAATCAAGTAAAGAAACAATGGTGCTATTTATGTAAAGTAAAAGGCCATTGGACAACTGATGCCAGTTGTCCAAAGAAAAAGCACCAAGCCTCCCACTACCACAACCCCTACTGCAACCTCTAGTACCCCTAGTAATAGCAGTGGTGGTGGGAGCAAACCTACTAATAGCCAATCCAAGGGAGTAGCTGGGCTCACTTTTGGTAATTTAGTTGGGGTTGGTCTTGTTAGGGAGACGACAGAGGCTGTGTTAGTCTCTGAAGGTGCCATTGATTTGGCCACCTTAGTTACTTGTCCCCTTAATATGGATGTGTAGGAAAGTACCATCTTGCCTGGCATGTTAGCCCCATATTTCACTGTATATATATTGTTTTAGTTGTATGTGTCACTGGGACCCTGCCAGCCAGGGCCCCAGTGCTCATAAGGGTGCCCTGTATGTGTTACCTGTGTTATGACTAACTGTCTCACTGAGGCCCTGCTAACCAGAACCTCAGTGGTTATGCTCTCTCATTTCTTTCCAAATTGTCACTAACAGGCTAGTGACCAATTTCACCAATTTACATTGGCATACTGGAACACCCTTATAATTCCCTAGAATATGGTACTGAGGTACCCAGGGTATTGGGGTTCCAGGAGATCCCTATGGGCTGCAGCATTTCTTTTGCCACCCATAGGGAGCTCTGACAATTCTTACACAGGCCTGCCATTGCAGCCTGAGTGAAATAACGTCCACGTTATTTCACAGCCATTTACCACTGCACTTAAGTAACTTATAAGTCACCTATATGTCTAACCTTTACCTGGTAAAGGTTGAGTGCTAAGTTACTTAGTGTGTGGGCACCCTGGCACTAGCCAAGGTGCCCCCACATTGTCCAGGGCAAATTTCCCAGACTTTGTGAGTGCGGGGACACCATTACCCGTGTGCACTATACATATGTCACGACATATGTATAGCGTCACAATGGTAACTCCGAACATGGCCATGTAACATGTCTAAGATCATGGAATTGGCACTCCAATGCCATTCTGGCATTGGGGAGACAATTCCATGATCCCCTGAGTCTCTAGCACAGACCCGGGTACTGCCAAACTACCTTTCCCGGGGTTTCACTGCAGCTGCTGCTGCTGCCATCCCCTCAGACAGGTTTCTGCCCTCCTGGGGTCCAGCCAGGCCTGGCCCAGAAAGTCAGAACACAGGACTTTCTCAGAGAGAGGGTGTTACACCCTCTCCCTTTTTGAAAAAGGTGTCAGGGCTGGGGAGGAGTAGCATCCCCCAGCCTCTGGAAATGCTTCAATGGGCACAGATGGTGCCCATTTCTGCATAAGCCAGTCTACACCGGTTCAGGGATCCCCCAGCCCTGCTCTGGCGCGAAACTGGACAAAGGAAAGGGGAGTGACCACTCCCCTGACCTGCACCTCCCCGGGAAAGTGCCCAGAGCTCCTCCAGTGTGCTCCAGACCTCTGCCATCTTGGAAACAGAGGTGCTGCTGGCACACTGGACTGCTCTGAGTGGCCAGTGCCAGCAGGTGATGTCAGAGACTCCTCCTGATAGGCTCTTACCTGTGTTGCTAGCCTATCCTCCTTCCTAAGTAGCCAAAACTCCTTTTCTGGCTATTTAGCGTCTCTGCTTTGGGAAATTTTTTAGATAACGAATGCAAGAGCTCATCAGAGTTCCTCTGCATCTCTCTCTTCACCTTCTACCAAGGAATCGACCGCTGACTGCTCTGGAAGCCTGCAAAACTGCAACAAAGTAGCAAAGACGACTACTGCGACCTTGTAACGCTGATCCTGCCGCCTTCTCGACTGTTTTCCTGGTGGTGCATGCTGTGGGGGTAGTCTGCCTCCTCTCTGCACTAGAAGCTCCGAAGAAATCTCCTGTGGGTCGACGGAATCTTCCCCCTGCAACCGCAGGCACCAAAAAACTGCATCACCCGTCCTCCGGGTCTCCTCTCAGCACGACGAGCGAGGTCCCTTGAACTCAGCAACTCTGTCCAAGTGACTCCCACAGTCCAATGACTCTTCAGTCCAAGTTTGGTGGAGGTAAGTCCTTGCCTCCCCACGCTAGACTGCATTGCTGGGTACCACGTGACTTGCAGCTGCTCCGGCTCCTGTGCACTCTTCCAGGATTTCCTTTGTGCACAGCCAAGCCTGGGCCCCCGACACTCTAACCTGGAGTGCACGACCTCCTGAGTTGTCCTCCGGCGTCGTGGGACCTTCCTTTGTGACTTTGGGTGAGCTCCTGTTCACTCCACTTTGTAGTGCCTGTTCCGGCACTTCTGCGGGTGCTGCTTGCTTCTGAGTGGGCTCTTTGTCTTGCTGGACGCCCCCTCTGTCTCCTCAAGCAATTGGCGACATCCTGGTCCCTCCTGGACCACAGCAGCATCCAAAAACCCTAACAGCAATCCTTGCAGCTAGCAAGGCTTGTTTATGGTCTTTATGCACGGAAACAGATCTGCAAGCTTCTTCACGACGTGGGATATCCATCCTCCAAAGGGGAAGTTCCTAGTCCTCTTTGTTCTTGCAGAATCCACAGCTTCTACCATCCGGTGGCAGCTTCTTTGAACCCACAGCTGGCATTTCTTGGGCATCTTCTGTAGGAGGCTGGACTGGCTTGTTGTGAGTACCAAGGGGTACTTGCACCTTGCACCAGGCCCAGTTATCCCTTATTAGTGTATAGGGTGTCTAGCAGCATAGGCTGATAGATAATGGTAGCTTAGCAGAGCAGCTTAGGCTGAACTAGGAGACGAGTGAAGCTCCTACAGTACCACAAGTGTCACTTGCACAATATCATAAGAAAACACAATACACAGTTATACTAAAAATAAAGGTACTTTATTTTTATGACAATATGCCAAAGTATCTTAGAGTGTACCCTCAGTAAGAGGATAGCAAATATACACAAGTTATATGTACACAATACCAAAAATATGCAGTATAGTCTTAGAAAACAGTGCAAACAATGTATAGTTACAATAGGATGCAATGGGGACACATAGGGATAGGGGCAACACAAACCATATACTCCAAAAGTGTCTCTGGGGAAACTTTAGGTAACGAATGCAAGAGCTCATCCGAGTTCCTCTGCATCTCTCTCTTCACCTTCTGATAAGGAATCGACTGCTGACCGCGCTGGAAGCCTGCAAACCTGCAACATAGTAGCAAAGACGACTACTGCAACTCTGTAACGCTGATCCTGCCGCCTTCTCGACTGTTTTCCTGCTTGTGCATGCTGTGGGGGTAGTCTGCCTCCTCTCTGCACCAGAAGCTCCGAAGAAATCTCCCATGGGTCGACGGAATCTTCCCCCTGCAACCGCAGGCACCAAAAGCTGCATTACCGGTCCCTTGGGTCTCCTCTCAGCACGACGAGCGAGGTCCCTCGAATCCAGTGACTCTGTCCAAGTGACCCGCACAGTCCAGTGACTCTTCAGTCCAAGTTTGGTGGAGGTAAGTCCTTGCCTCACCTCACTGGGCTGCATTGCTGGGAATCGCGACTTTTGCAGCTACTCCGGCCCCTGTGCACTTCCGGCGGAAATCCTTTGTGCACAGCCAAGCCTGGGTCCACGGCACTCTAACCTGCATTTCAAGGCTTTCTAAGTTGGACTCCGGCGACGTGGGACTCCTTTGTGCGACTTTGAGTGAGCACCGTTTCACGCATCCTCAAAGTGCCTGTTTCTGGCACTTCTCCGGGTGCTACCTGCTGCTGAGAGGGCTCCTTGTCTTGCTCGACGCCCCCTCTCTCTCCTGGTCCAATTTGCGACCTCCTGGTCCCTCCAGGGCCACAGCAGTGTCCAAAAACGCTAACCACATGATTTGCAGCTAGCAAAGCTTGTTGGCGTTTTTTCGGCGGGAAAGCACTTCTGCACGACTCTCAACGGCGAGTGGGATTCGTCCACCAAAGGGGAAGTCTCTAGCCCTTTTCGTTCCTGCAGAAACCTCAGCTTCTTCTGTCCAGTAGAAGCTTCTTTGCACCCGCAGCTGGCATTTCCTGGGCATTTGCCCATCTCCGACTTGCTTGTGACTTTTGGACTTGGTCCCCTTGTTCCACAGGTACCCTAGATTAGAAATCCACAGTTGTTGCATTGTTGGTTTGTGTCTTTTCTGCATTATTCCTCTAACACGACTTCTTTGTCCTTAGGGGAACTTTAGTGCACTTTGCACTCACTTTTCAGGGTCTTGGGAGGGTTATTTTTCTAACTCTCACTATTTTCTAATAGTCCCAGCAACCCTCTACAAGGTCACATAGGTTTGGGGTCCATTCGTGGTTCGCATTCCACTTTTGGAGTATATGGTTTGTGTTGCCCCTATCCCTATGTTTCCCCATTGCATCCTATTGTAACTATACATTGTTGGCACTGTTTTCTAAGACTATACTGCATATTTTTGCTATTGTGTATATATATCTTGTGTATATTTCCTATCCTCTCACTGAGGGTACACTCTAAGATACTTTGGCATATTGTCATAAAAAATAAAGTACCTTTATTTTTAGTATAACTGTGTATTGTGTTTTCTTATGATATTGTGCATATGACACTAAGTGGTACTGTAGTAGCTTCACACGTCTCCTAGTTCAGCCTAAGCTGCTCTGCTAAGCTACCATTATCTATCAGCCTAAGCTGCTAGACACCCTATACACTAATAAGGGATAACTGGGCCTGGTGCAAGCCTCCTACATTGGTTGTGCAGCGGTGGGATAAGTGCTTTGAGACTACTTACCACTCTTGTCATTGTACTTTTCATAAGAGAAAAATATACAAAACAAGGTCAGTGTATATACACATAGCCAAAAAGTTTTGCATTTCCTCTTTTCACTCTTTTCTAAGTGCTGAAAAGTACTTCTAACTTTCTAAAAAGTTCTAAAAAGTTTTAAAAGTTTTTTTTCTCTGTCTTTCTAAAAGCTCTGACAAACTTTTTTATCTTTTTCTATCACTTTAACTCTCTCTAAAAATGTCTGGCACAGGCCAAAATGTTGATCTGTCCAAACTTGCATATGACCACCTTAGCTGGAAAGGAGCAAGGAGTCTCTGTGTAGAGAGAGGTTTGAGTGTAGGGAAGAATCCTTCTTTGGAATTATTGCTTAACATGCTTAGAGAACAAGATAAGGCCATAGGGGCCACATCTGTTGAAAAAGTAGCAAATGGTTCCCAATCTGATCCAGGGACTTCCCCAGGAAAGGATTCAGGAAAGAAACTTCCTAGCCTGCCCATTACTAGACAGTCTAGCATAGTTGGTAATGATGGAGAGCCTCACCATAGAAATAGTGTTGTCTCACATCATAGCAAAAGCATTTATTCTCACCATACTGGTAGTGATGTTTCTGTTAGCCAAGCTGTTAGGGTGGCTTCTGTAAGGGACAGGTCTCCTTCTGTTCATTCTTCTGTGTCTAAGAATGTCCCTTCCACCAACCCTGATGACAGAATGTTAGAGAGGGAACTCAATAAGTTGAGAGTGGAACAAACCAGACTGAAGCTTAAAAAGCAACAGCTGGATTTGGATAGACAGTCTTTTGAACTAGAGAAAGAAAGACAGAAGTTGGGTTTAGATACCCATGGTGGCAGCAGCAGTATTCCCCATAGTCATCCTGCAAAAGAGCATGATTCCAGGAATCTGCATAAGATAGTTCCCCCTTATAAGGAGGGGGATGACATTAACAAGTGGTTTGCTGCACTTGAGAGGGCCTGTGTTGTACAGGATGTCCCTCAAAGGCAGTGGGCTGCTATCCTATGGCTATCATTTAGTGGAAAAGGTAGGGATAGGCTCCTTACTGTGAAAGAAAATGATGCTAATAATTTCCAAGTTCTTAAGAATGCACTCCTGGATGGTTATGGCTTAACCACTGAACAATACAGGATAAAGTTCAGAGAGACCAAAAAGGAGTCTTCACAAGACTGGGTTGATTTCATTGACCATTCAGTGAAGGCCTTGGAGGGGTGGTTACATGGCAGTAAAGTTACTGATTATGACAGCCTGTATAACTTGATCCTGAGAGAGCATATTCTTAATAATTGTGTGTCTGATTTGTTTCACCAGTACTTGGTGGACTCTGATCTGACCTCTCCCCAAGAATTGGGAAAGAAGGCAGACAAATGGGTCAGAACAAGGGTGAACAGAAAAGTTCATACAGGGGGTGACAAAGATGGCAACAAAAAGAAGGATGGTAAGTCTTCTGACAAGGGTGGGGACAAATCTAAAAATGAGTCTTCATCAGGCCCACAAAAACACTCTGGTGGGGGTGGTGGGCCCAAATCCTCTTTTAATCAGAACAAGGAAAAGAAACCATGGTGCTATTTATGTAAAATAAAAGGCCATTGGACAACAGATCCCAGTTGTCCAAAGAAAAGCACCAATGCTCCTACCACTACAACCCCCACTGCTACCCCTAGTGTCCCTACTAATAGCAGTGGTGGTGGGAGCAAACCTACTAATAGCCAATCCAAGGGAGTAGCTGGGCTCACTATTGGTAACTTAGTTGGGGTTGGCCTTGTTAGGGAGGCCACAGAGGCTGTGTTAGTCTCTGAGGGGGCTATTGATTTAGCCACCTTAGTTGCTTGTCCCCTTAATATGGATAAGTACAAGCAGCTACCCCTAATAAATGGTGTTGAGGTTCAGGCCTACAGGGACACTGGTGCCAGTGTGACTATGGTCATAGAGAAACTGGTCCACCCTGAACAACACCTACTTGGTCACCAGTACCAAGTAACCGATGCTCACAACAACACACTTAGCCACCCCATGGCTGTTGTAAATCTCAACTGGGGGGGGGTTACTGGTCCAAAGAAAGTTGTGGTAGCCACAGATTTACCTGTAGACTGTCTACTAGGAAATGATTTGGAGACATCAGCTTGGTCAGATGTGGAGTTGGAGGCCCATGCAGCAATGCTGGGCATCCCAGGGCATATTTTTGCTTTGACAAGGGCTCAGGCCAAAAAGCAAAAAGGACAGGGAAGCTTGGATCCTGGAACAATGGACCAAGTGCTCCCTAAAGCTAGGGCTAGTAGAAGCAAACCACTTCCTACTATCCCTCCCTCTACAGTGGATTCAACTTCTGAGGAAGAAGAATTCCCTCCCTGTGCAGAACCTACACCAGAGGAGCTGGAAGCAGACACTGCTGAGCTTTTGGGTGAAGGGGGGCCTGCCAGAGAGGAGCTGAGTGTGGCACAGCAAACCTGTCCCACATTAGAGGGTCTCAGACAGCAAGCTGTCAAGCAGGCTAATGGGGATGTCAGTGACTCTCACAGAGTTTACTGGGAGGACAACCTCTTGTACACTGAGCATAGGGATCCTAAACCTGGAGCTGCCAGGAGATTAGTGATTCCTCAGGAGTACAGAAAGTTCCTCCTAACCCTGGCACATGACATTTCCCTAGCTGGGCACCTGGGTCAAATGAAAACTTGGGACAGACTGGTTCCATTGTTTTATTGGCCTAGGATGTCTGAGGACACAAAGGAATTTTGTAAGTCCTGTGAAACCTGTCAAGCCAGTGGCAAGACAGGTGGCACCCCAAAGGCACCCCTTATTCCACTGCCTGTGGTTGGGGTTCCCTTTGAAAGGGTAGGGGTTGACATAGTTGGCCCCCTAGACCCTCCTACTGCTTCAGGCAATAGATTCATCTTAGTGGTAGTGGACCATGCCACAAGATATCCTGAAGCTATTCCTTTAAGGACCACTACAGCACCTGCAGTGGCAAAGGCCCTCCTGGGAATATTTTCCAGGGTGGGCTTCCCAAAGGAAGTAGTATCAGACAGGGGAAGCAATTTCATGTCTGCATACTTAAAGGCCATGTGGAAGGAGTGTGGTGTAACGTACAAGTTCACAACACCCTATCATCCACAAACAAATGGACTGGTGGAGAGATTTAATAAAACTCTCAAAGGCATGATTATGGGTCTCCCTGAAAAACTCCGCAGGAGATGGGATATCCTTCTACCATGCCTCCTTTTTGCCTACAGGGAGGTACCCCAGAAAGGAGTGGGCTTCAGCCCCTTTGAACTTCTTTTTGGACACCCTGTTAGGGGTCCACTCACACTTGTAAAGGAGGGTTGGGAACAACCTTTAAAAGCTCCTAAGCAGGATATTGTGGATTATGTACTTGGCCTCAGATCAAGGATGGCTGAGTACATGAAAAAGGCCAGTAAAAACCTTCAGGCCAGCCAAGAGCTCCAGAAGCAATGGCATGATCAGAAAGCTGTTTTGGTTCAGTACCAACCAGGGCAGAAAGTGTGGGTCTTGGAGCCTGTGGCCCCAAGAGCACTAAAAGATAAATGGAGTGGACCCCACACAATTGTTGAAAAGAAGGGAGAAGTCACCTATTTAGTTGACTTAGGCACTGCCAGGAGTCCCCTTAGGGTGCTCCATGTCAACCGCCTGAAACCCTACTATGACAGGGCTGATCTCACCCTGCTCATGGCAACTGATGAGGGACAGGAAGAAGACAGTGATCCTCTACCTGATCTCTTCTCTTCCACAGAACAAGATGCTCTTGTGGAAGGTGTAGTTTTGGCTGATTGTCTTAATGCTGAGCAGAAAGATAATTGCATAAATCTCCTAGATCAATTCTCTGAACTCTTCTCTACTGTGCCAGGTACCACTTCTTGGTGTGAGCACACTATAGATACTGGAGACAGTTTACCTGTCAAAAGTAAGATCTATAGGCAGCCTGACCATGTCAGGGACTGCATAAAGCAAGAGGTCCAGAAAATGTTAGAACTAGGAGTAGTTGAGCACTCTGACAGTCCATGGGCTTCTCTTGTGGTACTGGTACCAAAACCCCATTCCAAAGATGGAAAGAAGGAAATGCGGTTTTGTGTAGACTATAGAGGTCTCAACTTGGTAACCAAAACTGATGCTCACCCTATACCCAGGGCAGATGAGCTCATAGATACACTGGCATCTGCCAAGTATCTAAGCACTTTTGATTTGACTGCAGGGTATTGGCAGATCAAATTGTCAGAAGATGCAAAACCTAAGACGGCATTTTCTACCATTGGAGGACATTACCAGTTTACTGTAATGCCTTTTGGTTTGAAAAATGCACCTGCCACTTTTCAGAGGTTGGTGAACACAGTCCTGCAAGGGCTGGAAGCTTTCAGTGCAGCATATTTGGACGATATAGCTGTCTTTAGCTCCAGCTGGGATGATCACCTGGTCCACCTATGGAAAGTTTTGGAGGCCCTGCAAAAGGCAGGCCTCACTATCAAGGCTTCAAAGTGCCAGATAGGGCAGGGTAAGGTGGTTTATCTGGGACACCTTGTTGGTGGGGAACAGATTGCACCACTTCAGGGGAAAATCCAAACAATTATTGATTGGGTTCCCCCTACCACTCAGACTCAGGTGAGAGCCTTCCTAGGCCTCACTGGGTATTACAGGAGGTTCATTAAGAACTATGGCTCCATTGCAGCCCCTCTTAATGACCTCACATCCAAGAAAATGCCTAAAAAGGTATTATGGACAGCAAACTGTCAGAAAGCTTTTGAGGAGCTGAAGCAGGCCATGTGCTCTGCACCTGTCCTGAAAAGCCCTTGTTACTCTAAAAAATTCTATGTCCAAACTGATGCATCTGAATTAGGAGTAGGGGCAGTCCTATCACAACTTAATTCTGAGGGCCAGGATCAACCTGTTGCTTTTATTAGTAGGAGGTTGACCCCTAGAGAAAAGTGTTGGTCTGCCATTGAGAGGGAGGCCTTTGCTGTGGTCTGGGCTCTGAAGAAGTTGAGGCCATACCTGTTTGGCACTCACTTCATTGTTCAGACAGACCACAAACCTCTACTTTGGCTAAAACAAATGAAAGGTGAAAATCCTAAATTGTTGAGGTGGTCCATATCCCTACACGGAATGGACTATACAGTGGAACATAGACCTGGGAGTAGCCACTCCAATGCAGATGGACTCTCCAGATATTTCCACTTAGACAATGAAGACTCATCAGGTCATGGCTAGTCTTATTGTCCTTCGTTTGGGGGGGGTTGGGTAGGAAAGTACCATCTTGCCTGGCATGTTACCCCCATTTTTCACTGTATATATGTTGTTTTAGTTGTATGTGTCACTGGGACCCTGGTAACCCAGGGCCCCAGTGCTCATAAGTGTGCCTGAATGTGTTACATGTGCAGTGACTAACTGTCTCACTGAGGCTCTGCTAATCAGAACCTCAGTGGTTATGCTCTCTCATTTCTTTCCAAATTGTCACTAACAGGCTAGTGACCATTTTTACCAATTTACATTGGCTTACTGGAACACCCTTATAATTCCCTAGTATATGGTACTGAGGTACCCAGGGTATTGGGGTTCCAGGAGATCCCTATGGGCTGCAGCATTTCTTTTGCCACCCATAGGGAGCTCTGACAATTCTTACACAGGCCTGCCACTGCAGCCTGAGTGAAATAACGTCCACGTTATTTCACAGCCATTTTACACTGCACTTAAGTAACTTATAAGTCACCTATATGTCTAACCTTTACCTGGTAAAGGTTAGGTGCAAAGTTACTTAGTGTGAGGGCACCCTGGCACTAGCCAAGGTGCCCCCACATTGTTCAGAGCCAATTCCCTGAACTTTGTGAGTGCGGGGACAACATTACACGCGTGCACTACATATAGGTCACTACCTATATGTAGCTTCACAATGGTAACTCCGAATATGGCCATGTAACATGTCTATGATCATGGAATTGCCCCCTCTATGCCATCCTGGCATAGTTGGCACAATCCCATGATCCCAGTGGTCTGTAGCACAGACCCTGGTACTGCCAAACTGCCCTTCCTGGGGTTTCACTGCAGCTGCTGCTGCTGCCAACCCCTCAGACAGGCATCTGCCCTCCTGGGGTCCAGCCAGGCCTGGCCCAGGATGGCAGAACAAAGGACTGCCTCTGAGAGAGGGTGTTACACCCTCTCCCTTTGGAAAATGGTGTGAAGGCAGGGGAGGAGTAGCCTCCCCCAGCCTCTGGAAATGCTTTGTTGGGCACAGAAGTGCCCAATTCTGCATAAGCCAGTCTACACCGGTTCAGGGGACCCCTTAGCCCTGCTCTGGCGCGAAACTGGACAAAGGAAAGGGGAGTGACCACTCCCCTGACCTGCACCTCCCCTGGGAGGTGTCCAGAGCTCCTCCAGTGTGCTCCAGACCTCTGCCATCTTAGAAACAGAGGTGCTGCTGGCACACTGGACTGCTCTGAGTGGCCAGTGCCACCAGGTGACATCAGAGACTCCTTCTGATAGGCTCCTTCAGGTGTTAGTAGCCTATCCTCTCTCCTAGGTAGCCAAACCCTCTTTTCTGGCTATTTAGGGTCTCTGTCTCTGGGGAAACTTTAGGTAATGAATGCAAGAGCTCATCCGAGTTCCTCTGCATCTCTCTCTTCACCTTCTGATAAGGAATCGACTGCTGACCGTGCTGGAAGCCTGCAAACCTGCAACATAGTAGCAAAGACGACTACTGCAACTCTGTAACGCTGATCCTGCCGCCTTCTCGACTGTTTTCCTGCTTGTGCATGCTGTGGGGGTAGTCTGCCTCCTCTCTGCACCAGAAGCTCCGAAGAAATCTCCCGTGGGTCGACGGAATCTTCCCCCTGCAACCGCAGGCACCAAAAAGCTGCATTACCGGTCCCTTGGGTCTCCTCTCAGCACGACGAGTGAGGTCCCTCGAATCCAGCGACTCTGTCCAAGTGACCCCCACAGTCCAGTGACTCTTCAGTCCAAGTTTGGTGGAGGTAAGTCCTTGCCTCACCTCGCTGGGCTGCATTGCTGGGAACCGCGACTTTTGCAGCTACTCCGGCCACTTTGCACTTCCGTCGGAAATCCTTTGTGTCCAAAAACGCTAACCGCACGATTTGCAGCTAGCAAAGCTTGTTGGCGTTCTTTCGGCGAGAAAACACTTCTGCACAACTCTCCACGGCGAGAGGGATCCGTACACCAAAGGGGAAGTCTCTAGCCCTTTTCGTTCCTGCAGAAACCTCAGCTTCTTCTGTCCAGTAGAAGCTTCTTTGCACCCGCAGCTGGCATTTCCTGGGCACTTGCCCATCTCCGACTTGCTTGTGACTTTTGGACTTGGTCCCCTTGTTCCACAGGTACCCTAGATTGGAAATCCACAGTTGTTGCATTGTTGGTTTGTGTCTTTCCTGCATTATTCCTCTATCACGACTTCTTTGTCTTTGGGGGAACTTTAGTGCACTTTGCACTCACTTTTCAGGGTCTTGGGGAGGGTTATTTTTCTAACTCTCACTATTTTCTAATAGTCCCAGCGACCCTCTACAAGGTCACATAGGTTTGGGGTCCATTCGTGGTTCGCATTCCACTTTTGGAGTATGTGGTTTGTGTTGCCCCTATCCCTATGTGTCCCCATTGCATCCTATTGTAACTATACATTGTTTGCACTGTTTTCTAAGACTATACTGCATATTTTTGCTATTGTGTACATATATCTTGTGTATATTTCCTATCCTCTCACTGAGGGTACACTCTAAGATACTTTGGCATATTGTCATAAAAATAAAGTACCTTTATTTTTAGTATAACTGTGTATTGTGTTTTCTTATGATATTGTGCAAGTGACACTTGTGGTACTGTAGTAGCTTCACACGTCTCCTAGTTCAGCCTAAGCTGCTCTGCTAAGCTACCATTATCTATCAGCCTAAGCTGCTAGACACCCTATACACTAATGAGGGATAACTGGGCCTGGTGCAAGGTGCAAGTACCCCTTGGTACTCACTACAAGCCAGTCCAGCCTCCTACAGACGTCGAGCAAGACAAGGAGCCCTCTCAGCAGCAGGTAGCACCGGGAGAAGTGCCAGAAACAGGCACTACGAGGATGCGTGAAACAGTGCTCACCCGATTTTACACAAAGGAGTCCCATGTCGCCGGAGACCAACTTAGAAAGTCGTGCAATGCAGGTTAGAGTGCCGTGGACCCAGGCTTGGGTGTGCACAAAGGATTTCCGCCGGAAGTGCACAGTGGCCGGAGTAGTTGCAAAAGACGTGGTTTCCAACAATGCAGTCTGGCGTGGGGAGGCAAGGACTTACCTCCACCAAACTTGGACTGAAGAGTCACTGGACTGTGGGAGTCACTTGGACAGAGTTGCTGGATTCAAGGGACCTTGCTCGTCATGCTGAGAGGAGACCCAAGGGACCGGTAATGCAGCTTTTTGGTGCCTGCGGTTGCAGGGGGGAGATTTTGTCGACCCACAGGAGATTTCTTCGGAGCTTCTAGTGCAGAGAGGAGGCAGACTACCCCCACAGCATGCACCACCAGGAAAACAGTGGAGAAGGCGGCAGGATCAGCGTTACAGAGTTGCAGTAGTCGTCTTAGCTACTTTGTTGCAGTTTTGCAGGCTTCCAGCGCGGTCAGCAGTCGATTCCTTGGCAGAAGGTGAAGAGAGAGATGCAGAGGAACTCTGATGAGCTCTTGCATTCGCTATCTAAAGTTTCCCCAGAGACAGAGACCCTAAATAGCCAGAAAAGAGGGTTTGGCTACCTAGGAGAGAGGATAGGCTAGCAACACCTGAAGGAGCCTATCAGAAGGAGTCTCTGACGTCACCTGGTGGCACTGGCCACTCAGAGCAGTCCAGTGTGCCAGCAGCACCTCTGTTTCCAAGATGGCAGAGGTCTGGAGCACACTGGAGGAGCTCTGGACACCTCCCAGGGGAGGTGCAGGTCAGGGGAGTGGTCACTCCCCTTTCCTTTGTCCAGTTTCGCGCCAGAGCAGGGCTAATGGGTCCCCTGAACCGGTGTAGACTGGCTTATGCAGAATTGGGCACATCTGTGCCCATGAAAGCATTTCCAGAGGCTGGGGGAGGCTACCCCTCCCCTGCCTTCACACCATTTTCCAAAGGGAGAGGGTGTAACACCCTCTCTCAGAGGAAGTCCTTTGGTCTGCCATCCTGGGACAAGCCTGGCTTGACCCCAGGGGGGCAGAAACCTGTCTGAGGGGTTGGCAGCAGCAGCAGCTGCAGTGAAACCCCTGAAAAGGCAGTTTGGCAGTACCAGGGTCTGTGCTACAGACCACTGGGATCATGGGATTGTGCCAACAATGCCAGGATGGCATAGAGTGGGCAATTCCATGATCTTAGACATGTTACATGGCCATATTCGGAGTTACCATTGTGAAGCTACATATAGGTAGTGCCCTCTATGTAGTGCACACGTGTAATGGTGTCCCCGCTCTCACAAAGTCCGGGGAATTGGCCCTGAACAATGTGGGGGCACCTTGGCTAGTGCCAGGGTGCCCTCACACTAAGTAACTTTGCACCTAACCTTTAACAGGTAAAGGTTAGACATATAGGTGACTTATAAGTTACTTAAGTGCAGTGTAAAATGGCTGTGAAATAACGTGGACGTTATTTGACTCAGGCTGCAGTGGCAGGCCTGTGTAAGAATTGTCAGAGTTCCCTATGGGTGGCAAAAGAAATGCTGCAGCCCATAGGGATCTCCTGGAACCCCAATACCCTGGGTACCTCAGTACCATATACTAGGGAATTATAAGGGTGTTCCAGTAAGCCAATGTAAATTGGTAAAATTGGTCACTAGCCTGTTAGTGACAATTTGAAAGAAATGAGAGAGCATAACCACTGAGGTTCTGATTAGCAGAGCCTCAGTGAGACAGTTAGTCACTACACAGGTAACACATTCAGGCACACTTATGAGCACTGGGGCCCTGGATGCCAGGGTCCCAGTGACACATACAACTAAAACAACATATATACAGTGAAAAATGGGGGTAACATGCCAGGCAAGATGGTACTTTCCTACATCTTCCCACTCCCGACTTGATCGTGACTCTTGGACTTGGTCGCCTTGTTCCACAGGTACTCTCGTCCGGAAATCCATCGTTGTTGCATTGCTGGTGTTGGTCTTCCTTGCAGAATTCCCCTATCATGAGTTCTGTGCTCTCTGGGGAACTTAGGTGCACTTTGCACCCACTTTTACAGGGTCTTGGGGTGGGCTATTTTTCTAAACCTCACTGTTTTCTTACAGTCCAAGCGACCCTCTACAAGGTCACATAGGTTTGGGGTACATTCGTGATTCGCATTCCACTTCTAGAGTATATGGTTTGTGTTGCCCCTGTACCTATGTGCCCTCATTGCAATCTATTGTGACTATACATTGCTTGCACTGTTTTCTATTGCAATTACTGCATATTTTGGTATTGTGTACATATATCTTGTGTATATTTGCTATCCTCATACTGAGGGTACTCACTGAGATACTTTGGCATATTGTTATACTAAAAATAAAGGTACTTTATTTTTATATCTGTGTATTGTGTTTTCTTATGATATTGTGCACATGACACCAGTGGTATAGTAGGAGCTTTACACGTCTCCTAGTTCAGCCTAAGCTGCTCTGCTAAGTTACCTTTTCTATCAGCTTAAGCTGCTAGACACCTCTTCTACACTAATAAGGGATACCTGGACCTGGTGCACAGTGTAAGTACCCCTTGGTACCCACTACAAGCCAGGCCAGCCTCCTACAAACACAATACACAGATATACTAAAAATAAAGGTACTTTATTTTATGACAATATGCCAAAAGTATCTCAGTGAGTACCCTCAGTATGAGGATGCCAAATATACACAAGATATATGTACACAATACCAAAAATATGCAGTAATAGCAAAACGAAGTAATGCAAGCAATGTAAAGTTACAGTAGATTGCAATAGGAGCACATAGGTATAGGGGCAATGCAAACCATATACTCCAAAAGTGGAAGGCGATCCACGAATGAACCCCAGACCTATGTGAGCTTGTAGTGGGTCACTGGGACTGTAAGAAAACAGTGAGGGTTAGAAAAATAGCCCACCCCAAGACCCTGAAAAGTAGGTGTAAAGTGCACCTATAACCCCCAGAGAGCACAGAAGTCGTGATAGGGGGTTTCTGCAAGGAAGACCAACACCAGCAAAGAAACCAAAGTGGATTTCCGTACCTGAGTACCTGTGGAACAAGGGGACCAAGTCCAAGAGTTGCGACAATGTCGAGAGTGGGCAGATGCCCAGGAAATGCCAGCTGTGGGTGCAAAGAAGCTGCCACAGGATGGTAGAAGCTGTGGATTCTGCAAGAACGAAGAGGGCTAGAAACTTCCCCTTTGGAGGATGGATGTCCCACGTCGTGAAGAAGCTTGCAGAAGTGTTCCACGCAGAAAGACTGCACACAAGCCTTGCTAGCTGCAAGGGTTGTGGTTAGGGTTTTTGGATGCTGCTGTGGCCTAGGAGGGACCAGGATGTCGCCACTTGGATGAGGAGACAGAGGGGGCGCCCAGCAAGTCAGGGAGCCCTCACAGAAGCAGGCAGCACCCGCAGAAGTACCGGAACAGGCACTTGGAAGAGGAGTGAACCGGAGTTCACCCGAAGGCACAAAAGGGAGACCCACGACGCCGGAGGACAACTCAGAAGGTTATGCAATGCAGGTTAGAGTGTCGGGGACCCAGGCTTGGCTGTGCACGAAGGAAATCCTGGAAGAGTGCACAGGAGCCGGAGCAGCTCCAAATCACGCTGTACCCATCAATGCAGTCTAGCGTGGGGAGGCAAGGACTTACCTCCACCAAACTTGGACTGAAGAGTCACTGGACTGTGGGGGTCCCTTGGACAGAGTTGCTGAGTTCAAGGGACCTCGCTCGTCGTGCTGAGAGGAGACCCAGAGGACCGGTGATGCAGTCTTTTGGTGCCTGCGGTTGCAGGGGGAAGACTCCGTCGACCCACGGGAGATTTCTTCGGAGCTTCTAGTGCAGAGAGGAGGCAGACTACCCCCACAGCATGCACCACCAGGAAAACAGTCGAGAATGCGGCCGGATCAGCGTTACAAGGTCACAGTAGTCGTCTTTGCCACTTTGTTGCAGTTTTGCAGGCTTCCAGAGCAGTCAGCGGTCGATTCCTTGGCAAAAGATGAAGAGAAAGATGCAGAGGAACTCTGATGAGCTCTTGCATTCGTTATCTAAAGAATTCCCCAAAGCAGAGACCCTAAATAGCCAGAAAAGGAGGTTTAGCTACTTAGGAGAGAGGATAGGCTAGTAACACCTGTAGGAGCCTATCAGAAGGAGTCTCTGATGTCACCTGCTGGCACTGGCCACTCAGAGCAGTCCAGTGTGCCAGCAGCACCTCTGTTTTCAAGATGGCAGAGGTCTGGAGCACACTGGAGGAGCTCGGGGCACCTCCCAGGGGAGGTGCAGGTCAGGGGAGTGGTCACTCCCCTTTCCTTTGTCCAGGTTCGCGCCAGAGCAGGGCTGGGGGATCCCTGAACCGGTGTAGACTGGCTTATGCAGAAATGGGCACCATCTGTGCCCATGAAAGCATTTCCAGAGGCTGGGGGAGGCTACTCCTCCCCAGCCCTGCCACCTTTTTCCAAAGGGAGAGGGTGTAACACCCTCTCTCTGAGGAAGTCCTTTGTTCTGCCTTCCTGGGCCAAGCCTGGCTGGACCCCAGGAGGGCAGAAACCTGTCTGAGGGGTTGGCAGCAGCAGCAGCTGCAGTGAAACCCCGGGAAAGGTAGTTTGGCAGTACCCGGGTCTGTGCTAGACACTCGGGGATCATGGAATTGTCTCCCCAATGGCAGAATGGCATTGGGGTGACAATTCCATGATCTTAGACATGTTACATGGCCATGTTCGGAGTTACCATTGTGACGCTATACATATGTCGTGACATATGTATAGTGCACGCGTGTAATGGTGTCCCTGCACTCACAGAGTCCGGGGAATTTGCCCTGAACAATGTGGGGGCACCTTGGCTAGTGCCAGGGTGCCCAAACACTAAGTAACTTAGCACCCAACCTTCACCAGGTAAAGGTTAGACATATAGGTGACTTATAAGTTACTTAATTGCAGTGGTAAATGGCTGTGAAATAACGTGGATGTTATTTCACTCAGGCTGCAGTGGCAGGCCTGTGTAAGAATTGTCAGAGCTCCCTATGGGTGGCAAAAGAAATGCTGCAGCCCATAGGGATCTCCTGGAACCCCAATACCCTGGGTACCTCAGTACCATGTACTAGGGAATAATAAGGGTGTTCCAGTATGCAAATGTAAATTGGTGAAATTGGTCACTAGCCTGTTAGTGACAATTTGGAAAGAAATGAGAGAACATAACCACTGAGGTTCTGGATAGCAGAGCCTCAGTGAGACAGTTAGTCATAACAAAGGTAACACATACAGGGCACAATTATGAGCACTGGGTCCTGGCTGGCAGGGTCCCAGTGACACATACAACTAAAACAACATATATACAGTGAAATATATGGGTAACATGCCAGGCAAGATGGTACTTTCCTACAGTGTTTTCTTATGATATTGTGCATATGACACCATTGGTATAGTAGGAGCTTTGCATGTCTCCTAGTTCAGCCTAAGCTGCTCTGCTATAGCTACCTTCTATCAGCCTAAGCTGCTAGAAACACCTCTTCTACACTAATAAGGGATAACTGGACCTGGTACAGAGTGTAAGTACCCCTTGGTACCCACTACAAGCCAGGCCAGCCTCCTACATTGGTCGTGCGGCAGTGGGATAAGTACTTGCAACTACTTACCACTTTGTCATTTTGTACTTTTCATAAGAGAAAAATATACAAAACAAATTCAGTGTATGTACACCTAACCAAAAAGTTTTGCTTTTCTTCTCTTACTCTATTGCTAAGTGCTGAAAAGTACCTCTAAACTTTCAAAAAGTTTCATAAAAGTTGAAAAAAATAATTTCTTCTGTTCCTTAAAAAGTTCTGAAACTTTTTCTTTCTTTTTCTGTCCCTTAAACCTTTTCCTATCATGTCTGGTACAGGTCAAACTCTGGATCTGGCCAGCACAGCTTATGACCACCTTAACTGGAAAGGTGTAAGGAGTCTCTGCATTGATAGAGGTTTAGGGGTAGGGAAGAATCCCTCTAGAGAATTGTTGGTTAATATGCTCATTGAAAATGATAAAGCCTTAGGTGGCACATCAGGTGAGAGATTAGCAGATGGTTCACACTCTGATTCTGGGGCAGCCCCAGCAAAAGTGTTAGATGGGAACCTTCCCAACCTGCCCCTTAGCAGGCCACCTAGCATGGCTGGTACTAATGTGAGCTCTCATCACAGTAGGGATGTCACTCCTTTAGGCCAGGTTGTTAGAGTGCCATCTGTTAGGGACAGGTCTTCCTCTGTTCATTCACACCATTCTTCTGTGTCTAAGCATGCCCATTCCACCCACCCTGATGACAGAGTGTTAGAAAGGGAGCTCAATAGATTTTGAGTGGAAGAGTCCAGGCTGAAGCTTAAAAAGCAACAGCTGGATCTAGACAGGGAAGCATTTGACTTAGAAAAAGAAAGACAGAGGTTGGGGTTTGGACCCCATGGTGGCAGCAGCAGTATTACAGATAGTAATCCTGTAAGAGAGCATGATTCTAGGAATCTGCACAAGATAGTTCCCCCTTTCAAGTAGGGGGATGACATTAACAAGTGGTTTGCTGTACTTGAGAGGGCCTGTGTTGTACAGGGGGTCTCTCAAAGGCAGTGGGCTGCTATCCTATGGATATCTTTCAGTGGAAAGGGTAGGGATAGGCTCCTTACTGTGAAGGAAAGTAATGCCAATAATTTTACAGTTTTAAAGAATGCACTCCTAGAAGGTTATGGCTTAACCACTGAACAGTACAAGATCAAGTTCAGAGAAACCAAAAAGGAGTCTTCACAAGACTGGGTAGACTTTGTTGACCATTCACTGAAGGCCTTGGAGGGGTGGTTGCATGGCAGTAAAGTTTCTGACTATGAAAGTCTGTATAACTTAATCCTGAGAGAGCATATTCTTAATAACTGTGTGTCTGATTTGTTGCACCAATATCTAGTGGACTCAGATCTGACCTCTCCCCAAGAATTGGGAAAGAAGGCAGACAAATGGGTCAGAACAAGAGTGAACAGAAAAGTTCATACAGGGGGTGAAAAGGATGGCAAGAAGAAGGATGGAAAGTTTTCAGACAAGGGTGGGGACAAATCTAAAAATGAGTCTTCATCAGGCCCACAAAAACACTCTGGTGGGGGTGGTGGGCCCAAATCCTCTTCTAATCAAGTAAAGAAACCATGTGTAGGAAAGTACCATCTTGCCTGGCATGTTACCCCCATATTTCACTGTATATATGTTGTTTTAGTTGTATGTGTCACTGGGACCCTGCCAGCCAGGGCCCCAGTGCTCATAAGTGTGCCCTGTATGTGTTATGACTAACTGTCTCACTGAGGCTCTGCTATCCAGAACATCAGTGGTTATGCTCTCTCATTCCTTTCCAAATTGTCACTAACAGGCTAGTGACCAATTTCACCAATTGACATTTGCATACTGGAACACCCTTATAATTCCCTAGTATATGGTACTGAGGTACCCAGGGTATTGGGGTTCCAGGAGATCCCTATGGGCTGCAGCATTTCTTTTGCCACCCATAGGGAGCTCTGACAATTCTTACACAGGCCCGCCACTGCAGCCTGAGTAAAATAATGCACACATTATTTCACAGCCATTTTCACTGCACTTAAGTAACTTAGAAGTCACCTATATGTCTAACCTTTACTTAGTAAAGGTTGGGTGCTAAGTTACTTAGTGTGTGGGCACCCTGGCACTAGCCAAGGTGCCCCCACATCGTTCAGGGCAAATTCCCCGGACTTTGTGAGTGCGGGGACACCATTACACGCGTGCACTACACATAGGTCACTACCTATGTGTAGCTTCACAATGGTAACTCCGAATATGGCCATGTAACATGTCTAAGATCATGGAATGGCCCCTCTATGCCGTCCTGGCATTGTTGGCACAATCCCATGATCCCACGGGTCTGTAGCACAGACCCGGGTACTGCCAAACTGCCTTTTCAGGGGTTTCACTGCAGCTGCTGCCAACCCCTCAGACAGGTTTCTGCCCTCCTGGGGTCCAGCCAGGCTTGGCCCAGGAAGGCAGAACAAAGGACTTCCTCAGAGAGATGGTGTTACACCCTCTCCCTTTGGAAAAAGGTGTGAAGGCAGGGGAGCAGTAGCCTCCCCCAGCCTCTGTAAATGCTTTCATGGGCACAGATGGTGCCCATTTCTGCATAAGCCAGTCTACACCGGTTCAGGGACCCCTCAACCCTGCTCTGGCGCGAAACTGGACAAAGGAAAGGGGAGTGACCACTCCCCTGACCTGCACCTCCCCTGGGAGGTGCCCAGAGCTCCTCCAGTGTGCTCCAGACCTCTGCCATCTTGGAAACAGAGGTGATGCTTGCACACTGGACTGCTCTGAGTGGCCAGGGCCAGCAGGTGACGTCAGAGACTCCTTCTGATAGGCTCCTTCAGGTGTTGCTAGCCTATCCTCTCTCCTAAGTAGCCAAACCTCCTTTTCTGGCTATTTAGGGTCTCTGCTTTGGGGAATTCCTTAGATAACAAATGCAAGAGCTCATCAGAGTTCCTCTGCATCTCTCTCTTCACCTTCTGCCAAGGAATCGACTGCTGACCGCGCTGGAAGCCTGCCAAACTGCAACAAAGTAGCGAAGACGACTACTGCGACCTTGTAACGCTGATCCTGCCGCCTTCTCGACTGTTTTCCTGGTGGTGCATGCTGTGGGGGTAGTCTGCCTCCTCTCTGCACTAGAAGCTCCTAAGAAATCTCCAGTGGGTCGACGGAATCTTCCCCCTGCAACCGCAGGCACCAAAGAACTGCAACACCGGTCCTCTGGGTCTCCTCTCAGCACGACGAGCGAGGTCCCTTGAACTCATAACTCTGTCCAAGTGACTCCCACAGTCCAGTGACTCTTCGGTCCAAGTTTGGTGGAGGTAAGTCCTTGCCTCCCCACGCCAGACTGCATTGCTGGGAACCGCGTGTTTTGCAGCTACTCTGGCTCCTGTGCACTTTTCCAGGATTTCCTTTGTGCACAGCCAAGCCTGGGTCCACGGCACTCTAACCTGCATTGCACGACCTCCTGAGTTGTCCTCTGGTGGCGTGGGACTCTCTTGTGCAACTTCAGGTGAGCACCGTTTCACTCCACTTTGTAGTGCCTGTTCCAGCACTTCACGGGGTGCTGCTTGCTTTTGAGTGGGCTCTTTGTCTTGCTGGCCGCCCTCTCTGTCTCCTCACGCAATTGGCGACATCCTGGTCCCTCCTGGGCCACAGCAGCATCCAAAAACCCTAACTGCAAGCTTTGCAGCTAGCAAGGCTTGTTTGCGGTCTTTCTGCAGGAAAACACTTCTGCACGACTCTTCATGACGTAAGACATCCGATCTCCAAAGCGAAAGTTTCTAGCCCTTGTCGTTCTTGCAGAATCCTCAGCTTCTACCGTCCGGTGGCAGCTTCTTTGCACCCACAGCTGGCATTTCCTGGGCATCTGCCCACTCCCGACTTGATCGTGACTTTTGGACTTGGTCCCCTTGTTCCATAGGTACTCTCGTCTGGAAATCCATCATTGTTGCATTGCTGGTCTTGGTCTTTCCTGCAGAATTCCCCTATCACGACTTCTGTGCTCTTTGGGGAATTTCAGTGCACTTTGCACTCACTTTTCAGGGTCTTGGGGTGGGCTATTTTTCTAACCCTCACTGTTTTCTTACAGTCCCAGCGACCCTCTACAAGGTCACATAGGTTTGGGGTCCATTCGTGGTTCGCATTCCACTTCTAGAGTATATGGTTTGTGTTGCCCCTATTCCTATGTGCCCCCATTGCATCCTATTGTGACTATACATTGTTTGCACTGTTTTCTATTGCTATTACTGCATATTGTTGTGTTGTGTACATATATCTTGTGTATATTTGCTATCCTCATACTGAGGGTACTCACTGAGATACTTTGGCATATTGTCATAAAAAATAAAGTACCTTTATTTTTAGTATATCTGTGTATTGTGTTTTCTTATGATATTGTGCAAGTGACACTAGTGGTAATGTAGGAGCTTCACTCATCTCCTAGTTCAGCCTAGGCTGCTCTGCTAAGCTACCTTTTCTATCAGCCTAAGCTGCTAGACACCCCTATACACTAATATGGGATACCTGGGCCTGGTGCAAGGTGTAAGTACCTCTTGGTACCCACTACAAGCCAGTCCAGCCTCCTACAGACATCCATCCTCCAAAGGGGAAGTTTCTAGTCCTTGTCGTTCTTGCAGAATCCACAGCTTCTACCATCCAGTGGCAGCTTCTTTGCACCCACAGCTGGCATTTCCTGGGCATCTGCCCACTCCCGACTTGATCGTGACTCTTGGACTTGGTCCCCTTGTTCCACAGGTACTCTCGTCAGGAAATCCATCGTTGTTGCATTGCTGGTGTTGGTCTTCCTTGCAGAATTCCCCTATCACGACTTCTGTGCTCTTTGGGGAACTTAGGTGCACTTTGCACCCACTTTTCAGGGTCTTGGGGTGGGCTATTTTTCTAACCCTCACTGTTTTCTTACAGTCCCAGCGACCCTCTACAAGGTCACATAGGTTTGGGGTCCATTCGTGGTTCGCATTCCACTTCTAAAGTATATGGTTTGTGTTGCCCCTATCCCTATGTGCCCCCAATGCATTCTATTGTGACTATACATTGTTTGCACTGTTTTCTATTGCTATTACTGCATATTTTGGTATTGTGTACATATATCTTGTGTATATTTGCTATCCTCATACTGAGGGTACTCACTGAGATACTTTGGCATATTGTCATAAAAATAAAGTACCTTTATTTTTAGTATATCTGTGTATTGTGTTTCCTTATGATATTGTGCATATGACACTAGTGGTACTGTAGGAGCTTCACTTGTCTCCTAGTTCAGCCTAAGCTGCTCTGCTAAGCTACCTTTTCTATCAGTCTAAGCTGCTAGACACCCCTCTACACTAATAAGGGATACCTGGGCCTGGTGCAAAGTGTAAGTACCCCTTGGTACCCACTACAAGCCAGTCCAGCCTCCTACACACATCCTGACACAATAGGTCTACCAGGAGGGTTTTCCAACCTTTTGTGTATTTTTGGCAATGTATGCAATGCAGGTGTTCTAGGATCTTTCTTATTGAGAAATTGATATTTGTTTTTGCTCAGGAATCCCACTTTGGAGGATTGGATACAAGCCTCAACAATTTAACTACACTACTTCTTAATTGATTATGCCGGTATTTATTAGAAGATAGTGTCATGTGCAAAAGATATGTGAATGTGTTATATATAATTGTCCTACACCCTGTATTAAATGTTTAGGCTTTGTGAATATTAGATCTCTAGCTAAAGTAAACATATGATTGACATGTTACACCGTTTGGGTGAAAACATCTATGGAATAGACTGATTTATGAATATTGATTGAACATTTCAAAGATTGTTTTTTAAATAAATTTTTCAACAATGCCTGTGTTACATAATTCGAGCACCTTTGAGACTATGGACACAGAAATTGCGATATAAATGTCTTTGAGTATTTCTTCTTTTTTAATTAATCATATGTAAGTCCAGGGAAGATGGAGGAAACGGCTTCAGGTGGTCATCACAACATCCGGAAAGTGTTAACCGATGATCGTGGGAAAAGCCAGAAGAAAGAACTTCCTGAGGAAGGGTCTGTGACAGATCGAACAATATACAAATGATGACGAGATATGCGTTTAGTTTATGGTGGGATTTATTCTAAGATTAAGGTCGAATACAGAAAAAACTTGAAGTATATAACCAGGCGGGCGGGGTTTCCTTAGGGTTTTCGGTGTTGTTGTTCAGTTTCCTGTATTGTTGATTTAGTCTCAATGTTTCTTGTTTCTTTTTCAGGGTGACTTCTGGCGGGTCCCCTCAGGTGGATTCCCGGATACCGGAAAACAAAGGAAAACAACACTCGGGTAAGTATGGGGTTTAACCAAGGTTATTTCAGTCTTTCTCTGCAGTCTTGTCTGGGTATGGGTAGGAATGATAAGGAGGGGTGGGTGTCTGTGCGGAGTTGGGGAATAAGTGCTCTCAATCTCTAGTTATAGATTTGTGGGGTGCTCATATGTGCTCGCTATCGTGCCCCTTTCGGTTCCCTCCCTTTCCTCCTCTATATTCCCTTTCCCCCCCCCCCAGTCTGATATGGCCTTTGTTTTGGTCCACAAGGACCGTACCTTGGTGAGCCACGACCCTCCTGGGTCGTGGCTGGCGTGGCGGCGTTCCTCTGCTGCGGTTTCTTCTCCTGCGGTCTTTTCTGAGGTCTCCCTCTCCTGGGCTCTCCTCTCCTGCTCCTCTGGTCTCCTCTCCTGGGCTCTCCTCTCCTGCTCCTTCTCCTGGGCTCTCCTCTCCTGCTCCTTCTCCTGGGCTCTCCTCTCCTGCTCCTTCTCCTGGGCTCTCCTCTCCTGGGCTCTCCTCTCCTGCTCCTTCTCCTGGGTTCTCCCCTCCTGCTCCTTCTCCTGGGCTCTCCTCTCCTGCTCCTCTGGTCTCTTCTCCTGCTCCTCCGGTCTCTTCTCCTCGGCTCTCCTCTCCTGCCCCTCCTTCCTTGTTCCGGTGCCGTCTTCCCTTTTGTTTACGCCGCGCCGGGAAATCCATCCGGTTTCCCAGGCAACGGCCCTCCCCCTGCCTCGCTCGTATCGCGTCGCCCCGGCAACGGGGATACGCGGACATGACGTATCGGCCTGGTCCGATACGTCATGTCGAGCCGCGGCTGCCGGGGACGCCCGGTCACACACCCCTTCCCAAGAACGGTCCTGATCGAGGACCGAGGTAGAGTCTGGGTATCTGGAGAGATAATCAGCCGGGGCCTGCTGGGGACCAGGGATGTGACGGACCTGAAATGAAAAGGGTTGGAGTTCAAGGAACCACCTCAAGATCCGTGAATTCGTATCTTTATGAGCCGATAACCAAGTGAGGGGAGCATGATCTGTATAGAGAATAAAAGGGCGACCCAAAAGGTAATACTGCAAGGTGTCTACAGCCCATTTGATGGCCAAACATTCCTTTTCAAACGTGGGATAATGGCGCTCCCGAGGAAACAGTTTCCTGCTAATATACACTATCGGGTGATCCCTACCGTCCTCATCGGGCTGGGTCAGTACCCCTCCTAGCCCGACATCAGAGGCATCTGTATAGAGGTGGAATGGTTTCGAGAAATCTGGGCACCGTAGGATGGGCTCCCTAGTCAGAAAGGATTTTAGCTGGTCAAAACTAGTCTCCTGTTGATCCGAAAAAGGGGCTAATTGATTAGGACAAGACTTAGCCAGGAGATCCGTAAGGGGGGGCGGCTAGGGTGGAATAATTGGGAATGAATCTTCGATAGTAGCCGACCAACCCTAGGAAGGAACGCAAATCTTTCTTCGTTGCAGGGCTAGGTGCATTGAGAATAGCTTCTACCTTCTTAGATTGGGGTTGGAGGTTCCCTTGACTGATTTTGTATCTTAAGTATAATATGTCAGGCTGTCCAATAACGCATTTTTTTGGATTGGCAGTTAACCCTGCCTGTCTCAGAGTATGGAATATCTGTTGCAAATGCCGTAGATGATCATTCCATGTTTCACTGAAAATAACTACGTCATCTAAGTAAGCAGCTGAAAAATGTCGGAAGGGGTTTAGGAGGCTGTCCATTAACCGTTGAAATGTCGCTGGGGCTCCATGCAGTCCGAACGGCAACACTGTGAAGTGGTACAGACCGGACTGCGTGGCAAAGGCCGTTTTCTCTTTATCTTCTGCGGCTAGTGGAATCTGCCAATATCCTTTAGTTAAATCTAGGGTGGACATGTATTTTGCTTTTCCTAATTTTTCTAATACATCATCCACCCTGGGTATCGGATAAGTATCGAACATGGAATGTTCGTTGAGTTTCCTGAAGTCGATGCAGAACATAATAGTACCATCAGGTTTTGGTACCAGGACAACTGGGGAGCACCAGGGACTAGTCGAAGGCTCTATTACTCCTAATTCTAGCATCTTTTGGACCTCGTCCTCCATAACCTGTTTCCTGGCTTCTGGGATACGATATGGTCGTAACCGGACAATTGTACCTGGTGCAGTCCGTATTTTATGGGCAATCAAAGAGGTTTTGCCTGGCACTATGGAAAAAAATGATCTGAAATGTTCCAGTAAACTGAATACCTGTTCCCTCTCTAATTTTGTTAAGGAGGCGTTCACTGTGGGCAGACTCTCCTCGATAGTGGTCTCGGTCGGGCAAAATTCAATTTGAACCCTCCCATTGGGACATAGGAACCGGCCCATGGCTTCGGTCGAGTTAGAGCTCTCGGGTTCTTCCCATTTCTTTAAGAGATTTATGTGATAAATCTGGGTTTTCTACGGCGTGGTCGAGATTTCAATTAGGTAAGTGACCGGGGAAACGGCTCGTAGTACTTTATGTGGACCCTGCCATTTTGCAACCAATTTGTGTTCAGACGTGGGGCGCATTATAAGTACCTGATGTCTGGTAGTAGAGCCCTTAATTTACTCCCTCGATCGTAATACTGTTTTTGGTTCTGTTGGGCTTGTTCCATATTTACTCGGACTGTGTCCCATAACCCTTGCAACTGAGACCGTAAGTCGTGGGCATATTCTAACAGGGGTTTCCCCCCTTCCTCCGCCTCCTCTTCCCACGCTTCTATGGCCATGTCCAGCAGGGATCGGGCTGTCTTCCGAACACGAGTTCAAAAGGACTGTGTCCGCTGGACGCCTGTTCATGTGTACGTATAGCATACAATACCAGGGGCAATTTTTGATCCCAGTCTCTACCTGACTCCTCTACTACTTTCCTTAGCAGGGTTTTTATGGTACGGTTGTACCGTTCCACCAGTCCATCGGTCTGTGGATGGTACACCAAGGTGCGAATTTGGGAAATGCCTAACGTTTTGCACACCTGCTTCATGAGTGTAGACATGAAAGGAGTTCCCTGGTCCGTGAGTATTTCATGTGGAAATCCTACTCGAGAAAATACATTAATCATTGCTTGGGCTACTGTTTTGGTTGTTATACTTTTTAAAGGAATGGCCTCTGGGTATCGGGTGGCATAATCTACCATGACTAGGATATATGTGTGTCCTTTCGTGGAGGGTACTATGGGACCTATCAAGTCCATTCCCATCCTACTAAATGGAACGTCTATGATGGGTAATGGCATGAGAGGCGCTTTTCTAGGTCTACCGGGTTCGGTAAGTTGGCACCTGGAACATTGGGAGCAAAATTTTCGTATGTGGGCGAAAACCCCAGGCCAATAGAACCGCCGGAGAAGATACTCCTCTGTTTTTTCCCTTCCGAAATGACGTCCTCCGGGTTGACAGTGGGCTAAGGTTAGAACATGTTCTCTATAGTGCTCGGGCACTAACAACTGTTGCTTACGGTCCCCGGAGCGATTAGTGGTTATGCGATATAAGAGGTTTTTTCTAATTAAGAAGTAGGGACCCACCTCTTCGGTTTCTTCTGATTTTGCCGACTTCCAAGCTTGGGCGAGAGAAGGATCTTCTCTCTGTCTTTGGGGAAACCCGACAGGCACCTCATGTGTCTCGGCAATCAGACCCGAGGGTGTGTTATGTGCCTCTTTCTCCCGGTGGTTTGCTTTTTCTACACGCTTCTCCCTACGTGACAGTTTCCTACGGGTAGAGGGGGGCTCTAGGTCGCTGTCAGAAAAAGGGGCACCCCTCCACCAATCCTGGGTCAGGGTTGGTTGCCGAACGTGGTCCAGGATCTCCTGAAAATGTTCGTAATCCGTCCCAATAATACATTCCTCTATCAGATCTGACATTATACCCATAGGAAGGATGTCCCTGTAATTCCTCCACTCTACTGTCAGGGCCTGTAAGGGGTATCTCTCCTTATCCACATGAATGCAGCAAATAGTCACCCAATGTTCGACTTCCTGGTCTGCTAGGGCTAGGAGATCCTTTCTTATCACGGATTGACTGTATCCGGAATCTATAAGGGCGCAAACCACTCTACCATTGACGTTTAGGGACTGTTTAAATTTGGGGTTGCCCCGGCCTGTACACAGCACCCGTCGTCGGGTAACTCCAACCTCCATGGGTTCACTAGTGTCTTGTTTTCTTGGACACATACGGGCAATGTGCCCCCATTCCCCACAGTTATAACACTGAGGACCTGGTACTGGTGGATGCTCGTAGGTTCTGCGAGGTATGGGTTCTTCGGGAAGGACTCTGGGAGTGCTTTTCGGGTTGGGGAGCCCCGGTTTTATGCTGGGGCGGGTTGGCATATTTCGTACATCCACCGAACGATGGTAGGCACATGCTAAGTCAATTGCCATCTCCGTATTCACCTTGGGATGTTGACGGATCCAGTGTTTTGTAGCCGTAGGCAAGGCATCTAAATATTGTTCGAGGACAATTGTTTGGATTACGTCTTCCCGGCTATTCCCTGATGGACCCAACCATTTTAAAGCCAAATCGTTTACCCGATAGTAGAAGGTTCGGGGATCCTCGTTCGGTCCCCATTTGATTTTCCTGAATTTGATTCTATAATATTCCGTGTCATGCCCCACCCGCTCTAATATACTGGTCTTAATTTCGGAATATGGGGTTGTGCCCCCGGGGTTCGCTGCTTGATATGCGGCTTGTAGGATTCCTGTAAGCAGGGGGCGACATACTGGCCCCATCTATCATCCGGCCATTGTGCGGTTGAGGCCACCCTTTCAAAATTAGTAAAAAAGGATTCGGGATCCTCCCCTTCTTGATATTTTTGCAAGACGGAACTTGGGACATTGGGGTGTACCTTAGTGGTAGCAATAGTCTCCGTTAGTTTCTTCATGGCCGTCTCGTGGACCAGTTGATTATTGGCCAGTATGGTTGCCTGACTTTTCAAAGCCGACTGTAAGGCTTCCCGGTCTTCCTTAGCCTCCCTCTGGTGGGCCTCCCACACCAGTTGTAGGTGTCGTTGGCCTTCGGCCAACTGTTTTATCATGTCCTCCAGCGAGGGGGCGTCACTCATTGTGTATACTTGTTCGATTGTCGAGGAGGATCTGGGTTCAAATCCCACTTCTGACACCACTGTGACAGATCAAACAATATACAAATGATGACGAGATATGCGTTTAGTTTATGGTGGGATTTATTCTAAGATTAAGGTCGAATACAGAAAAAACTTGAAGTATATAACCAGGCGGGCGGGGTTTCCTTAGGGTTTTCGTGTTGTTGTTCAGTTTCCTGTATTGTTGATTTAGTCTCAATGTTTCTTGTTTCTTTTTCAGGGTGACTTCTGGCGGGTCCCCTCAGGTGGATTCCCGGATACCGGAAAACAAAGGAAAACAACACCCGGGTAAGTATGGGGTTTAACCAAGGTTATTTCAGTCTTTCTCTGCAGTCTTGTCTGGGTATGGGTAGGAATGATAAGGAGGGGTGGGTGTCTGTGCGGAGTTGGGGAATAAGTGCTCTCAATCTCTAGTTATAGATTTGTGGGGTGCTCATATGTGCTCGTTATTGTGCCCCTTTCGGTTCCCTCCCTTTCCTCCTCTATATTCCCTCCCCCCCCCCCCTAGTCTGATATGGCCTTTGTTTTGGTCCACAAGGACCGTACCTTGGTGAGCCACGACCCTCCTGGGTCGTGGCTGGCGTGGCGGCGTTCCTCTGCTGCGGTTTCTTCTCCTGCGGTCTTTTCTGAGGTCTCCCTCTCCTGGGCTCTCCTCTCCTGCTCCTCCGGTCTCCTCTCCTGGGCTCTCCTCTCCTGCTCCTTCTCCTGGGCTCTCCTCTCCTGCTCCTTCTCCTGGGCTCTCCTCTCCTGGGCTCTTCTCTCCTGCTCCTTCTCCTGGGTTCTCCCCTCCTGCTCCTTCTCCTGGGCTCTCCTCTCCTGCTCCTCTGGTCTCTTCTCCTGCTCCTCCGGTCTCTTCTCCTCGGCTCTCCTCTCCTGCCCCTCCTTCCTTGTTCCGGTGCCTTCTTCCCTTTTGTTTACGCCGCGCCGGGAAATCCATCCGGTTTCCCAGGCAACGGCCCTCCCCCTGCCTCGCTCGTATCGCGTCGCCCCGGCAACGGGGATACGCGGACATGACGTATCGGCCTGGTCCGATACGTCATGTCGAGCCGCGGCTGCCGGGGACGCCCGGTCACAGGGTCTTAGACACAGAACCAGCATCTTCAAGATGAAGCGAGGGGTGCAGGGGGAGCCGGCACTGAAAAAGAAATGGGTGGGTTAATAAAAGCGGTGGGATAATACTCGCCTCCGTGTCTTTAATAAAATCTAGACTTTCCTTCACTAAAGCTAGGAAAATCTGAATTTTATTACAAGAACGGAGGCTCCTATTATGCTTGTTTAAAGCATACTAACAACAGAATCAGCCACAGAAGAAATAGGTTTGCAATAAAAAGTCCTAAAAGTGGTAACATTAGACCAATGTGCAGATCTTAGAATGTCCTCCAAGCGAGCTCCAGCCCAAAGAGCCTTAGAAACCATAGCACCTCTGGTAGAATGTGCTCCAAAAGAAGTAGTGTCGATACCCGCAAGGGTCATTATCCATTTAACCCAACGAGCAAGGGTAGGGGAGGAGACGGGTTTATGAGGTTTAGAAAAAGAAATCAACAACTGGGGAGAGGAGAACGTTCTTAAATCTGCAGTTCTAGCAATGTAAACTTTTAAACATTTACCAACACAGAGTTTAGGATGCAAAGGAAAGTACGGGTAATCAATCACAGAAATGTTAGTCTTAGTTCTTCTATGAACCCTAAAAGACACATTAGAAGGAGAAAATTGGACGGAGGATACATCCAAAGCTCTAACATCAGAAACACGTTTCAAAGAAACTAAGCATAACAACATAGTTAACTTTGCAGAAAGACACTTCAGAGAGAGCAATTCATTATCGAGCCAAGAGTTGAATAAATCCAAAACAAAATTCACATCCCATAAATGCGTATATCTAGATGCAGGGGGATTGGAAAATCTTACTCCCTTCAAAAGGCGGCACACCAAAGGATGTTCCCCAACAGGTTTTCCATCAATTCGAACATGTTCGGCAGAAATGGCAGATCTATAAGTATTCACTGTTCTGGATGCCTTTCCCTGGGAGGCTAGAAACGCTAAAAAATTAACGATTAAAGTCACATCGGCTGAAAAGGGATCTGAATTCCTGTCCAAACACCAGCCACACCAGACCAAGCAGGCAGACTTGTAAACCGAAGTCGTTCCTGGGGCCCAAGAGTGGCGGATATACTGGGCAGCTTCCTCCGAAATTCCGGGGGTTCTCCAGGCTGACCCGAAATCTTCCATGCTACCAGAGTTAAAGAGTGGTCGAGAACCATATCGTGAGGACGACCCTCTGGATCGAGAAGGAGATCTGGAAAAGAAGGAATCAGGACTGGAAAATCTATTGATAATTCTAGAACCGAAGGGAACCAAGGCTGGGTTTGCCAAAAGGGGGTCACTAATACTAAGGAGAATCGTTGACGACGAACCTGGGCCAGGACTCTGGCTATCATCATAAAAGGAGGAAAAGCATAATTGAGATGGAGAGAACAGTCCTGGAGAAAAGCGTCCGTAGCGAGAGCTTGAGGATCCGGTCTCCAGCTGTAAAACTTTGGGAGGTGAGAATTTAATCGTGAAGTGAACAGATCTATCGACATGACACCAAATTTCGAAGAAAGATTGTTGAACACTAAAGGATGAAGCCGCCAATCGCTGGAATCTTTTAGGTAGCGTGAACACCAGTCTGCTATTGTATTCATTTTCCCTGGTAGATATTGTGCCGTGACCGACAATTTTCGAAGAAGGCAAAATTCCCAAAAGCTTTTGGCTAGATCCGCAAGGGGCTTTGATCTCGTTCCTCCCAGAAGATTGATATACTTTACTGCGGAAATGTTGTCTATCTTTAAAAGAATAGAACAACTTACCTTGTCCTTTGCGAAGGTCTTTAGTGCAAAGGAGCATGCAAGCATCTCTAAACAATTGATGTGCAAAGCAGACTCCCTCTCTGACCATACGCCCCCAGTCGAGATGTTGCCACATCTTGCGCCCCAACCTGTCCGACTTGCATCGGATTCTAATACTAGATCTGGGGCCAAAGAGAAAATAGCCCTTCCATTCCAGGCCTCCAAGTGATCGAGCCACCATTGTATCTCTGCACGAGAGTCCTGATCCAACTGAACTACATCTGAGTAATGAAGACCCCTGCGGAGATGGCAAATCTTTAGCCTTTGAAGAGCCCTGTAATGTAATGGACCTGGAAATATGGCCTGAATGGAAGAAGCCAAGAGGCCTACAATTCTTGCTAGAGATCGAAGAGAAAGATGGGAGAGACTGAGGATCTGCCGTAGTTCGTGTTTTATTCGACTTACCTTCTGATGGGGAAGAGACAGAGATGTAGCTTTGAAATCTAAGAGGAACCCCAGAAATTCCACTTGAGTCGAGGGAACCAGAGAAGATTTTTCCATGTTTACCAGAAAACCAATGGACTGCAACAGATGAAGGGAAATATGCAAATGCTGCAACAGGGTGTCCTTGTTCTTGGCCATTATGAGAAAATCATCTAGATAGATGATCAATCTTATTCCCTGAGCTCTTAAAAAAGCTACCACTGGCTTCATCACCTTTGTGAAGCACCAAGGAGCCGAAGCGAGTCCGAAAGGAAGAGCCTTGAACTGGAAAATCAAACCTTCCCATTGAAACTGTAGGAATTTCCTGTAAAAGGGATGGATAGGAATCGCAAAATAAGTGTCCTGGAGATCCAGCCGAACGAACCAATCGCCCTCCCACAGAGTGTCTCTGAGATGGAGAATCGTTTCCATTTTGAAATGGTTGTAAACAACATAGTTGTTGAATAATTTTAGGTTTATCAATGGCCGAAATTTTTTGTTCTTCTTTTGGACAAGAAATATGGTACTGAGAAAACCCGAGGGATGAAAGCATGTTTCTTCTCTCACATTTTTTTAAATCAAAGATAAAATCTCTAATTTTATCAAACAAGATTGTTCCTGAGAAAACTTTAGAGGGGGAGGAGGGGAAGTTTGACTGGGAACCTGATAAAGATCTATGCAATACCCCTGAATGGTTTGAAGAACCCAAGGGTCCGCGGTAATTCAATATCAATTTGAAAGAAAATGGGCTAATCGACCTCCCACAGGAAGAGGGCCAAAATTTAAATCTCTTACCTGAGACTTGTCCTCCTCTCTGACGGTAACCTCTGTTCCTGAAACCTCTCCCTCTTTGAGGATAAAACTGAGGTCTGAATTCAGGGGAGTAGAAGGAGGAGCCTCGGAAACTGCCACCACGGGAGGCGAAGCGGCCGGTAAAGCGGCTCCTTCCTTTACCGGCCCTGCCAAAAACCCTGGAATTGAAGATCTTCTTCATCGAGACCTGAGCCTTATCCAGTGTTGCGAAGGTAGAAACGTATCTACTGAGTTCTTTAATAAACGAGTCTCCAAAAAGAAGATCGTTAGCCTGCTGTCCTTCTTCTCTAGCCGCCAAGCTGCCCAATTTAGGTTCTATTTTGAGCAAAAGACTCTTTCGTCTCTCCTGGGAAATAGCTGTGTTTGAATTTCCCAATATACAAATTGCCCATTGGGCCGAGTTGGACAGGGAATCAGGATCAATCTGTGAGACTTCCAACCTGGCATCCTCAGCTAAATCAAGAATCCTGATTAGGGGACCAACCAAATCTAAAAGTCTGTCCTGGCAAACAGACCATGCACAGTTGTGAGAAAGTAGCCTCTTTCTAACCTTGTTACCCCCACTTTTGGCCTGGTTGTGAGAGTATGTCAGGGTGTTTTCGCTGTCTCACTGGGATTCTGCTAGCCAGGGCCCAGTGCTCATAGTGAAAACCCTATGTTTTCAGTATGTTTGTTATGTGTCACTGGGACCCTGCTAGTCAGGACCCCAGTGCTCATAAGTTTGTGGCCTATATGTATGTGTTCCCTGTGTGGTGCCTAACTGTCTCACCGAGGCTCTGCTAATCAGAACCTCAGTGGTTATGCTCTCTCATTTCTTTCAAATTGTCACTAACAGGCTAGTGACCAATTTTACCAATTTACATTGGCTTACTGGAACACCCTTATAATTCCCTAGTATATGGTACTGAGGTACCCAGGGTATAAGGGTTCCAGGAGATCCCTATGGGCTGCAGCATTTCTTTTGCCACCCATAGGGAGCTCTGACAATTCTTACACAGGCCTGCCACTGCAGCCTGAGTGAAATAACGTCCACGTTATTTCACAGCCATTTTACACTGCACTTAAGTAACTTATAAGTCATCTATATGTCTAACCTTTACCTGGTAAAGGTTAGGTGCAAAGTTACTTAGTGTGAGGGCACCCTGGCACTAGCCAAGGTGCCCCCACATTGTTCAGGGCCAATTCCCCGGACTTTGTGAGTGCGGGGACACCATTACAAGCGTGCACTACATATAGGTCACTACCTATATGTAGCTTCACAATGGTAACTCCGAATATGGCCATGTAACATGTCTAAGATCATGGAATTGCCCCCTCTATGCCATCCTGGCATTGTTGCCACAATTCCATGATCCCAGTGGTCTGTAGCACAGACCCTGGTACTGCCAAACTGCCTTTCCTGGGGTTTCAATGCAGCTGCTGCTGCTGCCAACCCCTCAGACAGGTTTCTGCCCCCCTGGGGTCAAGCCAGGCTTGTCCCAGGATGGCAGAACAAAGGACTTCCTCTGAGAGAGGGTGTTACACCTTCTCCCTTTGGAAAATGGTGCGAAGGCAGGGGAGGAGTAGCCTCCCCCAGCCTCTGGAAATGCTTTCTTGGGCACAGATGTGCCCAATTCTGCATAAGCCAGTCTACACCGGTTCAGGGACCCCTTAGCCCTGCTCTGGCGTGAAACTGGACAAAGGAAAGGGGAGTGACCACTCCCCTGACCTGCACCTCCCCTGGGAGGTGTCCAGAGCTCCTCCAGTGTGCTCCAGACCTCTGCCATCTTGGAAACAGAGGTGCTGCTGGCACACTGGACTGCTCTGAGTGGCCAGTGCCACCAGGTGACGTCAGAGACTCCTTCTGATAGGCTCCTTCAGGTGTTAGTAGCCTATCCTCTCTCCTAAGTAGCCAAACCCTCTTTTCTGGCTATTTAGGGTCTCTGTCTATGGGGAAAATTTAGATAACGAATGCAAGAGCTCATCAGAGTTCCTCTGCATCTCTCTCTTCACCTTCTGCCAAAGAATCGACTACTGACCGCGCTGGAAGCCTGCAACACTGCAACAAAGTAGCAAAGACGACTACTGCAACTCTGTAACGCTGATCCTGCCGCCTTCTCGACTGTTTTCCTGGTGGTGCATGCTGTGGGGGTAGTCTGCCTCCTCTCTGCACTAGAAGCTCCGAAGCAATCTCCCGTGGGTCGACGGAATCTTCCCCCTGCAACCGCAGGCACCAAAAAGCTGCATTACAGGTCCCTTGGGTCTCCTCTCAGCACGACGAGCGAGGTCCCTCGAATCCAGCAACTCTGTCCAAGTGACTCCCACAGTCCAGTGACTCTTCAGTCCAAGTTTGGTGGAGGTAAGTCCTTGCCTCACCTCGCTAGACTGCATTGATGGGAACCGCGACTTTTGCAGCTACTCCGGCCCCTGTGCACTTCCGGCGGAAATCCTTTGTGCACAGCCAAGCCTGGGTCCACAGCACTCTAACCTCCATTGCACGACTTTCTAAGTTGGTCTCCGGCGACGTGGGACTCCTTTGTGTAACTTCGGGTGAGCACCATTTCACGCATCCTCGTAGTGCCTGTTTCTGGCACTTCTCCGGGGGATACCTGCTGCTGAGAGGGCTCTTTGTCTTGCTCGACGTCCCCTCTACCACCTGGTCCAATTTGCAACCTCCTGGTCCCTCCTGGACCACAGCAGCGTCCAAAAACGCTAACCGCACGATTTGCAGCTAGCAAGGCTTGTTGGCGTTTTTTCGGTAGGAAAACACTTCTGCATGACTTTCCACGGTGAGGGGGATTTGTCCACCAAAGGAGAAGTCTCTATCCCTTTTTGTTCCTGCAGAAACCTCAGCTTCTTCTGTCCAGTAGAAGCTTCTTTGCACCCACAGCTGGCATTTCCTGGGCAGCTGCCCATCTCCGACTTGGTTGTGACTTTTGGACTTGGTCCCCTTGTTCCACAGGTACCCTAGATTGGAAATCCACCGTTGTTGCATTGTTGGTTTGTGTCTTTCCTGCATTAATCCTCTATCACGACTTCTTTATCTTTTGGGGAACTTCAGTGCACTTTGCACTCACTTTTCAGGGTCTTGGGGAGGGCTATTTTTCTAACTCTCACTATTTTCTAATAGTCCCAGCGAACCTCTACAAGGTCACATAGGTTTGGGGTCCATTCGTGGTTCGCATTCCACTTTTGGAGTATATGGTTTGTGTTGCCCCTATCCCTATGTGTTCCCATTGCATCCTATTGTGACTATACATTGTTTGCACTGTTTTCTAAGACTATACTGCATATTTTTGGTATTGTGTACATATATCTTGTGTATATTTCCTATCCTCTCACTGAGGGTACACTCTAAGATACTTTGGCATATTGTCATAAAAATAAAGTACCTTTATTTTTAGTATAACTGTGTATTGTGTTTTCTTATGATATTGTGCAAGTGACACTTGTGGTACTGTAGTAGCTTCACACGTCTCCTAGTTCAGCCTAAGCTGCTCTGCTAAGCTACCATTATCTATCAGCCTAAGCTGCTAGACACCCTATACACTAATAAGGGATACCTGGGCCTGGTGCAAGGTGCAAGTACCCCTTGGTACTCACTACAAGCCAGTCCAGCCTCCTACAACAGTCGACTCCTTTCTTCGGATCCTTACCAAACTTAGAGAAAAATAAAACCATATTAGGATCTATAACAGGCGTGGAAGTGATGCTGTGCGGAAGGGAGGGACAGGGACATTCAGAGCGCAATTTATTTCTTGTGGCTTTGTCCAAGGAGTGTCTTAAATGACACGAAACATATTCCGCCACGTGATCAGACGGGAAACATTCAGTGGAGTTTGGATGGTGTATCAAAGTGGGATCAAACATTGGTTCCCCCAAAGCATCAAGAACAGTAAAATCATTAATATATGAAGATGGACTTGACTCAGAATGAGAAATTTTCTGCCTTTTCTCCAAAGGCCCTTGCCAGAGATCGTCAGAACCCTGTATATCATCATCCTCCCCATTATAATATGTCATCATCAGTATCCCTCAACTGAGTTATATTGAGAGGAGAGGGACCCTTTTCCACCGTATTAATCTCCTTACGGGGGGAAGGACCAGCAATCTGGGGAGACTCATCAGCGCACGACATTGCTTGTACTTTAGAAAAGGTGTGCTTTTTATCTTTGACTGGCTCAGAAACATTGGTATTCTGAGAGGACAATTTTTTTAAAGATAATTCCAATTTTTTTGACATATGTAACATAGACGTTGATACAGCCTGCTGCACAGTATTTTGAATAAAAGAATTTAAATCAGCACGAAAATTGTCCATATCAATTTCACTGGAATGATCATCCACTTTTTTAGACATTATCAGATAAGGAAAAGAAATAAATTAGGAAAGCCAGGCAGAAAGCTCACAAATTGAAAAAGAATAAAAATGTATGCTCAAAAATAAATCAGTCAACAAAGGGTTAAAAATACTGGGCTGTGGGCGTGTGGAAAAAAGAAGTGTGAAGAGGAAGACACTCCCCAACCACCAAAAAAGGTCATAAAAAGGCATGGCACGCCCCTCGTTTCTCCGAAGCCGGAACAGATGTCCTCACACCGTCACAGACGCGCTCAGCGATCAGCTGGGGAGCCACGGACTCTCTGATGAAAAGGAGAAGTTTCCGTGGAGACGCGTCCTAGCAGGAAACCGAGCTCTTCTGAGGTAAGCACTGAAATTAAATGCTTACCTCAGGAGAGCGAGGCGGGAGAGCCGAACATTCTGAAGAACGTTCCGCTCAGCCCGTGAAGCGCGAATCAAGCGCTCGTTTAGAAAGGCCGGCAAAATTTGAAATGCGACGCCAAGAAAAAACAATCTATACAATTGAAATAAGTAAAACATTAATGATGATACAATAAATACTAAAAATACTAATATTATAAATAGCACACAACGACAGAAAAATATGAGATGAGGGAATAGAACTTATCTTGACTGCGAGCAGCAAGGAAAGAGGGCTTGTTGTTTGCAGTTAAGATAGTTATTGTGATTGGGCGTTTTCTATTGGTTATTGTTTGTGACTTCATCAATGACATCTCTTCTCCATGTTTCATGGGAGATGTAGTTCTCGTTATTTATGTTATCTTGGCTGCTATTCAAATTAAAGCAAGAAAAGGAAGCATAATAGGAGCCTCCGTTCTTGTAATAACATTTAAAATCATTGCAACAACTATGACCGGTGTCTTTTGGGGAAAGATGATTCAGTACTCCATAAATAGCCTTATCAGTTAGCTCCTCATTACATAAAGAAGCGAACATGCAATAAACTTTTTTTCCATGGACAAATACTAAATACCCTCGTGCGCACTGGAGAGGATACTGGCAAAATTACTCATAAATAAGATCAGCTGAGATAAATACAACAGTTTTTGGAAACGCTATGAACGGCTCAGCGGTTTTAAAATTAGTCGGACCAGAAAGGGCACTTGCAATTCAAACGTAATGTATAGGACGCCTTGCCGTAAACAAGATATCCGTTTCACTGTGCGGACCGGAGAGGGCACCACTCAACGTAACTTGTTATGCGCGAGCACCTTCTGTTTAAAAGGCCAGCGAGGCCGCACACGGAAGGTTGAAGTCTGGCCTCTTCCGGTACGGCCTTAGAGAAATCACGAAGTATGTTTTTAAAAGCTGCCACGATTTGTTGATAATATTAGGAATGCATTTTACGACTCTTACTGTGTTTATTTTTTCAGGGTTTGTCACAACCATTGCTAAAAAATCTTTCAAATAAGACAGAGTGCTGAAAAGTCGGTAACAAATAGTGGAGACCTTAAAGATATGGCGGTTCTTCTTGAACGAGATTGCCCCTGTAAGGCATGGTGATTGATGTCACTGATGACTGTAAGTAATTTGTAAATACAGAATAATATTCTTTTACTGATTATTGCAGCATAGTTAGGTTTATAAAATTAACAAAATATTCTTAATACCTAATTATTTTTCCATTAGGAAGATGATCAATAACCTTAGAAATTATTATCAAAGAAATAAATGTAAGAAATAAATCTGAAATGATAGGTGAGTGATATTTTACCACATAAATACAAAAAAAACATTCTTAAAAACAAAGTCTTTCAAGAGATAAACATCTGAAAATCACAACAAAAATTATTTGTTTGTAGGTGCTATCAGAATAGAGAGATTTCCAGTCCTGATAATGACCCGCTGCTGATTTATATCTGTTTAAAGGGTCGAAACGTCGACATAAATTGAGTGTGGATTGATGTTAAATAATCTAGTGACTTCAGGACTCCTGGATTGAAGGAGCCTTCTGGAAGTTCACGTCCTATTTTTAACCACAGTTTCCTGTATGTATTGTACATAACACTGGCACCTTTCGCATCACAATATTCACCTTCACTGTGTTGTTATCCTTAGGAGCACCTATTACTTAATAATAATCATAAGAAATTTGTGATTAAATTATAAGATTGAAGTGGATGATTTGATAAAGAAATAATATATGAATTAACTGAAGGATACCGGATTGAATATATGTGGTTCCTTTGTTTGAGAAATTAATCTTGCCGTGGAAGTCAAGGCATACACTTCCCCCCTTATTTGGACCAGTTAATATTCTTAATGTTCATCCACCCAGGTCTAAGGGTTATTGGGTCTGCCTCATTTTTGTGAAATAATCAGTTTTCGAAGGGGCCAACTCACCTCAGGTGAGATTTGTACCCTTTTCCTTATAGGAACGATTTCAGGGAAGGATTGGAGGGGTCCCTGGACCATTATGAATACTAGAATGACCCATCTTTGGAATGGGCACAGGAACTGGACGAGGCCAGTGGACTGGACACTTCTCCAGATGCTGGCATTCTGTCTCCTCCTAATGTGGCTACAGCTCAGGGAGCAACTTATGCTATCGTTTTCAGTAGGGTGGCTGATGTCCTTGGCCTTGAACTATCTACTGAAGAGGTCAGGTCCAACCTCCTGACGAAGTTGCTTCAGATAGGGTCTTCCACATCTGAGCCCCTTTTGCCATTCAATGAAGCCCTCAGCGATGTCCTTGTGGTACGTGGTCCAACCCAGCACATGGGCTCCTGCGAACAGGACTATCGCAGACTGCCATCAGCCTGCATCGAACGACCTTAAAGTCCTAGCTCAAGATACCACTCCTGAGAGTCTTACCATCCAGTCTTCCTCTTCCTCGAGCTCATTCCCTTCCTCACCCCCGGATAGGGAATCTAAAAAGGCTGTAACAATTTGGGAAGAAGATGTTTTCTTTCTCCAGTCTTGCACTGCGGTCCGTGGACACTGCATGCCTTTTGGCCCGCTATACCCACTCTATGGGATAAGCCTGCGCAAATTCTGCCACACATACCGGAGGAGGCCCGTCCTATCGTCTCCCAAGATTTCAACTATGGGAGAGATGCAGAGAAGTTCACAATCCAATGTGGGCTGGACACAAACAACTTTCTGAGCAGATCGGTTGCTATGACAGTGGCCTTGAGACGCCACGCCTGGTTGCGTACTTCTGGTTTCTTGGGGGATCTACAAGAGTCTCTAATGAACATGCCCTTTGCTCCCGTCTCTTTGGAGACAAGGCGGACTCGGCCTTGGAGAGATTAAAGGACTGAGTCCCTTGTCCTTTCCGCCGACCTTCGCCCCCAACAGTATGCCTTTCACCCCTTTCTTGGCCTTGGAAGGGGCTCCCTGTCATGTCCCCTCCCAGCCACCATGGCACCCATGCTGTCCAGCCGCTGCGTGGCCGGGGATGCGGAATACCGTGTGAGACAGGGACCAGAGGTCTTCCCAGTTCACCCCTGCCCCCGCTGCAGCCTCCATACCCTCCTAGTCCGTCCACTGACTCCGATCCAGTTGGCAGCGGGATTCGCCATTACCTGCCCCACTGAGAATCCATCAGTATGGACAGGTGGGTTTTGCATATAGTTTGAAAGGGCTATTCCCTCCCTTTTGAATGTGCCCCGCCAGCCATGCCTCCATCAATCAGCCAACTCCTGGAGGATCATTTGGCATTTCTCCATCAGGAAGTCGCGGCTCTCTTGGCCAAGCTACAGAGAAGGTCCCTGTGCCAGAAGTAGGTTGTGGTTGTTATTGCCGCTACTTTCTGGTGCATTAAAAGGACAAGGGCTTACGTCCTTTCATAGACCTGAACTACTTCCTCAAGAAGGAGATATTCAAAATGCTCACCCTGGCTCAGGTCCTGTCTGCCTTAGACCCAGGAGACTGGATTGTACCGTTGTACTTGCAGGACACTTATTTCAATATTCCAATCCTGCCTGCCCACAGATGTTACCTGCGATTTGTGGTAGGTCACAAACACTATCAGTTCACCGTGCTCCCCTTCTGCCTTACCAACGACCCTCGGGTGTTCACGAAAGTGATGGTGGGGGTTGCAGCCATCTGCACAGGCTAGGGGTCTCGGTCTTTCCCTACCTCGACGACTGGTTGTTGAAGGCGGACTCACCCCAGGAAGTTGTCTCCCACCTTTAGACTACGGCAAGCCTCCTGCACACGCTGGGGTTCACTATGAACATGCCAAAGACACACCTGACTACCTCTCAGAGGCTCCCTTTCATCGGAGCAGTTCAGGACACAGTGCAGCTTTGTCCTTATCCTCCCCAAAAGTGAGTCCAAGATATTCAGGCTATGATTCAAACCTTTCATCCTATGTCTTGGGTTTCAGGGAGACTGACTCTGATGCTGCTGGGGCTCATGGCCTCCTGCATCCTGCAGCCTGCAGCCTCCTACACATGCCAGATGTCATACGCGGGCTCTGCAGTGTGACTTGAAGTTCCAGTGTGAGCAGCATCAGGCAAATCTCTCCGACATGGTCCAGATCTTGGAGGGGACTGCGAAAGACCTGCAGTGGTGGCTTTCGAATCTGCATTGAGTCCACAGCAGTTACCTCTCCCTTCCACAGTCAGATCTATCCATAGTGACAGATGTTTTGCTTCTGGGTTGAAGTGGCCACATGGGAGAGGCATAGATCACAGAGGCCTCTGGTCTCCGGCGGAGTCTGGGTTCCATATCAATCTTTTGTCTGTGCGCCCTGGTAAAGTGGTGTTGCGCACTAAGACTTCCTTCCTTGCCAAGGTTGTTACGCCTGTTCATGTAGGCCAACCCATAGCCTTGCCTACTTTTTACACACCCCATATACTTCACATGAGGAGGAACGACTCCAGCGTCTGGACCCAAAAAGAGCGTTGCCGTTCTATCTTAATTGTACCAAAGATTTCCGGGTGGACGATGAACTCTTTGTCAGGTATGTGGGTGAAAAGAAAGGAAATGTGATGCAAAAAAGTACCATCTCTCGATGGGTACTTCTTTGCATCAAGATGTGCTACGCTTTGGCCAAGAAGCAACCCCCCTGAGGGCTTGCATGCTCATTCCACCAGAGCGACTGCCACTTCCAATGCGTTAGCATGCAGAGTTCCTGTCCTGGATATCTGCCAGGCAGCTACGTGGGCATCCCTGCCCACGTCCGCTACACACTACTGCCCGGACGGTTAAGTCCGTTGGGGAGCTACTTTGGTCGTTCTGCCCTACAGGACTTTCTAGTATGATCGTGGCTCACAGCCCACCTCCGAGGATAGCATAACTTGTGTATCTATTCTAATGTAAGGAATCTGAAACTAGCAGCCTCTATCAGATGTGCAAGTTACTTACCTTCGGCAACTAAATATCTGGTAGAGAAGTATTCTAGTTGCAGATTCCTCACTGACCCACCCATCCTCCCAGCTTGCGAACTGATTTCTAGGGACAGGGATTCCCCCTTCAGGTCCTTATCTCTGACGCACCAATCTCAGTGTTCTTAGCGGCTCTGCGCTTTGGCGTGGAAAGTGGTTAAAAGAAACTGACGTCACTGTGCTGAGGCGGCGTCTATGTACTACTCCCAAAGTCATCACGGCGACCAAGCACCCGCAGAATCGACTGAAACCTCCTACCCACACTCACTGGTATTGCTCGAAGAAAAAAATCTAAGGATACAGTCTGACGCCTGGGGACAAATTGTAAGGTAGGAAATATGCAACTAGAATATGTCTCTACCAGATACTTGTACTTTTTTTGTCATGCCATTAATTTGAAAGTAGCGCACACTCAGTATTCTATCTGTCTATGTCTTTGTATAGCTTTCTTGTAATCGTATTTTACTGTTCGATATTTGGGACCTCCCAGGACAGTCCCAGTCTGTGACATACTTCTTAGTGCAGCTTTTCTTCAAGTTGTATGCGCTATATTCTTGTCCGTAAAGCCTTGGAGTTTTGCTCAGTTCATTTCTCACAGACCAAGTATGCTTTTCTTGTTCCAGTCTGTGGTGGCCCCACAGATATAACTGTCTAAGGTAAATGTGGGTAGCCTAGGATCCTTGTGGGAGTGATTGTAATACCCCTGGTTTAAAGTCACAGCTTCTTTCAAAACCGAAAGACCAAGATCAACATTGTACTGGGTGACCTTAGTAGATTAGTTGCACTGTGGAGTGAATTTTTGCATACGGACATGAAGGAGGCACAGAACCTACATGCTGAGTCCATTGTGTGGTGGCAGGAATATCACTGAGAATGTTAAAATTTCCCAAGCCACCTGCTGGTTGGTCGTACCTCTCCGCTTGCTGTAACGATGGTCAAGCATCTTGTAGGAGCCTGGACTGGCTTGTAGTGAGTACCAAGGGGTACTTGCACCTTGCACCAGGCCCAGTTATCCCTTATTAGTGTATAGGGTGTCTAGCAGCATAGGCTGATAGATAATGGTAGCTTAGCAGAGCAGCTTAGGCTGAACTAGGAGACGAGTGAAGCTCCTACAGTACCACTAGTGTCACTTGCACAATATCATAAGAAAACACAATACACAGATATACTAAAAATAAAGGTACTTTATTTTTATGACAATATGCCAAAGTATCTCAGAGTGTACCCTCAGTATGAGGATAGCAAATATACACAAGTTATATGTACACAATACCAAAAATATGCAGTATAGTCTTAGAAAACAGTGCAAACAATGTATAGTTACAATAGGATGCAATGGGGACACATAGGGATAGGGGCAACACAAACCATATACTCCAAAAGTGGAATGCGAACCACGAATGGACCCCAAACCTATGTGACCTTGTAGAGGGTCACTGGGACTATTAGAAAATAGTAAGGGTTAGAAAAATAGCCCACCCCAAGACCCTGAAAAGTGAGTGCAAAGTGCACTAAAGTTCCCCAGAAGACAAAGAAGTCTGGACTGGCTTGTAGTGAGTACCAAGGGGTACTTGCACCTTGCACCAGGCCCAGTTATCCCTTATTAGTGTATAGGGTGTCTAGCAGCTTAGGCTGATAGATAATGGTAGCTTAGCAGAGCAGCTTAGGCTGAACTAGGAGACGTGTGAAGCTACTACAGTACCACTTAGTGTCATATGCACAATATCATAAGAAAACACAATACACAGTTATACTAAAAATAAAGGTACTTTATTTTTATGACAATATGCCAAAGTATCTTAGAGTGTAACCTCAGTGAGCGGATAGGAAATATACACAAGATATATATACACAATAGCAAAAATATGCAGTATAGTTTTAGAAAACAGTGCAAACAATGTATAGTTACAATAGGATGCAATGGGGAAACATAGGGATAGGGGCAACACAAACCATATACTCCAAAAGTGGAATGCGAACCACGAATGGACCCCAAACCTATGTGACCTTGTAGAGGGTCGCTGGGACTATTAGAAAATAGTGAGAGTTAGAAAAATAACCCTCCCCAAGACCCTGAAAAGTGAGTACAAAGTGCACTAAAGTTCCCCTAAGGACAAAGAAGTCGTGTTAGAGGAATAATGCAGGAAAGACACAAACCAGCAATGCAACAACGATGGATTTCCAATCTAGGGTACCTGTGGAACAAGGGGACCAAGTCCAAAAGTCACAAGCAAATCGGAGATGGGCAGATGCCCAGGAAATGCCAGCTGTGGGTGCAAAGAAGCTTCTACTGGACAGAAGAAGCTGAGGTTTCTGCAGGAACGCAAAGGGCTAGAGACTTCCCCTTTGGAGGACGATCCCTGTTGCTGTGGAGAGTTGTGCAGAAGTGTTTTCCTGCCGAAAGACTGCCAACAAGCCTTGCTAGCTGCAAATCGTGCGGTAAGGATTTTTGGATGCTGCTGTGGCCCAGGAGGGACCAGGATGTAATAAATTGCGTCAGAGGAGAGAGGGGACGTCGAGCAAGACAAGGAGCCCTCTCAGCAGCAGGTAGCACCCAGAGAAGTGCCAGAAACAGGCACTACTAGGATGCATAAAATGGTGCTCACCCGAAGTTACACAAAGGGGTCCCACGTCGCCGGAGACCAACTTAGAAAGTCGTGCAATGCAGGTTAGAGTGCCGTGGACCCAGGCTTGGCTGTGCAAAAAGGATTTCCGCAGGAAGTGCACAGGAGACGGAGTAGTTGCAAAAGACGCGGTTTCCAACAATGCAGTCTGGCGTGGGGAGGCAAGGACTTACCTCCACCAAACTTGGACTGAAGAGTCACTGGACTGTGGGAGTCACTTGGACAGAGTTGCTGGATTCAAGGGACCTCGCTCGTCGTGCTGAGAGGAGACCCAAGGGAAAGGTAATGCAGCTTTTTGATGCCTGCGGTTGCAGGGGGAAGATTCCGTCGACCCACGGGAGATTTCTTCGGAGCTTCTAGTGCAGAGAGGAGGCAGACTACCCCAACAGCATGCAAAACAGTCGAGAAGGCGGCAGGATCAGCGTTACAGAGTTGCAGTAGTCGTCTTTGCTACTTTGTTGCAGTTTTGCAGGCTTCCAGCGCGGTCAGCAGTCGATTCCTTGGCAGAAGGTGAAGAGAGAGATGCAGAGGAACTCTGATGAGCTCTTGCATTCGTTATCTAAAGTTTCCCCAGAGACAGAGACCCTAAATAGCCAGAAAAGAGGGTTTGGCTACCTAGGAGAGAGGATAGGCTAGCAACACCTGAAGAAGCCTATCAGAAGGAGTCTCTGACGTCACCTGGTGGCACTAGCCACTCAGAGCAGTCCAGTGTGCCAGCAGCACCTCTGTTTCCAAGATGGCAGAGGTCTGGAGCACACTGGAGGAGCTCTGGACACCTCCCAGGGGAGGTGCAGGTCAGGGGAGTGGTCACTCCCCTTTCCTTTGTCCAGTTTCGCGCCAGAGCAGGGCTAAGGGGTCCCTGAACCGGTGTAGACTGGCTTATGCAGAAATGGGCACATCTGTGCCCATGAAAGCATTTCCAGAGGCTGGGGGAGGCTACTCCTCCCCTGCCTCCACACCATTTTCCAAAGGGAGAGGGTGTAACACCCTCTCTCAGAGGAAGTCCTTTGTTCTGCCATCCTGGGACAAGCCTGGCTTGACCCCAGGGGGGCAGAAACCTGTCTGAGGGGTTGGCAGCAGCAGCAGCTGCAGTGAAACCCCTGAAAAGGCAGTTTGGCAGTACAAGGGTCTGTGCTACAGACCACTGGGATCATGGGATTGTGCCAACAATGCCAAGATGGCATAGAGGGGGCAATTCCATGATCTTAGACATGTTACATGGCCATATTCGGAGTTACCATTGTGAAGCTACACATAGGTATTGACCTATGTGCAGTGCACGCGTGTAATGGTGTCCCCGCACTCACAAAGTCCGGGGAATTTGCCCTGAACAATGTGGGGGCACCTTGGCTAGTGCCAGGGTGCCCACACACTAAGTAACTTTGCACCTAACCTTTACCAGGTAAAGGTTAGACATATAGGTGACTTATAAGTTACTTAAGTGCAGTGAAAATGGCTGTGAAATAATGTGTGCATTATTTCACTCAGGCTGCAGTGGCAGGCCTGTGTAAGAATTGTCAGAGCTCCCTATGGGTGGCAAAAGAAATGCTGCAGCCCATAGGGATCTCCTGGAACCCCAATACCCTGGGTACCTTAGTACCATATACTAGGGAATTATAAGGGTGTTCCAGTATGCCAATGTGAATTGGTAAAATTGGTCACTAGCCTGTTAGTGACAATTTGGAAAGAAATGAGAGAGCATAACCACTGAGGTTCTGGTTAGCAGAGCCTCAGTGAGACAGTTAGGCATCACACAGGGAACACATACCTATAGGTCACAAACTTATGAGCACTGGGGTCCTGACTAGCAGGGTCCCAGTGACACATAACAAACATACTGAAAACATAGTGTTTTCACTATGAGCACTGGGCCCTGGCTAGCAGGATACCAGTGAGACAGTGAAAACACCCTGACATACACTCACAACCAGGCCAAAAGTGGGGGTAACAAGGCTAGAAAGAGGCTACTTTCTCACACAACCCCCCCCCCCCCAAACGAAGGACAATAAGACTAACCTTGGCCAGTTGAGACTTTATTGTCTAAGTGGTGATAAGTAGAGAGTAGCTCTGCAATAGACTGGTTACTCCCTTTATCATCCACTATATGATTACTTCCCTGCGGGGATGTAAACCATCCTGTTTGAAGTTTTTTAGCTAAGCAACAATGTAAAGCTGTATTTTCAGAGTTTCTATCAGTAAGTTTTAGTTTAGAGCAGTGGGAATTGTCCACTGAACCTATTTGTAGTGATGGAAATGCCAGGGATGCTGTCTCAGAAAAGCCATAGCTGGGCAAAAAAATTGTCCATATGGCTGGAAGAGAGAACAGGGATGCTGTTTCTCTTGATTTGGAGCAGGGCAGGGATGCTGTCCTATGAGCTCCACACTAGGGCAGGGATGCTGTCCTAAGTGTTGTGAGGCAGTGCAGGGTTTCTGCACTAAAGTTTCTCTGGGAGGGTTGGAGGGATGCTCCATGTTAATTAAAATGGTGCTCTTTTTCTCACCAATGTTAGTTATCCCACAGAGAGGTACTTCTACCTCAGGGATTACAGTTTTGCCAACTGATGATTCCCTTGGAACAGGTGCCACCCCAGGAGAGGTTTCTCCCACCACAGGAATGGTATCCTGAATGGTAGGGTGGTTAGGGGATACTGTGATACCTCTTTTACCTGTTGTTGGAGAGGGATCCTGAGTTTTCAGGCCTTCTCTCCTTTGCTTTTTCATTTCAGTAGAAATGAGAGGGAACAATTCCTCTGGGATGCCCAGCATGGCTGCATGGGCATAAAACTCTACATCAGCCCAACCTGAGGCCTCTAGGTCATTACCTAAGAGACAGTCTACAGGTAAGCTAGGTGATACTACCCCCTGCTTAGGGCCAGTAACTCCACCCCAACTAAACTGAATTATAGCTAAGGGAAGAAACTTAGTGGAGTTATGGACATCAATAATTTTATACTGTTGTCCAATGATGTGTTGTTCAGGAGCCACTAGGTTTTCAGTCACCAAAGTGATACTGGCACCTGTGTCCCTGTAGGCCAAGGCCTCAACACCATTTATTGAAACTGTCTGCCTGCACTTATCCATTGTAAGGGGACAAGCAGCCAGTGTGGCAAGGCCAATGCCACTAGGTGTGACAGAAACTGTCTTGGGACTAACTACCCCAGTTTCTACTATGGACCCATAAGTGAACCCAACTACACCCTTAACTTGACTGTTGCCAGTAGTCCCACCACTAGTACCACTACTGCTAGGGGCACTAGAGCTTGATGTATTAGTGGTGGTAGGCTCAGGGGGTTTACCTGGACAGGACTTATCCCCTGGCCTTAGGCCTCTGTTTTACACACAAAGCACCAAGGCTTTTTAAATTGTGTAGGTTGAGAAGAAGAGGAAGAATTTGTTTTATCCCCACCCCCTGAAGAGTGTTTAAGATTTGAAGTGGGATCTTTGGTTTTACCCTTATCCCCATGTTTATCTTGAGATTTTTCACCATCTTTCTTCTTATTGTTCTCTTTGTCACCCCCTGTATGAACTTTTCTGTTCACCCTTGTTCTGACCCATTTGTCTGCCTTCTTTCCCACTTCTTGGGGAGAGGTCAGATCAGAGTCCACCAAGTACTGGTGCAACAAATCAGACACACAATTATTAAGAATATGCTCTCTCAGGATCAAGTTATACAGGCTGTCATAATCAGTAACTTTACTGCCATGTAACCACCCCTCCAAGGCTTTCACTGAATGGTCAATGTACTCAACCCAGTCTTGTGAAGACTCCTTTTTGGTCTCTCTGAACTTTATCCTGTATTGTTCAGTGGTTAAGCCATAACCATCCAGGAGTGCATTCTTAAGAACTTTGTAATCATTGGTTTCACTTTCTTTCACAGTAAGGAGCCTATCCCTACCTTTTCCACTAAATGATAGCCATAGGATAGCAGATCACTGCCTTTGAGGGACATCCTGTACAACACAGGCCCTCTCAAGTGCAGCAAACCACTTGTTAATGTCATCCCCCTCCTTATAAGGGGGAAATATCTTGTGCAGATTCCTGGAATCATGCTCTTTTGCAGGATGACTATGGGGAATACTGCTGCTGCCACCATGGGTTTCTAAACTCAATTTCTGTCTCTCCTTCTCTACTTCTAAGGTCTGTCTTTCCAAATCCAGCTGTTGCTTCTTGAACTTCAGTCTGGTTTGTTCCACTCTCAATCTATTGAGCTCCCTTTCTAACAATCTGTCTTCAGGGTGGGTGGGAGGGACATTCCTAGACACAGAAGTATGGTGAGAATTGACAGAAGGAGACCTGTCCCTTACAGAGGGCACCCTAACAGCTTGGCTAACAGAAACATCACTTCTACTGTGGTGAGAAAAAATGCTCTTGCTATGATGTGAGACAACACTATCTGTATGGTGTGACTCTACATCCGTACCAACTATGCTAGACTGTCTAGTAATGGGCAGGCTTAGAAGTTTCTTTCCTGAATCTTTTCCTGGGGGAGTCCCTGGATCAGATTGGGAACCATTGGCTACTTTTTCAACAGATGGGGCCCTTTTGGCCTTATCTTGTTCTCTAAGCATGTTAAGCAACAATTCCAAGGAAGGATTCTTCCCTACACTCAAACCTCTTTCTATGCAGAGACTCCTTGCTCCTTTCCAGCTAAGGTGATCATATGCAATTTTGGACAGATCAACATTTTGGCCTGTGCCAGACATTTTTTTGAAAGAGTTTAAGTGATAGAAAAAGAGAAAAACACTTTTTAATCTTTTAACAACTCTTTAGAAAGTTTAGAAGTACTTTTCAGCACTTAGAAAAGAGTAAAAAGAGAAAATGCAAAACTTTTTAGTTATGTGTACACACACTGAACTTGTTTTGTATATTTTTCTCTTATGAAAAGTACAACGACAAGAGTGGTAAGTAGTCTCAAAGGACTTATCCCACCGCTGCACAACCAATGTAGGAGGCTGGACTGGCTTGTAGTGAGTACCAAGGGGTACTTGCACCTTGCACCAGGCCCAGTTATCCCTTATTAGTGTATAGGGTGTCTAGCAGCATAGGCTGATAGATAATGGTAGCTTAGCAGAGCAGCTTAGGCTGAACTAGGAGACGAGTGAAGCTCCTACAGTACCACTAGTGTCACTTGAACAATATCATAAGAAAACACAATACACAGATATACTAAAAATAAAGGTACTTTATTTTTATGACAATATGCCAAAGTATCTCAGAGTGTACCCTCAGTATGAGGATAGCAAATATACACAAGTTATATGTACACAATACCAAAAATATGCAGTATAGTCTTAGAAAACAGTGCAAACAATGTATAGTTACAATAGGATGCAATGGGGACACATAGGGATAGGGGCAACACAAATCATATACTCCAAAAGTGGAATGCGAACCACGAATGGACCCCAAACCTATGTGACCTTGTAGAGGGTCGCTGGGACTATTAGAAAATAGTAAGGGTTAGAAAAATAGCCCACCCCAAGATCCTGAAAAGTGAGTGCAAAGTGCACTAAAGTTCCCGAGAAGACAAAGAAGTCGTGATAGGGGAATAATGCAGGCAAGACACAAACCAGCAATGCAACAACGATGGATTTCCAATCTAGGGTACCTGTGAAACAAGGGGACCAAGTCCAAAAGTCACAAGCAAATCGGAGATGGGCAGATGCCCAGGAAATGCCAGCTGTGGGTGCAAAGAAGCTTCTACTGGACAGAAGAAGCTGAGGTTTCTGCAGGAACACAAAGGGCTAGAGACTTCGCCTTTGGAGGACGGATCTCTCTCGCCATGGAGAGTCATGCAGAAGTGTTTTCCCGCCAAAAGACTGCCAACAAGCCTTGCTAGCTGCAAATAGTGCGGTAAGCGTTTTTGGATGCTGCTGTGGCCCAGGAGGGACCAGGATGTCACAAATTGCGTCAGGATAGAGAGGGGACGTCGATCAAGACAAGGAGCCCTCTCAGCAGCAGGTAGCACCCAGAGAAGTGCCAGAAACAGGCACTACGAGGATGCGTGAAATAGTGCTCACCCGAAGTTACACAAAGGGGTCCCACGTCGCCGGAGACCAACTTAGAAAGTCGTGCAATGCAGGTTAGAGTGCCGTGGACCCAGGCTTGGCTGTGCACAAAGGATTTCCGCCGGAAGTGCACAGGAGCCGGAGTAGTTGCAAAAGATGCAGTTTCCAACAATGCAGTCTGGCATGGGGAGGCAAGGACTTACCTCCACCAAACTTGGACTGAAGAGTCACTGGACTGTGGGAGTCACTTGGACAGAGTTGCTGGATTCAAGGGACCTCGCTCATTGTGCTGAGAGGAGACCCAAGGGACCGGTAATGCAGCTTTTTGGTGCCTGCAGTTGCAGGGGGAAGATTACGTCGACCCACGGGAGATTTCTTCGGAGCTTCTAGTGCAGAGAGGAGGTAGACTACCCCCACAGCATGCACCACCAGAAAAACAGTCGAGAAGGCGGCAGGATCAGCGTTACAGAGTTGCAGTAGTCGTCTTTGCTACTATGTTGCAGGTTTGCAGGCTTCCAGCGCGGTCAGCAGTCGATTCCTTGGCAGAAGGTGAAGAGAGAGATGCAGAGGAACTCGGATGAGCTCTTGCATTCGTTATCTAAAGTTTCCCCAGAGACAGAGACCCTAAATAGCCAGAAAAGAGGGTTTGGCTACCCAGGAGAGAGGATAGGCTAGCAACACCTGAAGGAGCCTATCAGAAGGAGTCTCTGACGTCACCTGGTGGCACTGGCCACTCAGAGCAGTCCAGTGTGCCAGCAGCACGTCTGTTTCCAAGATGGCAGAGGTCTGGAGCACACTGGAGGAGCTCTGGACACCTCCCAGGGGAGGTGCAGGTCAGGGGAGTGGTCACTCCCCTTTCCTTTGTCCAGTTTCGCGCCAGAGCAGGGCTAAGGGGTCCCCTGAACCGGTGTAGACTGGCTTATGCAGAATTGGGCACATCTGTGCCCAACAAAGCATTTCCAGAGGCTGGGGGATGCTACTCCTCCCCTGCCTTCACACCATTTTCCAAAGGGAGAGGGTGTAACACCCTCTCTCAGAGGAAGTCCTTTGTTCTGCCATCCTGGGCCAGGCCTGGCTGGACCCCAGGAGGGCAGATGCCTGTCTGAGGGGTTGGCAGCAGCAGCAGCTGCAGTGAAACCCCAGGAAGGGCAGTTTGGCAGTACCAGGGTCTGTGCTACAGACCACTGGGATCATGGGATTGTGCCAACTATGCCAGGATGGCATAGAGGGGGCAATTCCATGATCATAGACATGTTACATGGCCATATTCGGAGTTACCATTGTGAAGCTACATATAGGTAGTGACCTATATGTAGTGCACGCGTGTAATGGTGTCCCCGCACTCACAAAGTTCAGGGAATTGGCCCTGAACAATGTGGGGGCACCTTGGCTAGTGCCAGGGTGCCCTCACACTAAGTAACTTTGCACCTAACCTTTACCAGGTAAAGGTTAGACATATAGGTGACTTATAAGTTACTTAAATGCAGTGAAAAATGGCTGTGAAATAACGTGGACGTTATTTCACTCAGGCTGCAGTGGCAGGCCTGTGTAAGAATTGTCAGAGCTCCCTATGGGTGGCAAAAGAAATGCTGCAGCCCATAGGGATCTCCTGGAACCCCAATACCCTGGGTACCTCAGTACCATATACTAGGGAATTATAAGGGTGTTCCAGTAAGCCAATGTAAATTGGTAAAATTGGTCACTAGCCTGTTAGTGACAATTTTGAAAGAAATGAGAGAGCATAACCACTGAGGTTCTGGTTAGCAGAGCCTCAGTGAGACAGTTAGGCACCACACAGGGAACACATACATATAGGCCACAAACTTATGAGCACTGGGGTCCTGACTAGCAGGGTCCCAGTGACACATAACAAACATACTGAAAACATAGGGTTTTCACTATGAGCACTGGGCCCTGGCTAGCAGGATCCCAGTGAGACAGTGAAAACACCCTGACATACACTCACAAACAGGCCAAAAGTGGGGGTAACAAGGCTAGAAAGAGGCTACTTTCTCACACAACGCCCCCCCAAACGAAGGACAATAAGGCTAACCTTGGCCAGTTGAGACTTTATTGTCTAAGTGGTGATAAGTAGAGAGTAGCTCTGCAATAGACTGGTTACTCCCTTTATCATCCACTATATGATTACTTCCCTGTGGGGATGTAAACCACCCTGTTTGAAGTTTTTTAGCTAAGCCACAATGTGAAGATGTATTTTCAGAGTTTCTATCAGTAAGTTTTAGTTTAGAGTAGTGGGAATTGTCCACTGAACCTATTTGTAGTGATTGAAATGCTAGACAGGGATGCTGTCTCAGAAAAGCCATGGCTGGGCAAAAACGTTGTCAATATGGCTGGAAGAGAGAACAGGGATGCTGTTTCTCTTGAGTTGGAGCAGGGCAGGGATGCTATCCTATTAGCTCCACACTAGGGCAGGGATGCTGTCCTAAGTGTCGTGAGGCAGTGCAGGGTTTCTGCACTAAAGTTTGTCTGGGAGGGTTGGAGGGATGCTCCATGTTAACTAAAATGGTGCTCTTTTTCTCACCAATGTTAGTTATCCCACAGAGAGGTACTTCTACCTCAGGGAGTCCAGCTTTGCCAGCTGATGATTCCCTTGGAACAGGTGCCACCCCAGGAGAGGTTTCTCCCACCACAGGAATGATATCCTGAATGGTAGGGTGGTCAGGGGATACTGTGATACCCTTTTTACCTGTTGATGGAGAGGGATCCTGAGTTTTCAGGCCTTCTCTCCTTTGCTTTTTCATTTCAGTAGAAATGAGAGGGAACAACTCCTCTGGGATGCCCAGCATGGCTGCATGGGCATAAAACTCTACATCAGCCCAACCTGAGGCCTCTAGGTCATTACCTAAGAGACAGTCTACAGGTAAGCTAGGTGATACCACCACCTGCTTAGGGCCAGTAACTCCACCCCAACTAAACTGAATTATAGCTAAGGGGAGAAACTTAGTGGAGTTATGGACATCAATAATCTTATACTGTTGTCCAATGATGTGTTGATCAGGATGCACTAGGTTTTCAGTCACCAAAGTGATACTGGCACCTGTGTCCCTGTAGGCCAAGGCCTCAACACCATTTATTGAAACTGTCTGCCTGTACTTATCCATTGTAAGGGGACAAGCAGCCAGTGTGGCAAGGCCAATGCCACTAGGTGTGACAGAAACTGTCTTGGGACTGACTACCCCAGTTTCTACAGTACTATGGACCCAAAAGTGAACCCAACTACACCCTTAACTTGACTGTTGCCAGCAGTCCCACCACTAGTACCACTACTGCTAGGGGCACTAGAGCTTGATGTATTAGTGGTGGTAGGCTCAGGGGGTTTACCTGGACAGGACTTATCCCCTGGCCTATGGCCTCTATTTTTACACACAAAGCACCAAGGCTTTTTAAACTGTGTAGGTTGAGAAGAAGAGGAAGAATTTGGTTTATCTCCACCCCCTGAAGAGTGTTTAAGATTTGAAGTGGGATCTTTGGTTTTACCCTTGTCCCCATGCTTATCTTGAGATTTTTCACCATCTTTCTTCTTAGTGTTCTCTTTGTCACCCCCTGTATGAACTTTTCTGTTCACCCTTGTTCTGACCCATTTGTCTGCCTTCTTTCCCAATTCTTGGGGAGAGGTCAGATCAGAGTCCACCAAGTACTGGTGCAACAAATCAGACACACAATTATTAAGAATATGCTCTCTCAGGATCAAGTTATACAGGCTGTCATAATCAGTAACTTTACTGCCATGTAACCACCCCTCCAAGGCCTTCACTGAATGGTCAATGAAATCAACCCAGTCTTGTGAAGACTCCTTTTTGGTCTCTCAGAACTTTATCCTGTATTGTTCAGTGGTTAAGCCATAACCATCCAGGAGTGCATTCTTAAGAACTTTGTAATCATTAGCTTCATTTTCTTTAACAGTAAGGAGCCTATCCCTACCTTTTCCACTAAATGATAGCCATAGGATAGCAGCCCACTGCCTTTGAGGGACATCCTGTACAACACAGGCCCTCTCAAGTGCAGCAAACCACTTGTTAATGTCATCCCCCTCCTTATAAGGGGGAACTATCTTGTGCAGATTCCTGGAATCATGCTCTTTTGCAGGATGACTATGGGGAATACTGCTGCTGCCACCATGGGTTTCTAAACCCAGTTTCTGTCTCTCCTTCTCTACTTCTAAAGTCTGTCTATCCAAATCCAGCTGTTGCTTCTTGAGCTTCAGTCTGGTTTGTTCCACTCTCAATCTATTGAGCTCCCTTTCTAACAATCTGTCATCAGGGTGGGTGGGAGGGACATGCCTTGAAACAGAAGTATGGTGAGAATGGACAGAGGGAGACCTGTCCCTTACAGAGGGCACCCTAACAGCTTGGCTAACAGAAACATCAGTACCACTGTGGTGAGAATAAATGCTTTTGCTATGATGTGAGACAACACTATTTGTATGGTGTGACTCCACATCATTACCAACTATGCTAGACTGTCTAGTAATGGGCAGGCTAGGAAGTTTCTTTCCTGAATCTTTTCCTGGGGGAGTCCCTGGATCAGATTGGGAACCATTAGCTATTTTTTCAACAGATGGGGCACTTCTTGCCTTATCTTGTTCTCTAAGCATGTTAAGTAACAATTCCAAGGAAGGATTCTTCCCTACACTCAAACCTCTCTCTATGCAGAGACTCCTTGCTCCTTTCCAGCTAAGGTGATCATATGCAAGTTTGGACAGATCAACATTTTGGCCTGTGCCAGACATTTTTAGAGAGAGTTAAAGTGATAGAAAAAGATAAAAAAGTTTGTCAGAGCTTTCAGAAAGACAGAGAAAAAACTTTTAAAACTTTTTAGAACTTTTTAGAAAGTTAGAAGTACTTTTCAGCACTTAGAAAAGAGTGAAAAGAGGAAATGCAAAACTTTTTGGCTATGTGTATATACACTGACCTTGTTTTGTATATTTTTCTCTTATGAAAAGTACAATGACAAGAGTGGTAAGTAGTCTCAAAGCACTTATCCCACCGCTGCACAACCAATGTAGGAGGCTGGACTGGCTTGTAGTGAGTACCAAGGGGTACTTGCACCTTGCACCAGGCCTAGTTATCCCTTATTAGTGTATAGGGTGTCTAGCAGCTTAGGCTGATAGATAATGGTAGCTTAGCAGAGCAGCTTAGGCTGAACTAGGAGACGTGTGAAGCTACTACAGTACCACTTAGTGTCATATGCACAATATCATAAGAAAACACAATACACAGTTATACTAAAAATAAAGGTACTTTATTTTTATGACAATATGCCAAAGTATCTTAGAGTGTACCCTCAGTGAGAGGATAGGAAATATACACAAGATATATATACACAATAGCAAAAATATGCAGTATAGTCTTAGAAAACAGTGCAAACAATGTATAGTTACAATAGGATGCAATGGGGAAACACAAACCATATACTCCAAAAGTGGAATGCGAACCACGAATGGACCCCAAACCTATGTGACCTTGTAGAGGGTCGCTGGGACTATTAGAAAATAGTGAGAGTTAGAAAAATAACCCTCCCCAAGACCCTGAAAAGTGAGTGCAAAGTGCACTAAAGTTCCCCTAAGGACAAAGAAGTCGTGTTAGTGGAATAATGCAGGAAAGACACAAACCAACAATGCAACAACTGTGGATTTCCAATCTAGGGTACCTGTGGAACAAGGGGACCAAGGTCAAAAGTCACAAGTAAGTCGGAGATGGGCATATGCCCAGGAAATGCCAGCTGTGGATGCAAAGAAGCTTCTACGGGACAGAAGAAGCTGAGGTTTCTGCAAGAACGAAAAGGGCTAGAGACTTCCCCTTTGGTGGACGGATCCCTCTCGCCGTGGAGAGTCGTGCAGAAGTGTTTTCCCGCCGAAAGACCGCCAACAAGCCTTGCTAGCTGCAAATCGTGTGCTTAGCGTTTTTGGACGCTGCTGTGGCCCTGGAGGGACCAGGAGGTCACAAATTGGACCAGGAGAGAGAGGGGATGTCGAGCAAGACAAGGAGCCGTCTCAACAGCAGATAGTACCCAGAGAAGTGCCAGAAACAGGCACTACGAGGATGCGTGAAACGGTGCTCACCCAAAGTCGCACAAAGGAGTCCCACGTCGCCGGAGACCAACTTAGAAAGTCGTGCAATGCAGGTTAGAGTGCCGTGGACCCAGGCTTGGCTGTGCACAAAGGATTTCCGCCGGAAGTGCACAGGGGCCAGAGTAGGTGCAAAAGTCACAGTTCCCAGCAATGCAGCCCAGCGAGGTGAGGCAAGGACTTACCTCCACCAAACTTGGACTGAAGAGTCACTGGACTGTGGGGGTCACTTGGACAGAGTCTCTGGATTCGAGGGACCTCGCTCGTTGTGCTGAGAGGAGACCCAAGGGACCAGTAATGCAGCTTTTTGGTGCCTGCGGTTGCAGGGGGAAGATTCCGTCGACCCAAGGGAGATTTCTTCGGAGCTTCTGGTGCAGAGAGGAGGCAGACTACCCCCACAGCATGCACAAGCAGGAAAACAGTCGAGAAGGCGGCAGGATCAGCGTTACAGAGTTGCAGTAGTCGTCTTTGCTACTATGTTGCAGGTTTGCAGGCTTCCAGCGCGGTCAGCAGTCGATTCCTTGGCAGAAGGTGAAGAGAGAGATGCAGAGGAACTCGGATGAGCTCTTGCATTCGTTATCTAAAGTTTCCCCAGAGACAGAGACCCTAAATAGCCAGAAAAGAGGGTTTGGCTACCTAGGAGAGAGGATAGGCTACTAACACCTGAAGGAGCCTATCAGAAGGAGTCTCTGACGTCACCTGGTGGCACTGGCCACTCAGAGCAGTCCAGTGTTCCAGCAGCACCTCTGTTTCCAAGATGGCAGAGGTCTGGAGCACACTGGAGGAGCTCTGGACACCTCCCAGGGGAGGTGCAGGTCAGGGGAGTGGTCACTCCCCTTTCCTTTGTCCAGTTTCGCGCCAGAGCAGGGCTAAGGGGTCCCCTGAACCGGTGTAGACTGGCTTATGCAGAATTGGGCACATCTGTGCCCAACAAAGCATTTCCAGAGGCTGGGGGAGGCTACTCCTCCCCTGCCTTCACACCATTTTCCAAAGGGAGAGGGTGTAACACCCTCTCTCAGAGGAAGTCCTTTGTTCTGCCATCCTGGGCCAGGCCTGGCTGGACCCCAGGAGGGCAGATGCCTGTCTGAGGGGTTGGCAGCAGCAGCAGCTGCAGTGAAACCCCAGGAAGGGCAGTTTGGCAGTACCAGGATCTGTGCTACAGACCACTGGGATCATGGGATTGTGCCAACTATGCCAGGATGGCATAGAGGGGGCAATTCCATGATCATAGACATGTTACATGGCCATATTCGGAGTTACCATTGTGAAGCTACATATAGGTAGTGACCTATATGTAGTGCACGTGTGTAATGGTGTCCCCGCACTCACAAAGTTCAGGGAATTGGCCCTGAACAATGTGGGGGCACCTTGGCTAGTGCCAGGGTGCCCTCACACTAAGTAACTTTGCACCTAATCTTTACCAGGTAAAGGTTAGACATATAGGTGACTTATAAGTTACTTAAATGCAGTGAAAAATGGCTGTGAAATAACGTGGACGTTATTTCACTCAGGCTGCAGTGGCAGGCCTGTGTAAGAATTGTCAGAGCTCCCTATGGGTGGCAAAAGAAATGCTGCAGCCCATAGGGATCTCTTGGAACCCCAATACCCTGGGTACCTCAGTACCATATACTAGGGAATTATAAGGGTGTTCCAGTAAGCCAATGTAAATTGGTAAAATTGGTCACTAGCCTGTTAGTGAAAATTTTGAAAGAAATGAGAGAGCATAACCACTGAGGTTCTGGTTAGCAGAGCCTCAGTGAGACAGTTAGGCACCACACAGGTAACACATACATATAGGCCACAAACTTATGAGCACTGGGGTCCTGACTAGCAGGGTCCCAGTGACACATAACAAACATACTGAAAACATAGGGTTTTCACTATGAGCACTGGGCCCTGGCTAGCAGGATCCCAGTGAGACAGTGAAAACACCCTGACATACACTCACAAACAGGCCAAAAGTGGGGGTAACAAGGCTAGAAAGAGGCTACTTTCTCACACCTGCTCACCAAAATTAGCCCTGAAAGCAGGATCCTGAGGACCGCAGGTAACAACTTCACTACAAAGAAAACTTGCCTGTTTTCCGATAGAGCTTTGATTGCTAAAGAAAGCACACTCGGCAGCAAAAATGGATGGTGGTAATCATCCTTACAGGCACGAGAAGGCAAAGAGATAACCACATTGTGTTCTAGATGTTGATAATATGGTTATTACGATAGAAATTTAACTATTTCCTTAAAGTGTCCAAAGGGACACCAAGTCCCAGGATCCATTTTGCTTTGTTGACTGGAGGGGGAGCGGCCCCTTCAACGCGGGCGCTTATAGCGCGCCGCACATCACCGCCGCCTGCTCCCGCGACCAGAGGGACACCAAGTCCCAGGATCCACTTTGCTTTGCTGACTGGAGGGGGAGCGGACCCTTCAATGCGGGCGCTTATAGCGCGCCCAACATCACCGCCGCCTGCTCCCGCGACCAGAGCGACACCAAGTCCCAGGATCCACCTTGCTTTGCTGACTGGAGGGGAAGCGGCCCCTTCAATGCGGGCGCTTATAGCGCGCCGCACATCACCGCCGCCTGCTCCCGCGACCAGAGGGACACCAAGTCCCAGGATCCACTTTGCTTTGCTGACTGGAGGGGGAGCGGCCCCTTCAACGCGGGCGCTTATATCGCGCCGCACATCACCGCCGCCTGCTCCCGCGACCAGAGGGACACCAAGTCCCAGGATCCACTTTGCTTTGCTGACTGGAGGGGGAGCGGCCCCTTCAACGCGGGCGCTTATAGGGCGCCGCACATCACCGCCGCCTGTTCCCGCGACCAGAGGGACACCAAGTCCCAGGATCCACTTTGCTTTGCTGACTGGAGGGGGAGCGGCCCCTTCAACGCGGGCGCTTATAGCGCGCCGCACATCACCGCTGCGTGGGACGCACGCGGGCAAAGCCCGGGCAAAGCCCAGGCCAAGGGCGGGCCTGTCCTGTGCCCATCAGCGCCTGGAAGAAGCTGGGCTGGGCCAGCCCCCTAAGAAGGAAGTATTAATTTCTGCTGGCACGGTACGTGGTTAGTGGGTTTCTACATGTTTATTGACAGTAGTGCTTGCAGTGGTTGCTGCAAGAAAGGGTGCTGAACTGTAGCTCCTGGGCTAACTAGCCCTTTGAGTTCTTTCCATCTTTTACTGCAGGTCACTACTAGTGGGAGTCTAAACGTTGGGCCAATATGGCTGAGTGTGCATTTAACAGAGATTTATGAAATGGGGAAGCGGAAGGCTGCTGATGCCCCCTTCAGGGGTCAAGAAATCTAAAAAACGGCCTGATAAGATCTTGGTTGGGCATTGTGCCACAAACTCAAACCAATTTAAAACAATTGACTCTCTGTTTGAAGAAGTTGAGGCAATATTGAGGAGTCCTTCCATTGCTGCTCTCTCCAATCTAGACACCTCCCCGCCCAAGAAGATTCCTGACTTATTTAAGAAAAAAACATCTATGCCCAGGATGGAGGTTGAGGTGGGCTGGCATCCTCCTCCCAAATTTCAGGATATACTCCCCTTTCCTCCAAAGAAGTCTTCGTCATCTTTAGCTTCCGTGGAATTAGCAGGACGACTTCATGCTGAGGACGTCTTACCCCTTAGTTCCATGTCACCGTCTATTATTGATATTCCATGCTCCAATAGGTTTTCAGTTCTCTCCTCTAGCAATATAAGACCGGAATGCCCTCAAACTTTAACCGCAGATGGATCTAACAAGGGGATCCAGGCTTGCAAGGTGGGCAGTAATGAAGATTCCCAATTGGTAATCATCTCCCACAAACTGGATGATATTAAGTCATTATTGATAACACTTCTGAATAAAATTTCCGATCACAAAGACCAGAGGGGAGATTCCAAGGGTATTTTGGCCGATGAGGTCGCTCTTAAACTCGAACAAGCACTAATATTTCAAGTTTATCTAATTGTAATAGCAAAATGACCTCCATTCCTATTTGTAACCGGGACAGGGGAACCAACGACAGGCCGTCCTGCCAGCCCATTAATAATACTAATGAGCGAACCTTTAAACCTAGTGTCAATAAATATGTTTGCTCTGTTGGGCGGCGGGACCCAGGTACGGTTTGTCCTACAGTTTCGAACAAAGTCCATGAGAGATTTCCTAGAGCAGGTTTTCATGCAAGTCCCCCTCGAGTTTCTTCCTTTGATTGCGTGAGACCTATACAATCGCTTGATCCGAAAGGAACATATGGACGAAGGAAGGATGGTAATTGCTTATACTTAACTGGGGTATCCAGATTGCCACAGGGCAACATAGAATCCAAGGATTCTCTCATTAACAAAGTAATCTTTTGGATACGTACACAAAGGATGACGTCTTTCTGTCATCCGGTCTGATATACAAGAGGTCCGTAGACATAATCAACTGGGGTCTGATTTTGATTTTATATCTATTTTCTTTTATGATAGCAGTATTGTCAACAACCTCATATTCTTTGATGCACGGACCAGTTCTCTAAGTTCTGGTAGGAAGTCGGTTCTTAGACTCTGCAGACACCCTCCTGGAGACATGTTGCACAGGGGCTGCTGCTCAATTGGAAATAAGGCAGATGGAGTCATATTCTACCAGCTATCCATTTATCAACCAAGGCTGAGAATCATTCCCCTTCACTTTCTGATTTGGATTGACTATCTGCTTCTCATGCAAAAATGCCAATTACAACAAATGGAGAATGTCAGGAAGAATACAAAGGGAGTTTAATGTCTGTACCTCAAATAAGAACTCAAACGGTGATTTCGCAACCAAAACTTAATGTTATGCCCTGGAATAGAATCAAAGCTAGATGATCCAGATTGGATGGGCTTTGTTAACAATTACGATGTCTGTTTATTTCAGGAAACTTGGGCTGTGGAATCGTATCACCTAGAGGGTTTCACGTCTTATTTCTCTCCTGCCCAATTGGCTACTAGAGGATTTGGCAGATGTAAAGGAGGACTTATGATCTCATTGAATAATAGGCTAGATTGCGATCATTCTGTGATTGAATTTAACTCTCATGATTTGTTGGGTATACAGCTCACATTTTGTCCTGGCATTAGGTTAACTGTATTAAATGCATATGCAAGGTCTGTTCCACGTACCACTGAATCTGAGATACTCACACATCTGTCTGAGTTTGTAGAGTCCTTAGATCCTTTAAATTTTTTGATGATTGCAGGTGATTTTAACTCTTCTTTTCTACCTGATGGCAGTATTATTACCTTAATTAGTGAGGAAGATGAACTATGGGGAATCCCTCAACCCAAGGAAATGGTTCTGTCTCCTGCATCGTGTGTATCCATGCAGTTGGCCGCACTCTGTTTAAAATATGGTTTGAGAGAATGCAACGGTCGCACTAGATCTGATCCAAACCGTGCTCTTACATTTAAGCGAGGGCTTTCTTTTAGTACTATCGATTATATTCTGGTGGATATCAGGCTTTGGTCTAGTACACTAGATATGGAAATCATTTCTCGCCATGACAGTGATCATAATCCCTTGTTGTAGGAGGCTGGACTGGCTTGTAGTGGGTACCAAGGGGTACTTACACTTTGCACCAGGCCCAGGTATCCCTTATTAGTCTAGAGGGGTGTCTAGCAGCTTAGGCTGATAGAAAAGGTAGCTTAGCAGAGCAGCTTAGGCTGAACTAGGAGACGAGTGAAGCTCCAACAGTACCACTAGTGTCATATGCACAATATCATAAGAAAACACAATACACAGATATACAAAAAATAAAGGTACTTTATTTTTATGACAATATGCCAAAGTATCTCAGTGAGTACCCTCAGTATGAGGATAGCAAATATACACAAGATATATGTACACAATACCAAAATATGCAGTAATAGCAATAGAAAACAGTGCAAACAATGTATAGTCACAATAGAATGCATTGGGGGCACATAGGGATAGGGGCAACACAAACCATATACTTTAGAAGTGGAATGCGAACCACGAATGGACACCAAACCTATGTGACCTTGTAGAGGGTCGCTGGGACTGTAAGAAAACAGTGAGGGTTAGAAAAATAGCCCACCCCAAGACACTGAAAAGTGGGTGCAAAGTGCACCTAAGTTCCCCAAAGAGCACAGAAGTTGTGATAGGGGAATTCTGCAAGGAAGACCAACACCAGCAATGCAACAACGATGGATTTCCTGACGAGAGTACCTGTAGAACAAGGGGACCAAGTCCAAGAGTCATGATCAAGTCGGGAGTGGGCAGATGCCCAGGAAATGCCAGCTGTGGGTGCAAAGAAGCTGCAACTGGATGGAAGAAGCTGTAGATTCTGCAAGAACGACAAAGGCTAGAAACTTCCCCTTTGGAGGATGGATGTCCCACATCGTATAGAGTCGTGCAGAGGTGTTTGCGTGCAGAAAGACCACAAACAAGCCTTGCTAGCTGCAAGAGTCTTGGTTAGGGTTTTTGGATGCAGCTGTGGCCCAGGAGGGACCAGGATGTCGCCAATTGTGTGAGGGGACAGAAGGGGTGTCCAGCAAGACAAAGAGTCCACTCAGAAGCAAGCAGCACCCGCAGAAGTGCCAGAAAAGGCACTACAAAGTGGAGTGAACCGGAGCTCACCCGAAGTCACAAAAGAGGGTCCCACGATGCCGGAGGACAACTCAGGAGGTCGTGCACTGCAGGTTAGAGTGCCGGGGACCCAGGCTTGGCTGTGCACAAAGGAAATCCTGGAACAGTGCACAGGAGCCGGAGTAGCTGCAAAAGACGCGGTTCCCAACAATGCAGTCTAGCGTGGGGAGGCAAGGACTTACCTCCACCAAACTTGGACTGAAGAGTCACTGGACTGTGGGAGTCACTTGGACAGAGTTGCTGAGTTCAAGGGACCTCGCTCGTCATGCTGAGAGGAGACCCAGGGGACCGGTGATGCAGTTCTTTGGTGCCTGCGGTTGCAGGGGGAAGATTCCGTCGACCCACGGGAGATTTCTTCGGAGCTTCTAGTGCAGAGAGGAGGCAGACTACCCCCACAGCATGCACCACCAGGAAATCAGTCGAGAAGGCGGCCGGATCAGCGTTACAGAGTTGCAGTAGTCGTCTTTGCTACTTTGTTGCAGTTTTGCAGGCTTCCAGCGCGGTCAGCAGTCGATTCCTTGGCAGAAGGTGAAGAGAGAAATGCAGAGGAACTCTGATGAGCTCTTGCATTCGTTATCTAAGGAAATCCCCAAAGCAGAGACCCTAAATAGCCAGAAAAGAGGGTTTGGCTACTTAGGAGAGAGGATAGGCTAGCAACACCTGAAGGAGCCTATCAGAAGGAGTCTCTGACGTCACCTGGTGGCACTGGCCACTCAGAGCAGTCCAGTGTGCCAGCAGCAACTTTGTTTCCAAGATGGCCGAGGTCTGGAGCACACTGGAGGAGCTCTGGATACCTCCCATGGGAGGTGCAGGTCAGGGGAGTGGTCACTCCCCTTTCCTTTGTCCAGTTTTGCGCCAGAGCAGGGTTAAGGGGTCCCTGAACCGGTGCAGACTGGCTTATGCAGAAATGGGCACATCTGTGCCCATGAAAGCATTTCCAGAGGCTGGGGGAGGCTACTCCTCCCCTGCCTTCACACCATTTTCCAAAGGGAGAGGGTGTAACACCCTCTCTCAGAGGAAGTCCTTTGTTCTGCCATCCTGGGACAAGCCTGGCTTGACCCCAGGGGGGCAGGAACCTGTCTGAGGGGTTGGCAGCAGCTGCAGTAAAACCCCTGAAAAGGCAGTTTGGCAGTACCAGGGTCTGTGCTACAGACCACTGGGATCATGGGATTGTGCCAACTATGCCAGGATGGCATAGAGGGGGCAATTCCATGATCATAGACATGTTACATGGCCATATTCGGAGTTACTATTGTGAAGCTACATATAGGTAGTGACCTATATGTAGTGCACGCGTGTAATGGTGTCCCCGCACTCACAAAGTCCTGGGAATTGGCCCTCAACAATGTGGGGGCACCTTGGCTAGTGCCAGGATGCCCTCACACTAAGTAACTTTGCACCTAACCTTTACCAGGTAAAGGTTAGACATGTAGGTGACTTATAAGTTACTTAAGTGCAGTGTAAAATGGCTGTGAAATAACGTGGACGTTATTTCACTCAGGCTGCAGTGGCAGACCTGTGTAATAATTGTCAGAGCTCCCTATGGGTGGCAAAAGAAATGCTGCAGCCCATAGGGATCTCCTGGAACCCCAATACCCTGGGTACCTCAGTACCATATACTAGGGAATGATAAGGGTGTTCCAGTAATCCAATGTAAATTGGTAAAATTGGTCACTAGCCTGTTAGTGACAATTTGAAAGAAATGAGAGAGCATAACCACTGAGGTTCTGGATAGCAGAGCCTCAGTGAGACAGTTAGTCACCACACAGGTAACACATTCAGGCACACTTGTGAGCAAGGGGGCCCTGGCTGGCAGGGTCCCAGTGACACATACAACTAAAACAACATATATACAGTGAAAAATGGGGGTAACATGCCAGGCAAGATGGTACTTTTCTACACAACCCCCCCCCCAAACGAAGGACAATAAGACTAGTCATTCCCTGATGGGTCTTCATTGTCTAAGTGGAAATATCTGGAGAGTCCATCTGCATTGGAGTGGCTACTCCCAGGTCTATGTTCCACTGTATAGTCCATTCCCTGTAGGGATATGGACCACCTCAACAATTTATGATTTTCACCTTTCATTTGTTTTAGCCAAAGTAGAGGTTTGTGGTCTGTCTGAACAATGAAGTGAGTGCCAAACAGGTATGGCCTCAACTTCTTCAGTGCCCAGACCACAGCAAAGGCCTCCCTCTCAATGGCAGACCAACGCTTTTCTCTAGGGGTCAACCTCCTACTAATAAAAGCAACAGGTTGATCCTGGCCCTCAGAATTAAGTTGTGATAGGACTGCCCCTACTCCTAATTCAGATGCATCAGTTTGGACATATAATTTTTTAGAGTAACAAAGGCTTTTCAGGACAGGTGCAGAGCACATGGCCTGCTTCAGCTCCTCAAAAGCTTTCTGACAGTTTGCTGTCCATAATACCCTTTTAGGCATTTTCTTGGATGTGAGGTCATTAAAAGGGGCTGCAATGGAGCCATAGTTCTTAATGAACCTCCTGTAATACCCAGCGAGGCCTAGGAAGGCTCTCACCTGAGTCTGAGTAGTAGGGGGAACCCAGTCTATGATAGTCTGGATTTTCCCCTGAAGTGGTGCAATCTGTTCCACACCAACAAGGTGTCTCAGATAAACCACCTTTCCCTGCCCTATCTGGCACTTTGAAGCCTTGATAGTGAGGCCTGCCTTTTGCAGGGCCTCCAAAACTTTCCATAGGTGGACCAGGTGATCATCCCAGCTGGAGCTAAAAACAGCTATATCGTCCAAATATGCTGCACTGAGAGCTTCCAGCCCTTGTAGAACTGTGTTCACCAACCTCTGAAAAGTGGCAGGTGCTTTTATCAATCCAAAAGGCATTACTGTGAATTGGTAATGTCCTCCAATGGTTGAAAATGCAGTTTTAGGTTTAGCATCTTCTGATAATTTGATCTGCCAATACCCTGCAGTCAAATCAAAAGTGCTTAGATACTTGGCAGATGCCAGTGTATCTATGAGCTCATCTGCCCTGGGTAGAGGGTGAGCATCAGTTTTGTTTACCAGGTTGAGACCTCTGTAGTCTACACAAAACCGCTTTTCCTTCTTTCCATCTTTGGAATGGGGTTTTGGTACAAGTACCACAGGAGAAGCCCATGGACTTTCAGGGTGCTCAACCACTCCTAGTTCTAGCATTTTCTGCACCTCTTGCTTTATGCAGTCCCTGACATGGTCAGGCTGCCTATAGATCTTACTTTTGACAGGCAAGCTGTCTCCAGTATCTATAGTGTGCTCACACCAAGAAGTGGTACCTGGCACAGTAGAGAAGAGTTCAGAAAACTGACCCAGGAGATTTATGCAATGGTCTTTCTGCTCAGCAGTAAGACAATCAGCCAAAACTACCCCCTCCACTAGAGCATCTTGTTCTGTGGAAGAGAAGAGATCAGGAAGAGGATCACTGTCTTCTTCCTGTCCCTCATCAGTTGCCATGAGCAGGGTGAGATCAGCCCTGTCATAGTAGGGTTTCAGGCGGTTGACATGGAGCACCCTAAGGGGAATCCTGGCAGTGCCTAAGTCAACTAAGTAGGTGACTTCACCCTTTTTCTCAACAATTGTGTGGGGTCCACTCCATTTATCTTGGAGTGCTCTTGGGGCCTCAGGCTCCAAGACCCACACTTTCTGCCCTGGTTGGTACTGAACCAAAACAGCCTTCTGATCATGCCATTGCTTCTGGAGCTCTTGGCTGGCCTGAAGGTTTTTACTGGCCTTTTTCATGTACTCAGTCATCCTTGATCTGAGGCCAAGTACATAATCCACAATATCTTGCTTTGGAGCTTTTAAAGGTTGTTCCCAACCCTCCTTGACAAGTGTGAGTGGACCCCTAACAGGGTGTCCAAAAAGAAGTTCAAAGGGGCTGAAGCCCACTCCTTTCTGGGGTACCTCCCTGTAGGCAAAAAGGAGGCATGGTAACAGGATATCCTATCTCCTGCGGAGTTTTTCAGGGAGACCCATAATCATGCCTTTGAGAGTTTTGTTAAATCTCTCTACCAGTCCATTTGTTTGTGGATGATAGGGTGTAGTGAACTTGTAAGTCACACCACACTCCTTCCACTTGGCCTTTAAGTATGCAGACATGAAATTGCTTCCTCTGTCTGAAACTACCTCTTTTGGGAAGCCCACCCTGGAAAATATTCCCAGGAGGGCCTTTGCCACTGCAGGAGCTGTAGTGGTCCTAAGAGGAATTGCTTCGGGATATCTGGTGGCATGGTCCACTACCACCAAGATAAACCTATTGCCTGAAGCAGTAGGAGGGTCAAGGGGGCCAACTATGTCAACCCCTTCCCTTTCAAAGGGAACCCCAACCACAGGTAGTGGAATAAGGGGTGCCTTTGGAGTGCCACCTGTCTTGCCACTGGCTTGACAGGTTTCACAGGACTTACAAAACTATTTTGTGTCCTCAGACATTCTAGGCCAATGAAACAAGGGAACAAGCCTGTCCCACGTTTTCATCTGCCCCAAATGTCCAGCTAGGGGAATGTCGTGAGCAAGAGTTAGGAGGAACTTTCTGTACTCCTGAGCAATCACTAATCTCCTGGCAGCTCCAGGTTTAGGATCCCTTGCCTCAGTGTACAAGAGGTTGTCCTCCCAGTAAACTCTGTGAGAGTCACTGACATCCCCATTAGCCTGTTTGACAGCTTGCTGTCTTAGACCCTCTAGTGTGGGATAGGTTTGCTCTGCCACACTCAGCTCCTCCCTGGCAGGCCCCCCTTCACCCAAAAGCTCAGCAGTGTCTGCTTCCAGCTCCTCTGGTGTAGGTTCTGCACAGGGTGGAAATTCTTCTTCCTCAGAAGTAGAATCCACTGTAGAGGGAGGGATAGTAGGAAGTGCTTTATTTCTACAAGCCCTAGCTTTAGGGAGCACTTGGTCCATTGTTCCAGGATCCAAACTTCCCAGTCCTTTTTGCTTTTTGGCCTGAGCCCTGGTTAAAGCAAAAAAAGGCCCTGGGATGCCCAGCATTGCTGCATGGGCCTCCAACTCCACATCTGACCAAGCTGATGTCTCCAAATCATTTCCTAGTAGACAGTCTACAGGTAAATCTGAGGCTACCACAACTTTCTTTGGACCAGTAACCCCCCCCCAGTTGAGATTTACAACAGCCATGGGGTGGCTAAGTGTCTTGTTGTGAGCATCGGTTACTTGGTACTGGTGACCAAGTAGGTGTTGTTCAGGGTGGACCAGCTTCTCTATCACCATTGTGACACTGGCACCTGTGTCCCTGTAGGCCTGAACCTCAACACCATTTATGAGGGGTAGCTGGTTGTACTTATCCATATTAAGGGGACAAGCAACTAAGGTGGCTAAATCAATAGCCCCCTCAGAGACTAACACAGCCTCTGTGGTCTCCCTAACAAGACCAACCCCAACTAAGTTACCAAAGGTGAGCCCAGCTACTCCCTTAGATTGGCTATTAGTAGGTTTGCTCCCACCACCACTGCTATTAGTAGGGACACTAGGTGTAGCAGTAGGGGTTGTAGTGGTAGGAGGCTTGGTGCTTTTCTTTGGACAACTGGGATCTGTTGTCCAATGGCCTTTTAGTTTACATAAATAGCACCATGGTTTCTTTTCTTTGTTTTTATTGGAAGAGGATTTGGGCCCACCACCCCCACCAGAGTGTTTTTGGGGGCCTGATGAAGACTCATTTTTAGATTTGTCCCCACCCTTGTCAGGAGACTTACCATCCTTCTTCTTGTTGCCATCTTTGTCACCCCCTGTATGAACTTTTCTGTTCACCCTTGTTCTGACCCATTTGTCTGCCTTCTTTCCCAATTTTTGGGGAGAGGTCAGATCAGAGTCCACCAAGTACTGTTGCAACAAATCAGACACACAATTATTAAGAATATGCTCTCTCAGGATCAAGTTATACAGGCTGTCATAATCAGTAACTTTACTGCCATGTAACCACCCCTCCAAGGCCTTCACTGAATGGTCAATGAAATCAACCCAGTCTTGTGAAGACTCCTTTTTGGTTTCTCTGAACTTTATCCTGTATTGTTCAGTGGTTAAGCCATAACCATCCAGGAGTGCATTCTTAAGAACTTTGTAATCATTGGCTTCATTTTCTTTCACAGTAAGGAGCCTATCCCTACCTTTTCCACTAAATGATAGCCATAGGATAGCAGCCCACTGCCTTTGAGGGACATCCTGTACAACACAGGCCCTCTCAAGTGCAGCAAACCACTTGTTAATGTCATCCCCCTCCTTATAAGGGGGAACTATCTTGTGCAGATTCCTTGAATCATGCTCTCTTGCAGGATGACTATGGGGAATACTGCTGCTGCCACCATGGGTTTCTAAACCCAATTTCTGTCTTTCCTTCTCTACTTCTAAGGTTTGTCTATCCAAATCCAGCTGTTGCTTCTTGAGCTTCCGTCTGGTTTGTTTCACTCTCAATCTATTGAGCTCCCTTTCTAACATTCTGTCATCAGGGTGGGTGGGAGGGACATGCCTTGAAACAGAAGTATGGTGAGAATGGACAGAAGGAGACCTGTCCCTTACAGAAGGCACCCTAACAGCTTGGTTAACAGAAACATCACTTCTACTGTGGTGAGAAGGAATACTCTTGCTATGATGTGAGACAACACTATCTGTATGGAGTGACTCTACATCAGTACCAACTATATTAGACTGTCTAGTAATGGGCAGGCTATGAAGTTTCTTTCCTGAATCTTTTCCTTGGGGAGCCCCTGGATCAGATTGGGAACCATTGGCTACTTTTTCAACAGATGGGGCCCTTTTGGCCTTATCTTGTTCTCTAAGCATGTTAAGCAACAATTCCAAGGAAGGATTCTTCCCTACACTCAAACCTCTTTCTATACAGAGACTCCTTGCTCCTTTCCAGCTAAGGTGGTCATATGCAAGTTTGGACAGATCAACATTTTGGCCTGTGCCAGAGATTTCAGAAAGAGTTTAAGTGACAGGAAAAGTGAAGAAAAAGTTTTTCAGAACTTTTAGAAAGACAGAAAAAAACTTTTTAAACTTTTAAAGAACTTTTTAGAAAGTTAGCAGTACTTTTCAGCACTTAGAAAAGAGTTAAAAGAGGAAATGCAAAACTTTGTGGTTATGTGTATACACACTGAACTTGTTTTGTATATTTTTCTCTTATGAAAAGTACAATGACAAAAGTGGTAAGTAGTCTCAAAGCACTTATTCCACCACTGCACAACCAATGTAGGAGGCTGGACTGGCTTGTAGTGAGTACCAAGGGGTACTTGCACCTTGCACCAGGCCCAGTTATCCCTTATTAGTGTATAGGGTGTCTAGCAGCATAGGCTGATAGATAATGGTAGCTTAGCAGAGCAGCTTAGGCTGAACTAGGAGACGAGTGAAGCTCCTACAGTACCACTAGTATCACTTGCACAATTTCATAAGAAAACACAATACACAGATATACTAAAAATAAAGGTACTTTATTTTTATGACAATATGCCAAAGTATCTCAGTGAGTACCCTCAGGATGAGGATAGCAAATATACACAAGATATATATACACAATACCAAAAATATGCAGTATAGTCTTAGAAAACAGTGCAAACAATGTATAGTTACAATAGGATGCAATGGGGACACATAGGGATAGGAGCAACACAAACCATATACTCCAAAAGTGGAATGCGAACCACGAATGGACCCCAAACCTATGTGACCTTGTAGAGGGTCGCTGGGACTATTAGAAAATAGTAAGGGTTAGAAAAATAGCCCACCCCAAGACCCTGAAAAGTGAGTGCAAAGTGCACTAAAGTTACCCAAAGGACATAGAAGTCGTGATAGGGGAATTCTGCAGGAAAGTCACAAACCAGCAATGCAACAACAATGGATTTCCAGTCGAGGGTACCTGTGGAACAAGGGGACCAAGTCCAAAAGTCACAAGCAAGTCGTAGATGGGCAGATGCCCAGGCAATGCCAGCTGTGGGTGCAAAGAAGCTGCTACTGAACAGTAGAAGCTGAGGATTCTGCAGGAATGAAAAAGGCTAGAGACTTCCCCTTGGGAGGATGGATCCCCCACGCCGTAGAGAGTCGTGCAGAAGTCTTTTCCCGCCGAAAGACCGCCAACAAGTCTTGCTAGCTGCAAATCGTGCAGTAAGGGTTTTTGGACGCTGCTGTGGCCCAGGAGGGACTAGGATGTTGCCAATTGCGTCTGGGGACAGAGGGGACATCGAGTAAGACAAGGAGCCCTCTCAGCAGCAGGTAGCACCTGCAGAAGTGCCAGAAACAGGCACTATGAGGATGCGTGAAACAGTGCTCACCCGAAGTTGCACAAAGGAGTCCCACGTCGCCGGAGACCAACTTAGAAAGTCGTGCAATGCAGGTTAGAGTGCCATGGACCCAGGCTTGGCTGTGCACAAAGGATTTCCGCTGGAAGTGCACAGGGGCCGGAGTAGCTGCAAAAGTCGCGGTTCCCAGCAATGCAGTCTGGCGTGGGGAGGCAAGGACTTACCTCCACCAAACTTGGACTGAAGAGTCACTGGACTGTGGGAGTCACTTGGACATAGTTGCTGGCTTCGAGGGACCTCGCTCGTCCTGCTGAGAGGAGACCCAGGGGACCGGTGATGCAGTTCTTTGGTGCCTGCGGTTGCAGGGGGAAGATTCCGTCAACCCACGGGAGATTTCTTCGGAGCTTCTAGTGCAGAGAGGAGGCAGACTACCCCCACAGCATGCACCACCAGGAAAACAGTCGAGAAGGCGGCAGGATCAGCGTTACAGAGTTGCAGTAGTAGTCTTAGCTACTTTATTGCAGTTTTGCAGGATTCCAGCGCGGTCAGCAGTCGATTCCTTGGCAGAAGGTGAAGAGAGAAATGCAGAGGAACTCTGATGAGCTCTTGCATTCGTTATCTAAGGAAATCCCCAAAGCAGAGACCCTAAATAGCCAGAAAAGAGGGTTTGGCTACTTAGGAGAGAGGATAGGATAACAACACCTGAAGGAGCCTATCAGAAGGAGTCTCTGACGTCACCTGGTGGCAATGGCCACTCAGAGCAGTCCAGTGTGCCAGCAGCACCTTTGTTTCCAAGATGGCCGAGGTCTGGAGCACACTGGAGGAGCTCTGGACACCTCCCAGGGGAGGTGCAGGTCAGGGGAGTGGTCACTCCCCTTTCCTTTGTCCAGTTTCGCGCCAGAGCAGGGCTAAGGGGTCCCTGAACCGGTGCAGACTGGCTTATGCAGAAATGGGCACATCTGTTCCCATGAAAGCATTTCCAGAGGCTGTGGGAGGCTACTCCTCCCCTGCCTTCACACCATCTTCCAAAGGGAGAGGGTGTAACACCCTCTCTCAGAGGAAGTCCTTTGTTCTGCCATCCTGGGACAAGCCTGGCTTGACCCCAGGGGGGCAGAAACCTGTCTGAGGGGTTGGCAGCAGCAGCAGCTGCAGTGAAACCCCTGAAAAGGCAGTTTGGCAGTACCAGGGTCTGTGCTACAGACCACTGGGATCATGGGATTGTGCCAGCTATGCCAGGATGGCATAGAGGGGGGAATTCCATGATCATAGACATGTTACATGGCCATATTCGGAGTTACCATTGTGAAGCTACATATAGGTAGTGACCTATATGTAGTGCACGCGTGTAATGGTGTCCCCGCACTCACAAAGTCCGGGGAATTGGCCCTGAACAATGTGGGGGCACCTAGGCTAGTGCCAGGGTGCCCTCACACTAAGTAACTTTGCACCTAACCTTTACCAGGTAAAGGTTAGACATACAGGTGACTTATAAGTTACTTAAGTGCGGTGTAAAATGGCTGTGAAATAACGTGGACGTTATTTCACTCAGGCTGCAGTGGCAGACCTGTGTAATAATTGTCAGAGCTCCCTATGGGTGGCAAAAAAAATGCTGCAGCCCATAGGGATCTCCTGGAACCCCAATACCCTGGGTACCTCAGTACCATATACTAGGGAATTATAAGGGTGTTCCAGTAATCCAATGTAAGTTGGTAAAATTGGTCACTAGCCTGTTAGTGACAATTTGAAAGAAATGAGAGAGCATAACCACTGAGGTTCTGGATAGCAGAGCCTCAGTGAGACAGTTAGTCACCACACAGGTAACACATTCAGGCACACGTATGAGCACTGGGGCCCTGGCTGGCAGGGTCCCAGTGACACATACAACTAAAACAACATATATACAGTGAAAAATGGGGGTAACATGCCAGGCAAGATGGTACTTTCCTACAGAAATATCTAGAGAGTCCATCTGCATTGGAGTGGGTACTCCCAGGTCTATGTTCCAATGTATAGTCCATTCCCTGTAGAGATATGGACCACCTCAATAATTTAGGGTTTTCACCTTTCATTTGTTTTAGCCAAAGTAGAGGTTTGTGGTCTGTCTGAGCAATGAAGTGAGTGCCAAACAGGTATGGCCTCAACTTCTTCAGTGCCCAGACCACAGCAAAGGCCTCCCTCTCTATGGCAGACCAACGCTTTTCTCTAGGGGTCAACCTCCTGCTGATAAAAGCAACAGGTTGATCCTGGCCCTCAGAATTAAGTTGTGATAAGACTGCCCCTACCCCTAATTCAGATGCATCAGTTTGGACATAGATTTTTTTGGAGTAACAGGGGCTTTTCAGGACAGGTGCAGAGCACATGGCCTGCTTCAGCTCCTCAAAAGCTTTCTGACAGTTTGCTGTCCATAATACCTTTTTAGGCATTTTCTTGGATGTGAGGTCATTAATAGGGGCTGCAATGGAGCCATAGTTCTTTATGAACCTCCTGTAATACCTAGTGAGGCCTAAAAAGGCTCTCACCTGAGTCTGAGTAGTAAGGGGAACCCAATCTATAATAGTTTGTATTTTCCCCTGAAGTGGTGCAATCTGTTCTCCACCAACCATGTGTCCCAGATAAACCACCTTCCCCTGTCCTATCTGGCACTTTGAAGCCTTGATAGTGAGGCCTGCCTTTTGCAGTGCCTCCAAAACTTTCCATAGGTGGTGTAGGAGGCTGGACTGGCTTGTAGTGAGTACCAAGGGGTACTTGCACCTTGCACCAGGCCCAGTTATCCCTTATTAGTGTATAGGGTGTCTAGCAGCTTAGGCTGATAGATAATGGTATCTTAGCAGAGCAGCTTAGGCTGAACTAGGAGACGTGTGAAGCTACTACAGAACCACAAGTGTCATTTGCACAATATCATAAGAAAACACAATACACAGTTATACTAAAAATAAAGGTACTTTATTTTTATGACAATATGCCAAAGTATCTTAGAGTGTACCCTCAGTGAGAGGATAGGAAATATACACAAGATGTATGTACACAATACCAAAAATATGCAGTATAGTCTTAGAAAACAGTGCAAACAATGTATAGTTACAATAGGATGCAATGGGGACACATAGTGATAGGGGCAACACAAACCATATACTCCAAAAGTGAAATGCGAACCACGAATGGACCCCAAACCTATGTGACCTTGTAGAGGGTCGCTGGGACTATTAGAAAATAGTGAGAGTTAGAAAAATAACCCTCCCCAAGACCCTGAAAAGTGAGTGCAAAGTGCACTAAAGTTCCCCCAAAGACAAAAAAGTTGTGATAGAGGAATAATGCAGGAAAGACACAAACCAACAATGCAACAATGATGGATTTCTGATCTAGGGTACCTGTGGAACAAGGGGACCAAGTCCAAAAGTCACAAGCACGTCGGAGATGGGCATATGCCCAGGAAATGCCAGCTGTGGGTGCAAAGAAGCTTCTACTGGACAGGAGAAGCTGAGGTTTCTGCAGAAACCAAAAGGGCTAGAGACTTCCCCTTTGGAGAACGGATCCCGCTTGCCATGGAGAGTCGTGCAGAAGTGTTTTCCCGCCGAAAAAAAGCCAACAAGCCTTGCTAGCTGCAAATCGTGCAGTTAGAGTTTTTGGATGCTGCTATGGCCCAGGAGGGACCAGGAGGTCGCAAGTTGGACCAGGAGGTAGAGGGGACGTCGAGCAAGACAAGGAGCTCTCTCAGCAGCAGGTAGCACCCGGAGAAGTGCCAGAAACAGGCACTACAAGGATGCGTGAAATGGTGCTCACCCGAAGTTACACAAAGGAGTCCCACGTCGCCGGAGACCAACTTAGAAAGTCGTGCAATGCAGGTTAGGGTGCCGAGGACCCAGGCTTGGCTGTGCACAAAGGATTTCCGCCGGAAGTGCACAGGGGCCGGAGTAGCTGCAAAAGTCGCAGTTCCCAGCAATGCAGTCTAGCAAGGTGAGGCAAGGACTTACCTCCACCAAACTTGGACTGAAGAGTCACTGGACTGTGGGAGTCACTTGGACAGAGTTGCTGGATTCGAGGGACCTCGCTCATCGTACTGAGAGGAGACCCAAGGGACCAGTAATACAGCTTTTTGGTGCCTGCGGTTGCAGGGGGAAGATTCCGTCGACCCACGGGAGATTTCTTCGGAGCTTCTAGTGCAGAGAGGAGGCAGACTACCCCCACAGCATGCACTACCAGCAAAACAGTCGAGAAGGCGGCAGGATCAGCGTTACAGAGTTGCAGTAGTCGTCTTTGCTACTTTGTTGCAGTGTTGCAGGCTTCCAGTGCGGTCAGCAGTCGATTCCTTGGCAGAAGGTGAAGAGAGAGATGCACAGGAACTCTGATGAGCTCTTACATTCGTTATCTAAAGTTTCCCCAGAGACAGAGACCCGAAATAGCCAGAAAAGAGGGTTTGGCTACTTAGGACAGAGGATAGGCTACTAACACCTGAAGGAGCCTATCAGAAGGAGTCTCTGACGTCACCTGGTGGCACTGGCCACTCAGAGCAGTCCAGTGTGCCAGCAGCACCTCTGTTTCCAAGATGGCAGAGGTCTGGAGCACACTGGAGGAGCTCTGGACACCTCCCAGGGGAGGTGCAGGTCAGGGGAGTGGTCACTCCCCTTTCCTTGTCCAGTTTCGCGCCAGAGCAGGGCTAAGGGGTCCCTGAACCGGTGTAGACTGGCTTATGCAGAATTGGGCACATCTGTGCCCAAGAAAGCATTTCCAGAGGCTGGAAATCCTCCCCTGCCTTCACACCATTTTCCAAAGGGAGAGGGTGTAACACCCTCTCTCAGAGGAAGTCCTTTGTTCTGCCATCCTGGGACAAGCCTGGCTTGACCCCAGGGGGGCAGAAACCTGTCTGAGGGGTTGGCAGCAGCTGCAGTGAAACCCCAGGAAAGGCAGTTTGGCAGTACCAGGGTCTGTGCTACAGACCACTGGGATCATGGAATTGTGCCAACAATGCCAGGATGGCATAGAGGGGGCAATTCCATGATCTTAGACATGTTACATGGCCATATTCGGAGTTACCATTGTGAAGCTACATATAGGTAGGGACCTATATGTAGTGCACGCGTGTATTGGTGTCCCCGCACTCACAAAGTCCGGGGAATTGGCCCTGAACAATGTGGGGGCACCTAGGCTAGTGCCAGGGTGCCCTCACACTAAGTAACTTTGCACCTAACCTTTACCAGGTAAAGGTTAGACATACAGGTGACTTATAAGTTACTTAAGTGCCGTGTAAAATGGCTGTGAAATAACGTGGACGTTATTTCACTCAGGCTGCAGTGGCAGGCCTGTGTAAGAATTGTCAGAGCTCCCTATGGGTGGCAAAAGAAATGCTGCAGCCCATAGGGATCTCCTGGAACCCCAATACCCTGGGTACCTTAGTACCATATACTAGGGAATTATAAGGGTGTTCCAGTAAGCCAATGTAAATTGGTAAAATTGGTCACTAGCCTGTTAGTGACAATTTGAAAGAAATAAGAGAGCATAACCACTGAGGTTCTGATTAGCAGAGCCTCAGTGAGACAGTTAGTCACTACACAGGTAACACATTCAGGCACACTTATGAGCACTGGGGCCCTGGTGAACAGGGTCCCAGTGACACATACAACTAAAACAACATATATACAGTGAAAAATGGGGGTAACATGCCAGGCAAGATGGTACTTTCCTACACAACACCCCCCCCCCCAAACGAAGGACAATAAGACTAGCCATGACCTGATGAGTCTTCATTGTCTAAGTGGAAATATCTGGAGAGTCCATCTGCATTGGAGTGGCTACTCCCAGGTCTATGTTCCACTGTATAGTCCATTCCCTGTAGGGATATGGACCACCTCAACAATTTAGGATTTTCACCTTTCATTTGTTTTAGCCAAAATAGAGGTTTGTGGTCTGTCTGAACAATAAAGTGAGTGCCAAACAGGTATGGCCTCAACTTCTTCAGAGCCCAGACCACAGCAAAGGCCTCCCTCTCTATGGCAGACCAACGCTTTTCTCTAGGGGTCAACCTCCTACTAATAAAAGCAACAGGTTGATCCTGGCCCTCAGAATTAAGTTGTGATAGGATTGCCCCTACTCGTAATTCAGATGCATCAGTTTGGACATAGAATTTTTTAGAGTAACAAGGGCTTTTCAGGACAGGTGCAGAGCACATGGCCTGCTTCAGCTCCTCAAAAGCTTTCGGACAGTTTGATGTCCATAATACCTTTTTAGGCATCTTCTTGGATGTGAGGTCATTAAGAGGGGCTGCAATGGAGCCATAGTTCTTAATGAACCTCCTGTAATACCCAGTGAGGCCCAGGAAGGCTCTCACCTGAGTCTGAGTAGTAGGGGGAACCCAATCAATAATTGTTTGGATTTTCCCCTGAAGTGGTGCAATCTGTTCCCCACCAACAAGGTGTCCCAGATAAACCACCTTACCCTGCCCTATCTGGCACTTTGAAGCCTTGATAGTGAGGCCTGCCTTTTGCAGGGCCTCCAAAACTTTCCATAGGTGGACCAGGTGATCATCCCAGCTGGAGCTAAAGACAGCTATATCGTCCAAATATGCTGCACTGAAAGCTTCCAGCCCTTGCAGGACTGTATTCACCAACCTCTGAAAAGTGGCAGGTGCATTTTTCAAACCAAAAGGCATTACAGTAAACTGGTAATGTCCTCCAATGGTTGAAAATGCAGTTTTCGGTTTAGCATCTTCTGGCAATTTGATCTGCCAATACCCTGCAGTCAAGTCAAAAGCGCTTAGATACTTGGCAAATGCCAGTGTATCTATGAGCTCATCTGCCCTGGGTATAGGGTGAGCATCTGTTTTGGTTACCAAGTTGAGACCTCTGTAGTCTACTCAAAACCGCATTTCCTTCTTTCCATCTTTGGACTGGGGTTTTGGTACAAGTACCACAGGAGAAGCCCATGGACTTTCAGAGTGCTCAACCACTCCTAGTTCTAACATTTTCTGTACCTCTTGCTTTATGCAGTCCCTGACATGGTCAGGCTGCCTATAGATCTTACTTTTGACAGGCAAGCTGTCTCCAGTATCTATAGTGTGCTCACACCAAGAAGTGGTACCTGGCACAGTAGAGAAGAGTTCAGAGAATTGATCTAGGAGATTTATGCAATGGTCTTTCTGCTCAGCAGTAAGACAATCAGCCAAAACTACACCTCCCACAAGAGCATCTTGTTCTGTGGAAGAGAAGAGATCAGGTAGAGGATCACTGTCTTCTTCCTGTCCCTCATCAGTTGCCATGAGCAGGGTGAGATTAGCCCTGTCATAGTAGGGTTTCAGGCGGTTGACATGGAGCGCCCTAAGGGGACTCCTGGCAGTGCCTAAGTCAACCAAGTAGGTGACTTCACCCTTTTTTTCAACAATTGTGTGGGGTCCACTCCATTTATCTTGGAGTGCTCTTGGGGCCACAGGCTCCAGGGCCCACACTTTCTGCAATGGTTGGTACTGAACCAAAACAGCCTTCTGATCATGCCATTGCTTTTGGAGCTCTTGGCTGGCCTGAAGGTTTTTACTGGCCTTTTTCATATACTCAGCCATCCTTGATCTGAGGCCAAGTATGTAGGAGGCTGGACTGGCTTGTAGTGAGTACGAAGGGGTACTTGCACCTTGCACCAGGCCCAGTTATCCCTTATTAGTGTATAGGGTGTCTAGCAGCTTAGGCTGATAGATAATGGTAGCTTAGCAGAGCAGCTTAGGCTGAACTAGGAGACGTGTGAAGCTACTACAGTACCACAAGTGTCACTTGCACAATATCATAAGAAAACACAATACACAGTTATACTAAAAATAAAGGTACTTTATTTTTATGACAATATGCCAAAGTATCTTAGAGTGTACCCTCAGTGAGAGGATAGGAAATATACACAAAATATATATACACAATAGCAAAAATATGCAGTGTAGTTTTAGAAAACAGTGCAAACAATGTATAGTTACAATAGGATGCAATGGGGAAACATAGGGATAGGGGCAACACAAACCATATACTCCAAAAGTGGAATGCGAACCACGAATGGACCCCAAACCTATGTGACCTTGTAGAGGGTCGCTGGGACTATTAGAAAATAGTGAGAGTTAGAAAAATAACCCTCCCCAAGACCCTGTAAAGTGAGTGCAAAGTGCACTAAAGTTCCCCTAAGGACAAAGAAGTCGTGTTAGAGGAATAATGCAGGAAAGACACAAACCAACAATGCAACAACTGTGGATTTCCAATCTAGGGTACGTGTGGAACAAGGGGACTAAGTCCAAAAGTCACAAGCAAGTCGGAGATGGGCAAATGCCCAGGAAATGCCAGCTGCGGGTGCAAAGAAGCTTCTACTGGACAGAAGAAGCTGAGGTTTCTGCAGGAATAAAAAGGGCTAGAGACTTCCCCTTTGGTGGACACATCCCGTTCGCCGTGGAGAGTCGTGCAGAAGTGTTTTCCCGCCGAAAGAACGCTAACAAGCCTTGCTAGCTGCAAATTGTGCGGTTAGCGTTTTTGGACGCTGCTGTGGCCCTGGAGGTACCAGGAGGTCGCAAATTGGACCAGGAGAGAGAGGGGACGTCGAGCAAGATAAGGAGCCCTCTCAGCAGCAGGTAGCATCCGGAGAAGTGCCAGAAACAGGCACTACGAGGATGCGTGAAACGGTGCTCACCCGAAGTCGCACAAAGGAGTCCCACGTCGCCGGAGACCAACTTAGAAAGTCGTGCAATGCAGGTTAGAGTGCCGTGGACCCAGGCTTGGCTGTGCATGAAGGATTTCCGCCGGAAGTGCACAGAGGCCGGAGTAGCTGTAAAAGTCACGGTTCCCAGCAATGCAGCCCAGCAAGGTGAGGCAAGGACTTACCTCCACCAAACTTGGACTGAAGAGTCACTGGACTGTGGGGGTGACTTGGACAGAGTCGCTGGATTCGAGGGACCTCGCTCGTCGTGCTGAGAGGAGACCCAAGGGACCGGTAATGCAGCTTTTTGGTGCCTGCGGTTGCAGGGGGAAGATTCCGTCGACCCACGGGAGATTTCTTCGGAGCTTCTGGTGCAGAGAAGAGGCAGACTACCCCCACAGCATGCACAAGCAGGAAAACAGTCGAGAAGGCGGCAGGATCAGCGTTACAGAGTTGCAGTAGTCATCTTTGCTACTATGTTGCAGTTTTGCAGGCTTCCAGCGCGGTCAGCAGTCGATTCCTTGGCAGAAGGTGAAGAGAGAGATGCAGAGGAACTCGGATGAGCTCTTGCATTCGTTATCTAAAGTTTCCCCAGAGACAGAGACCCTAAATAGCCAGAAAAGAGGGTTTGGCTACCTAGGAGAGAGGATAGGCTACTAACACCTGAAGGAGCCTATCAGAAGGAGTCTCTGACGTCACCTGGTGGCACTGGCCACTCAGAGCAGTCCAGTGTGCCAGCAGCACCTCTGTTTCCAAGATGGCAGAGGTCTGGAGCACACTGGAGGAGCTCTGGACACCTCCCAGGGGAGGTGCAGGTCAGGGGAGTGGTCACTCCCCTTTCCTTTGTCCAGTTTCGCGCCAGAGCAGGGCTAAGGGGTCCCTGAACCAGTGTAGACTGGCTTATGCAGAATTGGGCACATCTGTGCCCAAGAAAGCATTTCCAGAGGCTGGGGGAGGCTACTCCTCCCCTGCCTTCACACCATTTTCCAAAGGGAGAGGGTGTAACACCCTCTCTCAGAGGAAGTCCTTTGTTCTGCCATCCTGGGCCAGGCCTGGCTGGACCCCAGGAGGGAAGATGCCTGTCTGAGGGGTTGGCAGCAGCAGCAGCTGCAGTGAATCCCCAGAAAGGGCAGTTTGGCAGTACCAGGGTCTGTGCTACAGACCACTGGGATCATGGGATTGTGCCAACTATGCCAGGATGGCATAGAGGGGGCAATTCCATGATCATAGACATGTTACATGGCCATATTCGAAGTTACCATTGTGAAGCTACATATAGGTAGTGACCTATATGTAGTGCACGTGTGTAATGGTGTCCCCGCACTCACAAAGTTCAGGGAATTGGCTCTGAACAATGTGGGGGCACCTTGGCTAGTGCCAGGGTGCCCTCACACTAAGTAACTTTGCACCTAACCTTTACTATGTAAAGGTTAGACATATAGGTGACTTATAAGTTACTTAAGTGCAGTGTAAAATGGCTGTGAAATAACGTGGACGTTATTTCACTCAGGCTGCAGTGGCAGGCCTGTGTAAGAATTGTCAGAGCTCCCTATGGGTGGCAAAAGAAATGCTGCAGCCCATAGGGATCTCCTGGAACCCCAATACCCTGGGTACCTCAGTACCATATACTAGGGAATTATAAGGGTGTTCCAGTAAGCCAATGAAAATTGGTAAAAATGGTCACTAGCCTGTTAGTGACAATTTGGAAAGAAATGAGAGAGCATAACCACTGAGGTTCTGATTAGCAGAGCCTCAGTGAGACAGTTAGTCACTACACAGGTAACACATTCAGGCACACTTATGAGCACTGGGGCCCTGGGTTACCAGGGTCCCAGTGACACATACAACTAAAACAACATATATACAGTGAAAAAATGGGGGTAACATGCCAGGCAAGATGGTACTTTCCTACAAAGTACATAATCCACAATATCTTGCTTTGGAGCTTTTAAAGGTTGTTCCCAACCCTCCTTGACAAGTGTCAGTGGACCCCTAACAGGGTGTCCAAAAAGAAGTTTAAAGGGGCTGAAGCCCACTCCTTTTTGGGGTAGCTCCCTGTAGGCAAAAAGGAGGCATGGTAGAAGGATATCCCATCTCCTGCAGAGTTTTTCAGGGAGACCCATAATCATGCCTTTGAGAGTTTTGTTAAATCTCTCCACCAATCCATTTGTTTGTGGATGATAGGGTGTAGTGAACTTATAAGTCACACCACACTCCTTCCACATGGCCTTTAAGTATGCAGACATGAAATTGCTTCCCCTGTCTGATACTACTTCCTTTGGGAAGCCCACCCTGGAAAATATTCCCAGGAGGGCCTTTGCCACTGCAGGAGCTGGAGTGGTCCTTAAAGGAATAGCTTCAGGATATCTTGTGGCATGGTCCACTACCACCAAGATAAACCTATTGCCTGAAGCAGTAGGAGGGTCAAGGGGGCCAACTATGTCAACCCCTACCCTTTCAAAGGGAACCCCAACCACAGGCAGTGGAATAAGGGGTGCCTTTGGGGTGCCACCTGTCTTGCCACTGGCTTGACAGGTTTCACAGGACTTACAAAAATCTTTTGTGTCCTCAGACATTCTAGGCCAATGAAACAAGGGAACAAGTCTGTCCCAAGTTTTCATTTGTCCCAGATGCCCAGCTAGGGGAATGTCGTGTGCAAGAGTTAGGAGGAACTTTCTGTACTCCTGAGGAATCTCTAATCTCCTGGCAGCTCCAGGTTTAGGATCCCTTGCCTCAGTGTACAAGAGGTTGTCCTCCCACTAAACTCTGTGAGAGTCACTGACATCCCCATTAGCCTGTTTGACAGCTTGCTGTCTTAGACCCTCTAATGTGGGACAGGTTTGCTGTGCCACACTCAGCTCCTCCCTGGCAGGCCCCCCTTCACCCAAAAGCTCAGCAGTGTCTGCTTCAAGCTCCTCTGGTGGCTTCTGCACATGGAGGGAATTTTTCTTCCTCAGAAGTAGAATCCACCGTAGAGGGAGGGATAGTAGGAAGTGGTTTGCTTCTACTAGCCCTAGCTTTAGGGAGCACTTGGTCCATTGTTCCAGGATCCGAGCTTCCCTGTCCTTTTTGCTTTTTGGCCTGAGCGCAAAAATATGCCCTGGGATGCCCAGCATTGCTGCATGGTCCTCCAACTCCACATCTGACCAAGCTGATGTCTCCAAATCATTTCCTAGTAGACAGTCTACAGGTAAATCTGTGTCTACCACATCTTTCTTTGGACCAGTAACCCCCCCAGTTGAGATTTACAACAGCCATGGGGTGGCTAAGTGTGTTGTTGTGAGCATCGGTTACTTGGTACTGGTGACCAAGTAGGTGTTGTTCAGGGTGGACCAGTTTCTCTATGACCATAGTCACACTGGCACCAGTGTCCCTGTAGCCCTGAACCTCAACACCATTTATTAGGGGTAGCTGCTTGTACTTATCCATATTAAGGGGACAAGCAACTAAGGTGGCTAAATCAATAGCCCCCTCAGAGACTAACACAGCCTCTGTGGCCTCCCTAACAAGGCCAACCCCAACTAAGTTACCAATAGTGAGCCCAGCTACTCCCTTGGATTGGCTATTAGTAGGTTTGCTCCCACCACCACTGCTTTTAGTAGGGACACTAGGTGTAGCAGTAGGGGTTGTGGTGGTAGGAGGCTTGGTGCTTTTCTTTGGACAACTGAGATCTGTTGTCCAATGGCCTTTTACTTTACATAAATAGCACCATGGTTTCTTTTCTTTGTTTTGATTAAAGGAGGATTTGGACCCACCACCCCCACCAGAGTGTTTTTGTGGGCCTGATGGAGACTCATTTTTAGATTTCTCCCCACCCTTGTCAGAAGACTTACCATCCTTCTTTTTGTTGCCATCTTTGTCACCCCCTGTATGAACTTTTCTGTTCACCCTTGTTCTGACCCATTTGTCTGCCTTCTTTCCCAATTCTTGGGGAGAGGTCAGATCAGAGTCCACCAAGTACTGGTGCAACAAATCAGACACACAATTATTAAGAATATGCTCTCTCAGGATCAAGTTATACAGGCTTTCAAAGTCAGTCACTTTACTGCCATTTAACCACCCCTCCAAGGCCTTCACTGAATGGTCAATGAAATCAACCCAGTCTTGTGAAGACTCCTTTTTGGTCTCTCTGAACTTTATCCTGTATTGTTCAGTGGTTAAGCCATAACCATCCAGGAGTGCATTCTTAAGTACTGTAAAATTATTGGCATCACTTTCTTTCACAGTAAGGAGCCTATCCCTACCTTTTCCACTAAATGATAGCCATAGGATAGCAGCCCACTGCCTTTGAGGGACATCCTGTACAACACAGGCCCTCTCAAGTGCTGCAAACCACTTGTTAATGTCATCCCCCTCCTTATAAGGGGGAACTATATTGTGCAGATTCCTGGAATCATGCTCTTTTGCAGGATGACTATGGGGAATACTGCTGCTGCCACCATGGGTTTCTAAACCCAACTTCTGTCTTTCCTTCTCTATTTCTAAAGACTGTCTATCCAAATCCAGCTGTTGCTTTTTAAGCTTCAGTCTGGTTTGTTCCACCCTCAACTTATTGAGTTCCCTTTCTAACAATCTGTCATCAGGGTTGGTGGGAGGGACATTCCTAGATACGGAGGTATGATGGGAATGAACAGAAGGAGACCTGTCCCTTACAGAGGGCACCCTAACAGCTTGGCTGACAGTGTAATATGAGAGCACATCATCTGTATGATGTGACTCCACCTCAGTAACAACTATGCTAGACTGTCTTGTAATGGGCAGGCTAGGAAGTTTCTTTCCTGAATCTTTTCCTGGGGGAGTCCCTGGATCAGATTGGGAACCATTAGCTACTTTTTCAACAGATGTGGCCCCTTTGGCCTTATCTTGTTCTCTAAGCATGTTAAGTAACAATTCCAAGGAAGGATTCTTCCCTACACTCAAACCTCTCTCTATGCAGAGACACCTTGCTCCTTTCCAGCTAAGGTGATCATATGCAATCTTAGACAGGTCAACATTTTGGCCTGTGCCAGACATTTTTAGAGAGAGTTAAAGTGATAGAAAAAGAGAAAAAAGTTTTCAGAACTTTTTAGAAAGGCAGAAAAAAAACTTTTTAAACTTTTAAGAACTTTTTGAAAGTTTAAAAGTACTTTTCAGCACTTTAGAAAAGAGTGAAAAGAGGAAATGCAAAACTTTTTAGATATGTGTACTCACACTGAACTTGTTTTCTATATTTTTCTCTTATGAAAGTACAATGACAAGAGTGGTAAGTAGTCTCAAAGCACTTATCCCACCGCTGCACAACCAATGTAGGAGGCTGGACTGGCTTGTAGTGAGTACCAAGGGGTACTTGCACCTTGCACCAGGCCCAGTTATCCCTTATTAGTGTATAGGGTGTCTAGCAGCTTAGGCTGATAGATAATGGTAGCTTAGCAGAGCAGCTTAGGCTGAACTAGGAGACGTGTGAAGCTACTACAGTACCACAAGTGTCATTTGCACAATATCATAAGAAAACACAATACACAGTTATACTAAAAATAAAGGTACTTTATTTTTATGACAATATGCCAAAGTATCTTAGAGTGTACCCTCAGTGAGAGGATAGGAAATATACACAAGATGTATGTACACAATACCAAAAATATGCAGTATAGTCTTAGAAAACAGTGCAAACAACCTATAGTTACAATAGGATGCAATGGGGACACATAGGGATAGGGGCAACACAAACCATACACTCCAAAAGTGGAATGCGAACCACAAATGGACCCCAAACCTATGTGACCTTGTAGAGGGTCGCTGGGACTATTATAAAATAGTGAGAGTTAGAAAAATAACCCTCCCCAAGACCCTGAAAAGTGAGTGCAAAGTGCACTAAAGTTCCCCCAAAGACAAAGAAGTCGTGATAGAGGAATAATGCAGGAAAGACACAAACCAACAATGCAACAATGATGGATTTCCGATCTAGGGTACCTGTGGAACAAGGGGACCAAGTCCAAAAGTCACAAGCAAGTCGGAGATGGGCATATGCCCAGGAAATGCCAGCTGTGGGTGCAAAGAAGCTTCTACTGGACAGGAGAAGCTGAGGTTTCTGCAGGAATGAAAAGGGCTAGAGACTTCCCCTTTGGTGGACTGATCCCACTCGCCGTGGAGAGTCGTGCAGAAGTGTTTTCCCGCTGAAAGAATGCCAATGAGCCTTGCTAGCTGCAAATCGTGCGGTTTGCGTTTTTGGATGCTGCTATGGCCCAGGAGGGACCAGAAGGTCGCAAATTGAACCAGGAGGTAGAGGGGTCGTCGAGCAAGACAAGGAGCCCTCTCAGCAGCACATAGCACCCGGAGAAGTGCCAGAAACAGGCACTACGAGGATGCGTGAAATGGTGCTCACCCGAAGTAACACAAAGGAGTCCCACGTCGCCGGAGACCAACTTAGAAAGTCGTGCAATGCAGGTTAGGGTGCCGTGGACCCAGGCTTGGCTGTGCACAAAGGATTTCCGCCGGAAGTGCACAGGGGCCGGAGTAGCTGCAAAAGTCGCGGTTCCCAGCAATGCAGTCTAGCGAGGTGAGGCAAGGACTTACCTCCACCAAACTTGGACTGAAGAGTCACTGGACTGTGGGAGTCACTTGGACAGAGTTGCTGGATTCGAGGGACCTCGCTCGTCGTGCTGAGAGGAGACCCAAAGGACCGGTAATGCAGCTTTTTGGTGCCTGCGGTTGCAGGGGGAAGATTCTGTCATCCCACGGGAGATTTCTTCGGAGCTTCTAGTGCAGAGAGGAGGCAGGCTACCCCTACAGCATGCACCACCAGCAAAACAGTCGAGAAGGCGGCAGGATCAGCGTTACAGAGTTGCAGTAGTCGTCTTTGCTACTTTGTTGCAGTGTTGCAGGCTTCCAGCGCGGTCAGCAGTCGATTCCTTGGCAGAAGGTGAAGAGAGAGATGCAGAGGAACTCTGATGAGCTCTTGCATTCGTTATCTAAAGTTTCCCCAGAGACAGAGACCCTAAATAGCCAGAAAAGAGGGTTTGGCTACTTAGGAGAGAGGATAGGCTACTAACACCTGAAGGAGCCTATCAGAAGGAGTCTCTGACGTCACCTGGTGGCACTGGCCACTCAGAGCAGTCCAGTGTGCCAGCAGCACCTCTGTTTCCAAGATGGCAGAGGTCTGGAGCACACTGGAGGAGCTCTGGACACCTCCCAGGGGAGGTGCAGGTCAGGGGAGTGGTCACTCCCCTTTCCTTTGTCCAGTTTCACGCCAGAGCAGGGCTAAGGGGTCCCTGAACCGGTGTAGACTGGCTTAGGCAGAATTGGGCACATCTGTGCCCAAGAAAGCATTTCCAGAGGCTGGGGGAGGCTACTCCTCCCCTGCCTTCACACCATTTTCCAAAGGGAGAGGGTGTAACACCCTCTCTCAGAGGAAGTCCTTTGTTCTGCCATCCTGGGACAAGCCTGGCTTGACCCCAGGGGGGCAGAAACCTGTCTGAGGGGTTGGCAGCAGCAGCAGCTGCAGTGAAACCCCAGGAAAGGCAGTTTTGCAGTACCAGGGTCTGTGCTACAGACCACGGGGATCATGGAATTGTGCCAACAATGCCAGGATGGCATAGAGGGGGCAATTCCATGATCTTAGACATGTTACATGGCCATATTCAGAGTTACCATTGTGAAGCTACATATAGGTAGTGACCTATATGTAGTGCACGCGTGTAATGGTGTCCCCGCACTCACAAAGTCCGGGGAATTGGCCCTGAACAATGTGGGGTCACCTTGGCTAGTGCCAGGGTGCCCTCACACTAAGTAACTTTGCACCTAACCTTTACCAGGTAAAGGTTAGACATATAGGTGACTTATAAGTTACTTAAGTGCAGTGTAAAATGGCTGTGAATTAACGTGGACGTTATTTCACTCAGGCTGCAGTGGCAGGCCTGTGTAAGAATTGTCAGAGCTCCCTATGGGTGGCAAAAGAAATGCTGCAGCCCATAGGGATCTCCTGGAACCCCAATACCCTGGGTACCTCAGTACCATATACTAGGGAATTATAAGGGTGTTCCAGTAAGCCAATGTAAATTGGTAAAATTGGTCACTAGCCTGTTAGTGACAATTTGGAAAGAAATGAGAGAGCATAACCACTGAGGTTCTGATTAGCAGAGCCTCAGTGAGACAGTTAGTCACTACACAGGTAACACATTCAGGCACACTTATGAGCACTGGGGCCCTGGTGAACAGGGTCCCAGTGACACATACAACTAAAACAACATTTATACAGTGAAAAATGGGGGTAACATGCCAGGCAAGATGGTACTTTCCTACACCCCCTGTATGAACTTTTCTGTTCACCCTTGTTCTGACCCATTTGTCTGCCTTCTTTCCCAATTCTTGGGGAGAGGTCAGATCAGAGTCCACCAGGTACTGGTGCAACAAATCAGACACACAATTATTAAGAATATGCTCTCTCAGGATTAAGTTATACAGGCTTTCATAATCAGTAACTTTACTGCCATGTAACCACCCCTCCAAGGCCTTCACTGAATGGTCAACAAAGTCTACTCAGTCTTGTGAAGACTCCTTTTTGGTCTCTCTGAACTTCATCCTGTACTGTTCAGTGGTTAAGCCATAACCATCAAGGAGTGCATTCTTAAGAACTGCAAAATTATTGGCATCATTTTCTTTCACAGTAAGGAGCCTATCCCTACCCTTTCCACTAAATGATAGCCATAGGATAGCAGCCCACTGCCTTTGAGGGACATCCTGTACAACACAGGCCCTCTCAAGTGCAGCAAACCACTTGTTAATGTCATCCCCCTCCTTATAAGGGGGAACTATCTTGTGCAGATTCCTAGAATCATGCTCTTTTGCAGGATGACTATTGGGAATACTGCTGCTGCCACCATGGGATTCAAATCCCAGTTTCTGTCTTTCTCCTTCTATCTCTAAGGACTGCCTATCTAAATCCAGCTGTTGCTTCTTGAGCTTCAGTCTGGATTGTTCCACTCTCAATCTATTGAGCTCCCTTTCTAACATTCTGTCATCAGGGTGGGTGGGAGAGGCATGTCTAGAAACAGAAGTATGCTGAGATTGAACAGAAGGAGACCTGGCCCTAACAGATGGCACTCTAACAACCTGGCTAACAGAATGAACACTCCTACTATGATGAGAATGAACACTTTTACTGTGATGTGAGGCAACACTCACATCAGTGTCAGCTATGCTAGGTGGCTTGCTAGGGGGCAGGTTGGAAAGATTCCCTCCCACATATTTTGCTAGGGGTGCCCCAGAATCAGAATGGGAACCATCAGCTAATTTCTCACCAGAAGTGCCAACTAAGGTCTTATCTTGTTCAATGAGCATATTAACCAACAGTTGTCTTGAAGGATTCTTTCCTACCCCTAAACCTCTATCTATGCAGAGACTCCTTGCTTCCTTCCAGCTAAGGTTGTCATAAGCTATGTTGGACAGATCAAGAGGTAGACCTGTACCAGACATGATAGAAAGTGTTTAAGGGACAGAAAAAGTGAGAAAAAAAAGTTTTCAGAACTTTTTAAAGAACAGAAAAAAAACTTTTTACACTTTTTAAGAACTTTTAGAAAGTTTAGAGGTACTTTTCAGCACTTAGCAAAGAAGTGAGAGAAGAAAAGCAAAACTTTTTGGTTAGGTGTACATACACTGAACTTGTTTTGTATATTTTTCTCTTATGAAAAGTACAATATGACAAAAGTGGTAAGTAGTTGCAAAGTACTTATCCCACCGCTGCACAACCAATGTAAGAGGCTGGACTGGCTTGTAGTGAGTAACAAGGGGTACTTACACCTTGCACCAGGCCCAGGTATCCCTTATTAGTGTATAGGGTGTCTAGCAGTTTAGGCTGATAGATAATGGTAGCTTAGCAGAGAAGCTTAGGCTGAACTAGGAGACGAGTGAAGCTCCTACAGTACCACTAGTGTCACTTGCACAATATCATAAGAAAACACAATACACAGATTAAAAATAAAGGTACTTTATTTTTATGACAATATGCCAAAGTATCTCAGTGAGTACCCTCAGTATGAGGATAGCAAATATACACAAGATATATGTACACAATACCAAAAATATGCAGTATTAGCAATAGAAAACAGTGCAAACAATGTATAGTTACAATTGGATGCAATGGAGGCACATAGGGATAGGGGCAACACAAACCATATACTCTAGAAGTGGAATGCGAACCACGAATGGACCCCAAACCTATGTGACCTTGTAGAGGGTCGCTGGGACTGTAAGAAAACAGTGAGGGTCAGAAAAATATCCCACCCCAAGACCCTGTAAAGTGAGTGCAAAGTGCACTAAAGTTCCCCAAAGAGCACAGAAGTCGTGATAAGGGAATTCTGCAGGAAAGACCAACACCAGCAATGCAACAATGATGGATTTCCAGAGGAGAGTACCTGTGGAACAAGGGGACCAAGTCCAAAAGTCACGATCAAGTCGAGAGTGGGCAGATGCCCAGGAAATGCCAGCTGTGGGTGCAAAGAAGCTGCCACCGGATGGTAAAAGCTGTGGATTCTGCAAGAACGACAAGGGCTAGAAACTTCCCCTTTGGAGGATGGATGTCCCACGTCGTGAAGAGTCGTGCAGATGTGTTTCCGTGCAGAAAGACCGCAAACAAGCCTTGTTAGCTGCAAGGGTTGTGGTTAGGGTTTTTGTATGCTGCTGTGGCCCAGGAGGGACCAGGATGTCGCCAATTGCGTGAGGAGACAGAGGGGGCGTCCAGCAAGACAAAGAGCCCACTCAGAAGCAAGCAGCACCCACAGAAGTGCCAGAACAGGCACTACAAAGTGGAGTGAACCAGAGCTCACCCGAAGTCACAAAAGAGGGTCCCACGACGCCGGAGGACAACTCAGGAGGTCGTGCACTGCAGGTTAGAGTGCCGGGGACCCAGGCTTGGCTGTGCACAAAGGAAATCCTGGAAGAGTGCACAGGAGCCGGAGTAGCTGCAAAACACGCGATTCCCAACAATGCAGTCTAGCGTGGGGAGGCAAGGACTTACCTCCACCAAACTTGGACTGAAGAGTCACTGGACTGTGGGAGTCACTTGGACAGAGTTGCTGAGTTCAAGGGACCTCGCTCGTCGTGCTGAGTGGAGACCCAGAGGATTGGTGATGCAGTTCTTTGGTGCCTGTGGTTGCAGGGGGAAGATTCCGTCGACCCACGGGAGATTTCTTCAGAGCTTCTAGTGCAGAGAGGAGGCAGACTACCCCCACAGCATGCACCACCAGGAAAACAGTTGAGAAGGCGGCCGGATCAGCTTTACAAGGTCGCAGTAGTCGTCTTTGCTACTTTGTTGCAGTTTTGCAGGCTTCCAGAGCAGTCAGCGGTCGATTCCTTGGCAGAAGGTGAAGAGAGAGATGCAGAGGAACTCTGATGAGCTCTTGCATTCATTATCTAAAGAATTCCCCAAAGCAGAGACCCTAAATAGCCAGAAAAGGAGGTTTGGCTACTTAGGAGAGAGGATAGGCTAGCAACACCTGGAGAAGCCTATCAGAAGGAGTCTCTGACATCACCTGCTGGCACTGGCCACTCAGAGCAGTCCAGTGTGCCAGCAGCACCTCTGTTTCCAAGATGGCAGAGGTCTGGAGCACACTGGAGGAGCTCTCGGCACCTCCCAGGGGAGGTGCAGGTCAGGGGAGTGGTCACTCCCCTTTCCTTTGTCCAGTTTCGCGCCAGAGCAGGGCTGGGGGATCCCTGAACCGGTGTAGACTGGCTTATGCAGAAATGGGCACCATCTGTGCCCATGAAAGCATTTCCAGAGGCTGGGGGAGGCTACTCCTCCCCAGCCCTAACACCTTTTTCCAAAGGGAGAGGGTGTAACACCCTCTCTCTGAGGAAGTCCTTTGTTCTGCCTTCCTGGGCCAAGCCTGGCTGGACCCCAGAAGGGCAGAAACCTGTCTGAGGGGTTGGCAGCAGCAGCAGCTGCAGTGAAACCCCGGGAAAGGTAGTTTGGCAGTACCCGGGTCTGAGCTAGAGACTCGGGGATCATGGAATTGTCTCCCCAATGCCAGAATGGCATTGGGGTGACAATTCCATGATCTTAGACATGTTACATTGCCATGTTTGGAGTACCATTGTGACGCTATACATATGTCGTGACATATGTATAGTGCACGCGTGTAATGCTGTCCCCGCACTCACAAAGTCCGGGGAATTTGCCCTGAACAATGTGGGGGCACTTTGGCTAGTGCCAGGGTGCCCACACACTAAGTAACTTAGCACCCAACCTTTACCAGGTAAAGGTTAGACATATAGGTGACTTATAAGTTACTTAAGTGCAGTGGTAAATGGCTGTGAAATAACGTGGACGCTATTTCACTCAGGCTGCAAGGGCAGGCCTGTGTAAGAATTGTCAGAGCTCCCTATGGGTGGCAAAATAAATGCTGCAGCCCATAGGGATCTCCTGGAACCCCAATACCCTGGGTACCTCAGTACCATATACTAGGGAATTATAAGGGTGTTCCAGTATGCAATGTAAATTGGTGAAATTGGTCACTAGCCTGTTAGTGACAATTTGGAAAGAAATGAGAGAGCATAACCACTGAGGTTCTGGATAGCAGAGCCTCAGTGAGACAGTTAGTCATAACACAGGTAACACATACAGGGCACACTTATGAGCACTGGGGCCCTGGCTGACAGGGTCCCAGTGACACATACAACTAAAACAACATATATTCAGTGAAATATGGGGGTAACATGCCAGGCAAGATGGTACTTTCCTACACTTGTGCCTTGTACTAACCAACCAAGCTTTTCTAAAAATGCGACACATAGAGATTACTAATGTTCCAATCCCTCGACTGAATCATAAACGAACTCGTGTTAGCTGGCAAAATGTGGCAGCAAATCCATATCAGATCAGGGATATTTATTTATCATTTCTAAATCTCTTTTCGTTTTTTGGGGAACAAGAGGTCGCTACTATTCCTATTCTGATAATTCACACGGAATTGGTGGATACCATACAGGGTATTTTCTATAAAGAAACTCGCCTAAAGCGGTCACCTGATATCATCTCTTCCAACGAATGGTATAATAAGGATTGCGCTCTAGCAAGATCTAATTTAAAAGAGGCATTAAAAAACCTCTTTCAAGAAGATATTGTGGATGCTAGATCTAAATATGCTAAGGCCCTGAAGCAAGCAAAAAAAAGCTGGGAAGATGGAATCTGGCAGAGGTTATTGGTTGCAGTTAAAAATAAGGATGATGGTTCTTTTTGGAGACTGCTGGCTTGCAGATCGAGAGAGGGAATTGACTCTATCAGCTCATATATTCAACCCGATAGATGGGTGACCCATTTCTCTGAAATTTATGCCTATCCTGTATTGCATGACCCTAAGGTTATCAGTTATGATGTTGATGTTGCTTCTACAAAAAGCTCCTCGGAGAGCTTTGTCTTTTCTATAGCCGAAACAACTGATGCTATTAATTCTCTGAGGTCAGCTAAAGCCCCTGGCCCTGACAAGATACCTTTGGATCTGTTTAAATCTGAGCCCACTATATGGGCATGGTATATCAATTTATTGTCCAATGCCATAGCAGCAGGTGGTCCCATTCCTGATTCATGGCATGGTGCAGAAATAATCCCTGTTTACAAGAAAGGCGATGTAGGTTTGCCAGCGAACTATAGACCGATTAGCCTTATTGATATCCTCCAAAAGATTTTTGTGAAACAAATTCTGGCCAAACTTACGGAATGGGTTTTGAAGAACCAGATTTTATCCCCTCTACAGGCTGGATTTTGTTCAAAAACTTACACTGTGGACCAAGTCTTTAGGTTGTCACTGTTATTCTGGAAGTATGTCACCTTAGCCAGACAGAAATTATATGTGGCCTTTGTAGACCTGAGATCTGCTTTTGATCTTGTGCTAAGAGACAACCTGTGGGGAGTTCTGAACAAAATTGGTACCCCAGAGAACTTAGTACATTTAATCCAAAGACTGCACGAGAACACTTATGCATAAGTAAGATGGGGCAACCAGGGGGAACTCACTGACAGAATAGATATCAGGAGAGGGGTACGACAGGGTTGTGTCCTTGTTCTGACTCTTTTCATCTTGTTCATCAATGAGGCAGTGCAAGTTATTACTAATTGCCAAAATGATGCGCCCTCTTTGAATAACACAAAAATCCAGATTCTGCTATTTGCTGATGATTCGCTCTTGATCTCCCGAACACCGGTGGGCCTACAGGTATTAATGGATAGGTTTAGCTTGTTTTGTGATGACTTTGGGTTGGAGCTTAATCACACCAAAACTAAAGTTATGACCATGGGACGTGGTCCCACCAAAGGATATACCATCCTTCACAAAGGGACTCCACTGAGTAAGGGTTGCTCCATTGATTATCTGGGGGTTAGAATCAGTAAAGATTTGCGGAGGAAGGCCCAGATTAATAAAAGCTCAGCCCTCCTGGCACATAGATCTGGAGCAATTCTGTGCTTCCACAAGTCGACTATCGAGAGAGTAGTCACTCCAGCAGTAAAAATTTATCAGGCAAAGGCTCAGAGTGCTGTGGCTTACGGGGCAGAAGTCTGGGGATACTCAAATGCTGGTAAACTTTCAATAGGAGAAAATATTTTTGTCAGATCACTTTTGGCTTGTCCACGTAATACTCCTTTGTTACCAATGTATTGGGACCTCGGACTTGCACGTATCTCAGACATTATAGCTTTAAGACCGCTGCTTTTCTGGGTACGTGTTTGGACTACTCCTGAGCTACTCACATATAAGGAATCCATCCAAGATATTTTAGATAGACCTAACGTGCTTACTATTCCTTGGTTTAAACACATATCAAAATGGTTTTACATTCTGGGTCTTAGTAACTACTGGAGCCATCCTTATAACTTAAGGAAAGAGCAGAAGAAGCATCTAAAAACAGCTTATTGGGCGTATGTCAGGGGAAACTACTTGCTTCATTTGTCTCATGGCAGATTGACTTCTCCATTTCTTGACACCAAGTGGCATCCGTGTTTTGAACTGTTTAGGGATCTTATTACTGATCCATTAAGCAAGAGTCTGTATTTCCAGTTCAGATATGGATGCCTACCTCTTAAATCTTTTGGCATTAGGCGGGATTCTGCTCCGAGAACTGATTTATGCCCGAGTTGTAGCACTTCTCCGGAAACCATTGTACATTTTATGTTCATATGCCCAGCATATAGGATTGCTCGTCAGAGGTGGCTACGTCCAGTTTGTAAGAACATGGGGATCAGATGTTGTATAGATGCTTTAAGGATTATGATGAGGGACATATCCTGTCCCCTGTTCTGTGCAGTTAGCAAGTTCCTTGCAGCTGCATGGCATATACGAATTTGGCAGTTCAAAAATTCTTCTTAATTACTACGAGGCCCCATGATTAGGGTGTTAGTTCACTGTATGATTTTTTGGCTATTTTGAGGAACAAGGTTTAGGTAGTTATGTGTTGTGTGAAGAGAAATACCTCCTTGATTTTAGTATTTCTGTTTTTATACCTTTTTATGTATTTTTGAATGTAAGATATTTATGATTTTAAATGTTATTCTTGTCTTGTGTGATTTATGCGTTGATGGTTTAAATTAACTGAATAAAGAGATGTGTTGATGATGATGATGAAATAAATAAATGTGTTGATTAGTTCAGGTTATGTTACTATCAGTCTTATTTCAATTTTTTTTAAAGTACTGGAGCACAATGTATGTTGAAGAGTGAAAAACATTCAAATAAAAAATGTAAAATTACTTTTTGTGGTTTTCGTTATGGTTTGGATGTATTATGATGTGAATGAAGGGTCCACGTTCAGTTCACAGATGTACATGAAAAAAATAAAAAGAGTCAGACATTATTTCAAATGACAAACAATCTTTTGCTTAGAATATTGGATTAAGCACAAACTGCCTATGACACATAAAACTAATAATAGAGACGCAGTCATTGCATTATGGTGTTTTATATGCAAACGCAAGCGTAAGGTTTAAATAAGAACTATTAAAACTGTAACAAAGTCAAACCAACACAAGTGTGTCATCTTTGTAGTGCCTTTCATAAGTATATATAGAAGAATACCCTGAAAGAAATCTGTAAATTTAAAAATGTTGTGCATATTGTGCAGATATGCAGATATGTGTCTGCATATCTGCACAATAGGTTTCTGTGAATAGGATGAGAGTGTTGACACAGATGCAATCATTTGCATATTTCCTTTTTATAGTAAAATGGGATAAATGTGTCTTGTTTAATGGGTTTTTCCACATTAGAAGTGAATGCCAAAAAATGCACACTTTGCACTGTAGTTTGAAAATAGCTAGATTTTTAATCGATATTGCCTTAAATATGTAACATATATGTATGCATTTACTCATATTCAGAAAGATGATTAAAGGGATCCTGTTAATTGAGAAGCACGTTTTAAATCAATGATTAAAAAGTTGATCTATTAATCACACAGTATGTAATTACGGGGCTGATTACAAACCCGGCGGAAGATGCTGAATTTGCTGTGCCACTTCTGAATCCCTTGCAGTGCGCATGCCCGATCTGGATTGTGGCGGTGAAAATGCCGGAATGATTGGTCCGGATGGGTTGGTGGCGCTGAAAGTTTTGTTCAGTCAAATGGGTGTTTAAGGGAGCGCCGCCGTGCAGATTACAACTTGCCTGTGAGGAAATTCGATTTTTAATACGATCGTATCGACCCGCCATTTTGTGGCCCGCCGCCATTTTATGTTGCCTTCACTCAGGCAGCACAGCGAACGAAGTCCATTCTGCCTTTTCTGCTTATTCTGCAACATGGTGTTCAAAACAGCCTTCTGCCTCTATCTTTACAAGGCTGGTATTAAGGTCTGACCGAGTACACTAATCCCTGTCTGGTTTTCTAATCCTTGTTTCAACTATCTGTAGGCTCACACTATTCTCCGCCGATCTTATCTTATCGTCTGGCCTTCGCTGTCCTTTGCTAGTATTCTCTCATTTCACAACTGTCCTCCAAACGCACACAAACTTATCGCACCACATGCAACTTCGTTGTGGATCGGTTAATGAATTAGTTCAAGGGAGGGGTGACAAACACAGCTGGAGGGGAGGCAACCTTAAGTCACTTGATACTTTGTTTTCCAATTCCTTCTATTGGTGCTGTCTTGTTTTCCGACATTTCTATTGGCTCTGTTCTATCTTTACATTATTCTTACTGGCTCCTTTCTATGTGTTCTGGGAGTGTATGTAGTTAATAAATGGTTTTTATACGGTATATAAGATTGTGCGCCACAAAGTAAAGTGGCAGTCTCCTGAGAACATACCTTGTGTACTTCTTGGACAACTGTACTAGCTGCAGCTAATAAAATCTGATCTTTTACGCCTGACAGAGTGTCCCGTGTCTCTGTTAGTTGAGGCAGGTGAATCCAAGGAGATTTCAGGCGTACCCTGCGCCGCCAGGCCCATAAGGTTCTGGTTCTTCAACTGGCGCCCAACGTGGGGCGGCTTCAGCGGTACCGGTTCTGCCTGAAGGTCGTGAGGAACCCCGCAAGAAAATTCTGGAGGAATCGCGAGCCACGTCAAGCGACCCCTGTATGTCGAAGTGGTCCGAAGGTCTTTTTCAGCGCGGTTACTCCTTCCTGACGGCTACTGACGACTGCTGCCCTGACTGCCGCCCTGCCTTGGCCCTTTCTTTGATGATGTATGGTAAAGCGAGACGATAGACGGGCCTCTGTTGGTGTAAGAAGACATCCTTAGTTAAGTATTTGGTGGGTCGCGCCCACAAATTTTGGTCTTTGTTTTGTCCTTAGGTCCTTAGATTTGGCCATTGCAGTGGCCAAAGCCGAGGGGTAAGTGCATTTGTGCTGTGTAAACTGAAAGTTTTACCCCCTTGATGTTTGTGAACAGCCAGTAAAAATCGTGAGATGTCTGGTCTGACTAAGTTTGGAAAACTTTGTTGCTTTGGTTGTAATAGGGACTCCCAGCTTGAGGACTCCTGTCCGATTCCTTCGGTTGGAACTCCCACATATGAGCTCTATTCTAAACATGGTGTTGGTCCTATTGCCTTTAATAAGACATGGACCCGATATACAAAGAAAGATGGTGTTTTAAAATGGCCAGAAAATGGTAGTTTCGAAACTGATGTGCTAGATAATTTAGAAGCAACGTTATTTAAAAGAAAAGCCCGGCCGGCAATGTTTGACTCTTTTCGCCTTTGGCGTAAGGAAGCCAAACAGAGAGAAATTAAACAAGCGAAACGAGATAGGAAAACACAGGGAATGACGATTATACAGGCTGCTCAGCAATTCAAAGATGATGAAATAGATAATGCAATGGAAATTTCAGACAGACAGCATCGAATGGCAATAGATAAATGCTATCCGACGTTGCCTATCTCTTCCCTTGATAAGAGAAAAGATTTTGAGGAAGATTCCTTAATGTCCCACTTATTGAAATTGCCTCCGCCCTATGTACAAGGTGCTAATGCACCCCCGATGTTACAGCCTGTTCAGCCGCCAGTTGTGCTTCCGCCTGCTCCAGCTTTTCCACATTTGCCTCCTCAAGTATTGCCTATGCCAGCTTTGCCTTTAACTCCTTTGCCTTCTGCTCCTTTGGCAATTCCTAATGCTCCTTTAGTTAATTCACCTAATACCTTGTCCCCTATCCTTATGTCAAATTCTCCATCTATGCGTAAGCGATTTGCAGATACTGTCTCTGGTCTCTTATCACCTTTCTTTGAAGCTTTAAATGTGTCTCCAGCTTTTTCTCGAAGACAGTCTCGTAGTCAATTCCCAGACTCCGAAGAGCGAGAAAAATTGGACTCACTTGCTTGTAGATGGATCAAGAAGGGTCCCCAATATAGTACGTCTGATATTATGTCCACCTTTCTGCAATGGAATGCACCTACGCAGAGATATGTTTTTAAAGTTATGTGCGATACTCTCGCTAAAGAATGGGAGGATATGAATTTGGGTTCGGTCCCACAGGATCTGTTAGATGTTCAGGCTGACTTTGACAAAGGACTTATTGTGGGTCCTAAGGTTGAAAACGCTGTCAGAACACTTATTTCTTTCAGATCCCTATTGTTCTCACAGACTTTTCCTGATTCTGATCCTTCAGTTAGGACAGCACTGAAAAACTATCCCATGAGAGAGGTTTCTCCAATATGGAAGGAAGAAGTTGCAGCAGCAGGTGCTAATCCAGCTATTCCTGCGCATTTTCAGCGCATATGGATACATGTCCCCTGGAAAAGGTCTGAAGTTTTAGCACTTAAACAGTCACTACCAGATTCACGCAAAAATCCTGCTGGTTACTATAAAGAGTTGTCGCAAACAGTTGATGCATGTACTATGAATCTAGCAGATATTGACATGTTGATGGGAAATGTAGTTCCACAGACAATATGGGCTAAAATTCGTAGAGAGGATCACGCTCAAGAATTAGGCGGCGATTGGAACGCTATTATTGCCGCAGATAGAGGTCAAGTAGGTGGTGCAAAGCCCGACGCTTTGATCTCAGAACTCCCTGGTAGGATTATTACATTAATGAAAACAATGATGCCTACTTTGAGAGTTAATTGGGATAAGCTAGCAGCATGTAAACAAAAGAAAGATGAAAGTGTTTCCGATTTCTTTACCCGATTCGAGGAGACATTCATTGATCACAGTGGTCAAGATATGGCTACAGAAGGGGGACAGCGATTATTTGTGGATAAGTTCGTATATAACTTGCTTCCTGAACTATCACACAAGCTAAAAGACTCCGAGAGTTCATGGGCAGTTTCTTCTTCCGCCCAGATATTGGCTACTGCACAATATTATGAAAATAGAGACAAAGAAGAAAGGGAAAAACAAGAGAAAAAGACGAAAGAATTAAAAACTAAAGTTCTCTTGCAACAGGCTTATCCTCCTCGTTATGTTCAGCCTCAGTTTCAACAGCCTCCGCAGTTTCAGAGGTTGTATCAAAAGCCTGAACCATTCATTCCAAGACCTTTGCTAGGTCCCAATCAATGTGCTTATTGTAAGGAGGAAGGTCATTTTAAGAACAGTTGTCCGGCATTGTTGCAGCGTAATGGAGCAACATCTGCTTCACGAGGTCGTGGTGGTCCTCAGTCAGCAAATAGAGGTAGAGGTCGAGGTGTGTTAACCCAAGAGCAGCGTTCTTTTGTTCCTCCAAATTCCGGAAATTACTTTGACCAGCAAAATGTTAGGTCTACACAGTATTACAGTGAGGATCAGTATATTGAAGGAGGGAATGAAAGTCTTCATTTTGAATAGGACAGCCATGGACAAAGTAAGGGGGTTACGTCAATTCCAGTGGATCAGAATGGACCTTATGTTAATGTCACTACAATGGGTGTTTCAGAGCCATTTCTTTTAGATACTGGTGCCATGAGAAGCTCTATCATTCATTCTAAACTCCCTGGCGCACCTTTGTCTGGCTTAACGAATGTATCTGTAGGATTTTCTGGCGCCCCTGTTCGCAATCCAGTTTCTTGCCCTTTGCCTGTTTCAATAGGCCCTTATGATTTAGAAGCTCCGCTTCTTCTGACGAATGGTTGTGGTGAAAATCTGTTGGGTTTAGATCTATTAAAAAGAATGCATGCTACGATATATTGTTCACCTTCTGGTGTATACCTCACTCTAGGACAGAAAATGACTAGTCCAATGTACTTATCAAAAGATCAATTCCCACCTGAATTGCTTTCTCTTCCCGAAACGCTTTGGGCTACGGGTCCGAATGACGTTGGTTGTCTTGAGATCCCACCTTATGTTGTTACTCTTAAGCCCAATGCTGAAATGCCACGTATTCCGCAATACAGAATCTCTACTGAAGGTGAGAAAGCACTTCTGGAAATTGTCCATGATTTGATTCAGAAGGGTGTGGTTGAGGAAACGAGAGGAAATACATGTAACAGTCCTGTTCTTCCGGTTCTTAAACGCACTGATCCTTCTCAGCCTCCTGTTTATCGTTTTGTAATTGATCTTCGGGAGGTAAACAAGATTGTCGTACCGCAGTTTCCTGTAGTCCCAGATATCACTGCTCTGTTGACGATGATACCTTCTACAGCGACTTGGTTTTCAGTTATTGATCTAAAGAATGCTTTCTTTAGTATTCCCATCGCCGAAGAGAGTAGAGATATTTTTGGTTTTTCCCTCGGAGGCCGAAGCTTCCGGTTTAAACGCGCACCTCAAGGTTATTGTGAAAGTCCCTCTATTTACAGTCAAGCTCTAAAATGTCATCTTGATGCCTTTTCCTTACCGTCCGGTGCCGCTCTCATTCAGTACATGGATGACTTATTAGTTGCAGCTGATTCAGAGGAGATTTGCAAAAACGTGACCGTTGCACTGTTGCGTCATTTGTTTGATCTGAATCACAAGGTTTCTCCTTCTAAATTACAATATGTCTGTCGCGAGGTGACTTATTTGGGTCATCTCTTGTCAAAGGAGGGACGACGATTGACCCCCGAACGAATTCAGGCAATTGCACAAATGTCAGTGCCATCCACACAAAGAGAGGTACGTGCCTTTTTGGGCATTACTTCTTATTGTAGACAGTGGATTCCGAGTTTCTCTTTATTGGCTAAACCGCTGTTGGCGCTAACTTTAAAAGATACGCCTCAGCCTCTTCCGTGGACTGACGAGTGTCAGAAGAGTTTTACTGATTTGCGTATTGCTTTGTGTTCTGCTCCTGTATTGGGTACTCCTGATTACAGTAAGCCCTTTACGCTCTATGTCCACGAAAGAGAGGGTTGTGCATTGTCAGTCTTAACGCAGCGTTTTGGAGATCAACAGCGACCATGCGCATATTTCTCAGCTACGTTAGATCCAGTAGCTAAAGCATTGCCTAGTTGTCTTAAGGCAACAGCGGCAACAGCAATTTCTATTCGACAGTCTGCTGGAGTAGTGCTAGATAATACTCTCATTGTTATGGTGCCACATGCAGTGGATACTTTACTAAATAGGACAAAAACGCAGCATCTTACGAGTGCTCGGTTGTCCGGATATGAGCTGACGCTTTTGGCTAGTCACATACACATCAAACGATGTAATACCCTGAATCCAGCTACTTTGTTGCCTCTTCCAGAAGAGAGAGATGTCTCTGAACAGCATGATTGTTTTCTCCGTACTGAAGAAGAGACTAAGGGTAGAATTGACCTAAAAGACACGCCATTAGTGAATCCAGATGGAACACTATGGGTAGATGGTTCTTGTTTCAAGCTCCCGAATGGAGATACAGTTTCAGCCTACGCTATTACTACTTTGCATACGATTGTGGAGACAGCACGCATTAGACATAATTCAGCTCAGGCAGCTGAATTGATAGCCTTAACTAGAGCGTGTGTGTTATCCAAAGGAAAAAGAGTAAACGTGTACACTGATAGCCAATACGCTTTTGGTGTAGCGTTTAACTTTGGGCGCTTATGGAAGGAAAGAGGATTCTTTACTTCCCATGGTACTAAGATACAACATGGTCAATTAGTGACTGAACTTCTTGAGTCACTTACAATGCCTACTCAGATAGCGATCGTGAAGTGTAGTGCACACAAAAAGATTGTGGACGATGTTGGTCGAGGAAATGCATTTGCAGATGAGGTAGCGAAAAAGACAGCCAGAGACAACACAAGTCGAATGTATGTTGCAGGTCCCGCAAACTGCGTAAGAGAAAAGGGAATGTGTGAAGATACAGTAGAGAGTGTGAAATCAATTCAAGGAGAGGCTACGGAGAATGAGTTGAGAAAGTGGAAGGAAAGTACAGGAATGTTAGATGAGATGGGATGTTGGGTTGAATTATCAGAACATCAACGTTGGCTGTTACCAGATGCTTATGTACTACCTGTAGTTACTATGGCACATGGTCCAGCTCACCTAAGTGCAAAAGGAATATGTAAACTTCTGGCTCCAGTGTGGCAAAATGAGGGGATCCCAAAGTGTGCAAATAATGTAGTAAAACATTGTATTGTTTGCTTGATGTACAATCCGGGAAAGGGAACCCCAACTCCAGCAGGTCATTTTGCTCCTCCAACATATCCATTTGAGGTGTTGCAGATCGATTATATTCACATGGAACGATGCAACAACCTCAAATATGTTCTGGTGGTAGTATGTGCTTTTTCTAGATGGGTAGAAGCCTACCCTCTGAAGGACAATACTGCTTTATCAACTGCCAAAATACTTTTGAAAGAATTCTTCCCTAGGTTTGGTTTGCCGCGCATTGTCTGGAGTGACAATGGGAGCGAATTTGTGGGTCAAGTCATGCAAAAAGTTTGTGCAGGTCTTGGCATAAAACAGAAGTTCCACGCGGCGAATCACCCACAGTCGGCTGGTTTAGTAGAATGCTACAATGGAACCTTGAAGCTTAAAATTGCTAAGGTGCAAGCTAGCACAGGACTTAATTGGCCTGATGCTTTACCATTGGCTCTTCTGTCCACCAGAACAGCAGTACACTCTTGTTTGGGGCTTAGCCCTTACGAAGTGATATTTGGTCGCCCAGCTAATGTATGGGGAGTTCCTCGTCCTAAGAAATACTCAGACTTGCCATACCCGATGTTGATTGACTACTTGCATGACCTTACAACTAAATTGCGTGTTCTTCATCAACAGGTTCAGAGTGCTCTACCAGAGGCTTCCACAGACCCAGGTCATTCCATCCGACCAGGTGACTGGGTCTGCACGAAAAATTTCCAACGGCAGAGAAATTTGGAGCCCAGATGGAGAGAGCCACGCCTGGTTCTTTTGACCACAAGAACAGCAGTTAAAGTCGAAGGAAAGAAAAACTGGGTGCATGCCGTGCACTGCAAGAAAGTGCCTTTGCCCTTGCCTTTCGATCAGTGGGTCCGTAGAGGCATCAGTGACTCTGAAAGTGAGAAAGTTCCGCAATTTGTACCATTCAGTGATGCGCGTCTAATTGGAACACTTTCTGAGAAAGAGGACGACGACATCCTTCAAGAAGCAATACCATCGCATCGTCGCTTGAACACGACAAATCCAGGAACATTGTTTCAAAACCAGACTGCCTCTGGACAGGAACGCTATAATTTGAGACCAAGACCAAAGAACTTGTAAATTTCTCTCCTATGTAGTACTCTATCCCGGTTGCAGGGTCACGGTAGGAGTCTTAGTTACGACCTGAGTAAGTGGCAATAGGCCTGCAGGACCTCACAGTGTCATAGGACGGTAGATAATCGTGACTACAGTGATTGAGGAAGATTGCCGTGAGCATCCACTTAGAAAGATGGAGGCTACATTAGATAAAAAAGAAAGTAAAAATGTAAAGAATAATTGTAAAGAAATATGTAGTCGTTGTAGTATTGCTCTATGCGTCATTATATTGTCGTGTATTCTTTTGGCATCTGTAAACTGGATCATTATTACTCTGCAGCAAAAAGTTGTCTCTTCTCCTACCTCTACATCTTCTTCTACTATCTCTCCGCACCTATTTCACACTCTTCCCCAGCATGAACTCATCAGAAGAACTGAATACTTTAACAATTCCTTCGTCCAGTTGTTACATCAACATCAGTTAGTGATCAATACAACTGACTGTTGGGTGTGTGGACTCATACCACATACAGTAGAAAAAGGAATGCCATATTTAGTTCTTCCATTCTCCTATGAAGGTTCCGCTTGGGCTTATTTTGTCATTTTCAATAATGCATATCAAAGTAAAATTAAACAACCTGTCAGTTCACATAGTGTTGGTTCAAATTTCAGTCATAGTTTATTGATAAAGGGAATGGTAGCTATGGCTAAAATCATGGAAAAAAGTGAAGCTTCCATAGATGAAAGAAAAGCATATACCAATTGGAACATAACTAATTACATTTCCAGCCTCAATGATAAGGTTAAGCAAGGAAAATCTCCTCCGATACGGGTCATACCCCAACAAGGAAATTTCTGTCTGCAAATAAATGGTAGAACTCCAAACACCGGACAAAGAGAAAGTTTATGTTCCCATACATATGTTTATTCAGCCCTGAATTCACTGCCGTTAGTACCATCTCAAGGTACATACTTCGTTTGCCACGATAGGGCTTATACATGGTTGCCAGCTGATTTCTCTGGTACTTGTTATATAGCCTTTCTTCTTCCCCCTACATACGCCGCTCCTGCGAACCATCATAAAAATAGATATGGCAGAGGGATTGTGGATTCGAAAGACACAGCAGGACAAGAGGGAGGAGATTTCCTCAAAGGATTTCTTCCCTTCTGGGGTCCAATGGCCAACAGCAGAAATATAAGGCAATTGGTTCGTGTCGTAGAAACCACCATAGACATCACTGTAGGAGCTTTAAGTAACATTACAGCTGAACTACAGGCTGATCGTCTTATGACCTTGCAGAACCGTGTTGCCTTAGACTTTGTTCTTGCGGACCGTGGTGGAGTATGCAAATTGATCGGATCAAGTTGCTGTATTTTCATACCTAATGACGCTCCGACAGTATACCAAGCTATCTCTAAGTTACACATAATCTCCGAGTCGATTCATCAGGACGAAGGAGATTGGTCCTTTTCAGAGTGGTTTTGGGGATTACTGTCCAAATGGGGTTGGAAGGTATTGACATTCTTTGGAGTAATTTTAGCTTTTATATTCTCTTGTTGTCTTTGTATGCACTGCGGTCCTGCCATCTGCAACCTATGTGCTACTGCATGTATTCCCAAACCCAAGTCACAAAGAGCAGAGAATATCAAAATGACGGTACAGCAACAGCTTGATGACCTCATGGCCATAGACATCGACTCAGATTAACATGAGTTTGTGTATCTTGCCTGAGTTCTGGCAAAAGGAGGGTCTGAGGAAATTCGATTTTTAATACGATCGTATCGACCCGCCATTTTGTGGCCCGCCGCCATTTTATGTTGCCTTCACTCAGGCAGCACAGCGAACGAAGTCCATTCTGCCTTTTCTGCTTATTCTGCAACATGGTGTTCAAAACAGCCTTCTGCCTCTATCTTTACAAGGCTGGTATTAAGGTCTGACCGAGTACACTAATCCCTGTCTGGTTTTCTAATCCTTGTTTCAACTATCTGTAGGCTCACACTATTCTCCGCCGATCTTATCTTATCGTCTGGCCTTCGCTGTCCTTTGCTAGTATTCTCTCATTTCACAACTGTCCTCCAAACGCACACAAACTTATCGCACCACATGCAACTTCGTTGTGGATCGGTTAATGAATTAGTTCAAGGGAGGGGTGACAAACACAGCTGGAGGGGAGGCAACCTTAAGTCACTTGATACTTTGTTTTCCAATTCCTTCTATTGGTGCTGTCTTGTTTTCCGACATTTCTATTGGCTCTGTTCTATCTTTACATTATTCTTACTGGCTCCTTTCTATGTGTTCTGGGAGTGTATGTAGTTAATAAATGGTTTTTATACGGTATATAAGATTGTGCGCCACAAAGTAAAGTGGCAGTCTCCTGAGAACATACCTTGTGTACTTCTTGGACAACTGTACTAGCTGCAGCTAATAAAATCTGATCTTTTACGCCTGACAGAGTGTCCCGTGTCTCTGTTAGTTGAGGCAGGTGAATCCAAGGAGATTTCAGGCGTACCCTGCGCCGCCAGGCCCATAAGGTTCTGGTTCTTCACCTGCCTTACCACCGGGCTTTGCATGGGTGTGAGCCCGCCATGCAAAGGCCGGCAGAAACGTATTAAGGGGCCCATGGGAGCCCTGCACTGCCCATTCCCTTTGAAATGGGCAGTGTAACAGTCCCCCTGTCAGCACATTATAAATATAAATGTGTTGCACAACACAGGCAATGCAACCTGTATTGGCCTAAGCTACCTTTTAGCCGAGGTCCATGCAGGCAGCACTTCCATCAGTCTCAGCCCAGGTGAGAAATTCTAATTGGGTAGGAGAGAAAGCTACAGCTTAGCGGCGGCATCCTCCCCATGCCATTGGCAGGGCATCGGGAGCACCTCCAAAGTCTTAATTGGGCCATAATCTAAGAATTTTCCAAATAATCACAAAATATATTTTGATTGTGATTAGAGGATAAGGTTAATAAAATATTAGCACCACAGTTCTCCAGCTGTAGTTGTAAAGGCCCAGGTATATAATATAAATGTGGTTTAGCGCTCCGTAAGGTTTTTATTGTTTGTTTTTCTTTTCTTATAGTTAAGTCAGCTGATTAATAAAGTAAAGGAAGAACATGCAACATCAGCACCTCAGTTCCTGACATAGAATTCAAGTATTTTCCCAAAATTATCAAAAGTAAATGTGCTTTGATTTGCTAATATGTCCCTAATCTGTGCTGTCCTATCTCTAGTTTACATTATTGAAGCCTCACCATCCAACCACAGCTTCAAAACCATGACACAGAGCTTTGCACCCAAAACTACTGTATGTATCATACAATTAAAGGAATAGGCATTTCATCTTCCACTAAAATGTGGCGATGTTTTGGCCCTCCTGTATGACAAGTGAATTACACTCAAACAGACCTGCATGTAACGGTGATTGAAATATCCACCACATTGTCAGAAAGTACTCTGCAGGCCAATACCTACCATCTAAACAATTTAGGTACACGCTATTAGTGAATTCCGGACTTTGTTACCCAGGATTGTTATGGAAGGGAGATATGCTTAGTGAACGGAATTGGCATGTGAATCTAGTCTGATTTTATTAATGTGTGCTCTTAGAAGATAGCATTTATGTAATTGGCAAAACCAACTGTTGTAAGTCTGTAGCTCAGTGGTGCATGGGCCACAACAACAACAAAAAAGTAACAACCCGTCACATTTATTACAACATAAACAATGCCCAGGGCGATGTAATTGCATGGAACCACTGATTTAACCACATGAAATTCAAACATTCCCACCTTGAATAGAATAAAGCATGTGGTTTGTAATTTGCGATGTAAAAAAATTTTATATTTGGCAAACTGCAATTTTAAACTACACACCATACTCATGCATTCAAACTTAATCGTTTCTCCTTTTATATCTATTGAAATCGACTGTGGTAGTTAAAAGGCATAACCCACAGCACTGATTATCATAATTACCAAAACTGAAATATTATTTTGTTACAGTTGCTTTTCATTCCGTGACTGCTGTAATGCAGGGCAATATAGAAAAAATAGTCCTGAAAATTCGACAGAAAACAGTAATGCATAATATGGATTGCGTGGACCTTTCAAACATTTCATATCAAAACGACCTAGTAAATTTCGATTTTCTCAGAGAGAAATTACTGGAACTTGAGGGGAATCAACATATTTCTTACAAAACACATCTGCATAGATCCCACACATGATATATATTTTTTTGCCTTATTGTGCCATTCATACAATAAAATTCTGAAAGGCCAATATGTAGGAAAGTACCATCTTGACTGGCATGTTACCCCCATATTTCACTGTATGTATGTTGTTTTAGTCCTTGTGTCACTGGGATCCTGCCAGGCAGGACCCCAGTGCTCATAGTATGTGCCCTGTATGTGTTCCCTGTGTGGTGCCTAACTGTATCACCGAGGCTCTGCTAACCAGATCCTCAGTGTTTATGCTCTCTCTGCTTTCCAAATTTGTCACTAACAGGCTAGTGACTAAATTTACCAATTCACATTGGCATACTGGTACACCCATATAAATCCTTTGTATACGGTACTGAGGTACCCAGGGTATTGGGGTTCCAGGAGATCCCTATGGGCTGCAGCATTTCTTTTGCCACCCATAGGGAGCTCTGACAATTTTCACACAGGTCTGCCACTGCAGCCTGAGTGAAATAACGTCCACGTTATCTCACAGCCATTTACCACTGCACATACGTAACTTATAAGTCACCTATATGTCTAACCTTCACTTAGTGAAGGTTGGGTGCCAAGTTACTTAGTGTGTGGGAAACCTGGCACTAGCCAAGGTGCCCCCACATCGTTCAGGGCAAATTCCCTGGACTTTGTGAGTGCGGGGACACCATTACACGCGTGCACTATACATAGGTCACTTGGCAGTCGATTCCTTGGCAGAAGGTGAAGAGAGAGATGCAGAGGAACTCTGATGAGCTCTTGCATTCGTTATCTAAAGTTTCCCCAGAGACAGAGACCCTAAATAGCCAGAAAAGAGGGTTTGGCTACCTAGGAGAGAGGATAGGCTACTAACACCTGAAGGAGCCTATCAGAAGGAGTCTCTGACGTCACCTGGTGGCACTGGCCACTCAGAGCAGTCCAGTGTGCCAGCAGCACCTCTGTTTCCAAGATGGCAGAGGACTGGAGCACACTGGAGGAGCTCTGGACACCTCCCAGGGGAGGTGCAGGTCAGGGGAGTGGTCACTCCCCTTTCCTTTGTCCAGTTTCGCGCCAGAGCAGGGCTAAGGGGTCCCTGAACCGGTGTAGACTGGTTTATGCAGAATTGGGCACATCTGTGCCCAAGAAAGCATTTCCAGAGGCTGGGGGAGGCTACTCCTCCCCTGCCTTCACACCATTTTCCAAAGGGAGAGGGTGTAACACCCTCTCTCAGAGGAAGTCCTTTGTTCTGCCATCCTGGGACAAGCCTGGCTTGACCCCAGGGGGGCAGAAACCTGTCTGAGGGGTTGGCAGCAGCAGCAGCTGCAGTGAAACCCCAGGAAAGGCAGTTTGGCAGTACCAGGGTCTGTGCTACAGACCACTGGGATCATGGAATTGTGCCAAAAATGCCAGGATGGCATAGAGGGGGCAATTCCATGATCTTAGACATGTTACATGGCCATATTCGGAGTTACCATTGTGAAGCTACATATAGGTAGTGACCTATATGTAGTGCACGCGTGTAATGGTGTCCCCGCACTCACAAAGTCCGGGGAATTGGCCCTGAAGAATGTGGGGGCACCTTGGCTAGTGCCAGGGTGCCCTCACACTAAGTAACTTTGCACCTAACCTTTACCAGGTAAAGGTTAGACATATAGGTGACTTATAAGTTACTTAAGTGCAGTGGTAAATGGCTGTGAAATAACGTGGACGTTATTTCACTCAGGCTGCTGTGGCAGGCCTGTGTAAGAATTGTCAGAGCTCCCTATGGGTGGCAAAAGAAATGCTGCAGCCCATAGGGATCTCCTGGAACCCCAATACCCTGGGTACCTTAGTACCATATACTAGGGAATTATAAGGGTGTTCCAGTAAGCCAATGTAAGTTGGTAAAATTGGTCACTAGCCTGTTAGTGGCAATTTGGAAGAAATGAGAGAGCATAACCACTGAGGTTCTGATTAGCGGAGCCTCAGTGAGACAGTTAGTCACTACACAGGTAACACATTCAGGCACACTTATGAGCACTGGGGCCCTGGTGAACAGGGTCCCAGTGACACATACAACTAAAACAACATATATACAGTGAAAAATGGGGGTAACATGCCAGGCAAGATGGTACTTTCCTACAGGTATCCTGCACACCCTGACTGTTTTCTTACAGTCCCAGCGACCCTCTACAAGCTCCCATAGGTCTGGGGTCCATTCATGATTATCATTCCACTTTTTGAGTATATGGTTTGTGTTGTTCCTAGACATATGCTTGCCTATTGCAACCTATTGTAATGCTACACTGTTTGCATTACTTTTCTGACTCTTACTTATCTTTTTTGTGTTTTTGTACATATAACTTGTGTATATTACTTACCTTCTTACTGAGGGTACTCACGGAGATACTTGTGGCATATTGTCATAAAAATAAAGTACCTTTATTTTTAGTAACTCTGTGTATTGTGTTTTCTTATGATATTGTGCATATGACATAAGTGGTATAGTAGGAGTTTTCCATTCCTCCTAGTTCAGCCTAAGCTGATTTGCCATAGCTACCTTCTATCAGTCTAAGCTGGTAGAAACACCTCTATTCTACTAATAAGGGATAACTGGACCTGGCACAAGGTGTAAGTACCTTTGGTACCCACTACAAGCCAGGCCAGCCTCCTACATTGGTGGTGCAGTGGTGGGATAAGTACTTGCAACTGCTTTACCACTTTGTCATTTTGTACTTCTCGTAGGAGAATCATATACCAAACAGTTCAGTGTATGTACACTTAACCAAAAAAGTTTGCTTTTCTATCCTAAAACTTTTTACAAAGTTCCGAAAAGTTTCTTAAAACTTCTAAAAGTTTCCTAAAAGTTAGAAAAAGTTTTTTCTCTCTACTTTCAAAAGTTCTAAAACTTGTTCTCTCTTCTCCCTATCTCTAAACCTTTAACTGTCTGTGGTAGATTCCACTCTCAAAACTGTCAATGCTACTTTTGAACTACAAGAGCTTACGGAGTTTCTGCTTAGATAGAGGTTTAGTTATAGGAAAGAACCCTACAAAAGAGTTTCTGTTTAACATGCTTGTTGTAGACGTCTAGAACCAAGCTGGCCCATCAAATGAGAGGTTAGAACATGTAGAAACTTCCCAGTCTGACTCAGAAGAGTTCCCTGAAAACGGAGGGGAGGGTTCTGATCAGGGTCTGCCCCCTAGCAGGGCACCTAGTAATGCTGGTAGTGATAGAGGTTCCCATCACAGTAGGGCATTGTTTATTCCTAGAGGCCAGGTCACCAGGGTCCAGACAGTTAGGGACAGGTCCCCCTCTGAAGTTTCCAATTTGTCATCTGTGTCAAAGCATTCCCAGCCCACCCACCCTGAGGATAACTTGTTAGAAAGGAAACTCAGAAAGTTGAGGGTTGAAGAGACCAGACTGAAGCTTAAACAGCAACAGCTGGCCTTAGATAGGGAATCCCTAGACATTGAGAAGGAAAGACAGAGGTTGGGGTTAGGACCCCATGGTGGCAGCAGCAGTATTCCTGATAGTAATTCTGTTAGACAGCATGATTCCAGGAATCTGCACAAGATAGTCCCCCCTTACAAGGAGGGGGATGACATCAACAAGTGGTTTGCTGCACTTGAGAGGGCCTGAATGGTACAATTGGTCACTCAAAGGCAGTGGGCTCCTATTGTGTGACTATCTTTCACTGGAAAGGGTAGGGATAGGCTCCTTACTGTTAGAGAAAGTGAAGCTAACAATTACACAGTCTTGAAGGATGCACTCTTGGATGGATTTGGCCTAACCACTGAACAATACAGAATTAAGTTCAGAGACCCCAGAAAAGAGTACTCTCAAGACTGGGCAGATTTTGTGGACTGTTCAGTGAAGGCCTTGGAAGGGTGGTTACATGGCAGTAAGGTATCTGACTATGAAAGCCTGTATAATTGTATTCTGAGAGAGCATATTGTGAACAAGTGTGTGTCTGACTTGTTGCACCAATGCCTAATGGACTCAGATCTGACCTCTCCCCAAGAATTGGGAAAGAAGGCAGACAAGTGGGTCAGAACAAGGCTGAACAGAAAAGTTCATACAGGGGGTGACAAGGATGGCACGAAGAAGGAAGATAAGTCTTCTGACAAGGGTGGGGACAAAAGTAAACATTCTGAGTCTTCATCAGGCCCACAAAAATCCTCTGGGGGTGGTGGGTCCAAATCCTCTTCCAATAATCACCCTAAAAACCCTTGGTGTTATTTGTGTAAAGTCAAAGGCCATTGGGCAACTGATTTCAGTTGTCCAAAGAAAAACACCAAGCCTCCCACCACCACAACCCCTGCTGCAAATTCTAGTGCCCCTACTAATAGCAGTGGTGGTAGGAAACCTACTAATAGCCAATTCAAGGGTGTAGCTTGGCTCACTATTGGTAATGTAGTTGGGGTTGGTCTTGCTAGGGAGACCACATACGGTGTTTTAGTCTCTGAAGGTGCCATTGATTTTGCCACCTTGGTTGCTTGTCCCCTTAATATGGATAAGTACAAGCAACTTCCCCTAATAAATGGTGTTGAGGTTCAGGCCTACAGGGACACAGGAGCCAGTGTAACTATGGTGATAGAGAAACTGGTCTACCCTGAACAACACCTACTTGGTCAGCAGTACCAAGTGACAGACACTCATAAGAACACTCTTAGCCACCCCATGGCTGTTGTGAATCTCAACTGGGGGGAGGGTTACTGGTCCAAAGAAAGTTGTGGTTGCCTCAGATTTACCTGTAGACTGTCTACTAGGGAATGATTTAGAGACATCAGCTTGGGCAGAAGGGGAGTTGGAGGCTCATACAGCAATGCTGGCCATTCCTGGGCATATTTGTGCTTTAACCAGGACTCAGGCCAAAAAGTAAAAAGGACAGGGTAACTTGGATCCTGGAACAATGGACCAAGTGCTCCCTAAAGCTAGGGGTAAGAAGGGTAAATCCCTACCCACTATCCCTCCCTCTACAGATGATTCCCCTTCTGAGGAAGAGGAATTTCCTCCCTGTGCAGAACCTTCACCAGACGAGCTGGCAGCAGACACTGCTGAGCTTTTGGGTGGAGGGGGGCCTGCCAGGGAAGAGCTGAGTGTGGCACAGCAAACCTGTCCCACAGTAGAGGGTCTCAGACAGCAAGCTCTCAAACAGCAAAATGGGGATGTCAGTGACAGCCATAGAGTTTACTGAGAAGATAACCTCCTGTACACAGAGGCAAGGGACCCAAAACCTGGAGCAGCCAGGAGATTGGTCATTCCCCTGCAGTACAGAGAGTTTCTTCTAACTCTTCCACATGACACTCCTTTGGCTGGGCATTTGGGCCAGATCAAAACATGGGAAAGACTTGTCCCCTTGTTTCACTGGCCTAGGATGTCAGAGGACACCAAAGATTTTTGCAAGTCTTGTGTGACCTGCCAAGCTAGTGGCAAGACTGGTGGCACTCCAAAGGCCCCTCTAATTTCACTTCCAGTGGTTGGGGTGCCCTTTGAAAGGATAGGGGTTGACATAGTTGGCCCCTTGACCCTCCTACTGCTTCAGGCAATAGGTTTATCTTGGTGGTTGTGGACCATTCCACAAGATATCCTGAAGCAATTCCTATAAGGACCACTACAGCCCCTGCAGTGGCAAAGGCCCTCCTGGGAATCTTTTCCAGGGTGGGTTTCCCTAAAGAGGTAGTATCAGGCAGAGGTAGCAACTTCATCTCTACATACTTAAAAGCAATGTGGAAGGAGTGTGGTGTTACCTACAAGTTCACCACTCCTTACCATCCACAGACTAATGGACTGGTGGAGAGATTTTATAAAACTCTCAAAGGCATGATTATGGGACTCCCTGAAAAACTCCGCAGGAGATGGGATATCCTTCTACCATGCCTCCTTTTTGCCTACAGGGAGGTACCCCAGAAAGGAGTGGGCTTCAGCCCCTTGGAACTCCTCTTTGGGCACCCTGTAAGAGGTCCACTTACTCTTGTGAAGGAGGGTTGGGAACAATATTTAAAAGCTCCTAAGCAGGACATAGTGGATTATGTACTTGGCCCAAAATCTAAAATGGCTGAGTACATGAAAGAGGCCAGTAAAAACCTTCAGGCCAGCCAAGAGCTGCAAAAGCAATGGCATGACCAGAAGGCTGTTCTGATCCAGTACTAACCAGGACAGAAGGTGTGGGTATTGGAGCCTGTGGCCCCAAGAGCACTCCAGGACAAATGCAGTGGACCCCATCAAATTGTTGAGAAAGGTGAGGTTACCTATTTGGTAGACCTGGGCACTGCCAGGAGTCCCCTTAGGGTGATTCATGTCAACCATCTAAAACCCTACTATGACAGGGCTGATCTCACCCTGCTCATGGCAACAGATGAGGGACAGGAAGAAGAGAGTGACCCTCTCCCTGATCTCTTCTCTGCCACTGAAGTAGATGCCTTAGTGGAGGCAGTAGTTTTAGGAGATTGTCTGACTGCAGAACAGAAAGACAACTGCATAAATCTCCCAGGACAATTTTCTGACCTATTTTCAATTGTACCAGGTACAACATCCTGGTGTGAACACACACTTTACACTGGAGACAGCCTGCCTGTCAAAAGTAACATTTATAGGCAGCTTGACCATGTCAGAGTCTGCATTAAACAACAGGTGCAGGAAATGTTGGATCTGGGAGTGATTGAACCTTCTCAAAGCACATGGGCTGGCCCAATGGTGCTTGTACCAAAACCTCACACCAAAGATGGAAAGAGGGAGATGAGGTTTTGTGTAGACTACAGAGGTCTCAATCAGGTACCAAAAACTGATGCTCACTGTGAGAAAGTAGCCTCTTTCTAGCCTTGTTACCCCCACTTTTGGCCTGTTTGTGAGTATATGTCAGGGTGTTTTCACTGTCTCACTGGGATCCTGCTAGCCAGGTCCCAGTGTTCATAGTGAAAACCCTATGTTTTCAGTAAGTTTGTTATGTGTCACTGGGACCCTACTAGCCAGGACCTCAGTGCTCATAAGTTTGTGGCCTATATGTATGTGTTCCCTGTGTGATGCCTAACTGTCTCACTGAGGCTCTGCTAACCAGAACCTCAGTGGTTATGCACTCTATGCTTTACAAATTGTCACTAACAGGCTAGTGACCAATTTTACCAATTCACATTGGCATACTGGAACACCCTTATAATTCCCTAGTATATGGTACTGAGGTACCCAGGGTATTGGGGTTTGTGGTTCTAAAAATTCTGGACCCATGTAATTTACTTTGCCACAGCAGTACGATTTTAGTATCAAAAGACCGATAATGACTAGTACACTAAGCATGAGCATTTTCACTCAATTCCAGCAGCGTTTTCACCTCGAAATCGCCATTTTCGTCCTGCACTCGTGGCTCCCATTTTTAAAAGTTGCCCTCACATAGGCTTATAATACAGTCAGATTTGATTCCAAGGACACGTACACCTTGATTGACTTTTCTCTGACCTGGGCAACCTGGAACCATTGCCTCAGGCCAAACCTGTTTGGTCAGTCCCTCTCCCAGTGGCCGAATCAGATAGCATCAAGGCACACCATGCCATAAAACCCTTATTATCGCTCACACACCCTGCCTAATCTTGCTCACACCTGCACCTGCTCTTTTCTTCTTCTTACTTTACGAGGGGGAGGTGCCCGTTTTTATTGGGGGTCCACACTTATCTGATGTAAAATACTAGGCCTTGCCGGGTAATTTATTATGGGTTGGATGACATGAAATATGAGGTTTCATCATGACACTGTTTTTTCCTTTGTAGTGAAAACATGTGAATGACCAACCAAAATGTCAAGAATGTTTGCCTGAAGCTTAAAAAACTGTATATAAGGAAACCTGATTTTGCATTGACACACAGTCTCCTGAGAACATACAAACCGTGCTGTTGTACTTCTAGGACGCTTGTTACTTGGTTGCAGCCAATAAATTCGATCTTTGACTTCACCTAGAAGACTCTGAGTTTCTGTGGTCTGAATCAGGAAAGTACCCGAGGTCTTTGGGTGTACCCTGGCACCGCTGGGTTACCGGATCAGTACCGGTTCTGAAAAACCCAGTACCTCAGTTGGCGCCCAACGTGGGGCGATACCAGCGGTACCGGTCCAAGCCTGAGGTCCGTGAGGAGTTTCGTGTGAAAATTCTGGAGGAAGGCCGCCACTTCATCGACCCCTGCATGTCGACGTGGTCCAAAAGTCTTTGCTGCGAGGTTCCCCGCTTCCCGACGGCTACGAAGGACTGCTGCCCTGGCTGTCGCCCTGATTTGGACCCTTGATGTTTGGTAGAGCGAAACGATAAGACGAGTCTTCTGGTGACGTCATCGATATTTTCAGTTAAGTATCAGTGGAGCGTCTCCCAGTCCTTAGTTGGATACTTGGTTTGGTCCTTAGTTGGACATTTGGTTTGGTATCCCTTCGGGATCACTTTGATTTGGAACTTGCAAGTACCAAAGCCGAAGGACTCGTGTATTCACGAGACTATCGTAAACGATAATCCTTTGAAGTTTGAAGCTAGACTAGTGAGCGAAGATGCCTGGTCTTAGCAGACTTGGAAATTTGTTTTGTCTTGGTTGTAAAAGGGACTCCCGGTTGGAGGACTCATGTCCGGTTCCTCCGATTGGAACTCCAACCTATGAATTATATGTGAAGCACGGAGTAGGCCCCATCACATATAATGAAGTATGGATCCGTTACACCAAAAAAGATGGTGTTTTAAAATGGCCCCAAAATGGTAGCTTTGACACAGAAATCTTAGATAACCTCGAAGTTAGACTTTTTAAGAAGAAAGCCCGGCCGGCAATGTTTGATTCTTTCCGCTTATGGCGTAAGGAAGCCAAGCAAAAGGAAATTAAATTAGCTAAGAAAAATAAGAGAGAAAAAGGTATTTTGATTATGCAAGCTGCTGTACAGTTTAAAGATAACGAAGTAGAACAGTTGAATGAGCAGTTGCATAGGCGACATAAAATGACAGTAGATAAATGCTATCCAGTTTTGCCGCCTCTTCAGCAAGATGCAGCAAAAGACTCTGAAAAAGATCCCCTAATGTCGCATTTGTTAAGTTCGCCACCACCCTATGCGCAGAATGCAACGGCACCTCCGCAACCTCTAGTTGCACAACCAGTGGTTGCATTGCCTCCTGCTCCTCCCCAGCACCCACCAGCTATTCTTCAGTTGGTTCCCATTCCTCCGGTGCAGCCTCCTCGAGGGCCACCGGCTTTGACATCTGCTCTGCCTTTACTTCCTACAACTTTGACTACTATGGCGACTACCACTCCTGGTATTGTTTCTGACACTGCTTCTGTCTCTGCCTTGTCTCATTCTGTTTTTCCTCCTGTTCATTTGTCAACCTCTCCCTCTATCCGTCAGAGAATGACAAACACTGTGACTAGTCTTTTACCCCCTCTCTTTGGGTCATTAGCTACGACCCCAGTTTCAGAGCGTAAACAATTGCGTAGCCAATTGCCTGATGGTATGGAGAAAGAGACACTGAATTATTTGGCGCATAAATGGGTTACTGAACCAGCGAGATATGAACTAGAGTCTGTTATGGATGTCTTCCATCAGTGGGAAGAACCGAAACAGAGATACGTTTTTGAAAAAATGTGTACTTTTCTTTCTGAGAATTTAGAGGAAAATGGTTTGGAGCCCAATCCGCCTAAGTTGTGTCGTGTACGGTTCGATTTTGCGACAGGTTTGATTGTGGGTTCAGATGTCGAGAAAGCAGTTGCGATGTTATTGTCGTTTAGGACTGAAGGTGTTTCCAGGTTATTGTTTAAATATGATTCTTCTGCTAAAAAGAAAGGGAAACAGTACCCCATGAGAGAAGTTCCCCCCACAGTGGAGGGAAGGGGACCCAAATGCTAATCCACCTGTCCTGCCTCATTTCCAGCGTGTATGGGTACACGTTCCATGGAAGCGAGCTGAAGTCTTAGCCCTTAAGCAGACATTGCCTGATCCCCGTAAGAATCCTATAGGGTATTACAAGGAATTGTCACAGACTGCAGGGTCTTGCATTATGAATTTAGCTGACATAGACATGTTGTTTGGGAATGTTGTTCCACAGCCTTTATGGGGAAAGATTCGCCATACAGACCATGCTTAAGAGTTAGGTGACACATGGGCTAATATTGCTGCTGCAGATGCCCGACAAATTGGTGGTGCTAAACCTGAGCCTTTAGTGACAGAGCTTCCTGGTAGGATTATTGATTACATGAAAACTATAATGCCTGCGATGCGTTTAAACTGGGATAAATTGTCTGCATGTAAGCAAAAGAAAGAAGAAACGGTATCAGATTTCTTCACCAGGTTTGAAGAAACGTTTGTGGACCACAGTGGTCAAGATATGAGCACGGAAGGTGGTCAACGTTTGTTCGTCGATAAATTTGTGCATAATCTGCTTCCTGAGTTGTGTAAAAAGTTAAAAGACTCAGAAAGTTCTTGGGCAGTTTCCTCTTCAGCACAGATATTGGCTACTGCACAGTACTACGAAAATAGAGATAAAGATGAGAGAGATAGAGTAGAAAAGAAAACAAAAGAATTGAAAACAAAGGTTCTGTTACAACAAGCGTACCCGCCACGTGGTGGTCAGAATAGTGGTGCACAGAACAACTATCAGAATAACTATCAGCCCCAACCGTTTCAGAGAAACTCGCAAAGAGCCGAGTATGCTCAACCACGTATCCCAGTAGGTCCCAATCAGTGTTCATATTGCAAGGAAGAGGGTCATTTCAAGTATAGTTGCCCTGCTTTGCTACAGCGCGCAAATGGTACTTCCGGTTTAAGAGGTCGAGGTGTTCCACAAGCACCTAGAGGAAGAGGACGTGGATATGTTCCCCAGAGCGCGCGCCCATTCCTCCCTCAAAACTCAATGAACAGATTTGATCAACAGGTTAATGCATCTGGTAGGACGGCTCAGTACTTTACTGATGATTACTATACAGAGGATGAGCATTTGGACAGTAATGATTGCTAGGACAGCCATAGACAAAGAGAGGGAGTTGTTTCAGTTCCAGTAGATCAGAGTGGGCCTTATGTTAAGGTGATTGCATCAGGTGTGTCAGAACCTTTTCTGTTGGATACTGGTGCTACCAAGAGTTCTATTATGCACTCAAAACTCCCTGGCGCACCTTTGTCTGGCGAAACAAATGTATCAGTAGGGTTTTCCGGCGCCCCAGTTAGAAATCCGATTTCTAACCCTATATCTCTTTCTGTTGGACCTTGTAAATTTGAAACACCCCTTATTTTGAAGACAGGTTGTGGCGAGAACTTGTTAGGATTAGATCTGTTAAAGAGATTGTATGCAACATTGTATTGCTCTCCTTCTGGAGTGCAACTCACATTGGGTAAGAAAGTGGTTTCACCAATGTATTTGTCAAAGGACAGATTTCCACCAGAATTTTCGTCTCTTCCTAATCCTCTTTGGGCTACTGGACCTAATGATGTAGGTCTTTTGGAAATACAGCCATATGTGATAACATTAAAAGCCAATGTTAAAATGCCACGTATTCCCCAATACAAGATCTCTAGTGAAGGGGAAAAAGCGTTGTTGGCAATTATTCGTGATCTGATTGAGAAGGATGTAATTGAAGAGACAAGAGGCAACGTTTGCAATAGTCCTGTTTTGCCTGTCTTGAAGCATACTGACCCTACTCAGCCACCTGTTTATAGGTTTGTAATTGATCTTAGAGTGGTGAACAAAATAGTTGTGCCACAGTTTCCAGTCGTCCCCGATATCACTGCATTGTTGACAATGATTCCAGCTTCAGCCACTTGGTTTTCAGTAATAGACCTGAAAAATGCTTTCTTCAGCATCCCTATTGCAGAAGAGAGCAGGGACATTTTTGGCTTCAATTTGGGAGGACGAAGCTTCAGATTTAAGAGAGCTCCTCAAGGCTATTGTGAAAGTCCATCCATCTATAGTCAGGCTTTGAAAGCACAACTTGACACTCTTATGTTACCTGATGGCGCCACTCTCATTCAATATGTCGATGATTTGCTAGTTGCCGCAGATACTAAGGAGATCTGCAAAGAAGCAACATTGTCATTATTGCGTCATTTGTCTGATTTACACCACAAAGTGTCCCTTTCAAAGTTACAGTATTGTCAAAACAAAAAGAAGTGACCTATTTAGGTCATCTCTTTTCGAAGGAGGGAAGGCAACTGACCCCAGAGAGAATCAGGGCTGTTGCAGCAATGAGTGTTCCAAGAACACAAAGAGAACTGCGTGCTTTCTTGGGTATTACATCATATTGCAGACAATGGATACCTAATTTTTCGTTAATAGCCAAACCCTTGGTGGCATTAACTTGTAAAGATACACCAAATCCCGTCCCATGGTCTGAAGATTGTCAGAAAAGTTTTGTTGAATTACGTGATGCATTATGTTCAGCTCCTGTGTTGGGTACCCCAACTACAGCAAGCCTTTTACATTGTATGTCCATGAGAAAGAAGGTTGTGCGTTAGCAGTTTTGACACAACAGTTTGGAGACAGGGAGCGTCCATGCGCCTATTTCTCTTCAACCTTAGACCCAGTAGCTAAGGCACTACCGAGCTGCTTAAGAGCGGCAGCGGCAGCTGCTGTTTGTATCCGACAGTCTGCTGGTTTAGTGATGAATAACACATTAATCGTAATGGTTCCACATGCAGTGGACACGTTGTTAAACAGAACCAAGACACAGCATTTAACTAGTGCTCGATTGTCAGGTTACGAGTTGACATTGTTAGCAAGCCATGTACATATAAAAAGATGCACTACACTTAACCCAGCTACGTTATTGCCGATTGTGACGGAGTTAGATACTTCTGAACAACATGATTGTCTCCATAGAACAGAAGAAGAAACGAAAGGGAGAATAGACCTTCTGGACACTCCCATTGCAAAGAGTGATGGTACTTTGTGGGTGGATGGTTCATGCTTTAAGCTCCCGAATGGTGACACGACTGCGGCGTATGCTGTGACAACTTTGTGTACGATTGTTGAAGCTGCACGTATCCCACATAATTCAGCCCAAGCAGCTGAGTTAATAGCCCTAACAAGAGCATGTACAGTATCAAAAGGAATGAAAGTGACGATCTATACCGATAGCCAATATGCGTTTGGTGTGGCCCATAGTTTTGGGCGTTTGTGGAAGGAACGTGGGTTCCTGACCTCGCATGGAACTAAAATACAGCATGGTCAGTTGGTAAATGAGCTCCTTGATTCACTTACTTTACCGTTGCAAGTTGCGATTGTGAAGTGTAGCGCACATAAAAAGGTGACTGATGATGTTGGTCGTGGGAATGCATTTGCTGACGAGGTCGCAAAAGAAACGGCAAGGAATGTGATGAGCCGAATGTATGTCGCGGGCCCTGCAAGATGGATTGTTGATGTTGGAATGTGTGAAGACACGATAGAAAGCGTGAAATCGATTCAAGCTGAAGCCACAGAGAGAGAATTGAGTGTGTGGAGAGAAAGTACGGGTAAATTGGATGCAAATGGTTGTTGGGTCGAGTTGTCAGAACATCAAAGATGGTTGCTACCCGATGCGTATGTGCTTGCAGTAGTTACAATGGCTCATGGAATGGCTCACATCAGTGTGAAAGGGATTTGTAAGTTGTTGGCCCCAGTATGGCAAAATGCAGGAATTCCCAAGTGCGCAGAAAATGTGGTTAAAAATTGCATGGTATGCCTGAAACACAACCCTGGTAGAGGAACCCCAACTCCAGCTGGTCATTTTGCACCTCCTACGTATCCGTTTGAGGTTTTGCAGCTAGATTTCATCCACATGGAGAGGTGCAACAACTTAAAATACGTACTCGTTGTTGTTTGTGCCTTTTCAAGATGGGTGGAAGCCTGTCCCCTAAAAGACAATACTGCGCTATCCACAGCCAAAGCCCTTGTGAAAGAGTTCTTCCCTAGATTCGGAATGCCGAGAATGATCTGGAGTGACAATGGAAGTGAATTTGTGGGTCAAGTGATGAAGAAAGTATGCGAAGGGCTAGGCATAAACCAAAAGTTTCACGCTGCAAATCACCCCCAATCAGCTGGATTAGTGGAGTGCTATAATGACACTCTAAAGCTAAAATTGGCCAAGATACAAGCGAGCTCTGGTCTCAAATGGCCTGACGCTCTACCCTTAGCACTCCTATCAACCAGAATGACTGTGCATTCACGAGTGAAACTTAGTCCTTATGAAATAGTCTTCGGCCGCCCGGCCAATATATGGGGAGTGCCTAGGCCCAAGAAGTTTAGCGAGATAGAGCATCCTGTTTTGCTTGACTATCTGTATGAATTGACGGCTAAATTGCGTGTCTTACATCAACAGGTCCACGACACCCTGCCTCCGGTCTCTGAATCTCCAGGTCATCCCATTGAGCCTGGATCCTGGGTTTTAATAAAGAACTTTCAGCGAACCAAAAACGAGCAGCCCAGGTGGACCGGACCGCACCTCGTTCTTCTCTCCATAAGATCAGCTGTTCGAGTAGAAGGGAAGAAACACTGGATCTATGGGACCCATTGCAAAAGGGTACCCCTACCTCTGCCATATGACCGGTGGGTCCAGGAAGGTGTCGCCGACTCAGAGACTGAAACCGTGCCACGTTTTCTGCCTTTCAGCGATGCACGAATAAAAGGAACACACACTGAGAAAGAAAGTGATGACATTTTACAATCAGCAGTATCACCGTCAGTTCGATTGGACACTACAGAACCTGAACTCCTTTTTCAGGACCACACGATACCTGGGACTAACCGTTATAATCTACGACCAAGAATAAAGGACAAATAAAACAGTTTACTTTTCTTCCCTTTAGCAAAGTTCTCCAATATGGAAAATTATTTTTGAATGACTTTTTGCTTTTTTTTTTGTTTTTTGAACCTCCATCCGGGTTCAGCTGTAGGATCGTGGCTGAAAAGACTTAGGGGGGCAGCCTATGGACACAAGGTCTACAGGTCTGGTTTGTTCTAGGGCGGCCTGGAACATTCAGAACACTCCTAAGTGAAGTAAACCAAGCGCCACGAACGGCAACGGTTAGAGGATGGAATCTTTCCAAAATGGAGAACATGTTGAAAGACTGAGTTTCAAGAAGAGAATATGTGAAACGATAACCAGGAAACGTTTTTTGCTGCTGTGCATTTTTATGTTATTTAGTATACTTATGTTTTTTATAGGATATATTTTATTCTGTTTTAACGTGATATTGGCACCCACTACCTCGTCTACACCTCCTCCTTCCACTGTTTCCCCACATTCTTTTCAACTCCTCCCTAAACATGAATCTGCTAGGAGACTAGAGTTCATTAATAACTCCTTCATCCAGCTTTTGCACCAACACCAACTAGTGATAAATACAACTAACTGTTGGGTGTGTGGCCTTATGCCTCACACAGCAGATAAAGGTATCCCTTATCTGATCCTGCCTTTCAGCCACAATGGTTCCGTGTGGGCATTCAGAACGATATTCATCTATGCACACTACCCCCTACGTTTTGCGGAAGACAACCCTAAGAAAGATGCTTTAGTTAAAGGTATCATAAACATGATGAAGGACAATATCTTCTACGAGACTATCCCCAGAGATGAGACAATGGCATATATAGGATGGAACATGACCGGATATGAAGCCACAATGAGTGAGAAACAGCAAGCTAAGATATCTTCCCTGATTTGGGTTGTACCCCATCAGGGTCACCTGTGTCTGCAAGGTACTGGCAAGAATCCCAGAGCTCAGCTAGGAGAAAGCGTCTGCACTGAGACATATGTCTTCGCATCTCAGACCTCCCCTCCGCTCTTGGCAGCTAAGGGTATCTATTTCATCTGCCATGATAGAGCCTTTACATGGTTGCCCCCTGACTTTTCGGGCACATGCTTCGTTTCGTTCCTGTTGCCCCCTACCTACACAGCAGCAGCAGATTACCACAAGGATAGTTAGAGGCGTCTTCAGTGAAGAAGACACTGCAGGACAAGAATTTGGGGACTTCGTAAAGGGTTTTCTGCCGTTCTGGGGACAAATAAGTAACAGCAGGAGCATAAGGCAATTGATAAGAGTGGTTGAATCCACCGTGGCTGAAACCGCTGGTGCCCTTGGTAACTTGACTGCTGAGCTCCAGTCGGATCGTCTTATGACCCTTCAGAACAGGGTCGCATTAGATGTCATACTTTCAGACCGGGGTGGAGTATGTACATTGATCCAATCGAGTTGCTGTGTTTTTGTCCCAGATAACGCTCCAACAGTATACCAGGCCATCTCCAAACTGCATAGAATTTCCGAATCTATTCATTAAGATAAAGGAGATTGGTCATTAATGGGATGGTTCTGGGAACTGATATCAGCATGGGGATGGAAGATTCTGATGGTCATTGGGATGATCTTGGCCATTCTTTTCCTGTTCTGACTATGCGTGCAGTGTGCTCCTGCGATATGTGGTTTCTGTGTTACATCATGCATAAGGAAACCTGCACCAAGAAACAAGCTAAATACTAGGATGATGTTACAGCAACATCTCAACGACTTTAGAAACATAGACCTGGACTCAGATTAGCATGAGAATAGGTTTATTGCCTATGTAAGGTCAAAAGGAGGGTTTGTGGTTCTAAAAATTCTGGACCCATGTAATTTACTTTGCCACAGCAGTACGATTTTAGTATCAAAAGACTGATAATGACTAGTACACTAAGCATGAGCATTTTCGCTCAATTCCAGCAGCGTTTTCACCTCGAAATCGCCATTTTCGTCCTGCACTCGTGGCTCCCATTTTTAAAAGTTGCCCTCACATAGGCTTATAATACAGTCAGATTTGATTCCAAGGACACGTACACCTTGATTGACTTTTCTCTGACCTGGGCAAGCTGGAACCATTGCCTCAGGCCAAACCTGTTTGGTCAGTCCCTCTCCCAGTGGCCGAATCAGATAGCATCAAGGCACACCATGCCATAAAACCCTTATTATCGCTCACACACCCTGCCTAATCTTGCTCACACCTGCAACTGCTCTTTTCTTCTTCTTACTTTACGAGTGGGAGGTGCCCGTTTTTATTGGGGGTCCACACTTATCTGATGTAAAATACTAGGCCTTGCCGGGTAATTTATTATGGGTTGGATGACATGAAATATGAGGTTTCATCATGACACTGTTTTTTCCTTTGTAGTGAAAACATGTGAATGACCAACCAAAATGTCAAGAATGTTTGCCTGAAGCTTAAAAAACTGTATATAAGGAAACCTGATTTTGCATTGACACACAGTCTCCTGAGAACATACAAACCGTGCTGTTGTACTTCTAGGACGCTTGTTACTTGGTTGCAGCCAATAAATTCGATCTTTGACTTCACCTAGAAGACTCTGAGTTTCTGTGGTCTGAATCAGGAAAGTACCCGAGGTCTTTGGGTGTACCCTGGCACCGCTGGGTTACCGGATCAGTACCGGTTCTGAAAAACCAAGTACCTCAGGTTCCAGAAGATCCCTATGGGCTGCAGCATTTCTTTTGCCACCCATAGGGAGCTCTGACAATTCTTACACAGGCCTGCCACTGCAGCCTGAGTGAAATAACATCCACGTTATTTCACAGCCATTTACCACTGCACCTAAGTAACTTATAAGTCACCTATATGTCTAACCTTCACCTGGTGAAGGTTGGGTGCAAAGTTACTTAGTATGTGGGCACCCTGGCACTAGCCAAGGTGCCCCCACATCGTCAGGGCAAATTCCCTGGACTTTGTGAGTGTGGGGACACAATTTCACGCGTGCACTATACATAGGTCACTACCTATGTATAGCGTCACAATGGTAACTCCGAACATGGCCATGTAACATGTCTAAGATCATGGAATTGTCACCCCAATGCCATTCTGGCATTGGGGAGACAATTCCATGATCCCCCGAGTCTCTAGCACAGACCCGGGTACTGCCAAACTGCCTTTCCCGAGGTTTCACTGCAGCTGCTGCTGCTGCCAACCCCTCAGACAGGTTTCTGCCCTCCTGGGGTCCAGCCAGGCTTGGCCCAGGAAGGCAGAACAAAGGACTTCCTCAGAAAGAGGGTGTTACACCCTCTCCCTTTGGAAAAAGGTGTCAGGGCTGGGGAGGAGTAGCCTCCTCCAGCCTCTGGAAATGCTTTGATGGGCACAGATGGTGCCCATCTATGCATAAGCCAGTCTACACCAGTTCAGGGATTCCCCAGCCCTGCTCTGGCTCGATACTGGACAAAGGAAAGGGGAGTGACCACTCCCCTGACCTGCACCTCCCAGGGGAGATGCCCAGAGCTCCTCCAGCGTGCCCCAGACCTCTGCCATCTTGGATTCAGAGGTGTGCTGGCACACTGCACTTCTCTGAGTGGACAGTGCCATCAGGTGACATCAGAGACTCCTTCTGATAGGCTCTTACCTGTGTTACTAGCCTATCCTCCTTCCTAGGTAGCCAAACCTTCTTTTCTGACTATTTAGGGTCTCTGCTTTGGGGAATTCTTCAGATACCAAATGCAAGAGCTCACCAGAGTTCCTCTGCATCTCTCTCTTCACCTTCTGCCAAAGGATTGACCGCTGACTGCTCAGGAAGCCTGCAAAACCGCAACAAAGTAGCAAAGACGACTACTGCAACCTTGTATCGCTTATCCTGATGCTTTCTCGCCTGTTTGCTGGTGGTGCATGCTCTGAGGGTAGCCTGCCTCCTTTCTGCACCAGGAGCTCTGAAGAAATCTCCCGTGGGACGACGGAATCTTCCCCCTGCAACCGCAGGCAACAAAAGACTGCATCACTGGTCCTCTGGGTCCCCTCTCAGCACGACGAGCGTGGTCCCTGGAACTCAGCAACTCTGTCCAAGTGACTCCCACAGTCCAGTGACTCTTCAGTCCAAGTTTGGTGGAGGAAAGTCCTCGCCTCCCCACGCTAGACTGCATTGCTGGGTACCGCGTGATTTGCAGCTGCTCCGGCTCCTGTGCACTCTTCCAGGATTTCCTTCATGCACAGCCAAGCCTGGGTCCCCGACACTCTAACCTGCAGTGCACAACCTTCTGAGTTGTCCTCTGGCATCGTGGGACTCCCTTTTCTGACTTCGGGTGGACTCCGTGTGAGAAGGTAGCCTCTTTCTAGCCTTGTTACCCCCACTTTTGGCCTGTTTGTGAGTGTATGTCAGGGTGTTTGTCACTGTTTTCACTGTCTCACTGGGATCCTGATAGCCAGGCCTCAGTGCTCATAGTGAAAACACTATGGTTTCAGTATGTTTGTTATGTGTCACTGGGATCCTGCTGGTCAGGACCCCAGTGCTCATAGGTTTGTGGCCTATATGTATGTGTCACTGGGACCCTGTCACACAGGGCCCCAGTGCTCATAGGTGTGCATGTATATGTTCCCTGTGTGGTGCCTAACTGTCTCACTGAGGCTCTGCTAACCAGAACCTCAGTGGTTATGCTCTCTCATTACTTTCAAATTGTCACTAACAGGCTAGTGACCAATTTTACCAATTTACATTGGCTTACTGGAACACCCTTATAATTCCCTAGTATATGGTACTGAGGTCCCAGGGTATTGGGGTTCCAGGAGATCCCTATGGGCTACAGCATTTCTTTTGCCACCCATAGGGAGCTCTGACAATTCTTACACAGGTCTGCCACTGCAGCCTGAGTGAAATAACGTCCACGTTATTTCACAGCCATTTTACACTGCACTTAAGTAACTTATAAGTCACCTATATGTCTAACCTTTACCTGGTAAAGGTTAGGTGCAAAGTTACTTAGTGTGAGGGCACCCTGGCACTAGCCAGGGTGCCCCCACATTATTCAGAGCCAATTCACTGAACTTTGTGAGTGCGGGGAGACCATTACACGCGTGCACTACATATAGGTCACTACCTATATGTGGCTTCACCATGGTAACTCCGAATATGGCCATGTAACATGTCTATGATCATGGAATTGCCCCCTCTATGCCATCCTGGCATTGTTGGTACAATTCCATGATCCCAGTGGTCTGTAGCACAGACCCTGGTACTGCCAGACTGCCCTTCCTGGGGTTTCACTGCAGCTGCTGCTGCTGCCAACCCCTCAGACAGGCAGCTGCCCTCCTGGGGTCCAGCCAGGCCTGGCCCAGGATGGCAGAACAAAGAACTTCCTCTGAGAGAGGGTGTGACACCCTCTCCCTTTGGAAAATGGTGTGAAGGCAGGGGAGGAGTAGCCTCCCCCAGCCTCTGGAAATGCTTTGTTGGGCACAGAGGTGCCCAATTCTGCATAAGCCAGTCTACACCGGTTCAGGGACCCCTTAGCCCCTGCTCTGGCGCGAAACTGGACAAAGGAAAGGGGAGTGACCACTCCCCTGACCTGCACCTCCCCTGGGAGGTGTCCAGAGCTCCTCCAGTGTGCTCCAGACCTCTGCCATCTTGGAAACAGAGGTGCTGCTGGCACACTGGACTGCTCTGAGTGGCCAGTGCCACCAGGTGACGTCAGAGACTCCTTGTGATAGGCTCCTTCAGGTGTTAGTAGCCTTTCCTCTCTCCTAGGTAGCCAAACCCTCTTTTCTGGCTATTTAGGGTCTCTGTCTCTGGGGAAACTTTAGATAACGAATGCATGAGCTCAGCCGAGTTCCTCTGCATCTCCCTCTTCACCTTCTGATAAGGAATCGACCGCTGACCGCGCTGGAAGCCTGCAAACCTGCAACATAGTAGCAAAGACGACTACTGCAACTCTGTAACGCTGATCCTGCCGCCTTCTCGACTGTTTTCCTGCTTGTGCATGCTGTGGGGGTAGTCTGCCTCCTCTCTGCACCAGAAGATCCGAAGAAATCTCCCGTGGGTCGACGGAATCTTCCCCCTGCAACCGCAGGCACCAAAAAGCTGCATCTCCGGTCCCTTGGGTCTCCTCTCAGCACGACGAGCGAGGTCCCTCGAATCCAGCGACACCGTCCAAGTGACCCCCACAGTCCAGTGACTCTTCAGCCCAAGTTTGGTGGAGGTAAGTCCTTGCCTCACCTCGCTGGGCTGCATTGCTGGGAACCGCGACTTTGCAAGCTTCTCCGGCCCCTGTGCACTTCCGGCGGAAATCCTTCGTGCACAGCCAAGCCTGGGTCCACGGCACTCTAACCTGCATTGCACGACTTTCTAAGTTGGTCTCCGGCGACGTGGGACTCCTTTGTGCAACTTCGGCGAGCACCGTTTCACGCATCCTCGTAGTGCCTGTTTCTGGCACTTCTCCGGGTGCTACCTGCTTCAGTGAGGGCTCCTTGTCTTGCTCGACGTCCCCTCTCTCTGCAGGTCCAATTTGCGACCTCCTGGTCCCTCCTGGGCCCCAGCAGCGTCCAAAAACGCCAAACGCACGATTTGCGTGTAGCAAGGCTTGTTGGCGTCCATCCGGCGGGAAAACACTTCTGCACGACTCTCCAAGGCGTGGGGGATCCATCCTCCAAAGGGGAAGTCTCTAGCCCTTGTCGTTCCTGCAGTATTCACAGTTCTTCAGCCTAGTAAGAGCTTCTTTGCACCAACCGCTGGCATTTCTTGGGCATCTGCCCATCTCCGAGCTGCTTGTGACTTTTGGACTTGGTCCCCTTGTTCCACAGGTACCTTCAGACAGGAATCCATCGTTGTTGCATTGCTGATTTGTGTTTTCCTTGCATTCTCCCTCTAACACGACTATTTTGTCCTTAGGGGAACTTTGGTGCACTTTGCACTCACTTTTCAGGGTCTTGGGGAGGGTTATTTTTCTAACTCTCACTATTTTCTAATAGTCCCAGCGACCCTCTACAAGGTCACATAGGTTTGGGGTCCATTCGTGGTTCACATTCCACTTTTGGAGTATATGGTTTGTGTTGCCCCTATCCCTATGTTTCCCCATTGCATCCTATTGTAACTATACATTGTTTGCACTGTTTTCTAAGACTATACTGCATATTTTTGCTATTGTGTATATATATCTTGTGTATATTTCCTATCCTCTTACTGAGGGTACACTCTAAGATACTTTGGCATATTGTCATAAAAATAAAGTACCTTTATTTTTAGTATAACTGTGTATTGTGTTTTCTTATGATATTGTGCATATGACACTAAGTGGTACTGTAGTAGCTTCACACGTCTCCTAGTTCAGCCTAAGCTGCTCTGCTAAGCTACCATTATCTATCAGCCTAAGCTGCTAGACACCCTATACACTAATAAGGGATAACTGGGCCTGGTGCAAGGTGCAAGTACCCCTTGGTACTCACTACAAACCAGTCCAGCCTCCTACATTGGTTGTGCAGTGGTGGGATAAGTGCTTGAGACTACTTACCACTCTTGTCATTGTACTTTTCATAAGAGAAAAATATACAAAACAAGGTCAGTGTATATACACATAGCCAAAAAGTTTTGCATTTCCTCTTTTCACTCTTTTCTAAGTGCTGAAAAGTACTTCTAAACTTTCAAAAAGTTCTTAAAAGTTTAAAAAGTTTTTTTTCTGTCTTTCCAAAAAGTTCTGAAAACTTTTTTCTCTTTGTCTATCACTTTAACTCTCTCTAAAAATGTCTGGCACAGGCCAAAAAGTTGAACTGTCCAAACTTGCATATGATCACCTTAGCTGGAAAGGAGCAAGGAGTCTCTGCATAGAGAGAGGTTTGAGTGTAGGGAAGAATCCTTCCTTAGAACTGTTAATTAATATGCTTAGAGTACAGGATAAGGCCATAAGTGCCCAATCTGTAGAAAAAGTAGCTAATGGTTCTCAATCTGATCCAGGGACTCCCCCAGGAAAAGGTTCAGGAAAGAAACTTCTCAGCCTGCCCATTACTAGACAGTCTAGCATAGTTGGTACAGAGGTTGAATCACATCATACTGATGATGTGCTCTCACATTATACTGGTAGCCAAGCTGTTAGGGTGCCCTCTGTAAGGGACAGGTCTCCTTCTGTTCATTCCCATCATACCTCTGTATCTAGAAATGTCCCTCCCACCCACCCTGATGACAGATTGTTGGAAAGGGAGCTCAATAGATTGAGAGTGGAACAAACCAGACTGAAGCTCAAGAAGCAACAGCTGGATTTGGATAGACAGTCTTTAGAAATAGAGAGGGAAAGACAGAAGTTGGGTTTAGATACCCATGGTGGCAGCAGCAGTATTCCCCATAGTCATCCTGCAAAAGAGCATGATTCCAGGAATCTGCACAAGATAGTTCCCCCTTATAAGGAGGGGGATGACATTAACAAGTGGTTTGCTGCACTTGAGAGGGCCTGTGCTGTACAGGATGTCCCTCAAAGGCAGTGGGCTGCTATCCTATGGCTATCATTTAGTGGAAAGGGTAGGGATAGACTCCTTACTGTGAAAGAAAGTGATGCCAATAATTTTACAGTTCTTAAGAATGCACTCCTGGATGGTTATGGCTTAACCACTGAACAGTACAGGATAAAGTTCAGAGAGACCAAAAAGGAGTCTTCACAAGACTGGGTTGATTTCATTGACCATTCAGTGAAGGCCTTGGAGGGGTGGTTACATGGCAGTAAAGTTACTGATTATGAAAGCCTGTATAACACAATCCTGAGAGAGCATATACTTAATAATTGTGTGTCTGATTTGTTGCACCAGTACCTGGTAGACTCTGATCTGACCTCTCCCCAAGAATTGGGAAAGAAGGCAGACAAATGGGTCAGAACAAGGGTGAACAGAAAAGTTCATACAGGGGGTGACAAAGATGGCAATAAGAAGAAAGATGGTGAAAAATCTCAAGATAAGCATGGGGATAAGGGTAAAACCAAAGATCCCACTTCAAATCTTAAACACTCTTCAGAGGGTGGGGATAAAACAAATTCTTCCTCTTCTTCCCAACCTGCACACATTAAAAAGCCTTGGTGCTTTGTGTGTAAAAACAGAGGCCATAGGCCAGGGGATAAGTCCTGTCCAGGTAAACCCCCTGAGCCTACCACCACTAATACATCAAGCTCTAGTGCCCCTAGCAGTAGTGATACTAGTGGTGGGACTGCTGGCAACAGTCAAGCAAAGGGTGTAGTTGGGTTCACTTATGGGTCCATAGTGGAAACTGATGTAATCAGTCCCAAGACAGTTTCTGTCACACCTAGTGGCATTGGCCTTGCCACACTGGCTGCTTGTCCCCTTACAATGGATAAGTACAGGCAGACAGTTTCAATAAATGGTGTTGAGGCCTTGGCCTACAGGGACACAGGTGCCAGTTTCACTTTGGTGACTGAAAACCTAGTGCCTCCTGAACAACACATCATTGGACAACAGTATAAGATTATTGATGTCCATAACTCCACTAAGTTTCTTCCCTTAGCTATAATTCAGTTTAGTTGGGGTGGAGTTACTGGCCCTAAGCAGGTGGTGGTATCACCTAGCTTACCTGTAGACTGTCTCTTAGGTAATGACCTAGAGGCCTCAGGTTGGGCTGATGTAGAGTTTTATGCCCATGCAGCCATGCTGGGCATCCCTGAGGAATTGTTCCCTCTCATTTCAAGTGAAATGAAAAAGCAAAGGAGAGAAGGCCTGAAAACTCAGGATCCCTCTCCAGCAACAGGTAAAAAGGGTATCACAGTATCCCCTAACCACCCTACCATTCAGGATACTATTCCTGTGGTGGGAGAAACCTCTCCTGGGGTGGCACCTGTTCCAAGGGAATCATCAGCTGGCAAAGCTGGACTCCCTGAGGTGGAAGTACCTCTCTGTGGGATAACTAACATTGGTGAGAAAAAGAGCACCATTTTAGTTAACATGGAGCATCCCTCCAACCCTCCCAGAGAAACTTTAGTGCAGAAACTCTGCACTGCCTCACAACACTTAGGACAGCATCCCTGCCCTAGTGTGGAGCTGATAGGACAGCATCCCTGCCCTGCTCCAACCCAAGAGAAACAGCATCCCTGTTCTCTCTTCCAGCCATATGGACAAAGTTTTTGCCCAGCTATGGCTTTTCTGAGACAGCATCCCTGTCTGGCATTTCCATCACTACAAATAGGTTCAGTGGACAATTCCCACTGCTCTAAACTAAAACTTACTGATAGAAACTCTGAAAATACATCTTCACATTGTTGCTTAGCTAAAAAACTTCAAACAGGGTGGTTTACATCCCCACAGGGAAGTAACCATATAGTGGATGATAAAGGGAGTAACCAGTCTATTGCAGAGCTACTCTCTACTTATCACCACTTAGACAATAAAGTCTCAACTGGCCAAGGTTAGCCTTATTGTCCTTCGTTTGGGGGGGGGTTGTGTGAGAAGGTAGCCTCTTTCTAGCCTTGTTACCCCCACTTTTGGCCTGTTTGTGAGTGTATGTCAGGGTGTTTGTCACTGTTTTCACTGTCTCACTGGGATCCTGATAGCCAGGCCTCAGTGCTCATAGTGAAAACACTATGGTTTCAGTATGTTTGTTATGTGTCACTGGGATCCTGCTGGTCAGGACCCCAGTGCTCATAGGTTTGTGGCCTATATGTATGTGTCACTGGGACCCTGTCACACAGGGCCCCAGTGCTCATAGGTGTGCATGTATATGTTCCCTGTGTGGTGCCTAACTGTCTCACTGAGGCTCTGCTAACCAGAACCTCAGTGGTTATGCTCTCTCATTACTTTCAAATTGTCACTAACAGGCTAGTGACCAATTTTACCAATTTACATTGGCTTACTGGAACACCCTTATAATTCCCTAGTATATGGTACTGAGGTCCCAGGGTATTGGGGTTCCAGGAGATCCCTATGGGCTACAGCATTTCTTTTGCCACCCATAGGGAGCTCTGACAATTCTTACACAGGTCTGCCACTGCAGCCTGAGTGAAATAACGTCCACGTTATTTCACAGCCATTTTACACTGCACTTAAGTAACTTATAAGTCACCTATATGTCTAACCTTTACCTGGTAAAGGTTAGGTGCAAAGTTACTTAGTGTGAGGGCACCCTGGCACTAGCCAGGGTGCCCCCACATTATTCAGAGCCAATTCACTGAACTTTGTGAGTGCGGGGAGACCATTACACGCGTGCACTACATATAGGTCACTACCTATATGTGGCTTCACCATGGTAACTCCGAATATGGCCATGTAACATGTCTATGATCATGGAATTGCCCCCTCTATGCCATCCTGGCATTGTTGGTACAATTCCATGATCCCAGTGGTCTGTAGCACAGACCCTGGTACTGCCAGACTGCCCTTCCTGGGGTTTCACTGCAGCTGCTGCTGCTGCCAACCCCTCAGACAGGCAGCTGCCCTCCTGGGGTCCAGCCAGGCCTGGCCCAGGATGGCAGAACAAAGAACTTCCTCTGAGAGAGGGTGTGACACCCTCTCCCTTTGGAAAATGGTGTGAAGGCAGGGGAGGAGTAGCCTCCCCCAGCCTCTGGAAATGCTTTGTTGGGCACAGAGGTGCCCAATTCTGCATAAGCCAGTCTACACCGGTTCAGGGACCCCTTAGCCCCTGCTCTGGCGCGAAACTGGACAAAGGAAAGGGGAGTGACCACTCCCCTGACCTGCACCTCCCCTGGGAGGTGTCCAGAGCTCCTCCAGTGTGCTCCAGACCTCTGCCATCTTGGAAACAGAGGTGCTGCTGGCACACTGGACTGCTCTGAGTGGCCAGTGCCACCAGGTGACGTCAGAGACTCCTTGTGATAGGCTCCTTCAGGTGTTAGTAGCCTTTCCTCTCTCCTAGGTAGCCAAACCCTCTTTTCTGGCTATTTAGGGTCTCTGTCTCTGGGGAAACTTTAGATAACGAATGCATGAGCTCAGCCGAGTTCCTCTGCATCTCCCTCTTCACCTTCTGATAAGGAATCGACCGCTGACCGCGCTGGAAGCCTGCAAACCTGCAACATAGTAGCAAAGACGACTACTGCAACTCTGTAACGCTGATCCTGCCGCCTTCTCGACTGTTTTCCTGCTTGTGCATGCTGTGGGGGTAGTCTGCCTCCTCTCTGCACCAGAAGATCCGAAGAAATCTCCCGTGGGTCGACGGAATCTTCCCCCTGCAACCGCAGGCACCAAAAAGCTGCATCTCCGGTCCCTTGGGTCTCCTCTCAGCACGACGAGCGAGGTCCCTCGAATCCAGCGACACCGTCCAAGTGACCCCCACAGTCCAGTGACTCTTCAGCCCAAGTTTGGTGGAGGTAAGTCCTTGCCTCACCTCGCTGGGCTGCATTGCTGGGAACCGCGACTTTGCAAGCTTCTCCGGCCCCTGTGCACTTCCGGCGGAAATCCTTCGTGCACAGCCAAGCCTGGGTCCACGGCACTCTAACCTGCATTGCACGACTTTCTAAGTTGGTCTCCGGCGACGTGGGACTCCTTTGTGCAACTTCGGCGAGCACCGTTTCACGCATCCTCGTAGTGCCTGTTTCTGGCACTTCTCCGGGTGCTACCTGCTTCAGTGAGGGCTCCTTGTCTTGCTCGACGTCCCCTCTCTCTGCAGGTCCAATTTGCGACCTCCTGGTCCCTCCTGGGCCCCAGCAGCGTCCAAAAACGCCAAACGCACGATTTGCGTGTAGCAAGGCTTGTTGGCGTCCATCCGGCGGGAAAACACTTCTGCACGACTCTCCAAGGCGTGGGGGATCCATCCTCCAAAGGGGAAGTCTCTAGCCCTTGTCGTTCCTGCAGTATTCACAGTTCTTCAGCCTAGTAAGAGCTTCTTTGCACCAACCGCTGGCATTTCTTGGGCATCTGCCCATCTCCGAGCTGCTTGTGACTTTTGGACTTGGTCCCCTTGTTCCACAGGTACCTTCAGACAGGAATCCATCGTTGTTGCATTGCTGATTTGTGTTTTCCTTGCATTCTCCCTCTAACACGACTATTTTGTCCTTAGGGGAACTTTGGTGCACTTTGCACTCACTTTTCAGGGTCTTGGGGAGGGTTATTTTTCTAACTCTCACTATTTTCTAATAGTCCCAGCGACCCTCTACAAGGTCACATAGGTTTGGGGTCCATTCGTGGTTCACATTCCACTTTTGGAGTATATGGTTTGTGTTGCCCCTATCCCTATGTTTCCCCATTGCATCCTATTGTAACTATACATTGTTTGCACTGTTTTCTAAGACTATACTGCATATTTTTGCTATTGTGTATATATATCTTGTGTATATTTCCTATCCTCTTACTGAGGGTACACTCTAAGATACTTTGGCATATTGTCATAAAAATAAAGTACCTTTATTTTTAGTATAACTGTGTATTGTGTTTTCTTATGATATTGTGCATATGACACTAAGTGGTACTGTAGTAGCTTCACACGTCTCCTAGTTCAGCCTAAGCTGCTCTGCTAAGCTACCATTATCTATCAGCCTAAGCTGCTAGACACCCTATACACTAATAAGGGATAACTGGGCCTGGTGCAAGGTGCAAGTACCCCTTGGTACTCACTACAAACCAGTCCAGCCTCCTACACTCCGGTTCACTCCTCTTCTAAGTGTCTGATCTGGTACTTCTGCGGGTGCTGCCTGCTTCTGTGAGGGCTCCTTGACTTGATGGGCGCCCCCTCTGTCTCCTCATCCAAGTGGCGACATCCTGGTCCCTCCTGGGCCACAACAGCATCCAAAAACCCTAACCGCGACCCTTGCTGCTAGCAAGGCTTGTTTGCAGTCTTTCTGCGTGGGAACACCTCTGCAAGCTTCTTCACGACGTGGGACATCCATCCTCCAAAGGGTAAGTTCCTAGTCCTCTTCGTTCTTGTAGAACAGAAAGCTTCTTCCATCCGGTGGCAGCTTCTTTGCACCCTCAGCTGGCATTTCCTGGGCATCTGCCCACTCTCGACATTGTTACGACTCTTGGACTTGGTCCCCTTGTTTCACAGGTACTCATGTCCGGAAATCCACTGTTGTTGCTTTGCTGGTGTTGGTCTTCCTTGCAGAAACCCCCTATGACGACTTCTGTGCTCTCTGGGGGTTATAGGTGCACTTTGCACCTACCTTACAGGGTCTTGGGGTGGGCTATTTGTCTAACCCCCACTGTTTTCTTACAGTCCCAGCGACCCTCTACAAGCTCACATAGGTTTGGGGTCCATTCGTGGTTCGCATTCCACTTTTGGAGTATATGGTTTGTGTTGCCCCTATACCTATGTGCTCCTATTGCATTCTATTGTAACTTTACACTGCTTGCATTACTTCCTTTTGCTATTACTGCATATTTTTGGTATTGTGCACATATATCTTGTGTATATTTGGCATCCTCATACTGAGGGTACTGACTGAGATACTTTTGGCATATTGTCATAAAAATAAAGTACCTTTATTTTTAGTATATCTGTGTATTGTGTTTTCTTGTGATATTGTGCATATGACACCAGAGGTATAGTAGGAGCTTTGCATGTCTCCTAGTTCAGCCTAAGCTGCTCTGCTATAGCTACCTTCTATCAGCCTAAGCTACTAGAAACACCTCTTCTACACTAATTAGGGATAACTGGACGTGGTACAGAGTGTAAGTACCCCTTGGTACCCACTACAAGCCAGGCCAGCCTCCTACACTCACCCTATACCCAGGGCAGATGAGCTCATTGATACACTGGCATCTGCCAAGTATCTTAGCACCTTTGATCTGACTGCAGGGTATTGCCAGATCAGGTTGGCAGAAGATGCTAAACCAAAGACTGCATTTTCTACTATAAGAGGGCACTACAATTCACAGTAATGCCTTTTGGTTTGAAAAATGCACCTGCCACTTTTCAGAGGTTGGTGAACACAGTCCTGCAAGGGTTGGAAGCTTTCAGTGCAGCAGATCTTGATGATATTGCTGTCTTTAGCTCAACCTGGGATGAGCACCTGGTCCACCTTTGGAAAGTTTTGGAGCCCTGCAAAAGACAGGCCTCACTATCAAGGCCTCAAAGTGCCAGATAGGGCAGGGGAAAGTGGTTTGTCTGGGCCACCTGGTAGGTGGAGAACAGATTGCACCACCACAGGGGAAAATCCAGACAATCATGGATTGACCCAGATGAGAGCCTTTTTAGCCCTCACAGGGTATTACAGGAGATTCATTAAAAATTATGGCTCCATAGCAACCCCTCTTAATGATCTCACAAGTAAGAAAATGCCTAAGAAGGTGTTATGGACAGCTAGCTGTCAGAAAGCTTTTGAGGAGCTCAAACTGGGCATGTGCTCTGCACCTGTCCTAAAAAGCCCATGTTACTCCAAGAAATTCATTGTTCAAACTGATGCATCTGAATTAGAGGTAGGGGCAGTCTTATCACAACTGAATTCTGAGGGCCAGGATCAACCAGTTGCTTTTATCAGCAGAAGGTTGACCCCTAGAGAAAAGTGTTGGTCTGCCATAGAGAGGGAGGCCTTTGCTGTGGTCTGGGCACTGGAAAAGTTGAGTCCATACCTGTGTGGCACTCACTTTATTGTTCGGACAGACCACAAAGCTCTACTTTGGCTAAAACAAATAAAAAGGTGAAAACCCTAAATTGTTGAGTTGTTCCATATCTCTACAGGGAATGGACTATACAGTGGAACATAGACCTGGGAGTACCCACTCCAATACAGATGGACTCTCCAGATATTTCCACTTAGACAATGAAGACTCATCATGTCATGGCTAGTCTTATTGTCCTTCATTTGTGGGGGGGGGGGGTTGTGTAGGAAAGTACCATCTTGCCTGGCATGTTACCCCCATATTTCACTACATGTATGTTGTTTTAGTCCTTGTGTCACTGGGATCCTGCTATGCAGGACCCAGTGCTCATAGTATGTGCCCTGTATGTGTTCCCTGTGTGGTGCCTAACTGTATCACTGAGGCTCTGCTAACCAGAACCTCAGTGTTTATGCTCTCTCTGCTTTCCACATTTGTCACTAACAGGCTAGTGACTAAATTTACCAATTCACATTGGCATACTGGTACACCCATATAAATCCCTTGTATATGCTACTGAGGTACCGAGGGTATTGGGGTTCCAGGAGATCCCTATGGGTTGCAGCATTTCTTTTGCCACCCTTAGGGAGCTCTGACAATTCTTACACACGCCTGCCATTGCAGCCTGAGTGAAATAACGTCCACGTTATTTCACAGCCATTTTTCACTGCATTTAAGTAACTTATAAGTCACCTATATGTCTAACCTTCACTTAGTGAAGGTTGGGTGCCATGTTACTTAGTGTTTGGCCACCCTGGCACTAGCCAAGGTGCCCCCTCATCATTCAGGGCAAATTCCTCGGACTTTGTGAGTGCGGGGACACCATTATACGCGTACACTATACATAGGTCACTACCTATGTATAGCGTCACAATGGTAACTCCGAACATGGCCATGTGACATGTCTAAGATCATGGAATTGTCACCCCAATACCATTCTGGTATTGGGGGGACAATTCCATGATCCCCCAGGTCTCTAGCACAGAATAGAGTACTATTAGCACTACCTATGTATAGCGTCACAATGGTAACTCCGAACATGGCCATGTGACATGTCTAAGATCATGGAATTGTCACCCCAATACCATTCTGGTATTGGGGGGACAATTCCATGATCCCCCAGGTCTCTAGCACAGAATCCGGGTACTGCCAAACTGCCTTTCCTTGGTTTGCACTGCAGCTGCTGCCAACCCCCCAGACAGGTTTCTGCCCTCCTGGGGTCCAGGCAGCCCTGGCCCAGGAAGGCAGAACAAAGGATTTCCTCTGAGAGAGAGTGTTACACCCTCTCCCTTTGGAAATAGGTGTGAAGGGCCGGAGAGGAGTAGCCTCCCCCAGCCTCTGGAAATGCGTTGATGGGCACAGATGGTGCCCATCTCTGCATAAGCCAGTCTACACCAGTTCAGGGATCTCCCAGCCCTGCTCTGGCGTGAAACTGGACAAAGGAAAGGGGAGTAACCACTCCCCTGACCAGTACCTCCCAATAGGGTGCCCAGAGCTCCTCCAGTGTGTCCCAGACCGCTGCCATCTTGGAAAAAGAGGTGTTGGGGGCACACTGGACTGCTCTGAGTGGCCAGTGCCAGCAGGTGACGTCAGAGAGCATGTACAGTATCAAAAGGAATGAAAGTGACGATCTATACCGATAGCCAATATGCGTTTGGTGTGGCCCATAGTGTTGGGCGTTTGTGGAAGGAACGTGGGTTCCTGACCTCGCATGGAACTAAAATACAGCATGGTCAGTTGGTAAATGAGCTCCTTGATTCACTTACTTTACCGTTGCAAGTTGCGATTGTGAAGTGTAGCGCACATAAAAAGGTGACTGATGATGTTGGTCGTGGGAATGCATTTGCTGACGAGGTCGCAAAAGAAACGGCAAGGAATGTGATGAGCCGAATGTATGTCGCGGGCCCTGCAAGATGGATTGGTGATGTTGGAATGTGTGAAGACACGATAGAAAGCGTGAAATCGATTCAAGCTGAAGCCACAGAGAGAGAATTGAGTGTGTGGAGAGAAAGTACGGGTAAATTGGATGCGAATGGTTGTTGGGTCGAGTTGTCAGAACATCAAAGATGGTTGCTACCCGATGCGTATGTGCTTGCAGTAGTTACAATGGCTCATGGAATGGCTCACATCAGTGTGAAAGGGATTTGTAAGTTGTTGGCCCCAGTATGGCAAAATGCAGGAATTCCCAAGTGCGCAGAAAATGTGGTTAAAAATTGCATGGTATGCCTGAAACACAACCCTGGTAGAGGAACCCCAACTCCAGCTGGTCATTTTGCACCTCCTACGTATCCGTTTGAGGTTTTGCAGCTAGATTTCATCCACATGGAGAGGTGCAACAACTTAAAATACGTACTCGTTGTTGTTTGTGCCTTTTCAAGATGGGTGGAAGCCTATCCCCTAAAAGACAATACTGCGCTATCCACAGCCAAAGCCCTTGTGAAAGAGTTCTTCCCTAGATTCGGAATGCCGAGAATGATCTGGAGTGACAATGGAAGTGAATTTGTGGGTCAAGTGATGAAGAAAGTATGCGAAGGGCTAGGCATAAACCAAAAGTTTCACGCTGCAAATCACCCCCAATCAGCTGGATTAGTGGAGTGCTATAATGACACTCTAAAGCTAAAATTGGCCAAGATACAAGCGAGCTCTGGTCTCAAATGGCCTGACGCTCTACCCTTAGCACTCCTATCAACCAGAATGACTGTGCATTCACGAGTGAAACTTAGTCCTTATGAAATAGTCTTCGGCCGCCCGGCCAATATATGGGGAGTGCCTAGGCCCAAGAAGTTTAGCGAGATAGAGCATCCTGTTTTGCTTGACTATCTGTATGAATTGACGGCTAAATTGCGTGTCTTACATCAACAGGTCCACGACACCCTGCCTCCGGTCTCTGAATCTCCAGGTCATCCCATTGAGCCTGGATCCTGGGTTTTAATAAAGAACTTTCAGCGAACCAAAAACGAGCAGCCCAGGTGGACCGGACCGCACCTCGTTCTTCTCTCCATAAGATCAGCTGTTCGAGTAGAAGGGAAGAAACACTGGATCTATGGGACCCATTGCAAAAGGGTACCCCTACCTCTGCCATATGACCGGTGGGTCCAGGAAGGTGTTGCCGACTCAGAGACTGAAACCGTGCCACGTTTTCTGCCTTTCAGCGATGCACGAATAAAAGGAACACTCACTGAGAAAGAAAGTGATGACATTTTACAATCAGCAGTATCACCGTCAGTTCGATTGGACACTACAGAACCTGAACTCCTTTTTCAGGACCACACGATACCTGGGACTAACCGTTATAATCTACGACCAAGAATAAAGGACAAATAAAACAGTTTACTTTTCTTCCCTTTAGCAAAGTTCTCCAATATGGAAAATTATTTTTGAATGACTTTTTGCTTTTTTTTGTGTTTTTTGAACCTCCATCCGGGTTCAGCTGTAGGATCGTGGCTGAAAAGACTTAGGGGGCAGCCTATGGACACAAGGTCTACAGGTCTGGTTTGCTCTAGGGCGGCCTGGAACATTCAGAACACTCCTAAGTGAAGTAAACCAACCGCCACGAACGGCAACGGTTAGAGGATGGAATCTTTCCAAAATGGAGAACATGTTGAAAGACTGAGTTTCAAGAAGAGAATATGTGAAACGATAACCAGGAAACGGTTTTTGCTGCTGTGCATTTTTATGTTATTTAGTATACTTATGTTTTTTATAGGATATATTTTATTCTGTTTTAACGTGATATTGGCACCCACTACCTCGTCTACACCTCCTCCTTCCACTGTTTCCCCACATTCTTTTCAACTCCTCCCTAAACATGAATCTGCTAGGAGACTAGAGTTCATTAATAACTCCTTCATCCAGCTTTTGCACCAACACCAACTAGTGATAAATACAACTAACTGTTGGGTGTGTGGCCTTATGCCTCACACAGCAGATAAAGGTATCCCTTATCTGATCCTGCCTTTCAGCCACAATGGTTCCGTGTGGGCATTCAGAACGATATTCATCTATGCACACTACCCCCTACGTTTTGCGGAAGACAACCCTAAGAAAGATGCTTTAGTTAAAGGTATCATAAACATGATGAAGGACAATATCTTCTACGAGACTATCCCCAGAGATGAGACAATGGCATATATAGGATGGAACATGACCGGATATGAAGCCACAATGAGTGAGAAACAGCAAGCTAAGATATCTTCCCTGATTTGGGTTGTACCCCATCAGGGTCACCTGTGTCTGCAAGGTACTGGCAAGAATCCCAGAGCTCAGCTAGGAGAAAGCGTCTGCACTGAGACATATGTCTTCGCATCTCAGACCTCCCCTCCGCTCTTGGCAGCTAAGGGTATCTATTTCATCTGCCATGATAGAGCCTTTACATGGTTGCCCCCTGACTTTTCGGGCACATGCTTCGTTTCGTTCCTGTTGCCCCCTACCTACACAGCAGCAGCAGATTACCACAAGGATAGTTAGAGGCGTCTTCAGTGAAGAAGACACTGCAGGACAAGAATTTGGGGACTTCGTAAAGGGTTTTCTGCCGTTCTGGGGACAAATAAGTAACAGCAGGAGCATAAGGCAATTGATAAGAGTGGTTGAATCCACCGTGGCTGAAACCGCTGGTGCCCTTGGTAACTTGACTGCTGAGCTCCAGTCGGATCGTCTTATGACCCTTCAGAACAGGGTCGCATTAGATGTCATACTTTCAGACCGGGGTGGAGTATGTACATTGATCCAATCGAGTTGCTGTGTTTTTGTCCCAGATAACGCTCCAACAGTATACCAGGCCATCTCCAAACTGCATAGAATTTCCGAATCTATTCATTTAGATAAAGGAGATTGGTCATTAATGGGATGGTTCTGGGAACTGATATCAGCATGGGGATGGAAGATTCTGATGGTCATTGGGATGATCTTGGCCATTCTTTTCCTGTTCTGACTATGCGTGCAGTGTGCTCCTGCGATATGTGGTTTCTGTGTTACATCATGCATAAGGAAACCTGCACCAAGAAACAAGCTAAATACTAGGATGATGTTACAGCAACATCTCAACGACTTTAGAAACATAGACCTGGACTCAGATTAGCATGAGAATAGGTTTATTGCCTATGTAAGGGCAAAAGGAGGGTTTGTGGTTCTAAAAATTCTGGACCCATGTAATTTACTTTGCCACAGCAGTACGATTTTAGTATCAAAAGACTGATAATGACTAGTACACTAAGCATGAGCATTTTCGCTCAATTCCAGCAGCGTTTTCACCTCGAAATCGCCATTTTCGTCCTGCACTCGTGGCTCCCATTTTTAAAAGTTGCCCTCACATAGGCTTATAATACAGTCAGATTTGATTCCAAGGACACGTACACCTTGATTGACTTTTCTCTGACCTGGGCAAGCTGGAACCATTGCCTCAGGCCAAACCTGTTTGGTCAGTCCCTCTCCCAGTGGCCGAATCAGATAGCATCAAGGCACACCATGCCATAAAACCTTTATTATCGCTCACACACCCTGCCTAATCTTGCTCACACCTGCACCTGCTCTTTTCTTCTTCTTACTTTACGAGTGGGAGGTGCCCGTTTTTATTGGGGGTCCACACTTATCTGATGTAAAATACTAGGCCTTGCCGGGTAATTTATTATGGGTTGGATGACATGAAATATGAGGTTTCATCATGACACTGTTTTTTCCTTTGTAGTGAAAACATGTGAATGACCAACCAAAATGTCAAGAATGTTTGCCTGAAGCTTAAAAAACTGTATATAAGGAAACCTGATTTTGCATTGACACACAGTCTCCTGAGAACATACAAACCGTGCTGTTGTACTTCTAGGACGCTTGTTACTTGGTTGCAGCCAATAAATTCGATCTTTGACTTCACCTAGAAGACTCTGAGTTTCTGTGGTCTGAATCAGGAAAGTACCCGAGGTCTTTGGGTGTACCCTGGCACCGCTGGGTTACCGGATCAGTACCGGTTCTGAAAAACCCAGTACCTCAGGTTCCAGAAGATCCCTATGGGCTGCAGCATTTCTTTTGCCACCCATAGGGAGCTCTGACAATTCTTACACAGGCCTGCCACTGCAGCCTGAGTGAAATAACATCCACGTTATTTCACAGCCATTTACCACTGCACCTAAGTAAGTTATAAGTCACCTATATGTCTAACGTTCACCTGGTGAAGGTTGGGTGCAAAGTTACTTAGTATGTGGGCACCCTGGCACTAGCCAAGGTGCCCCCACATCGTCAGGGCAAATTCCCTGGACTTTGTGAGTGTGGGGACACAATTTCACGCGTGCACTATACATAGGTCACTACCTATGTATAGCGTCACAATGGTAACTCCGAACATGGCCATGTAACATGTCTAAGATCATGGAATTGTCACCCCAATGCCATTCTGGCATTGGGGAGACAATTCCATGATCCCCCGAGTGTCTAGCACAGACCCGGGTACTGCCAAACTGCCTTTCCCGAGGTTTCACTGCAGCTGCTGCTGCTGCCAACCCCTCAGACAGGTTTCTGCCCTCCTGGGGTCCAGCCAGGATTGGCCCAGGAAGGCAGAACAAAGGACTTCCTCAGAAAGAGGGTGTTACACCCTCTCCCTTTGGAAAAAGGTGTCAGGGCTGGGGAGGAGTAGCCTCCTCCAGCCTCTGGAAATGCTTTGATGGGCACAGATGGTGCCCATCTATGCATAAGCCAGTCTACACCGGTTCAGGGATTCCCCAGCCCTGCTCTGGCTCGATACTGGACAAAGGAAAGGGGAGTGACCACTCCCCTGACCTGCACCTCCCAGGGGAGGTGCCCAGAGCTCCTCCAGCGTGCCCCAGACCTCTGCCATCTTGGATTCAGAGGTGTGCTGGCACACTGCACTTCTCTGAGTGGACAGTGCCATCAGGTGACATCAGAGACTCCTTCTGATAGGCTCTTACCTGTGTTACTAGCCTATCCTCCTTCCTAGGTAGCCAAACCTTCTTTTCTGACTATTTAGGGTCTCTGCTTTGGGGAATTCTTCAGATACCAAATGCAAGAGCTCACCAGAGTTCCTCTGCATCTCTCTCTTCACCTTCTGCCAAAGGATTGACCGCTGACTGCTCAGGAAGCCTGCAAAACCGCAACAAAGTAGCAAAGACGACTACTGCAACCTTGTATCGCTTATCCTGACGCTTTCTCGCCTGTTTGCTGGTGGTGCATGCTCTGAGGGTAGCCTACCTCCTTTCTGCACCAGGAGCTCTGAAGAAATCTCCCGTGGGACGACGGAATCTTCCCCCTGCAACCGCAGGCAACAAAAGACTGCATCACTGGTCCTCTGGGTCCCCTCTCAGCACGACGAGCGTGGTCCCTGGAACTCAGCAACTCTGTCCAAGTGACTCCCACAGTCCAGTGACTCTTCAGTCCAAGTTTGGTGGAGGAAAGTCCTCGCCTCCCCACGCTAGACTGCATTGCTGGGTACCGCGTGATTTGCAGCTGCTCCGGCTCCTGTGCACTCTTCCAGGATTTCCTTCATGCACAGCCAAGCCTGGGTCCCCGACACTCTAACCTGCAGTGCACAACCTTCTGAGTTGTCCTCTGGCATCGTGGGACTCCCTTTTCTGACTTCGGTGGACTCCGGTTCACTCCTCTTCTAAGTGTCTGATCTGGTACTTCTGCGGGTGCTGCCTGCTTCTGTGAGGGCTCCTTGACTTGATGGGCGCCCCCTCTGTCTCCTCATCCAAGTGGCGACATCCTGGTCCCTCCTGGGCCACAACAGCATCCAAAAGCCCTAACCGCGACCCTTGCTGCTAGCAAGGCTTGTTTGCAGTCTTTCTGCGTGGGAACACCTCTGCAAGCTTCTTCACGACGTGGGACATCCATCCTCCAAAGGGTAAGTTCCTAGTCCTCTTCGTTCTTGTAGAACAGAAAGCTTCTTCCATCCGGTGGCAGCTTCTTTGCACCCTCAGCTGGCATTTCCTGGGCATCTGCCCACTCTCGACATTGTTACGACTCTTGGACTTGGTCCCCTTGTTTCACAGGTACTCATGTCCGGAAATCCACTGTTGTTGCTTTGCTGGTGTTGGTCTTCCTTGCAGAAACCCCCTATGACGACTTCTGTGCTCTCTGGGGGTTATAGGTGCACTTTGCACCTACCTTACAGGGTCTTGGGGTGGGCTATTTGTCTAACCCCCACTGTTTTCTTACAGTCCCAGCGACCCTCTACAAGCTCACATAGGTTTGGGGTCCATTCGTGGTTCGCATTCCACTTTTGGAGTATATGGTTTGTGTTGCCCCTATACCTATGTGCTCCTATTGCATTCTATTGTAACTTTACACTGCTTGCATTACTTCCTTTTGCTATTACTGCATATTTTTGGTATTGTGCACATATATCTTGTGTATATTTGGCATCCTCATACTGAGGGTACTGACTGAGATACTTTTGGCATATTGTCATAAAAATAAAGTACCTTTATTTTTAGTATATCTGTGTATTGTGTTTTCTTGTGATATTGTGCATATGACACCAGAGGTATAGTAGGAGCTTTGCATGTCTCCTAGTTCAGCCTAAGCTGCTCTGCTATAGCTACCTTCTATCAGCCTAAGCTACTAGAAACACCTCTTCTACACTAATTAGGGATAACTGGACGTGGTACAGAGTGTAAGTACCCCTTGGTACCCACTACAAGCCAGGCCAGCCTCCTACACTCACCCTATACCCAGGGCAGATGAGCTCATTGATACACTGGCATCTGTCAAGTATCTTAGCACCTTTGATCTGACTGCAGGGTATTGCCAGATCAGGTTGGCAGAAGATGCTAAACCAAAGACTGCATTTTCTACTATAAGAGGGCACTACAATTCACAGTAATGCCTTTTGGTTTGATAAATGCACCTGCCACTTTTCAGAGGTTGGTGAACACAGTCCTGCAAGGGTTGGAAGCTTTCAGTGCAGCAGATCTTGATGATATTGCTGTCTTTAGCTCAACCTGGGATGAGCACCTGGTCCACCTTTGGAAAGTTTTGGAGCCCTGCAAAAGACAGGCCTCACTATCAAGGCCTCAAAGTGCCAGATAGGGCAGGGGAAAGTGGTTTGACTGGGCCACCTGGTAGGTGGAGAACAGATTGCACCACCACAGGGGAAAATCCAGACAATCATGGATTGACCCAGATGAGAGCCTTTTTAGCCCTCACAGGGTATTACAGGAGATTCATTAAAAATTATGGCTCCATAGCAACCCCTCTTAATGATCTCACAAGTAAGAAAATGCCTAAGAAGGTGTTATGGACAGCTAGCTGTCAGAAAGCTTTTGAGGAGCTCAAACTGGGCATGTGCTCTGCACCTGTCCTAAAAAGCCCATGTTACTCCAAGAAATTCATTGTTCAAACTGATGCATCTGAATTAGAGGTAGGGGCAGTCTTATCACAACTGAATTCTGAGGGCCAGGATCAACCAGTTGCTTTTATCAGCAGAAGGTTGACCCCTAGAGAAAAGTGTTGGTCTGCCATAGAGAGGGAGGCCTTTGCTGTGGTCTGGGCACTGAAAAAGTTGAGTCCATACCTGTGTGGCACTCACTTTATTGTTCGGACAGACCACAAAGCTCTACTTTGGCTAAAACAAATAAAAAGGTGAAAACCCTAAATTGTTGAGTTGTTCCATATCTCTACAGGGAATGGACTATACAGTGGAACATAGACCTGGGAGTACCCACTCCAATGCAGATGGACTCTCCAGATATTTCCACTTAGACAATGAAGACTCATCATGTCATGGCTAGTCTTATTGTCCTTCATTTGTGGGGGGGGGGGGGTTGTGTAGGAAAGTACCATCTTGCCTGGCATGTTACCCCCATATTTCACTACATGTATGTTGTTTTAGTCCTTGTGTCACTGGGATCCTGCTATGCAGGACCCAGTGCTCATAGTATGTGCCCTGTATGTGTTCCCTGTGTGGTGCCTAACTGTATCACTGAGGCTCTGCTAACCAGAACCTCAGTGTTTATGCTCTCTCTGCTTTCCACATTTGTCAATAACAGGCTAGTGACTAAATTTACCAATTCACATTGGCATACTGGTACACCCATATAAATCCCTTGTATATGCTACTGAGGTACCGAGGGTATTGGGGTTCCAGGAGATCCCTATGGGTTGCAGCATTTCTTTTGCCACCCTTAGGGAGCTCTGACAATTCTTACACACGCCTGCCATTGCAGCCTGAGTGAAATAACGTCCACGTTATTTCACAGCCATTTTTCACTGCATTTAAGTAACTTATAAGTCACCTATATGTCTAACCTTCACTTAGTGAAGGTTGGGTGCCATGTTACTTAGTGTTTGGCCACCCTGGCACTAGCCAAATTGCCCCCTCATCATTCAGGGCAAATTCCTCGGACTTTGTGAGTGCGGGGACACCATTATACGCGTACACTATACATAGGTCACTACCTATGTATAGCGTCACAATGGTAACTCCGAACATGGCCATGTGACATGTCTAAGATCATGGAATTGTCACCCCAATACCATTCTGGTATTGGGGGGACAATTCCATGATCCCCCAGGTCTCTAGCACAGAATCCGGGTACTGCCAAACTGCCTTTCCTTGGTTTGCACTGCAGCTGCTGCCAACCCCTCAGACAGGTTTCTGCCCTCCTGGGGTCCAGGCAGCCCTGGCCCAGGAAGGCAGAACAAAGGATTTCCTCTGAGAGAGAGTGTTACACCCTCTCCCTTTGGAAATAGGTGTGAAGGGCCGGAGAGGAGTAGCCTCCCCCAGCCTCTGGAAATGCGTTGATGGGCACAGATGGTGCCCATCTCTGCATAAGCCAGTCTACACCAGTTCAGGGATCTCCCAGCCCTGCTCTGGCGTGAAACTGGACAAAGGAAAGGGGAGTAACCACTCCCCTGACCAGTACCTCCCAATAGGGTGCCCAGAGCTCCTCCAGTGTGTCCCAGACCGCTGCCATCTTGGAAAAAGAGGTGTTGGGGGCACACTGGACTGCTCTGAGTGGCCAGTGCCAGCAGGTGACGTCAGAGACCCCCTCTGATAGGCTTTTACCTTTCTTGGTAGCCAATCCTCCTTTCTTGGTAGCCAAACCTCCTTTTCTGGCTATTTAGGGTCTCTGCTTTGGGGAATTCTTCAGATAATGAATGCAAGAGCTCACCAGAGTTCCTCTGCATCTCCCTCTTCGACTTCTACCAAGGATCGATCGCTGACAGCTCCAGGACGCCTGCAAAACTGCAACAAAGTAGCAAGACGACTACCAGCAACATTGTAGCACCTCATCCTGCCGGCTTTCTCGACTGTTTCCAGGTGGTGCATGCTCTGGGGGTAGCCTGCCTTCACCCTGTACCAGAAGCTCCGAAGAAATGTCCCGTGGGTCGACGGAATCTTCCCCCTGCTAACGCAGGCACCAAAAGACTGCATCAACGGTCCCCTGGGTCCCCTCTCATCCTGACGAGCGTGGTACCTGGAACACAGCAACTCTGTCCAACTGACTCCCACAGTCCAGTGATTCTTCAGTCCAAATTTGGTGGAGGTAAGTCCTTGCCTCCCTATGCTAGACTGCAAACCTGTGTACTGCGTGATTCGCAGCTGCTCCGGCTCCTGTGTACTCTTCCAGGATTTCCTTCATGCACAGCCTAGCCTGTGTCCCCAGCACTCCGTCCTGCAGTGCACAACCCACTGAGTTGGCCTCTGATGTCGTGGGACCCTCCTTTGTAACTTCGTGTGGACTCCGGTTCACAAATCTTCTAAGTGCCTGGTGGGTACTTCTGCGGGTGCTGCCTGCTTCTGTGAGGGCTCTCTGTCTTGGTGAGTGCCCCCTCTGTCTTCTCCCCCATGTGGCAACATCCTGGTCCTTCCTAGTCCTCAGCAGCACCCAAAAACCTCTACTGTGACCCTTGCAGCTAGCAAGGCTTGTTTGCTGTATTTCTTTGTGGGAACACATCTGCAAGCTTCATTGCGATGTGGGACATCTCCCATCCAAAGGAGAAGTTCCTAGTCCTCTTCTTTCTTGCAGAACTCCAAGCTTCTTCCATCCGGAGGCAGCTTCCTTGCACCTTCATTCGGGGTTTTCTGGGCTCCTGCCCCCCCGGACATTGTCGCGACTATTGGACTTGGTCCCCTTGCTTTTCAGGTCCTCAGGTCCAGGAATCCGTTTTCAGTGCACCGCTGGTGTTTGTGGTTCTTGCAGAATCCCCCTATCACGACTATTGCGCTCTTTTGGGGTAGTAGGTGTACTTTACTTCTACTTTTCAGGGTCTTGGGGTGGGGTATCTTGGACACCCTGACTGTTTTCTTACAGTCCCAGCGACCCTCTACAAGCTCCTATAGGTCTGGGGTCCATTCGTGATTCGCATTCCACTTTTGGAGTATATGGTTTGTATTGCCCCTAGACCTATGCTTGCCTATTGCAACCTATTGTAATTCTACACTGTTTGCATTACTTTTCTGACTCTTACTTACCTGTTTTGGGTTTGTGTACATATAACTTGTGTATATTACTTACCTTCTTACTGAGGGTACTCACTGAGATACTTGTGGCATATTGTCATAAAAATAAAGTACCTTTATTTTTAGTAACTCTGTGTATTGTGTTTTCTTCTGATATTGTGCAGATGATATAAGTGGTATAGTACTGAGGCTATGCTAACCAGAACCTCCGTGTTTTTGTTCTCTCTTTGCTTTAAAATTGTCACTGCAGGCTAGTGACTAATTTTACCAATTCTCATTGGCACAGTGGAACACCTTTATAATTCCCTTGTATATGGTACCTAGGTACCCAGGGTATTGGGGTTCCAGGAGATCCCTATGGGCTGCAGCATTTCTTTTGCCACCCGTAGGGAGCTCAGACAATTCTTACACAGGACTGCCACTGCAGCCTGAGTGAAATAACGTCCACGTTATTTCACAGCCATTTTTCACTGCACATAAGTAACTTATAAGTCACCTATATGTCTAACCCTCACTTGGTGAAGATTAGGTGCCAAGTTACTTAGTGTGTGGGCACCCTGGCACTAGCCAAGGTGACCCCACATTGTTCAGGGCAAATTCCCTGAACTTTGTGAGTGCGGGGACACCATTACACGTGTACATTACATATAGGTCACTACATATATGTAGTGTCACAGTGGTAACAATGGTAACTCTTAACATGGCCATGTAACATGTCTAGGATCATGGAATTGTCACTCCAATACCATTCTGGTATCCGGGGGACAATTCCATGCATCCCCGGGTCTCTAGCACGGAACCCGGGTACTGCCAAACTGCCTTTCTGGGGTCTCCACTGCAGCTGCTGCTGCTGCCAACCCCCCAGACAGGTTTCTGCCCCCCTGGGCCCTGGGCAGCCCAGTCCAAGGAAGGCAGAACACAGGGTTTCCTCGGAGAGAGAGTGTCACACCCTCTCCCTTTGGAAATAGGTGTGAAGGGCTGGGGAGGAGTAGCCTCCCCAGCCTCTGGAAATGCTTTGATGGGCACAGATGGTGCCCATCTCTGCATAAGCCAGTCTACACCGGTTCAGGGATCCCCCAGCCCTGCTCTGGAGCGAAACTGGACAACGGAAATGGGAGTGACCACTCCCCTGACCTGCATCTCCCAGGGGAGTTGCCAGAGTTCCTCCAATGTGTCCCAGACCTCTGTCATCTTGGATTCAGAGGTGTTGGGGCACAATGGACAGCTCTGAGTGGCCAGTGCCAGCAGGTGATGTCAGAGACCCCTCCGGATAGGTGCTTACCTCATTCAGTAGCCAAGCCTCCTTTCTTAGTAGCCAAACCTCCTTTTTTGGCTATTTAGGGTCTCTCCTCTGGGCTATTCCTCAGATAACGAATGCAAGAGCTCACCAGATTTCCTCTGCACTTCCCTTTCGACTTCTGCCAAGGATCAACCGCTGACTGCTCCAGGACGCCTTCAAAACCTCCACAAAGTAGCAAAACGACTACCGGCAACATTGTAGCGCCTCATCCTGCCGGCTTTTTCGGCTGTTTCCTGGTGGTGCATGCTCTGAGGGCTGTCTGCCTTCACCCTGCACTGGAAGCCAAGAAGAAATCTCCCGTGGGTCGACGGAATCTTCCCCCTGCCAATGCAGGCTCCAAACTTCTGCATCACCGGTCCTCTGGGTCCCCTCTATTCCTGACGAGCATGGTCCCTGGAACACAGGAGCTGGGTCCAGATGTCTCCCACAGTCCAGTGGCCCTTCTGTCCAAATATGGTGGAGGTAAGTCCTTGCCTCCCCACGCCAGACAGCAAACCTGTGTACTGCGTGATTTGCAGCCGCTCTGGCTTCTGTGCACTTTTCCAGGACTTCCTTTGTGCACAACCTAGATTGGGCCCCCAGCACTCCATCCTACATTGCCCAACTCACTGAGTTGGACTCCGACGTCGTGGGATCCTCTTTCGTGACCCTGAGTTGACCGCTGTCCTCAGATCTTCTAAGTGCCTCTTTCCAGTACTTCTGCGGGTGCTGCCTGCTTCTGTGGGGGCTGTCTGAGTTGCTGAGTGACCCCTCTGTCTCCTCCTCCAAAGGGCGACATCCTGGTCCTTCCTGGTCCCCAGCAGCACCCAAAATCCTCAACAGCTACTCTTGCAGCTAGCAAGGCTTGTTTGTGGTATTTCTGCATGGGAATACCTCTGCAAGCTTCATCTCGACGTGGGACATCTTCCATCCAAAGGAGAAGTTTCTAGTCCTCTTCTTTCTTGCTGAACTCCAAGCTTTTTCCATCCAGAGACAGCTTCCTTGCATCTTCATCCGGGGTTTTCTGTACTCCTGCCCACCCTGGACACTGTCGCGACTATTGGACTTCTGCAACCTCCAGCACGCCATGGGACGATTTCTCACTAAAGGGGAAGTTCCTGGCACCATCTGTTGTTGCAGAATCTTCAGCTTCTTCCACCCAGAGGCAGCCCTTTTGCAACTTCATCCGGGGTTTAGTGGGCTCCTGACCCTCCTGGACACTTGTGTGACTCTTGGACTTGGTCCCCTTCTTTTACAGGTAATCAGGTCCAGGAATCCGTTTTCAGTGCTTTGGTAGCAGTTGTGGTTCTTGCAAAGTCCCCTATCACGACTATACTGTCTTCTGGGGTAGTAGGGTAACTTTACTCCTACTTTTCAGGGTCTTGGGGTGGGGTATTTTGGACACCCTTTCTGTTTTCTCACAGTCCCAGTGACCTTCTACAATCTCCCATAGGTCTGGGGTCCATTCGTGATTCACATTCCACATTTGGAGTATATGGTTTGTGTTGCCCCCAGGCCTATGTCTACCTATTGCATCCTATTGTGATTCTACATTGTTTGCACTACTTTTCTTACTGTTACTTACCTGTTTTGGGTTTGTGTTCATATGACTTGTGTATATCACTTACCTTCTAACTGAGGGTACTCACTGAGATACTTTTGGCATATTGTCATAAAAATAAAGTATCTTCATTTTTAGTAACTCTGAGTATTGTGTTTTCTTATGATATTGTGCTATTTGATATAAGTGGTATAGTAGGAGCTTTGCATGTCTCCTAGTTCAGCCTAAGCTGCTTTGCCATAGCTACCTCTAACAGCCTAAGCTGCTAGAAACACCTCTATTCTACTAATAAGGGATAACTGGACCTGGCAAAAGGTGTAAGTAACATAAGGTACCCACTATAAGCCAGGCCAGCCTCCTACATTGGTGGTGCAGTGGTGGAATAAGTACTTGTAACTGCTTTACCACTTTGTCATTTGGTACTTTTCATAAGAAAATCATATACCAAATAGTTCAGTATGTGTACATTTAACCAAAACAGTTTACTTTTCTGCTCTAAAACGTTTTACTAAGTTTCTGAAAAGTTCTGAAAACTTTTAAAAGTTTTCTAAAAGTTTGAAAAAGTTTCTTCTCTGTACTTTCAAAAGTTCTTAAACTTTTTCTCTCTCTGTCTTAATCCTTTTCTATCATGTCTTCAGTAGAGGTCACTCCCAAAGTTGTTCCCGGCAACTTATGAGTGTTTAAACTGCAAATGTTTGAGGGGTCTCTGCTTAGAAAGAGGTTTACGCATTGGTAAGAATCCAACAAAAGAGTTTCTCTTTAACCTGCTCTTAGAAAGTGGCCAGAACCAGTCTGGCCCATCTCAGAAGAGAGAAGAAAAAGGGGAGGCTTCCAAGTCAGACTCAGAGGAGTTCCCTGAAGATGCTGGGGAGGGTTCTTACAAAGTCCTTCCCTCTAGCAGGCCCCCTAGTGACACTGGTAGTGAGAGAGGTTCACACATTAGTAGAGCATCTTTCACTCCTAAAGACCAGGTTACTAGGATCCAGCCAGTTAGGGACAGGTCTCTCTCTGCCAATTCCCAAATCTCCTCTGTATCCAAACATTCCCAAGCCTCCCACCCTGAGGATAACTTAATGGAAAGGGAACTCAGAAAGCTGAGGTTGGAAGAGAGTAGACTGAAGCTTAAACAGCAGCAGCTGGCCTTAGACAGGGAATCCCTAGATATAGAGAGGGAAAGACAGAGAATGGGGTTAGGTCCCCATGGTGGCAGCAGCAGTGTTTCAGATAGTAATCCTGTTAGAGAGCAAGATTCCAGAAACCGGCATAAGATAGTACCCCTTAAAAGGAGGGGGACAACATTAATAAGTTGTTTGCTGCACTTGAGAGGGCCTGTATGGCACAGTTGGTCCCTCAAAGGCAGTGGGCTGCTATCTTGTGGCTATTTTTCACTGGAAAGGGTGGGGATAGGCTCCTTACTGTCAGAGAACATGATACCAATCATTACAAAGTTTTGAAGGATGCACTCTTGGATGGATTTGGCTTAACCACTGAACAATACAGGATTAAGTTCAGAGACACCAGAAAAGAGTCCTCTTAAGACTGGACAGATTTTGTTGACTGTTGAGTGAAGGCCTTGGAGGGTTGGGTACATGGCAGTAAAGTTTCTGACTATAAAAGCCTGTATAATCTTATCCTGAGAGAGCATATTCTTAACAATTGTGTGTCTGATTTGTTGCACCAGTACTTGGTAGACTCAGATCTGACCTCTTCCCAAGAATTGGGAAAAAAGGCAGACAAATGGGTCAGAACAAGAGTGAACAGAAAAGTTCATGCGGGGTTACAAAGATGGCAAGAAGAAGGATGGTAAGTCTTCTGACAAGGGTGGGGACAAAAGTAAACATTCTGAGTCTTCATCAGTCCCACAAAAATCCTTGGGGATGGTGGGTCCAAATCCTCTTCAAACAATCAGTAAAAGCCTTGGTGATATTTATGTAAAGTAAAAAGCCATTGGGCAACTGATTCCACTTGTCCAAAAAAAAACATCAAACCTCCCAGCACCACAACCCCAACTGCAACCTCTAGTGCCCCTAGTAATAGCAGTGGTGGTGGGAAATCTACTACTAATAGCCACTCCAAGGGTGTACCTGGGCTCACTATTCGCAGTGTAGTTGGGGTTGGTCTTGTTAGGGAGACAACAGAGGCTGTTTTAGTCTCTGATGGTGGCATTGACTTTGCCACCTTGGTTGCTTGTCCCCTAAATATGAGTAAGTACAAGCAACTACCCTTAATCAATGGTGTTGAGGTTGAGGCCTACAGGGACACAGGAGCCAGTGTAACTATGGTGATAGAAAAAATGGTCCACCCTGATCAACACCTACTTGGTCAGCAGTACCAAGTGACTGATGCTCATAACAACACTCTTAACCACCCCATGGCTGTTGTGAATCTCAACAGCGGGGGGGGGGTTACTGGTCCAAAGAAAGTTGTGGTAGCCACTGAATTACCTGTAGATTGCTTACTGGGCAATGATTTGGAAACATCACCTTGGGCAGAAGTGGAGTTGGAGGCTGTAGGAGAGTACCATTTTGCCTGGAATGTTACCCCCATATTTCAATGTATATATGTTGTTTTAGTCTATGTGTCACTGGGACCCTGCCAGGCAGGGCCCCAGTGCTCATAAGTATGTGCCCTGTATGTGTTCCCTGTGTGATAACTAACTGTCTCACTGAGGCTCTGCTAACCAGAACCTCAGTGGTTATGCTCTCTCTGCTTTCCAAATTGTCACTAACAGGCTAGTGACCAATTTCACCAATTCACATTGGCATACTAGAACACCCTTGTAATTCCCTAGTATATGGTACTGAGGTACCCAGGGTATTGGGGTTCCAGGAGTTCCCTATGGGCTGCAGCATTTCTTTTGCCACCCATAGGGAGATCTGACAATTCTTACACAGGCCCGCCAGTGCAGCCTGAGTGAAATAACGTCCACGTTATTTCACAGCCATTTACCACTGCACTTAAGTAACTTATAAGTCACCTATATGTCTAACCTTCACCTGGTGAAGGTTGGGTGCAAAGTTACTTAGTGTGTGGGCACCCTGGCACTAGCCAAGGTGCCCCCACATTGTTCAGAGCAAATTCCCCGGACTTTGTGAGTGCGGGGACACCATTACACGCGTGCACTATACATAGGTCACTACCTATGTATAGCGTCACAATGGTAACTCCGAACATGGCCATGTAACATGTCTAAGATCATGGAATTGTCACCCCAATGCCATTCTGGCATTGGGGAGACAATTCCTTGATCCCCGGGACTTTAGCTGTAGGAGGCTGGACTGGCTTGTAGTGAGTACCAAGGGGTACTTACACCTTGCACCAGGCCCAGGTTTCCCTTATTAGTGTATAGGGTGTCTAGCAGCTTAGGCTGATAGATAATGGTAGCTTAGCAGAGCAGCTTAGGCTGAACTAGGAGACGAGTGAAGCTCCTACAGTACCACTAGTGTCACTTGCACAATTTCATAAGAAAACACAATACACAGATATACTAAAAATAAAGGTACTTTATTTTTATGACAATATGCCAAAGTATCTCAGTGAGTACCCTCAGTATGAGGATAGCAAATATACACAAGATATATGTACACAATACCAAAACTATGCAGTATAGTCTTAGAAAACAGTGCAAACAATGAATAGTTACAATAGGATGCAATGGGGACACATAGGGATAGGGGCAACACAAACCATATACTCCAAAAGTGGAATGCGAACCACGAATGGACCCCAAACCTATGTGACCTTGTAGAGGGTCGCTGGGACTGTGAGAAAACAGTGAGGGTTAGAAAAATAGCCCACCCCAAGAGCCTGAAAAGGGAGTGCAAAGTGCATTAAAGTTCCCCAAAGAGCACAGAAGACGTGCTAGGGGAATTCTGCAGGAAAGACCAACACCAGCAATGCAACAACAATGGATTTCCAGACGAGAGGACCTGTGGAACAAGGGGACCAAGTCGAAAAGTCACAAGCAAGTCGGAGCTGGGCAGATGCCCAGGAAATGCCAGCTGTGGGTGCAAAGAAGCTGCTACTAGGCAGTAGAAGCTGAGGATTCTGCAAGAACGACAAGGGCTAGAAACTTCCCCATTGGAGGATGGATGTCCCACTACATGAAGAGACGTGCAGAAGTGTTATCCTGAAGAAAGACCACAAACAAGCTTTGCAAGCTGCAAATCGTGCGGTAAAGGTTTTTGGATGCTGCTGTGGCCCAGGAGGGACCAGGATGTCGCCAATTGCGTCTGGGGACAGAGGGGCATCGAGCAAGACAAGGAGCCCTCTCAGAAGCAGGCAGCACCCGGAGAAGTGCCAGAACTGGCACTACAAAGTGGAGTGAAATGGTGCTCACCCGAAGTTGCACAAGAGAGTCCCACGCCGCCGGAGGACAACTCAGGAGGTCGTACAATGCAGGTTAGAGTGCTGTGGACACAGGCTTGGCTGTGCACAAAGGAATTCTGCCGGAAGTGCACAGAGGCCGGAGTAGCTGCAAAAGACGCGGTTCCCAGCAATGCAGTCTGGCGTGGGGAGGCAAGGACTTACCTCCATGTATAATCACTAAAGGTGTGGGGTAGTAGGAACTGAAGGTAAGACTAGGTCAGTCTTTTTCCAGTGGTATTAGTTAGGTCGCTTTAGATCCTAAGGTAGGGAAGTCATGGTTGGAAAATGTCCAAGCTAGGGGGTGCTGTGTTGTCCTACAGGGGGAGGGGGGATTTCCCTTACGGACTAGGTGGTCTCACACACATAATAGTGTCTTGCTTCATCATATGACCACCTAGCCCCACCCAAGTGAGATGGTACTACTTGGGCGGACTCAACCTCTTGGTTAAAAGAACCAGAGGAGTGCTGAAATTAAACTGACTGGATAGTTACATAGATCCAGAAGGGGTGAATAATAAAATTACCAAACATGTCACCAGTAGCTACTGCTAGTTTTAATAGAGGTGCATGCTGGTAAGACTAAAACCAAGGGGGAAAGGCTCGTTAGAGAGTAATGTCTCTTGGAGTCTAAAAAGAAAAATGGATGACCAACATGTTTCTGCCCTCACTAGGTGCTGGTAGGTCAGGGGCATTCGTCAGGGTCGGAGCACACGCAGTAAGTGGGGTGCTCAAGGTGAAAAATGTATGGCCTACCTGAACGAGTAGTTCATGGTGGGGTAGGTCCCGGGGTAGGGGGCAATATGCCTCTGGTCTGGCTAGTGCCGGGGTGGGGTTTTCCCTTGTAGTCACACTCACTCCAAAGGGAATACCATGGGAGGTGTAGGAGGCTGGACTGGCTTGTAGTGAGTATCAAGGGGTACTTGCACCTTGCACCAGGCCCAGTTATCCCTTATTAGTGTGTAGGGTGTCTAGCAGTTTAGGCTGATAGATAATGGTAGCTTAGCAGAGCAGCTTAGGCTGAACTAGGAGACGTGTGAAGCTACTACAGTACCACTTAGTGTCATATGCACAATATCATAAGAAAACACAATACACAGTTATACTAAAAATAAAGGTACTTTATTTTTATGACAATATGCCAAAGTATCTTAGAGTGTACCCTCAGTGAGAGGATAGGAAATATACACAAGATATATATACACAATAGCAAAAATATGCAGTATAGTCTTAGAAAACAGTGCAAACAATGTATAGTTACAATAGGATGCAATGGGGAAACATAGGGATAGGGGCAACACAAACCATATACTCCAGAAGTGGAATGCGAACCACGAATGGACCCCAAACCTATGTGACCTTGTAGAGGGTCGCTGGGACTATTAGAAAATAGTGAGAGTTAGCAAAATAACCCTCCCCAAGACCCTGAAAAGTGAGTGCAAAGTGCACTAAAGTTCCCCTAAAGACAAAATAGTCGTGTTAGAGGGAAAATGCAAAGAAAACACAAATCAGCAATGCAACAACGATGGATTCCTGACTGAGGGTACCTGTGGATCAAGGGGACCAAGTCCAAAAGTCACAAGCAACTCGGAGATGGGCAGATGCCCAAGAAATGCCAGCGGTTGGTGCAAAGAAGCTCTTACTAGGCTGAAGAACTGTGAATACTGCAGGAACGACAAGGGCTAGAGACTTCCCCTTTGGAGGATGGATCCCCCACGCCTTGGAGAGTCGTGCAGAAGTGTTTTCCCGCTGGACGGACGCTAACAAGCCTTGCTACACGCAAATCGTGCGTTTGGCGTTTTTGGACGCTGCTGGGGCCCAGGAGGGACCAGGAGGTCGCAAATTGGACCTGCAGAGAGAGGGGACGTCGAGCAAGACAAAGAGCCCTCGCTGAAGCAGGTAGCACCCGGACAAGTGCCAGAAACAGGCACTACGAGGATGCGTGAAACGGTGCTCGACGAAGTTGCACAAAGGAGTCCCACGTCGCCGGAGACCAACTTAGAAAGTCGTGCAATGCAGGTTAGAGTCCCGTGGACCCAGGCTTGGCTGTGCACGAAGGATTTCAGCCGGAAGTGCACAGGGGCCGGAGTAGCTTGCAAAGTCGCGGTTCCCAGCAATGCAGCCCAGCGAGGTGAGGCAAGGACTTACCTCCACCAAACTTGGGCTGAAGAGTCACTGGACTGTGGGGGTCACTTGGACGGTGTCGCTGGATTCGAGGGACCTCGCTCGTCGTGCTGAGAGGAGACCCAAGGGACCGGTAATGCAGCTTTTTGGTGCCTGCGGTTGCAGGGGGAAGATTCCGTCGACCCACAGGAGATTTCTTCGGAGCTTCTGGTGCAGAGAGGAGGCAGACTACCCCCACAGCATGCACAAGCAGGAAAACAGTCAAGAAGGCGGCAGGATCAGCGTTACAGAGTTGCAGTAGTCGTCTTTGCTACTATGTTGCAGGTTTGCAGGCTTCCAGCGCGGTCAGCGGTCGATTCCTTATCAGAAGGTGAAGAGGGAGATGCAGAGGAACTCGGCTGAGCTCATGCATTCGTTATCTAAAGTTTCCCCAGAGACAGAGACCCTAAATAGCCAGAAAAGAGGGTTTGGCTACCTAGGAGAGAGGAAAGGCTACTAACACCTGAAGGAGCCTATCAGCAGGAGTCTCTGACGTCACCTGGTGGCACTGGCCACTCAGAGCAGTCCAGTGTGCCAGCAGCACCTCTGTTTCCAAGATGGCAGAGGTCTGGAGCACACTGGAGGAGCTCTGGACACCTCCCAGGGGAGGTGCAGGTCAGGGGAGTGGTCACTCCCCTTTCCTTTGTCCACTTTCGTGCCAGAGCAGGGGCTAAGGGGTCCCTGAACCGGTGTAGACTGGCTTATGCAGAATTGGGCACATCTGTGCCCAACAAAGCATTTCCAGAGGCTGGGGGAGGCTACTCCTCCCCTGCCTTCACACCATTTTCCAAAGGGAGAGGGTGTCACACCCTCTCTCAGAGGAAGTTCTTTGTTCTGCCATCCTGGGCCAGGCCTGGCTGGACCCCAGGAGGGCAGCTGCCTGTCTGAGGGGTTGGCAGCAGCAGCAGCTGCAGTGAAACCCCAGGAAGGGCAGTCTGGCAGTACCAGGGTCTGTGCTACAGACCACTGGGATCATGGAATTGTACCAACAATGCCAGGATGGCATAGAGGGGGCAATTCCATGATCATAGACATGTTACATGGCCATATTCGGAGTTACCATGGTGAAGCTACATATAGGTAGTGACCTATATGTAGTGCACGCGTGTAATGGTGTCCCCGCACTCACAAAGTTCAGTGAATTGGCTCTGAACAATGTGGGGGCACCTTGGATAGTGCCAGGGTGCCCACACACTAAGTAACTTTGCACCTAACCTTTACCAGGTAAAGGTTAGACATATAGGTGACTTATAAGTTACTTAAGAGCAGTGTAAAATGGCTGTGAAATAACGTGGACGTTATTTCACTCAGGCTGCCGTGGCAGGCCTGTGTAAGAATTGTCAGAGCTCCCTATGGGTGGCAAAAGAAATGCTGCAGCCCATAGGGATCTCCTGGAACCCCAATACCCTGGGTACCTCAGTACCATATACTAGGGAATTATAAGGGTATTCCAGTAAGCCAATGTAAATTGGTAAAAATGGTCACTAGCCTGTTAGTGACAATTTGAAAGTAATGAGAGAGCATAACCACTGAGGTTCTGGTTAGCAGAGCCTCAGTGAGACAGTTAGGCACCACACAGGGAACATATACATGCACACCTATGAGCACTGGGGCCCTGTGTGACAGGGTCCCAGTGACACATACATATAGGCCACAAACCTATGAGCACTGGGGTCCTGACTAGCAGGATCCCAGTGACACATAACAACCATACTGAAAACATGGTGTTTTCACTATGAGCACTGAGGCCTGTCTATCAGGATCCCAGTGAGACAGTGAAAACAGTGACAAACACCCTGACATACACTCACAAACAGGCCAAAAGTGGGGGTAACAAGGCTAGAAAGAGGCTACCTTCTCACACAACCCCCCCCCAAACGAAGGACAATAAGGCTAACCTTGGCCAGTTGAGACTTTATTGTCTAAGTGGTGATAAGTAGAGAGTAGCTCTGCAATAGACTGGTTACTCCCTTTATCATCCACTATATGGTTACTTCCCTGTGGGGATGTAAACCACCCTGTTTGAAGTTTTTTAGCTAAGCAACAATGTGAAGATGTATTTTCAGAGTTTCTATCAGTAAGTTTTAGTTTAGAGCAGTGGGAATTGTCCACTGAACCTATTTGTAGTGATGGAAATGCCAGACAGGGATGCTGTCTCAGTAAAGCCATAGCTGGACAAAAACTTTGTCCATTTGGCTGGAAGAGAGAACAGGGATGCTGTTTCTCTTGAGTTGGAGCAGGGCAGGGATGCTGTCCTATCAGCTCCACACTAGGGCAGGGATGCTCTCCTAAGTGTTGTGAGGCAGTGCAGAGTTTCTGCACTAAAGTTTCTCTGGGAGGGTTGGAGGGATGCTCCATGTTAACTAAAATGGTGCTCTTTTTCTCACCAATGTTAGTTATCCCACAGAGAGGTACTTCCACCTCAGGGAGTACAGTTTTGCCAACTGATGATTCCCTTGGAACAGGTGCCACCCCAGGAGAGGTTTCTCCCACCACAGGAATGGTATCCTGAATGGTAGGGTGGTTAGGGGATACTGTGATACCATTTTTACCTGTTGATGGAGAGGGATCCTGAGTTTTCAGGCCTTCTCTCCTTTGCTTTTTCATTTCACTTGAAATGAGAGGGAACAATTCCTCAGGGATGCCCAGCATGGCTGCATGGGCATAAAACTCTACATCAGCCCAACCTGAGGCCTCTAGGTCATTACCTAAGAGACAGTCTACAGGTAAGCTAGGTGATACCACCACCTGCTTAGGGCCAGTAACTCCACCCCAACTAAACTGAATTATAGCTAAGGGAAGAAACTTAGTGGAGTTATGGACATCAATAATTTTATACTGTTGTCCAATGATGTGTTGATCAGGGTGCACTAGGTTGTCAGTCACCAAAGTGAAACTGGCACCTGTGTCCCTGTAGGCCAAGGCCTCAACACCATTTATTGAAACTGTCTGCCTGTACTTATCCATTGTAAGGGGACAAGCAGCCAGTGTGGCAAGGCCAATGCCACTAGGTGTGACAGAAACTGTCTTGGGACTGATGACATCAGTTTCCACTATGGACCCATAAGTGAACCCAACTACACCCTTTGCTTGACTGTTGCCAGCAGTCCCACCACTAGTACCACTACTGCTAGGGGCACTAGAGCTTGATGTATTAGTGGTGGTAGGCTCAGGGGGTTTACCTGGACAGGACTTATCCCCTGGCCTATGGCCTCTGTTTTTACACACAAAGCACCAAGGCTTTTTAATGTGTGCAGGTTGGGAAGAAGAGGAAGAATTTGTTTTATCCCCACCCTCTGAAGAGTGTTTAAGATTTGAAGTGGGATCTTTGGTTTTACCCTTATCCCCATGCTTATCTTGAGATTTTTCACCATCTTTCTTCTTATTGCCATCTTTGTCACCCCCTGTATGAACTTTTCTGTTCACCCTTGTTCTGACCCATTTGTCTGCCTTCTTTCCCAATTCTTGGGGAGAGGTCAGATCAGAGTCTACCAGGTACTGGTGCAACAAATCAGACACACAATTATTAAGTATATGCTCTCTCAGGATTGTGTTATACAGGCTTTCATAATCAGTAACTTTACTGCCATGTAACCACCCCTCCAAGGCCTTCACTGAATGGTCAATGAAATCAACCCAGTCTTGTGAAGACTCCTTTTTGGTCTCTCTGAACTTTATCCTGTACTGTTCAGTGGTTAAGCCATAACCATCCAGGAGTGCATTCTTAAGAACTGTAAAATTATTGGCATCACTTTCTTTCACAGTAAGGAGTCTATCCCTACCTTTTCCACTAAATGATAGCCATAGGATAGCAGCCCACTGCCTTTGAGGGACATCCTGTACAACACAGGCCCTCTCAAGTGCAGCAAACCACTTGTTAATGTCATCCCCCTCCTTATAAGGGGGAACTATCTTGTGCAGATTCCTGGAATCATGCTCTTTTGCAGGATGACTATGGGGAATACTGCTGCTGCCACCATGGGTATCTAAACCCAACTTCTGTCTTTCCTTCTCTAATTCTAAAGACTGTCTATCCAAATCCAGCTGTTGCTTCTTGAGCTTCAGTCTGGTTTGTTCCACTCTCAATCTATTGAGCTCCCTTTCTAACAATCTGTCATCAGGGTGGGTGGGAGGGACATTTCTAGATACAGAGGTATGATGGGAATGAACAGAAGGAGACCTGTCCCTTACAGAGGGCACCCTAACAGCTTGGCTACCAGTATAATGTGAGAGCACACCATCAGTATGGTGTGATTCAACCTCTGTACCAACTATGCTAGACTGTCTAGTAATGGGCAGGCTGAGAAGTTTCTTTCCTGAACCTTTTCCTGGGGGAGTCCCTGGATCAGATTGAGAACCATTAGCTACTTTTTCACCAGATTTGGCACTCATGGCCTTATCCTGTACTCTAAGCATATTAATTAACAGTTCTAAGGAAGGATTCTTCCCTACACTCAAACCTCTCTCTATGCAGAGACTCCTTGCTCCTTTCCAGCTAAGGTGATCATATGCAAGTTTGGACAGTTCAACATTTTTTCCTGTGCCAGACATTTTTTAGAGAGAGTTAAAGTGATAGAAAAAGAGAAAAAAGTTTTCAGAACTTTTTGGAAAGACAGAAAAAACTTTTTAAACTTTTAAGAACTTTTTGAAAGTTTAGAAGTACTTTTCAGCACTTAGAAAAGAGTGAAAAGAGGAAATGCAAAACTTTTTGGCTATGTGTATATACACTGACCTTGTTTTGTATATTTTTCTCTTATGAAAAGTACAATGACAAGAGTGGTAAGTAGTCTCAAGCACTTATCCCACCACTGCACAACCAATGTAGGAGGCTGGACTGGCTTGTAGTGAGTACCAAGGGGTACTTGCACCTTGCACCAGGCCCAGTTATCCCTTATTAGTGTATAGGGTGTCTAGCAGCTTAGGCTGATAGATAATGGTAGCTTAGCAGAGCAGCTTAGGCTGAACTAGGAGACGTGTGAAGCTACTACAGTACCACTTAGTGTCATATGCACAATATCATAAGAAAACACAATACACAGTTATACTAAAAATAAAGGTACTTTATTTTTATGACAATATGCCAAAGTATCTTAGAGTGTACCCTCAGTGAGAGGATAGGAAATATACACAAGATATATATACACAATAGCAAAAATATGCAGTATAGTCTTAGAAAACAGTGCAAACAATGTATAGTTACAATAGGATGCAATGGGGAAACATAGGGATAGGGGCAACACAAACCATATACTCCAGAAGTGGAATGCGAACCACGAATGGACCCCAAACCTATGTGACCTTGTAGAGGGTCGCTGGGACTATTAGAAAATAGTGAGAGTTAGCAAAATAACCCTCCCCAAGACCCTGAAAAGTGAGTGCAAAGTGCACTAAAGTTCCCCTAAGGACAAAATAGTCGTGTTAGAGGGAAAATGCAAAGAAAACACAAATCAGCAATGCAACAACGATGGATTCCTGACTGAGGGTACCTGTGGAACAAAGGGACCAAGTCCAAAAGTCACAAGCAACTCGGAGATGGGCAGATGCCCAAGAAATGCCAGCGGTTGGTGCAAAGAAGCTCTTACTAGGCTGAAGAACTGTGAATACTGCAGGAACGACAAGGGCTAGAGACTTCCCCTTTAGAGGATGGATGCCCCACGCCTTGGAGAGTCGTGCAGAAGTGTTTTCCCGCCGGATGGACGCCAACAAGCCTTGCTACACGCAAATCGTGCATTGGGCGTTTTTGGACGCTGCTGGGGCCCAGGAGGGACCAGGAGGTCGCAAATTGGACCTGTCGAGAGAAGGGACGTCTAGCAAGACAAAGAGCCCTCGCTGAAGCAGGTAGCACCCGGAGAAGTGCCAGAAACAGGCACTACAAGGATGCGTGAAACGGTGCTCGCCGAAGTTGCACAAAGGAGTCCCACGTCGCCGGAGACCAACTTAGAAAGTCGTGCAATGCAGGTTAGAGTGCCGTGGACCCAGGCTTGGCTGTGCATGAAGGATTTCCGCCGGAAGTGCACAGGGGCCGGAGTAGCTTGCAAAGTCGCGGTTCCCAGCAATGCAGCCCAGCGAGGTGAGGCAAGGACTTACCTCCACCAAACTTGGGCTGAAGAGTCACTGGACTGTGGGGGTCACTTGGACGGTGTCGCTGGATTCGAGGGACCTCGCTCGTCGTGCTGAGAGGAGACCCAAGGGACCGGTAATGCAGCTTTTTGGTGCCTGCGGTTGCAGGGGGAAGATTCCGTCGACCCACAGGAGATTTCTTCGGAGCATCTGGTGCAGAGAGGAGGCAGACTACCCCCACAGCATGCACAAGCAGGAAAACAGTCGAGAAGGCGGCAGGATCAGCGTTACAGAGTTGCAGTAGTCGTCATTGCTACTATGTTGCAGGTTTGCAGGCTTCCAGCGCGGTCAGCGGTCGATTCCTTATCAGAAGGTGAAGAGGGAGATGCAGAGGAACTCGGCTGAGCTCATGCATTCGTTATCTAAAGTTTCCCCAGAGACAGAGACCCTAAATAGCCAGAAAAGAGGGTTTGGCTACCTAGGAGAGAGGAAAGGCTACTAACACCTGAAGGAGCCTATCAGCAGGAGTCTCTGACGTCACCTGGTGGCACTGGCCACTCAGAGCAGTCCAGTGTGCCAGCAGCACCTCTGTTTCCAAGATGGCAGAGGTCTGGAGCACACTGGAGGAGCTCTGGACACCTCCCAGGGGAGGTGCAGGTCAGGGGAGTGGTCACTCCCCTTTCCTTTGTCCAGTTTCGCGCCAGAGCAGGGGCTAAGGGGTCCCTGAACCGGTGTAGACTGGCTTATGCAGAATTGGGCACATCTGTGCCCAACAAAGCATTTCCAGAGGCTGGGGGAGGCTACTCCTCCCCTGCCTTCACACCATTTTCCAAAGGGAGAGGGTGTCACACCCTCTCTCAGAGGAAGTTCTTTGTTCTGCCATCCTGGGCCAGGCCTGGCTGGACCCCAGGAGGGCAGCTGCCTGTCTGAGGGGTTGGCAGCAGCAGCAGCTGCAGTGAAACCCCAGGAAGGGCAGTCTGGCAGTACCAGGGTCTGTGCTACAGACCACTGGGATCATGGAATTGTACCAACAATGCCAGGATGGCATAGAGGGGGCAATTCCATGATCATAGACATGTTACATGGCCATATTCGGAGTTACCATGGTGAAGCTACATATAGGTAGTGACCTATATGTAGTGCACGCGTGTAATGGTGTCCCCGCACTCACAAAGTTCAGTGAATTGGCTCTGAACAATGTGGGGGCACCTTGGCTAGTGCCAGGGTGCCCACACACTAAGTAACTTTGCACCTAACCTTTACCAGGTAAAGGTTAGACATATAGGTGACTTATAAGTTACTTAAGTGCAGTGTAAAATGGCTGTGAAATAACGTGGACGTTATTTCACTCAGGCTGCCGTGGCAGGCCTGTGTAAGAATTGTCAGAGCTCCCTATGGGTGGCAAAAGAAATGCTGCAGCCCATAGGGATCTCCTGGAACCCCAATACCCTGGGTACCTCAGTACCATATACTAGGGAATTATAAGGGTATTCCAGTAAGCCAATGTAAATTGGTAAAAATGGTCACTAGCCTGTTAGTGACAATTTGAAAGTAATGAGAGAACATAACCACTGAGGTTCTGGTTAGCAGAGCCTCAGTGAGACAGTTAGGCACCACACAGGGAACATATACATGCACACCTATGAGCACTGGGGCCCTGTGTGACAGGGTCCCAGTGACACATACATATAGGCCACAAACCTATGAGCACTGGGGTCCTGACTAGCAGGATCCCAGTGACACATAACAACCATACTGAAAACATGGTGTTTTCACTATGAGCACTGAGGCCTGTCTATCAGGATCCCAGTGAGACAGAGAAAACAGTGACAAACACCCTGACATACACTCACAAACAGGCCAAAAGTGGGGGTAACAAGGCTAGAAAGAGGCTACCTTCTCACAGGGGGTACCTACATGCCGGAGCCAGGCCGCTCTAGCAGCTTAGGCTGATAGAAGGTAGCTATAGCAGAGCAGCTTAGGCTGAACTAGGAGACATGCAAAGCTCCTACTATACCACTGGTGTCATATGCACAATATCACGAGAAAACACAATACACAGATATACTATTTATGACAATATGCCAAAAGTATCTCAATGAGTACCCTCAGTATGAGGATGCCAAATATACACAAGATATATGTACACAATACCAAAAATATGCAGCAATAGCAAAAGGAAGTAATGCAAGCAATGTAAAGTTACAGTAAATTGCAATAGGAGCACATAGGTATAGGGGCAACACAAACCATATACTCCAAAAGTGGAATGCGAACCACGAATGGACCCCAAACCTATGTGAGCTTGTAGAGGGTCGCTGGGGCTGTAAGCAAACAGTGAGGGTTATCAAAATAGCCCACCCCAAGACCCTGTAAGGTAGGTGTAAAGTGCACCTACAACCCCCAGAGAGCACAGAAGTCGTGATAGGGGGATTCTGCAAGGAAAACCAACACCAGCAAAGCAACAACAGTGGATTTCCGGACCTGAGTACCTGTAAGACAAGGGGACCAGGTCCAGGAGTCACGACAGTGTCGAGAGTGGGCAGGAGACCAAGGAAATGCCAGCTGAGGGTGCAAGTAAGCTGCCACCGGATGGAAGAAGCTTGGTGTTTTACAAGAACGAAGAGGACTAGGAACTTCCCCTTTGGAGGATGGATGTCCCACGTCGTGAAGAAGCTTGCAGAGGTGTTCCCACACAGAAAGACAGCAAACAAGCCTTGCTAGCTGCAAGGGTTGCGGTTAGGGTTTTTGGATGCTGCTGTGGCCCAGGAGGGACCAGGATGTCGCCACTTGGATGAGGAGACAGAAGGGGCACCCAGCAAGTCAGGGAGCCCTCACAGAAGTAGGCAGCACCCGCAGAAGTACCGGAACAGGCACTAGGGAAAAGAGGAGTGAACTGGAGCTCACCCGAAGACACAAAAGGGAGTCCCACGACGCCGGAGGACAACTCAGAAGGTTGTGCACTGCAGGTTAGAGTGTCGGGGACCCAGGCTTGGCTGTGCATGAAGGAAATCCTGGAAGAGTCCACAGGAGCCGGAGCAGCTGCAAATCATGCGGTACCCAGCAATGCAGTCTAACGTGGGGAGGCAAGGACTTACCTCCACCAAACTTGGACTGAAGAGTCACTGGACTGTGGGAGTCACTTGGACAGAGTTGCTGAGTTCCAGGGACCACGCTCTTCGTGCTGAGAGGGGACCCAGAGGACCGGTGATGCAGTCTTTTGTTGCCTGCGGTTGCAGAGGGAAGATTCCGTCGACCCACAGGAGATTTCTTCAGAGCTCCTGGTGCAAGAAGGAGGCAGGCTACCCCCAGAGCATGCACCACCCGGAAACAGACGAGAAAGCCGGCAGGATGAAGCGATACAAAGTTGCAGTAGTCGTCTTTGCTACTTTGTTGCGGTTTTGCAGGCGTCCTGAGCAGTCAGCGGTCGATCCATTGGCAGAAGGTGAAGAGAGAGATGCAGAGGAACTCTGATGAGCACTTGCATTCGTTATCTCAAGAATTCCCCAAAGCAGAGACCCTAAATAGCCAGAAAAGGAGTTTGGCTACCTAGGAAGGATGATAGGCTAGTAACACAGGTAAGAGCCTATCAGAAGGAGTCTCTGACGTCACCCTGCTGGCCCTGGCCACTCAGAGCAGTCCAGTGTGCCAGCACACCTCTGAATCCAAGATGGCAGAGGTCTGGGGCACGCTGGAGGAGCTCTGGGCACCTCCCCTGGGAGGCGCAGGTCAGGGGAGTGGTCACTCCCATTTCCTTTGTCCAGTTTCACGCCAGAGCAGGGCTGGGGGATCTCTGAACCGGTGCAGACTGGCTTATGCAGAGATGGGCACCATCTGTGCCCATCAAAGCATTTCTAGAGGCTGGGGGAGGCTACTCCTCCCCAGCCCTGACACCTTTTTCCAAAGGGAGAGGGTGTAACACCCTCTCTCAGAGGAAGTCCTTTGTTCTGCCTTCCTGGGCCAGGCCTGGAGGGCAGAAACCTGTCTGAGGGGTTGGCAGCAGCTGCAGTGAAACCCCAGGAAAGGTAGTTTGGCAGTACCCGGGTCTGTGCTAGAGACTCGGGGGATCATGGAATTGTCTCACAATTCCATGATCTTAGACATGTTACATGGCCATGTTCGGAGTTACCATTGTGACGCTATACATAGGTAGTGACCTATGTATAGTGCACGCATGAAATGGTGTCCCACACTCACAAAGTCAGGGGAATTTTCTCTGAACAATGTCGGGGCACCTTGGCTAGTGCCAGGGTGCCCACACAATAAGTAACTTTGCACCCAACCTTCACCAGGTGAAGGTTAGACATATAGGTGACTTATACGTTACTTAAGTGCAGTGGTAAATGGCTGTGAAATAACGTGGACGTTATTTCACACAGGCTGCACTGGCAGGCCTGTGTAGGAATTGTCAGATCTCCCTATTGGTGGCAAAAGAAATGCTGCAGCCCATAGGGATCTCCTGGAACCCCAATACCCTGGGTACCTCAGTACCATATACTAGGGAATTATAAGGGTGTTCCAGTATGCAAATGTCAATTGGTAAAATTGGTCACTAGCCTGTTAGTGACAATTTAGAAAGCAGAGAGAGCATAACCACTGAGGTTCTGGTTTGCAGAGCCTCAGTGAGACAGTTAGTCATCACACAGGGAACACATACAGGGAACACTTATGAGCACTGGGGCCCTGGCTGGCAGGGTCCCAGTGACACATACACTAAAACAACATATATACAGTGAAATATGGGGGTAACGTGCCAGGCAAGATGGTACTTTCCTACACAACCCCCCCCTCCAAACGAAGGACAATAAGACTAGCCATGACCTGATGAGTCTTCATTGTCTAAGTGGAAATATCTGGAGAGTCCATCTGCATTGGAGTGGGTACTCCCAAGTCTATGTTCCACTGTATAGTCAATTCTCTGTAGCGATATGGACCACCTCAACAATTTAGGGTTTTCACCTTTCATTTGTTTTAGCCAAAGTAGAGGTTTGTGGTGTGTCAGAACAATGAAGTGAGTGCCAAACAGGTATGGCCCCAACTTCTTCAGTGCCCAGACCACAGCAAAGGCCTACCTCTCTATGGCAGACCAACGCTTTTATCTAGGGGTCAACCTCCTGCTGATAAAAGCAACAGGTTGATCCTGGCCCTCAGAATTGAGTTGTGATAAGACTGCCCCTACCCCTAATTCAGATGCATCAGTTTGAACAATGAATTTCTTGGAGTAACATGGGCTTTTTCGGACAGGTGCAGTGCACATAGCCTAATTCAGCTCCTCAAAAGCTTTCTAACAGCTGGCTGTCCACAATACCTTTTTAGGCATCTTCTTGGAAGTGAGATCATTAAGTGGGGCTGCAATGGAGCCATAGTTTTTAATGAATCTCCTGTAATACCCAGTGAGGCCTAAGAAGGCTCTCACCTGGGTCTGAGTTGTAGGGGGAACCCAATCCATGATTGTCTGGATTTTCCCCTGAAGTGGTGCAATCTGTTCTCCACCTACCAGGTGTCCCATATAAACCACTTTCCCCTGCCCTATCTGGCACTTTGAAGCCTTGATAGTGAGGCCTGCCTTCTGCAAGGCCTCTAAAACTTTCCACAGGTGGACCAGGTGATCATCCCAAGTGGAGCTAAAGACAGCTATATCGTCCAGAAATGCTGCACTAAAAGCATCCAACCCTTGCAGGACTGTATTCACCAACCTCTGAAAAGTGAAAAGTGGCAGGTGCATTTTTCAAACCAAAGGGCATTACTGTGAATTGGTAGTGCCCTCCAATAGTCAAAAATGCAGTTTTTGCTTTAGCATCCTCTGATAACTTGATCTGCCAATACCCTGCTGTCAAATCAAAGGTGCTTAGATACTTAGCAGATGCCAGTGTATCTATGAGCTCATCTGCCCTGGGTATAGGGTGAGCATCAGTTTTAGTTACCTGGTTGAGACCTCTGTAATCTACACAAAACCTCATCTCTCTTTTCCCATCTTTTGAGTTAGGCTTTGGTACAAGCACCACAGGAGAGGCCCATGGGCTTTCAGAATGTTCAACCACTCCTAATTCAAGCATTTTCTGAACTTCTTGTTTTATGCAGTCCCTGACATGGTCAGGCTGCCTATAGATTTTCCTTTTGACAGGCATGCTGTCTCCAGTATCTATAGTGTGCTCACACCAAGAAGTGGTGCCTGGCACAGTAGAAAAGAGTTCAGAAAACTGACCTAGGAGATTTATGCAGTTGTCTTTCTGCTCAGCAGTAAGACAGTCTGCCAGAACTACACCTTCCACTAGAGCATCTTGTTCTGTGGAAGAAAAGAGATCAGGGAGAGGATCACTCTCTTCTTCCTGTCCTTCATCTGTTGCCATGAGCAGGGTGAGATCAGCCCTGTCATAGTAGGGTTTTAGGCGATTGACATGGAGCACCCTGAGGAGACTCCTGGCAGTGCCTAGGTCAACCAAGTAGGTGACCTCGCCCTTCTTTTCAACAATGAGATGGGGCCCACTCCATTTTTCTTGGAGTGCTCTTGGGGCCACAGGCTCCAATACCCACACCTTCTGTCCTGGTTGGTACTGAATCAGAACAGCCTTCTGGTCATGCCATTGCTTTTGGAGCTCTTGGCTGGCCTGAAGGTTTTTACTGGCCTTTTTCATGTACTCAGCCATTCTGGATCTTAGGCCGAGTACATAGTCCACTATGTCTTGCTTAGGAGCTTTTAAAGGTTGTTCCCAACCCTCTTTTAGAAGTGTTAGAGGACCTCTTACAGGGTGCCCAAAGAGGAGTTCAAAGGGGCTAAATCCCACTCCTTTCTGGGGTACTTCCCTCTAAGCAAAAAGGAGGCAAGGTAACAGGACATCCCATCTCCTCCTGAGTTTTTCAGGGAGTCCCATTATCATTCCTTTGAGAGTTTTATTAAACCTCTCTACCAGTCCATTTGTTTGTGGATGATAAGGTGTGGTGAATTTGTATGTTGCACCACATTCCTTCCACATGGCCTTCAAGTATGCAGACGTAAAGTTGCTACCCCTGTCTGATACAACCTCTTTTGGGAAACCCACCCTGGAAAAGATTCCCAGGAGGGCTTTTGCCACTGCAGGAGCTGTAGTGTTCCTTAGAGGAATAGCTTCATAATATCTTGTGGCATGGTCCACTACCACTAAGATAAACCTATTGCCTGAGCAGTAGGAGGGTCAAGGGGGCCAACTATGTCAACCCCTACCCTTTCAAAGGGAACCCCAACCACAGGCAGTGGAATAAGGGGAGCCTTTGGGGTGCCACCAGTCTTGCCACTGGCTTTGCAGGTCACACAGAACTTATGTAGGAAAGAACCATCTTGCCTGGCATGTTACCCCCATATTTCACTGTATATATGTTGTTTTAGTGTATGTGTCACTGGGACCATGCCAGCCAGGGCCCCAGTGCTCATAAGTGTGTCCTGTAGGTGTTCCCTGTGTGATGACTAACTGTCTCACTGAGGCTCTGCTAACCAGAACCTCAGTGGTTATGCTCTCTCTGCTTTCCAAATTGTCACTAACAGGCTAGTGACCAATTTCACCAATTCACATTGGCATACTGGAACACCCTTATAATTCCCTAGTATATGGTACTAAGGTACCCAGGGTATTGGGGTTCCAGGAGATCCCTATGGGCTGCAGCATTTCTTTTGCCACCCATAGGGAGCTCTGACAATTCTTACACAGGCCTGCCATTGCAGCCTGAGTGAAATAACGTCCACGTTATTTCACAGGCATTTACCACTGCACTTAAGTAACTTATAAGTCACCTATATGTCTAACCTTTACCTGGTAAAGGTTGGGTGCTAAGTTACTTACTGTCTGGGCACCCTGGCACTAGGCAAGGTGCCCCCACATCGTTCAGGGCAAATTCCCCGGACTTTGTGAGTGCAGAGACACCATTACATGCGTGCACTGTACATAGGTCACTACCTATGTACAGCCTCACAATGGTAACTCCGAACATGGCCATGTAACATGTCTAAGATCATGGAATTGTCACCCCAATGCCATCCTGGCATTGGTGAGACAATCCCATGATCCCCTGAGTCTCTAGCACAGACCCGGGTACTGCCAAACTACCTTTTCCGGGGTTTCACTGCAGCTGCTGCTGCTGCCAACCCCTCAGACAGGTTTCTGCCCTCCTGGGGTCCAGCCAGGCTTGGCCCAGGAAGGCAGAACAAAGGACTTCCTCAGAAAGAGGGTGTTACACCCTCTCCCTTTGGAAAAAGGTGTCAGGGCTGGGAAGGAGTAGCCTCCCCCAGCCTATGGAAATGCTTTGATGGGCACAGATGGTGCCCATCTCTGCATAAGCCAGTCTACACCGGTTCAGGGACCCCCCAGCCCTGCTCTGGCGCAAAACTGAACGAAGGTAAGGGGAGTGACCACTCCCCTGACCTGCAACTCCCAGGGGAGGTGCCCAGAGCTCCTCCAGTGTGTTCCAGACTTCTGCCATCTTGGAAACAGAGGTGCTGCTGGCACACTGGACTGCTCTGAGTGGCCAGTGCCAGCAGGTGATGTCAGAGACTCCTCCTGAGAGGCTCTTACCTGTGTTGCTAGCCTATCCTCCTTCCTAGATAGCCAAACCTCCTTTTCTGGTTATTTAGGGTCTCTGCTTTGGGGACTTCTTTAGATAACGAATGCAAGTGATCATCAGAGTTCCTCTGCATCTCTCTCTTCACCTTCTGCCAAAGGATCGACCGCTGACTACTCAGGACGCCTGCAAAACCGCAACAAAGTAGCAAAGACGACTACTGCAACCTTGTATCGCTGATCCTGCTGCCTTCTCGACTGTTTTCCTGGTGGTGCATGCTCTGGGGGTAGCCTGCCTCCTCTCTGCACTAGGAACTCTGAAGAAATCTCCTGTGGGTCGACGGAATCTTCCCCCTGCAACCGCAGGCAACAAAAGACTGCATCACCGGTCCTCTGGGTCCCCTCTTGTAGGAAGCTGGACTGGCTTGTAGTGGGTACCAAGAGGTAGTTACACCTTGCACCAGGCCCAGGTATCCCTTATTAGTGTAGAGGGGTGTCTAGCAGCTTAGGCTGATAGAAAAGGTAGCTTAGCAGAGCAGCTTAGTCTGAACTAGGAGACGAGTGAAGCTCCTACAGTACCACTAGTGTCACTTGCACAATATCATAAGAAAACACAATACACAGATAAACTAAAAATAAAGGTACTTTATTTTTATGACAATATGCCAAAGTATCTCAGTGAGTACCCTCAGTATGAAGATAGCAAATATACACAAGATATATGTACACAATACCAAAATATGCAGTAATAGCAATAGAAAACAGTGCAAACAATGTATAATCACAATAGAATGCAATGGGGGCACATAGGGATAGGAGCAACACAAACCATATACTCTAGAAGTGGAATGCGAACCACGAATGGACCCCAAACCTAGGTGACCTTGTAAAGGGTCGCTGGGACTGTAAGAAAACAGTGAGGGTTAGAAAAATAGCCCACCCCAAGACCCTGAAAAGTGGGTGCAAAGTGCACCTAAGTTCCCCAAAGAGCACAGAAGTCGTGATAGGGGAATTCTGCAAGGAAGACCAACACCAGCAATGCAACAACGGTAGATTTCCTGACGAGAGTACCTGTGGAACAAGGGGACCAAGTCCAAGACTCACGATCAAGTCGGGAGTGGCCAGATGCCCAGGAAATGCCAGCTGTGGGTGCAAAGAAGCTGCCACCAGATGGTAGAAGCTGTGGATTCTGCAAGAACGACAAGGGCTAGAAACTTCCCCTTTGGAGGACGGATGTCCCACGTTGAGAAGAGTCGTACAGAGGTGTTTCCGTGCAGAAAGACTGCAAACAAGCCTTGCTAGCTGCAAGGGTCGCGGTTAGGGTTTTTGGATGCTCCTGTGGCCCAGGAGGGACCTGGATGTCGCCAATTGCGTGAGGAGACAGAGGGGGCATCCAGCAAGATAAAGAGTTCAATCATAAGCAAGCAGCATCTGCAGAAGTGCCAGAACAGGTGCTACAAAGTGGAGTGAACCGGAGCTCACCTGAAGTCACAAAAGAGGGTCCCACGACGCCGGAGGACACCTCAGGAGGTCGTGCACCGCAGGTTAGAGTGCTGGGGACACAGGCTTGGCTGTGCACAAAGGAAATCCTGGAAGAGTGCACAGGAGCTGGAATAGCTGCAAAACATGGGGTTCCCAACAATGCAGTCTAGCGTGGGGAGGCAAGGACTTACCTCCACCAAACTTGGACTGAAGAGTCACTGGACTGTGGGAGTCACTTGGACAGAGTTGATGAGTTCAAGGGACCTCGCTCGTCGTGCTGAGAGGAGACCCAGAAGACCGGTGATGCAGTTCTTTGGTGCCTGCGGTTGCAGGGGGAAGATTCCGTCGACCCACGGGAGATTTCTTCGGAGCTTCTAATGCAGAGAGGAGGCAGACTACCCCCACAGGATGCACCACCAGGAAAACAGTCGAGAAGGCGGCAGGATCAGCGTTACAAGGTCGCAGTAGTCGTCTTTGCTACTTTGTTGCAGTTTTGCAGGCTTCCAGCAAGGTCAGCAGTCAATTCCTTGGCAGAAGGTGAAGAGAGAGATGCAGAGGAACTCTGATGAGCTCTTGCATTCGTTATCTAAGGAATTCCCCAAAGCAGAGACCCTAAATAGCCAGAAAAGGAGGTTTGGCTACCTAGGAGAGAGGATAGGCTAGCAACACCTGAAGGAGCCTATCAGAAGGAGTCTCTGACGTCACCTGCTGGCACTGGCCACTCAGAGCAGTCCAGTGTGCCAGCAGCACCTCTGTTTCCAAGATGGCAGAGGTCTGGAGCACACTGGAGGAGCTCTGGGCACCTCCCAGTGGAGGTGCAGGTCAGGGGAGTGGTCACTCCCCTTTCCTTTGTCCAGTTTCGAGCCAGAGCAGGGCTGAGGGATCCCTGAACCGGTGTAGACTGGCTTATGCAGAGATGGGCACCATCTGTGCCCATCAAAGCATTTCCAGAGGCTGAGGGAGGCTACTCCTCCCCAGTCCTGACACCTTTTTCCAAAGGGAGAGGGTGTAACACCCTCTCTCTGAGGAAGTCCGTTTGTTCTGCCTTCCTGGGCCAAGCCTGGCTGGACCCCAGGAGGAAAGAAACCTGTCTGAGGGGTTGGCAGCAGCAGCAGCTGCAGTGAAACCCCGGGAAAGGTAGTTTGGCAGTACCCAGGTCTGACCTAGAGACTCGAGGGATCATGGAATTGTCTCCCCAATGCCAGAATGGCATTGGAGTGACAATTCCATGATCTTAGACATGTTACATGGCCATGTTCGGAGTTACCATTGTGACGCTATACATATGTCATGACATATGTATAGTGCACGCGTGTAATGGTGTCCCTGCACTCACAAAGTCCGGGGAATTCGCCCTGAACAATGTGGGAGCACCTTGACTAGTGCCAGGGTGCCCACACACTAAGTAACTTAGCACCCAACCTTTACCAGGTAAATGTTAGACATATAGGTGACTTATAAGTTACTTAAGTGCAGTGGTAAATGGCTGTGAAATAACGTGGACGTTATTTCACTCAGGCTGCACTGGCAGGCCTGTGTAAGAATTGCCAGATCTCCCTATGGGTAGCACAAGAAATGCTGCAGCCCATAGGGATCTCCTGGAACCCCAATACCCTGGGTACCTCAGTACCATATACTAGGGAATTATAAGGGTGTTCCAGTATGCCAATGTGAATTGGTGAAATTGGTCACTAGCCTGTTAGTGACAATTTGGAAAGAAAATGAGAGAGCATAACCACTGAGGTTCTGGATAGCAGAGCCTCAGTGAGACAGTTAGTCATAACACAGGTAACACATACAGGGCACACTTATGAGCACTGGGGCCCTGGCTGGCAGGGTCCCAGTGACACATACAACTAAAACAACATATATACAGTGAAATATGGGGGTAACATGCCAGGCAAGATGGTACTTTCCTACACAACCCCCACCCCCCAAACGAAGGACAATAAGACTAGCCATGCCCTGATGAGTCTTCATTGTCTAAGTGGAAATATCTGGAGAGTCCATCTGCATTGGAGTGGGTACTCCCAGGTCTATGTTCCATTGTATAGTCCATTCCCTGTAGGGATATGGACCACCTCAACAATTTAGGGTTTTCACCTTTCATTTGTTTTAGCCAAAGTAGAGGTTTGTGGTCTGTCTGAACAATGAAGTGAGTGCCAAACAGGTATGGCCTCAACTTCTTCAGTTCCCAGACCACAGCAAAGGCCTCCCTCTCTATGGCAGAGCAACGCTTTTCTCTAGGGGTCAACCTCCTGCTGATAAAAGCAACAGGTTGATCCTGGCCCTCAGAATTAAGTTGTGATAAGACTGCCCCTACCTCTAATTCAGATGCATCAGTTTGGAAAACAAATTTTTTGGAGTAACAGTGGCTTTTCAGGACAGGTGCAGAGCACATGGCCTGCTTCAGCTCCTCAAAAGCTTTCTGACAGTTTGCTGTCCATAATACCTTTTTAGGCATTTTTTTAGATGTGAGGTCATTAAGAGGGGCTGCAATGGAGCCATAGTTCTTTATCAACCTCCTGTAGTACCCAGTGAGGCCTAACAAGGCTCTCACTTGAGTCTAAGTTGTAGAGGGAACCCAATCTATAATAGTTTGGATTTTCCCCTGAAGTGGTGCAATCTGTTCTCCACCTACCAGGTGTCCCAGATAAACCACTTTGCCCTGCCCTATCTGGCACTTTGAAGCCTTGATAGTGAGGCCTGCCTTTTGCAGGGCCTCCAAAACTTGCCAAACGTGGACCAGGTGATCATCCCAGCTGGAGCTAAGACAGCTATATCATCTAGATATGCTGCACTAAAAGCTTCCAGCCCTTGCAGGACTGTGTTCACCAACTTTGAAAAGTGGCAGGTGCATTTTTCAATTCAAAGGGCATTACTGTGAATTGGTAGTGCCCTCCAATGGTTGAAAATGCAGTTTTTGCTTTTGCATACTCTGATAACTTGATCTGTCAATACCCTGCAGTCAAATCAAAGGTGCTTAGATACTTGGCAGATGCCAGTGTATCTATTAGCTCATCTGCCTTGGTTATAGGGTGAGCATCAGTTTTAGTTAACTGGTTGAGACCTCTGTAGTCAACACAAAATCTCATTTCCCTTTTACCATCTTTGGAATGAGGTTTTGGTACAAGTACCACAGGAGAAGCCCATGGACTTTCAGAGTGCTCAACCACTCCCAGTTCAAGCATTTTCTGCACCTCTTGTTTTATGCAGTCTCTGACATGGTCAGGCTGCCTATAGATCTTACTTTTGACAGGCAAGCTGTCTCCAGTATCTATAGTGTGCTCACACCAAGAAGTGGTGCCTGGCACAGTAGAAAAGAGTTCAGAAAACTGACCCAGGAGATTTATGCAGTGGTCTTTCTGCTCAGCAGTAAGACAATCTGCCAGTACTACACCTTCCACTAGAGCATCTTGTTCTGTGGAAGAGAAGAGATCCGGGAGAGGGTCACTCTCTTCTTCCTGTCCTTCATCTGTTGCCATGAGCAGGGTGAGATCAGCCCTGTCATAGTAGGGTTTCTGGCGATTGACATGGAGCACCCTAAGGGGACTCCTGGCAGTGCCTAAGTCAACCAAGTAGGTGACTTCTCCCTTCTTTTCAACAATTATGTGGGGTCCACTCCATTTGTCTTGGAGTGCTCTTGGGGCCACAGGGTCCAAGACCCACACTTTCTGCCCTGGTTGGTACTGAATCAGAACAGTCTTCTGGTCATGCCATTGCTTTTGGAGCTCTTGGCTGGCCTGAAGGTTTTTACTGGCCTTTGTCATGTACTCAGCCATTCTAGATCTTAGGCCAAGTACATAGTCAACTATGTCTTGCTTAGGAGCTTTTAAAGGTTGTTCCCAACCCTCCTTCACAAGTGTTAGAGGACCTCTTACAGGGTGTCCAAATAGGAGTTCAAAGGGGCTGAAGCCCACTCCTTTCTGGGGTACCTCCCTGTAAGCAAAAAGGAGGCAAGGTAACAGGACATTGTAGAAGGCTGGACTGGCTTGTAGTGAGTACCAAGGGGTACTTGCACCTTGCACCAGGCCCAGTTATCCCTTATTAGTGTATAGGGTGTCTAGCAGCATAGGCTGATAGATAATGGTAGCTTAGCAGAGCAGCTTAGGCTGAATTAGGAGACGAGTGAAGCTCTTACAGTACCACCAGTGTCACTTGCACAATATCATAAGAAAATACAATACACAGTTATACTAAAAATAAAGGTACTTTATTTTTATGACAATATGCCAAAGTATCTCAGAGTGTACCCTCAGTATGAGGATAGCAAATATACACAAGTTATATGTACACAATACCAAAAATATGCAGTATAGTCTTAGAAAACAGTGCAAACAATGTATAGTTACCATAGGATGCAATGGGGACACATAGGGATAGGGGCAACACAAACCATATACTCCAAAAGTGGAATGCGTACCACAAATGGACCCCAAAACTATGTGACCTTGTAGAGGGTCGCTGGGACTATTAGAAAATAGTGAGGGTGAGAAAAATAGCCCACCCCAAGACCCTGAAAAGTGAGTGCAAAGTGCACTGAAGTTCCCCAAAGGACAAAGAAGTCGTGATAGGGGAATACTGCAGGAAAGACACAAACCAGCAATGCAACAACAATGGATTTCCAGCCGAGGGTACCTGTGGAACAAGGGGACCAAGTCCAAAAGTCACAAGCAAGTCGGAGATGGGCAGATGCCCAGGAAATGCCAGCTGTGGGTGCAAAGAAGCTTCTACTGGACAGAAGAAGCTGAGGATTCTGCAGGAACGAAAAGGGCTAGAGACTTTCCCTTTAGAGGACAGATCCCTCTTGCCGTGGAAAGTCGTGCAGAAGTGTTTTCCCGCCGAAAGACCACCAACAAGCCTTGCTTGCTGCAAATCGTGCTGTAACGGTTTTTGGACACTGCTGTGGCCCAGGAGGGACCAGGATGTGGCAAATTGCGTCAGGAGAGAGAGGGGACATCAAGCAAGACAAGGAGCTCTCTCATCAGCAGGTAGCACCCAGAGAAGTGCCAGAAACAGGCACTACGAGGATGCGTGAAACAGTGCTCACCCAAAGTTACACAAAGGAGTCCCACATCGCCGGAGACCAACTTAGAAAGTCGTGCAATGCAGGTTAGAGTGTCGTGGACCCAGGCTTGGCTGTGCACAAAGGATTTCCGCCGGAAGTGCACGGAAGCCGGAGTAGCTGCAAAAGACACGGTTCCCAGCAATGCAGTCTGGCGAGGGGAGGCAAGGACTTACCTCCACCAAACTTGGACTGAAGAGTCACTGGACTGTGGGAGTCACTTGGACAGAGTTGCTGGATTCAAGGAACCTTGCTCGTCATGCTGAGAGGAGACCCAAGGGACCGGTAATGCAGTTCTTTGGTGCCTGCGGTTGCAGGGGGAAGATTCCGTTGACCCACAGGAGATTTCTTCGGAGCTTCTAGTGCAGAGAGGAGGCAGACTACCCCCACAGCATGCACGACAAGGAAAACAGTTGAGAAGGCGGCAGGATCAGCGTTACAGAGTTGCATGAGTCGTCTTTGCTACTTTGTTGCAGTTTTGCAGGCTTCCAGCGCGGTCAGCAGTCGATTCCTTGGCAGAAGGTGAAGAGAGAGATGCAGAGGAACTCTGATGAGCTCTTGCATTCGTTATCTAAAGTTTCCCCAGAGACAGAGACCCTAAATAGCCAGAAAAGAGGGTTTGGCTACCTAGGTGAGAGGATAGGCTAGCAACACCTGAAGGAGCCTATCAGAAGGAGTCTCTGACGTCACCTGGTGGCACTGGCCACTCAGAGCAGTCCAGTGTGCCGGCAGCACCTCTGTTTCCAAGATGGCAGAGGTCTGGAGCACCCTGGAGGAACTCTGGACACCTCACAGGGGAGGTGCAGGTCAGGGGAGTGGTCACTCCCCTTTCCTTTGTCCAGTTTCGCGCCAGAGCAGGGCTAAGGGGTCCCCTGAACCGGTGTAGACTGGCTTATGCAGAATTGGGCACATCTGTGCCCATGAAAGCATTTCCAGAGGCTGGGGGAGGCTACTCCTCCCCTGCCTTCACACCATTTTCCAAAGGGAGAGGGTGTAACACCCTCTCTCAGAGGAAGTCCTTTGTTCTGCCATCCTGGGACAAGCCTGGCTTGACCCCAGGGGGGGCAGAAACCTGTCTGAGGGGTTGGCAGCAGCAGCAGCTGCAGTGAAACACCAGGAAAGGCAGTTTGGCAGTACCAGGGTCTGTGCTACAGACCACTGGGATCATGGGATTGTGCCAACTATGCCAGGATGGCATAGAGGGGGCAATTCCATGATCATAGACATGTTACATGGCCATATTCGGAGTTACCATTGTGAAGCTACATATAGGTAATGACCTATATGTAGTGCACGCGTGTAATGGTCTCCCCGCACTCACAAAGTCCGGGGAATTGGCCCTGAACAATGTGGGGGCACCTTGGCTAGTGCCAGGGTGTCCTCACACTAAGTAACTTTGCACCTAACCTTTACCAGGTAAAGGTTGGACATATAGGTGACTTATAAGTTACTTAAGTGCAGTGTAAAATGGCTGTGAAATAACATGGACGTTATTTCACTCAGGCTGCAGTGGCAGGCCTGTGTAAGAATTGTCAGAGCTCCCTATGGGTGGCAAAAGAAATGCTGCAGCCCATAGGGATCTCCTGGAACCCTAATACCCTGGGTACCTCAGTACCATATACGAGGGAATTATAAGGGTGTTCCAGTAAGCCAATGTAAATTGGTAAAATTGGTCACTAGCCTGTTAATGACAATTTGAAAGAAATGAGAGAGCATAACCACTGAGGTTCTGATTAGCAGAGCCTCAGTGAGACAGTTAGTCACTACACAGGTAACACATTCAGGCACACTTATGAGCACTGGGGCCCTGGATGACAAGGTCCCAGTGACACATACAACTAAAACAACATATATACAGTGAAAAATGGAGGTAACATGCCAGGCAAGATGGTACTTTCCTACACAACCCCCCGCCCAAACGAAGGACAATAAGACTAGCCATGACCTGATGAGTCTTCATTGTCTAAGTGGAAATATCTGGAGAGTCCATCTGCATTGGAGTGGCTACTCCCAGGTCTATGTTCCACTGTATAGTCCATTCCCTGTAGGGATATGGACCACCTCAACAATTTAGGATTTTCACCTTTCATTTGTTTTAGCCAAAGTAGAGGTTTGTGGTCTGTCTGAACAATGAAGTGAGTGCCAAACAGGTATGGCCTCAACTTCTTCAGTGCCCAGACCACAGCAAAGGCCTCCCTCTCAATGGCAGACCAACGCTTTTCTCTAGGGGTCAACCTCCTAATAATAAAAGCAACAGGTTGATCCTGGCCCTCAGAATTAAGTTGTGATAGGACTGCCCCTACTCCTAATTCAGATGCATCAGTCTGGACATAGAACTTTTTAGAGTAAAGAGGGCTTTTCAGGACAGGTGCAGAGCACATGGCCTGCTTCAGCTCCTCAAAAGCTTTCTGACAGTTTGCTGTCCATAATACCTTTTTAGGCATTTTCTTGGATGTGAGGTCATTAAGAGGGGCTCCAATGGAGCCATAGTTCTTAATGAACCTCCTGTAATACCCAGTGAGGCATAGGAAGGCTCTCACTTGAGTCTGAGTAGTAGGGGGAACCCAATCAATAATTGTTTGGATTTTCCCCTGAAGTGGTGCAATCTGTTCCCCACCAACAAGGTGTCCCAGATAAACCACCTTACCCTGCCCTATCTGGCACATTGAAGCCTTGATAGTGAAGCCTGCCTTTTGCAGAGCCTTTAAAACTTTCCATAGGTGGACCAGGTGATCATCCCAGCTGGAGCTAAAGACAGCTATATCATCCAAATATGCTGCACTCAAAGCTTCCAGCCCTTGCAGGACTGTGTTCACCAACCTCTGAAAAGTGGCAGGTGCATTTTTCAATCCAAAAGGCATTACAGTGAACTGGTAATGTCCTCCAATGGTTGAAAATGCAGTTTTAGGTTTAGCATCTTCTGATAATTTGATCTGCCAATACCCTGCAGTCAAATCAAAAGTGCTTAGATACTTGGCAGATGCCCGTGTATCTATGAGCTCATCTGCCCTGGTGTAGGAGGCTGGACTGGCTTGTAGTGAGTACCCAGGGGTACTTGCACCTTGCACCAGGCCCAGTTATCCCTTATTAGTGTATAGGGTGTCTAGCAGCTTAGGCTGATAGATAATGGTAGCTTAGCAGAGCAGCTTAGGCTGAACTAGGAGACGTGTGAAGCTACTACAGTACCACTTAGTGTCATATGCACAATATCATAAGAAAACACAATACACAGTTATACTAAAAATAAAGGTACTTTATTTTTATGACAATATGCCAAAGTATCTTAGAGTGTACCCTCAGTGAGAGGATAGGAAATATACACAAGATATATATACACAATAGCAAAAATATGCAGTATAGTCTTAGAAAACAGTGCAAACAATGTATAGTTACAATAGGATGCAATGGGGAAACATAGGGATAGGGGCAACACAAACCATATACTCCAAAAGTGGAATGCGAACCACGAATGGACCCCAAACCTATGTGACCTTGTAGAGGGTCACTGGGACTATTAGAAAATAGTGAGAGTTAGAAAAATAACCCTCCCCAAGACCCTGAAAAGTGAGTGCAAAGTGCACTAAAGTTCCCCTAAGGACAAAATAGTCGTGTTAGAGGAATATTGCAGGAAAGACACAAACCAGCAATGCAACAACTGTGGATTTCCAATCTAGGGTACCTGTGGAACAAGGGCACCAAGTCCAAAAGTCACAAGCAAGTCGGAGATGGGCAGATGCCCAGGAAATGCCAGCTGCGGGTGCAAAGAAGCTTCGACTGGACAGAAGAAGCTGAGGTTTCTGCAGGAACGAAAAAGGCTAGAGACTTCCCCTTTTGTGGACGGATTCCTCTTGCATTGGAAAGTCGTGCAGAAGTGTTTTCCCGCCGGAAGTACGCCAACAAGCCTTGCTAGACGCAAATTGTGCGTTTGGCGTTTTTGGACGCTGCTGGGGCCCAGGAAGGACCAGGAGGTCGCAAATTGGACCTGAAGAGAGAAGGGACGTCGAGCAAGACAAAGAGCCCTCACTAAAGCAGGTAGCATCCGGAGAAGTGCCAGAAACAGGCACTACGAGGATGCGTGAAACGGTGCTCGCCGAAGTTGCACAAAGGAGTCCCACGTCGCCGGAGACCAACTTAGAAAGTCGTGCAATGCAGGTTAGAGTGCCTTGGACCCAGGCTTGGCTGTGCACAAAGGATTTCCGCCGGAAGTGCACAGGGGCCGGAGTAGCTGCAAAGTCGCGGTTCCCAGCAATGCAGCCCAGCGAGGTGAGGCAAGGACTTACCTCCACCAAACTTGGACTGAAGAGTCACTGGACTGTGCGGGTCACTTGGACAGAGTCGCTGGATTCGAGGGACCTCGCTCGTCGTGCTGAGAGGAGACCCAAGGGACCGGTAATGCAGCTTTTTGGTGCCTGCGGTTGCAGGGGGAAGATTCCGTCGACCCACGGGAGATTTCTTCGGAGCTTCTGGTGCAGAGAGGAGGCAGGCTACCCCCACAGCATGCGCAAGCAGGAAAACAGTCGAGAAGGCAGCAGGATCAGCGTTACAGAGTTGCAGCAGTCGTCTTTGCTACTATGTTGCAGGTTTGCAGGCTTCCAGCGCGGTCAGCGGTCGATTCCTTATCAGAAGGTGAAGAGGGAGATGCAGAGGAACTCGGCTGAGCTCATGCATTCGTTATCTAAAGTTTCCCCAGAGACAGAGACCCTAAATAGCCAGAAAAGAGGGTTTGGCTACCTAGGAGAGAGGATAGGCTACTAACACCTGAAGGAGCCTATCAGCAGGAGTCTCTGACGTCACCTGGTGGCACTGGCCACTCAGAGCAGTCCAGTGTGCCAGCAGCACCTCTGTTTCCAAGATGGCAGAGGTCTGGAGCACACTGGAGGAGCTCTGGACACCTCCCAGGGGAGGTGCAGGTCAGGGGAGTGGTCACTCCCCTTTCCTTTGTCCAGTTTCGCGCCAGAGCAGGGGCTAAGGGGTCCCTGAACCGGTGTAGACTGGCTTATGCAGAATTGGGCACATCTGTGCCCAAGAAAGCATTTCCAGAGGCTGGGGGAGGCTACTCCTCCCCTGCCTTCACACCATTTTCCAAAGGGAGAGGGTGTCACACCCTCTCTCAGAGGAAGTTCTTTGTTCTGCCATCCTGGGCCAGGCCTGGCTGGACCCCAGGAGGGCAGATGCCTGTCTGAGGGGTTGGCAGCAGCAGCAGCTGCAGAGAAACCCCAGGAAGGGCAGTTTGGCAGTACCAGGGTCTGTGCTACAGACCACTGGGATTATGGGATTGTGCCAACTATGCCAGGATGGCATAGAGGGGGCAATTCCATGATCATAGACATGTTACATGGCCATATTCGGAGTTACCATTGTGAAGCTACACATAGGTAGTGACCTATATGTAGTGCACGCGTGTAATGGTGTCCCCGCACTCACAAAGTTCAGGGAATTGGCTCTGAACAATGTGGGGGCACCTTGGCTAGTGCCAGGGTGCCCTCACACTAAGTAACTTTGCACCTAACCTTTACCAGGTAAAGGTTAGACATATAGGTGACTTATAAGTTACTTAAGTGCAGTGTAAAATGGCTGTGAAATAACGTGGACGTTATTTCGCTCAGGCTGCAGTGGCAGGCCTGTGTAAGAATTGTCAGAGCTCCCTATGGGTGGCAAAAGAAATGCTGCAGCCCATAGGGATCTCCTGGAACCCCAATACCCTGGGTACCTCAGTACCATATACTAGGGAATTATAAGGGTGTTCCAGTAAGCCAATGTAAATTGGTAAAAATGGTCACTAGCCTGTCAGTGACAATTTGGAAAGAAATGAGAGAGCATAACCACTGAGGTTCTGATTAGCAGAGCCTCAGTGAGACAGTTAGTCACTACACAGGTAACACATTCAGGCACACTTATGAGCACTGGGGCCCTGGGTTACCAGGGTCCCAGTGACACATACAACTAAAACAACATATATACAGTGAAAAATGGGGGTAACATGCCAGGCAAGATGGTACTTTCCTACACAACCCCCCCCCCCCCAAACGAAGGACAATAAGACTAGCAATGACCTGATGAGTCTTCATTGTTTAAGTGGAAATATCTGGAGAGTCCATCTGCATTGGAGTGGCTACTCCCAGGTCTATGTTCCACTGTATAGTCCATTCCCTGTAGGGATATGGACCACCTCAACAATTTAGGATTTTCACCTTTCATTTGTTTTAGCCAAAGTAGAGGTTTGTGGTCTGTCTGAACAATGAAGTGAGTGCCAAACAGGTATGGCCTCAACTTCTTCAGAGCCCAGACCACAGCAAAGGCCTCCCTCTCAATGGCAGACCAACGCTTTTCTCTAGGGGTTAACCTTCTACTAATAAAAGCAACAGGTTGATCCTGGCCCTCAGAATTAAGTTGTGATAGGACTGCCCCTACTCCTAATTCAGATGCATCAGTTTGGACATAGAATTTTTTAGAGTAACAAGGGCTTTTCAGGACAGGTGCAGAGCACATGGCCTGCTTCAGCTCCTCAAAAGCTTTCTGACAGTTTGCTGTCCATAATACCTTTTTAGGCATTTTCTTGGATGTGAGGTCATTAAGAGGGGCTGCAATGGAGCCATAGTTCTTAATGAACCTCCTGTAATACCCAGTGAGGCCTAGGAAGGCTCTCACCTGAGTCTGAGTGGTAGGGGGAACCCAATCAATAATAGTTTGGATTTTCCCCTGAACTGGTGCAATCTGTTCCCCACCAACAAGGTGTCCCAGATAAACCACCTTACCCTGCCCTATCTGGCACTTTGAAGCCTTGATAGTGAGGCCTGCCTTTTGCAGAGCCTCCAAAACTTTCCATAGGTGGACCAGGTGATCATCCCAGCTGGAGCTCAAGACAGCTATATCGTCCAGATATGCTGCACTGAAAGCTTCCAGCCCTTGCAGGACTGTGTTCACCAACCTCTGAAAAGTGGCAGGTGCATTTTTCAAACCAAAGGGCATTACAGTAAACTGGTAATGTCCTCCAATGGTCGAAAATGCAGTCTTAGGTTTAGCATCTTCTGACAATTTGATCTGCCAATACCCTGCAGTCAAATCAAAAGTGCTTAGATACTTGGCAGATGCCAGTGTATCTATGAGCTCATCTGCCCTGGGTATAGGGTGAGCATCAGTTTTGGTTACCAAGTTGAGACCTCTATAGTCTACACAAAACCGCATTTCCTTCTTTCCATCTTTAGAATTGGGTTTTGGTACCAGTACCACAGGAGAAGCCCATGGACTGTCAGAGTGCTCAACCACTCCTAGTTCCAACATTTTCTGAACTTCTTGCTTTATGCAGTCCCTGACATGGTCAGGCTGCCTATAGATATTACTTTTGACAGGTAAACTGTCTCCAGTATCTATAGTGTGCTCACACCAAGAAGTGGTGCCTGGCACAGTAGAGAAGAGTTCTGAAAATTGTCCTAGGAGATTTATGCAATTATCTTTCTGCTCAGCAGTAAGACAATCAGCCAAAACTACACCTTCCACAAGAGCATCTTGTTCTGTGGAAGAGAAGAGATCAGGTAGAGGATCACTGTCTTCTTCCTGTCCCTCATCAGTTGCCATGAGCAGGGTGAGATCAGCCCTGTCATAGTAGGGTTTCAGGCGGTTGACATGGAGCACCCTAAGGTGACTCCTGGCAGTGCCTAAGTCAACTAAATAGGTGACTTCTCCCTTCTTTTCAACAATTGTGTGGGGACCACTCCATTTATCTTGGAGTGCTCTTGGGGCCACATTCTCCAAGACCCACACTTTCTGCCCTGGTTGGTACTACACCAAAACAGCCTTCTGATCATGCCATTGCTTCTGGAGCTCTTGGCTGGCCTGAAGGTTTTTACTGGCCTTTTTCATGTACTCAGCCATCCTTGATCTGAGGCCAAGTACATAATCCACAATATCCTGCTTAGGAGCTTTTAAAGGTTGTTCCCAACCCTCCTCTACAAGTGTGAGTGGACCCCTAACAGGGTGTCCAAAAAGATGTTCAAAGGGGCTGAAGCCCACTCCTTTCTGGGGTACCTCCCTGTAGGCAAAAAGGAGGCATGGTAGAAGGATGTTCCATCTCCTGCGGAGTTTTTCAGGGAGACCCATAATCATGCCTTTGAGAGTTTTATTAAATCTCTCCACCAGTCCATTTGTTTGTGGATGATAGGGTGTTGTGAACTTGTACGTTACACCACACTCCTTCCACATGGCCTTTAAGTATGCAGACATGAAATTGCTTCCTCTGTCTGATACTACTTCCTTTGGGAAGCCCACCCTGGAAAATATTCCCAGGAGGGCCTTTGCCACTGCAGGTGCTGTAGTGGTCCTTAAAGGAATAGCTTCAGGATATCTTGTGGCATGGTCCACTACCACTAAGATAAACCTATTGCCTGAAGCAGTAGGAGGGTCAAGGGGGCCAACTATGTCAACCCCTACCCTTTCAAAGGGAACCCCAACCACAGGCAGTGGGATAAGGGGTGCCTTTGGGGTGCCACCTGTCTTGCCACTGGCTTGACAGGTTTCACAGGACTTGCAAAATTCTTTTGTGTCCTCAGACATCCTAGGCCAATGAAACAGGGGAACAAGCCTGTCCCAAGTTTTCATTTGTCCTAGATGCCCAGCTAAGGGAATGTCATGTGCCAGTGTTAGGAGGAACTTTCTGTACTCCTGAGGAATCACTAATCTCCTGGCAGCTCCAGGTTTAGGATCCCTATGCTCAGTGTACAAGAGGTTGTCCTCCCAGTAAACTCTGTGAGAGTCACTGACATCCCCATTAGCCTGTTTGACAGCTTGCTGTCTGAGACCCTCTAATGTGGGACAGGTTTGCTGTGCCACACTCAGCTCCTCTCTGGCAGGCCCCCCTTCACCCAAAAGCTCAGCAGTGTCTGCTTCCAGCTCCTCTGGTGTAGGTTCTGCACAGGGAGGGAATTATTCTTCCTCAGAAGTAGAATCCACTGTAGAGGGAGGGATAGTAGGAAGTGGTTTGCTTCTACTAGCCCTAGCTTTAGGGAGCACTTGGTCCATTGTTCCAGGATCCAAGCTTCCCTGTCCTTTTTGCTTTTTGGCCTGAGCCCTTGTCAAAGCAAAAATATGCCCTGGAATGCCCAGCATTGCTGCATGGGCCTCCAACTCCACATCTGACCAAGCTGATGTCTCCAAATCATTCCCTAATAGACAGTCTACAGGTAAATCTGAAGCTACCACAACTTTCTTTGGACCAGTTACCCCCCCCCAGTTGAGATTTACAACAGCCATGGGGTGGCTTTGTGTTATGTTGTGAGCATCGGTTACTTGGTACTGGTGTCCAAGTATGTGTTGTTCAGGGTGCACCAGTTTCTCAATCACCATTGTGACACTGGCACCTGTGTCCCTGTAGGCCTGGACCTCAACACCATTTATTAGGGTTAGTTGCTTGTACTTCTCCAAGTTATGGGGGCAAGCAACCAAAGTGGCTAAATCAATAGCCCCTTCAGAGACTAAAGTAGCCTCTGTGGTCTCCCTAATCAGACCAACCCCAACTAAATTACCAAAAGTGAGCCCAGCTACTCCCTTGGATTGGCTATTAGTAGGTTTGCTCCCACCACCACTGCTATTAGTAGGGACACTAGGTGTAGCAGTAGGGGTTGTAGTGGTAGGAGCTGTGGTGCCTTTCTTTGGACAACTGGGATCTGTTGTCCAATGGCCTTTTATTTTACATAAATAGCACCATGGTTTCTTTTCCTTGTTCTGATTAAAGGAGGATTTGGACCCACCACCCCCACCAGAGTGTTTTTGTGGGCCTGATGAAGACTCATTTTTAGATTTGTCCCCACCCTTGTCTGAAGACTTACCATCCTTCTTTTTGTTGCCATCTTTGTCACCCCCTGTATGAACTTTTCTGTTCACTCTTGTTCTGACCCATTTGTCTGCCTTCTTTCCCAATTCTTGGGGAGAGGTCAGATCAGAGTCCACCAAGTACTGGTGCAACAAATCAGACACACAATTATTAAGAATATGCTCTCTCAGGATCAAGTTATACAGGCTGTCATAATCAGTAACTTTACTGCCATGTAACCACCCCTCCAAGGCCTTCACTGAATGGTCAATGAAATCAACCCAGTCTTGTGAAGACTCCTTTTTGGTCTCTCTGAACTTTATCCTGTACTGTTCAGTGGTTAAGCCATAACCATCCAGGAGTGCATTCTTAAGGACTTGGAAATTATTAGCATCATTTTCTTTCACAGTAAGGAGCCTATCCCTACCTTTTCCAGTAAATGATAGCCATAGGATAGCAGCCCACTGCCTTTGAGGGACATCCTGTACAACACAGGCCCTCTCAAGTGCAGCAAACCACTTGTTAATGTCATCCCCCTCCTTATAAGGGGGAACTATCTTGTGCAGATTCCTGGAATCATGCTCTTTTGCAGGATGACTATGGGGAATACTGCTGCTGCCACCATGGGTATCTAAACCCAACTTCTGTCTTTCCTTCTCTAATTCAAAAGACTGTCTATCCAAATCCAGCTGTTGCTTTTTAAGCTTCAGTCTGGTTTGTTCCACCCTCAACTTATTGAGTTCCCTCTCTAACATTCTGTCATCAGGGTTGGTGGGAGGGACATTTCTAGAAACAGAGCTATGATGGGAATGAGCAGAAGGAGACCTGTCCCTTACAGAAGCCAACTTAACAGCTTGGTTTACAGAAACATTACTACCAGTATGGTGAGAATAAATGCTTTTGCTATGATGTGAGACAACACTATTTATTTGGTGTGGCTCATCATCATTACCATCTATTCTAGATTGTCTAGTAATGGGCAGGCTAGGAAGTTTCTTTCCTGAATATTTTCCTGGGGGAGTCCCTGAATCAGATTGGGAACTATTAGGTACTTTTTCAACAGATGGGGCACCTATGGCCTTATCCTGTTCTCTAAGCATGTTAATTAACAGTTCCAAGGCAGGATTCTTCCCTACACTCAAACCTCTCTCTATACAGAGACTCCTTGCTCTTTTCCAGCTAAGGTTGTCATATGCAAGTTTGGACAGATCAACACTTTGGCCTGTGCCAGACATTTTTTTGAGAGAGTTAAAGTGATAGAGAAAGAGACAAAAGTTTTCAGAACTTTTTGGAAAGACAGAAAAAAAACTTTTTAAACTTTTAAGAACTTTTTGAAAGTTTAGGAGTACTTTTCAGCACTTAGAAAAGAGTGAAAAGAGGAAATGCAAAACTTTTTGGCTATGTGTATATACACTGACCTTGTTTTGTATATTTTTCTCTTATGAAAAGTACAATGACAAGAGTGGTAAGTAGTCTCAAGCACTTATCCCACCACTGCACAACCAATGTAGGAGGCTGGACTGGCTTGTAGTGAGTACCAAGGGGTACTTGCACCTTGCACCAGGCCCAGTTATCCCTTATTAGTGTATAGGGTGTCTAGCAGCTTAGGCTGATAGATAATGGTAGCTTAGCAGAGCAGCTTAGGCTGAACTAGGAGACGTGTGAAGCTACTACAGTACCACTTAGTGTCATATGCACAATATCATAAGAAAACACAATACACAGTTATACTAAAAATAAAGGTACTTTATTTTTATGACAATATGCCAAAGTATCTTAGAGTGTACCCTCAGTGAGAGGATAGGAAATATACACAAGATATATATACACAATAGCAAAAATATGCAGTATAGTCTTAGAAAACAGTGCAAACAATGTATAGTTACAATAGGATGCAATGGGGAAACATAGGGATAGGGGCAACACAAACCATATACTCCAAAAGTGGAATGCGAACCACGAATGGACCCCAAACCTATGTGACCTTGTAGAGGGTCGCTGGGACTATTAGAAAATAGTGAGAGTTAGAAAAATAACCCTCCCCAAGACCCTGAAAAGTGAGTGCAAAGTGCACTAAAGTTCCCCTAAGGACAAAATAGTTGTGTTAGAGGAATATTGCAGGAAAGACACAAACCAGCAATGCAACAACTGTGGATTTCCAATCTAGGGTACCTGTGGAACAAGGGGACCAAGTCCAAAAGTCACAAGCAAGTCGGAGATGGGCAGATGCCCAGGAAATGCCAGCTGCGGGTGCAAAGAAGCTTCGACTGGACAGAAGAAGCTGAGGTTTCTGCAGGAACGAAAAGGGTTAGAGACTTCTCCTTTCGTGGACGCATCCCTCTCGCCTTGGAGAGTCGTGCAGAAGTGTTTTCCCGCCGGAAGTACGCCAACAAGCCTTGCTAGACGCAAATTGTGCGTTTAGCGTTTTTGGACGCTGCTTGGGTCTAGGAGGGACCAAGAGATCGCACATTGGACCTGAAGAGAGAAGGGACGTCGAGCAAGACAAAGAGCCCTCACTGAAGCAAGTAGCACCCGGAGAAGTGCCAGAAACAGGCACTACGAGGATGCGTGAAACGGTGCTCGCCGAAGTTGCACAAAGGAGTCCCACGTCGCCGGAGACCAACTTAGAAAGTCGTGCAATGCAGGTTAGAGTGCCGTGGACCCAGGCTTGGCTGTGCACAAAGGATTTCTGCCGGAAGTGCACAGGGGCCGGAGTAGCTGCAAAGTCGCGGTTCCCAGCAATGCAGCCCAGCGAGGTGAGGCAAGGACTTACCTCCACCAAACTTGGACTGAAGAGTCACTGGACTGTGCGGGTCACTTGGACAGAGTCGCTGGATTCGAGGGACCTCGCTCGTCGTGCTGAGAGGAGACCCAAGGGACCGGTAATGCAGCTTTTTGGTGCCTGCGGTTGCAGGGGGAAGATTCCGTCGACCCACGGGAGATTTCTTCGGAGCTTCTGGTGCAGAGAGGAGGCAGGCTACCCCCACAGCATGCACAAGCAGGAAAACAGTCGAGAAGGCGGCAGGATCAGCGTTACAGAGTTGCAGTAGTCATCTTTGCTACTATGTTGCAGGTTTGCAGGCTTCCAGCGCGGTCAGCGGTCGATTCCTTATCAGAAGGTGAAGAGAGAGATGCAGAGGAACTCGGCTGAGCTCATGCATTCGTTATCTAAAGTTTCCCCAGAGACAGAGACCCTAAATAGCCAGAAAAGAGGGTTTGGCTACCTAGGAGAGAGGATAGGATACTAACACCTGAAGGAGCCTATCAGCAGGAGTCTCTGACATCACCTGGTGGCACTGGCCACTCAGAGCAGTCCAGTGTGCCAGCAGCACCTCTGTTTCCAAGATGGCAGAGGTCTGGAGCACACTGGAGGAGCTCTGGACACCTCCCAGGGGAGGTGCAGGTCAGGGGAGTGGTCACTCCCCTTTCCTTTGTCCAGTTTCGCGCCAAAGCAGGGGCTAAGGGGTCCCTGAACCGGTGTAGACTGGCTTATGCAGAATTGGGCACATCTGTGCCCAAGAAAGCATTTCCAGAGGCTGGGGGAGGCTACTCCTCCCCTGCCTCCACACCATTTTCCAAAGGGAGAGGGTGTCACACCCTCTCTCAGAGGAAGTTCTTTGTTCTGCCATCCTGGGCCAGGCCTGGCTGGACCCCAGGAGGGCAGATGCCTGTCTGAGGGGTTGGCAGCAGCAGCAGCTGCAGAGAAACCCCAGGAAGGGCAGTTTGGCAGTACCAGGGTCTGTGCTACAGACCACTGGGATCATGGGATTGTGCCAACTATGCCAGGATGGCATAGAGGGGGCAATTCCATGATCATAGACATGTTACATGGCCATATTCGGAGTTACCATTGTGAAGCTACACATAGGTAGTGACCTATATGTAGTGCACGCGTGTAATGGTGTCCCCGCACTCACAAAGTTCAGGGAATTGGCTCTGAACAATGTGGGGGCACCTTGGCTAGTGCCAGGGTGCCCTCACACTAAGTAACTTTGCACCTAACCTTTACCAGGTAAAGGTTAGACATATAGGTGACTTATAAGTTACTTAAGTGCAGTGTAAAATGGCTGTGAAATAACGTGGACGTTATTTCACTCAGGCTGCAGTGGCAGGCCTGTGTAAGAATTGTCAGAGCTCCCTATGGGTGGCAAAAGAAATGCTGCAGCCCATAGGGATCTCCTGGAACCCCAATACCCTGGGTACCTCAGTACCATATACTAGGGAATTATAAGGGTGTTCCAGTAAGCCAATGTAAATTGGTAAAAATGGTCACTAGCCTGTCAGTGACAATTTGGAAAGAAATGAGAGAGCATAACCACTGAGGTTCTGATTAGCAGAGCCTCAGTGAGACAGTTAGTCACTACACAGGTAACACATTCAGGCACACTTATGAGCACTGGGGCCCTGGGTTACCAGGGTCCCAGTGACACATACAACTAAAACAACATATATACAGTGAAAAATGGGGGTAACATGCCAGGCAAGATGGTACTTTCCTACACCTGGGTATAGGGTGAGCATCAGTTTTGGTTACCTGGTTGAGACCTCTGTAGTCTACACAAAACCGCATTTCCTTCTTTCCATCCTTGGAATGAGGTTTTGGTACAAGTACCACAGGAGAAGCCCATGGACTTTCAGAGTGCTCAACCACTCCCTGTTCTAACATTTTCTGCACCTCTTGCTTTATGCAGTCTCTGACATCGTCAGGTTGCCTATAGATCTTACTTTTGACAGGCAAGCTGTCTCCAGTATCTATAGTGTGCTCACACCAAGAAGTGGTACCTGGCACAGTAGAGAAGAGTTCAGAAAACTGACCGAGGAGATTTATGCAATGGTCTTTTTGCTCAGCAGTAATACAATCAGCCAAAACTACACCTTCCACTAGAGCATCTTGTTCTGTGGAAGAGAAGAGATCAGGTAGAGGATCACTGTCTTCTTCCTGTCCCTCATCAGTTGCCATGAGCAGGGTGAGATCAGCCCTGTCATAGTAGGGTTTCAGGCGGTTGACATGGAGCACCCTAAGGGGACTCCTGGCAGTGCCTAAGTCAACTAAATAGGTGTAGGAGGCTGGACTGGCTTGTAGTGAGTACCAAGGGGTACTTGCACCTTGCACCAGGCCCAGTTATCTCTTATTAGTGTATAGGGTGTCTAGCAGCTTAGGCTGATAGATAATGGTAGCTTAGCAGAGCAGCTTAGGCTGAACTAGGAGACGTGTGAAGCTACTACAGTACCACTTAGTGTCATATGCACAATATCATAAGAAAACACAATACACAGTTATACTAAAAATAAAGGTACTTTATTTTTATGACAATATGCCAAAGTATCTTAGAGTGTACCCTCAGTGAGAGGATAGGAAATATACACAAGATATATATACACAATAGCAAAAATATGCAGTATAGTCTTAGAAAACAGTGCAAACAATGTATAGTTACAATAGGATGCAATGGGGAAACATAGGGATAGGGGCAACACAAACCATATACTCCAAAAGTGGAATGCGAACCACGAATGGACCCCAAACCTATGTGACCTTGTAGAGGGTCGCTGGGACTATTAGAAAATAGTGAGAGTTAGCAAAATAACCCTCCCAAAGACCCTGAAAAGTGAGTGCAAAGTGCACTAAAGTTCCCCTAAGGACAAAGAAGACGTGTTAGAGGAATAATGCAGGAAAGACACAAACCAGCAATGCAACAACTGTGGATTTGCAATCTAGGGTACCTGTGGAACAAGGGGACCAAGTCCAAAAGTCACAAGCAAGTCGGAGATGGGCAGATGCCCAGGAAATGCCAGCTGCGGGTGCAAAGAAGCTTCAACTGGACAGAAGAAGCTGAGGTTTCTGCAGGAACGAAAAGGGCTAGAGACTTCCCCTTTGGTGGATGCATCCCTCTCGCCGTGGAGAGTCGTGCAGAAGTGTTTTCCCGCCGAAAGAACGCCAACAAGCCTTGCTAGCTGCAAATCGTGCGTTTGGCGTTTTTGGACGCTGCTGGGGCCCAGGAGGGACCAGGAGGTCGCAAATTAGACTTGAAGAGAGAGGAGACGTCGAGCAAGACAAAGAGCCCTCACTAAAGCAGGTAGCACCCAGAGAAGTGCCAGAAACAGGCACTACGAGGATACGTGAAACGGTGCTTGCCGAAGTTGCACAAAGGAGTCCCACGTCGCCGGAGACCAACTTAGAAAGTCGTGCAATGCAGGTTAGAGTGCCGTGGACCCAGGCTTGGCTGTGCACAAAGGATTTCCACCGGAAGTGCACAGGGGCCGGAGTAGCTGCAAAGTCGCGGTTCCCCGCAATGCAACCCAGCGAGGTGAGGCAAGGACTTAGCTCCACCAAACTTGGGCTGAAGAGTCACTGGACTGTGGGGGTCACTTGGACAGAGCTGCTGGATTCGAGGGACCTCGCTCGTCGTGCTGAGAGGAGACCCAAGGGACCGGTAATGCAGCTTTTTGGTGCCTGCGGTTGCAGGGGGAAGATTCCGTCGACCCACGGGAGATTTCTTCGGAGCGTCTGGTGCAGAGAGGAGGCAGGCTACCCCCACAGCATGCACAAGCAGGAAAACAGTCGAGAAGGCGGCAGGATCAGCGTTACAGAGTTGCAGTAGTCGTCTTTGCTACTATGTTGCAGGTTTGCAGGCTTCCAGCGCGGTCAGCAGTCGATTCCTTATCAGAAGGTGAAGAGGGAGATGCAGAGGAACTCGGATGAGCTCTTGCATTCGTTATCTGAAGTTTCCCCAGAGACAGAGACCCTAAATAGCCAGAAAAGAGGGTTTGGCTACCTAGGAGAGAGGATAGGCTAGCAACACCTGAAGGAGCCTATCAGAAGGAGTCTCTGACGTCACCTGGTGGCACTGGCCACTCAGAGCAGTCCAGTGTGCCAGCAGCACCTCTGTTTCCAAGATGGCAGAGGTCTGGAGCACACGGGAGGAGCTCTGGACACCTCCCAGGGGAGGTGCAGGTCAGGGGAGTGGTCACTCCCCTTTCCTTTGTCCAGATTCGCGCCAGAGCAGGGCTAAGGGGTCCCTGAACCGGTGTAGACTGGCTTATGCAGAATTGGGCACATCTGTGCCCAACAAAGCATTTCCAGAGGCTGGGGGAGGCTACTCCTCCCCTGCCTTCACACCATTTTCCAAAGGGAGAGGGTGTCACACCCTCTCTCAGAGGAAGTTCTTTGTTCTGCCATCCTGGGCCAGGCCTGGCTGGATCCCAGGAGGGCAGATGCCTGTCTGAGGGGTTGGCAGCAGCAGCAGCTGGAGTGAAACCCCAGGAAGGGCAGTTTGGCAGTACCAGGGTCTGTGCTACAGACCACTGGGATCATGGGATTGTGCCAACTATGCCAGGATGGCATAGAGGGGGCAATTCCATGATCATAGACATGTTACATGGCCATATTCGGAGTTACCATTGTGAAGCTACATATAGGTAGTGACCTATGTGTAGTGCACGCGTGTAATGGTGTCCCCGCACTCACAAAGTCCGGGGAATTTGCCCTGAACAATGTGGGAGCACCTTGGCTAGTGCCAGAGTGCCCACACACTAAGTAACTTTGCACCTAACCTTTACCAGGTAAAGGTTAGACATATAGGTGACTTATAAGTTACTTAAGTGCAGTGTAAATGGCAGTGAAATAATGTGTGCATTATTTCACTCAGGCTGCAGTAGCAGGCCTGTGTAAGAATTGTCAGAGCTCCCTATGGGTGGCAAAAGAAATGCTGCAGCCCATAGGGATCTCCTGGAACCCCAATACCCTGGGTACCTCAGTACCATATACTAGGGAATTATAAGGGTGTTCCAGTATGCCAATGTGAATTGGTGAAATTGGTCACTAGCCTGTTAGTGACAATTTGGAAAGAAATGAGAGAGCATAACCACTGAGGTTCTGGATAGCAGAGCCTCAGTGAGACAGTTAGTCATAACACAGGTAACATAGTCAGGCACACTTATGAGCACTGGGGCCCTGGCTGGCAGGGTCCCAGTGACACATACAACTAAAACAACATATATACAGTGAAAAATGGGGGTAACATGCCAGGCAAGATGGTACTTTCCTACAGTGCTCACACCAAGAAGTGGTGCCTGGCACAGTAGAAAAGAGTTCAGAAAACTGACCCAGGAGATTTATGCAGTGGTCTTTCTGCTCAGCAGTAAGACAATCTGCCAGAACTACACCTTCCACTAGAGCATCTTGTTCTGTGGAAGAGAAGAGATCAGGGAGAGGGTCACTCTCTTCTTCCTGTCCTTCATCTGTTGCCATGAGGAGGGTGAGATCAGCCCTGTCATAGTAGGGTTTCAGGCGATTGACATGGAGCACCCTAAGGGGACTCCTGGCAGTGCCTAAGTCAACTAAATAGGTGACTTCTCCCTTCTTCTCAACAATAATGTGGGGACCACTCCATTTGTCTTGGAGTGCTCTTGGGGCCACATGCTCCAAGACCCACACTTTCTGCCCTGGTTGGTACTGAATCAGAACAGCCTTCTGGTCATGCCATTGCTTTTGGAGCTCTTGGCCGGCCTGAAGGTTTTTGCTGGCCTTTTTCATGTACTCAGCCATTCTAGATCTTAGGCCAAGTACATAGTCCACTATGTCTTGCTTAGGAGCTTTTACAGGTTGTTCCCAACCCTCCTTTACAAGTGTTAGGGTACCTCTAACAGGGTGTCCAAATAGGAGTTCAAAGGGGCTGAAGCCCACTCCTTTTTGGGATACCTCCCTGTAAACAAAAAGGAGGCAAGGTAACAGGACATCCCATCTCCTCCGGAGTTTTTCAGGGAGTCCCATTATCATTCCTTTGAGAGTTTTGTTAAACCTCTCAACCAGTCCATTTGTTTGTGGATGATAGGGTGTGGTGAATTTGTATGTTACACCACATTCCTTCCACATGGCCTGTAAGTAAGCAGACATAAAGTTGCTACCCCTGTCTGATACCACCTCTTTTGGGAAGCCCGCCCTGGAAAAGATTCCCAGGAGGGCCTTTGCCACTGCAGGAGCTGTAGTGGTCCTTAGAGGAATTGCTTCAGGATATCTGGTGGCATGGTCCACCAAAATAAACCTATTGCCTGAAGCAGTAGGAGGGTCAAGGGGGCCAACTATGTCAACCCCTACCCTTTCAAAGGGAACCCCAACCACAGGCAGTGGAATAAGGGGTGCCTTTGGGGTGCCACCTGTTTTGCCACTGGATTGACAGGTGACACAGGACTTACAAAATTATTTTGTGTCCTCTGACATTCTAGGCCAATGAAACAAGGGAACAAGTCTGTCCCATGTTTTCATCTGCCCCAAATGTCCAGCCAAGGGAATGTCGTAGGCTAGAGTTAGGAGGAACTCTCTGTATTGCAGGGGAGTAACCAATCTCCTGGCAGCTCCAGGTTTTGGGTCCCTTGCCTCTGTGTACAAGAGGTTGTCCTCCCAGTAAACTCTGGAAGAGTCACTGACATCCCCATTTTGCTGTTTGACAGCTTGCTGTCTTAGACCCTCTAGTGTGGGACAGGTCTGCTGTGCCACACTCATCTCCTCCCTGGCAGGCCCCCCTCCACCCAAAAACTCAGCAGTGTCTGCTTCCAGCTCCTCTGGTGAAGGTTCTGCACAGGGGGAAACTCTTCTTCCTCAGAAGTAGAATCATCTGTAGAGGGATGGATAGTAGGTAGTGTTTTACCTTTACTAACCCTAGCTTTAGGGAGCACTTGGTCCATTGTTCCAGGATCCAAGTCACCCTGTCCTTTTTGCTTTTTGGCCTGAGCCCTGGTCAAAGCAAAACTATGCCCAGGAATGCCCAGCATTGCTGCATGAGCCTCCAACTCCACTTCTGCCCAAGCTGATGTCTCTAAATCGTTCCCTAGTAGACAGTCTATAGGTAAATCTGAGGCAACCACAATTTTCTTTAGACCAGTAACCCCCCACCTCCAGTTGAGATTCACAACAGCCATGGGGTGGCTAAGAGTGTTGTGAGCATCAGTCACTTGGTACTGGTGACCAAGTTGGTGTTGTTCAGGGTGGACCAGTTTCTCTATTACCATGGTAACACTGACACCTGTGTCCCTGTAGGCCTGAACCTCAACACCATTTATTAGGGGGAGTTGCTTGTACTTATCCATATTAAGGGGACAAGCAACCAAGGTGGCCAGATCAATGGCACCTTCAGAGACTAACACAACCTCTGTAGTCTCCCTAACAAGACCAACCCCAACTAAATTACCAAAAGTGAGCCCAGCTACTCCCTTGGTTTGGCTATTAGTAGGTTTGCTCCCACCACCACTGCTATTACTAGGGGCACCAGGTGTAGCAGTATGGGTTGTGGTAGTGGGAGGCTTGGTGCTTTTCTTTCGACAACTAGCATCAGTTGTCCAATGGCCTTTTACTTTACATAAATAGCACCATTGTTTCTTTACTTGATTAGAAGAGGATGTGGGCCCACCACCCCCACCAGAGTGTTTTTGTGGGCCTGATAAAGACTCATTTTTAGATTTGTCCCCACCCTTGTCTGAAGACTTACTGTGAGAAAGTAGCCTCTTTCTAGCCTTGTTACCCCCACTTTTGGCCTGTTTGTGAGTGTATGTCAGGGTGTTTTCACTGTCTCACTGGGATCCTGCTAGCCAGGGCCCAGTGCTCATAGTGAAAACCCTATGTTTTCAGTATGTTTGTTATGTGTCACTGGGACCCTGCTAGTCAGGACCCCAGTGCTCATAAGGTTGTGGCCTATATGTATGTGTTCCCTGTGTGGTGCCTAACTGTCTCACTGAGGCTCTGCTAACCAGAACCTCAGTGGTTATGCTCTCTCATTTCATTCAAATTGTCACTAACTGGCTAGTGACCAATTTTACCAATTTACATTGGCTTACTGGAACACCCTTATAATTCCCTAGTATATGGTACTGAGGTACCCAGGGTATTGGGGTTCCAGGAGATCCCTATGGGCTGCAGCATTTCTTTTGCCACCCATAGGGAGCTCTGACAATTCTTACACAGGTCTGCCACTGCAGCCTGAGTGAAATAACGTCCACATTATTTCACAGCCAATTTACACTGCACTTAAGTAACTTATAAGTCACCTATATGTCTAACCTTTACCTGGTAAAGGTTAGGTGCAAAGTTACTTAGTGTGAGGGCACCCTGACACTAGCCAAGGTGCCCCCACATTGTTCAGAGCCAATTCCCTGAACTTTGTGAGTGCGGGGACACCATTACACGCGTGCACTACATATAGGTCACTACCTATATGTAGCTTCACAATGGTAACTCCGAATATGGCCATGTAACATGTCTATGATCATGGAATTGCCCCCTCTATGCCATACTGGCATAGTTGGCACGATCCCATGATCCCAGTGGTCTGTAGCACAGACCCTGGTACTGCCAAACTGCCCTTCCCTGGGTTTCACTGCTGCTGCTGCTGCCAACCCCTCAGACAGGCATCTGCCCTCCTGGGGTCCAGCCAGGCCTGGCCCAGGATGGCAGAACAAAGAACTTCCTCTGAGAGAGGGTGTGACACCCTCTCCCTTTGGAAAATGGTGTGAAGGCAGGGGAGGAGTAGCCTCCCCCAGCCTCTGGAAATGCTTTGTTGGGCACAGATGTGCCCAATTCTGCATAAGCCAGTCTACACCGGTTCAGGGACCCCTTAGCCCCTGCTCTGGCTCGAAACTGGACAAAGGAAAGGGGAGTGACCACTCCCCTGACCTGCACCTCCCCTGGGAGGTGTCCAGAGCTCCTCCAGTGTGCTCCAGACCTCTGCCATCTTGGAAACAGAGGTGCTGCTGGCACACTGGACTGCTCTGAGTGGCCAGTGCCACCAGGTGATGTCAGAGACTCCTTCTGATAGGCTCCTTCAGGTGTTAGTAGCCTATCCTCTCTCCTAGGTAGCCAAACCCTCTTTTCTGGCTATCTAGGGTCTCTGTCTCTGGGGAAACTTTAGATAACGAATGCAAGAGCTCATCCGAGTTCCTCTGCATCTCTCTCTTCACCTTCTGATAAGGAATCGACTGCTGACCGCGCTGGAAGCCTGCAACACTGCAACAAAGTAGCAAAGACGACTACTGCAACTCTGTAACGCTGATCCTGCCACCTTCTCGACTGTTTTCCTGCTTGTGCATGCTGTGGGGGTAGTCTGCCTCCTCTCTGCACCAGAAGCTCCGAAGACATCTCCTGTGGGTCGACGGAATCTTCCCCCTGCAACCGCAGGCACCAAAAAGCTGCATTACCGGTCCCTTGAGTCTCCTCTCAGCACGACGAGCGAGGTCCCTCGAATCCAGCGACTCTGTCCAAGTGACCCCCACAGTCCAGTGACTCTTCGGTCCAAGTTTGGTGGAGGTAAGTCCTTGCCTCACCTCGCTGGGCTGCATTGCTGGGAACCGCGACTTTTGCAGCTACTCCGGCCCCTGTGCACTTCCGGCGGAAATCCTTTGTGCACAGCCAAGCCTGGGTCCACGGCACTCTAACCTGCATTGCACGACTTTCTAAGTTGGTCTCCGGCGACGTGGGACTCCTTTGTGCAACTTCGGCGAGCACCGTTTCACGCATCCTCATAGTGCCTGTTTCTGGCACTTCTCCGGGTGCTACCTGCTTCAGAGAGGGCTCTTTGTCTTGCTCGACGACCCCTCTCTCTGCTGGTCCACTTTACGACTTCCTGGTCCCTCCTGGGCCTCAGCAGCGTCCAAAAACGCCAACCGCACGATTTGCAGCTAGCAAGGCTTGTTGGCGTCCTTTCGGCGGGAAAATACTTCTGCACAACTCTCCACGGAGAGAGAGATCCGTCCACAAAAGGGGAAGTCTCTAGCTCTTTTCTTTCCTGCAGAAACTGCAGCTTCTTCTGTTAAGTAGAAGCTTCTTTGCACCCGCAGCTGGCATTTCCTGGGCATCTGCCCATCTCCGACTTGCTTGTGACTTTTGGACTTGGTCCCCTTGTTCCACAGGTACCCTAGATTGGAAATCCACAGTTGTTGCATTGCTGGTTTGTGTCTTTCCTGCATTATTCCTCTAACACGACTTCTTTGTCCTTAGGGGAACTTTAGTGCACTTTGCACTCACTTTTCAGGGTCTTGGGGAGGGTTATTTTTCTAACTCTCACTATTTTCTAATAGTCCCAGCGACCCTCTACAAGGTCACATAGGTTTGGGGTCCATTCGTGGTTCGCATTCCACTTTTGGAGTATATGGTTTGTGTTGCCCCCATCCCTATGTTTCCCCATTGCATCCTATTGTAACTATACATTGTTTGCACTGTTTTCTAAGACTATACTGCATATTTTTGCTATTGTGTATATATATCTTGTGTATATTTCCTATCCTCTCACTGAGGGTACACTCTAAGATACTTTGGCATATTGTCATAAAAATAAAGTACCTTTATTTTTAGTATAACTGTGTATTGTGTTTTCTTATGATATTGTGCATATGACACTAAGTGGTACTGTAGTAGCTTCACACGTCTCCTAGTTCAGCCTAAGCTGCTCTGCTAAGCTACCATTATCTATCAGCCTAAGCTGCTAGACACCCTATACACTAATAAGGGATAACTGGGCCTGGTGCAAGGTGCAAGTACCCATTGGTACTCACTACAAGCCAGTCCAGCCTCCTACACTTACCATCCTTCTTCTTGCCATCCTTGTCACCCCCTGTATGAACTTTTCTGTTCACTCTTGTTCTGACCCATTTGTCTGCCTTCTTTCCCAACTCTTGGGGAGAGGTCAGATCTGAGTCCACTAGATATTGGTGTAACAAATCAGACACACAGTTATTAAGAATATGCTCTCTCAGGATTAAGTTATACAGGCTTTCATAGTCAGAAACTTTACTGCCATGTAACCACCCCTCCAAGGCCTTCACTGAATGGTCAACAAAGTCTACCCAGTCTTGTGAAGACTCCTTTTTGGTTTCTATGAACTTGATCCTGTACTGTTCAGTGGTTAAGCCATAACCATCTAGGAGTGCATTCTTTAAAACTGTAAAATTATTGCCATCACTTTCCTTCACAGTAAGGAGCCTATCCCTACCCTTTCCACTGAAAGATAGCCATAGGATAGCAGCCCACTGCCTTTGAGGGACCCCCTGTACAACACAGGCCCTCTCAAGTGCAGCAAACCACTTGTTAATGTCATCCCCCTCCTTGTAAGGGGGAACTATCTTGCGCAGATTCCTAGAATCATGCTGCTTTACAGGATTACTATCTGTAATACTGCTGCTGCCACCATGGGGTCCAAACCCCAACCTCTGCCTTTCTTTTTGTAAGTCAAATGCTTCCCTGTCTAGATCCCGCTGTTGCTTTTTAAGCTTCAGCCTGGACTCTTCCACTCTCAATCTATTGAGTTCCCTTTCTAACACTCTGTCATCTGGGTGGGTGGGTTGGGCATGCTTAGACACAGAAGAATGGTGTGAATGAACAGAGGGAGACCTGTCCCTAACAGATGGCACCCTAACAACCTGTCCTAAAGGAGTGACATCCCTACTGTGATGAGAGCTCACATTAGTACCAGCCATGCTAGGTGGCCTACTAAGGGGCAGGTTGGGAAGGTTCCCATCTAACACTTTTGCTGGGGCTACCCCAGATTCAGAGTGTGAACCATCAGCTAATCTGTCACCTGATGTGCCAGCTATGGCCTTATCATTTTCAATGAGCATATTAACCAAAAATTCTCTAGAGGGATTCTTCCCTACCCCTAAACCTCTATCAATGCAGAGACTCCTTACACCTTTCCAGGTAAGGTGGTCATAAGCTGTGCTGGCCAGATCCAGAGTTTGACCTGTACCAGACATGATAGGAAAAGGTTTAAGGGACAGAAAAAGAAAGAAAAAGTTTCAGAACTTTTTAAGGAACAGAAAAAAACGTTTTAAACTTTTAAGAAACTTTTTGAATGTTTTAGAGGTATTTTTCAGCACTTAGCAATAGAGTAAGAGAAGAAAAGCAAAACTTTTTGGTTAGGTGTACATACACTGAACTTGTTTAGAATATTTTTCTCTTATGAAAAGTACAAAATGACAAAGTGGTAAGTAGTTGCAAGTACTTATCCCACCGCTGCACAACCAATGTAGGAGGCTGGCCTGGTTTGTAGTGGTACCAAGGGGTACTTACACTCTGCACCAGGTCCAGTTATCCCTTATTAGTGTAGAAGAGGTGTCTAGCAGCTTAGGCTGATAGAAAAGGTAGCTTAGCAGCTTAGGCTGAACTAGGAGGCGTGTAAAGCTCCCACTATACCACTGGTGTCATATGCACAATAGCATAAGAAAACACAATACACAGATATACTAAAAATAAAGGTACTTTATTTTTATGACAATATGCCAAAAGTATCTCAGTGAGTACCCTCAGTATGAGGATAGCAAATATACACAAGATATATGTACACAATACCAAAAATATGCAGTAATAGCAATAGAAAGCAATGCAAGCAATGTACAGTCACAATAGTTTGCAATGAGAGCACATAGGTATAGGGGCAACACAAACCATATACTCTAGAAGTGGAATGCGAATCACGAATGGACCCCAAACCTATGTGAGCTTGTAGAGGGTCGCTGGGACTGTGAGAAAACAGTGAGGGTCAGAAAAGTAGCCCACCCCAAGACCCTGAAAAGTAGGTGTAAAGGGCACCTGAGTTCCCCAGAGAGCACAGAAGTCATGATAGGGGAATTCTGCAAGGAAGACCAACACCAGTAATGCAACAACGATGGATTTCCAAACGAAAGTACCTGTGGAACAAGGGGACCAAGTTCAAGAGTCACACTCAAGTCGGGAGTGGGCAGATGCCCAAGAAATGCCAGCTGAGGTTGCAAAGAAGCTGCCACCGGATGGTAGAAGCTGTGGATTCTGCAAGAAAGAAGAGGACTAGGAACTTCCCCTTTGGAGGACAAATGTCGCACGTCGTGAAGAAGCTTACAGACGTGTTTCTGTGCAGAAAGACCGCAAACAAGCCTTGCTAGCTGCAAGAGTCGCAGTTAGGGTTTTTGGATGCTGCTGTGGCCCAGGAGGGACCAGGATGTCGCCAATTGCTTGAGGAGACAGAGGGAGCATCCAGCAAGACAAAGAGCCCACTCAAAAGCAAGCAGCACCCGCAGAAGTGCCAGAACAGGCACTACGAAGAAGAGTGAACTGGAACTCACCCGAAGTCACAAAAGAAGGTCCCACGATGCCGGAGGACAACTCAGGAGGTCGTGCACTACAGGTTAGAGTGTCGGGGACTGTAGGAGGCTGGACTGGCTTGTAGTGAGTACCAAGGGGTACTTACACCTTGCACCAGGCCCAGGTATCCCTTATTAGTGTATAGGGTGTCTAGCAGCTTAGGCTGATAGATAATGGTAGCTTAGCAGAGCAGCTTAGGCTGAACTAGGAGACGAGTGAAGCTCCTACAGTACCACTAGTGTCACTTGCACAATATCATAAGAAAACACAATACACAGATATACTAAAAATAAAGGTACTTTATTTTTATGACAATATGCCAAAGTATCTCAGAGTGTACCCTCAGTATGAGAATAGCAAATATACACAAGATATATATACACAATACCAAAAATATGCAGTATAGTCTTAGAAAACAGTGCAAACAATGTATAGTTACAATAGGATGCAATGGGGACACATAGGGATAGGGGCAACACAAACCATATACTCCAAAAGTGGAATGCGAACCACGAATGGACCCCAAACCTATGTGACCTTGTAGAGGGTCGCTGGGACTATTAGAAAATAGTAAGGGTTAGAAAAATAGCCCACCTCAAGACCCTGAAAAGTGAGTGCAAAGTGCACTAAAGTTCCCCAAAGGACATAGAAGTCGTGATAGGGAAATTCTGCAGGAAACACACAAACCAGCAATGCAACAACAAAGGATTTCCAGTCGAGGGTACCTGTGGAACAAGGGGACCAAGTCCAAAAGTCACAAGCAAGTCGGAGATGGGCAGATGCCCAGGAAATGCCAGCTGTGGGTGCAAAGAAGCTGCTACTGGACAGTAGAAGCTGAGGATTCTGCAGGAACGACAAGGGCTAGAGACTTCTCCTTTAGAGGATGGATCCACCACGCTGAGGAGAGTTGTGCAGAAGTGTTTTACCGCCAAAAGACCGCCAACAAGCCTTGCTAGCTGCAAATCATTTGATTAGTGTTTTTGGATGCTGCTGTGGCTCAGGAGGGACCAGGATGTCGCCAATTGCGTCTGGAGACAGAGGGGGCGTCGAGCAAGACAAGGAGCCCTCTCAGAAGCAGGCAGCACCTGCAGAAGTGCTGGAACAGGCACTATGAAGAAACGTGAAATGGTGCTCACCCGAAATTGCACAAAGGAGTCCCACGTCGCCGGAGGACAACTTAGAAAGTCTTGCAATACAGGTTAGAGTGCCGTGGACCCAGGCTTGGGTGTGCACAAAGGATTTCCGCCGGAAGTGCACAGAGGCCGGAGTAGCTGCAAAAGACACGGTTCCCAGCAATGCAGTCTGGCGTGGGGAGGCAAGGACTTACCTCCACCAAACTTGGACTGAAGAGTCACTGGACTGTGGGAGTCACTTGGACAGAGTTGCTGGATTCAAGGGACCTCGCTCGTCGTGCTGAGAGGAGACCCAGGGGACCGGTGATGCAGTTCTTTGGTGCCTGCGGTAGCAGGGGGAAGATTCCGTCGACCCACGGGAGATTTCTTCGGAGCTTCTAGTGCAGAGAGGAGGCAGACTACCCCCACAGCATGCACCACCAGGAAAACAGTCGAGAAGGCGGCAGGATCAGCGTTACAGAGTTGCAGTAGTCGTCTTTGCTACTTTGTAGCAGTTTTGCAGGCTTCCAGCGCGGTCAGCAGTCGATTCCTTGGCAGAAGGTGAAGAGAGAGATGCAGAGGAACTCTGATGAGCTCTTGCATTCGTTATCTAAGGAATTCCCCAAAGCAGAGACCCTAAATAGCCAGAAAAGAGGGTTTGGCTACTAAGGAGAGAGGATAGGCTAGCAACACCTGAAGGAGCCTATCAGAAGGAGTCTCTGATGTCACCTGCTGGCCCTGGCCACTCAGAGCAGTCCAGTGTGCCAGCAGCACCTCTGTTTCCAAGATGGCAGAGGTCTGGAGCACACTGGAGGAGCTCTGGACACCTCCCAGGGGAGGTGCAGGTCAGGGGAGTGGTCACTCCCCTTTCCTTTGTCCAGTTTCGCGTCAGAGCAGGGTTAAGGGGTCCCTGAACCGGTGTAGACTGGCTTATGCAGAAATGGGCACCATCTGTGCCCATGAAAGCAGTTCCAGAGGCTGGGGGAGGCTACTCCTCCCCTGCCTTCACACCTTATTCCAAAGGGAGAGGGTGTAACACCCTCTCTCTGAGGAAGTCCTTTGTTCTGCCTTCCTGGGCCAAGCCTGGCTGGACCCCAGGAGGGCAGAAACCTGTCTGAGGGGTTGGCAGCAGCAGCAGCTGCAGTGAAACCCCTGAAAAGGCAGTTTGGCAGTACCCCGGTCTGAGCTACAGACCTGTGGGATCATAGGATTGTACCAACAATGCCAGGATGGCATAGAGGGGGCAATTCCATGATCTTAGACATGTTACATGGCCATATTTGGAGTTACCATTGTGAAGCTACACATAGGTATTGACCTATGTGTTGTGCACGCGTGTAATGGTGTCCCCGCACTCACAAAGTCCGGGGAATTTGCCCTGAACAATGTGGGAGCACCTTGGCTAGTGCCAGGGTGCCCACACACTAAGTAACTTTGCACCTAACCTTTACCAGGTAAAGGTTAGACATATAGGTGTCTTATAAGTTACTTAAGTGCAGTGTAAATGGCTGTGAAATAATGTGTGCATTATTTCACTCAGGCTGCAGTGGCAGGCCTGTGTAGGAATTGTCAGAGCTCCCTATGGGTGGCAAAAGAAATGCTGCAACCCATAGGGATCTCCTCGAACCCCAATACCCTGGGTACCTCAGTACCATATACAAGGGAATTATAAGGGTGTTCCAGTATGCCAATGTGAATTGGTGAAATTGGTCACTAGCCTGTTAGTGACAATTTGGAAAGAAATGAGAGAGCATAACCACTGAAGTTCTGGATTGCAGAGCCTCAGTGAGACAGTTAGTCATAACACAGGTAACACAGTCAGGCACACTTATGAGCACTGGGGCCCTGGCTGGCAGGGTCCCAGTCACACATACAACTAAAAAAACATATATACAGTGAAAAATGGGGGTAACATGCCAGGCAAGATGGTACTTTCCTACAGTGCTCACACCAAGAAGTGGTGCCTGGCACAGTAGAAAAGAGTTCAGAAAAGTGACCCAGGAGATTTATGCAGTGGTCTTTCTGCTCAGCAGTAAGACAATCTGCCAGAACTACACCTTCCACTAGAGCATCTTGTTCTGTGGAAGAGAAGAGATCAGGGAGAGGGTCACTCTTTTCTTCCTGTCCTTCATCTGTTGCCATGAGCAGGGTGAGATCAGCCCTGTCATAGTAGGGTTTCAGGCGATTGACATGGAGCACCCTAAGGGGACTCCTGGCAGTGCCTAAGTCAACTAAATAGGTGACTTCTCCCTTCTTCTCAACAATAATGAGGGGACCACTCCATTTGTCTTGGAGTGCTCTTGGGGCCACAGGCTCCAAGACCCACACTTTCTGCCCTGGTTGGTACTGAATCAGAACAGCCTTCTGGTCATGCCATTGCTTTTGGAGCTCTTGGCTGGCCTGAAGGTTTTTGCTGGCCTTTTTCATGTACTCAGCCATTCTAGATCTTAGGCCAAGTACATAGTCCACTATGTCTTGCTTAGGAGCTTTTACAGGTTGTTCCCAACCCTTCTTTACAAGTGTTAGGGTACCTCTTACAGGGTGTCCAAATAGAAGTTCAAAGGGGCTGAAGCCCACTCCTTTTTGGGGTACCTCCCTGTAAACAAAAAGGAGGCAAGGTAACAGGACATCCCATCTCCTCCGGAGTTTTTCAGGGAGTCCCATTATCATTCCTTTGAGAGTTTTGTTAAACCTCTCAACCAGTCCATTTGTTTGTGGATGATAGGGTGTGGTGAATTTGTATGTTACACCACATTCCTTCCACATGGCCTGTAAGTAAGCAGACATAAAGTTGCTACCCCTGTCTGATACCACCTCTTTTGGGAAGCCCGCCCTGGAAAAGATTCCCAGGAGGGCCTTTGCCACTGCATGAGCTGTAGTGGTCCTTAGAGGAATTGCTTCAGGATATCTGGTTGTAGGAGGCTGGACTGGCTTGTAGTGAGTACCAAGGGGTACTTGCACCTTGCACCAGGCCCAGTTATCCCTTATTAGTGTATAGGGTGTCTAGCAGCTTAGGCTGATAGATAATGGTAGCTTAGCAGAGCAGCTTAGGCTGAACTAGGAGACGTGTGAAGCTACTACAGTACCACTTAGTGTCCTATGCACAATATCATAAGAAAACACAATACACAGTTATACTAAAAATAAAGGTACTTTATTTTTATGACAATATGCCAAAGTATCTTAGAGTGTACCCTCAGTGAGAGGATAGGAAATATACACAAGATATATATACACAATAGCAAAAATATGCAGTATAGTCTTAGAAAACAGTGCAAACAATGCATAGTTACAATAGGATGCAATGGGGAAACATAGGGATAGGGGCAACACAAACCATATACTCCAAAAGTGGAATGCGAACCACGAATGGACCCCAAACCTATGTGACCTTGTAGAGGGTCGCTGGGACTATTAGAAAATAGTGAGAGTTAGCAAAATAACCCTCCCCAAGACCCTGAAAAGTGAGTGCAAAGTGCACTAAAGTTCCCCTAAGGACAAAATAGTCGTGTTAGAGGAATAATGCAGGAAAGACACAAACCAGCAATGCAACAACTGTGGATTTCCAATCTAGGGTACCTGTGGAACAAGGGGACCAAGTCCAAAAGTCACAAGCAAGTCGGAGATGGGCAGATGCCCAGGAAATGCCAGCTGTGGGTGCAAAGAAGCTTCGACTGGACAGAAGAAGCTGAGGTTTCTGCAGGAACGAAAAGGGCTAGAGACTTCCCCTTTGGTGAACGGATCCCCCTTGCCTAGTAGAGTCGTGCAGAAGTGTTTTCCCGCCGGAAGGACGCCAACAAGCCTTGCTACATGCAAATCGTGCGTTTAACGTTTTTGGACGCTGCTGGGGCCCAGGAGGGACCAGGAGGTCGCAAATTTGACCTGCAAAGAGAGGGGACGTCGAGCAAGACAAGGAGCCCTCACTGAAGCAGGTAGCACCCGGAGAAGTGCCAGAAACAGGTACTACGAGGATGCGTGAAACGGTGCTCGCCGAAGTTGCACAAAGGAGTCCCACGTCGCCGGAGACCAACTTAGAAAGTCGTGCAATGCAGGTTAGAGTGCCGTGGACCCAGGCTTGGCTGTGCACGAAGGATTTCCGCCGGAAGTGCACAGGGGCCGGAGTAGCTGCAAAGTCGCGGTTCCCAGCTATGCAGCCCAGCGAGGTGAGGCAAGGACTTACCTCCACCAAACTTGGGCTGAAGAGTCACTGGACTGTGGGGGTCACTTGGACAGTGTCGCTGGATTCGAGGGACCTCGCTCGTCGTGCTGAGAGGAGACCCAAGGGACCGGTAATGCAGCTTTTTGGTGCCTGCGGTTGCAGGGGGAAGATTCCGTCGACCCACGGGAGATTTCTTCGGAGCTTCTGGTGCAGAGAGGAGGCAGGCTACCCCCACAGCATGCACAAGCAGGAAAACAGTTGAGAAGGCGGCAGGATCAGCGTTACAGAGTTGCAGTAGTCGTCTTTGCTACTATGTTGCAGGTTTGCAGGCTTCTAGCGCGGTCAGCGGTCGATTCCTTATCAGAAGGTGAAGAGGGAGATGCAGAGGAACTCGGCTGAGCTCATGCATTCGTTATCTGAAGTTTCCCCAGAGACAGAGACCCTAAATAGCCAGAAAAGAGGGTTTGGCTACCTAGGAGAGAGGAAAGGCTACTAACACCTGAAGGAGCCTATCAGCAGGAGTCTCTGACGTCACCTGGTGGCACTGGCCACTCAGAGCAGTCCAGTGTGCCAGCAGCACCTCTGTTTCCAAGATGGCAGAGGTCTGGAGCACACTGGAGGAGCTCTGGACTCCTCCCAGGGGAGGTGCAGGTCAGGGGAGTGGTCACTCCCCTTTCCTTTGTCCAGTTTCGCGCCAGAGCAGGGGCTAAGGGGTCCCTGAACCGGTGTAGACTGGCTTATGCAGAATTGGGCACCTCTGTGCCCAACAAAGCATTTCCAGAGGCTGGGGGAGGCTACTCCTCCCCTGCCTTCACACCATTTTCCAAAGGGAGAGGGTGTCACACCCTCTCTCAGAGGAAGTTCTTTGTTCTGCCATCCTGGGCCAGGCCTGGCTGGACCCCAGGAGGGCAGCTGCCTGTCTGAGGGGTTGGCAGCAGCAGCAGCTGCAGTGAAACCCCAGGAAGAGCAGTTTGGCAGTACCAGGGTCTGTGCTACAGACCACTGAGATCATGGGATTGTGCCAACTATGCCAGGATGGCATAGAGGGGGCAATTCCATGATCATAGACATGTTACATGGCCATATTCGGAGTTACCATTGTGAAGCTACATATAGGTAGTGACCTATATGTAGTGCACGCGTGTAATGGTGTCCCCGCACTCACAAAGTTCAGGGAATTGGCTCTGAACAATGTGGGGGCACCTTGGCTAGTGCCAGGGTGCCCTCACACTAAGTAACTTTGCACCCAACCTTTACCAGGTAAAGGTTAGACATAGGTGACTTATAAGTTACTTAAGTGCAGTGTAAAATGGCTGTGAAATAACGTGGACGTTATTTCACTCAGGCTGCAGTGGCAGGCCTGTGTAAGAATTGTCAGAGCTCCCTATGGGTGGCAAAAGAAATGCTGCAGCCCATAGGGATCTCCTGGAACCCCAATACCCTGGTTACCTCAGTACCATATACTAGGGAATTAGAAGGGTGTTCCAGTAAGCCAATGTGAATTGGTAAAATTGGTCACTAGCCTGTTAGTGACAATTTAAAAGTAATGAGAGAGCATAACCACTGAGGTTCTGGTTAGCAGAGCCTCAGTGAGACAGTTAGGCACCACACAGGGAACATATACATGCACACCTATGAGCACTGGGGCCCTGTGTGACAGGGTCCCAGTGACACATACATATAGGCCACAAACCTATGAGCACTGGGGTCCTGACCAGCAGGATCCCAGTGACACATAACAAACATACTGAAAACATAGTGTTTTCACTATGAGCACTGAGGCCTGGTTATCAGGATCCCAGTGAGACAGTGAAAACAGTGACAAACACCCTGACATATACTCACAAACAGGCCAAAAGTGGGGGTAACAAGGCTAGAAAGAGGCTACTTTCTCACACAACCCCCCCCCCAAACGAAGGACAATAAGGCTAACCTTGGCCAGTTGAGACTTTATTGTCTAAGTGGTGATAAGTAGAGAGTAGCTCTGCAATAGACTGGTTACTCCCTTTATCATCCACTATATGGTTACTTCCCTGTGGGGATGTAAACCACCCTGTTTGAAGTTTTTTAGCTAAGTAACAATGTGAAGATGTATTTTCAGAGTTTCTATCAGTAAGTTTTAGTTTAGAGCAGTGGGAATTGTCCACTGAACCTATTTGTAGTGATGGAAATGCCAGACAGGGATGCTGTCTCAGAAAAGCCATAGCTGGGCAAAAACTTTGTCCATATGGCTGGAAGAGAGAACAGGGATGCTGTTTCTCTTGGGTTGGAGCAGGGCAGGGATGCTGTCCTATCAGCTCCACACTAGGGCAGGGATGCTGTCCTAAGTGTTGTGAGGCAGTGCAGAGTTTCTGCACTAAAGTTTCTCTGGGAGGGTTGGAGGGATGCTCCATGTTAACTAAAATGGTGCTCTTTTTCTCACCAATGTTAGTTATCCCACAGAGAGGTACTTCCACCTCAGGGAGTACAGTTTTGCCAACTGATGATTCCCTTGGAACAGGTGCCACCCCAGGAGAGGTTTCTCCCACCACAGGAATGGTATCCTGAATGGTAGGGTGGTTAGGGGATACTGTGATACCCTTTTTACCTGTTGATGGAGAGGGTTCCTGAGTTTTCAGGCCTTCTCTCCTTTGCTTTTTCATTTCAGTAGAAATGAGAGGGAACAATTCCTCAGGGATGCCCAGCATGGCTGCATGGGCATAAAACTCTACATCAGCCCAACCTGAGGCCTCTAGGTCATTACCTAAGAGACAGTCTACAGGTAAGCTAGGTGATACCACCACCTGCTTAGGGCCAGTAACTCCACCCCAACTAAACTGAATTATAGCTAAGGGAAGAAACTTAGTGGAGTTATGGACATCAATAATCTTATACTGTTGTCCAATGATGTGTTGATCAGGGTGCACTAGGTTTTCAGTCACCAAAGTGAAACTGGCACCTGTGTCCCTGTAGGCCAAGGCCTCAACACCATTTATTGAAACTGTCTGCCTGTACTTATCCATTGTAAGGGGACAAGCAGCCAGTGTGGCAAGGCCAATGCCACTAGGTGTGACAGAAACTGTCTTGGGACTGATTACATCAGTTTCCACTATGGACCCATAAGTGAACCCAACTACACCCTTTGCTTGACTGTTGCCAGCAGTCCCACCACTAGTACCACTACTGCTAGGGGCACTAGAGCTTGATGTATTAGTGGTGGTAGGCTCAGGAGGTTTACCTGGACAGGACTTATCCCCTGGCCTATGGCCTCTGTTTTTACACACAAAGCACCAAGGCTTTTTAATGTGTGCAGGTTGGGAAGAAGAGGAAGAATTTGTTTTATCCCCACCCTCTGAAGAGTGTTTAAGATTTGAAGTGGGATCTTTGGTTTTACCCTTATCCCCATGCTTATCTTGAGATTTTTCACCATCTTTCTTCTTATTGCCATCTTTGTCACCCCCTGTATGAACTTTTCTGTTCACCCTTGTTCTGACCCATTTGTCTGCCTTCTTTCCCAATTCTTGGGGAGAGGTCAGATCAGAGTCTACCAGGTACTGGTGCAACAAATCAGACACACAATTATTAAGTATATGCTCTCTCAGGATTGTGTTATACAGGCTTTCATAATCAGTAACTTTACTGCCATGTAACCACCCCTCCAAGGCTTTCACTGCCTGGTCAATGAAATCAACCCAGTCTTGTGAAGACTCCTTTTTGGTCTCTCTGAACTTTATCCTGTACTGTTCAGTGGTTAAGCCATAACCATCCAGGAGTGCATTCTTAAGAACTGTAAAATTATTGGCATCATTTTCTTTCACAGTAAGGAGCCTATCCCTACCTTTTCCACTAAATGATAGCCATAGGATAGCAGCCCACTGCTTTTGAGGGACATCCTGTACAGCACAGGCCCTCTCAAGTGCAGCAAACCACTTGTTAATGTCATCCCCCTCCTTATAAGGGGGAACTATGTTGTGCAGATTCCTGGAATCATGCTCTTTTGCAGGATGACTATGGGGAATACTGCTGCTGCCACCATGGGTATCTAAACCCAACTTCTGTCTTTCCTTCTCTAATTCTAAAGACTGTCTATCCAAATCCAGCTGTTGCTTCTTGAGCTTCAGTCTGGTTTGTTCCACTCTCAATCTATTGAGCTCCCTTTCTAACAATCTGTCATCAGGGTGGGTGGGAGGGACATTTCTAGATACAGAGGTATGATGGGAATGAACAGAAGGAGACCTGTCCCTTACAGAGGGCACCCTAACAGCTTGGCTAACAGTATAATGTGAGAGCACACCATCAGTATGGTGTGATTCAACCTCTGTACCAACTATGCTAGACTGTCTAGTAATGGGCAGGCTGAGAAGTTTCTTTCCTGAATCTTTTCCTGGGGGAGTCCCTGGATCAGATTGAGAACCATTAGCTACTTTTTCACCAGATTGGGCACTTATGGCCTTATCCTGTACTCTAAGCATGTTAATTAACAGTTCTAAGGAAGGATTCTTCCCTACACTCAAACCTCTCTCTATGCAGAGACTCCTTGCTCCTTTCCAGCTAAGGTGATCATATGCAAGTTTGGACAGTTCAACATTTTGGCCTGTGCCAGACATTTTTAGAGAGAGTTAAAGTGATAGAAAAAGAGAAAAAAGTTTTCAGAACTTTTTGGAAAGACAGAAAAAAACTTTTTAAACTTTTAAGAACATTTTGAAAGTTTTAGAAGTACTTTTCAGCACTTAGAAAAGAGTGAAAAGAGGAAATGCAAAACTTTTTGGCTATGTGTATATACACTGACCTTGTTTTGTATATTTTTCTCTTATGAAAAGTACAATGACAAGAGTGGTAAGTAGTCTCAAGCACTTATCCCACCACTGCACAACCAATGTAGGAGGCTGGACTGGCTTGTAGTGAGTACCAAGGGGTACTTGCACCTTGCACCAGGCCCAGTTATCCCTTATTAGTGTATAGGGTGTCTAGCAGCTTAGGCTGATAGATAATGGTAGCTTAGCAAAGCAGCTTAGGCTGAACTAGGAGACGTGTGAAGCTACTACAGTACCACTTAGTGTCCTATGCACAATATCATAAGAAAACACAATACACAGTTATACTAAAAATAAAGGTACTTTATTTTTATGACAATATGCCAAAGTATCTTAGAGTGTACCCTCAGTGAGAGGATAGGAAATATACACAAGATATATATACACAATAGCAAAAATATGCAGTATAGTCTTAGAAAACAGTGCAAACAATGTATAGTTACAATAGGATGCAATGGGGAAACATAGGGATAGGGGCAACACAAACCATATACTCCAAAAGTGGAATGCGAACCACGAATGGACCCCAAACCTATGTGACCTTGTAGAGGGTCGCTGGGACTATTAGAAAATAGTGAGAGTTAGCAAAATAACCCTCCCCAAGACCCTGAAAAGTGAGTGCAAAGTGCACTAAAGTTCCCCTAAGGACAAAATAGTCGTGTTAGAGGAATAATGTAGGAAAGACACAAACCAGCAATGCAACAACTGTGGATTTCCAATCTAGGGTACCTGTGGAACAAGGGGACCAAGTCCAAAAGTCACAAGCAAGTCGGAGATGGGCAGATGCCCAGGAAATGCCAGCTGCGGGTGCAAAGAGGCTTCGACTGGACAGAAGAAGCTGAGGTTTCTGCAGGAACGAAAAGGGCTAGAGACTTCCCCTTTGGTGGACGGATCCCACTTGCCTTGGCAAGTCGTGCAGAAGTGTTTTCCCGCCGGAAGGACGCCAACAAGCCTTGCTACACGCAAATCGTGCGTTTGGCGTTTTTGGACGCTGCTGGGGCCCAGGAGGGACCAGGAGGTCGCAAATTGGACCTACAGAGAGAGGGGACGTCGAGCAAGACAAAGAGCCCTCACTGAAGCAGGTAGCACCCGGAGAAGTGCCAGAAACAGGCACTACGAGGATGCGTGAAACGGTGCTCGCCGAAGTTGCACAAAGGAGTCCCACGTCGCCGGAGACCAACTTAGAAAGTCGTGCAATGCAGGTTAGAGTGCCGTGGACCCAGGCTTGGCTGTGCACAAAGGATTTCCGCCGGAAGTGCACAGGGGCCGGAGTAGCTGCAAAGTCGCGGTTCCCAGCAATGCAGCCCAGCGAGGTGAGGCAAGGACTTACCTCCACCAAACTTGGGCTGAAGAGTCACTGGACTGTGGGGGTCACTTGGACAGCATCGCTGGATTCAAGGGACCTCGCTCGTCGTGCTGAGAGGAGACCCAAGGGACCGGTAATGCAGCTTTTTGGTGCCTGCGGTTGCAGGGGGAAGATTCCGTCGACCCACGGGAGATTTCTTCGGAGCTTCTGGTGCAGAGAGGAGGCAGGCTACCCCCACAGCATGCACAAGCAGGAAAACAGTCGAGAAGGCGGCAGGATCAGCGTTACAGAGTTGCAGTAGTCGTCTTTGCTACTATGTTGCAGGTTTGCAGGCTTCCAGCGCGGTCAGCGGTCGATTCCTTATCAGAAGGTGAAGAGGGAGATGCAGAGGAACTCGGCTGAGCTCATGCATTCGTTATCTGAAGTTTCCCCAGAGACAGAGACCCTAAATAGCCAGAAAAGAGGGTTTGGCTACCTAGGAGAGAGGAAAGGCTACTAACACCTGAAGGAGCCTATCAGCAGGAGTCTCTGACGTCACCTGGTGGCACTGGCCACTCAGAGCAGTCCAGTGTGCCAGCAGCACCTCTGTTTCCAAGATGGCAGAGGTCTGGAGCACACTGGAGGAGCTCTGGACACCTCCCAGGGGAGGTGCAGGTCAGGGGAGTGGTCACTCCCCTTTCCTTTGTCCAGTTTTCGCGCCAGAGCAGGGGCTAAGGGGTCCCTGAACCGGTGTAGACTGGCTTATGCAGAATTGGGCACCTCTGTGCCCAACAAAGCATTTCCAGAGGCTGGGGGAGGCTACTCCTCCCCTGCCTTCACACCATTTTCCAAAGGGAGAGGGTGTCACACCCTCTCTCAGAGGAAGTTCTTTGTTCTGCCATCCTGGGCCAGGCCTGGCTGGACCCCAGGAGGGCAGCTGCCTGTCTGAGGGGTTGGCAGCAGCAGCAGCTGCAGTGAAACCCCAGGAAGGGCAGTTTGGCAGTACCAGGGTCTGTGCTACAGACCACTGGGATCATGGGATTGTGCCAACTATGCCAGGATGGCATAGAGGGGGCAATTCCATGATCATAGACATGTTACATGGCCATATTCGGAGTTACCATTGTGAAGCTACATATAGGTAGTGACCTATATGTAGTGCATGCGGGTAATGGTGTCCCCGCACTCACAAAGTTCAGGGAATTGGCTCTGAACAATGTGGGGGCACCTTGGCTAGTGCCAGGGTGCCCTCACACTAAGTAACTTTGCACCCAACCTTTACCAGGTAAAGGTTAGACATATAGGTGACTTATAAGTTACTTAAGTGCAGTGTAAAATGGCTGTGAAATAACGTGGACGTTATTTCACTCAGGCTGCAGTGGCAGGCCTGTGTAAGAATTGTCAGAGCTCCCTATGGGTGGCAAAAGAAATGCTGCAGCCCATAGGGATCTCCTGGAACCCCAATACCCTGGGTACCTCAGTACCATATACTAGGGAATTAGAAGGGTGTTCCAGTAAGCCAATGTGAATTGGTAAAATTGGTCACTAGCCTGTTAGTGACAATTTAAAAGTAATGAGAGAGCATAACCACTGAGGTTCTGGTTAGCAGAGCCTCAGTGAGACAGTTAGGCACCACACAGGGAACATATACATGCACACCTATGAGCACTGGGGCCCTGTGTGACAGGGTCCCAGTGACACATACATATAGGCCACAAACCTATGAGCACTGGGGTCCTGACCAGCAGGATCCCAGTGACACATAACAAACATACTGAAAACATAGTGTTTTCACTATGAGCACTGAGGCCTGGTTATCAGGATCCCAGTGAGACAGTGAAAACAGTGACAAACACCCTGACATATACTCACAAACAGGCCAAAAGTGGGGGTAACAAGGCTAGAAAGAGGCTACTTTCTCACACAACCCCCCCCCAAACGAAGGACAATAAGGCTAACCTTGGCCAGTTGAGACTTTATTGTCTAAGTGGTGATAAGTAGAGAGTAGCTCTGCAATAGACTGGTTACTCCCTTTATCATCCACTATATGGTTACTTCCCTGTGGGGATGTAAACCACCCTGTTTGAAGTTTTTTAGCTAAGTAACAATGTGAAGATGTATTTTCAGAGTTTCTATCAGTAAGTTTTAGTTTAGAGCAGTGGGAATTGTCCACTGAACCTATTTGTAGTGATGGAAATGCCAGACAGGGATGCTGTCTCAGAAAAGCCATAGCTGGGCAAAAACTTTGTCCATATGGCTGGAAGAGAGAACAGGGATGCTGTTTCTCTTGGGTTGGAGCAGGGCAGGGATGCTGTCCTATCAGCTCCACACTAGGGCAGGGATGCTGTCCTAAGTGTTGTGAGGCAGTGCAGAGTTTCTGCACTAAAGTTTCTCTGGGAGGGTTGGAGGGATGCTCCATGTTAACTAAAATGGTGCTCTTTTTCTCACCAATGTTAGTTATCCCACAGAGAGGTACTTCCACCTCAGGGAGTACAGTTTTGCCAACTGATGATTCCCTTGGAACAGGTGCCACCCCAGGAGAGGTTTCTCCCACCACAGGAATGGTATCCTGAATGGTAGGGTGGTTAGGGGATACTGTGATACCCTTTTTACCTGTTGATGGAGAGGGTTCCTGAGTTTTCAGGCCTTCTCTCCTTTGCTTTTTCATTTCAGTAGAAATGAGAGGGAACAATTCCTCAGGGATGCCCAGCATGGCTGCATGGGCATAAAACTCTACATCAGCCCAACCTGAGGCCTCTAGGTCATTACCTAAGAGACAGTCTACAGGTAAGCTAGGTGATACCACCACCTGCTTAGGGCCAGTAACTCCACCCCAACTAAACTGAATTATAGCTAAGGGAAGAAACTTAGTGGAGTTATGGACATCAATAATCTTATACTGTTGTCCAATGATGTGTTGATCAGGGTGCACTAGGTTTTCAGTCACCAAAGTGAAACTGGCACCTGTGTCCCTGTAGGCCAAGGCCTCAACACCATTTATTGAAACTGTCTGCCTGTACTTATCCATTGTAAGGGGACAAGCAGCCAGTGTGGCAAGGCCAATGCCACTAGGTGTGACAGAAACTGTCTTGGGACTGATTACATCAGTTTCCACTATGGACCCATAAGTGAACCCAACTACACCCTTTGCTTGACTGTTGCCAGCAGTCCCACCACTAGTACCACTACTGCTAGGGGCACTAGAGCTTGATGTATTAGTGGTGGTAGGCTCAGGAGGTTTACCTGGACAGGACTTATCCCCTGGCCTATGGCCTCTGTTTTTACACACAAAGCACCAAGGCTTTTTAATGTGTGCAGGTTGGGAAGAAGAGGAAGAATTTGTTTTATCCCCACCCTCTGAAGAGTGTTTAAGATTTGAAGTGGGATCTTTGGTTTTACCCTTATCCCCATGCTTATCTTGAGATTTTTCACCATCTTTCTTCTTATTGCCATCTTTGTCACCCCCTGTATGAACTTTTCTGTTCACCCTTGTTCTGACCCATTTGTCTGCCTTCTTTCCCAATTCTTGGGGAGAGGTCAGATCAGAGTCTACCAGGTACTGGTGCAACAAATCAGACACACAATTATTAAGTATATGCTCTCTCAGGATTGTGTTATACAGGCTTTCATAATCAGTAACTTTACTGCCATGTAACCACCCCTCCAAGGCTTTCACTGCCTGGTCAATGAAATCAACCCAGTCTTGTGAAGACTCCTTTTTGGTCTCTCTGAACTTTATCCTGTACTGTTCAGTGGTTAAGCCATAACCATCCAGGAGTGCATTCTTAAGAACTGTAAAATTATTGGCATCATTTTCTTTCACAGTAAGGAGCCTATCCCTACCTTTTCCACTAAATGATAGCCATAGGATAGCAGCCCACTGCTTTTGAGGGACATCCTGTACAGCACAGGCCCTCTCAAGTGCAGCAAACCTCTTGTTAATGTCATCCCCCTCCTTATAAGGGGGAACTATCTTGTGCAGATTCCTGGAATCATGCTCTTTTGCAGGATGACTATGGGGAATACTGCTGCTGCCACCATGGGTATCTAAACCCAACTTCTGTCTTTCCTTCTCTAATTCTAAAGACTGTCTATCCAAATCCAGCTGTTGCTTCTTGAGCTTCAGTCTGGTTTGTTCCACTCTCAATCTATTGAGCTCCCTTTCTAACAATCTGTCATCAGGGTGGGTGGGAGGGACATTTCTAGATACAGAGGTATGATGGGAATGAACAGAAGGAGACCTGTCCCTTACAGAGGGCACCCTAACAGCTTGGCTAACAGTATAATGTGAGAGCACACCATCAGTATGGTGTGATTCAACCTCTGTACCAACTATGCTAGACTGTCTAGTAATGGGCAGGCTGAGAAGTTTCTTTCCTGAATCTTTTCCTGGGGGAGTCCCTGGATCAGATTGAGAACCATTAGCTACTTTTTCACCAGATTGGGCACTTATGGCCTTATCCTGTACTCTAAGCATGTTAATTAACAGTTCTAAGGAAGGATTCTTCCCTACACTCAAACCTCTCTCTATGCAGAGACTCCTTGCTCCTTTCTAGCTAAAGTGATCATATGCAAGTTTGGACAGTTCAACATTTTGGCCTGTGCCAGACATTTTTAGAGAGAGTTAAAGTGATAGAAAAAGAGAAAAAAGTTTTCAGAACTTTTTGGAAAGACAGAAAAAAACTTTTTAAACTTTTAAGAACTTTTTGAAAGTTTTAGAAGTACTTTTCAGCACTTAGAAAAGAGTGAAAAGAGGAAATGCAAAACTTTTTGGCTATGTGTATATACACTGACCTTGTTTTGTATATTTTTCTCTTATGAAAAGTACAATGACAAGAGTGGTAAGTAGTCTCAAGCACTTATCCCACCACTGCACAACCAATGTAGGAGGCTGGACTGGCTTGTAGTGAGTACCAAGGGGTACTTGCACCTTGCACCAGGCCCAGTTATCCCTTATTAGTGTATAGGGTGTCTAGCAGCTTAGGCTGATAGATAATGGTAGCTTAGCAGAGCAGCTTAGGCTGAACTAGGAGACGTGTGAAGCTACTACAGTACCACTTAGTGTCCTATGCACAATATCATAAGAAAACACAATACACAGTTATACTAAAAATAAAGGTACTTTATTTTTATGACAATATGCCAAAGTATCTTAGAGTGTACCCTCAGTGAGAGGATAGGAAATATACACAAGATATATATACACAATAGCAAAAATATGCAGTATAGTCTTAGAAAACAGTGCAAACTATGTATAGTTACAATAGGATGCAATGGGGAAACATAGGGATAGGGGCAACACAAACCATATACTCCAAAAGTGGAATGCGAACACGAATGGACCCCAAACCTATGTGACCTTGTAGAGGGTCGCTGGGACTATTAGAAAATAGTGAGAGTTAGCAAAATAACCCTCCCCAAGACCCTGAAAAGTGAGTGCAAAGTGCACTAAAGTTCCCCTAAGGACAAAATAGTCGTGTTAGAGGAATAATGCAGGAAAGACACAAACCAGCAATGCAACAACTGTGGATTTCCAATCTAGGGTACCTGTGGAACAAGGGGACCAAGTCCAAAAGTCACAAGCAAGTCGGAGATGGGCAGATGCCCAGGAAATGCCAGCTGCGGGTGCAAAGAAGCTTCGACTGGACAGAAGAAGCTGAGGTTTCTGCAGGAACGAAAAGGGCAAGAGACTTCCTCTTTGGTGGACGGATCCCTCTCGCCTTGGAGAGTCGTGCAGAAGTGTTTTCCCGCCGGAAGGACGCCAACAAGCCTTGCTACACGCAAATCGTGCGTTTGGCGTTTTTGGACGCTGCTGGGGCCCAGGAGGGACCAGGAGGTCGCAAATTGGACCTGCAGAGAGAGGGGACGTCGAGCAAGACAAAGAGCCCTCACTGAAGCAGGTAGCACCCGAAGAAATGCCAGAAACAGGCACTACGAGGATGCGTGAAACGGTGCTCACCGAAGTTGCACAAAGGAGTCCCACGTCGCCGGAGACCAACTTAGAAAGTCGTGCAATGCAGGTTAGAGTGCCGTGGACCCAGGCTTGGCTGTGCACGAAGGATTTCCGCCGGAAGTGTACAGGGGCCGAAGTAGCTGCAAAGTCGCGGTTCCCAGCAATGCAGCCCAGCGAGGTGAGGCAAGGACTTACCTCCACCAAACTTGGGCTGAAGAGTCACTGGACTGTGGGGGTCACTTGGACAGCGTCGCTGGATTCGAGGGACCTCGCTCGTCGTGCTGAGAGGAGACCCAAGGGACCGGTAATGCAGCTTTTTGGTGCCTGCGGTTGCAGGGGGAAGATTCCGTCGACCCACGGGAGATTTCTTCGGAGCTTCTGGTGCAGAGAGGAGGCAGGCTACCCCCACAGCATGCACAAGCAGGAAAACAGTCGAGAAGGCGGCAGGATCAGCGTTACAGAGTTGCAGTAGTCGTCTTTGCTACTATGTTGCAGGTTTGCAGGCTTCCAGCGCGGTCAGCGGTCGATTCCTTATCAGAAGGTGAAGAGGGAGATGCAGAGGAACTCGGCTGAGCTCATGCATTCGTTATCTGAAGTTTCCCCAGAGACAGAGACCCTAAATAGCCAGAAAAGAGGGTTTGGCTACCTAGGAGAGAGGAAAGGCTACTAACACCTGAAGGAGCCTATCAGCAGGAGTCTCTGACGTCACCTGGTGGCACTGGCCACTCAGAGCAGTCCAGTGTGCCAGCAGCACCTCTGTTTCCAAGATGGCAGAGGTCTGGAGCACACTGGAGGAGCTCTGGACACCTCCCAGGGGAGGTGCAGGTCAGGGGAGTGGTCACTCCCCTTTCCTTTGTCCAGTTTCGCGCCAGAGCAGGGGCTAAGGGGTCCCTGAACCGGTGTAGACTGGCTTATGCAGAATTGGGCACCTCTGTGCCCAACAAAGCATTTCCAGAGGCTGGGGGAGGCTACTCCTCCCCTGCCTTCACACCATTTTCCAAAGGGAGAGGGTGTCACACCCTCTCTCAGAGGAAGTTCTTTGTTCTGCCATCCTGGGCCAGGCCTGGCTGGACCCCAGGAGGGCAGCTGCCTGTCTGAGGGGTTGGCAGCAGCAGCAGCTGCAGTGAAACCCCAGGAAGGGCAGTTTGGCAGTACCAGGGTCTGTGCTACAGACCACTGGGACCATGGGATTGTGCCAACTATGCCAGGATGGCATAGAGGGGGCAATTCCATGATCATAGACATGTTACATGGCCATATTCGGAGTTACCATTGTGAAGCTACATATAGGTAGTGACCTATATGTAGTGCACGCGTGTAATGGTGTCCCCGCACTCACAAAGTTCAGGGAATTGGCTCTGAACAATGTGGGGGCACCTTGGCTAGTGCCAGGGTGCCCTCACACTAAGTAACTTTGCACCCAACCTTTACCAGGTAAAGGTTAGACATATAGGTGACTTATAAGTTACTTAAGTGCAGTGTAAAATGGCTGTGAAATAACGTGGACGTTATTTCACTCAGGCTGCAGTGGCAGGCCTGTGTAAGAATTGTCAGAGCTCCCTATGGGTGGCAAAAGAAATGCTGCAGCCCATAGGGATCTCCTGGAACCCCAATACCCTGGGTACCTCAGTACCATATACTAGGGAATTAGAAGGGTGTTCCAGTAAGCCAATGTGAATTGGTAAAATTGGTCACTAGCCTGTTAGTGACAATTTAAAAGTAATGAGAGAGCATAACCACTGAGGTTCTGGTTAGCAGAGCCTCAGTGAGACAGTTAAGCACCACACAGGGAACATATACATGCATACCTATGAGCACTGGGGCCCTGTGTGACAGGGTCCCAGTGACACATATATATAGGCCACAAACCTATGAGCACTGGGGTCCTGACCAGCAGGATCCCAGTGACACATAACAAACATACTGAAAACATAGTGTTTTCACTATGAGCACTGAGGCCTGGTTATCAGGATCCCAGTGAGACAGTGAAAACAGTGACAAACACCCTGACATATACTCACAAACAGGCCAAAAGTGGGGGTAACAAGGCTAGAAAGAGGCTACTTTCTCACACAACCCCCCCCCAAACGAAGGACAATAAGGCTAACCTTGGCCAGTTGAGACTTTATTGTCTAAGTGGTGATAAGTAGAGAGTAGCTCTGCAATAGACTGGTTACTCCCTTTATCATCCACTATATGGTTACTTCCCTGTGGGGATGTAAACCACCCTGTTTGAAGTTTTTTAGCTAAGTAACAATGTGAAGATGTATTTTCAGAGTTTCTATCAGTAAGTTTTAGTTTAGAGCAGTGGGAATTGTCCACTGAACCTATTTGTAGTGATGGAAATGCCAGACAGGGATGCTGTCTCAGAAAAGCCATAGCTGGGCAAAAACTGTGTCCATATGGCTGGAAGAGAGAACAGGGATGCTGTTTCTCTTGGGTTGGAGCAGGGCAGGGATGCTGTCCTATCAGCTCCACACTAGGGCAGGGATGCTGTCCTAAGTGTTGTGAGGCAGTGCAGAGTTTCTGCACTAAAGTTTCTCTGGGAGGGTTGGAGGGATGCTCCATGTTAACTAAAATGGTGCTCTTTTCCTCACCAATGTTAGTTATCCCACAGAGAGGTACTTCCACCTCAGGGAGTACAGTTTTGCCAACTGATGATTCCCTTGGAACAGGTGCCACCCCAGGAGAGGTTTCTCCCACCACAGGAATGGTATCCTGAATGGTAGGGTGGTTAGGGGATACTGTGATACCCTTTTTACCTGTTGATGGAGAGGGATCCTGAGTTTTCAGGCCTTCTCTCCTTTGCTTTTTCATTTCAGTAGAAATGAGAGGGAACAATTCCTCAGGGATGCCCAGCATGGCTGCATGGGCATAAAACTCTACATCAGCCCAACCTGAGGCCTCTAGGTCATTACCTAAGAGACAGTCTACAGGTAAGCTAGGTGATACCACCACCTGCTTAGGGCCAGTAACTCCACCCCAACTAAACTGAATTATAGCTAAGGGAAGAAACTTAGTGGAGTTATGGACATCAATAATCTTATACTGTTGTCCAATGATGTGTTGATCAGGGTGCACTAGGTTTTCAGTCACCAAAGTGAAACTGGCACCTGTGTCCCTGTAGGCCAAGGCCTCAACACCATTTATTGAAACTGTCTGCCTGTACTTATCCATTGTAAGGGGACAAGCAGCCAGTGTGGCAAGGCCAATGCCACTAGGTGTGACAGAAACTGTCTTGGGACTGATTACATCAGTTTCCACTATGGACCCATAAGTGAACCCAACTACACCCTTTGCTTGACTGTTGCCAGCAGTCCCACCACTAGTACCACTACTGCTAGGGGCACTAGAGCTTGATGTATTAGTGGTGGTAGGCTCAGGAGGTTTACCTGGACAGGACTTATCCCCTGGCCTATGGCCTCTGTTTTTACACACAAAGCACCAAGGCTTTTTAATGTGTGCAGGTTGGGAAGAAGAGGAAGAATTTGTTTTATCCCCACCCTCTGAAGAGTGTTTAAGATTTGAAGTGGGATCTTTGGTTTTACCCTTATCCCCATGCTTATCTTGAGATTTTTCACCATCTTTCTTCTTATTGCCATCTTTGTCACCCCCTGTATGAACTTTTCTGTTCACCCTTGTTCTGACCCATTTGTCTGCCTTCTTTCCCAATTCTTGGGGAGAGGTCAGATCAGAGTCTACCAGGTACTGGTGCAACAAATCAGACACACAATTATTAAGTATATGCTCTCTCAGGATTGTGTTATACAGGCTTTCATAATCAGTAACTTTACTGCCATGTAACCACCCCTCCAAGGCTTTCACTGCCTGGTCAATGAAATCAACCCAGTCTTGTGAAGACTCCTTTTTGGTCTCTCTGAACTTTATCCTGTACTGTTCAGTGGTTAAGCCATAACCATCCAGGAGTGCATTCTTAAGAACTGTAAAATTATTGGCATCATTTTCTTTCACAGTAAGGAGCCTATCCCTACCTTTTCCACTAAATGATAGCCATAGGATAGCAGCCCACTGCTTTTGAGGGACATCCTGTACAGCACATGCCCTCTCAAGTGCAGCAAACCACTTGTTAATGTCATCCCCCTCCTTATAAGGGGGAACTATCTTGTGCAGATTCCTGGAATCATGCTCTTTTGCAGGATGACTATGGGGAATACTGCTGCTGCCACCATGGGTATCTAAACCCAACTTCTGTCTTTCCTTCTCTAATTCTAAAGACTGTCTATCCAAATCCAGCTGTTGCTTCTTGAGCTTCAGTCTGGTTTGTTCCACTCTCAATCTATTGAGCTCCCTTTCTAACAATCTGTCATCAGGGTGGGTGGGAGGGACATTTCTAGATACAGAGGTATGATGGGAATGAACAGAAGGAGACCTGTCCCTTACAGAGGGCACCCTAACAGCTTGGCTAACAGTATAATGTGAGAGCACACCATCAGTATGGTGTGATTCAACCTCTGTACCAACTATGCTAGACTGTCTAGTAATGGGCAGGCTGAGAAGTTTCTTTCCTGAATCTTTTCCTGGGGGAGTCCCTGGATCAGATTGAGAACCATTAGCTACTTTTTCACCAGATTGGGCACTTATGGCCTTATCCTGTACTCTAAGCATGTTAATTAACAGTTCTAAGGAAGGATTCTTCCCTACACTCAAACCTCTCTCTATGCAGAGACTCCTTGCTCCTTTCCAGCTAAGGTGATCATATGCAAGTTTGGACAGTTCAACATTTTGGCCTGTGCCAGACATTTTTAGAGAGAGTTAAAGTGATAGAAAAAGAGAAAAAAGTTTTCAGAACTTTTTGGAAAGACAGAAAAAAACTTTTTAAACTTTTAAGAACTTTTTGAAAGTTTTAGAAGTACTTTTCAGCACTTAGAAAAGAGTGAAAAGAGGAAATGCAAAACTTTTTGGCTATGTGTATATACACTGACCTTGTTTTGTATATTTTTCTCTTATGAAAAGTACAATGACAAGAGTGGTAAGTAGTCTCAAGCACTTATCCCACCACTGCACAACCAATGTAGGAGGCTGGACTGGCTTGTAGTGAGTACCAAGGGGTACTTGCACCTTGCACCAGGCCCAGTTATCCCTTATTAGTGTATAGGGTGTCTAGCAGCTTAGGCTGATAGATAATGGTAGCTTAGCAGAGCAGCTTAGGCTGAACTAGGAGACGTGTGAAGCTACTACAGTACCACTTAGTGTCCTATGCACAATATCATAAGAAAACACAATACACAGTTATACTAAAAATAAAGGTACTTTATTTTTATGACAATATGCCAAAGTATCTTAGAGTGTACCCTCAGTGAGAGGATAGGAAATATACACAAGATATATATACACAATAGCAAAAATATGCAGTATAGTCTTAGAAAACAGTGCAAACAATGTATAGTTACAATAGGATGCAATGGGGAAACATAGGGATAGGGGCAACACAAACCATATACTCCAAAAGTGGAATGCGAACCACGAATGGACCCCAAACCTATGTGACCTTGTAGAGGGTCGCTGGGACTATTAGAAAATAGTGAGAGTTAGCAAAATAACCCTCCCCAAGACCCTGAAAAGTGAGTGCAAAGTGCACTAAAGTTCCCCTAAGGACAAAATAGTCGTGTTAGAGGAATAATGCAGGAAAGACACAAACCAGCAATGCAACAACTGTGGATTTCCAATCTAGGGTACCTGTGGAACAAGGGGACCAAGTCCAAAAGTCACAAGCAAGTCGGAGATGGGCAGATGCCCAGGAAATGCCAGCTGCGGGTGCAAAGAAGCTTTGACTGGACAGAAGAAGCTGAGGTTTCTGCAGGAACGAAAAGGGCTAGAGACTTTTCCTTTGGTGGACGGATCCCTCTCGCCTTGGAGAGTCGTGCAGAAGTGTTTTCCCGCCGGAAGGACGCCAACACGCCTTGCTACACGCAAATCGTGCGTTTGCCGTTTTTGGACGCTGCTGGGGCCCAGGAGGGACCAGGAGGTCGCAAATTGGACCTGCAGAGAGACTGGACGTCGAGCAAGACAAAGAGCCCTCACTGAAGCAGGTAGCACCCGGAAAAGTGCCAGAAACAGGCACTACGAAGATGTGTGAAACGGTGCTCGCCGAAGTTGCACAAAGGAGTCCCACGTCGCCGGAGACCAACTTAGAAAGTCGTGCAATGCAGGTTAGAGTGCCGTGGACCCAGGCTTGGCTGTGCACGAAGGATTTCCGCCGGAAGTGCACAGGGGCCGGAGTAGCTGCAAAGTCGCGGTTCCCAGCAATGCAGCCCAGCGAGGTGAGGCAAGGACTTACCTCCACCAAACTTGGGCTGAAGAGTCACTGGACTGTGGGGGTCACTTGGACAGCGTCGCTGGATTCGAGGGACCTCGCTCGTCGTGCTGAGAGGAGACCCAAGGGACCGGTAATGCAGCTTTTTGGTGCCTGCGGTTGCAGGGGGAAGATTCCGTCGACCCACGGGAGATTTCTTCGGAGCTTCTGGTGCAGAGAGGAGGCAGGCTACCCCCACAGCATGCACAAGCAGGAAAACAGTCGAGAAGGCGGCAGGATCAGCGTTACAGAGTTGCAGTAGTCGTCTTTGCTACTATGTTGCAGGTTTGCAGGCTTCCAGCGCGGTCAGCGGTCGATTCCTTATCAGAAGGTGAAGAGGGAGATGCAGAGGAACTCGGCTGAGCTCATGCATTCGTTATCTGAAGTTTCCCCAGAGACAGAGACCCTAAATAGCCAGAAAAGAGGGTTTGGCTACCTAGGAGAGAGGAAAGGCTACTAACACCTGAAGGAGCCTATCAGCAGGAGTCTCTGACGTCACCTGGTGGCACTGGCCACTCAGAGCAGTCCAGTGTGCCAGCAGCACCTCTGTTTCCAAGATGGCAGAGGTCTGGAGCACACTGGAGGAGCTCTGGACACCTCCCAGGGGAGGTGCAGGTCAGGGGAGTGGTCACTCCCCTTTCCTTTGTCCAGTTTCGCGCCAGAGCAGGGGCTAAGGGGTCCCTGAACCGGTGTAGACTGGCTTATGCAGAATTGGGCACCTCTGTGCCCAACAAAGCATTTCCAGAGGCTGGGGGAGGCTACTCCTCCCCTGCCTTCACACCATTTTCCAAAGGGAGAGGGTGTCACACCCTCTCTCAGAGGAAGTTCTTTGTTCTGCCATCCTGGGCCAGGCCTGGCTGGACCCCAGGAGGGCAGCTGCCTGTCTGAGGGGTTGGCAGCAGCAGCAGCTGCAGTGAAACCCCAGGAAGGGCAGTTTGGCAGTACCAGGGTCTGTGCTACAGACCACTGGGATCATGGGATTGTGCCAACTATGCCAGGATGGCATAGAGGGGGCAATTCCATGATCATAGACATGTTACATGGCCATATTCGGAGTTACCATTGTGAAGCTACATATAGGTAGTGACCTATATGTAGTGCACGCGTGTAATGGTGTCCCCGCACTCACAAAGTTCAGGGAATTGGCTCTGAACAATGTGGGGGCACCTTGGCTAGTGCCAGGGTGCCCTCACACTAAGTAACTTTGCACCCAACCTTTACCAGGTAAAGGTTAGACATATAGGTGACTTATAAGTTACTTAAGTGCAGTGTAAAATGGCTGTGAAATAACGTGGACGTTATTTCACTCAGGCTGCAGTGGCAGGCCTGTGTAAGAATTGTCAGAGCTCCCTATGGGTGGCAAAAGAAATGCTGCAGCCCATAGGGATCTCCTGGAACCCCAATACCCTGGGTACCTCAGTACCATATACTAGGGAATTAGAAGGGTGTTCCAGTAAGCCAATGTGAATTGGTAAAATTGGTCACTAGCCTGTTAGTGACAATTTAAAAGTAATGAGAGAGCATAACCACTGAGGTTCTGGTTAGCAGAGCCTCAGTGAGACAGTTAGGCACCACACAGGGAACATATACATGCACACCTATGAGCACTGGGGCCCTGTGTGACAGGGTCCCAGTGACACATACATATAGGCCACAAACCTATGAGCACTGGGGTCCTGACCAGCAGGATCCCAGTGACACATAACAAACATACTGAAAACATAGTGTTTTCACTATGAGCACTGAGGCCTGGTTATCAGGATCCCAGTGAGACAGTGAAAACAGTGACAAACACCCTGACATATACTCACAAACAGGCCAAAAGTGGGGGTAACAAGGCTAGAAAGAGGCTACTTTCTCACACAACCCCCCCCAAACGAAGGACAATAAGGCTAACCTTGGCCAGTTGAGACTTTATTGTCTAAGTGGTGATAAGTAGAGAGTAGCTCTGCAATAGACTGGTTACTCCCTTTATCATCCACTATATGGTTACTTCCCTGTGGGGATGTAAACCACCCTGTTTGAAGTTTTTTAGCTAAGTAACAATGTGAAGATGTATTTTCAGAGTTTCTATCAGTAAGTTTTAGTTTAGAGCAGTGGGAATTGTCCACTGAACCTATTTGTAGTGATGGAAATGCCAGACAGGGATGCTGTCTCAGAAAAGCCACAGCTGGGCAAAAACTTTGTCCATATGGCTGGAAGAGAGAACAGGGATGCTGTTTCTCTTGGGTTGGAGCAGGGCAGGGATGCTGTCCTATCAGCTCCACACTAGGGCAGGGATGCTGTCCTAAGTGTTGTGAGGCAGTGCAGAGTTTCTGCACTAAAGTTTCTCTGGGAGGGTTGGAGGGATGCTCCATGTTAACTAAAATGGTGCTCTTTTTCTCACCAATGTTAGTTATCCCACAGAGAGGTACTTCCACCTCAGGGAGTACAGTTTTGCCAACTGATGATTCCCTTGGAACAGGTGCCACCCCAGGAGAGGTTTCTCCCACCACAGGAATGGTATCCTGAATGGTAGGGTGGTTAGGGGATACTGTGATACCCTTTTTACCTGTTGATGGAGAGGGTTCCTGAGTTTTCAGGCCTTCTCTCCTTTGCTTTTTCATTTCAGTAGAAATGAGAGGGAACAATTCCTCAGGGATGCCCAGCATGGCTGCATGGGCATAAAACTCTACATCAGCCCAACCTGAGGCTTCTAGGTCATTACCAAAGAGACAGTCTACAAGTAAGCTAGGTGATACCACCACCTGCTTAGGGCCAGTAACTCCACCCCAACTAAACTGAATTATAGCTAAGGGAAGAAACTTAGTGGAGTTATGGACATCAATAATCTTATACTGTTGTCCAATGATGTGTTGATCAGGGTGCACTAGGTTTTCAGTCACCAAAGTGAAACTGGCACCTGTGTCCCTGTAGGCCAAGGCCTCAACACCATTTATTGAAACTGTCTGCCTGTACTTATCCATTGTAAGGGGACAAGCAGCCAGTGTGGCAAGGCCAATGCCACTAGGTGTGACAGAAACTGTCTTGGGACTGATTACATCAGTTTCCACTATGGACCCATAAGTGAACCCAACTACACCCTTTGCTTGACTGTTGCCAGCAGTCCCACCACTAGTACCACTACTGCTAGGGGCACTAGAGCTTGATGTATTAGTGGTGGTAGGCTCAGGAGGTTTACCTGGACAGGACTTATCCCCTGGCCTATGGCCTCTGTTTTTACACACAAAGCACCAAGGCTTTTTAATGTGTGCAGGTTGGGAAGAAGAGGAAGAATTTGTTTTATCCCCACCCTCTGAAGAGTGTTTAAGATTTGAAGTGGGATCTTTGGTTTTACCCTTATCCCCATGCTTATCTTGAGATTTTTCACCATCTTTCTTCTTATTGCCATCTTTGTCACCCCCTGTATGAACTTTTCTGTTCACCCTTGTTCTGACCCATTTGTCTGCCTTCTTTCCCAATTCTTGGGGAGAGGTCAGATCAGAGTCTACCAGGTACTGGTGCAACAAATCAGACACACAATTATTAAGTATATGCTCTCTCAGGATTGTGTTATACAGGCTTTCATAATCAGTAACTTTACTGCCATGTAACCACCCCTCCAAGGCTTTCACTGCCTGGTCAATGAAATCAACCCAGTCTTGTGAAGACTCCTTTTTGGTCTCTCTGAACTTTATCCTGTACTGTTCAGTGGTTAAGCCATAACCATCCAGGAGTGCATTCTTAAGAACTGTAAAATTATTGGCATCATTTTCTTTCACAGTAAGGAGCCTATCCCTACCTTTTCCACTAAATGATAGCCATAGGATAGCAGCCCACTGCTTTTGAGGGACATCCTGTACAGCACAGGCCCTCTCAAGTGCAGCAAACCACTTGTTAATGTCATCCCCCTCCTTATAAGGGGGAACTATCTTGTGCAGATTCCTGGAATCATGCTCTTTTGCAGGATGACTATGGGGAATACTGCTGCTGCCACCATGGGTATCTAAACCCAACTTCTGTCTTTCCTTCTCTAATTCTAAAGACTGTCTATCCAAATCCAGCTGTTGCTTCTTGAGCTTCAGTCTGGTTTGTTCCACTCTCAATCTATTGAACTCCCTTTCTAACAATCTGTCATCAGGGTGGGTGGGAGGGACATTTCTAGATACAGAGGTATGATGGGAATGAACAGAAGGAGACCTGTCCCTTACAGAGGGCACCCTAACAGCTTGGCTAACAGTATAATGTGAGAGCACACCATCAGTATGGTGTGATTCAACCTCTGTACCAACTATGCTAGACTGTCTAGTAATGGGCAGGCTGAGAAGTTTCTTTCCTGAATCTTTTCCTGGGGGAGTCCCTGGATCAGATTGAGAACCATTAGCTACTTTTTCACCAGATTGGGCACTTATGGCCTTATCCTGTACTCTAAGCATGTTAATTAACAGTTCTAAGGAAGGATTCTTCCCTACACTCAAACCTCTCTCTATGCAGAGACTCCTTGCTCCTTTCCAGCTAAGGTGATCATATGCAAGTTTGGACAGTTCAACATTTTGGCCTGTGCCAGACATTTTTAGAGAGAGTTAAAGTGATAGAAAAAGAGAAAAATGTTTTCAGAACTTTTTGGAAAGACAGAAAAAAACTTTTTAAACTTTTAAGAACTTTTTGAAAGTTTTAGAAGTACTTTTCAGCACTTAGAAAAGAGTGAAAAGAGGAAATGCAAAACTTTTTGGCTATGTATATATACACTGACCTTGTTTTGTATATTTTTCTCTTATGAAAAGTACAATGACAAGAGTGGTAAGTAGTCTCAAGCACTTATCCCACCACTGCACAACCAATGTAGGAGGCTGGACTGGCTTGTAGTGAGTACCAAGGGGTACTTGCACCTTGCACCAGGCCCAGTTATCCCTTATTAGTGTATAGGGTGTCTAGCAGCTTAGGCTGATAGATAATGGTAGCTTAGCAGAGCAGCTTAGGCTGAACTAGGAGACGTGTGAAGCTACTACAGTACCACTTAGTGTCCTATGCACAATATCATAAGAAAACACAATACACAGTTATACTAAAAATAAAGGTACTTTATTTTTATGACAATATGCCAAAGTATCTTAGAGTGTACCCTCAGTGAGAGGATAGGAAATATACACAAGATATATATACACAATAGCAAAAATATGCAGTATAGTCTTAGAAAACAGTGCAAACAATGTATAGTTACAATAGGATGCAATGGGGAAACATAGGGATAGGGGCAACACAAACCATATACTCCAAAAGTGGAATGCGAACACGAATGGACCCCAAACCTATGTGACCTTGTAGAGGGTCGCTGGGACTATTAGAAAATAGTGAGAGTTAGCAAAATAACCCTCCCCAAGACCGTGAAAAGTGAGTGCAAAGTGCACTAAAGTTCCCCTAAGGACAAAATAGTCGTGTTACAGGAATAATGCAGGAAAGACACAAACCAGCAATGCAACAACTGTGGATTTCCAATCTAGGGTACCTGTGGAACAAGGGGACCAAGTCCAAAAGTCACAAGCAAGTCGGAGATGGGCAGATGCCCAGGAAATGCCAGCTGCGGTTGCAAAGAAGCTTCGACTGGACAGAAGAAGCTGAGGTTTCTGCAGGAACGAAAAAGGCTAGAGACTTCCCCTTTGGTGGACGGATCCCACTCGCCTTGGAGAGTCGTGCAGAAGTGTTTTCCCGCCGGAAGGACGCCAACAAGCCTTGCTACACGCAAATCGTGCATTTGGCGTTTTTGGACGCTGCTGGGGCCCAGGAGGGACCAGGAGGTCGCAAATTGGACCTGCAGAGAGAGGGGACGTCGAGCAAGACAAAGAGCTCTCACTGAAGCAGGTACCACCCGGAGAAGTGCCAGAAACAGGCACTACGATGATGCGTGAAACGGTGCCCGTCGAAGTTGCACAAAGGAGTCCCACGTCGCCGGAGACCAACTTAGAAAGTCGTGCAATGCAGGTTAGAGTGCCGTGGACCCAGGCTTGGCTGTGCATGAAGGATTTCCGCCGGAAGTGCACAGGGGCCGGAGTAGCTGCAAAGTCGCGGTTCCCAGCAATGCAGCCCAGCGAGGTGAGGCAAGGACTTACCTCCACCAAACTTGGGCTGAAGAGTCACTGGACTGTGGGGGTCACTTGGACAGCATCGCTGGATTCGAGGGACCTCGCTTGTCGTGCTGAGAGGAGACCCAAGGGACCGGTAATGCAGCTTTTTGGTGCCTGCGGTTGCAGGGGGAAGATTCCGTCGACCCACGGGAGATTTCTTCGGAGCTTCTGGTGCAGAGAGGAGGCAGGCTACCCCCACAGCATGCACAAGCAGGAAAACAGTCGAGAAGGCGGCAGAATCAGCGTTACAGAGTTGCAGTAGTCGTCTTTGCTACTATGTTGCAGGTTTGCAGGCTTCCAGCGCGGTCAGCGGTCGATTCCTTATCAGAAGGTGAAGAGGGAGATGCAGAGGAACTCGGCTGAGCTCATGCATTCGTTATCTGAAGTTTCCCCAGAGACAGAGACCCTAAATAGCCAGAAAAGAGGGTTTGGCTACCTAGGAGAGAGGAAAGGCTACTAACACCTGAAGGAGCCTATCAGCAGGAGTCTCTGATGTCACCTGGTGGCACTGGCCACTCAGAGCAGTCCAGTGTGCCAGCAGCACCTCTGTTTCCAAGATGGCAGAGGTCTGGAGCACACTGGAGGAGCTCTGGACACCTCCCAGGGGAGGTGCAGGTCAGGGGAGTGGTCACTCCCCTTTCCTTTGTCCAGTTTCGCGCCAGAGCAGGGGCTAAGGGGTCCCTGAACCGGTGACAACTGGCTTATGCAGAATTGGGCACCTCTGTGCCCAACAAAGCATTTCCAGAGGCTGGGGGAGGCTACTCCTCCCCTGCCTTCACACCATTTTCCAAAGGGAGAGGGTGTCACACCCTCTCTCAGAGGAAGTTCTTTGTTCTGCCATCCTGGGCCAGGCCTGGCTGGACCCAAGGAGGGCAGCTGCCTGTCTGAGGGGTTGGCAGCAGCAGCAGCTGCAGTGAAACCCCAGGAAGGGCAGTTTGGCAGTACCAGGGTCTGTGCTACAGACCACTGGGATCATGGGATTGTGCCAACTATGCCAGGATGGCATAGAGGGGGCAATTCCATGATCATAGACATGTTACATGGCCATATTCGGAGTTACCATTGTGAAGCTACATATAGGTAGTGACCTATATGTAGTGCACGCGTGTAATGGTGTCCCCGCACTCACAAAGTTCAGGGAATTGGCTCTGAACAATGTGGGGGCACCTTGGCTAGTGCCAGGGTGCCCTCACACTAAGTAACTTTGCACCCAACCTTTACCAGGTAAATGTTAGACATATAGGTGACTTATAAGTTACTTAAGTGCAGTGTAAAATGGCTGTGAAATAACGTGGACGTTATTTCACTCAGGCTGCAGTGGCAGGCCTGTGTAAGAATTGTCAGAGCTCCCTATGGGTGGCAAAAGAAATGCTGCAGCCCATAGGGATCTCCTGGAACCCCAATACCCTGGGTACCACAGTACCATATACTAGGGAATTAGAAGGGTGTTCCAGTAAGCCAATGTGAATTGGTAAAATTGGTCACTAGCCTGTTAGTGACAATTTAAAAGTAATGAGAGAGCATAACCACTGAGGTTCTGGTTAGCAGAGCCTCAGTGAGACAGTTAGGCACCACACAGGGAACATATACATGCACACCTATGAGCACTGGGGCCCTGTGTGACAGGGTCCCAGTGACACATACATATAGGCCACAAACCTATGAGCACTGGGGTCCTGACCAGCAGGATCCCAGTGACACATAACAAACATACTGAAAACATAGTGTTTTCACTATGAGCACTGAGGCCTGGTTATCAGGATCCCAGTGAGACAGTGAAAACAGTGACAAACACCCTGACATATACTCACAAACAGGCCAAAAGTGGGGGAAACAAGGCTAGAAAGAGGCTACTTTCTCACACTGGTGGCATGGTCCACCAAAATAAACCTATTGCCTGAAGCAGTAGGAGGGTCAAGGGGGCCAACTATGTCAACCCCTACCCTTTCAAAGGGAACCCCAACCACAGGCAGTGGAATAAGGGGTGCCTTTGGGGTGCCACCTGTTTTGCCACTGGCTTGACAGGTGACACAGGACTTACAAAATTATTTTGTGTCCTCTGACATTCTAGGCCAATGAAACAAGGGAACAAGTCTGTCCCATGTTTTCATCTGCCCCAAATGTCCAGCCAAGGGAATGTCGTAGGCTAGAGTTAGGAGGAACTCTCTGTATTGCAGGGGAGTAACCAATCTCCTGGCAGCTCCAGGTTTTGGGTCCCTTGCCTCTGTATACAAGAGGTTGTCCTCCCAGTAAACTCTGGAAGAGTCACTGACATCCCTATTTTGCTGTTTGACAGCTTGCTGTCTTAGACCCTCTAGGGTGGGACAGGTCTGCTGTGCCACACTCATCTCCTCCCTGGCAGGCCCCCCTCCACCCAAAAACTCAGCAGTGTCTGCTTCCAGCTCCTCTGGTGAAGGTTCTGCACAGGGGGAAATTCTTCTTCCTCAGAAGTAGAATCATCTGTAGAGGGATGGATAGTAGGTAGTGTTTTACCTTTACTAACCCTAGCTTTAGGGAGCACTTGGTCCATTGTTCCAGGATCCAAGTCACCCTGTCCTTTTTGCTTTTTGGCCTGAGCCCTGGTCAAAGCAAAACTATGCCCAGGAATGCCCAGCATTGCTGCGTGAGCCTCCAACTCCACTTCTGCCCAAGCTGATGTCTCTAAATCGTTCCCTAGTAGACAGTCTATAGGTAAATCTGAGGCAACCACAATTTTCTTTAGACCAGTAACCCCCCCCCCCCCCCAGCTGAGATTCACAACAGCCATGGGGTGGCTAAGAGTGTTGTGAGCATCAGTCACTTGGTACTGGTGACCAAGTTGGTGTTGTTCAGGGTGGACCAGTTTCTCTATTACCATGGTAACACTGGCACCTGTGTCCCTGTAGGCCTGAACCTCAACACCATTTATTAGGGGGAGTTGCTTGTACTTATCCATATTAAGGGGACAAGCAACCAAGGTGGCCAGATCAATGGCACCTTCAGAGACTAACACAACCTCTGTAGTCTCCCTAACAAGACCAACCCCAACTAAATTACCAAAAGTGAGCCCAGCTACTCCCTTGGTTTGGCTATTAGTAGGTTTGCTCCCACCACCACTGCTATTACTAGGGGCACTAGGTGTAGCAGTATGGGTTGTGGTAGTGGGAGGCTTGGTGCTTTTCTTTGGACAACTAGCATCAGTTGTCCAATGGCCTTTTACTTTACATAAATAGCACCATTGATTCTTTACTTGATTAGAAGAGGATGTGGGCCCACCACCCCCACCAGAGTGTTTTTGTGGGCCTGATGAAGACTCATTTTTAGATTTGTTCCCACCCTTGTCTGAAGACTTACCATCCTTCTTCTTGACATCCTTGTCACCCCCTGTATGAACTTTTCTGTTCACTCTTGTTCTGACCCATTTGTCTGCCTTCTTTCCCAACTCTTGGGAAGAGGTCAGATCTGAGTCCACTAGATATTGGTGTAACAAATCAGACACACAGTTATTAAGAATATGCTCTCTCAGGATTAAGTTATACAGGCTTTCATAGTCAGAAACTTTACTGCCATGTAACCACCTCTCCAAGGCCTTCACTGAATGGTCAACAAAGTCTTCCCAGTCTTGTGAAGACTCCTTTTTGGTTTCTCTGAACTTGATCCTGTACTGTTCAGTGGTTAAGCCATAACCATCTAGGAGTGCATTCTTTAAAACTGTAAAATTATTGCCATCACTTTCCTTCACAGTAAGGAGCCTATCCCTACCCTTTCCACTGAAAGATAGCCATAGGATAGCAGCCCACTGCCTTTGAGGGACCCCCTGTACAACACAGGCCCTCTCAAGTGCAGCAAACCACTTGTTAATGTCATCCCCCTCCTTGTAAGGGGGAACTATCTTGCGCAGATTCCTAGAATCATGCTGTTTTACAGGATTACTATCTGTAATACTGCTGCTGCCACCATGGGGTCCAAACCCCAACCTCTGCCTTTCTTTTTCTAAGTCAAATGCTTCCCTGTCTAGATCCCGCTGTTGCTTTTTAAACTTCAGCCTGGACTCTTCCACTCTCAATCTATTGAGTTCCCTTTCTAACACTCTGTCATCAGGGTGGGTGGGTCGGGCATGCTTAGACACAGAAGAATGGTGTGAATGAACAGAGGGAGACCTGTCCTTAACAGATGGCACCCTAACAACCTGTCCTAAAGGAGTGACATCCCTACTGTGATGAGAGCTCACATTAGTACCAGCCATGCTAGGTGGTCTGCTAAGGGGCAGGTAGGGAAGGTTCCCATCTAACACCTTTGCTGGGGCTACCCCAGATTCAGAGTGTGAACCATCAGCTAATCTGTCACCTGATGTGCCAGCTATGGCCTTATCATTTTCAATGAGCATATTAACCAACAATTCTCTAGAGGGATTCTTCCCTACCCCTAAACCTCTATCAATGCAGAGACTCCTTACACCTTTCCAGGTAAGGTGGTCATAAGCTTTGCTGGCCAGATCCAGAGTTTGACCTGTACCAGACATGATAGGAAAAGGTTTAAGGGACAGAAAAAGAAAGAAAAAGTTTCAGAACTTTTTAAGGAACAGAAAAAAACGTTTTAAACTTTTAAGAAACTTTTTGAATGTTTTAGAGGTACTTTTCAGCACTTAGCAATAGAGTAAGAGAAGAAAAGCAAAACTTTTTGGTTAGGTGTACATACACTGAACTTGTTTAGAATATTTTTCTCTTATGAAAAGTACAAAATGACAAAGTGGTAAGTAGTTGCAAGTACTTATCCCACCGCTGCACAACCAATGTAGGAGGCTGGCCTGGTTTGTAGTGGTACCAAGGGGTACTTACACTTTGCACCAGGTCCAGTTATCCCTTATTAGTGTAGAAGAGGTGTCTAGCAGCTTAGGCTGATAGAAAAGGTAGCTTAGCAGCTTAGGCTGAACTAGGAGGCGTGTAAAGCTCCCACTATACCACTGGTGTCATATGCACAATAGCATAAGAAAACACAATACACAGATATACTAAAAATAAAGGTACTTTATTTTTATGACAATATGCCAAAAGTATCTCAGTGAGTACCCTCAGTATGAGGATAGCAAATATACACAAGATATATGTACACAATACCAAAAATATGCAGTAATAGCAATAGAAAGCAATGCAAGCAATGTACAGTCACAATAGTTTGCAATGAGAGCACATAGGTATAGGGGCAACACAAACCGTATACTCTAGAAGTGGAATGCGAATCACGAATGGACCCCAAACCTATGTGAGCTTGTAGAGGGTCGCTGGGACTGTGAGAAAACAGTGAGGGTCAGAAAAGTAGCCCACCCCAAGACCCTGAAAAGTAGGTGTAAAGGGCACCTAAGTTCCCCAGAGAGCACAGAAGTCATGATAGGGGAATTCTGCAAGGAAGACCAACACCAGTAATGCAACAACGATGGATTTCCAAACGAAAGTACCTGTGGAACAAGGGGACCAAGTCCAAGAGTCACACTCAAGTCGGGAGTGGGCAGATGCCCAAGAAATGCCAGCTGAGGTTGCAAAGAAGCTGCCACCGGATGGTAGAAGCTGTGGATTCTGCAAGAAAGAAGAGGACTAGGAACTTCCCCTTTGGAGGACAAATGTCGCACGTCGTGAAGAAGCTTACAGACGTGTTTCCGTGCAGAAAGACCACAAACAAGCCTTGCTAGCTGCAAGAGTCGCAGTTAGGGTTTTTGGATGCTGGTGTGGCCCAGGAGGGACCAGGATGTCGCCAATTGCTTGAGGAGACAGAGGGGGCATCCAGCAAGACAAAGAGCCCACTCAAAAGCAAGCAGCACCCGCAGAAGTGCCAGAACAGGCACTACGAAGAAGAGTGAACTGGAGCTCACCCGAAGTCACAAAAGAAGGTCCCACGACGCCGGAGGACAACTCAGGAGGTCGTGCACTGCAGGTTAGAGTGTTGGGACTGTAGGAGGCTGGACTGGCTTGTAGTGAGTACCAAGGGGTACTTACACCTTGCACCAGGCCCAGGTATCCCTTATTAGTGTATAGGGTGTCTAGCAGCTTAGGCTGATAGATAACGGTAGCTTAGCAGAGCAGCTTAGGCTGAACTAGGAGACGAGTGAAGCTCCTACAGTACCACTAGTGTCACTTGCACAATATCATAAGAAAACACAATTGTAGGAAAGTACCATCTTGCCTGGCATGTTACCCCCATTTTTCACTGTATATATGTTGTTTTAGTTGTATGTGTCACTGGGACCCTGTTCTCCTGGGCCCCAGTGCTCATAAGTGTGCCTGAATTTGTTACCTGTGTAGTGACTAACTGTCTCCCTGAGTCTCTGCTAATCAGAACCTCAGTGGGTATGCTCTCTCATTTCTCTCTCATTTCTTTCAAATTGTCACTAACAGGCTAGTGACCAATTTTACCAATTTACATTGGCTTACTGGAACACCCTTATAATTCCCTGGTATATGGTACTGAGGTACCCAGGGTATTGGGGTTCCAAGAGATCCCTATGGGCTGCAGCATTTCTTTTGCCACCCATAGGGAGCTCTGACAATTCTTACACAGGCCTGCCACTGCAGCCTGAGTGAAATAACGTCCACGTTATTTCACAGCCATTTTACACTGCACTTAAGTAACTTATAAGTCACCTATATGTCTAACCTTTACCTGGTAAAGGTTAGGTGCAAAGTTACTTAGTGTGAGGGCACCCTGGCACTGGCCAAGGTGCCCTCACATTGTTCAGGGCCAATTCCCCAGACTTTGTGAGTGCGGGGACACCATTACACGCGTGCACTACATATAGGTCACTACCTATATGTAGCTTTACAATGGTAACTCCGAATATGTCCATGTAACATGTCTAAGATCATGGAATTGCCCCCTCTATGCCACCCTGGCATAGTTGGCACAATCCCATGATCCCAGTGGTCTGTAGCACAGACCCTGGTACTGCCAAACTGCCTTTCCTGGGGTTTCACTGCAGCTGCTGCTGCTGCCAACCCCTCAGACAGGTTTCTGCCCCCCTGGGGTCAAGCCAGGCTTGTCCCAGGATGGCAGAACAAAGGACTTCCTCTGAGAGAGGGTGTTACACCCTCTCCCTTTGGAAAATGGTGTGAAGGCAGGGGAGGAGTAGCCTCCCCCAGCCTCTGGAAATGCCTTCATGGGCACAGATGTAACCAATTCTGCATAAGCCAGTCTACACCGGTTCAGGGGACCCCTTAGCCCTGCACTGGCGCAAAACTGGACAAAGGAAAGGGGAGTGACCACTCCCCTGACCTGCACCTCCCCTGGGAGGTGTCCAGAGCTCCTCCAGTGTGCTCCAGACCTATGCCATCTTGGAAACAGAGGTGCTGCTGGCACACTGGACGGCCCTGAGTGGCCAGTGCCACCAGGTGACGTCAGAGACTCCTTCTGATAGGCTCCTTCAGGTGTTAGTAGCCTATCCTCTCTCCTAGGTAGCCAAACCCTCTTTTCTGGCTATTTAGGGTCTCTGTCTCTGGGGAATCTTTAGATAACGAATGCAAGAGCTCATCAGAGTTCCTCTGCATCTCTCTCTTCACCTTCTGCCAAGGAATCGACTGCTGACCGCGCTGGAAGCCTGCAAAACTGCAACAAAGTAGCTAAGACGACTACTGCAACTCTGTAACGCTGATCCTGCCGCCTTCTCGATTGTTTTCCTGGTGGTGCATATTGTGGGGGTAGTCTGCCTCCTCTCTGCACTAGAAGCTCCGAAGAAATCTCCCGTGGGTCGACGGAATCTTCCCCCTGCTACCGCAGGCACCAAAGAACTGCATCACCGGTCCCCTGGGTCTCCTCTCAGCACAACGAGCGAGGTCCCTTGAATCCAGCAACTCTGACCAAGTAACTCCCACAGTCCAGTGACTCTTCAGTCCATGTTTGGTGGAGGTAAGTCCTTTGCCTCCCCACGCCAGACTTTTGCAACTACTCCGGCTTCCGTGCACTTCCGGCGGAAATCCTTTGTGCACAGCCAAGCCTGGGTCCACGGCACTCTAACCTGCATTGCACGACTTTCTAAGTTGGTCTCCGGCGACGTGGGACTCCTTTGTGTAACTTCGGGTGAGCACCGTTTCATGCATCCTCGTAGTGCCTGTTTCTGGCACTTTTCCGGGTGCTACCTGCTGCTGAGAGGGCTCCTTGTCTTGCTCGACTTCCCCTCTCTCTCCTGACGCAATTTGCGACATCCTGGTCCCTCCTGGGCCATAGCAGCATCCAAAAACGCTAACCGCACAATTTGCAGCTAGCAAGGCTTGTTGGCGTTCTTTCGGCGGGAAAACACTTCTGCATGACTCTCCACGGCGAGCGGGATCCGTCCACCAAAGGGGAAGTCTCTAGCCCTTTTCGTTCCTGCAGAAACCTCAGCTTCTTCTGTCCAGTAGAAGCTTCTTTGCACCCACAGCTGGCATTTCCTGGGCATTTGCCCATCTCCGACTTGCTTGTGACTTTTGGACTTGGTCCCCTTGTTCCACAGGTACCCTAGATTGGAAATCCACCGTTGTTGCATTGTTGGTTTGTGTCTTTCCTGCATTATTCCTCTATCACGACTTCTTTGTCTTTTGGGGAACTTCAGTGCACTTTGCACTCACTTTTCAGGGTCTTGGTGAGGGCTATTTTTCTAACTCTCACTATTTTCTAATAGTCCCAGCGACCCTCTACAAGGTCACATAGGTTTGGGGTCCATTCGTGGTTCGCATTCCACTTTTGGAGTATATGGTTTGTGTTGCCCCTATCCCTATGTGTCCCCATTGCATCCTATTGTAACTATACATTGTTTGCACTGTTTTCTAAGACTATACTGCATATTTTTGGTATTGTGTACATATAACTTGTGTATATTTGCTATCCTCACTCTGAGGGTACACTCTGAGATACTTTGGCATATTGTCATAAAAATAAAGTACCTTTATTTTTAGTATAACTGTGTATTGTGTTTTCTCATGATATTGTGCAAGTGACACTTGTGACACTTGTGGAACTGTAGGAGCTTCACTCGTCTCCTAGTTCAGCCTAAGCTGCTCTGCTAAGCTACCATTATCTATCAGCCTATGCTGCTAGACACCCTATACACTAATAAGGGATAACTGGGCCTGGTGCAAGGTGCAAGTACCCCAAGTTCAGTGTGTGTACACATAACTACAAAGTTTTGCATTTCCTCTTTTCACTCTTTTCTAAAGTGCTGAAAAGTACTTCTAAACTTTCTAAAAAGTTCTTAAAAGTTTAAAAAGTTTTTTTTCTGTCTTTCTAAAAAGTTCTGAAAACTTTTTTCTCTTTTGCTATCACTTTAACTCTCTCTAAAAATGTCTGGCACAGGCCAAAATGTTGACCTGTCTAAGATTGCATATGATCACCTTAGCTGGAAAGGAGCAAGGAGTCTCTGCATAGAGAGAGGTTTGAGTGTAGGGAAGAATCCTTCCTTGGAATTGTTACTTAACATGCTTAGAGAACAAGATAAGGCTAAAAGTGCCCCATCTGTTGTAAAAGTAGCTAATGGTTCCCAATCTGATCCAGGGACTCCCCCAGGAAAAGGTTCAGGAAAGAAACTTATTAGCCTGCCCATTACTAGACAGTCTAGCATAGTTGGTAATGATGTAGAGTCACACCATACAGATAGTGTTGTCTCACATCATAGCAAGAGCATTCATTCTCATCACAGTAGAAATGATGTTTCTGTTAGCCAAGCTGTTAGGGTGGCTTCTTTAAGGGACAGGTCTCCTTCTGTCCATTCTCACCATACTTCTGTGTCTAGGAATGTCCCTCCCACCCACCCTGAAGACAGATTGTTAGAAAGGGAGCTCAATAGATTGAGAGTGGAACAAACCAGACTGAAGCTCAAGAAGCAACAGCTGGATTTGGAAAGACAGACCTTAGAAGTAGAGAAGGAAAGACAGAAATTGGGTTTAGAAACCCATGGTGGCAGCAGCAGTATTCCCCATAGTCATCCTGCAAAAGAGCATGATTCCAGGAATCTGCACAAGATAGTTCCCCCTTATAAGGAGGGGGATGACATTAACAAGTGGTTTGCTGCACTTGAAAGGGCCTGTGTTGTACAGGATGTCCCTCAAAGGCAGTGGGCTGCTATCCTATGGCTATCATTTAGTGGAAAAGGTAGGGATAGGCTCCTTACTGTGAAAGAAAGTGATGCCAATAATTTTACAGTTTTAAAGAATGCACTCCTGGATGGTTATGGCTTAACAACTGAACAATACAGGATAAAGTTCAGAGAGACCAAAAAGGAGTCTTCACAAGACTGGGTTGATTTCATTGACCATTCAGTGAAGGCCTTGGAGGGGTGGTTACATGGCAGTAAAGTTACTGATTTTGAAAGCCTGTATAACTTGATCCTGAGAGAGCATATTCTTAATAATTGTGTGTCTGATTTGTTGCACCAGTACTTGGTGGACTCTGATCTGACCTCTCCCCAAGAATTGGGAAAGAAGGCAGACAAATGGGTCAGAACAAGGGTGAACAGAAAAGTTCATACAGGGGGTGGCAAAGATGGCAACAAAAAGAAGGATGGTAAGTCTTCTGACAAGGGTGGGGACAAATCTAAAAATGAGTCTTCATCAGGCCCACAAAAACACTCTGGTGGGGGTGGTGGGCCCAAATCCTCTTTTAATCAAAACAAAGAAAAGAAACCATGGTGCTATTTATGTAAAGTAAAAGGCCATTGGACAACAGATCCCAGTTGTCCAAAGAAAAGCACCAAGCCTCCTACCACTACAACCCCTACTGCTACACCTAGTGTCCCTACTAATAGCAGTGGTGGTGGGAGCAAACCTACTAATAGCCAATCCAAGGGAGTAGCTGGGCTCACTATTGGTAACTTAATTGGGGTTGGTCTTGTTAGGGAGACCACAGAGGCTGTGTTAGTCTCTGAGGGGGCTATTGATTTAGCCACCTTAGTTGCTTGTCCCCTTAATATGGATAAGTACAAGCAGCTACCCCTAATAAATGGTGTTGAGGTTCAGGCCTACAGGGACACTGGTGCCAGTGTGACTATGGTCATAGAGAAACTGGTCCACCCTGAACAACACCTACTTGGTCACCAGTACCAGGTAACCGATGCTCACAACAACACAATTAGCCACCCCATGGCTGTTGTAAATATCAACTGGGGGGGGGTTACTGGTCCAAAGAAAGTTGTGGTAGCCACAGATTTACCTGTAGACTGTCTACTAGGAAATGATTTGGAGACATCAGCTTGGTCAGATGTGGAGTTGGAGGCCCATGCAGCAATGCTGGGCATCCCAGGGTATATTTTGCTTTAACCAGGGCTCAGGCCAAAAAGCAAAAAGGACAGGGAAGCTTGGATCCTGGAACAATGGACCAAGTGCACCCTAAAGCTAGGGCTAGTAGAAGCAAACCACTTCCTACTATCCCTCCCTCTACAGTGGATTCTACTTCTGATGAAGAAGAATTTCCACCCTGTGCAGAACCTACACCAGAGGAGCTGGAAGCAGACACTGCTGAGCTTTTGGGTGAAGGGGGGCCTGCCAGGGAGGAGCTGAGTGCGGCACAGCAAACCTGTCCCACATTAGAGGGTCTGAGACAGCAAGCTGTCAAACAGGCTAATGGGGATGTCAGTGACTCTCACTGAGTTTACTGGGAGAACAACCTCTTGTACACTGAGGCAAGGGATCCTAAACCTGGAGCTGCCAGGAGATTAGTGATTCCTCAGGAGTACAGAAAGTTCCTCCTAACTCTTGCCCACGACATTCCCCTAGCTGGACATTTGGGGCAGATGAAAACTTGGGACAGACTTGTTCCCCTGTTTCATTGGCCTAGAATGTCTAAGGACACAAAGGAAATTTGGAAGTCCTGTGAAACCTGTCAAGCCAGTGGCAAGACAGGTGGAACTCCAAAGGCACCCCTTATTCCACTGCCTGTGGTTGGGGTTCCCTTTGAAAGGGTAGGGGTTGACATAGTTGGCCCCCTTGACCCTCCTACTGCTTCAGGCAATAGGTTTATCTTGGTGGTAGTGGACCATGCCACAAGATATCCTGAAGCAATTCCTTTAAGGACCACTACAGCACCTGCGGTGGCAAAGGCCCTCCTGGGAATATTTTCCAGGGTGGGCTTCCCAAAGGAAATAGTATCAGACAGGGGAAGCAATTTCATGTCTGCATACTTAAAGGCCATATGGAAGGAGTGTGGTGTGACTTATAAGTTCACTACACCCTATCATCCACAAACTAATGGACTGGTGGAGAGATTTAACAAAACTCTCAAAGGCATGATTATGGGACTCCCTGAAAAACTCCGCAGGAGATGGGATATCCTTTTACCATGCCTCTTTTTTGCCTACAGGGAGGTACCCCAGAAAGGAGTGGGCTTCAGCCCCTTTGAACTCCTCTTTGGACACCCTGTGAGGGGTCCACTAACACTTGTCAAGGAGGGTTGGGAACAACCTTTAAAAGCTCCAAAGCAAGATATTGTGGATTATGTACTTGGCCTCAGATCAAGGATGGCTGAGTACATGAAAAAGGCCAGTAAAACTTTCAGGCCAGCCAAGAGCTCCAGAAGCAATGGCATGACCAGAAGGCTGTTTTGGTTCAATACCAACCAGGGCTGAAAGTGTGGGTCTTGGAGCCTGTGGCCCCAAGAGCACTCCAAGATAAATGGAGTGGACCCCACACAATTGTTGAAAAGAAGGGTGAAGTCACCTATTTAGTTGACTTAGGCACTGCAAGGAGTCCCCTTAGGGTGCTCCATGTCAACCGCCTGAAACCCTACTATGACAGGTCTGATCTCACACTGCTCATGGCAACTGATGAGGGACAGGAAGAAGACAGTGATCCTCTCCCTGATCTCTTCTCTTCCACAGAACAAGATGCTCTGGTGGAAGGTGTTGTACTAGCAGATTGTCTCACTGCTGAGCAGAAAGACAAATGCATTAATCTCCTAGGTCAGTTTTCTGAACTCTTCTCTACTGTGCCAGGTACCACTTCTTGGTGTGAGCACACTATAGATACTGGAGACAGCTTGCCTGTCAAAAGTAAAATCTATAGGCAGCCTGACCATGTCAGAGACTGCATAAAGCAAGAGGTGCAGAAAATGTTAGAACTGGGAGCGGTTGAGCACTCTGAAAGTCCATGGGCCTCTGCTGTGGTACTTGTACCAAAACCTCATTCCAAAGATGGAAAGAAGGAAATGCGGTTTTGTGTAGACTACAGAGGTCTCAACCAGGTAACCAAAACTGATGCTCACCCTATACCCAGGGCAGATGAGCTCATAGATACACTGGCATCTGTCAAGTATCTAAGCACTTTTGATTTGACTGCAGGGTATTGGCAGATCAAATTATCAGAAGATGCTAAAACTAAAACTGCATTTTCAACCATTGGAGGCCATTACCAATTCACAGTAATGCCTTTTGGATTGAAAAATGCACCTGCCACTTTTCAGAGGTTGGTGAACACAGTCCTGCAAGGGTTGGAAGCTTTCAGTGCAGCATATTTGGACGATATAGCTGTCTTTAGCTCCAGCTGGGATGATCACCTGGTCCACCTATGGAAAGTTTTGGAGGCCCTGCAAAAGGCAGGACTCACTCTCAAGGCTTCAAAGTGCCAGATAGGGCAGGGGAAGGTGGTTTATCAGGGACACCTGGTTGGTGGAGAACAGATTGCACCACTTCAGGGGAAAATCCAGACTATCATAGACTGGGTTCCCCCAACTACTCAGACTCAGGTGAGAGCCTTTTTAGGCCTCACTGGGTACTATAGGAGGTTCATTAAGAACTATGGCTCCATTGCAGCCCCTCTTAATGACCTCACATCCAAGAAAATGCCTAAGAAGGTATTATGGACAGCAAACTGTCAGAAAGCTTTTGAGGAGCTGAAGCAGGCCATGTGCTCTGCACCTGTCCTGAAAAGCCCTTGTTACTCTAAAAAATTCTATGTCCAAACTGATGCATCTGAATTAGGAGTAGGGGCAGTCCTATCACAACTTAATTCTGAGGGCCAGGATCAACCTGTTGCTTTTATTAGTAGGAGGTTCACCCCTAGAGAAAAGCGTTGGTCTGCCATTGAGAGGGAGGCCTTTGCTGTGGTCTGGGCACTGAAGAAGTTGAGGCCATACCTGTTTGGCACTCACTTCATTGTTCAGACAGACCACAAACCTCTACTTTGGCTAAAACAAATGAAAGGTGAAAATCCTAAATTGTTGAGGTAGTCCATATCCCTACAGGGATTGGACTATACAGTGGAACATAGACCTGGGAGTACCCACTCCAATGCAGATGGACTCTCCAGATATTTCCACTTAGACAATGAAGACCCATCAGGTAATGACTAGTCTTATTGTCCTTCGTTTGGGGGGGGGGTTGTGTAGGAAAGTACCATCTTGCCTGGCATGTTACCCCCATTTTTCACTGTATATATGTTGTTTTAGTTGTATGTGTCACTGGGACCCTGCCAGCCAGGGCCCCAGTGCTCATAAGTGTGCCTGACTGTGTTACCTGTGTTATGACTAACTGTCTCACTGAGGCTCTGCTATCCAGAACCTCAGTGGTTATGCTATCTCATTTCTTTCCAAATTGTCACTAACAGGCTAGTGACCAATTTTACCAATTCACATTGGCATACTGGAACACCCTTATAATTCCCTAGTATATGGTACTGAGGTACCCAGGGTATTAGGGTTCCAGGAGATCCCTATGGGCTGCAGCATTTCTTTTGCCACCCATAGGGAGCTCTGACAATTCTTACACAGGCCTGCCACTGCAGCCTGAGTGAAATAATGCACACATTATTTCACAGCCATTTTCACTTCACTTAAGTAACTTATAAGTCACCTATATGTCTAACCTTTACTTAGTAAAGGTTAGGTGCAAAGTTACTTAGTGTGTGGGCACCCTGGCACTAGCCAAGGTGCTCCCACATTGTTCAGGGCAAATTCCCCGGACTTTGTGAGTGCGGGGACACCATTACACGAGTGCACTACACATAGGTCAATACCTATGTGTAGCTTCACAATCGTAACTCCAAATATGGCCGTGTAACATGTCTAAGATCATGGAATTGCCCCCTCTATGCCATCCTGGCATTGTTGGCACAATCCCATGATCCCACAGGTCTGTAGCTCAGACCCGGGTACTGCCAAACTGCCTTTTCAGGGGTTTCACTGCAGCTGCTGCCAACCCCTCAGACAGGTTTCTGCCCTCCTTGGGTCCAGCCAGGCTTGGCCCAGGATGGCAGAACAAAGGACTTCCTCAGAGAGAGGGTGTTACACCCTCTCCCTTTGGAAAAATGTGTTAAGGCAGGGGAGGAGTAGCCTCCCCCAGCCTCTGGAAATGCTTTCATGGGCACAGATGGTGCCCATTTCTGCATAAGCCAGTCTAAACCGGTTCAGGGACCCCTCAGCCCTGCTCTGGCGCGAAACTGGACAAAGGAAAGGGGAGTGACCACTCCCCTGACCTGCACCTCCCCTGGGAGGTGTCCAGAGCTCCTCCAGTGTGCTCCAGACCTCTGCCATCTTGGAAACAGAGGTGCTGCTGGCACACTGGACTGCTCTGAGTGGCCAGGGCCAGCAGGTGACGTCAGAGACTCCTTCTGATAGGCTCCTTCAGGTGTTGCTAGCCTATCCTCTCTCCTAAGTAGCCAAACCCTCTTTTCTGGCTATTTAGGATCTCTGCTTTGGGGATTTCCTTAGATAACGAATGCAAGAGCTCATCAGAGTTCCTCTGCATCTCTCTCTTCACCTTCTGCCAAGGAATCGACTGCTGACCGCGCTGGAAGCCTGCAAAACTGCAACAAAGTAGCAAAGACGACTACTGCAACTCTGTAACGCTGATCCTGCCACCTTCTCGACTGTTTTCCTGGTGGTGCATGCTGTGGGGGTAGTCGGCCTTCTCTCTGCACTAGAAGCTCCGAAGAAATCTCCTGTGGGTCGACGGAATCTTCCCCCTGCAACCGCAGGCACCAAAGAACTGCATTACCGGTCTCCTGGGTCTCATCTCAGCACGACGAGCGAGGTCCCTTGAATCCAGCAACTCTGTCCAAGTGACTCCCACAGTCCAGTGACTCTTCAGTCCAAGTTTGGTGGAGGTAAGTCCTTGCCTCCCCACGCCAGACTGCATTGCTGGGAACCGCGACTTTTGCATCTACTCCGGCCCCTGTGCACTTCCGGCGGAAATCCTTTGTGCACAGCCAAGCCTGGGTCCACGGCACTCTAACCTGCATTGCACGACTTTCTAAGTTGGTCTCCGGCGACGTGGGACTCCTTTGTGTAACTTCGGGTGAGCACCATTTCACGCATCCTCGTAGTACCTGTTTCTGGCACTTCTCTGGGTGCTACCTGCTGCTGAGAGGACTCCTTGTCTTGCTCGACGTCCCCTCTGTCTCCTGACACAATTTGCGACATCCTGGTCCCTTCTGGGCCACAGCAGCGTCCAAAAACCCTTACGGCACGATTTGCAGCTAGCAAGGCTTGTTGGCTATCTTTTGGCGGGAAAATACTTCTGCACGACTCTCCATTGCGTGAGGGATCCGTCGTCCAAAGGGGAAGTCTCTTGCCCTTGTCGTTCCTGCAGAAATCTAAGCTTCTACTATCCAGTAGCAGCTTCTTTGCACCCACACCTGGCATTTCCTGGGCATCTGTCCATCTCCGACTTGCTTGTGACTTTTGGACTTGGTCCCCTTGTTCCACAGGTACCCTCGACTGGAAATCCATCGTTGTTGCATTGCTGGTTTGTGTCTTTCCTGCAGTATTCCCCTATCACGACTTCTGTGCTCTTTGGGGAACTTTAGTGCACTTTGCACTCACTTTTCAGGGTCTTGGGGTGGGCTATTTTTCTAACCCTCACTATTTTCTAATAGTCCCAGCGACCCTCTACAAGGTCACATAGGTTTGGGGTCCATGTATATGGTTTGTGTTGCCCCTATCCCTATGTGCCCCATTGCATCCTATTGTAACTATACATTGTTTGCACTGTTTTCTAAGACTATACTGCATATTTTTGGTATTGTGTACATATAACCTGTGTATATTTGCTATCCTCATACTGAGGGTACACTCTGAGATACTTTGGCATATTGTCATAAAAATAAAGTACCCTTATTTTTAGAATAACTGTGTATTGTGTTTTCTTATGATATTGTGCAAGTGACACTAGTGGTACTGTAGGAGCTTCACTCGTCTCCTAGTTCAGCCTAAGCTGCTCTGCTAAGCTACCATTATCTATCAGCCTATGCTGCTAGACACCCTATACACTAATAAGGGATAACTGGGGCTGGTGCAAGGTGCAAGTACCCCTTGGTACTCACTACAAGCCAGTCCAGCCTCCTACAGTGCTTTGCTGGTGTTTGTGGTGTTTGTGGATCTTGCAGAATCCCCTTATCATTTTTATTGTGTCCTTTTGGGGTATTAGGGGGTACTTTACTCCTACTTTTCAGGGTCTTGGGGTGGGGTATCTTGGACAGCCTGACTTTTGTCTTACAGTCCCAGCGACCCTCTACAAGCTCCCTTAGGTCTGGGGTCCATTCGTGATTCGCATTCTACTTTTGAAGTATATGGTTTGTGTTGCCCCTAGACCTATGTTCACCTATTGCATCCTATTGTATTTCTACACTGTTTGCATTACTTTTCTTACTTTTACTTACCTGTTTTGGGTTTGTGTACATATAACTTGTGTATATTACTTACCTTCTTACTGAGGGTACTCACTGAGATTCTTTTGGCATATTGTCATAAAAATAAAGTACCTTTATTTTTAGTAACTCTGAGTATTGTGTTTTCTTATGATATTGTGCCATATGATGTAAGTAGTATAGTAGGAGCTTTGCATGTCTCCTTTTCAGCTTAAGCTGCTTTGCCATAGCTACCTTCTATCAGCCTAAGCTGCTAGAAACAGCTCTATTCTACTAATAAGGGATAACTGGACCTGGCACAGGGTGTCAGTACCACAAGGTACCCACTATAAGCCAGGCCAGCCTCCTACATCTAGTTTTAAAAAATGCACAGGTTTGGTAGGTTTCCCTAGGTGCCTGCTGAGCTAGAAGCCAAAATCCACAGCTAGGCACTTTGCAAAAACAACTCTGTTTTCTTTTGGAAAAATGTGATGTGTCCACGTTGTGCTTTGGGGCATTTCCTGTCGCGGGTGCTAGGCCTACCCACACAAGTGAGGTACAATTTATTATCAGGAGACTTGGGGGAACACTGGGTGGAAGGAAGAACTTTCTGTCTCCAAAATGAGAGGAAAAAGTGTTTTTTGGACAAATTTTGAGGTTTGCAAAGGATTCTGGGTAACAGAACTTGGTGAGAGCCCCACAAGCCAACCCATTCTGGATTCCCCTAGGAATAGTTTTCAGAAATGTCAAGGTTTGCTAGGTTTTCTTAGGTGCTGAATGACCTAGAGGCCAAAATCCACAGCTAGGCACTTTGCAAAAAACACGTCAGATTTCAATGTAAAAATGTGATGTGTCCATGTTGCGTTTCCTGTCATAGGCACTAGGCCTATTTACACAAGTGAGGTACCATTTTTATCAGGAGACTTGGGGGAAAACAGAATAGAAGAGCAAGTTTTATTGGCCCTTGTCTTATTCAGCATTTTTTCCTTCCAAATGTAAGACTGTGTGTAAAAAAGACATCTATTTGAGAAATGGAATTCTCATTCAGAGATGTGCAATAACCACTGCTTCTCTACACCTTATCTTCTGCCCATTTTGGAAATACAAAGGATTTGTTGATACCTATTTTTCACTCTTTATATTGTAGGATCTACACAAATGACCCCTTGGTAAATTCTGAATTTTGTCTACTTTTCAGAAATTTTTAGCTTTCCGGGATCCAGCATTGATATTGTTGGAGTGTGTCTTTTAAGAGCAATATTAACATGAAAAGCTTGTAATGTATTGTGTGATGAAGCTGCATAGAGAACGTGTTAACATAAACACGTTTGAAATGTGCCCACGGGGAGTGGCTACTAATGTATACAAAAACTAATGAAAAGCTTGTTAATTTTGAATTTTATGCAATAAAGTTTGGATTTGTATTAGTATGTCATGATTAGAGTTATGGGTTAAGAGTTTTTGCATTATTAAAATAGAAGGCCTTAGCTTAGCAAAGGTCTGGGCCTAGCTGCCTGATCTCATATTAAACTGCATTTTCTAACGAGTAATGTGCTGTTTTTTCTGAAGGACACGAAGCTGTACTTTTCCAGAAGTTAGGTGTGTGTAGCCGTAGTAAATTCTTTCTCGTGAGAACCGAATTGCTCAAGGCGACGTTCTTGCTGAATGCAACAGTGTAATTCATAACAGGTGCAAGGTTAACTGTAGTAGGAGAAAACAATGGAGACACTGATTGGAGAGTAAAGTGTAACTTTTCCTACCTGACATTCCAACCGATGAAGACGTCAATAATATGGACCAATCCGCAAAATGAGAGCTGTGGTTTGTGGAAAATTCTGGCAAGTTGCTTGAAAAATTATTGGACATAGATAACGATGCACCAATTATTATCCAATGAGGAGTTAAGGGCTAATTAGATAGTTTTGATTTAACAGAGAGACCTGAGAAGAAACGGAGAGACTTTACCTTATTCACTCACTGAGACTTTCGCACTTTTCTTGCTTTGTCCTATTACTTTAACCCATCCTCTACCCATGCTTGCCTGATACTTCTCTTCCATATGAGGGAAGGTCCTATTCCTTAGCTATGCTATATTGAGACTTTGCCCCGTCATATCTCTGCTGATGGTGATTCGAGTGATGTCCTGAGGATGAAGACTGACACTGTTTGCTGATCCATTGGATTGGTAACTATCTGATGCAAAATTGCGATTGTCTGTTTGCCTTTTCATTCTAGGTACCAACTGCTATTTTGATAGAGGCCATTGTTTAGATGTTTTCCAAATTTCTGTTTTCTAAAAGGTTTTGCATGAAGCCCAACATGCTAATGCTGATTTGAGACCAGTTGAGGTATTCACTAATATCTTCTGCAAATAGACAAATGACTGAGTTCTTGCTTTGTTGAATCACGTATTACTGAGACCTTGCTAAGTTGCTTCAGATTAATGATGTGCCTAACTACTGAATGAATAATCACTATGCATTGATTAATTGTGTTCTAATTGCTAATTTAGAAGAATTTTGATGAGTTTATTGCTAATGTGATTAATAGAGAGGAAATAAATATCCTAACACTTAACAAAATTGGTGAGGTTATTCATGACTGCAAGGTTATGGTGTGTTTAGCTTATTGATTCTAACCAAATGTTATTGGTTGGTTTGTTGATTAGTTATTGAAATTATTGTTGTGTTTATTGATCCATTGATCGGTGATGCCAAGAAGACATCTCGTACTGGGAAGTCGCCGAACGTAGTCCAAAGGTTTATCAACCTAAACGTGTCTCCTTGTAAGTTTACTTATTAAGGCTCTGACCCGCTAACAGTTTCTGGTAGCAGTGGGGATGGTTTGGCCCTTTGGGGCAGTAGGAGGCTGGCCTGGCTTGTAGTGGGTACCAAGGGGTACTTACACACTGTACCAGGTCCAGTTATCCCTTATTAGTGTAGAAGAGGTGTTTCTAGCAGTTTAGGCTGATAGAAGGTAGCTATAGCAGAGCAGCTTAGGCTGAACTAAGAGACATGCAAAGCTCCCACTATACCACTGGTGTCATATGCACAATATCATAAGAAAACACAATCTACAGATATACTAAAAATAAAGGTACTTTATTTTTATGACAATATGCCAAAAGTATCTCAGTGAGTACCCTCAGTATGAGGATGCCAAATATACACAAGATATAGGTACACAATACCGAAAATATGCAGTAATAGCAAAAGGAAGTAATGCAAGAAGTGTAAAGTTACAGTAGATTGCAATTGGAGCGCATAGGTATAGGGGCAACACAAACCATATACTCCAAAAGTGGAATGCGAACCACGAATGGACCCTAAACCTATCTGAGCTTGTAAAGGGTCGCTGGGACTGTAAGAAAACAGTGAGGGTTAGAAAAATAGCCCACCCCAAGACCCTGAAAGGTAGGTGTAAAGTGCACCTACAACCCCCAGAGAGCACAGAAGTCGTGATAGGGGGATTCTGCAAGGAAAACCAACACCAGCAAAGCAACCAAAGTGGATTTCCGGAAGAGAGTACCTGTGGAACAAGGGAACCAAGTCCAAGAGTCGCAACAAAGTGGAGATTGGGCAGATGCCCAGGAAATGCCAGCTGAGGGTGCAAAGAAGCTGCCACCGGATGGTAGAAGCTGTGGATTCTGCAAGAACGAAGAGGGCTAGAAACTTCCCCTTTGGAGGATGGATGTCCCACGTCGTGAGGAAGCTTGCAGAGGTGTTCCCACGCAGAAAGACCGCAAACAAGCCTTGCTAGCTGCAAGGGTTGCAGTTAGGGTTTTTGGATGCTGCTGTGGCCCAGGAGGGACCAGGATGTCGCCACTTGGATGAGGAGACAGAGGGGGTGCTCCCAGCAAGTCAGGGAGCTCTCACAGAAGCAGGCAGCACCCCCAGAAGTGCCGGAACAGGCACTACAAAGAGGAGTGAACCAGAGCTCACCCAAAGACACAAAAGGGAGTCCCACGACGCTGGAGGACAACTCAGGAGGTTCTGCACTGCAGGTTAAAGTGTCGGGGACCCAGGCTTGGCTGTGCACGAAGGAAATCCTGGAAGAGTGCACAGGAGCCGGAGCAGCTGCAAATCACGCAGTACCCAGCAATGCACTCTAGCGTGAGGAGGCAAGAACTTACCTCCACCAAACTTGGACTGAAGAGTCACTGGACTGTGGGAGTCACTTGGACAGAGTTGCTGAGTTCCAGGGACCATGCTCGTCGTGCTGAGAGGGGACCCAGAGGACCGGTGATGCAGTCTTTTGGTGCCTGCGGTTGCAGGGGGAAGATTCCGTCGACCCACTGGAGATTTCTTCAAAGCTCCTAGTGCAGAGAGGAGGCAGGCTACCCCCAGAGCATGCACCACCAGGAAAACAGTCGAGAAGGCGGCAGGATCAGCGATATAAGGTTGCAGTAGTCGTCTTTGCTACTTTGTTGCGGTTTTGCAGGCGTCCTGAGCAGTCAGCGGTCGATCCTTTGGCAGAAGGTGAGGAGAGAGATGCAGAGGAACTCTGATGAGCACTTGCATTCATTATCTAAAGAATTCCCCAAAGCAGAGACCCTAAATAGCCAAAAAAGGAGTTTTGGCTACTTAGGAGAGAGGATAGGCTAGCAATGCCTGAAGGAGCCTATCAGAAGGAGTCTCTGACGTCACCTGCTGGCACTGGCCACTCAGAGCACTCCAGTGTGCCAGCAGCACCTCTGTTTCCAAGATGGCAGAGGTCTGGAGCACACTGGAGCAGCTCTGGGCACCTCCCCTGGGAGGTGCAGGTCAGGGGAGTGGTCACTCCCCTTTCCTTTGTCCAGTTTCGCGCCATAGCAGGGCTGGGGGATCCCTGAACCGGTGTAGACTGGCTTATGCAGAGATGGGCACCATCTGTGCCCATCAAAGCATTTCCAGAGGCTGGGGGAGGCTACTCCTCCCCAGCCTTGACACCTTTTTCCAAAGGAAGAGTGTGTAACACCCTCTTTCTGAGGAAGTTCTTTGTTCTGCCTTCCTGGGCCAAGCCTGGCTGGATCCCAGGAGGGCAGAAACCTGTCTGAGGGGTTGGCAGCAGCAGCAGCTGCAGTGAAACCCCGGGAAAGGTAGTTTGGCAGTACCCGGGTCTGAGCTAGAGACTCGGGGGATCATGGAATTGTCTCCCCAATGCCAGAATGGCATTGGGGTGACAATTCCATGATCTTAGACATGTTACATGGCCATGTTCGGAGTTACCATTGTGACGCTATACATAGGTAGTGACCTATGTATAGTGCACGCGTGAAATGGTGTCCCCGCACTCACAAAGTCCGGGGGATTTGCCCTGAACGATGTGGGGGCACTTTGGCTAGTGCCAGGGTGCCCATACACTAAGTAACTTAGCACCCAACCTTTATCAGGTAAAGGTTAGACACATAGGTGACTTATAAGTTACTTAAGTGCAGTGGTAAATGGCTGTGAAATAACGTGGACGTTATTTCACTCAGGCTGCAGTGGCAGGCCTGTGTAAGAATTGTCAGAGCTCCCTATGGGTGACAAAAGAAATGCTGCAGCCCATAGGGATCTCCTGGAACCCCAATACCCTGGGTACCTCAGTACCATATACTAGGGAATTATAAGGGTGTTCCAGTATGCCAATGTGAATTGGTGAAATTGGTCACTAGCCTGTAAGTGACAATTTGGAAAGCAGAGATAGCATAACCACTGAGGTTCTGGTTAGCAGAGCCTCAGTGAGACAGTTAGTCATCACACAGGGAACACATACAGGGCACACTTATAAGCACTGGGGCCCTGGCTGGCAGGGTCCCAGTGACACATACAACTAAAACAACATATATACAGTGAAATATGGGGGTAACATGCCAGGCAAGATGGTACTTTCCTACACAACCCCCCCCCCCCCAAACGAAGGACAATAAGACTAGGTATGACCTGATGAGTCTTCATTGTCTAAGTGGAAATATCTGGAGAGTCCATCTACATTGGAGTGGGTACTCCCAGGTATATGTTCCACTGTATAGTCCATTCCCTGTAGAGATATGGACCACCTCAACAATTTAGGGTTTTCACCTTTCATTTGTTTTAGCCAAAGTAGAGGTTTGTGGTCTGTCTGAACAATGAAGTGAGTGCCAAATAGGTATGGCCTCAACTTCTTCAGTGCCCAGACCACAGCAAAGGCCTCCCTCTCTATGGCAGACCAACGCTTTTCTCTAGGGGTCAACCTCCTGCTGATAAAAGCAACAGGTTGATCCTGGCCCTCAGAATTGAGTTGTGATAAGACTGCCCCTACCCCTAACTCACATGCATCAGTTTGAACAATTAATTTCTTGGAGTAACATGGGCTTTTTAGGACAGGTGCAGTGCACATGGCCTGTTTCAGCTCCTCAAAAGCTTTCTGACAGCTAGCTGTCCACAATACCTTTTTAGGCATTTTCTTAGAAGTGAGGTCATTAACAAGGGCTGCTATGGAGCCATAGTTCTTTATGAACCTCCTGTAATACCCAGTGAGGCCTAAGAAGGCTCTCACCTGGGTATGAGTTGTAGGGGGAACCCAATCTATGATAGTTTGGATTTTCCCCTGAAGTGGTGCAATCTGTTCTCCACCTACAAGGTGTCCCAGATAAACCACTTCCCCCTGCCCTACCTGGCACTTTGAAGCCTTGATAGTGAGGCCTGCCTTTTGCAGGGCCTCCAAAATTTTCTACAGGTGGACCAGGTGATCATCCCAGGTGGAACTAAAGACAGCTATATCATCTAGATATGCTGCACTGAAAGCCTCCAACCCTTCACTAACCTCTGAAAAGTGGCAGGTGCATTTTTCAAACCAAAGGGCATTATTGTGAATTGTTAGTGCCCTCCAATACTCGAAAATGCAAGGGTGCTTAGATACTTGGCAGATGCCAGTGTATCTATGAGCTCATCTGCCCTGGGTATATGGTGAGCATCAGTTTTAGTTACCTGGTTGAGACCTCTGTAATCTACCCAAATCCTCATCTCTCTTTTCCCATCTTTAGAGTGAGACTTTGGTACAAGCACCACAGGAGAAGCCCATGGACTTTCAGAGTGCTCAACCACTCACAGTTCAAGCATTTTCTGAACCTCTTGTTTTATGCAGTCCCTAACATGGTCAGGCTGCCTATAGATCTTACTTTTGACAGGCATGCTGTCTCCAGTATCTATAGTGTGCTCACACCAAGAAGTGGTGCCTGGCACAGTAGAGAAGAGTTCAGAAAACTGACCCAGGAGATTTATGCAGTGGTCTTTCTGTTCAGCAGTAAGACAATCTGCCAAAACTACACCTTCCACTAGAGCATCTTGTTCTGTGGAAGAGAAGAGATCAGGGAGAGGGTCACTCTCTTCTTCCTGTCCTTCATCTGTTGCCATGAGCAGGGTGAGATCAGCCCTGTCATAGTAAGGGTTTCAGGCGATTGACATGGAGTACCCTAAGGGGACTTCTGGCAGTGCCCAAGTCAACCAAGTAGGTGACTTCTCCCTTCTTTTCAACAATAATGTGGGGTCAACTGCATTTGTCTTGGAGTGCTCTGGGGCCACAGGCTCCAAGACCCACTTTTTCTGCCCTGGTTGGTACTGAATCAGAATAGCCTTCTGGTCATGCCATTGCTTTTGGAGCTCTTTGCTGGCCTGAAGTTTTTTACTGGCCTTTTTCATGTACTCAGCCATTCTGGATCTTAGGCCAAGTACATAGTCCACTATGTCTTGCTTAGGAGCTTTTAAAGGTTGTTCCCAACCCTCTTTTACAAGTGTTAGAGGACATCTTACAGGGTGCCCAAATAGGAGTTCAAAGGGGCTGAAGCCCACTCCTTTCTGAGGTACCTCCCTGTAAGCAAAAAGGAGGCAAGGTAGCAGGACATCCCATCTCCTCCTGAGTTTTTCAGGGAGTCCCATTATCATTCCTTTGAGAGTTTTATTAAACCTATCCACCAGTCCATTTGTTTGTGGAAGATAAGGTGTAGTGAATTTGTATGTTACACCACATTCCTTCCACATGGCCGTCAAGTATGCAGACATAAAGTTGCTACCCCTGTCTGATACCACCTCTTTTGGGAAACCCACCCTGGAAAAGATTCCCAGGAGGGCTTTTGCCACTGCAGGAGCTGTAGTGTTCCTTAGAGGAATTGCTTCAGGATATCTTGTGGCATGGTCCACTACCACCAAGATAAACCTATTGCCTGAAGCAGTAGGAGGGTCAAGGGGGCCAACTATGTCAACCCCTACCCTTTCAAAGGGAACCCCAACCACAGGTAGTGGAATAAGGGGAGCCTTTGGGGTGCCACCAGTCTTGCCACTGGCTTGACAGGTGACACAGGACTTACACATTTTTTTTGTGTCCTCTGACATTCAAGGCCAATGAAACAGGGGGACAAGCCTTTCCCATGTTTTAATTTGCCCTAAATGTCCAGCCAAGGGAATGTCGTGGGCTAGAGTTAGGAGGAACTCTCTGTATTGCAGGGGAATGACCAATCTCCTGGCTGCTCCAGGTTTAGGGTCCCTTGCCTCTGTATTCAAGAGGTTGTCTTCCCAGTAAACTCTATGTGAGTCACTGACATCCCCATTTTGCTGTTTCACAGCTTGCTGTCTTAGACCCTCTAATGTGGGACAGGTTTGATGTGCCACACTCAGCTCCTCCCTGGCAGGCCCCCCTCCACCCAAAAGCTCAGCAGTGTCTGCTTCCAGCTCTTCTGGTGAAGGTTCTGCACAGGGGGGAAATTCTTCTTCCTCAGAAGTTGAATCATCTGTAGAGAGAGGGATAGTAGATAGGGATTTACCTTTACTAACCCTAGCTTTAGGGAGCACTTGGTCCATTGTTCCAGGATCCAAGTCACCCTGTCCTTTTTGCTTTTTGGCCTGAGCCCTTGTCAAAGCACAAATATGCCCAGGAATGCCCAGCATTGCTGCATGAGCCTCCAACTCCGCTTCTGCCCAAGCTGATGTCTCTAAATCGTTCCCTGGTAGACAGTCTACAGGTACATCTGAGGCAACCACAACTTTCTTTGGACCAGTAACCCCCCGCCAGTTGAGATTCACAACAGCCATGGGGTGGCTAAGAGTGTTGTTATGAGCATCAGTCACTTGGTACTGGTGACCAAGTAGGTGTTGTTCAAGGTGTACCAGTTTCTCTATTACCATGGTAACACAAGCACCTGTGTCCCTGTAGACCTGAACCTCACTACCATTTATTAGGGGAAGTTGCTTGTACTTATCCATATTAAGGGGACAAGCAACCAAGGTAGCCAAGGTAGCCAAATCAATGGCACCTTCAGAGACTAGCACAGCCTCTGTGGTCTCCCTAACAAGATCAACCCCAACTAAATTACTAAAAGTGAGCCCAGCTACTCCCTTGGTTTGGCTATTAGTAGGTTTGCTCCCACCACCACTGCTATTACTAGGGGCACTAGGTGTAGCAGTAGGGGTTGTGGTAGTGGGAGGCTGGGTGCTTTTCGTTGGACAACTGGCATCAGTTGTCCAATGGCCTTTTACTTTACATAAATAGCACCATGGAGTATTTGGACCCACCACCCCCACCAGAGTGTTTTTGTGGGCCTGATGAAGACTCATTTTTAGATTTGTCCCCACCCTTGTTTGAAGACTTACCATCCTTCTTCTTGCCATCCTTGTCACCCCCCGTATTAACTTTTCTGTTCACTCTTGTTCTGACCCATTTGTCTGCCTTCTTTCCCAATTCTTGGGGAGAGGTCAGATCTGAGTCCACTAGATATTGGTGTAACAAATCAGACACACAGTTATTCAGAATATGCTCTCTCAGGATCAGATTAAACAGGCTTTCATAGTCAGAAACTTTACTGCCACGTAACCACCCCTCCAAGGCCTTCACTGAACAGTCAGCAAAGTCTACCCAGTCTTGTGAGGACTCTTTTCTGGTTTCTCTAAACTTAATCCTGTATTGTTCAGTGGTTAAGCCAAATCCATCCGAGAGTGCATTCTTCAAAACTGTAAAATTATTGGCATCACTTTCCTTCACAGTAAGGAGCCTGTCCCTACCCTTTCCACTGAAACATAGCCATAGGATAGCAGCCCACTGCCTTTGAGGGACCCCCTGTACAACACAGGCCCTCTCAAGTGCAGCAAACCATTTGTTAATGTCATCCCCCTCCTTGTAAGGGGGAACTATCTGATGCTGATTCCTAGAATCAAGCTCTTTCACAGGATTACTATCTGGAATACTGATGCTGCCACCATGGGGTCCTAACCCCAACATCTGTCTTTCTTTTTCTAAGTCTAAAGATTCCCTTTCTAGAGCCAGCTGTTGCTGTTTAAGCTTCAGCCTGGACTCTTCCACTCTCAATCTATTGAGTTCCCTTTCTAACATTCTGTCATCAGGGTGGGTGGGTTGGGCATGCTTTGACACAGAAGAATGGTGTGAATAAACAGAGGGAGAATTGTCCCTAACAGTTGGCACCCTAACAACCTGGCCTGCAGGAATGACATCCCTACTGTGATGAGAGCTCACATTAGTACCAGTTATGCTAGGTGGTCTGGTAAGGGGCAAGATGGGAAGGATACTGTAGGAAAGTACCATCTTGCCTGGCATGTTCCCCCATAATTCAATGTATATATGTTGTTTTAGTTGTATGTGTCACTGGGACCCTGCCAGCCAGGGCCCCAGTGCTCATAAGGGTGCCCTGTATGTGTTATCTGTGTTATGACTAACTGTCTCACTGAGGCTCTGCTATCCAGAACCTCAGTGGTTATACTCTCTAATTTCTTTCCAAATTGTCACTAACAGGCTAGTGACCAATTTTACCAATTTACATTGGCTTACTGGAACACCCTTATAATTCCCTAGTATATGGTACTGAGGTACCCAGGGTATTGGGGTTCCAGGAGATCCCTATGGGCTGCAGCATTTCTTTTGCCACCCATAGGGAGCTCAGGCAATTCTTACACAGGCCTGCCACTGCAGCCTGAGTGAAATAACGTCCACGTTATTTCACAGCCATTTTACACTGCACTTAAGTAACTTATAAGTCACCTATATGTCTAACCTTTACCTGGTAAAGGTTAGGTGCAAAGTTACTTAGTGTGAGGGCACCCTGGCACTAGCCAAGGTGCCCCCACATTGTTCAGGGCCAATTCCCTGAACTTTGTGAGTGCGGGGACACCATTACACGCGTGCACTACATATAGGTCAATACCTATATGTAGCTTCACAATGGTAACTCCGAATATGGCCATGTAACATGTCTAAGATCATGGAATTGCCCCCTCTATGCCATCCTGGCATTGTTGGCACAATTCCATGATCCCAGTGGTCTGTAGCACAGACCCTGGTACTGCCAAACTGCCTTTTCTGGGGTTTCACTGCAGCTGCAGCTGCTGCTGCTGCCAACCCCTCAGACAGGTTTCTGCCCCCCTGGGGTCAAGCCAGGCTTGTCCCAGGATGGCAGAACAAAGGACTTCCTCTGAGAGAGGGTGTTACACCCTCTCCCTTTGGAAAATGGTGTGAAGGCAGGGGAGGAGTAGCCTCCCCCAGCCTCTGGAAATGCTTTCTTGGGCACAGGTGTGCCCAATTCGGCATAAGCCAGTCTACACCGGTTCAGGGACCCCTTAGCCCTGCTCTGGCGCGAAACTGGACAAAGGAAAGGGGAGTGACCACTCCCCTGACCTGCACCTCCCCTGGGAGGTGTCCAGAGCTCCTCCAGTGTGCTCCAGACCTCTGCCATCTTGGAAACAGAGGTGCTGCTGGCACACTGGACTGCGCTGAGTGGCCAGTGCCACCAGGTGACGTCAGAGACTCCTTCTGATAGGCTCCTTCAGGTGTTAGTAGCCTATCCTCTCTCCTAGGTAGCCAAACCCTCTTTTCTGGCTAATTAGGGTCTCTGTCTCTGGGGAAACTTTAGATAACGAATGCAAGAGCTCATCAGAGTTCCTCTGCATCTCTCTCTTCACCTTCTGCCAAGGAATCGACTGCTGACCGCGCTGGAAGCCTGCAACACTGCAACATAGTAGCAAAGACGACTACTGCAACTCTGTAACGCTGATCCTGCCGCCTTCTCGACTGTTTTCCTGGTGGTGCATGCTGTGGGGGTAGTCTGCCTCCTCTCTGCACTAGAAGCTCCGAAGAAATCTCCCGTGGGTCGACGGAATCTTCCCCCTGCAACCGCAGGCACCAAAAAGCTGCATTACAGGTCCCTTGGGTCTCCTCTCAGCACGACGAGCGAGGTCCCTCGAATCCAGCAACTCTGTCCAAGTGACTCCCACAGTCCAGTGACTCTTCAGTCCAAGTTTGGTGGAGGTAAGTCCTTGCCTCACCTCGCTAGACTGCATTGCTGGGAACCGCGACTTTTGCAGCTACTCTGGCCCCTGTGCACTTCCGGCGGAAATCCTTTGTGCACAGCCAAGCCTGGGTCCACAGCACTCTAACCTGTATTGCACGACTTTCTAAGTTGGTCTCCGGCGACGTGGGACTCCTTTGTGTAACTTCGGGTGAGCACCATTTCACGCATCCTCGTACTGCCTGTTTCTGGCACTTCTCTGGGTGCTACCTGCTGCTGAGAGAACTCCTTGTCTTGCTCGATGTCCCTTCTACCTCCGGGTCCAATTTGCGACCTCCTGGTCAATCCTGGGCTACAGCAGCATCCAAAAACGCTAACCGCACGATTTGCAGCTAGCAAGGCTTGTTGGCGTCCTTTCGGCGGGAAAACACTTTTGCACGACTCTCCACGGCAAGACGAATCTGTCCACCAAAGGGGAAGTCTCTAGCCCTTTTTGTTCCTGTAGAAACCTCAGCTTCTTCTGTCCAGTAGAAGCTTCTTTGCACCCACAGCTGGCATTTCCTGGGCATATGCCCATCTCCGACTTGCTTGTGACTTTTGGACTTGGTCCCCTTGTTCCACAGGTACCCTAGATTGGAAATCCACAGTTGTTGCATTGTTGGTTTGTGTCTTTCCTGCATTATTCCTCTATCAGGACTTCTTTGTCTTTGGGGGAACTTTAGTGCACTTTGCACTCACTTTTCAGGGTCTTGGGGAGGGCTAATTTTCTAACTCTCACTATTTTCTAATACTCCCAGCGACCCTCTACAAGGTCACATAGGTTTGGGGTCCATTCGTGGTTCGCATTCCACTTTTGGAGTATATGGTTTGTGTTGCCCCTATCCCTATGTGTCCCCATTGCATCCTATTGTAACTATACATTGTTTGCACTGTTTTCTAAGACTATACTGCATATTTTTGGTATTGTGTACATATAACTTGGGTATATTTGCTATCCTCTCACTGAGGGTACACTCTAAGATATTTTGGCATATTGTCATAAAAATAAAGTACCTTTATTTTTAGTATAACTGTGTATTGTGTTTTCTTATGATATTGTGCAAGTGACACTTGTGGTACTGTAGTAGCTTCACACGTCTCCTAGTTCAGCCTAAGCTGCTCTGCTAAGCTACCATTATCTATCAGCCTGAGCTGCTAGACACCCTATACACTAATAAGGGATACCTGGGCCTGGTGCAAGGTGCAAGTACCCCTTGGTACTCACTACAAGCCAGCCCAGCCTCCTACACTAAGTTACTTAGTGTGTGGGCACCCTGGCACTAGCCAAGGTGCCCCCACATTGTTCAGGGCAAATTCCCTGGACTTTGTGAGTGCGGGGACACCATTACACGTGTGCACTGGACATAGGTCACTACCTATGTATATCGTCACAATGGTAACTCCGAACATGGCCATGTAACATGTCTAAGATCATGGAATTTTCACCCCAATGCCATTCTGGCATTGGGGAGACAATTCCATGATCCCCCGAATCTCTAGCACAGACCCGTGTACTGCCAAACTGCCTTTCCCAGGGTTTCACTGCAGCTGCTGCTGCTGCCAACCCCTCAGACAGGTTTCTGCCCTCCTGGGGTCCAGCCAGGCTAGGCCAAGGAAGGCAGAACAAAGGACTTCCTCAGAGAGAGGGTGTTACACCCTCTCCCTTTGGAAAAAGGCGTCAGGGCTGGGGAGGAGTAGCCTCCCCGAGCCTCTGGAAATGCTTTGATGGGTAAAGATGGTGCCCATCTCTACATAAGCCAGTCTTTACCGGTTCAGGGATCCCCCAGCCCTGCTCTGGCGCGAAACTGGACAAAGGAAAGGGGAGTGACCACTCCTCCAGTGTGCTCCAGACCTCTGCCATCTTGGAAACAGAGGTGCTGCTGGCACACTGGACTGCTCTGAGTGGCCAGTGCCAGCAGGTGACGTCAGAGACTCCTTCTGATAGGCTCTTACCTGTGTTTCTAGCCTATCCTCCTTCCTAGGTAGTCAAACCTCCTTTTCTGGCTATTTAGGGTCTCTGCTTTGGGGAATTCTTTAGATAACGAATGCAAGAGCTCATCAAAGTTCCTCTGCATCTCTCTCTTTACCTTCTGCCAAGGAATCGACCGCTGACTGCTCAGGAAGCCTGCAAAACCGCAACAAAGTAGCAAAGACGACTACTGCAACCTTGTATTGCTGATCCTGCCGCCTTCTCGACTGTTTTCCTGGTGGTGCATGCTGTGGGGGTAGTCTGCCTCCTCTCTGCACTAGAAGCTCCGAAGAAATCTCCCGTGGGATGACGGAATCCTCTGCAACCGCAGGCACCAAAAGAACTGCATCACCGGTCCACTGGGTCCCCTCTCAGCACGACGAGCGTGGTCCCTGGAGCTCAGCAACCCTGTCCAAGTGACTACCACAGTCCAGTGACTCTTCAGTCCAAGTTTGGTGGAGGTAAGTCCTTGCCTCCCCACGCTAGACTGCATTGCTGGGTACTGCGTGATTTGCAGCTGCTCCGGCTGCTGTGCACTCTTCCAGGATTTCCTTTGTGCACAGCCAAGCCTGGGTCCCCGGCACTCTAACCTGCAGTGCACAACCTCCTGAGTTGTCCTCCGGCATTGTGGGATCTCCTTTTGTGACTTCGGTGAGCTCTGGTTCGCTCTTCTTTGTAGTACCTGTTCCGGCACTTCTGCGGGTGCTGCCTGCTTCTGTGAGGGCTCGCTATCTTGCTGGGCGCCCCCTCTGTCTCCTCACGCAATTGGCGACATCCTGGTCCCTCCTGGGCCACAGCAGCATCCAAAAACCCTAACCGCGCCCCTTGCAGCTAGCAAGGCTTGTTTGCAGTCTCTCTGCAAGCTTCTTCACGACGTGGGACATCCATCCTCCAAAGGGGAAGTTTCTAGCCCTCTTCGTTCTTGCAGAATCCACAGCTTCTACCATCCGGTGGCAGCTTCTTTGCATCCTCAGCTGGCATTTCCTGGGCATCTGCCCAATCTCAACTTTGTAGCGACTCTTGGACTTGGTCCTCTTGTTCCACAGGTACTCTCGTCCGGAAATCCACCTTTGTTGCATTGCTGGTGTTGGTCTTCCTTGCAGAATTCCCCTATCACGACTTCTGTGCTCTCTGGGGAACATAGGTGCACTTTGCACCTACTTTTCAGGGTCTTGGGGTGGGCTATTTTTCTAACCCTCACTGTTTTCTTACAGTCCCAGCGACCCTCTACAAGCTCACATAGGTTTGGGGTCCATTCGTGGTTCGCATTCCACTTTTGGAGTATATGGTTTGTGTTGCCCCTATACATATGTGCTCTCACTGCAATCTATTGTGACTGTACATTGCTTGCATTACTTCCTTTGGCTATTACTGCATATTTTTCGTATTGTGTACATATATCTTGTGTATATTTGCTATCCTCATACTGAGGGTACTCACTGAGATACTTTTGGCATATTGTCATAAAAATAAAGTACCTTTATTTTTAGTATATCTGTATATTGTGTTTTCTTATGATATTGTGCATATGACACCAGTGGTACAGTAGGAGTTTTGCATGTCTCCTAGTTCAGCCTAAGCTGCTCTCCATAGTTACCTTCTATCAGCCTAAGCTGCTAGAAACACCTCTTCTACACTAATAAGGGATAACTGGTCCTGGTACAGAGTGTAAGTACCCCTTGGTACCCACTACAAGCCAGGCAAGCCTCCTACAGGGAGTGGCCACCAATGTATATGATGATTAATGAAATTGACTAATAATGAAGAATTAATGTATTAACGTATGATTTTACACCAGTATTATGAGTTATATGTGTTAAAGGTTTGCTAATTAATCACTAGGCCGCAGTTAGCATGTGTCGAGGCCTAGCTGCCCGGTTTCCTATTAAGGGGGTCATTCTGACCTCGGCGGTAAAAGGCGCTTACCGCCGGTCAGAAGACCACCATAACACCGCCGCGGCCGCGGTAAACCGCCACGGTCATTCTGACCCGCAACTGGCAAACCGCCAAAAACCCGACATCCACAGAAGTCCGCCACACCAAAGGTCAGCGAAAAACTGGCGATGACCAAACCTCCACCGTCATGCCAACAGAAATACGCCCATGCCATTCCGACCCACGAATCCACGCGGCGGTCTTTCAACTGCGGTATTCCATTGGCGGTACACACCGCCGCGCTCAAAATACATACACCCTTACAAAACACAACCACATTGGACAATTTGAAATACACACACCTGATACACATACAAACAACACACACCCAATACAATATAAAACACACACCCACATCACCCACAAACCCTTACGACCACAATAGCGACTGAAGGACAGAGAGAGACAGCACTGCTTAGAGTAGACCATCACACAGAGGCAAATCACAACATCACCCACACAATTACCACGCACAAAACACCATACACCACCATACACATCACACTCTACAACACATACAACATCCCTCACCTCATCCACACCACCCCATGGCACCCCAAAGACACCCCAGGTTCTCTGACGCAGAACTCAGGGTCATGGTGGAGGAAATAGTTCGTGTAGAGCCCCAGCTCTTCGGGGCACAGGTGCAGCACACCAGCATTGCCAGGAAGATGGAGCTATGGCAAAGGATAGTCGACAGGGTCAACGCTGTGGGACAGCATCCACGCAATCGGGATGACATAAGGAAGTGCTGGAACGACCTACGGGGGAAGGTGCGTTCCATGGTATCAAGGCACAACATCGCGGTGCAGAAGACTGGCGGCGGACCCCCACCTACTCCCCCAGAATTTACAGCATGGGAGGAGGAAGTCTTGCACATCCTGCATCCTGACGGCCTCGCAGGAGTAGCTGGAGGAATGGACTCTGGTAAGTCAAATCTTAACTACTTCTTCCCACCCCCACCCCGCCCGCATGGCAGCACATACCCCCACCCTCACCCCCACCCCCATCACACCAACTCCTTGCAAATGGCTCACCATCACAACCCACCCATCCCAACACCAAGCCCTTCATGCGACCACAAAGCATGGACACCCATCACCAAAGCATGCCCACTTCACACACACATCACCCCCACAAGCCACCCTCACAAAAGCCCCCACAAGGGAATGCCTGCACTTGGGTACACGGCCACCCACCCATTACACGAAATGTCACACACAGAAGCAATAACCATACCCTTATAACCCTGCAGGACCCGAACACCACCACACCGCCACGGAGGGTCCAGAGATGTCCATCCCACCCCCAGAAGAGGCCCACAGTGATGACAGCAGCTCTGTCTCCCTGGACCCAGATGACCAGCCCGGCCCATCGGGGACCTCGGGACAGTCGGTTCCCCTCACACAGCCACAGGCCACAGCAGACCCAACCCCCTCTGGGAACACCAGCACAGCTCCCACCCAGCGGGCCCATGCCTCTGTCTCCAGGACACGTCAATCAGCAGTGTGTCCGCCACTACAGGGCACCCAGGTTGACCCACCACCCCAACAACAACAGGGACCTGGGGGCAGTGGTAGTGGGCACACCGTCCAGGGGACAGAGGCCCAGGAACACAGGGGAACTGGGAGGGCTGCTGTGCGACAGGGAGGTGACAGGCCCAGGGAACCCACTCTCCAAGAGGCCCTCTCCTCCATCATGGGAGCATACCACCACTCCCAGGAGATAATGGCTACGGTACTGGCCAGGTTCCAGGAGATCCAAGCACTGCAGGAGGAACGGTACATGGGGTTCAGAGAGGAACTGAGGAACATTGGTTCCGCAATGGGGACCATCGTCGTGGCCCTTAACCAGATAGTCACCACATTGCGGGACCATGTGGCACCCCAAAGGGCCCCTGTCACTAACCCAGACCAGGAACAGCCTACCACCTCCGCCGGCGCTAGTGGACAGGAGGCCCCCACACAACGACAGGCCACCAGAACCCCACCTCCTGCAGAAGAAGAACCACCCCGCAAGCGGAACCTGAAATCTCACAAGAAGACAGAGTAGGATGCCAAGACCCCCGCCAGCATAAGATACCCCGTGATGTCATCCCAATGTGCCACATTGCCACCCTGTCCAACCTTTAACTGCCCCTGCTCCATCCTTCCACAGGCATATGGACAATGCACCTGTGAGACTGAGAACTGGACTCTGCCATGGACATTACTCCACCCCCACCCATCACCGTTTTACAATCATGTACCTAAATGTAGCACTGTAATAAAATCACTTATTGCACTTAAAAAATCAGGGGTCTGCTTGTATTCTTAACAAATGTATTACACATAACGGTGCAAAAATGTTCAGTTACATTGTGATGACAACATACCACTGTCATACAGCTTTAGTCCATGGGCAAACAAAGCAGAAGCCACGCAGTGGGTCGTACAGCTCTGAAAAGGGAAGGGAAAGTCACAAATCAGTTAACAGGAACTGGGGGGAAACACAGACAGTAGAGAGGCAGGAGGCCTTAAGTAAATGTAAAATGGCGTGGTTGATTCTTACCTGTGTGTTACTGAAAATACTGTTGTATCACCGTATCCCTGTTGTCCGTGTCGTCCCCGTCGTCTTCCTCCTCTTCACTCTCCACAGGCTCCACAGCTGCTACAACACCACCATCTGGACCATCCTCCTGCAGAAAAGGCACCTGGCGTCGCAAAGCCAGATTGTGAAGCATACAGCAGGCCACGATGATATGGCACACCTTCTTTGGTGAGTACATTAGGGATCCACCTGTCATATGCAGGCACCTAAACCTGGCCTTCAGGAGCCCGAAGGTCCTTTCTATGATCCTCCTAGTTCGCCCATGGGCCTCATTGTACCGTTCCTCTGCCCTGGTCCGGGGATTCCTCACTGGGGTCAGTAGCCAGGACAGGTTGGGGTAGCCAGAGTCACCAATTAGCCACACACGGTGTCTCTGTAGCTGTTCCATCACATAAGGGATGCTGCTATTTCGCATTATGTACGTGTCATGCACAGACCCAGGGAACTTGGCATTTACATGGGAGATGTACTGGTCAGCCAAACAGACCACCTGGACATTCATCGAATGATAACTTTTTCTGTTTCTGTACACCTGCTCACTGTCTTTGGGGGGAACCAAAGCCACATGGGTCCCATCAATGGCACCAATGATGTTGGGAATATGTCCAAGGGCATAGAAATCACCCTTCACTGTGGCTATCTCTAGGCCAGGGTGCATTCTGTAGGCTAGGCCCCTCCGTAAGGCATGGCCCTGTGCCCCCGCCCCCCACCTCTGTAGGGTGCTATGTACAGCTATCTATGGTCCGGCCTCACCTATGTGTGCATTTGTCGTCCATAGACCTGTAGGCCAAGTCACAATAACTGAGTAGTGTACCCCGATTGCGCGGCGTAGTGCTGGGGGCTTCTGTGTCTGTCCTCTCCGACAACGGTGTTGCCAATGCATGCACTCAACCTGTCTTTATTTCTCCCCCCCCCCCATTTTCTTTGTCTTCCTGTTCATGTGTGCATTAGCATCATCAGGCGGAGGAGAAGTGGCATCGGCGCACGAGGGAGCTGCATCTCACATGGCCCCGGAGGGCCATGCAACTGACTCCGAGTACACCAGTGAGACGGAGGGCGAGGGGGGCTCCACAACGGGGACCCGTGGAGACGTCAGCGACACAGACACGTCCTCGGAAGGGAGCTCCCTTGCGGTGGCGGCAACATCCGTGCCCACCGCCACAACAGGTACAGCCGCCACCCAGCGCACCAGCTCCGCCCTCCCAGCAGCCCCTCCGCGTTCGGCCCGTGCCCGCTTGGCCAGGAAGCCGGCCATCTCCTTCGCCCCAGGCACCTCAGGCCCTGCCCCAGTTACCCCTGCTGCCCTCAGTGAGGAGGTCATTGACCTCCTCCAGACGATCATTGTTGGGCAGTCTACCCTTTTGAATGCCATCCAGGGGGTAGAAAGGGAGGTGCATCGGAGCAATGCATACCTGGAGGGCTTTCATTCGGGCCAGGCTACCCATCGGCGATCGTTCAACACTCTGGCCTAAGCACTGACGGCAGACATTGTCCCTGTCTCATGCCTCCCTATTCAAACTACCTCCACCCAGTCCCAGTCTCCTGTACCTCTGCCTATCCCATCCACACCATCAGACCAGCCTGCACACACCTCAACACCCAAGGGCAGCTCATCCAGACATAAGCACCACAGATCACACAAGCATTCACCCAAGCAACATCCAGATGCACACATGCCAACAGTCACTACCTCCTCTGTGTCCCCCACCTCCTCGTCTCCCTCCTCCCTCCCTGTGACGTCTCCACTCACACCTGCATGCACACCCCCATCAGCCAGTACTTCCATCACCAGCACACCCTCCAGACCAGTCCGCACACGTGCAGTCACCACACCCACTGCCATTTACACGTCCCCTGTGTCCTCTCCCACTGTGTCTGTCACCCCCTCTTCCAAACCACACAAACGCAGGCAGCCACCCACCCAACAGCCATCCACCTCACGACAGCCTCCGTCACAAGCACCTGCACCCAAAGACAGACACTTGACTCTCCTACAACCACATCCTCTTCCTCCACTCCCATACCCACTGCACCTACCCTTCCCATTGCTCCTAAAAAACTTTTCCTCTCCAAACTTAACCTCTATGCATCACCTGACCCACCCCCTCCATCTGGTAAGAGTCCAAACAGCACCTCAGCCACCACAAGCCCTGCACCTACTAGGACCATAGTTCAGGGCTATTGGAGTCCACCAGCTCCTAGGGCAGGAACATCAGCCAGCAGCAAGGGGACAGCCAGCCCACCCCCTGGGAAGAGGACCAAAAAAGCCAAGGGCCGGCGCGACAAGCCTGAGACGGCTGCCACCAAGGACAGTAGCCTTGCCCCGTCACCTGGCACATCAACAAAGGGAGGCAAGGGCCCCAGAGATTCAGCAAAGGAGGCCAAGAGCAGCAGGGCGGACAAGTCCGGCAGCAGGCGAGCTGCCCAGGAGGGCCCCACCAGCCCCATTCCGGGTGTGACAGAGGACACCCACGGGCCCAGGACTCCATCACAGGAGGGCCCCGCATCCGAAAGGTCGGATGGCGACTGAGCGGGAAGTATTGGCCAGGTCTGGTTCCCTAGAAACACAAGACAAGCACCGCTGAACAGGGCCCCACCGTGAGAAGCAAGGCTGAACAGGGCCCCGCTGTGAGAAGCACCGCTGAACAGGGGCCGCCAAGACAAGCACCGCTGAACAGGGGCCGCTGTGAGAAGCACAGCTGAACAGGGCCCCGGCGTGAGAAGCACCGCTGAACAGGGCCCGCCGTGAGAAGCACCGCTGAACAGGGGCCGCTGTGACAAGCACCGCTGAACAGGGGCCGCCAAGACAAGCACCGCTGAACAGGGCCCCGCCGTGAGAAGCACCGCTGAACAGGGGCCGCCAAGACAAGCACCGCTGAACAGGGCCCCACCATGAGAAGCACCGCTGAACAGGGCCCCGCCGTGAGAAGCACCGCTGAACAGGGGCCGCCAAGACAAGCACCGCTGAACAGGGCCCCGCCGTGAGAAGCACCACTCCGCTGGGCCCTTCATCTCAAGCACCGCTCCGCTTGGCCCTTCCTCTCAAGCACCGCTCCGCTGGGCCCTTCATCTCAAGCACCGCTCCGCTGGGCCCTTCCTGTCAAGCACCGCTCCGCTGGGCCCTTCCTCTCAAGCACCGCTCCGCTGGGCCCTTCCTCTCAAGCACCGCTCCGCTGGGCACCGCCGTCTCTGAACTGCTCTGCTGGGCCCTTCATCTCAAGCACCGCTCCGCTGGACCCTTCCTGTCAAGCACCGCTCCGCTGGGCCCTTCATCTCAAGCACCGCTCCGCTGGGCCCTTCCTGTCAAGCACCGCTCCGCTGGGCCCTTCATCTCAAGCACCGCTTGTAGGAGGCTGGACTGGCTTGTAGTGAGTACCAAGGGGTACTTGCACCTTGTACCAGGCCCAGTTATCCCTTATTAGTGTATAGGGTGTCTAGCAGCTTAGGCTGATAGATAATGGTAGCTTAGCAGAGCAGCTTAGGCTGAACTAGGAGACGTGGGAAGCTACTACAGTACCACTAGTGTCACTTGCACAATATCATAAGAAAACACAATACACAGTTATACTAAAAATAAAGGTACTTTATTTTTATGACAATATGCCAAAGTATCTTAGAGTGTACCCTCAGTGAGAGGATAGGAGATATACACAAGATATATATACACAATAGCAAAAATATGCAGTATAGTCTTAGAAAACAGTGCAAACAATGTATAGTTACAATAGGATGCAATGGGGAAACATAGAGATAGGGGCAACACAAACCATATACTCCAAAAGTGGAATGCGAACCACGAATGGACCCCAAACCTATGTGACCTTGTAGAGGGTCGCTGGGACTATTAGAAAATAGTGAGAGTTAGAAAAATAACCCTCCCCAAGACCCTGAAAAGTGAGTGCAAAGTGCACTAAAGTTCCCCTAAGGACAAAGTAGTCGTGTTAGAGGAATAATGCAGGAAAGACACAAACCAGCAATGCAACAACTGTGGATTTCCAATCTAGGGTACCTGTGGAACAAGGGGACCAAGTCCAAAAGTCACAAGCAAGTCGGAGATGGGCAGATGCCCAGGAAATGCCAGCTGCGGGTGCAAAGAAGCTTCAACTGGACAGAAGAAGCTGAGGTTTCTGCAGGAACAAAAAGGGCTAGAGACTTTCCCTTTGGTGGACGGATCCCGCTCACCTTGGAGAGTCGTGTAGATGTGTTTTCCTGCCGAAAGGACGCCAACAAGCCTTGCTAGGCGCAAATCGTGCGTTTGGTGTTTTTGGACGCTGCTGGGGTGCAGGAGGGACCAGGAGGTCGCAAATTGGACCTGAAGAGAGAAGGGACGTCGAGCAAGAAAAAGAGCCCTCACTGAAGCAGGTAGCACCCGGATAAGTGCCAGAAACAGGCACTACGAGGATGCGTGAAACGGTGCTCGCCGAAGTTGCACAAAGGAGTCCCACGTCGCCGGAGACCAACTTAGAAAGTCGTGCAAGGCAGGTTAGAGTGCCGTGGACCCAGGCTTGGCTGTGCACAAAGGATTTCCGCCGGAAGTGCCCAGGGGCCGGAGTAGCTGCAAAGTCGCGGTTCCCAGCAATGCAGCCCAGCGAGGTGAGGCAAGGACTTACCTCCACCAAACTTGGACTGAAGAGTCACTGGACTGTGGGGGTCACTTGGACAGAGTCGCTGGATTCGAGGGACCTCGCTCGTCGTGCTGAGAGGAGACCCAAGGGACCGGTAATGCAGCTTTTTGGTGCCTGCGGTTGCAGGGGGAAGATTCCGTCGACCCACGGGAGATTTCTTCGGAGCTTCTAGTGCAGAGAGGAGGCAGGCTACTCCCACAGCATGCACAAGCAGGAAAACAGTCGAGAAGGCGGCAGGATCAGCGTTACAGAGTTGCAGTAGTCGTCTTTGCTACTATGTTGCAGGTTTGCAGGCTTCCAGCGCCGTCAGCAGTCGATTCCTTATCAGAAGGTGAAGAGAGAGATGCAGAGGAACTCGGCTGAGCTCATGCATTCGTTATCTGAAGTTTCCTCAGAGACAGAGACCCTAAATAGCCAGAAAAGAGGGTTTGGCTACCTAGGAGAGAGGATAGGCTAGCAACACCTGAAGGAGCCTATCACAAGGAGTCTCTGACGTCACCTGGTGGCACTGGCCACTCAGAGCAGTCCAGTGTGCCAGCAGCACCTCTGTTTCCAAGATGGCAGAGGTCTGGAGCACACTGGAGGAGCTCTGGACACCTCCCAGGGGAGGTGCAGGTCAGGGGAGTGGTCACTCCCCTTTCCTTTGTCCAGTTTCGCGCCAGAGCAGGGGCTAAGGGGTCCCTGAACCGGTGTAGACTGGCTTATGCAGAATTGGGCACCTCTGTGCCCAACAAAGCATTTCCAGAGGCTGGGGGAGGCTACTCCTCCCCTGCCTTCACACCATTTTCCAAAGGGAGAGGGTGTCACACCCTCTCTCAGAGGAAGTTCTTTGTTCTGCCATCCTGGGCCAGGCCTGGCTGGACCCCAGGAGGGCAGCTGCCTGTCTGAGGGGTTGGCAGCAGCAGCAGCTGCAGTGAAACCCCAGGAAGGGCAGTTTGGCAGTACCAGGGTCTGTGCCACAGACCACTGGGATCATGGGATTGTGCCAACTATGCCAGGATGGCATAGAGGGGGCAATTCCATGATCATAGACATGTTACATGGCCATATTCGGAGTTACCATTGTGAAGCTACATATAGGTAGTGACCTATATGTAGTGCACGCGTGTAATGGTGTCCCCGCACTCACAAAGTTCAGGGAATTGGCTCTGAACAATGTGGGGGCACCTTGGCTAGTGCCAGGGTGCCCTCACACTAAGTAACTTTGCACCTAACCTTTACCAGGTAAAGGTTAGACATATAGGTGACTTATAAGTTACTTAAGTGCAGTGTAAAATGGCTGTGAAATAACGTGGACGTTATTTCACTCAGGCTGCAGTGGCAGGCCTGTGTAAGAATTGTCAGAGCTCCCTATGGGTGGCAAAAGAAATGCTGCAGCCCATAGGGATCTCCTGGAACCCCAATACCCTGGGTACCTCAGTACCATATACTAGGGAATTATAAGGGTGTTCCAGTTAGCCAATGTAAATTGGTAAAAATGGTCACTAGCCTGTTAGTGACAATTTGGAAAGAAATGAGAGAGCATAACCACTGAGGTTCTGATTAGCAGAGCCTCAGTGAGACAGTTAGTCACTACACAGGTAACACATTCAGGCACACTTATGAGCACTGGGGCCCTGGGTTACCAGGGTCCCAGTGACACATACAACTAAAACAACATATATACAGTGAAAAATGGGGGTAACATGCCAGGCAAGATGGTACTTTCCTACACAACCCCCCCCAAACGAAGGACAATAAGACTAGCCATGACCTGATGAGTCTTCATTGTCTAAGTGGAAATATCTGGAGAGTCCATCTGCATTGGAGTGGCTACTCCCAGGTCTATGTTCCACTGTATAGTCCATTCCCTGTAGGGATATGGACCACCTCAACAATTTAGGATTTTCACCTTTCATTTGTTTTAGCCAAAGTAGAGGTTTGTGGTCTGTCTGAACAATGAAGTGAGTGCCAAACAGGTATGGCCTCAACTTCTTCAGAGCCCAGACCACAGCAAAGGCCTCCCTCTCAATGGCAGACCAACGCTTTTCTCTAGGGGTCAACCTTCTACTAATAAAAGCAACAGGTTGATCCTGGCCCTCAGAATTAAGTTGTGATAGGACTGCCCCTACTCCTAATTCAGATGCATCAGTTTGGACATAGAATTTTTTAGAGTAACAAGGGCTTTTCAGGACAGGTGCAGAGCACATGGCCTGCTTTAGCTCCTCAAAAGCTTTCTGACAGCTTGCTGTCCATAATACCTTTTTAGGCATTTTCTTGGATGTGAGGTCGTTAAGAGGGGCTGCAATGGAGCCATAGTTCTTAATGAACCTCCTGTAGTACCCAGTGAGGCCTAGGAAGGCTCTCACCTGAGTCTGAGTGGTAGGGGGAACCCAATCAATAATTGTTTGGATTTTCCCCTGAAGTGGTGCAATCTGTTCCCCACCAACAAGGTGTCCCAGATAAACCACCTTACCCTGCCCTATCTGGCACTATGAAGCCTTGATAGTGAGGCCTGCCTTTTGCAGGGCCTCCAAAACTTTCCATAGGTGGACCAGGTGATCATCCCAGCTGGAGCTAAAGACAGCTATATCGTCCAAATATGCTGCACTGAAAGCTTCCAGCCCTTGCAGGACTGTGTTCACCAACCTCTGAAAAGTGGCAGGTGCATTTTTCAAACCAAAAGGCATTACAGTAAACTGGTAATGTCCTCCAATGGTAGAAAATGCCGTCTTAGGTTTAGCATCTTCTGACAATTTGATCTGCCAATACCCTGCAGTCAAATCAAAAGTGCTTAGATACTTGGCAGATGCCAGTGTATCTATGAGCTCATCTGCCCTGGGTATAGGGTGAGCATCAGTTTTGGTTACCAAGTTGAGACCTCTATAATCTACACAAAACCGCATTTCCTTCTTTCCATCTTTAGAATTGGGTTTTGGTACCAGTACCACAGGAGAAGCCCATGGACTGTCAGAGTGCTCAACCACTCCTAGTTCCAACATTTTCTGAACTTCTTGCTTTATGCAGTCCCTGACATGGTCAGGCTGCCTATAGATCTTACTTTTGACAGGTAAACTGTCTCCAGTATCTATAGTGTGCTCACACCAAGAAGTGGTGCCTGGCACAGTAGAGAAGAGTTCTGAAAATTGTCCTAGGAGATTTATGCAATTGTCTTTCTGCTCAGCAGTAAGACAATCAGCCAAAACTACACCTTCCACAAGAGCATCTTGATCTGTGGAAGAGAAGAGATCAGGTAGAGGATCACTGTCTTCTTCCTGTCCCTCATCTGTTGCCATGAGCAGGGTGAGATCAGCCCTGTCATAGTAGGGTTTCAGGCTGTTGACATGGAGCACCCTAAGGGGACTCCTGGCAGTGCCTAAGTCAACTAAATAGGTGACTTCTCCCTTCTTTTCAACAATTGTGTGGGGACCACTCCATTTATCTTGGAGTGCTCTTGGGGCCACAGGCTCCAAGACCCACACTTTCTGCCCTGGTTGGTACTGAACCAAAACAGCCTTCTGATCATGCCATTGCTTCTGGAGCTCTTGGCTCGCCTGAAGGTTTTTACTGGCCTTTTTCATGTACTCAGCCATCCTTGATCTGAGGCCAAGTACATAATCCACAATATCCTGCTTAGGAGCTTTTAAAGGTTGTTCCCAACCCTCCTTTACAAGTGTGAGTGGACCCCTAACAGGGTGTCCAAAAAGAAGTTCAAAGGGGCTGAAGCCCACTCCTTTCTGAGGTACCTCCCTGTAGGCAAAAAGGAGGCATGGTAGAAGGATATCCCATCTCCTGCGGAGTTTTTCAGGGAGACCCATAATCATGCCTTTGAGAGTTTTATTAAATCTCTCCACCAGTCCATTTGTTTGTGGATGATAGGGTGTTGTGAACTTGTACGTTACACCACATTACTTCCACATGGCCTTTAAGTATGCAGACATGAAATTGCTTCCTCTGTCTGATACCACTTCCTTTGGGAAGCCCACCCTGGAAATTATTCCCAGGAGGGCCTTTGCCACTGCAGGTGCTGTAGTGGTCCTTAAAGGAATAGCTTCAGGATATCTTGTGGCATGGTCCACTACCACTAAGATAAACCTATTGCCTGAAGCAGTAGGAGGGTCAAGGGGGCCAACTATGTCAACCCCTACCCTTTCAAAGGGAACCCCAACCACAGGCAGTGGGATAAGGGGTGCCTTTGGGGTGCCACCTGTCTTGCCACTGGCTTGACAGGTTTCACAGGACTTACAAAATTCCTTTGTGTCCTCAGACATCCTAGGCCAATGAAACAGGGGAACAAGTCTGTCCCAAGTTTTCATTTGTCCTAGATGCCCAGCTAAGGGAATGTCATGTGCCAGTGTTAGGAGGAACTTTCTGTACTCCTGAGGAATCACTAATCTCCTGGCAGCTCCAGGTTTAGGATCCCTATGCTCAGTGTACAAGAGGTTGTCCTCCCAGTAAACTCTGTGAGAGTCACTGACATCCCCATTAGCCTGTTTGACAGCTTGCTGTCTGAGACCCTCTAATGTGGGACAGGTTTGCTGTGCCACACTCAGCTCCTCTCTGGCAGGCCCCCCTTCACCCAAAAGCTCAGCAGTGTCTGCTTCCAGCTCCTCTGGTGTAGGTTCTGCACAGGGAGGGAATTCTTCTTCCTCAGAATTAGAATCCACTGTAGAGGGAGGGATAGTAGGAAGTGGTTTGCTTCTACTAGCCCTAGCTTTAGGGAGCACTTGGTCCATTGTTCCAGGATCCAAGCTTCCCTGTCCTTTTTGCTTTTTGGCCTGAGCCCTTGTCAAAGCAAAAATATGCCCTGGGATGCCCAGCATTGCTGCATGGGCCTCCAACTCCACATCTGACCAAGCTGATGTCTCCAAATCATTCCCTAATAGACAGTCTACAGGTAAATCTGAAGCTACCACAACTTTCTTTGGACCAGTTACCCCCCCCCCAGTTGAGATTTACAACAGCCATGGGGTGGCTTTGTGTTATGTTGTGAGCATCGGTTACTTGGTACTGGTGTCCAAGTATGTGTTGTTCAGGGTGCACCAGTTTCTCAATCACCATTGTGACACTGGCACATGTGTCCCTGTAGGCCTGGACCTCAACACCATTTATTAGGGTTAGTTGCTTGTACTTCTCCAAGTTATGGGGGCAAGCAACCAAAGTGGCTAAATCAATAGCCCCTTCAGAGACTAAAGTTGCCTCTGTGGTCTCCCTAATCAGACCAACCCCAACTAAATTACCAAAAGTGAGCCCAGCTACTCCCTTGGATTGGCTATTAGTAGGTTTGCTCCCACCACCACTGCTATTAGTAGGGACACTAGGTATAGCAGTAGGGGTTGTAGTGGTAGGAGCTGTGGTGCCTTTCTTTGGACAACTGGGATCTGTTGTCCAATGGCCTTTTATTTTACATAAATAGCACCATGGTTTCTTTTCCTTGTTCTGATTAAAGGAGGATTTGGACCCACCACCCCCACCAGAGTGTTTTTGTGGGCCTGATGAAGACTCATTTTTAGATTTGTCCCCACCCTTGTCAGAAGACTTACCATCCTTCTTTTTGTTGCCATCTTTGTCACCCCCTGTATGAACTTTTCTGTTCACTCTTGTTCTGACCCATTTGTCTGCCTTCTTTCCCAATTCTTGGGGAGAGGTCAGATCAGAGTCCACCAAGTACTGGTGCAACAAATCAGACATACAATTATTAAGAATATGCTCTCTCCGGATTAGGTTATACAGGCTGTCATAATCAGTAACTTTACTGCCATGTAACCACCCCTCCAAGGCCTTCACTGCCTGGTCAATGAAATCAACCCAGTCTTGTGAAGACTCCTTTTTGGTCTCTCTGAACTTTATCCTGTACTGTTCAGTGGTTAAGCCATAACCATCCAGGAGTGCATTCTTAAGAACTTGGAAATTATTAGCATCATTTTCTTTCACAGTAAGGAGCCTATCCCTACCTTTTCCACTAAATGATAGCCATAGGATAGCAGCCCACTGCCTTTGAGGGACATCCTGTACAACACAGGCCCTCTCAAGTGCAGCAAACCACTTGTTAATGTCATCCCCCTCCTTATAAGGGGGAACTATCTTGTGCAGATTCCTGGAATCATGCTCTTTTGCAGGATGACTATGGGGAATACTGCTGCTGCCACCATGGGTATCTAAACCCAACTTCTGTCTTTCCTTCTCTAATTCAAAAGACTGTCTATCCAAATCCAGCTGTTGCTTTTTAAGCTTCAGTCTGGTTTGTTCCACCCTCAACTTATTGAGTTCCCTCTCTAACATTCTGTCATCAGGGTTGGTGGGAGGGACATTTCTAGAAACAGAGCTATGATGGGAATGAACAGAAGGAGACCTGTCCCTTACAGAAGCCAACTTAACAGCTTGGTTTACAGAAACATTACTACCAGTATGGTGAGAATAAATGCTTTTGCTATGATGTGAGACAACACTATTTATTTGGTGTGGCTCATCATCATTACCATCTGTGCTAGATTGTCTAGTAATGGGCAGGCTAGGAAGTTTCTTTCCTGAATCTTTTCCTGGGGGAGTCCCTGAATCAGATTGGGAACTATTAGGTACTTTTTCAACAGATGGGGCACCTATGGCCTTATCCTGTTCTCTAAGCATGTTAAGTAACAGTTCCAAGGAAGGATTCTTCCCTACACTCAAACCTCTCTCTATACAGAGACTCCTTGCTCTTTTCCAGCTAAGGTTGTCATATGCAAGTTTGGACAGATCAACACTTTGGCCTGTGCCAGACATTTTTTAGAGAGAGTTAAAGTGATAGAAAAAGAGAAAAAAGTTTTCAGAACTTTTTGGAAAGACAGAAAAAACTTTTTAAACTTTTAAGAACTTTTTGAAAGTTTAGGAGTACTTTTCAGCACTTAGAAAAGAGAGAAAAGAGGAAATGCAAAACTTTTTGGCTATGTGTATATACACTGACCTTGTTTTGTATATTTTTCTCTTATGAAAATTACAATGACAAGAGTGGTAAGTAGTCTCAAGCACTTATCCCACCACTGCACAACCAATGTAGGAGGCTGGACTGGCTTGTAGTGAGTACCAAGGGGTACTTGCACCTTGTACCAGGCCCAGTTATCCCTTATTAGTGTATAGGGTGTCTAGCAGCTTAGGCTGATAGATAATGGTAGCTTAGCAGAGCAGCTTAGGCTGAACTAGGAGACGTGTGAAGCTACTACAGTACCACTTAGTTTCATATGCACAATATCATAAGAAAAGACAATACACAGTTATACTAAAAATAAAGGTACTTTATTTTTATGACAATATGCCAAAGTATCTTAGAGTGTACCCTCAGTGAGAGGATAGGAGATATACACAAGATATATATACACAATAGCAAAAATATGCAGTATAGTCTTAGAAAACAGTGCAAACAATGTATAGTTACAATAGGATGCAATGGGGAAACATAGAGATAGGGGCAACACAAACCATATACTCCAAAAGTGGAATGCGAACCACGAATGGACCCCAAACCTATGTGACCTTGTAGAGGGTCGCTGGGACTATTAGAAAATAGTGAGAGGTAGAAAAATAACCCTCCCCAAGACCCTGAAAAGTGAGTGCAAAGTGCACTAAAGTTCCCCTAAGGACAAAGTAGTCGTGTTAGAGGAATAATGCAGGAAAGACACAAACCAGCAATGCAACAACTGTGGATTTCCAATCTAGGGTACCTGTGGAACAAGGGGACCAAGTCCAAAAGTCACAAGCAAGTCGGAGATGGGCAGATGCCCAGGAAATGCCAGCTGCGGGTGCAAAGAAGCTTCGACTGGACAGAAGAAGCTGAGGTTTCTGCAGGAACGAAAAGGGCTAGAGACTTCCCCTTTGGTGGACGGATCCCTCTTGCCTTGGAGAGTCGTGCAGAAGTGTTTTACTGCCGAAAGGACGCCAACAAGCCTTGCTAGGCGCAAATCGTTTGTTTAGCGTTTTTGGACGCTGCTGGGGCCCAGGAGGGACCAGGAGGTCGCAAATTGGACCTGAAGAGAGAGGGGACGTCGAGCAAGACAAAGAGCCCTCACTGAAGCAGGGAGCACCCGGAGAAGTGCCAGAAATAGGCACTACGAGGATGCGTGAAACGGTGCTCGCCGAAGTTGCACAAAGGAGTCCCACGTCGCCGGAGACCAACTTAGAAAGTCGTGCAATGCAGGTTAGAGTGCCGTGGACCCAGGCTTGGCTGTGCACAAAGGATTTCTGCCGGAAGTGCCCAGGGGCCGGAGTAGCTGCAAAGTCGCGGTTCCCAGCAATGCAGCCCAGCGAGGTGAGGCAAGGACTTACCTCCACCAAACTTGGACTGAAGAGTCACTGGACTGTGGGGGTCACTTGGACAGAGTCGCTGGATTCGAGGGACCTCGCTCGTCGTGCTGAGAGGAGACCCAAGGGACCGGTAATGCAGCTTTTTGGTGCCTGCGGTTGCAGGGGGAAGATTCCGTCGACCCACGGGAGATTTCTTCGGAGCTTCTGGTGCAGAGAGGAGGCAGGCTACCCCCACAGCATGCACAAGCAGGAAAACAGTCGAGAAGGCGGCAGGATCAGCGTTACAGAGTTGCAGTAGTCGTCTTTGCTACTATGTTGCAGGTTTGCAGGCTTCCAGCGCGGTCAGCAGTCGATTCCTTATCAGAAGGTGAAGAGAGAGATGCAGAGGAACTCGGCTGAGCTCATGCATTCGTTATCTGAAGTTTCCCCAGAGACAGAGACCCTAAATAGCCAGAAAAGAGGGTTTGGCTACCTAGGAGAGAGGATAGGCTAGCAACACCTGAAGGAGCCTATCACAAGGAGTCTCTGACGTCACCTGGTGGCACTGGCCACTCAGAGCAGTCCAGTGTGCCAGCAGCACCTCTGTTTCCAAGATGGCAGAGGTCTGGAGCACACTGGAGGAGCTCTGGACACCTCCCAGGGGAGGTGCAGGTCAGGGGAGTGGTCACTCCCCTTTCCTTTGTCCAGTTTCGCGCCAGAGCAGGGGCTAAGGGGTCCCTGAACCGGTGTAGACTGGCTTATGCAGAATTGGGCACCTCTGTGCCCAACAAAGCATTTCCAGAGGCTGGGGGAGGCTACTCCTCCCCTGCCTTCACACCATTTTCCAAAGGGAGAGGGTGTCACACCCTCTCTCAGAGGAAGTTCTTTGTTCTGCCATCCTGGGCCAGGCCTGGCTGGACCCCAGGAGGGCAGCTGCCTGTCTGAGGGGTTGGCAGCAGCAGCAGCTGCAGTGAAACCCCAGGAAGGGCAGTTTGGCAGTACCAGGGTCTGTGCTACAGACCACTGGGATCATGGGATTGTGCCAACTATGCCAGGATGGCATAGAGGGGGCAATTCCATGATCATAGACATGTTACATGGCCATATTCGGAGTTACCATTGTGAAGCTACAGATAGGTAGTGACCTATATGTAGTGCACGCGTGTAATGGTGTCCCCGCACTCACAAAGTTCAGGGAATTGGCTCTGAACAATGTGGGGGCACCTTGGCTAGTGCCAGGGTGCCCTCACACTAAGTAACTTTGCACCTAACCTTTACCAGGTAAAGGTTAGACATATAGGTGACTTATAAGTTACTTAAGTGCAGTGTAAAATGGCTGTGAAATAACGTGGACGTTATTTCACTCAGGCTGCAGTGGCAGGCCTGTGTAAGAATTGTCAGAGCTCCCTATGGGTGGCAAAAGAAATGCTGCAGCCCATAGGGATCTCCTGGAACCCCAATACCCTGGGTACCTCAGTACCATATACTAGGGAATTATAAGGGTGTTCCAGTTAGCCAATGTAAATTGGTAAAAATGGTCACTAGCCTGTTAGTGACAATTTGGAAAGAAATGAGAGAGCATAACCACTGAGGTTCTGATTAGCAGAGCCTCAGTGAGACAGTTAGTCACTACACAGGTAACACATTCAGGCACACTTATGAGCACTGGGGCCCTGGGTTACCAGGGTCCCAGTGACACATACAACTAAAACAACATATATACAGTGAAAAATGGGGGTAACATGCCAGGCAAGATGGTACTTTCCTACACCGCACCGCTGGGCCCTTCATCTCAAGCACCGCTCCGCTGGGCCCTTCCTGTCAATCACCGCTCCGCTGGGCCCTTCCTGTCAAGCACCGCTCCGCTGGGCCCTTCCTCTCAAGCACCGCTCCGCTGGGCCCTTCCTCTCAAGCACCGCTCCGCTGGGCCCTTCCTCTCAAGCAGCGCTCCGCTGGGCACCGCCGTCTCTGAACTGCTCTGCTGGGCCCTTCATCTCAAGCACCGCTGGCCCATTGGCAGTGCCGGTTCTGTGTCGAGCAGGGCTTCACGAAGCACTCTGGCCACCATGCCTCCTCCATGACCAGTGGAGTCGGTAATCCATCTGATGGACTGTGGCTTTGCACTCCCCAGGATATGGCAGTGGGCAACCCACCCACTGTAGAGACTTGAGAGACTATGGCTTTGGACTCCCCAGGATATGGCAGTGGGCAACCCACCCACTGTAGAGACTTGAGAGACTGTGGCTTTGCACTCCCCAGGATATGGCAGTGGGCAACCCACCCACTGTAGAGACTTGAGAGACTGCGGCTTTGCACTTCCCAGGATGGTACAGTGGGCAACCCACCCACTGTAGAGACTTGAGAGACTGTGGCTTTGCACTCCCCAGGATGGTACAGTGGGCATGGAGGCCCCTCGTGGATCTGGTGTTGTGGACTCATGTGGCTGAGGTGCCCCCCCTTCCCTTCCCCCTGAGGTGCCTGTAGTTTTATCATCTGATGCCCCAGCAGTGTTCTCTCCAATGGTATCTGGTCTTGTGTGTGGGCTTTGCCCATGTGTTTGTGCACATTGGCCCACGGACAATGGAACTTTGCCAAAATGTGCAGGACTTATAGCCTATGTATATATTTTTGACTATGTTCATTATTTACTATGTATATTTCATATATCATATTTCCCATTACTTCATTTGAGCTATAATATACTTCAATTTTAATGATCATTTTATTTTGTCTTTGCATTCTTCCGGGGGGTTTCGGGGGTGTCACTCTGACTTGTTGCTCTGCATTGGTGTGTAGGTATTTGGGGTGGGGGGGTGGGTGTATCGCGTATGTGTGTGCCCGTAACCTTTCCTCCTCCCCCCTCCCCTGTGTCGTAGGTGCAGTACTCACCGTTGTCGTCTGCGCCGGCGTTCGTACTCCTGGTAGAAGAGCAGGTAGACAATAGCTGGTAGGATGTTTAATTCGGGTTCCATGCTGTCCAGATTCCTCGTGGAGTGTATAGAGGTGAGCGTTTTCCCGTTCGTAGTCTGTTTCCGCCGTGTTTTTATCGGCGGGGCTCCCTCCCCGGAAAAGGTGGCGGATTGGTGAGTTGTGATAGGGTGGGCGGTACATTGTCTGCCGCCTGCCTGTTCGCGGTGACCGCCGCGCTGTTTGTGTGTCCCGCCGTGGCGGTCGGAGTGTTAAAGTCGCGGGCTGTGTTGGCGGTTCTCGCCAGGGTCAGAATTCCATTTTTTTGACCGCCTGCCTGTTGGCGGGTTGGCCGCCACTTTAACACCGACCGCCAGGGTTAGAATGACCCCCCAAATGTGTTTTTCTATCGTACAGTGTGCTGACTTGCTGAAGGACATTTACTCGTACTTTTCCAAAAGTTAGAGGATGTATGTAACCGTAGTGGATCCGCTCTCATGAAACTCGACTTGCTCAAGGAAACATTTTTGCTGAATGCAACAGTGCAGACTTGCAACAGGTACAAGGTCGCCTTAACCCTGTATAGACAATGGGACTACTGACTGGGGATGTGAGAGGACCACATGAACATGAAATCATACAGGACTTTCTGCCCGTTGGAGGCGTCAATCACAGGAACCAATAAACTACGTGAGAACTGTTATGAGGTGATGGTTTTGATGGCACGACTGGTAAACCATTGGATGGAGATAATTGTGCGCCAAATTTTGCCCAATTAGGAATTAGGGGACTGTACAACAGAAAAGGGATAAAATCCCTTGACACGAGGAGAAATGAGCCTTATATGCCATTATCTGCCAATAGAGCCTTGCAAGCCATTCTTGCTATTACCCAGCCACTTTGTCACTCTGTCTAAAGACTTTGCTGTATGATTCTTTGAATCATTCTTGCCTTACTTTGCTTAGCCCGTCTTATACTTTACCTCCTTATGAGGGAAGTACCCCTTTTTACCCTGTTTTGCTGAACTTTGCTGTGTTCCCTGGCTGATGACGAATCAGCTGATGTCCTGAGGACCAAGACTGACTCTGTATGCTGACCAATTACGGAGGGTAACTATATAATGACGCAAATGTAATTGTTGTTTGCCTTTCCTTTCTAGGTACCAACTGCTTCTTTTTGACAGAGACCATAGTTAGATGTTTTCTAAATTGATGTTGCTAAATTGTTTTGCATGAAGCCCAACATGCTGATGCCAATTCAAGGGTAGTTAAGGAGTTCACTGAATGACACAAATAGACAAATGACTGAATCTATGCTTTGTTGAATAATGCACTAATGATACTCTGCTAAGGTTAATCCATGTTGACGTCGAGCTATGCTCTGATGTTTATAATCTGTGCTTGATGAAGTTTTATTCAAGTTGCCAAATTACGACAATGTTGATGTGTCTTCTGATTTTGAGACTAATAAACTTGATAGTAGAATTGTAATCAATAGGGAATAAATATCCTAAATCGTACCAAATTCTGTGTGGTTATTCATGGCTGAAAAGTCATGGTGGTTTCGAGTCTTATTGATGTCATTGTTTAACCTGATTGACTTGCTATTGCGATTATTGACGAAGTTATAGATCTATTGATTGACATGTTGAGTAGCTATCTCGTTCTAAGGAGACTTATAACAGGGTCAAAAGATCCATCGGCCTAAAACGAGTCCGAGAGTGAGTAAATTATCGAGACTGGGATGCGTTAGCAGTTCTGGTAGCAGAGGACGGTTACGGCCCTTTGGGGGCCCTAGGACGAGGGACCATTGTTTAGAATTGTTTTTCGAGATAATGCAAATTGGAGATATGATGTGTCCCTAAATTCCCCATGACTTTTCCCGGAATATCAGAGCTTGCCTAAGTGAGTTGGGTATGTTCTCGGCGTTCTAGTGATAGTATGTGTGACGTAGCATTTGCGCTTGCTCAGCTTATGCATATCGCAGGTGAATTGTGAGGTTTGTGAGAATTTGGCCAGGTGATGTTTTAGTAGGAGTGAGCGTACTCTGCAGTATGAGAGTAGGGAAGTCGTCGAACTTCATGTGAATGTGGCGCTTTGTGCTAAAAAATTGTCCACGTGGTTGTTGTTGATGTACGGACCCGTCGTTGTCTGAGACTCCAGAGTATATTGATAAGTGTATGAGACACTTGGTTTATGCTGTAATTTGTGTGATTTAATAGGTCAATCGGGCGTGGTTGACAAGTCGAGTTTGAGTCAAATGTGTGAATGCAACCTTCAATGGAGATTTGGCAAGTTCTAAAGTGCACTAGAACGAACCATTGACAAGTCGAAAGTAGGATTCACGGGTCGTATTCTGCTTGCGAGTGAGGGATCTGAGAAGGAAAGAGTAGCGGCCGAGGCTTCAAGTGAAATCTCTGTAAAGTTCTGAAGCGATTGTGTTACCCTTCCTGTAGTAAACCGGCAAATTTGAGTTTATTGTTAAAGGTGCTCGCAATATATTGCATTAGTTTTGTGTGAATCTAGTGTGAAAAGGACAAGCCGTAAGACTTTGTCAGCTGCAGTGTGTGTGGGTGTGACGTCATTGGAGCCGCGCTGGGATAGGTCAGTTGCTGAGAAAAGTCACGAGCGGATTGGCAGCCGTCCATGAGAGGCAATTGGTTGAGAAGTTAGGTGAAGAGTGTTCTGGGAATTAAAGTCACTTCCTGATTCAATTCTAAATAAAATAAGAGACGCAAAAATGAAGTTTTTCAAGGCTTTAAAAATTGCTTTGAGGGGAGATGCACATATTAAAGCGAGTGTGGGGGAGCCTACACCGCCAGAGGATACTCCTGCCTATACCGTAATGGAGGAGAAGGCCGTCGCGCCATGTCTTTGGCTAAAGCAGTGGTGCAAAATGACAGAAAAGGAGGGTTGTTTGGCGTTTCCGTAGTACGGAACGTTCAATATAAGGATTTTGGAAAATTTACGGAGGGTGTTAAGTGAGTAAAAGCCACCTCCGAGACCAGCTCAGTTTGAGGCATTAGCGATTTGGGATTTGATGGCCATACAACAGAGACAACAGAAATTCGTAAGGAGAATGAGAAAAGCAGAAAAGACTCTAGCGGAGGCTAGATGGGATGATGAGACCAAAATGTGGAGAACGGGAATAGTAGACGGAATTAGGATGTTTCCGGCTTTAACTCAAGAAGCCGAGGTACAGGGAAAGAAAAATACTTGTAAAACAGACAAGGGCTCCAGTAAGCCAAAAGAAATTCAGAAGTCTTGGGCAGATGCAGATGATTCAGATGATGATGAGTTTCTAAATCAGTTGTTACATGATCGACCGCCGCCATATGCCATGAATAGTAACAGACCGAGTACTAGCATGGGTCATGAAGATCTGATACAAAATCAGGGAAAAATGAATACAGTAAAGACAAGCAATACAGTTCCGATACACAATGGTGTCAGTGTATCTACTGCACCAGGCACACAGATACAGTTGCAGCCGCCACCAATTCAGAGGCTCTATCCTGATGTCCCAGTACTAGAGACCACTACGAACTTAATGGTGCCGCCTGATCCGGTATATACTCAAAGATGGATCAAAGTTAGTACAGACTGAGCCAACTCCACAACTGCTGCCCCAGCCGCAGCAACAGGTGGTTCCGAACTATATTTTGGTCGCAGGACCGCAATCAGCGGCTACAGCACCTATGATGAATCAAGATATAGGAGTTAATGCTTCACAGGGTTTGGGAAATAGGCAGACACCAGCTGCTATATCATTGCCGATTACTGTTGGTCCGCCAGTACCGCTATATGCGCAGGCGAAGCCTAGTGTATGTAATCAGGGAATAATGACTCAAGAAGCGATAAGAGGAGGATTCACAGGAACTTCCCAGGGAATGAAACCAAGAGAACAGACAGCAGAAGGATCTAGATCAGTGGTCTTCAAACTTTTTAACGCCACGCCCCCCCAGTTGAAAAACACAATCATTGGGCCCCCCTTCAGAATTTTTCACAATTATTTTAGAAAGATGTCAATGTTTAAATATGTCTAAACTTATTTAAACATTGCAGTTAAGTACTGTTACCTTTTTAAAACTGCATTAACATGCTTAAAACAAAGGCATGTTATCTGTATAATATTTCTTTTAGCCAGAGTTTGGCGCCCCCCTTAGGATTACTTGAGGCCCCCCTAGGGGGGCCCACCCCCCAGTTTGAAGACCTCTGATCTAGATCCTTGTTAGACTTCAGTCCGATTGGGATTCCTTTAGAGACAATGAGGCAAGCAGGGTTAGGTACGTTAACCCCACAGGTAATGAGTACAAATATGACACAAACACCCATGATGCAAACCGGAAATGTCTCGTTGCAAGGTTTAACCGCGCAACAATTGAATGAGTGGTTGGACAAACTCAAAACTCCACAGAATAATTCAGTGACTACAGAGCGATCAGAAAGGGAGGAATACCTGAATTTTGTGAGACTGGGGGTGGAAGCCACAGAGGTGGTAGAAGGAACTATGGGAGAGAACAGATTAGAGTCATACACCGAAGCGGAATTGAGGTTTCTATGCCCCAAGATAACCAAAGAAGTGAGCAGGGTGCATCAGAAGTTGGCGAACGCAGCAGACAAATACGGCATAGGCTTAGACAATACTAAGCGATTGAAGAGGAGTTATAGGTTAGACTTTGAACCTAAAGATTTCGATCACATGAGATCCACTGGAATAAAGGCACACCTCAAAGAGATATTGCAGAGTGCTCAAACTTGGGGAGCATTAGAAAAGTGGGAAGGCAGATGGGCAAAGAACAGAGATAAAGAGAAAGGTGACAGCCCAGAACTGAAGCAGGTGAAAACTGCACCAGACACAGGGACAATAAAGATGTTCCCAATGTAAGAAACAGCTGGAGAGGTTTTAGTCCATGTACCGTGGTCTAGAGGTGACATTCTGTCATTCACAAATGATTATCCCAGGTTGAGGGAGAAGCCAATAGAGTGGTATCAGCAGACGGACAGGTTTGTGAAGCTTGCGAAATGTCTTTCGGAAGACTTGAATACATTGTTCGAGATTATAGTCCCAGCTGACTTATGGCTTGAGTGCAAGAGGGGTGTGGATTGGCCGACAGAGGATCCGACAAGGGACAAGGTTACTGGAGCACCGTCTCCTGATGTGATGAGGTATTACCATAAGGAAATTGAGTTTTTGAAACAGAAGTGTCACCGAAAGTTACGGATTGGCAGAAGATTGATCGAACGGCGCAGGAAGGCAAAGAGTCGATACAGGCTTACTATGAGAGATTGTTAAAGGCGTTCAAACATTATAGTGGCACTGAGGTCATAGAACCGAAAGACATGAATCACCTTGTGTTCAGATTTGTTGAAGGGTTGAGGCCAGAGATTAGCCAGATGATTAAGAATCATTTGATCTGTTGGCAAGCGAAGCCGATTGATGAGGTGTTGCAGTATGTGAAATACTGTAGTGATGAGATTGAGTTGAAACAGAAAAAGCTGAAAGAGGTGGTGATGGAGATGCAAATTAGAGCAGCTCAAGCAGAAATGCAGGGAAATGGATGCAGCAGATGGTACAGCAACCGCAAGGGAACGGAATGTTTCAGACTCAACCAAGAGGCCGAGGTCGAGGAGGTTTTGTGAATCGCGGTCCAGATTTGAATACGGTTGTGGTTCAAAATGATGTGCAAGGGATGAAAAAAGTGTTACCATGTCACATGTGTGGGGGCGTGGGACACTGGAAGCGGGAATGTCCGATGATGGTGCAGGATGGTGTTGTTCAACAAAGCAATGATGTGGGTACATTTCAAAATGTGAGGGGTCCAAGAATGAGAGGTTCAAATCCAAACATCCAGAATAACATGGTGCAGATGCAGGGTCTCCAGCCTATGCAACAAATACAAATGCCGTGTATGCAACCAGCACAAGTGCAGCAAGTACAACAGCAGGTTCCCATGGAGTGGGAAAGTACCATCTTGCCTGGCATGTTACCCCCATATTTCACTGTATATATGTTGTTTTAGTTGTATGTGTGTCACTGGGACCCTGCCACCCAGGGCCCCAGTGCTCATAAGTGTGCCCTGTATGTGTTATCTGTGTTATGACTAACTGTCTCACTGAGGCTCTGCTAACCAGAACCTCAGTGGTTATGCTCTCTCATTTCTTTCCAAATTGTCACTAACAGGCTACGTGACCAATTTCACCAATTTACATTGGCATACTGGAACACGCTTATAATTCCCTAGTATATGGTACTGAGGTACCCAGGGTATTGGGGTTCCAGGAGATCCCTATGGGCTGCAGCATTTCTTTTGCCACCCATAGGGAGCTCTGACAATTCTTACACAGGCCTGCCATTGCAGCCTGAGTGAAATAAAGGCCACGTTATTTCACAGCCATTTACCACTGCACTTAAGTAACTTATAAGTCACCTATATGTCTAACCTTTACCTGGTAAAGGTTGGGTGCTAAGTTACTTAGTGTGTGGGCAACTTGGCACTAGCCAAGGTGCCCCCACATTGTTCAGGGCAAATTCCCCGGACTTTGTGAGTGCGGGGACACAATTTCATGCGTGCACTATACATATGTCATTACATATGTATAGCGTCGCAAGGGTAACTCCGAACATGGCCATGTAACATGTCTAAGATCATGGAATTGTCACCCCAAATGCCATTCTGGCATTGGGGAGACAATTCCATGATCCCCGAGTCTCTCGCACAGACCCGGGTACTGCCAAACTACCTTTCCCGGGGTTTCACTGCAGCTGCTGCTGCTGCCAACCCCTCAGGCAGGTTTCTGCCCTCCTGGGGTCCAGCCAGGCTTGGCCCAGGAAGGCAGAACAAAGGACTTCCTCAGAGAGAGGGTGTTACACCCTCTCCCTTTGGAAAAAGGTGTCAGGGCTGGGGAGGAGTAGCCTCACCCAGCCACTGGAAATGCTTTGATGGGCACAGATGGTGCCCATCTCTGCATAAGCCAGTCTACAGCGGTTCAGGGATCCCCCAGCCCTGCTCTGGCGCGAAACTGGACAAAGGAAAGGGGAGTGACCACTCCCCTGACCTGCACCTCCCCTGGGAGGTGCCCAGAGCTCCTCCAGTGTGCTCCAGACCTCTGCCATCTTGGAAGCAGAGGTGCTGCTGGCACACTGGACTGCTCTGAGTGGCCAGGGCCAGCAGGTGACGTCAGAGACTCCTTCTGATAGGCTCTTACCTGTGTTGCTAGCCTAGCCTCCTTCCTAAGTAGCCAAACCTCCTTTTCTGGCTATTTAGGGTCTCTGCTTTGGGGAATTCTTTAGATAACGAATGCAAGAGCTCATCAAAGTTCCTCTGCATCTCTCTCATCACCTTCTGCCAAGGAATCGACCGCTGACTGCTCGGGACGCCTGCAAAACTGCAACAAAGTAGCAAAGACGACTACTGCAACCTTGTATTGCTGATCCGGCCTCCTTCTCACCTGTTTTCCTGGTGGTGCATGCTGTGGGGGTAGTCTGCCTCCTCTCTGCACTAGATGCTCTGAAGAAATCTCCCGTGGGTCGACGGAATCTTCCCCCTGCAACCGCAGGCACCAAAAGACTGCATCACCGGTCCTCTGGGTCCCCTTTCAACACGACGAGCGTGGTCCCTGGAACTCAGCAACTCTGTCCAAGTGAGTCCCACCGTCCAGTGACTCTTCAGTCCAAGTTTGGTGGAGGTAAGTCCTTGCCTCCCCACGCTAGACTTCATTGCTGGGTGCCGCGTGATTTGCACCTGCTCCAGCTCCTGTGCACTTTTCCAGGATTTCCTTTGTGCACAGCCAAGCCTGGGTCCCCGACACTCTAACCTGCAGTGCACGACCTCCTGAGTTGTCCTCCGGCATCGTGGGACCTTCTTTTGTGACTTCGGGTGAGCTCTGGTTCACTCCTCTTTGTAGTGCCTATTCTGTCACTTTTGTGGGTGCTGCTTGCTTCTGAGTGGGCTCTTTGTCTTGCTGGACACATCCTCTGTCTCCTCACGCAGTTGGCGACATCCTGGTCCCTCCTGAGCCACAGCAGCATCTAAAAACCGTAACCGCAACCCTTGCAGCTAGCAAGGCTTGTTGGCGGTCTACCTGCACAGAAACACCGCTGCAAGCTTCTTCACAAAGTGGGACATCCATCCACCAAAGGGGAAGTTTCTAGCCCTCTTCGTTCTTGCAGAATCCACAGCTTCCACCATCCAGTGGCAGCTTCTTTGCACCCACAGCTGACATTTCCTGGGCATCTGCCCACTCCCGACTTGAGTGTGACTCTTGGACTTGGTCCCCTTGTTCCACAGGTACTCTCGTCTGGAAATCCATTGTTCTTGCATTGCTGGTGTTGGTCTTCCTTGCAGAATTCCCCTATCACGACTTCTGTGCTCTCTGGGGAACTTAGGTGCATTTTGCACCCACTTTTCAGGGTCTTGGGGTTGGCTATTTTTCTAACCCTCACTGTTTTCTTACAGTCCCAGCGACCCTCTACAAGCTCACATAGGTCTGGGGTCCATTTGTGGTTCGCATTCCACTTCTAGAGTATATGGTTTGTGTTGCCCTGTAGGAGGCTGGACTGGCTTGTAGTGAGTACCAAGGGGTACTTGCACCTTGCACCAGGCCCAGTTATCCCTTATTAGTGTATAGGGTGTCTAGCAGCTTAGGCTGATAGATAATGGTAGCTTAGCAGAGCAGCTTAGGCTGAACTAGGAGACGTGTGAAGCTACTACAGTACCACTTAGTGTCATATGCACAATATCATAAGAAAACACAATACACAGTTATACTAAAAATAAAGGTACTTTATTTTTATGACAATATGCCAAAGTATCTTAGAGTGTACCCTCAGTGAGAGGATAGGAAATATACACAAGATATATGTACACAATAGCAAAAATATGCAGTATAGTCTTAGAAAACAGTGCAAACAATGTATAGTTACAATAGGATGCAATGGGGAAACATAGGGATAGGGGCAACACAAACCATATACTCCAAAAGTGGAATGCGAACCACGAATGGACCCCAAACCTATGTGACCTTGTAGAGGGTCGCTGGGACTATTAGAAAATAGTGAGAGTTAGAAAAATAACCCTCCCCAAGACCCTGAAAAGTGAGTGCAAAGTGCACTAAAGTTCCCCTAAGGACAAAATAGTCGTGTTAGAGGAATAATGCAGGAAAGACACAAACCAGCAATGCAACAACTGTGGATTTCCAATCTAGGGTACCTGTGGAACAAGGGGACCAAGTCCAAAAGTCACAAGCAAGTCGGAGATGGGCAGATGCCCAGGAAATGCCAGCTGCGGGTGCAAAGAAGCTTCGACTGGACAGAAGAAGCTGAGGTTTCTGCAGGAACGAAAAGGGCTAGAGACTTCCCCTTTGGTGGACGGATCCCCCTTGCCTTGGAGAGTCGTGCAGAAGTGCTTTCCCGCCGGAAGGACGCCAACAAGCCTTGCTACACGCAAATCGTGCGTTTGGCGTTTTTGGACGCTGCTGGGGCCCAGGAGGGACCAGGAGGTCGCAAATTGGACCTGCAGAGAGAGGGGACGTCGAGCAAAACAAAGAGCCCTCACTGAAGCAGGTAGCACCCGGAGAAGTGCCAGAAACAGGCACTATAAGGATGCGTGAAACGGTGCTCGCCGAAGTTGCACAAAGGAGTCCCACGTCGCCGGAGACCAACTTAGAAAGTCGTGCAATGCAGGTTAGAGTGCCGTGGACCCAGGCTTGGCTGTGCACAAAGGATTTCTGCCGGAAGTGCACAGGGGCCGGAGTAGCTGCAAAGTCGCGGTTCCCAGCAATGCAGCCCAGCGAGGTGAGGCAAGGACTTACCTCCACCAAACTTGGACTGAAGAGTCACTGGACTGTGGGGGTCACTTGGACAGAGTTGCTGGATTCGAGGGACCTCGCTCGTTGTGCTGAGAGGAGACCCAAGGGACCCGTAATGCAGCTTTTTGGTGCCTGCGGTTGCAGGGGGAAGATTCCGTTGACCCACGGGAGATTTCTTCGGAGCTTCTGGTGCAGAGAGGAGGCAGGCTACCCCCACAGCATGCACAAGCAGGAAAACAGTCGAGAAGGCGGCAGGATCAGCGTTACAGAGTTGCAGTAGTCGTCTTTGCTACTATGTTGCAGGTTTGCAGGCTTCCAGCGCGGTCAGCGGTTGTTTCCTTATCAGAAGGTGAAGAGGGAGATGCAGAGGAACTCGGATGAGCTCTTGCATTCGTTATCTAAAGTTTCCCCAGAGACAGAGACCCTAAATAGCCAGAAAAGAGGGTTTGGCTACCTAGGAGAGAGGAAAGGCTACTAACACCTGAAGGAGCCTATCAGCAGGAGTCTCTGACGTCACCTGGTGGCACTGGCCACTCAGAGCAGTCCAGTGTGCCAGCAGCACCTCTGTTTCCAAGATGGCAGAGGTCTGGAGCACACTGGAGGAGCTCTGGACACCTCCCAGGGGAGGTGCAGGTCAGGGGAGTGGTCACTCCCCTTTCCTTTGTCCAGTTTCGCGCCAGAGCAGGGGCTAAGGGGTCCCTGAACCGGTGTAGACTGGCTTATGCAGAATTGGGCACATCTGTGCCCAACAAAGCATTTCCAGAGGCTGGGGGAGGCTACTCCTCCCCTGCCTTCACACCATTTTCCAAAGGGAGAGGGTGTCACACCCTCTCTCAGAGGAAGTTCTTTGTTCTGCCATCCTGGGCCAGGCCTGGCTGGACCCCAGGAGGGCAGCTGCCTATCTGAGGGGTTGGCAGCAGCAGCAGCTGCAGTGAAACCCCAGGAAGGGCAGTCTGGCAGTACCAGGGTCTGTGCTACAGACCACTGGGATCATGGAATTGTACCATCAATGCCAGGATGGCATAGAGGGGGCAATTCCATGATCATAGACATGTTACATGGCCATATTCGGAGTTACCATGGTGAAGCTACATATAGGTAGTGACCTATATGTAGTGCACGCGTGTAATGGTGTCCCCGCACTCACAAAGTTCAGTGAATTGGCTCTGAACAATGTGGGGGCACCTTGGCTAGTGCCAGGGTGCCCTCACACTAAGTAACTTTGCACCTAACCTTTACCAGGTAAAGGTTAGACATATAGGTGACTTATAAGTTACTTAAGTGCAGTGTAAAATGGCTGTGAAATAACGTGGACGTTATTTCACTCAGGCTGCAGTGGCAGGCCTGTGTAAGAATTGTCAGAGCTCCCTATGGGTGGCAAAAGAAATGCTGCAGCCCATAGGGATCTCCTGGAACCCCAATACCCTGGGTACCTCAGTACCATATACTAGGGAATTATAAGGGTGTTCCAGTAAGCCAATGTAAATTGGTAAAAATGGTCACTAGCCTGTTAGTGACAATTTGAAAGTAATGAGAGAGCATAACCACTGAGGTTCTGGTTAGCAGAGCCTCAGTGAGACAGTTAGGCACCACACAGGGAACATATACATGCACACCTATGAGCACTGGGGCCCTGTGTGACAGGGTCCCAGTGACACATACATATAGGCCACAAACCTATGAGCACTGGGGTCCTGACTAGCAGGATCCCAGTGACACATAACAACCATACTGAAAACATAGTGTTTTCACTATGAGCACTGAGGCCTGGCCATCAGGATCCCAGTGAGACAGTGAAAACAGTGACAAACACCCTGACATACACTCACAAACAGGCCAAAAGTGGGGGTAACAAGGCTAGAAAGAGGCTACCTTCTCACATGCCCCTATACCTATGTGCTCCCATTGCAATCTATTGTGACTATACATTGCTTGCACTGTTTTCTATTGCTATTACTGCATATTTTTGGTATTGTGTACATATATCTTGTGTATATTTGCTATCCTCATTCTGAGGGTACTCACTGAGATACTTTGGCATATTGTCATAAAAATAAAGTACCTTTATTTTTAGTATATCTGTTTATTGTGTTTTCTTATGATATTGTGCATATGACACCAGTGGTATAGTAGGAGCTTTACACATCTCCTAGTTCAGCCTAAGCTGCTTTGCCATAACTACCTTCTATCAGCCTAAGCTGCTAGAAACACCTCTTCTACACTAATAAGGGATAACTGGACCTGGCACAAGGTGTAAGTACCTCTGGTACCCACTACAAGCCAGGCCAGCCTCCTACACCGGGTTCAACACAGTACATCTTTTTAAAGATACATTTGGCGACCCCAGTATAATTATCTCATATTTAGTCAGGCATTTAGCATTCGTCATATGCTGAGTCTTTGTTCATATGAGTAATGTGCTGTTTTTTCTGAAGGACACGAAGCTGTACTTTTCCAGAAGTTAGGTGTGTGTAGCCGTAGTAAATTCTTTCTCGTGAGAACCGACTTGCTCAAGGCGACGTTCTTGCTGAATGCAACAGTGTAATTCATAACAGGTGCAAGGTTAACTGTAGTAGGAGAAAACAATGGAGACACTGATTGGAGAGTAAAGTGTAACTTTTCCTACCTGACATTCCAACCGATGAAGACGTCAATAATATGGACCAATCCGCAAAATGAGAACTGTGGTTTGTGGAAAATTCTGGCAAGTTGCTTGAAGAATTATTGGACATAGATAACGATGCACCAATTATTATCCAATGAGGAGTTAAGGGCTAATTAGATAGTTTTGATTTAACAGAGAGACCTGAGAAGAAACGGAGAGACTTTACCTTATTCACTCACTGAGACTTTCGCACTTTTCTTGCTTTGTCCTATTACTTTAACCCATCCTCTACCCATGCTTGCCTGATACTTCTCTTCCATATGAGGGAAGGTCCTATTCCTTAGCTATGCTATATTGAGACTTTGCCCCGTCATCTCTCTGCTGATGGTGATTCGAGTGATGTCCTGAGGATGAAGACTGACACTGTTTGCTGATCCATTGGATTGGTAACTATCTGATGCAAAATTGCGATTGTCTGTTTGCCTTTTCTTTCTAGGTACCAACTGCTATTTTGATAGAGGCCATTGTTTAGATGTTTTCCAAATTTCTGTTTTCTAAAAGGTTTTGCATGAAGCCCAACATGCTAATGCTGATTTGAGACCAGTTGAGGTATTCACTAATATCTTCTGCAAATAGACAAATGACTGAGTTCTTGCTTTGTTGAATCACGTATTACTGAGACCTTGCTAAGTTGCTTCACATTAATGATGTGCCTAACTACTGAATGAATAATCACTATGCATTGATTAATTGTGTTCTAATTGCTAATTTAGAAGAATTTTGATGAGTTTATTGCTAATGTGATTAATAGAGAGGAAATAAATATCCTAACACTTAACAAAATTGGTGAGGTTATTCATGACTGCAAGGTTATGGTGTGTTTAGCTTATTGATTCTAACCAAATGTTATTGGTTGGTTTGTTGATTAGTTATTGAAATTATTGTTGTGTTTATTGATCCATTGATCGGTGATGCCAAGAAGACATCTCGTACTGGGAAGTCCCCGAACGTAGTCCAAAGGTTTATCAACCTAAACGTGTCTCCTTGTAAGTTTACTTATTAAGGCTCTGACCCGCTAACAGTTTCTGGTAGCAGTGGGGATGGTTTGGCCCTTTGGGGCAGTAGGAGGCTGGCCTGGCTTGTAGTGGGTACCAAGGGGTACTTACACACTGTACCAGGTCCAGTTATCCCTTATTAGTGTAGAAGAGGTGTTTCTAGCAGTTTAGGCTGATAGAAGGTAGCTATAGCAGAGCAGCTTAGGCTGAACTAAGAGACATGCAAAGCTCCCACTATACCACTGGTGTCATATGCACAATATCATAAGAAAACACAATCTACAGATATACTAAAAATAAAGGTACTTTATTTTTATGACAATATGCCAAAAGTATCTCAGTGAGTACCCTCAGTATGAGGATGCCAAATATACACAAGATATAGGTACACAATACCGAAAATATGCAGTAATAGCAAAAGGAAGTAATGCAAGAAGTGTAAAGTTACAGTAGATTGCAATTGGAGCGCATAGGTATAGGGGCAACACAAACCATATACTCCAAAAGTGGAATGCGAACCACGAATGGACCCTAAACCTATCTGAGCTTGTAAAGGGTCGCTGGGACTGTAAGAAAACAGTGAGGGTTAGAAAAATAGCCCACCCCAAGACCCTGAAAGGTAGGTGTAAAGTGCACCTACAACCCCCAGAGAGCACAGAAGTCGTGATGGGGGATTCTGCAAGGAAAACCAACACCAGCAAAGCAACAACAGTGGATTTCCGGACCTGAGTACCTGTAAGACAAGGGGACCAAGTCCAAGAGTCGCGACAGTGTCGAGAGTGGGCAGATGCCCAGGAAATGCCAGCTGAGGGTGCAAGGAAGCTGCCACCGAATGGAAGAAGCTTTGTGTTCTGCAAGAACGAAGAGGACTAGGAACTTCCCCTTTAGAGGATGGATGTCCCACGTCGTGAAGAAGCTTGCAGAGGTGTTCCCACACAGAAAGACCGCAAACAAGCCTTGCTAGCTGCAAGGGTTGCGGTTAAGGTTTTTGGATGCTGCTGTGGCCCAGGAGGGACCAGGATGTCTCCATTCGGATGAGGAGACAGAGGGGGCGCCCAGCAAGTCAGGGAGCCCTCACAGAAGCAGGGAGCACCCACAGAAGTACCGTAACTGGCACTTAGAAGAGGAGTGAACCGGAGTCCACCCAAAGTCAGAAAAGGGAGTCCCACAATGCCGGAGGACAACTCAGAAGGTTGTGCACTGCAAGTTAGAGTGTCAGGGACCCAGGCTTGGCTGTGCACAAAGGAAATCCTGGAAGAGTGCACAGGAGCCGGAGCAGCTGCAAATCACGCAGTACCCAGCAATGCAGTCTAGCATGGGGAGGCAAGGACTTACCTCCACCAAACTTGGACTGAAGAGTCACTGGACTGTGGGAGTCACTTGGACAGAGTTGCTGAGTTCCAGGGACCACGCTCATCGTGATGAGAGGGGACCCAGAGGATTGGTGATGCAGTCTTTTGTTGCCTGCGGTTGCAGGGGGAAGATTCCATCGACCCACGGGAGATTTCTTCAGAGCTCCTGGTGCAAGAAGGAGGCAGGCTACCCCCAGAGCATGCACCACCAGGAAACAGGCGAGAAAGCCGGCAGGATGAAGCGATACAAGGTTGCAGTAGTCGTCTTTGCTACTTTGTTGCGGTTTTGCAGGCGTCCTGAGCAGTCAGCGGTCGATCCTTTGGCATAAGGTGAAGAGGGAGATGCAGAGGAACTCTGGTGACCTCTTGCATTTGGTATTTGAAGAATTCCCCAAAGCAGAGACCCTAAATAGCCAGAAAGGAGGTTTGGCTACTTAGGAAGGAGGATAGGCTAGTAACACAGGTAACAGCCTATCAGAAGGAGTCTCTGACGTCACCTGCTGGCCCTGGCCACTCAGAGCAGTCCAGTGTGCCATCACACCTCTGAATCCGAGATGGCAGAGGTCTGAGGCACGCTGGAGGAGCTCTGGGCACCTCCCCTGGGAGGTGCAGGTCAGGGGAGTGGTAACTCCCCTTTCCTTTGTCCAGTTTTGCACCAGAGCAGGGCTGGGGGATCCCTGAACCGATGTAGACTGGCTTATGCAGAGATGGGCACCATCTGTGCCCATCAAAGCATTTCCAGAGGCTGGGGGAGGCTACTCCTCCCCAGCCCTGATACCTTTTTCCAAAGGGAGAGGGTGTAACACTCTCTCTCTGAGGAAGTCCTTTGTTCTGCCTTCCTGGGCCAGGCCTGGCTGGACATCAGGAGGGCAGAAACCTGTCTGAGGGGTTGGCAGCAGCAGCAGCTGCAGTGAAACCCGGGGAAAGGCAGTTTGACAGTACCCGGGTCTGTGCTAGAGACTCTGGGGATCATGGAATTGTCTCCCCAATGCCAGAATGGCATTGGGGTGACAATTCCATGATCTTAGACATGTTACTTGGCCATGTTCGGAGTTACCATTGTGACGCTATACATAGGTAGTGACCTATGTATAGTGCACGCGTGAAATGGTGTCCCCGCACTCACAAAGTCCGGGGAATTTGCCCTGAACAATGTGGGGGCACCTTGGCTAGTGCCAGGGTGCCCACACACTAAGTAACTTAGCACCCAACCTTCACCAGGTGAAGGTTAGACATATAGGTGACTTATAAGTTACTTAAGTGCAGTGGTAAATGGCTGTGAAATAACATGGACGTTATTTCACTCAGGCTTCAGTGGCAGGCCTGTGTAAGAATTGTCAGAGCTCCCTATGGGTGGCAAAAGAAATGCTGCAGCCCATAGGGATCTCCTGGAACCCCAATACCCTGGGTACCTCAGTACCATATACTAGGGAATTATAAGGGTGTTCCAGTATGCCAATGTGAATTGGTGAAATTGGTCAATAACCTGTTAGTGACAATTTAGAAAGCAGAGAGAGCATAACCACTGAGGTTCTGGTTAGCAGAGCCTCAGTGAGACAGTTAGTCATCACACAGGAAACACATACAGGGCACACTTATGAGCACTGGGGCCATGGCTGGCAGGGTCCCAGTGACACATACACTAAAACAGCATATATACAGTGAAATATGGGGGTAACATGCCAGGCAAGATGGTACTTTCCTACAAGTGTTCACTGAGTTAAGAGAGAGCATGTGAATGGCTCCAGCTTTTGGTATGCCTGATTACACAAAGCCTTTTATTCTGTTTTGTCATGAACATGATGCATGTTCTTTGTCTGTCCTGACACAGGTCCATGGAGGTGTAAACCGACCAGTAGCATATTTTTCAGCTACTTTGGACCCAGTTGCAGCAGCCTTACCGGATTGGCTGCGTGCAGTAGCAGCAGTTGGACAAAGCCTCACACAGTGTGAAGGTATAGTGATGGGACATCCTATAACAGTCATGGTCCCTCACTCAGTTGAAATCCTGTTGACCCGTACTAAAACGCAGCATATGACAAATGCAAGATTGACTAAATATGAAACGATTATATTGAGGTCACCAAATGTAACGCTGAAAAGATGTACAGTGTTGAACCCGGCAACTTTGCTTTCAAGTAAAAATTCAGCGGTTGAAAATGTAGAAGATGTAGAACATGATTGTCTTGAGGTAACAGAAATGTGCACCAAACCGAGGCCTGATATTAAAGCTACCCAATTGGAAGAAAATTACCAAATTATCTGTGTCGATGGCTCATGTTTGAGAGACTCAGTAGGAGTGCTGAGAGCCGGATACGCAGTATGCACGATTTCTGGCATCCTGAAAGCATCCTGGCTTCAAGGAGTGTATTCTGCTCAAGTAGCTAAACTGGTTGCTCTTACTAGAGCTTGCCATGCCTGTGCCCAGATGAGAGTGAGTATCTATACTGATAGTCGATACGGATTCGGAATTGTCCATGATTTTGGCCAATTATGGTCACAGAGGGATTATTTGACTTCTTCTGGTTCGCCAGTGAAAAATGGTGAGAGAATTAAGGAGTTATTGCACGCGATTCAGTTACCTCATGAAATTGCTGTGGTGAAATGCAGTGCACACCTGAAGTCACAAGACTGTTTCCATGGGAAATGGATATGCGGATCAAGTCTCAAGGTTTTGCGCACTGAACTGTATATCGTTTAAGGATCAATGGGAATTGCTGCCTGAAAAAGAAAATGAGACATGCACAGGTTACGCATTAAGGGTAATTGATACACTAGAAGAATTGAGATTGTTGCAGGGTCGTGCTAGCAAGGATGAGAAGTGTTCTTGGGTTAGGATGCAATGTGCACAAAGACCAGATGATTTGTGGCTCTCTGATGAACGGAAAATGGTCTTGCTGAACAGTCTTTTGTCACAATTTGCAACGTTTTACCATGGTGAAGCACATATTGGGAGGGATGCCATTATCCGGTTGTTCAAAATTGACTGGTTTAACCCGAAGTTCAGACAAGCTTCAGAGGTGATTTGCCATAGGTCTGTCATCTGCCAACAGATGAATGCGGGGAAAGGGACAGTGGTGAATTTGAGCCACACTGGGAGAACTGGAGGTCCATTTAGCAGAATGCAATTGGATTTTATTGAGATGCCTGTGTGTGGAGGCTTGAGATATATGCTGGTGATTGTGTGTATCTTTAGTCATTGGATTGAAGCGTACCCTACTCGCAGGAATGACAGCCTCACAGTAGCAAAGCTGCTGCTTAGGGAATTGATACCACGTTTCGGTTTTCCGATCTCTCTAGAATCAGATAGGGGAAGTTACTTCAACAACGAGGTGGTGAAGTTGCTGTGTGCAGCAATGAACATTGAGCAGAAGTTACATTGTAGTTACTGTAGGAGGCTGGCCTGGCTTGTAGAGGTACCAATGGGTACTTACACTCTGTACCAGGTCCAGTTATCCCTTTTTAGTGTAGAAGAGGTGTGTCTAGCAGCTTAGGCTGATAGAAGGTGGCTATAGCAGAGCAGCTTAGGCTGAACTAGGAGACATGCAAAGCTCCTACTATACCACTGGTGTCATATGCACAATATCATAAGAAAACACAATACACAGATATACTAAAAATAAAGGTACTTTATTTGTATGACAATATGCCAAAAGTATCTCAGTGAGTACCCTCAGTATGAGGATGCCAAATATACACAAGATATATGTACACAATACCAAAAATATGCAGTGATAGCAAAAGGAAGTAATGCAAGCAATACAAAGTTACAGTAGATTGCAATAGGAGCACATAGGTATAGGGGTAACACAAACCATATACTCCAAAAGTGGAATGCGAACCACGAATGGACCCCAAACCTATGTGACCTTGTAGAGGGTCACTGGGACTGTAAGAAAACAGTGAGGGTTAGAAAAATAGCCCACCCCAAGACCCTGAAAAGTAGGTGTAAAGTACACCTATATTCCCCAGAGAGCACAGAAGTCGTGATAGGGGAATTCTGCAAGGAAGACCAACACCAGCAACGCAACCAAAGTGGATTTCCGGAAGAGAGTACCTGTGGAACAAGGGAACCAAGTCCAAGAGTCGCAACAAAGTGGAGATTGGGCAGATGCCCAGGAAATGCCAGCTGAGGGTGCAAAGAAGCTGCCACCGGATGGTAGAAGCTGTGGATTCTGCAAGAACGAAGAGGGCTAGAAACTTCCCCTTTGGAGGATGGATGTCCCACGTCGTGAAGAAGCTTGCAGAGGTGTTCCCACGCAGAAAGACTGCAAACAAGCCTTGCTAGCTGCAAGGGTTGCAGTTAGGGTTTTTGGATGCTGCTGTGGCCCAGGAGGGACCAGGATGTCGCCACTTGGATGAGGAGACAGAGGGGGTGCCCCCAGCAAGTCAGGGAGCTCTCACAGAAGCACGCAGCACCCCCAGAAGTGGCGGAACAGGCACTACAAAGAGGAGTGAACCAGAGCTCACCCAAAGACACAAAAGGGAGTCCCACGACGCTGGAGGACAACTCAGGAGGTTCTGCACTGCAGGTTAAAGTGTCGGGGACCCAGGCTTGGCTGTGCACGAAGGAAATCCTGGAAGAGTGCACAGGAGCCGGAGCAGCTGCAAATCACGCAGTACCCAGCAATGCACTCTAGCGTGAGGAGGCAAGAACTTACCTCCACCAAACTTGGACTGAAGAGTCACTGGACTGTGGGAGTCACTTGGACAGAGTTGCTGAGTTCCAGGGACCATGCTCGTCGTGCTGAGAGGGGACCCAGAGGACCGGTGATGCAGTCTTTTGGTGCCTGCGGTTGCAGGGGGAAGATTCCGTCGACCCACGGGAGATTTCTTCAAAGCTCCTAGTGCAGAGAGGAGGCAGGCTACCCCCAGAGCATGCACCACCAGGAAAACAGTCGAGAAGGTGGCAGGATCAGCGATATAAGGTTGCAGTAGTCGTCTTTGCTACTTTGTTGCGGTTTTGCAGGCGTCCTGAGCAGTCAGCGGTCGATCCTTTGGCAGAAGGTGAGGAGAGAGATGCAGAGGAACTCTGATGAGCACTTGCATTCATTATCTAAAGAATTCCCCAAAGCAGAGACCCTAAATAGCCAAAAAAGGAGTTTTGGCTACTTAGGAGAGAGGATAGGCTAGCAATGCCTGAAGGAGCCTATCAGAAGGAGTCTCTGACGTCACCTGCTGGCACTGGCCACTCAGAGCACTCCAGTGTGCCAGCAGCACCTCTGTTTCCAAGATGGCAGAGGTCTGGAGCACACTGGAGCAGCTCTGGGCACCTCCCCTGGGAGGTGCAGGTCAGGGGAGTGGTCACTCCCCTTTCCTTTGTCCAGTTTCGCGCCAGAGCAGGGCTGGGGGATCCCTGAACCGGTGTAGACTGGCTTATGCAGAGATGGGCACCATCTGTGCCCATCAAAGCATTTCCAGAGGCTGGGGGAGGCTACTCCTCCCCAGCCTTGACACCTTTTTCCAAAGGAAGAGTGTGCAACACCCTCTTTCTGAGGAAGTTCTTTGTTCTGCCTTCCTGGGCCAAGCCTGGCTGGATCCCAGGAGGGCAGAAACCTGTCTGAGGGGTTGGCAGCAGCTGCAGTGAAACCCCGGGAAAGGTAGTTTGGCAGTACCCGGGTCTGAGCTAGAGACTCGGGGGATCATGGAATTGTCTCCCCAATGCCAGAATGGCATTGGGGTGACAATTCCATGATCTTAGACATGTTACATGGCCATGTTCGGAGTTACCATTGTGACGCTATACATAGGTAGTGACCTATGTATAGTGCAGGCGTGAAATGGTGTCCCCGCACTCACAAAGTCCGGGGGATTTGCCCTGAACGATGTGGGGGCACTTTGGCTAGTGCCAGGGTGCCCATACACTAAGTAACTTAGCACCCAACCTTTATCAGGTAAAGGTTAGACACATAGGTGACTTATAAGTTACTTAAGTGCAGTGGTAAATGGCTGTGAAATAACGTGGACGTTATTTCACTCAGGCTGCAGTGGCAGGCCTGTGTAAGAATTGTCAGAGCTCCCTATGGGTGACAAAAGAAATGCTGCAGCCCATAGGGATCTCCTGGAACCCCAATACCCTGGGTACCTCAGTACCATATACTAGGGAATTATAAGGGTGTTCCAGTAAGCCAATGTAAATTGGTAAAATTGGTCACTAGCCTGTTAGTGACAATTTGGAAAGAAATTAGAGAGTATAACCACTGAGGTTCTGGATAGCAGAGCCTCAGTGAGACAGTTAGTCATAACACAGATAACACATACAGGGCACCCTTATGAGCACTGGGGCCCTGGCTGGCAGGGTCCCAGTGACACATACAACTAAAACAACATATATACATTGAATTATGGGGGAACATGCCAGGCAAGATGGTACTTTCCTACAGTATCCTTCCCATCTTGCCCCTTACCAGACCACCTAGCATAACTGGTACTAATGTGAGCTCTCATCACAGTAGGGATGTCATTCCTGCAGGCCAGGTTGTTAGGGTGCCAACTGTTAGGGACAATTCTCCCTCTGTTTATTCACACCATTCTTCTGTGTCAAAGCATGCCCAACCCACCCACCCTGATGACAGAATGTTAGAAAGGGAACTCAATAGATTGAGAGTGGAAGAGTCCAGGCTGAAGCTTAAACAGCAACAGCTGGCTCTAGAAAGGGAATCTTTAGACTTAGAAAAAGAAAGACAGATGTTGGGGTTAGGACCCCATGGTGGCAGCATCAGTATTCCAGATAGTAATCCTGTGAAAGAGCTTGATTCTAGGAATCAGCATCAGATAGTTCCCCCTTACAAGGAGGGGGATGACATTAGCAAATGGTTTGCTGCACTTGAGAGGGCCTGTGTTGTACAGGGGGTCCCTCAAAGGCAGTGGGCTGCTATCCTATGGCTATGTTTCAGTGGAAAGGGTAGGGACAGGCTCCTTACTGTGAAGGAAAGTGATGCCAATAATTTTACAGTTTTGAAGAATGCACTCTCGGATGGATTTGGCTTAACCACTGAACAATACAGGATTAAGTTTAGAGAAACCAGAAAAGAGTCCTCACAAGACTGGGTAGACTTTGCTGACTATTCAGTGAAGGCCTTGGAGGGGTGGTTACGTGGCAGTAAAGTTTCTGACTATGAAAGCCTGTATAATCTGATCCTGAGAGAGCATATTCTGAATAACTGTGTGTCTGATTTGTTACACCAATATCTAGTGGACTCAGATCTGACCTCTCCCCAAGAATTGGGAAAGAAGGCAGACAAATGGGTCAGAACAAGAGTGAACAGAAAAGTTCATACGGGGGGTGACAAGGATGGCAAGAAGAAGGATGGTAAGTCTTCAAACAAGGGTGGGGACAAATCTAAAAATGAGTCTTCATCAGGCCCACAAAAACACTCTGGTGGGGGTGGTGGGTCCAAATACTCCATGGTGCTATTTATGTAAAGTAAAAGGCCATTGGACAACTGATGCCAGTTGTCCAACGAAAAGCACCCAGCCTCCCACTACCACAACCCCTACTGCTACACCTAGTGCCCCTAGTAATAGCAGTGGTTACCTTCTATCAGCCTAAGCTGCTAGAAACACCTCTTCTACACTAATAAGGGATAACTGGTCCTGGTACAGAGTGTAAGTACCCCTTGGTACCCACTACAAGCCAGGCAAGCCTCCTACAGGGAGTGGCCACCAATGTATATGATGATTAATGAAATTGACTAATAATGAAGAATTAATGTATTAACGTATGATTTTACACCAGTATTATGAGTTATATGTGTTAAAGGTTTGCTAATTAATCACTAGGCCGCAGTTAGCATGTGTCGAGGCCTAGCTGCCCGGTTTCCTATTAAGGGGGTCATTCTGACCTCGGCGGTAAAAGGCGCTCACCGCCGGTCAGAAGACCACTATAACACCGCCGCGGCCGCGGTAAACCACCACGGTCATTCTGACCCGCAACTGGCAAACCGCCAAAAACCCGACATCCACAGAAGTCCGCCACACCAAAGGTCAGCGAAAAACTGGCGATGACCAAACCTCCACCGTCACGCCAACAGAAATACGCCCATGCCATTCCGACCCACGAATCCACGCGGCGGTCTTTCAACCGCGGTATTCCATTGGCGGTACACACCGCCGCGCTCAAAATACATACACCCTTACAAAACACAACCACATTGGACAATTTTAAATACACACACCTGATACACATACAAACAACACACACCCAATACAATATAAAACACACACCCACATCACCCACAAACCCTTACGACCACAATAGCGACTGAAGGACAGAGAGAGACAGCACTGCTTAGAGTAGACCATCACACAGAGGCAAATCACAACATCACCCACACAATTACCACGCACAAAACACCATACACCACCATACACATCACACTCTACAACACATACAACATCCCTCACCTCATCCACACCACCCCATGGCACCCCAAAGACACCCCAGGTTCTCTGACGCAGAACTCAGGGTCATGGTGGAGGAAATAGTTCGTGTAGAGCCCCAGCTCTTCGGGGCACAGGTGCAGCACACCAGCATTGCCAGGAAGATGGAGCTATGGCAAAGGATAGTCGACAGGGTCAACGCTGTGGGACAGCATCCACGCAATCGGGATGACATAAGGAAGTGCTGGAACGACCTACGGGGGAAGGTGCGTTCCATGGTATCAAGGCACAACATCGCGGTGCAGAAGACTGGCGGCGGACCCCCACCTACTCCCCCAGAATTTACAGCATGGGAGGAGGAAGTCTTGCACATCCTGCATCCTGACGGCCTCGCAGGAGTAGGTAAGTCAAATCTTAACTACTTCTTCCCACCCCCACCCCGCCCGCATGGCAGCACATACCCCCACCCTCACCCCCACCCCCATCACACCAACTCCTTGCAAATGGCTCACCATCACAACCCACCCATCCCAACACCAAGCCCTTCATGCGACCACAAAGCATGGACACCCATCACCAAAGCATGCCCACTTCACACACACATCACCCCCACAAGCCACCCTCACAAAAGCCCCCACAAGGGAATGCCTGCACTTGGGTACACGGCCACCCACCCATTACACGAAATGTCACACACAGAAGCAATAACCATACCCTTATAACCCTGCAGGACCCGAACACCACCACACCGCCACGGAGGGTCCAGAGATGTCCATCCCACCCCCAGAAGAGGCCCACAGTGATGACAGCAGCTCTGTCTCCCTGGACCCAGATGACCAGCCCGGCCCATCGGGGACCTCGGGACAGTCGGTTCCCCTCACACAGCCACAGGCCACAGCAGACCCAACCCCCTCTGGGAACACCAGCACAGCTCCCACCCAGCGGGCCCATGCCTCTGTCTCCAGGACACGTCAATCAGCAGTGTGTCCGCCACTACAGGGCACCCAGGTTGACCCACCACCCCAACAACAACAGGGACCTGGGGGCAGTGGTAGTGGGCACACCGTCCAGGGGACAGAGGCCCAGGAACACAGGGGAACTGGGAGGGCTGCTGTGCGACAGGGAGGTGACAGGCCCAGGGAACCCACTCTCCAAGAGGCCCTCTCCTCCATCATGGGAGCATACCACCACTCCCAGGAGATAATGGCTACGGTACTGGCCAGGTTCCAGGAGATCCAAGCACTGCAGGAGGAACGGTACATGGGGTTCAGAGAGGAACTGAGGAACATTGGTTCCGCAATGGTGACCATCGTCGTGGCCCTTAACCAGATAGTCACCACATTGCGGGACCATGTGGCACCCCAAAGGGCCCCTGTCACTAACCCAGACCAGGAACAGCCTACCACCTCCGCCGGCGCTAGTGGACAGGAGGCCCCCACACAACGACAGGCCACCAGAACCCCACCTCCTGCAGAAGAAGAACCACCCCGCAAGCGGAACCTGAAATCTCACAAGAAGACAGAGTAGGATGCCAAGACCCCCGCCAGCATAAGATACCCCGTGATGTCATCCCAATGTGCCACATTGCCACCCTGTCCAACCTTTAACTGCCCCTGCTCCATCCTTCCACAGGCATATGGACAATGCACCTGTGAGACTGAGAACTGGACTCTGCCATGGACATTACTCCACCCCCACCCATCACCGTTTTACAATCATGTACCTAAATGTAGCACTGTAATAAAATCACTTATTGCACTTAAAAAATCAGGGGTCTGCTTGTATTCTTAACAAATGTATTACACATAACGGTGCAAAAATGTTCAGTTACATTGTGATGACAACATACCACTGTCATACAGCTTTAGTCCATGGGCAAACAAAGCAGAAGCCACGCAGTGGGTCGTACAGCTCTGAAAAGGGAAGGGAAAGTCACAAATCAGTTAACAGGAACTGGGGGGAAACACAGACAGTAGAGAGGCAGGAGGCCTTAAGTAAATGTAAAATGGCGTGGTTGATTCTTACCTGTGTGTTACTGAAAATACTGTTGTATCACCGTATCCCTGTTGTCCGTGTCGTCCCCGTCGTCTTCCTCCTCTTCACTCTCCACAGGCTCCACAGCTGCTACAACACCACCATCTGGACCATCCTCCTGCAGAAAAGGCACCTGGCGTCGCAAAGCCAGATTGTGAAGCATACAGCAGGCCACGATGATATGGCACACCTTCTTTGGTGAGTACATTAGGGATCCACCTGTCATATGCAGGCACCTAAACCTGGCCTTCAGGAGCCCGAAGGTCCTTTCTATGATCCTCCTAGTTCGCCCATGGGCCTCATTGTACCGTTCCTCTGCCCTGGTCCGGGGATTCCTCACTGGGGTCAGTAGCCAGGACAGGTTGGGGTAGCCAGAGTCACCAATTAGCCACACACGGTGTCTCTGTAGCTGTTCCATCACATAAGGGATGCTGCTATTTCGCATTATGTACGTGTCATGCACAGACCCAGGGAACTTGGCATTTACATGGGAGATGTACTGGTCAGCCAAACAGACCACCTGGACATTCATCGAATGATAACTTTTTCTGTTTCTGTACACCTGCTCACTGTCTTTGGGGGGAACCAAAGCCACATGGGTCCCATCAATGGCACCAATGATGTTGGGAATATGTCCAAGGGCATAGAAATCACCCTTCACTGTGGCTATCTCTAGGCCAGGGTGCATTCTGTAGGCTAGGCCCCTCCGTAAGGCATGGCCCTGTGCCCCCGCCCCCCACCTCTGTAGGGTGCTATGTACAGCTATCCATGGTCCGGCCTCACCTATGTGTGCATTTGTCGTCCATAGACCTGTAGGCCAAGTCACAATAACTGAGTAGTGTACCCCGATTGCGCGGCGTAGTGCTGGGGGCTTCTGTGTCTGTCCTCTCCGACAACGGTGTTGCCAATGCATGCACTCAACCTGTCTTTATTTCTCCCCCCCCCCCATTTTCTTTGTCTTCCTGTTCATGTGTGCATTAGCATCATCAGGCGGAGGAGAAGTGGCATCGGCGCACGAGGGAGCTGCATCTCACATGGCCCCGGAGGGCCATGCAACTGACTCCGAGTACACCAGTGAGACGGAGGGCGAGGGGGGCTCCACAACGGGGACCCGTGGAGACGTCAGCGACACAGACACGTCCTCGGAAGGGAGCTCCCTTGCGGTGCCGGCAACATCCGTGCCCACCGCCACAACAGGTACAGCCGCCACCCAGCGCACCAGCTCCGCCCTCCCAGCAGCCCCTCCGCGTTCGGCCCGTGCCCGCTTGGCCAGGAAGCCGGCCATCTCCTTCGCCCCAGGCACCTCAGGCCCTGCCCCAGTTACCCCTGCTGCCCTCAGTGAGGAGGTCATTGACCTCCTCCAGACGATCATTGTTGGGCAGTCTACCCTTTTGAATGCCATCCAGGGGGTAGAAAGGGAGGTGCATCGGAGCAATGCATACCTGGAGGGCTTTCATTCGGGTCAGGCTGCCCATCGGCGATCGTTCAACACTCTGGCCTCAGCACTGACGGCAGACATTGTCCCTGTCTCATGCCTCCCTATTCAAACTACCTCCACCCAGTCCCAGTCTCCTGTACCTCTGCCTATCCCATCCACACCATCAGACCAGCCTGCACACACCTCAACACCCAAGGGCAGCTCATCCAGACATAAGCACCACAGATCACACAAGCATTCACCCAAGCAACATCCAGATGCACACATGCCAACAGTCACTACCTCCTCTGTGTCCCCCACCTCCTTGTCTCCCTCCTCCCTCCCTGTGACGTCTCCACTCACACCTGCATGCACACCCCCATCAGCCAGTACTTCCATCACCAGCACACCCTCCAGACCAGTCCGCACACGTGCAGTCACCACACCCACTGCCATTTACACGTCCCCTGTGTCCTCTCCCACTGTGTCTGTCACCCCCTCTTCCAAACCACACAAACGCAGGCAGCCACCCACCCAACAGCCATCCACCTCACGACAGCCTCCGTCACAAGCACCTGCACCCAAAGACAGCACACTTGACTCTCCTACAACCACATCCTCTTCCTCCACTCCCATACCCACTGCACCTACCCTTCCCATTGCTCCTAAAAAACTTTTCCTCTCCAAACTTAACCTCTATGCATCACCTGACCCACCCCCTCCATCTGGTAAGAGTCCAAACAGCACCTCAGCCACCACAAGCCCTGCACCTACTAGGACCATAGTTCAGGGCTATTGGAGTCCACCAGCTCCTAGGGCAGGAACATCAGCCAGCAGCAAGGGGACAGCCAGCCCACCCCCTGGGAAGAGGACCAAAAAAGCCAAGGGCCGGCGCGACAAGCCTGAGACGGCTGCCACCAAGGACAGTAGCCTTGCCCCGTCACCTGGCACATCAACAAAGGGAGGCAAGGGCCCCAGAGATTCAGCAAAGGAGGCCAAGAGCAGCAGGGCGGACAAGTCCGGCAGCAGGCGAGCTGCCCAGGAGGGCCCCACCAGCCCCATTCCGGGTGTGACAGAGGACACCCACGGGCCCAGGACTCCGTCACAGGAGGGACCCGCATCCGAAAGGTCGGATGGCGACTGAGCGGGAAGTATTGGCCAGGTCTGGTTCCCTAGAAACACAAGACAAGCACCGCTGAACAGGGCCCCACCGTGAGAAGCACCGCTGAACAGGGCCCCGCTGTGAGAAGCACCGCTGAACAGGGGCCGCCAAGACAAGCACCGCTGAACAGGGGCCGCTGTGAGAAGCACCGCTGAACAGGGCCCCGCCGTGAGAAGCACCGCTGAACAGGGCCCTGCCGTGAGAAGCACCGCTGAACAGGGGCCGCTGTGAGAAGCACCGCTGAACAGGGGCCGCCAAGACAAGCACTGCTGAACAGGGCCCCGCCGTGAGAAGCACCGCTGAACAGGGGCCGCCAAGACAAGCACCGCTGAACAGGGCCCCACCATGAGAAGCACCGCTGAACAGGGCACCGCCGTGAGAAGCACCGCTGAACATGGGCCGCCAAGACAAGCATCGCTGAACAGGGCCCCGCCATGAGAAGCACCGCTCCGCTGGGCCCTTCATCTCAAGCACCGCTCCGCTTGGCCCTTCCTCTCAAGCACCGCTCCGCTGGGCCCTTCATCTCAAGCACCGCTCCGCTGGGCCCTTCCTGTCAAGCACCGCTCCGCTGGGCCCTTCCTCTCAAGCACCGCTCCGCTGGGCCCTTCCTCTCAAGCACCGCTCCGCTGGGCCCTTCCTGTCAAGCACCGCTCCGCTTGGCCCTTCCTCTTAAGCACCGCTCCGCTGGGCCCTTCCTCTCAAGCACCGCTCCGCTGGGCACCGCCGTCTCTGAACTGCTCTGCTGGGCCCTTCATCTCAAGCACCGCTCCGCTGGGCCCTTCCTGTCAAGCACCGCTCCGCTGGGCCCTTCATCTCAAGCACCGCTCCGCTGGGCCCTTCCTGTCAAGCACCGCTCCGCTGGGCCCTTCATCTCAAGCACCGCTCCGCTGGGCCCTTCATCTCAAGCACCGCTCCGCTGGGCCCTTCCTGTCAAGCACCGCTCCGCTGGGCCCTTCCTGTCAAGCACCGCTCCGCTGGGCCCTTCCTCTCAAGCACCGCTTTGCTGGGCCCTTCCTCTCAAGCACCGCTCCGCTGGGCCCTTCCTCTCAAGCAGCGCTCCGCTGGGCACCGCCGTCTCTGAACTGCTCTGCTGGGCCCTTCATCTCAAGCACCGCTGGCCCATTGGCAGTGCCGGTTCTGTGTCGAGCAGGGCTTCACGAAGCACTCTGGCCACCATGCCTCCTCCATGACCAGTGGAGTCGGTAATCCATCTGATGGACTGTGGCTTTGCACTCCCCAGGATATGGCAGTGGGCAACCCACCCACTGTAGAGACTTGAGAGACTGTGGCTTTGCACTCCCCAGGATATGGCAGTGGGCAACCCACCCACTGTAGAGACTTGAGAGACTGCGGCTTTGCACTTCCCAGGATGGTACAGTGGGCAACCCACCCACTGTAGAGACTTGAGAGACTGTGGCTTTGCACTCCCCAGGATGGTACAGTGGGCATGGAGGCCCCTCGTGGATCTGGTGTCGTGGACTCATGTGGCTGAGGTGCCCCCCCTTCCCTTCCCCCTGAGGTGCCTGTAGTTTTATCATCTGATGCCCCAGCAGTGTTCTCTCCAATGGTATCTGGTCTTGTGTGTGGGCTTTGCCCATGTGTTTGTGCACATTGGCCCACGGACAATGGAACTTTGCCAAAATGTGCAGGACTTATAGCCTATGTATATATTTTTGACTATGTTCATTATTTACTATGTATATTTCATATATCATATTTCCCATTACTTCATTTGAGCTATAATATACTTCAATTTTAATGATCATTTTATTTTGTCTTTGCATTCTTCCGGGGGGTTTCGGGGGTGTCACTCTGACTTGTTGCTCTGCATTGGTGTGTAGGTATTTGGGGTGGGGGGGTGGGTGTATCGCGTATGTGTGTGCCCGTAACCTTTCCTCCTCCCCCCTCCCCTGTGTCGTAGGTGCAGTACTCACCGTTGTCGTCTGCGCCGGCGTTCGTACTCCTGGTAGAAGAGCAGGTAGACAATAGCTGGTAGGATGTTTAATTCGGGTTCCATGCTGTCCAGATTCCTCGTGGAGTGTATAGAGGTGAGCGTTTTCCCGTTCGTAGTCTGTTTCCGCCGTGTTTTTATCGGCGGGGCTCCCGCCCCGGAAAAGGTGGCGGATTGGTGAGTTGTGATAGGGTGGGCGGTACATTGTCTGCCGCCTGCCTGTTGGCGGTGACCGCTGCGCTGTTTGTGTGTCCCGCCGTGGCGGTCAGAGTGTTAAAGTCGCGGGCTGTGTTGGCGGTTCTCGCCAGGGTCAGAATTCCATTTTTTTGACCGCCTGCCAGTTGGCGGGTTGGCCGCCGCTTTAACACCGACCGCCAGGGTTAGAATGACCCCCCAAATGTGTTTTTCTATCGTACAGTGTGCTGACTTGCTGAAGGACATTTACTCGTACTTTTCCAAAAGTTAGAGGATGTATGTAACCGTAGTGGATCCGCTCTCATGAAACTCGACTTGCTCAAGGAAACATTTTTGCTGAATGCAACAGTGCAGACTTGCAACAGGTACAAGGTCGCCTTAACCCTGTATAGACAATGGGACTACTGACTGGGGATGTGAGAGGACCACATGAACATGAAATCATACAGGACTTTCTGCCCGTTGGAGGCGTCAATCACAGGAACCAATAAACTACGTGAGAACTGTTATGAGGTGATGGTTTTGATGGCACGACTGGTAAACCATTGGATGGAGATAATTGTGCGCCAAATTTTGCCCAATTAGGAATTAGGGGACTGTACAACAGAAAAGGGATAAAATCCCTTGACACGAGGAGAAATGAGCCTTATATGCCATTATCTGCCAATAGAGCCTTGCAAGCCATTCTTGCTATTACCCAGCCACTTTGTCACTCTGTCTAAAGACTTTGCTGTATGATTCTTTGAATCATTCTTGCCTTACTTTGCTTAGCCCGTCTTATACTTTACCTCCTTATGAGGGAAGTACCCCTTTTTACCTTGTTTTGCTGAACTTTGCTGTGTTCCCTGGCTGATGACGAATCAGCTGATGTCCTGAGGACCAAGACTGACTCTGTATGCTGACCAATTACGGAGGGTAACTATATAATGACACAAATGTAATTGTTGTTTGCCTTTCCTTTCTAGGTACCAACTGCTTCTTTTTGACAGAGACCATAGTTAGATGTTTTCTAAATTGATGTTGCTAAATTGTTTTGCATGAAGCCCAACATGCTGATGCCAATTCAAGGGTAGTTAAGGAGTTCACTGAATGACACAAATAGACAAATGACTGAATCTATGCTTTGTTGAATAATGCACTAATGATACTCTACTAAGGTTAATCCATGTTGACGTCGAGCTATGCTCTGATGTTTATAATCTGTGCTTGATGAAGTTTTATTCAAGTTGCCAAATTACGACAATGTTGATGTGTCTTCTGATTTTGAGACTAATAAACTTGATAGTAGAATTGTAATCAATAGGGAATAAATATCCTAAATCGTACCAAATTCTGTGTGGTTATTCATGGCTGAAAAGTCATGGTGGTTTCGAGTCTTATTGATGTCATTGTTTATCCTGATTGACTTGCTATTGCGATTATTGACGAAGTTATAGATCTATTGATTGACATGTTGAGTAGCTATCTCGTTCTAAGGAGACTTCTAACAGGGTCAAAAGATCCATCGGCCTAAAACGAGTCCCAGAGTGAGTAAATTATCGAGACTGGGATGTGTTAGCAGTTCTGGTAGCAGAGGACGGTTACGGCCCTTTGGGGGCCCTAGGACGAGGGACCATTGTTTAGAATTGTTTTTCGAGATAATGCAAATTGGAGATATGATGTGTCCCTAAATTCCCCATGACTTTTCCCGGAATCTCAGAGCTTGCCTAAGTGAGTTGGGTATGTCCTCGGCGTTCTAGTGATAGTATGTGTGACGTAGCATTTGCGCTTGCTCAGCTTATGCATATCGCAGGTGAATTGTGAGGTTTGTGAGAATTTGGCCAGGTGATGTTTTAGTAGGAGTGAGCGTACTCTGCAGTATGAGAGTAGGGAAGTCGTCGAACTTCATGTGAATGTGGCGCTTTGTGCTAAAAAATTGTCCACGTGGTTGTTGTTGATGTACGGACCCGTCGTTGTCTGAGACTCCAGAGTATATTGATAAGTGTATGAGACACTTGGTTTATGCTGTAATTTGTGTGATTTAATAGGTCAATCGGGCGTGGTTGACAAGTCGAGTTTGAGTCAAATGTGTGAATGCAACCTTCAATGGAGATTTGGCAAGTTCTAAAGTGCACTAGAACGAACCATTGACAAGTCGAAAGTAGGATTCACGGGTCGAATTCTGCTTGCGAGTGAGGGATCTGAGAAGGAAAGAGTAGCGGCCGAGGCTTCAAGTGAAATCTCTGTAAAGTTCTGAAGCGATTGTGTTACCCTTCCTGTAGTAAACCGGCAAATTTGAGTTTATTGTTAAAGGTGCTCGCAATATATTGCATTAGTTTTGTGTGAATCTAGTGTGAAAAGGACAAACCGTAAGACTTTGTCAGCTGCAGTGTGTGTGAGTGTGACGTCATTGGAGCCGCGCTGGGATAGGTCAGTTGCCGAGAAGGGTGGCGAGCGGATTGGCAGCCGTCCATGAGAGGCAATTGGTTGAGAAGTTAGGTGAAGAGTGTTCTGGGAATTAAAGTCACTTCCTGATTCAATTCTAAATAAAATAAGAGACGCAAAAATGAAGTTTTTCAAGGCTTTAAAAATTGCTTTGAGGGGAGATGCACATATTAAAGCGAGTGTGGGGGAGCCTACACCGCCAGAGGATACTCCTGCCTATACCGTAATGGAGGAGAAGGCCGTCGCGCCATGTCTTTGGCTAAAGCAGTGGTGCAAAATGACAGAAAAGGAGGGTTGTTTGGCGTTTCCGTAGTACGGAACGTTCAATATAAGGATTTTGGAAAATTTACAGAGGGTGTTAAGTGAGTAAAAGCCACCTCCGAGACCAGCTCAGTTTGAGGCATTAGCGATTTGGGATTTGATGGCCATACAAAAGAGACAACAGAAATTCGTAAGGAGAATGAGAAAAGCAGAAAAGACTCTAGCGGAGGCTAGATGGGATGATGAGACCAAAATGTGGAGAAGGGGAATAGTAGACGGAATTAGGATGTTTCCGGCTGTAACTCAAGAAGCCGAGGTACAGGGAAAGAAAAATACTTGTAAAACAGACAAGGGCTCCAGTAAGCCAAAAGAAATTCAGAAGTCTTGGGCAGATGCAGATGATTCAGATGATGATGAGTTTCTAAATCAGTTGTTACATGATCGACCGCCGCCATATGCCATGAATAGTAACAGACCGAGTACTAGCATGGGTCATGAAGATCTGATACAAAATCAGGGAAAAATGAATACAGTAAAGACAAGCAATACAGTTCCGATACACAATGGTGTCAGTGTATCTACTGCACCAGGCACACAGATACAGTTGCAGCCGCCACCAATTCAGAGGCTCTATCCTGATGTCCCAGTACTAGAGACCACTACGAACTTAATGGTGCCGCCTGATCCGGTATATACTCAAAGATGGATCAAAGTTAGTACAGACTGAGCCAACTCCACAACTGCTGCCCCAGCCGCAGCAACAGGTGGTTCCGAACTATATTTTGGTCGCAGGACCGCAATCAGCGGCTACAGCACCTATGATGAATCAAGATATAGGAGTTAATGCTTCGCAGGGTTTGGGAAATAGGCAGACACCAGCTGCTATATCATTGCCGATTACTGTTGGTCCGCCAGTACCGCTATATGCGCAGGCGAAGCCTAGTGTATGTAATCAGGGAATAATGACTCAAGAAGCGATAAGAGGAGGATTCACAGGAACTTCCCAGGGAATGAAACCAAGAGAACAGACAGCAGAAGGATCTAGATCAGTGGTCTTCAAACTTTTTAACGCCACGCCCCCCCAGTTGAAAAACACAATCATTGGGCCCCCCTTCAGAATTTTTCACAATTATTTTAGAAAGATGGCAATGTTTAAATATGTCTAAACTTATTTAAACATTGCAGTTAAGTACTGTTACCTTTTTAAAACTGCATTAACATGCTTAAAACAAAGGCATGTTATCTGTATAATATTTCTTTTAGCCAGAGTTTGGCGCCCCCCTTAGGATTACTTGAGGCCCCCCTAGGGGGGCCCGCCCCCCAGTTTGAAGACCTCTGATCTAGATCCTTGTTAGACTTCAGTCCGATTGGGATTCCTTTAGAGACAATGAGGCAAGCAGGGTTAGGTACGTTAACCCCACAGGTAATGAGTACAAATATGACACAAACACCCATGATGCAAACCGGAAATGTCTCGTTGCAAGGTTTAACCGCGCAACAATTGAATGAGTGGTTGGACAAACTCAAAACTCCACAGAATAATTCAGTGACTACAGAGCGATCAGAAAGGGAGGAATACCTGAATTTCGTGAGACTGGGGGTGGAAGCCACAGAGGTGGTAGAAGGAACTATGGGAGAGAACAGATTAGAGTCATACACCGAAGCGGAATTGAGGTTTCTATGCCCCAAGATAACCAAAGAAGTGAGCAGGGTGCATCAGAAGTTGGCGAACGCAGCAGACAAATACGGCATAGGCTTAGACAATACTAAGCGATTGAAGAGGAGTTATAGGTTAGACTTTGAACCTAAAGATTTCGATCACATGAGATCCACTGGAATAAAGGCACACCTCAAAGAGATATTGCAGAGTGCTCAAACTTGGGGAGCATTAGAAAAGTGGGAAGGCAGATGGGCAAAGAAGAGAGATAAAGAGAAAGGTGACAGCCCAGAACTGAAGCAGGCGAAAACTGCACCAGACACAGGGACAATAAAGATGTTCCCAATGTAAGAAACAGCTGGAGGGGTTTTAGTCCATGTACCGTGGTCTAGAGGTGACATTCTGTCATTCACAAATGATTATCCCAGGTTGAGGGAGAAGCCAATAGAGTGGTATCAGCAGACGGACAGGTTTGTGAAGCTTGCGAAATGTCTTTGGGAAGACTTGAATACATTGTTGGAGATTATAGTCCCAGCTGACATATGGCTTGAGTGCAAGAGGGGTGTGGATTGGCCGACAGAGGATCCGACAAGGGACAAGGTTACTGGAGCACCGTCTCCTGATGTGATGAGGTATTACCATAAGGTGATTGAGTTTTTGAAACAGAAGTGTCACCGAAAGTTACGGATTGGCAGAAGATTGATCGAACGGCGCAGGAAGGCAAAGAGTCGATACAGGCTTACTATGAGAGATTGTTAGAGGCGTTCAAACATTATAGTGGCACTGAGGTCATAGAACCGAAAGACATGAATCACCTTGTGTTCAGATTTGTTGAAGGGTTGAGGCCAGAGATTAGCCAGATGATTAAGAATCATTTGATCTGTTGGCAAGCGAAGCCGATTGATGAGGTGTTGCAGTATGTGAAATACTGTAGTGATGAGATTGAGTTGAAACAGAAAAAGCTGAAAGAGGTGGTGATGGAGATGCAAATTAGAGCAGCTCAAGCAGAAATGCAGGGAAATGGATGCAGCAGATGGTACAGCAACCGCAAGGGAACAGAATGTTTCAGACTCAACCAAGAGGCCGAGGTCGAGGAGGTTTTGTGAATCGCGGTCCAGATTTGAATACGGTTGTGGTTCAAAATGATGTGCAAGGGATGAAAAAAGTGTTACCATGTCACGTGTGTGGGGGTGTGGGACACTGGAAGCGGGAATGTCCGATGATGGTGCAGGATGGTGTTGTTCAACAAAGCAATGATGTGGGTACATTTCAAAATGTGAGGGGTCCAAGAATGAGAGGTTCAAATCCAAACATCCAGAATAACATGGTGCAGATGCAGGGTCTCCAGCCTAGGCAACAAATACAAATGCTGTGTATGCAACCAGCACAAGTGCAGCAAGTACAACAGCAGATTCCCATGGTGTGGGAAAGTACCATCTTGCCTGGCATGTTACCCCCATATTTCACTGTATATATGTTGTTTTAGTTGTATGTGTGTCACTGGGACCCTGCCACCCAGGGCCCCAGTGTTCATAAGTGTGCCCTGTATGTGTTATCTGTGTTATGACTAACTGTCTCACTGAGGCTCTGCTAACCAGAACCTCAGTGGTTATGCTCTCTCATTTCTTTCCAAATTGTCACTAACAGGCTACGTGACCAATTTCACCAATTTACATTGGCATACTGGAACACGCTTATAATTCCCTAGTATATGGTACTGAGGTACCCAGGGTATTGGGGTTCCAGGAGATCCCTATGGGCTGCAGCATTTCTTTTGCCACCCATAGGGAGCTCTGACAATTCTTACACAGGCCTGCCATTGCAGCCTGAGTGAAATAAAGGCCACGTTATTTCACAGCCATTTACCACTGCACTTAAGTAACTTATAAGTCACCTATATGTCTAACCTTTACCTGGTAAAGGTTGGGTGCTAAGTTACTTAGTGTGTGGGCACCCTGGCACAAGCCAAGGTGCCCCCACATTGTTCAGGGCAAATTCCCCGGACTTTGTGAGTGCGGGGACACCATTTCACGCGTGCACTATACATATGTCACTACATATGTATAGCGTTGCAAGGGTAACTCCGAACATGGCCATGTAACATGTCTAAGATCATGGAATTGTCACCCCAAATGCCATTCTGGCATTGGGGAGACAATTCCATGATCCCCTGAGTCTCTCGCACAGACCCGGGTACTGCCAAACTACCTTTCCCGGGGTTTCACTGCAGACCTCTGCCATCTTGGAAGCAGAGGGGCTGCTGGCACACTGGACTGCTCTGAGTGGCCAGGGCCAGCAGGTGACATCAGAGACTCCTTCTGATAGGCTCTTACCTGTGTTGCTAGCCTAGCCTCCTTCCTAAGTAGCCAAACCTCCTTTTCTGGCTATTTAGGGTCTCTGCTTTGGGGAATTCTTTAGATAACAAATGCAAAAGCTCATCAAAGTTCCTCTGCATCTCTCTCATCACCTTCTGCCAAGGAATCGACCGCTGACTGCTCGGGACGCCTGCAAAACTGCAACAAAGTAGCAAAGACGACTACTGCAACCTTGTATTGCTGATCCGGCCTCCTTCTCTTCTGTTTTCCTGGTGGTGCATGCTGTGGGGGTAGTCTGCCTCCTCTCTGCACTACAAGCTCTGAAGAAATCTCCCGTGGGCCGACGGAATCTTCCCCCTGCAACCGCAGGCACCAAAAGACTGCATCACCGGTCCTCTGGGTCCCCTTTCAACATGACGAGCGTGGTCCCTGGAACTCAGCAACTCTGTCCAAGTGAGTCCCACAGTCCAGTGACTCTTCAGTCCAAGTTTGGTGGAGGTAAGTCCTTGCCTCCCCACGCTAGACTTCATTGCTGGGTGCCGCGTGATTTGCACCTGCTCCAGCTCCTGTGCACTTTTCCAGGATTTCCTTTGTGCACAGCCAAGCCTGGGTCCCCGACACTCTAACCTGCAGTGCACGACCGCCTGAGTTGTCCTCCGGCATCGTGGGACCTTCTTTTGTGACTTCGGGTGAGCTCTGGTTCACTCCTCTTTGTAGTGCCTATTCTGTCACTTCTGTGGGTGCTGCTTGCTTCTGAGTGGGCTCTTTGTCTTGCTGGACGCATCCTCTGTCTCCTCACGCAGTTGGCGACATCCTGGTCCCTCCTGAGCCACAGCAGCATCTAAAAACCGTAACCGCAACCCTTGCAGCTAGCAAGGCTTGTTTGCGGTCTTTCTGCACAGAAACACCGCTGCAAGCTTCTTCACAAAGTGGGACATCCATCCACCAAAGGGGAAGTTTCTAGCCCTCTTCGTTCTTGCAGAATCCACAGCTTCCACCATCCAGTGGCAGCTTCTTTGCACCCACAGCTGACATTTCCTGGGCATCTGCCCACTCCCGACTTGAGTGTGACTCTTGGACTTGGTCCCCTTGTTCCACAGGTACTCTCGTCTGGAAATCCATTGTTCTTGCATTGCTGGTGTTGGTCTTCCTTGCAGAATTCCCCTATCACGACTTCTGTGCTCTCTGGGGAACTTAGGTGCATTTTGCACCCACTTTTCAGGGTCTTGGGGTTGGCTATTTTTCTAACCCTCACTGTTTTCTTACAGTCCCAGCGACCCTCTACAAGCTCACATAGGTCTGGGGTCCATTTGTGGTTCGCATTCCACTTCTAGAGTATATGGTTTGTGTTGCCCCTATACCTATGTGCTCCCATTGCAATCTATTGTGACTATACATTGCTTGCACTGTTTTCTATTGCTATTACTGCATATTTTTGGTATTGTGTACATATATCTTGTGTATATTTGCTATCCTCATACTGAGGGTACTCACTGAGATACTTTGGCATATTGTCATAAAAATAAAGTACCTTTATTTTTAGTATATCTGTTTATTGTGTTTTCTTATGATATTGTGCATATGACACCAGTGGTATAGTAGGAGCTTTACACATCTCCTAGTTCAGCCTAAGCTGCTTTGCCATAACTACCTTCTATCAGCCTAAGCTGCTAGAAACACCTCTTCTACACTAATAAGGGATAACTGGACCTGGCACAAGGTGTAAGTACCTCTGGTACCCACTACAAGCCAGGCCAGCCTCCTACACCGGGTTCAACACAGTACATCTTTTTAAAGATACATTTGGCGACCCCAGTATAATTATCTCATATTTAGTCAGGCATTTAGCATTCGTCATATGCTGAGTCTTTGTTCGGATAAGTAGTATTTCGACTGAATGTGGGACCATCACTGTTAAGGGATGATCCATCACTATACCTTCACACTGAGTGAGGCTTTGACCAACTGCTGCAACTGCACGCAAACAACCCCGTAAGGCTGCTGCAACTGGGTCCAAAGTAACTGATAAATATGCTACTGGACGGTTTGCACCTCCATGGACTTGTATCAGGACAGACGAAGAACTAGCATCACATTCATGACAAAAAAGTACAAAAGGCTTTGTGTAATCAGGCATACCTAAAGCTGGTGCCCTGTGCTAGAGACTCGGGGGATCATGGAATTGTCTCCCCAATGGCAGAATGGCATTGGGGTGACAATTCCATGATCTTCGACATGTTACATGGCCATGTTCATAGTTACCATTGTGACGCTATACATAGGTAGTGACCTATGTATAGTGCACGTGTGTAATGGTGCCCCGCACTCACAAAGTCCGGGTAATTTGCCCTGAACAATGTGGGGGCACCTTGGCTAGTGCCAGGGTGCCCACACACTAAGTAACTTTGCACCCAACCTTAACCAGGTGAAGGTTAGACATATAGGTGACTTATAAGGTGATGGACGTTATTTCACGCAGGCTGCAGTGGCAGGCCTGTGTAAGAATTGTCAGAGTTTCCCTATGGGTGGCAAAAGAATTGCTGCAGCCCATAGGGATCTCCTGGAACCCCAATACCCTGGGTACCTCAGTACCATATACTAGGGAATTATAAGGGTGTTCCAGTATGCCAATGTGAATTGGTGAAATTGGTCACTAGCCTGTTAGTGACAATTTGGAAAGCAGAGAGAGCATAACCACTGAGGTTCTGGTTAGCAGAGCCTCAGTGAGACAGTTAGTCATCACACAGGGAACACATACAGGGCACACTTATGAGCACTGGGACCCTGGCTGGCAGGGTCCGAGTGACACATACACTAAAACAACATATATACTGTATAGTGAAATATGGGGGTAACATGCCAGGAAAGATGGTACTTCCCGACACAACCACCCCCCCAAACGAAGGACAATAAGACTAGCCATGACCTGATGAGTCTTCATTGTCTAAGTGGAAATATCTGGAGAGTCCATCTGCATTGGAGTGGGTACTCCCAGGTCTATGTCCCACTGTATAGTCCATTCCCTGTAGAGATATGGACCACACAACAATTTAGGGTTTTCACCTTTCATTTGTTTTAGCCAAAATAGAGGTTTGTGGTCTGTCTGAACAATGAAGTGAGTGCCAAACAGGTATGGCCTCAACTTCTTCAGTGCCCAGACCACAGCAAAGGCCTCCCTCTCTATGGCAGACCAACGCTTTTCTCTAGGGGTCAACCTCCTGCTGATAAAAGCAACAGGTTGATCCTGGCCCTCAGAATTGAGTTGTGATAAGACTGCCCCTACCCCTAATTCAGATGCATCAGTTTGAACAATGAATTTCTTGGAGTAACATGGGCTTTTTCGGACAGGTGCAGTGCACATAGCCTAATTCAGCTCCTCAAAAGCTTTCTAACAGCTGGCTGTCAACAATACCTTTTTAGGCATCTTCTTGGAAGTGAGATCATTAAGTGGGGCTGCAATGGAGCCATAGTTTTTAATGAATCTCCTGTAATACCCAGTGAGGCCTAAGAAGGCTCTCACCTGGGTCTGAGTTGTAGGGGGAACCCAATTCATGATTGTCTGGATTTTCCCCTGAAGTGGTGCAATCTGTTCTCCACCTACCAGGTGTCCCAGATAAACCACTTTCCCCTGCCCTATCTGGCACTTTGAAGCCTTGATAGTGAGGCCTGCCTTTTGCAGGGCCTCCAAAACTTTCCACAGGTGGACCAGGTGATCATCCCAGGTGGACCTAAAGACAGCTATATCGTCCAGATATGCTGCACTAAAAGCCTCCAACCCTTGCAGGACTGTATTCACCAACCCCTGAAAAGAGGCAGGTGCATTTTTCAAACCAAAGGGCATTACTGTGAATTGGTAGTGCCCTCTGTGAGAAAGTAGCCTCTTTCTAGCCTTGTTACCCCCACTTTTGGCCTGTTTGTGAGTGTATGTCAGGGTGTTTTCACTGTCTCACTGGGATCCTGCTAGCCAGGGCCCAGTGCTCATAGTGAAAACCCTATGTTTTCAGTATGTTTGTTATTGTAATTGTAATTGTAATCGTATTTATATAGCGCTTACTACCCCTGACGAGGCGTCGAAGCGCTTTTCGATGAGTAGCACGCTACTCCGGTACCCAACAAGAATTAGTGATTGTAGGAGGCTGGACTGGCTTGTAGTGAGTACCAAGGGGTACTTGCACCTTGCACCAGGCCCAGTTATCCCTTATTAGTGTATAGGGTGTCTAGCAGCTTAGGCTGATAGATAATGATAGCTTAGCAAAGCAGCTCAGGCTGAACTAGGAGACGTGTGAAGCTACTACAGTACCACTTAGTGTCATATGCACAATATCATAAGAAAACACAATACACAGTTATACTAAAAATAAAGGTACTTTATTTTTATGACAATATGCCAAAGTATCTTAGAGTGTACCCTCAGTGAGAGGATAGGAAATATACACAAGATATATATACACAATAGCAAAAATATGCAGTATAGTCTTAGAAAACAGTGCAAACAATGTATAGTTACAATAGGATGCAATGGGGAAACATAGGGATAGGGGCAACACAAACCATATACTCCAGAAGTGGAATGCGAACCACGAATGGACCCCAAACCTATGTGACCTTGTAGAGGGTCGCTGGGACTATTAGAAAATAGTGAGAGTTAGCAAAATAACCCTCCCCAAGACCCTGAAAAGTGAGTGCAAAGTGCACTAAAGTTCCCCTAAGGACAAAATAGTCGTGTTAGAGGGAAAATGCAAGGAAAACACAAATCAGCAATGCAACAACGATGGATTCCTGACTGAGGGTACCTGTGGAACAAGGGGACCAAGTCCAAAAGTCACAAGCAGCTCGGAGATGGGCAGATGCCCAAGAAATGCCAGCGGTTGGTGCAAAGAAGCTCTTACTAGGCTGAAAAACTGTGAATACTGCAGGAACGACAAGGGCTAGAGACTTCCCCTTTGGAGGATGGATCCCCCACGCCTTGGAGAGTCGTGCAGAAGTGTTTTCCCACCGGATGGACGCCAACAAGCCTTGCTACACGCAAATCGTGCGTTTGGCGTTTTTGGACGCTGCTGGGGCCCAGGAGGGACCAGGAGGTCGCAAATTGGACCTGCAGAGAGAGGGGACGTCGAGCAAGACAAAGTGCCCTCACTGAAGCAGGTAGCACCCGGAGAAGTGCCAGAAACAGGCACTACGAGGATGCGTGAAACGGTGCTCGCCGAAGTTGCACAAAGGAGTCCCACGTCGCCGGAGACCAACTTAGAAAGTCGTGCAATGCAGGTTAGAGTGCCGTGGACCCAGGCTTGGCTGTGCACACAGGATTTCCGCCGGAAGTGCACAGGGGCCGGAGAAGCTTGCAAAGTCGCGGTTCCCAGCAATGCAGCCCAGCGAGGTGAGGCAAGGACTTACCTCCACCAAACTCGGGCTGAAGAGTCACTGGACTGTGGGGGTCACTTGGACGGTGTCGCTGGATTCGAGGGACCTCGCTCGTCGTGCTGAGAGGAGACCCAAGGGACCGGTAATGCAGCTTTTTGGTGCCTGCGGTTGCAGGGGGAAGATTCCGTCGACCCACGGGAGATTTCTTCGGAGCTTCTGGTGCAGAGAGGAGGCAGACTACCCCCACAGCATGCACAAGCAGGAAAACAGTCGAGAAGGCGGCAGGATCAGCGTTACAGAGTTGCAGTAGTCGTCTTTGCTACTAGGTTGCAGGTTTGCAGGCTTCCAGCGCGGTCAGCGGTCGATTCCTTATCAGAAGGTGAAGAGGGAGATGCAGAGGAACTCGGCTGAGCTCATGCATTCGTTATCTAAAGTTTCCCCAGAGACAGAGACCCTAAATAGCCAGAAAAGAGGGTTTGGCTACCTAGGAGAGAGGAAAGGCTACTAACACCTGAAGGAGCCTATCACAAGGAGTCTCTGACGTCACCTGGTGGCACTGGCCACTCAGAGCAGTCCAGTGTGCCAGCAGCACCTCTGTTTCCAAGATGGCAGAGGTCTGGAGCACACTGGAGGAGCTCTGGACACCTCCCAGGGGAGGTGCAGGTCAGGGGAGTGGTCACTCCCCTTTCCTTTGTCCAGTTTCGCGCCAGAGCAGGGGCTAAGGGGTCCCTGAACCGGTGTAGACTGGCTTATGCAGAATTGGGCACCTCTGTGCCCAACAAAGCATTTCCAGAGGCTGGGGGAGGCTACTCCTCCCCTGCCTTCACACCATTTTCCAAAGGGAGAGGGTGTCACACCCTCTCTCAGAGGAAGTTCTTTGTTCTGCCATCCTGGGCCAGGCCTGGCTGGACCCCAGGAGGGCAGCTGCCTGTCTGAGGGGTTGGCAGCAGCAGCAGCTGCAGTGAAACCCCAGGAAGGGCAGTCTGGCAGTACCAGGGTCTGAGCTACAGACCACTGGGATCATGGAATTGTGCCAAAAATGCCAGGATGGCATAGAGGGGGCAATTCCATGATCATAGACATGTTACATGGCCATATTCGGAGTTACCATGGTGAAGCTACATATAGGTAGTGACCTATATGTAGTGCACGCGTGTAATGGTGTCCCCGCACTCACAAAGTTCAGTGAATTGGCTCTGAACAATGTGGGGGCACCTTGGCTAGTGCCAGGGTGCCCTCACACTAAGTAACTTTGCACCTAACCTTTACCAGGTAAAGGTTAGACATATAGGTGACTTATAAGTTACTTAAGTGCAGTGTAAAATGGCTGTGAAATAACGTGGACGTTATTTCACTCAGGCTGCAGTGGCAGGCCTGTGTAAGAATTGTCAGAGCTCCCTATGGGTGGCAAAAGAAATGCTGCAGCCCATAGGGATCTCCTGGAACCCCAATACCCTGGGTACCTCAGTACCATATACTAGGGAATTATAAGGGTGTTCCAGTAAGCCAATGTAAATTGGTAAAAATGGTCACTAGCCTGTCAGTGACAATTTGAAAGTAATGAGAGAGCATAACCACTGAGGTTCTGGTTAGCAGAGCCTCAGTGAGACAGTTAGGCACCACACAGGGAACATATACATGCACACCTATGAGCACTGGGGCCCTGTGTGACAGGGTCCCAGTGACACATACATATAGGCCACAAACCTATGAGCACTGGGGTCCTGACCAGCAGGATCCCAGTGACACATAACAAACATACTGAAAACATAGGCCCTCATTCTGACCTTGGCGGTCTTTTCGCAAGACCGCTGAGTTACCGCCGCGGTGAAGACCGCCGACCGCGGCGGTGTGCCGCTGTGCGCATTCTGACCGCTGGGAGCGTTCCGCCGGAAAACCGCCAGCAGCCACACTGGCGGTCGGCGGGAAAGTGGAGACTGGTCAACCTCCACCGCCACGCCAGCAGAACACCGCCCACAGAATTACGACCCACATTTCTGTGTGGCGGTCTTCTGTTGGCGGTCTTCTGTTGGCGGTCACGTCCCTATGGCTCCCGTCGCCTCCCGGAGGACCAACGCACAAGGTAAGTTGATCGTCCGTGAGGGGAGGGGGTGGGGGGGTGTTGTGTGATGTGGGCGTGCATGGGGGTGTGCGTGTGAGTGTGTAGAGGGGGTGTGTGAGTGCGTGTATGCGGGCGGGGGGTGCTGCTGTGTCTATGGGTAATGTGTGCTGTTCGGCAGGTGCGCATGTCGGCATGTATGTGTGCGGGTATGTGTCCCCGTTGTGTATGTGTGTGTAGGGGGTGTGTATATGTGCATGTTGGGGGTGTGTGCATGTCGGGGTACATGTATGTGCATGTCGGGGTGGGGGTGGGGAGGGGGTTCGTACCACCTCTGGGGGGTGGCAGGGGGGTGGAGGGTGTGGGGGGAGGACTCGGGTGGGTAGTGGGGGGTGGGGGAGACCCCTATCAGTGCCAGGGAAGGAATTCCCTGGCCCCGATAGTGCTTACCGCCATGGTTCGCACGGCGGTTCCCGCCCGCAAGAAACCGCGGCGGTAGGCAGGGTCATAATACCCTTGGCGGTCTTGGGACGACCACCGGGCCGGAGTGCGCAAACTCCAGCCCCGCGGTCATGACCGCCGTGGCGGTCGGAGTGGAGAAGTAGCGGTCGGTCGCGGCGGGGACCGCCGCGGTCAGAATGCCATTTTTAATACCGCCGGTCTGTTCGCGGTCCGACCGCCGTCTCTCCGCCGACCGCCAGGGTCAGAATGAGGGCCATAGTGTTTTCACTATGAGCACTGAGGCCTGGCTATCAGGATCCCAGTGAGACAGTGAAAACAGTGACAAACACCCTGACATACACTCACAAACAGGCCAAAAGTGGGGGTAACAAGGCTAGAAAGAGGCTACCTTCTCACACAACCCCCCCCCCAAACGAAGGACAATAAGGCTAACCTTGGCCAGTTGAGACTTTATTGTCTAAGTGGTGATAAGTAGAGAGTAGCTCTGCAATAGACTGGTTACTCCCTTTATCATCCACTATATGGTTACTTCCCTGTGGGGATGTAAACCACCCTGTTTGAAGTTTTTTAGCTAACCAACAATGTGAAGATGTATTTTCAGAGTTTCTATCAGTAAGTTTTAGTTTAGAGCAGTGGGAATTATCCACTGAACCTATTTGTAATGATGGAAATGCCAGACAGGGATGCTGTCTCAGTAAAGCCATAGCTGGGCAAAAACTTTGTCCATTTGGCTGGAAGAGAGAACAGGGATGCTGTTTCTCTTGAGTTGGAGCAGGGCAGGGATGCTGTCCTATGAGCTCCACACTAGGGCAGGGATGCTGTCCTAAGTGTTGTGAGGTAGTGCAGGGTTTCTGCACTAAAGTTTCTCTGGGAGGGTTGGAGGGATGCTCCATGTTAACTAAAATGGTGCTGTTTTTCTCACCAATGTTAGTTATCCCACAGAGAGGTACTTCCACCTCAGGGAGTCCAGCTTTGCCAGCTGATGATTCCCTTGGAACAGGTGCCACCCCAGGAGAGGTTTCTCCCACCACAGGAATGGTATCCTGAATGGTAGGGTGGTTAGGGGATACTGTGATACCCTTTTTACCTGTTGATGGAGAGGGATCCTGAGTTTTCAGGCCTTCTCTCCTTTGCTTTTTCATTTCACTTGAAATGAGAGGGAACAATTCCTCAGGGATGCCCAGCATGGCTGCATGGGCATAAAACTCTACATCAGCCCAACCTGAGGCCTCTAGGTCATTACCTAAGAGACAGTCTACAGGTAAGCTAGGTGATACCACCACCTGCTTAGGGCCAGTAACTCCACCCCAACTAAACTGAATTATAGCTAAGGGAAGAAACTTAGTGGAGTTATGGACATCAATAATCTTATACTGTTGTCCAATGATGTGTTGTTCAGGAGGCACTAGGTTTTCAGTCACCAAAGTGAAACTGGCACCTGTGTCCCTGTAGGCCAAGGCCTGAACACCATTTATTGAAACTGTCTGCCTGTACTTATCCATTGTAAGGGGACAAGCAGCCAGTGTGGCAAGGCCAATGCCACTAGGTGTGACAGAAACTGTCTTGGGACTGATTACATCAGTTTCCACTATGGACCCATAAGTGAACCCAACTACACCCTTTGCTTGACTGTTGCCAGCAGTCCCACCACTAGTACCACTACTGCTAGGGGCACTAGAGCTTGATGTATTAGTGGTGGTAGGCTCAGGGGGTTTACCTGGACAGGACTTATCCCCTGGCCTATGGCCTCTATTTTTACACACAAAGCACCAAGGCTTTTTAATGTGTGCAGGTTGGGAAGAAGAGGAAGAATTTGTTTTATCCCCACCCTCTGAAGAGTGTTTAAGATTTGAAGTGGGATCTTTGGTTTTACCCTTATCCCCATGCTTATCTTGAGATTTTTCACCATCTTTCTTCTTATTGCCATCTTTGTCACCCCCTGTATGAACTTTTCTGTTCACCCTTGTTCTGACCCATTTGTCTGCCTTCTTTCCCAATTCTTGGGGAGAGGTCAGATCAGAGTCTACCAGGTACTGGTGCAACAAATCAGACACACAATTATTAAGAATATGCTCTCTCAGGATCAAGTTATACAGGCTGTCATAATCAGTAACTTTACTGCCATGTAACCACCCCTCCAAGGCCTTCACTGCCTGGTCAATGAAATCAACCCAGTCTTGTGAAGACTCCTTTTTGGTATCTCTGAACTTTATCCTGTACTGTTCAGTGGTTAAGCCATAACCATCCAGGAGTGCATTCTTAAGAACTTGGAAATTGTTAGCATCATTTTCTTTTACAGTAAGGAGCCTATCCCTACCTTTTCCAGTAAATGATAGCCATAGGATAGCAGCCCACTGCTTTTGAGGGACATCCTGTACAACACAGGCCCTCTCAAGTGCAGCAAACCACTTGTTAATGTCATCCCCCTCCTTGTAAGGGGGAACTATCTTATGCAGATTCCTGGAATCATGCTCTTTTGCAGGATGACTATGGGGAATACTGCTGCTGCCACCATGGGTATCTAAACCCATCTTCTGTCTTTCCCTCTCTATTTCTAAAGACTGTCTATCCAAATCCAGCTGTTGCTTCTTGAGCTTCAGTCTGGTTTGCTCCACTCTCAATCTATTGAGCTCCCTTTCTAACAATCTGTCATCAGGGTGGGTGGGAGGGACATTTCTAGATACAGAGGTATGATGGGAATGAACAGAAGGAGACCTGTCCCTTACAGAGGGCACCTTAACAGCTTGGCTACCAGCATAATGTGAGAGCACATCATCAGTATGATGTGATTCTACCTCTGTACCAACTATGCTAGACTGTCTAGTAATGGGCAGGCTGAGAAGTTCCTTTCCTGAACCTTTTCCTGGGGGAGTCCCTGGATCAGATTGAGAACCATTAGCTACTTTTTCTACAGATTGGGCACTTATGGCCTTATCCTGTACTCTAAGCATATTAATTAACAGTTCTAAGGAAGGATTCTTCCCTACACTCAAACCTCTCTCTATGCAGAGACTCCTTGCTCCTTTCCAGCTAAGGTGATCATATGCAAGTTTGGACAGTTCAACTTTTTGGCCTGTGCCAGACATTTTTAGAGAGAGTTAAAGTGATAGAAAAAGAGAAAAAAGTTTTCAGAACTTTTTGGAAAGACAGAAAAAAACTTTTTAAACTTTTAAGAACTTTTTGAAAGTTTAGAAGTACTTTTCAGCACTTAGAAAAGAGTGAAAAGAGGAAATGCAAAACTTTTTGGCTATGTGTATATACACTGACCTTGTTTTGTATATTTTTCTCTTATGAAAAGTACAATGACAAGAGTGGTAAGTAGTCTCAAAGCACTTATCCCACCGCTGCACAACCAATGTAGGAGGCTGAACTGGCTTGTAGTGAGTACCAAGGGGTACTTGCACCTTGCACCAGGCCCAGTTATCCCTTATTAGTGTATAGGGTGTCTAGCAGCTTAGGCTGATAGATAATGATAGCTTAGCAAAGCAGCTCAGGCTGAACTAGGAGACGTGTGAAGCTACTACAGTACCACTTAGTGTCATATGCACAATATCATAAGAAAACACAATACACAGTTATACTAAAAATAAAGGTACTTTATTTTTATGACAATATGCCAAAGTATCTTAGAGTGTACCCTCAGTGAGAGGATAGGAAATATACACAAGATATATATACACAATAGCAAAAATATGCAGTATAGTCTTAGAAAACAGTGCAAACAATGTATAGTTACAATAGGATGCAATGGGGAAACATAGGGATAGGGGCAACACAAACCATATACTCCAGAAGTGGAATGCGAACCACGAATGGACCCCAAACCTATGTGACCTTGTAGAGGGTCGCTGGGACTATTAGAAAATAGTGAGAGTTAGCAAAATAACCCTCCCCAAGACCCTGAAAAGTGAGTGCAAAGTGCACTAAAGTTCCCCTAAGGACAAAATAGTCGTGTTAGAGGGAAAATGCAAGGAAAACACAAATCAGCAATGCAACAACGATGGATTCCTGACTGAGGGTACCTGTGGAACAAGGGGACCAAGTCCAAAAGTCACAAGCAGCTCGGAGATGGGCAGATGCCCAAGAAATGCCAGCGGTTGGTGCAAAGAAGCTCTTACTAGGCTGAAGAACTGTGAATACTGCAGGAACGACAAGGGCTAGAGACTTCCTCTTTGGAGGATGGATCCCCCACGCCTTGGAGAGTCGTGCAGAAGTATTTTCCCGCCGGATGGACGCCAACAAGCCTTGCTACATGCAAATCGTGCGTTTGGCGTTTTTGGACGCTGCTGGGGCCCAGGAGGGACCAGGAGGTCGCAAATTGGACCTGCAGAGAGAAGGGACGTCGAGCAAGACAAAGAGCCCTCACTGAAGCAGGTAGCCCCCGGAGAAGTGCCAGAAACAGGCACTACGAGGATGCGTGAAATGGTGCTCGCCGAAGTTGCACAAAGGAGTCCCACGTCGCCGGAGACCAACTTAGAAAGTCGTGCAATGCAGGTTAGAGTGCCGTGGACCCAGGCTTGGCTGTGCACACAGGATTTCCGCCGGAAGTGCACAGGGGCCGGAGAAGCTTGCAAAGTCACGGTTCCCAGCAATGCAGCCCAGCGAGGTGAGGCAAGGACTTACCTCCACCAAACTCGGGCTGAAGAGTCACTGGACTGTGGGGGTCACTTGGACGGTGTCGCTGGATTCGAGGGACCTCGCTCGTCGTGCTGAGAGGAGACCCAAGGGACCGGTAATGCAGCTTTTTGGTGCCTGCGGTTGCAGGGGGAAGATTCCGTCGACCCACGGGAGATTTCTTCGGAGCTTCTGGTGCAGAGAGGAGGCAGACTACCCCCACAGCATGCACAAGCAGGAAAACAGTTGAGAAGGCGGCAGGATCAGCGTTACAGAGTTGCAGTAGTCGTCTTTGCTACTATGTTGCAGGTTTGCAGGCTTCCAGCGCGGTCAGCGGTCGATTCCTTATCAGAAGGTGAAGAGGGAGATGCAGAGGAACTCGGCTGAGCTCATGCATTCGTTATCTAAAGTTTCCCCAGAGACAGAGACCCTAAATAGCCAGAAAAGAGGGTTTGGCTACCTAGGAGAGAGGAAAGGCTACTAACACCTGAAGGAGCCTATCACAAGGAGTCTCTGACATCACCTGGTGGCACTGGCCACTCAGAGCAGTCCAGTGTGCCAGCAGCACCTCTGTTTCCAAGATGGCAGAGGTCTGGAGCACACTGGAGGAGCTCTGGACACCTCCCAGGGGAGGTGCAGGTCAGGGGAGTGGTCACTCCCCTTTCCTTTGTCCAGTTTCGCGCCAGAGCAGGGGCTAAGGGGTCCCTGAACCGGTGTAGACTGGCTTATGCAGAATTGGGCACCTCTGTGCCCAACAAAGCATTTCCAGAGGCTGGGGGAGGCTACTCCTCCCCTGCCTTCACACCATTTTCCAAAGGGAGAGGGTGTCACACCCTCTCTCAGAGGAAGTTCTTTGTTCTGCCATCCTGGGCCAGGCCTGGCTGGACCCCAGGAGGGCAGCTGCCTGTCTGAGGGGTTGGCAGCAGCAGCAGCTGCAGTGAAACCCCAGGAAGGGCAGTCTGGCAGTACCAGGGTCTGTGCTACAGACCACTGGGATCATGGAATTGTACCAAAAATGCCAGGATGGCATAGAGGGGGCAATTCCATGATCATAGACATGTTACATGGCCATATTCGGAGTTACCATGGTGAAGCTACATATAGGTAGTGACCTATATGTAGTGCACGCGTGTAATGGTGTCCCCGCACTCACAAAGTTCAGTGAATTGGCTCTGAACAATGTGGGGGCACCTTGGCTAGTGCCAGGGTGCCCTCACACTAAGTAACTTTGCACCTAACCTTTACCAGGTAAAGGTTAGACATATAGGTGACTTATAAGTTACTTAAGTGCAGTGTAAAATGGCTGTGAAATAACGTGGACGTTATTTCACTCAGGCTGCAGTGGCAGGCCTGTGTAAGAATTGTCAGAGCTCCCTATGGGTGGCAAAAGAAATGCTGCAGCCCATAGGGATCACCTGGAACCCCAATACCCTGGGTACCTCAGTACCATATACTAGGGAATTATAAGGGTGTTCCAGTAAGCCAATGTAAATTGGTAAAAATGGTCACTAGTCTGTCAGTGACAATTTGAAAGTAATGAGAGAGCATAACCACTGAGGTTCTGGTTAGCAGAGCCTCAGTGAGACAGTTAGGCACCACACAGGGAACATATACATGCACACCTATGAGCACTGGGGCCCTGTGTGACAGGGTCCCAGTGACACATACATATAGGCCACAAACCTATGAGCACTGGGGTCCTGACCAGCAGGATCCCAGTGACACATAACAAACATACTGAAAACATAGTGTTTTCACTATGAGCACTGAGGCCTGGCTATCAGGATCCCAGTGAGACAGTGAAAACAGTGACAAACACCCTGACATACACTCACAAACAGGCCAAAAGTGGGGGTAACAAGGCTAGAAAGAGGCTACCTTCTCACAGTGATGGATTAGTATAATTTAATAAGGAGTACAGTTTTAGTATTATTATGAGTTAATTTGAGTTGCGGATATGAGAGTTTGTTAGTTAGATTGACTGGAGTAATGGAGGGGTGGAGGAGGAAAGAAATCCAGAAGTGTTAATTGGGAGTTTATCCTTCATTTACTCAATCCAAAGGCTTGAGATGAATAAAAGGGGGGCGGAGGGGAAAGAGGATGTGGAAGGGTTAGGGAGAGCATAGTAGCAGGGTGAGATGAATGCAGGAGAATTTAGTAGGGTTGTGTGGGAGGTCACAGAGGTAGAGTGAGGTTTGGTGAGTTAGATGTGGGGGTGGAGGGATGAGCTTAGGCAGAGATATTTAGGAGATGAAAGTGGTCGAAGGGATTTGGGATGAGTCCGAGTGAGAATGGAGGATAGTTTGATAGAGACATGACATAAGAGTGATGAGTAGATAAGTGTGATAAAAAGAGAGCAGAAATTCATAGAAACATGCCAGGCACAGAAACAACATATACACATACATACACATATATATATATATTTATACACACACACACATGACTATACACACACATCAGCACATACAATACATAATTAGAATCATGGGTAAAAAATACTTAGTCGTCCATCCATCATCCTGATAAAAGGCGGGAACTCCCCCACCTACCTCGAGGGTGGACGGGGCGTGGCCCAGCGGGCGGAGCCCACAGGTGCTCCACAAAGGGAGAAACCCTCCACTCTGTGTCTCCAGCAGAGGAAGACAGAACCCGCGCGTCCCAGTCAGACACAGACCACGCTCCAGCACATCATCAGCTCACCTCCAGGAAGGATTCCAGATCCCCTCCGCCATGGGATCTCTGAGCGCACAGCCCCGCCCCGCCCCATCCCTGCTAAGCCCAAGAGCCAGGGTGGGCCGTCCTTTCCAGAAGGCGAGCATCTGCCGCGTCCACATTGTACACTAGGGTACGTGATGGGCCACGGGGGCAAAACGTCTTCAGCAACCTTGTGTGCCTCCGGCAATGTCATTGCCACTAGTGCGTCCCCGCGGAGATGTCCTCGCGCCCCTGCGCATCAACAACGCACCACGCGAGTCGGCGGCAAACGCAGTGGGGTCGCCTTGGAAAGCTGTCCATCATCCTGGCAAGAGGCGGGAATTCCCCTACCTACTTCGAGGGTGGACGGGGCGTGGCTCAGCGGGCGGAGCTTACAGGTGCTCCACGAAGGGAGAACCTTCTACTCTGTGTCTCCAGGAGAGGAAGACAGAACCCGCGCGTCACAGTCAGACACAGACCACGCTCCAGCACACCATCAGTTCACCTCCAGGAAGGACTCCAGATCTTCCTCTGCTATGGGATCTCTGAGCGCACAGCCGTGCTTCATCCTTGCCAAGCCCAAGAGCCAGGGTGCTGAGCTTCGACTGCGGCACCTGCTACGATTATGATTGTAAGTGCTTCCTTTGAGGTTTAGTTTCTGTAAAATGAGCATCGTGGCCTACACAACCGGAGTATTTTCTACGAGTATGTCAGTAAGCGTTACCTAGCATGTTTTATACGCCCCGTTTATATTCTACACTAAGGGTACGTGATGGTCCACGGGGTAAAACGTCTCCAGCAACCTTGTGTGCCTTTGGCAATGTTATTGTTACTAGTGCGTCTTTGTGGAGATGTCCTCGTGCTTCTGAGCATTAACAACGCACCACCGGAATCGGCGGTAAACGCATTGGGGTCGTTTTGGAAAGCTGTCCATCATCCTGGTAAAAGGCGGGAATTCCTTTACCTACTTCGAGGGTGGACGGGGTGTGGTTCAGCGGACGGAGCTTACAGGTGCTTTATAAAGGGAGAACCTTCTACTCTGTGTCTCCCGGAGAGGAAGATAGAAACCCGCGCGTCACAGTCAGATACTGATTACGCTCCAGTATATCATCAGATTCACCTTCAGGAAGGATTCTAGATCTTTCTGCTATGGGATCTCTGAGCGCACAGCCTTGCTTTATCTTTGCCAAGCCCAAGAGTTAGGGTGGCTTGTCCTTTCCAGAAGGTGAGCTTCAACTGCGGCATCTGCTACGTTTATATTGTACACTAGGGGTACGTGATGGGCCATGGGGTAAACGTTTCCAGCAACCTTGTGTGCCTTTGGCAATGTTATTGTTACTAGTGCGTCTTTGTGGAGATGTCCTCGAGCTTCTGTGCATCAACACCGTACCACCGGAATCGGCGGTAAACGCAGGGGGGTCGTTTTTGGAAAGCTGTCCATCATCCTGGTAAGAGGCGGGAATTCCTTTACCTACTTCGAGGGTGGACGGGCGTGGCTCAGCGGGCGGAGCTTACAGGTGCTTTATAGAGGGAGATCCTTCTACTCTGTGTCTCCAGGAGAGGAAGATAGAACCCGCGCGTCACAGTTAGACACAGACCACGCCTTATTGTCCTTCGTTTGGGGGGGGGTTGTGTGAGAAAGTAGCCTCTTTCTAGCCTTGTTACCCCCACTTTTGGCCTGTTTGTGAGTGTATGTCAGGGTGTTTTCACTGTCTCACTGGGATCCTGCTAGCCAGGGCCCAGTGCTCATAGTGAAAACCCTATGTTTTCAGTATGTTTGTTATGTGTCACTGGGACCCTGCTAGTCAGGACCCCAGTGCTCATAAGTTTGTGGCCTATATGTATGTGTTCCCTGTGTGGTGCCTAACTGTCTCACTGAGGCTCTGCTAACCAGAACCTCAGTGGTTATGCTCTCTCATTTCTTTCCAAATTGTCACTAACAGGCTAGAGACCAATTTTACCAATTTACATTGGCTTACTGGAACACCCTTATAATTCCCTAGTATATGGTACTAAGGTACCCAGGGTATTGGGGTTCCAGGACATCCCTATGGGCTGCAGCATTTCTTTTAACGTCCACGTTATTTCACAGCCATTTTACACTGCACTTAAGTAACTTATAAGTCACCTATATGTCTAACCTTTACCTGGTAAAGGTTAGGTGCAAAGTTACTTAGTGTGAGGGCACCCTGGCACTAGCCAAGGTGCCCCCACATTGTTCAGGGCCAATTCCCCGGACTTTGTGAGTGCGGGGACACCATTGCACGCCTGCACTACATATAGGTCACTACCTATATGTAGCTTCACAATGGTAACTCCGAATATGGCCAGGCTTGTCCCAGGATGGCAGAACAAAGGACTTCCTCTGAGAGAGGGTGTTACACCCTCTCCCTTTGGAAAATGGTGTGAAGGCAGGGGAGGAGTAGCCTCCCCCAGCCTCTGGAAATGCTTTCATGGGCACAGATGTGCCCAATTCTGCATAAGCCAGTCTACACCGGTTCAGGGACCCCTTAGCCCTGCTCTGGCGCGAAACTGGACAAAGGAAAGGGGAGTGACCACTCCCCTGACCTGCACCTCCCCTGGGAGGTGTCCAGAGCTCCTCCAGTGTGCTCCAGACCTCTGCCATCTTGGAAACAGAGGTGCTGCTGGCACACTGGACTGCTCTGAGTGGCCAGTGCCACCAGGTGACGTCAGAGACTCCTTCTGATAGGCTCCTTCAGGTGTTGCTAGCCTATCCTCTCTCCTAGGTAGCCAAACCCTCTTTTATGGCTATTTAGGGTCTCTGTCTCTGGGGAAACTTTAGATAACGAATGCAAGAGCTCATCAGAGTTAATCTGCATCTCTCTCTTCACCTTCTGCCAAGGAATCGACTGCTGACCGCGCTGGAAGCCTGCAACACTGCAACAAAGTAGCAAAGACGACTACTGCAACTCTGTAACACTGATCCTGCCGCCTTCTCGACTGTTTTCCTGGTGGTGCATGCTGTGGGGGTAGTCTGCCTCCTCTCTGCACTAGAAGCTCCGAAGAAATCTCCCGTGGGTCGACGGAATCTTCCCCCTGCAACCGCAGGCACCAAAAAGCTGCATTACCGGTCCCTTGGGTCTCCTCTCAGCACGACGAGCGAGGTCCCTCGAATCCAGCAACTCTGTCCAAGTGACTCCCGCAGTCCAGTGACTCTTCAGTCCAAGTTTGGTGGAGGTAAGTCCTTGCCTCACCTCGCTAGACTGCATTGCTGGGAACTTTTGGCGACTTTTGCAGCTACTCCGGCCTCTGTGCACTTCCGGCGGAACTCCTTTGTGCACAGCCAAGCCTGGGTCCACGGCACTCTAACCTGCATTGCACGACTTTCTAAGTTGGTCTCCGGCGACGTGGGAATCCTTTGTGTAACTTCGGGTGAGCACCGTTTCACGCATCCTCGTAGTGCCTGTTTCTGGCACTTCTCTGGGTGCTACCTGCTGCTAAGAGGGCTCATTGTCTTGCTCGATGTCCCCTCTACCTCCTGGTCCAATTTGCGACCTCCTGGTCCCTCCTGGGCCACAGCAGCACCCAAAAACGCTAACCGCACGATTTGCAGCTAGCAAGGCTTGTTGGCGTTCTTTCGGCGGTAAAACACTTGTGCACAACTCTCCACGGCGAGAGAAATACCTCCACCAAAGGGGAAGTCTCTAGCCCTTTTCGTTCCTGCAGAAACCTCAGCTTCTTCTGTCCAGTAGAAGCTTCTTTGCACCCACAGCTGGCATTTCCTCGGCATATGCCCATCTCCGACTTGCTTGTGACTTTTGGACTTGGTCCCCTTGTTCCACAGGTACCCTAGATTGGAAATCCATCGTTGTTGCATTGTTGGTTTGTGTCTTTCCTGCATTATTCCTCTATCACGACTTCTATGTCCTTGGGGGAACTTTAGTGCACTTTGCACTCACTTTTCAGGGTCTTGGGGAGGGCTAATTTTCTAACTCTCACTATTTTCTATTAGTCCCAGAGACCCTCTACAAGGTCACAAAGGTTTGGGGTCCATTCGTGGTTCGCATTTCACTTTTGGAGTATATGGTTTGTGTTGCCCCTATTCCTATGTGTCCCCATTGCATCCTATTGTAACTATACATTGTTTGCACTTTTTTCTAAGACTATACTGCATATTTTTGGTATTGTGTACATATATCTTGTGTATATTTCCTATCCTCTCACTGAGGGTACACTCTGAGATACTTTGGCATATTGTCATAAAAATAAAGTACCTTTATTTTTAGTATAACTGTGTATTGTGTTTTCTTATGATATTGAGCAAGTGACACTTGTGGTACTGTAGGAGCTTCACTCGTCTCCTAGTTCAGCCTAAGCTGCTCTGCTAAGCTACCATTATCTATCAGCCTATGCTGCTAGACACCCTATACACTAATAAGGGATAACTGGGCCTGGTGCAAGGTGCAAGTACCCCTTGGTACTCACTACAAGCCAGTCAAGCCTCCTACATTGGTGGCAGCGGTGGGATAAGTGCTTTGAGACTACTTACCACTCTTGTCATTGTACTTTTCATAAGAGAAAAATATACAAAACAAGTTCAGTGTGTGTACACATAACTAAAAAGTTTTGCATTTCCTCTTTTCACTCTTTTCTAAAGTGCTGAAAAGTACTTCTAAAACTTTCAAAAAGTTCTTAAAAGTTTAAAAAGTTTTTTCTGTCTTTCTAAAAAGTTCTGAAAACTTTTTTCTCTTTTTCTATCACTTTAACTCTCTCTAAAAATGTCTGGCACAGGCCAAAATGTTGATCTGTCCAAACTTGCATATGATCACCTTAGCTGGAAAGGACCAAGGAGTCTCTGCATAGAGAGAGGTTTGAGTGTAGGGAAGAATCCTTCCTTGGAATTGTTACTTAACATGCTTAGAGAACAAGATAAGGCTAAAAGTGCCCCATCTGTTGAACAAGTAGCTAATGGTTCCCAATCTGATCCAGGGACTCCCCCAGGAAAAGGTTCAGGAAAGAAACTTCTCAGCCTGCCCATTACAAGACAGTCTAGCATAGTTGTTACTGAGGTGGAGTCACATCATACAGATGATGTGCTCTCACATTACACTGTCAGCCAAGCTGTTAGGGTGCCCTCTGTAAGGGACAGGTCTCCTTCTGTTCATTCCCATCATACCTCTGTATCTAGAAATGTCCCTCCCACCAACCCTGATGACAGATTGTTAGAAAGGGAACTCAATAAGTTGAGGGTGGAACAAACCAGACTGAAGCTTAAAAAGCAACAGCTGGATTTGGATAGACAGTCTTTAGAAATAGAGAAGGAAAGACAGAAGTTGGGTTTAGATACCCATGGTGGCAGCAGCAGTATTCCCCATAGTCATCCTGTAAAAGAGCATGATTCCAGGAATCTGCACAAGATAGTTCCCCCTTATAAGGAGGGGGATGACATTAACAAGTGGTTTGCTGCACTTGAGAGGGCCTGTGTTGTACAGGATGTCCCTCAAAGGCAGTGGGCTGCTATCCTATGGCTATCATTTAGTGGAAAAGGTAGGGATAGGCTCCTTACTGTGAAAGAAAGTGATGCCAATAATTTTACAGTACTTAAGAATGCACTCCTGGATGGTTATGGCTTAACCACTGAACAATACAGGATAAAGTTCAGAGAGACCAAAAAGGAGTCTTCACAAGACTGGGTTGATTTCATTGACCATTCAGTGAAGTCCTTGGAGGGGTGGTTACATGGCAGTAAAGTTACTGATTTTGAAAAGCCTGTATAACTTGATCCTGAGAGAGCATATTCTTAATAATTGTGTATCTGATTTGTTGCACCAGTACTTGGTGGACTCTGATCTGACCTCTCCCCAAGAATTGGGAAAGAAGGCAGACAAATGGGTCAGAACAAGGGTGAACAGAAAAGTTCATACAGGGGGTGACAAAGAGAACAATAAGAAGAAAGATGGTGAAAAGTCTCAAGATAAGCATGGGGATAAGGGTAAAACCAAAGATCCCACTTCAAATCTTAAACACTCTTCATGGGGTGGGGATAAAACAAATTCTTCCTCTTCTTCTCAACCTACACAAGTTAAAAAGCCTTGGTGCTTTGTGTGTAAAAATAGAGCCCATAGGCCAGGGGATAAGTCCTGTCCAGGTAAACCCCCTGAGCCTACCACCACTAATACATCAAGCTCTAGTGCCCCTAGCAGTAGTGGTACTAGTGGTGGGACTGCTGGCAACAGTCAAGTTAAGGGTGTAGTTGGGTTCACTTATGGGTCCATAGTAGAAACTGGGGTAGTCAGTCCCAAGACAGTTTCTGTCACACCTAGTGGCATTGGCCTTGCCACACTGGCTGCTTGTCCCCTTACAATGGATAAGTACAGGCAGACAGTTTCAATAAATGGTGTTGAGGCCTTGGCCTACAGGGACACACGTGCCAGTATCACTTTGGTGACTGAAAACCTAGTGCACCCTTATCAACACATCATTGGACAACAGTATAAGATTATTGATGTCCATAACTCCACTAAGTTTCTTCCCTTAGCTATAATTCAGTTTAGTTGGGGTGGAGTTACTGGCCCTAAACAGGTGGTGGTATCACCTAGCTTACCTGTAGACTGTCTCTTAGGTAATGACTGTGAGAAAGTAGCCTCTTTCTAGCCTTGTTACCCCCACTTTTGGCCTGTTTGTGAGTGTATGTCATGGTGTTTTCACTGTCTCACTGGGATCCTGCTAGCCAGGGCCCAGTGCTCATAGTGAAGCCCTATGTTTTCAGTATGTTTGTTATGTGTCACTGGGACCCTGCTAGTCAGGACCCCAGTGCTCATAAGTTTGTGGCCTATATGTATGTGTTCCCTGTGTGGTGCCTAACTGTCTCACTGAGGCTCTGCTAACCAGAACCTCAGTGGTTATGCTCTCTCATTTCTTTCCAAATTGTCACTAACAGGCTAGTGACCATTTTTACCAATTTACATTGGCTTACTGGAACACCCTTATAATTCCCTAGTATATGGTACTGAGGTACCCAGGGTATTGGGGTTCCAGGAGATCCCTATGGGCTGCAGCATTTATTTTGCCACCCATAGGGAGCTCTGACAATTCTTACACAGGCCTGCCACTGCAGCCTGAGTGAAATAACGTCCACGTTATTTCACAGCCATTTTACACTGCACTTAAGTAACTTATAAGTCACCTATATGTCTAACCTTTACCTGCTAAAGGTTAGGTGCAAAGTTACTTAGTGTGAGGGCACCCTGGCACTAGCCAAGGTGGCCCCACATTGTTCAGAGCCAATTCCCTGAACTTTGTGAGTGCGGGGACACCATTACACGCGTGCACTACATATAGGTCACTACCTATATGTAGCTTCACAATAGTAACTCCGAATATGGCCATGTAACATGTCTATGATCATGGAATTGCCCCCTCTATGCCATCCTGGCATAGTTGGCACAATCCAATGATCCCAGTGGTCTGTAGCACAGACCCTGGTACTGCCAAACTGCCCTTCCTGGGGTTTCACTGCAGCTGCTGCTGCTGCCAACCCCTCAGACAGGCATCTGCCCTCCTGGGGCCCAGCCAGGCCTGGCCCAGGATGGCAGAACAAAATACTTCCTCTGAGAGAGGGTGTGACACCCTCTCCCTTTGGAAAATGGTGTGAAGGCAGGGGAGGAGTAGCCTCCCCCAGCCTCTGGAAATGCTTTCTTGGGCACAGATGTGCCCAATTCTGCATAAGCCAGTCTACACCGGTTCAGGGGACCCCTGAGCCCTGCTCTGGCGCGAAACTGGACAAAGGAAAGGGGAGTGACCACTCCCCTGACCTGCACCTCCCCTGGGAGGTGTCCAGAGCTCCTCCAGTGTGCTCCAGACCTCTGCCATCTTGGAAACAGAGGTGCTGCTGGCACACAGGACTGCTCTGAGTGGCCAGTGCCACCAGGTGACGTCAGAGACTCCTTGTGATAGGCTCCTTCAGGTGTTGCTAGCCTATCCTCTCTCCTAAGTAGCCAAACCCTCTTTTCTGGCTATTTAGGGTCTCTGTCTCTGGGGAAACTTTAGATAACGAATGCAAGAGCTCAGCCGAGTTCCTCTGCATCTCTCTCTTCACCTTCTGCCAAGGAATCGACTGCTGACCGCGCTGGAAGCCTGCAAAACTGCAACATAGTAGCAAAGACGACTACTGCAACTCTGTAACGCTGATCCTGCCGCCTTCTCGACCGTTTTCCTGCTTGTGCATGCTGTGGGGGTAGTCTGCCTCCTCTCTGCACCAGAAGCTCCGAAAAAATCTCCTGTGGGTCGACGGAATCTTCCCCCTGCAACCGCAGGCACCAAAAAGCTGCATTACCGGTCCCTTGGGTCTCCTCTCAGCACAACGAGCGAGGTCCCTCGAATCCAGCGACTCTGTCCAAGTGACCCCCACAGTCCAGTGACTCTTCAGTCCAAGTTTGGTGGAGGTAAGTCCTTGCCTCACCTCGCTGGGCTGTATTGCTGGGAACCGCGACTTTTGCAGCTACTCCGGCCCCTGTGCACTTCCGGCGGAAATCCTTTGTGCACAGCCAAGCCTGGGTCCATGGCACTCTAACCTGCATTGCACGACGTTCTAAGTTGGTCTCCGGCGACGTGGGACTCCTTTGTGCAACTTCGGGTGAGCACCGTTTCACGCATCCTCGTAGTGCCTGTTTCTGGCACTTCTCCAGATGCTACCTGCTGCTGAGAGGGCTCCTTGTCTTGCTCGACGTCCCCTCTCTCTCCTGGTCCAATTTGCGACCTCCTGGTCCCTCCAGGGCTACAGCAGCGTCCAAAAACGCTAACCCCTTATGATTTGCAGCTAGCAAGGCTTGTTGGCGTTCTTTCGGCGGGAAAACACATCTGCACGACTCTCCACGGCAAGAGGGATCCGTCCACCAAAGGGGAAGTCTCTAGCTCTTTTCGTTCCTGCAGAAACCTCAGCTTCTTCTGTCCAGTAGAAGCTTCTTTGCACCCGCAGCTGGCATTTCCTGGGCATCTGCCCATCTCCGACTTGCTTGTGACTTTTGGACTTGGTCCCCTTGTTCCACAGATACCCTAGATTGGAAATCCACAGTTGTTGCATTGTTGGTTTGTGTCTTTCCTGCATTATTCCTCTATCACGACTTCTTTGTCTTTTTGGGAACTTTAGTGCACTTTGCACTCACTTTTCAGGGTCTTGGGGAGGGCTAATTTTCTAACTCTCACTATTTTCTAATAGTCCCAGCGACCCTCTACAAGGTCACATAGGTTTGGGGTCCATTCGTGGTTCGCATTCCACTTTTGGAGTATATGGTTTGTGTTGCCCCTATCCCTATGTGTCCCAATTGCATCCTATTGTAACTATACATTGTTTGCACTGTTTTCTAAGACTATACTGCATATTTTTGCCATTGTGTACATATATCTTGTGTATATTTCCTATCCTCTCACTGAGGGTACACTCTAAGATACTTTGGCATAATGTCATAAAAATAAAGTACCTTTATTTTTAGTATAACTGTGTATTGTGTTTTCTTATGATATTGTGCAAGTGACACTTGTGGTACTGTAGTAGCTTCACACGTCTCCTAGTTCAGCCTCAGCTGCTCTGCTAAGCTACCATTATCTATCAGCCTAAGCTGCTAGACACCCTATACACTAATAAGGGATAACTGGGCCTGGTGCAAGGTGCAAGTACCCCTTGGTACTCACTACAAGCCAGTCCAGCCTCCTACAATGACCTAGAGGCCTCAGGTTGGGCTGATGTAGAGTTTTATGCCCATGCAGCCATGCTGGGCATCCCTGAGGAATTGTTCCCTCTCATTTCTACTGAAATGAAAAAGCAAAGGAGAGAAGGCCTGAAATCTCAGGATCCCTCTCCATCAACAGGTAAAAAGGGTATCACAGTATCCCCCAACCACCCTACCATTCAGGATACCATTCCTGTGGTGGGAGAAACCTCTCCTGGGGTGGCACCTGTTCCAATTGGAATCATCAGCTGGCAAAGCTGGACTCCCTGAGGTAGAAGTACCTCTCTGTGGGATAACTAACATTGGTGACAAAAATAGCACCATGTTAGTGAACATGGAGCATCCCTCCAACCCTCCCAGAGAAACTTTAGTGCAGAAACACTGCACTGCCTCACAACACTTAGGACAGCATCCCTGCCCTAGTGTGGAGCTCATAGGACAGCATCCCTGCCCTGCTCCAACTCAAGAGAAACAGCATCCCTGTTCTCTCTTCCAGCCATATGGACAAAGTTTTTGCCCAGCTATGGCTTTTCTGAGACAGCATCCCTGTCTGGCATTTCCATCACTACAAATACGTTCAGTGGACAATTCCCACTGCTCTAAACTAAAACTTACTGATAGAAACTCTGAAAATACATCTTCACATTGTTGCTTAGCTAAAAAACTTCAAACAGGGTGGTTTACATCCCCACAGGGAAGTAACCATATAGTGGATGATAAAGGGAGTAACCAGTCTATTGCAGAGCTACTCTCTACTTATCACCACTTAGACAATAAAGTCTCAACTGGCCAAGGTTAGCCTTATTGTCCTTCGTTAGGGGGGGGTTGTGTGAGAAAGTAGCCTCTTTCTAGCCTTGTTACCCCCACTTTTGGCCTGTTTGTGAGTGTATGTCAGGGTGTTTTCACTGTCTCACTGGGATCCTGCTAGCCAGGGCCCAGTGCTCATAGTGAAAACCCTATGTTTTCAGTATGTTTGTTATGTGTCACTGGGACCCTGCTAGTCAGGACCCCAGTGCTCATAAGTTTGTGGCCTGTATGTATGTGTTCCCTCTGTGGTGCCTAACTGTCTCACTGAGGCTCTGCTAACCAGAACCTCAGTGGTTATGCTCTCTCATTTCTTTCCAAATTGTCACAAACAGGCTAGTGACCAATTTTACCAATTTACATTGGCTTACTGGAACACCCTTATAATTCCCTAGTATATGGTACTAAGGTACCCAGGGTATTGGGGTTCCAGGAGATCCCTATGGGCTGCAGCATTTCTTTTGCCACCCATAGGGAGCTCTGACAATTCTTACACAGGCCTGCCACTGCAGCCTGAGTGAAATAACGTCCACGTTATTTCACAGCCATTTTACACTGCACTTAAGTAACTTATAAGTCACCTATATGTCTAACCTTTACCTGGTAAAGGTTAGGTGCAAAGTTACTTAGTGTGAGGGCACCCTGGCACTAGCCAAGGTGCCCCCACATTGTTCAGGGCCAATTCCCCAGACTTTGTGAGTGCGGGGACACCATTACACGCGTGCACTACATATAGGTCACTACCTATATGTAGCTTCACAATGGTAACTCCGAATATGGCAATGTAACATGTCTATGATCATGGAATTGCCCCCTCTATGCCATCCTGGCATAGTTGGCACAATCCCATGATCCCAGTGGTCTGTAGCACAGACCCTGGTACTGCCAAACTGCCTTCCCTGGGGTTTCACTGCAGCTGCTGCTGCTGCCAACCCCTCAGACAGGTTTCTGCCCCCCTGGGGTCAAGCCAGGCTTGTCCCAGGATGGCAGAACAAAGGACTTCCTCTGAGAGAGGGTGTTACACCCTCTCCCTTTGGAAAATGGTGTGAAGGCAGGGGAGGAGTAGCCTCCCCCAGCCTCTGGATATGCTTTCATGGGCACAGATGTGCCCAATTCTGCATAAGCCAGTCTACACCGGTTCAGGGACCCCTTAGCCCTGCTCTGGCGCGAAACTGGACAAAGGAAAGGGGAGTGACCACTCCCCTGACCTGCACCTCTCCTGGGAGGTGTCCAGAGCTCCTCCAGTGTGCTCCAGACCTCTGCCATCTTGGAAACAGAGGTGCTGCTGGCACACTGGACTGCTCTGAGTGGCCAGTGCCACCAGGTGACGTCAGAGACTCCTTCTGATAGGCTCCTTCAGGTGTTGCTAACCTATCCTCTCTCCTAGGTAGCCAAACCCTCTTTTCTGGCTATTTAGGGTCTCTGTTTCTGGGGAAACTTTAGATAACGAATGCAAGAGCTCATCAGAGTTCCTCTGCATCTCTCTCTTCACCTTCTGCCAAGGAATCGACTGCTGACCGCGCTGGAAGCCTGCAACACTGCAACAAAGTAGCAAAGACGACTACTGCAACTCTGTAATGCTGATCCTGCCGCCTTCTCGACTGTTTTCCTGGTGGTGCATGCTGTGGGGGTAGTCTGCCTCCTCTCTGCACTAGAAGCACCGAAGAAATCTCCCGTGGGTCGACGGAATCTTCTCCCTGCAACCGCAGGCACCAAAAAGCTGCATTACCGGTCCCTTGGGTCTCCTCTCAGCACGACGAGCGAGGTCCCTTGAATCCAGCAACTCTGTCCAAGTGACTCCCATAGTCCAGTGACTCTTCAGTCCAAGTTTGGTGGAGGTAAGTCCTTGCCTCACCTCGCTAGACTGCATTGCTGGGAACCGTGACTTTTGCAGCTACTCTGGCCTCTGTGAACTTCCGGCGGAAATCCTTTGTGCACAGCCAAGCCTTTGTCCACGCCACTCTAACCTGCATTGCACGACTTTCTAAGTTGGTCTCCGGCGACGTGGGACTCCTTTGTGTAACTTCGGGTGAGCACCATTTCACGCATCCTTGTAGTGCCTGTTTCTGGCACTTCTCCGGGTGCTACCTGCTGCTAAGAGGGCTCCTCCTCTTGTTCTATGTCCCCTCTACTTCCTGGTCCAATTTGCGACCTCCTGGTCCCTCCTGGGCCACAGCAGCACCCAAAAACGCTAACTGCATGATTTGCAGCTAGCAAGGCTTGTTGGCGTTCTTTTGGTGGGAAAACACGTGTGCACAACTCTCCACGGCGAGTGGGATCTGTCCACCAAAGGGGAAGTCTCTAGCCCTTTTCGTTCCTGCAGAAACCTCAGCTTCTTCTGTCCAGTAGAAGCTTCTTTGCACCCACAGCTGGCATTTCCTGGGCATTTGCCCATCTCCGACTTGCTTGTGACTTTTGGACTTGGTCCCCTTGTTCCACAGGTACCCTAGATTGGAAATCCATTGTTGTTGCATTGTTGGTTTGTGTCTTTCCTGCATTATTCCTCTATCACGACTTCTATGTCCTTGGGGGAACTTTAGTGCACTTTGCACTCACTTTTCAGGGTCTTGGGGAGGGCTAATTTTCTAACTCTCACTATTTTCTAATAGTCCCAGCGACCCTCTACAAGGTCACATAGGTTTGGGGTCCATTCGTGGTTCGCATTCCACTTTTGGAGTATATGGTTTGTGTTGCCCCTATTCCTATGTGTCCCCATTGCATCCTATTCTAACTATACATTGTTTGCACTGTTTACTAAGACTATACTGCATATTTTTGGTATTGTGTACATATATCTTGTGTATATTTCCTATCCTCTCACTGAGGGTACACTCTGAGATACTTTGGCATATTGTCATAAAAATAAAGTACCTTTATTTTTAGTATAACTGTGTATTGTGTTTTCTTATGATATTGTGCAAGTGACACTTGTGGTACTGTAGGAGCTTCACTCGTCTCCTAGTTCAGCCTAAGCTGCTCTGCTAAGCTACCATTATCTATCAGCCTAAGCTGCTAGACACCCTATACACTAATAAGGGATAACTGGGCCTGGTGCAAGGTGCAAGTACCCCTTGGTACTCACTACAAGCCAGTCCAGCCTCCTACACCCTCCAATAGTTGAAAATCCAGTTTTTGCTTTAGCATCCTCTGATAACTTGATCTGCCAATACCCTGCAGTCAAATCAAAGGTGCTTAGGTACTTGGCAGATGCCAGTGTATCTATGAGCTCATCTGCCCTGGGTATAGGGTGAGCATCAGTTTTAGTTACCTGGTTGAGACCTCTGTAATCTACACAAAACCTCATTTCCCTTTTTCCATCTTTGGAGTGAGGCTTTGGTACAAGCACCACAGGAGAGACCCATGGGCTTTTAGAATGTTCAACCACTCCTAGTTCAAGCATTTTCTGAACTTCTTGTTTTATGCAGTCCCCGACATAGTCAGGCTGCCTATAGATCTTACTTTTGACAGGCATGCTGTCTCCAGTATCTATAGTGTGCTCACAACATGATGTGGTGCCTGGCACAGTAGAAAAGAGTTCAGAAAACTTACCTAGGAGATTTATGCAGTTGTCTTTCTGCTCAGCAGTAAGACAGTCTGCCAAAACTACACCTTCCACTAGAGCATCCTGTTCTGTGGACGAGAAGAGATCAGGGAGAGGGTCACTCTCTTCTTCCTGTCCTTCATCTGTTGCCATGAGCAGGGTGAGATCAGCCCTGTTATAGTAGGGTTTTAGGCGATTGACATGGAGCACCCTAAGGGGACTCCTGGCAATGCCCAGGTCAACCAAATAAGTGACCTCTCCCTTCTTTTCAACAATGAGATGGGGTCCACTCCATTTGTCTTGGAGTGCTCTTGGGGCCACAGGCTCCAATACCCACACCTTCTGTCCTGGTTGGTACTGAATCAGAACAGCCTTCTGGTCATGCCATTGCTTTTGGAGCTCTTCGCTAGCCTAAAGGTTTTTACTGGCCTTTTTCATGTACTCAGCCATTCTGCATCTTAGGCCGAGTACATAGTCCACTATGTCTTGCTTGGGAGCTTTTAAAGGTTGTTCCCAACCCTCCTTCAAAAGTGTTAGGGGACCTCTTACAGGGTGTCCAAATAGGAGTTCAAAGGGGCTGAAGCCCACTCCTTTCTAGGGTACCTTCCTTTAAGCAAAAAGGAGGCAAGGTAACAGGACATCCCATCTCCTCCTGAGTTTTTATGGGAGTCCCATTATCATTCCTTTGAGAGTTTAATTAAACCTCTCTACCAGTCCATTTGTTTGTGGGTGATAAGGTGTGGTGATTTTGTATGTTACACCACATTCCTTCCACATAGCCTTTAAGTATGCTGACATAAAGTTGCTACACCTGTCTGATACAACCTCTTTTGGGAAACCCACCCTGGAAAAGATTCCCAGGAGGGCTTTTGCCACTGCAGGTGCTGTAGTGGTCCTTAGAGGAATTGCTTCAGGATATCTTGTGGCATGGTCCACTACCACCAAGATAAACCTATTGCCTGAAGCAGTAGGAGGGTCAAAGGGGCCAACTATGTCAACCCCTACCCTTTCAAAGGGAACCCCAACCACAGGTAGTGGAATAAGGGGAGCCTTTAGTGTGCCACCGGTCCTGCCACTGGCTTGGCAGGTCACGCAAGATTTACAAAAATCTTTTGTGTCCTCTGACATCCTAGGCCAGTGAAACAGGGGGACAAGCCTTTCCCATGTTTTAATCTGACCCAAATGTCCAGCCAAGGGAATGTCGTGTGCCAGAGTTAGGAGGAACTCTCTGTACTGCAGGGGAATGACCAATCTCCTGGCTGCTCCAGGTTTTGGGTCCCTTGCCTCTGTGTACAAGAGGTTGCCCTCCCAGTAAACTCTATGTCAGTCACTGACATCCCCATTTTGCTGTTTGACAGCTTGCTGTCTGAGACCCTCTAATGTGGGATAGGTTTGCTGTGCCACACTCAGCTCCTCCCTGGCAGCCCCCCTCCACCCAAAAGCTCAGCAGTGTCTGCTGCCAGCTCCTCTGGTGAAGGTTCTGCACAGGGGGGACATTCTTCTTCCTCAGAAGTTGAATCATCTGTAGAGGGAGGGATAGTGGGTAGGGATTTACCCTTACTAACCCTAGCTTTAGGGAGCACTTGGTCCATTGTTCCAGGATCCAAGTCACCCTGTCCTTTTTGCTTTTTGGCCTGAGCCCTTGTCAAAGCAAAAATATGCCCAGGAATGCCCAGCATTGCTGCATGAGACTCCAACTCCCCTTCTGCCCAAGCTGATGTTTCTAAATCATTTCCTAGTAGACAGTCTACAGTTAAATCTGAAGCAACCACAACTTTCTTTGCACCAGTAACCCCCCCCCCCCAGTTGAGATTCACAACAGCCATGGGGTGGCTAAGAGTCTTGTTATGAGCGTCTGTCACTTGGTACTGGTGACCAAGTAGGTGTTGTTCAGGGTGTACCAGTTTCTCTATTACCATGGTAACAATGGCACCTGTGTCCCTGTAGGCCTGAACCTCAACACCATTTATTGGGGGAAGTTGCTTGTACTTATCCATATTAAGGGGACAAGCAACCAAGGTGGCCAAAACAATGGCACCTTCAGAGACTAGCACAGCCTCTGTGGTCTCCCTAACAAGACCAACCCCAACTAAAATACCAAAAGTGAGCCCAGCTACTCCCTTGGATTGGCTATTAGTAGGTTTGCTCCCACCACCACTGCTATTACTAGGGGCACTAGAGGTTGCAGTAGGGGTTGTGGTAGTGGGAGGCTTGGTGCTTTTCTTTGGACAACTGGCATCAGTTGTCCAATGGCCTTTTACTTTACATAAATGGCACCATGGTTTTTTTACTTGATTAGAAGAGGAATTGGACCCACCACCCCCATCAGAGTGTTTTTGTGGGCCTGATGAAGACTCATTTTTAGATTTGTCCCCACCCTGGTCTGAAGACTTACCATCCTTCTTCTTGCCATCCTTGTCACCCCCTGTATGAACGTTTCTGTTCACTCTTGTTCTGACCCATTTGTCTGCCTTCTTTCCCAATTCTTGGGGAGAAGTCAGATCTGAGTCCACTAGATATTGGTGTAACAAATCAGACACACAGTTATTCAGAATATGCTCTGTCAGGATTAGATTGTACAGGCTTTCATGGTCAGAAACTTTACTGCCATGTAACCACCCCTCCGAGGCCTTCACTGAATAGTCAGCAAAGTCTACCCAGTCTTGTGAGGACTCTTTTCTGGTTTCTCTGAACTTAATCCTGTATTCTTCAGTGGTTAAGCCAAATCCATCCAAGAGTGCATTCTTCAAAACTATAAAATTATTGGCATCACTTTCTCTAACAGTCACGCGCCTATACCTACCCTTTCCACTGCAGGTTAGAGTGTCGGGGACCCAGGCTTGGCTGTGCAGGAAATCCTGGAAGAGTGCACAGGAGCAGGAGCAGCTACAAATCACGCGGTACCCAGCAATGCAGTCTAGCGTGGGGAGGCAAGGACTTACCTCCACCAAACTTGGACTGAAGAGTCACTGGACTGTGGGAGTCACTTGGACAGGGTTGCTGAGTTCCAGGGACCACGCTCGTCGTGCTGAGAGGGGACCCAGAGGACCGGTGATGCAGTCTTTTGTTGCCTGCGGTTGCAGGTGGAAGATTCCGTTGACCCACTGGAGATTTCTTCAGAGCTCCTGGTGCAGAAAGGAGGAAGGCTACCCCCAGAGCATGCATGTAGGAAAGTACCATCTTGCCAGGCATGTTACCCCCATTTTTCACTGTATATATGTTGTTTTAGTTGTATGTGTCACTGGGACCCTGGCATCCAGGGCCCCAGTGCTCATAAGTGTGCCTGAATGTGTTACCTGTGTAGTGACTAACTGTCTCACTGAGGCTCTGCTAATCAGAACCTCAGTGATTATGCTCTCTCATTTCTTTCAAATTGTCACTAACAGGCTAGTGACCAATTTTACCAATTTACATTGGCTACTGGAACACCCTTATAATTCCCTAGTATATGGTACTGAGGTACCCAGGGTATTGGGGTTCCAGGAGATCCCTATGGGCTGCAGCATTTCTTTTGCCACCCATAGGGAGCTCTGACAATTCTTACACAGGCCTGCCACTGCAGCCTGAGTGAAATAACGTCCACGTTATTTCACAGCCATTTTACACTGCACTTAAGTAACTTATAAGTCACCTATATGTCTAACCTTTACCTGGTAAAGGTTAGGTGCAAAGTTACTTAGTGTGAGGGCACCCTGGCACTAGCCAAGGTGCCCCCACATTGTTCAGGGCCAATTCCCCGGACTTTGTGAGTGCGGGGACACCATTACACGCGTGCACTACATATAGGTCACTACCTACATGTAGCTTCACAATGGTAACTCCGAATATGGACATGTAACATGTCTATGATCATGAAATTGCCCCCTCTATGCCATCCTGGCATAGTTGGCACAATCCCATGATCCCAGTGGTCTGTAGCACAGACCCTGGTACTGCCAAACTGCCTTTCCTGGGGTTTCACTGCAGCTACTGCTGCTGCCAACCCCTCAGACAGGTTTCTGCCCTCCTGGGGTCAAGCCAGGCTTGTCCCAGGATGGCAGAACAAAGGACTTCCTCTGAGAGAGGGTGTTACACCCTCTCCCTTTGGAAAATGGTGTGAAGGCAGGGGAGGAGTAGCCTCCCCCAGCCTCTGGAAATGCTTTCATGGGCACAGATGTGCCCAATTCTGCATAAGCCAGTCTACACCGGTTCAGGGGACCCCTTAGCCCTGCTCTGGCGCGAAACTGGACAAAGGAAAGGGGAGTGACCACTCCCCTGACCTGCACCTCCCCTGGGAGGTGTCCAGAGCTCCTCCAGTGTGCTCCAGACCTCTGCCATCTTGGAAACAGAGGTGCTGCTGGCACACTGGACTGCTCTGAGTGGCCAGTGCCACCAGGTGACGTCAGAGACTCCTTGTGATAGGCTCCTTCAGGTGTTGCTAGCCTATCCTCTCTCCTAGGTAGCCAAACCCTCTTTTCTGGCTATTTAGGGTCTCTGTCTCTGGGGAATCTTTAGATAACGAATGCAAGAGCTCATCGGAGTTCCTCTGCATCTCTCTCTTCACCTTCTGCCAAGGAATCGACTGCTGACCGCGCTGGAAGCCTCAAAACTGCAACAAAGTAGCAAAGACGACTACTGCAACTCTGTAACGCTGATCCTGCCGCCTTCTCGACTGTTTTCCTGGTGGTGCATGCTGTGGGGGTAGTCTGCCTCCTCTCTGCACTAGAAGCACCGAAGAAATCTCCCGTGGGTCGACGGAATCTTCTCCCTGCAACCGCAGGCACCAAAAAGCTGCATTACCGGTCCCTTGGGTCTCCTGTCAGCACGACGAGCGAGGTCCCTTGAATCCAGCAACTCTGTCCAAGTGACTCCCATAGTCCAGTGACTCTTCAGTCCAAGTTTGGTGGAGGTAAGTCCTTGCCTCACCTCGCTAGACTGCATTGCTGGGAACCGTGACTTTTGCAGCTACTCTGGCCTCTGTGAACTTCCGGCGGAAATCCTTTGTGCACAGCCAAGCCTTTGTCCACGGCACTCTAACCTGCATTGCACGACTTTCTAAGTTGGTCTCCGGCGACGTGGGACTCCTTTGTGTAACTTCGGGTGAGCACCATTTCACGCATCCTTGTAGTGCCTGTTTCTGGCACTTCTCCGGGTGCTACCTGCTGCTAAGAGGGCTCCTTCTCTTGTTCTATGTCTCCTCTACTTCCTGGTCCAATTTGCAACCTCCTGGTCCCTCCTGGGCCACAGCAGCACCCAAAAATGCTAACCGCATGATTTGCAGCTAGCAAGGCTTGTTGGCGTTCTTTTGGTGGGAAAACACGTGTGCACAACTCTTCACGGCGAGTGGGATCTGTCCACCAAAGGGGAAGTCTCTAGCCCTTTTCGTTCCTGCAGAAACCTCAGCTTCTTCTGTCCAGTAGAAGCTTCTTTGCACCCACAGCTGGCATTTCCTGGGCATTTGCCCATCTCCGACTTGCTTGTGACTTTTGGACTTGGTCCCCTTGTTCCACAGGTACCCTAGATTGGAAATCCATTGTTGTTGCATTGTTGGTTTGTGTCTTTCCTGCATTATTCCTCTATCACGACTTCTATGTCCTTGGGGGAACTTTAGTGCACTTTGCACTCACTTTTCAGGGTCTTGGGGAGGGCTAATTTTCTAACTCTCACTATTTTCTAATAGTCCCAGCGACCCTCTACAAGGTCACATAGGTTTGGGGTCCATTCGTGGTTCGCATTCCACTTTTGGAGTATATGGTTTGTGTTGCCCCTATTCCTATGTGTCCCCATTGCATCCTATTCTAACTATACATTGTTTGCACTGTTTTCTAAGACTATACTGCATATTTTTGGTATTGTGTACATATATCTTGTGTATATTTCCTATCCTCTCACTGAGGGTACACTCTGAGATACTTTGGCATATTGTCATAAAAATAAAGTACCTTTATTTTTAGTATAACTGTGTATTGTGTTTTCTTATGATATTGTGCAAGTGACACTTGTGGTACTGTAGGAGCTTCACTCGTCTCCTAGTTCAGCCTAAGCTGCTCTGCTAAGCTACCATTATCTATCAGCCTAAGCTGCTAGACACCCTATACACTAATAAGGGATAACTGGGCCTGGTGCAAGGTGCAAGTACCCCTTGGTACTCACTACAAGCCAGTCCAGCCTCCTACACCCTCCAATAGTTGAAAATCCAGTTTTTGCTTTAGCATCCTCTGATAACTTGATCTGCCAATACCCTGCAGTCAAATCAAAGGTGCTTAGGTACTTGGCAGATGCCAGTGTATCTATGAGCTCATCTGCCCTGGGTATAGGGTGAGCATCAGTTTTAGTTACCTGGTTGAGACCTCTGTAATCTACACAAAACCTCATTTCCCTTTTTCCATCTTTGGAGTGAGGCTTTGGTACAAGCACCACAGGAGAGACCCATGGGCTTTTAGAATGTTCAACCACTCCTAGTTCAAGCATTTTCTGAACTTCTTGTTTTATGCAGTCCCCGACATAGTCAGGCTGCCTATAGATCTTACTTTTGACAGGCATGCTGTCTCCAGTATCTATAGTGTGCTCACAACATGATGTGGTGCCTGGCACAGTAGAAAAGAGTTCAGAAAACTTACCTAGGAGATTTATGCAGTTGTCTTTCTGCTCAGCAGTAAGACAGTCTGCCAAAACTACACCTTCCACTAGAGCATCCTGTTCTGTGGACGAGAAGAGATCAGGGAGAGGGTCACTCTCTTCTTCCTGTCCTTCATCTGTTGCCATGAGCAGGGTGAGATCAGCCCTGTTATAGTAGGGTTTTAGGCGATTGACATGGAGCACCCTAAGGGGACTCCTGGCAATGCCCAGGTCAACCAAATAAGTGACCTCTCCCTTCTTTTCAACAATGAGATGGGGTCCACTCCATTTGTCTTGGAGTGCTCTTGGGGCCACAGGCTCCAATACCCACACCTTCTGTCCTGGTTGGTACTGAATCAGAACAGCCTTCTGGTCATGCCATTGCTTTTGGAGCTCTTCGCTAGCCTAAAGGTTTTTACTGGCCTTTTTCATGTACTCAGCCATTCTGCATCTTAGGCCGAGTACATAGTCCACTATGTCTTGCTTGGGAGCTTTTAAAGGTTGTTCCCAACCCTCCTTCAAAAGTGTTAGGGGACCTCTTACAGGGTGTCCAAATAGGAGTTCAAAGGGGCTGAAGCCCACTCCTTTCTAGGGTACCTTCCTTTAAGCAAAAAGGAGGCAAGGTAACAGGACATCCCATCTCCTCCTGAGTTTTTATGGGAGTCCCATTATCATTCCTTTGAGAGTTTAATTAAACCTCTCTACCAGTCCATTTGTTTGTGGGTGATAAGGTGTGGTGATTTTGTATGTTACACCACATTCCTTCCACATAGCCTTTAAGTATGCTGACATAAAGTTGCTACACCTGTCTGATACAACCTCTTTTGGGAAACCCACCCTGGAAAAGATTCCCAGGAGGGCTTTTGCCACTGCAGGTGCTGTAGTGGTCCTTAGAGGAATTGCTTCAGGATATCTTGTGGCATGGTCCACTACCACCAAGATAAACCTATTGCCTGAAGCAGTAGGAGGGTCAAGGGGGCCAACTATGTCAACCCCTACCCTTTCAAAGGGAACCCCAACCACAGGTAGTGGAATAAGGGGAGCCTTTAGTGTGCCACCGGTCCTGCCACTGGCTTGGCAGGTCACGCAAGATTTACAAAAATCTTTTGTGTCCTCTGACATCCTAGGCCAGTGAAACAGGGGGACAAGCCTTTCCCATGTTTTAATCTGACCCAAATGTCCAGCCAAGGGAATGTCGTGTGCCAGAGTTAGGAGGAACTCTCTGTACTGCAGGGGAATGACCAATCTCCTGGCTGCTCCAGGTTTTGGGTCCCTTGCCTCTGTGTACAAGAGGTTGCCCTCCCAGTAAACTCTATGTCAGTCACTGACATCCCCATGTTGCTGTTTGACAGCTTGCTGTCTGAGACCCTCTAATGTGGGATAGGTTTGCTGTGCCACACTCAGCTCCTCCCTGGCAGCCCCCCTCCACCCAAAAGCTCAGCAGTGTCTGCTGCCAGCTCCTCTGGTGAAGGTTCTGCACAGGGGGGACATTCTTCTTCCTCAGAAGTTGAATCATCTGTAGAGGGAGGGATAGTGGGTAGGGATTTACCCTTACTAACCCTAGCTTTAGGGAGCACTTGGTCCATTGTTCCAGGATCCAAGTCACCCTGTCCTTTTTGCTTTTTGGCCTGAGCCCTTGTCAAAGCAAAAATATGCCCAGGAATGCCCAGCATTGCTGCATGAGACTCCAACTCCCCTTCTGCCCAAGCTGATGTTTCTAAATCATTTCCTAGTAGACAGTCTACAGTTAAATCTGAAGCAACCACAACTTTCTTTGCACCAGTAACCCCCCCCCCCAGTAGAGATTCACAACAGCCATGGGGTGGCTAAGAGTCTTGTTATGAGCGTCTGTCACTTGGTACTGGTGACCAAGTAGGTGTTGTTCAGGGTGTACCAGTTTCTCTATTACCATGGTAACAATGGCACCTGTGTCCCTGTAGGCCTGAACCTCAACACCATTTATTGGGGGAAGTTGCTTGTACTTATTGTAGGAGGCTGGACTGGCTTGTAGTGAGTACCAAGGGGTACTTGCACCTTGCACCAGGCCCAGTTATCCCTTATTAGTGTATAGGGTGTCTAGCAGCTTAGGCTGATAGATAATGGTAGCTTAGCAGAGCAGCTTAGGCTGAACTAGGAGACGTGTTAAGCTACTACAGTACCACTTAGTGTCATATGCACAATATCATAAGAAAACACAATACACAGTTATACTAAAAATAAAGGTACTTTATTTTTATGACAATATGCCAAAGTATCTTAGAGTGTACCCTCAGTGAGAGGATAGGAAATATACACAAGATATATATACACAATAGCAAAAATATGCAGTATAGTCTTAGAAAACAGTGCAAACAATGTATAGTTACAATAGGATGCAATGGGGAAACATAGGGATAGGGGCAACACAAACCATATACTCCAGAAGTGGAATGCGAACCACGAATGGACCCCAAACCTATGTGACCTTGTAGAGGGTCGCTGGGACTATTAGAAAATAGTGAGAGTTAGCAAAATAACCCTCCCCAAGACCCTGAAAAGTGAGTGCAAAGTGCACCAAAGTTCCCCTAAGGACAAAATAGTCGTGTTAGAGGGAAAATGCAAGGAAAACACAAATCAGCAATGCAACAACGATGGATTCCTGACTGAGGGTACCTGTGGAACAAGGGGACCAAGTCCAAAAGTCACAAGCAACTCGGAGATGGGCAGATGCCCAAGAAATGCCAGCGGTTGGTGCAAAGAAGCTCTTACTAGGCTGAAGAGCTGTGAATACTGCAGGAACGACAAGGGCTAGAGACTTCCCCTTTGGAGGATGAATCTCCCACGCCTTGGAGAGTCGTGCAGAAGTGTTTTCCCGCCGGATGGACGCCAACAAGCCTTGCTACACGCAAATCGTGCGTTTGGCGTTTTTGGACGCTGCTGGGGCCCAGGAGGGACCAGGAGGTCGCAAATTGGACCTGCAGAGAGAAGAGACGTCGAGCAAGACAATGAGCCCTCACTGAAGCAGGTAGCACCCGGAGAAGTGCCAGAAACAGGCACTACGAGGATGCGTGAAACGGTGCTCACCGAAGTTGCACAAAGGAGTCCCACGTCGCCGGAGACCAACTTAGAAAGTCGTGCAATGCAGGTTAGAGTGCCGTGGACCCAGGCTTGGCTGTGCACGAAGGATTTCCGCCGGAAGTGCACAGGGGCCGGAGTAGCTTGCAAAGTCACGGTTCCCAGCAATGCAGCCCAGCGAGGTGAGGCAAGGACTTACCTCCACCAAACTTGGACTGAAGAGTCACTGGACTGTGGGGGTCACTTGGACAGAGTCGCTGCATTTGAGGGACCTCGCTCGTCGTGCTGAGAGGAGACCCAAGGGACCGGAAATGCAGCTTTTTGGTGCCTGCGGTTGCAGGGGGAAGATTCCGTCGACCCACGGGAGATTTCTTCGGAGCTTCTGGTGCAGAGAGGAGGCAGGCTACCCCCACAGCATGCACAAGCAGGAAAACAGTCGAGAAGGCGGCAGGATCAGCGTTACAGAGTTGCAGTAGTCGTCTTTGCTACTATGTTGCAGGTTTGCAGGCTTCCAGCGCGGTCAGCGGTCGTTTCCTTATCAGAAGGTGAAGAGGGAGATGCAGAGGAACTCGGATGAGCTCTTGCATTCGTTATCTAAAGTTTCCCCAGAGACAGAGACCCTAAATAGCCAGAAAAGAGGGTTTGGCTACCTAGGAGAGAGGAAAGGCTACTAACACCTGAAGGAGCCTATCAGCAGGAGTCTCTGACGTCACCTGGTGGCACTGGCCACTCAGAGCAGTCCAGTGTGCCAGCAGCACCTCTGTTTCCAAGATGGCAGAGGTCTGGAGCACACTGGAGGAGCTCTGGACACCTCCCAGGGGAGGTGCAGGTCAGGGGAGTGGTCACTCCCCTTTCCTTTGTCCAGTTTCGTGCCAGAGCAGGGGCTAAGGGGTCCCTGAACCGGTGTAGACTGGCTTATGCAGAATTGGGCACATCTGTGCCCAACAAAGCATTTCCAGAGGCTGGGGGAGGCTACTCCTCCCCTGCCTTCACACCATTTTCCAAAGGGAGAGGGTGTCACACCCTCTCTCAGAGGAAGTTCTTTGTTCTGCCATCCTGGGCCAGGCCTGGCTGGACCCCAGGAGGGCAGCTGCCTGTCTGAGGGGTTGGCAGCAGCAGCAGCTGCAGTGAAACCCCAGGAAGGGCAGTCTGGCAGTACCAGGGTCTGTGCTACAGACCACTGGGATCATGGAATTGTACCAACAATGCCAGGATGGCATAGAGGGGGCAATTCCATGATCATAGACATGTTACATGGCCATATTCGGAGTTACCATGGTGAAGCTACATATAGGTAGTGACCTATATGTAGTGCACACGTGTAATGGTGTCCCCGCACTCACAAAGTTCAGTGAATTGGCTCTGAACAATGTGGGGGCACCTTGGCTAGTGCCAGGGTGCCCTCACACTAAGTAACTTTGCACCTAACCTTTACCAAGTAAAGGTTAGACATATAGGTGACTTATAAGTTACTTAAGTGCAGTGTAAAATGGCTGTGAAATAACGTGGACGTTATTTCACTCAGGCTGCAGTGGCAGGCCTGTGTAAGAATTGTCAGAGCTCCCTATGGGTGGCAAAAGAATTGCTGCAGCCCATAGGGATCTCCTGGAACCCCAATACCCTGGGTACCTCAGTACCATATACTAGGGAATTATAAGGGTGTTCCAGAAAGCCAATGTAAATTGGTAAAATTGGTCACTAGCCTGTTAGTGACAATTTGAAAGTAACGAGAGAGCATAACCACTGAGGTTCTGGTTAGCAGAGCCTCAGTGAGACAGTTAGGCACCACACAGGGAACATATACATGCACACCTATGAGCACTGGGGCCCTGTGTGACAGGGTCCCAGTGACACATACATATAGGCCACAAACCTATGAGCACTGGGGTCCTGACCAGCAGGATCCCAGTGACACATAACAAACATACTGAAAACATAGTGTTTTCACTATGAGCACTGAGGCCTGGCTATCAGGATCCCAGTGAGACAGTGAAAACAGTGACAAACACCCTGACATACACTCACAAACAGGCCAAAAGTGGGGGTAACAAGGCTAGAAAGAGGCTACCTTCTCACACAACCCCCCCCAAAACGAAGGACAATAAGGCTAACCTTGGCCAGTTGAGACTTTATTGTCTAAGTGGTGATAAGTAGAGAGTAGCTCTGCAATAGACTGGTTACTCCCTTTATCATCCACTATATGGTTACTTCCCTGTGGGGATGTAAACCACCCTGTTTGAAGTTTTTTAGCTAAGCAACAATGTGAAGATGTATTTTCAGAGTTTCTATCAGTAAGTTTTAGTTTAGAGCAGTGGGAATTGTCCACTGAACCTATTTGTAGTGATGGAAATGCCAGACAGGGATGCTGTCTCAGAAAAGCCATAGCTGGGCAAAAACTTTGTCCATCTGGCTGGAAGAGAGAATAGGGATGCTGTTTCTCTTGAGTTGGAGCAGGGCAGGGATGCTGTCCTATGAGCTCCACACTAGGGCAGGGATGCTGTCCTAAGTGTTGTGAGGTAGTGCAGGGTTTCTGCACTAAAGTTTCTCTGGGAGGGCTGGAGGGATACTCCATGTTAACTAAAATGGTGCTGTTTTTCTCACCAATGTTAGTTATCCCACAGAGAGGTACTTCCACCTCAGGGAGTCCAGCTTTGCCAGCTGATGATTCCCTTGGAACAGGTGCCACCCCAGGAGAGGTTTCTCCCACCACAGGAATAGTATCCTGAATGGTAGGGTGGTTAGGGGATACTGTGATACCCTTTTTACCTGTTGATGGAGAGGGATCCTGAGTTTTCAGGCCTTCTCTCCTTTGCTTTTTCATTTCACTTGAAATGAGAGGGAACAATTCCTCAGGGATGCCCAGCATGGCTGCATGGGCATAAAACTCTACATCAGCCCAACCTGAGGCCTCTAGGTCATTACCTAAGAGACAGTCTACAGGTAAGCTAGGTGATACCACCACCTGCTTAGGGCCAGTAACTCCACCCCAACTAAACTGAATTATAGCTAAGGGAAGAAACTTAGTGGAGTTATGGACATCAATAATCTTATACTGTTGTCCAATGATGTGTTGTTCAGGAGGCACTAGGTTTTCAGTCACCAAAGTGAAACTGGCACCTGTGTCCCTGTAGGCCAAGGCCTCAACACCATTTATTGAAACTGTCTGCCTGTACTTATCCATTGTAAGGGGACAAGCAGCCAGTGTGGCAAGGCCAATGCCACTAGGTGTGACAGGAACTGTCTTGGGACTGATTACATCAGTTTTCACTATGGACCCATAAGTGAACCCAACTACACCCTTTGCTTGACTGTTGCCAGCAGTCCCACCACTAGTACCACTACTGCTAGGGGCACTAGAGCTTGATGTATTAGTGGTGGTAGGCTCAGGGGGTTTACCTGGACAGGACTTATCCCCTGGCCTATGGCCTCTGTTTTTACACACAAAGCACCAAGGCTTTTTAATGTGTGCAGGTTGGGAAGAAGAGGAAGAATTTGTTTTATCCCCACCCTCTGAAGAGTGTTTAAGATTTGAAGTGGGATCTTTGGTTTTACCCTTATCCCCATGCTTATCTTGAGATTTTTCACCATCTTTCTTCTTATTGCCATCTTTGTCACCCCCTGTATGAACTTTTCTGTTCACCCTTGTTCTGACCCATTTGTCTGCCTTCTTTCCCAATTCTTGGGGAGAGGTCAGATCAGAGTCTACCAGGTACTGGTGCAACAAATCAGACACACAATTATTAAGTATATGCTCTCTCAGGATTGTGTTATACAGGGTTTCATAATCAGTAACTTTACTGCCATGTAACCACCCCTCCAAGGCCTTCACTGAATGGTCAATGAAATCAACCCAGTCTTGTGAAGACTCCTTTTTGGTCTCTCTGAACTTTATCCTGTACTGTTCAGTGGTTAAGCCATAACCATCCAGGAGTGCATTCTTAAGAACTGTAAAATTATTGGCATCACTTTCTTTCACAGTAAGGAGTCTATCCCTACCCTTTCCACTAAATGATAGCCATAGGATAGCAGCCCACTGCCTTTGAGGGACATGCTGTACAACACAGGCCCTCTCAAGTGCAGCAAACCACTTGTTAATGTCATCCCCCTCCTTATAAGGGGGAACTATCTTGTGCAGATTCCTGGAATCATGCTCTTTTGCAGGATGACTATGGGGAATACTGCTGCTGCCACCATGGGTATCTAAACCCAACTTCTGTCTTTCCCTCTCTATTTCTAAAGACTGTCTATCCAAATCCAGCTGTTGCTTCTTGAGCTTCAGTCTGGTTTGTTCCACTCTCAATCTATTGAGCTCCCTTTCTAACAATCTGTCATCAGGGTGGGTGGGAGGGACATTTCTAGATACAGAGGTATGATGGGAATGAACAGAAGGAGACCTGTCCCTTACAAGGGGCACCCTAACAGCTTGGCTACCAGCATAATGTGAGAGCACATCATCAGTATGATGTGATTCAACCTCTGTACCAACTATGCTAGACTGTCTAGTAATGGGCAGGCTGAGAAGTTTCTTTCCTGAACCTTTTCCTGGGGGAGTCCCTGGATCAGATTGAGAACCATTAGCTACTTTTTCTACAGATTGGGCACTTATGGCCTTATCCTGTACTCTAAGCATATTAATTAACAGTTCTAAGGAAGGATTCTTCCCTACACTCAAACCTCTCTCTATGCAGAGACTCCTTTCTCCTTTCCAGCTAAGGTGATCATATGTAAGTTTGGACAGTTCAACTTTTTGGCCTGTGCCAGACATTTTTTAGAGAGAGTTAAAGTGATAGTAAAAGATAAAAAAGTTTTCAGAACTTTTTTTTTGGAAAGACAGAAAAAAACTTTTTAAAATTTTAAGAACTTTTTGAAAGTTTAGAAGTACTTTTCAGCACTTAGAAAAGAGTGAAAAGAGGAAATGCAAAACTTTTTGGCTATGTGTATATACACTGACCTTGTTTTGTATATTTTTCTCTTATGAAAAGTACAATGACAAGAGTGGTAAGTAGTCTCAAAGCACTTATCCCACCGCTGCACAACCAATGTAGGAGGCTGGACTGGCTTGTAGTGAGTACCAAGGGGTACTTGCACCTTGCACCAGGCCCAGTTATCCCTTATTAGTGTATAGGGTGTCTAGCAGCTTAGGCTGATAGATAATGGTAGCTTAGCAGAGCAGCTTAGGCTGAACTAGGAGACGTGTTAAGCTACTACAGTACCACTTAGTGTCATATGCACAATATCATAAGAAAACACAATACACAGTTATACTAAAAATAAAGGTACTTTATTTTTATGACAATATGCCAAAGTATCTTAGAGTGTACCCTCAGTGAGAGGATAGGAAATATACACAAGATATATATACACAATAGCAAAAATATGCAGTATAGTCTTAGAAAACAGTGCAAACAATGTATAGTTACAATAGGATGCAATGGGGAAACATAGGGATAGGGGCAACACAAACCATATACTCCAGAAGTGGAATGCGAACCACGAATGGACCCCAAACCTATGTGACCTTGTAGAGGGTCGCTGGGACTATTAGAAAATAGTGAGAGTTAGCAAAATAACCCTCCCCAAGACCCGGAAAAGTGAGTGCAAAGTGCACCAAAGTTCCCCTAAGGACAAAATAGTCGTGTTAGAGGGAAAATGCAAGGAAAACACAAATCAGCAATGCAACAACGATGGATTCCTGACTGAGGGTACCTGTGGAACAAGGGGACCAAGTCCAAAAGTCACAAGCAACTCGGAGATGGGCAGATGCCCAAGAAATGCCAGCGGTTGGTGCAAAGAAGCTCTTACTAGGCTGAAGAGCTGTGAATACTGCAGGAACGACAAGGGCTAGAGACTTCCCCTTTGGAGGATGAATCTCCCACGCCTTGGAGAGTCGTGCAGAAGTGTTTTCCCGCCGGATGGACGCCAATAAGCCTTGCTACACGCAAATCGTGCGTTTGGCGTTTTTGGACGCTGCTGGGGCCCAGGAGGGACCAGGAGGTCGCAAATTGGACCTGCAGAGAGAAGAGACGTCGAGCAAGACAAAGAGCCCTCACTGAAGCAGGTAGCACCCGGAGAAGTGCCAGAAACAGGCACTACGAGGATGCGTGAAACGGTGCTCGCCGAAGTTGCACAAAGGAGTCCCACGTCGCCGGAGACCAACTTAGAAAGTCGTGCAATGCAGGTTAGAGTGCCGTGGACCCAGGCTTGGCTGTGCACGAAGGATTTCCGCCGAAAGTGCACAGGGGCCGGACTAGCTTGCAAAGTCGCCGTTCCCAGCAATGCAGCCCAGCGAGGTGAGGCAAGGACTTACCTCCACCAAACTTGGACTGAAGAGTCACTGGACTGTGGGGGTCACTTGGACAGAGTCGCTGCATTTGAGGGACCTCGCTCGTCGTGCTGAGAGGAGACCCAAGGGACCGGAAATGCAGCTTTTTGGTGCCTGCGGTTGCAGGGGGAAGATTCCGTCGACCCACGGGAGATTTCTTCGGAGCTTCTGGTGCAGAGAGGAGGCAGGCTACCCCCACAGCATGCACAAGCAGGAAAACAGTCGAGAAGGCGGCAGGATCAGCGTTACAGAGTTGCAGTAGTCGTCTTTGCTACTATGTTGCAGGTTTGCAGGCTTCCAGCGCGGTCAGCGGTCGTTTCCTTATCAGAAGGTGAAGAGGGAGATGCAGAGGAACTCGGATGAGCTCTTGCATTCGTTATCTAAAGTTTCCCCAGAGACAGAGACCCTAAATAGCCAGAAAAGAGGGTTTGGCTACCTAGGAGAGAGGAAAGGCTACTAACACCTGAAGGAGCCTATCAGCAGGAGTCTCTGACGTCACCTGGTGGCACTGGCCACTCAGAGCAGTCCAGTGTGCCAGCAGCACCTCTGTTTCCAAGATGGCAGAGGTCTGGAGCACACTGGAGGAGCTCTGGACACCTCCCAGGGGAGGTGCAGGTCAGGGGAGTGGTCACTCCCCTTTCCTTTGTCCAGTTTCGTGCCAGAGCAGGGGCTAAGGGGTCCCTGAACCGGTGTAGACTGGCTTATGCAGAATTGGGCACATCTGTGCCCAACAAAGCATTTCCAGAGGCTGGGGGAGGCTACTCCTCCCCTGCCTTCACACCATTTTCCAAAGGGAGAGGGTGTCACACCCTCTCTCAGAGGAAGTTCTTTGTTCTGCCATCCTGGGCCAGGCCTGGCTGGACCCCAGGAGGGCAGCTGCCTGTCTGAGGGGTTGGCAGCAGCAGCAGCTGCAGTGAAACCCCAGGAAGGGCAGTCTGGCAGTACCAGGGTCTGTGCTACAGACCACTGGGATCATGGAATTGTACCAACAATGCCAGGATGGCATAGAGGGGGCAATTCCATGATCATAGACATGTTACATGGCCATATTCGGAGTTACCATGGTGAAGCTACATATAGGTAGTGACCTATATGTAGTGCACACGTGTAATGGTGTCCCCGCACTCACAAAGTTCAGTGAATTGGCTCTGAACAATGTGGGGGCACCTTGGCTAGTGCCAGGGTGCCCTCACACTAAGTAACTTTGCACCTAACCTTTACCAAGTAAAGGTTAGACATATAGGTGACTTATAAGTTACTTAAGTGCAGTGTAAAATGGCTGTGAAATAACGTGGACGTTATTTCACTCAGGCTGCAGTGGCAGGCCTGTGTAAGAATTGTCAGAGCTCCCTATGGGTGGCAAAAGAATTGCTGCAGCCCATAGGGATCTCCTGGAACCCCAATACCCTGGGTACCTCAGTACCATATACTAGGGAATTATAAGGGTGTTCCAGTAAGCCAATGTAAATTGGTAAAATTGGTCACTAGCCTGTTAGTGACAATTTGAAAGTAACGAGAGAGCATAACCACTGAGGTTCTGGTTAGCAGAGCCTCAGTGAGACAGTTAGGCACCACACAGGGAACATATACATGCACACCTATGAGCACTGGGGCCCTGTGTGACAGGGTCCCAGTGACACATACATATAGGCCACAAACCTATGAGCACTGGGGTCCTGACCAGCAGGATCCCAGTGACACATAACAAACATACTGAAAACATAGTGTTTTCACTATGAGCACTGAGGCCTGGCTATCAGGATCCCAGTGAGACAGTGAAAACAGTGACAAACACCCTGACATACACTCACAAACAGGCCAAAAGTGGGGGTAACAAGGCTAGAAAGAGGCTACCTTCTCACACTTATCCATATTAAGGGGACAAGCAACCAAGGTGGCCAAAACAATGGCACCTTCAGAGACTAGCACAGCCTCTGTGGTCTCCCTAACAAGACCAACCCCAACTAAATTACCAAAAGTGAGCCCAGCTACTCCCTTGGATTGGCTATTAGTAGGTTTGCTCCCACCACCACTGCTATTACTAGGGGCACTAGAGGTTGCAGTAGGGGTTGTGGTAGTGGGAGGCTTGGTGCTTTTCTTTGGACAACTGGCATCAGTTGTCCAATGGCCTTTTACTTTACATAAATGGCACCATGGTTTTTTTACTTGATTAGAAGAGGAATTGGACCCACCACCCCCATCAGAGTGTTTTTGTGGGCCTGATGAAGACTCATTTTTAGATTTGTCCCCACCCTGGTCTGAAGACTTACCATCCTTCTTCTTGCCATCCTTGTCACCCCCTGTATGAACGTTTCTGTTCACTCTTGTTCTGACCCATTTGTCTGCCTTCTTTCCCAATTCTTGGGGAGAAGTCAGATCTGAGTCCACTAGATATTGGTGTAACAAATCAGACACACAGTTATTCAGAATATGCTCTGTCAGGATTAGATTGTACAGGCTTTCATGGTCAGAAACTTTACTGCCATGTAACCACCCCTCCGAGGCCTTCACTGAATAGTCAGCAAAGTCTACCCAGTCTTGTGAGGACTCTTTTCTGGTTTCTCTGAACTTAATCCTGTATTCTTCAGTGGTTAAGCCAAATCCATCCAAGAGTGCATTCTTCAAAACTATAAAATTATTGGCATCACTTTCTCTAACAGTCACGCGCCTATCCCTACCCTTTCCACTGCAGGTTAGAGTGTCGGGGACCCAGGCTTGGCTGTGCAGGAAATCCTGGAAGAGTGCACAGGAGCAGGAGCAGCTACAAATCACGCGGTACCCAGCAATGCAGTCTAGCGTGGGGAGGCAAGGACTTACCTCCACCAAACTTGGACTGAAGAGTCACTGGACTGTGGGAGTCACTTGGACAGGGTTGCTGAGTTCCAGGGACCATGCTCGTCGTGCTGAGAGGGGACCCAGAGGACCGGTGATCCAGTCTTTTGTTGCCTGCGGTTGCAGGTGGAAGATTCCGTTGACCCACTGGAGATTTCTTCAGAGCTCCTGGTGCAGAAAGGAGGAAGGCTACCCCCAGAGCATGCATGTAGGAAAGTACCATCTTGCCAGGCATGTTACCCCCATTTTTCACTGTATATATGTTGTTTTAGTTGTATGTGTCACTGGGACCCTGGCATCCAGGGCCCCAGTGCTCATAAGTGTGCCTGAATGTGTTACCTGTGTAGTGACTAACTGTCTCACTGAGGCTCTGCTAATCAGAACCTCAGTGATTATGCTCTCTCATTTCTTTCAAATTGTCACTAACAGGCTAGTGACCAATTTTACCAATTTACATTGGCTACTGGAACACCCTTATAATTCCCTAGTATATGGTACTGAGGTACCCAGGGTATTGGGGTTCCAGGAGATCCCTATGGGCTGCAGCATTTCTTTTGCCACCCATAGGGAGCTCTGACAATTCTTACACAGGCCTGCCACTGCAGCCTGAGTGAAATAACGTCCACGTTATTTCACAGCCATTTTACACTGCACTTAAGTAACTTATAAGTCACCTATATGTCTAACCTTTACCTGGTAAAGGTTAGGTGCAAAGTTACTTAGTGTGAGGGCACCCTGGCACTAGCCAAGGTGCCCCCACATTGTTCAGGGCCAATTCCCCGGACTTTGTGAGTGCGGGGACACCATTACACGCGTGCACTACATATAGGTCACTACCTACATGTAGCTTCACAATGGTAACTCCGAATATGGACATGTAACATGTCTATGATCATGAAATTGCCCCCTCTATGCCATCCTGGCATAGTTGGCACAATCCCATGATCCCAGTGGTCTGTAGCACAGACCCTGGTACTGCCAAACTGCCTTTCCTGGGGTTTCACTGCAGCTACTGCTGCTGCCAACCCCTCAGACAGGTTTCTGCCCTCCTGGGGTCAAGCCAGGCTTGTCCCAGGATGGCAGAACAAAGGACTTCCTCTGAGAGAGGGTGTTACACCCTCTCCCTTTGGAAAATGGTGTGAAGGCAGGGGAGGAGTAGCCTCCCCCAGCCTCTGGAAATGCTTTCATGGGCACAGATGTGCCCAATTCTGCATAAGCCAGTCTACACCGGTTCAGGGGACCCCTTAGCCCTGCTCTGGCGCGAAACTGGACAAAGGAAAGGGGAGTGACTACTCCCCTGACCTGCACCTCCCCTGGGAGGTGTCCAGAGCTCCTCCAGTGTGCTCCAGACCTCTGCCATCTTGGAAACAGAGGTGCTGCTGGCACACTGGACTGCTCTGAGTGGCCAGTGCCACCAGGTGACGTCAGAGACTCCTTGTGATAGGCTCCTTCAGGTGTTGCTAGCCTATCCTCTCTCCTAGGTAGCCAAACCCTCTTTTCTGGCTATTTAGGGTCTCTGTCTCTGGGGAATCTTTAGATAACGAATGCAAGAGCTCATCGGAGTTCCTCTGCATCTCTCTCTTCACCTTCTGCCAAGGAATCGACTGCTGACCGCGCTGGAAGCCTCAAAACTGCAACAAAGTAGCAAAGACGACTACTGCAACTCTGTAACGCTGATCCTGCCGCCTTCTCGACTGTTTTCCTGGTGGTGCATGCTGTGGGGATAGTCTGCCTCCTCTCTGCACTAGCAGCTCCGAAGAAATCTCTCGTGGGTCGACGGAATCTTCCCCCTGCAACCGCAGGCACCAAAGAACTGCATTACCGGTCCCTTGGGTCTCCTCTCAGCACGACGAGCGAGGTCCCTTGAATCCAGCAACTCTGTCCAAGTGACTCCCACAGTCCAGTGACTCTTCAGTCCAAGTTTGGTGGAGGTAAGTCCTTGCCTCCCCACGCCAGACTGCATTGTTGGAAACCGCATCTTTTGTAGCTACTCCGGCTTCCGTGCACTTCCGGCGGAAATCCTTTGTGCACAGCCAAGCCTGGGTCCACGGCACTCTAACCTGCATTGCACGACTTTCTAAGTTGGTCTCCGGCGACGTGGGACTCCTTTGTGTAACTTCGGGTGAGCACTGTTTCCTGCATCCTCGTAGTGCCTGTTTCTGGCACTTCTCCGGGTGCTACCTGCTGCTGAGAGGGCTTCTTGTCTTGCTCTATGTCTCCTCTCTCTCCTGACGCAATTTGCGACTTCCTGGTCCCTCCTGGTCCACAGCAGCATCCAAAAATGCTTACCGCACAATTTGCAGCTAGCAAGGCTTGTTGGCAGTCTTTTGGCGGGAAATCACTTCTGCACAACTCTCCACGGCGAGATGGATCCATCCTCCAAACGGAAAGTCTCTAGCCCTTTTCGTTCCTGCAGAATCCTCAGCTTCTTCTGTCCAGTAGAAGCTTCTTTGCACCCACAGCTGGCATTTCCTGGGCATCTGCCCATCTCCGACTTGCTTGTGACTTTTGGACTTGGTCCCCTTGTTCCACAGGTACCCTCGACTGGAAATCCATCATTGTTGCATTGCTGGTTTGTGTCTTTCCTGCATTATTCCCCTATCACGACTTCTTTGTCCTCTGGGGAACTTCAGTGCACTTTGCACTCACTTTTCAGGGTCTTGGGGTGGGCTATTTTTCTAACCCTCACTATTTTCTAATAGTCCCAGCGACCCTCACCAAGGTCACATAGGTTTGGGGTCCATTCGTGGTTCGCATTCCACTTTTGGAGTATATGGTTTGTGTTGCCGCTATCCCTATGTGTCCCCCTTGCATACTATTGTCACTATACATTGTTTGCACTGTTTTCTAAGACTATACTGCATATTTTTGGTATTGTGTACATATCACTTGTGTATATTTGCTATCCTCATACTGAGGGTATACTCTGAGATACTTTGGCATATTGTCATAAAAATAAAGTACCTTTATTTTTAGTATAACTGTGTATTGTGTTTTCTTATTATATTGTGCAAGTGACACTAGTGGTACTGTAGGAGCTTCACTCGTCTCCTAGTTCAGCCTAAGCTGCTCTGCTAAGCTACCATTATCTATCAGCCTATGCTGCTAGACACACTATACACTAATAAGGGATAACTGGGCCTGGTGCAAGGTGTAAGTACCCCTTGGTACTCACTACAAGCCAGTCCAGCCTCCTACATTGGTTGTGCAGCGGTGGGATCAGTGCTTTGAGACTAGTTACCACTCTTGTCATTGTACTTTTTATAAGAGAAAAATATACAAAACAAGTTCAGTGTGTGTACAGATAACTAAAAAGTTTTGCATTTCCTCTTTTCACTCTTTTCTAAAGTGCTGAAAAGTACTTCTAAACTTTCTAAAAAGTTCTAAAAAGTTTTTAAAGTTTTTTTTTCTGTCTTTCTAAAAAGTTCTGAAAACTTTTTTCTCTTTTTCTATCACTTTAAACTCTATCTAAAAATGTCTGGCACAGGCCAAAATGTTGACCTGTCCAAGATTGCATATGATCACCTTAGCTGGAAAGGAGCAAGGAGTCTCTGTGTAGAGAGAGGTTTGAGTGTAGGGAAGAATCCTTCCTTGGAATTGTTACTTAACATGCTTAGAGAACAAGATAAGGCTAAAAGTGCCCCATCTGTTGAAAAAGTAGCTAATGGTTCCCAATCTGATCCAGGGACTCCCCCTGGAAAAGGTTCAGGAAAGAAACTTCTTAGCCTGCCCATTACTAGACAGTCTAGCATAGTTGGTACTGAGGTGGAGTCACATCATACAGATGACGTGCTCTCACATTACACTGTCAGCCAAGCTGTTAGGGTGCCCACTGTAAGGGACAGGTCTCCTTCTGTCCATTCTTGTCATACTTCTGTGTCTAGGAATGTCCCTCCCACCAACCCTGATGACAGATTGTTAGAAAGGGAACTCAATAAGTTGAGGGTGGAACAAACCAGACTGAAGCTTAAGAAGCAACAGCTGGATTTGGATAAACAGTCTTTAGAATTAGAGAAGGAAAGACAGAAGTTGGGTGTTTGAAACCCATGGTGGCAGCAGCAGTATTCCCCATAGTCATCCTGCAAAAGAGCATGATTCCAGGAATCTGCACAAGATAGTTCCCCCTTATAAGGAGGGGGTTGACATTAACAAGTGGTTTGCTGCACTTGAGAGGGCCTGTGTTGTACAGGATGTCCCTCAAAGGCAGTGGGCTGCTATCCTATGGCTATCATTTAGTGGAAAAGGTAGGGATAGGCTCCTTACTGTTAAAGAAAGTGATGCCAATAATTTTACAGTTCTTAAGAATGCACTCCTGGATGGTTATGGCTTAACCATTGAACAATACAGGATAAAGTTCAGAGAGACCAAAAAGGAGTCTTCACAAGACTGGGTTGATTTTATTGACCATTCAGTGAAGGCCTTGGAGGGGTGGTTACATGGCAGTAAAGTTACTGATTATGACAGCCTGTATAACTTGATCCTGAGAGAGCATATTCTTAATAATTGTGTGTCTGATTTGTTGCACCAGCACTTGGTGGACTCTGATCTGACCTCTCCCCAAGAATTGGGAAAGAAGGCAGACAAATGGGTCAGAACAAGGGTGAACAGAAAAGTTCATACAGGGGGTGACAAAGATGGCAAGAAGAAGGATGGTAAGTATTCTGACAAGGGTGGGGACAAATCTAAAAATGAGTCTTCATCAGGCCCACAAAAACACTCTGGTGGGGGTGGTGGGCCCAAATCCTCCTCAAATCAGAACAAGGAAAAGAAACCATGGTGCTATTTATGTAAAATAAAAGGCCATTGGACAACGGATCCCAGTTGTCCAAAGAAAAGCACCAAGCCTCCTACCACTACAACCCCTACTGCTACACCTAGTGTCCCTACTAATAGCAGTGGTGGTGGGAGCAAACCTACTAATAGCCAATCCAAGGGAGTAGCTGGGCTCACTTTTGGTAACTTAGTTGGGGTTGGTCTTGTTAGGGAGACCACAGAGGCTGTGTTAGTCTCTGAGGGGGCTATTGATTTAGCCACCTTAGTTGCTTGTCCCCTTAATATGGATAAGTACAAGCAGCTACCCCTAATAAATGGTGTTGAGGTTCAGGCCTACAGGGACACTGGAGCCAGTGTCACAATGGTGATTGAAAAACTGGTCCACCCTGAACAACACCTACTTGGTCACCAGTACCAAGTAACCGATGCTCACAACAACACACTTAGCCACCCCATGGCTGTTGTAAATCTCAACTGGGGGGGGGGGTTACTGGTCCAAAGAAAGTTGTGGTAGCCTCAGATTTACCTGTAGACTGTCTACTAAGAAATGATTTGGAGACATCAGCTTGGTCAGATGTGGAGTTGGAGGCCCATGCAGCAATGCTGGGCATCCCAGGGCATATTTTTGCTTTAACCAGGGCTCAGGCCAAAAAGCAAAAAGGACAGGGAAGCTTGGATCCTGGAACAATGGACCAAGTGCTCCCTAAAGCTAGGGCTAGTAGAAGCAAACCACTTCCTACTATCCCTCCCTCTACAGTGGATTCAACTTCTGAGGAAGAAGAATTCCCTCCCTGTGCAGAACCTACACCAGAGGAGCTGGAAGCAGACACTGCTGAGCTTTTGGGTGAAGGGGGGCCTGCCAGAGAGGAGCTGAGTGTGGCACAGCAAACCTGTCCCACATTAGAGGGTCTCAGACAGCAAGCTGTCAAACAGGCTAATGGGGATGTCAGTGACTCTCACAGAGTTTACTGGGAGGACAACCTCTTGTACACTGAGCATAGGGATCCTAAACCTGGAGCTGCCAGGAGATTAGTGATTCCTCAGGAGTACAGAAAGTTCCTCCTAACACTGGCACATGACATTCCCTTAGCTGGACATCTGGGACAAATGAAAACTTGGGACAGGCTTGTTCCCTTGTTTCATTGGCCTAGGATGTCTGAGGACACAAAAGATTTTTGTAAGTCCTGTGAAACCTGTCAAGCCAGTGGCAAGACAGGTGGCACCCCAAAGGCACCCCTTATTCCACTGCCTGTGGTTGGGGTTCCCTTTGAAAGGGTAGGAGTTGAGATAGTTGGCCCCCTTGACCCTCCTACTGCTTCAGGCAATAGATTCATCTTGGTGGTAGTGGACCATGCCACAAGATATCCTGAAGCTATTCCTTTAAGGACCACTACAGCTCCTGCAGTGGCAAAGGCCCTCCTGGGAATATTTTCCAGGGTGGGCTTCCCAAAGGAAGTAGTATCAGACAGGGGAAGCAATTTCATGTCTGCATACTTAAAGGCCATGTGGAAGGAGTGTGGTGTAACTTATAAATTCACTACACCCTATCATCCACAAACAAATGGACTGGTGGAGAGATTTAACAAAACTCTCAAAGGCATGATTATGGGTCTCCCTGAAAAACTCCGCAGGAGATGGGATATCCTACTACCATGCCTCCTTTTTGCCTACAGGGAGGTACCCCAGAAAGGAGTGGGCTTCAGCCCCTTTGAACTTCTTTTTGGACACCCTGTTAGGGGTCCACTAACACTTGTAAAGGAAGGTTGGGAACAACCTTTAAAAGCTCCTAAGCAGGATATTGTGGATTATGTACTTGGCCTCAGATCAAGGATGGCTGAGTATATGAAAAAGGCCAGTAAAAACCTTCAGGCCAGCCAAGAGCTCCAGAAGCAATGGCATGATCAGAAGGCTGTTTTGGTTCAGTACCAACCAGGGCAGAAAGTGTGAGTCTTGGAGCCTGTGGCCCCAAGAGCACTCCAAGATAAATGTAGTGGACCCCACACAATTGTTGAGAAAAAGGGTGAAGTCACCTATTTAGTTGACTTAGGCACTGCAAGGAGTCCCCTTAGGGTACTCCATGTAAACCGCCTGAAACCCTACTATGACAGGGCTGATCTCACCCTGCTCATGGCAACTGATGAGGGACAGGAAGAAGACAGTGATCCTCTACCTGATCTCTTCTCTTCCACAGAACAAGATGCTCTTGTGGAAGGTGTAGTTTTGGCTGATTGTCTTACTGCTGAGCAGAAAGACCATTGCATAAATCTCCTAGATCAATTCTCTGAACTCTTCTCTACTGTGCCAGGTACCACTTCTTGGTGTGAGCACAATATAGATACTGGAGACAGTTTACCTGTCAAAAGTAAGATCTATAGGCAGCCTGACCATGTCAGGGACTGCATAAAGCAAGAGGTCCAGAAAACGTTAGAACTAGGAGTGGTTGAGCACTCTGAAAGTCCATGGGCTTCTCCTGTGGTACTTGTACCAAAACCCCATTCCAAAGATGGAAAGAAGGAAATGCGGTTTTGTGTAGACTATAGAGGTCTCAACCTTGTAACCAAAACTGATGCTCACCCTATACCCAGGGCAGATGAGCTCATAGATACACTGGCATCTGCCAAGTATCTAAGCACTTTTGACTTGACTGCAGGGTATTGGCAGATCAAATTGTCAGAAGATGCTAAACCTAAAACTGCATTTTCAACCATTGGAGGACATTACCAGTTTACTGTAATGCCTTTTGGTTTGAAAAATGCACCTGCCACTTTTCAGAGGTTGGTGAATACAGTCCTGCAAGGGCTGGAAGCTTTCAGTGCAGCATATTTGGACGATATAGCTGTCTTTAGCTCCAGCTGGGATGATCACCTGGTCCACCTATGGAAAGTTTTGGAGGCCCTGCAAAAGGCAGGCCTCACTATCAAGGCTTCAAAGTGCCAGATAGGGCAGGGTAAGGTGGTTTATCTGGGACACCTTGTTGGTGGAGAACAGATTGCACCACTTCAGGGGAAAATCCAAACTATCATAGATTGGGTTCCCCCTACAACTCAGACTCAGGTGAGAGCCTTTTTAGGCCTCACTGGGTACTACAGGAGGTTCATAAAGAACTATGGCTCCATTGCAGCCCCTCTTAATGACCTCACATCCAAGAAAATGCCTTAAAAGGTATTATGGACAGCAAACTGTCAGAAAGCTTTTGAGGAGCTGAAGCAGGCCATGTGCTCTGCACCTGTCCTGAAAAGCCCTTGTTACTCTAAAAAATTCTATGTCCAAACTGATGCATCTGAATTAGGAGTAGGGGCAGTCCTATCACAACTTAATTCTGAGGGCCAGGATCAACCTGTTGCTTTTATTAGTAGGAGGTTGACCCCTAGAGAAAAGCGTTGGTCTGCCATAGAGAGGGAGGCCTTTGCTGTGGTCTGGGCACTGAAGAAGTTGAGGCCATACCTGTTTGGCACTCACTTCATTGTTCAGACAGACCACAAACCTCTACTTTGGCTAAAACAAATGAAAGGTGAAAATCCTAAATTGTTGAGGTGGTCCATATCCCTACAGGGAATGGACTATACAGTGGAACATAGACCTGGGAGTAGCCACTCCAATGCAGATGGACTCTCCAGATATTTCCACTTAGACAATGAAGACTCATCAGGTCATGGCTAGTCTTATTGTCCTTCGTTTGGGGGGGGGTTGTGTAGGAAAGTACCATCTTGCCTGGCATGTTACCCCCATTTTTCACTGTATATATGTTGTTTTAGTTGTATGTGTCACTGAGACCCTGTTCTCCAGGGCCCCAGTGCTCATAAGTGTGCCTGAATGTGTTACCTGTGTAGTGACTAACTGTCTCACTGAGGCTCTGCTAATCAGAACCTCAGTGGTTATGCTCTCTCATTTCTTTCAAATTGTCACTAACAGGCTAGTGACCAATTTTACCAATTTACATTGGCTACTGGAACACCCTTATAATTCCCTAGTATATGGTACTGAGGTACCCAGGGTATTGGGGTTCCAGGAGATCCCTATGGGCTGCAGCATTTCTTTTGCCACCCATAGGGAGCTCTGACAATTCTCACACAGGCCTGCCACTGCAGCCTCAGTGAAATAACGTCCACGTTATTTCACAGCCATTTTACACTGCACTTAAGTAACTTATAAGTCACCTATATGTCTAACCTTTACCTGGTAAAGGTTAGGTGCAAAGTTACTTAGTGTGAGGGCACCCTGGCACTAGCCAAGGTGCCCCCACATTGTTCAGGGCCAATTCCCTGAACTTTGTGAGTGCGGGGACACCATTACACGCGTGTACTACATATAGGTCACTACCTATATGTAGCTTCACAATGGTAACTCCGAATATGGCCATGTAACATGTCTAAGATCATGGAACTGCCCCCTCTATGCCATCCTAGCATTATTGGGACAATTCCATGATCCCAGTGGTCTGTAGCACAGACCCTGGTACTGCCAAACTGCCTTCTCTGGGGTTTCACTGCAGCTGCTGCTGCTGCACACCCCTCAGACAGGTTTCTGCCCCCCTGGGGTCAAGCCAGGCTTGTCCCAGGATGGCAGAACAAAGGACTTCCTCTGAGAGAGGGTGTTACACCCTCTCCCTTTGGAAAATGGTGTGAAGGCAGGGGAGGAGTAGCCTCCCCCAGTCTCTGGAAATGCTTTCTTGGGCACAGATGTGCCCAATTCTGCATAAGCCAGTCTACACCGGTTCAGGGACCCCTTAGCCCCTGCTCTGGCGTGAAACTGGACAAAGGAAAGGGGAGTGACCAGACCTGCACCTCCCCTGGGAGGTGTCCAGAGCTCCTCCAGTGTGCTCCAGACCTCTGCCATCTTGGAAACAGAGGTGCTGCTGGCACACTGGACTGCTCTGAGTGGCCAGTGCCACCAGGTGACGTCAGAGACTCCTTCTGATAGGCTCCTTCAGGTGTTAGTAGCCTATCCTCTCTCCTAGGTAGCCAAACCCTCTTTTCTGGCTATTTAGGGTCTCTGTCTCTGGGGAAACTTTAGATAACGAATGCAAGAGCTCATCAGAGTTCCTCTGCATCTCTCTCTTCACCTTCTGCCAAGGAATCGACTGCTGACCGCGCTGGAAGCCTGCAAAACTGCAACATAGTAGCAAAGACGACTACTGCAACTCTGTAACGCTGATCCTGCCGCCTTCTCGACTGTTTTCCTGGTGGTGCATGCTGTGGGGGTAGTCTGCCTCCTCTCTGCACTAGAAGCTGCGAAGAAATCTCCTGTGGGTCGACGGAATCTTCCCCCTGCAACCGCAGGCACCAAAAAGCTGCATTACCGGTCCCTTGGGTCTCCTCTCAGCACGACGAGCGAGGTCCCTCGAATCCAGCAACTGTGTCCAAGTGGCCCCCACAGTCCAGTGACTCTTCAGTCCAAGTTTGGTGGAGGTAAGTCCTTGCTTCACCTCGCTAGACTGCATTGCTGGGAACTGCGACTTTTGCAGCTACTCCGGCCCCTGTGCACTTCCGGCGGAAATCCTTTGTGCACAGCCAAGCCTGGGTCCACGACACTCTAACCTGCATTGCACGACTTTCTAAGTTGGTCTCCAGCGACGTGGGACTCCTTTGTGTAACTTCGGGTGAGCACCGTTTCACGCATCCTCGTAGTGCCTGTTTCTGGCATTTCTCCGGGTGCTACCTGCTGCTAAGAGGGCTCCTTGTCTTTCTCGACGTCCCCTCCACCTCCTGGTCCAATTTGCGACCTCCTGGTCCCTCCTGGGCCACAGCAGCTTCCAAAAACGCTAACTGCACGATTTGCAGCTAGCAAGGCTTGTTGGCATTCTTTCGGCGGGAAAACACTTTTGCACGACTCTCCACAGCGAGTGGGATCCGTCCATCAAAGGGGAAGTCTCTAGCCCTTTTTGTTCCTGCAGAAACCTCAGCTTCTTCTGTCCAGTAGAAGCTTCTTTGCATCCACAGCTGGCATTTCCTGGGCATATGCCCATCTCCGACTTGCTTGTGACTTTTGGACTTGGTCCCCTTGTTCCACAGGTACCCTAGATTGGAAATCCACAGTTGTTGCATTGTTGGTTTGTGTCTTTCCTGCATTATTCCTCTATCACGACTTCTATGTCTTTGGGGGAACTTTAGTGCACTTTGCACTCACTTCTCAGGGTCTTGGGGAGGGCTAATTTTCTAAGTCTCACTATTTTCTAATAGTCCCAGCGACCCTCTACAAGGTCACATAGGTTTGGGGTCCATTCGTGGTTCGCATTCCACTTTTGGAGTATATGGTTTGTGTTGCCCCTATCCCTATGTGTCCCCATTGCATCCTATTGTAACTATACATTGTTTGCACTGTTTTCTAAGACTATACTGCATATTTTTAGTACTGTGTACATATATCTAGTGTATATTTCCTATCCTCTCACTGAGGGTACACTCTAAGATACTTTGGCATATTGTCATAAAAATAAAGTACCTTTATTTTTAGTATAACTGTGTATTGGGTTTTCTTATGATATTGTGCAAGTGACACTTGTGCTACTGTAGTAGCTTCACACGTCTCCTAGTTCAGCCTAAGCTGCTCTGCTAAGCTACCATTATCTATCAGACTATGCTGCTAGACACCCTATACACTAATAAGGGATAACTGGGCCTGGTGCAAGGTGCAAGTACCCCTTGGTACTCACTACAAGCCAGTCCAGCCTCCTACAGCAAGCCTCACTATCAAGGCTTCAAAATGCCAGATAGGGCAGGGGAAGGTGGTTTATCTGGGACACCTGGTTGGTGGAGAACAGATTGCACCACTTCAGGGGAAAATCCAAACTATTTTAGATTGGGTTCCCCCTACTACTCAGACTCAGGTGAGAGCCTTTTTAGGCCTCACTAGGTATTACAGGAGGTTCATAAAGAACTATGGCTCCATTGCAGCCCCTCTTAATGACCTCACATCCAAGAAAATGCCTAAAAAGGTATTATGGACAGGAAACTGTCATAAAGCTTTTGAGGAGCTGAAGCAGGCCATGTGCTCTGCACCTGTCCTGAAAAGCCCTTGTTACTCTAAAAAATTCTATGTCCAAACTGATGCATCTGAATTAGGAGTAGGGGCAGTCCTATCACAACTTAATTCTGAGAGTCAGGATCAACCTGTTGCTTTTATCAGCAGGAGGTTGACCCCTAGAGAAAAGCGTTGGTGTGCCAATGAGAGGGAGGCCTTTGCTGTGGTCTGGGCACTGAAGAAGTTGAGGCCATACCTGTTTGGCACTCACTTCATTGTTCAGACAGACCACAAACCTCTACTTTGGCTAGAACAAATGAAAGGTGAAAATCCTAAATTGTTGAGGTGGTCCATATCCCTACAGGGAATGGACTATACAGTGGAACATAGACCTGGGAGTACCCACTCCAATGCAGATGGACTCTTCAGATATTTCCACTTAGACAATGAAGACCCATCTGGTAATGACTAGTCTTATTGTCCTTCGTTTGGGGGGCGGGGGGGTTATTTAGGAAAGTACCATCTTGCCTGGCATGTTACCCCCATTTTTCACTGTATATATGTTGTTTTAGTTGTATGTGTCACTGGGACCCTGCCAGCCAGGGCCCCAGTGCTCATAAGAGTGCCTGACTGTGTTACCTGTGTTATGACTAACTGTCTCACTGAGGCTCTGCTATCCAGAACCTCAGTGGTTATGCTCTCTCATTTCTTTCCAAATTGTCACTAACAGGCTAGTGACCAATTTCACCAATTCACATTAGCATACTGGAACACCCTTATAATTCCATAGTATATGGTACTGAGGTAGCCAGGGTATTGGGGTTCCAGGAGATCCCTATGGGCTGCAGCATTTCTTTTGCCACCCATAGGGAGCTCTGACAATTCTTACACAGGCCTGCCACTGCAGCCTGAGTGAAATAATGCACACATTATTTCACAGCCATTTTCACTGCACTTAAGTAACTTATAAGTCACCTATATGTCTAACCTTTACTTAGTAAAGGTTGGGTGCTAAGTTACTTAGTGTGTGGGCACCCTGGCACTAGCCAGAGTGCTCCCACATCGTTCAGGGCAAATTCCCCGGACTTTGTGAGTGCGGGGACACCATTACACGCGTGCACTACACATGGGTCACTACCTATGTGTAGCTTCACAATGGTAACTCCGAATATGGCCATGTAACATGTCTAAGATCATGGAATTGCCCCCTCTATGCCATCCTGGCATTGTTGGCACAATCCCATGATCCCGCGGGTCTGTAGCTCAGACCCGGGTACTGCCAAACTGCCTTTTCAGGGGTTTCACTGCAGCTGCTGCCAACCCCTCAGACAGGTTTCTGCCCTCCAGGGGACCAGCCAGGCTTGGCCCAGGAAGGCAGAACAAAGGACTTCCTCAGAGAGAGGGTGTTACACACTCTCCCTTTGGAAAAAGGTGTGAAAGCAGGGGAGGAGTAGCCTCCCCCAGCCTCTGGAAATGCTTTCATGGGCAGAGATGGTGCCCATTTCTTCATAAGACAGTCTACACCGGTTCAGGGACCCCTCAGCCCTGCTCTGGCGCGAAACTGGACAAAGGAAAGGGGAGTGACCACTCCCCTGATCTGCACCTCCCCTGGGAGGTGCCCAGAACTCCTCCAGTGTGCTCCAGACCTCTGCCATCTTGGAAACAGAGTTGCTGCTGGCACACTGGACTGCTCTGAGTGGCCAGGGCCAGCAGATGACGTCAGAGACTCCTTCTGATAGGCTCCTTCAGGTGTTGCTAGCCTAACCTCTCTCCTAAGTAGCCAAACCCTCTTGTCTGGCTATTTAGGGTCTCTGCTTTGGGGAATTCCTTAGATAACGAATGCAAGAGCTCATCAGAGTTCCTCTGCATCTCTCTCTTCACCTTCTGCCAAGGAATCGACTGCTGACCGCGCTGGAAGCCTGCAAAACTGCAACAAAGTAGCAAAGACGACTACTGCAACTCTGTAACGCTGATCCTGCCGCCTTCTCGACTGTTTTCCTGGTGGTGCATGCTGTGGGGGTAGTCTGCCTCCTCTCTGCACTAGAAGCTCCGAAGAAATCTCCCGTGGGTCGACGGAATCTTCCCCATGCTACCGCAGGCACCAAATAACTGCATCACCCGTCCCCTGGGTCTCCTCTCAGCACGACGAGCGAGGTCCCTTGAATCCAGCAACTCTATCCAAGTGACTCCCACAGTCCAGTGACTCTTCAGTTCAAGTTTGGTGGAGGTAAGTCCTTGCCTCCCCACGCCAGACTGCATTGCTGGGAACCGCATCTTTTGCAGCTACTCCGGCCTCTGTGCACTTCCGGCGGAAATCCTTCGTGCACAGCCAAGCCTGGGTCCACGGCACTCTAACCTGCATTGCACGACTTCCTAAGTTGTCCTCCGGCGGCGTGGGACTCCTTTGTGCAACTTCGGGTGAGCACCGTTTCACTCCTCTTTGTAGTGCCTGTTCTGGCACTTCTGCGTTTGCTGCCTGCTTCTAAGAGGGCTCCTCGTCTTGCTCTACAGCCCCTCTGCCCCTAGACGCAATTGGCGACATCCTGGTCCCTCCTGGGCCACAGCAGCATCCAAAAACTTTTACCGCACAATTTGCAGCTAGCAAGGCTTGTTTGTGGTCTTTCTTCAGGAAAACACTTCTGCACAACTCTTCACGACGTGGGACATCCATCCTCCAAAGGGGAAGTTTCTAGCCCTTGTCGTTCTTGCAGAATCCACAGCTTCTACTGCCTAGTAGCAGCTTCTTTGCACCCACAGCTGGCATTTCCTGGGCATCTGCCCATCTCCGACTTGCTTGTGACTTTTTGGACTTGGTCCCCTTGCTCCACAGGTACCCTCGACTGGAAATCCATTATTGTTGCATTGCTGGTTTGTGTCTTTCCTGCAGAATTCCCCTATCACGACTTCTGTGCTCTTTGGGGAACTTTAGTGCACTTTGCACTCACTTTTCAGGGTCTTGGGGTGGGCTATTTTTCTAACCCTCACTGTTTTCTTACAGTCCCAGCGACCCTCTACAAGGTCACATAGGTTTGGGGTCCATTCGTGGTTCGCATTCCACTTTTGGAGTATATGGTTTGTGTTGCCCCTATCCCTATGTGTCCCCATTGCATCCTATCGTAACTATACATTGTTTGCACTGTTTTCTAAGACTATACTGCATATTTTTGGTATTGTGTACATATATCTTGTGTATATTTGCTATCCTCATACTGAGGGTACTCACTGAGATACTTTGGCATATTGTCATAAAAATAAAGTACCATTATTTTTAGTATATCTGTGTATTGTGTTTTCTTATGATATTGTGCAAGTGACACTAGTGGTACTGTAGGAGCTTCGCTCGTCTCCTAGTTCAGCCTAAGCTGCTCTGCTAAGCTACCATTATCTATCAGCCTAAGCTGCTAGACACCCTATACACTAATAAGGGATACCTGGGCCTGGTGCAAGGTGTAAGTACCCCTTGGTACTCACTACAAGCCAGTCCAGCCTCCTACAATAATCACTGAGGTTCTGGTTAGCAGTGCCTCAGTGAGATAGTTAGTCATCACACAGGGAACACATACAGGGCACACTTGTGAGCACTGGGGCCCTGGCTAGCAGGGTCCCAGTGACACATACACTAAAACAACATATATACAGTGAAATATGGGGGTAACATGCCAGGCAAGATGGTACTTTCCTACACAACCCCCCCCCCCCCAAACGAAGGACAATAAGACTAGCCATGACCTGATGAGTCTTCATTGTCTGAGTGCAAATATCTGGAGAGTCCATCTGCATTGGAGTGGGTACTCCCAGGTCTATGTTCCACTGTATAGTCCATTCCCTGAAGAGATATGTACCACCTCAACAATTTAGGGTTTTCACCTTTTATTTGTTTTAGCCAAAGTAGAGGTTTGTGGTCTGTCTGAACAATGAAGTGAGTGCCAAAAAGGTATGGCCTCAACTTCTTTATTGTCCAGACCACAGCAAAGGCCTCCCTCTCTATGGCAGACCGACGTTTTCTATAGGTGTGAGAAAGTAGCCTCTTTCTAGCCTTGTTACCCCCACTTTTCGCCTGTTTGTGAGTATATGTCAGGTGCTTTCACTGTCTCACTGGGATCCTGCCAGCCAGCACCCAGTGCTCATAGTGAAAACCCTATGTTTCCAGTATGTTTGTTATGTGTCACTGGGACCCTGCTAGCCAGGACCCCAGTGCTCATACGTTTGTGGCCTATATGTATGTGTTCCCTGTGTGATGCCTAACTGTCTCACTGAGGCTCCGCTAACCAGAACCTCAGTGGTTATTCTCTCTCTTTCCAAATTGTCACTAACAGGCTAGTGACCAATTTCACCAATTTACATTGGCATACTGGAACACCCTTATAATTCCCTAGTATATGGTACTGAGGTACCCAGGGTATTGGGGTTCCAGGAGATCCCTATGGGCTGCAGCATTTCTTTTGCCACCCATAGGGAGCTCTGACAATTCTAACACAGGCCTGCCATTGCAGCCTGAGTGAAATAACGTCCACGTTATTTCACAGCCATCTACCACTGCACTTAAGTAACTTATAAGTCACCTATATGTCTAACCTTTACCTGGTAAAGGTTGGGTGCTAAGTTACTTAGTGTGTGGGCACCCTGGCACTAGCCAAGGTACCCCCACATTGTTCAGGGCAAATTCCCCGGACTTTGTGATTGCGGGGACACCATTACACACGTGCACTATACATATGTCACTACATATGTATAGCGTCACAATGGTAACTCCGAACATGGCCATGTAACATTGCATTGGGGAGACAATTCCATGATCCCCGAATATCTAGCACAGACCCGGGTACTGCCAAACTACCTTTCCCGGGGTTTCACTGCAGCTGCTGCTGCTGCCAACCCCTCAGACAGGTTGATGCCCTCCTGGGGTCCAGCCAGGCTTGGCCCAGGAAGGCAGAACAAAGGACTTCCTCAGAGAGAGGGTGTTACACCCTCTCCCTTTGGAAAAAGGTGTCAGGGCTGGGGAGGAGTAGCCTCCCAGAGCCTCTGGAAATGCTTTCATGGGCACAGATGGTGCCCATTTCTGCATAAGCCAGTCTACACCGGTTCAGGGATCCCCCAGCCCTGCTCTGGCGCGAAACTGGACAAAGGAAATGGGAGTGACCACTCCCCTGACCTGCACCTCCCCTGGGAGGTGCCCAGAGCTCCTCCAGTGTGCTCCAGACCTCTGCCATCTTGGAAACAGAGGTGCTGCTGGCACACTGGACTGCTCTGAGTGGCCAGTGCCAGCAGGTGACGTCAGAGACTCCTTCTGATAGGCTCCTCCAGGTGTTGCTAGCCTATCCTCTCTCCTAAGTAGCCAAACCTCCTTTTCTGGCTATTTAGGGTCTCTGCTTTGGGAAATTCTTTAGATAACGAATACAAGAGCTCATCAGAGTTCCTCTGCATCTCTCTCTTCACCTTCTGCCAAGGAATCGACGGCTGACTGCTCTGGAAGCGTGCAAAACTGCAACAAAGTAGCAAAGACGACTACTACGACCTTGTAACGCTGATCCGGCCACCTTCTCGACTGTTTTCCTGGTGGTGCATGCTGTGGGGGTAGTCTGCCTCCTCTCTGCACTAGAAGCTCTGAGGAAATCTCCCGTGGGTCCACAGAATCTTCCCCCTGCAACCGCAGGCACCAAAAGACTGCATCACTGGTCCTCTGGGTCTCCTCTCAGCACGACGAGCGAGGTCCCTTGAACTCAGCAACTCTGTCCAAGTGACTCCCACAGTCCAGTGACTCTTCAGTCAAAGTTTGGTGGAGGTAAGTCCTTGCCTCCCCACGCTAGACTGCATTGCTGGGTACCGCGTGATTTGCAGCTGCTCTGGCCCCTGTGCACTCTTCCAGGATTTCCTTTGTGCACAGCCAAGCCTGGGTCCCCGGCACTCTAACCTGCAGTGCACAACCTCCTGAGTTGTCCTCCGGTGTTGTGGGACCTTCCTTTGTGACTTCGGGTGAGCTCCGGTTCACTCCACTTCGTAGTGCCTATTCCGGCACTTCTGCGGGTGCTGCTTGCTTTTGAGTGGGCTCTTTGTCTTGCTGGTCGCCCCCTCTGTCTCCTCACGCAATTGGCGACATCCTGGTCCTTCCTGGGCCACAGCAGCATCCAAAAACCTTAACCGCGACCCTTGCAGCTAGCAAGGCTTGTTTGCGGTCTTTCTGCATGGAAACACCTCTGCAAGCTTCTTTATGACGCGGGACATCCATCCTCCAAAGGGGAAGTTTCTAGCCCTAGTTGTTCTTGCAGAATCCACAGCTTCTACCATCCGGTGGCAGCTTCTTTGCACCCACAGCTGGCATTTCCTGGGCATCTGCCCACTCCCGACTTGATTGTGACTCTTGGACTTGGTCCCCTTGTTCCACAGGTATTCTCGTCAAGAAATCCATTCTTGTTGCATTGCTGGTGTTGGTCTTCTTTGCAGCATTCCCCTATCACGACTTCTGTGCTCTCTGGAGAGCTTAGGTGCACTTTGCACCCACTTTTCAGGGTCTTGGGGTGGGCTATTTTTCTAACCCTCACTGTTTTCTTACAGTCCCAGCGACCCTCTACAAGGTCACATAGGTTTAGGGTCCATTCGTGGTTCGCATTCCACTTCTAGAGTATATGGTTTGTGTTGCCCCTGTACCTATGTGTTCCCAATGCATTGTATTGTGACTATACATTGTTTGCACTGTTTTCTATTGCTATTACTGCATATTTTGGTATTGTGTACATATATCTTTTGTATATTTGCTATCCTCATACTGAGGGTACTCACTGAGATACTTTGGCATATTGTCATAAAAATAAAGTAGCTTTATTTTTAGTATATCTGTGTATTGTGTTTTCTTATGATATTGTGCATATGACACCAGTGGTATAGTAGGAGCTTTACACGTCTCCTAGTTCAGCCTAAGCTGCTCTCCTAAGCTACCTTTTCTATCAGCCTAAGCTGCTAGACACCCCTCTACACTAATAAGGGATATCTGGACCTGGTGCAAGGTGTAAGGATGTCGCCAATTGCGTGAGGAGACAGAGGGGGCGTCCAGCAAGACAAGGAGCCCACTCAGAAGCAAGCAGCACCCGCAGCAGTGCCGGAACAGGCACTACGAAGAAGAGTGAACCGGAGCTCACCCGAAGTCACAAAAGAAGGTCCCACGACGCCGGAGGACAACTCAGGAGGTTGTGCACTGCAGGTTGGAGTGTCGGGACCCAGGCTTGGCTGTGCACAAAGGAAATCCTGGAAGAGTGCACAGGAGCCGGAGCAGCTGCAAATCACGTGGTACCCAGCAATGCAGTCTAGCGTGGGGAGGCAAGGACATACCTCCACCAAACTTTGATTGAAGAGTCACTGGACTGTGGGAGTCACTTGGACAGAGTTGCTGAGTTCCAGGGACCACGATCGTTGTGCTGAGAGGGGACCCAGAGGACCGGTGATGCAGTCTTTTGGTGCCTGCGGTTGCAGGGGGAAGATTCCATCGACCCACGGGAGATTTCTTCAGAGCTTCTAGTGCAGAGAGGAGGCAGACTACCCCCACAGCATGCACCACAAGGAAAGCAGTCGAGAAGGCGGCTGGATCAGTGATACAAGGTTGCAGTAGTCGTCTTTGCTACTTTGTTGCGGTTTTGCAGGCGTCCAGAGCAGTCAGCGGTCGATTCTTTGGCAGAAGGTGAAGAGAGAGATGCAGAGGAACTCTGATGAGCTCTTGCATTCGTTATCTAAGGAATTCCCCAAAGCAGAGACCCTAAATAGCCAGAAGAGGAGGTTTGGCTAGTTAGGAAGGAGGATAGGCTAGCAACACAGGTAAGAGCCTATCAGAAGGAATCTCTGACGTCACCTGCTGGCCCTGGCCACTCAGAGCAGTCCAGTGTGCCAGCAGCACCTCTGTTTCCAAGATGGCAGAGGTCTGGAGCACACTGGAGGAGCTCTCGGCACCTCCCAGGGGAGGTGCAGGTCAGGGGAGTGGTCACTCCCCTTTACTTTGTCCACTTTCGCGCCAGAGCAGGGCTGGGGGATCCCTGAACCGGTGTAGACTGGCTTATGCAGAGATGGGCACCATCTGTGCCCATCAAAGCATTTCCAGAGGCTGGGGGAGGCTACTCCTCCCCAGCCCTGACACCTTTTTCCAAAGGGAGAGGGTGTAACACCCTCTCTCTGAGGAAGTCCTTTGTTCTGCCTTCCTGGGCCAGGCCTCGCTGGAACCCAGGAGGGCAGAAACCTGTCTGAGGGGTTGGCAGCAGCAGCAGCTGCAGTGAAACCCCGGCGAAAGGCAGTTTGGCAGTACCCGGGTCTGTGCTAGAGACTCGGGGATCATGGAATTGTCTCCCCAATGCCAGAATGGCACTGGGGTGACAATTCCATGATCTTAGACATGTTACATGGCCATGTTCGGAGTTACCATTGTGATGCTATACATATGTCGTGACATATGTATAGTGCACGTGTGTAATGGTGTCCCCGCACTCACAAAGTCCGGGGAATTTGCCCTGAACAATGTGGGGGCACCTTGGCTAGTACCAGGGTGCCCACACACTAAGTAACATAGCACCCAACCTTTACCAGGTAAAGGTTAGACATATAGGTGACTTATAAGTTACTTAAGTGCAGTGGTAAATGGCTGTGAAATAACGTGGACGTTATTTCACTCAGGCTGCAATGGCAGGCCTGTGTAAGAATTGTCAGAGCTCCCTATGGGTGGCAAAAGAAATGCTGCAGCCCATAGGGATCTCCTGGAACCCCAATACCCTGGGTACCTCAGTACCATATACTAGGGAATTATAAGGGTCTTCCAGTATGCCAATGTAGATTGGTTAAATTGGTCACTAGCCCGTTAGTGACAATTTGGAAAGAAATGAGAGAGCATAACCACTGAGGTTCTGGATAGCAGAGCCTCAGTGAGACAGTTAGTCATAACACAGGTAACACATACAGGGCACACTTATGAGCACTGGGGCCCTGGATGCCAGGGTCCCAGTGACACATACAACTAAAACTACATATATACAGTGAAATATGGGGGTAACATGCCAGGCAAGATGGTACTTTCCTACACAACCCCCCCCCAAACGAAGGACAATAAGACTAGCCATGACCTGATGAGTCTTCATTGTCTAAGTGGAAATATCTGGAGAGTCCATCTGCATTGGAGTGGTACTCCCAGGTCTATGTTCCACTGTATAGTCCATTCCCTGTAGGGATATGGACCACCTCAACAATTTAGGGTTTTCACCTTTCATTTGTTTTAGCCAAAGTAGAGGTTTGTGGTCTGTCTGAACAATGAAGTGAGTGCCACACAGGTTTGGCCTCAACTTCTTCAGTACCCAGACCACAGCAAAGGCCTCCCTCTCAATGGCAGACCAACGCTTTTCTCTAGGGGTCAACCTCCTGCTGATAAAAACAACAGGTTGATCCTGGCCCTCGGAATTAAGTTGTGATAAGACTGCCCCTACCCCTAATTCAGATGCATCAGTTTGGACAATTAATTTTTTGGAGTAACAGGGGCTTTTCAGGACAGGTGCAGAGCACATGGCCTGCTTCAGCTCCTCAAAAGCTTTCTGACAGTTTGCTGTCCATAATACCTTTTTAGGCATTTTCTTAGATGTGAGGTCATTAAGAGGGGCTGCAATGGAGCCATAGTTCTTTATGAACCTCCTGTAGTACCCAGTGAGGCCTAAAAAGGCTCTCACCTGAGTCTGAGTTGTAGGGGGAACCCAATCTATGATAGTTTGGATTTTCCCCTGAAGTGGTGCAATCTGTTCTCCACCTACCAGGTGTCCCAGATAAACCACTTTCCCCTGCCCTATCTGGCACTTTGAAGCCTTGACAGTGAGGCCTGCCTTTTGCAGGGCCTCCAAAACTTTCCATAGGTGGACCAGGTGATCATCCCAGCTGGAGCTAAAGACAGCTATATCATCTAGATATGCTGCACTAAAAGCTTCCAGCCCTTGCAGGACTGTATTCACCAACCTTTTGAAAAGTGGCAGGTGTATTTTTCAATCCGATAGGCATTACTGTGAATTGGTAGTGCCCTCCAATGGTTGAAAATGCAGTTTTTGCCTTAGCATCCTCTGATAACTTGATCTGCCAATACCCTGCAGTCAAATCAAAGGTGCTTAGATACTTGGCAGATGCCAGTGTATCTATTAGCTCATCTGCCCTGGGTATAGGGTGAGCATCAGTTTTGGTTACCTGGTTGAGACCTCTGTAGTCAACACAAAATCTCCCTTTTACCATCTTTGGAATGAGGCTTTGGTACAAGTACCACAGGAGAGGCCCATGGACTTTCAGAGTGTTCAACCACTCCCAGTTCAAGCATTTTCTGAACCTCTTGTTTTATGCAGTCTCTGACATGGTCAGGCTGCCTATACATCTTACTTTTGACAGGCAAGCTGTCTCCAGTATCTATAGTGTGCTCACACCAAGAAGTGGTGCCTGGTACAGTAGAAAAGAGTTCAGAAAACTGACCTAGGAGATTTATGCAGTGGTCTTTCTGCTCAGCAGTAAGACAAGCTGCCAGAACTACACCTTCCACTAGAGCATCTTGTTCTGTGGAAGAGAAGAGATCAGGGAGAGGGTCACTCTCTTCTTCCTGTCCTTCATCTGTTGCCATGAGCAGGGTGAGATCAGCCCTGTCATAGTAGGGTTTCAGGCGATTGACATGGAGCACCCTAAGGGGACTCCTGGCAGTGCCTAAGTCAACTAAGTAGGTGACTTCACCCTTTTTCTCAACAATAATGTGGGGTCCACTCCTTTTGTCTTGGAGTGCTCTTGGGGCCACAGGGTCCAAGACCCACACTTTCTGCCCTGGTTGGTACTGAATCAGAACATCCTTCTGGTCATGGCATTGCTTTTGGAGCTCTTGGCTGGCCTGAAGGTTTTTACTGGCCTTTTTCATGTACTCAGCCATCCTAGATCTTAGGCCAAGTACATAGTCCACTATGTCTTGCTTAGGAGCTTTTAAAGGTTGTTCCCAACCCTCCTTAACAAGTGTTAGTGGACCTCTCACAGGGTGTCCAAAGAGGAGTTCAAAGGGGCTGAAGCCCACTCCTTTCTAGGGTAACTCCCTGTAAGCAAAAAGGAGGCAAGGTAACAGGACATCCCATCTCCTCCAGAGTTTTTCAGGGAGTCCCATTATCATTCCTTTGAAAGTTTATTAAACCTCTCAACCAGTCCATTTGTTTGTGGATGATAGGGTGTGGTGAACTTGTATGTCACACCACATTCCTTCCACATGGCCTTTAAGTAAGCAGACATGAAACTGCTTCCCCTGTCTGATACCACCTCTTTTGGGAAGCCCACCCTGGAAAATATTCCCAGGACGGCCTTTGCCACTGCAGGAGCTGTAGTGGTCCTTAGAGGAATTGCTTCAGGATATCTGGTGGCATGGTCCACTACCACCAAGATAAACCTATTGCCTGAAGCAGTAGGAGGGTCAAGGGGGACAACTATGTCAACCCCTACCCTTTCAAAGGGAACCCCAACCACAGGTAGTGGAATAAGGTTTGCCTTTGGGGTGCCACCTGTTTTGCCACTGGCTTGACAGGTGACACAGGACTTACAAAATTCCTTTGTGTCCTCTGACATTCTAGGCCAAAGAAACAAGTTTTCATTTGTACCAAATGTCCAGCCAAGGGAATGTCGTTGGCTAGAGTTAGGAGGAACTTTCTGTATTGCAAGGGAATAACCAATCTACTGGCAGCTCCAGGTTTTGGGTCCCTTGCCTCTGTATACAAGAGGTTGTCCTCCCAGTAAACTCTGTGAGAGTCACTGACATCCCCATTTTGCTGTTTGACAGCTTGCTGTCTTAGACCCTCTAGTGTGGGACAGGTCTGCTGTGCCACACTCAGCTCCTCCCTGGCAGGCCCCCCTCCACCCAAAAGCTCAGCAGTGTCTGCTTCCAGCTCCTCTGGTGTAGGTTCTGCACAGGGTGGAAATTCTTCTTCCTCAGAAGTTGAATCCACTGTAGAGGGAGGGATAGTAGGTAGTGCTTTACTTCTACTAGCCCTAGCTTTAGGGAGCACTTGGTCCATTGTTCCAGGATCCAAGTCACGCTGTCCTTTTTGCTTTTTGGCCTGAGCCCTTGTCAAAGCAAAAATATGCCCAGAAATGCACCGCATTGCTGCATGAGCCTCCAACTCCACTTCTGCCCAAGCTGATGTCTCTAAATCGTTCCCTAGTAGACAGTCTACAGGTAAATCTGAGGCAACCACAACTTTCTTTGGCCAGTAACTGTGAGAAAGTAGCCTCTTTCTAGCCTTGTTACCCCCACTTTTGGCCTGTTTGTGAGTGTATGTCAGGGTGTTTTCACTGTCTCACTGGGATCCTGCTAGCCAGGGCCCAGTGCTCATAGTGAAAACCATATGTTTTCAGTATGTTTGTTATGTGTCACTGGGACCCTGCTAGTCAGGACCCCAGTGCTCATAAGGTTGTGGCCTATATGTATGTGTTCCCTGTGTGGTGCCTAACTGTCTCACTGAGGCTCTGCTAACCAGAACCTCAGTGGTTATGCTCTCTCATTTCTTTCAAATTGTCACTAACAGGCTAGTGACCAATTTTACCAATTTACATTGGCTTACTGGAACACCCTTATAATTCCCTAGTATATGGTACTGAGGTACCCAGGGTATTGGGGTTCCAGGAGATCCCTATGGGCTGCAGCATTTATTTTGCCACCCATAGGGAGCTCTGACAATTCTTACACAGGCCTGCCACTGCAGCCTGAGTGAAATAACGTCCACGTTATTTCACAGCCATTTTACACTGCACTTAAGTAACTTATAAGTCACCTATATGTCTAACCTTTACCTGGTAAAGGTTAGGTGCAAAGTTACTTAGTGTGAGGGCACCCTGGCACTAGCCAAGGTGCCCCCACATTGTTCAGGGCCAATTCCCCGGACTTTGTGAGTGTGGGGACACCATTACATGTGTGCACTACATATAGGTCAATACCTATATGTAGCTTCACAATGGTAACTCCGAATATGGCCATGTAACATGTCTAAGATCATGGAATTGCCCCCTCTATGCCATCCTGGCATTGTTGGCACAATTCCATGATCCCAGTGGTCTGTAGCACAGACCCTGGTACTGCCAAACTGCCTTTCCTGGGGTTTCACTGCAGCTGCTGCCAACCCCTCAGACAGGTTTCTGCCCCCCTGGGGTCAAGCCAGGCTTGTCCCAGGATGGCAGAACTAAGGACTTCCTCTGAGAGAGGGTGTTACACCCTCTACCTTTGGAAAATGGTGTGAAGGCAGGGGAGGAGTAGCCTCCCCCAGCCTCTGGAAATGCTTTCATGGCACAGATGTGCCCAATTCTGCATAAGCCAGTCTACACCGGTTCAGGGGACCCCTTAGCCCTGCTCTGGTGCGAAACTGGACAAAGGAAAGGGGAGTGACCACTCTCCTGACCTGCACCTCCCCTGGGAGGTGTCCAGAGCTCCTCCAGTGTGCTCCAGACCTCTGCCATCTTGGAAACAGAGGTACTGCTGGCACACTGGACTGCTCTGAGTGGCCAGTGCCACCAGGTGACGTCAGAGACTCCTTCTGATAGGCTCCTTCAGGTGTTATTAGACTATCCTCTCTCCTAAGTAGCCAAACCCTCTTTTCTGGCTATTTAGGGTCTCTGTCTCTGGGGAAACTTTAGATAACGAATGCAAGAGCTCATCAGAGTTCCTCTGCATCTCTCTCTTCACCTTCTGCCAGGGAATCGACTGCTGACCGCGCTGGAAGCCTGCAACACTGCAACAAAGTAGCAAAGACGACTACTGCAACTCTGTAACGCTGATCCTGCCGCCTTCTCGACTGTTTTCCTGGTGGTGCATGCTGTGGGGGTAGTCTGCCTCCTCTCTGCACTAGACGCTCCGAAGAAATCTCCCGTGGGTCGACGGAATCTTCCCCCTGCTACCGCAGGCACCAAAAAGCTGCATTACCGGTCCCTTGTGTCTCCTCTCAGCACGACGAGCGAGGTCCCTTGAATCCAGCAACTCTGTCCAAGTGACTCCCACAGTCCAGTGACTCTTCAGTCCAAGTTTGGTGGAGGTAAGTCCTTGCCTCCCCACGCCAGACTGCATTGTTGGAAACCGCGTCTTTTGCAACTATTCCGGCCCCTGTGCACTTCCGGCAGAAATCCTTTGTGCACAGCCAAGCCTGCGTCCACGGCACTCTAACCTGCATTGCACGACTTTCTAAGTTGGTCTCCGGTGACGTGGGACTCCTTTGTGTAACTTCGGGTGAGCACCATTTCACGCATCCTCGTAGTGCCTGTTTCTGGCACTTCTCTGGGTGCTACCTGCTGCTGAGAGGGCTCCTTGTCTTGCTCGACGTCCCCTCTACCTCCTGGTCCAATTTGCGACCTCCTGGTCCCTCCTGGGCCACAGCAGCGTCCAAAAACACTAACCGCACGATTTGCAGCTAGCAAGGCTTGTTGGCATTCTTTCGGCGGAAAAACACTTCTGCACAATTCTCCACGGCGAGAGGAATCCGTCCACCAAAGGGGAAGTCTCTAGCCCTTTTCGTTCCTGCAGAAACCTCAGCTTCTTCTGTTCAGTAGAAGCTTCTTTGCACCCACAGCTGGCATTTCCTGGGCATATGCCCATCTCCAACTTGCTTGTGACTTTTGGACTTGGTCCCCTTGTTCCACAGGTACCCTAGATTGGAAATCCACAGTTGTTGCATTGTTGGTTTGTGTCTTTCCTGCATTATTCCTCTATCACGACTTCTTTGTCTTTGGGGGAACTTTAGTGCACTTTGCACTCGCTTTTCAGGGTCTGGGGGAGGGCTAATTTTCTAACTCTCACTATTTTCTAATAGTCCCAGCGACCCTCTACAAGGTCACATAGGTTTGGGGTCCATTCGTGGTTCGCATTCCACTTCTGGAATATATGGTTTGTGTTGCCCCTATCCCTATGTGTCCCCATTGCATCCTATTGTAACTATACATTGTTTGCACTGTTTTCTAAGACTATACTGCATATTTTTGGTATTGTGTACATATAACTTGTGTATATTTGCTATCCTCACTCTGAGGGTACACTCTAAGATACTTTGGCATATTGTCATAAAAATAAAGTACCTTTATTTTTAGTATAACTGTGTATTGTGTTTTCTTATGATATTGTGCAAGTGACACTTGTGGTACTGTAGTAGCTTCACACGTCTCCTAGTTCAGCTAAAGCTGCTCTGCTAAGCTACCATTATCTATCAGCCTAAGCTGCTAGACACCCTATACACTAATAAGGGATAACTGGGCCTGGTGCAAGGTGCAAGTACCCCTTGGTACTCACTACAAGCCAGTCCAGCCTCCTACATTGGTTGTGCAGCGGTGGGATAAGTGCTTTGAGACTACTTACCACTCTTGTCATTGTACTTTTCATAAGAGAAAAATATACAAAACAAGTTCAGTGTGTGTACACATAACTAAAAAGTTTTGCATTTCCTCTTTTCACTCTTTTCTAAAGTGCTGAAAGTACTTCTAAAACTTTCAAAAAGTTCTTAAAAGTTTAAAAAGTTTTTTTTCTGTCTTTCCAAAAAGTTCTGAAAACTTTTTTCTCTTTTTCTATCACTTTAACTCTCTCTAAAAATGTCTGGCACAGGCCAAAATGTTGACCTGTCTAAGATTGCATATGATCACCTTAGCTGGAAAGGAGCAAGGAGTCTCTGCATAGAGAGAGGTTTGAGTGTAGGGAAGAATCCTTCCTTGGAATTGTTACTTAACATGCTTAGAGAACAAGATAAGGCTAAAAGTGCCCCATCTGTTGAAAAAGTAGCTAATGGTTCCCAATCTGATCCAGGGACTCCCCCAGGAAAAGATTCAGGAAATAAACTTCCTAGCCTGCCCATTACAAGACAGTCTAGCATAGTTGTTACTGAGGTGGAGTCACATCATACAGATGATGTGCTCTCACATTACACTGTCAGCCAAGCTGTTAGGGTGCCCTCTGTAAGGGACAGGTCTCCTTCTGTTCATTCCCATCATACCTCTGTATCTAGGAATGTCCCTCCCACCAACCCTGATGACAGATTGTTAGAAAGGGAACTCAATAAGTTGAGGGTGGAACAAACCAGACTGAAGCTTAAAAAGCAACAGCTGGATTTGGATAGACAGTCATTAGAATTAGAGAAGGAAAGACAGAAGTTGGGTTTAGAAACCCATGGTGGCAGCAGCAGTATTCCCCATAGTCATCCTGCAAAAGAGCATGATTCCAGGAATCTGCACAAGATAGTTCCCCCTTAAAAGGAGGGGGATGACATTAACAAGTGGTTTGCTGCACTTGAGAGGGCCTGTGTTGTACAGGATGTCCCTCAAAGGCAGTGGGCTGCTATCCTATGGCTATCATTTAGTGGAAAAGGTAGGGATAGGCTCCTTACTTTGAAAGAAAGTGATGCCAATAATTTTACAGTACTTAAGAATGTACTCCTGGATGGTTATGGTTAACCACTGAACAATACAGGATAAAGTTCAGAGAGACCAAAAAGGAGTCTTCACAAGACTGGGTTGATTTCATTGACCATTCAGTGAAGGCCTTGGAGGGGTGGTTACATGGCAGTAAAGTTACTGATTATGACAGCCTGTATAACTTAATCCTGAGAGAGCATATTCTTAACAATTGTGTGTCTGATTTGTTGCACCAGTACTTGGTGGACTCTGATCTGACCTCTCCCCAAGAATTGGGAAAGAAGGCAGACAAATGGGTCAGAACAAGGGTGAACAGAAAAGTTCATACAGGGGGTGACAAAGAGAACAATAAGAAGAAAGATGGTGAAAAGTCTCAAGATAAGCATGGGGATAAGGGTAAAACCAAAGATCCCACTTCAAATCTTAAACACTCTTCAGGGGGTGTAGATAAATCAAATTCTTCCTCTTATTCTCAACCTACACAATTTAAAAAGCCTTGGTGCTTTGTGTGTAAAAACAGAGGCCATAGGCCAGGGGATAAGTCCTGTCCAGGTAAACCCCCTGAGCCTACCACCACTAATACATCAAGCTCTAGTGCCCCTAGCAGTAGTGGTACTAGTGTTGGGACTGCTGGCAACAGTCAAGTTAAGGGTGTAGTTGGGTTCACTTATGGGTCCATAGTAGAAACTGGGGTAGTCACTCCTAAGACAGTTTCTGTCACACCTAGAGGCATTGGCCTTGCCACACTGGCTGCTTGTCCCCTTACAATGGATAAGTACAGGCAGACAGTTTCAATAAATGGTGTTGAGGCCTTAGCCTACAGGGACACAGGTGCCAGTATCACTTTGGTGACTGAAAGCCTAGTGCACCCTGATCAACACATCATTGGACAACAGTATAAGATTATTGATGTCCATAACTCCACTAAGTTTCTTCCCTTAGCCATAATTCAGTTTAGTTGGGGTGGAGTTACTGGCCCTAAGCAGGTGGTGGTATCACCTAGCTTACCTGTAGACTGTCTCTTAGGTAATGACCTAGAGGCCTCAGGTTGGGCTGATGTAGAGTTTTATGCCCATGCAGCCATGCTGGGCATCCCTGAGGAATTGTTCCCTCTCATTTCTACTGAAATGAAAAAGCAAAGGAGAAAAGGCCTGAAAACTCAGGATCCCTCTCCATCAACAGGTAAAAAGGGTATCACAGTATCCCCTAACCACCCTACCATTCAGGATACCATTCCTGTGGTGGGAGAAACCTCTCCTGGGGTGGCACCTGTTCCAAGGGAATCATCAGTTGGCAAAACTGTACTCCCTGAGGTAGAAGTACCTCTCTGTGGGATAACTAACATTGGTGAGAAAAAGAGCACCATTTTAGTTAACATGGAGCATCCCTCCAACCCTCCCAGAGAAACTTTAGTGCAGAAAACCTGCACTGCCTCACAACACTTAGGACAGCATCCCTGCCCTAGTGTGGAGCTCATAGGACAGCATCCCTGCCCTGCTCCAAATCAAGAGAAACAGCATCCCTGTTCCCTCTTCCAGCCATCTGGACAAAGTTTTTGCCCAGCTATGGCTTTATTGAGACAGCATCCCTGTCTGGCATTTTCATCTCTACAAATAGGTTCAGTGGACAATTCCCACTGCTCTAAAATAAAACTTACTGATAGAAACTCTGAAAATACATCTTCACATTGTTGCTTAGCTAAAAAACTTCAAACAGGGTGGTTTACATCCCCAAAGGGAAGTAACCATATAGTGGATGATAAAGGGAGTAACCAGTCTATTGCAGAGCTACTCTCTACTTATCACCACTTAGACCATAAAGTCTCAACTGGCCAAGGTTAGCCTTATTGTCCTTCGTTTGGGGGGGTGGGGGTGTGAGAAAGTAGCCTCTTTCTAGACTTGTTACCCCCACTTTTGGCCTGTTTGTGAGTATATGTCAGGGTGTTTTCACTGTCTCACTGGGATCCTGCTAGCCAGGGCCCAGTGCTCATAGTGAAAACCATATGTTTTCAGTATGTTTGTTATGTGTCACTGGGACCCTGCTAGTCAGGACCCCAGTGCTCATAAGGTTGTGGCCTATATGTATGTGTTCCCTGTGTGGTGCCTAACTGTCTCACTGAGGCTCTGCTAACCAGAACCTCAGTGGTTATGCTCTCTCATTTCTTTCAAATTGTCACTAACAGGCTAGTGACCAATTTTACCAATTTACATTGGCTTACTGGAACACCCTTATAATTCCCTAGTATATGGTACTGAGGTACCCAGGGTATTGGGGTTCCAGGAGATCCCTATGGGCTGCAGCATTTCTTTTGCCACCCATAGGGAGCTCTGACAATTCTTACACAGGCCTGCCACTGCAGCCTGAGTGAAATAACGTCCACGTTATTTCACAGCCATTTTACACTGCACTTAAGTAACTTATAAGTCACCTATATGTCTAACCTTTACCTGGTAACGGTTAGGTGCAAAGTTACTTAGTGTGAGGGCACCCTGGCACTAGCCAAGGTGCCCCCACATTGTTCAGGGCCAATTCCCCGGACTTTGTGAGTGTGGGGACACCATTACACGTGTGCACTACATATAGGTCAATACCTATATGTAGCTTCACAATGGTAACTCCGAATATGGCCATGTAACATGTCTAAGATCATGGAATCGCCCCCTCTATGCCATCCTGGCATTGTTGGCACAATTACATGATCCCAGTGGTCTGTAGCACAGACCCTGGTACTGCCAAACTGCCTTTCCTGGGGTTTCACTGCAGCTGCTGCTGCTGCCAACCCCTCAGACAGGATTCTGCCCCCCTGGGGTCAAGCCAGGCTTGTCCCAGGATGGCAGAACAAAGGACTTCCTCTGAGAGAGGGTGTTACACCCTCTCCCTTTGGAAAATGGTGTGAAGGCAGGGGAGGAGTAGCCTCCCCCAGCCTCTGGAAATGCTTTCATGGGCTCAGATGTGCCCAATTCTGCATAAGCCAGTCTACACCGGTTCAGGGGACCCCTTAGCCCTGCTCTGGCGCGAAACTGGACAAAGGAAAGGGGAGTGACCACTCCCCTGACCTGCACCTCCCCTGGGAGGTGTCCAGAGCTCCTCCAGTGTGCTCCAGACCTCTGCCATCTTGGAAACAGAGGTGCTGCTGGCACACTGGACTGCTCTGAGTGGCCAGTGCCACCAGGTGACGTCAGAGACTCCTTCTGATAGGCTCCTTCAGGTGTTAGTAGCCTATCCTCTCTCCTAAGTAGCCAAACCCTCTTTTCTGGCTATTTAGGGTCTCTGTCTCTGGGGAAACTTTAGATAACGAATACAAGAGCTCATCAGAGTTCCTCTGCATCTCTCTCTTCACCTTCTGCCAAGGAATCGACTGCTGACCGCGCTGGAAGCCTGCAACACTGCAACAAAGTAGCAAAGACGACTACTGCAACTCTGTAACGCTGATCCTGCCGCCTTCTCGACTGTTTTCCTGGTGGTGCATGCTGTGGGGGTAGTCTGCCTCCTCTCTGCACTAGAAGCTCCGAAGAAATCTCCCGTGGGTCGACGGAATCTTCCCCCTGCTACCGCAGGCACCAAAAAGCTGCATTACCGGTCCCTTGGGTCTCCTCTCAGCACGACGAGCGAGGTCCCTTGAATCCAGCAACTCTGTCCAAGTGACTCGCACAGTCCAGTGACTCTTCAGTCCAAATTTGGTGGAGGTAAGTCCTTGCCTCCCCACGCCAGACTGCATTGTTGGAAACCGCGTCTTTTGCAACTACTCCGGCCCCTGTGCACTTCCGGCAGAAATCCTTTGTGCACAGCCAAGCCTGGGTCCACGGCACTCTAACCTGCATTGCACGACTTTCTAAGTTGGTCCCCGGCGACGTCGGACTCCTTTGTGTAACTTCGGGTGAGCACTGTTTCACACATCCTCGTAGTGCCTGTTTCTGGCACTTCTCTGGGTGCTACCTGCTGCTGAGAGGGCTCCTTGTCTTGCTTGACGTCCCCTCTACCTCCCGGTCCAATTTGCGACCTCCTGGTCCCTCCTGGGCCACAGCAGCATCCAAAAACGTTAACCGCATGATTTTCAGCTAGCAAGGCTTGTTGGCGTTCTTTGGGCGGGAAAACACTTCTGTACGACTCTCCACGGCGAGTGGGATCCGTCCACCAAAGGGGAAGTCTCTAGCCCTTTTAGTTCCTGCAGAAACCTCAGCTTCTTCTGTCCAGTAGAAGCTTCTTTGCACCCACTGCTGGCATTTCCTGGGCATATGCCCATCTCCGACTTGCTTGTGACTTTTGGACTTGGTCCCCTTGTTCCACAGGTACCCTAGATTGGAAATCCACAGTTGTTGCATTGTTGGTTTGTGTCTTTCCTGCATTATTCCTCTATCACGACTTCTTTGTCTTTGGGGGAACTTTAGTGCACTTTGCACTCACTTTTCAGGGTCTTGGGGAGGGCTAATTTTCTAACTCTCACTATTTTCTAATAGTCCCAGTGACCCTCTACAAGGTCACATAGGTTTGGGGTCCATTCGTGGTTCGCATTCCACTTTTGGAGTATATGGTTTGTGTTGCCCCTATCCCTATGTGTCCCCATTGCATCCTATTGTAACTATACATTGTTTGCACTGTTTTCTAAGACTATACTGCATATTTTTGGTATTGTGTACATATAACTTGTGTATATTTGCTATCCTCACTCTGAGGGTACACTCTAAGATACTTTGGCATATTGTCATAAAAATAAAGTACCTTTATTTTTAGTATAACTGTGTATTGTGTTTTCTTATGATATTGTGCAAGTGACACTTGTGGTACTGTAGTAGCTTCACACGTCTCCTAGTTCAGCCTAAGCTGCTCTGCTAAGCTACCATTATCTATCAGCCTAAGCTGCTAGACACCCTATACACTAATAAGGGATAACTGGGCCTGGTGCAAGGTGCAAGTACCCCTTGGTACTCACTACAAGCCAGTCCAGCCTCCTACAGTAACCCCCCCCAGTTGAGATTCACAACAGCCATGGGGTGGCTAAGAGTGTTGTTATGAGCATCAGTCACTTGGTACTGGTGACCAAGTAGGTGTTGTTCAGGGTGGACCAGTTTCTCTATTACCATGGTAACACTGGCACCTGTGTCCCTGTAGGCCTGAACCTCAACACCATTGATTAGGGGAAGTTGCTTGTACTTATCCATATTAAGGGGACCAGCAACCAGGGTGGCCAAATCAATGGCACCTTCAGAGACTAGCACAGCCTCTGTGGTCTCCGTAACAAGACCAACCCCAACTAAATTACCAAAAGTGAGCCCAGCTACTCCCTTGGATTGGCTATTAGTAGGTGTGCTCCCACCACCACTGCTATTACTAGGGGCACTAGGTGTAGCAGTAGGGGTTGTGGTAGTGGGAGGCTTGGTGCTTTTCTTTGGACAACTGGGATCAGTTGTCCAATGGCCTTTTACTTTACATAAATAGCACCATGGTTTCTTTACTTGATTAGAAGAGGATTTGGGCCCACCACCCCCACCAGAGTGTTTTTGTGGGCCTGATGAAGACTCATTTTTAGATTTGTCCCCACCCTTGTCTGAAGACTTGCCATCCTTCTTCTTGCCATCCTTGTCACCCCCTGTATGAACATTTCTGTTCACTCTTGTTCTGACCCATTTGTCTGCCTTCTTTCCCAATTCTTGGGGAGAGGTCAGATCTGAGTCCACTAGATACTGGTGCAACAAATCAGACACACAATTATTAAGAATATGCTCTCTCAGGATTAAGTTATACAGGCTTTCATAGGCAGAAGCTTTACTGCCATGTAACCACCCCTCCAAGGCCTTCACTGAATGGTCAACAAAGTCTACCCAGTCTTGTGAAGACTCCTTTTTGGTTTCTCTGAACTTGATCCTGTACTGTTCAGTGATTAAGCCATAACCATCTAGGAGTGCATGTAGGAAAGTACCATCTTGCCTGGCATGTTACCCCCATATTTCACTGTATATATGTTGTTTTAGTTGTATGTGTCACTGGGACCCTGGCATCCAGGGCCCCAGTGCTCATAAGTGTGCCCTGTATGTGTTACCTGTGTCATGACTAACTGTCTCACTGAGGCTCTGATAACCAGAACCTCAGTGGTTATGCTCTCTCATTTCTTTCCAAATTGTCACTAACAGGCTAGTGACCAATTTCACCAATCTACTTTGGCATACTGGAACACCCTTATAATTCCCTAGTATATGGTACTGAGGTACCCAGGGTATTGGGGTTCCAGGAGATCCCTATGGGCTGCAGCATTTATTTTGCCACCCATAGGGAGCTCTGACAATTCTTACACAGGCCTGCCATTGCAGACTGAGTGAAATAACGTCCACGTTATTTCACAGCCATTTTCCACTGCCGTCGACCCATGGGAGATTTCTTCGGAGATTCTAGTGCAGAGAGGAGGCAGACTACCCCCACAGCATGCACCACCAGGAAAGCAGTCGAGAAGGCGGCTGGGTCAGCGATACAAGGTTGCAGTAGACATCTTTGCTACTTTGTTGCGGTTTTGCAGGCGTCCTGAGCAGTCAGCGGTCGATCTTTTGGCAGAAGGTGAAGAGGGAGATGCAGAGGAACTTTGGTGAGCTCTTGCATTCGGTATCTGAAGAATTCCCCAAAGCAGAGACCCTAAATAGCCAGAAAAGGAGGTTTGGCAATCTAGGAAGGGGGATAGGCTAGTAACACAGGTAAGAGCCTATCAGAAGGAGTCTCTGACATCACCTGCTGGCCCTGGCCACTCAGAGCAGTCCAGTGTGCCAGCACACCTCTGAATCCAAGATGGCAGAGGTCTGAGGCACGCTGGTGGAGCTCTGGGCACCTCCCCTGGGAGGTGCAGGTCAGGGGAGTGGTCACTCCCCTTTCCTTTGTCCAGTTTCACGCCAGAGCAGGGCTGGGGGATCCCTGAACCGGTGTAGACTGGCTTATGCAGAGATGAGCACTATCTGTGCCCATCAAAGCATTTCCAGAGGCTGTGGGAGGCTTCTCCTCCCCGGCACTGACACCTATTTCCAAAGGGAGAGGGTGTAACACCCTCTCTCTGAGGAAGTCCTTTGTTCTGCCTTCCTGGGCCAGGCCTGGCTGGACCCCAGGAGGGCAGAAACCTGTCTGAGGGGTTGGCAGCAGCAGCAGCTGCAGTGAAACCCCCGGAAAGGCAGTTTGGCAGTACCCGGGTTCTGTGCTAGAGACCCGGGGGAGCATGGAATTGTCACCCCAATGCCAGAATGGCATTGGGGTGACAATTCCATGATCTTAGACATGTTACTTGGCCATGTTCGGAGTTACCATTGTGAAGCTATACATAGGTAGTGACCTATTGTGAGAAAGTAGCCTCTTTCTAGCCTTGTTACCCCCACTTTTGGCCTGTTTGTGAGTGTATGTCAGGGTGTTTTCACTGTCTCACTGGGATCCTGCTAGCCAGGGCCCAGTGCTCATAGTGAAAAACCTATGTTTTCAGTATGTTTGTTATGTGTCACTGGGACCCTACTAGCCAGGACCCCAGTGCTCATAAGTTTGTGGCCTATATGTATGTGTTCCCTGTGTGATGCCTAACTGTCTCACTGAGGCTCTGCTATCCAGAACCTCAGTGGTTATGCTCTCTCATTTCTTTCAAATTGTCACTAACAGGCTTTTACCAATTTACATTGGCTTACTGGAACACTCTTATAATTCCCTAGTATATGGTACTAAGGTACCCAGGGTATTGGGGTTCCAGGAGATCCCTATGGGCCGCAGCATTTCTTTTGCCACCCATAGGGAGCTCTGACAATTCTTACACAGGCCTGCCACTGCAGCCTGAGTGAAATAACGTCCACATCATTTCACAGCCATTTTACACTGCACTTAAGTAACTTATAAGTCACCTTGTATGTAGCTTCACAATGGTAACTCCGAATAGGGCCATGTAACATGTCTATGATCATGGAATTGCCCCCTCTATGCCATCCTGGCATAGTTGGCACAATCCCTTGATCCCAGTGGTCTGTAGCACAGACCCTGGTACTGCCAAACTGCCTTTCCTGGGGTTTCACTGCAGCTGCTGCTGCTGCCAACCCCTCAGACAGGTTTCTGCCCCCCTGGGGTCAAGCCAGGCTTGTCCCAGGATGGCAGAACAAAGGACTTCCTCTGAGAGAGGGTGTTACACCCTCTCCCTTTGGAAAATGGTGCGAAGGCAGGGGAGGAGTAGCCTCCCCCAGCCTCTGGAAATGCTTTCATGGGCACAGATGTGCCCAATTCTGCATAAGCCAGTCTACACCGGTTCAGGGGACCCCTTAGCCCTGCTCTGGCGCAAAACTGGACAAAGGAAAGGGGAGTGACCACTCCCCTGATCTGCACCTCCCCTGGGAGGTGTCCAGAGCTCCTCCAGTGTGCTCCAGACCTCTGCCATCTTGGAAACAGAGGTGCTGCTGGCACACTGGACTGCTCTGAGTGGCCAGTGCCACCAGGTGACGTCAGAGACTCCTTCTGATAGGCTCCTTCAGGTGTTGCTAGCCTATCCTCTCTCCTAGGTAGCCAAACCCTCTTTTCTGTCTATTTAGGGTCTCTGTCTCTGGGGAAACTTTAGATAACGAATGCAGGAGCTCATCAGAGTTCCTCTGCATCTCTCTCTTCACCTTCTGCCAAGGAATCGACTGCTGACTGCGCTGGAAGCCTGCAAAACTGCAACAAAGTAGCAAAGATGACTACTGCAACTCTGTAACGCTGATCCGGCCGCCTTCTCAAATGTTTTCCTGGTGGTGCATGCTGTGGGGGTAGTCTGCCTCCTCTCTGCACTAGAAGCTCCGAAGAAATCTCCCGTGGGTCGACGGAATCTTCCCCCTGCAACCGCAGGCACCAAAAAGCTGCATTACCGGTCCCTTGGGTCTCCTCTCAGCACGACGAGCGAGGTCCCTTGAATCCAGCAACTCTGTCCAAGTGACTCCCACAGTCCAGTGACTCTTCAGTCCAAGTTTGGTGGAGGTAAGTCCTTGCCTCCCCATGCCAGACTGCATTGTTGGAAACCGCGTCTTTTGCAACTACTCCGGCTTCCGTGCACTTTCGGTGGAAATCCTTTGTGCACAGCCAAGCCTGGGTCCACGGCACTCTAACCTGCATTGCACGACTTTCTAAGTTGGTCTCCGGTGACGTGGGACTCCTTTGTGTAACTTCGGGTGAGCACCATTTCATGCATCCTTGTAGTGCCTGTTTCTGGCACTTCTCCGGGTGCTACCTGCTGCTGAGAGAGCTCTTTGTCTTGCTCCATGTCCCCTCTCTCTCCTGACGCAATTTGCGACCTCCTGGTCCCTCCTGGGCCACAGCAGCATCCAAAAATGCTTACTGCACGATTTGCAGCTAGCAAGGCTTGTTGGCGGTCTTTTGGCGGGAAAACACTTCTGCACGACTGTCCACGGCAAGAGGGATCCGTCCACCAAAGGGGAAGTCTCTAGCCCTTTTCGTTCCTGCAGAATCCTCAGCTTCTTCTGTCCAGTAGAAGCTTCTTTCCACCCACAGCTGGCATTTCCTGGGCATCTGCCCATCTCCGACTTGCTTGTGACTTTTGGACTTGGTCCCCTTGTTCCACAGCTACCCTCGACTGGAAATCCATTGTTGTTGCATTGCTGGTTTGTGTCTTTCCTGCATTATTCCCCTATCACGACTTCTTTGTCCTTTGGGGAACTTCAGTGCACTTTGCACTCACTTTTCAGGGTCTTGGGGTGGGCTATTTTTCTAACCCACACTATTTTCTAATAGTCCCAGCGACCCTCTACAAGGTCACATAGGTTTGGGGTCCATTCGTGGTTCGCATTCCACTTTTGGAGTATATGGTTTGTGTTGCCCCTATTCCTATGTGTCCCCATTGCATCCTATTGTAACTATACATTGTTTGCACTGTTTTCTAAGACTATACTGCATATTTTTGGTATTGTGTACATATATCTTGTGTATATTTCCTATCCTCTCACTGAGGGTACACTCTGAGATACTTTGGCATATTGTCATAAAAATAAAGTACCTTTATTTTTAGTATAACTGTGTATTGTGTTTTCTTATGATATTGTGCAAGTGACACTTGTGGTACTGTAGGAGCATCACTCGTCTCCTAGTTCAGCCTAAGCTGCTCTGCTAAGCTACCATTATCTATCAGCCTATGCTGCTAGACACCCTATACACTAATAAGGGATAACTGGGCCTGGTGCAAGGTGCAAGTACCCCTTGGTACTCACTACAAGCCAGTCCAGCCTCCTACATTGGTTGTGCAGCGGTGGGATAAGTGCTTTGAGACTACTTACCACTCTTGTCATTGTACTTTTCATAAGAGAAAAATATACAAAACAAGTTCAGTGTGTGTACACATAACTAAAAAGTTTTGCATTTCCTCTTTTCACTCTTTTCTAAGTGCTGAAAAGTACTTCTAAACTTTCTAAAAAGTTCTAAAAAGTTTTTAAAGTTTTTTTTTCTGTCTTTCTAAAAGTTCTGAAAACTTTTTTCTCTTTTTCTATCACTTTAACTCTCTCTAAAAAATGTCTGGCACAGGCCAAAATGTTGATCTGTCCAAGATTGCATATGATCACCTTAGCTGGAAAGGAGCAAGGAGTCTCTGCATAGAGAGAGGTTTGAGTGTACGGAAGAATCCTTCCTTGGAATTGTTACTTAACATGCTTAGAGAACAAGATAAGGCTAAAAGTGCCCCATCTGTTGAAAAAGTAGCTAATGGTTCCCAATCTGATCCAGGGACTCCCCCAGGAAAAGATTCAGGAAAGAAACTTCCTAGCCTGCCCATTACTAGACAGTCTAGCATCGTTGGTACTGAGGTGGAGTCACATCATACAGATGGTGTGCTCTCACATTACACTGTCAGCCAAGCTGTTAGGGTGCCCTCTGTAAGGGACAGGTCTCCTTCTGTTTATTCTCATCATACTTCTGTGTCTAGAAATGTCCCTCCCACCAACCCTGATGACAGATTGTTAGAAAGGGAACTCAATAAGTTGAGGGTGGAACAAACCAGACTGAAGCTTAAAAAGCAACAGCTGGATTTGGATAGACAGTCTTTAGAACTAGAGAAGGAAAGACAGAAGTTGGGTTTAGAAACCCATGGTGGCAGCAGCAGTATTCCCCATAGTCATCCTGCAAAAGAGCATGATTCCAGGAATCTGCACAAGATAGTTCCCCCTTATAAGGAGGGGGGTGACATTAACAAGTGGTTTGCTGCACTTGAGAGGGCCTGTGTTGTACAGGATGTCCCTCAAAGGCAGTGGTCTGCTATCCTATGGCTATCATTTAGTGGTAAAGGTAGGGATAGGCTCCTTACTGTGAAAGAAAGTGAAGCCAATGATTACAAAGTTCTTAAGAATGCACTCCTGGATGGTTATGGCTTAACCACTGAACAATACGGCATAAAGTTCAGAGAGACCAAAAAGGAGTCTTCACAAGACTGGGTTGATTTCATTGACCATTCAGTGAAGGCCTTGGAGGGGTGGTTACATGGCAGTAAAGTTACTGATTATGATAGCCTGTATAACTTGATCCTGAGAGAGCATATTCTTAATAATTGTGTGTCTGATTTGTTGCACCAGTACCTGGTGGACTCTGATCTGACCTCTCCCCAAGAATTGGGAAAGAAGGCAGACAAATGGGTCAGAACAAGGGTGAACAGAAAAGTTCATACAGGTGGTGACAAAGAGAACAATAAGAAGAAAGATGGTGAAAAATCTCAAGATAAGCATGGGGATAAGGGTAAAACCAAAGATCCCTCTTCAAATCTTAAACACTCTTCAGGGGGTGGGGATAAAACAAATTCTTCCTCTTCTTCTCAACCTACACAATTTAAAAAGCCTTGGTGCTTTGTGTGTAAAAACAGAGGCCATAGGCCAGGGGATAAGTCCTGTCCAGGTAAACCCCCTGAGCCTACCACCACTAATACATCAAGCTCTAGTGCCCCTAGCAGTAGTGGTACTAGTGGTGGGACTGCTGGCAACAGTCAAGTTAAGGGTGTAGTTGGGTTCACTTATGGGTCCATAGTAGAAACTGGGGTAGTCAGTCCCAAGACAGTTTCTGTCACACCTAGTGGCATTGGCCTTGCCACACTGGCTGCTTGTCCCTTTACAATGGATAAGTACAGGCAGACAGTTTCAATAAATGGTGTTGAGGCCTTGGCCTACAGGGACACAGGTGCCAGTATCACTTTGGTGACTGAAAACCTAGTGCATCCTGAACAACACATCATTGGACAACAGTATAAGATTATTGATGTCCATAACTCCACTAAGCTTCTTCCCTTAGCTATAATTCAGTTTAGTTGGGGTGGAGTTACTGGCCCTAAGCAGGTGGTGGTATCACCTAGCTTACCTGTAGACTGTCTCTTGGGTAATGACCTAGAGGCCTCAGGTTGGGCTGATGTAGAGTTTTATGCCCATGCAGGCATGCTGGGCATCCCTGAGGAATTGTTCCCTCTCATTTCTATTGAAATGAAAAAGCAAAGGAGAGAAGGCCTGAAAACTCAGGATCCCTCTCCATCAACAGGTAAAAAGGGTATCACAGTATCCCCTAACCACCCTACCATTCAGGATACCATTCCTGTGGTGGGAGAAACCTCTCCTGGGGTGGCACCTGTTCTAAGGGAATCATCAGCTGGCAAAGCTGGACTCCCTGAGGTAGAAGTACCTCTCTGTGGGTTAACTAACATTGGTGAGAAAAAGAGCATCATTTTAGTTAACATGGAGCATCCCTCCAACCCTCCCAGAGAAACTTTAGTGCAGAAACCCTGCACTGCCTCACAACACTTAGGACAGCATCCCTGCCCTAGTGTGGAGCTCATAGGACAGCACCCCTGCCCTGCTCCAACTGAAGAGAAACAGCATCCCTGTTCTCTCTTCCAGCCATATGGACAACGTTTTTGCCCAGCTATGGCTTTTCTGAGACAGCATCCCTGTCTGGCATTTCCATCACTACAAATAGGTTCAGTGGACAATTCCCACTGCTCTAAACTAAAACTTACTGATAGAAACTCTGAAAATACATCTTCACATTGTTGCTTAGCTAAAAAACTTCAAACAGGGTGGTTTACATCCCCACAGGGAAGTAACCATATAGTGGATGATAAAGGGAGTAACCAGTCTATTGCAGAGCTACTCTCTACTTATCACCACTTAGACAATAAAGCCTCAACTGGCCAAGGTTAGCCTTATTGTCCTTCGTTTGGGGGGGGGGGGGGTGAGAAAGTAGCCTCTTTCTAGCCTTGTTATCCCCACTTTTGGCCTGTTTGTGAGTGTATGTCAGGGTGTTTTCACTGTCTCACTGGGATCCTGCTAGCCAGGGCCCAGTGCTCATAGTGAAAACCATATGTTTTCAGTATGTTTGTTATGTGTCACTGGGACCCTGCTAGCCAGGACCCCAGTGCTCATAAGTTTGTGGCCTATATGTATGTGTTCCCTGTGTGATGCCTAACTGTCTCACTGAGGCTCTGCTATCCAGAACCTCAGTGGTTATGCTCTCTCATTTCTTTCAAATTGTCACTAACAGGCTAGTGACCAATTTTACCAATTTACATTGGCTTACTGGAACACCCTTATAATTCCCTAGTATATCGTACTAAGGTACCCAGGGTATTGGGGTTCCAGGAGATCCCTATGGGCTGCAGCATGTCTTTTGCCACCCATAGGGAGCTCTGACAATTCTTACACAGGCCTGCCACTGCAGCCTGAGTGAAATAACGTCCACATCATTTCACAGCCATTTTACACTGCACTTAAGTAACTTATAAGTCACCTATATGTCTAACCTTTACCTGGTAAAGGTTAGGTGCAAAGTTACTGTAGGAAAGTACCATCTTGCCTGGCATGTTACCCCCCATTTTTCACTGTATATATGTTGTTTTAGTTGTATGTGTTACTGGGACTCTGGTAACCCAGGGCCCCAGTGCTCATAAGTGTGCCTGAATGTGTTACCTGTGTAGTGACTAACTGTCTCACTGAGGCTCTGCTAATCAGAACCTCAGTGGTTATGCTCTCTCATTTCTTTCCAAATTGTCACTAACAGGCTAGTGACCATTTTTACCAATTTACATTGGCTTACTGGAACACCCTTATAATTCCCTAGTATATGGTACTGAGGTACCCAGGGTATTGGGGTTCCAGGAGATCCCTATGGGCTGCAGCATTTCTTTTGCCACCCATAGGGAGCTCTGACAATTCTTACACAGGCCTGCCACTGCAGCCTGAGTGAAATAACGTCCACATCATTTCACAGCCATTTTACACTGCACTTAAGTAACTTATAAGTCACCTATATGTCTAACCTTTACCTGGTAAAGGTTAGGTGCAAAGTTACTTAGTGTGAGGGCACCCTGGCACTAGCCAAGGTGCCCCCACATTGTTCAGAGCCAATTCCCTGAACTCTGTGAGTGCGGGGACACCAGTACACGCGTGCACTACATATAGGTCACTACCTATATGTAGCTTCACAATGGTAACTCCGAATATGGCCATGTAACATGTCTATGATCATGGAATTGCCCCCTCTATGCCATCCTGGCATAGTTGGCACAATCCCATGATCCCAGTGGTCTGTAGCACAGACCCTGGTACTGCCAAACTGCCCTTCCTGGGGTTTCACTGCAGCTGCTGCCAACCCCTCAAACAGGCATCTGCCCTCCTGGGGTCCAGCCAGGCCTGGCCCAGGATGGCAGAACAAAGAACTTCCTCTGAGAGAGGGTGTGACACCCTCTCCCTTTGGAAAATGGTGTGAAGGCAGGGGAGGAGTAGCCTCCCCCAGCCTCTGGAAATGCTTTGTTGGGCACCGATGTGCCCAATTCTGCATAAGCCAGTCTACACCGGTTCAGGGGACCCCTTAGCCCTGCTCTGGCGCGAAACTGGACAAAGGAAAGGGGAGTGACCACTCCCCTGACCTGCACCTCCCCTGGGAGGTGTCCAGAGCTCCTCCAGTGTGCTCCAGACCTCTGCCATCTTGGAAACAGAGGTGCTGCTGGCACACTGGACTGCTCTGAGTGGCCAGTGCCACCAGGTGACGTCAGAGACTCCTTGTGATAGGCTCCTTCAGGTGTTGCTAGCCTATCCTCTCTCCTAAGTAGCCAAACCCTCTTTTCTGGCTATTTAGGGTCTCTGTCTCTGGGGAAACTTTAGATAACGAATGCAAGAGCTCATCCGAGTTCCTCTGCATCTCTCTCTTCACCTTCTGATAAGGAATCGACTGCTGACCGCGCTGGAAGCCTGCAAACCTGCAACATAGTAGCAAAGACGACTACTGCAACTCTGTAACGCTGATCCTGCCGCCTTCTCGACTGTTTTCCTGCTTGTGCATGCTGTGGGGGTAGTCTGCCTCCTCTCTGCACCAGAAGCTCTGAAGAAATCTCCCGTGGGTCGACGGAATCTTCCCCCTGCAACCGCAGGCACCAAAAAGCTGCATTACCGGTCCCTTGGGTCTCCTCTCAGCACGACGAGCGAGGTCCCTCGAATCCAGCGACTCTGTCCAAGTGACCCCCACAGTCCAGTGACTCTTCAGTCCAAGTTTGGTGGAGGTAAGTCCTTGCCTCACCTCGCTGGGCTGCATTGCTGGGAAACGCGACTTTGCAGCTACTCCGGCCCCTGTGCATTTCCGGCAGAAATCCTTTGTGCACAACCAAGCCTGGGTCCACGGCACTCTAACCTGCATTGCACGACTTTCTAAGTTGGTCTCCGGCGACGTGGGACTCCTTTGTGCAACTTCAGTGAGCACCGTTTCACACATCCTCGTAGTGCCTGTTTCTGGCACTTCTCCGTGTGCTACCTGCTTCAGAGAGGGCTCCTTGTCTTGCTCGACGTCCCCTCTCTCTGCTGGTCCAATTTGCGACCTCCTGGTCCCTCCTGGGCCTCAGCAGCATCCAAAAACGCTAACCGCACGATTTGCCGCTAGCAAGGCTTGTTGGCGTTCTTTCGGCGGGAAAACACTTCTGCACGACTCTCCGCGGCAAGAGGAATGCGTCCACCAAAGGGGAAGTCTCTAGCCCTTTTCGTTCCTGCAGAAACCTCAGCTTCTTCTGTCCAGTAGAAGCTTCTTTGCACCCGCAGCTGGCATTTCCTGGGCATCTGCCCATCTCCGACTTGCTTGTGACTTTTGGACTTGGTCCCCTTGTTCCACAGGTACCCTAGATTGGAAATCCACAGTTGTTGCATTGCTGGTTTGTGTCTTTCCTGCATTATTCCTCTAACACGACTTCTTTGTCCTTAGGGGAACTTTAGTGCACTTTGCACTCACTTTTCAGGGTCTTGGGGAGGGTTATTTTTCTAACTCTCACTATTTTCTAATAGTCCCAGCGACCCTCTACAAGGTCACATAGGTTTGGGGTCCATTCGTGGTTCGCATTCCACTTTTGGAGTATATGGTTTGTGTTGCCCCTATCCCTATGTTTCCCCATTGCATCCTATTGTAACTATACATTGTTTGCACTGTTTTCTAAGACTATACTGCATATTTTTGCTATTGTGTATATATATCTTGTGTATATTTCCTATCCTCTCACTGAGGGTACACTCTAAGATACTTTGGCATATTGTCATAAAAATAAAGTACCTTTATTTTTAGTATAACTGTGTATTGTGTTTTCTTATGATATTGTGCAAGTGACACTTGTGGTACTGTAGTAGCTTCACACGTCTCCTAGTTCAGCCTAAGCTGCTCTGCTAAGCTACCATTATCTATCAGCCTAAGCTGCTAGACACCCTATACACTAATAAGGGATAACTGGGCCTGGTGCAAGGTGCAAGTACCCCTTGGTACTCACTACAAGCCAGTCCAGCCTCCTACATTGGTGGCAGCGGTGGGATAAGTGCTTTGAGACTACTTACCACTCTTGTCATTGTACTTTTCATGAGAGAAAAATATACAAAACAAGGTCAGTGTATATACACATAGCCAAAAAGTTTTGCATTTCCTCTTTTCACTCTTTTCTAAGTGCTGAAAAGTACTTCTAACTTTCTAAAAAGTTCTAAAAAGTTTTAAAAGTTTTTTTCTCTGTCTTTCTAAAAGCTCTGACAAACATTTTATCTTTTACTATCACTTTAACTCTCTCTAAAAATGTCTGGCACAGGCCAAAATGTTGATCTGTCCAAACTTGCATATGATCACCTTAGCTGGAAAGGAGCAAGGAATCTCTGCATAGAGAGAGGTTTGAGTGTAGGGAAGAATCCTTCCTTAGAACTGTTAATTAACATGCTTAGAGTAGAGGATAAGGCCATAAGTGCCCAATTTGGTGAAAAAGTAGCTAATGGTTCTCAATCTGATCCAGGGACTCCCCCAGGAAAAGATTCAGGAAAGAAACTTCCTAGCCTGCCCATTACTAGACAGTCTAGCATAGTTGGTAATGATGATGAGCCACACCATATAAATAGTGTTGTCTCACATCATAGCAAAAGCATTTATTCTCAACATACTGGTAGTGATGTTTCTGTTAGCCAAGCTGTTAGGGTGGCTTCTGTAAGGGACAGGTCTCCTTCTGTCCATTCTCACCATACTTCTGTTTCAAGGCAGGTCCCTCCCACCCACCCTGATGACAGATTGTCATAAAAATAAAGTACCTTTATTTTTAGTATAACTGTGTATTGTGTTTTCTTATGATATTGTGCATATGACACTAAGTGGTACTGTAGTAGCTTCACACGTCTCCTAGTTCAGCCTAAGCTGCTCTGCTAAGCTACCATTATCTATCAGCCTAAGCTGCTAGACACCCTATACACTAATAAGGGATAACTGGGCCTGGTGCAAGGTGCAAGTACCCCTTGGTACTCACTACAAGCCAGTCCAGCCTCCTAGAGTTACTTAGTGTGAGGGCAGCCTGGCACTAGCCAAGGTGCCCCCACATTGTTCAGGGCCAATTCCCCGGACTTTGTGAGTGCGGGGACACCATTACACGCGTGCACTACATATAGGTCACTACCTATATGTAGCTTCACAATGGTAACTCCGAATATGGCCATGTAACATGTCTATGATCATGGAATCGCCCCCTCTATGCCACCCTGGCATAGTTGGCACAATCCCATGATCCCAGTGGTCTGTAGCACAGACCCTGGTACTGCCAAACTGCCTTTCCTGGGGTTTCACTGCAGCTGCTGCTGCTGCCAACCCCTCAGACAGGTTTCTGCCCCCCTGGGGTCAAGCCAGGCTTGTCCCAGGATGGCAGAACAAAGGACTTCCTCTGAGAGAGGGTGTTACACCCTCTCCCTTTGGAAAATGGTGTGAAGGCAGGGGAAGAGTAGCCTCCCCCAGCCTCTGGAAATGCTTTCTTGGGCACAGATGTGCCCAATTCTGCATAAGCCAGTCTACACCGGTTCAGGGGACCCCTTAGCCCTGCTCTGGCACGAAACTGGACAAAGGAAAGGGGAGTGACCACTCTCCTGACCTGCACCTCCCCTGGGAGGTGTCCAGAGCTCCTCCAGTGTGCTCCAGACCTCTGCCATCTTGGAAACAGAGGTGCTGCTGGCACACTGGACTGCTCTGAGTGGCCAGTGCCACCAGATGACGTCAGAGACTCCTTCTGATAGGCTCCTTCAGGTGTTGCTAGCCTATCCTCTCTCCTAGGTAGCCAAACCCTCTTTTCTGGCTATTTAGGGTCTCTGTCTCTGGGGAAACTTTAGATAACGAATGCAAGAGCTCATCAGAGTTCCTCTGCATCTCTCTCTTCACCTTCTGCCAAGGAATCGACTGCTGACCGCGCTGGAAGCCTGCAAAACTGCAACAAAGTAGCTAAGACGACTACTGCAACTCTGTAACGCTGATCCTGCCGCCTTCTCGACTGTTTTCCTGGTGGTGCATGCTGTGGGGGTAGTCTGCCTCCTCTCTGCACTAGAAGCTCCGAAGAAATCTCCCATGGGTCGACGGGATCTTCCCCCTGCAACCGCAGGCACCAAAAAGCTGCATTACCGGTCCCTTGGGTCTCCTCTCAGCACGACGAGCGAGGTCCCTTGAATCCAGCAACTCTGTCCAAGTGACTCCCACAGTCCAGTGATTCTTCAGTCCAAGTTTGGTGGAGGTAAGTCCTTGCCTCCCCACGCCAGACTATATTGTTGGAAACCGCGTCTTTTGCAACTACTCCGGCCCCTGTGCACTTCCGGCGGAAATCCTTTGTGCACAGCCAAGCCTGGGTCCACGGCACTCCAACCTGCATTGCACGACTTTCTAAGTTGGTCTCCGGCGACGTGGGACTCCTTTGTGTAACTTCGGGTGAGCACAGTTTCACGCATCCTCGTAGTGCCTGTTTCTGGCACTTCTCCGGGTGCTACCTGCTGCTGAGAGGACTCCTTGTCTTGCTCGACCTCCCCTCTACCTCCTGGTCCAATTTGCGACCTCCTGGTCCCTCCTGGGCCACAGCAGCATCCAAAAACGCTAACTGCACAATTTGCAGCTAGCAAGGCTTGTTGGCATTCTTTCGGCGGAAAAACACTTTTGCACAACTCTCCACGGCGAGTGGAATCCGTCCACCAAAGGGGAAGTCTCTAGCCCTTTTCGTTCCTGCAGAAACCTCAGCTTCTTCTGTCCAGTAGAAGCTTCTTTGCACCCACTGCTGGCATTTCCTGGGCATATGCCCATCTCCGACTTGCTTGTGACTTTTGGACTTGGTCCCCTTGTTCCACAGGTACCCTAGATTGGAAATCCACAGTTGTTGCATTGTTGGTTTGTGTCTTTCCTGCATTATTCCTCTATCACGACTTCTTTGTCTTTGGGGGAACTTTAGTGCACTTTGCACTCACTTTTCAGGGTCTTGGGAGGGCTAATTTTCTAACTCTCACTATTTTCTAATAGTCCCAGCGACCCTCTACAAGGTCACATAGGTTTGGGGTCCATTCGTGGTTCGCATTCCACTTTTGGAGTATATGGTTTGTGTTGCCCCTATCCCTATGTGTCCCCATTGCATCCTATTGTAACTATACATTGTTTGCACTGTTTTCTAAGACTATACTGCATATTTTTGGTATTGTGTACATATAACTTGTGTATATTTGCTATCCTCACTCTGAGGGTACACTCTAAGATACTTTGGCATATTGTCATAAAAATAAAGTACCTTTATTTTTAGTATAACTGTGTATTGTGTTTTCTTATGATATTGTGCAAGTAACACTTGTGGTACTGTAGTAGCTTCACACTTCTCCTAGTTCAGCCTAAGCTGCTCTGCTAAGCTACCATTATCTATCAGCCTAAGCTGCTAGACACCCTATACACTAATAAGGGATAACTGGGCCTGGTGCAAGGTGCAAGTACCCCTTGGTACTCACTACAAGCCAGTCCAGCCTCCTACATTGGTTGTGCAGCGGTGGGATAAGTGCTTTGAGACTACTTACCACTCTTGTCATTGTACTTTTCATAAGAGAAAAATATACAAAACAAGTTCAGTGTGTGTACACATAACCAAAAAGTTTTGCATTTCCTCTTTTCACTCTTTTCTAAGTGCTGAAAAGTACTTCTAAACTTTCTAAAAAGTTCTAAAAAGTTTTTAAAGTTTTTTTTTCTGTCTTTCTAAAAGTTCTGAAAACTTTTTTCTCTTTTTCTATCACTTTAACTCTCTCTAAAAAATGTCTGGCACAGGCCAAAATGTTGATCTGTCCAAGATTGCATATGATCACCTTAGCTGGAAAGGAGCAAGGAGTCTCTGCATAGAGAGAGGTTTGAGTGTAGGGAAGAATCCTTCCTTGGAATTGTTACTTAACATGCTTAGAGAACAAGATAAGGCTAAAAGTGCCCCATCTGTTGAAAAAGTAGCTAATAGTTCCCAATCTGATCCAGGGACTCCCCCAGGAAAAGATTCAGGAAATAAACTTCCTAGCCTGCCCATTACTAGACAGTCTAGCATAGTTGGAACTGAGGTGGAGTCACATCATACAGATGGTGTGCTCTCACATTACACTGTCAGCCAAGCTGTTAGGGTGCCCTCTGTAAGGGAAAGGTCTCCTTCTGTTTATTCTCATCATACTTCTGTGTCTAGAAATGTCCCTCCCACCAACCCTGATGACAGATTGTTAGAAATGGAACTCAATAAGTTGAGGGTGGAACAAACCAGACTGAAGCTTAAAAAGCAACAGCTGGATTTGGATAGACAGTCTTTAGAACTAGAGAAGGAAAGACAGAAGTTGGGTTTAGAAACCCATGGTGGCAGCAGCAGTATTCCCCATAGTCATCCTGCAAAAGAGCATGATTCCAGGAATCTGCACAAGATAGTTCCCCCTTATAAAGAGGGGGGTGACATTAACAAGTGGTTTGCTGCACTTGAGAGAGCCTGTGTTGTACAGGATGTCCCTCAAAGGCAGTGATCTGCTATCCTATGGCTATCATTTAGTGGAAAAGGTAGGGATAGGCTCCTTACTGTGAAAGAAAGTGAAGCCAATGATTACAAAGTTCTTAAGAATGCACTCCTGGATGGTTATGGCTTAACCACTGAACAATACAGGATAAGGTTCAGAGAGACCAAAAAGGAGTCTTCACAAGACTGGGTTGATTTCATTGACCATTCAGTGAAGGCCTTGGAGGGGTGGTTACATGGCAGTAAAGTTACTGATTATGATAGCCTGTATAACTTGATCCTGAGAGAGCATATTCTTAATAATTGTGTGTCTGATTTGTTGCACCAGTACCTGGTGGACTCTGATCTGACCTCTCCCCAAGAATTGGGAAAGAAGGCAGACAAATGGGTCAGAACAAGGGTGAACAGAAAAGTTCATACAGGTGGTGACAAAGAGAACAATAAGAAGAAATATGGTGAAAAATCTCAAGATAAGCATGGGGATAAGGGTAAAACCAAAGATCCCACTTCAAATCTTAAACACTCTTCAGGGGGTGGGGATAAAACAAATTCTTCCTCTTCGTCTCAACCTACACAATTTAAAAAGCCTTGGTGCTTTGTGTGTAAAAACAGAGGCCATAGGCCAGGGGATAAGTCCTGTCCAGGTAAACCCCCTGAGCCTACCACCACTAATACATCAAGCTCTAGTGCCCCTAGCAGTAGTGGTACTAGTGGTGGGACTGCTGGCAACAGTCAAGTTAAGGGTGTAGTTGGGTTCACTTATGGGTCCATAGTAGAAACTGGGGTAGTCAGTCCCAAGACAGTTTCTGTCACACCTAGTGGCATTGGCCTTGCCACACTGGCTGCTTGTCCCTTTACAATGGATAAGTACAGGCAGACAGTTTCAATAAATGGTGTTGAGGCCTTGGCCTACAGGGACACAGGTGCCAGTATCACTTTGGTGACTGAAAACCTAGTGCATCCTGAACAACACATCATTGGACAACAGTATAAGATTATTGATGTCCATAACTCCACTAAGTTTCTTCCCTTAGCTATAATTCAGTTTAGTTGAGGTGGAGTTACTGGCCCTAAGCAGGTGGTGGTATCACCTAGCTTACCTGTAGACTATCTCTTGGGTAATGACCTAGAGGCCTCAGGTTGGGCTGATGTAGAGTTTTATGCCCATGCAGCCATGCTGGGCATCCCTGAGGAATTGTTCCCTCTCATTTCTACTGAAATGAAAAAGCAAAGGAGAGAAGGCCTGAAAACTCAGGATCCCTCTCCATCAACAGGTAAAAAGGGTATCACAGTATCCCCTAACCACCCTACCATTCAGGATACCATTCCTGTGGTGGGAGAAACCTCTCCTGGGGTGGCACCTGTTCCAATTGGAATCATCAGCTGGCAAAGCTGGACTCCCTGAGGTAGAAGTACCTCTCTGTGGGATAACTAACATTGGTGAGAAAAAGAGCATCATTTTAGTTAACATGGAGCATCCCTCCAACCCTCCCAGAGAAACATTAGTGCAGAAACCCTGCACTGCCTCACAACACTTAGGACAGCATCCCTGCCCTAGTGTGGAGCTCATAGGACAGCACCCCTGCCCTGCTCCAACTGAAGAGAAACAGCATCCCTGTTCTCTCTTCCAGCCATATGGACAAAGTTTTTGCCCAGCTATGGCTTTTCTGAGACAGCATCCCTGTCTGGCATTTCCATCACTACAAATAGGTTCAGTGGACAATTCCCACTGCTCTAAACTAAAACTTACTGATAGAAACTCTGAAAATACATCTTCACATTGTTGCTTAGCTAAAAAACTTCAAACAGGGTGGTTTACATCCCCACAGGGAAGTAACCATATAGTGGATGATAAAGGGAGTAACCACTCTATTGCAGAGCTACTCTCTACTTATCACCACTTAGACAATAAAGTCTCAACTGGCCAAGGTTAGCCTTATTGTCCTTCGTTTGGGGGGAGTTGTGTGAGAAAGTAGCCTCTTTCTAGCCTTGTTACCCCCACTTTTGGCCTGTTTGTGAGTGTATGTCAGGGTGTTTTCACTGTCTCACTGGGATCCTGCTAGCCAGGGCCCAGTGCTCATAGTGAAAACCATATGTTTTCAGTATGTTTGTTATGTGTCACTGGGACCCTGCTAGCCAGGACCCCAGTGCTCATAAGTTTGTGGCCTATATGTATGTGTTCCCTGTGTGATGCCTAACTGTCTCACTGAGGCTCTGCTATCCAGAACCTCAGTGGTTATGCTCTCTCATTTCTTTCAAATTGTCACTAACAGGCTAGTGACCAATTTTACCAATTTACATTGGCTTACTGGAACACCCTTATAATTCCCTAGTATATGGTACTAAGGTACCCAGGGTATTGGGGTTCCAGGAGATCCCTATGGGCTGCAGCATGTCTTTTGCCACCCATAGGGAGCTCTGACAATTCTTACACAGGCCTGCCACTGCAGCCTGAGTGAAATAACGTCCATGTCATTTCACAGCCATTTTACACTGCACTTAAGTAACTTATAAGTCACCTATATGTCTAACCTTTACCCGGTAAAGGTTAGGTGCAAAGTTACTTAGTGTGAGGGCACCCTGGCACTAGCCAAGGTGCCCCCACATTGTTCAGGGCCAATTCCCCGGACTTTGTGAGTGCGGGGACACCATTACACGTGTGCACTACATATAGGTCACTACCTATATGTAGCTTCACAATGGTAACTCCGAATATGGCCATGTAACATGTCTATGATCATGGAATTGCCCCTTCTATGCCACCCTGGCATAGTTGGCACAATCCCATGATCCCAGTGGTCTGTAGCACAGACCCTGGTACTGCCAAACTGCCTTTCCTGGGGTTTCACTGCAGCTGCTGCCAACCCCTCAGACAGGTTTCTGCCCCCCTGGGGTCAAACCAGGCTTGTCCCAGGATGGCAGAACAAAGGACTTCCTCTGAGAGAGGGTGTTACACCCTCTCCCTTTGGAAAATGGTGTGAAGGCAGTGGAGGAGTAGCCTCCCCCAGCCTCTGAAAGTGCTTTCATGGGCACAGATGTGCCCAATTCTGCATAAGCCAGTCTACACCGGTTCAGGGGACCCCTTAGCCCTGCTCTGGTGCGAAACTGGACAAAGGAAAGGGGAGTGACCACTCCCCTGACCTGCACCTCCCCTGGGAGGTGTCCAGAGCTCCTCCAGTGTGCTCCAGACCTCTTCCATCTTGGAAACAGAGGTGCTGCTGGCACACTGGACTGCTCTGAGTGGCCAGTGCCACCAGGTGACGTCAGAGACTCCTTCTGATAGGCTCCTTCAGGTGTTGCTAGCCTATCCTCTCTCCTAGGTAGCCAAACCCTCTTTTCTGGCTATTTAGGGTCTCTGTCTCTGGGGAAACTTTAGATAACGAATGCAAGAGCTCATCAGAGTTCCTCTGCATCTCTCTCTTCACCTTCTGCCAAGGAATCGACTGCTGACCGCGCTGGAAGCCTGCAAAACTGCAACAAAGTAGCTAAGACGACTACTGCAACTCTGTAACGCTGATCCTGCCGCCTTCTCGACTGTTTTCCTGGTGGTGCATGCTGTGGGGGTAGTCTGCCTCCTCTCTGCACTAGAAGCTCCGAAGAAATCTCCCGTGGGTCGACGGAATCTTCCCCCTGCAACCGCAGGCACCAAAAAGCTGCATTACCGGTCCCTTGGGTCTCCTCTCAGCACGACGAGCGAGGTCCCTTGAATCCAGCAACTCTGTCCAAGTGACTCCCACAGTCCAGTGACTCTTCAGTCCAAGTTTGGTGGAGGTAAGTCCTTGCCTCCCCACGCCAGACTGCATTGTTGGAAACCGCGTCTTTTGCAACTACTCCGGCTTCGTTCACTTTCGGCGGAAATCCTTTGTGCACAGCCAAGCCTGGGTCCACGGCACTCTAACCTGCATTGCACGACTTTCTAAGTTGGTCTACGGCGACGTGGGACTCCTTTGTGTAACTTCAGGTGAGCACCGTTTAACGCATCCTCGTAGTGCCTGTTTCTGGCACTTCTCCGGGTGCTACCTGCTGCTGAGAGGGCTCCTTGTCTTGCTCGACATCCCCTCTCTCTCCTGACGCAATTTGCGACATCCTGGTCCCTCCTGGGCCACAGCAGCATCCAAAAACGCTTACCGCACGATTTGCAGCTAGCAAGGCTTGTTGGCGGTCTTTCGGCGGGAAAACACTTCTGCACGACTCTCCACGGCGAGAGGGATCCGTCCTCCAAAGGGGAAGTCTCTAGCCTTTTTCGTTCCTGCAGAATCCTCAGCTTCTTCTGTCCAGTAGAAGCTTCTTTGCACCCACAGCTGGCATTTCCTGGGCATCTGCCCATCTCCGACTTGCTTGTGACTTTTGGACTTGGTCCCCTTGTTCCACAGGTACCCTCGACTGGAAATCCATCGTTGTTGCATTGCTGGTTTGTGTCTTTCCTGCATTATTCCCCTATCACGACTTCTTTGTCCTTTTGGGAACTTCAGTACACTTTGCACTCACTTTTCAGGGTCTTGGGGTGGGCTATTTTTCTAACCCACACTATTTTCTAATAGTCCCAGTGACCCTCTACAAGGTCACATAGGTTTGGGGTCCATTCGTGGTTCGCATTCCACTTTTTGAGTATATGGTTTGTGTTGGCCCTATTCCTATGTGTCCCCATTGCATCCTATTGTAACTATACATTGTTTGCACTGTTTTCTAAGACGATACTGCATATTTTTGGTATTGTGTACATATATCTTGTGTATATTTCCTATCCTCTCACTGAGGGTACACTCTGAGATACTTTGGCATATTGTCATAAAAATAAAGTACCTTTATTTTTAGTATAACTGTGTATTGTGTTTTCTTATGATATTGTGCAAGTGACACTTGTGGTACTGTAGGAGCTTCACTCGTCTCCTAGTTCAGCCTAAGCTGCTCTGCTAAGCTACCATTATCTATCAGCCTATGCTGCTAGACACCCTATACACTAATAAGGGATAACTGGGCCTGGTGCAAGGTGCAAGTACCCCTTGGTACTCACTACAAGCCAGTCCAGCCTCCTACACCTATGTATAGTGCACGCGTGAAATGGTGTCCCGCACTCACAAAGTCCGGGGAATTTGCGCTGAACAATGTGTGGGCACCTTGGCTAGTGCCAGGGTGCCCACACACTAAGTAACTTTGCACCCAACCTTCACTAGGTGAAGGTTAGACATATAGGTGACTTATAAGTTACTTAAGTGCAGTGGTAAATGGCTGTAAAATAACGTGGACGTTATTTCAGTCAGGCTGCACTGGCAGGCCTGTGTAAGAATAGTCAGATCTCCTTATGGGTGGCAAAAGAAATGCTGCAGCCCATAGGGATCTCCTGGAACCCGAATACCCTGGGTACCTCAGTACCATATACTAGGGAATTATAAGGGTGTTTCAGTATTCCAATGTGAATTGGTGAAATTGGTCACTAGCCTGTTAGTGACAATTTAGAAAGCAAAGAGAGCATAACCACTGAGGTTCTGATTAGCAGAGCCTCAGTGAGACAGTCATCACACAGAGAACAGATACAGGACACACTTATGAGCACTGGGGCCCTGGCTAGCAGGGTCCCAGTGACACATACACTAAAACAACATATATACAGTGAAATATGGGGGTAACATGCCAGGCAAGATGGTACTTTCCTACAGTGTTGGACTACTGGAAGGGTCTGGCTGACGTGGTCCGCTCTTTCTCTCACCAGGTGGAAGCCACCACATTGCCACCGATAAATGATCCAGGTCACACCCTGAAAGCCGGTGATTGGGTTGTTGTCAAGAAACACGTGAGGAAATCGTGTTTGGAGCCACGTTGGAAGGGGCCATATCAAGTGATACTGACAACTACTACTGCTGTGAAATGTGCAGGACTTCCTAATTGGATTCATGCCAGCCACACAAAGAATGTGACGTGTCCAACTGATGAGGAACTTAAGTTGTCAAGAATAACAGCTGCAGGAAAGGAAGTCTCAGGGCCGGAGAGTAATCAAAGGGGAACTGAGACTGGAGGAGAGCCCGTTGAGGACGGCTTGGTCACTCAACCAGCAAACGAAACACAGCAGGGTGACAGTGAGCCTATCTCAACTGAGGCACCTGGAGAACTGACCTGTAGAGAGGTTCTCCCAGAAGCAGACGGATACAGGTTTGAAGTTGAGCCCTTGACAGACCCAGAAGGCGAAGGAGGTGAGGTGGAAGGAAGTCAGAGTGTTCCGACTCCTCCTGAGCCACTTACAGAGCCATCAAGAGAAAACACCATAGCACAAGAGGAGGGCATTGACCAGCAACCTGAAAAGTTGAACAGTAAAAAGACACTGAAAGGAGATAAATGGCCAGAGTCGCAAGCTGCAAAAGAGGAAGTGGCCATTAACGAAACAATAGAGGAAGAAGTCGATACAACAAGGAAGGAAGATCTTAGTGAAGGAGAGTTACAGGGTGATCGCAAACTGAAAAGAAAGAGAATTGCAAACAGGAGGTACGCAGGGCTTGAATGGGCGTATGCAACATCAGCTGAGTGGCAACAAGAATTCTTGGCATTCTGTTTTGATCGTGAAATTCCGGGTCAATATTATGGTACATGAAGTTGCCTACAAGTAAGAAACTGTGTTAAGTTGAGAATTGAAAAGAAAGCTGAAAAGCTGAGAGAAAAGGAGACTAATAAATTACCGGATGTGACACTGTTAACTGAATTGACTTTGAAAAAACGATTATGACAAGCTGCTAATCTGATTTGACAAAGGATCCTGGGAGTGAGTGAAATGCTATAAATACTTGCCAAAAGAGAGGCTTTGCTCAAGAAAAGAAAAGGGGCTTTAGATCGTCCTCAGTTGCTTGTTTGCCTTATATTATTCTGCTCTCTGATTCTTTACAGATCATGAGTAACATTAGAGATAATAGTAATAGGGGTAGGATTTGTGCATGTTTGAGTGTTGTTTTGGGTGTTGTGTGTGCAATAATGATAATAACTGTGATTGTGTGAATGCCATCGGTGGATAAGAGTGCGATTAACAATGCTTCAATTCCTGAGACTGCTACACCAACACCATGGGAGAAGTTTGAGCAGGATACGAAATATTTGCATGAGGGAACTAATCCGAAAAGGGAACTATCTACTAATGTCTTCTATCGCTTGTTGAATGAGTATGTTGAAACAATGGATGCGAAGAATTGCTATGTGTGCACGAAAATTCCTTTGTCAGTACAAGAAGGGGTTACTTATCATAGTTTGCCGCTTACCTACGGAATAAGCTGCAGTTTGCTATTAACAAGATTCTATGATCAAGAACATATTCAATACTTCTATTCTAATCTAGATGTAGTGTTCTCTTTTGTGCCTATAATTGAGTTTTTGAGTAAAATAGCTAAGGAACATAACATAAAAATAGTTAGGGGTTTCTTTTAACCAACACTGACATTTGGGACAGCTTATACACACCAAAATAATCTAACCTGCTTACTAATGCCTGTAGAGAAGAGCTTCTTAGATCACACTGATGATAGAAGAAAAGCATTCAAGGAGAAGCTGGAAAAGGGATTAGAGAAACAAATGTTTGCAAATGACTATGCTTATAGTGCAATAAAGACACAGGGCAAATTAGCTATAGATGCACTGCACGTAGGAAAGCTTTGTATATATAGGCCGAAATCTGATCGTGACACTTTATTTGTGGGAACGAGTGAATGCAGACATGTGTTTTTGTTTCAGAGTAAGTGGACGTTCATGTTAAATGGACAGGATCCAGCGATCCCTGGGATCTATTACATACGTGGACTTCATGCTTATTACAGTCTTCCTAAGGGATGGTATGGGACATGTTATTTGGGAATAGTTTTTCCAAAGATCTATCAATTTGATGACTTAAAGAAATTTCCTAAAGTGTCTGAATTACATAATGCTAGACAAAAGAGAGAGACAGCGGCTGCTGTCGTAGGTGACATATTTGGAGCCATAATTCCTTCAGTGGGAGTTATCTTAAACTCCATAAAGATTCAAAAGTTTTCTACTATTGTGGATAACATGCTGAAAAACTTCACAGGGGCTATACTCCTGATACAGAGCTTGCTGTGGAGAGGGCCATGACTCTTCAAAACCGGCTTGCTTTAGTCATTCTTTTAGCGAAAAGTGGCGGAGTCTGTAGAATGCTTAGTGAGCGCCACTGTTGTGCCTTTATACCTGACAATAGTAATAAGATTAGGAGTATGCTTACTAACCTAACAAGAGATAGTACAGATTTGAAGGAGTTAAAGGAACCAGGAGTTTGGGAAAAGGTTGGAAAGGGATTTGGTAAAGTGGGAAGCTGGTTTAGTAATATTTGGGATGGGATATTGGGAAAAATAATACAGGGAGTATTGATTGTCATAGGTTGTTTATTCGGACTATGGTTATTATAAAAAATTAGTAAAAGAATTAGAGTAAAATTGGCAAAACATAATAAGAGAAAAGAAGAAAAGAAAAAGGAGAAAATACTCAAAGAAATTTATGAAAAATCAAAAAGGGGGAAGAAATTGAAATGCACGAATTAAGAAAGTGAAAGGTTGTGAAGTGAAAGGTTTTGTCTGATGACAAGTGTCATCAGAGGAGGGATTGTGAGAGCGTAGCTCTTATAATGAAAATTAACATGAAATGTTTATGAACTAATGCATAATAATACCGCATAGAAAATGCATTAATGTGTTTTACTAAACATGTGTTCAAAATGTGCCCCCGGGGAGTGGCCACCAATGTATATGATGATTAAAGAAATTGATTAATAATGAAGAATTAATGTATTAATGTATGATTTGACCCTAGTATTATGAGTTATATGTGTTAAAGGTTTGCTAATGAATCACTAGGCCGTAGTTAGCATGTGTCGATGCCTAGCTGCCCGGTTTCATATTAAATGTGTTTTTCTAACGTACAGTGTGCTGACTTGCTGAAGGACATGTACTCGTACTTTTCCAAAAGCTAGAGGATGTATGTAACCGTAGTGGATCCGTTCTCATGAAACTCGACTTGCTCAAGGAAACATTTTTGCCGAACGCAACAGTGTAGACTTGCAACAGGTACAAGGTCGCCTAAACCGGAATAGACAATGGGATTACTGACTGGGGATGTAAGAGGACCACATGAACATGAAATCATACCGGACATTCTGCCCGTTGAAGACATCAATCACAGGAACCAATAAACTGTTATGAGGTGATGGTTTTGATGGCACGACTGGTAAACCATTGGATGGAGATAATGGTGCGCCAAATTTTGCCCAATTATGAATTAGGGGACTGTACAACAGAAAAGGGATAAAATCCCTTGACACGAGGAGAAATGACCCCTTTATGCCATTATCTGCCAATAGAGCTTTACAAGCCATTCTTGCTATTACCCAGCCACTTTGTCACTCTGTCTAAAGACTTTGCTGTATGATTCTTTGAATCATTCTTGCCTTACTTTGCTTAGCCCGTCTTATACTTTACCTCCTTATGAGGGAAGTACCCCTTTTTACCCTGTTTTGCTGAACTTTGCTGTGTTCCCTGGCTGATGGAGAATCAACTGATGTCCTGAGGACGAAGACTGACTCTGTATACTGACCCATTACGGAGGGTAACTATATAACGACTCAAATTTAATTGTTGTTTGCCTTTCCTTTCTAGGTACCAACTGCTTCTTTTTGACAGAGACCATAGTTTGATGTTTCTAAATTGATGTTGCTAAATTGTTTTGCATGAAGCCCAACATGCTGATGCCAATTCGAGGGTAGTTAAGGAGTTCACTGAATGACGCAAGTAGACAAATGACTGAATCTGTGCTTTGTTGAATAATGCACTAATGATATTCTGATAAGGTTAATCCATGTTGACGTTGTGCTATGTTCTGATGTTTATAATCTGTGCTTTGATGAAGTCTTATTCAAGTTGCCAAATTACAACAATGTTGATGTGTCTTCTGATTTTGAGACTAATAAACTTGATAGTAGAATTGTAATCAATAGGGAATAAATATCCTAAATCGTACCAAATTCTGTGTGGTTATTCATGGCTGAAAGGTCATGGTGGTTTCGAGCCTTATTGATGTCATTGTTTAACCTTATTGACTTGCTATTGTGATTATTGATGAAGTTATAGATCTATTGATTGACATGTTGAGTAGCTGTCTCGTTCTAAGGAGACTTCTAACAGGGTCAAAAGATCCATCGGCCTAAAACGAGTCCCAGAGTGAGTAAATTAGCGAGGCTGGGACGCGTTAGCACGTGTGTAGCTTATGTGGCCAAAAAGTTATGAGGGCCTAAGCGCGATTTGCCCCAAATCGCCCAAAAAATGCCTGGCACCTGAGAGGGAAAAGGCCTGCCAGCGAAGGGGTTAAACATATCGCTTGAAACTGTATTGCTGTGCCTCCTCACACATTGCATAACATCTCGTTTGGGGGGCACTGACAGACGCTCAAGCTCAAACATACATGAAGCAGCTGTATTTGTGAGCACCCTCTGACGTAAGGTGTACACATATAGACAGGGGTGCGCAGACAGTCAGAACACTGTCTTCAACTGTCGCTTTCCAGTTAGTTCTGCCCATAAGGGCAAAACAGGGAGGGGTCATGAGGGATCGGCAACGGAGGCGTCCAATAGCTTCCCAGCACTGTGAAGATCGCTAACTATCGACGGGTGGCTTTCCGGAAACCGGAGGGTTTACATAAGACCTGAACATTCAGTTTCCGCATAGTTACAAAAAAACATCTTGTGTCGTTTATTGTGCGTGCTTCCTCTTTGTTCTAAAGCAGGCATGGTTTTTGAGGGACCGTTGATGAGAAGGGACTTGCAGAGTCGGGATTTAATACGAATGAGCTGTACGGGGGTAAAGTCTTTCTCGAATGAGCCATGCCTTTCGCCTTCCTACTCGTCGTCATGCTCCTCCCCCTGCTCTCCCTACACTGATCCGGAGCGATCCTTCAACATCGGTAATGTAGATTGCAGCGACTGGAATCTCTGCGCAGGTACGGTATGCTCAAGGGGCATAATGCTTACTTTGGTCCGCTTCTTTTAGGTACACATCACATACTCGTTTTACCTTGGTCAGGAAAACTACAATGTAAGTTTGATTCATACACACGCTTTACTGCCGTGTGATTCATCCTTGGAATTGCAGCCATGTTTTCTTCCCATTGCCTAGATCCTTTATATCACTGACTGCCGTTTTCACCCCAACTTTATCTAAACTTTTTTAGTATCATGATGATAAATGTAAAAACGGTCTTAACTTGTACCTTGAAATAAAGCCTCAAGCTGGGCATTTTTTTCACCCCAAGCTGCCTTCTTTTTTATAGAATGGCGAAAGTACGAAACCTGCCGTATTGTTTAGTTCTAGCAACGAAAAGTAGTTTCGAGATATGTATATCTTAAAGCTGAGCTCACTAAATATTAGTTTTTGTACGGCCGGCTCTGGCTAGTTATATAGCGATTGTTTTCCTTTCAGAGTTATGATGAAGGACAGTATGAAATTAGAGAGCTTTGTTGAAAGTTTCTTACGCTAAACTTTTTTTGTGATGCCTGGAACATAGCGTGATTCCTCCCAGTCTCGTGTTATTCCGTGACGTATTTTCTTTAACATGTATGTGGCTTTCGTGATCGATGTACACTTTGTTTTACTTTTTAGTAATGGAAAGATTTCCCGGGACGGAAGACTTCGGGATATTTTCTTCTTCTCTCTCTTTTTTTTTTTTTTTTTTTACCAGCATTTTGCTTTTTTGTGTTTTCGAAACCGATTGTGCTAACCACATATTTGTACTGGTGTGCAAACAGACACAGGGTAATTATTATAACGACAACCTTACTGCTTTTACAAATTAAGGCTTCCATAGAAAAGAAAGGCGCGTACTCGTTAATTTAAGCACTTCACAGATAAACGCGAGTCTCGCTGTAGCAAGCTGGTTAACGTAAAAAGAACAGACAAATAGACAGCTCGTCGGGTCAGGAAGTGGCGAGGCGATCCTGTGTGTAAAATGGCGGAATGTAGTTTCAGGACCTATTGGTTGTATTTGCTGTGGGTAACTTGATGTTTACTTGTATTTTAATTTGTAATAGCCGTATTTTATTTCGTAATAGCCTACGTTAAAACAGATGAAGCAGCCTCGACGTTAAATTATAAAGCGCCGCAAAAAGAGGAATGGTAACTTATGCTGCCTGTTTTTTCTCTTAGACTTTTAGTTGCTTCCGGAAAATGATGTCACTTTAGTTTTAAAAATCAAATCAGGCACTTTAGAATACTTTTCTGTTGGTGATATTGGCCCAGGGTACAGAAATTGTTTTTTTTTTACCTCTATACACAGGATGGCCACTTAGTTACTTGTCGTTTCAAGAAAACTTAATTCAGTGTAGAGCTCAAGATGACCATAACGCATAGTTAATAAGCTACCTGTGAGTAGGTCTAATATGCGCGGCCCCGCCTACTAAATTAAAAGCATTGCTTGTCTAGATTATTACTATATGCATATCACAGTTGATAAGTGTGTACGCGAAATGATACAGTGCATCTTTGGAACACCCAAGCTTATGTTAGAAATTGGTTGAATTTCCAAAATATATTTAAAACTAATATTTTAGTGATCAATCAGTCTGGAGATCCATTACCAATATTAGCTTGGTGCCATGGACTTTGCAGTTATGACTGCTAGGTACTACCCATGTGTAGGAGGCTGGACTGGCTTGTAGTGAGTACCAAGGGGTACTTGCACCAGGCCCAGTTATCCCTTATTAGTGTATAGGGTGTCTAGCAGCTTAGGCTGATAGATAATGGTAGCTTAGCAGAGCAGCTTAGGCTGAACTAGGAGACGTGTGAAGCTACTACAGTACCACTTAGTGTCATATGCACAATATCATAAGAAAACACAATACACAGTTATACTAAAAATAAAGGTACTTTATTTTTATGACAATATGCCAAAGTATCTTAGAGTGTACCCTCAGTGAGAGGATAGGAAATATACACAAGATATATATACACAATAGCAAAAATATGTAGTATAGTCTTAGAAAACAGTGCAAACAATGTATAGTTACAATAGGATGCAATGGGGAAACATAGGGATAGGGGCAACACACACCATATACTCCAAAAGTGGAATGCGAACCACGAATGGACCCCAAACCTATGTGACCTTGTAGAGGGTCGCTGGGACTATTAGAAAATAGTGAGAGTTAGAAAAATAACCCTCCCCAAGACCCTGAAAAGTGAGTGCAAAGTGCACTAAAGTTCCCCTAAGGACAAAATAGTCGTGTTAGAGGAATAATGCAGGAAAGACACAAACCAACAATGCAACAACTGTGGATTTCCAATCTGGGGTACCTGTGGAACAAGGGGACCAAGTCCAAAAGTCACAAGCAAGTCGGAGATGGGCAGATGCCCAGGAAATGCCAGCTGCGGGTGCAAAGAAGCTTCTACTGGACAGAAGAAGCTGCGGTTTCTGCAGGAACGAAAAGGGCTAGAGACTTCCCCTTTGGTGGACGGATCCCTCTCGCCGTGGAGAGTCGTGCAGAAGTGTTTTCCCGCCGAAAGAACGCCAACAAGCCTTGCTAGCTGCAAATCGTGCGGTTAGCGTTTTTGGACGCTGCTGTGGCCCTGGAGGGACCAGGAGGTCGCAAATTGGACCAGGAGAGAGAGGGGACGTCGAGCAAGACAAGGAGCCCTCTCAGCAGCAGGTAGCACCCGGAGAAGTGCCAGAAACAGGCACTACGAGGATGCGTGAAACAGTGCTCACCCGAAGTCGCACAAAGGAGTCCCACGTCGCCGGAGACCAACTTAGAAAGTCGTGCAATGCAGGTTAGAGTGCCGTGGACCCAGGCTTGGCTGTGCACAAAGGATTTCCGCCGGAAGTGCACAGGGGCCGGAGTAGCTGCAAAAGTCGCGGTTCCCAGCAATGCAGCCCAGCGAGGTGAGGCAAGGACTTACCTCCACCAAACTTGGACTGAAGAGTCACTGGACTGTGGGGGTCACTTGGACAGAGTCGCTAGATTCGAGGGACCTCGCTCGTCGTGCTGAGAGGAGACCCAAGGGACCGGTAATGCAGCTTTTTGGTGCCTGCGGTTGCAGGGGGAAGATTCCGTCGACCCACGGGAGATTTCTTCGGAGCTTCTGGTGCAGTGAGGAGGCAGACTACCCCCACAGCATGCACAAGCAGGAAAACAGTCGAGAAGGCGGCAGGATCAGCGTTACAGAGTTGCAGTAGTCGTCTTTGCTACTATGTTGCAGTTTTGCAGGCTTCCAGCGCGGTCAGCAGTCGATTCCTTATCAGAAGGTGAAGAGAGAGATGCAGAGGAACTCGGCTGAGCTCTTGCATTCGTTATCTAAAGTTTCCCCAGAGACAGAGACCCTAAATAGCCAGAAAAGAGGGTTTGGCTACCTAGGAGAGAGGATAGGCTAGCAACACCTGAAGGAGCCTATCACAAGGAGTCTCTGACGTCACCTGGTGGCACTGGCCACTCAGAGCAGTCCAGCGTGCCAGCAGCACCTCTGTTTCCAAGATGGCAGAGGTCTGGAGCACACTGGAGGAGCTCTGGACACCTCCCAGGGGAGGTGCAGGTCAGGGGAGTGGTCACTCCCCTTTCCTTTGTCCAGTTTCGCGCCAGAGCAGGGCTCAGGGGTCCCCTGAACCGGTGTAGACTGGCTTATGCAGAATTGGGCACATCTGTGCCCAAGAAAGCATTTCCAGAGGCTGGGGGAGGCTACTCCTCCCCTGCCTTCACACCATTTTCCAAAGGGAGAGGGTGTCACACCCTCTCTCAGAGGAAGTTCTTTGTTCTGCCATCCTGGGCCAGGCCTGGCTGGACCCCAGGAGGGCAGATGCCTGTCTGAGGGGTTGGCAGCAGCTGCAGTGAAACCCGAGGAAGGGCAGTTTGGCAGTACCAGGGTCTGTGCTACAGACCACTGGGATCATGGGATTGTGCCAACTATGCCAGGATGGCATAGAGGGGGCAATTCCATGATCATAGACATGTTACATGGCCATATTCGGAGTTACCATTGTGAAGCTACATATAGGTAGTGACCTATATGTAGTGCACGCGTGTAATGGTGTCCCCGCACTCACAAAGTTCAGGGAATTGGCTCTGAACAATGTGGGGGCACCTTGGCTAGTGCCAGGGTGCCCTCACACTAAGTAACTTTGCACCTAACCTTTACCAGGTAAAGGTTAGACATATAGGTGACTTATAAGTTACTTAAGTGCAGTGTAAAATGGCTGTGAAATAACGTGGACGTTATTTCACTCAGGCTGCAGTGGCAGGCCTGTGTAAGAATTGTCAGAGCTCCCTATGGGTGGCAAAAGAAATGCTGCAGCCCATTGGGATCTCCTGGAACCCCAATACCCTGGGTACCTCAGTACCATATACTAGGGAATTATAAGGGTGTTCCAGTAAGCCAATGTAAATTGGTAAAATTGGTCACTAGCCTGTTAGTGACAATTTGGAAAGAAATGAGAGAGCATAACCACTGAGGTTCTGGTTAGCAGAGCCTCAGTGAGACAGTTAGGCACTACACAGGGAACACACACATATAGGCCACAAACTTATGAGCACTGGGGTCCTGACTAGCAGGGTCCCAGTGACACATAACAAACATACTGAAAACATAGGGTTTTCACTATGAGCACTGGGCCCTGGCTGGCAGGATCCCAGTGAGACAGTGAAAACACCCTGACCTACACTCACAAACAGGCCAAAAGTGGGGGTAACAAGGCTAGAAAGAGGCTACTTTCTCACACCATGTAAAGGTATTCCATATTGATACCACTTTTTAGGGTCGAACCTGTGTCGCTTGAACATGCATGTAGCTTGCAAGACGCTTCAGTAGTTAGAAAAGGGCTCGGAGCCCCGTCCATGTCACGTCAGTGTCTTTCATTGGTTTGTGGGCTTGCCTTTTAAAATCTGCTTGCTTTCATTAGTGGAAGGCATGCATATGGCATGCCTTTTCCGGTGGTCAGCCCTGCTCAAGTGCAGTGACCAAGTACTGAAAACATGAGAGGCTCGCTGTTTTCTGTCAGGTTTGTGTACTACTTTTTATCTTTTTTCGCAGCGCGATCTCGCTTGGCAGAAGTCGAGCGCTTTGCATGACATCGACCCTGTTACATAGTTCAGTGGTTCCCAACCTGTGGTCCGGGGACCCCTGGGGGTCCGCGAGAGCCTAGAAAATTAAAACATATTGACAAATTAGGTCCCCAGCTTCCAGTAATGACTCAGGCGGGGGTCCCCGGATTCCCATGATAATTCCGTGGGGGTCCCTGGGTTCCATTAATGTTAAAGTGGGGGTCCACAGAAACCAAAAGGTTGGGAACCACTGACATAGTTAATTGCACTTTTGCCGGTTACATAGCAGTCTTCCTACCAAAAACAGCAAGTTGGAAATGGTCCTCCCTACAGTGTAACCGCAAACCTTTTTGCTTACTTATCCTACTTTTGCTGGATTTTTGCTTTTGTTGGCCTTGGCATTGGTAAAGTACACAGTCCTAACCAGTGCTAAAGTGCTTTCCTAAACTAGGTTTGGTTGACATATTTAATTTACATGTAAACCCTTTGGAGAGTGGTATGCTATATACACAGGGCCTTTAATTTAAATGCTACCAGTGGACCTGCACGACTTATTGTGCCACCCACTTCAGTCAATCAACAAATGTATTGTTTAGTTAATTAAAAAATAACAATATTACAATAAAATTATAATAAAAATAAGGAAAAATTACCATTATTTTCCACGTGCAAAGATGCGGTTGAAAGAAAGGGCAATAGTTGTTGACTGTTTATAAATGTCTAAATCCCAGCGACCTGACCGGTCTGCTCGAGGATGTAGGTGAAGCAATAAACAATGGTAGTGCAAATGTTGATGCCCCTGAAGGGTGTTAGGGGGTTGAAAATAGATCGAGCTGGGCCTACACAGGGGGCATCAACAGGAGACATTTTGGTGATGAGTCATTGGAGGTTGACAGGAGGGACCAGTGTCTGTGTGAGGGGCTGTGTAAGAAATAGTGGCTGAGTTCAACTCGAGGCCTCTAATTTTTAAAGAGGCTAATGCTTTTTTAACTTGTCGGTGGCAGAATTCCCAGGGCTCTCAAATATCTCTTTGAATCGCGCTTTAAGTGTCTTTGCAGGTGCTTTAAGCGTCCTTATATAAAATTTGAAGGTGTCAGCCTCACATGTTAGCGGTTATCTAGGGAGGGCCAGTTACAAAGTCTGGTCCTCCGTATATATCTGGGAATTTGAAATACTCCAGTGTAGGCCGTACATTGAGCGTGTTCTAGGGTGGGGGCACGGCCTTGGGAAAAGCATGTTGTAGTGCCAGGAGAAGAGAGGCCTTCATGACCTTCGGCACAGGTACAGCTGAGGCATTGTATAAGATCTTCTTGAGACAGGTCAGGCTGTATTTGATGGCTCTGGCTTTTTTTTTCCGGGCGGCTAGATGGGCTGTTGGACCAGAGGTCTTGTTGAATCATACCCCCAGGTAGTTGTATTTTGTGTGGGTTATTATTATTATTTTTTAATGGTCCCAGCTCCCATGCACCATGTTTGAAGTTTCTATTTTTTTAGTGACTAAAAATCAGTACTTTGGTCTTGTCCTTACTGATTGTGAGAAAATTAGCTTTGATGTATTCCTGGAGTTTGCTGAGGGCTCGCTTAGTTCCGGCTTTCGTGTGATACATTATGACAAAGTTCGTCAGCGTGTTTTAAGATGTGTAATTTTGAGTAGCCACATTGTGAAGGTATCAAGCAACTACACTCCAGATATTTGACCAGGTCAGTTGTACACAGGTTGTAAAGGAGAGGGGTGAGAACGCACCCCTGCTTCAGGCGGTCCTCATTTGTGATTTTAGAGGTTACTGTGTTAGGACCTGTTCTCACGCGAACCCAGGTGTTTAGGTACAGAGAGATGATGGCCCTGAGCAATTGCCCCCACATGTCTAGTTTCCTCCATAGCGTGTTACTGTCTACCTTGTCTTATGCAGAGCTGTAGTCAATGAAACAGCTGAAGAGTGGATGTAGGAAAGTACCATCTTGCCTGGCATGTTACCCCCTATATTTCACTGAATATATGTTGTTTTAGTCTGTGTCACTGGGACCCTACCAGGCAGGGCCCCAGTGCTCATAAGTATGTGCCCTGTATGTGTTCCCTGTGTGATGCCTAACTGTCTCACTGAGGCTCTGCTAACCAGAACCTCAGTGGTTATGCTCTCTCTGCTTTCCAAATCTGTCACTAACAGGCTAGTGACTAAATTTACCAATTCACATTGGCATACTGGTACACCCATATAATTCCCTAGTATATGGTACTGAGGTACCCAGGATATGGTGGTTCCAGGAGATCCCTATGGGCTGCAGCATTTCTTTTGCCACCCATAGGGCGCTCTGACAATTCTTACACAGGCCTGCCAGTGCAGCCTGAGTGAAATAACGTCCACGTTATTTCACAGCCATTTACCACTGCACTTAAGTAACTTATAAGTCACCTATATGTCTAACCTTCACCTGGTGAAGGTTGGGTGCAAAGTTACTTAGTGTGAGGGCACCCTGGCACTAGCCAAGGTGCCCCCAAATCGTTCAGGGCAAATTCCCCGGACTTTGTGAGTGCGGGGACACCATTACACGCGTACACTGTACATAGGTCACTACCTGTGTACAGCATCACAATGGTAACTCCGAACATGGCCATGTAACATGTCTAAGATCATGGAATTGTCCCCCCAATGCCATTCGGGCATTGGGGGGACAATTCCATGATCCCCCGGGTCTCTAGCACAGAACCCAGGTACTGCCAAACTGAGTGGTCAGTGCCAGCAGGTGACGTCAGAGGCTCCTTTTGATAGGCTCTTACCTCTCTTGGTAGCCAGTCCTCCTTCCAGGTAGCCAAACCTCCTTTTCTGGCTATTTAGGGTCTCTGCTTGGGGGATCTCCCCAGATAACGAATGCAAGAGCTCACCAGAGTTCCTCTGCATCTCCCTCTTCACCTTCTGCCAAAGGATCGACCGCTGACTGCTCAGGACGCCTGCAAAACCACAACAAAGTAGCAAGACGACTACTAGCAACCTTGTATCGCTTCATCCTGCCGGCTTTCTCTACTGTTTACAGGTGGTGCATTCTCTGGGGGTAGCCTGCCTCCTCTCTGCACCAGGAGCTCTGAAGAAATCTCCTGTGGGTCGACGGAATCTTCCCCCTGCAACCGCAGGCAACAAAAGACTGCATCACCGGTCCTCTGGGTCCCCTCTCAGGACGACAAGCGTGGTCCCTGGAACTCAGCAACTCTGTCCAAGTGACTCCCACAGTCCAGTGACTCTTCAGTCCAAGTTTGGTGGAGGTAAGTCCTTGCCTCCCCACGCTAGACTGCATTGCTGGGTACCGCGTGATTTGCAGCTGCTCCGGATCCAGTGCACTCTTCCAGGATTTACTTCGTGCACAGCCAAGCCTGGGTCCCGACACTCTAACCTGCAGTGCACAACCTTCTGAATTGTCCTCTGGCGTCGTGGGACTCCCTTTTGTGACTTCGGCTGGACTCCGGTTCACTTTTCTTCTAAGTGCCTGTTCAGGTACTTCTGCGGGTGCTGCCTGCTTCTGAGACGGCTCCCTGACTTGCTGGGCGCCCCCTTTGTCCCCTCATCCAAGTGGCGACATCCTGGGCCACAGCAGCATCCAAAAACCCTAACTGCGACCCTTGCAGCTAGCAAGGAATGTTTGCGGTCTTTCTGCGTGGGAACACCTCTGCAAGATTCTTCACGATGTGGGACATCTATCTTCTAAAGGGGAAATGCCTAGTCCTCTTCGTTCTTGCAGAACACCAAGCTTCTTCCAACAGGTGGCAGCTTCCTTGCACCCTCAGCTGGCATTTCTTGGGCTCCTGTCCACTCTCAACACTGTCGCGACTCTTGGATTTGGTCCCCTTGTCTTACAGGTACTCAGGTCTGGAAATCCACTATTGTTGAATTGCTGGTGTTTGTTCTTCCTGCAGAATCCCTTATCACAACTTCTGTGCTCTCTGGGGGTAGTAGGTGAACTTTACACCTACTTTTCAGGGTCTTGGGGTGGGCTGTTTTTCTAACCCTCACTGTTTTCCCACAGTCCCAGCGACCCTCTACAAGCTCACATAGGTTTGGGGTCCATTCGTGGTTCGCATTCCACTTTTGGAGTATATGGTTTGTGTTGCCCCTATACCTATGTGCTCCTATTGCAATCTACTGTAACTTTGCATTGCTTGCATTACTTCCTTTTGCTATTATCTGCATAATTTTGGTTTGTGTACATATATCTTGTGTATATTTCTTATCCTCATAGTGAGGGTACTCACTGAGATACTTTTTGCATATTGTCATAAAAATAAAGTACCTTTATTTTTAGTATATCTGTGTATTGTGTTTTCTTATGATATTGTGCATATGACACCAGTGGTATAGTAGGAGCTTTACATGTGTCCTAGTTCAGCCTAAGCTGCTTTGCCATAGCTACCTTCTATCACCCTAAGCTGTTAGAAACACCTCTTCTACACTAATAAGACATAACTGGACCTGGCACAAGGTGTAAGTACCTCTGGTACCCACTACAAGCCAGGCAAACCTCCTACAGTGGGCACCCTTGCACTAGCCAAGGTGCCCCCACATCGTTCAGGGCAAATTCCCCGAACTTTGTGAGTGCGGGGACACAGTTACATGCGTGTACAGCACATAGGTCACTACCTATGTGTAGCGTCACAATGGTAACTCCGAACATGGCCATGTAACATGTCTAAGATCATGGAATTGTCCCCGCAATACCATTCTGGTATTGCGGGGACAATTCCATGATCCTCTGGGTCTCTCGCACAGATCCCGGATACTGCTAAACTGCCTTTGGTGTTTCCACTGCAGCTGTTGCCAACCGCTCAGACAGGATTCTGGGGTCTGGGCAGCCCCGGCCCAGGAAGGCAGAACAAAGGATTTCCTCTGAGAGAGGGTGTTACACCCTCTCCCTTTGGAAATAGGTGTGAATGGCTGGGGAGGAGTAGCCTCCGCCAGCCTCTGGAAATGCTTTGATGGGCACAGATGGTGCCCATCTCTGCATAAGCCAGTCTACACTGGTTCAGGGATCCCCCATCCCTGCTCTGGCGCGAAACTGGACAAAGGAAAGGGGAGTGACCCCTCCCCTGACCAGTACCTCCCAGGGGAGGTGCCCAGAGCTCCTCCAGTGTGTCCCAGACCTCTGCCATCTTGGAAACAGAGGTGTTTGTGGCACACTGGACTGCTCTGAGTGGTCAGTGCCAGCAGGTGACGTCAGAGGCTCCTTTTGATAGGTTCTTACCTCTCTTGGTAGCCAAAACTCCTTTCTTGGTAGCCAAACCTCCTTTTCTGGCTATTTAGGGTCTCTCCTCTGGGCTATTCCTCAGATAACGAATGCAAGAGCTCACCAGATGTAGGAGGCTGGACTGGCTTGTAGTGAGTACCAAGGGGTACTTGCACCTTGCACCAGGCCCAGTTATCCCTTATTAGTGTATAGGGTGTCTAGCAGCATAGGCTGATAGATAATGGTAGCTTAGCAGAGCAGCTTAGGCTGAACTAGGAGACGAGTGAAGCTGCTACAGTACCACAAGTGTCACTTGCACAATATCATAAGAAAACACAATACACAGTTATACTAAAAATAAAGGTACTTTATTTTTATGACAATATGCCAAAGTATCTTAGAGTGTACCCTCAGTATGAGGATAGCAAATATACACAAGTTATATGTACACAATACCAAAAATATGCAGTATAGTCTTAGAAAACAGTGCAAACAATGTATAGTTACAATAGGATGCAATGGGGACACATAGGGATAGGGGCAACACAAACCATATACTCCAAAAGTGGAATGCAAACCACGAATGGACCCCAAACCTATGTGACCTTGTAGAGGGTCGCTGGGACTATTATAAAATAGTGAGAGTTAGAAAAATAGCCCTCCCCAAGACCCTGAAAAGTGAGTGCAAAGTGCACTGAAGTTCCCCAAAGGACAAAGAAGTTCTGATAAGGGAATAATGCAGGAAAGACACAAACCAGCAATGCAACAACAATGGATTTCCAATCTAGGGTACCTGTGGAACAAGGGGACCAAGTCCAAAAGTCACAAGCAAGTCGGAGATGGGCAGATGCCCAGGAAATGCCAGCTGTGGGTGCAAAGAAGCTTCTACTGGACAGAAGAAGCTGAGGTTTCTGCAGGAACGCAAAGGGCTAGAGACTTCCCCTTTGGAGGACGGATCCCTCTCGCCTTGGAGAGTCGTGCAGAAGTGTTTTCCCGCCGAAAGACCGCCAACAAGCCTTGCTAGCTGCAAATCGTGCGGTAAGCGTTTTTGGATGCTGCTGTGGCCCAGGAGGGACCAGGATGTCGCAAATTGCGTCAGGAGAGAGAGGGGACGTCGAGCAAGACAAGGAGCCCTCTCAGCAGCAGGTAGCACCCGGAGAAGTGCCAGAAACAGGCACTACGAGGATGCGTGAAACAGTGCTCACCCGAGGTGACACAAAGGAGTCCCACGTCGCCGGAGACCAACTTAGAAAGTCGTGCAATGCAGGTTACAGTGCCGTGGACCCAGGCTTGGCTGTGCACAAAGGATTTCCGCCGGAAGTGCACGGGAGCCGGAGTATTTGCAAAAGACGCGGTTTCCAACAATGCAGTCTGGCGTGGGGAGGCAAGGACTTACCTCCACCAAACTTGGACTGAAGAGTCACTGGACTGTGGGAGTCACTTGGACAGACTTGCTGGATTCAAGGGACCTCGCTCGTCGTGCTGAGAGGAGACCCAAGGGACCGGTAATGCAGCTTTTTGGTGCCTGCGGTTGCAGGGGGAAGATTCCGTCGACCCACAGGAGAGTTCTTCGGAGCTTCTAGTGCAGAGAGGAGGCAGACTACCCCCACAGCATGTACCACCAGGAAAACAGTCGAGAAGGCGGCAGGATCAGCGTTACAGAGTTGCAGTAGTCGTCTTAGCTACTTTGTTGCAGTTTTGCAGGCTTCCAGCGCGGTCAGCAGTCGATTCCTTGGCAGAAGGTGAAGAGAGAGATGCAGAGGAACTCTGATGAGCTCTTGCATTCGTTATCTAAAGTTTCCCCAGAGACAGAGACCCTAAATAGCCAGAAAAGAGGGTTTGGCTACTTAGGAGAGAGGATAGGCTAGCAACACCTGAAGGAGCCTATCAGGAGTCTCTGACGTCACCTGGTGGCACTGGCCACTCAGAGCAGTCCAGTGTGCCAGCAGCACCTCTGTTTCCAAGATGGCAGAGGTCTGGAGCACACTGGAGGAGCTCTGGACACCTCCCAGGGGAGGTGCAGGTCAGGGGAGTGGTCACTCCCCTTTCCTTTGTCCAGTTTCGCGCCAGAGCAGGGCTAAGGGGTCCCCTGAACCGGTGTAGACTGGCTTATGCAGAATTGGGCACGTCTGTGCCCATGAAAGCATTTCCAGAGGCTGGGGGAGGCTATTCCTCCCCTGCCTTCACACCATTTTCCAAAGGGAGAGGGTGTCACACCCTCTCTCAGAGGAAGTTCTTTGTTCTGCCATCCTGGGACAAGCCTGGCTTGACCCCAGGAGGGCAGAAACCTGTCTGAGGGGTTGGCAGCAGCAGCAGCTGCAGTGAAACCCCAGGAAAGGCAGTTTGGCAGTACCAGGGTCTGTGCTACAGACCACTGGGATCATGGAATTGTGTCAACAATGCCAGGATGGCATAGAGGGGGCAATTCCATGATCTTAGACATGCTACATGGCCATATTCGGAGTTACCATTGTGAAGCTACATATAGGTAGTGACCTATATGTAGTGCACGCGTGTAATGGTGTCCCCACACTCACAAAGTCTGGGGAATTGGCCCTGAACAATGTGGGGGCACCTTGGCTAGTGCCAGGGTGCCCTCACACTAAGTAACTTTGCACCTAACCTTTACCATGTAAAGGTTAGACATATAGGTGACTTATAAGTTACTTAAGTGCAATGTAAAATGGCTGTGAAATAACGTGGACGTTATTTCACTCAGGCTGCAGTGGCAGGCCTGTGTAAGAATTGTCAGAGCTCCCTATGGGTGGCAAAAGAAATGCTGCAGCCCATAGGGATCTCCTGGAACCCCAATACCCTGGGTACCTCAGTACCATATACTAGGGAATTATAAGGGTGTTCCAGTAGCCAATGTAAATTGGTAAAATTGGTCACTAGCCTGTTAGTGACCAGTTGAAAGAAATGAGAGAGCATAACCACTGAGGTTCTGATTAGCAGAGCCTCAGTGAGACAGTTAGTCACTACACAGGTAACACATTCTGGCACACTTATGAGCACTGGGGCCCTGGAGAACAGGGTCCCAGTGACACATACAGCTAAAACAACATATATACAGTGAAAAATGGGGGTAACATGCCAGGCAAGATGGTACTTTCCTACACCAGAGTTCCTCTGCACTTCCCTCTTCGACTTGTGCCAAGGATCGACCGCTGACTGCTCCAGGACGCCTGCAAAACCGCAACAAAGTAGCAATACCAGCAACATTGTAGCGCCTAATCCTGCCGGCTTTCTCGACTGCTTCGTTGTGGTGCATGCTCTGAGGGCTGTCTGCCTTCACCCTGCACTGGAAATCCCAAAGAAATCTCCTGTGGGTTGACGGAATCTTCCCCCTGCTAACGCAGGCACCAAACATCTTCATCACTAGTCCTCTGGGTCCCCTCTCGTCCCGATGAGCGTGGTCCCTGGAACACAGGAGCTGGATTCAAGTGACCCCCACAGTCCAGGGGTCCTTCAGCCCAAGTTTGGTGGAGGTAAGTCCTTGCCTCCCCACACCATACAGCAAACCTGTGTACTGCGTGATTCGCAGCTGCTCCGGCTTCTGTGCACTTTTTCAGGGCTTCCTTTGTGCACAGCCTAGCCTGGGTCCCCAGCACTCCGTCCTGCATTGCCCAACTCGCTGAGTTGGACTCCGACTTCGTGGGACCCTCCTTTGTGACTCTGAGTCGACCGCTGTCTTCAGATCTTCCAAGTGCCTGCTCCGGTACTTTTGCGGGTGCTGCCTGCTTCTGTGGGGGCTCTCTGAGTTGCTAATCGCCCCCTCTGTCTCCTCCTCCAAGGGGCGACATCCTGGTCCTTCCTGGGCCCCAGCAGCACCCAAAAACCTCTTCCCGACCCTTGCAGCTAGCAAGGCTTGTTTGCTGTATTTCTGCGTGGAAACACTTCTGCAACCTCCAGCACGCCGTGGGACATCTTCGATCCAAAGGAGAAGTTCCTAGCCCTTTTCGATGTTGCAGAATCTTCAGCTTCTTCCACCCGGAGGCAGCCCTTTTGCACCTTCATCCGGGGTTTCCTGGGCTCCTGCCCCCCCCGACACACACACACACACTGTCGCGACTCTTGGATTTGGTCCCCTTCCTTTACAGGTCCTCAGGACCAGGAATCCGTCTTCAGTGTTTTGCTTGTGCTTGTGGTTCTTGCAGAATCCCCTATCACAACTATTGTGTCTTTCTGGGGTGTAGTAGGGTAACTTTACTCCTACTTTCTATGGTCTTGAGGTGGGGTATTTTGGACACCCTTACTGTTTTCCCACAGTCCCAGCGATCCTCTACAATCTCCCACAGGTCTGGGGTCCATTCGTGATTCGCATTCCACTTTTGGAGTATATGGTTTGTGTTGCCCCTAGACCTATGTTTACCTATTGTATCCTATTGTGATTCTACATTGTTTGCACTACTTCTCTTCCTGTTACTTACCTGTTTTGGGTTTGTGTACATATAACTTGTGTATATTACTTACCTCCTAAGTGAGGGTATTCACTGAGAAACTTTTGGCATATTGTCACTAAAATAAAGTACCTTTATTTTTAGTAACTCTGAGTATTGTGTTTTCTTATGATATTGTGCTATATGATATAAGTGGTATAGTAGGAGTTTTGCATGTCTCCTAGTTTAGCCTAAACTGCTTTGCCATAGCTAACTTCTATCAGCCTAAACTGCTAGAAACACTTCTATTCTACTAATAAGGGATAACTGGACCTAGCAAAGGATGTAAGTACCACAAGGTACCCACTATAAGCCAGGCCAGCCTCCTACAGCGGAGGCTGACTTTTTTTTTTTATGCGACTCAAGGTGGCGGGTGTAGTAATGTCAGTTGTAGAAGTATCGGTGTGAAATCCAGTTTGAAAAAAGTAAGGATGTGGTTTTCCATGACCCATTCACCCTAGTTGTTTGAGAAGGGAGCGGGTGTAGGCTTTGGCCTCTAGGTCCAAAAGGGCTATGAGTCGATAGTTAATTGGTGTTGTCGGGACTTCTTTTTTGAAGAGTGTACATAGGATGGAGCACCTTCATGAGTCTGGGGTCTGCGCTGCAATATAAGTTAGATTGAACAGGGGGGTTATCACCTTTGCCTAGTCCTGGGGCGCCCTTCAATATACTGGCTGAGAGGCTGTTGGGGCCAGAAGATGTGTAATTTTTCATGGCTTTTTTTCTTTTTGTTTGTTTACAGACTTGGACTGTTGTACTGTCATTTTAGTGATTTTTTTTGGGGCATGTTATTGATGATTTTGGGCATCTTATTTTGGCACCAAGGCCTGTTGCTTGTCCCCTTTAGCTTAGTAACATTTTATTCTGCTTCATTGTATTATTTTAGAATCTTCCACATTATTGGTGTTTAATTTTCTTTATCTAGTTGTCCTGTCGCCTAGGAAAGCATTACATTTCTAAGCACAGCATTCTTTCACTCTGCTTTCCCCAAAGCTGCAGAAAGATAAGATTGTTAGCACAAGTGGTACACTGCGTCTCTAACATTCACAGAAATACACTTATTTTTACATGGGGGTATTTTTTAGACCATCATTTTTTTTTTTTTTTTTTTTTTTTTAATGATTAAAACATTTTCCTGTCCCATGCATGTTAGAGGGAGGTTTCTGCCAGAGAACTAGGACCGTATGCTGTCTGACTTCATTACAGCTGCTCGCTGAGACCACTGGTTACCTGGCCCATGTGGGGATGGTGCCTCTGTAGATAACAGGCTTCTTCACTATCATACACAGGTATGGGGGGGATGATGTTTTCTTAGGGGGGGATCCTGAAGGGCAGATTAGGGTTTATCCTGCTGTGCTCCAAGTGTGCATAGTGACAGTAGGGTGGGACATTTTCCTGTGTTTCACTTTCTTTGTTACCATTTTGCTTCTAGTATGTTTCATCATGCTAATTATTGCATTTCATGCCATGTTATCTTGAACGTGGCTGATTCAATACATTTTATTGAACCATTTTTCTGCTTCTGCTTGCCTTTGCATGTGTGAGACTAAATGTAACTGAGAGAAAAGGATGAGATCTGATTCACCACGATTTCCCAGACAAGACATCATGTCATGCGCCTGGTTGCCAAAAATCGTCCCTGCTCTTGGGCAGAGATGAGGCACTGCTAGCTGTCCGGAAGCTGATTAGGTCGACAGTTATCACAGTGTGGAATAGGACTCAGTTCCCCACAATTCAGGTGATGCTGTAGCCCATATCCAGCAGCCTCATTGGTACAATAAGAGCCAACGCAACAGGGCCTCCATGACCAAAGCTTGAATTTCTGCAGGCGTTTGGTTTACTGTCTCTCGGCCAAGGTTGCCGTCTGGGTCTATTAGCGAGCTATTGTATAGTGCTTTTATGCGTCACATCCAAACTATCTGGTTGTACATGGTACAGTTGTTGTATCTGAGTTTGTTGATGTAGTTCCAAAGATGGGCACAGCTTTTTTCTTGTAAAATTTGATTTGGAGTAATTTTAGCCATTCTTTTTGCTCAGAATTTTTCTTTTCCTCCCAAGTTATTTTTGTATATATTTTGCGTATGGTAGCAATGATCTTTGCAGAGTTTACTGTGGGATTTAACTTGTGAGCATGGGTTGCCCTTCTTAAGGCTCTTCGTGTAGTAATAATGGCCCTGTTGTGCGGTTGTTGAGACTGCTCCTTCTTGAATGTCTTATAGTGTTATTGAGAGGCGCCGGGTTCCAGCAAATGATCCCTTAACTTGTTTATTAGGCCATCCCATCTGGGGTAGAAGTCTCCCTCAGAGTTGATGTTAAACTAGGGGATCACATCTTCCAGGCACTTTCCCACCTTGGAGGTATCTGATGTTCACCATTTGATTCTCCTGACTAGCTTGAATGCTTTGACCTGCATAGATCGGTCCACTTAGTTTTCTGCATTTGCCCTTCACTTGTTCCTTACTTTACATAATCAGTAAATACATGTAGTTGTGTCTTGTGTGTGTTTTTTGTACATTTTTTGTGTGGCTTTAAATAGCATGAAATTGACCAGGTATTGACTCCTTTGCAACAGGAGAGCCAGTACTACAATATTCACTGCACTCAGGGAAACTCATCCCATAATGCTTTGCAGGAATTCCTTTTACAACACGTTGTTGCCCATAACTCAGCCTGTGGTGGTCCTAGGGCAACGGGACCACCACCAAAACATTTAGAACTATGTGGTCTTTCTGTCCAGTCACACTTGGTTAGAGGGGGCCCAAAAATCATAGCCTCTTCCACCATTCAATGTATATTTAAACTCTTTTATGGCTTGAACTTTTGTTTTTACAGCTCAGGAGCTTGTGTTACAAAATCTTTGTATTTAATATTATTCTGACAGTCCTGCTAGGCCTGTAAATGTGTAATGCACTATGCTTTCCAGGGGGTGAAGAATGATAACTGCTCCAAGGCACAAGTAACTCAGACAAAAGGTACACCAGACCTCATGTTAGAAAGTAGCCTCTTTCTAGCATGTTTACCCCCATTTTTGGCCTGTTTGTCAGTGTGTTTTGACTGTCACTGGGATCCTGCTGGTCAGGAACCCAGTGCTTATGCTCTCTCTGGTTCCAAATTTGTCCTTACATACTGGTAACCCAGTATTTCACTCCAAATTGGCATACTGCCCCCCCCCCCCTTATAAGTCCCTAGTATATGGTACCTAGGTAACCAGGGCATTGGGGTGCCAGGGGATCCCTATGGGCTGCAGCATTACTTTTATAACCCATAGGAAGCCAATGCCAAGCTTTCACTGCAGCCCCAGCTGCTACCACCTCACAGACAGGCTTCTGCCCTCCTGGGGCTTGAGCAGCTCAATCCCAGCAAGGCAGAACAATGCAGAACTGACTGCTCCAGGACGCCTGCAAAACCGCAACAAAGTAGCAAGACGACTACCAGCAACATTGTAGCGCCTAATCCTGCTGGCTTTCCTGACTGTTTCCCGGTGGTGCATGCTCTGGGGGCTGTCTGCCTTCACCCTGCACTGGAAGCCAAAAAGAAATCTCCTGTGGGTCGACTGAATCTTCCCCCTGCTAACGCAGGCACAGAACTTCTGCATCACCGGTCCTCTGGGTCCCCTCTCATCTTGATGAGCGTGGTCCCTGGAACACAGGAGCTGAATCTAAGTGACCCCGACAGTCCAGAGGTCCTTCTGTCCAAATTTGGTGGAGCTAAGTGCTTGCCTCCCCACACCAGACAGTAATCCTGTGTACTGCGTGAACTGCAGCTGCTAGGGCTTCTGTGCACTTCTGCAAGGAATCCTTCGTGCACAGCATAGCCCAGGTCCCCAGCACACCGTCCCGCTTTGCTCAAGTCGCTGAGTTGACCACCCTAGCTGCAAGGTCGGGGTTAGGGTTTTTGGATGCTGCTGTGGCCCAGGAGGGACCAGGATGTCGCCACTTGGATGAGGAGACAGAGGGGGCGCCCAGCAAGTCAGGGAGCCCTCACAGAAGCAGGCAGCACCCGCAGAAGAAACTGAACAGGCACTTGGAAGAAAAGTGAACCGGAGTCCACCCGAAGTCACAAAAGGGAGTCCCACAACGCTGAAGGACTACTCAGAAGGTTGTGCACTGCAGGAAGGAGTGTCTGGAACCGAGGCTTGGCTGTGCACAAAGAAAATCCTGGAAGAGTGCACAGGAGCAGCTGCAAATCACGCGGTACCCAGCAATGCAGTCTAGCGTGGGGAGGCAAGGACTTACCTCCACCAAACTTGGACTGAAGAGTCACTGGACTGTGGGAGCCACCTGGGCAGAGTTGCTGAGTTCCAGGGACCACGCTCGTCATGCTGAGAGGGGACCCAGAGGACCGGTGATGCAGTCTTTTGTTGCCTGCGGTTGCAGGGGGAAGACTCCGTCGACCCACTGGAGATTTTTTTCAGAGCTCCTGGTGCAAGAAGGAGGCAGGCTACCCCCAGAGCATGCACCACGAGGAAACAGGCGAGAAAGCCGGCAGGATGAAGCGATACAAGGTTGCAGTAGTTGTCTTTGCTACTTTGTTGCGGTTTTGCAGGCGTCCTGAGCAGTCAGCGGTCGATCCTTTGGCAGAAGGTGAAGAGGGAGATGCAGAGGAACTCTGGTGAGCTCTTGCATTCGGTATCTGAAGAATTCCCCAAAGCAGAGACCCTAAATAGCCAGAAAAGGAGGTTTGGCTACCTAGGAAGGAGGATAGGCTAGTAAGATAGGTAAAAGCCTATCAGAAGGAGTCTCTGACGTCACCTGCTGGCCCTGGCCACTCAGAGCAGTCCAGTGTGCCACCACACCTCTGAATCCAAGATGGCAGAGGTCTGGGACACCCTGGAGGAGCTCTGGGCACCTCCCCTTTTCCTTTGTCCAGTTTTGCGCCAGAGCAGGGCTGGGGATCCCTGAACCGGTGTAGACTGGCTTATGCAGAGATGGGCACCATCTGTGCCCATCAAAGCATTTCTGGAGGCTGGGGGAGGCTACTCCTCCCCAGCCCTGACACCTTTTTCCAAAGGGAGAGGGTGTAACACCCTCTCTCTGAGGAAGTCCTTTGTTCTGCCTTCCTGGGCCAGGCCTGGCTGGACCCCAGGAGGGCAGAGGGGTTGGCAGCAGCAGCAGCTGCAGTGAAACCCCGGGAAAGGCAGTTTGGCAGTACCTGGGTACTATGCTAGAGATCCGGGGGGGATCATGGAATTGTCCCCCCATTGCCAGAATGGCATTGGTGGGATAATTCCATGATCTTAGACATGTTACATGGCCATGTTCGGAGTTACCATTGTGACGCTATACATAGGTAGTGACCTATGTATAGTGCACACGTGTAATGGTGTCCCCGCACTCACAAAGTCCGGGGAATTTGCCCTGAACGATGTGGGGGCACCTTGGCTAGTGCCAGGGTGCCCACACACTAACTTTGCACCCAACCTTCACCAGGTGAAGGTTAGACATATAGGTGACTTATAAGTTACTTAGGTGCAGTGGTAAATGGCTGTGAAATAACGTGGACGTTATTTCATGCAGGCTGCACTGGCAGGCCTGTGTAAGAATTGTCAGAGCTCCCTATGGTTGGAAAAAGAAATGCTGCAGCCCATAGGGTTCTCCTGGAACCCCAATACCCTGGGTACCTCAGTACCATATACTAGGGATTTATATGGGTGTACCAGTATGCCAATGTGAATTGGTAAATTTAGTCACTAGCCTGTTAGTGACAAATTTGGAAAGCAGAGAGAGCATAACCACTGAGGTTCTGGTTAGCAGAGCCTCAGTGAGACAGTTAGGCACCACACAGGGAACACATACAGGGCACATACTTATGAGCACTGCATGGCAGGGTCCCAGTGACACATAGACTAAAACAACATACATACAGTGAAATATGGGGGTAACATGCCAGGCAAGATGGTACTTTCCTACACCGCCCACAGTAGTCTGCGTTTAATGGTGTTGCCTTTTTTTTATCTCTGAACCCATTCTGTTGTGTTAGTAATGCAGGTATTCATTGAAGGACTTGACACAGTAGTATGAATCACAAACAATTCATTTTAATTGTCCTGGATCTGTGTTCCAGTGCCCTCAACAGAGCCTTGAGCTCTGCTAATTGTGCAGTGCAGTTCCCTAAGGTCTTTGTATAGGTATGCTGTGGATAGAATTCACCATCCTTCATGTAGCCACTGGCAAAGACGTCAGAGTATTCATGTTTAGTTCCTATTGCTGCTTTGGCTGAGCTATCCATGTAAATGATTGTATTATATTGTTCAATAGGCTAAGTGTTTGCTGTAACAGGGCATTCTAGTTCATATTGGAGAAATCCATGAGTTTGTAATTTAGGGTCAAAAACCTAATCAACATCAATGGCCGTCTGAGACATTGCCCATTTAATTCAACGTAGATGTAGTGCCTTGGCGTTAAGAATGCCAGCTTTTGTGAGAGCCTCAAGGGATGGGATCGGAGATAAGAAAATGTGTTTCCCCTGGGCCAGAGGTCTTTCTTATATGACAGCCATCTGAACCAATGCTATAAATTTTCTGTGGGAGCAAAACGTTGTTCAGCGGTGGGATACAGATGTGATTTGTATGCTATAGAGACAGTATCACCCTTGAACGTTTCATAGGTGAAACAGATGGTACTAGCTATTACTCTGACCAAATATGTTTTGTTGTCTCTTGTGTGTAAGTGTTTAGCTGCAAGTATGTCTTGTTGTAATGCTCTAAGAATGCATGTGTTCACCTGCCTAATATTTACTGGAAAATCAGGATGTATTAAATCATGTAATGGTTTAATGCGTTGTGCATAATCTGTAATGTATGTTTTGCCAAAGTTTAAAAAGCCCAATAATGACTGGAGCTTTTTGATCATGTTTGTGGTTGCAATTGTGTGCACTTTTCTAGAAAATTTCTAGAAATTGAGACACTAGGCTTTTGCCTTAGTCTGATAATTCGTATCCCAAAAATAGGAAACTAAGTAAGGCTATTTTTTTTTTTTAAATTACATTTGTAGCCTAATTTGGCAAACCCACAACAGTGCGGCTCACCTGTTTTAAATGTTGAACAAGATCATCATCGATAAGGTTTATATCATATATGTAGAACAATGCCTCAGGGTCATTGTTGTGTAAAATTTATGTTACAGAAGCTAAAAACAATCCTGAACTGTTTTTATACCCCTGTGGGGTCTGCAAAACTTTGGGCGAGCTCAAAGCAATAAAACTTGTTAAATCCCTACTTTCAGGCGCTATATTTTGGCAGAAGAAACCATTGAAAATATCAAAGTATTATTTTGTTTTGCACATTTTATTGTTAATAAGTGTCACACTGTGTGCATTTTGACTGGCAAATGTGTGTATGACTATTTAAATGTCTGTATTTTAAGACTATTCTATATGAATGGTCCAGTTTAGCTGCAGGCATCTACGGGTTGTTCATTGGTGAGACACAAGGTTCAATTACTCCCTGGTACTCTAGCTGTGTGAGGATTTCTCTCATGGGTGCTTTAGCTTCATGTTTGATTGGATATTGGGGTTGTGGTTGGGACCTAATTGGGTTATGGTAGGGAGAGTCTTTATCCCACCCTACATGGTTACAATACAGCGCGGGTGCCTGCGCCACTGTCCAATCACTAGTGCAAGCCTCGCTGAGCTTTACTGGAACTAGTGGCAAGAAAGATGGTTCAATTACCTCTTCCCCGTATGGGAGATTATAGACAAATTCTGGTGGCCTATCTTTTTCGGCCAATAAAATATCATAATGGGTATTTACACAATCTCAAAAGATAGCATCAGTTGTGTGCTCAATGCCTCCTTTTGCTCAATGATCCTTGGGGCTTCTTATACAAAGGTGTTTGTGTCTGAGAAATGTAGATAATTTGATTACTGCTTTAGATTTTGAATGGAAAGATTTTAAAGCATACCCATGCTTTTCTTACAATTTTTAAATCGAAGTTTAAGAGGGTGTAGGAGTGTTTACTGAACTATAATGTTAAATGCTGCTGAGAGGTCACTTAGGATGAAAGCCACCAAGTCCTGTTAGACTCTTTAGTTTAGTGCGTTTTATCTACCATTCTTCACTGTGGCTTCAGTACCTCCTGAATGAGCAGAATCTTGAGTGTTTCACTCTTTGTAGTTCTCTATAAGGGTGGCTGCCTTTGCTTCAGTGATCCATACTAGGAAAGGGATAATTGAGGTGGGCCAGAAGTTGTATGGAATGGAGGTGTCTGGATCTGACTTTTTGAATAACTGCATGTTTTAGAGTTTTAGAGCACTGGGATATAAGCTCTTTGTAAAGATGCATTAGTGATGTAGGTGATATCTTTGGTTAAAGGTGCAATGTCCACTTTTATTCTTTTGGGTAGTGTTGATCCAGGTGGTGTCTTTCTTTTTTTTTTTTTTTTTTTTTTTTTTTTTTTTTTTTTTTTTTAATCTCTCAAGGATGTTTTTGGCTGAAATTATCTGAGGAATTGGGAAGCCAGTGGGAAATAGTTGGTTGTTCACTAGAAAAGTTGAGGGAATCTTTAGAGATTCTTTTGTAAATATCTTGAATTTTCTGATAAATATGAGGCTAGTTTTCTGATGAATGTATGAGGCAAGTATATTGCTCATTGCTTGACAGGTGAAGTTTGTGAGTTTTGAGTATGTATTGAGAGGTGATAGCTCTTTGTAGATTTTGAAAAGTTCTATATGGGAATGTTCTCCTGAGGAGATGCAATCACTGCAAAAAGATTTCTTGGCGGCTCAGATTTTTCTCTTCAGTTTGGTGTGATGTGATTTACAGGCTAGTTTGTTGCATGTTTTAGTCAGTTTTGTTAAATCCTTGTGCCTTGTTTCAGTTGGCTGAGGTGTTGGTTGTACCAGGCTCTAGATCAGTTGTTTTCATAAACCCTTAGGTTTTTTTTGCTAAGTGATCAGGAACCATTTACACTGGAAGTAAACTATGTTCATAATATGATCTGTGTTAAGATGCCTAATTGATAAAGGGAAATTTAGTACAGTAAGGATAGGACATTTAGGCAAATGTTCTTGTTGTTCCTTCTTGATATTAGTTTCTTTGGGGCATGGTGCTTCACCTGGATTGAGGACATTGAATGTTCACACATAGCTTTATTCAGTTACTTTCAACCATAAAAGCAAACCACCAACAATTGAATAAAAAAAGAAAAAGAAGTTTAGTTAAAAAAAGGGATAAGAATAAAATAGAATAGCATATGTTCAACCTTAAAACACATAAAATTACATTCCATCAAAAATGCACCTGGCCCCCTAATATCTATCATTTAAATTAAACATAGGGTTTTATTTCAGTCTTAGGTCCATAGTTAAAATTTTAGCAGCTAAAACACTTTCCTTATTTTTTTTTCATATATATATATATATATATATATATATATATATATATATATATATATTTTTTTTTCCTTTTACCTTTTAAAATTTGTTCCTCATCGTCATTTTTCCCTAGGGAACTGATACGTATATGCCAAGCAGCTACAATATACTTACTAACCGCACAAGATAGAGAGAGGGAAGTATCCCTCATCATAATCCTCAAGGCAGCCATACAGTGTCTTATCCCCATATTTCTAAACACAGGGCGTAACCACTTCCGTCGCGCAATCATATATGCAGGGCATATAAACATAAAATGTACAATAGATTCTGAAGTGTGATTACAACTACAGGGGTGTGGAATTTATTAAAATATCTACTTGTCCAGGGGACAGGTTGCTTCTCAAATCTACTTGTCCTGTATAAAGATCTACTTGTCCCTTTGGTGCCATGTAGTGTGGCGCCAAATTATGGCAGCAATCTCATTATGTAAGAGCTCTGATAATAGCCTCTCTGATTATGCCAGGGCTACTACCACAGTAGGGCTTATATACATGCACTTTCAATCCCTACTGTAGCAATTTCCTTATTTTGCCACCTTTCTGCAGATCTGCATACTGGGGCTGGAGGAAGCAGTAAGCAATAGTTCCAGGGCTGGAATGCGTTTGAGTCTGCAAACCTACTAACCTGCATATTTTAAAGATTTTCACCAGCTTCTCTCTAATATTTTCCCATAATAAGAAAGGTTGGACATTTACTCCTGACAATGGCAGAATTAGAACTTCTTCCAGGGTTGAGAAGAAAGTGGCTGGAGGGAAAATGAACTTGCAAATGCTCAATAGATTTTCACATGAGCAAATCTACACATGCGTATTTACCCATGCTAAAATACAGTTCACAAATATTTTATATGGGTACGACATATACCATGGGGTGCACTTTTGCGACTTTCTTTAAGAATTTGGGGCCACATGTAGGTAGGTTCAGATTTGAGACTCGCAATTTGCGAGTCGCAAATCCGAATGTAGGATGGTGTCCCTGACACCATCTGTGATTCGCAAGGGCTTCGCAAATGCCCACCTCATGAATAATCATGAGGTGGGTCGCAATTTGCGACCCCCTTGCGAATGGCGGCCCTCACAGCGATGGTGGCCTGCTGGAGACAGCAGACCACCATGTCTGTGACTGCTTTTCAATAAAGCAGTTTTTTTTTGTAATGCAGCCCGTTTCCTTAAAGGAAAACGAGATGCATTACAAAAACGAAAAATGAAACGTTTTCGTTTTTTCAGAGCAGGCAGTGGTCCGCAGGACCACTGCCTGCTCTGAATTTTTTTTACAGTGACATTCACAATGGGGAAGGGGTCCCATGGGGGCCCCTTCCCTTTTGCGAAAGTGTTAGCACCCATTTGAAATGGGTGCAAACTGCGATTGGTTTGCGCCCGCGTTCGCAAAACAAGCCTACATTGCACTGCGAGTCGCAATTAGGAAGGGAACACCCCTTCCTAATTGCGAGTCGCAAAACTGGGTTTGTGCATCGCAATGTGCTTTTTGCACGTCGCAAAAAGCGAAAGTCGCTGTTTGCGACATGCAAAAAGCTACCTACATGTGGGTCTTGGTCCCTAATTAGGTCTGGTGTTAACAAAGACATTTTGTTTTTATTAAACTTCTATTTCTCTCTCTTTCGGCTGGCTTTACTGTGAGTAATCGCATTCTGCTTTTCCACAAGGAGCATATTGGCACACAAAGTAGTTTTGTTCAGTGTCATGAACTACAGTGGCAATCAGTGACGTAACGAAACTGGAGGGTGCCCCTTTGCAGAGAACATGGAGGAGCCCCCTCTCCAGACTCACTCAGGGCAGGTGCTGTGCTGAAGGGGCCCCCTGGAGGGCGGCTGCGGGGCCTTTGTTATGCCACTGGTGGCAACGTGAGCTTTTAGAGTTCAAAAACGTTTTGGTTTTTTTTTTGCCAGTGTTTGTTACAATGTTGAGGGCCTGGTAGCTCCCACAACAATAAAGTGTTACAAAAGCCATGTCAAAACAAGACACGCATTGATGAAACTAAAACACTTATAAAAAATATGTCAGATCAGTTGGCTTTGTCAGTGTTTGTTTACTTTCATGCTTCCCATAATCGTGTTGAAAATGGTTACACTGATTTTCCATTAGAAATATTTTTGGGAAATACTAGTATGCATCAAAACATTTTACGAAATGTCACTTCATTTGCATCTAATCAGAGAGCATTCTGGGAGCATTACACTTAGCCTCATAGCAAAAACTTTTCAAACATGTGTATACACGTTTTTTGTTTTTTTTTGTACTGGAACCAACGTCAGTAGTGAAGTGTGACCTTAAAACATTCATTTACAGCACTCACCCTAATAATGAAGGCTTTCAAATAATGAACCATAAATACAAGTTCGAACAGAATTATCTTTTGGAAACATTACCTCAACTGCAGAGAGTTCCACTCTCTGTAAACAGGCAGCCAAAGGGTTTGTGCTGCAGAGGGTTGGGCCTACTTGTCCCAAGGACAAAGTAAACATAAAAACTTGTTGCCCTTGACCCCAAACAAGATGTCCCGGGCGTCGGGCGATAGGAATTCCACATCCCTGCAACTAGGACAGGGATCGGATCTTGTAGTCAGACTCCGTGTACTACCGTAAGATTTAAGAGGCAGGCAACCATATCTGAACTGAATGTATAAACTCTTACTTAATGGGTCAACAATTGTATCCATAAATGGTTCCAGATACGGATACCATTTGAAATCAAAGAATTGTGAGGTCAATCTGCCGTGTGTTGAGCACATCAGGTAGTTTTCCCTGACATATATCCAGTAAACAGTTTTCAAATGGTTCTTCTGATCCTTCCTTATACTTTCTGGATGGCTCCAAAACTCACTAAGACTCAATCTATCAACCATTTTGAGATGTGATTAAACCAAGGAATGGTAAGAACATTTGGTCTATCTAGAATGTCTTGAATAGACTCCTTATATGTGGATAGCTCAGGGGTAGTCCATACACGGACCCAGAAAAGCAATGGACATAGGGCAATTACATCTGAGATGCATGACAGGCCAAGGTCCCAGAACATTGGCAGCAGTGGGGTATTACGAGGACAAGCCAAAGTTGACCTTATAAAGTTGTTTTCCCCCACTGCCAACTTGCCAGTGTTTGAGGACCCCCAGATTTCTGCCCCATAGACCGCAGCACTCTGTGCCTTAGCTCGATAGATTTTAATGGTTGGAGTAATCACTCTCTAAGAGGTAGACTTGTGGAAGCGTAGAATAGCCCCAGATCTCTGGGCCAAAAGAGCTAAACTCTTATCGATTTGGGCCCCCCAATGCAGATTGTTGCTAATTCTCACCCCCAAATAATCTATGGAGCTTACCATGCCTAGGGGGGTTCCTTTATAGAAAATTGAATATCTCTTAGTGGGGCCACAGCCCAGGGTCATAAGTTTAGTTTTGCTATGATTAAGTTCAAGTCCATAGTCACCACAAAACGAACTAAACTTATCCACAAGTACCTGGAGACCCATAGGAGTTCTGGAGATCAGGAGGGAATCGTCAGCAAATAGCAAAATTGGAATTTTGTGGTTATTCAAGGATGGAGCATCATTTTGGCAGTTGGTAACGACTTGCACCACCTCGTTAATAAACAATGTAAATAGAGTTGGGGCAAGAACACAGTCCTGGCGCACTCCTCTCCTAATATCTATTTTGTCGGTGAGTTCCCCCGATTGCCCCATCTAACTTGTGCAAATGTTTTTTCATGTAACCTTTGAATTAAATGCACTAAATTTCCTGGGATACCGATTTTGTTTAGTACTCCCCATAGTTTCTCTCTTGGGACAAAGTCGAACGCAGATCTTAGATCTACAAAAGCACTATAGAGTTTTTGCTTAAATAGGGTGACATACTTCCAAAATAGTAATGACAGCCTGAAGACTTGGTCCATGGTGTTAGTTTTAGGCCGAAAGCCGGCCTGTAAGGGGGATAGAATTTGATTATCCTGAATCCAATCAGTAAGCCTATCTAAGACGTGCTTAGCAAACGTCTTCTGAAGGATATCGATAAGGCTGATTGGTCGATAATTTGCAGGTGAACCTACATCACCCTTTTTTTTAATCAGAATTATTTATGCACCACGCCAAGAATCTGGAATAGGGCTACCAGCTGCTATGGCCTTAGACAGTAAGTTAATATACCATGCCCATATCTTTGGTTCTGATTTAAACAGGTCCCCTGGAATCTTATCTGGACCAGGGGCTTTAGCTGGCCTCAGAGAATTAATTGCAGCTGTTGTTTCGGCTAAGGTAAAAACAATGCTCTCAGTTGAAGTCTTGGTAACAGCCCAACACTCATCATATCCAGGGACCTCCAGAGCTTGCGGTGCAGGCAGAGCATAAATTCCAGAAAAATAGGACACCCATCTTTCGGGCTGAATATACATACCAATGTCATCATTACCCCTTTTCGAGCTGGAGGTCAACAGCCGCCAAAAGGAACTATCATCTTGATGTATAACTGCTTCAAGCAGCTTCTGCCATATCTCATTATCACAGTCTTTTTTTGCTTGTTTCATGGCATTGGCATACCTACGTCAGGCCTCTTTAATAATCTCTTGGGTAGAGTTTTTTACAGCCTCATTTAAATTAGATCTTGCTCGCACACAATCCTGATTGTACCAATCCCTACAAGGGATGTCAACAGGTCTCGGTTTAGAAGGGATTTCCCTATAGAAGATACCCTGTAGGGAATCCACCAATTTATTGTGGATAGTCATAATAGGAATATCAGAGACTTCTTGTTCCTCGTAATCTACAAAAAGTTTAAAAAAAATTAATATATTTCCCTAATCAAGTACGGGTTGGATTCAACCTTCGGCCAACAGACCCGAGAACGTCTATGATTCAGGTAAGGGAGTGGGACGTTAGTGATCGTTGTGTGCTGGACTCTTAAAAATGCATGGTTGGTCAGTACAAGGCATTATGATCACTGTCCAGGCGAGGTAATATTTCCATGTCCAGTGGACTTGACCATAGTCTAATGTCCACCAGAATATAATCAATAGTACTAAAGGAAAGCCCTCGCTTGAAAGTAATAGCACGCTCAGGATCTGATTTAGTGTGGCCATTACATTCTCTCAGGCCATTTTTCAGACAAAGGGAAGACAATTGAGATGCAACACGGGAAGCTGGCAGAGACGCCATTTCCTTGGATTGGGGAATACCCCAATATTCGTCCTCCTCAGTAGTCAGATTGCTGATGGTATTGTCCAACACAAAAGAGCAATTAAAGTCACCAGCTATAATCAGAAAATCTGAAGAGTCCAAAAGCTCTATATAATCCGTCAGCTGGGTGAGAACAATTGATTCTGACCCACGGGGAACGGATCTTGCATAAGTATTCAAAACTATCATCCTAAATCCAGGTCGGAATGTGAGTTGCACACCCAGCAGATCATAGGAATTAAACTTTATCATAGCGTGGTCACATTCTAGCTTGTTGTTCAATAAAATCATTAACCCTCCTATCTGTCTTCCAAAGCCACCAGAAGCAGGTTGGGCAGCAGAAAAATAGGTTGTAAAGCCTTGAATGGATATCTGTTCTGCAGTCCAAGTTTCCTGAAAAAGACATATCTTGTTTATTAACAAGGCTTACCCATTCCGGGTCACCCAACTTTAACTTAATTCCTGCAACATTCCAAGATATAATATTGATTTTGGGAGGCGTAGATATTAACTTAGTTCTCAATAGAGAGGCAGTAGATGGAGTCCCTGTAAATTGACACTCATCGTTTACTGTTTTAGGAAGTACTGTGCAGAGGGCAATCAGTCAGTCAGTCCAGTTCAGAAAGTAAGGGGGAAGGGTTCTCAGATTTAGATGTTAGAGTTGTCTGAAGAAGGAATAACCCCAGCTACAATAGTTCCAGATGTACAGCATCCTCTGCATGACAAGACCCCAGGCGGCTGACTACTAAGTCTAAGGTTCGATTTCCTACCTGAACCTAATGTACCTGTCCGTGTGTCGAAGGCCAGGAGATCATTGACTAGACTACTATCATTAAAAAGAATCGAAATATAATCAAATTCCGACCCTAACTGATTATATCTATGGACCTCGCATATATCAGACCTAATTACAGAGAGACAGTTCCTCTGGGAGCGTATCCAATGAATGACTTTATTAGTTAGAGAGTCACTCGACTCTCTATTGCCCTGAGGTAGCTTTGGCACCCTAGTCAAATATATAATGGCATCTTCCCTCCTCCTTCTTGACCTTCCCTTAAAGTCACGGGTCTGTAAAAATGTCAAATTGTCAGGGTGTGTAGCTGAACGGGGACTAGCACGACAACTTGCTGCAGAAGGCATTCCACCTGGGTTGAACTGAGAAATTTTAAAACAGGGAATACCTTTGTCCCCCCTTCCAGAGGTGGATCCACACTTGTTTGCGCCTAATTTTGGAACTCGCTCATTGATGGTAGACATGGTCTGACAGACAGACCTGCCATGCCTTGGAGAGCTGCCATTACTTCCCCTAACGATATTGTGTGTCGAAAGAGATGTCGATTTGTCACCTAAAGTAAAGAAACTAGGTTTTTTGGTTTCCAGCAGTGAATCAAAGGAAGGAACAGACTCAAACGGCATAATGCAATTACAACCAGACTTTTGATCATAAAGTCCAGAAATTTTGTTCATCAAAGATACCAGCAGACACTTAACATCATCTAGTTTCTGAGAAATGATAGCTAACTGAGAAGCTTCGTTGTTGCCCATCTTCCTATCCGGGGAGTCTTTGTCAGTTCCTTCTGCGAATAAGGTTTGTAAATGTCCAGGACTTACAGAATTAGAGGATGAAACCGAAAACCTATTAGAACAGGGAATGGTAATAAGAGGCGGAGACGTGCACTTCGAAGAAGGTGCACCTTCTACAGGTAAACATCCATTTGTTTCCACCAAAGATAGTGAAGTCTCCAAAAGTGAAGAAATTACACCCTGGGAGTGAGGTGGAGGGTGTAGATCCGCCTTGACCTCTACTCTATGCATCTGTGTTTTTTTCTTAAAGAGATCAGGAATCTTTTTTGAAGGGATGGTGTCCATTATAGAAGGGCCAGCAACCGAGGGACTCCTCAGTATTGCCTCAACCTCTTCAAACAATGAATCAATTGTTTTGAATTGCTGTAGATTTGTGGTAGAACATCCGTCCAATTTCCCAACAGAACGTTTTTTGGGTTTTTTAACCCGAGAGTGGGATACTGATACATCATCGGCCTTCCTCTTCCCCATATCGTCTTTCCGATGGCCCGGCTAAATAATTTCAAACACTTCTGGAAGAATGGCCCAGCCCTGGTTCCTACTTTCGAGTGCAAATGGTATCGGGGGGGGAAAAGAAGCCCCTAGGAACAAGTGGTGATAAAGACTTGCTCCACTGGCCCTTTTAATGCCGGATAAAGCTTGTGATCAAATAAAACTAGTCAGACTTAACAGACAAGATTCCTGAAACCTCTAGACCAAGTCCAAATAGCAGAACAAACAAAACTTTAGGTGGGTGGCCCAGCCCAGGCTCCTCCTGGCGATGACGGGCGCAAGACGGGCCCGGGCGCGTCCCGTGGGCGGGAACGCGGTAGTTCAAATTTAAAGGGATCCTGCCCTTGGGATGAAATTAAAGGGCTCCTGCCCCTTCCAGAATGCCGCCGCCGCCTCCCTTCTCAGAGCCGCGCTTCCCGCAGGGCGGGAACGCGGTGGTTCAAATTTAAAGGGCTCCTGCCCTTGGGATGATATTAAAGGGCTCCTGCCCTTTCCAAAATGCCGCTGCCGCCGCCTCCCTTCTCAGAGCCGCGCTGAGGACATTGGAATAGAGAATCATGGGTGTGTGGTTGGTCCAAGAAATTGGTGTGATATTGTAGGAAAGTACCATCTTTCTTAGCATGTTACCCCCAATTTCTACCTGTTTGTCAGTATGTTTTGCCTGTCTCACTGGGATCCTGCTGGTCAGGACCCCAGTGCTCGTAGTTTGTGGCCTAATGTGTGTGTTGTCAGTAGTGCTGAACTGTGTCACTGAAATTCTGCTAACCAGAACTTCAGTGCTTATGCTCTCTCTGCTTCCAAATTAGTCTCTATAGTTTAGTGACTTCATATTCCAATTCCAGTTGGCACACTGGACCCCCCCCCCCTTATAAGTCCCTATATGGTACCTTGTACCCAGGGCATTGGAGTTCTAGGAGATCCGTATGGGCTGCAGCATTTCTTTTGCCACCCATAAGGAGCTCAGACAAACCCTTCCACAGGTCTGCCACTGCAGCCTGCGTGAAATAGTGCAGACACTATTTCACAGCCTTTTTCACTGCACTAAATAACTTATAAGTCACCTACATGTCTAACCTTCATTTTCTGAAGGCTAGGTGCAAAGTTACTAAGTGTGAGGGCACCCTTGCACTAGCAAAGGTCCCCCCACGCTGTCCAGGGCCAATTCCCCGGACTTCGTGAGTGCAGGGATACCATTACACGTGTGCACTACATATAGGTCAATACCTATATGTACCATCACAATGGTAACTCCGAACATGGCCATATAAGGTGTCCAAGATAATGGAATTGTCCCCCCATTCCAAATCTGGTATGGGGGCAATCCCATGCATCCTGGGGGCCCCACTATGGACCCCAGTACTGCCAAACCAGCTCTCTCAGGCTTGCACTGCAGCTACAGCTGCTGCCACATCACAGACAGGGTACAGCCCTCCAGGGGTCTGAGCAGCGCACTCCCAGGAAGGCAGAACAAAGCATTTCCTTTGGGAGCAGGGTGTTGCACCCTCTCCCTTTGGAAATAGGTGTTACAGGCTGTGGCGGGGTAGCCTCCCAGAGCCTCTGGAAATGCTTTTAAGGGCATAGATGGTGCTTTCCTTGCATAGAACAGTCTACACCGGTTCAGGGACCCCCAGTCCCTGCTATGGCGCGAAACTGGACAAAGGAAAGGGGAGTGACCACTCCCCTGTCCATCACCACCCCAGCGGAGGTGCCCAGAACTCCTCCAGTGTGTCCCTGGCGTTAGCCATCTTGCTTTCCAAGTGGAGACACCTCTGAGCGGCCATTGCCAGCAGGTGACGTCCGAGACCTTTCGTGATAGGTGCATACCTGGTTAGGTAGCCAATCCCTCTCTCAGGGCTATTTATGGTCTCTCCTGTGGGATCCTCTTCAGATTCAGCTTTTAAGTTTACTGCAGGAATCCTCTGCAACCTCTGCTTCCTCTACTTCAGCTTCTGAATGTCAGATCAAACGCAGACTGCTCCAAAGACCACTGTGACCCTGCAGCTTCAACTCCAGCCAGCTACTGCAAGAGTTTCCAAGGTGTGCATGCTCTGAGGACTCTCTGCCTTCACCCTGCACCAGAAGAACCGAAGGAATCTCCAGTGGAGCGACTGAGTCACTTCCTTGCTCCAGCAGGCACCTTCCAAGACAACGGGCGGTTCTCTGGAACACCTCTCCTGGCAACAGGCGTGCTCCCTGGAACACAGGCAGTGGACCCCTTCGACTTAGACTGTCTTAAGCTCCAGCTGTCCAAATTTGGTGGAGCTAAGAGCATTCCTCCCTGTGTCAGACAGTACCCCTGTGTATCGCGTCTTCTGCAGTTCTTTGTGCACAGTGTAGCCCACGTCCCCCGCATTCCATCCTGTGACCCACAGCTCCTTGAGTTGTTTGGCGGCGTGGGATCCTTCTGTGTAGTGCTGCGACGACCACACTTTGCAACTCCCTTGCCCCCATGTCATGGGTCTCCTGTGGTTACTGACTGGTCTTCTGAGGGATCTCTGAAGTGCTGAGAGCCCCCTCTGTCTCCTCAGTCCGAGTTGAGACCCCCAGGTCCCTTCTGGGTCCTGGCAGCTCCTCTTTGACACAAAACAGGTTCTTGCGTGAACCAATGCTTTTTGGCTTAATTCAGCGACGCAACCCGCCTGCATCCAACAACTCGATGTGGGACATCTCTTGCACCAAGCAGAAACCCGCATCTATATTCTTTGGTGCTTTTCTGTACTTTTTTTCTAACCAGAGAATCCACTTTTGCACCTTCGTCCAAGTGATGCAGGGGCTCCTATTCTTCCTGGACTCTTCATCGCCTTCTGGACTTGGTCTCCTCTCTCCACATGTCTTCAGGTTCAGGAATCCATTGTTGGTTGCTTGCAGTCTTGGTTGGTTCTTGCATAATCACGACTTGTAGTGTGTTCTGAGGTAACTTGCTGTACTTTACTCCTGCTTTCCTGGGCTCTGGGGTGGGGTACTTTACTTACCTCTGGTGTTTTCTTACACTCCCAGCGCCCCTCTATACACTACACTTGCCTAGGTGGGAAACCAACTTTCTCATTCCACTATTTTGGTATATGGTTTGTGTTGCCCCTAGGCCCATTGCAATCTATTGTGTTTTTCACTGTTTGCACTATTCTCTAACTGTTTACTTACCTGGTTTTGGTTACTAGTGTATATATTGTGTATAATACTTAGAAGGAGTATTGCCTCTAAGATATTTTTGGCCTTGTGTCACTAAAATAAAGTACCTTGTTTTTGGTAACACTGAGTAGTAGACGCACAGTCCACTGTTCCGGAGGTTCCAGAAGTAAATTTGCTACGACTGCATTGAGAACTATTCACTTTGCTGAAGTCTGCAAGGCAGCTACATGGAGGTCTGTTCAGTTTTACAGGGCACTATTGACTACTCAAATTCTAGAACAGACACCCAGTTAGTAGGTGTCCTTGAGAAATCTTTGCTTAATGACTTCTGACTTGTCTTTCTCCTCTTGTACCATGTTTTTAGGGATGGGTTTACTTGCCTGTTAAGAGTTTGATTATCAGTTGAGAATTCCCTGAAGGAGGATTACCTGTAATCCTAGTTCTCCTTCGGGGGATTCTTCATCATAAGCAATCCTTCTTCCTCCCTGGTGGAAGGCACACATATAGTTAGTAGACTCTCTAGATTAGTATAATTTGCCTCACCTTTTATTTTTGGGAACTGAGGTAACTGCCAACAGGGGGATACAGGAGGGTTGTGGGCCCTTAAAGGTTCTGTCAGTTTTTATAACGACACAGCCATAGCCTATATATCTACATTGCCCTGATTTATTTGACTCCATTTCCTTTAAAAGGCTTGTGAGTGAGGTTTTTTCCAAGAAAATTTGCTTTTTTCTGTAATGTTTCTTTTCTTCAATATTCTTTTGTCCTTCTTAAAAGCAAATTGAAGGAATTGGCAAAAAAGTTAGAAGCTTTTAGAAATCATTAAAAAATTGTTTACAAAAGCAGATATTTTAATTTTTGTTTGTTCTATCGCTGTATATTAAAACTCTGTTGTATTAATAGTGAACCATGGAAGTAGCCGCAGAAAAACAAAGTCAACATTTCAAGGTGTCCGTGTGCGAAATTCTGTGAAAGAGCTTCTGATACACTTGAGGAACAATAAGCAGATAACATCCAGATATGGCGGCAAGGGAATAATGGTAGTCTTTTTTTTTTGTTTTTTTTTTGTTTTTTATTTTAAATTCTTTCTAAATGCACCATGCTGTGTCTGGAATTGTTAAAGCTGTCCAAATGTAAACCATATTTTCACTTCTGTTTTAATGTAGGAAAGTCTGAATTTTGAACCCTGCCAAGGTAGGTTTTTTGTGTCTGTCCATCTGTATAGATAGACGTTTTTGTGACTGTGACTAGGTCTTAAGCTTTTTTAATATGCTGTTAATTTACTTCAACAGAGCTGAAGACTGTATTTAGTAACACAAAGAGGTCTTACGAGTATTCTTTAGGTGGACCTGTCAGTAAGAGACCTGCGTTTCAAAGACATTCCTTTTTGGTAATATATATCTTACATTGATTCAATTAGAAACTGGCTTTAATTAAAAACACACATTTTACTACCTTAATTGTTTCCAAATGTTGTATTTTCTTTCACCAGGCACCCTCTGCCAATCCAGATTCAATACACATGGAAAATAACTATCAAAACATTGCAAGTAATTCGAATTGTGAAGTGCTCCAGAATATTATTAATATTAAGGACAAGACTAATCCACTTTCTCTCAACACTGTGCAAGTTAACTGGATGAGCACTTTGGCTAACAACCAAAAGCCCTTGGAAGAACAGTACCACGAGGTTCAAGTAGTGCACACTCACAACTCTGATGGCAGTAATCCACAGACATTGGAGCAGTGCAAAGTACATAATTTTCCACTCTTGGCGACACCAGGTTTGCAAACCCCGATTGATCAGCATTCTGTACCTGATTGCAGTCAGCTTGGTGCACACAGCCAGTTGCTCAGTAGCTATCGTGGGTTGACTACTTCATTCTGTGATGTCTTGCATTGGCCAGATCAAAGTGTTGGTTCTGTTGTAAATGAAATGGATTATTCTTCTGACGTGAAGATGTCTGCCCAGCCTCTTCACAAAGCCAGCACTCCTTCTCATAGTTTTAACCTCAACAATGCACTAGGGAGCCGGCATTCACTGTTCGCTTCCTACAGCATCTCACAACAGCCTTCAAGTGTTGATGAAAACCAAGCAGCTGCCACACGGCCAAATAAGTCATTCTTCCATTGGCAGCTTGATCAGGAGGAGAGTAAAATTGCCAGTATAAGTCGGGAACAGCTCCTTGCCCAGGACTCTGATGGAGATACGTAAGTAATGCGTCTTGGATGCTCTTTTATTAGAATTTTAGGTGATGAATTACTCACTTTCACAACTAATTCCGAGTGAACGTGGTGCATTTGAAAGATGCAGATTTGGTGCTGATAAAGATTGATGCTCAGTTGGTACTATCAGCATTTGTTCTTCAGCCTTTTGGTTGGGATGAGTGTATTTCGTCTAATAATAAATGTCAGTAAAGCCAGTAGTTATTTCAGCCCCCGACTTGACTATTCTATTGGTTCTTTCTCAACCCCTCCGTCCTTTAAGTATAAGAGATCCTAGTGGGGGGATGTTTTTTTTTTTTTTTTAACCATGGTACTCAGTAATTTATTATTTCTTTTAAGTATTGTGGTAACATTTTTACTTTGATACAAGACTGGAACCTCTCCTGCCGCCCCCCCCCCCCCACCACCACCACCACAAACAGTTTTACTTGAGTTCTGAATGTCCACTTGAATATGCCTTTCAACCGATGACTACCTGCTAGCACGTATGTAAATTACATTTTATATAATCCTCTTAATTTACTGTAAGGAATCATTGCTCTTCTTCATCCCCCCCCCTAAAAGGCAGTTGGTTACTTTGAATGGGTAGTGACCTTATTCTTTAAACTTTAGTGTTGTGTGGCTGGCAGTGATTTTGTCCAGCCCCCCCCCCCTTTTTCTTTTTTTTCCTAATTTTTTTTTTTATTTGCAGTACATGTAAGGTACAGCTCAGCTAAAACTGGCAAAGACCATCCTCTAATCGTAAAATTAATGTGATTTGACATTAAAGTTTGAGTGTTGCCTTGTGCCCCTGTTGCATCACTTCTGTAGGAAAACGTCACTTATATGCAGAGCTTACCATCCTTTAAAATCAGTAGGCGGCCACTGCTGTCCCTCTCGTGTGACTGTTAGGCACAATGTTAAGGTAGTAGGGGAGAGGTTTAGGTAGGTTAAAAAATACAAACTTGGTAATTCGTAGACAATCAGTGTTTTTTTTTTTAATCAGAATCTCAGATTTGCTGTTGTGATGTCAGACAGTTTACAAGATGCTCAAGTCTTTTCAAAGCCAGGAGGTCACTACTCGTTGACTTGAAGGATTTACCATTGCTTTTTTTTATGTTCTGTAGTTCAGCAAAAAGGAGCGGGAAAAAGGTGCAATGATGCAGCTGCTATATTTTGTAGAGTGCGCTCTGACCCACAGGAGTCTCCTGAGCAGGTGTCTGTCTAACCTAGCCTAGAAGCACGTAGGTGAATAATAAAAACAAACAAAAAAAAAAGAAAAACAGTTCAGCTTTTTTCGGATTTCAAGAAGAGAGAAGGCTCTGATGTGAAAAAACTGGTTGTTCATGCTTTAGAGTCTTGCAGAGAGTAGGAGCCTACATGGTTGATGCAAGGAGATGCAGTTGTTCAAGTGGGTGTGGCCCAAGTTGTGTAGTGCCTTGAATGTTTGTGTGAGGAGTTTGAAATTAGAGCATTTGTGTATTGGGAGGCACTGGAGCTCCCTGAGATGTGGTGTGATGAGTTCTGTGTGGGATGTTGAGGATGAGTCTGGCTGCTGGGTTCTGGATGGTTTATAGTCTTCTGCTGTGTTGCTTGGTGATATTGGCGTAGAGGGTGTTCCTGTAGTCTAGTTGCTGGTGGAAAGGGCTTGGGTTACTTTTCTTTTTGGTGCTACTCAAGATCTATTTGAGGATTTTCTTCAGCATGTTAAAGCATGGTGTAGCAAATGGACCAATAATTTCTCTGCTTTGTACCAACTTAAATTTGACAGTCCAATAGTGGGGGCTGGCAGAGAGGGAAATATTCCAAACCACCTAGATAATAAACATTAAATAAGAATCATGACAACCAGAGAGCTTCTTGGTCTTTGTGACCCAGCACCTACATCAGCTGTGATCATTCACCCTTGTGAAGAAACCAACTGTGCCCTTATACCTGGAGATCCGCTTAGTCCATTTCTGTTTGCTAACTAATTCAAGGAGGATGAAGTACGACTAGCAATCATAAGTCAGAAGTCAAGAAAGGCCCCAGGCAACATTACTTTGAAGGTCTTTCCAAATCATGTATCCACCTGGATTCCAGCCCTACCTACAGGATTAAATGCTTTATGCAAGCTGTTTCCTCATTGAACAAGGCAATAATAATTACTAACCATAGAAAAGGGACAATAGAGATCCTAATAACTATAGGCCAAATTATGCTCCTAGATGGTACTGGAACGTTTATGGCAAGCTGCTGTTAACCCGTATGTAGGGTTGTGCAGATGAAAATAGGATCTTGACTGTCGATCAAGCACAAATCTAGAAGGAAGAGAGCACAGTTGACAAAGCCATGAGGCTTTTTCTGAGCTCTTTGAAATACACAGTAATCAAAAAGTGCCCCATCTGTTATTGGACACAGTCGGCCTTTGAATTAGTAGGCTGGTCACTCCTGGGGATGTTCTTGAGAGCTCAGGATGTCCCAGCAAAACTAATATCAGCCCTTCAAATTTTACATGAATAGAACACAGCCAGAGTTCCCTTTGGCAGGAGAAGGAAGTGTACTCCTGAAATTAGGATCGAGCAGGGTGTCTGACAGGGATGTGTGGTCGCACCCCTGCTTTATAACCTTCATGAAATATGTGGGTAAAATCCCCCTGTATCTGGATTTGGGCATCCCCAAAATAGGAGGCACTAAATTTCCGTTATGGCTATTCCCTGATTCATTCGCTCCTTCAAGAGTTCAAGAGATATTGGCCCTCATCACGACCCTGGCAGTCCAAAGACCGCCAGGGCAGCTGTGGCAGTGTCACTACCGACGGGCCAGTGGTGCATAGTGCCAAATTAGGAGTTTGGCGGTTTGGCCGAAACCAATCCGCCAAGCCTCCACCCATCCTGCCACATTACCATGTTCTGCCGGGCTGAAGGTGAGACCTCCAGCATGGCGAAAGGTGTGATACCGCTAGTGGCATCACGAGACAGGAGAAAGCCAGCATTTTTCTGCAGATCGCACCGCTGCAAAAAGCTGGTGGTCTTGACCCTGGCGACAGGAATACGCATTCCTGACGCCAGGATACACTTGCACACACATCCACATACCCTCACACATTCACTCACATACTCCGACACAAACACATCACCACTCACCTATGCGCTCGCGTCCTGCACCCCCATTCACACTAACATACACAAACACCACACTCATGCACGCATTCACTCACCCAGCACATACATACATTCACACACCCTCTCCCTTGCACTGCTTACATAAATTCACACACCCCTCCCTCAGCACATACATACATTCACACCCCTCCTCCCCCACAGAGCATACATACATTCACTCCCCGCCGCCCCCAGTGTATACATACATTCACACACTCCTGCACCGCATACACGCACTCAACTGCTTTCTCTGTTCACTCACACCCACCCCTCCCTTGCCCACTTACACAAACACTTTCCCCTCCTTGTCCACTTACATACACATGCACACCTGCACACTCGCACTCACCCCATCCACACTCACCCCCTCCCCTCCACACTCACTCCCCTCCCCTCCACACTCACTCCCCTCTGCCCTGCCAACTGGTCTCTGAATTCCACCCGATTTTAGGTGGAATTGAGACCAGTTGTATTGGGGTGGTCAAAGACCGCTGAAGTTGTGATGAGGGCCATTGTCGTAATAAAAACTAATCATCAATATCAATAAAACAAAATATATGAAATTAAACCGCTGAAATGGATGTTTAATATCCATAGAGTAAATCTGGATAGAGTAAAATGTTTTGACTATCTAGGCATATATTTTGAACAGAAGGTTACCTGGGTGGTGCAGTCATTCAAAAGAGAGGCCATATTGAGCTAAAATAGAGACACAATCATCCATTTGGCCAAAAATGTCAGCAGCGGATGTCTCACATCTGCCATTAATACCTACAAAGCAAAGGCAATCTCTGCCAGATCCTAAGGGGACGGAACCATAGGGCTGTAGAAAGACTGGCAACCTTAAAGTGGTGGAGAACAAATTTCTCTGCCAACTGTTACATCTGTGCCCTGCAACACCAATGGAGACTGTCTCCTGGGCATTGCATCATCAATTCTCATCAAGCCCGTACTGTATTGGGGTCAGACTGTGTATTCATAGCCCCTTGTCTCATTATAAAGACCGGCTCCTGGACATTCTTGAGAGTCTGGGTCACGTAAAGATCTTGTGGCTGGTCCATACAGCGACAACTCAAGCCATCATTGGATGTAGAGATTTCTGGACCCACCCAAGCACAATGTATGCCGAGAGTACCAAGATTGTTAAAAAGCATTCCAAGACATTCTCTGTCCTTTGTCAATTAACCAGACTCATTGGGATAGTCCGTATTTGAAAAAGGAAATGAAACACTTCGGGAGGTTCAGGTTGTGTAAGATGTGGACAAAATGGACCAGATTAACTTTGATAAAGTGATGATTGCAACCAAGAAATTACTGAAATCCTGAAGCTGTTTCCCATTCTCAATAATAGACAGATCTAGGGTGACCAGACTTTTTAAGCTAAAAACCGGGACTTTTTGTAAAAACAGAAGGACTGCAATTTTACTTCAACCAAGCACACAGAATGGTGCTTATCAGCACATAGTTACAGCAGAGGCACTAAGGACATAAATGCAAATTTTAAAGCCAGTATCATGACTGTTAATTAAATTCCTTTCTCATAACTGCTGCTAACTATCTCTGCTTTGGAAAACATGCAAAGGCACCTCCCACTGTTTTAAGTTGACCCCCCTCCCTCTAAAAATCAGGACATAAACTAAATTTCACGAAATCTGTCAGGACAACTGGTGGAAAAACTGGGACTGTCCTGGCAAATTCTGGGGTGTCTGGTCATCCTAGTAAGATCCAATTTGATCAATATGATGATACTTCCCAAATGTACTTTTATTTTTAATATGATTCCATTGTTTCTTAAACTGGAATGGGTGAAGAAATTGCGGGGGGAGATAAGTAGTGTTACCTGGTCATGTAAGGGGGTAAGAATTGTCTGGCGTAAGTTACGCAGGAAATAGGAAGTTTAGCAGCTCCAGACTTTTGGCTGTATTGCTGTGCCTTCCAATTAAAAAATGTAAGGAAGCGCTCCTCAAAGGAGAGAAGTCTCCAAATGGTACAATTGCAAGGCGAGAATGGAGACTTTACCCTGCCAGGTGAAGTATGGAAGAGGGACCTGCCAACGCTCGATGTGACAAACTTATGGCAAGTATGGGTGTCTGTTTTATGGTCTTAACATAAAAGCACCAACTCTCAGGACAATCTTCTGTTTACAATGCACAGAGCGTATTGGACCCCGAAGAAGTTATCAACCTTAAGGGCCCATGAAACAAAGGCCTGCTTGAAATGTGTAGAGGAGAGGGCTGATGAAGTTCACATGTTTTGGCAGGGTCCCGCAATTGAGATGTTCTGGCAAGATGTGGGTAAATATTTAACAGATATGTTTGGGAAAGAAATAGAGGTAAGCCTTGCACTTGTTACTTTTGGTGTGCTAGATGGCATTGGGCCCTCGCCAAAGTTACAGAGAATGCAGGCATCTCTATTATCTCTATTATTTGTATTAATTCTTCATGCACTAACCGCGATCTGTCTGAAGTCGGTGTCTGTTGTACCCCTCTGTATACGTACTGGGTAGATTCTGCTAAAAAATGAACGGCTTGGATCAAAGCTGCTTCTCACCTAAGAGGGTTGAGATGTGGTAAATATGGGAGCAATGGTATGAGATGGGGCACACAGAGCACAAAGGAATATCAGATGTGGGTCCAATGATTATAAAAAGGAAAGCAGCTTGTAAAAATTATAAGCACCAGAGTGCACAAGATTGTTCTCCTGTTGATGGGTGCAAGAGGTTGTGGACCAGGTACTGGGAAGCTGCTGCTTGGTAGCAGTAGTAAAAGGTTTCCTATCATATATCTGAGGTCCTTCCGCTCTCCCCTTTCTTTTTGTAAATGAGGATTTAAAAGACAAAATGTTAAACTCCATCTGGCCCACATGTAATTAGAGTGGGCATCGTTGACGAATTACTGACTTCATTTGTACTCTTGCATTAAGTCAACATCAATATTTAAATCATATCGAAGGTTAATTATTCCTGGAGGAAAAATGGATGCCGTTTTTAAAACTTAGACTCTGAATCCTTCTAATTTTGTCTTATACTAAACAGTGGTCAGAAAACATATTCAGCTAGCAACGTACCTGTAACCCCAGAGGCTGAGAGACAGTTTTGCATATGATGCTTTTATGCTCATTTACCATTGCACTGCAAATGAAAATCCTTAGACTATTTTTAAACCACAATTCAAGAAGATGCCGTGAGGCCCTGCTGGTCTGCATTTGCTCAGACTCTGAAGACATACACAAAAAAAACAGCCCTTTACATTTTCCATGCTTAAAAATTGACCAGATTAAATCACAGTTTCAAGTTGGGGCCATCAACAGACTCATGCTGCCTGAATGACACATAGTGAAGTATTGGGCAGCATATTTATAGACTATCTTTTTTTTTTTTCTTCAAAAAACTGAAATATAATAGTGGCCTTTGGCTGAAACAAATACCTCAATTAAATGGAAGCAGGATGTGGTGACTGCGTTGACTTGTGCGGTCATATCCAGTTTGCTGTCAGTGATTACAGCCATTCCTGGTGTGGTTGCTGGGTGTGGGTACAAGATTCGTTGGCCACCTGTTGGAGTCTTAAATGAGTTGTTGATGCAAAAGATCACTACTACTGTCTTCTTGAGCCTGAGACAGTTAGGTTTCATCCACTTAGCAGGTACAGTCATGCAAGCAGTGAACCGGTTTCTTGTGTTGGCGGTCTAACAGAATAAGGGCTGCCATATCTCCTGTTAAGGATCATACGGATGTTGGTATCAGTGATGAGTACTATTTCTGTAGTGTGGTTGGGACTGCATCCAGTCTGAGTAGTGTGGAGGATCTAGTGGCTGTAGAGGTGGTTATTAAGGTGTTGGTTGATTAGCTTCTCTAAGACCCAGGCCAGGTGTGGTGGGAGGGAGATGGGCCTGTGGTTGGCAAGCATGACTGGGTCTGCATATGGTTTATTGATCAGGGATGTGATGATAGGGTTTCCAGTTGTTCAGAAGTGGCTGAATTGCAGGAGGTGTTGAGGATGGATGTTAGTACTTTATACTAATCAATTGGAACCCTTTGGTGAAGGTGTGGTGTGGGCAGGGACCTCTGGGACCCTTGAGTGGATGTTCTTCATGTTAGCAGCAGTTTCATTGGAGGTGATAGTGGGACCTGAGTTCATGGTGTGTTCTTAGGCCATGGTACGAAGTCAAGGTGCCTGGGTATGGTTGAGGGTCAAAGTTGCTATGTATGGAGGTAATTCTGTTACAGAAGAATTCTGAGAGCTTGTTGCAGAAGCTTTATAATGGGGTGGGGGCATGTTGCTGGAGGCAGCTTGAGGAGTAGTGAATTCTTTGATAGTTAAGATTTCATTTCTGATGTTTGTGCTGCTGTTGATGTGATTTGCAAGAGCTGTGTGTTTTGGTGTTATGCAGATGCTGGTGGTAGCGTCTTAGGGCAGATTTGAAGACATCTTTGTCTATTGTCTCGTCTTTTTCTCTACTTGCACTGTAGTTGCGCGTGGTGGCATTTTGTGAGCCAGAGTTCCACTGTATACCAGCTGGCCTGTGGTCGGGTTCTTGCTCCTGAGTTGCGTTTTAGGAGTGACCATGATATCTATGCATTCAGTGATCCAGTTTTTAAATTTTGTAATGACTTGATCCCTTGGGCAAGTGTGTGGTGAGGGCTGAGTCCCAGTTCTCTGTGCTGCTGTTCCATCTGCGGGAGGTGGGTTGGGTGGCGATAGGCCTATGGTGTGAGGGATAGGTGTGTTGAAGTTGACAAGGGTTTGGCCTGATTTGTTGACTGATGTTGGAGGACAGGGCCCAGGAGGTGTCCTGCGATATAAGTGAGCCTGGTAATGTGTTGGGTCAGTTGAGGTTTTCCACAAATAACTTGGAGTTAGTTTGTGCAGTCTTCTAGATGTAAGTTTAGGTCTCTAAGAGGATGTGGGGCTGGATTCTTTAATGCAAGGTAAAAGGAAGTCTTTGAAGATGATGGCATAATTATAGCAGTGTCCTGGTGGTCTGTATAAGAGGGTTCTGCCTAGGGAGATGTTTAGAGATGCAAAGTGTGAACATAAGGTGCTCCCTGTAGTTAGTAGGGGTGTCCATGTAGGTGGTGCTGCTGATGGGGAGGGGGGGGGGGGGGGAGTCCTTGAAAATATTGGAGGCGGTGCCTGGGGCTTATTATCAAGGTCTTCTCTGATAACTGTAGCTAGTGGTGGATGGGTGTGACAGAGAATGGGTTTAGCCATGTTTCTTTGAGGAAGAGTATGGTCATGAGCGTGGTCGTGCAGCAGGACCCATATTTGTGTGGCATGTTTGAGTGATCTGGTGTTGAGCATACATGAGTGTGGCATGCTGCGTAGATGCTGGTTGATCTGTGTGAGTGGGTGGTAGGGTTTGTGTGGGTGAGTGTGGGTACTGGGTGTTAATTTGGGGCTAAGGGAGAGTTTGTGAGAAATTTCCCATGTATGGTGTGGAGTGACAGCAGTGTGGCTAGTAGTTGCAGTCAGGTAGCGGTGGATAAGGGGAGCATCAGGAATCCTGGCGCTGGGCTTGGTTGAAGCAGATTGGCACAGATGGGTTTGCCTTTGGCATTCCTGTGCAGCTGTCGTTGAGAAGGAACTTGGGGGTGTGGAAATGTACATGAGATGTTTGCATGTGTGAAGCACAGGAAGGAAGGTAAGAAGTGCTGGTGGAATAAACAGAACTTGAAAAATGACACAAGCAGAGCAAGGGGCCAAAACATTGCATTCAGTGGCATGTGTGGCTTTATATACACATGCTTTGCATAAGTCGACCATCTAGTGTTGAGTCCGGAGTGTTACAAGTTTTTTGTTTGAAGAATCTTTTTGAGTCTTGAGATCAAGTGACTCCTCTCGCTGATACCACAAATGGGCATTTAGTCCTTTATTAGATAGTTTTCTTTCCGCTGTCCGGTTCAGACATGTGTTCATCTCACTCCGGTATTTCTCAGTTCGGTCTATTTGGAACTGTTCTTTTCTGTCTTTCCTTCAGTGATGGTATTGTAATTCGATTGGGTTCTCTCTACCTAATGTAGTCAATCTGAATTTCTGCACCGGTAGTCGACTCTTCGCCCTTTAGGGTGCCAACGCCCGTCTCGGACCTACTCCTCCACGTGGTGTTGGGATATGGAGGGCTGATGGAATGAACTCCATTTTGGTTTTTCCCTCCATGCCATTTGAAATTCCCACACACCTATCAACATCTGGTATGTAACTTGTGTCTCTCTCCGGACCACAAAGAAGAAAGCTGCAATGCCTGCCGGTCCTTTCTATCCAAGAAGACACTCCGGGACTGAAGAGCACATAGATTGGAGATAGCATCAAAGGCACCAGACGACACTCCTGATATTTTTGGGGAAGAACATGCGCCGGAGGAGCTCGAACAGGAGGCCTTCTCTATAGAAGATTCGGAGTTAGATGTCCAATCTGACATTGAAAGCCATCCTCTTAACCTCTGTACAACCTGTAAGTACATGTGCCTCGACTCCCCATATGAAGACTTTGAAGAAGCCCCAAAATGCAGGTCGTCAGACCGCCGCTGCCTTTGGGCCATGGTCTGATCCGAAAGATAGCTTCAGATGGCCCGCCTTCTGACTCAGCACGGAAAGAGCCAAGACAAAAGTCTTCGGCATCGACCTCCGGAACATCCCACACAGCCTCTGGATCGAGCAGACCTGTTGAACAGAGCATTTTTTTGACACCGAAAACTTCGGAACCGAAGACTGTATCTTCCAAAGATTCCAGTCACTCCTCAGAAGCACCCTCACCAGTAGAGCCCATCTTGGATACTATGGCTGCTCGTCAGCTCTAGGAACAGGAAGATTAATTGTTCTCCCCCTCCCTGTTCCAATCAAGAGGAAGCTTACATTTCTTGAGGCCTCAGACACTGTTCCTCCACCTAAGAAGGTCTCCAAGGACAAGGCTCCATTTTGGCCCTAGCCTTCTCCACCACAATCTTCTGTGCTTCCTTCAGCCCCTCTACCACTTCCCCAATCACCCACACCTATTACTGAGGGACAGTTGTCTCCACAAGGTACACCACCACCTCATGGAGATGATTTAGGGGACATGCCACAAGACATCGACCCATGAGATTCATACGATCCAGATCCTATTTTACTAAATGACCCGGATCTATTTTCAGCACGCCCATCGCCTCCTGAAGACTCAGCATCATATCAGCAGGTCATAACACTGGCAGCTGCATACCTCAATGTCCAAATGCACACTGACCCTATTGAACTGGATTTCCTCTGATACACGGACTACCACCCATAACTAAACTCTGTTTTTACGTATGCTTCCCGGCATCCTTAGATGTGCTGCTGAAATTTTTAAACAACCTGTTGGGTCTAGAGTTATCACCCCCAAGGATAGATAAAAAACATAAGGAGTCAGCTACAGAACCTATATTTATACATTCACAAATCCCTCCTGACTCCATAGTAGTGAGCACAGCATGAAAACGTGCTAAAAGCCAATCAACAGGAGATATGCTTCCCCCTGATAAGGAGAGCAAAAAAACTAGATGCATAAGGGAAAAGGGTAGCTGCACAAGCTGCCAATCACTGGCGTATTCCCAATTCGCAGGCACTCGTAGCACAGTACAACAAGGTGCACTGGGGCGAAATGGAGGATCTTCTCCGGTACCTCCTAGAGGAACATCTAAAGGGTCAGACTATCTCAAACAGCTCCATCAGGTGGGCATTCGATGCCACAAACACTGCAGCACATGTTATTAATACCAGCATTATCATCGGGAGACATGCTTGACTTGGATGTTCATTGTTCCAGCCAGAAAGTCAGCAGCCAGTTCTCAACATGCCCTTCAACAGGGAACACTTGTTTGGTTAAGAGATTGACAACATCATGGAGGAGCTAAAAAAAAAAGATGACACAGCAACGGCTATAGGTGCATTACCCACCACACCATAACGGGTTAATTTTAGTCACCCATAATTCAGGGGAGGCTTCAAACCACCCACTACTCAACCTTGCACCTCTCGGTGCCAGCAAGGCACCCATTTCTATACTAGAAGTTCCTCCAGAGGTTCATACGGAGGTGCAAACAACAAAGGCAGAGGAAAGACATCCACCTCTAGAGGATCTGCCCCCATTGCACACCAGTGACTACCTTCCACTGGGTCACACCTCTCCAGTAGGGGGAAGACTAAAAGATAGCTACCCACAATGGCCCAGTATCACCACATATCAGTGGGTTTTCTCAATTTTCCAACATGGTTACTGTCTGGGTCTTATTTACACTCTACCAAATATTCCACCTTGCACTCTCAATAGACCACCTTTCTCTTCTAAAAGAAGAGATACAATCCCTTCTTCTCAAAGGGGCTATAGAACCAGTTACACCCTCACAGCAAGGGTCAGGAGTATACTCTGTATACTTTCTCATACCAGATAAGGATGAGTCACTCAGACACATTCTAGATCTCAGACCACTCAACCTCTTAATTCTATCAGAACATTTCCATATGGCCACTCACCAAAATGTCATTCCAATGTTACAACAAGGCGACTTCATGACAGCTTTAAATCTCAAGGACGCATACTTTCATATTCCCATTCATCCAGCACACACCGCAAGTACCTCAGATTTGTCATTGCGGGGTAAACCCTATCAATTCAAGGTTTTACCATTCGTGGTAACACCACCCCAGGGTTTTCACAGAATGCCTATCAGAAGTTGCAACATACCTCAGACGACGACACGTTCATGTCTTCCCCCTTCTTGGATGATTGGCTCATCAAAGCCAGTACAAACCAACAATGTCAGTGTTGCACTCAAATGACAATACACCACCTTCATGCTCTTGGATTTACCATCAATTTTCTCACATCCCATCTTCAACCTTTACAGATACAGCCTTACCAAGGTGCAATTCTCAATGTTCAGTCCGGGCTAGCATATCCAATCTAGCTCGAATTCAAACTTTTCAAACTTATTTCCTAACAGGAAAACCACACTTGAACAGTGATGCAGTTAACAACGGATGATGGCCTCCTACATTGCCATTGTTCCCCAATACAGACTACATGTAGGAAGTTGGCTCTGTATGCACTATTTCAAAGTAAGGAATAGTATGCACAGAGTCCAAGGGTTCCCCTTAGAGGTAAGATAGTGGCAAAAAGAGATAATACTAATGCTCTATTTTGTGGTAGTGTGGTCGAGCAGTAGGCTTATCAAAGGAGTAGTGTTAAGCATTTGTTGTACACACACAAGCAATAAATGAGGAACACACACTCAGAGACAATTCCAGGCCAATAGGTTTTTGTATAGAAAAATATATTTTCTTAGTTTATTTTAAGAACCACAGGTTCAAATTTTACATGTAATACTTCAAATGAAAGGTATTGCAGGTAAGTACATTAGGAACTTTGAATAATCACAATAGCACATATACTTTTCAAATAAATCACATATAGCTATTTTAAAACTAGACAGTGCAACTTTCAACAGTTCCTGGGGGAGGTAAGTATTTGTTAGTTTTTGTAGGTAAGTAAACCACCTACGGGGTTCAAGTTTGGGCCCAAGGTAGCCCACCGTTGGGGGTTCAGAGCAACCCCAAAGTTACCACACCAGCAGCTCAGGGCTGGTCAGGTGCAGAGTTCAAAGTGGTGCCCAAAACGCATAGGCTTCAATGGAGAAGGGGGTGCCCCGTTTCCAGTCTGCCAGCAGGTAAGTACCCGCGTCTTCGTAGGGCAGACCAGGGGGGTTTTGTAGGGCACCGGGGGGGGCACAAGTTAGCACAGAAAGTACACCCTCAGCAGCACGGGAGCGGCCGGGTGCAGTGTGCAAACACCCGTTGGGTTTCTAATGTAAATCAGTGGGAGACCAAGGGGTCTCTTCAGCGATGCAGGCAAGGGGGGGGGGGTTCCTCGGGGTAGCCACCACCTGGGCAAGGGAGAGGGCCTCCTGGGGGTCACTGCTGCACTGGAGTTCCGATCTTTCAGGTCCTGGGGGCTGCGGGTGCAGAGTCTTTTCCAGGCGTCGGGATCTGGGAGTTCCTCTGCAGGCGTCGCTGTGGGGGCTCTCTGGCTACTCACAGTCTCGTAGTCGCTGGGGAGTCCTCCCTGAAGTGTTTGTTCTCCACAAGTTGGAAACAAAGTTGCAGTCTTGGGTGAACAGGGCCGCTGTTCTCTGGAGTTTCTTGGTCCTTCTAGAGCAGGGCAGTCCTCTGAGGATTCAGAGGTCGCTGGTCCCTGGGGAGAGCGTCGCTGGAGCAGTTTCTTCAGAAGCGGGGGAGACAGGCCGGTAGAGCTGGGGCCAAATCAGTTGGTGTCTCCGTCTTCTCTGCAGGGGTTTTCAGCTCAGCAGTCCTCTTCTTCTTAGGTTGCAGGAATCTGAGTTCTTAGGTTCAGGGGAGCCCCTAAATACAGAATTTAGGGGTGTGTTTAGGTCAGAGAGGGCAGTAGCCAATGGCTACTAGCCATGAGGGTGGCTACACCCTCTTTGTGCCTCCTCCCAAGGGGAGGGGGTCACATTCCTATCCCTATTGGGGGGATCCTCCATCTGCAAGATGGAGGATTCCTAAAAGTCAGAGTCACTTCAGCTCAGGTTGCCTTAGGGGCTGTCCTGACTGGCCAGTGACTCCTCCTTGTTTTTCTCATTATCTCCTCCGGCCTTGCTGCCAAAAGTGGGGCCGTGGCCGGAGGGGGCGGGCAACTCCACTAGCTGGAATGCCCTGTGGTGCTGTAACAAAGGGGGTGAGCCTTTGAGGCTCACCGCCAGGTGTTACAGCTCCTGCAAGGGGGAGGTGATAAGCATCTCCACCCAATGCAGGCTTTGTTACAAGCCACAGAGTGACAAAGGCGCACTCCCCATGTGGCCAGCAACATATCTCGAGTGTGGCAGGCTGCTAAAACCAGTCAGCCTACACAGGTAGTTGGTTAAGGTTTCAGGGGGCACCTCTAAGGTGCCCTCTGGGGTGTATGTTACAATATAATGTACACTGGCATCAGTGTGCATTTATTGTGCTGAGAAGTTTGATACCAAACTTCCCAGTTTTCAGTGTAGCCATTATGGTGCTGTGGAGTTCGTGTATGACAGACTCCCAGACCATATACTCTTATGGCTACCCTGCACTTACAATGTCTAAGGTTTTGCTTAGACACTGTAGGGGCACAGTGCTCATGCACTGGTGCCCTCACCTATGGTATAGTGCACCCTGCCTTAGGGCTGTAAGGCCTGCTAGAGGGGTGACTTATCTATACTGCATAGGCATTGTGAGGTTGGCATGGCACCCTGAGGGGAGTGCCATGTCGACTTACTCGTTTTGTCCTCACCAGCACGCACAAGCTGGCAAGCAGTGTGTCTGTGCTGAGTGAGGGGTCCCCAGGGTGGCATAAGATATGCTGCAGCCCTTAGAGACCCTCCCTGGCATCAGGGCCCTTAGTACCAGGGGTACCAATTACAAGGGACTTACCTGGATGCCAGGGTGTTCCAATTGTGAAAACAAAAGTACAGGTTAGGGAAAGAACACTGGTGCTGGGGCCTGGTTAGCAGCCCTCAGCACACTTTCAAATCAAAACATAGCATCAGCAAAGGCAAAAAGTCAGGGGTAACCATGCCAAGGAGGCATTTCCTTACACTACACATGCATCCCTTAAAGCAGTGTCTGTCATTGGTGCTCTCAGTCACAGGGTCATCTCCAAGATCTAGTGTTGTTGGACTGCCAGACTCACCGCTGTGCAATAGTGGAATTCCACTAACCTCTCCAAAGGGCAGACCTTTCAGGACCCAGTGCCTCAAACACTCTCTCTACAGATGCATCACAGACAGGTTGGGGAGCTCACCCCAACAACCTCACAATAAAAGGTATATGGCATCTTATTCAACAAGCTTCCAACATCAATTACTTGGGGTTGCAGGCCGTTTTCCTAGCAATCAAAGCCTTTCTAATACAGCTCACCCCAAAGTGGTTCTGGTCCATACAGACAAGGCAGCTGTGTATAATCTGGAGAAACGGGTGGGGGCACGTTCTTCTCATTTGTCCCACCTCGCTAAGACAATATGGAAATGGGCAATTCACCGCCACATTCACCTAGTGGCACAATATCTCGCAGGAATGGCCAACCAGTTTGCAGACCTCCTCAGCAGGATGCAGAAACAAGTCCACAAATGGGAACTCCACCCACATGTCCTTTCAAAAGTGGGGCCACCACAGAAAATTCAAAATGCCAAAACTTCACATCGAGATAGCCACTACCCACACCTTCAGTTCAAGGGCAATGCTTTGTGGATCAATTGGTCAGGGATATTTGCTTACGCTTTTCCATATATCCCTCTCTAGTGTGCAAACGGAGACAAATTTCACTAACAATGAACCTTGTAGCTCCCATATGGGCATATCTGTAGGAGGCTGGCCTGGCTTGTAGTGGCTACCAGAGGTACTTACACCTTGTGCCAGGTCCAGTTATCCCTTATTAGTGTAGTAGAGGTGCTTCTAGCAGCTTAGGCTGATAGAAGATAGCTATGGCAAAGCAGCTTAGGCTGAACTAGGAGACATGTAAAGCTCCTACTATACCCCTGGTGTCATATGTACAGTATCATAAGAAAACACAATACACAGATATACTAAAAATAAAGGTACTTTATTTTTATGACAATATGCCAAAAGTATCTCAGTATGAGGATGCCAAATATACAAAAGATATATGTACACAGTACCAAAATTATGCAGTAATAACAAAAGGAAGTAATGCAAGCAGTGTAAAGCTACAATAGATTGCAATAGGAGCACATAGGTATAGGGGCAACACAAACCATATACTCCAAAAGTGGAATACAAACCATGAATGGACCCCAAACCTATGTGAGCTTGTAGAGGGTTGCTGGGACTGTAAGAAAACAGTGGGGGTTAGAAAAATAGCCCACCCCAAGACCCTGTAAGGTAGGTGTAAAGTGCACCTACAACCCCCAGAGAGCATAGAAGTCGTGATGGGATTCTGCAAGGAAAACCAACAACAGCAATGCAACAACAGTGGATTTCCGGACCCGAGTACCTGTAAGACAAGGGGACCAAGTCCAAGAGTCCCGACAGTGTCGAGAGTGGGCAGGAGCCCAGGAAATGCCAGCTGAGGGTACAAGGAAGCTGCCACCGGATCAAAGAAGCTTGGTGTTTTGCAAGAACGAAGAGGACTAGGAACTTCCCCTTTGGAGGATGGATGTCCCACGTCGTGAAGAAGCTTGCAGAGGTGTTCCCACGCAGAAAGACCGCAAACAAGCCTTGCTAGCTGCAATGGTCGCGGTTAGGGTTTTTGGATGCTGCTGTGGCCCAGGAGGGACCAGGATGTCGCCACTTGGATGAAGAGACAGAGGGGGCGCCCAGCAAGTCAGGGAGCCCTCACAGAAGCAGGCAGCACCCGCAGAAGTACCGGAACAGGCACTTGGAAGAGGAGTGAACCGGAGTCCACGCAAAGTCACAAAAGGGAGTTCCACGACGCCGGAGGACAACTCAGAAGGTTGTGCACTGCAGGTTAGAGTGTCGGGGACCCAGGCTTGGCTGTGCACAAAGGAAATCCTGGAAGAGTGCACAGCAGCCGGAGCAGCTGCAAATCACGCGGTACCCAGCAATGCAGTCTAGCATGGGGAGGCAAGGCCTTACCACCACCAAACTTGGACTGAAGAGTCACTGGACTGTGGGAGTCACTTGGACAGAGTTGCTGAGTTCCAGGGACCACGCTCGTCGCGCTGAGAGGGGACCCAGAGGACCGGTGATGCAGTCTTTTGTTGCCTGCGGTTGCAGGGGGAAGATTCCGTCGACCCACGGGAGATTTCTTCAGAGCTCCTGGTGCAGAAAGGAGGAAGGCTACCCCTAGAGCATGCACCACCAGGAAACAGTCGTGAAAGCTGGCAGGATGAAGCGATACAAGGTTGCAATAGTCGTCTAGCTACTTTGTTGCGGTTTTGCAGGCGTCCTGAGCAGTCAGCGGTCAATCCTTTGGCAGAAGGTGAAGAGGGAGATGCAGAGGAACTCTGGTGAGCTCTTGCATTTGTTATCTCAAGAATTCCCTAGAGGAGAGACCCTAAATAGCCAGAAGAGGAGGTTTGGCTACCTAGGAAGGAGGATTGGCTACTAAGAGAGGTAAGAGCCTATCAGAAGGAGTCTCTGACGTCACCTGCTGGCACTGGCCACTCAGAGCAGTCCAGAATGCCAGCAACACCTCTGTTTCCAAGATGGCAGAGGTCTGGGGCACACTGGAGGAGCTCTGGGCACTCCCCTTTCCTTTGTCCAGTTTCGTGCCAGAGCAGGGCTGGGGGAACCCTGAACCGGTGTAGACTGGCTTATGAAGAGATGGGCACCATCTGTGCCCATCAAAGCATTTCCAGAGGCTGGGTGAGGCTACTCCTCCCCAGCCATCACACCTATTTCAAAAGGGAGAGGGTGTCACACCCTGTCTCAGAGGAAACCCTTTGTTCTGCCTTCCTGGGCCAGGGCTGCCTGGCCCCCAGGAGGGCAGAAACCTGTCTGAGGGGTTGACAGCAGTAGCAGCTGCAGTGGAGATCACGGAAAGGCAGTTTGGCAGTACCCGGGTTCTGTGCTAGAGACCTGGGGGATCATGGAATTGTCTTTCCAATGCCAGAATGGCATTGGGGTGACAATTCCATGATCTTAGGCATGTTACATGGACTTGTTTGGAGTTACCATTGTGACGCTATACATAGGTAGTGACCCATGTATAGTGCACGCGTGTAATGGTGTCCCCGCACTCACAAAGTCCGGGGAATTTGCCCTGAACAATGTGGGGGCACCTTGGCTAGTGCCAGGGTGCCCACACACTAAGTAACTTTGCACCCAACCTTCACCAGGTGAAGGTTAGACATATAGGTGACTTATAAGTTACTTAAGTACAGTGGTAAATGGCTGTGAAATAACGTGGACGTTATTTCACTCAGGCTGCACTGGCAGGCCTGTGTAAGAATTGTCAGATCTCCCTATGGGTGGCAAAACAAATGCTGTAGCCCATAGGGATCTCCTGGAACCCCAATACCCTGGGTACCTCAGTACCATATACTTGGGAATTATATGGGTGTACCATTATGCCAATGTGAATTGGTGAAATTGGTCACTAGCCTGTTAGTGACAAATTTATAAAGCAGAGAGAGCATAACCACTGAGGTTCTGGTTAGCAGAGCCTCAGTGAGACAGTTAGGCATCACACAGGGAACACATACATATAGGCCAGAAACGTCTGAGCACTGGGGTCCTGGCTAGCAGGATCCCAGTGACACATAACCACCACACTTACAACATAGGGTTTTCACTATGAACACTGGGCCCTGGCTAGCAGGATCCCAGTGAGACAGTGAAAACACCCTGACATATACTCACAAACAGGCCAAAAGTGGGGGTAACAAGGCTAGAAAGAGGCTACTTTCTCACAGTATCCACCTTGGTTCACAACACTTTTGGATCTGTCTGTAGTTCCTTATGAGAAACTCCCCAACAACGTCCAAGATGCGGCAAAGTGAATCATCTGGTTAGGTCTGGAAACAACAGACTATCTGGGCAGCGCAGACAGGACCAGCGTGGTGTTTAAGCATCACGCCTGAATATGCTCCAAAGTCTTTCATCGGATCATACAGTAGTTCCTCATGTACATGCTGTTTGATGGCTCTCATTTGTTTGATGCAAAGGCTGACTCAGCCTTAGGGAAATTTAAAAAATGGGCCTAGCTCAGGCTGCATTGCAGTAGACTCAACAACAGTGCCCCTTTTCAGGCTTCGGTAGGGGATATCTGCAGAGGCAGCACCAATAGGCCCCCCCAGTCCTTTCAGAGCAGAGGCTGTGGAGCAGGCAGTTACCATCTAGGCCCTCGTTGGCAACATGCTATACAAACCCTAGCCACCCGTTTATGCAGCAGTCTCAAAACTGCTTTAGTTGGTCTTTGACGGCACATGATCACAGGAGATAGTCACCTTTCACCTCACTGGAAGAAGGAGTATAACCTCAGATGAATGGGTAAGCCAGATTGTGGAACCCAGATACTCCCTATCCTTCCTGTCCTATCCTCCGGATATGACACCCACACGCCATCACCTCCAGAAGGACTGCTTGTCCACACTCCCGGGTGAAGTTGAAATTCCCTTGGCCAAGCAGGCCTTGAAAAATGATATAAATTTTACTAAACCTGCAGGTAATCTACTCGACCTAACTGTAATGTACTTGTCTCGTAAAAGGGTGTCAAATTGTGTGAACCTACGCAGTTAGTTTACAGTTGCTTTTTCTCATCTCACATATGAGTGCACCTTCATATATGTGAGCTCAGTATTTTTGCTGCACAAAAAAACTTTTCTGTTTAAATAGATATAGTGTTTGCTCCATGTATAATGAGAATCTAGCCCACATATAGGGAACAAATGATCCCTGACTTTCCTCTTACTTTACTAATGCCATCAATGCAGGAATGTTTCTCAGTTTGTTTAAACGCTCACTTTCAATAAATATATTACTAAAGTATGATATGGTAGCATACTGTCATTTACAGACAGTACATTTCCAAGAAATGTCCAAATACCTTCACACTAAATTGGAGCTTTACTGATAAATCTATATAGAGTATTAACAATAATCTGCGAAAATTGGATCTCAGAAACATATGTTCGATGGCATCTGTCGCTGTAGATACACATGTTCTGCATAGCTCGCCATCTGGTGTTGGGTCGGAGTGTTACAAGTTTGTTTTTCTTCGAAGAAGTCTTTCGAGTCACGGGACCGAGTGACTCCTTCTTCTGTCTCCATTGCGCATGGGCGTCAACTCCATCTTCGATTGTTTTCTTTCCGCCATCGGGTTCGGACGTGTTCCTGTCGCTCCGAGTTTCGGAACGGAAAGTTAGTAAATATCGGAAGATTTTCGTCGGTATTGTTGCGTTCGGGATCGGCGTAGTTAGATTCAACACCGCATCGAAGATCGACGCGCTCCGGTGCCCTTCGGGGTAGTTTTCGATCCCCCGTCGGGGCCTGGTCGGCCCGACCGCGTGTCGAACAACGCCGATGGAACGGACCCCGTTCCGTTTTTGTCCCAAATGCCACAACAAATACCCTTATACAGATCAACATTTGGTCTGTAACCTGTGCCTGTCACCTGAGCACAGTGAGGAGACTTGGGTCGGCGTTCCGGTCCCGAAAGACACTCCGTGACCGTCGAGCCAGGAGACTTCAGATGGCGTCCACGCCGACAGCGCACCGAGAGTTCGAGGAACAAGAGGAAGAAGAAACCTTTTCGATCCACGAATCGGACTCCGAGGAATTCGACGATCAAAGAACCGTGAGTAAGACGTCGAAAACAACACATAAGAAAAGTGACAAGGCCCAGGGGACGCCACTGCCACCAGGCCATGGCTCCACCCATAAATTCGGTGACCGACCATCGGCACCGAAAAAGGCCCAAACAGTGCCGAGATTGTCCGACTCCGGTCGAGACACCGGCACGCAGCCTTCTCGGGATCGAGAAGGTGCTGGAGAAAAGCAACAACACCGAGAGAGCGGTGTAGAAACGGCTCGACGCCGAGACAGCGGCACCGACGAAGATCGACGCCGAGAGGTTTCGACTCCAAAAAAGAAAAAAGCCACCTCGGAGCCGAAAAAAGATACAGGCAGGGTTTCGGTGCCGAAACAACCCGTAACCGACCCAGGTCCAGGCTCTTATACAGAGGAGCAATCACTGTCCTCTCAGATGCGAAAGCATAGGTTTGAGGAAGAGCTGCAATCCACCGAAGTGGACCATACGCAAAAACGTATTTTCATACAGCAGGGAACAGGAAAAATAAGCACCCTTCCCCCTATTAGGAGAAAAAGGAGACTGGAGTTTCAAACAGACCAGGCGCCACAAACAAAAATGGTGAAAAAGGTGACTCCGCCACCCTCTCCTCCGCCTGTAATTAACGTCTCACCAGCACAAACTCCGTCACATTCCCCGGCTCACACCACCATGAGCCAAGGTGACCAGGATCAAGATGCTTGGGACTTATATGACGCCCCAGTGTCGGACAACAGTCCGGAGGCATATCCAACAAAGCCCTCACCACCAGAAGACAGCACAGCATACTCTCAAGTGGTGGCCAGAGCAGCACAATTCCACAACGTAAACCTCCACTCAGAACAAGTCGAGGATGACTTTTTATTCAACACCCTCTCCTCCACCCACAGCTCCTACCAAAGCCTGCCTATGCTGCCAGGTATGCTTCGGCACGCAAAGGAAATCTTCAAGGAGCCGGTCAAAAGTAGGGCAATAACGCCAAGGGTGGAAAAGAAGTATAAGGCACCTCCTCCAGACCCTGTTTTCATCACCACACAGCTGCCACCAGATTCCGTCGTAGGAGCAGCTCGGAAAAGAGCCAACTCCCACACATCTGGGGATGCACCACCCCCAGATAAAGAGAGCCGCAAGTTCGATGCAGCTGGGAAAAGAGTCGCAGTACAAGCTGCAAACCAGTGGCGCATCGCTAACTCTCAAGCACTACTTGCGCGCTATGACCGAGCCCATTGGGATGAGATGCAACACCTCATCGAGCATCTACCCAAGGAACTACAAAAGAGGGCAAAGCAGGTGGTTGAGGAAGGACAGAACATATCAAATAACCAGATACGATCCTCTATGGACGCAGCAGACACAGCTGCAAGAACAATGAATACATCTGTGACCATTAGAAGGCACGCATGGCTAAGAACGTCTGGGTTCAAACCAGAGATACAGCAGGCAGTGCTCAATATGCCATTCAACAAAAAACAACTGTTCGGACCAGAAGTGGACACGGCAATCGAAAAACTAAAAAAAGACACTGACACTGCTAAAGCCATGGGCGCACTCTGCTCCCCGCAGAGCAGAGGAACCTAGAGCACCTTCCGCAAGACACCCTTTAGAGGGGGGTTTCGGGGTCAGGCCACACAAGCCAGCACCTCGCAGGCAACACCGTCCAGCTACCAGGGACAGTACAGGGGAGGCTTTCGGGGCCAATACAGAGGAGGGCAATTCCCTAGGAATAGAGGAAAATTTCAAAACCCCTACAACCAAGCAGTGACTCAGATGTCACTCACCCCCTCCACACAACACCAGTGGGGGGAAGAATAGGTCATTATTACAAAGCATGGGAGGAAATAACTACAAACACTTGGGTCTTAGCAATTATCCAACATGGTTATTGCATAGAATTCCGACAATTCCCTCCAAACATACCACCAAAAGCACAGAATTTATCAAAACAACATTCCAAACTTCTGGAAATAGAAGTTCAAGCACTATTGCAAAAGAATGCAATCGAATTAGTACCAAACACACAAACAAACACAGGAGTCTATTCACTGTACTTCTTAATACCAAAAAAGGACAAAACACTGAGACCAATCCTAGACCTCAGAATACTAAACACCTACATCAAATCAGACCACTTTCACATGGCCACGCTACAAGAAGTGTTACCATTGCTAAAACTACAGGACTACATGACAACCTTAGACCTCAAAGACGCGTATTTCTATATACCAATACATCAATCGCACAGAAAATACCTACGGTTCGTATTCAAAGGCATACATTATCAATTCAAAGTATTGCCTTTTGGTTTAACAACCGCACCAAGAGTCTTTACAAAATGTCTAGCAGTAGTGGCTGCACACATCAGAAGGCAGCAAATACATGTATTCCCGTATCTAGACGACTGGCTAATCAAAACCAATTCACTAACAAAGTGCTTACACCACACAAATCAAATCATACAAACCCTCTACAAACTAGGTTTCACCGTCAACTTTGCAAAATCCAACATTCTGCCGTGCAAAGTACAACAATACCTGGGAGCCATAATAGACGCAACAAAAGGAGTAGCCACTCCAAGTCCACAAAGAATTCAAAATTTCAACAAGATCATACAACGCATGTATCCAACACAAACAATACAAGCAAAGATGATATTACAACTCCTAGGCATGATGTCTTCATGCATAGCCATTGTCCCGAACGCAAGACTACACATGAGGCCCTTACAACAGTGCCTAGCATCACAATGGTCACAAGCACAGGGTCACCTTCTAGATCTGGTGTTGATAGACCGCCAAACTTACCTCTCGCTTCTATGGTGGAACAGTATAAATTTAAACAAAGGGCGGCCTTTCCAAGACCCAGTGCCACAATACGTAATAACAACAGATGCTTCCATGACAGGGTGGGGAGCACACCTCGATCAACACAGCATACAAGGACAATGGAACGTACATCAAACAAAACTGCATATAAATCACCTAGAAATGCTAGCAGTTTTTCAAGCATTAAGGGCTTTCCAACCAATTATAACTCACAAATACATTCTTGTCAAAACAGACAACATGACAACAATGTATTATCTAAACAAACAGGGGGGGACACACTCAACGCAGTTGAGCCTTCTAGCACAGAAGATATGGCGAGGGGCAATTCACAACCACATTCGCCTAATAGCACAGTTTATTCCAGGGATCCAGAATCAACTTGCAGACAATCTCTCTCGAGATCACCAACAGGTCCACGAATGGGAAATTCACCCCCAAATTCTAAACACTTACTTCAGACTCTGGGGAACACCTCAAATAGACTTGTTTGCAACAAGAGAGAACGCAAAATGCCAAAACTTCGCATCCAGATACCCACACAGGCAGTCCCAAGGCAATGCCCTATGGATAAACTGGTCAGGGATATTTGCCTACGCCTTTCCTCCTCTCCCTCTCCTTCCTTATCTGGTAAACAAATTGAGTCAAAACAAACTCAAACTCATATTAATAGCACCAACTTGGGCAAGGCAACCCTGGTACACAACACTGCTAGACCTATCAGTAGTACCCCACATCAAATTGCCCAACAGGCCGGATCTGTTAACGCAACACAACCAACAGATCAGACATCCAGATCCAGCATCGCTGAATCTAGCAATCTGGCTCCTGAAATCCTAGAATTCGGACACTTACAACTTACCCAAGAATGTATGGAAGTCATAAAGCAAGCCAGAAGGCCGTCCACTAGGCACTGCTATGCAAGTAAATGGAAGAGGTTTGTTTGCTACTGCCATCCTAATCAGATCCAACCTTTACACGCAACTCCAAAGGATGTAGTGGGTTACTTGCTTCACTTACAAAAATCTAACCTAGCCTTCTCTTCCATTAAAATACACCTTGCAGCAATATTGGCATACCTGCAGACTACCTATTCAACTTCCCTATATAGGATACCAGTCATTAAAGCATTCATGGAAGGCCTTAAAAGAATTATACCACCAAGAACACCACCTGTTCCTTCATGGAACTTAAATGTTGTCTTAACAAGACTCATGGGTCCACCTTTTGAACCCATGCACTCTTGCGAAATACAGTTCCTAACCTGGAAGGTTGCATTTCTCATCGCCATTACATCTCTAAGAAGAGTAAGCGAAATTCAGGCGTTTACAATACAAGAACCTTTTATACAACTACACAAAAATAAAGTTGTCCTAAGGACTAATCCTAAATTTTTACCAAAGGTTATTTCACCGTTCCACCTAAATCAAACAGTGGAACTACCAGTGTTCTTCCCACAGCCAGATTCCGTAGCTGAGAGGGCACTACATACATTAGATGTCAAAAGAGCATTAATGTACTACATTGACAGAACGAAAAACATCAGAAAGACTAAACAACTATGTTCGATGGCATCTGTCGCTGTAGATACGCATGTTTTGCAATAGCTCGCCATCTGGTGTTGGGCCGTGGTGTTACAAGTTGTTTTTCTTCGAAGAAGTCTTTCGAGTCACGGGACCGAGTGACTCCTCCTTTTGTCTCCATTGCGCATGGGCGTCGACTCCATCTTCGATTGTTTTTTTTCCGCCATCGGGTTCGGACGTGTTCCTGTCGCTCCGAGTTTCGGAACGGAAAGATAGCTAATTTCGGAAGATTTTCGTCGGTATTGTTGCGTTCGGGATCGGCGTAGTTAGATTCAACACCGCGTCGAAGGATCGAAGAGCTCCGGTGCCCTTCGGGGGTAGTTTTTTCGATCCCCCGTCGGGGCCTGGTCGGCCCGACCGCGTGCTGAAGAACGCCGATGGAACGGACACCGTTCCGTTTCTGCCCCAAATGCCACAATAAGTACCCCTATACAGACCAACACTTGGTCTGTAACCTGTGCCTGTCACCTGAGCACAGTGAAGACACCTGCGAGGCCTGTCGTGCGTTCCGGTCCCGAAAAACACTCCGAGACCGTCGAGCCAGAAGACTTCAGATGGCGTCCGCGCCGACAGCCCACCGAGAGTTCGAGGAACAAGAAGAGGAAGGTACCTTCTCGATCCAAGAATCGGACTCCGAAGGATTCGACGATACACAAACCGTGAGTAAGACGTCGAAAACCACACAGAGGAAGATTTACAAGGCCCAGGGGACGCCACTGCCATCAGGCCATGGCTCCACCCATAAATTCGGTGACCGACCGTCGGCACCGAAAAAGGCCCAAACAGTGCCGAGATCGTCCGACTCCGGTCGAGACACCGGCACGCAGCCTTCTCGGGACCGAGAAAGTGCTGGAGACAAGCATCGACACCGAGATACCGGTGTAGACACGGCTCGACGCCGAGACAGCGGCACCGAAGAAGATCGACGCCGAGAGGTTTCGGCCCCGAAAAAGAAAAAAGTCACCTCGGAGCCGAAAAAAGATGCAGACAGGGTTTCGGTGCCGAAACAAACTGCAACCGACCCAGTTTCAGGCTCTTATACAGAAGAGCACTCGCTAACCTCCCAAATGCAAAAGCATAGGTTTGAGGAAGAACTACACTCAACGGATGTAGACCATACGCAAAAGCGTATTTTCATACAGCAGGGGACAGGAAAGATAAGCACCCTTCCCCCTATTAGAAGAAAGAGAAGATTGGAGTTCCAAACTGAACAAACACCACAAACAAAAGTGGTGAAAAAAGTTACCCCACCACCCTCTCCTCCACCTGTGATTAACGTCTCACCAGCACAAACTCCATCACATTCCCCAGCTCACACCACCATGAGCCAGGGTGACCAAGATCAAGACGCATGGGACTTATACGACGCCCCAGTGTCAGATAACAGTCCGGAGGCATACCCTACGAAGCCATCTCCACCAGAGGACAGCACTGCGTATTCTCAAGTGGTGGCTAGAGCAGCACAATTTCACAACGTAAGCCTCCACTCAGAACAGGTCGAGGATGATTTTTTATTCAACACACTCTCCTCCACCCACAGCTCATACCAAAGCCTGCCTATGCTCCCTGGTATGCTCCGGCACGCAAAAGAAATCTTTAAGGAGCCGGTCAAAAGTAGGGCAATCACACCAAGGGTGGAAAAAAAGTATAAGGTGCCTCCTACAGACCCGGTTTTCATTACTACACAGCTGCCACCAGACTCTGTCGTTTTAGGAGCAGCTAGGAAAAGGGCCAACTCCCACACATCTGGAGATGCACCACCCCCAGATAAAGAAAGCCGCAAGTTCGATGCAGCTGGTAAGAGAGTCGCAGCACAAGCTGCAAACCAGTGGCGCATCGCGAACTCCCAGGCACTACTTGCGCGCTATGACAGAGCCCACTGGGACGAGATGCAACATCTCATTGAACATCTGCCCAAGGACTTACAAAATAGGGCAAAACAAGTGGTTGAGGAGGGACAGACCATTTCCAACAACCAGATCCGCTCCTCCATGGACGCTGCAGATACAGCTGCACGGACAATTAATACATCTGTAACTATCAGAAGGCATGCATGGCTCCGAACGTCTGGATTTAAACCAGAGATTCAACAAGCAGTTCTCAATATGCCTTTTAACGAAAAAGAACTGTTCGGTCCAGAAGTGGACACAGCGATTGAGAAACTCAAAAAAGATACGGACACTGCCAAAGCCATGGGCGCACTCTACTCCCCGCAGAGCAGAGGGAATTACAGCACATTCCGTAAAACACCCTTTAGAGGGGGGTTTCGGGGTCAGAGCACACAAGCCAGCACCTCACAAGCAACACCGTCCAGTTACCAGGGACAGTATAGAGGAGGTTTTCGGGGACAATATAGAGGAGGGCAATTCCCTAGGAATAGAGGAAGATTTCAGAGCTCCAAAACCCCTACTACTAAACAGTGACTCACATGTCACTCACCCCCTCCACACAACACCAGTGGGGGGAAGAATACGTCATTATTACAAAGCATGGGAGGAAATCACTACAGACACTTGGGTTCTAGCAATTATCCAACATGGTTATTGCATAGAATTTCTACAATTCCCTCCAAACATACCACCAAAAGCACAAAATTTGACAACACATCATTCCAATCTCCTGGAGATAGAAGTGCAGGCACTATTGCAAAAGAATGCAATTGAATTAGTGCCAAACACACAAATAAACACAGGAGTTTACTCACTGTACTTTCTGATACCAAAGAAGGACAAAACGCTGAGACCAATCCTAGACCTCAGAGTAGTGAACACTTTCATCAAATCAGACCACTTTCACATGGTCACACTACAAGAAGTATTGCCATTGCTAAAACTACACGACTACATGGCAACTTTAGACCTCAAGGATGCTTATTTCCATATACCAATACACCCATCGCACAGGAAATACCTAAGGTTTGTATTCAAGGGAATACATTACCAATTCAAGGTACTGCCTTTCGGATTACCAGCCGCACCAAGAGTCTTTACCAAATGTCTAGCGGTAGTCGCTGCACACATAAGAAGGCAGCAAATACATGTGTTCCCATATCTAGACGACTGGCTAATCAAGGCCCATTCGTTAATAGAGTGCTCAAATCACACAAATCATATCATACAAACCCTCTTCAAACTAGGGTTCACCGTCAATTTCACAAAATCCAAAATTCTGCCGCGCAAGGTACAACAATACCTGGGAGCCATAATAGACACATCAAAAGGAGTAGCCACTCCAAGTCCACAAAGAATTCAAAATTTCAACACCATCATACAACGCATGTATCCAACACAAAGGATACAAGCAAAGATGGTACTACAACTCCTAGGCATGATGTCTTCATGCATAGCCATTGTCCCAAACGCAAGACTGCACATAAGGCCCTTACAACAGTGCCTAGCATCACAATGGTCACAAGCACAGGGTCACCTTCTAGATCTGGTGTTAATAGACCGCCAAACTTACCTCTCGCTTCTGTGGTGGAACAACATAAATTTAAACAAAGGGCGGCCTTTCCAAGACCCAGTGCCACAATACGTAATAACAACAGATGCTTCCATGACAGGGTGGGGAGCACACCTCGATCAACACAGCATACAAGGACAATGGAACGTACATCAAACAAAACTGCATATAAATCACCTAGAACTTCTAGCAGTTTTTCAAGCACTAAAAGCTTTCCAACCAGTAATAGTTCACAAATACATTCTCGTCAAAACAGACAACATGACAACAATGTATTATCTAAACAAGCAAGGGGGGACGCACTCCACGCAGTTAAGCCTGCTAGCACAAAAGATTTGGCGTTGGGCAATTCACAACCAAATTCGCCTAATAGCACAATTTATACCAGGGATCCAAAATCAACTCGCAGACAATCTCTCTCGAGATCACCAACAGGTCCACGAATGGGAAATTCACCCCCAAATTCTGAACACTTATTTCAAACTCTGGGGAACACCTCAGATAGACTTGTTTGCGACAAAGGAGAACGCAAAATGCCAAAACTTCGCATCCAGATACCCACACAAACAGTCCCAAGGCAATGCCCTATGGATGAACTGGTCAGGGATATTTGCTTACGCTTTTCCTCCTCTCCCTCTCCTTCCTTACCTGGTAAACAAACTCAGTCAAAACAAACTCAAACTCATATTAATAGCACCAACTTGGGCAAGGCAACCCTGGTACACAACGCTGCTAGACCTATCAGTAGTACCCTGCATCAAATTGCCCAACAGGCCAGATCTGTTGACACAACTCAACCAAAAGATCAGACACCCAGATCCAGCATCGCTGAATCTTGAAATCTGGCTCCTGAAATCCTAGAATTCAGGCACTTACAACTTACCCAAGAATGTATGGAAGTCATAAAACAAGCCAGAAGGCCATCCACCAGGCACTGCTATGCAAGTAAATGGAAGAGGTTTGTTTGCTACTGCCATATTAATCAAATACAACCATTACACACAACTCCAGAACATGTAGTGGGTTACTTGCTTCACTTACAAAAATCTAACCTGGCTTTCTCTTCCATTAAAATACACCTTGCAGCAATATCTGCATACCTGCAGACTACCTATTCAACTTCCCTATATAAGATACCAGTCATTAAAGCATTCATGGAGGGCCTTAGGAGAATTATACCACCAAGAACACCACCTGTTCCTTCATGGAACCTAAATGTTATCCTAACTAGACTTATGGGTCCACCTTTTGAACCCATGCACTCCTGCGAAATACAGTTCCTAACCTGGAAGGTGGCATTTCTCATCACCATTACTTCCCTAAGAAGAGTAAGCGAGATTCAGGCGTTTACAATACAGGAACCTTTTATACAACTACACAAGAATAAGGTCGTCCTAAGGACCAATCCTAAATTTTTGCCAAAGGTTATTTCACCGTTCCATCTAAATCAAACAGTGGAACTTCCAGTGTTCTTTCCACAGCCAGATACCGTAGCTGAAAGGGCACTACATACATTAGATGTCAAAAGAGCATTGATGTATTACATTGACAGAACAAAGAACATCAGAAAGACTAAACAACTATTTATTGCATTTCAAAAACCTCATGCAGGAAACCCAATATCAAAACAAGGTATAGCCAGATGGATAGTTAAATGCATCCAAATCTGCTACCTTAAAGCTAAACGACAGCTGCCCATTACACCAAGGGCACACTCAACCAGAAAGAAAGGTGCTACCATGGCCTTTCTAGGAAACATCCCAATGCAAGAAATATGTAAGGCAGCCACATGGTCTACGCCTCACACATTCACCAAGCACTACTGTGTAGACGTGCTATCCGCACAGCAAGCCACAGTAGGTCAAGCCGTGTTAAGAACATTATTTCAAACCACTTCCATTCCTACAGGCTGAGCCACCGCTTTTGGGGAGATAACTGCTTACTGGTCTATGCAGAACATGTGTATCTACAGCGACAGATGCCATCGAACTGAAAATGTCACTTACCCAGTGTACATCTGTTCGTGGCATCAGTCGCTGGAGATTCACATGTGCCCACCCACCTCCCCGGGAGCCTGTAGCAGTTCGGAAGTTAGCTTCAACTTTGTACATTTGTATATATATTATTTTAACCTTAAATAGGTACATACTTAGTCACTCCATTGTATGGGCACTATTACTACAACACAACTCCTACCTCACCCTCTGCGGGGAAAACAATCGAAGATGGAGTCGACGCCCATGCGCAATGGAGACAGAAGGAGGAGTCACTCGGTCCCGTGACTCGTAAGACTTCTTCGAAGAAAAACAACTTGTAACACTCCGACCCAACACCAGATGGCGAGCTATGCAGAACATGTGAATCTCCAGCGACTGATGGCACGAACAGATGTACACTGGGTAAGTGACATTTTCATTACCTTTTGTACATCACTAAGTAAAGAGTTCTGTTTTTTTTTTTTGTACTTTTTAAATTATTTTTTTTCATCACACAAGTACAAAAAATGGGCTTTCACAACTATTAAAATATATTTTGAAATGATTGTACAATTGACTTATTGCAGAATTAAAGACTGTATGGGTTCAGGGTTTTCCTAACAAACAACATTTAGATAATTATTGTTATAGCCGGTTAGAGAAGTTCACCTTACAAACTCCAGGACCTGTGCAGTGAGTAGGGAAATTAATTCCAAAACAAACTGACTTTTGACCTCTGTCTCTCAACACAGAGCAAATGTGAAAACATAACCAGATTTAAAGGGGTCTTTATTGCTCCTTCACTTTGTGAATGAACAGCACACCTGTTCATTGTCAACTTGCCAGAAGGGGTGAGGAGGTCCTAAAAATAGCTCAACATGATTTAAAAAAAAAAAAAGACTCGCCATAGCGAGTGGTCGAGTACATTTTTCGATGCCTGCCAAGGGAGCTATAGAGAGGGCACCAGCACCAAAAAATCGTGACTGGCTGTTAATCCTGTTATTTCCTACTGCTTAATGGATGGAGGTGTCTGCCCTGTTCTCTATCTTTGCATTCGTAACTTCCTCCAGAAGGAGAAGTTCAAGATGCTTACTGGCTCAAGTTCCTTCTTCCCTTGATATAGGTGACTGGATGGTAGCACTGGACATTCAGGACTCATATTGTCACATTCTTGGCTTGCAGTTCTACAGAAATTACCCGCAGGTAGGCCAAGAGCACTTTTGATTCTTCCATGCTCCCCTTTGTCCACACCAGCGTACCTCAGGTGTTCATAAGGTTGATGGTGGTTGCAGCCCACCTGCGGAGGTTGGAAATACCAGTTTTCACATAAATTTACAACTGGCTACTGATGGCAGACTCTCCTCAACAGTCGTAAACCACTTCCACACGACTGCTGCATTGTTAACATTGTTGGGCTTTCCAGTCAATGGGCTGAAGTAACACCTGACTGCTTCACTAAGGCTCCCTTTCTTTGGAGCCATCTTGAATACAATACTCTTCCAAGCAATCCCTCTACCTAAAGAGGTTCTGGACATTCAGGCTATGATCCTGCTGTTTCAACCTTGACCTCGGCACACCAATGATGTAGACATTATTCCTGCAACACTGGCCCTCTGCTTCCATCAGCTTCCTTGGTAAGTGCCACACTTTGCTGCTGACATCTGGATTGGATTCTAAGACCATGAGGCGGTCATCAGTAGCCTCCATCCTATGATTCGTATTATTGAGTCATGTATGTAAAGCACTAATGTCTGTCCTGAGGGATTAAAGGACAGCGGCTGCAGACTTGGTGTCTGCGTGCTTCGAGTCCATATTTGATTTGATTTAATGTCAGCTCGGTGACATTCTGGAAAGTAGTGTGAGCTCTAGTAGGCTTCATGGGCTTCGACTTGCTAGCCGCCAGATCCTTAAAGAGAAGCCAGTGTGTAGTTCTCTCTTATGATGTCAGAGGGGAGTATGAAGAGCAGAAGGCATGGACAGGTGGGGCCTGCGACTGATGCCACAGGATCACGCAGAGACGTCATGAAGGGTGATAGTCAAGGTAGAGGTCGGACCCCTCTCTGCACCAGGGCTGTGTGGGCCATGGATACTTTACATTGCAGTCAGTAGCGCCTCACTGTTAGGATTAGAAGGTTCCAGACCCCCATTAGAATCTGACAGGGCAGTGGAGCTCTTCTAGACTGGTATTCCTGATCCACAGTCTGACCTTGACTTGAAGAAGCAATATGCATCACAAAGCACAAACTGGCCTGATTTCAGCAGCGCAAGGAATTAATTTGGAGATTTTTTTCATGCTCTTCAAAATTATTTCTGTCTAAAGTGTTGGGCAGGCTCGTATTATAAAGGATAAAGAAGGCAGAAAGCGCCTGTGTTTTTATATAGACTGGCCATTGAGTAGTAACAAACCTTTAATCTGGTTCTCACTTACCAGATGTGCATTCCCTCTGAAACCATTCTATCAAGGCAGTGTTTCTATTCACCCTATCATCGGCCAGAGAAGTAAGTGAGATCCAGGCATAATGTGGTACCACAATATACCTTTCTTTCCAGACAAATTAGTTCTTCGCACAGAAGCGGCATTTCTGCCCAAGGTAGTTGCGTGCCTTCCACATAAGGCAATCGATCAGCTGCTGGCTTTCTACCCTCCACTGCAGCCCTTCAAGGAGGCAGAATGGTTTTATCACTGCAATCCACAAAGACTATTTAGCTTCTGTGTTGGTTGGACCAAGAGTACCTACAGAGTGAGTATCTTCATCTGTTTTTCTGGGGGCTAAGAAAAAAAAAAAGCGGTGTAGAAGAGGCCCATCTCCAAATTGATTGTGTTATGTATTGAGATCGGCTAAGGGCCAGCCAGTAAGCAGGCTCCAAAAGGTTCACCAGAACGAAGGCTGCTACCACTGTGCTATCAAGGGAAGTGTCCGTCATGGACATTTGCCAGGCTGCTACGTGTGCTCCCCTCCACAGGCTCACCAAGCATTACTGCCTGGATAGCCAGGCCTGGTGGGATGGGCACTTTGCCTTGCATGTCCTGCAGGAATTTCTGGCCTGTGCCTTAGAAGACACTACTTGAGGAGGTGTACTGCTTTGACATCTATTCACAAGGTGAGAAGTCTTTGGTTAGATGTCCCTATCAGAAAAACAAGTTACTTACCTTGTGTAACCTTTTCTGGTAGAAAAGGTAGACTCTTTCTAACCACAGATTCCTCACTGACCCACCCTCCTCGCCAATCTGTGTAATGGTTGATTAGTATCTGATTTTGGCTTCACGTTTCGTGACGCAGGCAGAGATCAAAAAGAAACAGACCTCTGCAAGTGGAGGTGGCACATATAAGGGGGTGACACTGTTGCACCATGTGGGTATTGAGGATCTGACACTGAGCTGTGCAATTCCGTCTAACGTTGTGGGAGGGAATTCATACAAATGTTTCTGGATCTAGTCTGACACCTGGGGAAAATCACAAGATGTGGTATTTGTGGTTAGTCTCTAGTCTCTACCAGAAAAGGTGTTAATGAAGGTAATTTACTTGTGCTTATCAATTTGCCTCCCTTTCAGGTTCCTTCACATTGCTGTGGCACAGGGGAGACGCGCCTTGTCATATGTACTTGCAAGAAAAATGGCAGCCATAAATGAACTGGATATTAAAGAACACAATAACCAGGTGAAATTTAATTTCATAAATGGCCACATTTTAGCAAAGCACGTACCATACTGGTTCACCGATCAAGCAATTCTGATTTCATGTGGCTTGCCTGTTAGATACCCATATAAAGCAAGTGATACCTTATGCAGTGTTTAATAATCGTGATGATCCGTTAAGCCATTTTTCTCTTTGATAGATGTTCACCAGAGTTTTTCTTTTGATCATAGTTTTGTTGATTTTGCAGAGTGCCCTACAAGTGGCAGTGGCTGCAAACCAGCATCTCATTGTACAGGATCTGGTAGGACTAGGCGCACAAGTGAACACTGCAGACTGTTGGGGGAGAACACCATTGCACGTTTGTGCTGAAAAGGGCCATTCACAAGTCCTTCAGGTAATTGTCCAAAAAATTGAGTTTTGTTTGCCATTAATCTGTATGGGGTATTCTGTCCCACAACATTATAGAATTGCTTGTTTTGAAGGATTTTTATGGATAAAACATTTTGAACTTAATGTTTCACAGTAACTGACGGAGCTTGTCTAATTACTAAGCAGTAACTCAATTTGCCACTACTAAAGCATATACTCTCCTCTTTGTGTGCACCTTGATGCTTAATGTTTCACAGTTTACTTACATTTATTGTCTTTTTTCAGGGTACCTTTTAATCTGTTAAACTTGTGCTATTTAAATTTTTCTTGTAAAATTGCTATTTTGTTTTTAAGTTTCTGCCTCAGGAATATGAAAGAAAACTGACTGGAAAACAGTAATTTTTTAATCTAATGGTAGACTTCCAGTGCTATAACTGTCGATTCTGTTACCTAGGTCACCCAGGAGGTGTTGAGTTTTGTACCCTGCATTTGAGGGATTGGATTCCTCCATGCGCACAATGGGAGGCTTTGAATCTCAACCCTCCGCATCATACAAATCAACAATGTGCCCTTGCACATTGTAGTGCCACGGACAGCAGCCATGCTTTTTCCTATTCTAAACCTCTCATTCTCATATGCAAGCTTGCCAAATTAGAACAGCTTAAGCAGAAGTGATGTGTGAAGTGCCACAGAGTTGTCCCTTTGCCCTTAAAGGAACACACTAAACAAAAGTTTTAATAGCGCTCAAAACGTTTTTGCTTCCTGTGATACCACAGATGGCTAAACTGTGTTGTAGCTCCTGGGGAAAGAATTGTTGGAGCCTCATTTGCTTGAAGGCCACTGTTGGTCTTTGCCATTCTTACTATATAGTCATACCAAAAAAAAGGAATTGTCCTGAGCAGAGATATCCGATAACATGAATCTAGTCAAGTTTGTATGTGGGTTGGTCTAACTTGAGGTACATAATGCCAAAGGATCCTGCCAAACTCTATTGGATAAATCAGACAACCCTAGCCCTTGATGGATTTCATGGTTTGAAATCAAGTTAGGTACTCCCTAATTCTTTTATACAAAAAGAATTGTGAACACTTGTGTTTAAGGAAGTAGTGGATTTTGTCGCGCCTGCTAGAAGTAGGCTTTCATCCCCTGTATGTTTAATGATAATAAATGTAGGACGCTGAGTAGCAGCCTGATATTTTACATGGAGGTTAGAAATAGCTCTGTAGGAAGTTGGCTCTGTATGTGCTATTTCAAAGTAAGGAATAGCATGCACAGAGTCCAAGGGTTCCCCTTAGAGGTAAGATAGTGGCAAAAAGAGATAATACTAATGCTCTATTTTGTGGTAGTGTGGTTGAGCAGTAGGCTTATCAAAGGAGTAGTGTTAAGCATTTGTTGTACATACACACAGGCAATAAATGAGGAACACACACTCAGAGACAATTCCAGCCAATAGGTTTTTGTATAGAAAAATATATTTTCTTAGTTTATTTTAAGAACCACAGGTTCAAATTCTACATGTAATATCTCATTTGAAAGGTATTGCAGGTAAGTACTCTAGGAACTTTGAATAATCACAATAGCATATATACTGTAGGAAGTTGGCTCTGTATGCACTATTTCAAAGTAAGGAATAGTAAGCACAGAGTCCAAGGGTTCCCCTTAGAGGTAAGATAGTGGCAAAAAGAGATAATACTAATGCTCTATTTTGTGGTAGTGTGGTCGAGCAGTAGGCTTATCCAAGGAGTAGTGTTAAGCATTTGTTGTACATACACATAGACAATAAATGAGGTACACACACTCAGAGACAAATCCAGCCAATAGGTTTTTATATAGAAAAATATATTTTCTTAGTTTATTTTAAGAACCACAGGTTCAAATTCTACATGTAATATCTCATTCGAAAGGTATTGCAGGTAAGTACTTTAGGAACTTCAAATCATCAAAATTGCATGTATACTTTTCAAGTTATTCACAAATAGCTGTTTTAAAAGTGGACACTTAGTGCAATTTTCACAGTTCCTAGGGGAGGTAAGTATTTGTTAGGTTAACCAGGTAAGTAAGACACTTACAGGGCTTAGTTCTTGGTCCAAGGTAGCCCACCGTTGGGGGTTCAGAGCAACCCCAAAGTCACCACACCAGCAGCTCAGGGCCGGTCAGGTGCAGAGTTCAAAGTGGTGCCCAAAACACATAGGCTAGAATGGAGAGAAGGGGGTGCCCCGGTTCCGGTCTGCTTGCAGGTAAGTACCCGCGTCTTCGGAGGGCAGACCAGGGGGGTTTTGTAGGGCACCGGGGGGGACACAAGCCCACACAGAAATTTCACCCTCAGCAGCGCGGGGGCGGCCGGGTGCAGTGTAGAAACAAGCGTCGGGTTTGTAATGGAAGTCAATGGGAGATCTAGGGATCTCTTCAGCGCTGCAGGCAGGCAAGGGGGGGGTTCCTCGGGGAAACCTCCACTTGATCAAGGGAGAGGGACTCCTGGGGGTCACTCCTCCAGTGAAAGTCCTGTCCTTCAGGTCCTGGGGGCTGCGGGTGCAGGGTCTCTCCCAGGTGTCGGGACTTAGGATTCAAAGTGTCGCGGTCAGGGGAAGCCTCGGGATTCCCTCTGCAGGCGGTGCTGTGGGGGCTCAGGGGGGACAGGTTTTTGTACTCACAGTCGTAGAGTAGTCCTGGGGTCCCTCCTGAGGTGTTGGATCGCCACCAGCCGAGTCGGGGTCGCCGGGTGCAGTGTTGCAAGTCTCACGCTTCTTGCGGGGAGCTTGCAGGGTTCTTTAAAGCTGCTGGAAACAAAGTTGCAGCTTTTCTTGGAGCAGGTCCGCTGTCCTCGGGAGTTTCTTGTCTTTTCGAAGCCGGGGCAGTCCTCAGAGGATGTCGAGGTCGCTGGTCCCTTTGGAAGGCGTCGCTGGAGCAGGATCTTTGGAAGGCAGGAGACAGGCCGGTGAGTTTCTGGAGCCAAGGCAGTTGTCGTCTTCTGGTCTTCCTCTGCAGGGGTTTTCAGCTAGGCAGTCCTTCTTCTTGTAGTTGCAGGAATCTAATTTTCTAGGGTTCAGGGTAGCCCTTAAATACTAAATTTAAGGGCGTGTTTAGGTCTGGGGGGTTAGTAGCCAATGGCTACTAGCCCTGAGGGTGGGTACACCCTCTTTGTGCCTCCTCCCAAGGGGAGGGGGTCACAATCCTAACCCTATTGGGGGAATCCTCCATCTGCAAGATGGAGGATTTCTAAAAGTTAGAGTCACTTCAGCTCAGGACACCTTAGGGGCTGTCCTGACTGGCCAGTGACTCCTCCTTGTTGCTTTCTTTGTTCCCTCCAGCCTTGCCGCCAAAAGTGGGGGCCGTGGCCGGAGGGGGCGGGCAACTCCACTAAGCTGGAGTGCCCTGCTGGGCTGTGACAAAGGGGTGAGCCTTTGAGGCTCACCGCCAGGTGTCACAGCTCTTGCCTGGGGGAGGTGTTAGCATCTCCACCCAGTGCAGGCTTTGTTACTGGCCTCAGAGTGACAAAGGCACTCTCCCCATGGGGCCAGCAACATGTCTCTAGTGTGGCAGGCTGCTGGAACCAGTCAGCCTACACAGATAGTTGGTTAAGTTTCAGGGGGCACCTCTAAGGTGCCCTCTGTGGTGTATTTTACAATAAAATGTACACTGGCATCAGTGTGCATTTATTGTGCTGAGAAGTTTGATACCAAACTTCCCAGTTTTCAGTGTAGCCATTATGGTGCTGTGGAGTTCGTGTAAAACAGACTCCCAGACCATATACTCTTATGGCTACCCTGCACTTACAATGTCTAAGGTTTTGTTTAGACACTGTAGGGGCACAGTGCTCATGCACTGGTACCCTCACCTATGGTATAGTGCACCCTGCCTTAGGGCTGTAAGGCCTGCTAGAGGGGTGTCTTACCTATACTGCATAGGCAGTGAGAGGCTGGCATGGCACCCTGAGGGGAGTGCCATGTCGACTTACTCATTTTGTTCTCACTAGCACACACAGGCTTGTAAGCAGTGTGTCTGTGCTGAGTGAGGGGTCTCTAGGGTGGCATAAGACATGCTGCAGCCCTTAGAGACCTTTCTTGGCATCAGGGCCCTTGGTACTAGAAGTACCAGTTACAAGGGACTTATCTGAATGCCAGGGTGTGCCAATTGTGGATACAATGGTACATTTTAGGTGAAGGAACACTGGTGCTGGGGCCTGGTTAGCAGGGTCCCAGCACACTTCTCAGTCAAGTCAGCATCAGTATCAGGCAAAAAGTGGGGGGTAACTGCAACAGGGAGCCATTTCTTTACACAAGCCCCCCCCAGCCCACAGGCCAGGAGACTCAGCCCAAGCTGGGAGAGTCTCCCTAGTCTGTCAGGCGAGGAAGAGTAGGAGAAATAGGCTGGTTAGTTGCAGGGCCTACTCTGCCTTACATCCTTCTGTTCAGGTCATTCCCTTTGGGGAACTGACCTACTTCCACAGTGATAGGACCTAGTCTGAATTGCCTCTTGTCTGCCTCTTCAATGTCTCCACCCATTCTTTCTATTTTGGTCTTAGAGGTATCCACCTCTGCTAACCTTATCTTGGCCAGGGTTACCCCTAGCTTACCCAGAGAGGTTACCCAGAGCTGGAGTAACCCCACCATGACCAATAGGGTCAGGGGGCCTAACTTGCTATTTGGCATGGGGTCAGACCACCATGCTAAGGATAGTGCAGCCATAAAGGCTAACACCCAGCAGAGGCCACTGACAGCTGTCAGTGCCCAGAACCACACCTTTAGCTCTTCACCTAAAAGGGAAGGGGCTAAGTTACAGGCCTCTTTGGGTTCAGGTTGCCTGTCTGCTGTATTAGAGTGGGGGGTTACCACATCTTGTAGTAAACACCCTTCTTCCACTCTTTCTTCTGTTAGCTGAGGAGCCACCCACTCAGGTTTAACAGTTGCCTGACTAGCCAGGACTTCTTGTGGGTCAGGTTGGACTTTATCAGGGCCATTTTTGGAGTTCTCCCCTACTGGAGCAGAATCTCCTTGGCTTGCTGTAACCTTGGCTAAAGGTTGTCCACCCTTCCTACTCTGTTTTCTTTTTTTCTTCTTCTGGGGCCTGCTTGCATTTACTGCAGAGGCAGGACTTCCAGAATCCTTGGGAGAGGACTGGCACTGGACCAGTTTCTCTCTTGGGCTTTGACTAACCTCTGGGTAGTCATTTCCAAGGAGACAATCAAGGGGGAGGTCTGTACTGACTACTACCCTTCTCCAGCTAAGAGTGCCACCCACTTCTATGGGCACTAAAGCCACAGGCCTCTTAGTGACCCTGTCTAGGCTAACTCTTACCCTGGCAGTCTCACCTGGGATGTACTGGTTTGAGAGCACCAGCCTGTCATGCACAATAGTGTGACTGGCACAAGTGTCTCTCAGGGCAGTGGTTGGGATTCCATTCACCAGTAGGTGGTGGAAGTGTCTACTTCCCTCTGGAATCTCCAACTCACCTGTTGGGCCCTGTTTCCAGTTGAAGGCTAGGAAGACCTCCTCATCTGAGGAGTCATCTCCCATGGCTACACTGGTTACCCCAGGAATTTTGTTCTGGGGTTTGTTTTTGGGACAAGAAGTGTCCTTGGTGTGGTGCCCAGACTGTTTACAGTGGTGGCACCAGGCCTTAGTGGCATCCCAGTTCTTACCCTGGTACCCACCTTTGTTTTGGGTTGTGTCTTGGGGCCCACCCACCTGTTCTGGTTTTTGGGGGCCTACAGAGGACTCTTTTTCTTTGTTTCTAGTGTCACCCACTTTCTCCTGGGGAGTTTTTGTAACCCCTTTCTTTTGGTCACCCCCAGTGGAAGTTTTGGTTACCCTAGTCTTGACCCAGTGGTCTGCCTTCTTTCCCAATTCTTGGGGAGAAATTGGACCTAGGTCTACCAGATACTGATGCAACTTTTCATTGAAGCAGTTACTTAAAATGTGTTCTTTCATAAACAAATTATAAAGCCCAACATAGTCACACACTTCATTTCCAGTTAACCAACCATCCAGTGTTTTTACTGAGTAGTCTACAAAATCAACCCAGGTCTGGCTCGAGGATTTTTGAGCCCCCCTGAATCTAATTCTATACTCCTCAGTGGAGAATCCAAAGCCCTCAATCAGGGTACCCTTCATGAGGTCATAAGATTCTGCATCTTTTCCAGAGAGTGTGAGGAGTCTATCCCTACACTTTCCAGTGAACATTTCCCAAAGGAGAGCACCCCAGTGAGATCTGTTCACTTTTCTGGTTACACAAGCCCTCTCAAAAGCTGTGAACCATTTGGTGATGTCATCACCATCTTCATATTTTGTTACAATCCCTTTGGGGATTTTTAGGATGTCAGGAGAATCTCTGACCCTATTTAAGTTGCTGCCACCATTGATGGGACCTAGGCCCATCTCTTTTCTTTCCCTTTCTATGGCTAGGAGCTGTCTCTCTAAAGCCAATCTTTTGGCCATCCTGGCTAACAGGAGGTCATCTTCACTGAGAGCATCCTCAGTGATTTCAGAAATGTGGGACCCTCCTGTGAGGGACTCACTATTTCTGACTAACACAGTTGGAGACAGGACTTGAGGGGTCCTGTTCTCCCTATTTAGGACTGGAGGAGGGACATTGGCCTCCAAGTCACTAATTTCTTCCTCTGTAAGGTCATCATCAGAGGGGTTGGCTTTTTCAAACTCTGCCAACAGCTCCTGGAGCTGAATTTTGGTAGGTCTGGAGCCAATGGTTATTTTTTTGATATTACAGAGAGACCTTAGCTCCCTCATCTTAAGATGGAGGTAAGGTGTGGTGTCGAGTTCCACCACATTCATCTCTGTATCAGACATTATTTTGCTAAAAGTTGGAAGACTTTTTAAAGAATCTAAAACTGTTTCTAGAATCTAATTTCAAACTTTTAACAAACTTTTAAACTCTAAAAAGACAATGCTAAACAGGGACTTAACACACAAGGCCCTAGCAGGACTTTTAAGAATTTAGAAAAATTTCAAATTGCAAAAATGAATTTCTAATGACAATTTTGGAATTTGTTGTGTGATCAGGTATTGGCTGAGTAGTCCAGCAAATGCAAAGTCTTGTACCCCACCGCTGATCCACCAATGTAGGAAGTTGGCTCTGTATGCACTATTTCAAAGTAAGGAATAGTAAGCACAGAGTCCAAGGGTTCCCCTTAGAGGTAAGATAGTGGCAAAAAGAGATAATACTAATGCTCTATTTTGTGGTAGTGTGGTCGAGCAGTAGGCTTATCCAAGGAGTAGTGTTAAGCATTTGTTGTACATACACATAGACAATAAATGAGGTACACACACTCAGAGACAAATCCAGCCAATAGGTTTTTATATAGAAAAATATCTTTTCTTAGTTTATTTTAAGAACCACAGGTTCAAATTCTACATGTAATATCTCATTCGAAAGGTATTGCAGGTAAGTACTTTAGGAACTTCAAATCATCAAAATTGCATGTATACTTTTCAAGTTATTCACAAATAGCTGTTTTAAAAGTGGACACTTAGTGCAATTTTCACAGTTCCTAGGGGAGGTAAGTATTTGTTAGGTTAACCAGGTAAGTAAGACACTTACAGGGCTTAGTTCTTGGTCCAAGGTAGCCCACCGTTGGGGGTTCAGAGCAACCCCAAAGTCACCACACCAGCAGCTCAGGGCCGGTCAGGTGCAGAGTTCAAAGTGGTGCCCAAAACACATAGGCTAGAATGGAGAGAAGGGGGTGCCCCGGTTCCGGTCTGCTTACAGGTAAGTACCCGCGTCTTCGGAGGGCAGACCAGGGGGGTTTTGTAGGGCACCAGGGGGGACACAAGCCCACACAGAAATTTCACCCTCAGCAGCGCGGGGGCGGCCGGGTGCAGTGTAGAAACAAGCGTCGGGTTTGTAATGGAAGTCAATGGGAGATCTAGGGATCTCTTCAGCGCTGCAGGCAGGCAAGGGGGGGGTTCCTCGGGGAAACCTCCACTTGATCAAGGGAGAGGGACTCCTGGGGGTCACTCCTCCAGTGAAAGTCCGGTCCTTCAGGTCCTGGGGGCTGCGGGTGCAGGGTCTCTCCCAGGTGTCGGGACTTAGGATTCAAAGAGTCGCGGTCAGGGGAAGCCTCGGGATTCCCTCTGCAGGCGGTGCTGTGGGGGCTCAGGGGGGACAGGTTTTTGTACTCACAGTCTTAGAGTAGTCCTGGGGTCCCTCCTGAGGTGTTGGATCGCCACCAGCCGAGTCGGGGTCGCCGGGTGCAGTGTTGCAAGTCTCACGCTTCTTGCAGGGAGCTTGCAGGGTTCTTTAAAGCTGCTGGAAACAAAGTTGCAGCTTTTCTTGGAGCAGGTCCGCTGTCCTCGGGAGTTTCTTGTCTTTTCGAAGCCGGGGCAGTCCTCAGAGGATGTCGAGGTCGCTGGTCCCTTTGGAAGGCGTCGCTGGAGCAGGATCTTTGGAAGGCAGGAGACAGGCCGGTGAGTTTCTGGAGCCAAGGCAGTTGTCGTCTTCTGGTCTTCCTCTGCAGGGGTTTTCAGCTAGGCAGTCCTTCTTCTTGTAGTTGCAGGAATCTAATTTTCTAGGGTTCAGGGTAGCCCTTAAATACTAAATTTAAGGGCGTGTTTAGGTCTGGGGGGTTAGTAGCCAATGGCTACTAGCCCTGAGGGTGGGTACACCCTCTTTGTGCCTCCTCCCAAGGGGAGGGGGTCACAATCCTAACCCTATTGGGGGAATCCTCCATCTGCAAGATGGAGGATTTCTAAAAGTTAGAGTCACTTCAGCTCAGGACACCTTAGGGGCTGTCCTGACTGGCCAGTGACTCCTCCTTGTTGCTTTCTTTGTTCCCTCCAGCCTTGCCGCCAAAAGTGGGGGCCGTGGCCGGAGGGGGCGGGCAACTCCACTAAGCTGGAGTGCCCTGCTGGGCTGTGACAAAGGGGTGAGCCTTTGAGGCTCACCGCCAGGTGTCACAGCTCTTGCCTGGGGGAGGTGTTAGCATCTCCACCCAGTGCAGGCTTTGTTACTGGCCTCAGAGTGACAAAGGCACTCTCCCCATGGGGCCAGCAACATGTCTCTAGTGTGGCAGGCTGCTGGAACCAGTCAGCCTACACAGATAGTTGGTTAAGTTTCAGGGGGCACCTCTAAGGTGCCCTCTGTGGTGTATTTTACAATAAAATGTACACTGGCATCAGTGTGCATTTATTGTGCTGAGAAGTTTGATACCAAACTTCCCAGTTTTCAGTGTAGCCATTATGGTGCTGTGGAGTTCGTGTAAAACAGACTCCCAGACCATATACTCTTATGGCTACCCTGCACTTACAATGTCTAAGGTTTTGTTTAGACACTGTAGGGGCACAGTGCTCATGCACTGGTACCCTCACCTATGGTATAGTGCACCCTGCCTTAGGGCTGTAAGGCCTGCTAGAGGGGTGTCTTACCTATACTGCATAGGCAGTGAGAGGCTGGCATGGCACCCTGAGGGGAGTGCCATGTCGACTTACTCATTTTGTTCTCCTAGCACACACAGGCTTGTAAGCAGTGTGTCTGTGCTGAGTGAGGGGTCTCTAGGGTGGCATAAGACATGCTGCAGCCCTTAGAGACCTTTCTTGGCATCAGGGCCCTTGGTACTAGAAGTACCAGTTACAAGGGACTTATCTGAATGCCAGGGTGTGCCAATTGTGGATACAATGGTACATTTTAGGTGAAGGAACACTGGTGCTGGGGCCTGGTTAGCAGGGTCCCAGCACACTTCTCAGTCAAGTCAGCATCAGTATCAGGCAAAAAGTGGGGGGTAACTGCAACAGGGAGCCATTTCTTTACATATACTTTTTACATTAAACACATATACACTATTTTAAAAGTGGACACTTAGTGCAATTTTCACAGTTCCTGGCGTGCGGGTGCAGTGTGGTTTCCAGGCGTCGGGTTCCTTGAAACAGGCAGTCGCGGTCAGGGGGAGCCTCTGGATTTCCTCTGCAGGCGTCGCTGTCAACTTTTGCTACTCACGGGCTCGCAGTCCCCGGGGAGTCCTCCCTGTAGTGTTAGTTTTCCTCAGGTCGAGCCGGGGGCGTCGGGTGCAGAGTGGAAAGTCTCACACTTCCGGCGGGAAACATGTGGTCTTTAAAAGTTGCTTCTTTATTTCCAAAAGTTTAGTTTCTTTTCCAGGCGTCGGGATTTCAGAGTCAGGCAGTCGCGGTCAGGGGGAGCCTCGGGATTCCCTCTGCAGGCGTCGCTGTGGGGGTTCAGGGGGGACAACTTTGGTTACTTACAGTCTTGGAGTTGCCTGGGGGTCCTTCCTGTAGCGTTGTTTCTTCACCAATCGAGTCGGGGTCGCCGGGTGCAGTGTTGCAAGTCTCACGCTTCTTGCTGGGATTGCAGGGGTCTTTAAATCTGCTCCTCTGAAACAAAGTTACAGTCTTTGTGGAACATGGCCGCTGTCCTCGGGAGTTTCTTGGTCTTTTGGAAGCAGGGCAGTCCTCTGAGGATTCAGAGGTCGCTGGTCCTGGGGAAAGCATCGCTGGAGCAGTTTTCTTCTGAAGGCAGGAGACAGGCCGGTAGGACTGGGGCACAAGCAGTTGGTGTCTTCTTTCTTCTTCTGCAGGGGTTTTTCAGCTCAGCAGTCCTCTTCTTCTGTAAGTTGCAGGAATCTAGTTTCCTAGGATCTGGGGAGCCCCTAAATACTGAATTTAGGGGTGTGTTTAGGTCTGGGAGGGCAGTGGCCAATGGCTACTGTCCTTGAGGGTGGGTACACCCTCTTTGTGCCTCCTCCCTGAGGGGAGGGGGGCACATCCCTATTCCTATTGGGGGAATCCTCCTTCTACAAGATGGAGGATTTCTAAAAGTCAGAGTCACCTCAGCTCAGGACACCTTAGGGGCTGTCCTGACTGGCCAGTGACTCCTCCTTGTTTTTCTCATTATCTCTCCTGGACTTGCCGCCAAAAGTGGGGGCTGGGGGCTGGGTCCTGGGGGCGGGCATCTCCACTAGCTGGAGTGCCCTGGGGCATTGTAACACGAAGCTTGAGCCTTTGAAGCTCACTGCTAGGTGTTACAGTTCCTGCAGGGGGGAGGTGTGAAGCACCTCCACCCAGAGGAGGCTTTGTTTCTGTCCTCAGAGAGCACAAAGGCTCTCACCGCATGGGGCCAGAAACTCGTCTCTCAGCAGCAGGCTGGCACAGACCAGTCAGTCCTGCACTGAACAATTGGGTAAAATACAGGGGGCATCTCTAAGATGCCCTCTGTGTGCATTATTTAATAAATCCAACACTGGCATCAGTGTGGGTTTATTATTCTGAGAAGTTTGATACTAAACTTCCCAGTATTCAGTGTAGCCATTATGGAGCTGTGGAGTTCGTTTTTGACAGACTCCCAGACCATATTCTCTTATGGCTACCCTGCACTTACAATATCTAAGGTTTTGCTTAGACACTGTTGGGGCATAGTGCTCATGCACCTATGCCCTCACTTGTGGTATAGTGCACCCTGCCTTAGGGCTGTAAGGCCTACTAGAGGGGTGACTTACCTATGCCACAGGCAGTGTGAGGTTGGCATGGCACCCTGAGGGAAGTGCCATGTCGACTTAGTCATTTTCTCCCCACTAGCACACACAAGCTGGCAAGCAGTGTGTCTGTGCTGAGTGAGGGGTCCCCAGGGTGGCATAAGACATGCTGCAGCCCTTAGAGACCTTCCCTGGCATCAGGGCCCTTGGTACCAGGGGTACCAGTTACAAGGGACTTACCTGGATGCCAGGGTGTGCCAATTGTGGAAACAATGGTACATTTTAAGTGAAAGAACACTGGTGCTGGGGCCTGGTTAGCAGGGTCCCAGCACACTTCTCAGTCAAGTCAGCATCAGTATCAGGCAAAAAGTGGGGGATAACTGCAACAGGGAGCCATTTCTTTACAAGCTCCTATTGTTATTGTGGAGTCCAAGCAAAACTGCAGTGTTAGCCCAGTCTATGATGTGTCTTTGAATGTCAAAACAGTAACCTAATGAGTTGGAGTTTGAGCAAGGAGTCCGTTATCTACGGGAGGGTAGTAGTACAGACCCGGGCAGCAAGCAACTGGCAGGCTGCCCAAACTAGTATTTGAACTGGATCCCGTTCACTGAAATGTTTGTAATGCTTGTTGTTTATGAAGGTCGCGGACAGGGGAGCAAACCATTTAGTTTAAGAAAAGTTCAGCCTGGGCAGTAGCCATCTTTAAGGTTGGGTGGTGGGGAGTGGTGGTGGGGGACAGGGTTGGAGGAGCACTTTTGACAGTTGTAAAGAAATGGCTCCCTGTTGCAGTTACCCCCCACTTTTTGCCTGATACTGATGCTGGCTTGACTGAGGTGTGCTGGGACCCTGCTAACCAGGCCCCAGCACCAGTGTTCTTTCACCTAAAATGTACCATTGTTTCCACAATTGGCACACCCTGGCATCCAAGTAAGTCCCTTGTAACTGGTACCCCTGGTACCAAGGGCCCTGATGCCAGGGAAGGTCTCTAAGGGCGGCAGCATATCTTATGCCACCCTGGGGACCCCTCACTCAGCACAGACACACTGCTTACCAGCTTGTGTGTGCTAGTGGGGATAAAATGACTAAGTCGACATGGCACTCCCCTCAGGGTGCCATGCCAACCTCACACTGCCTGTGGCATAGGTAAGTCACCCCTCTAGCAGGCCTTACAGCCCTAAGGCAGGGTGCACTATACCACAGGTGAGGGCATAGGTGCATGAGCACTATGCCCCTACAGTGTCTAAGCAAACCCTTAGACATTGTAAGTGCAGGGTAGCCATAAGAGTGTATGGTCTGGAAGTCTGTGAAAAACGAACTCCACAGCTCCATATTGGCTACACTGAATACTGGGAAATTTGGTACCAAACTTCTCAGAATAATAAACCCACACTGATGCCAGTGTTGGATTTATTACAAAATGCACACAGAGTGCATCTTAGAGATGCCCCCTGTATTTTACCCAATTGTTCAGTGCAGGACTGACTGGTCTGTGCCAGCCTGCTGCTGAGAGACGAGTTTCTGACCCCATGCGGTGAGAGCCTTTGTGCTCTCTGAGGACAGAAACAAAGCCTGCTCTGGGTGGAGGTGCTTCACACCTCCCCCCTGCAGGAACTGTAACACCTAGCAGTGAGCTTGAAAGACTCAAGCTTCGTGTTACAATGCCCCAGGGCACTCCAGCTAGTGGAGATGCCCGCCCCCAGGACCCAGCCCCCACTTTTGGCGGCAAGTCCAGGAGAGATAATGAGAAAAACAAGGAGGAGTCACTGGCCAGTCAGGACAGCCCCTAAGGTGTCCTGAGCTGAGGTGACTCTGACTTTTAGAAATCCTCCATCTTGTAGAAGGAGGATTCCCCCAATAGGAATAGGGATGTGCCCCCCTCCCCTCAGGGAGTAGGCACAAAGAGGGTGTAGCCACCCTCAAGGACAGTAGCCATTGGCTACTGCCCTCCCAGACCTAAACACACCCCTAAATTCAGTATTTAGGGGCTCCCCAGAACAAATGAACTCAGATTCCTGCAACTTACCAGAAGAAGAGGACTGCTGAGCTGAAAGACCCCTGCAGAAGAAGAAAAGAAGACACCAACTGCTTTGGCCCCAGTCCTACCGGCCTGTCTCCTGCCTTCTAAAGAAACCTGCTCCAGAGACGCTTTCCCCAGGACTAGCGACCTCTGAATCCTCAGAGGGCTGCCCTGCTTCAAAAGAAACAAGAAACTCCCGAGAACAGCGGCCCTGTTCAACAAAGACTGCATCTTTGTTTCCAGAGGAGCAGATTTAAAGACCCCTGCAATCCCCGCAAGAAGCGTGAGACTTGCAACACTGCACCCGGCGACCCCGACTCGACTGGTGGAGAAACAACGCTACAGGGAGGACCCTCCGGCGACTCCAAGACTGTGAGTAACCAAAGTTGTCCCCCCTGAGCTCCCACAGCGATGCCTGCAGAGGGAATCCCAAGGCTCCCCCTGACGCGACTGCCTGAACCTAAAGTCCCGACGCCTGGAGGAGACCCTGCACCCGCAGCCCCCAGGACCTGAAGGATTGGAACTCCAGTGCAGGAGTGACCCCCAGGAGGCCCTCTCCCTTGCCCAGGTGGTGGCTACCCCGAGGAGCCCCCCCCTTGCCTGCCTGCACCGCTGAAGAGACCCCTTGGTCTCCCATTGAAAAACACTACAAACCCGACGCGTGTTTGCATACTGCATCCGGCCGCCCCCGTGCTGCTGAGGGTGTACTTTTTGTGCTGACTTGTGTCCCCCCCGGTGCCCTACAAAACCCTCCTGGTCTGCCCTCTGAAGACACGGGTACTTACCTGCTGGCAGACTGGAACCGGGGCACCCCCTTCTCCATTGAAGCCTATGCGTTTTGGGCACCACTTTGAACTCTGCACCTGACCAGCCCTGAGCTGCTGGTGTGGTGACTTTGGGGTTGCTCTGAACCCCCAACGGTGGGCTACCTTGGACCCAAATCTGAACCCCGTAGGTGGTTTACTTACCTGCAAAACCTAACAATACTTTACCTCCCCCAGGAACTGTGAAAATTGCAGTGTCCACTTTTAAAACAGCTATTTGTGTTTTAGTTGAAAAGTATATATGCTACTGTAATTATTCAATGTTCCTAAAGTACTTACCTGCAATACCTTTCAAATGAGATATTACATGTAGAATTTGAACGTGTGGTTCTTAAAATAAACTAAGAAAAGATATTTTTCTATACAAAAACCTATTGGCTTGGAATTGTCTCTGAATGTGTGTTCCTCATTTATTGCCTGTGTGTATGTACAACAAATGCTTAACACTACTCCTTTGATAAGCCTACTGCTCAACCACACTACCACAAAATAGAGCATTAGTATTATCTCTTTTTGCCACTATCTTACCTCTAAGGGGAACCCTTGGACTCTGTGCATACTATTCCTTACTTTGAAATAGTACATACAGAGCCAACTTCCTACAACAGTGTACACAGATGCTCAGCGAAGAACCACTTCACATCTCTTAATTGTGGACAGTGACTGTTCTTTGATAGTTGGAGTATCTTCAAGATGGGGAACCACGCTGTAGGAAGTTGGCTCTGTATGTGCTATTTCAAAGTAAGGAATAGCATGCACAGAATCCAAGGGTTCCCCTTAGAGGTAAAATAGTGGTAAAAAGAGATAATACTAATGCTCTATTTTGTGGTAGTGTGGTCGAGCAGTAGGCTTATCCAAGGAGTAGTGTTAAGCATTTGTTGTACATACACATAGACAATAAATGAGGTACACACACTCAGAGACAAATCCAGCCAATAGGTTTTGATATAGAAAAATATCTTTTCTTAGTTTATTTTAAGAACCACAGGTTCAAATTTTACATGTAATATCTCATTTGAAAGGTATTGCAGGTAAGTACTCTAGGAACTTTGAATCATTACTTTAGCATGTATACTTTTTACATAAAACACAATAAGCTGTTTTAAAAGTGGACACAGTGCAATTTTCACAGTTCCTGGGGGAGGTAAGTTATTGTTAGTTTTAACAGGTAAGTAAGTCACTTACAGGTTTCAGTTTTTGGTCCAAGGTAGCCCACCGTTGGGGGTTCAGAGCAACCCCAAAGTTATCACACCAGCAGCTCAGGGCCGGTCAGGTGCAAAGGTCAAAGAGGTGCCCAAAACACATAGGCTTCAATGGAGAGAAGGGGGTGCCCCAGTTCCAGTCTGCCAGCAGGTAAGTACCCGCGTCTTCGGAGGGCAGACCAGGGGGGTTTTGTAGGGCACCGGGGGGGACACAAGTCAGCACAGAAAGTACACCCTCAGCAGCGCGGGGGCGGCCGGGTGCAGTGTGCAAACACGCGTCGGGTTTCCTTCAGTTTTCAATGAGAGACCAAGGGGTCTCTTCAGCGGTGCAGGCAGGCAAGGGGGGGGCTCCTCGGGGTAGCCACCACCTAGGCAAGGGAGAGGGCCTCCTGGGGGTCACGCCTGCACAGAAGTTCCGTTTCTTTAGGGGCTGGGGGCTGCGGGTGCAGGGTCTTTTCCAGCCGTCGGGAAATGGAGTTCAGACAGTCGCGGTCAGGGGGAGCCTGGGGATTCCCTCTGCAGGTGTCGCTGTGGGGGCTCAGGGGGGACAACTTTGGTTACTCACAGTCGTAGAGTCGCCGGAGGGTCCTCCCTGAGTTGGTTGTTCTCCACCAGTCGAGTCGGGGTCGCCGGGTGCAGTGTTGCAAGTCTCACGCTTCTTGCGGGGAGTTGCAGGGGTCTTTAAATCTGCTCCTTGTAACAAAGTTGCAGTTCTTTTGGAGCAGTGCCGCTGTCCTCGGGAGTTTCTTGTCTTTTTCGAAGCAGGGCAGTCCTCAGAGGATTCAGAGGTCGCTGGTCCCTTGGAAAGCGTCGCTGGAGCAGGTTTCTTTGGAAGGCAGGAGACAGGCCGGTAAGTCTGGGGCCAAGGCAGTTGGTGTCTTCTGTTCTTCCTCTGCAGGGGTTTTTCAGCTCAGCAGTCCTTCTTCTTGTTAGTTGCAGGAATCTAATTTCTAGGTTCAGGGAAAGCCCTTAAATACTAAATTTAAGGGCGTGTTTAGGTCTGGGGGGTTAGTAGCCAATGGCTACTAGCCCTGAGGGTGAGTACACCCTCTTTGTGCCTCCTCCCAAGGGGAGGGGGTCCCATCCCTAATCCTATTGGGGGAATCCTCCATCTGCAAGATAGAGGATTTCTAAAAGTTAGAGTCACTTCAGCTTAGGACACCTTAGGGGCTGTCCTGACTGGCCAGTGACTCCTCCTTGTTGTTTTCTTTGTTTCCTCCAGCCTTGCCGCCAAAAGTGGGGGCCGTGGCCGGAGGGGGCGGGCAACTCCACTAAGTTGGAGTGTCCTGCAGTGCTGTGACAAAGGGGTGAGCCTTTGAGGCTCACCGCCAGGTGTTACAGCTCCTGCCTGGGGTAGGTGTTAGCATCTCCACCCAGTGCAGGCTTTGTTACTGGCCTCAGAGTGACAAAGGCACTCTCCCCATGGGGCCAGCAACATGTCTCTAGTGTGGCAGGCTGCTGGAACCAGTCAGCCTACACAGATAGTCGGTTAAGTTTCAGGGGGCACCTCTAAGGTGCCCTCTGTGGTGTATTTTACAATAAAATGTACACTGGCATCAGTGTGCATTTATTGTGCTGAGAAGTTTGATACAAAACTTCCCAGTTTTCAGTGTAGCCATTATGGTGCTGTGGAGTTCGTGTAAAACAGACTCCCAGACCATATACTCTTAGGGCTACCCTGCACTTACAATGTCTAAGGTATTGCTTAGACACTGTAGGGGCACAGTGCTCATGCACTGGTGCCCTCACCTATGGTATAGTGCACCCTGCCTTAGGGCTGTAAGGCCTACTAGAGGGGTGACTTATCTATACCTGCATAGGCAGTGAGAGGCTGGCATGGCACCCTGAGGGGAGTGCCATGTCGACTTACTTGTTTTGTTCTCACCAGCACACACAAGCTGGCAAGCAGTGTGTCTGTGCTGAGTGAGGGGTCTCCAGGGTGGCATAAGACATGCTGCAGCCCTTAGAGACCTTCCCTGGCATCAGGGCCCTTGGTACTAGAGGTACCAGTTACAAGGGACTTATCTGGATGCCAGGGTGTGCCAATTGTGGAATCAAAAGTACAGGTTAGGGGAAGAACACTGGTGCTGGGGCCTGGTTAGCAGGCCTTAGCACACTTTCAATTCAAAACATACCATCAGCAAAGGCAAAAAGTCAGGGGGTAACCATGCCAAGGAGGCATTTCCTTACACACGCCAGAGGAGAGGACAGCAGTAGTAGCCTATAGTAGGTCCTCAGTCCACTGGGGAAGATCCCGAATCAGCGAAGAAGTATCGTCATGCGGTGAATTGGACATTATGGATAGGGTGTCTGGTGTCTTGTTACAGAAGGAGGCTGCCATATTTAGGGCTGATTTGTTAGTATATCAGGCTTGTTCAGGAGACTGCTGGATGAGGCAGTCTTAAATTGTCTCTCCACAGCCCTTCTGTGTTTACGTCAGCAGATTGATCTTTTGGCCTTTTCTCTGTGGTTTGGTGGCTGTGTGAAGGCCCTCTGCCCTGTTCCTTGTGGCCTCTGGCTCTGAGAAAGTGAACAGTGTGGTCTGTCATCTTACTCTTTGACTGGAAGAAGAGTGAGTACTTGACATCTATATCTCAAAGTTTCCACTCACCCCCAGAAAGGAGGTGATTGGTATCGAACTACAAGCATGTAGTCTGAGAAAAGCAGGGCATGAAGGTTTTCAAATTTGATGCGTCCATCAAGACTTGCTGTCCATAGAGTCAAATCTCTGTCTTTGTAATAAAGCAGCTGAGCTATGAGTGGTCAGGGATGGACCCCGGGGGGGAAGTGCTCAGCTAGGACATGATAAACCCTTTCGATTGAGAAGAAAAAGGAGAGATTCTAGTTAGGTGTAAATGTTTTGGTCCAGTGTGCAAAGAGTTTCAGCTGGATTTTCTCCTCTGAATCTTCTGGGAGTATAGTCGCCCTCAGATTGTTGCGCTGGAAGCAAACTTCGGCGTCCTCAGTCCAGCCCTCAAGGAAGCATACTCAGTCTGTTAAATCTGGGGTTGTCAGAGATGGTCCTGAGTAAGAGAATGTAAATCCTGCATCTCTTGCAGCTTGTGGATTTAGCCAGATTTGCTTACTTAACTCCCAGAATATTGACCACAATTACACCTACTTTGGCTGCGAGTGAGGAGCACATGTTGCTTATCGCTTTCTGGATGGCTTCCAGCTTGTCCTGACTGGAGGTTGTGGAGTCTCCTTCAGGTAGTTGGTAAGAGTTCTCAGTGAGGGGATTCTGTTCGGATCAGTTTAGGTCTTTCCATACTATAATCTGGAAGTGAAGACCAGAACCAAGGTTGAAGCTGGGGATGAGCTTTACACTCACACTGTAAGCTGTGGGTACGGCCCTGGAGCTGGTTGGTTGCAATGATTCAGGTGCTTTGGGACTGCTTGTTTGTCACTATTTGTCCTCCAGAGTTAGAAAGAGGGGAAGCAACACGACCAGTCCTGATTGAGGCTTTTGGCGTCTGGGTGAATTGTGAAGGACTATAGTCGCCTGTAGTTGGGTATCGGACCCCATGTATCAGCCCTAGGTTAAAAATGTTCTTAAGTTGCTTTTGAAGTTACTGGCTTCTTCTTTCTTGAAGGAGGCAATAGTAGGGTTTATATAAACATGGTTGAACAGTCCACACCACCGTTTACGGTCTTCATTTGAGATAGCAGCAGGCCTAGACCTCAGAACAGTGTTTAAATAAACATAACTTCCGATTGTACCGTGTTAAATATCTAGGTAAGCTAGATAGAAGCCCCACCTACACCCCATTACCCCTGCTGAAAGGTGACCTCTTGTTCCTTTTGTAGTGTGAGAAATTAACAAATGTAGTATTTTGCCTGAAACATTCCCCACTACATCTCCTGTACCACAAAGTCAATATTTTTAGAAATACAACCCTTGCTCTTGCTTCAAACCTTTAGACCTTGCATACCAGGGGGTGCTTGGATACCCCCGCCTTCTCTTCCTAGGAATAATGAACGTCCGTTAAAAAAAAAATTCAAATCCTTAGTCCTTGTCAAGCACTCCAGTTTGTGGAAGGATTCGGCATGGAGCCTTTTCTCAGTTGTTGCTTTCCAGGGTGTCACAATCTTGATAATCTCATTACTGGATTTTCTCAACAGTATTGGAGCAGCTCTCGCCAACTCCCCTTGCCAAGAGGCTTATCTCCTCTACATTTCCCAATATGGCTGGAAGAGTAGCCGAGCACTGTAGGAGGCTGGTCTGGCTTGTAGTGGGTACCAAAAGGTACTTACACCCTGTGCCAGGTCCAGTTATCCCTTATTAGTAGAATAGAGGTGTTTCTAGCAGCTTAGGCTGATAGAAGGTAGCTATGGCAAAGCAGCTTAGGCTGAACTAGGAGACATGCAAAGCTCCTACTATACCACTTATATCATATGCACAATATCATAAGAAAACACAATAGACAGAGTTACTAAAAATAAAGGTACTTTATTTTTATGACAATATGCCACAAGTATCTCAGTGAGTACCCTCATTAATAAGGTAAGTAATATACACAAGTTATATGTACACAAACCCAAAACAGGTAAGTAAGAGTTAAAAAAAAGTACGGCAAACAGTGTTGAATTACAATAGGTGAACATAGTCTAGGGGCAACACAAACCATATACTCCAAAAGTGGAATGCGAATCACGAATTGACCCCAGACCTATGGGAGCTTGTAGAGGGTCGCTGGGACTGTAAGAAGACAGTCAGGGTGTCCAAGATACCCCACCCCAAGACCCTGAAAAGTAGGAGTAAATTACACCTACTACCCCAAAAGAACACAATAGTCGCGATAGGGGGATTCTGCAAGAAACACAAACACCAGCCAAGCACTGAAGACTGATTCCTGGACCTGAGGACCTGCAAGGGGACCAAGTCCAAGAGTCGCGATCGTGTCCAGGGGGGGCAGGAGCCCAGGAAAGCCCGGATGAAGGTGCAAAGAGGCTGCCTCCGGGTGGAAGAAATGCAGAAATACCGCAAACAAGCCTTGCTACCTGCAAGGGTCGCGGTAGAGGTTTTTGGGTGCTGCTGGGGACCAGGAAGGACCAGGATGTCGCCCCTTGGATGAGGAGACAGAGGGGGCGCTCAGCAACTCAGAGAACCCCACAGAAGCAGGCAGCACCCGCAGAAGTACCTGAACAGGCACTTAGAAGATTTGTGAACCGGAACTGGCTCAGAGTCACAAAGGAGGGTCCCACGATGCCGGAGGCCAACTCAGAGGGTTGAGCACTGCAGGACGGAGGCTAGGACCAGGCTAGGCTGTGCACGAAGGAAATCCTGGAAGAGTGCCCAGGAGCCGGAGCAACTGCAAATCACGCAGTACACAGGTTTGCAGTCTAGCGTGGGCAGGCAAGGACTTACCACCACCAAACTTGGACTGAAGGATCACTGGACTGTGTGAGTCACTTGGCTAGAGTTCCTGTGTTCCAGGGACCACGCTCGTCAGGATGAGAGGGGACCGGTGATGCAGTCTTTTGGTGCCTGCGTTAGCAGGGGGAATATTCCGTCGACCCACGGGAGATTTCTTCTTGGCTTCCAGTGCAGGGTGAAGGCAGATGACCCCCAGAGCATGCACCACCAGGAAACCGTCAAAGCCGACAGGATGAGGTGCTACAATGTTGCTGGTAGTTGTCTTGCTACTTTGTTGCGGTTTTGCAGGCGTCCTGTAGCAGTCAGCGGTTGATCCTTGGCAGAAGTCGAAGAGGGAGATGCAGAGGAACTTTGGTGAGCTCTTGCATTCGTTATCTGAAGAGTTCCCCAGAGGAGAGACCCTAAATAGCCAGAAAAGGAGGTGTGGCTACCAAGAAAGGAGGATTGGTTACCAAGAGAGGTAAGAGCCTATCAGAGGGGGGTCTCTGACGTCACCTGCTGGCACTGGCCACTCAGAGAAGTCCAGTGTGCCCCCAGCACCTCTGTTTCCAAGATAGCAGAGGTCTGGGACACACTGGAGGAGCTCTGGGCACCTCCCCTGGGAGGTACTGGTCAGGGGAGTGGTCACTCCCCTTTCCTTTGTCCAGTTTCACGCCAGTGCAGGGCTGGGGGGATCCCTGAACCGGTGTAGACTGGCTTATGCAGAAATGGGCACCATCTGTGCCCATCCGAGCATTTTCAGAGGCTGGGGGAAGCTACTCCTCCCCAGCCCTTCACACCTATTTCCAAAGGGAGAGGGTGTAACAGCCTCTCTCAGAGGAAATCCTTTGTTCTGCCTTCCTGGGCCAGGGCTGCCTGGGCCCCAGGAGGGCAGAATCCTGTCTGAGGGGTTGGCAGCAGCAGCTGCAGTGGAAACCCTGGAAAGGCAGTTTGGCAGTACCCGGGTTCTGTGCTAGAGACCCGGGGGATCATGGAATTGTCCCCCCAATACCAGAATGGTATTGGGGTGACAATTCCATGATCTTAGACATTTTACATGGCCATGTTCGGAGTTACCATTGTGACGCTATAGATAGGTAGTGACCTATGTATAGTGCACGCGTATAATGGTGTCCCCGCACTCACAAAGTCCGTGGAATTTGCCCTGAACGATGTGGGGGCACCTTGGCTAGTGCCAGGGTGCCCACAGACTAAGTAACTTGCCACCCAACCTTCACTAAGTGAGGGTTAGACATATAGGTTACTTATAAGTTACTTATATGCTGTGAAAAATGGCTGTGAAATAACGTGGATATTATTTCACTCAGGAAGAATTTTCTGAGCTCCCGATGGGTGGCAAAAGAAATGCTGCAGCCCATAGGGATCTCCTGGAACCCCAATACCCTGGGTACCTAGGTACCATATGCAAGGGAATTATATGGGTGTACCAGTGTGCCAATGAGAATTGGTAAATTTAGTCACTAGCCTGCAGTGACAAATTTAGAAAGCAGAGAGAGCATAAACACTAAGGTTCTGGTTAGCAGAGCCTCAGTGATACAGTTAGGCACCACAGAGGGAACACATATAGGCCACAAACTTATGAGCACTGGGGTCCTGGCTAGCAGGATCCCAGTGACACATAACAAACACACTGACAACATAGGTTTTTCACTATGGGCACTGGGCCCTGGCTAGCAGGATCCGAGTAAGACAGTGAAAACACCCTGACATATACTCACAAACAGGCCAAAAGTGGGAGGAACAAGGCTGGAAAGAGGGTACCTTCCTACAAGCACAAGAGAGCATTGATGGGATATCTTTTTTTTGTTTGCTTAAGATCCACTCTTGCCCAGTACTTCCACTGTATGTATTCTTACGCTAGGGCTCGTTTTAATACCTTTTCCCGGACTAAGATTGTCATATCTCTTCTTGGACTAAGATAGAGTAACTGAGAGCCTTGCTAAATTTTATGTTATTTCCTCTCATATTTCTCTGTAAACTGGAAAGAAAAATGTTCTAGTTAGAGATAAAATCATGTGTCTAGATACAGGAAAAGACCTTTCTGATTTCTTTCAGTGGGGTGCAGCAGGGGGGCTTTGAAGGGGCAGCGTTGGGTTCCAGTCCATTAACTGAGACTGCCTTAAGTGTTCTATTTTTTTCCAGCTTATAATCTTGATGCAGCCAGATGGGTGCTGTAGGAAAGTACCATCTTTCTTGACATGTTACCCCTATTTTTACCTGTATGTCAGTATGTTTTTGCTGTCTCACTGGGATCCTGCTGGTCAGGACCCCGGTGCTCATAATTAATGGCCTAATGTGTGTGTTGTCCGTAGTGCTTAACTGTGTCTTTGAGGCTTTGCTAACCAGAACCTCAGTGCTTATGCTGTCTGAGCTTTTAAATTTGTCTCTATTGGCTAGTGACTTCATTTACCAATTTCAATTGGCTCACTGGACCCCCCTTAAGTCCCTAGTATATAGTACCTAGGTACCCAGGGCATTAGGGTTTAGGGAAACATTATGGGCTGCAGCATTTCTTTTGCCACCAATAAGGAGCTCAGACAAACCCTTTCACAGGCCTGCCATTGCAGCCAGCGTGAAATAGTGCACACATTATTTCACAGCCATTTTCACTGCACTTAAGTAACTTATAAGTCACCTATATGTCTAACCTTCATTTACTGAAGGTTAGGTTCAAAGTTACTAAGTGTGAGGGCACCCTTGCACTAGCAAAGGTGCCCCCACACAGTCCAGGGCCAATTCCCTGGACTTTGAGAGTGCGGGACGCCATTCCACATGTGCACTACATATAGGTCAATCCCTATATGTAGCTTCACAGTGGTAACTCCGAATATGGCCATGTAACATGTCTAAGATCATGGAATTGTCCCCCGATTCCAAATCTGGTATTGGGGAGCAAATTCCATGCATCCTGGGGGCTCCACTATGGACCCCCAGTACTGCCAAATCAGCTCTGAGGCTTGCACTGCAGCTACAGCTGCTGCCACCTCACAGACAGCGTTCTGCCCTTCTGGGGTCTGAGCAGCTCAGTCCCAGGAAGGCAGAACAGAGCATTTCCTTCTGGAGGAGGATATTACACCCACGCCCTTTGGAAATAGGTGTAACAGGCTGAGGATGGGTAGCCTCCCCCAGCCTCTGGAAATGCTTTGAAGGGCACAGTTGGTGCCCTCCTAGCATAAGCCAGTCTACATGGGTTCAGGGACCCCCAGTCCCTGCTCTGGCGTGAAACTGGACAAAGGAAAGGAGTGACCACTCCCCTGTCCATCACCACCCCAGGGGTGGTGCCCAGAGCTCATCCAGTGTGTCCCAGACATCAGCCATCTTGTTTTCCAAGGCGTGTGGCCACTCTGGAGGGCTTTCAGTGGCCAGTGCCAGCAGGTGATGTCAGAGACCCCTCCTGGTAGGTCCATACCTCATAAGGTAGCCAATCTCCCTCTCAGGGCTATTTAGGGTCTCTCCTGTGGGTTTCTCTTCAGATTCTACTTGCTAGTTTCCAGCAGGAATCATCTGCAATGACTAATTCATTCTCTGACCTCTGATCGACCGCAGACTGCTCCAGGAACCATTGTAAAGGCAACAATGTATCAAGAAGGGCTACTTTTCCTCTGCAAATTCAGCTCCAGCCAGCGACTGCAACAGTTTCCATGGCGTGCAAGCCCCGGGGACTCCCTGTCTTCACCCTGCACCAGAAGGACCGAAGAAATCTCCTGTGGAGTGACTGAGTCACTTCCCTGCTTTTGCAGACACCTTCTAAGTCGACAACCGGTTCTCTTGGACTCCTCTCCTGGCAACGAGCATGCTCCTTGGAACACAGGTGGTGGACCCCTTCGACACACTGTCCTAAGGTCCTTCTGTCCCAATTTGGAGGAGGTAAGCGCTTGCCTTCCCAGAGTATGACAGTACCCCTGTGCACCGCGTCTTCTTCACCTCCTGAGGCCTCTGTGCATTATTTGCAAAATTTCTTCGTGCACAGCCTGGCCCAGGTCCCCAGCACTCTATCCTGCAACGCTCAAGTCGATGAATTGACCTCTGGCAGCGTGGGACCTTCCTTTGTAGTGCTGCGCCAACCGCATTTTGCACCTCATTTGTCCCCGTGTCCTGGGACCTGTGGGTGCTGTCTGGTCGACTGAGGGCTCTCTGAAGTGCTGAGAGCCCCCTCTTCCTCCTCACTCAGTGTTGAGGCCCCCATGTCCCTCCTGGGTCCAGACAGCACCACTTTAATGCAAAACATGACTTTGCCGGAACCAAGGCTTGTTGGACGAATCCAGCGCCAAAACTAGCCTGCATCCAACATCTCGTCGTGGGACATCCATTGCATCACACAGGAACTCGCTGACATCTTCCTTGGGTGCATTTTTGCAGTCTTCGTCCAACCGGGGACTCTTCTTTTGACCCTCTTCTGGATTGGCAGGGGCTCCTGTCCTTCCTGGAACTTCTTCTGACTTCTGGACTTGGTCTCCTTCCTTTGCAGGTCTTCAGGTCCAGGAATCCACCATTTGTTGTTTACAGTCTTGCTTGGTTCTTGCAATAACTCTAATCACGACTTGTAGTGTGTCCCAAGGAAACTTGCAGTACTGTACTCCTACTTTCCTGGGCTCTTGGGTGGCTATTTTACTTACATTTGCTGTATTCTTACTCTCCCAGCGATTCTCTACACACTACTCTTGTCAAGGGCAGAATTTGTGATTCGCATTCCACTTTCTTAGTATATGGTTTGTGTGCCCCTAGACCTATTTTCTCCCATTGCATTTTATAGCATTTCCTATTGTTTGCACTATCCTATGTCTAATTACTTACCTTACTTTGGTGTCTGGTGTATATATTGAGTATAATACTTACCTCCAGAAGGAGTATTGCCTCTAAGATGTTTTTGGCCTTGTGTCACCCAAATAAACTACCTTTATGTTTGCTAACACTGAGTATTGTCTGTACTTGTGCTATGCAACTATAAGTGGTATTGCAGGAGCTTTGCATGTCTCCTAGTTCAGCCTAAGGTGCTCTGCTATAGCTACCTCTATCAGCCTAAGCCGCTAGAACGCTACTACATTTCACTAATAAGGGATAACTGGACCTGTTGTAAGTACCCAAGGTACTGTGTGATTAAGATATTTGTCTAGTCTGCAGTTCTCTTTAACTATTAAAAAGGCATGTCATTGTATTTTTGATTGTCTGTCTATAAATGTGTAACCAACTTTGTGTTGTCAAAGAATTACTTAGCAGGGAGATTGTTTTATTCATTTTGATTCAGCACTACTAACTACTTGGTTCATTAGACATTTCCCAAAAAATAAAGGACTGGATCATTTGCTCTTGTCTGCCACTTCAACGCTTCTACAGTAGCCTGCATTGGGACTTGAATTAGTAAAATAAAATCTGTATTAGACTTGTCTGGTGCCTTACTCTGCCACATGTCCTTGCTGTAGGCAGGGAGGAGTTTAAAGGGCCCTTTAAGTGTTCACCAGAATCTCCCCCTTCTTACACTTTGAATTAGTTGTGGATTTTTTGTCAGGTTTGTCAGGATCAATGAGAGATCAGTGGTGGATGTTTAAACCTCAGGTATGACTATGCACTTGTGTAACCAGTTTTGCCCTGCCTCTACATTGTCCTTCATGCTTAACACATTGTTATAGTTGTTGTTGTCCTTTATTTCCTTCACTGCCACAGCAGACCGGTTTTAAATTCTTAACCTTAGAAATATCAGTTGTAACCTTAACTTACAGACCTTCAAGCCACTAGTTAGGTGTAAAGAAATGGCTCCCTGTTGCAGTTACCCCCCACTTTTTGCCTGATACTGATGCTGACTTGACTGAGAAGTGTGCTGGGACCCTGCTAACCAGGCCCCAGCACCAGTGTTCCTTCACCTAAAAGGTACCATTGTATCCACAATTGGCACACCCTGGCATTCAGATAAGTCCCTTGTAACTGGTACTTCTAGTACCAAGGGCCCTGATGCCAAGAAAGGTCTCTAAGGGCTGCAGCATGTCTTATGCCACCCTAGAGACCCCTCACTCAGCACAGACACACTGCTTACAAGCCTGTGTGTGCTAGTGAGAACAAAATGAGTAAGTCGACATGGCACTCCCCTCAGGGTGCCATGCCAGCCTCTCACTGCCTATGCAGTATAGGTAAGACACCCCTCTAGCAGGCCTTACAGCCCTAAGGCAGGGTGCACTATACCATAGGTGAGGGTACCAGTGCATGAGCACTGTGCCCCTACAGTGTCTAAACAAAACCTTAGACATTGTAAGTGCAGGGTAGCCATAAGAGTATATGGTCTGGGAGTCTGTTTTACACGAACTCCACAGCACCATAATGGCTACACTGAAAACTGGGAAGTTTGGTATCAAACTTCTCAGCACAATAAATGCACACTGATGCCAGTGTACATTTTATTGTAAAATACACCACAGAGGGCACCTTAGAGGTGCCCCCTGAAACTTAACCGACTGTCTGTGTAGGCTGACTAGTTCCAGCAGCCTGCCACACCAGAGACATGTTGCTGGCCCCATGGGGAGAGTGCCTTTGTCACTCTGAGGCCAGTAACAAAGCCTGCACTGGGTGGAGATGCTAACACCTCCCCCAGGCAGGAGCTGTAACACCTGGCGGTGAGCCTCAAAGGCTCACCCCTTTGTCACAGCCCAGCAGGGCACTCCAGCTTAGTGGAGTTGCCCGCCCCCTCCGGCCACGGCCCCCACTTTTGGCGGCAAGGCTGGAGGGAACAAAGAAAGCAACAAGGAGGAGTCACTGGCCAGTCAGGACAGCCCCTAAGGTGTCCTGAGCTGAGGTGACTCTGACTTTTAGAAATCCTCCATCTTGCAGATGGAGGATTCCCCCAATAGGGTTAGGATTGTGACCCCCTCCCCTTGGGAGGAGGCACAAAGAGGGTGTACCCACCCTCAGGGCTAGTAGCCATTGGCTACTAACCCCCCAGACCTAAACACGCCCTTAAATTTAGTATTTAAGGGCTACCCTGAACCCTAGAAAATTAGATTCCTGCAACTACAAGAAGAAGGACTGCCCAGCTGAAAACCCCTGCAGCGGAAGACCAGAAGACGACAACTGCCTTGGCTCCAGAAACTCACCGGCCTGTCTCCTGCCTTCCAAAGATCCTGCTCCAGCGACGCCTTCCAAAGGGACCAGCGACCTCGACATCCTCTGAGGACTGCCCCTGCTTCGAAAAGACAAGAAACTCCCGAGGACAGCGGACCTGCTCCAAGAAAGGCTGCAACTTTGTTTCCAGCAGCTTTGAAAGAACCCTGCAAGCTCCCCGCAAGAAGCGTGAGACTTGCAACACTGCACCCGGCGACCCCGACTCGGCTGGTGGCGATCCAACACCTCAGGAGGGACCCCAGGACTACTCTAAGACTGTGAGTACAAAAACCTGTCCCCCCTGATCCCCCACCGCGCCGCCTGCAGAGGGAATCCCGAGGCTTCCCCTGACCGCGACTCTTTGAATCTAAAGTCCCGACGCCTGGGAGAGACCCTGCACCCGCAGCCCCCAGGACCTGAAGGACCGGACTTTCACTGGAGAAGTGACCCCCAGGAGTCCCTCTCCCTTGCCCAAGTGGAGGTTTCCCCGAGGAATCCCCCCCCCTTGCCTGCCTGCAGCGCTGAAGAGATCCCGAGATCTCTCATAGACTAACATTGCGAACCCGACGCCTGTTCCTACACTGCACCCGGCCGCCCCTGCGCTGCTGAGGGTGAAATTTCTGTGTGGGCTTGTGTCCCCCCCGGTGCCCTACAAAACCCCCCTGGTCTGCCCTCCGAAGACGCGGGTACTTACCTGCAAGCAGACCGGAACCGGGGCACCCCCTTCTCTCCATTCTAGCCTATGTGTTTTGGGCACCACTTTGAACTCTGCACCTGACCGGCCCTGAGCTGCTGGTGTGGTGACTTTGGGGTTGCTCTGAACCCCCAACGGTGGGCTACCTTGGACCAAGAACTAAGCCCTGTAAGTGTCTTACTTACCTGGTTAACCTAACAAATACTTACCTCCCCTAGGAACTGTGAAAATTGCACTGTGTCCACTTTTAAAACAGCTATTTGTCAATAACTTGAAAAGTATACATGCAATTTTTATGATTTAAAGTTCCTAAAGTACTTACCTGCAATACCTTTCGAATGAGATATTACATGTAGAATTTGAACCTGTGGTTCTTAAAATAAACTAAGAAAAGATATTTTTCTATAACAAAACCTATTGGCTGGATTTGGCTCTGAGTGTGTGTACCTCATTTATTGTCTATGTGTATGTGCAACAAATGCTTAACACTACTCCTTGGATAAGCCTACTGCTCGACCACACTACCACAAAATAGAGCATTAGTATTATCTCTTTTTGCCACTATCTTACCTCTAAGGGGAACCCTTGGACTCTGTGCATACTATTCCTTACTTTGAAATAGTGCATACAGAGCCAACTTCCTACATTAGGGGAATAATTGTAAGCAAGCTGGACTGTTGCAATAACATACTAATGGGTCTCCAGTACTGTTATTCTCTCTTTTCACTACAATTTATATTGCTTTAGAATGTTTAGTTACTTTCACATTCACTTCCTTTTTTATAAAGACTTCCTTTTTTAAATAACACACAGGAAAGTCCTCTGCCCAAAAGAGGGCTATGTATGAACTTGCATCAGTGTTTAACAATGGTCATATAAGGCTTCCCCTGCTTAAATACTCAGATGCTACGTTCAGACAATTAAATCGGGCTCTGATAACCACAGTCCGTTGACTACGCATGCCTTTCTGTGCTTTTTCTGGCTTTTGCTAATTTAATTGATCTGACATGTTCCATGAAATGCCTGTCCTATTCTTTTAAAATTAGTCTCCCTTACACATTTCAGGCGCCCTTCCCCTTACAAAGAAAACTACCATTTAAACATATCTGCCACCCATCTCATGACTCCAATCCATCCACACCCAAAGATGTTTTCAAACCTAGCCTAGTATGTGTACCAATAAAATATCTTAAATAGTTGCCTTGTATGTGTCCCCACTTGAAGGCATGTTTCACTTGCTTACCACCTAATAGTTAATGTTCTTTTGTTTCTGTGCTTGACCTTTCTTGTAATAGGGCTTTCAAATAGAGCTTGCTGACTGAGCCTAGAGGCAATTCAGAAATGTTGGAAAGAACCTATTTATGTGTGTTCTAGCCCCAAATTTTGTAGACTGATGGCTGCTGGTTTTTTTACTCTAATGCACTGGGCCTGCATTCTGTGTGCTCTGACACACTCATGCCCCCTTAAAAGTATGTGTACAATTGACTAATAACCAATTTGCACATTTAAATGATTTGTAAGTCCCTAGCATATGATACAGGAAGTACCCAAGGCCAGTGATTTAAGCACCTCTCTCTGTATAGCAAGGCCAGAGGTTCCTTTGGCTTACATGACGTTCCACTTGCCACCGCGTGCCAACATCATTTGGGAACACACAAAGCTATTACTCAAAAGTATCAAATGAATAGTTACATTAAATCCAACTCAATGCTGAGATTGAAGATAAGGTAACTTTTAATAGAAATAGGACTTTAAAAAGTCATTGCTTTGTTGCCCACACCTTTGATAACCTTTCCTGTTTATCTGCAGCAGTTGTCTACAGAGACAACATGCTTGCCACCCTGCTAGGATGTGAAGCTCTCCCAGGAGCAGGAAGTAACCAATTGTTGAAAGGAGGTGTAGCATGCTGCTGCTTCAATGAATCAAATAACGACCACACCTTCGCCTGCCCGCTCCTTTTTGTAAGCAGACAGGATGGAATTTCCTCCACAGGAGGAATACCATTTGCCAAACCAATTTCCCCAGGGAAAGAAGACGTGCACCATGTTGGTTTAGAGTAGAGAGGGATATCCTGTCATTGGTGGCCAAACCTCCAGGAAGAGTCTAATAACTACAGACTCAGTAAGTGATTTCACCAGAAGGCTTTATTCTTAACTGAGATATAGAGCTGCCCTGGAGGTACACACGGGTACTCTCTTCTTCCTAAAGTTCAGCTCTCTCCAACTGTCAAATTCAAATCACAACATTCTCCGGTCAGAACGTGACAAGGCAGAACATTCCACTCCAGGCACCAGGAGCCACAGATACTAGATAAGATAAAACACAGCTTCCCATTTCAGTGATAGAGCACATCACCCCTTCTCAAAACATAAGACACTACCATACTATACCGACACTCACGCCCAACACAACAAACCACAGGACATCCAACTGACTACCACAACAAACACAGCACAAATGGCATCTAGAGAACAAGAATACAATTCATGTTCAAAATCTAATAGGTTTAGTAGCATTACATGAATGCCTAAGCAAAGGAGTTACATCCATGTCACTCATATGGTCACTGGCAATGGAATCACAAACAGAAGATCCTGATGGGCTGAATTCTCAATCAACTTCGTCACACATCTTTATCTCCACTTTCACAGAGAGACCCCATCAAATACCACCAACAACTCTGACAACATTTCCACAAACTTTCTCAATTTTTACAGGATAGCCAAACTTGTTTCTTCCATTTGTAACTGAACCTCATATTTAATACTCAAAAAATCCCAAACCTGTACTTCAACATCTTTCACTTTCTTCTGATCATACCAGCATTTGTTTGTTCAGAGCAAGACTAACGTTCTCCCTGATCAACATCATCAGATTCTTGACGTCCGACTCTCTGGTCAACCATTTGGAACATCCAAGCTGGGTGAAAAATAGTAATAGCTTTTCTACACCTCAAAAGTTCAAATGGTGAAAACTTGGTTAAAGAATGAGGTGTAGTCTTTTAAAACCAAATACACCTCTCACAGATTTAAGTGTTGTGGTTCCCACATTTTACCCATGTAATACATTCCCCAACAACATGGTTCATTCTCTCAACGAGACTGTTGGTCTGGGGATAATTTAAAGAACTCTTAACTCCACATGATTCAAGGAAACTCTGCAATTCCTTGGTAAAAACAAATTGGGCATTTTAGACAACATCCAACACTTGCTGTAACAATGGTCCTCAGTTAGAGAACCTTCTGATTCATCTTCAGAACACACATCCTTTTTGAATCCTTCGATAGACACCACCAAACAATCTTTAACGTTTTCATCCATAAGTTCAGGCAAGACAAGTTTGTAGGAAAGTAGCATCTTTCTAGCATAGTTACTCCCACTTTTTTTTGCCTAGTGTCAGTTTGTTGAGACTGTATTACAGTGGGATCCTGCTAATCAGGACCCCAGTGTCTGTGCTTTCTCCTCTAAATGTGGTTGCATGGTGACTGTTTACCCCACAATTGGCACATTGGTGCACCCATGTAAGTCCCTAGTATATGGTGCTGGGGTCTTCCATGCCATCTATGGAAGCACATGCAAATTGTGTCTGCAGGCCTGCCATTGCAGCCCACATGAAATAGTGCATACACTTTTCACTTTAGATATAAGGCTTGCCTTATATCACGGTCACTGCACTTGGACACTGTAAGTCATCCCTATAGTAGGCCCTTCAGCCCAACGGCAGGGTGCCTGGCCTAGAGTGTTTAGGAAACCACTACACGAGCAGAGGTGCCCCTACAAACCTCAGGCTCCATTCCCTGAGCTTTGTAAGTGCAGGGAAGCCATTTTAAAGTATGTAACACTGGTGAATAAGAGTAGTCCAGCTACATAATGGCTTAACCGAACCTAGGCATGTTTGGTATCAAACATGTTGGAATCCTGCAACTACAGCGATTCCAGTGTTAGTTGCATGATACCATCTACTCTGGGGATCCCCTAAGTGATTCCCCCAACTCCCTTAAGTTCTGCCTGTGCAGCCTTACATGGTCCACCTGCCAGCCCGCGAAGCTGCTGACCCCAGACACTGTTCTACCCTCCATCAGATTAGCCAGACTCAAGCCGGAAGAGCAGAACAAAGGATTTCCAGCAAGGGAGATGTGTGACCACCTCTCATTGTGTATTCAGTGTGTAAGGGGTAGGGTGGCTTCTGAGTGCTACCAGACTGCTTTGAAGGGCACATTTGGTGCCCTCCATGCATAATTCGGTTTGCACCAGTTCAGGTACCCCTGGTTCCTGCTCTATTGTGAAACCACACAAACGACAGGGAAGTAATCACTCCCCTGTGAGATTCCTCCCCTAGTGAGATTCCCAGAGCTCTTTCAGGTGGCCACTTGATTCTGCCATCTTGAAAATAAGATGTGCGGAAGCCCCTGGGAGAATCTGGTTGGTTAGGCCAGGTAGGAGATGACCCTAACCCCTTCTGGTATGTGGGTCACTGCAGAGAGTGATTAACCCCCTTTTAGAGTTATTCAAGGGCTCCCTCGCGGGCGGTACCTCGGATTCGTCAAGCAAGACTCTACAAGGAACTGTCTGCAAGACCACTTGCCTCTGGAATCGTTGCTGGTCTTCGCCAGGAACTGAACAAGTCTGTTTCTCTGTGTCCTGCAGAAATTCTGCAACTTCCAAGACTGTGCATCCTCCAGGGTCAAACTGACTCTGTTTGCACCAGGAAGCACAAGGGAATCTCCCTTGTGGTGAAAGAGTCACTCCCCTGCATCCGCAGCACCTCAAGATGACGTCAACCGGTTGGTGGGATCTAATGTCTCTAGACATCCGAAGAGCCTCCTTCACAGTTGGTGAGTGTGTGGTCCCCTCTGGCCCCACCCCTCCCCAAAACTGCCTGTACAGCCTTGCAGGGTCTGCATGCCAGCCTGTTCAGCTTCCGACCTCAGACACTGTTCTAAAGACACCCCCCCCCCCCCCCCCCCCCCCTATTGAGCCCTAACTTGAGCGGGTGAAGGCTGAACAAAGGTTTTCCTGTAGGAGGGAGGTGTGACCTCCTCTCCTTTAGAACTAGGTGTCTATGGGCTTGGGTGGGGTGGCCTCGGAGCGCCACCAGACTGCTTTGAAGGGTACAATTAGTGCCCTCCTTGCATAAACCGGTATGCACCAGTGCAGGAACCCCCGGTTCCCACTCTGGCACTAAACCACACAAGACAGGGAAGTGACCACCCCCTATCCAGCTCCTCTTCTTGGGAGGTGCTCAGAGCTCTGCAAGGTAGCCCCTTGATTCTGCCATTTTAAAAATAAGATGTGCAGAGGCCCCTGGGAGCATCTGAATGGTTAGGCCAGGTGTGCGACATCCCTGATCCCTTCTGAGGGGTGGGTCACTGCAGATGCTGTCCAACCCCCCTTGTAGGATTACTTAAGGGCTCCCCTGAGGGTGGGTCCCTAGATTCGTCGAGCAAGACTCTACAAGGAATTCTCTACAAGATATTTTCAGCAACCTGGCCTCCGGAACCCCTGCTGGTCTGTCTTAGGAACAGAAACATGAGTGTGTCCAGTTAGGAGGGCTCCCACTGCAACATTTACTCCAGCTCCTGCAGTATTTCTGCACCATCCGTGGCTGTGCATCCTCCATGGTCACAAGGACTCTATCTGCACCATGAATCAAGAAGTATTCTCCCTTGGAGTAAAGGAGTCATTCCCCTGCATCCGCAGGCACTTTAAGGCAATGACTGGCTGGTGGATCCTGCAGTCCCATAGACATCGAAAGGCTCTGCAACACAAGTGGTGGTTCTGTGGTCCTCTCCTGGTTTAACATGTCTTCTGACAAACTTGGGAGATTATGGGCCCTTGCTGCAGTCAGTGGCATGGAAACTGTAAGGAAATGCCTCCTTGGCATGGTTACCCCCTGACTTTTTGCCTTTGCTGATGCTATGTTTTGAATTGAAAGTGTGCTGAGGCCTGCTAACCAGGCCCCAGCACCAGTGTTCTTTCCCTAACCTGTACTTTTGATTCCACAATTGGCACACCCTGGCATCCAGATAAGTCCCTTGTAACTGGTACCTCTGGTACCAAGGGCCCTGATGCCAGGGAAGGTCTCTAAGGGCTGCAGCATGTATTATGCCACCCTAGAGACCCCTCACTCAGCACAGACACACTGCTTACCAGCTTGTGTGTGCTAGTGAGAACAAAATGAGTAAGTCGACATGGCACTCCCCTCAGGGTGCCATGCCAGCCTCTCACTGCCTATGCAGTATAGGTAAGACACCCCTCAAGCAGGCCTTACAGCCCTAAGGCAGGGTGCACTATACCATAGGTGAGGGTACCAGTGCATTAGCACTCTGCCCCTACAGTGTCTAAGCAAAACCTTAAGACATTGTAAGTGCAGGGTAGCCATAAGAGTATATGGTCTGGGAGTCTGTTTTACACGAACTCCACAGCACCATAATGGCTACACTGAAAACTGGGAAGTTTGGTATCAAACTTCTCAGCACAATAAATGCACACTGATGCCAGTGTACATTTTATTGTAAAATACACCACAGAGGGCACCTTAGAGGTGCCCCCTGAAACTTAACCGACTATCTGTGTAGGCTGACTGGTTCCAGCAGCCTGCCACACTAGAGACATGTTGCTGGCCCCATGGGGAGAGTGCCTTTGTCACTCTGAGGCCAGTAACAAAGCCTGCACTGGGTGGAGATGCTAACACCTCCCCCAGGCAGGAGCTGTAACACCTGGCGGTGAGCCTCAAAGGCTCACCCCTTTGTCACAGCACAGCAGGGCACTCCAGCTTAGTGGAGTTGCCCGCCCCCTCCGGCCACGGCCCCCACTTTTGGCGGCAAGGCTGGAGGAAACCAAGAAAGCAACAAGGAGGAGTCACTGGCCAGTCAGGACAGCCCCTAAGGTGTCCTGAGCTGAAGTGACTCTAACTTTTAGAAATCCTCCATCTTGCAGATTGAGGATTCCCCCAATAGGATTAGGGATGTGACCCCCTCCCCTTGGGAGGAGGCACAAAGAGGGTGTACTCACCCTCAGGGCTAGTAGCCATTGGCTACTAACCCCCCAGACCTAAACACGCCCTTAAATTTTGTATTTAAGGGCTTCCCTGAACCTAAGATTTTAGATTCCTGCAACTACAAGAAGAAGGACTGCCGAGCTGACAAACCCCTGCAGAGGAAGAACAGAAGACACCAACTGCCTTGGCCCCAGACTTACCGGCCTGTCTCCTGCTTTCCAAAGAAACCTGCTCCAGCGACGCTTTCCAAGGGACCAGCGACCTCTGAATCCTCTGAGGACTGCCCTGCTTCGAAAAAGACAAGAAACTCCCGAGGACAGCGGCACTGCTCCAAAAGAACTGCAACTTTGTTACAAGGAGCAGATTTAAAGACCCCTGCAACTCCCCGCAAGAAGCTTGAGACTTGCAACACTGCACCCGGCGACCCCGACTCGACTGGTGGAGAACAACCAACTCAGGGAGGACCCTCCGGTGACTCTACGACTGTGAGTAACCAAAGTTGTCCCCCCTGAGCCCCCACAGCGACGCCTGCAGAGGGAATCCCCAGGCTCCCCCTGACCGCGACTGTCTGAACTCCATTTCCCGACGGCTGGAAAAGACCCTGCACCCGCAGCCCCCAGCCCCTAAAGAAACGGAACTTCTGTGCATGAGTGACCCCCAGGAGGCCCTCTCCCTTGCCCAGGTGGTGGCTACCCCGAGGAGCCCCCCCCTTGCCTGCCTGCATCGCTGAAGAGACCCCTTGGTCTCCCATTGAAACCTGAAGGAAACCCGACGCGTGTTTGCACACTGCACCCGGCCGCCCCCGTGCTGCTGAGGGTGTACTTGCTGTGCTACTTTGTGTCCCCCCCCGGTGCCCTACAAAACCCCCCTGGTCTGCTCTGCGAAGACGCGGGTACTTACCTGCTGGCAGACTGGAACCGGGGCACCCCACCCTCTCTCCATTATAGCCTATGTGTTTTGGGCACCTCTTTGACCTTCGCACCTTGACCGGCCCTGAGCTGCTGGTGTGATAACTTTGGGGTTGCTCTGAACCCCCAACGGTGGGCTACCTTGGACCAAAAACTGAGACCTGTAAGTGCCTTACTCACCTGTTGAAACTAACAATAACTTACTTCCCCCAGGAACTGTGAAAATTGCACTAAGTGTCCACTTTTAAAACAGCTTATTGTGTTTTATGTAAAAAGTATACATGCTAAAGTAATGATTCAAAGTTCCTAGAGTACTTACCTGCAATACCTTTCAAAAGAGCTATTACATGTAAAATTTGAACCTGTGGTTCTTAAAATAAACTAAGAAAATATATTTTTCTATAACAAAACCTATTGGCTGGATTTGTCTCTGAGTGTGTGTACCTCATTTATTGTCTATGTGTATGTACAACAAATGCTTAACACTACTCATTGGATAAGCCTACTGCTCGACCACACTACCACAAAATAGAGCATTAGTATTATCTCTTTTTACCACTATTTTACCTCTAAGGGGAACCCTTGGACTCTGCATGCTATTCCTTACTTTGAAATAGCACATACAGAGCCAACTTCCTACACTAGTTTTAAAATAGCTATATGTGATTTACTTGTAAAGTATATATGCTATTGTGATTATTCAAAGTTCCTAAAGTACTTACCTGCAATACCTTTCATTTGAAGTATTACATGTAAAATTTGAACCTGTGGTTCTTAAAATAAACTAAGAAAATATATTTTTCTATACAAAAAAACATTGGCCTGGAATTGTCTGAGTGTGTGTTCCTCATTTATTGCTTGTGTGTGTACAACAAATGCTTAACACTACTCCTTTGATAAGCCTACTGCTCGACCACACTACCACAAAATAGAGCATTAGTATTATCTCTTTTTGCCACTATCTTACCTCTAAGGGGAACCCTTGGACTCTGTGCATACTATTCCTTACTTTGAAATAGTGCATACAGAGCCAACTTCCTACATTGGTGGCAGCGGTGGGATACAAGACTTTGCATTTGCTGGACTACTCAGCCAATACCGGATCACACGACAAATTCCAAAAATTGTCATTAGAAATTGATTTTTGCAATTTGAACTATTTTTCTAAATTCTTAAAAGTCCTGCTAGGGCCTTGTGTTAGTCCCTGTTAGCATTTCTTTTAAAAGTTTAAAAGTTTTGTGAAAGATTGAATTAGGTTCTAGAACTAGTTTTAGATTCTTGTGCACTACGACTGTCGCTGTTACCAAATCCTGTTTGCTCCTCCTCCTGGAGATCTTCTAGCTCCGAGACGCCCTAGTCTCCAGCACTCTGCAACTCGAAGATCACCTTCCCTCTGCAACTCTTGCGGCGTGGGACTTCTGCTTTGTTGTGCTGCAGAGGCCTCCCTGCAACTCCTGCCATTGGGTCACTCGTTGGGGCTCCAACTGATTCCTGCTGATTCTCCTGCATGCTGAGGGCTAGCCCTGACTCCTCTCAGAGTCTAGTCTCTTGGACCTTGGTGGTCCCAAAAAACCTGCAAACTTTTCTGAAACTTCTCTTGCCTTTGCCAATGTAATGGTACTGGCCCTCCTACAATCTGGCGATTGGCGTGAGACAGCTTGTTGGTGACACCAAGGATCTGTCCACATCCCCTGGATTCCGCAGCTGGACTTGTTCCTTTACTGACCTGCAGGAACTTCACCTTTAGGAATGTGGGCTTTGCCTACCCTCACCACCTGGACATCTTCGAGTGGTTTGGACACTGTCCCCTTCTTTTTCAGGTTCTTCTCATCCGAGTCCCCCTTTGGGTTCCACTCACCTGGTCCACAGGTCGCAACAGCAGGTGGACGGGCGACACTCCCATTGACTCCAACAAAGGTTTCAAACGCCACTTCACCCCTATGCACCTGGGCTCCCCTGGTGTAGGTACTCCACTTTCTGGAGTATCCACGGGTGGAGACACTATATAACCTTTCTTGTGCCAACTGATTTTCTTGGGGTCCTCTGGAAAGGGTCCTAAATCCTGAAAATTCCAATCATGGCGGTCCTGTGTTAGCTTATGGGACACCCGGCTCGATAACAACTCTGTACCTGTGGGAGATCTGGTACCTCTGGTAATTCCTTACTACCCTAGGCCTTGAGATTCTAACAAACTTACCTTTGTTGGCCACCTCCATTCTTTTATCTTCCTTAGAATATGGTTTGCCCCCTCCCCAGAGAGCATGTGTTCCTATGCTTTTACTGATTGTTACTCCAGTATTGGAACTTTCATAGATTCACATGCTTGAATCATTCCCCGTCGTCGAGATGGGAGTCCCCGGTATAATTTACACAAGCAATGTGAAGACATATTAACAAAGAAAAAAGGCCCTAGGCCTCTTCAATTTAACAGTCTATCAGAGTAATTTTGTAAAAAGGACCAAACTTGAGCATCCACCAATCAGGCGACAGCACCCTTCAGAACCCTCCTGAGAGAAGCTCCAGCACCTCAGATTTTCTACCGCACGTCGTGCTAGGGAGTCTCCTCCGAGCTCTCCTCTGTCTTCACACCTTTTTTCAACTATTTTCTCTCAGAGAAACTTATCTAACTTGATTTGTCAGCTATTTTTCAACCATGTCTGACAAGGAGAAGAAGGGTCTCTTCAGAGACTGCAAGACTTGTGGAAAGAAAAGGCTTCATTCTGATGACCCTCACCAAGACTGCATTTACTGCCTGTACCCAGATCATTCAGCTAAAGACTGTAAGATTTGTCGTACTTTTTCTTCTAAAACTTTAAAAGACAGGGAAGGCAGATTATTGATATGGCTGCAGAAACTAAAACATAGGAAAGACCCAGTTTCTGATTCTGAGAGTGATGAATCATCAACATCTAAGAGATCATCAAAAAGAGCCAGATCAGGCTCCAGATCTCCCTCACAACTCTCAAGAAAAGCCCTCAAAAAGACTACTTCAGGGTCTTATAAGGGCCTGTCCATCATCTTCCTCAAAGAAGGTTTCCAGAAAAGAGGGAAAAGGCCATTCTTCCAGTTCAGAGAGGCACAGGAAGTCTTCATCTGTACCACCATCTGAAGCCATCCTCTAACTGGGAAAAAGCATCGTCAACGGTACCGTCGGTGAGTGCTTTTCCGTGGACGACATCTACTTCTGGGTTTCCACAGTCGACTGCTTCGCCGGCGACATCGTCGACGAGGACAGGTACCCCGCGCTGTCTATACATCGTCGACGGCACTGATGTCCGTGTCAGCCCTACCGTCGTTGACGGTAGACTCGTCGGCGAGACTTTCTTCTATTAAAATCGCTGTGCGTCCAGCGTAGACGACACAGTCCACGACTAAGTCTATTTATACGTCGTCGATGACACCAACGAGAAAAAAACATCTAAAAAGTGTGGGAAAGCTGATGCCAACTCATACATCACCTAGTAAGGTGTCCTCCCTTGTTCCAGTACATCTTTTGGAGGGAGACGAAGACTCAGATGATGAGGGGCCATTTGGAACAGCCCACAGTCCATCCCAACTGAATGTAAAATACCAGGAAGAGGAGGACTATGAAGAGGCCTATGACCCCCAACGTTATTCAGAACAACAACAATACCAACAGGCAGCGTTTATTCCCAGAGTGGGACGAGTACTTCATCCCTGCTCCTCCGTCTCCTGCTCAATCGAAGGTGGAATCCCCACCAGAAGACATTGGAGGGTTTCACAATCTTCTAGAGAGAGCAGCCAAGCGTTTTGCTTTACCAATACCTACCAAGCAAACCGACTGTTTTCTTTACGATTTTAAGGAGCCTTTTCAGAAGTCCATGCGCTCTACCCCGATGGTAAACTACTTGTGGGAAGTGGGCCTTAAGGTCATGAATAATCCGGCTACAGTTACGGCAGTACTGCCGCGACTAGATAAAAAATACAAAGCACCTGATGGTGCACCAACATGCTTAACGGGACACCCTCCTCCGGATTCAGTGGTAGCTCAGACAGCACAAAGAAGATCTAAGAATCCTTCTCCCCCGATTTCCGCACCCCCAGACAAAGAGGGCAGACGGCTAGATAACATAGGGAAAAGGTTTTCTTCTATGGCTAGTGTAAAGAAATGGCTCCCTGTTGCAGTTACCCCCCACTTTTTGCCTGATACTGATGCTGACTTGACTGAGAAGTGTGCTGGGACCCTGCTAACCAGGCCCCAGCACCAGTGTTCTTTCACCTAAAATGTACCATTGTTTCCACAATTGGCACAACCCTGGCCCCTAGGTAAGTCCCTTGTAACTGGTACCCCTGGTACCAAGGGCCCTGATGCCAGGGAAGGTCTCTAAGGGCTGGAGCATGTCTTATGCCACCCTAGGGACCCCTCACTCAGCACAGACACACTGCTTGCCAGCTTGTGTGTGCTGGTGGGGAGAAAATGACTAAGTCGACATGGCACTCCCCTCAGGGTGCCATGCCAACCTCACACTGCCTGTGGCATAGGTAAGTCACCCCTCTAGCAGGCCTTACAGCCCTAAGGCAGGGTGCACTATACCACAGGTGAGGGCATATGTGCATGAGCACTATGCCCCTACAGTGTCTAAGCAAAACCTTAGACATTGTAAGTGCAGGGTAGCCATAAGATTATATGGGCTGGGAGTCTGTCAGAAACGAACTCCACAGCTCCATAATGGCTACACTGAATACTGGGAAGTTTAGTATCAAACTTCTCAGAATAATAAACCCACACTGATGCCAGTGTTGGATTTATTAAAAAATGCACACAGAGGGCATCTTAGAGATACCCCCTGTATTTTACCCAATTGTTCAGTGCAGGACTGACTGGTCTGTGCCAGCCTGCTGCTGAGATGAGTTTCTGACCTCATGCGGTGAGAGCCTTTGTGCTCTCTGAGGACAGAAACAAAGCCTGCTCTGGGTGGAGGTGCTTCACACCTCCCCCCTGCAGGAACTGTAACACCTAGCAGTGAGCTTCAAAGGCTCAAGCTTCGTGTTACAATGCCCCAGGGCACTCCAGCTAGTGGAGATGCCCGCCCCCTGGACCCAGCCCCCACTTTTGGCGGCAAGTCCAGGAGAGATAATGAGAAAAACAAGGAGTCGTCACTGGCCAGTCAGGACAGCCCCTAATTTGTCCTGAGCTGAGGTGACTCTGACTTTTAGAAATCCTCCATCTTGTAGAAGGAGGATTCCCCCAATAGGATTAGGGATGTGACCCCCTCCCCTTGGGAGGAGGCACAAAGAGGGTGTACTCACCCTCAGGGCTAGTAGCCATTGGCTACTAACCCCCCCAGACCTAAACACGCCCTTAAATTTAGTATTTAAGGGCTTCCCTTAACCTAAGAATTTAGATTCCTGAAACTACAAGAAGAAGAGGACTGCTGAGCTGAAAAACCCCTGCAGAGGAAGAACAGAAGACACCAACTGCCTTGGCCCCAGACTTACCGGCCTGTCTCCTCCCTTCCAAAGAAACCTGCTCCAGCGACGCTTTCCAAGGGACCAGCGACCTCTGAATCCTCTGAGGACTGCCCTGCTTCAAGAAAGACAAGAAACTCCAGAGGACAGCGGCACTGCTCCAAAAGAACTGCATCTTTGTTTCAAGTAGCAGATTTAAAGACCCCTGCAACTCCCCGCAAGAAGCGTGAGACTTGCAACACTGCACCCGGCGACCCCGACTCGACTGGTGGAGAACCAACACCTCGGGGAGGACCCTCCGGCGACTCCAAGACTGTGAGTAACCAAAGTTGTCCCCCCTGAGCCCCCACAGCGACGCCTGCAGAGGGAATCCCGAGGCTCCCCCTGACCGCGACTGCCTGAACTCCATTTCCCGACGGCTGGAAAAGACCCTGCACCCGCAGCCCCCAGCACCTAAAGGAACGGAACTCCTGTGCAGGAGTGACCCCCAGGAGGCCCTCTCCCTTGCCCAGGTGGTGGCTACCCCGAGGAGCCCCCCCCTTGCCTGCCTGCATCGCTGAAGAGACCTCTTGGTCTCTCATTGAAAACCATTACAAACCCAACGCGTGTTTACACACTGCACCTGGCCGCCCCCGCGCTGCTGAGGGTGTACTTTCTGTGCTGACTTGTGTCCCCCCCCGGTGCCCTACAAAACCCCCCCTGGTCTGCCCTCCGAAGACGCGGGTACTTACCTGCTGGCAGACTGGAACCGGGGCACCCCCTTCTCTCCATTGAAGCCTATGTGTTTTGGGCACCTCTTTGACCTTTGCACCTGACCGGCCCTGAGCTGCTGGTGTGATAACTTTGGGGTTGCTCTGCACCCCCAGCGGTGGGCTACCTTGGACCAAAAACGGAAACCTGTAAGTGACTTACTTACCTGTTAAAACTAACAATAACTTACCTCCCCCAGGAACTGTGAAAATTGCACTGTGTCCACTTTTAAAACAGCTTATTGTGTTTTATGTAAAGAGTATACATGCTAATGTAATGATTCAAAGTGCCTAAAGTACTTACCTGCAATACCTTTCAAGTGAGATATTACATGTAGAATTTGAACCTGTGGTTCTTAAAATAAACTAAGAAAATATATTTTTCTATAACAAAACCTATTGGCTGGATTTGTCTCTGAGTGTGTGTTCCTCATTTATTGCCTGTGTGTATGTACAACAAATGCTTAACACTACTCCTTGGATAAGCCTACTGCTCGACCACACTACCACAAAATAGAGCATTAGTATTATCTCTTTTTGCCACTATCTTACCTCTAAGGGGAACCCTTGGACTCTGTGCATGCTATTCCTTACTTTGAAATAGCACATACAGAGCCAACTTCCTACAGCTAGCCTAGTAGTTAGAGCGGCCAACTCTTTGGCTATTCTGACTAGATTCGACAGACAGCTTTGGGCGGACATTGCACCTTATATTACTCAACTGGCGGAAGATGCGAGGTCAGAGGCAACTAAAACGATACAGGAGGGTCAACGCACGTCTGCAGAGCTTATAGACTGTGTAATGGATATAGCGACCACCGCTTTTCGACAACAAGCAGGTGCAGCGGTGCTAAGAAGGCAAGGCTGGCTTAAAGCTACCTCTTTTCATCCAAAAGTACAAAATAAAATCTTGGACTTACCGTTTGATGGTCAGGCGTTATTTGGGAAACATGTTGATGACGCCCTACAATCCATCAAATCGGACACGGCAAGGTCATTAGGGACCTTGCAATATCGAAAATCATCCTTTCGTCCTAGAGGGCGTGGCCAACCCTGATACAGAGGGGGATATCAACAACACAGGTATACCACCTATCCTTCCTCTTCCCAGCATAATCGTCCATACTATTCACAAAGGAAGCCGCCGCAACCGGCCTATGGTAGACCTGGCGGCCGTGGACGCTTAACCCGTCCGGCCAAAGATTTGGCTCGTAGAACTTTATGCTTTCGAGGCTCCGGCTACGTCCAGTCCTCCTCCTATCATTCTGGGCGGGAGGGTATCTCGATTCCTCAAACAATGGCAAACCATTACTTCAGAAAAGTGGGTCCTACAATTAGTGAAACCGGGCCATACTTTAGAATTTATCCAGATACCTCCCTCCAACCCCCCCCGCTGGACTCCTTCAAGATACCCTCAACAACTCAAAAAGGAGATCAACAAAATGCTTCTCAAAGGAGCTATAGAGAAGGTGCCTCGGGCCCAACGAGGAACAGGATTTTATTCCAGGTTCTTCCTCATTCGGAAAAGTGGAAGGATTGGAGGCCGATCCTCGATTTAAGGGAACTAAATGTCTACTTAAAGAAGCAATCGTTCCGGATGATCAGCCTGCAAGACGTCCTACTGCGTCTCAATCAGGGAGATTTCATGTCTTCACTGGACCTGAAAGACGCATACTTCCACATACCCATCCACCCTGCCCACAGAAAATACTTGCGATTCACTGTAGCCAGCAGCCATTTTCAATACCATGTCCTTCCTTTCGGACTGAAATCAGCCCCCAGAATATTTACCAAGTGTCTAGCACCAGTCGCAGCCTTTCTCAGAAGAAGGCACCAGGTTTTTCCATACTTAGACGATTGGTTGATAAAGGCAAAGACTTACGCGGAACGCACAAGTCAACAAAAAAGTGCATTTCCTTACTAACCAATCTCGGATTCACCGTCAACTGGGAGAAGTCCAACCCTCTACCAGCATGCAATATTACCTTTCTAGGAGCAAGACTAGACACAGAATCCACCATGGCATGTCCCACGTTAGAGAGGCAACAAAGGTTATTGACTCTAGCAAGTTCCATACAGAGAAGAGGAAAGGTTACTGTCCGTCTGTTCAAGTCGCTGTTGGGCATGATGTCTTCATGCATACCTCTGGTCCCTCTATGTTGGTTAAAGATGCGCCCTTTACAAGAGCAACTAAAAAGTCAATGGCTCCAAGTATCCGGCACTTTAGAGGATCAGATACAAATAACTCCGATAATGCTCAGAGCTCTGAGATGGTGGTCTCAAAGGCATCATCTATCAATCGGCCTTTCGTTTATACAGCACCCTGCCCCGTGGACCATAACGACTGATGCTTCACTGGAAGGCTGGGGAGCTGTGTTACAGGACCTGCAAATAAGTGGCATATGGCCACCGCATCTGGCATCAATGCATATCAATTGACTAGAGCTCAGAGCAGTGCACCTAGCCTAGTTTCTTCCCAAGACCTCAGGATCGCAAGTGGTAATAAGGACGGACAACACCACTACGATGCATTACCTCAACAAACAAGGAGGCACAAGATCTCTCACTCTCTCCAGGGAAGCCCAAGCAATCTGGAAATGGGCCTTGCAACAAAACATCACACTATCAGCGGTACACTTGCCTGGAATAAACAACAAGACAGCAGATGCACTCAGCAGGCAGAAATCGGACTGCCACGAGTGGGAGCTAGACCAGACAGTACTGAACAATATTTTTTTCCCTGTGGGGAACACCAACGGTAGACCTGTTTGCGGACAAAAACAACGCCAAATGCCGGTTCTTCGCAAGTTGGCATCACCAGAAGCGATCTTGGGGGAATGCGTTTTCGAAATCTGGTCAGACATCTTTGCTTACGCCTTTCCTCCCATTCCCCTGATCCCACGGGTCCTCACGAAAGTGAAAACAGAGTCGTGCACTCTGATACTGATAGCTCCAAACTGGCCGCGTCAACATTGGTTCGCAGAACTTCTGTAAATGGAAAAGATTCTGTGCCTGGTGTCATCAACTACAGATTGAACCATTAGTCTCACCACCCGAAGAAATATTACCGTATCTGTTGCAGCTAGCTCAATCTGGCCTAGCACACTTGTCCATTAAAGTTCACTTAGCAGCTATAGCTGCATACAGACGTTCAGATGATACACCCTCACTCTACTCTTCTCGGCTGATTAAGAGATTTTTGAAGGGATTTTTCAGAGTTTTCCCTCCTTTCGGACCACCACCACCTCCTTCGTGGAACCTGAATATTGTCTTAGCACAACTGATGAAGCATCCATTTGAGCCGATCCATCGTGCTTCTCTCAAGTTCCTGTCATGGTAGGTTGCCTCATTGGTAGCTCTCACATCAGCTAGGCGAGTCAGCGAGGTGCAAGCTCTTTCCATCCAAGAGCCATTCCTACAGCTTAAACACGACAGACTGCTAATGCGCACTAACCCGCAGTTTATTCCAAAGGTTCCTTCGACTTTCACATCAACGAACCTTTAGTCTTCAAATCTTTTTTTCCTCATCCATCTACTCCGGCTGAGAGGGCATTACACTCCTTAGACGTTAAAAGATGTGTTCAATTTTATTTGGACAGGACTAAATCTTTTCAACGCTCTAATCAGCTATTCGTAGCATACAGTGCTCCTAGGAAAGGTCATCCGCTCTCCAAACAGAGTATTTCCAGGTGAATCGCTTCAGCCATTCGTTTCTGCCATTAAGCAGCGGGCAAACCTCTGCAATCACCTGTGCATGCTCAATCTACGATTGCAGTCTCATCGTCAGCGGCACTGTTCGCCGGATGTAGGAGGCTGGCCTGGTTTGTAGTGGTACCAAGGGGTACTTACACTCTGCACCAGGTCCAGTTATGCCTTATTAGTGTAGAAGAGGTGTTTCTAGAAGCTTAGGTTGATGGAAAAGGTAGCTTAGCAGAGCAGCTTAGGCTGAACTAGGAGCCGTGTAAAGCTCCTACTATACCACTGGTGTCATATGCACAATATCATAAGAAAACACAATACACAGATATACTAAAAATAAAGGTACTTTATTTTTATGACAATATGCCAAAAGTATCTCAGTGAGTACCCTCAGTATGAGGATAGCAAATATACACAAGATATATGTACACAATACCAAAAATATGCAGTAATAGCAATAGAAAGCAATGCAAGCAATGTACAGTCACAATAGATTGCAATGAGAGCACATAGGTATAGGGGCAACACAAACCATATACTCCAAAAGTGGAATGCGAACCACGAATGGACCCCAAACCTATGTGAGCTTGTAGAGGGTCGCTGGGACTATAAAAAAACAGTGAGGGTTAGAAAAATAGCCCACCCCAAGACCCTGAAAAGTAGGTGTAAAATGCACCTAAGTTCCCCAGAGAGCACAGAAGTTGTGATAGGGGAATTATGCAAGGAAGACCAACACCAGCAATGCAACAACGATGGATTTCCAGACGAGAGTACCTGTGGAACAAGGGGACCAAGTTCAAGAGTCACACTCAAGTCGGGAGTGGGCAGATGCCCAAGAAATGCCAGCTGAGGTTGCAAAGAAGCTGCCACCGGATAGTAGAAGCTGTGGATTCTGCAAGAACGAAGAGGACTAGGAACTTCCCCTTTGGAGGATGGATGTCCCACGTCGTGAAGAAGCTTGCAGAGGTGTTCCCACGCAGAAAGACCGCAAACAAGCCTTGCTAGCTTCAAGGGTCCCGGTTAGGGTTTTTGGATGCTGCTGTGGCCCAGGAGGGACCAGGATGTCGCCAATTGCATGAGGAGACAGAGGGGGCGCCCAGCAAGACAAGGAGCCCACTCAGAAGCAAGCAGCACCCGCAGCAGTGCCGGAACAGGCACTACAAAGAAGAGTGAACCGGAGCTCACCCGAAGTCACAAAAGAATGTCCCACGACGCCGGAGGACAACTCAGGAGGTCGTGCACTGCAGGTTAGAGTGTCGAGGACCCAAGCTTGGCTGTGCACAAAGGAAATCCTGGAAGAGTGCACAGGAGCCGGAGCAGCTGCAAATCATGCGGTACCCAGCAATGCAGTCTAGCGTGGGGAGGCAAGGACTTAACTCCACCAAACTTGGACTGAAGAGTCACTGGACTGTGGGAGTCACTTGGACAGATTTGCTGAGTTCCAGGGACCACGCTCGTCGTGCTGAGAGGGGACCCAGAGGACCGGTGATGCAGTCTTTTGGTGCCTGCGGTTGCAGGGGGACGATTCCGTCGACCCACAGGAGATTTCTTCGGAGCTTCTAGTGTAGAGAGGAGGCAGACTACCCCCACAGCATGCACCACCAGGAAAACAGTCGAGAAGGCGGCAGGATCAGCGATACAAGGTTGCAGTAGTCGTCTTTGCTAATTTGTTGCGGTTTTGCAGGCATCCAGAGCAGTCAGCGGTCGATTCCTTGGCAGAAGGTGAAAAGAGAGATGCAGAGGAACTCTGATGAGCTCTTGCATTCGTTATCTAAAGAATTACCCAAAGCAGAGACCCTAAATGTAGGAAAGTACCATCTTGCCTGGCATCTTACCCCCATATTTCACTGTATATATGTTGTTTTAGTTGTATGTGTCACTGAGACCCTGCCAGCCAGGGCCCCAGTGCTCATAAGTGTGCCCTGTATGTGTTACCTGTGTTATGACTAACTGTCTCACTGATGCTCTGCTATCCAGAACCTGAGGTACTGGGTTTTTCAGAACCGGTACTGATCCGGTAACCCAGCGGTGCCAGGGTACACCCAAAGACCTCGGGTACTTTCCTGATTCAGACTACAGAAACTCAGAGTCTTCTAGGTGAAGTCAAAGATCGAATTTATTGGCTGCAACCAATTGACAAGTGTCCTAGAAGTACAACAGCACGATTTGTATGTTCTCTGGAGACTGTGTTTCAATGCAAAGTCAGGTTTCCTTATATACAGTTTTTTAAGCTTCATGCAAACATTCTTGACATTTTGGTTGGTCATTCACATGTTTTTACTACAAAGGAAAAAACAGTGTCATGATGAAACCTTATATTTCATGTCATCCAACCCATAATAAATTACCCGGCAAGGCCTAGTATTTTACGTCAGATAAGTGTGGACCCCCAATAAAAACGGGCACCTCCCCCTCGTAAAGTAAGAAGAAGAAAAGAGCAGGTGCAGGTGTGAGCAAGATTAGGCAGGGTGTGCGAGCGATAATAAGGGTTTTATGGCATGGTGTGCCTTGATACTATCTGATTCGGCCACTGGGAGAGGGACTGACCAAACAGGTTTGGCCTGAGGCAATGGTTCCAGCTTGCCCAGGCCAGAGAGAAGTCAATCAAGGTGTACGTGTCCTTGGAATCAAATCTGACTGTATTATAAGCCTATGTGAGGGCAACTTTTAAAAATGGCTGCTGTGTGTAAAATGGGAGCCACGAGTGCAGGACGAAAATGGCGATTTCGAGGTGAAAACGCTGCTGGAATTGAGCGAAAATGCTCATGCTTAGTGTACTAGTCATTATCGGTCTTTTGATAGTAAAATCGTACTGCTGTGGCAAAGTAAATTACATGGGTCCAGAATTTTTAGAACCACAAACCCTCCTTTTGCCCTTACATAGGCAATAAACCTATTCTCATGCTAATCTGAGTCCAGGTCTATGTTTATAAGGCCATGGAGATGTTGCTGGAGCAAAATTCTAGTACTTGGTAACTCTCTCTGGACAGGTCTCCTCGAACATGAAGTAGCACAAAAAGGCCACATATGGCAGGACAAAATAAGGAATACCTCTATCTGCAGTAGGTGGCATAAGATCACACACCCAACAATTAGTGATGTTCACTACTAACTAGTGTTGATGCAGAAGCTGTACAAAAGAATTGCTTACGAATTCTGATCTTCTAACCTGCTCATGTTCAGGAAAAGGGGAAAAGAGTGCAAAGAAACAATAGTAGGAAAAGACATAGGTTGGGAAGTGGGTGCAGAAGTCAATTGAGTAGAGAAAAACAATCCTACCCATAAATGACAACGTCATGTTTAAAAGACACTAGAAAACACGTTATTAAGAACATATAGACAACGGGAGAAAGTAGTGACCACTATGAAATAATAATTTTTCACAACCCTAACCAAAAAGCAAATCCTAAAATTATCTAGTAACATTTTTAGGGCTCCTCTGCATTTCAGTAATTTTTGTATGTTCAGGTGGAACAGTGGTGACTCATCAATGCTCTAAGGTGAAAAGGGGATACTCTTTCCACAGAAAATGGACTTTATTCTGCTTTTACTAAACAGAATAGTACTTTAAAACAATGCCAGCAAAACAATCAGTCTCCTAACACCTAGTCTATACAATCACACGGAAACCTCTTGTGAAACCAACTATGCCCAGAGTCCGTTCAAAAAGCCTCTCTGGCAGGCTTCTATTGTCCATCAAATTTTCTTTTGTTTTCTTCTTTCGCATGGGCCTCTCAATTCAGGCCTCTTCGTGAGAAAATACTGCTTAGTTGGAGTGCCCTCCTGGCAAACACCCACAGCTCACTCGAAAGTCTCAATGTCTTAAAGCAATGCACCAGTGTCTCTCCTCTGTGGCAGACACTACAAACAATGTGCTCTTCATTGATCAAGGGCACAAATCATCTCGTGCAGAGGCAAGCACCATTAATTGGGAAATAGCTCAAGCTCAGCAGCACTTTCAGACTCCAACACTCATTATTTAGTGTCAGAGGACGCTCAAACTGCTCTTTCATGGGCACCACAATATAGTGCCTTTTTCCAAACTTGAAATCTCCGGTGCACTGCCCTTCTTCCGTTGGAGCAAAGAAAAGGGGGGGTGTGGCCAAAACTCAGGCCAAGGGGCTCAAGGGATTGCACACTGTCAGAGGTTACCAGCACATGACAGGTAGAGAAATGAAACCTCAAAACAGCTCTGCCATCAACAACAGGAATCCTTCTCTTTAGCTCTTTTACACTGAAACTTTGGTTTTGTGATGTCCAACGCCGTCTGATGGAGCAAGTACGATACCATGCGCTGGCGATCGCTGTCCAGCTTTGCTACTTTCTGGGTGCTGAGACTGTAGGGCCAAGACGTCCGTCTTTCATCTGTAGCTGTCACATATGGGAATTAGGCTTAAATCAATGTCCTGCAGGTTATTATGACTTGATACCCGCAGAATCTAGTGACATAGGAAATGTGCCACAGTTGTTAGTTTCCTTCAATTTAGTACAAAAACAGTTCATGGTTTTTAACAAGGGGACTGCAAGCAGGTGGTCTGCAATCTTCAAAGGAGTAGCCATACACCATGGGCATAAAATACAAAGACAAAGGCAGAAGGGCAAAACAGGGTCTCTAGCATCTTTAATTGGGTTCTCTCCATTATTCTCTGCCATCTATAGCTACATGAGAATTCTATCTGAATGGATTTCCTCACACAGTGGCATTGTCTAATGGGGTAAACACATATTTGCCTCAATGATTAAGTCTAGGTGTTCCTCCTTACCTTAGAACATCTCAATAGAGAAATCACATGATACCGATTATCAGGGACATGTAGAAACCTTCCTTTAAAAACTGTGCATCAGGTGCACTATGCAATACACAGGCTAATAGTCAAATGTGCAAACAAAAAGACAAGAACTAGAGGGTCCTGATATTTGCATGATTAGGACACATCTGATCCCACCAAAAATTAAAGTAGCAGGAACAGAAGGGAACCGAAAACCAAATTAAAATAGACATTGAAAATTCGTCATGTTCAAAAAGGTAAACATAAGATATCTCCTATTGAGATGGAAAACTTGTCTTACTATAATAGAGTCAGTTAACCAGTCTATCGCTACTCTGACAGTCAGGCTGGAAAACATTGAAGCAGGCCTAAGGCAAATTCTTGAAAACCAGTCTGGTCATACCAAAGGGAATTATACATAACATGGGGGTCCCTGGTACATCACTGCAGTCAGGAAATGTGAACCTGAACAATACATCAATAATAATAAAAGGGCTGACTGGTGAAAGGAATTCGAAAAAGAGAAATGGGACTAGGACATAGCTAAAATCTCAATAACTAAGCATGATGCGACATTGGTCAGGGGAAGTAACAAAAGAAAAAATCTATAGGAAGAACAAAAAAAAATATTTGGGTGATAGGCATGTGACACAACACCGAGAGTACGGGTGATACACAAAGGCCAAAGTTACACAAATTTTAACTCTACCGTTGGCGACTACAACATATACGGTACTCCTAGCTAATGTTTCAGTTCCTTCTTCAGGAAAAAATGAAAACCTGGTTTTCTTTTAAGGAACGAAAGCCATATGCTACTTAGGAAACAGAACATCATTAACTAATGTAATATAGAAATTAGGCCACCTTGAGTCACAGATCTATAATTTCATCCTTAGGTCCAATCAAGGATACATAAATGTAGGGCTGCCTGTTCCTTTAAGGGAAGGGGCAGTAACGTGACTAACTGCAGGTGACACACTTTGATCCTGTATATCTCTTTTTATTTTCCTTCAATACCATTATAGCCAAATTGACATTCACTGGTGAAGTGTTGTCTTTTATGTTCACAGCATGAAATATCATTATCTGTGGAATTTAGTAACCAGAACAAGTTCAACCAACTGTTGCGTAGCGATGGGCATCGTCATGACCATCCCCTCACAACACAGGGGAGCTTGTAATAGTATCAAAAGCAGCAACAAACATGCAAAAAACAAATAAAAAATAATAAAAACGCACAAAACGTCAAGCCATCAGATATACTTGCTGTGTATCAAGCACAAAAAGCATAGACAAAACAATAGCATGTGTGAATAAGCGGTGACACACAACACCATGTCATGTACTTTATGCACTGTAAACCTGCAGCCCAAAACCCAATATTTGGGCCTGTTTAATTTGTCAGGTTTAAAATCCTTACCCTCCTTTTGACAGTAGATCACCAGGCAATGGAAATCTGCTGTCAAATATAACTTTACTGTTTCTCTTCTAACATACAGGACCAGCAAGAACAATTCATGATAGGACCAAATACATGAAAATAAATTTCCATTACTTAACTGTTACCCTCTTGTCAGTTACTTCGCAACATCAAGCCACCTTAGTTTTACCTTTCTAAAAGTAAAAATTGTTACACTGACACTCCATATTAATTTGGCACCTACAATTTCCACTGTGAAAAATAAGTCTTAATTAGCAAATCGTTCTCATTAAGGCATGTAGCCTTCAAAATTTGAGAAAAGGGCTGCATCTTATTTTCTGTCTAAGACTTAATGCAAAACTTCGTTTTCTGTCAAATAAAAGCAACTAGCAGGCATCATTTTATTTTTTAGAGCGGAGACACAAATGTATCAGTTCTGCAGAGCATTTAACATGATGTTGGGACTTTCGAAGAAACCCCTTTTTTTTATATTTTCCCTTTGGAATTAAGTTCTTTAATTGTATTGATGTTCTTCTGGAGAAACCAGAAATCCCACTTTTAGAGGCCCGTAGGGTCATTCTGCATTTTACAGAGACAAGGCCCTAATTTAAAAGGTCACAAGTGTCAACACGACAGCCTCCTCCATTGTTTATGGGAAAACTAAAGATAGCATCTCAGCAGCATGACTTGAGCCAGCCTCTGTAGCTCTCCTAGCTTCTGCCACTCTGAATCTGTCAAAGACAGTAGGCCTTTCTATTTTCCTTCTAACCTGCAATAATTCACTCTATTTAAAAAAAAATTGTTTTCCTTTTTAGGCGCTAAAAAAAACTATCTCTATTTCCAGATTATTAAACTACATTTACTGTGAATAATTCACAAACCTTAATAACACACATACCAGTTGTTAGAATAAATGCTTGTTGCAATCCCATGCAATGGTACATATTTCATCAACCTCGAATGAATGAACGTCTCAGTAGGCCCAGCTGAAGTTAGAACCTTCAACCTTGATATTAAAACAAGCCTTTGTACTGGCACATTGACTCATTGAATCATAAGAAGGCACAACCTGCAAATATATATCAAACCTAAATGTATGCATTTACTGAAGCCTGAGACACTTTAAAAAGTACTCTGAATGAAAGAAAATGCAGTTTAAACAGTGCTTTTGCCCAAAATCGACTTTGATATTTTAGGCATTAAAAAATCAATATCCTACAATTTTCTTGCATAATATGCATTACCAGAATGTCTATTACACAATCCATGAGTCAGCCATTGAAAATATTAACTTATACTTTATAGAAATGAGCTTGTTTGCTCCTGCGCCAAGGGAAAATTGCACATACAAATGTCATTTTAGTGGTGCAACATAACTTGAATTAAATGTTAATGTTAGGAGGTCATAGTATAGGTATTAAGCTTTATAAATATTAAAAAACGATTTTGAAAGGCACTTATTTTTTTAAATAATTTTTCCATAATTAATAATTTTCTTTAAAAAAAAATAAAAACCCAATTATTCTTTTTTTGGTGATAATTCCACATATAAAAGCAAGCTGCATCCCTTGCCTATTATTTGGAATACATTAACTCACAAGCCTAAGCGCATAAGCCTAACTTGAAATGCGTCACATTTTTGCGCCACTTTCATTTAAAAGGAAGGTTATGCAAAATTCCACCCATGTTTAACTGGGAAACTGCTGGCTGAATTGAAAATAGATAATTTCGTTTTTTTTTGGGGGGGGGGCCCTATTTATATCTATTGAATGTGTTTTCTAATTTATTAAGCATTTAACGGCAGTTTTGTATATGTGCACAATTGCTCATTCTATAAATTAAAGAGCAACATATAGCTATGTTAGCACATCACATGGTTCATTTCTGGATTTTTTCTAAGTTTCTACTTAATATTAATTAACCAACATTTTACTTAACAAACTGTAAACATCAAGAAGACCCACAAACACACATTGAGCTCATTTCAGATATAAACAGAAAACACTCACTACACATAATACAGCGCGCTTTAGCCATTTTTCCTAAATAGCGCCGTCGCAATTTACTTACAGAACCGTTTGCAGATCCTAGTTGTAAGTCATATTTACAAGAAAAAAAACAAAAACTTTTCTCAATTATTTCCAAGAATAGCGGACCCATACTTTATTAAACGTGATGGGGCCCACTCCGTGCTTCACATATAGTTCATAGGTTGGAGTTCCAATCGGAGGAACCGGACATGAGTCCTCCAACCGGGAGTCCCTTTTACAACCAAGACAAAACAAATTTCCAAGTCTGCTAAGACCAGGCATCTTCGCTCACTAGTCTAGCTTCAAACTTCAAAGGATTATCGTTTACGATAGTCTCGTGAATACACGAGTCCTTCGGCTTTGGTACTTGCAAGTTCCAAATCAAAGTGATCCCAAAGGGATACCAAACCAAGTGTCCAACTAAGGACCAAACCAAGTGTCCAACTAAGGACCAAACCAAGTGTCCAACTAAGGACTGGGAGACGCTCCACTTATACTTAACTGAAAATATCAATGACGTCACCAGAAGACTCGTCTTATCGTTTCGCTCTACCAAAAATCAAGGGTCCAAATCAGGGCGATAGCCAGGGCAGCAGTCCTTCATAGCCGTGGGGAAGCGGGGAACCTCGCAACAAAGACTTTCGGACCACGTCGACATGCAGGGGTCGATGAAGTGGCGGCCTTCCTCCAGAATTTTCACACGAAGCTCCCCACGGACCTCAGGCTTGGACCGGTACCGCTGGTATCGCCCCACGTTTGGGCACCAACTGAGGTACTGGGTTTTTCAGAACCGGTACTGATCCGGTAACCCAGCGGTGCCAGGGTACACCCAAAGACCTCAGGTACTTTCCTGATTCAGACTACAGAAACTCAGAGTCTTCTAGGTGAAGTCAAAGATCGAATTTATTGGCTGCAACCAATTGACAAGTATCCTAGAAGTACAACAGCACGATTTGTATGTTCTCAGGAGACTGTGTTTCAATGCAAAGTCAGGTTTCCTTATATACAGTTTTTTAAGCTTCAGGCAAACATTCTTGACATTTTGGTTGGTCATTCACATGTTTTTACTACAAAGGAAAAAACAGTGTCATGATGAAACCTTCTATTTCATGTCATCCAACCCATAATAAATTACCCGGCAAGGCCTAGTATTTTACATCAGATAAGTGTGGACCCCCAATAAAAACGGGCACCTCCCCCTCGTAAAGTAAGAAGAAGAAAAGAGCAGGTGCAGGTGTGAGCAAGATTAGGCAGGGTGTGTGAGCGATAATAAGGGTTTTATGGCATGGTGTGCCTTGATGCTATCTGATTCGGCCACTGGGAGAGGGACTGACCAAACAGGTTTGGCCTGAGGCAATGGTTCCAGCTTGCCCAGGCCAGAGAGAAGTCAATCAAGGTGTACGTGTCCTTGGAATCAAATCTGACTGTATTATAAGCCTATGTGAGGGCAACTTTTAAAAATGGCTGCTGTGTATAAAATGGGAGCCACGAGTGCAGGACGAAAATGGCGATTTCGAGGTGAAAACGCTGCTGGAATTGAGCGAAAATGCTCATGCTTAGTGTACTAGTCATTATCGGTCTTTTGATACTAAAATCGTACTGCTGTGGCAAAGTAAATTACATGGGTCCAGAATTTTTAGAACCACAAACCTCAGTGGTTATGCTCTCTCATTTCTTTCCAAATTGTCACTAACAGGCAAGTGACCAATTTCACTAATTTACATTGGCATACTGGAACACCCTTATAATTCCCTAGTATATGGTACTGAGGTACCCAGTTTATTGGGGTTCCAGGAGATCCCTATGGGCTGCAGCATTTCTTGTGCCACCCATAGGGAGATCTGACAATTCTTACACAGGCCTGCAAGTGCAGCCTGAGTGAAATAACGTCCACGTTATTTCACAGCCATTTACCACTGCACTTAAGTAACTTATAAGTCACCTATATGTCTAACCTTTACCTGGTAAAGGTTGGGTGCTAAGTTACTTAGTGTGTGGGCACCCTGGCACTAGCCAAGGTGCTCCCACATTGTTCAGGGCAAATTCCCCGGACTTTGTGAGTGCGGGGACACCATTACACGTGTGCACTATACATATGTCACGACATATGTATAGCGTCACAATGGTAACTCCGAACATGGCCATGTAACATGTCTAAGATCATGGAATTGTCACCCCAATGCCATTCTGGCATTGGGGAGACAATTCCATGATCCCCCGAGTCTCTAGCTCAGACCCGGGTGCTGCCAAACTACCTTTCCCGGGGTTTCACTGCAGCTGCTGCTGGTGCCAACCCCTCAGACAGGTTTCTGCCCTCCTGGGGACCAGCCAGGCTTGGCGTAGGAAGGCAGAACAAAGGACTTCCTCAGAGAGAGGGTGTTACACCCTCTTCCTTTGGAAAAAGGTGTTAGTGCTTTGGAGGAGTAGCCTCCCCCCAGCCTCTGGAAATGCTTTGATGGGCACAGATGGTGCCCATCTCTGCATAAGCCAGTCTGCACCGGTTCAGGGATCCCCCAGCCCTGCTCTGGCGCGAAACTGGACAGAGGAAAGGGGAGTGACCACTCCCCTGACCCGCACCTCCCCTGGGAGGTGCCCAGAGCTCCTCCAGTGTGCTCCACACCTCTGCCATCTTGGAAACAGAGGTGCTGCTGGCACACTGGACTGCTCTGAGTGGCCAGGGCCAGCAGGTGACGTCAGAGACTCCTTCTGATAGGCTCCTTCAGGTGTTGTTAGCCTATCCTCTCTCCTAGGTAGCCAAATCTCCTTTTCTGGCTATTTAGGATCTCTCCTTTGGGGAATTCCTTAGATAACGAATGCAAGAGCTCATCCGAGTTCCTCTGCATCTCTCTCTTCACCTTCTGCCAAGGAATCGACCGCTGACCGCGCTGGAAGCCTACAAAACTGCAACAAAGTAGCAAAGACGACTACTGCGACCTTGTAACGCTGATCCTGCCGCCTTCTCGACTGTTTTCCTGGTGGTGCATGCTGCGGGGGTAGTCTGCCTCCTCTCTGCACTAGAAGCTCCGAAGAAATCTCCCGTGGGTCGACAGAATCTTCCCCCTGCAACCGCAGGCACCAAAGAACTGCATCACGGGTCCTCTGGGTCTCCTCTCAGCACGACGAGCGAGGTCCCTTGAACTCACCAACTCTGTCCAAGTGACTCCCACAGTCCAGTGACTCTTCAGTCCAAGTTTGGTGGAGGTAAGTCCTTGCCTCCCCAAACTAGACTGCATTGCTGGGAACCGCTGTTTTGCAGCTACTCCGGCTCCTGTGCACTCTTCCAGGATTTCCTTTGTGCACAGCCAAGCCTGGGTCCCCGGCACTCTAACCTGCAGTGCACGACCTCTTGAGTTGTCCTCCGGCGTCGTGGGACCCTCTTTTGTGACTTCGGGTGAGCTCCGGTTCACTCCACTTCGTAGTGCCTGTTCCAGCACTTCTGCGGGTGCTGCTTGCTTCTGAGTGGGCTCTTTGTCTTGCTGGACGCCCCCTCTGTCTCCTCACGCAATTGGCGACATCCTGGTCCCTCCTGGGCCACAGCAGCATCCAAAAACCCGAACCGCGACCCTTGCAGCTAGCAAGGCTTGTTTGCGGTCTTTCTGCACGGAAACACCTCTGCACGACTCTTCACGACGTGGGACATCCATCCTCCAAAGGGGAAGTTTCTAGCCCTTGTCGTTCTTGCAGAATCCACAGCTTCTACCATCCGGTGGCAGCTTCTTTGCACCCACAGCTGGCATTTCCTGGGCATCTGCCCACTGCCGACTTGATCGTGACTCTTGGACTTGGTCCCCTTGTTCCACAGGTACTCTCGTCCGGAAATCCATCGTTGTTGCATTGCTGGTGTTGGTCTTTCCTGCAGAATTCCCCTATCACGACTTCTGTATTCTTTAGGGAACTTAGGTGCACTTTGCACCCACTTTTCAGGGTCTTGGGGCGGGCTATTTTTCTAACCCTCACTGTTTCCTTACAGTCCCAGCGACCCTCTACAAGGTCACATAGGTTTGGGGTCCATTCGTGGTTCGCATTCCACTTTTGGAGTATATGGTTTGTGTTGCCCCTATCCCTATGTGCCCCCATTGCATTCTATTGTGACTATTCATTGTTTGCACTGTTTTCTATTGCTATTACTGCATATTTTGGTATTGTGTACATATATCTTGTGTATATTTGCTATCCTCATACTGAGGGTGCTCACTGAGATACTTTGGCATATTGTCATAAAAATAAAGTACCTTTATTTTTAGTATATCTGTGTATTGTTGTGAGAAAGTAGCCTCTTTCTAGCCTTGTTACCACCACTTTTGGCCTGTTTGTGAGTGTATGTCAGGGTGTTTTCACTGTTTCACTGGGATCCTGCTAGCCAGGGCCCAGTGCTCATAGTGAAAACCCTATGTTTTCAGTATGTTTGTTATGTGTCACTGGGACCCTGCTAGTCAGGACCCCAGTGCTCATAAGTTTGTGGCCTATATGTATGTGTTCCCTGTGTGGTGCCTAACTGTCTCACTGAGGCTCTGCTAACCAGAACCTCAGTGGTTATGCTCTCTCATTTCTTTCAAATTGTCACTAACAGGCTAGTGACCAATTTTACCAATTTACATTGGCTTACTGGAACACCCTTATAATTCCCTAGTATATGGTACTGAGGTACCCAGGGTATTGGGGTTCCAGGAGATCCCTATGGGCTGCAGCATTTCTTTTGCCACCCATAGGGAGCTCTGACAATTCTTACACAGGCCTGCCACTGCAGCCTGAGTGAAATAACGTACACGTTATTTCACAGCCATTTTACACTGCACTTAAGTAACTTATAAGTCACCTATATGTCTAACCTTTACCTGGTAAAGGTTAGGTGCAAAGTTACTTAGTGTGAGGGCACCCTGGCACTAGCCAAGGTGCCCCCACATTGTTCAGAGCCAATTCCCTGAACTTTGTGAGTGCGGGGACTCCATTACACGCGTGCACTACATATAGGTCACTACCTATATGTAGCTTCACAATGGTAACTCCGAATATGGCCATGTAACATGTCTATGATCATGGAATTGCCCCCTCTATACCATCCTGGCATAGTTGGCACAATCCCATGATCCCAGTGGTCTGTAGCACAGACCCTGGTACTGCCAAACTGCCCTTCCTGGGTTTTCACTGCAGCTGCTGCTGCTGCCAGCCCCTCAGACAGGCAGCTGCCCTCCTGGGGTCCAGCCAGGCCTGGCCCAGGATGGCAGAACAAAGGACTTCCTCTGAGAGAGGGTGTGACACCCTCTCCCTTTGGAAAATGGTGTGAAGGCAGGGGAGGAGTAGCCTCCCCCAGCCTCTGGAAATTCTTTCTTGGGCACAGATGTGCCCAATTCTGCATAAGCCAGTCTACACCGGTTCAGGGACCCCTTAGCCCTGCTCTGGCGCGAAACTGGACAAAGGAAAGGGGAGTGACCACTCCCCTGACCTGTACCTCCCCTGGGAGGTGCCCAGAGCTCCTCCAGTGTGCTCCAGACCTCTGCCATCTTGGAAACAGAGGTGCTGCTGGCACACTGGACTGCTCTGAGTGGCCAGTGCCACCAGGTGACGCCAGAGACTCCTTGTGATAGGCTCCTTCAGGTGTTGCTAGCCTATCCTCTCTCCTAAGTAGCCAAACCCTCTTTTCTGGCTATTTAGGGTCTCTGTCTCTTGGGATTCCTTAGATAACGAATGCAAGAGCTCATCCGAGTTCCTCTGCATCTCTCTCTTCACCTTCTGATAAGGAATCGACTGCTGACCGCCCTGGAAGCCTGCAAACCTGCAACAAAATAGCTAAGACGACTACTGCAACTATGTAACGCTGATCCTGCCGCCTTCTCGACTGTTTTCCTGTCTGTGCATGCTGTGGGGGTAGTCTGCCTCCTCTCTGCACCAGAAGCTCCGAAGAAATCTCCCGTGGGTCGACGGAATCTTCCCCCTGCAACCGCAGGCACCAAAAAGCTGCATTACCGGTCCCTTGGGTCTCCTCTCAGCACGACGAGCGAGGTCCCTCGAATCCAGCGACTCTGTCCAAGTGACCCCCACAGTCCAGTGACTCTTCAGTCCAAGTTTGGTGGAGGTAAGTCCTTGCCTCACCTCGCTGGGCTGCATTGCTGGGAACCGCGACTTTTGCAGCTACTCCGGCCCCTGTGCACTTCCGGCGGAAATCCTTTGTGTACAGCCAAGCCTGGGTCCACGGCACTCTAACCTGCATTGCACGACGTTCTAAGTTGGTCTCCGGCGACGTGGGACTCCTTTGTGCGACTTCGGGTGAGCACCGTTTCACGCATCCTTGTAGTGCCTCTTTCTGGCACTTCTCCGGGTGCTACCTGCTGCTGAGAGGGCTCCTTGTCTTGCTCGACGTCCCCTCTCTCTCCTGGTACAATTTGCGACCTCCTGGTCCCTCCAGGGCCACAGCAGCGTCCAAAAACGGTAACCGCACGATTTGCAGCTAGCAAGGCTTGTTGGCGTTCTTTCGGCGGGAAAACACTTCTGCACGACTCTCCACGGCGAGAGGGATCTGTCCACCAAAGGGGAAGTCTCTAGCCCTTTTTGTTCCTGCAGAAACCTCAGCTTCTTCTGTCCAGTAGAAGCTTCTTTGCACCCGCAGCTGGCATTTCCTGGGCATCTGCCCATCTCCGACTTGCTTGTGACTTTTGGACTTGGTCCCCTTGTTCCACAGGTACCCTAGATTGGAAATCCACAGTTGTTGCATTGTTGGTTTGTGTCTTTCCTGCATCATTCCTCTAACACGACTTCTTTGTCCTTAGGGGAACTTTAGTGCACTTTGCACTCACTTTTCAGGGTCTTGGGGAAGGTTATTTTTCTAACTCTCACTATTTTTGAATAGTCCCAGCGACCCTCTACAAGGTCACATAGGTTTGGGGTCCATTCGTGGTTTACATTCCACTTTTGGAGTATATGGTTTGTGTTGCCCCTATCCCTATGTTTCCCCATTGCATCCTATTGTAACTATACATTGTTTGCACTGTTTTCTAAGACTATACTGCATATTTCTGGTATTGTGTTTATATATCTTGTGTATATTTCCTATCCTCTCACTGAGGGTACACTCTGAGATATTTTGGCATATTGTCATAAAAATAAAGTACCTTTATTTTTAGTATAACTGTGTATTGTGTTTTCTTATGATATTGTGCATATGACACTAAGTGGTACTGTAGTAGCTTCACACGTCTCCTAGTTCAGCCTAAGCTGCTCTGCTAAGCTACCATTATCTATCAGCCTAAGCTGCTAGACACCCTATACACTAATAAGGGATAACTGGGCCTGGTGCAAGGTGCAAGTACCCCTTGGTACTCACTACAAGCCAGTCCAGCCTCCTACAATTGTGTTTTCTTATGATATTGTGCAAGTGACACTAGTGGTACTGTAGGAGCTTCACTCGTCTCCTAGTTCAGCCTAAGCTGCTCTGCAAAGCTACCTTTTCTATCAGCCTAAGCTGCTAGACACCCCTCTACACTAATAAGGGATACCTGGGCCTGGTGCTCTTGGTACCCACTACAAGCCAGTCCAGCCTCCTACACTAAATAGCCAGAAAAGGAGGTTTGGCTACTTAGGAAGGAGGATAGGCTAGCAACTCAGGTAAGAGCCTATCAGAAGGAGTCTCTGACGTCACCTGCTAGCACTGGCCACTCAGAGCAGTCCAGTGTGCCAGCAGCACCTCTGTTTCCAAGATGGCAGAGGTCTGGAGTACACTGGAGGAGCACTGGGCACCTCCCAGGGGAGGTGCAGGTCAGGGGAGTTGCCACTCCCCTTTCCTTTGTCCAGTTTCGCACCAGAGCAGGGGTGGGGGATCCCTGACCCGGTGTAGACTGGCTTATGCAGAGATGGGCACCATCTGTGCCCATCAAAGCATTTCCAGAGGCTGGGGGAGGCTACTCCTCCCCAGCCCTGACACCTTTTTCCAGACAGCAAACCTGTATACTGCGTGATTTGCAGCTGCTCCGGCTTCTCTGCACTTCTCCAAGGATTCCTTTGTGCACAGCCTAGCCTGGGTCCCCAGCACTCCTTCCTGCATTGCCCAACTCGCTGAGTTGGACTCCGACGTTGTGGGACCCTCCCTTGTGACTCTTGAGTCGACCGCTGTCCTCATATCTTCTAAGTGCCTGCTCCGGTACTTCTTCGGGTGCCGCCTGCTTCTACGGGGGCTCTCTGAGTTGCTGAGTGCCCCCTCTGTCTCCTCCTCCAAGGGGCGACATCCTGGTCCTTCCTGGTCCTCAGCAGCACCCAAAAACATCTACCGCGACTCTTGCAGCTAGCAATGCTTGTTTGTGGTATTTCTGCCTGGAAACACTTCTGTTACCTCCAGCACGCTGCGGGACATCTTCCATCCGAAGAGGAAGTTCCTAGCCTTTTTCGTTGTTGCAGAATCTTCGGCTTCTTCCACCCAGAGGCAGCCTTTTTGCACCTTCATCCGGGGTTTGGTGGGCCCTGAACACTTTTGTGACTTTTGGACTTGGTCCCCTTCCTTTACAGGTCCTCAGGTCCAGGAATCTGTCTTCAATGTTTTGCTGGTGCTTGTGGTTATTGCAGAATCCCCTATCACGACTTCACTGTCTTTCTGGGTTAGTAGGGTAACTTTACTCCTACTTTTCAGGGTTTTGTGGTGGGGTGTCCTGGACACCCTTACTGTTTTCTTACAGTCCCAGCGACCCTCTACAACCTCCCATAGGTCTGCGGTCCATTCGTGATTTGCATTCAACTTTTGGAGTATATGGTTTGTGTTGCCCCTAGACCTATGTCTACTTATTGTGATTCTACATTGTTTGCAATAATTTTCTTACTGTTACTTACCTGTTTTGGGTTTGTGTACATATAATTTGTCTATATTACTTAACTCCTAAGTGAGGGTACTCACTGAGATACTTTTGGCATATTGTCACTAAAATAAAGTACCTTTATTTTTAGTAACTAAGGGCCAGATGTAGCAAAGGGTTTGCGCCTCGCAAACAGCGAAAAACGCCGTTTGCGAGGTGCAAAAGCCTCTTTGCTATGTAGAAATGCATTTTGCGAGTCGGATCCGACTCGCAAAATGCATTTCCGACTCGCAAATAGGAAGGGGTGTTCCCTTCTTATTTGCGACTCACAATGCGATTCAATTTTCGCGGTCGCAAATGGAATCGCAGTTACCATCCACTTGAAGTGGATGGTCACCCAGTCGCAAACGGGAAGGGGTCCCCATGGGACCCCTTCCCCTTTGTGAATGGACAAAAAAATAATTTTTCAGAGCAGGTAGTGGTCCTATGGACCACTGCCTGCTCTGAAAAATACTGAAACAAAAGGTTTCGGTTTTTTTTCTAAGTGCAGCTCGTTTTCCTTTAAGGAAAACGGTCTGCAGATAGAAAAAAAAAAACTGCTTTATTAAAAAGCAGTCACGGACATGGTGGTCTGCTGACTCCAGCAGGCCACCATCCCCGTGAGTGCCCATACTCGCAATGGGGTCGCAAAATGCGACCCCCCTCATTAATATTAATGAGGTGGGTCTTTGCGACCCCATTGCGAGTTGCAGAAGGTGTCTGAGACACCTTTGTGCATACCAAATTGCGAGTTGCAATTTGCGAGTCGCACGGACTCGCAAATTGCAAGTCGCAATTTGGCTTTTTCCTACATCTGGCCCGAAGTATTGTGTTTTCTTATGATATTGTGCTATATGATATAAGTGGTATAGTAGGAGCTTTGCATGTCTCCTAGTTCAGCCTAAGCTGCTTTGCCATAGCTACCTTTTATCAGCCTAAGCTGCTAGAAACACCTATTATACTAATAAGGGATAACTGGACCTGGCACAAGGTGTAAGTACCACAAAGTACCCACTATAAGCCAGGCCAGCCTCCTACACTCCCTACCCATTGTGGCCAGTCCAAGAGAATATTGGTTGTTATACTATCCTAGACATTCTTAAACTGTGATCCGCCGATCCCTATTGAGCTAGTGACTCCTACTCAGGGGGTCGACAACTTGTCAGAAAAAAAAATATTAGAGTAATAAAGAAGTAACATTGAAAGTGTTAAAATGTTCTGGAAATGTGAAGGAATTTAAAATTGGAAGCTAAAACTTAAGTTGGTATCCTCAAAATATAATATGGACGATGGGTGGCCTCAATTGAATTTAGAAAAGCTCCAACATTCCCATTAAAACTGTTTTTTTGAATACTTGTATGTGAATTAAATATAATATTGTCACTTGTTTTGGATGAATGCTCATGTCTATATTTTTCTCTATTGTTTTGTTGTTCAAATCATCAAAATTGATTAGGTCGCGGTTCTGCGCCTTCCTGTAATTACTTATTAGGATGTCCCCGGATTCCAATAATGATTAAGCAGGGGCCCACAGAACTCAAAAGGTTAATAACCACAGTACTACCCCATTTGCTTAGGAACCACAACACCGAAGATTTATTAGACCTTGAACAACCCACTTACCTTTTGCAATTCATATCTCTGGTTCCTCTCAATATTTTTTTGCTGTTTGTGTTTAATTTAAGATAAAAATACCATATTTGTATAAATTAGTGTTAGATTTGTATTGTGTTTTTTCCCGCTCAACTGTTTTGGTACTCCTAAACGTTTTATACTTGTTCCTTCGACTAAGTATAACTGCTTTGTGCCACAGCTACCCAGGACTGGGCTAAGGTATTTTGTTAAAGAACCTAACTGGATGTGATAGAGACTGTGACGTTGTTACCAGATGAGGTCTCACAACCACACCGCATAATCCACTTTCCTTCAAGATAGTAGGTTGATTTAGTTAGTGTTTTAATTCTGTCATAGTCGGCAAATATTATCCGCCAGTCTAGAATTCCTCAGAAAGACTTAGTCTTAACCTAAACATGATAGAATCTACTGATTTCCCACAGTTTACCGCAAAACACTATCCAGAGGGTCCTGATCACTATTGGAACAGTATACTTGTTTGAGAATGTTGTCATCAAATTGCTCTAAATAGCTGTTGCTAAGGGTTGTGAATCCCTCTAATCTTGTAGCTGCTGTAACTACTGTGACATGGCTCAGTTTAATAACATTACCCACGAGAAAAAGCAAGGCCTCACTATCTTTGTAATTAGTCTGCTATAAGTATGGCCCTTGAAGGACTACTTTGCAATATGGTTCTCAGTAGGCTTGAAGTTTTAATTTTTCTGTCAGTTGTTTTAAATATAGTATGATTTTACAATTTTGACTTATTTTTTTTCAGGTAATCCAGAAGGGAGTTATTGAAAGAAACCAGTATGTGGATGCAGAAGCAACAAATTATGAGGGTAACTAGAGATCAGCTCTATTCTAAGTTGTGTCTCTCCATTCTGAGTCTGATCAGGTGCCAGCCCACTCCTGTACTAGTCCATAACGAAGAAAGGGAACAATCATTGAATGTACAAATTAAGAGTAATGCAAATTTAATTTGCAGTCAGTATTTGGCTTTTCCAACGCGTACATGGGCTGCATTATAATTTGACAATTAGAAACCAGTAATCTTCATCATATAAATAAAGCCAGTGTGTCCACTTGTAGATTAATAGTAGCACTTTTAGACTATTAGCACTTGTTGCTACTTAACACTGTTCGCTTAATACAGGTTCTTTAAGGCCCTTCTTATTCAAGGTTCAGGTGTAATAATGGCTTTTGTCATGCCCCGCCTGGTAAGAAATCGAATACTTTTTCAATGGACAGTGCTCCATCCGTGGACTGGACTATAAGTGGATAATAGAATAATCTGGAAGGTTATTCTACGAATCCATCAGACCATTTGCTTTGTCTTTGAAAGACTGAATTTTATTCTTTCCCAAGGAAAATATATTGTCCTCTGTAGGAGGCTGGCCTGGCTTGTAGTGGGTACCAGAGGTACTTACACCTTGTGCCAGGTCCAGTTATCCCTTATTAGTGTAGAAGAGGTGTTTCTGATGGATACACCTACCTGTGGATTCCTCACCTAAAGAATTCTCCCCTTGCGCCAGCCCTCGAAGGAAATTTCTTCTAGCTCTGCACGTCGACGATGACGTCACAATCGCCCGACTCCACGCGACGCCACATGACGTCATCCAGGCAATAAGAAGCCCTCGTCGACGTGTTGACGTCAGTTTCCTTTTTTCCGTGCCTGAATAACGGTTAATTCTTCGAGGCTCACAGGGAGCTACTGTTTCCAACCGCGGTTACGATGCCGCAGCCTAGAAAATCCAGCTTTAAACCTTGTAGCCAGTGCGGGGGTCGGATGTCGGTTACCGACCCCCACGAAAACTGCCTCAGGTGCCTTAGTTCCAACCACGAGGTCGAGGCATGCGGTTCGTGTCAACGCATGAACCCTAAGGCACTTAAGGAGAGGGAGGCGAAGTTGTTCTTGGCCCGGTCCAAGAAGGAGAGGCATCATAGGAGGGAGTCTTCGTCGAGATCTTCGAGGTCTCGTCATCATCATAGTGACTCGGCGCCGTCATGGATCTCGGCGCCGATCGAGCAAGGGACGGTCCAGATCTAGATCGGCTTCTTCGTTGGCTCGGCGTCGTCCGACGTGGGAGATGAGCCCTTCCGTCACCCCTCCACCTCCGGCGACCCCAACGTCACCTGGGTCGGTCTTTGAGGCCCAGAGGCCTGAGGGTTCTCCTGGCCAGGAGTTACCTGGACCCTCTTCGGCAGCTTTGCCGGCGCCGGTTCAGCAGCAGCAGTACTCTGCTTTCCCAACTCCGGGATCGGATCCTGCAGCGTTTTTAAACGCTATGTATAACATCTTTGCTTCCATGACGCCGGGTGGAAGTCATGCAGGCCTGTCTGGCCTTTTGGCCTATGATTTGGGTGTTCCGGCGTCTTACAAGTCGACGCCGTTCACCCCGTTTTTATCTGCTGCACCTGAAGCGGCACCGATGCCTATGACTTCGCCCAGGATGGCTACGCCTGTTACGGCGCCGTCGGATTCGCCTCGGGTCCGATCGACGTCCAAGAACACTTTGGAGCCGGAGCCTCCGGCTTTGGACAGATCCGAGGTTCGGCGCCAACGAATATCTTCGGCGTCGGCCGACGCCTTGTCGACTCCAGGCTTGGAGTCATGACTTGGGTCAAGATGTCTGGCCCTTCGTCTCTCGGAGGAGGAGGAGTACGCGAGGCAACACCTGGAGGAAGGAGTCCTCTGGTGACTTCCAGGGGCTGGACTCAGCTAGTGGCCTTGACACTATCCCGGGATGGGATCTGGCTTCCTCTGGAGAGGTCACGGAGGAAGCTGCTTCTTTCCATGCAGTCATTCGTAAGGCTGCAGACTTTTTGGATCTTCCCCTTCCTACTGCGGAGGTCAAGAGAAATTTATTGACAGAAGTCCTCCATCCGACGTCTGCTTCTGCTGAGCCTCTTCTACCATTCAATGAGGCTCTGCTGGACCCCATTAAGGATATCTGGCTGAAACCTGTGTCCACCGCTGCGGTCAACAGAGCGGTGGCTCGGCGGTACAGGACGGCGCCTGGGGATCCGGTGTTTCTTTCCAGGCAACCAACTCTGGAGAGCCTAGTGGTCCAAGCTTCATGTTCGTCCAGATCCTCTCCTGGCTTGTTTCCTGGGGCCCCTGTGGATAGGGAGTCAAAAAAGATGGACCATACTGCTAAAAAGACATTTTCATCTTGCAGTATGCCTCTAAAATCTTCCAATGCCACATGCATACTGGGGCGTTACATCCATGCCCTTATGGAAGAGGCGAAGGGCCACCCTAACTTTTTCCCAGGAGATGCTGCGACTATTAGCGGATGCGACGCAAGTGATCCAGTCTGGATTGGACACTTCGGACTCGGTGGCTAGGGCTATGGGCACGACCATAGTCTCTAGGAGGCAGTCTTGGCTTCAATCATCAGGCTTCTCGTCGGACGTGCAGGCCACACTCCTTGATCTACCGTTTGATGGAGAAAAGCTCTTCGGCACTAAGGCTGACTCTGCCCTGGAACGTTTTAAAGAGAGAAGAGCGACAGCTAGGTCTTTAGGACTCCAGTCGTCGGCCTCATCCACCTTTAGAGGCTTTCGGAGATTTAAGGGATTTGGACGTGGTTCCTTTCGAGGAAGGTTGCAAGGACCACAACAATCTACTTCTACCCTGCCTTACAGATCCTTCAGGGGCAGGGGCAGAGTCCGTACGAGAGGAGCCACCTTGCAGCACTCTGCCTCTTCCTCTTCCTCGGGAGGGGTGCAGCAAGGAAAGCAGCCGTAGTCCTCCACCACTCCCTGTCCATTCGTCTCCGGTAGGGGGGAGACTTGCCTCTTTTCTTCCAATGTGGGAGTTCATAACATCGGACTCCTGGGTCATCGACATTGTGAAGAGGGGGTACGCTCTTCCCTTTCGGGAATTCCCTTCAACCTTCCCTCCCCGCCCATCCTTCTGTTCAGAAGACCATCTTCTCCTATTACAGCAGGAGGTATTATCCCTATTACAAAAAGGTGCAATAGAGTTGGTTCCCGAGCAAGAGAGGGGTCAGGGGTGTTATTCGAGATACTTTCTGATTCCCAAAAAGGATGGTCGGCTGAGACCGATTTTGGACTTGAGGATTTTGATTTGGTTCCTCAAACAGGAAAAGTTCAAAATGCTGACCCTTTCGCAGGTTCTTTTGGCGTTTAACGAAGGAGACTGGATGGTGTCGGTCGATTTGCAGGACGCGTATTTTCATATTCCGATCCTCAAATCGCACAGGAAGTATCTCCGGTTTGTAGTGGGATCACAGCATTATCAGTTTGCGGTCCTTCCCTTTGGTCTTACTTCAGCACCTCGAGTCTTCACGAAGGTGATGGCGGTGGTAGCAGCAGAGCTCAGAAGAAGGGGGATAGCTGTGTTTCCCTATCTGGACGATTGGTTGATCAAGGCCAAAACTCCGGCGCTCGTGCAGTGCCATCTCCAGTCGACGACTCAATTGTTGTACGACCTGGGTTTTTCAGTCAATGTACCCAAATCTCACCTGAAGCCCTCAACGCCTTCTGTTCACAGGGGCAGTATTGGACACAACATTGAATCGGGCCTTTCCTCTGCCCCAGCGGGTTCAGGATATCCAGGCTTTGATTCCAATGTTTCAAAATGGAGCGGTAGTTCCAGTCCTCAAGGTCCTTCGTCTGCTCGGTCTGTTTGCTTCTTGCATACTGTTGGTCACTCATGCACGCTGGCACATGAGGGCTCTCCAGTGGTGCGTCCACAGGCAGTGGTTTCAGCACAAAGGGGATCTCGAAGATTCGATAAAGATCTCCAGAGACACTGCGGAGGATCTTCGATGGTGGGCAGCGGTCGACAACCTATCTCCAGGAAGGCCGTTCTCGCTGCCTCCTCCAGTGGCCACAGTGGTAACGGATGCTTCCACTCAAGGGTGGGGAGCTCATCTGGGGGATCTGGAGATCAAAGGCCTTTGGTCTCCAGGGGAACAGAAGTTGCATATCAATCTGTTAGAGTTGCGGGCAGTACGTCTGGCACTCAAGGCCTTCCTCCCTTCCATTCGCGGTCAATCAGTCCAAGTTCTAACGGACAACACGACTGCGATGTGGTATATAAACAAACGGAGGAGTGGGTCGTATCTTCTCTGCAGAGAAGCTCTTCGTCTCTGGTCCTGGCTTCAGGATCACAAGATCTGCTTAGTTGCACATCATTTGGCCGGAGTCCTGAACGTGCGTACAGACATTCTCAGTCGTCGCAGCTCGGTCGACCACGAGTGGCGTCTTCATCCAGATCTAGTTCTGTCTATCTTCAGGATGTGGGGATATCCGCAAATAGATCTGTTTGCGACTCAAGAGAATGCGCAGTGTCCGCTATTTTGCAGCCTACAGTATCCGGTGCAAGGAGCTTTGGGGGACGCGTTTCAGATGTCTTGGAAGGGTCAGTTGCTTTACGCATTTCCCCCCATACCCTTGATTCCTCGAGTTCTCAGGAAGATCCGCCAAGACCGAGCTCAAGTCATCTTAATAGCTCCGGATTGGCCGAGAAGGGTGTGGTATTCGGACCTACTCCAACTCTCTCAGTGCCCTCCGCTCCATCTCCCTTGCAGGGTGGACCTCCTCTCGCAGTCGCAGGGGCAGATTCTACACCCCCACCTCCAGAGCCTGCATCTTCATGCCTGGAGATTGAACGGGGCAATCTGAGTTCCTTTTCTCTCCCTCCAGAAGTGGTGGAAGTTATTTTATCGGCTAGGCGACACTCCACCAACTCAATCTATGCTAATCGTTGGGCTAAATTTACAAGCTGGTGTGGATAGAATAGTTTAGATCCTTTAAAAGATGGTTTGTCTGACATTTTGTCATTTGCACTCCATCTGGCACAGAAAGGTTTTACAATTGCCACTGTTAAAGGTTATCTGTCTGCACTTTCTGCTTTTCTGTGCCTTCCTGATCAACCGTCCTTCTTTAAATCACCAATTGTTTTAAAGTTTCTAAAGGGACTCACTAATAGGTATCCACCCACGCCATTTGTTATGCCTCAGTGGGACCTTAACTTAGTCTTAACTTTTCTTATGGGGGCTCCGTTCGAACCAATGCATTCTTGTTCTTTACGGTACCTAGTATTAAAAACTGTTTTCCTGGTGGCCATAACATCTGCCAGAAGGGTTAGCGAGCTTCAGGCTCTCTCAGTGGAAACCCCATACCTTTCTTTCTTTAAGGACAAAGTGGTGTTGAGGACCAAGGCGGCTTTCCTACCGAAGGTTGTTACACCCTTTCACCTGGGGCAGTCGATTACTCTCTTCCTTTTACCCTCCACCTCACCCATCTAAAGAGGAAGAGAGGCTCCACCGGCTGGATCCGCGAAGAGCTCTGAGCTTCTACGTTGCCAGGACGAAAGAGTTCAGACAGGATGAACAGCTCTTTGTTGGATACGTGGGGAAGAGGAAAGGTAGAGCGGTCCACAAGAGAACGCTATCCAGATGGGTCATTCTATGTATTAAAATCTGCTATTTGGCGAAGAAGGATCCACCTGTGGGGATTCGTGCCCATTCCACCAGAGCCAAAGCAGCTTCATCAGCTTTGGCTAGAGGTGTTCCTGTGGCTGACATCTGCAGGGCAGCGACTTGGGCGTCCCTCCATACTTTTGCCAAGCATTACTGTTTGGACTCTTAGGTTAGGAGGGATGGCCATTTTGCTCGCTCTGTGCCGCAAGATTTCTTGGTTTGACCATTCGGGCACCCACCACCGGAGGTTTTACTGCTTTGGGACTCTATTGTTTAGGTGAGGAATCCACAGGTAGGTGTATCCATCAGAAGAATAAGTTACTTACCTTCAGTAACGCTTTTTCAGGTGGATACAATAACTACCTGTGGATTCCTCACGGTGCCACTGGTGTCATATGCACAGTATCATAAGAAAACACAATACACAGAAGTACTAAAAATAAAGGTACTTTATTTTTATGACAATATGCCAAAAGTATCTCAGTGAGTACCCTCAGTATGAGGATAAGTTATATGTTCGATGGCATCTGTCGCTGTAGATACACATGGTCTGCATAGCTCGCCATCTGGTGTTGGGTCGGAGTGTTACAAGTTGTTTTTCTTCGAAGAAGTGTTTTCGAGTCACTGGACCGAGTGGCTCCTCCTTCTGTGCTCATTGCGCATGGGCGTCGACTCCATCTTCGATTGTTTTCTTTCCGCCATCGGGTTCGGACGTGTTCCTGTCGCTCCGAGTTTCGGAACGGAGAGATAGCTGAAAACGGAAGATTTTCGACGGTATCGTTGCGATCCGGTTCGAGATAAACACAGACGACAACGCATTGAACATCGAAGCGCTTCGGTGCCCTTCGGGGTAGATTTCGGCACACCGTCGGGGCCTAGTCGGCCCGACCGCGTGGAGAACAACGCCGATGGAACGGACCCCGTTTCGATTCTGCCCTGAATGCCACAACAAATATCCCTATACGGACCAACACTCGGTCTGTAACCTGTGCCTGTCACCCGAGCACAGCGAAAAATCCTGTGAGGCCTGTCGGGCGTTCCGGTCCCGAAAAACTCTGCGCGACCGTCGAGCGAGAAGACTGCAGATGGCGTCCACGCCAAAGGAGCATCGACAGTTCGAGACAGAAGAGGAACAGGAAGAATCCTTTTCCATCCAGGATTCAGACTCCGACGAACTCGACAATACAAAAACTGTGAGTAAGACGTTGAGATCAGAAATTAAAAAAGGCAAAAAGGCCCAGGGGACGCCACTGCCAACCGGCCATGGCTCCACCCAACTTCACGGTGACCAACAATCGGCACCGAAAAAGGCCCATTCAGTGTCGAGATCGTCCGACTCCGGTCGAGACACCGGCACGCAGCCTCCTCGGGACCGAGAGAGTGCTAAACAGAAGCATCAACACCGAGAGTTCGGTGTCGACACGGATCGACGCCGAGACAGTGGCGCCGAAGACCATAGAGGCCAAGATTTTTCGGCACAAAAGAAGAGGAAGGTTACCTCGGAGCCGAAAAAACAAACAACAGGGTTTTCGGAGCCGAAAAAAGCACCAACAGACCCAGTTTCAGGCTCCTATACTGAAGAACTTTCTATGTCTTCACAAATGAAAAGACACAGATTCGAACAGGAACTGCAATCCACTGAAGTGGATCACACGCAAAAGCGTATCTTTATTCAGCAGGGGACAGGGAAGAGCAGTACCCTTCCACCTGTCAAAAGAAAGAGAACACTTCAGTTTGTAGCACGAGAGGCTCCTCAGCAACAAACAGCAAAGACTGTAACACCTCCTCCCTCGCCTCCACCTGTAACTCCGGCTTCGCCAACTTACACCCCGTCACATTCGCCAGCTCACACCGCCATGAGCCACGACGACCAAGATCATGACGCGTGGGACTTGTACGATGCACCAGTGTCTGATAACAGCCCAGACACATACCCAACTAGGCCATCACCACCTGAGGACAGCACAGCCTATTCACAAGTGGTGGCTAGAGCAGCTCAGTTCCATAATGTGGAACTACACTCTGAACAAGTAAAGGATGACTTTTTATTTAACACCCTCTCCTCCACCCACAGCTCCTACCAAAGCCTGCCTATGCTCCCAGGCATGCTACGCCATGCAAAAGAGATCTTCAAGGAGCCAGTTAAAAGTAGGGCAGTAACGCCTAGAGTGGACAAAAAGTATAAGGCGCCTCCTACGGACCCTGTATTCATCACCTCTCAGCTGCCACCAGATTCTGTGGTGGTAGGGGCTGCCAGAAAACGGGCAAATTCACACACTTCTGGGGATGCACCTCCCCCAGATAAAGAAAGCAGAAAGTTCGATGCAGCCGGGAAGAGGGTCGCTGTCCAGGCAGCAAACCAGTGGCGCATCGCAAACTCACAAGCGCTGCTAGCGTGATACGACAGAGCCCACTGGGATGAGATGCAGCATCTCATTGAACATCTCCCAAAGGATCTACAAAAAAGAGCAAAACAGGTTGTTGAAGAGGGTCAAAACATTTCCAACAATCAAATACGCTCCTCTATGGATGCAGCAGACACAGCCGCAAGGACCATTAATACGTCGGTTACCATCCGTAGGCACGCATGGCTCAGAACGTCTGGATTCAAGCCAGAAATTCAGCAGGCAGTACTTAACATGCCAGTAAACGAAAAACTTCTGTTCGGTCCGGAGGTCGACACAGCCATAGAAAAGCTCAAAAAGGACACTGACACTGCCAAGGCCATGGGCGCACTCTACTCCCCGCAGAGCAGAGGATCTTATACCACCTTCCGCAAAACACCTTTTAGAGGAGGGTTTCGGGGTCAGGCCACACAAGCCAGTACCTCACAGTCTGCACCGTCCACCTACCAGGGACAGTACAGGGGAGGTTTTCGGGGCCAGTATAGAGGAGGGAAATTCCCTAGGAATAGAGGAAGATTTCAAAGCCCCAAAACCACTACCAACAAGCAGTGACTCACACGTCACTCACCCACCCCCCACACAACACCAGTGGGGGGGAAGGATAGGTCAATATTACGAAGCATGGGAGGAAATAACTACAGACACATGGGTTCTAGCAATTATCAAACATGGTTATTGCATAGAATTCCTGCAATTCCCTCCAAACATACCACCAAAATCACAAAATTTATCAAAACACCATTCACAGCTTCTAGAGATAGAAGTTCAAGCACTACTGCAAAAAAATGCAATAGAATTAGTACCAAGTACACAAATAAACACAGGAGTTTATTCACTGTACTTCTTGATACCAAAAAAGGACAAAACACTGAGACCAATTCTAGACCTCAGAGTAGTAAACACATTCATCAAATCAGACCACTTTCACATGGTCACACTACAAGAAGTGTTACCATTGCTCAAAAAACACAACTACATGACAACCCTAGACCTCAAAGACGCATATTTCCATATACCAATACATCAATCACACAGAAAATATCTAAGGTTTGTATTCAAAGGAATACATTACCAATTCAAAGTATTGCCTTTCGGTTTAACAACCGCTCCAAGGGTATTCACAAAATGCCTAGCAGTAGTCGCTGCACACATCAGAAGGCAGCAAATACATGTATTCCCGTATCTAGACGACTGGCTAATCAAAACCAGTTCGCTCACACAATGCTCAAACCACACAAATCAAGTCATACAAACCCTCTACAAACTAGGGTTCGCCGTCAACTTTGCAAAATCCAACGTTCAGCCAAGCAAAGTACAGCAATATCTAGGAGCCATAATAGACACGACAAAAGGAGTAGCAACGCCAACTCCACAAAGAATTCACAATTTCAACAGAGTCATTCAACACATGTCTCCAAATCAAACAATACAAGCAAGAACAATACTACAGCTCCTAGGCATGATGTCCTCATGCATAGCCATTGTCCCAAACGCAAGACTGCACATGAGGCCCTTACAACAGTGCCTAGCCTCACAGTGGTCTCAAGCACAGGGTCACCTTCTAGATCTGGTGTTAATAGACCGCCAAACTTACCTCTCGCTTCTATGGTGGAACAGTATAAATTTAAAAAAAGGGCGGCCTTTCCAAGACCCAGTGCCACAGTACGTAATAACAACAGATGCTTCCATGACAGGGTGGGGAGCACATCTCAATCAACACAACATAAGAGGACAATGGAACATACATCAAACAAAACTGCATATAAATCATCTAGAATTATTAGCAGTTTTTCAAGCACTAAAAGCTTTCCAACCAATCATAACCCACAAATACATCCTTGTCAAAACAGACAACATGACAACGATGTATTATCTAAACAAACAAGGAGGAACACATTCAACGCAGTTAAGCTTATCAGCTCAAAACATATGGAAGTGGGCAATCCACCATCAAATTCGCCTCATAGCACAATTTATTCCAGGGATCCAGAATCAACTGGCAGACAATCTCTCTCGAGATCACCAGCAAGTCCACGAATGGGAAATCCACCCACAAATTCTGAACACCTACTTCACACTCTGGGGAACACCTCAAATAGACTTGTTTGCAACAAAAGAGAACGCAAAATGCCAAAACTTCGCGTCCAGATACCCACACAAGCAATCCCAAGGCAATGCCCTATGGATGAACTGGTCAAGAATATTTGCTTACGCTTTTCCTCCTCTCCCTCTCCTCCCTTATCTAGTAAACCAATTGAGTCAAAACAAACTCAAACTCATTTTAATAGCACCAACGTGGGCAAGACAACCCTGGTACACAACACTGCTAGATCTTTCTGTAGTACCCCACATCAAACTGCCGAACAAACCAGATCTGTTAACGCAACACAACCAACAGATCAGACACCCAGATCCAGCATCGCTGAATCTAGCAATCTGGCTCCTGAAATCCTAGAATTCGGACACTTACAACTTAGCCAACAGTGTATGGAAGTCATAAAGCAGGCCAGAAGGCCATCCACTAGACACTGCTATGCAAGTAAGTGGAAAAGATTTGTTTGTTACTGCCATCATAATCAGATACAACCACTAAACGCAACTCCAAAACATATTGTAAATTACTTGCTCCATTTACAAAAAGCAAAGCTAGCCTTCTCTTCTATTAAAATACACCTTGCAGCAATATCTGCATACTTGCAGACTACCTATTCAACTTCCTTGTATAGGATACCAGTCATCAAAGCATTCATAGAAGGTCTTAAAAGAATTATACCACCAAGAACACCACCTGTTCCTTCATGGAACCTAAACGTGGTCCTAACAAGACTCATGGGCCAACCTTTCGAACCCATGCACTCTTGCGGAATACAATTCCTAACCTGGAAAGTTGCCTTTCTCATCGCCATTACATCTCTGAGAAGAGTAAGTGAAATTCAAGCGTTCACAACACAGGAACCTTTTATACAAATACATAAAAATAAGGTCGTCCTACGACCTAATCCAAAATTTTTACCAAAAGTTATTTCACCGTTCCATCTAAATCAAACGGTAGAACTACCAGTTTTTTTCCCACAGCCAGATTCTGTGGCTGAAAGAGCACTACATACATTAGATGTCAAAAGAGCATTAATGTACTACATTGACAGAACAAAGAACATCAGAAAGACTAAACAGCTATTTATTGCATTCCAAAAACCTCATGCAGGTAACCCAATATCAAAACAAGGTATAGCCAGATGGATAGTTAAATGCATCCAAATCTGCTACCTTAAAGCAAAAAGACAACTGCCCATTACTCCCAGGGCACATTCAACAAGGAAAAAAGGTGCTTCAATGGCCTTTTTAGGAAACATCCCAATGCATGAAATATGTAAGGCAGCCACATGGTCTACGCCTCACACATTCACCAAACACTACTGTATAGATGTGCTATCCGCACAACAAGCTGCAGTAGGTCAAGCTGTATTAAGAACTCTATTTCAGACAACTTCTACTCCTACAGGCTAAACCACCGCTTATGGGGAAATAACTGCTTACTAGTCTATGCAGACCATGTGTATCTACAGCGACAGATGCCATCGAACTGAAAATGTCACTTACCCAGTGTACATCTGTTCGTGGCATCAGTCGCTGAGATTCACATGGGCCCACCCACCTCCCCGGAAGCCTGTAGCAGTTCAGAAGTTACCTTCAATTTTGTACATTTGTATATATATTATTTAAACCTTTAATAGGTACATACTTACACATTTCATTGCGCGGGCACTATTACTATAGTACAACTCCTACCTCACCCTCTGCGGGGAAAACAATCGAAGATGGAGTCGACGCCCATGCGCAATGAGCACAGAAGGAGGAGCCACTCGGTCCAGTGACTCGAAAACACTTCTTCGAAGAAAAACAACTTGTAACACTCCGACCCAACACCAGATGGCGAGCTATGCAGACCATGTGAATCTCAGCGACTGATGCCACGAACAGATGTACACTGGGTAAGTGACATTTTCAACACAAGATATATGCACACAAACCAAACTTAGGTAAGTAATAGCATGAAAAGTAATGCAAACAGTGTAGGATTACAGTAGATTGCAATAGGAGCACATAGATATAGGGGCAACACAAACCATATACTCCAAAAGTGGAATGCGAACCATGAATGGACCCCAAACCTATGTGAGCTTGTAGAGGGTCGCTGGGACTGTAAGAATACAGTGAGGGATAGAAAAATAGCCCACCCCAAGACCCTGAAAGGTAGGTGTAAAGTGCACCTACCACCCCCAGAGAGCACAGAAGTCGTGATAGGGGGATTCTGCAAGGAAGACCAGCAATGCAACAACAGTGGATTTCCGGACCTGAGTACGTGTAAGACAAGGGGACCAAGTCCAATAGTCGCGACAGTGTCAAGAGTGGGCAGGAGCCCAGGAAATGCCAGATGAGGGTGCAAGGAAGCTGCCACCTGTAGAAAGAAGCTTGGAGTTCTGCAAGAAAGAAGAGAGCTAGGGACTTCTCCTTTGGAAGACGGATGTCCCATGTCGCGATGAAGCTTGCAGAGGTGTTCCCACGCAGAAAGACCGCAAACAAGCCGTGCTAGCTGCAAGGGTCGCAGTAGGTTTTTGGGTGCTGCCATGGCCCAGGAGGGACCAGGTTATAGCCACTTGGAGGAGGAGACAGAGGGGGCGCCCAGCAACTAGTACCTGAACAAGCACTTGGAAGGAAAGTGAACCGGAGTCCACGTGAAGTTACAAACGGGAGTCCCACGACGCCGGAGGACAACTCAGAAGGTTGTGCACTGCAGGAAGGAGTGCCGGGGACCCAGGCTTGGCTGTGCACGAAGGAAATCCTGGAAGAGTGCACAGGAGCCGGAGCAGCTGCAAATCACGCGGTACCCAGCAATGCAGTCTAGCGTGGTGAGACAAGGACTTACCTCCACCAAACTTGGACTGAAGAGTCACTGGACTGTGGGAGTCACTTGGACAGAGTTGCTGAGTTCCAGGGACCACGCTCGTCGGGATGAGAGGGGACCCAGAGGACCGGTGATGCAGTCTTTTGGTGCCTGCGTTAGCAGGGGGAAGATTCCGTCGACCCACAGGAGATTTCTTCGGAGCTCCTGGGGCAGGGAGGAGGCAGGCTACCCCCAGAGCATGCACCACCCGAAAACAGTCGAGAAAGCCGGCAGGATGAGGCGATACAAGGTTACTAGTAGTCGTCTTGCTACTTTGTTGCGGTTTTGCAGGCGTCCTGAGCAGTCAGCGGTCGATCCTTTGGTAGAAGGTGAAGAGGGAGATGCAGAGGAACTCTGGTGAGCTCTTGCATTCGTTATCTGAAGAATTCCCCAAAGCAGAGACCCTAAAAAGCCAGAAAAGGAGGTTTGGCTACCTAGGAAGGAGGATTGGCTACCAAGAGCGGTAAGAAGGAGTCTCTGATGTCACCTGCTGGCACTGGCCACTCAGAGCAGTCCAGTATGTCCCCAGCACCTCTAAATCCAAGATGGCAGAGGCCTGGGAAACACTGGAGGAGCTCTGGGCACCTACCCTGGGAGGTGCAGGTCAGGGGAGTGGTCACTTCCCTTTCCTTTGTCCAGTTTTGCGCCGGAGCAGGGCAGGGGGATCCTTGGAACTGGTGTAGACTGGCTTATGCAGAGATGGGCACCATCTGTGCCCATCAAAGCATTTCCAGAGGCTGGGGGAGGCTACTCCTCCCCAGCCCTCACACCTATTTCCAAAGGGAGAGGGTGTTACAACCTCTCTCAGAGGAAGTCCTTTGTTCTGCCTTCCTGGGCCAGGGCTGCCTGGACCCCAGGAGGGCAGAAACCTGTCTGAGCGGTTGGCAGCAGCTGCAGTGGAGACTCCGGAAAGGCAGTTTGGCAGTACCCGGGTACTATGCTAGAGACCCGGGGGGGGGGAGGGGGATCATGGAATTGTCCCCCAATGCCAGAATGGCATTGGGGTGACAATTCCATGATCTTAGACATGTTACATGGCCATGTTCGGAGTTACCATTGTGATGCTATACATAGGTAGTGACCCATGTATAGTTCACATGTGTAATGGTGTCCCCGCACTCACAGTCTGGGGAATTTGCCCTGAACGATGTGGGGGCACCTTGGCTAGTGCCAGGGTGCCCACACACTAAGTAACGTTGCACCCAACCTTCACCAGGTGAAGGTTAGCCATATAGGTGACTTATAAGTTACTTAAGTGCAGTGGTAAATGCTGTGAAATAACGTTGATGTTATTTCACTCAGGCTGCACTGGCAGGCCTGTGTAAGAATTGTCAGAGCTCCCTATGGGTGGCAAAAGAAATGCTGCAGCTCTTAGGGGTCTCCTGGAACCCCAAATACCCTGGTTAGTGACAAATTTGGAAAGCAGAGCATACCCACTGAGGTTCTGGTTAGCAGAGCCTCAGTGAGACAGTTAGGCATCACACAGGGAACACATACAGGGCACATACTTATGAGCACTGGGGCCCTGCCTGGCAGGGTCCCAGTGACACACAGACTAAAACAACATATATACAGAGAAATATGGGGGTAACATGCCAGGCAAGATGGTACTTTCCTACATCATCTAGGTTTGTTTTAGAGTACAAGTGGTTCATCTCAAAGCACACAGTCATTTGCATTCTGGCTCCACTTTAAATTACATTTTCTAGCCTTCTAGTGCAAAAGAACCAATATGTTGTGAAACTGCTTTGGTGTCATCACGTCATAGCTTTGCATAAGATTTCTAGAAAGTCTCCCTAAGTACCCTGTTTGACCTGTTTTTGGGAGGAGGTGGAGTAGGCTTTGAGGAACATAGCAAAGAAGGTATTTCTGAGCATTTTGCTGTGGTGATTGAGGTAGTGTGCCACTAGTGCCCTGGCGTCACCAACCCCTAATGTAGTCTCACAATTTGAAGCAAGTGGCATGTCTGCTATAAGATCCAGTTTCAACTTGAACAGGAAGTTGAGCTTGACGGACGTATTACCTGAATAGTACAATGGTAGATGCCAGATTGGTCAGAATAGACATTTACACCCTGTCATTAGAACAGTTAAGGGATTTGTGGTTGGAGAGACGATGGAGGTCTTCAGAAATGAGCATTGGGAGATCCTTGTACATTTTATTAAGAGCCAGTAAGAGAAACTGAGCAGTAGCGAAGAAACTGGACTCTTTGTAAGGTACTATGGTAAGAAGTCTTAGAGATTGCTGTGCTGTCAGGCTCTCTCAACACTTAAGCATAGGTTCCCATCCTCCACAACACACACGCTAAGTGTATTGCCAGATCTGCTTTCCAGTATTTACCCAAGATTCACCTGGAGCTATTTCATTGCAGGAGTGAAGTCTAGCTGAGAGCCTGAGCTTTGAGTTGTCCGTCTGAAAAGCTAAGAAGAGAAGACCAGGGAGTTTGAGTGGGAGAAGTTGAGTTTAACTCGCTAGGACAAACAGAAACAAGAGACTGGATGAATGTACCCTTGTGTGAAGAAAAAAAGTACAGAATATTGAGGGGAAAGGTAGGAAAAAGAATAAATTGGAAAGATTGAGAAGATGGCTTTAGAGGAGGAAAAGCCCACAATGGCAGCAGTGACTGCTACATCTTCTAGAACACGTACTAATTCCACAGGAGTACCAGCCAAGGCCCACTCGCCTTAGTAAGAGAAGGGCGGAAAGGAACTTCAGTTACCTAAAAAAAAAAAAAAAAGGATGTACTGGGCAATGTGATTGACCCTAGGAAGTGGAAGGCTAAGTACATGAGTCTGGCAAAACGAGAAATTTGAGTTGTATGTCTAGAAAACCAAAAGTGGGTGCCAGGAGGGTGGGGGTGTTTGTACTCTAGGCCTTTTGTTCAAGAGCTTTGGACGTCAAATGATGTGGAGTATCAAGGTAGTGCAGAAAATTTGAAGTCAGTTGTTTGGTGGACACAGGTGCCCCAAGGGAGACAAAGAACCAGTTAAATGTGAGTGGCTTACACTGTACCTCCTTTGAAATATACAGCGATCTTGATGGTTGCAGAGGAGGTTGTTGAGAAAGAAAGTGAACCACTTTCCTGTCTGCTGGATAGTGATGTGAAGGATGGTTCTGTGGGTGGGATACAACATACCCTTGAGCAAATGCTAGAGCAGCAAAAAGAATGTGGGGAGGTAATGGAATGACTTTTCCATCTCTTTCACTCCAGGTTTGACATTCGCTTGTGTCCGTGACCTAGATACAGGAGATAGCTTGCCTGTAAAGTGCAACACTTACCATCTTCGAGTTGAGTAGTAAATCAAAGTAGAGGTTACCAAGATGTTGGACTTGGGTGATTGAGCGCTGCTCTAGTCCGTGGGCCAGGTCAGTGGTGTTGATGCCTGATCAAAAACAAAAAAACACAGGGTTGCACTTTTGTGTTGACTACTGAGCTCACAGTGAGGTAATCAAGACTAATTCACAGCTGTTTTCTAAAGCTGATGAAATAAGGCACCAGCTGGATGCTGCTTGGTATTTGTACCTTTTTATTTGCCCACTTGTTACTTGCAGATCATATTAGTGTCTAGTGCCTTTTTGGTGCTTCCTGTGATGTTCTGTCTTCTCCTCCAGAAGCTCCCTCCTTTGGTCGCCATCTTCACATTATTTTTTTCCTGCTGTTGGTTCTAGAAGCTTGCTGAAGGATGTCCAATATAATGAAGAAGTTTGGAACTAATTTCACAGAAAATTCACTGAAGTTGATTAACATCACTGACATAGGTACCGGAGGTGAATTCAGTGCAGAAAGTGAATTTTTTTTCCAGAGAAGAATATTTTTGAGAATGCTCATTCAGGGAGGCTGATGGAAAAGACCCCATCCTAGTTTAGCAGGAAGTGCCACCACAAGTTCTCTGAAAAGGACAAACACCCGGTCTGCAATCTTTGCCTTTCTTACGACCACTGAAGCTAGGACTACGTCTGCACTGTCTTCATGTCGAAGACACTAAGGGAGAGCGAGAGAAACATACAGGTGAGCCCATGACAGCATGAAGGGCAAACAGAAAACGCCATCCGTCGGAGATCCGGTTCTTTCTCAAGCGAGGAAAAGGAGAATGGCACTGAGGAAGCCGAGGAAGAAACATCAGACGTACAAGTCATGATCGTCAATGTGGAAGATGTCAGGGGCCCAAAAAGATTGAGGCCAGAGGTAAGTAAGAGTTATCGTTCTCTAATACATTGCCTGAGTCACGAAAATTGGGCTCAAGGGTTTCGAAGAGAGCCTTGGCATTAAAGCATTCACGTACAGCAGGTGCAACCTGAGACAAAGAGCCCTTGGATCCCTCGAAGGCGACTCCTCAGAAGGGCACGAAAAATCCAAGTCATCGAAAGACGGTTGAGGAAGAGACATTTCAGTGTTGAAATTAGACCGGTCGTGAGCAGAAAACAAAAAATTGACGATACGTCTACGAAGGACTCTTCACCTAAGAGGAAGACCCCAAACCTTGATGCTGAAGAAAGAGCGGCAGAGATCCAGCTAAAGAAGCGGCGCCTCAAGACTGAGATGGATCTCAAATACAAGGAAGAAGTTTGGAAAGAGTTTGCAGAAAAATTCACTGAAGTTGATTAACATCACTGACGGAAAGGTATCGGAGGAGAATTCAGGTGCAAAAGATGAATTTTTTCAAGAAGACTTTCGAGAATGTCTATTCAGGTGGGTCCTTGAAGTGTCTAATGGAGAAGACACCATTCCAATTTTGCAGGAATTGCCACCACAAGTTCTCACAAAAGGACAAACTCCCAGTCTGCAATCTGCCTACCTGTGGATCACTGAAGCAAGGACTACAACGCCTGCTCTGTCTTCACGTCGAAGAGATTTCGAGGAAGGAGCAGCCTCACAGCGGAATCTCCATTCCCATGCACAAGTGACTGCACAAAAGGGGGAGACCTCTCACCAATATCATCAGTGAGAGGCATCAACAATAAACAAAGTCTGACACTTGACATCAGTAGGAAGTGGAATAAAAATAAAAATAAATCTCCAGGAGTAGAGGAAAATAACTTTAGACAAATGGATTATGACCGTAATTCAATTCAGACATTCCATATAATTTCAAGGTTTCCCACCAGCAAAGGTACCAAGGAGGGAAGGTCCATTCTAAAGAGGAAACATCTTGTCTCCTCAAGGAGGTGAAGAGGTTGTTGGACAAAAAAGCAATACAAAAGTTCCAAGACAAGGAACCAACACGGGAAATTATTCAGCATATTTCCTAATCCCCAGGGTAGGTGGATCCCCTGCGTTCATAGTTTCATAAAAAAGTTCATAAACTTGCAAAAATTCTAAATGACAACATTGCAAGAGGTCATTTCACAACTACAAGTAGGTGACTACCGTCATAAAGGACACAATACTTGTACATCCCAATGAATGGGCACCACAAAAAAATACCTAAGATTTGTGGTAACAGAATTAATTACCAGTTCTCAGTACTGATGCTTGGGGATCAAGTCAGCCCCAAGAGTGTTTACCAAGTGTTTGGCAGCAGTAACAACACACCTAGAAAGACTGGGCATACATGTCTATCCGTACCTGGATGACTGGTTAGTATGAGCAAACCCCTGAAACAAGTGCAGAGAAGATATACAGCAAGTAATATTGACTCTTATTTTTATGGGGGTTCTGAATACACCTAGAGATATCTTCCCCACAACCAGAAAAAGAGAAGATATTTCTGGGAGCAAGTATCAGCTCAATACTGGGGAAGGTGTTTAAAAAAAAAAAAAAAAAGAGAGAGAATAGTGATTGAAACTCTTGTTTAGCAAAAGGGGCAATCTCTGGCAGTGAGGACGAAGGGGGGTGGGGATTTTTATGGAAGATAGCATCATGCATCCCTCTAATCCCATATGCAAACCTTCACATGAAACCAATTCAGGAATGGTTACAGAACCAATGATCACAAGCATTCGGTAGTTTTGAAGATCCAGTGGTCTTTACGGAAAAAGTACAGGAGGAAATGGCGCCGAGGAACAGGCATGAGCTCACACATGGGTTGGGGAGCTCCCATGAGCACCTTTAAGGCCAGATGAGTTTGGAAGGAACAGGATGTGGTACAACACATCAACATCCTAGAACTAAACAGTGTTTTGAGCCTTAAAAGCCTTTCAAAAGCAGCCATTAGGGAAATCAGTATTGATGCAAACAAACAACACAACTGTTTTACATCAAAGGCCTGGGAGAAACCCAATCCCTTGCATTATCGAGACTAGCCCAAGAACTTTGGCAGTGGACTATACAGAGGAAGATAGTTAACAGCGATACACCTCCTAGGAAAAGACAATACAGAAGCGGACAAGCTCAGCAGACAGGCACCATACTCTCTCAAATGGCAGCTAAATCAGAGTACTCAAAATAATCTTTTGGAAGTTGGGGACACTATAGGAAGCTGGGTTCTGGTTTCAGTACCCTCCCCCACCAACACACTATTTTTTTCCTGTTTTTATTATGCAACTTTAACTGAAGTGCACTGGGTTCCTGCTTGCCATGTCTACAGTGCCAGTGTTTTCTTCCCCAAAACAAGACACCCGGTCAATTGATCCCAAAGTGGCCAGACTCTTTAGCACCGCTGTAAGTCCCTACTAAATGGTACCTAGGGCATGTTGTAGGAGGCTGGCCTGGATTATACTGGGTACCTTGTGGTACTTACACCTTGTACCAGGTCCAGTTATCCCTTATTAGTAGAATAGAGGTGTTTCTAGCAGCTTAGGCTGATAGAGGTAGCTGTAGCAGAGCAGCTTAGGCTGAACTAGGAGACATGCAAAGCTCCTACTATACCACTTATATCACTTAGTAATATATCATGAGAAAACACAATACTCCGAGTTACTAAAAATAAAGGTACTTTATTTTAGTGACAATATGCCAAAAGTATCTCAGAGATTATACTCCCTTAGGAGGCAAGTAATATGCACATAATATATACACACACAAACCAAAATCAGGTAAGTAACAGTTAGAAAAATAGTGCAAACACTGTAGAACACAATAGAATGCAATAGGGAGAAATAGGCCTAGGAGAAACACAAAACATATACTCCAAAAGTGGAATGCAAACCACAAATGGACCCCAGGCCTAGTGTAGTGTGTAGAGGGTCCCTGGGAGTGTAAGAAAACACTAAGGGTGTCCAAGATACCCCACCCCAAGACCCTGAAAAGTAGGAGTAAAGTTACCCTACTACCCCAGAAAGACAGTAAAGTCGAGATAAGGGATTCTGCAAGGACAACAACTGACTGCAAAGAACTGAAGACTGATTCCTGGACCTGAGGACCTGTAAAGGAAGGGGACCAAGTGCAAGGGTCACACAAGTGTCGGGGGTGGGCAGGAGCCCACTAAACCCCGGATGAAGGTGCAAAAGGGCTGTCTCCGGGTGGAAGAAGCCGAAGATTCTGCAACAACGGAAGGTGCCAGGAACTTCTCCTTTGGTCAGAAGATGTCCTACGGCGTGCTGCAGGATGCAGAGTTGTTTCCATGCAGAAAGACCGCAAACAAGCCTTGCTAGCTGCAAGAGTCGCGGTTGAAGGTTTTGGGTGCTGCTAGGGCCCGGAAGGACCAGGAGGTCGCCCCTTGGAGGAGGAGACAGAGGGGGCGCTCAGCAACACAAGAGAGCCCACGCAGAAGCAGGCAGCACCCGCAGAAGCACCTGAACAGGCACTTAGAAGATCTGAGGACGACGGTTGACTCAGAACAACAAAAGAGGGTCCCACATCATCGGAGTCCAACTCAGCGAGTCGGGCAATGCAGGACGGAGTGCTGGGGACCTGTGCTAGGCTGTGCACAAAGGAAGTCTTGGAAAAGTGCACAGTAGCCCGAGCAGCTGCAGTTCACGCAGTACACAGGATTACTGTCTGGTGTGGGGAGGCAAGGACTTACCTCTACCAAATTTGGACAGAAGGGCCACTGGACTGTCGGGGGCACTTGGACCCAGCTCCTGTGTTCCAGGGACCATGCTCGTCAGGATGAGAGGAGACCCTGAGGACCGGTGATGCAGAAGTTTGGTGCCTGCATTGGCAGGGGGAAGATTCCGTCGACCCACAGGAGATTTCTTCTTGGCTTCCAGTGAAGGCAGACAGCCCTCCGAGCATACACCACCAGGAAACAGTCGAGAAAGCCCGCAGGATGAGGCACTACAATGTTGGTGGTTGTCTTCTTGCTACTTTGTTGCAGTTTTGCAGGCACCTTGGAGCAGTCAGCGGTCGATCCTTGGCAGAATTCGAAGAGTGAAAAGTGCAGAGGAACTCTGAGCTCTTGCAAACTTTATCTGGTGAGATACCCACAGGAGAGACCCTAAATAGCCCACAGAGGAGGATTGGCTACAGAGAAAGGTAAGCACCTATCAGGAGGGGTCTCTGACGTTACCTGCAGGCACTGGCCACTCAGAGCTGTCCATTGTGCTCTCACACCTCTGCATCCTAGATGGCAGAGGTCTGGGACACACTGGAGGAGCTCTGGGCACCTCCCCTGCGAGGTGCAGGTCAGGGGAGTGGTCACTCCCCTTTCCTTTGTCCAGTTTCGCGCCAGAGCAGGGCTGGGGGGAATCCCTGAACCGGTGTAGACTGGCTTATGCAAGGAGGGCATCATCTGTGCCCTTCTAAGCATTTTGAGAGGCCAGGAGAAGCTACTCCTCTTCAGCCCTTCACACCTATTTCCAAAGGGAGAGGGTGTACCACCCTCTCTCAGAGGAAATCCTTTGTTCTGCCTTCCTGGGACCAGGCTGCCCAGGTCCCAGGGGGGGCAGAAACCTGCCTGAGAGTTGGCAGCAGCGGTAGCTGCAGAGAAAACCCCAGGAAGTTACTTTGGCATTACCCGGGCTCTCTGCTGTAGACCCAGGGATGCATGGAATTGTTCCCCAACACCAGAATGGTATTGGGGTGACAATTCCTTGATCCTAGACATGTTACATGGCCATGTTTGGAGTTACCATTGTGACGCTACATATAGGTATTGACCTATATGTAGTGCACGCATGTAATGGTGTCCCCGCACGCACAAAGTCTGGGGAATTTGCCCTGAAATATGTGGGGGCACCTTGGCTAGTGCCAGGGTGCTCACACACTAAGCAACTTTGCACCTAATCTTCACTAAGTGAGGGTTAGACATATAGGTGACTTATAAGTTACTTAAGCACAGTGTAAAATGGGTGTGAGATCATGTGGACGTTTAAGAATTGTCTGAGCTCCCTATGGGTGGCCAAAGAAATGCTGCAACCCATAGGGGTCTCCTGGAACCCCAATTACCTAGGTACCATATACTACGGAATTATAAGGGTGTTCCAGTGTGCTAATCAGACTTAGTAAAATTAGTCACTACCCTACAGTGACAATTTTAAAAGCAGAGAGAGCTTTAACACTGAGGTTCTGGTTAGCAGAGCCTCAGTGATACAGTTAGGCACCACACAGGGAACCCATATAGGCCACAAACTTATGAGCACTGGGGTCCTGGCTAGCAGGATCCCAGTGACACATATCAACCACACTGACAACATAGGGTTTTCACTATGAGCACTGGGCCCTGGCTAGCAGGATCACAGTGAGACAGTAAAAACACCCTGACATATACTCAGAAACAGGCCAAAAGTGGGGGTAACAAGGCTAGAAAGAGGCTACCTTCTTCACATGGGTACTGAAGAGGGGCCCGAATAGCTGCTGCACAACCCATGCCAGAATACCATTGTAGGCTGTGTGACAATGTGCTCCCTAAAATTGAAAACACAACATGGTACAACAGTTGTGTACCATGTCCCCTAATGTGATATTTGCAGTCACCCCTACAGCAGGCCTTAAAGCCCTAAGGTAGGGTGCATAATATTGCATGTGTGGGCATACCTGCAAACACAGATGTGCTCCTGCTATATCTTTGTCGATTCCCAGACATAGTAAGGGTACAGGGGAGCCAATTTAAATACATATGCTGGACACTGGTCAACTCGAGTCCCCCAGCTACATGATGGCTTTACTGAAACTAAGTATTTTGGTATCAAACATCTTGTACTAACCTTTACTGATTCCAGTGATGGATTTATTAATACATGCACCCAGAGGTGCCCCCTGAAAAACCTACCAACTGCGGGTGAATTCACTGACAAGTTCCGGCTTGTCTGCTACCAACAGACTGAAGTCTGACCTCCGCTCTCTAAAGGTCCAAACAAAACCTCTTGGGGTGTTAACATTCCCTTCCCAACAGGATGACACACAATCTGCATTCTAAGGCAGGGAGCATTAAAGAAGCCCACCGCCTTTGGTATACAAAACTGGCTTTTCTCAGAGAAGTATGCAGACTCCCTTTGCCCCAGGACCCATCTGGCACATGGACAGGTGGGAAATTAGCTATGTGGGAGGTCTGTCGTTTCTCCAGGCTGGACATACCCCTAGGATGACCAGTCTGAAGTGGGACACGACTTAGGAAATTCCATCATCTTGTGTGGTGGAATTTAGGAACTCTGGACTGGGTGATGCCCATTCCCACAGGAAATGGTCATCTAGTGGGTTTAGTGACCCCAGGGGTTAGTAGCCCATTAGCTACTACCCTTCACTCCCATTAGCACCTCCTGAATTGAGTATTTTGGGTGCCCCCCCCCCCCCCCCCCCCCCCCCCCCCTTCTGAACGACTTAGGAAATTCCATCATCTTGTGTGGTGGAATTTAGGAACTCTGGACTGGGTGATGCCCATTCCCACAGGAAATGGTCATCTAGTGGGTATAGTGACCCTAGGGGTTAGTAGCCCATTAGCTACTACCCTTCACTCCCATTAGCACCTCCTAAAATGAGTATTTTAGCACCTACTGTACCACTGGTGTCATATGCACAATATCATAAGAAAACACAATACACAGATATACTAAAAATAAAGGTACTTTATTTTTATGACAATATGCCAAAAGTATCTCAGTGAGTACCCTCAGTATGAGGATGCCAAATATACACAAGATATATGTACACAATACCAAAAATATGTAGTAATAGCAAAAGGAAATAATGCAAGCAATGTAAAGTTACATTAGGTTGCAATAGGAGCACATAGGTATAGGGGCAACACAAACCATATACTCCAAAAGTGGAATGCGAACCACGAATGGACCCCAAACCTATGTGAGCTTGTAGAGGGTCGCTGGGACTGTAGGAAAACAGTGAGGGTTAGAAAAATAGCCCACCCCAAGACCCTGAAAAGTAGGTGTAAAGTGCACCTATATTCCCCAGAGAGCACAGAAGTCGTGATAGGGGAATTCTGCAAGGAAGAACAACACCAGCAATGCAACCAAAGTGGATTTCCGGACCTGAGTACCTGTGGAACAAGGGGACCAAGTCCAAGAGTCGCGACAATGTCGAGAGTGGGCAGATGCCCAGGAAATGCCAGCTGAGGGTGCAAATTAGCTGCCACCGGATGGTAGAAGCTGTGAATTCTGCAAGAACGAAGAGGATGGATGTCCCACGTCGTGAAGAAGCTTGCAGAGGTGTTCCCACGCAGAAAGACCGCAAACAAGCCTTGCTAGCTGCAAGGGTCGCGGTTAGGGTGTTTGGATGCTGCTGTGGCCCAGGAGGGACCAGGATGTCGCCACTTGGATGAGGAGACAGAGGGGGCGCCCAGCAAGTCAGGGAGCCCTCACAGAAGCAGGCAGCACCCGCAGAAGTACCGGAACAGGCACTTGGAAGAGGAGTGAACCGGAGTCCACCCGAAGACACAAAAGGGAGTCCCACGACACCGGAGGACAACTCAGAAGGTTGTGCACTGCAGGTTAGTGTCGGGGACCCAGACTTGGCTGTGCACGAAGGAAATCCTGGAAGAGTGCGCAGGAGCCGGAGCAGCTGCAAATCACGCGGTACCCAGAAAAGCAGTCTAGCGTCGGTAGGCAAGGACTTACCTCCACCAAACTTGGACTGAAGAGTCACTGGACTGTGGGAATCACTTGGAAAGAGTTGCTGAGTTCCAGGGACCACGCTCGTCGTGCTGAGAGGGGACCCAGAGGACCGGCTATGAGGGTACTCACTGAGATACTTTTGGCATATTGTCATAAAAATAAAGTACCTTTATTTTTGGTATACCTGTGTATTGTGTTTTCTTATGATATTGTGCATATGGCACCGTGGTATAGTAGGAGCTTTGCATGTCTCCTAGTTCAGCCTAAGCTGCTCTGCTATAGCTACCTTCTATCAGCCTAAGCTGCTAGAAACACCTCTTCTACACTAATAAGGGATAACTGGACCTGGCACAAGGTGTACGTACCTCTGGTACCCACTACAAGACAGGCCAGCATCTTACACTTGGAATATCTGTAATTCAGTGCCTAACCAACATTGGAGGTGCTTTGTCGTAAAGACTCTCGGTATAATACAGAAACTGCTGGATATGGGCGGCAGCACTGCCGGGTGCAGGGGACAGAGTCTAATCCTGTGCAGTGTGATGGCTGCCGGCCTTATCCTTTTGGCGAGCTAGCAGCACGTCACCAGTATCCAGGAGTAAAAGGTGATTTGTGGCAGCCCTTAGCATGTCATCTGGATTTCTGAGGGAAATTGTGGTGGCACAGATCTTAACCTTTTCTCTCAGTCACATATGTCTCACACATACAAAAGCAGGACTAAGTTCAATAAGTTTTCTTGAATCAACTGCATTCAGTGTAAAAAGGTATGTATTGCGATTAGGAGGATGATAAAACATTATAAAAGAGGGCAGTGACAAGTGAAACGAAGGAAAAGTCCTACTATACTGTCATAACAGAGGTTTTAAAATCCCTACCTGCTCTGCTAAGGTTCTGTATAAGAGCATATAATCTGCCCATCAGCCCCTTGTGAGAAGTCCATCCCCCAAACCTGTGATTGCAGGTAAGGAAGAGGTCTACTGCGAATTATCCCACATGGAGGGAGAGACTGTCAGATCTCAGCAGAAACTACAAAAGTGATGTGCAGTGTGCGATAGCAGCTGGTTGGAATTCTCCTCTGTCATGTAGGGAAAAGTGAGGTGTTTTGTAAAACATCTGGTGTCCTGAGAAAACTGCCTTGACGTCACAACATACATATTTCTGTATACGAGTTTGGGACATGGTGAATGCTTTCTGCCAGCAATAATTCGTAACTTATCACGTACAACCTTGAATAAAGCACAGAATGAAAATTTCATGCAGAGAATAACACAAGCCTGTGTAAAAGGACAAGCTGATAAAATAATAAAAGCATCTCCAGTGAAATAAAGCTTCTGCTAAAATAGAGAAATAAAAATGCATGCCTTGGAATGAAAAGGCAAAAACTGCAGGCCTAGGCGAAAATAACATGCCTGTGTAATAGTTAAGGTAACCTCATGACAAAATGATGCTGCAGGCTATAGCATATGAGGGCTCCACAAGCCCCGATATACCTTCTGTGAGGAGGTGCTCACTAGGATTTACTGCTCTGGAGAAGAAGATAGTGTAAGCTGCCGCGAAGTCAGGTCAACCGGTGATGCACCTTGGATAGATCGGTGAGCAGGTTGGTCACGACCTCCTTTCCGTACCCTGAGCACTTTTTGTCCGAAAATGTTTTAAGTCCTGAGTTTTGGATCTGGGCACCTTTAGCACCACTTCCAAAGGTCCATGACTGGGTGGGGGGGGGGGGGAGGGCACCATTTGGAGGGCCAAAACTCACAGGCTGGGTGCGGGATCAAGATGGTTGGAGCCTTTCCTGCTCCCGAAGAATGTCAGATGTGTTGGTCTGTCCCAGTATTTAAACAAATAACAATTTAAATGCCACTGTTTTTTTTTTTTTCTTTCTCATGGTGCTATAGCGCTGCTCATCCAAATGCATGGTGTCAGCACTTTACATCACAGATGATTTACCAGTCCAAAAAGATCCCTGCAGCAGGGGTCTTAACCCCATAAAATAATTTAAAATGCAGACTTTGCAGCCAGCTGAGCAGAACAGATTTACCTCCCTGTCTCCCTGTTGCCAATTTCTTTGTGACAGGGTTTAAAAAAAATAAATGTATAAGTTGAAGACCAGATTTTGCGTCTAGGTTGTCACTTTTTTTGGCACATCCCAGACGCAAGATCTTATTTGTTAAATATTGTCATGCGCTCAAATGTACTCCTGGTAGGCCTGCTAATCAGATGTGTGAGGTCTTAAGATCTGATTTCACTTGTAATGCCCTGTGAGGTTATGGGTTGTGATGCCACTTCCTGTGATGCCATGTACGGCCATGCACCGCGGTGCCACACAATGTGATGTCACACGCCATGATGTTACTCATATACTGCCAAACTTGGTTAGCCTCCCCACTTCTTTTAAAACAAATTTTTTATGATTTGTGCACTGGGATGAATTATGAATAGCGCTTTACAAAAAATGAAATGTATGTCCGAAAGGGACTATGGAGAGAAAGTGGTAGTGAGAGATTCTGTGGACAAGGTTATTAGAGGTGGGGTGTTAAAAAAGGACTGCCACTCCAGGCGCCACCAGCATTAAAGCTGTCCCTGTGTGGAGCCCTGTACGTTACCTCATTTTTATAAAAGCATTTAAATAAATTAAATTAGATTTCAACTTTTCTAGCCCACGTGCAGTTACATTAATTAGCATAACAAATTGCACGATTGCAGTATGCAAGATGATTGTTGATAATCCCGACGGTTTCCTGTTTCAGCTAATACTTCATGCGTTCTCTACTAATTAGTTTGCATGCCTAGCTTTCAAAGTCTTGCTTAAAGACTGAGTCACATGGATGTGATAGTTGGGACAAAACCCCAAATCCGCTTTTGACCAGTTCTAGATTGAGTCGCAGTTGGATGCCCTACTTTCAGTGTAGTATATGGGCCCCAAAGTTGGGATTATAGAGCTAGAGGCGGGAGAATGCACCGCTGCGTAAAATGGTGCATCGGGGCTGCACAAGGAGCTGTCTGTAGGACCTAAACAGGTTTTTGGTCTGGCTCCAGTCACTACAGCAGACAAGAGACTTTAATATTAACCATAAGGTGGAGGAGAAGCAGTGCAGAAACATGCTGCTACGGTTGTGTGGCCTACGTAGAAACTGGGAAGGCTAGCTGTCCCCAAACACCGTCAGCCTATAAAGGTTTTTGCCCTGTTAGTATTTGTCTTTAAATGTAGTTTATTGTATACAGGCCAAAGTCTTGCCCTCTGGCTTAAAGAGCATTTTGAAAGGTCTTTCACACAGACTATGCACTATTTATTCATTTACTAGTGTTAAATGAGATGATTTTCAGTCCTTAACGAAGACATACGGTTAGCAAAAAAAATAAAAAGTCTTTGTAAATATGGGATTAAATAAATGGTGTTGGAAGCTGTTGACGCTGCATCTGGATGGAGCCTAAGCCATGGTTCTGTCTTCAGGCAATGAGACAGCTGAGTTCCATACTCCAGCGTCGACAGAGGAACATCATCTGGCGTAGTGGTGTCATCGAAGCAGCGAGCAGCGTCATTTCATACTAGTGATTAGTGTCTTAACCTCTTCTCCCCACGTCGTGCAGTGTTCTACACGATTGATTGGAGAAATGTCACCTGACATAGCGGTGTCATCGGAGCAGCGTTTTTACATCAGTGATTAGCTTTTGGTTGAGTGCAGCTTCCGGATGTGCGCGGAGCTGACTGTAAGCTTGTCCAGATATCTTGTTAGTTACCAATTCTCTTCATCGGGATTAATTTAATTTTGCCTACACATTTTGATTGTGAAATGGTCATGGTGAGAGTGTATTTTTTAAATGACTTATAGTAGTAATGAGCGCTCACATTCCTATTCCCTCTCACTAATTTTAATTAAGTACTGTAGATCACATTTGTCTGTTGCACCAAATCTTATGTATCGGATGGTGTCAAATCAAGGAATTGTTCAGCCTCCACCCTTCCTACAAAGGAGTGGAAAACCTGATTTAAAATAGAGCGAGTGGTTGAGAATATTTGAGAATTACCTTACAGCGATTAATGTTAATGAATATTCAGTTAGGAAGATGGCACTTTTGTTTAATCATTTGGGTGGCGCTGGACAACGAGTGTTTGATAATTTGCCACCCATTCCAGCGCAACAAAGTGGAGACATTGTGTGGAATGTTTATGTGAAAGGAGAGGATGAAGAAACATTATTTGGATGAATCCAGTGTTCTGTTAGAAAGATTTAATTTTGACACATGCAAACAGTCAGCTGAAGAATCAGTACAAGTATTATCAGCTAAATGCAATTTTGATAGCAATGTAGATGTATATATGAGAGACCAATTTGTGTTTTATTGATTTTCTAAGAAAATACAAGTGTCTCCTAGCTTCTCTCAATCCCATTTTAACGGAAACGATTGACATTGCGAAAAGTATTGAAAGTTCCATTGTTGTATCCAAAGTTGTATCTAGTCATGGTGATTAATCTGCGGTCAGTTGTGTGGTGGAGGATGATTTAATTTGCTCTGTTAGCGATAAGTTATTCAAACTAAGAAAAGGGCAGATGCAAGGAAGAAGGGTTTGTTTCTGCTGTGGTTCTTGTAATCATATTGGAAATAATTCTTCCTGTCCTGCAGTAGGAAAAAATGCATGAAATGTCGGAAAATAGGGCATTTTCAGATAGTGTGTAGAGGTACAGCTTTTGGTTCTGGCACAACCAATAATGTTGATAAGGTGAAAATTAGTAATATATATGCAATGGGTTTAGAAGATAATACCCAGTAGTGTGTGAGTAGGTTGTCTGATGTAATATTGACTGTGGACTTACCTGACTCAGCTGTGCATAAGATAGGCAAATATGTTAAGGGACTAATGTGTGGAGCTCTCATAGATGGTAGAGAAGTGACTGCTATGGCAGATTCTGGAGCACCAGTAACTATTTTGGCAGACAGTACTTATTTTAGCTTATGGTCAAAATTGAACGTTTTGGAACTTCCTGATATAAATCCTAAGGCATTTGGTGATCAGGATATTGAACTTCTTGGATTTTTCTGGTCGTCTTTGGAGATTCTAGGCAGACACACTGTCACCAAAGTATACTTCGAACCAAATGGGAGAGACGTTGTGGGCTGGAAGGATTTAGCAAGGCTCTGTATAATTTTACATGCTGGGCATGATAAACCTATCATTTTGGGGGATCTGCCAGTTGTCGGTGGAGGTGATTCTGTTATGTCTGTATTATCAGCAGTTGTAATAATCCAACAAATGAAGTCTCAGTTTCCCAAAGTTTTTTTAGATAAAGATGGGACTGTTCAAGGCTTTGAATACTGTATTAAGTTAAAGAAAGGCACCCTGCCGATGTACATAAAGTTAGGCCAGTCCCTTTGAGTATTAGGCAGAAATTGAAGGAATTATTGGCTACATTGATGTCTGAGGAAATTATTATGCCAGTAGGACTCTTCAGAATGGGTCTCGCCTATTGTTCTTACTAAGAAGAGGTTTGGAGATCTTAGGTTGTGTGTTGACCTGAGATCGCTCAACAAACATACGTTGGTGGATTGTCATCCCCTTCCCCATATTCAAGAAATGATAACCGGTGTAGGAAACTTTTAAGTTTTCCCAACCATAGACCTACACTCAGCATAGCATCAAATTGCACTTAGTGAGGACTGTCGGACACCACATTTATCACTCCGTATGGTGCATTTAAATATCGCAGGCTACCATTGGGATTGGCATCTATGGCAAGTGTTCTTCAGAAGATGATGGACACGTTGTTTGGGGGAATGGACAATGTCCGAGCATTTCAAGATGACCTGCTTATCCATACTGAAACCGTTGAGGAACACATCCAGGTCTTGAAAAAAGTATTTGACATTCTGCAATTCCGTGGCATGACAGTCGAAACTGATAAGTGAAAACTCATGGTGGATAAAGTGGAATACCTGGGTCACACAGTATCGGGATGGCATAAAACCTGAACTTTGCACTTTAGAGGCAATCAGATGTTCCTCCTCCTACTGATAATGACGCTCTGCGTTTATTTTTGGGGTTGTGTGAGTATTGCACACATTTTGTTCCAGGCTATGCGTTAATTGTTCAACCTTTAAGATTATTACTTAAAAAAGGCAACAAGTTTGTTTGGGATGATCAAGTCTCAAGTGTGTTCCTGGATATCAAGGAATTGGAACTATCTGCCCCTGCTGTGCAATCTTTTGTTTCATTGGGTAAATCATTCATAACTGTGGACGGCAGCATTAAGGGTCTTTGTGCTGTTTGGACCGTCTGTCAAAGGTCAGGAGAGTACAGTCGCCTTTGCTTCCAGAACACTTACAGAAGCAGAGAACACTTACAGCACTATTAAAAGGGAAGCACTGGCTTGTGTGTGGGCTTTGCAAAAGTGCAAAAGTTATATTGGGGTACCATTTATGACTTATACACTAAGCATAAACCATTAGTGATTCTACTCAGTGGAAATGGCTTGGGAGAAGCATCTGCTTGGCTGGTGTATTTACTTTCCAAGGTGCAGGAGTATGCTCTTAAGGTGAATTGTATGCAAGGGGGAAAAGCTCTTGTACAGATTGTTTATCACGTATGTCATTGCTGCATTCAGATGCTGTTAGAGAATCATGATACGGAGTGTATAGTTGGTCTAGGTAATGCTATATCAGTCTGTGGTGGCATTATTACAAAGGATGATTAGAAACTAGCCATGTCAAAAGATTAAGTTTTCTTGCAAGTCCTACAGTACATTTAGAATGGTTAGCCTTCAGAGAGGAGTCTCAGTGGTGAGATCAGAACCTTCAAGCAAATAGCTGTGAAACTATCATGTGAAAATGAGAGGTAGATTATTTGTTCTATCTAATGAACTAAGACACAAAATTGTTAAGATTGCGCATGAAGGGCATTTAGGTATGCCACATGCAAAAAAACTGAAAGAAGCTTACTGGTGACCTGATCTAGATAAAAAGGTATCAAATTTTGTGGACAGTTGTTCACACCTCATTGTTTCAGATGAGCGTTGGAAATGTACCACCAAACCATTGTGTACTGTTCCCTTGACAGATAAAGCTTGTGCTAAAATAGCTATAGATTTCTAAGGCCCATTTTATCTCTTACCCAAAGACATGAGACATTTAATTGTGCCAAGTGGATTTATTATTCATTTGTAGAATTTGCCAATTCAGAATCTGTAATATTCTTCCTCAAAAAACTTTTTCTAACAGAAGGTTCTCCTTCCTCAGTGGTTACAGATACAGAGTGCATTTTATATCTAAGAAAATGGAAGATTTTATGAGGAAATTCAATATTAGACATTCCCAAGTGGCCTTGTATATCCCAGCGTCCAATGGTTTGGTCGAAAGAGCAAACCATATTTTGAAAGAAGGAATCCAAACTGTGATTGCTGCTAATGTAGATGTATCGTGTTTTCTTCAAGGAAAAATATGGGCATATCTAACTACGCGCATTCTACTACAGAGTTGACTCCCTTTACTCTTCTCAGAGGTAGAGAGGCAAGAACCAAATTAGCACCATGTTGGTTATTCCAAAATGTAAAATCTAACTGGTTGTTGGACACTGGCTTGAGTAAATTACAAAACACAACATTGCAAAAATAAACAAATTTTGCAAAAAAAGAACTATGACATCAGAAATAAGGTTAAAGATACACAGATTAATGTGCAGGATTATGTGCTGATTAAAAAAAAAAACAGATCTAAAGGTGAATCAAAATTTTCCATGCCTGTGAAAGTCATCAAAGCAAAATAACTTCTCTATTGTTAAAAGGGAAAGGATGGTGGAATAGAAACCATGTAGTGTCAGTATCTACTTCCCAAGCTGACATTCTTGGAAAAGTGTACCCTCACAGGGATTGCCACATGAATGCAGACAATATGATATCAACTTGTTGTATAGCTATTTTAGCTGTGTTTTAGACACATTGTTTTATGTTAATTAGGCCTGCCGATGTGCACTTTAACCCTTTTACATTTTATTCAGCATTGCTTTATTTTTCTAGCAATAGCGATATTTCCATGCTGTTTTATTTCCTTCATTTTATTGTACTTTTGCCTAGGAAAGCATTACATTATTAGTAGGACATTTATTTCACTCTGCTTTCTTCAAGGCTACAGTCAGATAGGGATGCTGACAATCGTGGTATGCTGTGTCTCCAACTTTCATAGAAAACACACACTCAAGGGGACTATTTCTTAAAATATCAGCTATTTTATTATAAAAACACCCCTTTGTGCCAGACACATTAGAGGGAGAATCCAGCCAGATGACCACAACTGCATGCTGACTGCTTCGCTCCAGCTACCTGCCTAGATGGCCAGACCTTTGATCCACATGGGACAGTGTCTCTCTAGACCACAGGCTTCTTCCTCCAGGTATGAGGGATGATGTACCCCCAGGAGGGAAACCCGAAGGGCAGATTAGGCTTATTACGCTGTGCTCAGACATAGTTTAGGTAGGAGAAACATATACATTACTCCTAGTGACAGTATGGTAAGACTATTCCTGTGTTTTACTCTGTCAGTCACCTGTTTGTTTTTATTGTGTTTTATCATCATAGTTACTGCAATACATGCCTTTTTATCTGAGATGCAGTTACTTCAATAAATCCTTATTGAACTAGGTCTTGCCTCTGTTGTCTTTGCTTGTATGAGACTTTAGGTAACTGAGAGAAATGGATGGGATCTGATCGACTACGATTCCCCTGAGTAGTCTTTTTGTCATGCGCCCGGTTGCCACAATCATCTCAGCCAGAGGTGAGATGCTGCTAGTTAACCAGAGAACCTGGATTAGGCTTCATGTGGTGTGGAATTCTACTTAGTAGCCACAATCCATGTGATCCTGTCTCCCAAATCCAGTAGCCTTATTAGCCTAATGAGAACCTACGGGACATGGCGCTGCCAACCTTTGATCAAGCACTAATATTCGAATCTTCCTAAGTATCTCTGTCTCATCTAAGGCTAAAGACACTTTGATACTATATACGGAGATGTCAGTGGTATTGGGGATTTCCTCCTCTGCTTAATAAGTAGTACCTATCTTGAGCTGTAGGTTGTTCAAGCTTGAACCTTAAAAGGACTGATCCCCTCTAGGTGTCCTTATCTCTGAACATACATCTGCCATTAAAATGGCGAACCCACAACGGGTAGCAATTGCAGGAAATATGTGACAAGCCCTTCCTGCACAATTTTGGCAAACAGCCTAACGGCTGGGGTTAGATTTGGCCCTCTGAAAAAACGACCTGGCCTTTATTGGCCACATATACACCACACCCTGATGCAGCGACCTTAGCGGTAGCTGAGGTTCGCCGCTTATATTTAGAGCTCACTTTAATATGCAGATTATTAGTCCAGTTTCTCATGCAAACTTTAAATACTAACCTAGCACGCGCTGTCCCAGTGCAGCAACATGCAGTCACGCCCGGCATTAACACTGCGATCATGGGTAAAGTACCCACCAAGCGGGAAGAAATTCCGTTTTGGTTAGCTCAAAAAATAAATGCACTGGAAGCAGTTTTTCCACATACAGGACCTTGGAACAAACTGAATTCTCACTAAGAGCTTGCTGTTACGGATCGGTGCCACAGTTGATAATTTAAATAAATGGGGCACGGTATTTGCCACACTCTATACTACTGCGCACAGTACACCAACACTTGCAAGTCTTCCGGAGGTATCAAAACAAATTCAAGATGAATATGGGGGCAGCCCTGGATTTGGGGATGCAATTAATAGGCAACTTCACCAAAGTATCCTCAATAATATTAAGTAATCTTAAAGGGGAAACTGTTGCACTAGCAGTGCGCATACAGCTCCTTGATGATCCTCTACAGGATCAAGATCGGGAGCTACAAAGATTATCGCGGAGACCTATTTTAGCATTGTTCGAGATAGTCTGGGGGCCAGACCGATTAAACCACAGTTTCAGGGCAGATCTAACAAAGATACCACCAAGCAAGCACCTGAAGGTTCCAAAAAACACTGGGATAAAAAAAAAAAACGCAAACACCTAAAAAAAACAGGGGAGAATCTCCGCATGGGGAGACCCCACAAAATAGGTATAACCTTAGAAATACGGATAATATAAAAACACCTGACAGATATCAATATACTGATACACGCCAATCTTGTTCCTTTCAGGACTCACTGGAAAAACGCAGTGAGATAGGTGGGCAGCCACAGCAGTGAACTGAGAATGTGAAACCGAGAAAGGACTCCACGCTCGTCTGAAGTTTCAGTTAAAAGAGAAACTTCTCCAACAAAAACTCCAGTTTAAAAAGAAAAAAGTAGCAGCAGTTACAATTCGACGTGCTGCTCAAGAAGAGGGCTTAACTGAAGAACAAGAAGTAGGCACTGGCACTGCTCAAGGTCACAACAGTTCGCCAGGATCTTCTGAAAGCAACTGATGACTTCTTACAAGTTGAGACTGCAGGCATGTGTGTCTCTGCACCCGATAGGGTGTACAGAGAAACTATTCAGTTAGAACGGGACATTGCATGCATAATTGATGCTATCTTTTGGGACCTTGTCTCTATTTATGATATTCTCCTGGCTGAAAAAGATTGCCCACCAGAATTCACCTGCAATCTCCCTTATGGAGAGGATGTGCTTGAGAAATCTTTCTTGCCCCTTGTTCCCAGAAAGCTCATTGAAATGCATGGCATTGATTGGGCAGTGGCACAGGCACCTGCGTTATATCACAACCATGTAGGATGGAACAAATATTCCCCCTACCACATAAAACCTATAAAATCCAAACCACAACAGCAATACCTGTAAAATATGAAGCTAAAGCACCTGTGAGGGAAATCCTCAATCAGTTGAAGTACCAGGGTGTAATTGAACCCTCACTCATCCATGAACAATCCATTATTTCTAGTCGCTAAACCCGACCATTCTTATAGAATAGGCTTAGACTATAGACATTTAAATAGTCACACAAAAACATTTGCTATGCAAAATACACATAGCACAGCACTTATGAACAATTTAGTGCGCTGAAATTACAAGACGACCCTGGATAGATCCAATGGGGTTTTCTGCTAAAATATAACGCCTGAAAGTAGGGACCTAACAGGTTTTAGCGATTTTGGCTCTCAGAAAAATTCTGCTGACTCCCACATGGGTACAAGAAGAGCCCTGGGCTGTCCTCAACTCGTGTAACATCTATTTCACACAACATTGACCCTGAGCCGTTGTCATATGTGGATGACATTTATCTCTCAGACGGCGACCTCATGGAACATTTTAAGACTGGTAGCCTGCATTGTTGTAGGAACACGAAAACATAGCGTTCAATGGCATGTGTAGCTGCAGATACACATGTTGTGCATAGCCCGCCATCTGGTGTTGGGTCGGAGTGTTACAAGTTGTTTTTCTTCGAAGAAGTCTTTCGAGTCACGAGACCGAGGGACTCCTCCTCCTTTGCTTCCATTGCGCATGGGCGTCGACTCCATCTTAGATTGTTTTCTTTCCGCCATCGGGTTCGGACGTGTTCCTTTTCGCTCCGGGTTTCGGGACGGAAAGATAGTCAAAACTTCGGAAAACTACGTCGGTATTGTTGCGTTCAGGATCGGGTTAGATAGCATCGACACCGAATCGGGAAGAGCTCCGAAAGCCCTTCGGGGTAATTTCGATCCCCCGTCGGGGCCTGGTCGGCCCGACTGCGTGTAACGTCGACACTGATGGAACGGACCCCGTTCCGATTCTGTCCTAAATGCCACAATAAATACCCATATACAGACCAACATTTGGTCTGTAACTTGTGCCTGTCGCCCGAGCACAAGGAAGAAACTTGTGAGGCCGGTCGTGCGTTTCGGTCCCGAAAAACGCTCCGTGACCGCCGAGCCAGAAGATTGCAGATGGCGTCCATGCCGACAGGACACCGAGAGTTCGAGGAACAAGGAGAAGAAGAGGAAGCCTTCTCCATCCATGAATCGGACTCGGAAGAATTCGACGTCGAACAAACTGTGAGTAAGACGTTGAAACAAGCACAACACAAGAAAACAGACAAGGCCCAGGGGACGCCACTGCCAACAGGCCATGGCTCCACCCATAAAGTAGGTGACCGTCCATCGGCACCGAAAAAGGCCGAATTGGTGCCGAGATCGTCCGACTCGGGTCGAGACACAGGCATGCAGCCATCTCGGGACCGAGAAAGTGCTGCCGAAAAAGATCGACGCCGAGACAGCGGAACCGAAGCTGCTCGACGCAGAGACAGTGGCACTGAGGAAGATCGACGCCGAGAAGGCTCGACGCCGAAAAAGAGAAAAATCGCCTCAGAGCCGAAAACAAGCAGAGACACAGTTTCGGTGCCAAAACGACCAGCAACCGAACCAACTGCCAGCTCATATACAGAGGAACAATCACTGTCCTCTCAAATGCGCAGACACAGATTTGAGGAAGAGTTACAGACCACTGATGTAGACCACACACAAAAGCGGATCTTCATACAAAGTGGGACAGGGAAGATCAGCACTCTTCCCCCAATCAGGAGAAAAAGGAGACTTGAGTTTCAACAAGAACTAACACCACAAACAAAAGTGGTGAAAAAGGTGACTGTGCCACCCTCTCCTCCACCTGTAACTCATATATCACCGGCACAGACTCTGTCACACTCACCGGCTCACACCACCATGAGCCAAGATGACCAGGACGCTTGGGACCTATACGACGCCCCAGTATCAGATAATAGTCCTGAATCGTACCCTACCAAGCCCTCACCACCCGAGGACAGCACAGCGTATGCACAGGTGGTAGTTAGGGCAGCAGAGTTCCATAACGTGTCATTACACTCAGAACCTGTCGAGGATGACTTCCTTTTCAACACCCTCTCCTCTACCCATAGTACCTACCAGAGCCTGCCTATGCTTCCAGGAATGTTGAGGCACGCAAAGCAGATCTTCAACGAACCGGTCAAAAGTAGGGCGATAACTCCAAGGGTGGAGAAAAAATATAAAGCACCGCCCACAGACCCTGCTTTCATCACCTCGCAACTGCCACCAGATTCAGTTGTAGTAGGGGCAGCTCGCAAGAGAGCACACATCAGGCGAGGCACCACCTCCGGATAAAGAAAGCCGCAAGTTCGACGCAGCTGGGAAGAGGGTCGCAGTACAAGCTGCAAACCAGTGGCGCATCGCAAACTCTCAGGCGCTCCGAGCGCGATACGACAGAGCCCATTGGGACGAGATGCAGCATCTCATCGAGCATCTACCCAAAGAATTTCAAAAACGGGCAAAACAAGTGGTTGATGAGGGACAAAACATCTCCAATAACCAAATACGCTCCTCTATGGATGCAGCGGACACAGCTGCAAGAACAATAAACACCGCAGTGACCATAAGAAGGCACGCATGGTTGCGCACATCTGGCTTTAAACCGGAGATTCAGCAAGCAGTGCTCAATATGCCGTTCAATGAACAACAATTGTTCGGACCCGAAGTGGACAAGGCAATTGAGAAGCTAAAAAAGGACAATGACACAGCCAAGGCCATCGGCGCACTCTATTCCCCGCAGGGCAGAGGCACTTTCGGGACCTTCCGCAAAACAACCTTCAGAGGGGGGTTTTCGGGGTCAGGCCACACAAGCCAGCACCTCACATTCAACACCGTCCACCTACCAGGGACAGTACCAAAGGGGAGGCACCAGTGGGGGGAAGACTAAGTCAATTTTACCAATCTTGGGAGGAGATAACAACAGCAACAACAGACACTTATCCAACATGGTTATTGCATAGAATTTCTCCAACTCCCTCCAAATGTCCCACCAAAACCACAAAATATGTCAAAACAGCATTTAGACCTTCTGGAACTAGAAGTCCAAGCATTACTGCAAAAGGACGCAATAGAACTGGTACCATGTACACAACTAAACACAGGAGTTTACTCACTGTACTTCCTAATACCAAAAAAGGACAAAACACTGAGACCAATCCTAGATCTCAGAACACTAAACACCTACATCAAATCAGAACACTTTCACATGGTCACGCTACAAGACGTGTTACCACTGCTAAAGCAACAAGACTACATGACAGCCTTCGATCTAAAGGACGCGTATTTCCACATACCGATACATCCCTCGCACAGGAAATACCTAAGGTTCGTATTCAAGGGAATACATTACCAATTCAAAGTGTTACCGTTCGGTATAACGACCGCACCAAGGGTATTTACAAAATGCCTAGCAGTAGTAGCCGCACACATCAGAAGGCAGCAAATACACGTATTCCCGTACCTAGACGATTGGCTAATCAAGACCAACTCCCTAACAAAGTGTTCACACCACACAGATTATGTCATACAAACCCTCTACAAACTCGGTTTCTCCATCAACTATGCAAAATCACACATTCTGCCGTGCAAAACACAGCAATACTTAGGAGCGACAATCAACACAACAAAGGGACTAGCCACTCCAAGTCCACAAAGGGTTAAAAATGTTCACAAGGTTATACAAGCCATGTATCCAACACAAAAAATACAGGCGAAGATAGTATTAAAGCTCCTAGGCATGATGTCCTCATGCATAGCCATTGTCCCAAACGCAAGACTGCATATGAGGCCCTTACAACAGTGCCTAGCATCACAATGGTCACACGCACAGGGTCACCTCCTAGATCTGGTGTTGATAGACCGCCAAACATACATCTCGCTTCTATGGTGGAACAGTATAAATTTAAACAAAGGGCGGCCTTTCCAAGACCCAGTGCCACAATATGTGATAACAACAGATGCTTCCATGACAGGGTGGGGAGCACACCTCAATCAGCACAGCATCCAAGGACAATGGGACGTACATCAAACAAAGCTGCATATAAATCACCTCGAATTGTTAGCAGTATTTCTAGCGTTAAAAGCATTTCAGCCCATCATAACTCACAAATACATTCTTGTCAAAACAGACAACATGACAACAATGTATTATCTGAACAAACAGGGGGGAACACACTCGACACAGCTGTGCCTCCTGGCACAAAAGATATGGCAATGGGCAATTCACAACCACATTCGCCTAATAGCACAGTTTATTCCAGGAATCCAGAATCAGCTAGCAGACAATCTCTCTCGAGATCACCAGCAGGTCCACGAATGAGAGATTCACCCCCAAATCCTAAACACTTACTTCAAGATTTGGGGAACACCTCAAATAGACCTATTTGCAACAAAAGAAAACGCAAAATGCCAAAACTTCGCATCCAGGTACCCACACAGGCAGTCTCAAGGCAATGCTCTATGGATGAACTGGTCAGGGATATTTGCATACGCTTTTCCCCCTCTCCCTCTCCTTCCATATCTAGTAAACAAATTGAGTCAAAACAAACTCAAACTTATACTAATAGCACCAACATGGGCAAGACAACCTAGGTACACAACATTACTAGACCTGTCAGTAGTACCCCATGTCAAGTTACCCAACAAGCCAGATCTGTTAACACAAGACAAACAACAGATCAGACATCCAAACCCAGCATCGCTGAATCTAGCATTCTGGCTCCTGAGATCCTAGAATTCGGACATTTAGACCTCACCCAAGAATGTATGGAAGTCATAAAACAGGCTAGAAGACCATCCACTAGACACTGCTATGCAAGCAAATGGAAAAGGTTTTTTGCTACTGCCATAATAATCAAGTTCAACCATTACACGCATCTCCAAAAGATGTAGTGGGTTACTTACTACACCTACAAAAATCAAATCTGGCCTTCTCTTCCATTAAGATACACCTCGCAGCAATATCTGCATACATGCAGATTACCTATTCAGCTTCTCTATTTAGGATACCTGTCATTAAAGCGTTTATGGAAGGCCTGAAAAGAATTATACCACCAAGGACACCACCTGTTCCTTCATGGAATCTCAACATCGTTTTAACAAGACTCATGGGTCCACCTTTTGAACCCATGCATTCTTGCAAAATACAATTCTTAACCTGGAAGGTTGCATTTCTCATTGCCATCACATCTCTAAGAAGAGTAAGTGAAATTCAGGCGTTTACAATACAAGAACCTTTTATCCAAATACACAAAAATAAAGTAGTCCTAAGAACCAACCCTAAATTTCTACCAAAGGTTATTTCACCGTTCCACTGAAATCAAACGGTAGTACTACCAGTGTTCTTCCCACAGCCAGATTCTGTAGCTGAAAGGGCACTACATACATTAGACATCAGAAGAGCACTAATGTACTACATTGACAGAACAAAAGAAATCAGAAAAACAAAACTACTGTTTATTGCATTTCAAAAACCTCATACAGGAAACCCAATATCAAAACAGGGTATAGCCAGATGGATAGTTAAGTGCATCCAAATCTGCTACCTTAAAGCAAAGAGAGAGCTGCCCATTACACCAAGGGCACACTCAACCAGAAAGAAAGGCGCTACCATGGCCTTCTTAGGGAATATTCCAATGCACGAGATATGTAAGGCAGCCACATGGTCTACGCCTCACACATTTACTAAGCACTACTGTGTGGACGTGCTATCCGCACAACAAGCCACAGTAGGTCAAGCCGTACTAAGGACTTTATTTCAGACTACTTCCACTCCTACAGGCTGAGCCACCGCTTTTGGGGAGATAACTGCTTACTAGTCTATGCACAACATGTGTATCTGCAGCTACACATGCCATCGAACGGAAAATGTCACTTACCCAGTGTACATCTGTTCGTGGCATTAGTCGCTGCAGATTCACATGTGCCCACCCGCCTCCCCGGGAGCCTGTAGAAGTTTGGAAGTTATCTTCAACATTTGTACATTTGTAAATATATTAATTAATCCTTAATTGGTGCATACTTATTCATTCCATTGCATGGGCACTATTACTAACACAACTCCTACCTCACCCTCTGCGGGGAAAACAATCTAAGATGCAGTCGACGCCCATGCGCAATGGAAGCAAAGGAGGAGTCCCTCGGTCTCGTGACTCGAAAGACTTCTTCGAAGAAAAACAACTTGTAACACTCCGACCTACACAAGATGGCGGGCTATGCACAACATGTGAATCTGCAGCGACTAATGCCACAAACAGATGTACACTGGGTAAGTGACATTTTCCTTTCCTTAGTGTCCTGTTTCTGGGATACAAATTGTTGGACGAAGGCAGGAGCGTGGCGCCCCAATTTTTAGAAAAATGCACACACCTACAGCCTCCAAACACAATAAAAAAGCTCCAGTCGGTGTTGGGCTTTTTAAACTTTGGCAGAACATAAATTCCAAATTATACACAACGCATTAAACCATTCTACGACTTAATACGTCCTGCTTTTACTGGTAAATTTTGGACAGTCGAACACACACATTCTGAAAGCTTTGCAAAAAAACATACTTGAAGCAAAACACTTGCATACAAGGGACAATAAAAAACATTTGGTCATTAGAGTAATTGCTGGTACCATTGGTTTCACCTATGTGACATTTAATGATTGCATATTGTAGGAAGTTGGCTCTGTATGTGCTATTTCAAAGTGAGGAATAGCATGCACAGAGTCCAAGGGTTCCCCTTGGAGGTAAGATAGTGGCAAAAAGAGATAATACTAATGCTCTATTTTGTGGTAGTGTGGTCGAGCAGTAGGCTTATCAAAGGAGTAGTGTTAAGCATTTGTTGTACATACACACAGGCAATAAATGAGGAACACACACTCAGAGACAATTCCAGCCAATAGGTTTTTGTATAGAAAAATATATTTTCTTAGTTTATTTTAAGAACCACAGGTTCAAATTCCACATGTAATATCTCATTTGAAAGGTATTGCAGGTAAGTACTTTAGGAACTTTGAATTATTACCTTAGCATGTATACTTTTCACATACAACACAAATAGCTGTTTTAAAAGTGGACACAGTGCAATTTTCACAGTTCCTGGGGGAGGTAAAGTAATGTTAGTTTTCACAGGTAAGTAAGTCACTTACAGGTTTCAGTTTTTGGTCCAAGGTAGCCCACCGTTGGGGGTTCAGAGCAACCCCAAAGTTACCACTCCAGCAGCTCAGGGCCGGTCAGGTGCAGAGGTCAAAGAGGTGCCCAAAACACATGGGCTTCATTGGAGAGAAGGGGGTGCCCCGGTTCTTCGGAGGGCAGACCAGGGGGTTTTTGTAGGGCACCGGGGGGGACACGAGTCAGCACAAAAAGTACACCCTCAGCAGCGCGGGGGCGGCCGGGTGCAGTGTGGGAACACGTGTCGGGTTTCCAATAGTTTCCTATGGGAGACCAAGGGGTCTCTTCAGCGATGCAGGCAGGCAAGGGGGGGGGGGGCTCCTCGGGGTAGCCACCACCTGGGCAAGGGAGAGGGCCTCCTGGGGGTCACTCCTGCACAGGAGTTCCGTTCCTTTAGGTGCTGGGGGCTGCGGGTGCAGGGTCTTTTCCAGCCGTCGGGAAAGGGAGTTCAGGCAGTCGCGGTCCGGGGGAGCCTCGGGATTCCCTCTGCAGGCGTCGCTGTGGGGGCTCAGGGGGGACAACTTTGGTTACTCACGGTCTCGGAGTCGCCGGAGGGTCCTCCCTGAGGTGTTGGTTCTCCACCAGTCGAGTCGGGGTCGCCGGGTGCAGTGTTGCAAGTCTCACGCTTCTTGCGGGGATATGTAGGGGTCTTTAAATCTGCTCCTCTGTAACAAAGTTGCAGTTCTTTTGGAGCAGTGCCGCTGTCCTCGGGAGTTTCTTGTCTTTCTTGAAGCAGGGCAGTCCTCAGAGGATTCAGAGGTCGCTGGTCCCTTGGAAAGCGTCGCTGGAGCAGGTTTCTTTGGAAGGCAGGAGACAGGCCGGTAAGTCTGGAGCCAAAGCAGTTGGTGTCTTCTGTTCTTCCTCTGCAGGGGTTTTTCAGCTCAGCAGTCCTCTTCTTGTAGTTTCAGGAATCTGTTTTCCTAGGTTTAAGGTAGCCCTTAAATACTACATTTAAGGGCATGTTTAGGTCTGGGGGGTTAGTAGCCAATGGCTACTAGCCCTGAGGGTGGGTACACCCTCTTCATGCCTCCTCCCAAAGGGAGGGGGTCACATACCTAATCATATTGGGGGAATCCTCCATCTGCAAGATGGAGGATTTCTAAAAGTTAAAGTCACTTCAGCTCAGGACACCTTAGGGGCTGTCCTGACTGGCCAGTGACTCCTCCTTGTTGTTTTCTTTGTTTCCTCCGGCCTTGCCGCCAAAAGTTGGGGCCGTGGCCGGAGGGGGCGGGCAACTCCACTAGTTGGAGTGTCCTGCAGTGCTGTGACAAAGGGGTGAGCCTTTGAGGCTCACCGCCAGGTGTTACAGCTCCTGCCTGGGGGAGGTGTTAGCATCTCCACCCAGTGCAGGCTTTGTTACTGGCCTCAGAGTGACAAAGGCACTCTCCCCATGGGGCCAGCAACATATGTCTAGTGTGGCAGGCTGCTGGAACCAGTCGGCCTACACAGCTGGTTAAGGTTTCAGGGGGCACCTCTAAGGTGCCCTCTGGGGTGTATTTCACAATAAAATATACACTGGCATCAGTGTGCATTTATTGTGCTGAGAAGTTTGATACCAAACTTCCCAGTGTTCAGTGTAGCCATTATGGTGCTGTGGAGTTCGTGTTTGACAGACTCCCAGACCATATACTCTTATGGCTACCCTGCACTTACAATGTCTAAGGTTTGGCTTAGACACTGTAGGGGCACAGTGCTCATGCACTGGTGCCCTCACCTATGGTATAGTGCACCCTGCCTTAGGGCTGTAAGGCCTGCTAGAGGGGTGGCTTACCGATACTGCATAGGCAGTGAGAGGCTGGCATGGCACCCTGAGGGGAGTGCCATGTCGACTTACTCATTTTGTTCTCACTAGCACACACAAGCTGGTAAGCAGTGTGTCTGTGCCGAGTGAGGGGTCTCCAGGGTGGCATAAAACATGCTGCAGCCCTTAGAGACCTTCCCTGGCATCAGGGCCCTTGGTACCAGGGGTACCAGTTACAAGGGACTTATCTGGGTGCCAGGGTGTGCCAATTGTGTATACAAAAGTACAGGTTAGGGAAAGAACACTGGTGCTGGGGCCTGGTTAGCAGGCCTCAGCACACTTTCAATTCAAAACATAGCATCAGCAAAGGCAAAAAGTCAGGGGGTAACCATGCCAAGGAGGCATTTCCTTACACATATATATCACACTTATACTCCACAGCTGAACAACGTTTTGCTCCCACTGAGAAAATCCTTGCTGCTGTCCAGATGGCGGTCCTTAAAGAGAGTCCTCTTACCCATGGAAAGCGCATTATTGTTGTATCCCCGATTCCAGCCTATGAGGCTGTTACTAAAGCGAGTGTTCTAAATGCTAAAGCATTACATCCACATTGGATACCATGGGCAACGTCTCTGACAGCCACTGATGTTGACTATGTCTTTGATTCCAAATTACAGACCCAAGAATTCTTACAATATGAACTTGAGTATCCAGTTCTAGCAAATACATTGCCTATCGAACAATTAAATAACATTTTGCGTACCGCTAGTTCAGCTCAACCAGCAATAGGAACAAAACATCAGTACTCAGCTATTTGCTTAGTTGTGAATGGTTACATGAAGGATGGCAAGTTCCATCCAGAAAATACTTATACTCAGACTCTAGCAGATTGTACTGCACAACTTGCAGAGCTCAAGGCTCTGGTGATGGCACTGGGACATACGGATCCTGAAGAGATGACGTCGATTGTCTGTGATTTGTACTATTGCATCCAGTCCTTCAGTGAATATCTGCATTACTGGTGCCAAAATGGGTTCAGAGATTCAAAAGGTAATGCCGTTAAACACGACTTCTGTGGGGGAAGGTAACGGAGCTGAAGGAAAAGCTACCCAATGTCCATGTTGTACACACACTAGGACATCAGCATGTTGACATACACATTGAAGTCAATACATTGGCTGATGAACCAGCTAAATCAGCAGTAACTATGGCTCTGTGGCTGCAGTAACTCGTTCTAAGCTAAGAGTGGATGATGAAACACTGGTAGCTGTGGCGGACGGCACGCCTTTTCCTAAAGCATATCCTTCTAAATACTTCTACCGGATGGCAGGCTTGTTTGCTGCACAAGTAACAATACCAGGAGTGGGAGTTCGGACACTCCCCAATAAAGAACTAAAACCTGCGTTAGTGAAAGCAGCGCATGAGGGTGTTGCCTCTGCCCATGCTGGTGTGGCGGCTACAATTTCAATATTACAATCACGATATTGAGGGCCAGGTCTATATAAAGAGACCATGCAGTGACATCTGCCATCAAATAAAAGGGTCCACAGTGAAACGCCCTCCGCAGACACCCCTCCTAATTTCCAACAAACCATTGTAATGTGTGTACTTGGACAATTGTGGTACCTTGACACCAGATAGTGCTCACAAATACATTCTAGTCGCTGCTGACTCATGCTCCAGATTTCTGTCGGTTTGGCCACACCGATCGCTTGAACTGTTATTAAAGATTTGCGAGTCTTTATCGGCACATATGCAGTAGCGGCTTTCCACTCGGACCGGGGCCCTGCTTTTGGGAGAATGATGAATCTGTATTTAATGTTTAAGTCTGCATCACAGCATTTGATATGCAGAAACGTGGACATTTATGAAGAAAAGAAAATGCAGCCTGATGAGCTTTCATTGTAGAATGGGGGTTTAAAAAAAAAACATGTTCCTTTGAGAGTCCACATATACACACTAGACACCAAAATAAGGTAAGTAATTAGACATAGGATACTGCAAACAATAGCAAATGCTATAGAATGCAGTGGTAGAAAATATGCCTAGGGGCAACACAAACCATATACTAAAAGTTGAATGTGAATCACGGATTTCACCCTAGATAAGTGTAGTGTGTAGAGAATCGCTGGGAGAGTAAGAAAGCCACAAAGGTGAGTAAAATACCCCACCCCAGAGCCCAGAAAAGCAGGAGTGAAGTACTGCAAGTTTCCTCAGGACCCACTACAAGTCTTGATTAGAGTTATTGCAAGAACCAAGCAAAACTGCAAACAACAAATGGTGGATTCCTGGACCTGAAGACCTGCGAAGGAAGGAGACCTATTCCAGAAGTCGAAAGAAGTTCCAGGAAGGATAAGAGCCCCTGCCAACCCAGAAGATGGTGCAAAAGAAGAGTCCCCGGTTAGACGAAGACTGCAGAAATGCACCAAAGGAAGATGGCTGCGGGTTCCTGCATGATGCAATGGATGTCCCATTAAGAGATGTTGGATGCAGGCGATTTTCGGTGCTGGATTCCTCCAACAAGCCTTGAGTGGCGCTATCTGGAGCCAGGAGGGACCTGGGGGCCTCAACTCTGTGTGAGGAGGAAGAGGGGGCTCTCAGCACTTCAGAAAGCCCTTCAAGCACCAGTTAGCACCCACGGGAGTCCCAGCATACTGGGACAAAGGAGGTGCAAAATGTGGTTGGTGCAGCACTACAAAGGAAGGTCCCACACCGCTGGAGAAAAAATCAGCGAGTTGAGTGTTGCAGGGTAAAGTGCTGGGGACCTGGGCCAGGCTGTGCACGAAGGAATTTTGCAAATAGTGCACAAAGGCCTCAGGAGGTGAAGAAGAGGTGTTGCACAGGGGTACTGTTGTTCTCATGGGAAGGCAAGGTGTTAACTCCTCCAAATTTGGACATCTGTGTCGATGGGGCCCACCACCTGTGTTCCAAGGAGCACACTTGTCACCAGGAGAGGAGCCTAAGAAAATCGGTTGTTGAATTAGAAGGTGCCTGCTTTAGCAGGGAAGTGACTGTCACCCCATGGGAGATTTCTTTGGTCCTTCTGGTGCAGGGTGAAGACAGGGAGGCCCCAGAGCGTGCCCACTGTGGAAACTGATGCAGTTGCTGGCTGGAGCTGAAGTTGCAGAGGAAAAGTTGCCCTTCTGGATACTTTGTTGCTGTTACAGCGGTTCCTGGAGCAGTCTGCGGTCGATCCGAGGTCCGAGGATGAAGTAGTAGTTGCAGAGGATTCCACCTGGAAACTTGCAAGTAGAATCTGAAGAGAACCCACAGGAGAGACCCTAAATAGCCCTGAGAGGGGGATTGGCTACCATATATGGACCTATCAGGAGGGGTCTCTGACGTCACCTGCTGGCACTGGCCACTCAGAGGCCTCCAGAGTGTCCCCACAGCTTGGAAAACAAGATGGCTCAAGTCTGGGACACACTGGAGGAGTTGTAGGCACCACCCTGGGGGTGTTGATGGACAGGGGAGTAGTCACTCCCCTTTCCGTTGTCCAGTTTTGCACCAGAGCAGGGACTGGGGGGGTCCCTGAATTGGTGTAGACTGGTTTATGCAAGGAGGACACCATCTGTGCCCTTCAAAGCATTTCCAGAGGCTGGGGAAGGCTACCCCTCCCCAGCCTGTAACACCTATTTCCAGAGGAAGAGGGTGGAACACCCTCCTCCCAAAGGAAATGCTTTGTTATGCCTTCCTGGTACTGAGCTGCTCATACCCTAGGAGGGCAGAACCCTGTCTGTGAGGTGGCAGAAGCTGTAGCTGCATTGCAAGCCTCGGAGAGCTAGTTTGGCAGTACTGAGGTTCCATGGTAGAGCCCCTAGGATGCATGGCATTGGCTCCCCAATACCATATTTGGAATGGGGGGACAATTCCATGATCTTAGAACCCTTACATGGCCACATCGGGATGGCAACAAGCATCAGTGGTCCGAACTGGTCTAAATATCCCGCTCTTCGGATCCACAACGCAGTATGCACCTACCCCTGCTCCGTGCTCCCGGAAGCACAGAGGCCCATCCTTTAATACAAGGAGGGTTCCTGTGAAATGACTTGATTACTAATTAAATATAACATGTGGATTAGTTACGTTTTGGTCCTGACGAATCGCACTGAACTTAAATGACTTTAAATGCGAGAAACATGTTGACCTTTCTAGTAGCAGTATAGGGATTTCTGTACTGACATTCTTAACATTCTCTGAATTTAGGGACTGTAGACTAAACTTAATTTTTTTCCTTTGAGGGTGGATTAGACATTACTACTAATCCTTTCCCCTCATTACTGTTTTTTGATCATGACTGGTCTGGTTTTGATTAAATATGAGTTTTGCAGACCTCTAGACATTTTGAATCTTACACACTCATATCTTTCTATACTAATCCCACATTCCAGCACTCAATGACCGGCATTTCTATATCTAAAAGATCTCCGGCAGAGAGCCCCCGTGAGGGGCCCGTCAGGCATTGCAGTGCCGGCCTGACGAGGAGGAAAACCCCGAGTTCGATGGCATCTGTCGCTGTAGATACACATGGTATGCATGAGCTCGCCATCTGGTGTTGGGTCGGAGTGTTACAAGTTGTTTTTCTTCGAAGAAGTGCTTTCGAGTCACGGGACCGAGTGACTCCTCCTTCTGTGCTCATTGCGCATGGGCGTCGACTCCATCTTCGATTGTTTTCTTTCCGCCATCGGGTTCGGACGTGTTCCTGTCGCTCCGGGTTTCGGAACGGAAAGATAGATGAAAACGGAAGATTTTCGACGGTATCGTTGCGATCCGGTTCGAGATAGACACATACGACGACGCGTTGAACATCGAAGCGCTTCGGTACCCTTCGGGGTAGATTTCGGCACCCTGTCGGGGCCTAGTCGGCCCGACCGCGTGGAGAACAACGCCGATGGAACGGACCCCGTTTCGATTCTGCCCCGAATGCCACAACAAATATCCTTATACGGACCTACACTCGGTCTGTAACCTGTGCCTGTCACCCGAGCACAGCGAAGAATCCTGTGAGGCCTGTCGGGCGTTCCGGTCCCGAAAAACTCTGCGCGACCGTCGAGCGAGAAGACTGCAGATGGCGTCCACGCCAAAGGAGCGTCCACAGTTCGAGACAGAAGAGGAACAGGAGGAATCCTTTTCCATCCAGGATTCAGACTCCGACGAGATAGACTCTACAAAAATTGTGAGTAAGACGTCGAGATCAGAACTTAAAAAAGGAAAGAAGGCCCAGGGGACGCCAACCGGCCATGGCTCCACCCACATTCTCGGTGACCAACAATCGGCACCGAAAAAGGCCCATTCAGTGTCGAGATCGTCCGACTTCGGTCGAGACACCGGCACGCAGCCTCCTCGGGACCGAGAGAGTGCTAAACAGAAGCATCGACACCGAGAGTTCGGTGTCGACACGGATCGACGCCGAGACAGTGGCGCCGAAGACCATAGAGGCCAAGAATTTTCGGCACAGAAAAAGAGGAAGATTACCTCGGAGCCGAAAAAACAATCAACAGGGTTTTCGGAGCCGAAAAAAGCGACATCAGACCCTGTTTCAGGCTCCTATACTGAAGAGCATTCTATGTCTTCACAAATGAAGAAACATAGATTTGAACAAGAACTGCAATCCACTGACGTGGATCACACGCAAAAGCGTATCTTTATTCAGCAGGGGACTGGGAAGATCAGTACCCTTCCACCTGTCAAACGAAAGAGAACGCTTCAGTTTACTCCTCAGCAACAAACAGCACAAAAGGTAACACCTCCTCCCTCGCCTCCACCTGTAACTCCGGCTTCGCCAACTTACACCCCGTCACATTCGCCAGCTCACACCGCCATGAGCCACGATGACCAAGATCAGGATGCGTGGGACTTGTACGACGCACCAGTGTCTGATAACAGCCCAGACACATACCCAACTAGGCCATCACCACCGGAAGTGGTGGTTAGAGCAGCACTATTCCATAATGTGGAACTACACTCGGAACAAGTAGAGGATGATTTTTTATTTAACACCCTCTCTTCAACCCACAGCTCCTACCAAAGCCTGCCGATGCTCCCAGGCATGCTACGCCATGCAAAGGACATTTTCAAGGAGCCAGTTAAAAGTAGGGCAGTGACGCCTAGGGTGGACAAAAAGTATAAGGCGCCTCCTACGGACCCTGTATTCATCACCTCTCAGCTGCCACCAGATTCTGTGGTGGTAGGGGCTGCCAGAAAACGGGCAAATTCACACACTTCTGGGGATGCACCTCCCCCAGATAAAGAAAGCAGGAAGTTCGATGCAGCCGGGAAGAGGGTTGCTGTCCAAGCAGCAAACCAGTGGCGCATCGCAAATTCACAAGCGCTGCTAGCGCGATACGACAGAGCCCACTGGGATGAGATGCAGCATCTCATTGAACATCTCCCAAAAGATCTGCAAAAAAGAGCAAAACAGGTTGTTGAGGAGGGTCAAAACATTTCAAACAATCAAATACGCTCCTCCATGGATGCAGCAGACACGGCCGCAAGGACCATTAATACGTCGGTTACCATCCGTAGGCACGCATGGCTCGGAACGTCTGGATTCAAGCCAGAAATTCAGCAGGCAGTCCTTAACATGCCAGTAAACGAAAAACTTCTGTTCGGTCCGGAGGTCGACACAGCCATAGAAAAGCTCAAAAAGGACACTGACACTGCCAAGGCCATGGGCGCACTCTACTCCCCGCAGAGCAGAGGATCTTATAACACCTTCCGCAAAACACCTTTTAGAGGAGGGTTTCGGGGTCAGGCCACACAAGCTAGCACCTCACAGTCCGCACCGCCCACCTACCAGGGACAGTACAGGGGAGGTTTTCGGGGCCAGTATAGAGGGGGGCAATTCCCTAGGAATAGAGGAAGATTTCAAAGCCCCAAAACCACTACCAACAAGCAGTGACTCACACGTCACTCACCCCTCCCACACAACACCAGTGGGGGGGAGGATACGTCAATATTACGAAGCATGGGACAAAATAACTACAGACACATGGGTCCTAGCAATTATCCAACATGGTTATTGCATAGAATTCCTGCAATTCCCTCCAGACATACCACCAAAATCACAAAATTTATCAAAATACCATTCACAGCTTCTAGAGATAGAAGTTCAAGCACTACTGCAAAAAAATGCAATAGAATTAGTACCAAGCACACAAATAAACACAGGAGTTTATTCACTGTACTTCTTGATACCAAAAAAGGACGAAACACTGAGACCAATTCTAGACCTCAGAGTAGTAAACACATTCATCAAATCAGACCACTTTCACATGGTCACACTACAAGAAGTGTTACCATTGCTCAAAAAACACAACTACATGACAACCCTAGACCTCAAAGACGCATATTTCCATATACCAATACATCAATCACACAGGAAATATCTAAGGTTTGTATTCAAAGGAATACATTACCAATTCAAAGTATTGCCTTTTGGTTTAACAACCGCTCCAAGAGTATTCACAAAATGCCTAGCAGTAGTCGCTGCACACATCAGAAGGCAGCAAATACATGTGTTCCCGTATCTAGACGACTGGCTAATCAAAACCAGTTCGCTCACACAATGCTCAAACCACACAAATCAAGTCATACAAACCCTCTACAACCTAGGGTTCACCGTCAACTTTGCAAAATCAAACATTCTGCCAAGCAAAGTACAGCAATATCTAGGAGCCATAATAGACACGACAAAAGGAGTAGCAACGCCAACTCCACAAAGGATCCACAATTTCAACAGAGTCATTCAACACATGTCTCCAAACCAAACAATACAAGCAAGAACAATACTACAGCTCCTAGGCATGATGTCCTCATGCATAGCCATTGTCCCAAACGCAAGACTGCACATGAGGCCCTTACAACAGTGCCTAGCCTCACAGTGGTCTCAAGCACAGGGTCACCTTCTAGATCTGGTGTTGCTAGACCGCCAAACTTACCTCTCGCTCCTATGGTGGAACAGTATAAATTTAAACATAGGGCGGCCTTTCCAAGACCCAGTGCCACAGTACGTAATAACAACAGATGCTTCCATGACAGGGTGGGGAGCACATCTCAATCAACACAACATAAGAGGACAATGGAACATACATCAAACAAAACTGCATATAAATCATCTAGAATTATTAGCAGTTTTTCAAGCACTAAAAGCTTTCCAACCAATCATAACCCACAAATACATCCTTGTCAAAACAGACAACATGACAACGATGTATTATCTAAACAAACAAGGAGGAACACATTCAACGCAGTTAAGCTTGTTAGCTCAAAAAATATGGAGGTGGGCAATCCACCATCAAATTGGTCTAATAGCACAGTTTATTCCGGGGATCCAGAATCAGCTGGCAGACAATCTCTCTCGAGATCACCAGCAAGTCCACGAATGGGAAATCCACCCACAGATTCTGAACACTTACTTCACACTCTGGGGAACACCACAAATAGACTTATTTGCAACAAAACAGAACGCAAAATGCCAAAACTTCGCGTCCAGATACCCACACAAGCAATCCCAAGGCAATGCCCTATGGATGAACTGGTCAGGAATATTTGCTTACGCTTTTCCTCCTCTCCCTCTCCTTCCTTACCTAGTAAACAAATTGAGTCAAAACAAACTCAAACTCATTTTAATAGCACCAACGTGGGCAAGACAACCCTGGTACACAACACTGCTAGATCTGTCTGTAGTACCACACATCAAACTGCCCAACAAACCAGATCTGTTAACGCAACACAACCAACAGATCAGACACCCGGACCCAGCATCGCTGAATCTAGCAATCTGGCTCCTGAAATCCTAGAATTCGGACACTTACAACTTAGCCAAGAGTGTATGGAAGTCATAAAACAGGCCAGAAGGCCATCCACTAGACACTGCTACGCAAGTAAGTGGAAAAGATTTGTTTGGTACTGCCATCATAATCAGATACAACCACTACACGCAACTCCAAAACATATAGTAAATTACTTGCTCCATTTACAAAAAGCAAAGCTAGCCTTCTCTTCTATTAAAATACACCTTGCAGCAATATCTGCATACCTGCAAACTACCTATTCAACTTCCTTGTATAGGATACCAGTTATCAAAGCATTCATAGAAGGGCTTAAAAGAATTATACCACCAAGAACACCACCTGTTCCTTCATGGAACCTAAACGTGGTTCTAACAAGACTCATGGGCCCACCTTTCGAACCCATGCACTCTTGCGGAATACAATTCCTAACCTGGAAAGTTGCCTTTCTCATCGCCATTACATCTCTAAGAAGAGTAAGTGAAATTCAAGCGTTCACAACACAAGAGCCTTTTATACAAATACATAGAAATAAGGTCGTCCTACGACCTAATCCAAAATTTTTACCAAAAGTTATTTCACCATTCCATCTAAATCAAACGGTAGAACTACCAGTTTTTTTCCCACAGCCAGATTCTGTGGCTGAAAGAGCACTACATACATTAGATGTCAAAAGAGCATTAATGTACTACATTGACAGAACAAAAAACATCAGAAAAACTAAACAGCTATTTATTGCATTCCAAAAACCTCATGCAGGTAACCCAATATCAAAACAAGGTATAGCCAGATGGATAGTTAAATGCATCCAAATCTGCTACCTTAAAGCAAAAAGACAACTGCCCATTACTCCCAGGGCACATTCAACAAGGAAAAAAGGTGCTTCAATGGCCTTTTTAGGAAACATCCCAATGCAAGAAATATGTAAGGCAGCCACTTGGTCTACGCCTCACACATTCACCAAACACTACTGTATACATGTGCTATCCGCACAACAAGCTACAGTAGGTCAAGCTGTATTAAGAACTCTATTTCAGACAACTTCTACTCCTACAGGCTAAACCACCGCTTATGGGGAACTAACTGCTTACTAGTCTATGCATACCATGTGTATCTACAGCGACAGATGCCATCGAACTGAAAATGTCACTTACCCAGTGTACATCTGTTCGTGGCATCAGTCGCTGAGATTCACATGGACCCACCCACCTCCCCGGAACCCTGTAGCAGTTCAGAAGTTACCTTCAATTTTGTACATTTGTATATATATTATTTAATCCTTCAATAGGTACATATTTACATTTTTCATTGCGCGGGCACTATTACTATAGTACAACTCCTACCTCACCCTCTGCGGGGAAAACAATCGAAGATGGAGTCGACGCCCATGCGCAATGAGAACAGAAGGAGGAGTCACTCGGTCCCGTGACTCGAAAACACTTCTTCGAAGAAAAACAACTTGTAACACTCCGACCCAACACCAGATGGCGAGCTCATGCATACCATGTGAATCTCAGCGACTGATGCCACGAACAGATGTACACTGGGTAAGTGACATTTTCATTATGAAGCATGTCACCAATTGGTGAGTGAGGGCTCTTGTTCTAAAGAAAGCAGACTCACAGGATCTATTTCCTACTCACTGCATTTATATATAATTTTCTGTCTGGAACTGTGTACCTTTTTGTTTTTTTGTGGACATAGCCATCATCATTGATATGGAATACAACTGCTTCTATCCCATTGTAGGAAGTTGGCTCTGTATGTGCTATTTCAAAGTAAGGAATAGCATGCACAGAGTCCAAGGGTTCCCCTTAGAGGTAAAATAGTGGTAAAAATAGATAATACTAATGCTCTATTTTGTGGTAGTGTGGTCGAGCAGTAGGCTTATCCAAGGAGTAGTGTTAAGCATTTGTTGTACATACACATAGGCAATAAATGAGGTACACACACTCAGAGACAAATCCAGCCAATAGGTTTTGTTATAGAAAAATATCTTTTCTTAGTTTATTTTAAGAACCACAGGTTCAAATTTAACATGTAATATCTTGTTTGAAAGGTATTGCAGGTAAGTACATTAGGAACTTTGAATCATTTCAATTGCATGTATACTTTTCAAGTTATTCACAAATAGCTATTTCAAAAGTGGACACAGTGCAATTTTCACAGTTCCTGGGGGAGGTAAGTTTTTGTTAGTTTTACCAGGTAAGTAAGACACTTACAGGGTTCAGTTCTTGGTCCAAGGTAGCCCACCGTTGGGGGTTCAGAGCAACCCCAAAGTTACCACACCAGCAGCTCAGGGCCGGTCAGGTGCAGAGTTCAAAGTGGTGCCCAAAACGCATAGGCTTCAATGGAGAGAAGGGGGTGCCCCGGTTCCGGTCTGCTTGCAGGTAAGTACCCGTGTCTTCGGAGGGCAGACCAGGGGGGTTTTGTAGGGCACCGGGGGGGACACAAGCCCACACAGAAATTTCACCCTCAGCGGCGCGGGGGCGGCCGGGTGCAGTGTTAAAACAAGCGTCGGGTTCGCAATGTAAGTCAATGAGAGATCAAGGGATCTCTTCAGCGCTGCAGGCAGGCAAGGGGGGGCTTCCTCGGGGAAACCTCCACTTGGGCAAGGGAGAGGGACTCCTGGGGGTCACTTCTGCAGTGAAAGTCCGGTCCTTCAGGTCCTGGGGGCTGCGGGTGCAGGGTCTTTTCCAGGCGTCGGGACTTAGGTTTCAGAGAGTCGCGGTCAGGGGAAGCCTCGGGATTCCCTCTGCAGGCGGCGCTGTGGGGGCTCAGGGGGGACAGGTTTTGGTACTCAGTCGTAGAGTAGTCCGGGGGTCCTCCCTGAAGTGTTGGTTCTCCACCAGCCGAGTCGGGGTCGCCGGGTGCAGTGTTGCAAGTCTCACGCTTCTTGTGGGGAGTTGCAGGGTTCTTTAAAGCTGCTCCTTTGGATAAAGTTGCAGTCTTTTTGGAGCAGGTCCGCTGTCCTCGGGAGTTTCTTGTCGTCGTCGAAGCAGGGCAGTCCTCAGAGGATTCAGAGGTCGCTGGTCCCTTTGGAAGGCGTCGCTGGAGCAGAGTTCTTTGGAAGGCAGGAGACAGGCCGGTGAGTTTCTGGAGCCAAGGCAGTTGTTGTCTTCTGGTCTTCCTCTGCAGGGGTTTTCAGCTAGGCAGTCCTTCTTCTTGTTGTTGCAGGAATCTCATTTTCTAGGGTTCAGCTAAATTTAAGGGCGTGTTTAGGTCTGGGGGGTTAGTAGCCAATGGCTACTAGCCCTGAGGGTGGGTACACCCTCTTTGTGCCTCCTCCCAAGGGGAGGGGGTCACAATCCTAACCCTATTGGGGGAATCCTCCATCTGCAAGATGGAGGATTTCTAAAAGTTAGTCACCTCAGCTCAGGACACCTTAGGGGCTGTCCTGACTGGCCAGTGACTCCTCCTTGTTATTCTCATTATTTTCTCCGGCCTTGCCGCCAAAAGTGGGGGCCGGGCCGGGGGGGGGGGGCGGGCAACTCCACTAGCTGGAGTGTCCTGCGGTGCTGTGACAAAGGGGTGAGCCTTTGAGGCTCACCGCCAGGTGTTACAGCTCCTGCCTGGGGGAGGTGTTAGCATCTCCACCCAGTGCAGGCTTTGTTACTGGCCTCAGAGTGACAAAGGCACTCTCCCCATGGGGCCAGCAACATGTCTCTAGTGTGACAGGCTGCTGGAACTAGTCAGCCTACACAGATAGTCGGTTAAGTTTCGGGGGGCACCTCTAAGGTGCCCTCTGGGGTGTATTTTGCAATAAAATGTACACTGGCATCAGTGTGCATTTATTGTGCTGAGAAGTTTGATACCAAACTTCCCAGTTTTCAGTGTAGCCATTATGGTGCTGTGGAGTTCGTGTAAAACAGACTCCCAGACCATATACTCTTATGGCTACCCTGCACTTACAATGTCTTAAGGTTTTGCTTGGACACTGTAGGGGTACAGTGCTCATGCACTGGTACCCTCACCTATGGTATAGTGCACCCTGCCTTAGGGCTGTAAGGCCTGCTAGAGGGGTGTCTTACCTATACTGCATAGGCAGTGAGAGGCTGGCATGGCACCCTGAGGGGAGTGCCATGTCGACTTACTCGTTTTGTCCTCACTAGCACACACAAGCTGGCAAGCAGTGTGTCTGTGCTGAGTGAGAGGTCTCCAGGGTGGCATAAGACATGCTGCAGCCCTTAGAGACCTTCCTTGGCATCAGGGCCCTTGGTACTAGAAGTACCAGTTACAAGGGACTTATCTGGATGCCAGGGTCTGCCAATTGTGGATACAAAAGTACAGGTTAGGGAAAGAACACTGGTGCTGGGGCCTGGTTAGCAGGCCTCAGCACACTTTCAATTGTAAACATAGCATCAGCAAAGGCAAAAAGTCAGGGGGCAACCATGCCAAGGAGGCATTTCCTTACACCCATGTTCAGAGGCATCTGCCTGCACTATGAACTGCTTGGTGTAATTGGGAGGTTTTAGAACAGGTGCTGAGTGTGAGAAAGTAGCCTCTTTCTAGCCTTGCTACCCCCACTTTTGGCCTGTTTGTGAGTATATGTCAGGGTGTTTTCACTGTCTCACTGGGATTCTGCTAGCCAGGGCCCAGTGCTCATAGTGAAAACCCTATGTTGTCCGTATGTTTATGTGTCACTGGGACCCTGCTAGCCAGGACCCCAGTGCTCATAAGTTTGTGGCCTATAGCTATGTGTTCCCTGTGTGATGGCTAACTGTCTCACTGAGGCTCTGCTAACCAGAACCTCAGTGGTTATGCTCTCTCTGCTTTACTGGTACACCCATATAATTCCCTAGTATATGGTACTGAGGTACCCAGGGTATTGGGGTTCCAGGAGATCCCTATGGGCTGCAGCATTTCTTTTGCCACCCATAGGGAGCTCTGACAATTCTTACACAGGCCTGCCAGTGCAGCCTGAGTGAAATAACGTCCACGTTATTTCACAGCCATTTACCACTGCACTTAAGTAACTTATAAGTCACCTATATGTCCAACCTTCACATGGTGAAGGTTGGGTGCAAAGTTACTTAGTGTGAGGGCACCCTGGCACTAGCCAAGGTGCCCCCACATCGTTCAGGGCAAATTCCCCGGACTTTGTGAGTGCGGGGACACCATTACACGCGTGCACTATACATATGTCACGACATATGTATAGCGTCACAATGGTAACTCCGAACATGGCCATGTAACATGTCTAAGATCATGGAATTAATGGCATTGGGGAGACAATTCCATGATCCCCCGAGTCTCTAGCTCAGACCCGGGTACTGCCAAACTACCTTTCCCGGGGGTCACTGCAGCTGCTGCCAACCCCTCAGACAGGTTTCTGCCCTCCTGGGGTCCAGCCAGGCTTGGCCCAGGAAGGCAGAACAAAGGACTTCCTCAGAGAGAGGGTGTTACACCTTCTCACTTTGGAAAAAGGTGTTAGGGCTGGGGAGGAGTAGCCTCCCCCAGCCTCTGGAAATGCTTTCATGGGCACAGATGGTGCCCATTTCTGCATAAGCCAGTCTACACCGGTTCAGGGATCCCCCAGCCCTGCTCTGGCGCGAAACTGGACAAAGGAAAGGGGAGTGACCACTCCCCTGACCTGCACCTCCCCTGGGAGGTGGCCAGAGCTCCTCCAGTGTGCTCCAGACCTCTGCCATCTTGGAAACAGAGGTGCTGCTGGCACACTGGACTGCTCTGAGTGGCCAGTGCCAGCAGGTGACGTCAGAGACTCCTTCTGATAGGCTCCTCCAGGTGTTGCTAGCCTATCCTCTCACCTAGGTAGCCAAACCTCCTTTTCTGGCTATTTAGGGTCTCTGCTTTGGGGAATTCCTTAGATAACGAATGCAAGAGCTCATCAGAGTTCCTCTGCATCTCTCTCTTCACCTTCTGCCAAGGAATCGACCGCTGACTGCTCTGGAAGCCTGCAAAACTGCAACAAAGTAGCAAAGACGACTACTGCGACCTTGTAACGCTGATCCGGCCGCCTTCTCGACTGTTTTCCTGGTGGTGCATGCTGTGGGGGTAGTCTGCCTCCTCTCTGCACTAGAAGCTCCGAAGAAATCTCCTGTGGGTCGACGGAATCTTCCCCCTGCAACCGCAGGCACCAAAGAACTGCATCACCGGTCCTCTGGGTCTCCTCTCAGCACGATGAGCGAGGTCCCTTGAACTCAGCAACTCTGTCCAAGTGACTCCCACAGTCCAGTGACTCTTCAGTCCAAGTTTGGTGGAGGTAAGTCCTTGCCTCCCCACGCTAGACTGCATTGCTGGGAACCGCGTGTTTTGCAGCTGCTCCGGCTCCTGTGCACTCTTCCAGGATTTCCTTTGTGCACAGCCAAGCCTGGGTCCCCGGCACTCTAACCTGCAGTGCACCACCTCCTGAGTTGTCCTCCGACATCGTGGGACCTCCTTTTGTGACTTCGGGTGAGCTCCGGTTCACGCCACTTCGTAGTGCTTGTTCCGGCACTTCTGCGGGTGCTGCTTGCTTCTGAGTGGGCTCTTTGTCTTGCTGGACGCCCCCTCTGTCTCCTCACGCAATTGGCAACATCCTGGTCCCTCCTGGGCCACAGCAGCATCCAAAAACCCTAACTGCGACCCTTGCAGCTAGCAAGGCTTGTTTGCTGTCTTTCTGCATGGAAACACCTCTTCACGACGTTGGACATCCATCCTCCAAAGGGGAAGTTTCTAGCCCTTGTCGTTCTTGCAGAATCCACAGCTTCTACCATCCGGTGGCAGCTTCTTTGCACCCACAGCTGGCATTTCCTGGGCATCTGCCCACTCCCGACTTGTTTGTGACTCTTGGACTTGGTCCCCTTGTTCCACAGGTACTCTCGTCAGGAAATCCATCGTTGTTGCATTGCTGGTGTTGGTCTTCCTTGCAGAATTCCCCTATCACGACTTCTGTGCTCTTTGGGGAACTTAGGTGCACTTTGCACCCACTTTTCAGGGTCTTGGGGTGGGCTATTTTTCTAACCCTCACTGTTTTCTTAAAGTCCCAGCGACCCTCTACAAGGTCACATAGGTTTGGGGTCCATTCGTGGTTCGCATTCCACTTCTAGAGTATATGGTTTGTGTTGCCCCTATCCCTATGTGCCCCCATTGCATTCTATTGTGACTATACATTGTTTGCATTGTTTTCTATTGCTATTACTGCATATGTTGGTATTGTGTGTACATATATCTTGTGTATATTTGCTCTCCTCATACTGAGGGTACTCACTGAGATACTTTGGCATATTGTCATTAAAATAAAGTACCTTTATTTTTAGTATATCTGTGTATTGTGTTTTCTTATGATATTGTGTATATGACACTAGTGGTACTGTAGGAGCTTCACTCGTCTCCTAGTTCAGCCTAAGCTGCTCTGCTAAGCTACCTTTTCTATCAGCCTAAGCTGCTAGACACCCCTCTACACTAATAAGGGATACCTGGGCCTGGTGCAAAGTGTAAGTACCCCTTGGTACCCACTACAATCCAGTCCAGCCTCCTACAATGACCTATAAATTTATGAGATGCTGCATGGTCCACACAGGCAGTGCAGAATTATTCTAATATTTATGGCTTCACTGAAGATTCCTGATGCAGAACTAGGATTACAAGTAACTAACCTTTTCTTTGGTGCAGATTTACTTAAATAGAATATTTTAAACATGTTTTATGTACCATTTAGCAGTGCTTAGTGTCGGTCTTCCATGAAGTCCATGCACTGTGTTATATCAGCAGTTGCTGATGCTGCCTCCCTCCTGTTGCCTGTTGGAGGCAGGCCTGGTTTGTAGTGAGTACTTGGGTACTTACACCTTATGCCAGGTCCAGTTATCCCTTATGAGTGAAATGTAGTAGTGTTCTAGCAGTTTGAGCTGATAGAGGTAGCAGTAGCAGAGCAGGTTAGGCTGAACTAGGAGGCATGCAAAGCTCCTGCAGTATCACTACAGTTACACAGTAGTTACACACAATGAAAGACAATACTCAGTGTTTCACTAAAATGAAATACTTTTATTTTTGGTCACAAGGCCAAAAATATCTTCGAGGCAATACTCCTTCTGGAGGTAAGTATTATAACAATATATACACTAGACACCAAAATAAGGTAAGTAGATAGTGCAAACAATAGAAAATACCATAGAATGCAATAGGAAGAAATAGGTCTAGGGGCAACGCAAACCATAAACTAAGAAAGTGGAATGTGAATCATGAATTCCCCCCTAGACAAGTGTAATGTGTAGAGAATCTCTGGGAGAGTAAGAAAACAACAAAGGTGAGTAAAATACCCCACCCCAGATCCCAGGAAAGTAGGAGTAAAGTACTGCAAGCTTCCTTAGGGCACACTACAAGTCGTGATTAGAGTTATTGCAAGAACCAAGCAAGACTGCAAGCAACAAATGGTGGATTCCTGGACCTGAACACCTGTAAAGAGACAAGACCAAGTCCAGAAGTCGCAGAAGATTCCAGGTAGGACAGGAGCCCCTGCTACCCTAGAAGGTGGTGCAAAAGAGGATTCTCCAGTTAGAAGTCTGCAGAAGAATACCAAAGAAGAGGGCTTGCGGGCTCCTGCGTAATGCGAAAGATGTCCCACGTGGAGATGTTGGATGCAGGTGAGTTGCAGTGCTGGATTTGTCCAACAAACCTTGGTTCAATCAGTGTGGCGGATTGTGTCAAAATGGCCCTGTCTGGACCCAGGAGGGACCTGGGGGCCTCATCTTGGACTGAGGGGGCTCACAACACTAGAGGGAACCCACAGATGGCCAGGCAGCACCCACGGTGTTCCCGGGACATAGGGACAAATAAGGTGCAAATTGCGGTTGTTGTAGCACTACAAAAGAAGGTCCCACGCCACTGGAGGACAACTCAGTGAGTTGAGCGTCGCAGGATAGAGTGCTGAGGACCTGGGCCAAGCTGTGCACAAAGGATTCTTGCAAATATTGCACCGAGGCCTCACGAGGTGAAGATGACGCGGTGCACAGGGCTACTGTTGCAAACGGGGAAGGCACGCTCTTACCTCCTCCAAATTTGGACAGCAGGACCTTAGGGCAGTCTGTATCAACGGGGTCCACCACCTGTTTTCCAAGGAGCACGCTCGTCGCCAGGAGAGGAGTCCAAGAGAACCGGTCGTTGTCTTAGAAGGTGCCCGCTGGAGCAGGGAAGTGACTCCGTCCCTCCACGGGAGATCTCTTCGGTCCTTCTGGTGCAGGGTGAAGCCAGGGAGTCCCCAGAGCGTGTACACCATGGAAACTGTTGCAGTTGCTGGTTGGAGCTGAAGTTACAGAGTCAAAGTAGCCCTTCTGGATACTGTGTTGCAGTTACAGGGGTTCCTGGAGCAGTCTGCGGTTGATCTGAGGTGAGAGGACGAAGCAGTAGTTGCAGAGGATTCCTGATGGAAACTTGCAAGCAGAATCTGAAGAGAAACCCACAGGAGAGAACCTAAACAGCCCTGCGAGGGGGATTGGCTACCTAACCAGGTATGCACCTATCAGGAGGGGTCTCTGACATCACCTGCTGGCACTGGCCACTCAGAGGCCTCCAGAGTGTCCCCACACCTCTGCATCCAAGATGGCTGAGGTCTGTGACAAACTGGAGGAGCTCTGGGTACCACCACTGGGGTAGTAATGGACAGGGGAGTGGTCACTCCCCTTTCCTTTGTCCAGTTTTGCGCCAGAGCAGGGACTGGGGGTCCCTGAGCCGGTTTAGGTTGGCTTATTGTAGGAAGTTGGCTCTGTATGTGCTATTTCAAAGTAAGGAATAGCATGCACAGAGTCCAAGGGTTCCCCTTAGAGGTAAAATAGTGGTAAAAATAGATAATACTAATGCTCTATTTCGTGGTAGTGTGGTCGAGCAGTAGGCTTATCCAAGGAGTAGTGTTAAGCATTTGTTGTACATACACATAGACAATAAATGAGGTACACACACTCAGAGACAAATCCAGCCAATAGGTTTTTGTATAGAAAAATATCTTTTCTTAGTTTATTTTAAGAACCACAGGTTCAAATTCTACATGTAATATCTCATTCGAAAGGTATTGCAGGTAAGTACTTTAGGAACTTTAAATCATAAAAATTGCATGTATACTTTTCAAGTTATTGACAAATAGCTGTTTTAAAAGTGGACACTTAGTGCAATTTTCACAGTTCCTGGGGGAGGTAAGTTTTTGTTAATTTTACCAGGTAAGTAAGACACTTACAGGGTTCAGTTCTTGGTCCAAGGTAGCCCACCGTTGGGGGTTCAGAGCAACCCCAAAGTCACCACACCAGCAGCTCAGGGCCGGTCAGGTGCAGAGTTCAAAGTGGTGCCCAAAACACATAGGCTAGAATGGAGAGAAGGGGGTGCCCCGGTTCCGGTCTGCTTGCAGGTAAGTACCCGCGTCTTCGGAGGGTAGACCAGGGGGGTTTTGTAGGGCACCGGGGGGGACACAAGCCCACACAGAAATTTCACCCTCAGCGGCGCGGGGGCGGCCGGGTGCAGTGTAGAAACAAGCGTCGGGTTCGCAATGTTAGTCTATGAGAGATCTCGGGATCTCTTCAGCGCTGCAGGCAGGCAAGGGGGGGGTTCCTCGGGGAAACCTCCACTTGGGCAAGCGAGAGGGACTCCTGGGGGTCACTTCTCCAGTGAAAGTTCGGTCCTTCAGGTCCTGGGGGCTGCGGGTGCAGGGTCTCTCCCAGGCGTCGGGACTTAGGATTCAAAGAGTCGCGGTCAGGGGAAGCCTCGGGATTCCCTCTGCAGGCGGCGCTGTGGGGGCTCAGGGGGGACAGGTTTTGGTACTCACAGTATCAGAGTAGTCCTGGGGTCCCTCCTGAGGTGTTGGGTCTCCACCAGCCGAGTCGGGGTCGCCGGGTGCAGTGTTGCAAGTCTCACGCTTCTTGCGGGGAGCTTGCAGGGTTCTTTCAAGGCTGCTGGAAACAAAGTTGCAGCCTTTCTTGGAGCAGGTCCGCTGTCCTCGGGAGTTTCTTGTCTTTTCGAAGCAGGGGCAGTCCTCAGAGGATGTCGAGGTCGCTGGTCCCTTTGGAAGGCGTCGCTGGAGCAGGATCTTTGGAAGGCAGGAGACAGGCCGGTGAGTTTCTGGAGCCAAGGCAGTTGTCGTCTTCTGGTCTTCCTCTGCAGGGGTTTTCAGCTAGGCAGTCCTTCTTCTTGTAGTTGCAGGAATCTAATTTTCTAGGGTTCAGGGTAGCCCTTAAATACTAAATTTAAGGGCGTGTTTAGGTCTGGGGGGTTAGTAGCCAATGGCTACTAGCCCTGAGGGTGGGTACACCCTCTTTGTGCCTCCTCCCAAGGGGAGGGGGTCACAATCCTAACCCTATTGGGGGAATCCTCCATCTGCAAGATGGAGGATTTCTAAAAGTCAGAGTCACCTCAGCTCAGGACACCTTAGGGGCTGTCCTGACTGGCCAGTGACTCCTCCTTGTTGCTTTCTTTGTTCCCTCCAGCCTTGCCGCCAAAAGTGGGGGCCGTGGCCGGAGGGGGCGGGCAACTCCACTAAGCTGGAGTGCCCTGCTGGGCTGTGACAAAGGGGTGAGCCTTTGAGGCTCACCGCCAGGTGTCACAGCTCCTGCCTGGGGGAGGTGTTAGCATCTCCACCCAGTGCAGGCTTTGTTACTGGCCTCAGAGTGGCAAAGGCACTCTCCCCATGGGGCCAGCAACATGTCTCTAGTGTGGCAGGCTGCTGGAACTAGTCAGCCTACACAGACAGTCGGTTAAGTTTCAGGGGGCACCTCTAAGGTGCCCTCTGTGGTGTATTTTACAATAAAATGTACACTGGCATCAGTGTGCATTTATTGTGCTGAGAAGTTTGATACCAAACTTCCCAGTTTTCAGTGTAGCCATTATGGTGCTGTGGAGTTCGTGTTGGACAGACTCCCAGACCATATACTCTTATGGCTACCCTGCACTTACAATGTCTAAGGTTTTGTTTAGACACTGTAGGGGTACCATGCTCATGCACTCGTACCCTCACCTATGGTATAGTGCACCCTGCCTTAGGGCTGTAAGGCCTGCTAGAGGGGTGTCTTACCTATACTGCATAGGCAGTGAGAGGCTGGCATGGCACCCTGAGGGGAGTGCCATGTCGACTTACTCGTTTTGTCCTCACTAGCACACACAAGCTGGCAAGCAGTGTGTCTGTGCTGAGTGAGAGGTCTCCAGGGTGGCATAAGACATGCTGCAGCCCTTAGAGACCTTCCTTGGCATCAGGGCCCTTGGTACTAGAAGTACCAGTTACAAGGGACTTATCTGGATGCCAGGGTCTGCCAATTGTGGATACAAAAGTACAGGTTAGGGAAAGAACACTGGTGCTGGGGCCTGGTTAGCAGGCCTCAGCACACTTTCAATTGTAAACATAGCATCAGCAAAGGCAAAAAGTCAGGGGGCAACCATGCCAAGGAGGCATTTCCTTACACAACCCCCCCCCAAACGAAAGAGGATGAGACTAACCTTTCCCAAGAGAGTCTTCATTTTCTAAGTGGAAGAACCTGGAAAGGCCATCTGCATTGGCATGGGCAGTCCCAGGTCTGTGTTCCACTATAAAGTCCATTCCCTGTAGGGAGATGGACCACCTCAACAGTTTAGGATTTTCACCTTTCATTTGCATCAGCCATTTGAGAGGTCTGTGGTCAGTTTGAACTAGGAAGTGAGTCCCAAAGAGGTATGGTCTCAGCTTCTTCAGGGACCAAACCACAGCAAAGGCCTCCCTCTCAATGGCACTCCAACGCTGCTCCCTGGGGAGTAACCTCCTGCTAATGAAAGCAACAGGCTGGTCAAGGCCATCATCATTTGTTTGGGACAAAACTGCCCCTATCCCATGTTCAGAGGCATCAGTCTGCACAATGAACTGCTTAGAATAATCTGGAGCTTTTAGAACTGGTGCTGAGCACATTGCTTGTTTCAGGGTGTCAAAGGCCTGTTGGCATTCCACAGTCCAGTTCACTTTCTGGGGCATTTTCTTGGAGGTGAGTTCAGTGAGGGCTGTCACAATGGATCCATATCCCTTCACAAACCTCCTGTAATACCCAGTCAAGCCAAGGAATGCCCTGACTTGAGTCTGGGTTTTTGGAGCTACCCAGTCCAGAATAGTCTGGATCTTGGGTTGGAGTGGCTGAACTTGGCCTCCACCTACAAGGTGGCCCAAGTAAACCACAGTTCCCTGCCCTATCTGGCATTTGGATGCCTTGATAGAGAGGCCTGCAGATTGCAGAGCCTTCAAAACCTTCTTCAGGTGGACCAGGTGATCCTGCCAGGTGGAGCTAAAGACAGCAATATCATCAAGATAAGCTGTGCTAAAGGACTCCAAGCCAGCAAGGACTTGATTCACCAACCTTTGGAAGGTGGCAGGGGCATTCTTTAAACCAAAGGGCATAACAGTAAACTGATAATGCCCATCAGGTGTGGAGAATGCTGTTTTCTCTTTTGCTCCAGGTGCCATTTTTATTTGCCAGTACCCTGCTGTCAAGTCAAAGGTACTTAAGAATTTGGCAGCACCTAATTTATCTATGAGCTCATCAGCTCTTGGAATTGGATGAGCATCTGTCTTGGTGACAGAATTGAGCCCTCTGTAGTCCACACAAAACCTCATCTCTTTCTTTCCATCTTTGGTGTGAGGTTTGGGGACTAAGACCACTGGGCTAGCCCAGGGGCTGTCAGAGCGCTCAATTACTCCCAATTCTAGCATCTTGTGGACTTCCACCTTGATGCTTTCCTTAACATGGTCAGACTGTCTAAAGATTTTGTTCTTGACAGGCATGCTGTCTCCTGTGTCCACATCATGGGTACACAGGTGTGTCTGACCAGGGGTTAAGGAGAAGAGTTCAGGAAACTGTTGTAGGACTCTCCTACAATCAGCTTGCTGTTGGCCAGAGAGGGTGTCTGAGTAGATCACTCCATCTACTGTGCCATCTTTTGGGTCTGATGACAGAAGATCAGGGAGAGGTTCACTCTCTGCCTCCTGATCCTCATCTGTTACCATCAACAGATTCACATCAGCCCTGTCATGGAAGAGCTTAAGACGGTTCACATGGATCACCCTCTTGGGGCTCCTGCTTGTGCCCAGGTCCACCAGGTAGGTGACCTGACTCTTCCTTTCTAGCACTGGGTAAGGGCCACTCCATTTGTCCTGAAGTGCCCTGGGAGCCACAGGCTCCAGAACCCAGACTTTCTGCCCTGGTTGGAACTCAACCAGTGCAGCCTTTTGGTCATACCAAAACTTCTGGAGCTGTTGGCTGGCCTCAAGGTTTTTGGTTGCCTTTTCCATGTACTCTGCCATTCTAGAGCGAAGGCCAAGTACATAGTCCACTATGTCTTGTTTAGGCTCATGAAGAGGTCTCTCCCAGCCTTCTTTAACAAGAGCAAGTGGTCCCCTTACAGGATGACCAAACAGAAGTTCAAAGGGTGAGAATCCTACTCCCTTCTGTGGCACCTCTCTGTAAGCGAAAAGCAGACATGGCAAGAGGACATCCCATCTCCTTTTGAGTTTTTCTGGGAGCCCCATGATCATGCCTTTTAATGTCTTGTTGAATCTCTCAACCAAGCCATTAGTTTGTGGATGGTATGGTGTAGTGAATTTGTAAGTCACTCCACACTCATTCCACATGTGTTTCAGGTATGCTGACATGAAGTTGGTACCTCTGTCAGACACCACCTCCTTAGGGAAACCCACTCTGGTAAAGATACCAATGAGGGCCTTGGCTACTGCAGGGGCAGTAGTCGACCTAAGGGGAATAGCTTCAGGATACCTGGTAGCATGATCCACTACTACCAGGATATACATATTTCCTGAGGCTGTGGGAGGTTCCAGTGGACCAACTATGTCCACACCCACTCTTTCAAAGGGGACCCCCACCACTGGAAGTGGAATGAGGGGGGCCTTTGGGTGCCCACCTGTCTTACCACTGGCTTGACAGGTGGGGCAGGAGAGGCAAAACTCCTTAACCATGTTGGACATATTGGGCCAGTAGAAGTGGTTGACTAGCCTCTCCCACGTCTTGGTTTGTCCCAAATGTCCAGCAAGGGGAATGTCATGGGCCAATGTTAGGATGAACTCTCTGAACAGCTGAGGCACTACCACTCTCCTAGTGGCACCAGGTTTGGGGTCTCTGGCCTCAGTGTACAGGAGTCCATCTTCCCAATAGACCCTATGTGTTCCATTTTTCTTGCCCTTGGACTCTTCAGCAGCTTGCTGCCTAAGGCCTTCAAGAGAGGGACAGGTTTCTTGTCCCTTACACAGCTCCTCCCTTGAGGGTCCCCCTGGGCCTAAGAGCTCAACCTGATAAGGTTCAAGCTCCAAAGGCTCAGTTCCCTCAGAGGGCAGAACTTCTTCCTGAGAAGAGAGGTTCCCTTTCTTTTGCTGTGTTGCAGTTGGTTTCCCAACTGACTTTCCTTTCCTCTTGGTAGGCTGGGCCATTCTTCCAGACTCCAGCTCTACTTGTTCACCCCGTGCCTTGCATTGTGCTCTTGTTTTCACACACACCAGTTCAGGGATACCCAGCATTGCTGCATGGGTTTTTAGTTCTACCTCAGCCCATGCTGAGGACTCCAGGTCATTTCCAAGCAGACAGTCCACTGGGATATTTGAGGAGACCACCACCTGTTTCAGGCCATTGACCCCTCCCCATTCTAAAGTAACCATTGCCATGGGATGTACTTTTCTCTGATTGTCAGCGTTGGTGACTGTGTAAGTTTTTCCAGTCAGGTATTGGCCAGGGGAAACCAGTTTCTCTGTCACCATGGTGACACTGGCACCTGTATCCCTCAGGCCCTCTATTCTAGTCCCATTAATTAAGAGTTGCTGTCTGTATTTTTGCATGTTAGGCGGCCAGACAGCTAGTGTGGCTAAATCCACCCCACCCTCAGAAACTAGAGTAGCTTCAGTGTGGACCCTGATTTGCTCTGGGCACACTGTTGATCCCACTTGGAGACTAGCCATACCAGTGTTACCTGGATGGGAGTTTGGAGTGGAACCTTTCTTGGGACAGGCCTTGTCTCCAGTTTGGTGTCCATGCTGTTTACAGCTATGACACCAGGCCTTTTTGGGATCAAAGTTTTTACCCTTGTACCCATTGTTTTGTGAAGAGGCTCTGGGCCCACCCTCCTGTGCAGGTTTTTGGGGGCCTGTAGAAGACTCTTTACTATTTTTAGTTTTGGTTGTCTCATCACCCTTCCCCTGGGGAGTCTTTGTGACCCCTTTCTTTTGGTCACCCCCTGTTGAAGTCTTGGACACCCTTGTCTTGACCCAATGGTCCGCCTTCTTTCCCAATTCTTGGGGAGAAATTGGTCCTAGGTCTACCAGATGCTGATGCAGTTTATCATTGAAACAATTACTCAATAGGTGTTCTTTCACAAATAAATTGTACAGCCCATCATAATTACTTACACCACTGCCTTGAATCCAGCCATCTAGTGTTTTCACTGAGTAGTCTACAAAGTCAACCCAGGTCTGGCTCGAGGATTTTTGAGCCCCCCTGAATCTAATCCTATACTCCTCAGTGGAGAATCCAAAGCCCTCAATCAGGGTACCCTTCATGAGGTCATAAGATTCTGCATCTTGTCCAGAGAGTGTGAGGAGTCTATCCCTACACTTTCCTGTGAACATTTCCCAAAGGAGAGCACCCCAGTGAGATCTGTTCACTTTTCTGGTTACACAAGCCCTCTCAAAAGCTGTGAACCATTTGGTGATGTCATCACCATCTTCATATTTAGTTACAATCCCTTTAGGGATTTTCAACATGTCAGGAGAATCTCTGACCCTATTTATGTTGCTGCCACCATTGATGGGTCCTAGGCCCATCTCTTGTCTTTCCCTCTCTATGGCTAGGATCTGTCTTTCCAAAGCCAATCTTTTGGCCATCCTGGCTAACTGGATGTCCTCTTCACTGGGGTTATCCTCAGTGATTTCAGAGGTGTTGGTCTCTCCTGTGAGGGAACCAGCATCTCTGACTATTATTTTTGGAGTCAGGGTTTGAGGGACCCTGTTCTCCCTAGATAGGACTGGTAGGGGGGAATTTTCCTCCAAGTCACTATCCTCTTCCTCTGAGTTGCCACCCTCCGAGGGGTTGGCCTTTTCAAACTCTGCCAAAAGCTCCTGGAGCTGTATTTTGGTAGGTTTGGGGCCCATTGTTATTTTCTTTATTTTACAGAGTGACCTTAGCTCCCTCATCTTAAGATGGAGGTAAGGTGTGGTGTCGAGTTCCACCACAGTCACATCTGTGCTAGACATTTTGCTTCTAAAAGTTGGAATACTTTTTAAGAATCTACAACTGGTTCTAGAATCTAATTCAAACTTTTAAAAACTTTTAAACTCTAAAAGAAATGCTAAACAGGATCTAACACAAGGCCCTAGCAGGTCTTTTAAGAATTTAGAAAACTTTTCAAATTGCAAAAATCAATTTCTAATGACAATTTTGGAATTTGTCGTGTGATCAGGTATTGGCTGAGTAGTCCAGCAAATGCAAAGTCTTGTACCCCACCGCTGATCCACCAATGTAGGAAGTTGGCTCTGTATGTGCTATTTCAAAGTAAGGAATAGCATGCACAGAGTCCAAGGGTTCCCCTTAGAGGTAAAATAGTGGTAAAAATAGATAATACTAATGCTCTATTTCGTGGTAGTGTGGTCGAGCAGTAGGCTTATCCAAGGAGTAGTGTTAAGCATTTGTTGTACATACACATAGACAATAAATGAGGTACACACACTCAGAGACAAATCCAGCCAATAGGTTTTTGTATAGAAAAATATCTTTTCTTAGTTTATTTTAAAAACCACAGGTTCAAATTCTACATGTAATATCTCATTCGAAAGGTATTGCAGGTAAGTACTTTAGGAACTTTAAATCATAAAAATTGCATGTATACTTTTCAAGTTATTGACAAATAGCTGTTTTAAAAGTGGACACAGTGCAATTTTCACAGTTCCTGGGGGAGGTAAGTTTTTGTTAATTTTACCAGGTAAGTAAGACACTTACAGGGTTCAGTTCTTGGTCCAAGGTAGCCCACCGTTGGGGGTTCAGAGCAACCCCAAAGTCACCACACCAGCAGCTCAGGGCTGGTCAGGTGCAGAGTTCAAAGTGGTGCCCAAAACACATAGGCTAGAATGGAGAGAAGGGGGTGCCCCGGTTCCGGTCTGCTTGCAGGTAAGTACCCGCGTCTTCGGAGGGCAGACCAGGGGGGTTTTGTAGGGCACCGGGGGGGACACAAGCCCACACAGAAATTTCACCCTCAGCGGCGCGGGGGCGGCCGGGTGCAGTGTAGAAACAAGCGTCGGGTTCGCAATGTTAGTCTATGAGAGATCTCGGGATCTCTTCAGCGCTGCAGGCAGGCAAGGGGGGGGTTCCTCGGGGAAACCTCCACTTGGGCAAGGGAGAGGGACTCCTGGGGGTCACTTCTCCAGTGAAAGTTCGGTCCTTCAGGTCCTGGGGGCTGCGGGTGCAGGGTCTCTCCCAGGCGTCGGGACTTAGGATTCAAAGAGTCGCGGTCAGGGGAAGCCTCGGGATTCCCTCTGCAGGCGGCGCTGTGGGGGCTCAGGGGGGACAGGTTTTGGTACTCACAGTATCAGAGTAGTCCTGGGGTCCCTCCTGAGGTGTTGGGTCTCCACCAGCCGAGTCGGGGTCGCCGGGTGCAGTGTTGCAAGTCTCACGCTTCTTGCGGGGAGCTTGCAGGGTTCTTTCAAGGCTGCTGGAAACAAAGTTGCAGCCTTTCTTGGAGCAGGTCCGCTGTCCTCTGGAGTTTCTTGTCTTTTCGAAGCAGGGGCAGTCCTCAGAGGATGTCGAGGTCGCTGGTCCCTTTGGAAGTCGTCGCTGGAGCAGGATCTTTGGAAGGCAGGAGACAGGCCGGTGAGTTTCTGGAGCCAAGGCAGTTGTCGTCTTCTGGTCTTCCTCTGCAGGGGTTTTCAGCTAGGCAGTCCTTCTTCTTGTAGTTGCAGGAATCTAATTTTCTAGGGTTCAGGGTAGCCCTTAAATACTCAATTTAAGGGCGTGTTTAGGTCTGGGGGGTTAGTAGCCAATGGCTACTAGCCCTGAGGGTGGGTACACCCTCTTTGTGCCTCCTCCCAAGGGGAGGGGGTCACAATCCTAACCCTATTGGGGGAATCCTCCATCTGCAAGATGGAGGATTTCTAAAAGTCAGAGTCACCTCAGCTCAGGACACCTTAGGGGCTGTCCTGACTGGCCAGTGACTCCTCCTTGTTGCTTTCTTTGTTCCCTCCAGCCTTGCCGCCAAAAGTGGGGGCCGTGGCCGGAGGGGGCGGGCAACTCCACTAAGCTGGAGTGCCCTGCTGGGCTGTGACAAAGGGGTGAGCCTTTGAGGCTCACCGCCAGGTGTCACAGCTCCTGCCTGGGGGAGGTGTTAGCATCTCCACCCAGTGCAGGCTTTGTTACTGGCCTCAGAGTGACAAAGGCACTCTCCCCATGGGGCCAGCAACATGTCTCTAGTGTGGCAGGCTGCTGGAACTAGTCAGCCTACACAGACAGTCGGTTAAGTTTCAGGGGGCACCTCTAAGGTGCCCTCTGTGGTGTATTTTACAATAAAATGTACACTGGCATCAGTGTGCATTTATTGTGCTGAGAAGTTTGATACCAAACTTCCCAGTTTTCAGTGTAGCCATTATGGTGCTGTGGAGTTCGTGTTGGACAGACTCCCAGACCATATACTCTTATGGCTACCCTGCACTTACAATGTCTACGGTTTTGTTTAGACACTGTAGGGGTACCATGCTCATGCACTGGTACCCTCACCTATGGTATAGTGCACCCTGCCTTAGGGCTGTAAGGCCTGCTAGAGGGGTGTCTTACCTATACTGCATAGGCAGTGAGAGGCTGGCATGGCACCCTGAGGGGAGTGCCATGTCGACTTACTCGTTTTGTCCTCACTAGCACACACAAGCTGGCAAGCAGTGTGTCTGTGCTGAGTGAGAGGTCTCCAGGGTGGCATAAGACATGCTGCAGCCCTTAGAGACCTTCCTTGGCATCAGGGCCCTTGGTACTAGAAGTACCAGTTACAAGGGACTTATCTGGATGCCAGGGTCTGCCAATTGTGGATACAAAAGTACAGGTTAGGGAAAGAACACTGGTGCTGGGGCCTGGTTAGCAGGCCTCAGCACACTTTCAATTGTAAACATAGCATCAGCAAAGGCAAAAAGTCAGGGGGCAACCATGCCAAGGAGGCATTTCCTTACACTTATGCATGGAGGGCACCATCTGTGCCCTTCAGAGCATTTCCAGAGGCTCTGGGAGGCTACCCCTCCCCAGCCCGTAACACCTATTTCCAAAGGGAGAGGGTGTAACACCCTCCTCCCAAAGGAAATGCTTTGTTCTGCCTTCCTGGGACTGAGCTGCTCAGACCCCAGGAGGGCAGAACCCTGTCTGTGAGGTGGCAGCAGCTGTAGCTGCAGTGCAAGCCTTAGAGAGCTGGTTTGGCAGTACTGAGGGTCCATGGTGGAGCCCCCAGGATGCATGGAATTGGCTCCCTAATACCAGATTTGGAATGGGGGTACAATTCCATGATCTTAGACACCTTACATGGCCATATTCCGAGTTACCATTGTGAAGCTTCATATAGATAGTGACCTATAGGTAGTGCACACGTGTAAGGGCTTTCCTGCATTCACGAAGTCCGGGGATTTGGCCCTTGACAACGTGGGGGCACCTTTGCTGGTGCAAGGGTGCCCTCACACTTAGTAAGTTTGCAGTAAATGAAGGTTAGACATATAGGTGACTTATAAGTTAAGTGGAAATGGATGTAAAATAGTGTGTGCACTATTTCATGCAGGCTGCAATGGTAGTTCTGTGAAAGGGTTTGTCTGAGCTCCTATGGGTGGCAAAAGAAATGCTGCAGCCCATAAGGATCTCCTGGAACCCCAATGCCCTGGCTACCTGGGTACCATATACTAGGGGCTTATAAGGGGGGGGGGGGGAGGGAGGGGTCCAGTGTGCCGATTGGAATTGGTAAATTAAGTCTCTAAACTATTGTGACTAATTTGGAAGAAGAGATAGCATAAGCACTGAGATTCTGGTTAGCAGAGTCTGTGACACAGTTAAGCACTACTGACAAAACACACATTAGGCCACAAACTAGAAGCACTGGGGTCCCGCTAGCAGGATCCCAGTGACACAGTAAAAACACCCTGCCACACACTCACAAACAGACCAAAAGTGGGTGTAACCATGCTAGAAAGAGGTTACTTTGTCACATTGCCCCTTCCAGATCAGAAGCATGGCCTCTAGAGTGAGTTGCAGCCATGTAAACTCGGTAAGCAGAAAATACACTAACTGCCTCAAAAAAGAATACCTTTAGATTAAATTGAGTCCATAAAAATGTTATTCAAGGTGAAGGCTTGTCATCTTTTTTTGAGGGTGGAATATATTATGGCTAACTGTTTTACTGCATTAAGAAAACCTGATTTCTTATGCAGTCTTTGAACAGGTCTCCAAGTTGTGTGATTTAATCAATTTGCAGATCTCAAACAAGACTTGTAGATATAATGGTAAGGTCCAGCACTAAGTTTAAAAATAGGAGCTTTGTTATAGTATGAGATGCTTCTGTATAGTGAGAAACTCTTTAAGGTGCAAAGTCCACAATGCAGCATAGAAATTTAAGGCCTGATGTACTAAGATTCTCATTAAGAAATCATAAATTGCGTCAAATAATGATTTGTGATTTCTTATTAGAAATCGATTAACATGAATTCAGTAGAAGTGGATGCAATTTGTACTCCGACTTGTACTGAATACATTTTTTTTTATTTTTTTTTACCATCCTATGTGGGTTGATGGAATCTTTCTATGAGAGAACAGATAATTTCAGTATGTGGCTCATGCATAAGTATTAGGTGCATGCTCGAAAATGTGTTCCAGTGGCTCCCACGAAGATCAATGAGAACTCTGATTCAAGCTCTTATAGTGAGCTGATGTGACTACGGGAATGCCTTCCTAGAACCTGCCAATGAGTCGCTTCTCTCTAAATTGAAATTGTTCAAAGTACAGCCACTCACCTGGTCTGTAAGAGCCCTTGTGGTTCTCAACCGGCTCCCACGCTGAAAGTCTTCATTGGCTTCCAGTGAGAAAACTGGCTCTGTTCAAGCTTCTTTGTGTTGTTAATAATTTTTTGGCAGGCAAGAGCTCTTCTGCCTACAAGTGAAACCTTCCTGTTACTATCCTATCAAAATCTTAAATCAAAGTGTTGCTATGCCCCGCTTCATCTGCACTGCAAAATAGACAATGGAAGGTTGTTCTACCTGGCTCCTTATCACTGGAATAAGCTTTCCTTTCTCTTCATATTCAAGCCTGCTCAGATTTCAACAGCTTTAAAAACTTTTAAAGACCTGGCTGTTCTGATTGACTGTCTTGACTAGAACCATACAGAGCACAGCAATACTCCCTTGGGCACAATATTAAATTTATATATCATAATGTGTATTGATAGGTTGATTCACAAAACAGCAAGTTCGAGGCATGCAGGGCTGTAGATACACATGCTTTGCATCCTCCTGCCATCTAGTGTTGGGTCCAGATGTGTGCAGGTTGTTTTTCTTGGAAGAAGGCTTTCGAGTCATAAGGTAGAGACACTTTTCTTATTTGTGAAAATGTGCATGGGCATCAACTCCATTGTTAGATTGTTTTCCTAGAGTGTAAATTAAGTGCAAGTAATGAGATGTCAATGTCTATACGAAGTAAACTGAAATGGCCACAGGTGTTTTGGGACAAGACTGGACGCATGTAAATCTACAGCAGTACATGCCACGAACAGATGCTTACAGGATAAGTAACCTATTCTATTTGAGGCATGTGTGGCTGTAGCTACACACAATTTGCTCAGACTGTATAACAGTCCTTTTCGAAAGCAGTGGCTAACCTGTGGGTGTTGCAATTGTTTGGAAAAGTGTATGTAGCACACCCTGACCTACATTAGCTTGTTGGTGTGCTAGAACATCTACACAATGTTCAGTCAGTGTGAGGTGTGGACTATGTAGATTCTTTGCATATGTCAGGGATTGGAATGTTTCCTAGGAAAGCCATGGATGCTCCTTTCTTCAGAGAAGTGTGCTCTAGTAGGTGTAGGTAGCGTACATTTTGGGTTAAGTGTGACATGTTTGAATGCACTCAACTATCCATCTGGCAATACCTGATTTGGATATAGGCTTTCCTTTGAGGTGGTGAAAAGCAACAATTAGTAGTTTAGTGTTTGTAAACGTTTTAGTTCTATCGATGTATACCATAAAGGTTCTTTTGCCATCTAATGTGTGGAAAGCCCTGCCTGCAAGTGATTATGGTTGAGGGGGAAAAAATGGCAACTCGGTTGTTTGAGGTGAAAGGGGAAGACAACTGTTGGGAGGAACTTTCGGTTGGTGCGGAGGACCACCCTGTCTCTGTGGAGCTGGAAGAAAGGTACTTCCAAGGTTAAAAAGCCTGGAGCTCACAAACATGTCTATTGAGTTAATAGCAATTAAAAATGCCACCTTCCAAGAGAGCTACTGAAGGGGATAGGTATTCAGGGTATCAGAAAGAGGCCCCATGAGTCGTGTAAGAGCAATGTTAAGATCCCATGAAGGTGCAGGTTGAACCAGTGGTGTAAATTACTCTCTTAAGCCCCTCCATGAAGGCTTTAATGACTAGTATTTTGAGTAAAGACGTGTTGCCTATGTTGTAGATAGGCAGCGAGATGTAACCTTGTGGGGTTGAATGTTGGCCCAGAGATTTGAAGCAGGTAACGGACAACAGGCCTGATTAAGGTCTTGGCTGAAGAATAGGATTTGGAAAGGATGCCCTTTACACGTCCCTCTGAAATACTGATTCTTTTCGTTGTAAAACACAAATTGCAATTTGGTAATATGTTGCAGATTTGCAATTTGGAATTTCTACTTTTAAAATAAGCATGTTGCAGTTTCAAAGGCTTAAGTTTGACCTTTGTGACCATAAAATCCCTTCGTACATCATGGCCTACATGTCATAATGGTGGTGTCTTTTTTTGTATCTTGCTTCTAGATGGACAGATATCTACAGGCTCTTAAGGGCAAATGACATTACAGATAAATAGCTGCTGAAATTGGTAACAGCTCAGAAAGCTGTAGACTCTATTCACTTTCCAACTCCGAACTCGCATTCTTAAGGAAATGGTGCCTATTCTTGATCAGTATCTCTCTTCACTGGAAATGTATTTGCTCATCTTGTTTGCATTGTTTTTATTCAGTCATAACTCATGATGAGAGTTGGTGGAGGAGCCCCTGTCAGTTACAGGTGACCATGTTACCCTAATCCTTCAACACAGCACCAGTGGGCTGGTTTATAGGGCAGGCTTGAGTTTTCCCAGCACACTAGTGTCTATAGAACGCCTCTTGGGCTGTAGTAGGTAGTCCTATGAGGAGAACAAGGCCTGAAGGAAAGCCAACAGCTTTCACTCATGAAGGGGCTCTATTACTACAGTTCTTCAAGGGCATTCCTGCCTGCTTCCTGCAACCTTGTGTGCATACCCAGATACCAAACAAACATTGACAAAGTCAGTAGGTCTGAGTGTAAGGAAATGCCTCCTTGGCATGGTTACCACCTGACTTTTTGCCTTTGCTGATGCTATGTTTTGATTTGAAAGTGTGCTGAGGCCTGCTAACCAGGCCCCAGCACCAGTGTTCTTTCCCTAACCTGTACTTTTGTTTACACAATTGGCACACACTGGCATCCAGGTAAGTCCCTTGTAACTGGTACCCCTGGTACCAAGGGCCCTGATGCCAGGGAAGGTCTCTAAGGGCTGCAGCATATCTTATGCCACCCTAGGGACCCCTCACTCAGCACAGACACACTGCTTGCCAGCTTGTGTGTGCTGGTGAGGACAAAACAAGTAAGTCGACATGGCACTCCCCTCATGGTGCCATGCCAACCTCACACTGCCTATGCAGTATAGATAAGTCACCCCTCTAGCAGGCCTTACAGCCCTAAGGCAGGGTGCACTATCCCATAGGGGAGGGCATAGGTGCATGAGCACTATGCCCCTACAGTGTCTAAGCAAAACCTTAGACATTGTAAGTGCAGGGTAGCCATAAGAGTATATGGTCTGGGAGTCTGTCAAACACGAACTCCACAGCACCATAATGGCTACACTGAAAACTGGGAAATTTGGTATCAAACTTCTCAGCACAATAAATGCACACTGATGCCAGTGTACATTTTATTGTAACATACACCCCAGAGGGCACCTTAGAGGTGCCCCCTGAAACCTTAACCAACTACCCGTGTAGGCTGACTGGTTTTAGCAGCCTGCCACACTCGAGACATGTTGCTGGCCACATGGGGAGAGTGCCTTTGTCACTCTGTGGCTAGTAACAAAGCCTGCACTGGGTGGAGATGCTTATCACCTCACCCTTGCAGGAGCTGTAACACCTGGCGGTGAGCCTCAAAGGCTCACCCCCTTTGTTACAGCACCACAGGGCATTCCAGCTAGTGGAGTTGCCCACCCCCTCCGGCCACGGCCCCACTTTTGGCGGCAAGGCCAGAGGAGATAATGAGAAAAACAAGGAGGAGTCACTGACCAGTCAGGACAGCCCCTAAGGCAACCTGAGCTGAAGTGACTCTGACTTTTAGGAATCCTCCATCTTGCAGATGGAGGATCCCCCCAATAGGGATAGGAATGTGACTCCCTCCCCTTGGGAGGAGACACAAAGAGGGTGTAGCCACCCTCAGGGCTAGTAGCCATTGGCTACTGCCCTCCCTGACCTAAACACACCCCTAAATTCAGTATTTAGGGGCTCCCCAGAACCAAGGAACTCAGATTCCTGCAACCTAAGAAGAGGACTGCTAAGCTGAAAAGAGAAGACTGAGGCACCAACTGCTTTGGCCCCAGCTCTACTGGCCTGTCTCCGTCCCTTCTAAAGACACTGCTCCAGCGACGCTTTCCCCAGGGACCAGCGACCTCTGAATCCTCAGAGGACTGCCCTGCTCTAGAAGGACCAAGAAACTCCTGAGAACAGCGGCCCTGTTCATCCAAGACTGCAACTTTGTTTCCAAAGAAGCAACTTCAAGACAACTGCGTTTCCCGCCTGAAGCGTGAGACTTGCTACTCTGCACCCGACGCCCCCGGCTCGACTTGTGGAGAAACAACACTTCAGGGAGGACTCCCTGGCGACTACAAGACTGTGAGTAGCCTGAGTTGCCCCCCCTGAGCCCCCACAGCGACGCCTGCAGAGGGAATCCCGAGGCTTCCCCTGACCGCAACTGCCTGACTCCCAGATCCTGACGCCTGGAGAAGACTCTGCACTCGCAGCCCCCAGGACCTGAAAGATCGGAACTCCAGTGCAGGAGTGACCCCCAGGAGGCCCTCTCCCTTGCCCAGGTGGTGGCTACCCCGAGGAGCCCCCCCCCCCCCCCCCCCCCCCGCCCCCCAACCCTTGCCTACCTGCATCGCTGAAGAGACCCCTTGGTCTCCCATTGATTTCCATTGGAAACCCGACGTGTGTTTGCACACTGCACCCGGCCACCCCCGTGCTGCTGAGGGTGTACTTTCTGTGCTAACTTGTGTCCCCCCCCCTCCTCCCCCGGTGCCCTACAAAACCCCCCTGGTCTGCCCTCCGAAGACGCGGGTACTTACCTGCTGGCAGACTGGAACTGGGGCACCCCTTTCTCCATTGAAGCCTATGCGTTTTGGGCACCACTTTGAACTCTGCACCTGACTGGCCCTGAGCTGCTGGTGTGGTAACTTTGGGGTTGCTCTGAACCCCCAATGATGGGCTACCTTGGACCCAAACTTGAACCCCGTAGGTGGTTTACTTACCTGCAAGAACTAACAAACTCTTACTCCCCCTAGGAACTGTGAAAATTGCACCGTCTAGTTTTAAAATAGCTATATGTGATTTATTTGAAAAGTATATATGCTATTGTGATTATTCAAAGTTCCTAAAGTACCTACCTGCAATACCTTTCATTTGAAGTATTACATGTAAAATTTGAACCTGTGGTTCTTAAAATAAACCAAGAAAAGATATTTTTCTATACAAAAACCTTTTGTCCTGGAATTGTCTTTGAGTGTGTGTTCCTCATTTATTGCCTGTGTGTGTACAACAAATGCTTAACACTACTCCTTTAATAAGCCTACTGCTCGACCACACTACAACAAAATAGAGCATTAGTATTATCTCTTTTTGCCACTATCTTACCTCCAAGGGGAACCCTTGGACTCTGTGCATACTATTCCTTACTTTGAAATAGTGCATACAGAGCCAACTTCCTACAGTTATTATTGAAAGTGGCTCTTTATGGATTGGCGAGAATGTGCTTTTGTGGATGGGCACCTGTGAATGCAAGAATGAGCTAATGGGTGGAAAAATTGATGCACAAGTGCACAGATGGTGAGTGTTTCAGTAGGTGCTTGGACTCGTTTTTAAATTTTCACACTTACCAATTTGCAGTTCCACACAAACTTACAATTATAAGGCAAACCAATTAGCTTTGCCATCGCTTGTTGTCTTTTTTTTTTTTTTTACTTCACTGCTTTGAAATGGCGTTTGACCATGTTCAAACAGTATAGTAAAATGGCCGTGATGACGGCTGACATAATGACCGCTGTGTCCGGACATTCATGCATATGCGTAGCAAGAGATGCACATACGGACTGTTATTCACCACAACCAAGCAACCACAGGCAGCACCACACATTTGTTTGTGTGTGGTGTGCTCAGAATGGTCATTCATGTGGAATGGTTTTCTATGGATATTTGATTTTTTTTGTTTTCACCAACATATGCTTGCATGCTGCAAGAAAAAATGTGCATCCGTTGTTAGGTTGGGGTCTATTACTCTGCAGAGTTCCCTTCAGCAAAGTGGTTGTGGAAGAGCCATATTCCTACTTAAGCCATTGCCCTGCTTCCTCTGATGGTTCCTGTAAACCAAACAGAGACATTCCTGCTATTCTGCTGGATTGGTATACTTCCTGATTTTGTTGGATTCATACAGATACTGCCTACAACACTACATGTAATCCCAGAGTGTAAAAAAGCCCCCTGCTAATGGGTGTTATTTTCAGTATTAAGAAGGTGCTCTCTACCTCTTGACAGTTTTTGTGAATTAAATCAATTACTACATAAAAGATCTGAAAAGTACATTCTTACCTACTATGCAGGCCTTTTGAAAGACTCCATGGTGCAAAACCAGATATACACTAGTTATTTAGGCTTCCCCAACCATAACTGAGACCGATGCCTGTGGTGCGTAACCTATTAAAAGGTGATGCATAGCATCAAATGACAGGCTTGCTTGTCACAGAATGATAGCTCCTCCTTCAGTTACACTTTAATTGTGGCTTTTTTCTAAAAGGCAGTTGCTCCAGAAGGCCATATTACTGGAACTGAAGTGCCCTTAGAAAATCTTCTCCACGATTCTGCTCCTAAATTCTGGATTCTGATCATGTTACATACAGATGACAGAGGCCGCTAATCCCAAGGCCTCATTACCTGGAAGCTACTTCACTAAAACCTACCATTCAGCATATGGTGCTTCTGGATAACAATGACTTCAAAGCAACTTCCTTTAATGAGACCAACTTGCACAAAGAATCTCCACCGGGCTGTTAATGGACTATAGAATGCAACTTGAGTATGCTACAAGGGTTGGTGAAAGTTTTCAGACCCAAGGACTTCGAAGGAACCGACCAGAGGAAGGCCAATCCAGCATCCTAGTCAGGCAGTTGGAACAAGTCCCAAACCTTGTCCTCTAAAGCAGTAGTCTTCAGTGGTTGTAGGACGCAAGCTGTACTTGGGACATCTATATCCTATATGCCCTCGTAGAATTACCCCCTTGTGGTTTGACTTCATCATGAGCCAAGAGTCCAGGCCAAGCACAGCTCTAAAGGAAGCCAGGCTTTGATCCCCAAGACTATACAGATGAGATCATGACAGTCTGCTCCTGCTCCTGACCATGACCATGAGTCTCCTTGTCACAGAGCCAGCTTCTGCCCTGGAGAAACCTCAAACCACGTCCCTAAACCTTGATGTTGAAATGGGTCGTACCACACCTGTTGAGTCAAAATCTTCCGATTTGAAGCCTACTCTGAAATTGGTGTCAGTGCCTATTTCGACATCAGCCTCAGCTGACCCGGCATTGACTTTTGAGCTCCAAGAACAACCCAGTGTTATGCCAGGACAATTCACATTCATTCTCATTCCAGCAAGATTGACTGAAAGTTTAATGCAGTTCCTCCCATGCTGAAAAGCATGACAAAATGCATAGTGGAAATCTTCAAGGAGCCAATCAAGGTAGGTGTAGGAAGTTGGCTCTGTATGTGCTATTTCAAAGTAAGGAATAGCATGCACAGAGTCCAAGGGTTCCCCTTAGAGGTAAGATAGTGGCAAAAAGAGATAATACTAATGCTCTATTTTGTGGTAGTGTGGTCGAGCAGTAGGCTTATCAAAGGAGTAGTGTTAAGCATTTGTTGTACATACACACAGGCAATAAATGAGGAACACACACTCAGAGACAATTCCAGCCAATAGGTTTTGTATAGAAAAATATATTTTCTTAGTTTATTTTAAGAACCACAGGTTCAAATTCTACATGTAATATCTCATTTGAAAGGTATTGCAGGTAAGTACTTTAGGAACTTTGAATAATTACAGTAGCATATATACTTTTCACATAAAACACAAATAGCTGTTTTAAAAGTGGACACAGTGCAATCTTCACAGTTCCTGGGGGAGGTAAAGTATTGTTAGTTTTTGCAGGTAAGTAACCCACCTACAGGGTTCAGTTTTGGGTCCAAGGTAGCCCACCGTTGGGGGTTCAGAGCAACCCCAAAGTTACCACACCAGCAGCTCAGGGCCGGTCAGGTGCAGAGGTCAAAGAGGTGCCCAAAACACATAGGCTTCAATGGAGAGAAGGGGGTGCCCCGGTTCCGGTCTGCCAGCAGGTAAGTACCCGCGTCTTCGGAGGGCAGACCAGGGGGGTTTTGTAGGGCACCGGGGGGGACACAAGTCCACACAAAGAGTACACCCTCAGCAGCGCAGGGGCGGCCGGGTGCAGTGTGCAAACAAGCATCGGGTTTTCTGTAGGTTTCAATGGGAGACCAAGGGGTCTCTTCAGCGGTGCAGGCAGGCAAGGGGGGGGCTCCTCGGGGTAGCCACCACCTGGGCAAGGGAGAGGGCCTCCTGGGGGTCACTCCTGCACTGGAGTTCCGATCCTTCAGGTGCTGGGAGCTGCGGGTGCAGGGTCTTTTCCAGCCGTCGGGATGTTAGAGTCAGGCAGTCGCGGTCAGGGGGAGCCTCAGGATTCCCTCTGCAGGCGTCGCTGTGGGGGCTCAGGGGGGACAACTTTGGTTACTCACGGTCTTGGAGTCGCCGAAGGGTCCTCCCTGAGGTGTTGGTTCTCCACCAGTCGAGTCGGGGTCGCCGGGTGCAGTGTTGCAAGTCTCACGCTTCTTGCGGGGATTGCAGGGGTCTTTAGATCTGCTCCTCTGAAACAAAGTTGCAGTCTTTTTGGAACAGGGCCGCTGTCCTCGGGAGTTTCTAGTCTTTCTTGAAGCAGGGCAGTCCTCTGAGGATTCAGAGGTCGTTGGTCCTGGGGAAAGCGTCGCTGGAGCAGGTTTCTTTGGAAGGCAGGAGACAGGCCGGTAGGACTGGGGCCAAAGCAGTTGGTGTCTTCTTTCTTCTTCTGCAGGGGTTTTCAGCTCAGCAGTCCTCTTCTCCTTGTAATTTGCAGGAATCTAAATTCTTAGGTTCAGGAAAGCCCTCAAATACTAAATTTAAGGGTGTGTTTAGGTCTGGGGGGTTAGTAGCCAATGGCTACTAGCCCTGAGGGTGGGTACACCCTCTTTGTGCCTCCTCCCAAGGGGAGGGGGTCACATTCCTATCCCTATTGGGGGAATCCTCCTTCTACAAGATGGAGGATTTCTAAAAGTCAGTCACCTCAGCTCAGGACACCTTAGGGGCTGTCCTGACTGGCCAGTGACTCCTCCTTGTTTTTCTCATTATCTCTCCTGGACTTGCCGCCAAAAGTGGGGGCTGGGTCCAGGGGGCGGGCATCTCCACTAGCTGGAGTGCCCTGGGGCATTGTAACACAAAGCTTGAGCCTTTGAAGCTCACTGCTAGGTGTTACAGTTCCTGCAGGGGGGAGGTGTGAAGCACCTCCACCCAGAGCAGGCTTTGTTTCTGTCCTCAGAGAGCACAAAGGCTCTCACCGCATGGGGTCAGAAACTCGTCTCTCAGCAGCAGGCTGGCAGAGACCAGTCAGTCCTGCACTGAACAATTGGGTAAAATACAGGGGGCATCTCTAAGATGCCCTCTGTGTGCATTTTGTAATAAATCCACCCCTGGCATCAGTGTGCATTTATTGTGCTGAGAAGTTTGATACCAAACTTCCCAGTTTTCAGTGTAGCCATTATGGAGCTGTGGAGTTCGTTTTTGACAGACTCCCAGCCCATATACTCTCATGGCTACCCTGCACTTACAATGTCTAAGGTTTTGCTTAGACACTGTAGGGGCATAGTGCTCATGCACATATGCCCTCACCTGTGGTATAGTGCACCCTGCCTTAGGGCTGTAAGGCCTGCTAGAGGGGTGACTTACCTATGCCACAGGCAGTGTGAGGTTGGCATGGCACCCTGAGGGGAGTGCCATGTCGACTTAGTCATTTTCTCCCCACCAGCACACACAAGCTGGCAAGCAGTGTGTCTGTGCTGAGTGAGGGGTCCCTAGGGTGGCATAAGACATGCTGCAGCCCTTAGAGACCTTCCCTGGCATCAGGGCCCTTGGTACCAGGGGTACCAGTTACAAGGGACTTACCTAGGTGCCAGGGTTGTGCCAATTGTGGAAACAATGGTACATTTTAGGTGAAAGAACACTGGTGCTGGGGCCTGGTTAGCAGAGTCCCAGCACACTTCTCAGTCAAGTCAACATCAGTATCAGGCAAAAAGTGGGGGGTAACTGCAACAGGGAGCCATTTCTTTACAGTAGGCTTATTACACGTGTAAACCAAGAAAAGTAATCCTTACTAGCCTCTTTATATCAGGGCTATGCCTTACCAAACACTTTGTTTTCTCAGTCTGGCAGAAAGAACATCTTCCATGCACAGGAAATGGGAGATGAACGACTGGATAATGAAAGCTGCTAGATTGAGGCACCTGGAAGGCTTGTGGCAGTGGGTGCTGCAACACAGTAGATCATAGCCAGTTTGGTAGGTCTGTTCTTCAGATATGACCGATACCATTTGAAGAAGATTGAACAACATGTTAAACACCTCTACAGGGCATTTTGTCAGTGATGGAAGAATAAGTATAACACAAGCATTTATTGTGCTTTGGAGGCAGAAGATCGAGCTTCCAGAGCAGAAAACAAGTGTCATTTTTTGGAGACATGCTTGTCTATGAGCGTCAGGTTTCTTTCCAGAGGTCCAACAGCACGTCATTGTTCTCCCCACCCCAAACCCCCAGTTGGTAAACACTTGTTTGAACCCAGAGTTGAAAGGTTAATGAAGATCAAAAAGGACACATACTCTGCGAAGGCCTTGGGTTGGCACCAGATGCAAGCCTGTAGGACTGGTACCATCAAACTCCTGTATGTGCCTGATGTGAAGCAATGTAAAATATACTCCCTTAAAATTTTTGCTTGGCCAACCCCTGAGGAGGGCCGTCACATATCCCAGTCAACACCAGGGAGGAAGAGAAAGCTAGTCTTTGAGGTGCAGGTTTCTGAGTAATTGGAGTTCTATCCTATGCCAAAGAAATATTGGACAAGTGCCGTAATCCTCCATCACAATTTCCTCCTCATTCCATGGCCACCAGCACTTCCTCAGTCACCTCAACAGTTTATCCACTCTCCACAAAGACTCTGATCAGGGAACTCTTTTTGACATGTAGGACCCATATTTAAAGCATCTGCCATGCGGGGATGGAGATGACAACTGGAAAGATTAGTGTTGACCCCCAAGATGATACTGACTCAGAGCTGTACCCTGTTATAGCCTCTCCATAAGTTGACACTGCTGCATCTTGCACTGTTATCCAAACAGCTGCTAACCATCACAAGGTAAAGTTTCATGTAGTCGGAGACTGACTACTTTCTGTTGTAGACTTTGTCACTTGTGATGCTTAAAAGCATGACTTGGTGCTGTACTGAAAATTTGAAATACAAAGTAAAGGTACAAAGTAAAGGTACATGTCGTCACCCCTAGGATTGAAAAAGAGAAAGTATAAGCCTGTTCCCAATGATCTCACATCAGGGGCATATCCCACTAGGTTTTTTAGTTGTGCACCCAGCCAGAAAAAAAGCTTGTGCCCAGTCAACTGTAGCCAGACAAGAAGAGTGAAATGATGGCTGTGTGGATCTGGTTGGGCACCTCCACACCAAACAGTGATTCACCCTCCATTCTGCTCCAATCACACCCTACCAGTCTGGGGGAGAATAAGGGTATTGTTTCTGCAATTAGAGGAAATAACCCTGGGCAAGTGGATGCTCTTAGTAGTGTGGCTGGGGTACTGCCTGGAGTTTCTCACCTCACCGCTAAACAAACCGCCTTGTCAACAAGCAATTAATCAAGAGCAGCTATGACTACTGCAAGAGAAAGGGCAGGAGACAAGGGGTGTACTCTATATTCTACCTTATTCCAAAGAAAGACTATACCTTGCTGCCTTTCCTTGGCCTCATGCCATTTAACTGATCCATCTTGTCGGAGCCCCTTCAAAATGACCATCCTGCAAGATGTCATTCTGCTGCTTTACACAGGAGACCACATGGTGATCCTCAATCTCAAGGACGCCTACTTCTACATTATCATACTTCTGGTGTATCACAGGTACTTGCTGTTTGCGGTAAGAGGACCAATCTACCAGTTTAAATTTCTGCCTTTCAGATTCACAGCTGCCATAAGGGTGTTGATTTGCGGTGGTAGCACCACACCAGTGTCTCAACACCATGAATATTATCCACAGCACCCACCAGCAATGCCTAGCACACACTAAGGTAACAGTGCCCTTTTACACAAGCTAGTTTCACTGTCAGTGCAAAAATTGCACCTCCAGCCCCTACAAACCCATTTCCTAGGAGATATGTTAAGCACGGTGTCAGGGAAGGCCTACCTAAACCAAGATGGTGCTGACATTTCATGGACTATTGCCTCATTTTTAGCACCATGTCCCCTTACTGTAAGGACTGTAATATGTATTTGGTAGGATGATGGCTTTATATATTACAGTTCTATCTTATGCAAGATTACATATGCACCCACAACAGGAGTGTCTAGTGAGTCAACAGTTCCAGGCAGAGGATCTTTGGGAAGATCTAATATTGGCGAAGTCTGTTGTTCAGCAAAGCATACAAGGTCAAACAAGAGGAACTTGCTGAGCAGGGCTTTTATGGACCCTTCAATGGTGCTTCGCTCATGGGTTGGGTCAACCACAGGATTTCCATGGCCTCTGGATACAAGAATGTTGTTGGCATGTTAACTTTCTGGAGCTGACAGAAATCCAGTTAGCACCAAGAGGTTTTACACCTTTGTTCAGAGAAAGAAAGTCGTAGTAAGGACTGACAAGCTGGCTGCCATGTATTAAATTCAGAAACAATGGAGTACTCTGTTGTCCTTCGCTGTCAGAGCTACCTTAAGATGTGGCATCAGGCCATTCACGTTCTCCTTGTAGTCAGCCTTTAAGCAGGGCACATCATTTGATTCCAAATATGACACCTTTCAGTGGGACCATAATGGAGCTGGCAAACTTGGGATGCCCAGGTGCTTGCCCATGTTATCCGATGGCCCATGGAACACTTATAATAGCCCTTAATGAAAAGAGGCTACTATAGGGACATATAAGCTTGCACTTGCATATCCACACCTTTAATATAATGCACCATGCCTCCTCCTGGGCTCAGGGGGCCTACCTGAAATATATTTAAAAATAGTGCTGTGACCTTGTGTAGGAAGTTGGCTCTGTATACACTATTTCAAAGTAAGGAATAGTATACACAGAGTCCAAGGGTTCCCCTTAGAGGTAAGATAGTGGCAAAAAGAGATAATACTAATGCTCTATTTTTTGGTAGTGTGGTTGAGCAGTAGGCTTATCAAAGGAGTAGTGTTAAGCATTTGTTGTACATACACAAGCAATAAATGAGGAACACACACTCAAAGACAATTCCAGGCCAATAGGTTTTTGTATAGAAAAATATTTTTTCTTAGTTTATTTTAAGAACCACAGGTTCAAATTTTACATGTAATACTTCAAATGAAAGGTATTGCAGGTAAGTACTTTAGGAACTTTGAATAATCACAATAGCTATTTTAAAACTAGACACTTAGTGCAATTTTCAACAGTTCCTGGGGGAGGTAAGTATTTGTTAGTTTTTGTAGGTAAGTAAACCACCTACGGGGTTCAAATTTAGCTCCAAGGTAGCCCACCGTTGGGGGTTCAGAGCAACCCCAAAGTTACCACACCAGCAGCTCAGGGCTGGTCAGGTGCAGAGTTCAAAGTGGTGCCCAAAACGCATAGGCTTCAATGGAGAAAGGGGTGCCCCGGTTCCAGTCTGCCAGCAGGTAAGTACCTGCGTCTTCGGAGGGCAGACCAGGGGGGTTTTGTAGGGCACCGGGGGGGGGGGGGGGGGGGGGGACACACAAGTTAGCACAGAAAGTACACTCTCAGCAGCACGGGGGCGGCCGGGTGCAGTGTGCAAACACACGTCGGGTTTCCAATGGAAATCAATGGGAGACCAAGGGGTCTCTTCAGCGATGCAGGCAAGGGGGGGGCTCCTCGGGGTAGCCACCACCTGGGCAAGGGAGAGGGCCTCCTGGGGGTCACTCCTGCACTGGAGTTCCGATCTTTCAGGTCCTGGGGGCTGCGGGTGCAGAGTCTTTACCAGGTGTCGGGATCTGGGAGTCAGGCATTTGTGGTCAGGGGGAGCCTCGGAGTTCCCTCTGCAGGCGTCGCTGTGGGGGGGTCAGGGGGGTCAACTATGGCTACTCACACTAGTAGTCGCCGGGGAGTCCTCCCTGAAGTGTTGTTTCTCCACAAGTCGAGCCGGGGGCGTCGGGTGCAGAGTAGCAAGTCTCACGCTTCCGGCGGGAAACGCAGTTGTTTTAAAGTTGTTCCTTTGAAACAAAGTTGCAGTCTTGGGTGAACAGAGCCGCTGTCCTCGGGAGTTTCTTGGTCCTTCTGGAGCAGGGCAGTCCTCTGAGGATTCAGAGGTCGCTGGTCCATGGGGAGAGCGTCGCTGGAGCAGTGTCTTTAGAAGTGGGGAGACCGGCCAGTAGAGCTGGGGCCAAAGCAGTTGGTGTCTCCGTCTTCTCTGCAGGGTTTTTCAGCTTAGCAGTCCTCTTCTTAGGTTGCAGGAATCTGAGTTCCTAGGTTCAGGGGAGCCCCTAAATACAGAATTTAGGGGTGTGTTTAGGTCTGGGAGGGCAGTAGCCAATGGCTACTAGCCCTGAGGGTGGCTACACCCTCTTTGTGCCTCCTCCCAAGGGGAGGGGGTCACATTCCTATCCCTATTGGGGGAATCCTCCATCCTCAAGATGGAGGATTTCTAAAAGTCAGAGTCACTTCAGCTCAGGTTGCCTTGAGGGGCTGTCCTGACTGGCCAGTGACTCCTCCTTGTTTCTCTCATTATCTCTCCTGGACTTGCTGCCAAAAGTGGGGGCTGTGTCCAAGGGGCGGGCATCTCCACTATCTGGAATGCCCTGGGGCATTGTAACACGAAGCCTGAGCCTTTGAGGCTCACTGCTAGGTGTTACAGTTCCTGCAGGGGGAGGTGTGAAGCACCTCCACCCAGAGCAGGCTTTTGTTTCTGTCCCCAGAGAGCACAAAGGCCCTCACCACATGGGGTCAGAAACTCGTCTCTCAGCAGCAGGCTGGCACAGACCAGTCAGTCCTGCACTGAACAATTGGTTAAAATACAGGGGGCATCTCTAAGATGCACTCTGTGTGCCTTTTTTTAATAAATCCAACACTGGCATCAGTGTGGGTTTATTATTCTGAGAAGTTTGATACTAAACTTCCCAGTATTCAGTGTAGCCATTATGGAGCTGTGGAGTTCGTTTTTGACAGACTCCCAGACCATATACTCGTATGGCTACCCTGCACTTACAATGTCTAAGGTTTTGCTTAGACACTGTAGGGGCATAGTGCTCATGCACCTATGCCCTCACCTGTGGTATAGTGCACCCTGCCTTAGGGCTGTGAGGCCTGCTAGAGGGGTGACTTACCTATGCCACAGGCAGTGTGAGGTTGGCATGGCACCCTGAGGGGAGTGCCATGTCGACTTAGTCATTTTCTCCCCACCAGCACACACAAGCTGGCAAGCAGTGTATCTGTTCTGAGTGAGGGGTCCCTAGGGTGGCATAAGACATGCTGTAGCCCTTAGAGACCTTCCCTGGCATCAGGGCCCTTGGTACCAGGGGTACCAGTTACAAGGGACTTACCTAGGTGCCAGGGTTGTGCCAATTGTGGAAACAATGGTACATTTTGGGTGAAAGAACACTGGTGCTGGGGCCTGGTTAGCAGGGTCCCAGCACACTTCTCAGTCAAATCAGCATCAGGCAAAAAGTGGGGGGTAACTGCAACAGGGAGCCATTTCTTTACACCTTGCCACTCCTAGTGAGGGCAAGGTCGAGTTTGGGCAGTTTACACTGCTCATGCAGTCTGCAATGGCAGGACTGCTGTTATCTTTCTTCTTGGGTCCCGTGGGGTAGCAGAATCAGTGTTGCAGGCCCTGGTGAGCCCTTTAACTCCCATGCTCTGGGTACCACTGGTACCATTTATCAGGGACTTATAAGGGGGTTAAAGTCCTTGATGATTGGGATTACCAGTTTACATGTATCTTATCTTAGGGAGTGAGGGCACTGGCACTGAGGCATGGTAGCGGACTTCAGTGCTCTTTTAGAGTTGACAATCGGCAGCTAGTAGTCCAAATGAAAGCAGAAAGTTGGAGGAAACCTGCAAAAAGCCTATTTCTTTACAATTTCTTTCCAAAGTGGTCTTCCCTTTCCATGTAAATCAGACACTTGAGTTGACACTGAGAAACAGTGGCAGAAAGAACATTAAACATGCTTGATGTTAAAAGAACACCACTGTACTAAATTGGCAGAACAAAACTGTAGGAAAGTACCATCTTTCTTGGCATGTTACCCCCATTTTTACCTGTATGTCAGTATGTTCTTGCTTGTCTCACTGGGATCCTGCTGGTCAGGACCCTAGTGCTCATAGTTTGTGGCCTAATGTGTGTGTTGTGAATAGTGCTTAACTGTGTCACTGAAGCTCTCCTAATGAGAACCTCAGTGCTTATGCTCTCTCTGCTTTTACATTTGTCACTACAGGCTAGTGACTTCATTTACCAATTTTAATTGGCACACTGGACCCCCCCCTATAAGTCCCTAGTATATGGTACCTAGGTACCCAGGGCATTGCGGTTCCAGGAGATCCCTATGGGCTGCAGCATTTATTTTTGCCACCCATAAGGAGCTCAGACAAACCCTTTCACAGGACTGCCATTGCAGCCCACGTGAAATAGTGCACACACTATTTCACAGCAATTTCCACTGCACTTAGGTAACTTATAAGTCACCTATATGTCTAACCTTCACTTGTTGAAGGCTAGGTGCAAAGTTACTAAATGTGAGGACACCCTGGCACTAGCCAAGGTGCCCCCACGCTGTCCAGGGCAAATTCCCCAGACTTTGTCAGTGCGGGGACACTGTGAGAAAGTAGCCTCTTTCTAGCCTTGTTACCCCCACTTTTGGCCTGTTTGTGAGTGTATGTCAGAGTGTTTTCACTGTCTCACTGGGTTCCTGCTAGCCAGGGCCCAGTGCTTATAGTGAAAACCCTATGTTTTCAGTATGTTTGTTATGTGTCACTGGGACCCTGCTAGCCAGGACTCCAGTGCTCATAAGTTTGTGGCCTATATGTATGTGTTCCCTGTGTGATGCCTAACTGTCTCACTGAGGCTCTGCTAACCAGAACCTCAGTGGTTATGCTCTCTCATGTCTTTCAAATTGTCACTAACAGGCTAGTGACCAATTTTACCAATTTACATTGGCTTACTGGAACACCCTTATAATTCCCTAGTATATGGTACTGAGGTACCCAGGGTTTTGGGGTTCCAGGAGATCCCTATGGGCTGCAGCATTTCTTTTGCCACCCATAGGGAGCTCTGACAATTCTTACACAGGCCTGCCACTGCAGCCTGAGTGAAATAACGTCCACGTTATTTCACAGCCATTTACCACTGCACTTAAGTAACTTATAAGTCACCTATATGTCTAACCTTTACCTGGTAAAGGTTAGGTGCAAAGTTACTTAGTGTGAGGGCACCCTGGCACTAGCCAAGGTGCCCCCACATTGTTCAGAGCCAATTCACTGAACTTTGTGAGTGCGGGGACACCATTACACGCGTGCACTACATATAGGTCACTACCTATATATAGCTTCACAATGGTAACTCCGAATATGGCCATGTAACATGTCTAAGATCATGGAATTGCCCCCTCTATGCCATCCTGGCATTGTTGGAACAATTCGATGATCCCAGTGGTCTGTAGCACAGACCCTGGTACTGCCAAACTGCCTTTTCTGGGGTTTCACTGCAGCTGCTGCTGCTGCCAACCCCTCAGACAGGTTTCTGCCCCCCTGGGGTCAAGCCAGGCTTGTCCCAGGATGGCAGAACAAAGAACTTTCTCTGAGAGAGGGTGTTACACCCTCTCCCTTTGGAAAATGGTGTGAAGGCAGGGGAGGAGTAGCCTCCCCCAGCCTCTGGAAATGCTTTCTTGGGCACAGATGTGCCCAATTCTGCATAAGCCAGTCTACACCGGTTCAGGGACCCCTTAGCCCCTGCTCTGGTGCAAAACTGGACAAAGGAAAGGCGAGTGACCACTCCCCTGACCTGCACCTCCCCTGGGAGGTGTCCAGAGCTCCTCCAGTGTGCTTCAGACCTCTGCCATCTTGGAAACAGAGGTGCTGCTGGCACACTGGACTGCTCTGAGTGGCCAGTGCCACCAGGTGACGTCAGAGACTCCTGATAGGCTCCTTCAGGTGTTAGTAGCCTATCCTCTCTCCTAGGTAGCCAAACCCTCTTTTCTGGCTATTTAGGGTCTCTGTCTCTGGGGAAACTTTAGATAACGAATGCAAGAGCTCATCCGAGTTCCTCTGCATCTCTCTCTTCACCTTCTGATAAGGAAACGACTGCTGACCGCGCTGGAAGCCTGCAACACTGCAACATAGTAGCAAAGACGACTACTGCAACTCTGTAACGCTGATCCTGCCGCCTTCTCGACTGTTTTCCTGCTTGTGCATGCTGTGGGGGTAGTCTGCCTCCTCTCTGCACCAGAAGCTCCGAAGAAATCTCCCGTGGGTCGACGGAATCTTCCCCCTGCAACCGCAGGCACCAAAAAGTTGCATTACCGGTCCCTTGGGTCTCCTCTCAGCACGACGAGCGAGGTCCCTTGAATCCAGCAACTCTGTCCAAGTGACTCCCACAGTCCAGTGACTCTTCAGTCCAAGTTTGGTGGAGGTAAGTCCTTGCCTCCCCACTCCAGACTGCATTGTTGGTAACCGCGACTTTTGCAACTTCTCCGGCCCCTGTGCTCTTCCGGCGGAAATCCTTTGTGCACAGCCAAGCCTGGGTCCACGGCACTCTAACCTGCATTGCACGACTTTCTAAGTTGGTCTCCGGCGACGTGGGACTCCTTTGTGCAACTTCGGCGAGCACCGTTTCACGCATCCTCGTAGTGCCTGTTTCTGGCACTTCTCCGGGTGCTACCTGCTGCTGAGAGGGCTCCTTGTCTTGCTCGACGTCCCCTCTTCCTCCTGGTCCAATTTGCGACCTCCTGGTCCCTGCTGGGCCACAGCAGCGTCCAAAAACGCTAACCACACGATTTGCAGCTAGCAAGGCTTGTTGGCGTTCTTTCGGCGGGAAAACACTTCTGCACGACTCTCCACGGCGAGAGGGATCCGTCCACCAAAGGGGAAGTCTCTAGCCCTTTTCGTTCCTGCAGAAATCTTTGCTTCTTCTGTCCAGTAGAAGCTCCTTTGCACCCACAGCTGGCATTTCCTGGGCATTTGCCCATCTCCGACTTGCTTTTGATTTTTGGACTTGGTCCCCTTGTTCCACAGGTACCCTAGATTGGAAATCCACAGTTGTTGCATTGTTGGTTTGTGTCTTTCCTGCATTATTCCTCTATCACGACTTCTTTGTCTTTTGGGGAACTTCAGTGCACTTTGCACTCACTTTTCAGGGTCTTGGGGAGGGCTAATTTTCTAACTCTCACTATTTTCTAATAGTCCCAGCGACCCTCTACAAGGTCACATAGGTTTGGGGTCCATTTGTGGTTCGCATTCCACTTTTGGAGTATATGGTTTGTGTTGCCCCTCTCCCTATGTGTCTCCATTGCATCCTATTGTAACTATACATTGTTTGCACTGTTTTCTAAGACTATACTGCATATTTTTAGTACTGTGTACATATAACTTGTGTATATTTGCTATCCTCACTCTGAGGGTACACTCTGAGATACTTTGGCATATTGTCATAAAAATAAAGTACCTTTATTTTTAGTATAACTGTGTTGTGAGAAAGTAGCCTCTTTCTAGCCTTGTTACCCCCACTTTTGGCCTGTTTGTGAGTGTATGTCAGGGTGTTTTCACTGTCTCACTGGAATCCTGCTAGCCAGGGCCAGTGCCCATAGTGAAAACCCTATGTTTTCAGTGTGTTTGTTATGTGTCACTGGGACCCTGCTAGTCAGGACCCCAGTGCTCATAAGTTTGTGACCTATAGGTATGTGTTCCCTGTGTGGTGCCTAACTGTCTCACTGAGGCTCTGCTAACCAGAACCTCAGTGGTTATGCTCTCTCATTTCTTTCCAAATTGTCACTAACAGGCTAGTGACCAATTTTACCAATTTACATTGGCTTACTGGAACACCCTTATAATTCCCTAGTATATGGTACTGAGGTACCCAGGGTATTGGGGTTCCAGGAGATCCCTATGGGCTGCAGCATTTCTTTTGCCACCCATAGGGAGCTCTGACAATTCTTACACAGGCCTGCCACTGCAGCCTGAGTGAAATAACGTCCACGTTATTTCACAGCCATTTTACACTGCACTTAAGTAACTTATAAGTCACCTATATGTCTAACCTTTACCTGGTAAAGGTTAGGTGCAAAGTTACTTAGTGTGAGGGCACCCTGGCACTAGCCAAGGTGCCCCCACATTGTTCAGAGCCAATTCCCTGAACTTTGTGAGTGCGGGGACACCATTACACGCGTGCACTACATATAGGTCACTACCTATATGTAGCTTCACAATGGTAACTCCGAATATGGCCATGTAACATGTCTAAGATCATGGCATTGCCCCCTCTATGCCATCCTGGCATTGTTGGCACAATTCCATGATCCCAGTGGTCTGTAGCACAGACCCTGGTACTGCCAAACTGCCCTTCCTGGGGTTTCACTGCAGCTGCTGCTGCTGCCAACCCCTCAGACAGGCATCTGCCCTCCTGGGGTCCAGCCAGGCCTGGCCCAGGATGGCAGAACAAAGAACTTCCTCTGAGAGAGGGTGTGACACCCTCTCCCTTTGGAAAATGGTGTGAAGGCAGGGGAGGAGTAGCCTCCCCCAGCCTCTGGAAATGCTTTGTTGGGCATAGATGTGCCCAATTCTGCATAAGCCAGTCTACACCGGTTCAGGGGACCCCTTAGCCCTGCTCTGGCGCGAAACTGGACAAAGGAAAGGGGAGTGACCACTCCCCTGTACCTCCCCTGGGAGGTGCCCAGAGCTCCTCCAGTGTGCTCCAGACCTCTGCCATCTTGGAAACAGAGGTGCTGCTGGCACACTAGACTGCTCTGAGTGGCCAGTGCCACCAGGTGACGTCAGAGACTCCTTGTGATAGGCTCCTTTAGGTGTTGCTAGCCTATCCTCTCTCCTAGGTAGCCAAACCCTCTTTTCTGGCTATTTAGGGTCTCTGTCTCTGGGGAAACTTTAGATAACGAATGCATGAGCTCAGCCGAGTTCCTCTGCATCTCTCTCTTCACCTTCTGATAAGGAATCGACTGCTGACCGCGCTGGAAGCCTGCAAACCTGCAACATAGTAGCAAAGACGACTACTGCAACTCTGTAACGCTGATCCTGCCGCCTTCTCGACTGTTTTCATGCTTGTGCATGCTGTGCGGGTAGTCTGCCTCCTCTCTGCACCAGAAGCTCCGAAGAAATCTCCCGTGGGTCAACGGAATCTTCCCCCTGCAACCGCAGGCACCAAAAAGCTGCATTACCGGTCCCTTGGGTCTCCTCTCAGCACGACGAGCGAGGTCCCTCGAATCCAGCGACTCTGTCCAAGTGACCCCCACTGTCCAGTGACTCTTCAGTCCAAGTTTGGTGGAGGTAAGTCCTTGCCTCACCTCGCTGGGCTGCATTGCTGGGAACCGCGACTTTTGCAGCTACTCCGGCCCCTGTGCACTTCCGGCGAAAATCCTTTGTGCACAGCCAAGCCGGGGTCCACGGCACTCTAACCTGCATTGCACGACTTTCTAAGTTGGTCTCCGGCGACGTGGGACTCCTTTGTGCAACTTCGGCGAGCACCGTTTCACGCATCCTCGTAGTGCCTGTTTCTGGCACTTCTCCGGGTGCTACCTGCTTCAGAGAGGGCTCCTTGTCTTGCTCGATGTCCCCTCTCTCTGCTGGTCCAATTTGCGACCTCCTGGTCCCTCCTGGGCCTCAGCAGCGTCCAAAAACGCTAACCGCACGATTTGCAGCTAGCAAGGCTTGTTGGCATTCTTTCGGCGGAAAAACACTTCTGCACGACTCTCCACGGCGAGAGGGATCCGTCCACCAAAGGGGAAGTCTCTAGCCCTTTTCGTTCCTGCAGAAACCTCAGCTTCTTCTGTCCAGTAGAAGCTTCTTTGCACCCGCAGCTGGCAATTCCTGGACATTTGCCCATCTCTGACTTGCTTGTGACTTTTGGACTTGGTCCCCTTGTTCCACAGGTACCCTAGATTGGAAATCCACAGTTGTTGCATTGCTGGTTTGTGTCTTTCCTGCATTTTTCCTCTAACACGACTTCTTTGTCCTTAGGGGAACTTTAGTGCACTTTGCACTCACTTTTCAGGGTCTTGGGGAGGGTTATTTTTCTAACTCTCACTATTTTCTAATAGTCCCAGCGACCCTCTACAAGGTCACATAGGTTTGGGGTCCATTCGTGGTTCGCATTCCACTTTTGGAGTATATGGTTTGTGTTGCCCCTATCCCTATGTTTCCCCATTGCATCCTATTGTAACTATACATTGTTTGCACTGTTTTCTAAGACTATACTGCATATTTTTGCTATTGTGTGTATATATATCTTGTGTAGATTTCCTATCCTCTCACTGAGGGTACACTCTAAGATACTTTGGCATATTGTCATAAAAATAAAGTACCTTTATTTTTAGTATAATTGTGTATTGTGTTTTCTTATGATATTGTGCAAGTGACACTTGTGGTACTGTAGTAGCTTCACACGTCTCCTAGTTCAGCCTAAGCTGCTCTGCTAAGCTACCATTATCTATCAGCCTAAGCTGCTAGACACCCTATACACTAATAAGGGATAACTGGGCCTGGTGCAAGGTGCAAGTACCCCTTGGTACTCACTACAAGCCAGTCCAGCCTCCTTGTGTATTGTGTTTTCTTATGATATTGTGCAAGTGACACTTGTGGCACTGTAGTAACTTCACACGTCTCCTAGTTCAGCCTAAGCTGCTCTGCTAAGCTACCATTATCTATCAGCCTAAGCTGCTAGACACCCTATACACTAATAAGGGATACCTGGGCCTGGTGCAAGGTGTAAGTACCCCTTGGTACTCACTACAAGCCAGTCCAGCCTCCTACAGACACCATTACACGTGCACTACATATAGGTCAATAACTATATGTAGCTTCACAATGGTAACCCTGAATATGGCCATGTAAGGTATCTAAGACCATGGAATTGTCCCCCCCCCCCCCCTCCATTCCAAAGGTGGTATTGGGGAGCCAATTCCATGCATCCTGGAGGCACCACCATGGACTCTGAGGCTGGCGCTGCAGCTGCTGCCACTTCACAGACCGGATTCTGCCCTCCTGGGGTCTGAGCAGATCAGTCCCAGGAAGGCAGAACCAAGCATTTCCTTTGGGAGAAGGGTGTTGCACCCTCTCCCTTTAGAAATAGGTGTTACAGGCTAAGGGTGGGTAGGTTCCCCCAGCCTCTGGAAATGCTTTGAAGGGCACAGATGGTGCCCGCCTTGCATAAGCCATTCTACACCGGTTCAGGGACCCCCAGTCCCTGCTCTGGCGCGAAACTGGACAAAGGAAAGGGGAGTGACCACTCCCCTGTCCGTCACCACACCGGGGGTGGGGCCCAGAGCTTCTCCAGTGTGTCCCAGACTTCAGTCATCTTGTTTTCCAAGGTGTGGGGACACTCTGGAGGCCTCTGCGTGGCTAGTGCCAGCAGGTGACATCAGAGACCACTCCTGATAGGTCCATACCTGATAAGGTAGCCAATCCCCCTCTCAGGGCTATTTAGGGTCTCTCCTGTGGGTTTCTCTTCAGATTCTGCTTGCAGGTTTCCTTCAGGAATCCTCTGCAACTACTCCTGCATCCTCTGACCTCGGATCAACTGCAGACTGCTCCAGAAACCGCTGTAACAGGAGCAAAGTATCCAAAGGGCTACTTTTCCTCTGCAACTTCACCTCCAGCCAATAACTGCAACAGTTTCCATAGTGTGCGCGCTCCGGGGACTCCATGTCTTCACCCTGCACCAGAAGGACCGAAGAAATCTCCTGTGGAGTGACGGAGTCACTTCCCTGCTCTTGCAAGCACCTCCTAAGTCGACAACTGGTTGTCTTGGAATTCTCTCGTGGCACCAAGCGTGCTCCTTGGAACACAGGTGGTGGACCCCTTCAACAAAGACCGTCCTAAGGTCCTGCTGTCCAAATTTGGAGGAGGTAAGAGCTTGCCTTCCCCGTTTGCGACAGTACCCCTGTGCACCACACCATCTTCACCTCCTGAGGATCTCTGCACTATTAGCAAGAATCCTTCGTGCACAGCCAGGCCCAGGTCCCCAGCACTCTATCCTGCGACGCTCAGCTCGCTGAGTTGTCGCCCGGCGGCGTGGGCCCTTCTTTTGTAGTGCTGCAACAACCGCAATTTGCACCTTCTTTGTCCCCGTGTCCCGTTACCTCCGTGGGTGCTGCCTGGTCATCTATGGGTTCCCTCTAGTGTTGGGAGCACCCTCTGCCTCCTCAGTCCGAGTTGAGGCCCCCTGGTCCCTCCTGGGTCTAGGCAGCTCCACTTTGACGCCGTCTGCGACTTTGCCTGAACCAATGCTTGTTGGACGAATCCAGCACCGAAAGTCGCCTGCATCCAACATCTCTTCGTGGGACATCCTTTGCATCGTGCAGGAACCCGTAGCCATCTTCCTTTGGTGCATTTCTGTAGTCTTCTTCCAACCGATGACTCTTGTTTTGCACCCTCTTCTATGTTGGCAGGGGCTCCTGTCCTTCCTGGAACGTTTTCCGACTTCTGGACTTGTTCTCCTCTCTTTGGAGGCCTTCCACCATTTGTTGTTTGCAGTCTTGCTTGGTTCCTGCAATAACTCTAATCACAACTTGTAGTGTGTCCTAAGGAAACTTGCAGTACATTACTCCTACTTTCTTGGTGTAGGAAGTTGGCTCTGTATGTGCTATTTCAAAGTAAGGAATAGCATGCACAGAGTCCAAGGGTTCCCCTTAGAGGTAAAATAGTGGTAAAAAGAGATAATACTAATGCTCTATTTTGTGGTAGTGTGGTCGAGCAGTAGGCTTATCCAAGGAGTAGTGTTAAGCATTTGTTGTACATACACATAGACAATAAATGAGGTACACACACTCGGAGACAAATCCAGCAAATAGGTTTTGTATAGAAAAATATATTTTCTTAGTTTATTTTAAGAACCACAGGTTCAAATTTAACATGTAATATCTTGTTTGAAAGGTATTGCAGGTAAGTACATTAGGAACTTTGAATCATTTCAATTGCATGTATACTTTTCAAGTTATTCACAAATAGCTATTTTAAAAGTGGACACAGTGCAATTTTCACAGTTCCTGGGGGAGGTAAGTTTTGGTTAGTTTTACCAGGTAAGTAAGACACTTACAGGGTTCAGTTCTTGGTCCAAGGCAGCCCACCGTTGGGGGATCAGAGCAACCCCAAAGTTACAACACCAGCAGCTCAGGGCCGGTCAGGTGCAGAGTTCAAAGTGGTGCCCAAAACGCATAGGCTTCAATGGAGAGAAGGGGGTGCCCCGGTTCCAGTCTGCCAGCAGGTAAGTACCCGCGTCTTCGGAGGGCAGACCAGGGGGGTTTTGTAGGGCACCGGGGGGGACACAAGCCCACACAGAAATTTCACCCTCAGCGGCGCGGGGGCGGCCGGGTGCAGTGTTAGAACAAGCGTTGGGTTCGCAATGGAAGTCAATGAGAGATCAAGGGATCTCTTCAGCGCTGCAGGCAGGCAAGGGGGGGCTTCCTTGGGGAAACCTCCACTTGGGCAAGGGAGAGGGACTCCTGGGGGTCACTTCTGCAGTGAAAGTCCGGTCCTTCAGGTCCTGGGGGCTGCGGGTGCAGGGTCTTTTCCAGGCGTCGGGACTTAGGTTTCAGAGAGTCGCGGTCAGGGGAAGCCTCGGGATTCCCTCTGCAGGCGGCGCTGTGGGGGGTCAGGGGGGACAGGTTTTGGTACTCACAGTCGTAGAGTAGTCCGGGGGTCCTCCCTGAGGTGTTGGTTCTCCACCAGCCGAGTCGGGGTCGCCGGGTGCAGTGTTGCAAGTCTCACGCTTCTTGCGGGGAGATTGCAGGATTCTTTAAAGCTGCTCCTTTGGATAAAGTTGCAGTCTTTTTGGAGCAGGTCCGCTGTCCTCGGGCGTTTCTTGTCGTCGTCGAAGCAGGGCAGTCCTCAGAGGGTTCAGAGGTCGCTGGTCCCTTTGGAAGGCGTCGCTGGAGCAGAGTTCTTTGGAAGGCAGGAGACAGGCCGGTGAGTTTCTGGAGCCAAGGCAGTTGTTGTCTTCTGGTCTTCCTCTGCAGGGGTTTTCAGCTAGGCAGTCCTTCTTGTTGTTGTTGCAGGAATCTAGTTTCTAGGTTCAGGGAGAGCCCTTAAATACTAAATTTAAGGGTGTGTTTAGGTCTGGGGGGTTAGTAGCCAATGGCTACTAGCCCTGAGGGTGGGTACACCCTCTTTGTGCCTCCTCCCAAGGGGAGGGGGTCACATCCCTAATCCTATTGGGGGAATCCTCCATCTGCAAGATGGAGGGTTTCTAAAAGTTAGAGTCACCTCAGCTCAGGACACCTTAGGGGCTGTCCTGACTGGCCAGTGACTCCTCCTTGTTATTCTCATTATTTTCTCCGGCCTTGCCGCCAAAAGTGGGGGCCGGGGCCGGGGGGGGCGGGCAACTCCACTAGCTGGAGTGTCCTGCGGTGCTGTGACAAAGGGGTGAGCCTTTGAGGCTCACCGCCAGGTGTTACAGCTCCTGCCTGGGGGAGGTGTTAGCATCTCCACCAAGTGCAGGCTTTGTTACTGGCCTCAGAGTGACAAAGGCACTCTCCCCATGGGGCCAGCAACATGTCTCTAGTGTGGCAGGCTGCTGGAACCAGTCAGCCTACACAGATAGTCGGTTAAGTTTCAGGGGGCACCTCTAAGGTGCCCTCTGTGGTGTATTTTACAATAAAATGTACACTGGCATCAGTGTGCATTTATTGTGCTGAGAAGTTTGATACCAAACTTCCCAGTTTTCAGTGTAGCCATTATGGTGCTGTGGAGTTCGTGTAAAACAGTCTCCCAGACCATATACTCTTATGGCTACCCTGCACTTACAATGTCTAAGGTTTTGCTTAGACACTGTAGGGGCACAGTGCTCATGCACTGGTACCCTCACCTATGGTATAGTGCACCCTGCCTTAGGGCTGTAAGGCCTGCTAGAGGGGTGTCTTACCTATACTGCATAGGCAGTGAGAGGCTGGCATGGCACCCTGAGGGGAGTGCCATGTCGACTTACTCATTTTGTTCTCACTAGCACACACAAGCTGGTAAGCAATGTGTCTGTGCTGGGTGAGGGGTCTCTAGGGTGGCATAATACATGCTGCAGCCCTTGGAGACCTTCCCTGGCATCAGGGCCCTTGGTACCAGAGGTACCAGTTACAAGGGACTTATCTGGGTGCCAGGGCGTGCCAATTGTGGAATCAAAAGTACAGGTTAGGGAAAGAACACTGGTGCTGGGGCCTGGTTAGCAGGCCTCAGCACACTTTCAATTCAAAACATAGCATCAGCAAAGGCAAAAAGTCAGGGGGTAACCATGCCAAGGAGGCATTTCCTTACACAACCCCCCCCCCCCCAAACGAAAGAGGATGAGACTAACCTTTCCCAAGAGAGTCTTCATTTTCTAAGTGGAAGAACCTGGAAAGGCCATCTGCATTGGCATGGGCAGTCCCAGGTCTGTGTTCCACTACAAAGTCCATTCCCTGTAGGGAGATGGACCACCTCAACAGTTTTGGGTTTTCACCTTTCATTTGCATCAGCCATCTGAGAGGTCTGTGGTCAGTCTGAACTAGGAAGTGAGTACCAAAGAGGTATGGTCTCAGCTTCTTCAGGGACCAAACCACAGCAAAGGCCTCCCTCTCAATGGCACTCCAACGCTGCTCCCTGGGGAGTAACCTCCTGCTAATGAAAGCAACAGGCTGGTCAAGGCCATCATCATTTGTTTGGGACAAAACTGCCCCTATCCCATGTTCAGAGGCATCTGTTTGCACAATGAACTGCTTGGAGTAATCTGGAGCTTTTAGAACTGGTGCTGTGCACATAGCTTGTTTCAGGGTGTCAAAGGCCTGTTGGCATTCTACAGTCCAGTTTACTTTGTTGGGCATTTTCTTGGAGGTGAGTTCTGTGAGGGCTGTCACAATGGATCCATATCCCTTCACAAACCTCCTGTAGTACCCAGTCAAGCCAAGGAATGCCCTGACTTGAGTCTGGGTTTTTGGAGCTACCCAGTCCAGAATAGTCTGGATCTTGGGTTGGAGTGGCTGAACTTGGCCTCCACCTACAAGGTGTCCCAAGTAAACCACAGTTCCCTGCCCTATCTGGCATTTGGATGCCTTGATAGAGAGGCCTGCAGATTGCAGGGCCTTCAGAACCTTCTTCAGGTGGACCAGGTGATCCTGCCAGGTGGAGCTGAAGACAGCAATATCATCAAGATAAGCTGCACTAAAGGATTCCAGCCCAGCAAGGACTTGATTCACCAACCTTTGGAAGGTGGCAGGGGCATTCTTTAAACCAAAGGGCATAACAGTGAACTGATAATGCCCATCAGGTGTGGAGAATGCTGTCTTTTCTTTTGCTCCAGGGTCCATTTTGATTTGCCAGTACCCTGCTGTTAAGTCAAAGGTACTTAAGAATTTGGCAGCCCCTAATTTGTCTATTAGCTCATCAGCTCTAGGAATGGGATGAGCATCTGTCTTTGTGACTGAGTTGAGACCTCTGTAGTCCACACAAAACCTCATCTCTCTCTTTCCTTCTTTGGTGTGAGGTTTGGGGACTAAGACCACTGGGCTAGCCCAGGGGCTGTCAGAGTACTCAATTACTCCCAATTCCAGCATCTTGTGGACTTCCACCTTGATGCTTTCCTTAACTTGGTCAGACTGTCTAAATATTTTGTTTTTGACAGGCATGCTGTCTCCTGTGTCCACATCATGGGTACACAGGTGTGTCTGACCAGGGGTTAGGGAAAAGAGTTCAGCAAACTGCTGCAGGACCTTCCTGCAGTCAGACTGCTGTTGGCTAGAGAGGGTGTCTGAGTAGATCACTCCATCTACTGAGCCATCTTTAGGGTCTGATGAGAGGAGATCAGGGAGAGGTTCACTCTCAGCTTCCTGGTCCTCATCTGTCACCATCAACAGATTTACATCAGCCCTGTCATGGAAGAGCTTAAGGCGGTTCACATGGATCACCCTCTTGGGGCTCCTGCTTGTGCCCAGGTCCACCAGGTAGGTGACCTGACTCTTCCTTTCTAGTACTGGGTAAGGGCCACTCCATTTGTCCTGGAGTGCCCTGGGAGCCACAGGCTCCAGAACCCAGACTTTCTGTCCTGGTTGAAATTCAACCAGTGCAGCCTTTTGGTCATACCACAACTTCTGGAGTTGTTGGCTGGCCTCAAGGTTTTTACTTGCCTTTTCCATGTACTCTGCCATCCTTGAGCGAAGGCCAAGTACATAGTCCACTATGTCTTGTTTAGGCTCATGAAGAGGTCTCTCCCAGCCTTCTTTAACAAGAGCAAGTGGTCCCCTTACAGGGTGGCCAAACAGAAGTTCAAAGGGTGAGAATCCTACTCCCTTCTGAGGCACCTCTCTGTAAGCGAAAAGCAGACATGGCAGGAGGACATCCCATCTCCTTTTGAGTTTTTCTGGGAGCCCCATGATCATGCCCTTTAATGTCTTGTTGAATCTCTCAACAAGGCCATTAGTTTGTGGATGATATGGTGTAGTGAATTTGTAAGTCACTCCACACTCATTCCACATGTGTTTTAGGTAAGCTGACATGAAGTTGGTACCTCTGTCAGAAACCACCTCCTTAGGGAAAACCACTCTGGTAAAGATACCATTGAGGGCCTTGGCTACTGCAGGGGCAGTAGTCGACCTAAGGGGAATAGCTTCAGGATACCTAGTAGCATGATCCACTACTACTAGGATGTACATATTTCCTGAGGCTGTGGGAGGTTCTAGTGGACCAACTATGTCCACACCCACTCTTTCAAAGGGGACCCCCACCACTGGAAGTGGAATGAGGGGGGCCTTTGGATGCCCACCTGTCTTACCACTGGCTTGACAGGTGGGGCAGGAGAGGCAAAACTCCTTAACCTTCTGGGACATATTGGGCCAGTAGAAGTGGTTGACTAACCTCTCCCACGTCTTGGTTTGTCCCAAATGCCCAGCAAGGGGAATATCATGGGCTAAGGTCAGAATAAACTCTCTGAAACCTTGAGGCACTACCACTCTCCTAGTGGCACCAGGTTTGGGATCTCTTGCCTCAGTGTACAGGAGTCCATCTTCCCAATAGACCCTATGTGTTCCATTTTTCTTGCCTTTGGACTCTTCAGCAGCTTGCTGCCTAAGGCCTTCAAGAGAGGGACAGGTTTCTTGTCCCTTACACAACTCTTCCCTTGAGGGTCCCCCTGGGCCCAAGAGCTCAACCTGATAAGGTTCCAGCTCCATAGGCTCAGTTCCCTCAGAGGGCAGAACTTCTTCCTGAGAAGAGAGGTTCTCTTTTTGGTGTTGTGTTGCAGCTGGTTTCCCAGCTGACTTTCCTTGTCTCTTGGTAGGCTGGGCCATTTTTCCAGACTCCAGCTCTACTTTTTCACCCTGTGCCTTGCACTGTGCCCTAGTCTTGACACACACCAGTTCAGGGATACCCAGCATGGCTGCATGGGTTTTCAGTTCTACCTCAGCCCATGCTGAGGACTCCAGGTCATTTCCAAGCAAAGAGTCTACTGGGATATTTGAGGAGACCACCACCTGTTTCAGGCCATTGACCCCTCCCCACTCTAAAGTTACCATAGCCATGGGATGTACTTTAGTCTGATTGTCAGCGTTGGTGACTGGATAAGTTTGTCCAGTCAGGTATTGGCCAGGGGAAACCAGTTTCTCTGTCACCATAGTGACACTGGCACCTGTATCCCTCAGGCCTTCTACACTTGTCCCATTAATTAAGAGCTGCTGCCTGTATTTTTGCATGTTAGGGGGCCAGGCAGCCAGTGTGGCTAAATCCACCCCACCCTCAGAGACTAATGTAGCTTCAGTGCGACACCTGATTTGCTCTGGGCACACTGTTGATCCCACATGGAGACTGGCCATTCCAGTTTTAGCTGGATGGGAGTTAGAAGTGGTATCTTTCTTGGGACAGGCCTTGTCTCCAGTTTGGTGTCCAGACTGACTACAGTTTCGACACCAGGCCTTTTTGGGATCAAAGTTTTTACCCTTGTACCCAGGATTGTTTTGTGAAGAGGCTCTGGGCCCACCCTCCTGTGCAGGTTTTTGGGGGCCTGTAGAAGACTCTTTACTATTTTTATTTTTGGCTGTCTCACCACCCTTCCCCTGGGGAGGTTTTGTGACCCCTTTCTTTTGGTCACCCCCTGTGGAAGTTTTGGACACCCTAGTCTTGACCCAATGGTCCGCCTTCTTTCCCAATTCTTGGGGAGAAATTGGTCCTAGGTCCACCAGATGCTGATGCAGTTTATCATTGAAACAATTACTTAATAGGTGTTCTTTCACAAATAAATTGTACAGCCCATCATAATCATTTACACCATTTCCTTGAATCCAACCATCTAGTGTTTTTACTGAATAGTCTACAAAGTCAACCCAGGTCTGGCTCGAGGATTTTTGAGCCCCCCTGAATCTAATCCTATACTCCTCAGTGGAGAATCCAAAGCCCTCAATCAGGGTACCCTTCATGAGGTCATAAGATTCTGCATCTTTTTTAGAGAGTGTGAGGAGTCTATCCCTACACTTTCCTGTGAACATTTCCCAAAGGAGAGAACCCCAGTGAGATTTGTTCACTTTTCTGGTTTCACAAGCCCTCTCAAAAGCTGTGAACCATTTGGTGATATCATCACCATCTTCATATTTAGTTACAATCCCTTTGGGGATTTTCAACATGTCAGGAGAATCTCTGACCCTAGTTATGTTGCTGCCACCATTGATGGGTCCTAGGCCCATCTCTTGTCTTTCCCTTTCTATGGCTAGGATCTGTCTTTCCAAAGCCAATCTTTTGGCCATCCTGGCTAACTGGATGTCCTCTTCACTGGAGTTATCCTCAGTGATTTCAGAGGTGTTGGTCTCTCCTGTGAGGGAACCAGCATCTCGGACTATTATTTTTGGAGTCAGGGCTTGAGAAGCCCTGTTCTCCCTAGATAGGACTGGTGGGGGGGAATCACCCTCCAAGTCACTATCATCTTCATCTGTGTTGCCATCCACAGAGGGGTTGGCTCTGTCATACTCTGCCAACAGCTCCTGGAGCTGTAGTTTGGTAGGTTTGGAGCCCATTGCTATTTTCTTTAGTTTACAGAGTAACCTTAGCTCTCTCATCTGTAGGTGGAGGTAAGGTGTGGTGTCGAGTTCCACCACATTCACATCTGTATTAGACATTATGCTTCTAAAAGTTGGAATACTTTTTAAGAAACTAAAACTAGTTCTAGAATCTAATTCAAACTTTTACAAACTTTTAAACTCTAAAAGAAATGCTAACAGGGACTAACACAAGGCCCCAGCAGGACTTTAAAGAATTTAGAAAACTTTTCAAATTGCAAAAATCAATTTCTAATGACAATTTTGGAATTTGTCGTGTGATCAGGTATTGGCTGAGTAGTCCAGCAAATGCAAAGTCTTGTACCCCACCGCTGATCCACCAATGTAGGAAGTTGGCTCTGTATGTGCTATTTCAAAGTAAGGAATAGCATGCACAGAGTCCAAGGGTTCCCCTTAGAGGTAAAATAGTGGTAAAAAGAGATAATACTAATGCTCTATTTTGTGGTAGTGTGGTCGAGCAGTAGGCTTATCCAAGGAGTAGTGTTAAGCATGTGTTGTACATACACATAGACAATAAATGAGGTACACACACTCAGAGACAAATCCAGCCAATAGGTTTTGTATAGAAAAATATCTTTTCTTAGTTTATTTTAAGAACCACAGGTTCAAATTTAACATGTAATATCTTGTTTGAAAGGTATTGCAGGTAAGTACATTAGGAACTTTGAATCATTTCAATTGCATGTATACTTTTCAAGTTATTCACAAATAGCTATTTTAAAAGTGGACACAGTGCAATTTTCACAGTTCCTGGGGGAGGTAAGTTTTGGTTAGTTTTACCAGGTAAGTAAGACACTTACAGGGTTCAGTTCTTGGTCCAAGGCAGCCCACCGTTGGGGGTTCAGAGCAACCCCAAAGTTACCACACCAGCAGCTCAGGGCCGGTCAGGTGCAGAGTTCAAAGTGGTGCCCAAAACGCATAGGCTTCAATGGAGAGAAGGGGGTGCCCCGGTTCCAGTCTGCCAGCAGGTAAGTACCCGCGTCTTCGGAGGGCAGACCAGGGGGGTTTTGTAGGGCACCGGGGGGGACACAAGCCCACACAGAAATTTCACCCTCAGCGGCGCGGGGGCGGCCGGGTGCAGTGTTAGAACAAGCGTCGGGTTCGCAATGGAAGTCAATGAGAGATCAAGGGATCTCTTCAGCGCTGCAGGCAGGCAAGGGGGGGCTTCCTTGGGGAAACCTCCACTTGGGCAAGGGAGAGGGACTCCTGGGGGTCACTTCTGCAGTGAAAGTCCGGTCCTTCAGGTCCTGGGGGCTGCGGGTGCAGGGTCTTTTCCAGGCGTCGGGACTTAGGTTTCAGAGAGTCTCGGTCAGGGGAAGCCTCGGGATTCCCTCTGCAGGCGGCGCTGTGGGGGCTCAGGGGGGACAGGTTTTGGTACTCACAGTCGTAGAGTAGTCCGGGGGTCCTCCCTGAGGTGTTGGTTCTCCACCAGCCGAGTCGGGGTCGCCGGGTGCAGTGTTGCAAGTCTCACGCTTCTTGCGGGGAGATTGCAGGGTTCTTTAAAGCTGCTCCTTTGGATAAAGTTGCAGTCTTTTTGGAGCAGGTCCGCTGTCCTCTGGAGTTTCTTGTCGTCGTCGAAGCAGGGCAGTCCTCAGAGGGTTCAGAGGTCGCTGGTCCCTTTGGAAGGCGTCGCTGGAGCAGAGTTCTTTGGAAGGCAGGAGACAGGCCGGTGAGTTTCTGGAGCCAAGGCAGTTGTTGTCTTCTGGTCTTCCTCTGCAGGGGTTTTCAGCTAGGCAGTCCTTCTTGTTGTTGTTGCAGGAATCTAGTTTCTAGGTTCAGGGAGAGCCCTTAAATACTAAATTTAAGGGCGTGTTTAGGTCTGGGGGGGTTAGTAGCCAATGGCTACTAGCCCTGAGGGTGGGTACACCCTCTTTGTGCCTCCTCCCAAGGGGAGGGGGTCACATCCCTAATCCTATTGGGGGAATCCTCCATCTGCAAGATGGAGGATTTCTAAAAGTTAGTCACCTCAGCTCAGGACACCTTAGGGGCTGTCCTGACTGGCCAGTGACTCCTCCTTGTTATTCTCATTATTTTCTCCGGCCTTGCCGCCAAAAGTGGGGGCCATGGCCTGGGGGGGGGTGGGCAACTCCACTAGCTGGAGTGTCCTGCGGTGCTGTGACAAAGGGGTGAGCCTTTGAGGCTCACCGCCAGGTGTTACAGCTCCTGCCTGGGGGAGGTGTTAGCATCTCCACCCAGTGCAGGCTTTGTTACTGGCCTCAGAGTGACAAAGGCACTCTCCCCATGGGGCCAGCAACATGTCTCTAGTGTGGCAGGCTGCTGGAACCAGTCAGCCTACACAGATAGTCGGTTAAGTTTCAGGGGGCACCTCTAAGGTGCCCTCTGTGGTGTATTTTACAATAAAATGTACACTGGCATCAGTGTGCATTTATTGTGCTGAGAAGTTTGATACCAAACTTCCCAGTTTTCAGTGTAGCCATTATGGTGCTGTGGAGTTCGTGTAAAACAGACTCCCAGACCATATACTCTTATGGCTACCCTGCACTTACAATGTCTAAGGTTTTGCTTAGACACTGTAGGGGCACAGTGCTCATGCACTGGTACCCTCACCTATGGTATAGTGCACCCTGCCTTAGGGCTGTAAGGCCTGCTAGAGGGGTGTCTTACCTATACTGCATAGGCAGTGAGAGGCTGGCATGGCACCCTGAGGGGAGTGCCATGTTGACTTACTCATTTTGTTCTCACTAGCACACACAAGCTGGTAAGCAGTGTGTCTGTGCTGGGTGAGGGGTCTCTAGGGTGGCATAATACATGCTGCGGCCCTTCGAGACCTTCCCTGGCATCAGGGCCCTTGGTACCAGAGGTACCAGTTACAAGGGACTTATCTGGGTGCCAGGGCGTGCCAATTGTGGAATCAAAAGTACAGGTTAGGGAAAGAACACTGGTGCTGGGGCCTGGTTAGCAGGCCTCAGCACACTTTCAATTCAAAACATAGCATCAGCAAAGGCAAAAAGTCAGGGGGTAACCATGCCAAGGAGGCATTTCCTTACACTTGGGCTCTGGGGTGGGCTATTGTACTCACCTTTGTGGTTTTCCTACTCTCCCAGCGATTCTCTACACACTACACTTGTCTAGGGGTGAATTTGTGATTCACATTCCACTATCTTAGAATATTGTTTGTGTTGCCCCTAGACCTATTTTTCCCATTGCATTATAATGCATTTCCTATTTTTTGCACTATCCTATGTCTAATTACTTGCCTTATTTTGGTGTCTAGTGTATATATTGTGTATAATACTTACCTCTAGAAGGAGTATTGCCTCTAAGATATTTTTGGCCTTGTGTCACCCAAGTAAACTACCTTTATTTTTGGTAACACTGAGTATTGTCTTTACTTGTGTATAAGTACTGTGTAACTATAGTGGTATTGCAGGAGCTTTGCATGTCTCCTAGTTCAGCCTAAGCTGCTCTGCTACAACTACCTCTATCAGCCTAAGCTGCTAGGATACTACTACATTTCACTAATAAGGAATAACTGGACCTGGTATAAGGTGTAAATACCCACTACAAACCGGGTCAGCCTCCTACAAAAACCCATCCACAACATAAAGCAGCTCTGTTGTATTTGCAAAACTTCATATTGGGAACCTTACTTCCTAAGGTGGCATTGCCAGTTGCATTCTTCAGTGTGTTGTAAGGAAATGCCTCTTTTTGTATAGTCACCACCTCCTGTGGGCTCTCTACTTGCTGTCCAGCAGTTGGTTTTCTTCAGTCGACTCCCTGGACAACTCCTGCAGTATCTTTGTGACCCCTGTGGTTCCCTCATTAAAAAGCATTGGGTGCCCAACACTGTTTGCACCCGGCCACCCCGTGCTGCTGAGGGTGTGTCTGGGTCTGACCGGCGCCACCCTCAAGGTGCTGATGTAAACCTCCCAGGTCTGTGCCCTGAAGTCGCGGGTACTTACCGGCAAGCCTTTAGTTTCTGAGCGCCCCCAGTCTCCATTGGATGCCCAACACCAATTTTGATCTCTGCACCCGGCCGGCCCCGTGTTGCACTCCTGGTGTCTTCCTAAACTTTGCCCTGTGGACACCTTTACCCTTGAAGATGGGGATCATAAGTCAAATACTTACCTGTGAATTGAATTGTTGCTTTTCCTTCCGTAGGATTTTATTGCTTTCTATGAGAAGTTGCACTTCTGCAACTTGGAAGTATTACTTACCTGTGAACTGTTTTGTATAAATTCTAAACAAAGTGCATTTGATGCTTGAAAATGATACATTAATGAAACTGTACTTACCTGCAACAAAGATCCTTTTGGGTCTAGAAATAAAGTGCCAAAGAATATTTTTGATACATAAAACAATTGGCTTGGAGTCAGTTTTTGAATGTGTGCCTCATTTCTTGACTGTGTGTGTACAACATATGCTTAGCAGTGTCCTTTGATAAGCCTAACTGCTTGACCACCCTACCACCAAGGAGTCCATTAGTATTATCTACCTTAGTCTCAGTAAATCCTTTAGGGGATCTTCTGGACTCTGTGCACACTATACCTTACTTTTGTATAATATATATACAAAGCCAGCTTCCTACAGCTGGCCCTCGAGGAGATGGTAAGTGTATTACACTGTGAGGTCACACATCCACACCATATAATACACCCCATTTCCTCACATATGTGTAATGTGTGTTTACCAGGTGCGTGATTCACCCTGGAGAGTATCACCCTAGCTGAAGCATGAGCTGTAGGGGCTGACCCAATCCTGGGGATAGGTGTTTGGACTGATGCTGCTGGTTTTACTACTCAGAGTGCACTGAGGCCTGCTATTCAGACCTGAGTGCCTCTGCCCTTGCCTTTAAACAGGTATGTTGAATTGATCCATAACCAGTTGGCTAAGCTAACTTGTCTGTAGGTCCCTTGTAAGTGGCACCCAGGGTCCCTAAGGTATTTAAGTTAAAGGTCCTACCCATTGTTTGCAGATCTGGTTGTGCCATAATTAAAACAAGACTCCCGGCCTGCCATTTGCAGGCTGGAAGAACAGTTTTAACTGCTGGCCAGAGTTTGCCATTTAAAGTAATGGCAAAGATAGACTTCCACCCCTGAACCTAGCTCTTCAGATTCCAGGTGACTTAACAAGAAGGACTGAAGAGCTGCACCAGCAGAGACGACTCAAGACGACAACAAACTGACTGCCCTACCAGCCTATCTGCAACAAGAGCTGTAGGGGCTGACCCAATCCTGGCGATAGGTGAATAGCCAGATCTTAAGTTCCTTGTGGAATTTAAGTACTGAGGTAATTCTTGCAGGGGGAAGTTGTTGTAGGCTTTTGGAGTACGGTAGCGAAGGCACAACTTCTGAATCTATTTCTGCTTATACAGGGGGTGTGTACGAGTAGGAGTATGAATGAGCTAAGGTGGTCTAGTAGGTTTGTGGAAGTTTGTTTTTGAGGTACATTGGGCCAGTGTTATGTATGCGCAGTTTGAAGAGTGCTTGTTTGTGGATTGGGACCTATTGGCGATGAGGTGTGGAATGTTGAGTACAGGGTTGGAGGTTGAGGGTGGGTGTGGTTGCTGGCTTTTGTGTGGTCTGAAGTCTTCTGGTCAGTTGCATGTTCATTCTAGTGTTAAAAGGGGGGTTTCTTTTTGACTGGGGTATGAACCCTGGTCAACAGTAACCACAATTCTAGTCGGGGTAAGGCACAAGCAAACCCTAAATTAACCTCTGCTCACCCTCTGGTAGCTTGGAACAGAGCAGTCAGGCTTAACTTGGAGGCAATGTGTAAAGTATTTGTGCAACACTTCAAACAGTAAAGCACCACACACAAAGTTTCCACATCAGGTATGAAAAATAGATCTAAATTTAACAAATAAAACTACCAAACAAATCTAGTAAGTAGAACTGGAGATTTTGAATTTCAAGGTTTTGAGTAAAAATAGTGACACAAAGCGCTATTGGGGGTATCCGGTCGCACTGGACCGGGACAGTTGCAAGTTTAGGCAGACTGCTAGTGGGCCAGCTACAGGGACCCAGTTAGGCCAGCTGAACAAAGTGCCCTGAATCTTGGTTGCCTGGACCCGCGTCCAAGATGTCATGCTACTGAGGTGATGCGTTGGTTCTGAGAGGTGGTGAGGCCACGTTGTGAGATCCTGTTGCTTCGAGGATGCGGTCAACGAGGGATGCATGGAGCTAGCGCCATGGAAAGCATTGCACAGTGGTGGTTCCAAAGGTGATGTGTCAGTCCCAAGATACAGTAATGATGAAAGCCTTTACGACTAGTCCAATCCATACAGCAATGGCAATGCTTTAGTTCTGGTCGAAGATGTTCTTCTCAGCCGAGGATACGCATCTGTTCTGTTCAGGGATGTGTTGCTCAGCGGAGAAGATGCATTGGTTCCACTGGCAGGCACCTTAGGCCCACTTCCAGGGGTCCAGGACTGGAGTGGCACCGCTTGGAGGGTAGACTCAGATGGCAGAATCCAGGTACAAAAGCAGAGAGGTGGGAAGTCTTCTATATCCCTGAGACTTCATATCAGGAAGCCAGGCAGCTAGCCCTTCCAGTCATTCTGGGTTCAGGTGTTGCAGGTCCAGTCCTTCTCGCCTAGACAAGAGGGCAGCAGGTCAGCACAGCAGGACAGAAGTCCAGCAGAGTAGCAGTCTAGCAGAGTGGTAATATTCGTAGCAGCACAGCAGTCTTTCTGGCAAACTATCCACAAGTCCAGAAGTGAATTGAAGTGGTGGTGTCTGACATCCAGTACTTGTACTTAGTGATGCCTTTGAAGTGGGGGAGACTTCAGAGACAGGCCTTTGAAGTGCACAGAGGCGCCAGGCTCACTACGGCATGGTATGCAGTGCTTTGTGTAGAGACAGGAAACAGCTCTTTAAGGGGTGAGAATGGCCCATCAAGCCACACCTAAGCTCCCATTGTGTTTTGCTACCTAGGGGGAAGTATACAAAGCCCAGCTGTCGCCCACCCCAGATATGTGATCAAAAACCTGCAGCAAAGCACCAAATTGCTAAAGTAAGAAAAGGCCAACTTTCTAAAAGTGGCGTTTTCAGAATTGCAATTTAAAATTCAACTTCACCATAAAGTGAAATTAAATAGTGATTCCAGAGACACCAAATTTAAAAGAACTATCTCTTCTTATTTGGAAATTGTGTTTATAAATTGTAATAAGGCAACTCCAGTTTTATCCTATGGGAAAGATGAGCCTTGCAGCAGTGAAAAATGAATTTAGGAGTTCTTCACTACTAGAACAGGTAAACCTTAAAGGTACATGACTTTATTTTAAAATACACTACACCATGCCCTCTGGGTTCTCGAGGTCTTACCCTAGAGGTGACTTGTATGTATTAAAATGGAAGGTTTGGGCCTGTCAAAAGGGTTATATTGCCATGTCGACTTGGCAGTCTAGCACTGCACCTACAGGCTCTGCAATGTCAGGCCTGAGTCATGGTTAGAGGGCTACTTGAGTAGGTGGGCCAATTAGTGCTGCAGACCCACTAGTAGCATTTAAGTCACAGGCCTTGGGTACAGGTAATACCACTTTACTGCATACATATAAGTAAATTAAACGTGCCAATTGGGAGGAACCGATATTACTATGTTTATGAGAGCGAGCACAAAAACTTGATTAGCAGTGGTAAAGTGCACAGAGTCCTATTGCCTGCAAAAACAAGGTCCGAATAGTAGAGGAGGACGGCAAAAAGTTAGGAGGAAGACCACCCTAATGCTGCCAGGTCTAACATTCAGCATTAAGTATGAAGTGTAAATTTCATGCACTATCTATGGCCCACTCCACTAGGAAAAAGGATCTCCTGTGGCCTTCTAAGGGAGGTATAGTGAACATCTATAACTTTACTACACATGTCCACCAAACACTATTGTGTGGCTATTCAGGCTTTTCAAGAGTCTCTGGTTGGCCAAATCATTTTAGGAACCACACGTGCTTCATCTGTTTGCTAGTCACAGCTTCTGGGAGACACTTTATGCAATTCGTGTATAGCAGATGAAATATGGCAACACAAGCCGCAAATGTTATTTATTCTGCAAGTATCTGTTTGTAGCTTGTAATGCTATCGGGCCACAGGCAACCCTGCCTCCTTAAAAGCTTCCTTTAAATCGTTAGTCAAATCACCTCCTCCTCTTAAGCATATACTACTATGCAGGCTCATTTCAATCCACTGTTACAGCTACCTGTCTCGATGGCACAGATTAACAAAATAGTTGCTACGTGGTTGAGATCTTTTTGCTACACAATTTTAGCACAAGTTTTATGAGCTAAGCTTACTGTTAATGAGCAGACTTCCTTCGCTTATGTAACAGCAGATGGCTTTTATTTGTTGACCTTCATAAGGATGTTTTTAATGCAGATGTGTTTTCACTGCGGTTTGTACTTTTCTGCCTCTATGCGGTTTGAAAATTGTTTAGTCTCAGAAGCCAGAAATCATGTACTTTATGACTTTGCAATAAAAGTTAATTTGGTTCTTATTCTGTTTTTCAAGGCATAACTGCTTTGCACTGTGCAGTGATGTCCCACAATGCTGCTATCCATGACCTTCCACGTAACCTCCAGCCGCATTCACCTGAGGTCCAGGAACGTCTGTTGAAAACCAAGCGTCTGGTAGACACAATCAGAAGTTTGATCCATATGGGAGCATCTGTTGAAACAAGAGTAAGTTCAGTTCACGTTCTAAGCACTTACTAAAATATTAAAAGTAAGTACACCCGGAAAATCTCTTATTAACATGATATGATACAGCATATTGGTGAGTTGCCTAATTGCTAGTCACTATATAATTCATCACAACACGTATTTGTCATTGCAGTCCTCTGTAGTAAAGTTGATGTTAAAATAAGTGCCACTTGTATTTTTCACTTTTCTAAATGATCACGGTGACATGACATAAAATTAAAAAAGTGTGAAATGGTAAGAAAAGCTGCTGTTATCGTCTAAATATCAAATAATCATTTGAGCTTTCCAGTGTGTCACATAATTGCATCGTAACATGAACAGTGTAAGGCAAGTTCTGAAATACTCATACACATTGTATGTTGCCTATTGTGATACTACTTTTGCCTCAATGGAATGTCCTATCCTCTCATAGGATCTTAAGAGTGGTCGATCTGCCCTGCATTTGGCTGCTGAAGAGGCAAATGTCGATCTACTTCGTTTATTTTTGGACTTGCCAAACTCAGTGACTTTTGTGAACGCCAAGGTAATGTTTGCCAGCCAGCAACTATGAAGTAAGGGCTATATCGATCAAACCAATCTCTTATTGTCCTTTTGATTTTTCTCCAATTTATCAGGCATATAATGGTAATACTGCTCTTCATGTGGTTGCTAGCCTGCAACATCGGTTCACTCAGTTAGATGCTGTCCGTCTGCTGATGAGAAAGGGAGCTGATCCAAGTATGAGAAATCTTGAGAATGAACAACCCATTCACCTGGTGGCAGATGGACCTGTAGGTGAACAGGTAATATGACAATTCATCCCACAAATATTAAATGTTGGTTTATCAATCCTTTTAATTCTTTTCACTCTTCTTTTTTGTGTTTAAACAAAACAAAGCGAAACAATGCACACAGTGGTTCACAAATAAGCCCCCAGAGCTTACATCAGCAATGTACAATCGAGGTTTAGTGTCTGGTGTCATCTAGCTCAAGCCATTATAAGCCCATCAACTCCTCCATATTTTACCATGTTTTTAGGGACAGCCCCATGCCACTTATATGGGCTCCTCCTGCTTCGTGCACAAGGCTGTTGCCCTAACGCCATTTGTCCATGGAGATATGCCCTGTACATTTCCAGTGTACAACAGTGTGTCTTTTCACAGTCACTACTACTACAATGCTATAGTGCCACCTCCACAGGGGCCACCAATATTGTCCAGGATCTCTACCAGGCCAAGACGTGGTGAAGGGTATATATGACAAAGATTCTCAACAGCATTGTGAAAATTCATTTCCAGTACATTGATATAACTGGGCAGCCCCACATCATGTGGAAGAAATCTCCATTGGCTTCTGGGCATCAGAAGCATTTAGGCTCTGATAATCTATGGGCCTGCCACAGACAATGGGGCTGGAGGTAGGTGAGATAAAGGTATTTGAGTTGACTGAGACACAGTCTGGCATAGAATGCAAGGGGTGCTGGGCCATACAGGCGTCTCTCCAGTCACTATCTTCCAGTGGCCTAGACTCCTCTCCCACAATGCTTTAAGACTTGACATTAGATCAGGAGAATTGATAACCAACGATTAAGAAGCTTGAAATATCCCTCCTCTACCTAAGGGACCCATGAGTAACTTAACCTCAAGGGCTATGTTCAGGGATGTTAGATGGAGATTCCTGCTGATGGGATAGAGCATGGTGTAGTTGTTGATAGCAGTAGACCTGGGACTTATGCAAGTCAAAGTCTACTTGGAGATCTTGGAAGACCCTCATCTGTGCTCCTTCTCCATCCTTGATAGTCCAGTTAAGTCCCAACTATGAAACCCCTTGCAGCATGTCAAATGTATCAGCCTTTGACCTCTCAAAAGGCGGTTCTCAAGTATCACCCACCCTTATGTACCAACCAGCCTACTAAAGTGCTGACCTCCACATATGTAGGACCAGTCTAGTTACCGTAGAATGGATGTGCCATATCGCAAGCCTAGGATGAAGCCAAGCAATGCTACAGCGCCTCTAAATGCAGAGTTCCACCATTCAGCCAGTTGTTAATGAATAGGGTTTATACACATTTGCCAAAGGCTGTATTTGGAGGGGGGAGAGTGTCACAGAAACACATTTATTTTGGCTGTCAGTTCACGGAACCACCTCTGAGGGATGATTAATTTTGAAATATGTACAGAATATGTTGGAGTGCCGTTTTAAACAGGTTTTTTAAACTGGATGAACCTGCCTAGAATATTAAAGGATAGCTTGGACCATTTGGCCTGGTTATCCTTGGCTTTGATGAGTAAGGAGGATGCAGTTTCAGATTTTAGGTCAGATTTGACTAAAGACCAATATGTATTCCAAGATATAGGAAACTGAGGTGAAAAATCGGCAGGCGCTGCTGCCAGTTTTCATATTTCATGTCACCCCCTCGGGGTCCATTAGGCATTTGGCCCAGTTAACTTGAAGACCCGGTGCTTCTCCAAAAGACTCCAGCATATGGCCCTGTAGTGGATGGACATGTCCAAAACAAGAGTATGTCAGTCGCATAGAGTACAATTCTGTCACTGAAACTTCATACCTGAGTGTTTCAGAGCACCCTCTCTGCCAATGGTTTGATGGCTGGGACAAATAAACATGGGGCAACCCGGTCTAGGGCCTCTGCAGAAACCTGTGGGAGTGGACCACGTTTACTCTGAACTGAGCTTGAGGTCGTACATACATTTTTTGGACATATGACAGAAACCTGGAGCCAAACCCCAGCTTCCCCAAGCACCACTTACCAATGCAGAGAGTCAAATGCTTCTTCGAAGTCAGTAACTATAAGTGCGCTGTGACACTGCAGTGATATCTGGCGCTGCCAAAAGTGATCTCCCCGACTCATCTGTGAGATGGGGTATATGATGGAGACTTCTAGTCGCAGAGTGCTTACATTAGAATTTCCCCCAGTTGTCAGTCTGGATCCGCAGATTTTTCTCGAGCAGTACCCCTGTGCACTGTCAGGTGGTGTCGGTCAGCTCTGCGCCTGTTGTCGGCGTCATGCGTGCCTCATAGGATGTCGTGGGACCTTTATAGGTTCCACTTGGGCGCACTGACCTCAGTTCTTTTCTTTCCATGCCATCCTTTGTGCAGATCCAAAGAAGAACTACCCCTACAGTCATTCTTTGACTGGACTTTTTGGGTTTATCCTCCTGACTGGCAAGTCCAGGATATTCAGGCTATGATACAGATGTTTCAGCCTTTAGCCTGAATTTCGGTGAGAATGACTGTGGCTGCTGGGCTTCATGGCCTCTTGCATCCTGCTAGTTATGTCAGGTGGCATATGCGAGCTCTGCAGTGGGACTGAAGTTCCAGTGAGTGCAGTATCGGGGGAATCTCTCTGACATAGGCCAGATCTCGAAGGGGACTGTACATGATCTGCAGTGGTGGCTTCTGGTAGCTCTGTTCGCCTCTGCAAAGAACGCACAATGTCAACAGTTCTGCGCTTTGGAGTTTCCAGGGCGGCACTCGCTCATCGGTGCTTTTTTTTCATCTTGACTATAAGAGCTCAGGCCTTCTATATGCCTTTCTGCCCATACCGCTTCTTCCCAGAGTTCTCAAGAAGATAAAGAACAACCAGGCCCAAGTGATCCTTGTGGCTCCAGACTGGGCATGAAGAGTCCAGTATCCCGAGCTATTGAGCTTGGCCATCGATCCTCTGATCAGACTGCCCCTTCAGAAGGATCTTCTGTCGCAACAGCAGGAGTTTGGGGGGCAACAGTTGACAGCTTTTGACCTTCCACCCAAAGTCTGTAATGTTATCTTGGCAGCAAGGCATCCCTCCACCTAAACAATACGCCTGTCGATGGAACAGATTTGTGGCATGGTGCTGGTACACAGACAAGTCTGTAGAACCTCTCTGCCCTCTTTCTGAGGTGTTCTTGTTCATACTTTCCCTGGCCCAGCAGGGCTCTTGTTTGGGCACCTTTAAAGTTTATTTGTCTGCTGCCTCTGCTTTCTTGAGTCTACCAGATCAATCCTCCTTGTTTAAATCACTGATCATTAGTAGGTTCCTTTAAGGGTCTTACCCACATATTTCCTCCTTCACCATTTATTGGGCCCCAATGGGACTTTAATTTGGTTCTTATATTCTGTAGGAAAGTCACTCTTTTTGGCATGTGTAGGAAGTTGGCTCTGTATGTGCTATTTCAAAGTAAGGAATAGCATGCACAGAGTCCAAGGGTTCCCCTTAGAGGTAAGATAGTGGCAAAAAGAGATAATACTAATGCTCTATTTTGTGGTAGTGTGGTCGAGCAGTAGGCTTATCAAAGGAGTAGTGTTAAGCATTTGTTGTACATACACACAGGCAATAAATGAGGAACACACACTCAGAGACAAATCCAGCCAATAGGTTTTGTTATAGAAAAATATATTTTCTTAGTTTATTTTAAGAACCACAGGTTCAAATTCTACATGTAATATCTCATTTGAAAGGTATTGCAGGTAAGTACTTTAGGGACTTTGAACAATTACAATAGCATTTATACTTTTTTCATAAAACACATTTAGCTGTGGACACAGTGCAATTTTCACAGTTCCTGGGGGAGGTAAAGTATTGTTATTTTCAACAGGTAAGTAAATCACTTACAGGTTTGAGATTGGGGTCCAAAGTAGCCCACCGTTGGGGGTTCAGAGCAACCCCAAAGTTATCACACCAGCAGCTCAGGGCCGGTCAGGTGCAAAGGTCAAAGAGGTGCCCAAAACACATAGGCTTCAATGGAGAGAAGGGGGTGCCCCGGTTCCAGTCTGCCAGCAGGTAAGTACCTGCGTCTTCGGAGGGCAGACCAGGGGGGTTTTGTAGGGCACCGGGGGGGACACGAGTCAGCACAAAAAGTACACCCTCAGCAGCGCGGGGGCGGCCGGGTGCAGTGTGTAAACACGCGTCGGGTTTCCAATAGTTTCCTATGGGAGACAAAGGAGTCTCTTCAGCGGTGCAGGCAGGCAAGGGGGGGGCTCCTCTGGGTAGCCACCACCTTAGCAAGGGAGAGGGCCTCCTGGGGGTCACTCCTGCACAGAAGTTCCGTTCCTTCAGGTGCTGGGGGCTGCGGGTGCAGGGTCTTTTCCAGCTGTCGGGACTTTAGGTTCAGGCAGTCGCGGTCAGGGGGAGCCTCGGGATTCCCTCTGCAGGCGTCGCTGTGGGGGCTCAGGGGGACAACTTTGGTTACTCACGGTCTCGGAGTCGCCGGAGGGTCCTCCCTGAGGTGTTTGTTCTCCACCAGTCGAGTCGGGGTCGCCGGGTGCAGTGTTGCAAGTCTCACGCTTCTTGTGGGGAGTTGCAGGGGTCTTTAAATCTGCTTCTTGAAACAAAGTTGCAGTTCTTTTGGAGCAGTGCCACTGTCCTCGGGAGTTTCTTGTCTTTTCTTGAAACAGGGCAGTCCTCTGAGGATTCAGGGGTCGCTGGTCCTTAGGAAAGCGTCGCTGGAGCAGGTTTCTTTTGGAAGGCAGGAGACAGGCCGGTAGGACTGGGGCCAAAGCAGTTGGTGTCTTCTTTCTTCTTTCTGCAGGGGTTTTCAGCTCAGCAGTCCTCTTCTTCAGGTAAGTTGCAGGAATCTAAATTCTTAGGTTCAGGGAAGCCCTTAAATACTAAATTTAAGGGCGTGTTTTAGGTCTGGGGGGGTTAGTAGCCAATGGCTACTAGCCCTGAGGGTTGGTACACCCTCTTTGTGCCTCCTCCCAAAGGGAGGGGGTCACATCCCTAATCCTATTGGGGGAATCCTCCATCTGCAAGATGGAGGATTTCTAAAAGTTAGAGTCACTTCAGCTCAGGACACCTTAGGGGCTGTCCTGACTGGCCAGTGACTCCTCCTTGTTGTTTTCTTTGTTTCCTCCGGCCTTGCCGCCAAAAGTGGGGGCCGTGGCCGGAGGGGGCGGGCAACTCCACTAGCTGGAGTGTCCTGCGGTGCTGGAACAAAGGGGTGAGCCTTTGAGGCTCACCGCCAGGTGTTACAGCTCCTGCCTGGGGGAGGTGTTAGCATCTCCACCCAGTGCAGGCTTTGTTACTGGCCTCAGAGTGACAAAGGCACTCTCCCCATGGAGCCAGCAACATGTCTCTAGTGTGGCAGGCTGCTGGAACCAGTCAGCCTACACAGATAGTTGGATACAGTTTCAGGGGGCACCTCTAAGGTGCCCTCTGGGGTGTGTTTCACAATAAAATGTACACTGGCATCAGTGTGCATTTATTGTGCTGAGAAGTTTGATACCAAACTTCCCAGTTTTCACTGTAGCCATTATGGTGCTGTGGAGTTCGTGTCTGACAGACTCCCAGACCATATACTCTTATGGCTACCCTGCACTTACAATGTCTAGGGTTTGTCTTAGACACTGTAGGGGCACAGTGCCCATGCACTGGTGCCCTCACCTATGGTATAGTGCACCCTGCCTTAGGGCTGTAAGGCCTGCTAGAGGGGTGTCTTACCTATACTGCATAGGCAGTGAGAGGCTGGCATGGCACCCTGAGGGGAGTGCCATGTCGACTTACTCATTTTGTTCTCACTAGCACACACAAGCTGGTAAGCAGTGTGTCTGTGCTGAGTGAGGGGTCTCTAGGGTGGCATAAGACATGCTGCAGCCCTTAGAGACCTTCCCTGGCATCAGGGCCCTTGGTACCAGGGGTACCAGTTCCAAGGGACTTATCTGGATGCCAGGGTGTGCCAATTGTGGATACAAAAGTACAGGTTAGGGAAAGAACACTGGTGCTGGGGCCTGGTTAGCAGGCCTCAGCACACTTTCAATTAAAAACATAGCATCAGCAAAGGCAAAATGTCAGGGGGTAACCATGCCAAGGAGGCATTTCCTTACAGCATGGTTACTCCTTCTTTTTGCCTGTCTGTCAGTGTGTTTAGACTGTTTTCATTGGGATCCTGCTAACCGGGACCCCAGTGATAGTACTCTCTCTAAATCTGGTTGCTTTAATACCATTTAAACCCCACAATTGGCATACTGGTGTACCCCTGTAAGTCCCTAGTATATGGTACTTAGGTACCCAGGGCATTGGTACACCGGGGGAGCCCATGCAAGCTGTATCCGCAGCCCTGCCATTGCAGCCTGCGTGAAAAGGTGCATGCGTGCACCCTTTCACTGCTGGCCACTTCACCTGGTCACTGTAAGTCACCCCAATGGAAGGCCCTCCTAGCCCAGAGGGCAGGGTGCAGATCCATGTGCCTGAGGGCATCCCTGCATGAGCTGAGGTGCCCCTATAAACTTCAGTTCCAATGCACTGAACTTCGTAGGTGCGGGTAAGCCATTTTACCCATGTACTGGCCACAGGTCACTGTGGTCCAGCTACATAATGGTAACTCCGAACCTAGTCATGTTCGGTGTCAAACATGTGGGAATCATACCCCAGTATTGGTGACATAATTCCATGCACTCTGGGTGCTCCTTAGAAGACCCCTCAGTATTGCTTCTGCTAGTCTTTACGGGCAGCCTACCCTGCTGCAGCCCCTCAGACAGGTTTCTGCCCTCCTGCTGCTTGACCTGCTCAAGCAGGGCAATGCAGACCAAAGGATTTTGTGTGAGAGAGGGGGTGCAGCACCCTCTCCCTTGGAAATAGGTGTTACAAGGCGGTGGGGAGGTGTAGCCTCCCAGCGCCACCGGCTTGCTTTGAACTGGCCCAGGGACCCCTAGTCCCTGCTCTGTCGCTAAACCACTCAAAGGAAAGGGGAGTGACCACTCCCCTGTCCATCACAACCCCAGGGGTGGTGGCCACCTGACTTTGCCATCTTGGAAACAAGATGTTCAGAGGCCCCTGGGAGCATCTGGTTGGTCAGGACAGATGACTGATGTCAGTGACACCCTCTGATAGGTGGTGACCCTGCAGAGTGTCCAAGTCCCCTTTTAGGACTTTTTAGGGACTTCTGTGCTGGTGGGTCCCCAGATTCAGCATGCAAGACTGCACCAGGACTCCTTTGCATTAGCCTCTTCTGCTCCTGGCCACCATAACCGCTGCTGGACTTCACAGGAACCAAACAAGCCTGCAACTCCGAGATGAACTCTGCTTGCAACATTGTTTCTTTGGCTCCTTTCAGTAATTGCAACATTTCCATGGCTGTGCATCCTCTGTGGTCGGCAAGACTTCAGCTGCACCAAAGAAGCAGGAAGGAATCTCTCAGTGAGTGAAGGAGTCACTCCCCTGCATCCGCAGGCAGCAAAGGAAACAACGTCTGCCTGCTGGGATCTTCTCTCCACAGGAATTGCATGGATCCTCCAACACAGGTGGTGATGCTGAGTGGTCCTCTTGTTCTCTTCCAGGGGATCCTCATCATAGTCATAAACACTGAGTATTTATGCCCACTTGCGGGGACCCCGGAGCATATAGAAACACACATGCATATATATGTGAAATATTTGAAAAATATTTTAGTAGAGAACTTCAATCCCAATATAATATATACATGTGTAAACAGTAATGCAGTCTATGTTGAGAAAAACAGGCTAAAAATGCTTTATTTTTGGAGTGTTTTTTTTTTTTTAACATAAAATAAAAACCTTTAAAGGTACAAAACTTTCTGTAAGCCAAGTATAAGGTATACAAAGTATATCTATAATAAAATAGAAAAAAACTACATTGAAAATAAAGGAGCATTATTAGCCAATAGGCTGCATGCAGGTTAACACAGCAGAATCAAAAAACTGGCACCGTGCCTTTAAGACCCTGAGCACCTCCAGTATCCCACCATGCCTCAGGGGTGAGAGTGATGTGACAGTTGGTTCACAGTCAGGTCAGTACTTTTTTCCTGGTGGCAAGGAGACATAGAAGAGTCAAATGAGTAGTGCTGCACTTTTAAAAATCACGTCCGGGGAGGAGGGTGGGTTGTTTATGACTTTGATGAGGATACCCCTGGAAGAGAGCTAGGATTTACAGGTAATTTATCCTTCTCTTCCAGGGGATCCTCATCAATAGTCATAAACACTGAATAGATTAGCAAGCCCATCCCATACCCCTGCGGGTGGAGTGATAGAAGTGCAGGAAACGTATCTGTCTTAGGCAAATACATTTCTTAAAGAAGCCTGACCCAACTTGAGTGTCTGTTTTGGCATCGGAATCTAGACAGTAATGCCTGGTAAAAGTAGGTATGGATCTCCATGTGGCAGCTTTGCAAATTTCGGAGATGGGTACATTCTTAAGAAGGGCTGTAGTTGCTGCTTTCCCTCTCGTGGAGTGAGCTTTAGGTTTAGCGGACAATTGCTTGTCAGCCAATTGGTATGCAATAACAATACACAAAACTATCCATCTAGAAATAGTCTGTTTTGAGGCCGCTTTTCCTGTTCTCATATGTCCATAATTTACAAATAAGTGATCTGATTGCCTTAATCTTATCAAGGTAAAATTACAGTAATCTCTTCAGGGCCAGGGAATGCAAGGCTTTCTCCACCGGAGTAACAGGTTTGGGAAAGTGATATCATTGGGTTAATATGGAAGTCCGACACCACCTTAAGCAAAAACGATGGGTGGGTTCTTAGAACTACTCTGTTATCGTGGAAAACAGTGTAGGGTTCCTTTGAACAAAGAGCCTGAATCTCACTGACCCTTCTAGCCGAGGTAATGGCTACCAGAAAAGCGGTCTTTCACGTAAGGTGTTGCAAAGAAGCTTTATGGATGGGCTCAAAAGAAGCGGCCATAAGTCTAGACAAGACCACATTCAGTTCCCATGGAGGTGAAGGTGTATGAATTGGCGAAAAACCATTTTTCAAGCACTCTAAAAAATCCTTAACCACTGGCATAGCAAAGAAAGACTTTTGCGAGGGCAACTTACGATAAGCTGTAATGGCAGATAAATGTACCTTAATGGAAGAAAACTGCAGCCCTGACTTTGCAAGATGTAGTAGGTAAGGTAAGATAACCTCCTCCTGAGCCAAAATAGGATTGCAGTCATGCTGCCTGCACCACATGTAAATCTTTTCCATCTGAACGCATATGAGCGTTGTGTCGATGGGCTTTTGGACTACTTTAAAATATCCATGCATTCCTGCGAGAGTCCTAGATGTCCATACTGCAGGAATTCAGGAGCCCTGCTGTCAAGCTCAGCGAGGGAAGGTTGGGATGCAGAATTTTCCCCCCTAATCTGTGGAGAAGATCCAGCCTGCACGGCAGCCTCTTGTGAGGTTGTTCTGACAACTGGAGGAGATCTGTGTACCAGTATTGCCAAGGTCATTCCGGGGCTATGAGTATCATCCTGGTTTTGGACCTGTAAAACTTGTTGATTACTGCAAGAATCAGGGGGATCGGTGGAAAAGCATAGAGATGTCCCTGACCAGTCTATCAACAGGGCATTCCCCTTCATCCCTGGTCGGTAGAGCCTGGATGCGAAGTCTGGGCATTTTTTGTTGATGTCTGCAAACAGGTCTACTTGAGGATGACCCCACCAATGGAAAATGTCTGCTACAACAGTCGTGGGAGTCTAGTAGACTTTGACTTTGGAAATCTGCTTTTGAGTTTTGTTCCCCCGGAAGGTGGACTGCTGTGAATGACATCCTCCTCGCTATTAGCCAGTGCCAGATGGTCTGAGACTCTCAAGACAGAGGACGAGATCTTGTCTCCTCCTGTCTGTGGTCATATTGTCTGTTTAGACTAAAATGGACTTTCCCTTGAGGGATGGAGCAAAAGACTTGAGAGCCAGATGGACCGCTCTCAGTTCCAGCAGATTGATGTGGTGACTTTCTTCATTTTTGGACCATAAGCCCTGTACTTGGAGGGGTCCCATGTGTGCGCCCCAACCTTGTAGTGATGCATCTGTTACAAGGGTCTTGGAAGGAGTGTTTTGGTGAAAAGGAACCCCCACTAACAGATGTTGATGGCGAGTCCACCACTATAATGATGCCTTTGCCGCAGTTAAAAAGGTTATTCTGTCTTCCCATTAGGCTGTGAATTGACTCCACTGATCCTCCAGATTCTCTTGAAGAGGTCTCTTGTGCAATCTGGCGTTTGGGACAATGAAAATGCAGGAGGCCATGGAGCCCAGTAGAGATGCTATTTGTCTGAACGTAGTAATCAGTGTGAAGAAGTGTGTGACACTTCTGTGCTATTGATGATAGTCGCTCCTCAGAAGGATGCCCTCTTTCTAGACTGATGTCTAGCATTGCCCCTAGGTAATGGAGTGTCTGAGTTGGAGTGAGTTTGGACTTTTGGACATTGACCTGCAGACCCAGAGAACTGAAGGTGTTCAGAACTATGTTGAGATGATTCAAGGTTTGCTCTCCAGTGATGGCTTTTAGCAACCAATCGTCTAGGTATGGATAAGTGAAGATATTCTTTTTTTTCTCGAGTGCGCCGCTATTGTTGCTACACATTTGGAGAATGTCTGAGGGGGCTGATGTTAGTCCGGAAGGCAGCACCCTGAACTGGTAGTGTTGTAATGCCACAACGAAGCGAAGACATTTTCGGTGCTTTGCTATAACCGGGACGTGAAAGAGTGCATCCTGCAGATCTATGGAGCACATCCAGTCCCCTCGATGAAGCTGAGGGAAAATCTGGTGAAGGGCCAGCATTCTGAACTTTTCTTTCCGAATGTATTTGTTCAGATGTCTCAGATCTAAAATGGGTCTGAAAACCCTTTCTTGGCCTTTCTTTTTCACTAGGAAATATCGGGAGTACACTCCTTTCCCTCTTAGAGAAGATCAAACCTTTTCTATCGCTCTTTTTTGCAATAGGATGAGAACCTCCTTTTGTAGCAATGACTGGTGAGTACACTTTGTTCTCGGGAGCACCGGCGGAGGCGAAGACTTGAAACGAAGAGAATATCCATTCTCAACAATATTCAGCACCCATTTGTCACTTGTTATGGCGTGCCACTCGTGTACATAATTTGTAATACTTACCCCCACTGGAGTGGTGGACAGGATTAGGGGAAGCGAATCCTCATTGTTTGCCCAATGCTTTGGTGGTAGACTGATGTGGCCTGCTTGGTCCACGATCTTGTGTCGTTTTGCGGAACTGAAAAAACGGTCGTCCTTGATTCTGCTGGGCTCTTTGGAATCAATGAGGACGCCTATCATATGGCCTGTAAATTCATCTATAGACCTTGCGCCTATATAGTCCCACTGCTTTCATTGTGTCCACTTCTGATTTCTTCTTCGCCATCTCATCATCAGTATGCGACCCTAATAAGGAGTTCCCATTAAATGGCAGGTTCAGGATGTGGTGTTGTGCTTCCTGTTTCAACCCCGTAAGGCGTAGCCAAGAGGACCTCCTTGCACAAATGTCATGTGCATAGCCGTGAGCTGCCAAGTTTGCGCCATCTTCAGCAGCACTGATAACCTTGTTGGACACCAAACTCTCCTCCTGAAGGATCTCTTGGAAATCTTGCCTATCTTCCCTAGGCAATTTCTCTACGAACCTGTTCAGAGAGTCTCACAAAGAACAGTCGTATCTCCCTAACAGTGCAGAGGCACGAGAGACCTTCATGAATGCTGCTGAGGTGCCACACATTTTTCTGCCCAACGAATCCAGATGTTTTCTGTACTTATCTGGAAGGACCGTTGATGATGAGGCCACCGAATGGGTCTTAAGGACAGCTGCTAAACTAACAGTCTGGTGGTGGATCAGCCCTGAGAAATAAAGGATCCTGGTCTGGGCCTTATACTTCTTTAGGATTGTGAGAAGGTAGCCTCTTTCTAGCCTTGTTACCCCCACTTTTGGCCTGTTTGTGAGTGTATGTCAGGGTGTTTGTCACTGTTTTCACTGTCTCACTGGGATCCTGATAGCCAGGCCTCAGTGCTCATAGTGAAAACACTATGGTTTCAGTATGTTTGTTATGTGTCACTGGGATCCTGCTGGTCAGGACCCCAGTGCTCATAGGTTTGTGGCCTATATGTATGTGTCACTGGGACCCTGTCACACAGGGCCCCAGTGCTCATAGGTGTGCATGTATATGTTCCCTGTGTGGTGCCTAACTGTCTCACTGAGGCTCTGCTAACCAGAATCTCAGTGGTTATGCTCTCTCATTACTTTCAAATTGTCACTAACAGGCTAGTGACCATTTTTTACCAATTTACATTGGCTTACTGGAACACCCTTATAATTCCCTAGTATATGGTACTAAGGTACCCAGGGTATTGGGGTTCCAGGAGATCCCTATGGGCTGCAGCATCTCTTTTGCCACCCATAGGGAGCTCTGACAATTCTTACACAGGCCTGCCACTGCAGCCTGAGTGAAATAACGTCCACGTTATTTCACAGCCATTTTACACTGCACTTAAGTAACTTATAAGTCACCTATATGTCTAACCTTTACCTGGTAAAGGTTAGGTGCAAAGTTACTTAGTGTGAGGGCACCCTGGCACTAGCCAAGGTGCCCCCACATTGTTCAGAGCCAATTCACTGAACTTTGTGAGTGCGGGGACACCATTACACGCGTGCACTACATATAGGTCACTACCTATATGTAGCTTCACCATGGTAACTCCGAATATGGCCATGTAACATGTCTATGATCATGGAATTGCCCCCTCTATGCCATCCTGGCATTGTTGGTACAATTCCATGATCCCAGTGGTCTGTAGCACAGACCCTGGTACTGCCAGACTGCCCTTCCTGGGGTTTCTCTGCAGCTGCTGCTGCTGCCAACCCCTCAGACAGGCATCTGCCCTCCTGGGGTCCAGCCAGGCCTGGCCCAGGATGGCAGAACAAAGAACTTCCTCTGAGAGAGGGTGTGACACCCTCTCCCTTTGGAAAATGGTGTGAAGGCAGGGGAGGAGTAGCCTCCCCCAGCCTCTGGAAATGCTTTGTTGGGCACAGAGGTGCCCAATTCTGCATAAGCCAGTCTACACCGGTTCAGGGACCCCTTAGCCCCTGCTCTGGCGCGAAACTGGACAAAGGAAAGGGGAGTGACCACTCCCCTGACCTGCACCTCCCCTGGGAGGTGTCCAGAGCTCCTCCAGTGTGCTCCAGACCTCTGCCATCTTGGAAACAGAGGTGCTGCTGGCACACTGGACTGCTCTGAGTGGCCAGTGCCACCAGGTGACGTCAGAGACTCCTTGTGATAGGCTCCTTCAGGTGTTAGTAGCCTTTCCTCTCTCCTAGGTAGCCAAACCCTCTTTTCTGGCTATTTAGGGTCTCTGTCTCTGGGGAAACGTCAGATAACGAATGCATGAGCTCAGCCGAGTTCCTCTGCATCTCCCTCTTCACCTTCTGATAAGGAATCGACCGCTGACCGCGCTGGAAGCCTGCAAACCTGCAACATAGTAGCAAAGACGACTACTGCAACTCTGTAACGCTGATCCTGCCGCCTTCTCGACTGTTTTCCTGCTTGTGCATGCTGTGGGGGTAGTCTGCCTCCTCTCTGCACCAGAAGCTCCGAAGAAATCTCCCGTGGGTCGACGGAATCTTCCCCCTGCAACCGCAGGCACCAAAAAGCTGCATCTCCGGTCCCTTGGGTCTCCTCTCAGCACGACGAGCGAGGTCCCTCGAATCCAGCGACACCGTCCAAGTGACCCCCACAGTCCAGTGACTCTTCAGCCCAAGTTTGGTGGAGGTAAGTCCTTGCCTCACCTCGCTGGGCTGCATTGCTGGGAACCGCGACTTTGCAAGCTTCTCCGGCCCCTGTGCACTTCCGGCGGAAATCCTGTGTGCACAGCCAAGCCTGGGTCCACGGCACTCTAACCTGCATTGCACGACTTTCTAAGTTGGTCTCCGGCGACGTGGGACTCCTTTGTGCAACTTCGGCGAGCACCGTTTCACGCATCCTCGTAGTGCCTGTTTCTGGCACTTCTCCGGGTGCTACCTGCTTCAGTGAGGGCTCTTTGTCTTGCTCGACGTCCCCTCTCTCTTCAGGTCCAATTTGCGACCTCCTGGTCCCTCCTGGGCCCCAGCAGCGTCCAAAAACGCCAAACGCACGATTTGCGTGTAGCAAGGCTTGTTGGCGTCCATCCGGCGGGAAAACACTTCTGCACGACTCTCCAAGGCGTGGGGGATCCATCCTCCAAAGGGGAAGTCTCTAGCCCTTGTCGTTCCTGCAGTATTCACAGTTCTTCAGCCTAGTAAGAGCTTCTTTGCACCAACCGCTGGCATTTCTTGGGCATCTGCCCATCTCCGAGCTGCTTGTGACTTTTGGACTTGGTCCCCTTGTTCCACAGGTACCTTCAGACAGGAATCCATCGTTGTTGCATTGCTGATTTGTGTTTTCCTTGCATTCTCCCTCTAACACGACTATTTTGTCCTTAGGGGAACTTTGGTGCACTTTGCACTCACTTTTCAGGGTCTTGGGGTGGGTTATTTTGCTAACTCTCACTATTTTCTAATAGTCCCAGCGACCCTCTACAAGGTCACATAGGTTTGGGGTCCATTCGTGGTTCGCATTCCACTTCTGGAGTATATGGTTTGTGTTGCCCCTATCCCTATGTTTCCCCATTGCATCCTATTGTAACTATACATTGTTTGCACTGTTTTCTAAGACTATACTGCATATTTTTGCTATTGTGTATATATATCTTGTGTATATTTCCTATCCTCTCACTGAGGGTACACTCTAAGATACTTTGGCATATTGTCATAAAAATAAAGTACCTTTATTTTTAGTATAACTGTGTATTGTGTTTTCTTATGATATTGTGCATATGACACTAAGTGGTACTGTAGTAGCTTCACACGTCTCCTAGTTCAGCCTGAGCTGCTTTGCTAAGCTACCATTATCTATCAGCCTAAGCTGCTAGACACCCTATACACTAATAAGGGATAACTGGGCCTGGTGCAAGGTGCAAGTACCCCTTGGTACTCACTACAAGCCAGTCCAGCCTCCTACAAGGATCCTAGCCGACACGGAACATAGGCTTGCAGGAGTCAAAAACATGTCCATAGCCGGTTGTAGAAGACCAGGCACCATTGGTAACAACTGTGGACGATGTACGATGAAGTAGGCTCTCGAAAATTACTGTCGAAGTTGTCGGCTCCGGAATGTCTATTAAGCTTCCAGGCCCCTCTGACACATCGTTGAAGGTTGTTATATCGTCCACTGGAGACGCTCTTGCCAAAGGAGAATTAGTCAGGGTTGGTGAATAATCTCTAATTAAAGACTCCTATGCTGTCCACCTGCGTCGTTGTTGCCGTGATCTAGAGGAGCTAGATCTAGACCGCCGTATGGATCGCAACCTACTCCTGGTGAGTGATCTTGACGGGCTGCATCAGTGTCTAGGACTGGGCTGATCCGATGTTGGCCTTGTCCGTTCAGCGGGCGTCGTTGGTGAAGGCGTTTGTGTCAACGATGTCAATGGCGTATATAGGTGCGAATATTGCGAGTCTGGGGAAGCTGGTGTCTTGTTGAGGCTTTCCAACCACCCCACAGACAGGTTTATAGGCGAAAGGTATCCTAGAGATGATGCTCTTGATGCCCCCGATGACACACTCTGTATAGCGACTACCGGACCTTGATGAGGTAGAGCAGTCTCGGCAGTCGGTTGCAGTCCTGTCGATGACTTCTGAGGAGGGCTGGTATGTAGCGTAGCTCTTTGTGAGACAGGAGTCACTGGTGATGGTTGTCTCGACGTCGATCGTCGTTGCACTGTCGTCGACGGAGATCTACGAATTCCTGACGTCGACTGAGACTTCCCAGGTCTCGACATCGAGTGCATCGACGGCGACTGGCGGCACGCTGTAGGTACATGCTTCGACGTTGAGTGTCTTGACGTCGAGCGATGGGCCAACGGCAACGAGCGTCTCGACACCGAATGATGTGGGGACCTCAACCTTGTTCTCGATGTCGACTTGGGTTGTTTTGGCGTCTGAGGATGGTGACTCGTCTTCGGCGTATGAGCACCTATATGTGCCTACTCGACCGCCGACAGAGATCTATCCAGATGAGGGAGTTGAGTCTTCGACGTCCTGTCTCTCGACGTCGCTTGAATCGCCGTCGACGGAGGTGTACTCTTCAACGTCTGGTGATGCGTCGACGAAAGGGATGACATCAACTGTGAACAGACAGGAATTTTCCTACCGGCTGACGTCGATCTGACTCCCCTTTTCTCAGAAGAGTCTTTAGAAATCTTCTTAGGATGAGAGGAGGATGAAGTCTTCTCTCTTTCATGTAGTCCATGCAAACAAATCCTTTCTCTGACCTTTAGAGTTCCTTTGGACAGATTCTGCAGGTGTCATGGCAGTGACTCAGAGGCTAACACACTATGCCCACAGGGTGTGGGTCTGACTGGGCCTTCTTCCCACAAGAAGGACATTTCACAAAAAGTGAAGGCATTTTTTGAGAATAAAATTGTCACTTTATTCAGTCAATCAGGTAAGCCATCGAGTAAAGCAGAGAAAAAAATTTTTTAGACTATTTTTCGGGCCAAATAACCAGAAAAATGAGAGCTCAATGCTCCAGTATTCTCACAGGAGCCGGAAAAAAGAACTGACCTAACTCTGAACCAACTGTCACCTCGCTCTCACCCCTGAGGCATGGTGGGATACTGGAGATGCCCAGGATCTTAAAGGCACAGTGCCAGTTTTTTGATTCTGCTGTGTTAACCTTCATGCAGCCTATTGGCTAATAATGCTCCTTTGTTTTCAATATAGTTTTTTTCTATTTTATTATAGATTACTTATACTTTGTATACCTTATACTTGGATTACAGAAAGTTTTGTACCTTTAATTAAAGGTTTTTATTTTATGTTTTAAAAAAAACTGAAAAAAATAAAGCATTTTTAGCCTTTTTTTCTCAACATAGACTGCATTACTGTTTACACATGTATATATCATATTGGTATTGAAATTCTCTACTAAAATATTGTTTTTCATATATTTCACATATATATATGCATGTGTGTTTCTATATGCTCCGGGGTCCCCGCACGTGGGCGGGAATATTCTGTGTTTATGACTTTGATATGGATACCCCTGGAAGAGAACTAGGATTTACAGGCAAGTAACTTATCAGTCCTCTTTGCCCTCTGTCCATCCTGGTAGATGGTGAGCGATTGCCTTTCCTTGCAGGACTGTACCCTTGTGCATTGCGATTTGCAGCAACCAAGGCTTGTTGACTCCTCCTCCAAGGGATCTTCAGGCTCCAAGAAGCCCCGGCTCCCAGCACTTCATCTTTGCAAAGACAGTCTATCTTCTGGTGCCTCAGCGACGTGGGAGTCCTCTCCAAGTGTGCTGACTGGGTCTTACTGCAAATTACTGTGCTTGCTGCCAGTGGGATGCCTTCGGGCTGCGACTGCTTCTGCTGGCTCTCCCGACTGGTGAAGGTCAGCCAGGACTTCCCTCCAATGGTCGAGCCCCCTCTACCTTGCTGGTCATCTACTCTGCAAATTCTCTTTTGCCCAAATTTGCGTTTGCCAAGGCTTGTTGGTGGTCCTCCTGACCACTGACCATCTGCGACAGGTGTGGGACATCATCTGCAAAACTCCAAGGACCTCTTTGCAGCTCCTGGGCTCCACAGCTGATCTTCACCTTCCCTCGTTGACCCACATCTTCACCCACAGAAGGGGGAGTGGCTCCTGCCCCACCTGGACACTCCTGTGTGGATTGGGCTCTGTCCCCTTCTTTTGCAGGTCCTCTTCATCCAGAATCCACCATTGGGTTCCACTGGACTGGTCCTGGTCTTGGTCTTGCAATCGCCCTTTTCCAAATCCCCTTGTTAGTCCTTGGGAAGACCATGTAACTTACCTCAACACTTCTGGTCATTAGGGGTCACCCAGCTCCCTTCTAAGTACTCCACATCCTGGAATTGGTGACCTCACTTCGCATACCACTATTTTAGTATATGGTCCCGTTACCCCCCTTCTCATTAAGGGCCTTAGCTATTTTCTACTATTCTTGCCAATGCTTATTTTTCTATGCTAATTCCTAATACTAACTGTGTATATGTAGTGTGTACTTGCCTCCAGTTGGGTAACTGCCTATTTATAATCTATTTCTGTGTTACTGTAATAAAGTACCTTTCTTTTCGTAATACTGTGTGGTTCCTTTAATGTGTGATAAGTTACTGTGTGGCTGCTATGGTATTGGAAGTGCTTTACACTCCTCCTAGATAAGTCTTGGCTGCTCACCACAGCTACCACTAGAGAGCCCTGGCTTCGTAGACACTATCTCACTGACTAATAGGGGTTGCCTGGACCTTTTATAAAGTGCAAACATCATAGGTGTTCACCACACACCAGGCCAGCTTCCTACACATTCCTAATGTGTGCTCCCTTTGAGCCACTTCATAATTGTCCTCTCAGGCTTTTGACACTCAAGACAGCCTTCCTTGTGGCCATTACCTCTCCCTATAGGGTGAGCGAGCTACAGGCTCTATCGTCTAGCCTGCCCTACCTTACCATTTATCCTGACAAAGTGGTGCATCGCTCACAGGCCTCCTTTCTTCCGAAAGTGGTTACACCCTTCCACGTACGCTAATCCATCACCTGGCCTGCTTTTAAGCAGATACTCATTCTTCTAAAGAAGACGAGAGACCCGTCTGGACCCAAAAACAGAGTTGGCATTCTATCTTGATTGTGCCAAAGAGTTCCGGGTGAAGGATAACTCTTTATTGGGTATGTGGGTGCGACGAAAGGTCAGGCTGTGCAGAAGAGAACCATCTCTAGATAGGTTGTTCTCTGCATTAAAATGTGCTGCTCATTGGCTAAAAAATAACCCCCAGAGGGCTTGCGCGCTTACTATACCAGAGTGACAGCTGCAACCACTGTGCTAGCACACAAAGTTACAGTCTTGGACATCTGTCAGGCAGCAGCGTGGGCATTTCTGCACATGTTTACCAAACACTACAGCTTGGACAGTCAGGCTGGAGAAACCAGCACTTTGCTCATTCGGTTCTGCAGGACTTCCTAGTATGATCTTGGTGTGCAGACCCTCTTCTGGGGATGAGATTGCTTGGGTATCTATTCTAAGGTAAGGAATTTGCACTTAGAAGTTTCTTATCAGATGAACAAGTTAGTTACCTTCTGTAACGCATTTTCTGGTAGAGACATACTCAATTTGCAGCTTCCTTAACGACCCACCCATCTTCCCCACTCTGCAAACTGATTTCTAGGGACAGGGATTCCCTTTCAGGGCCCTAGTTCTGACACACCAGTGGTCAGTGTTATTCATGGCTCTGCTCTTCTGTCGTGGAAAGCCATGACAAGAAACTGATATCAGCGTGCCCGTGTGGCGCCTATATAGGCCCCGTGATCTCATAACCGGCGTGTACAGTGCCGACCGACACCACCTGATGGTGCGTAGGGGTACTGCTAGAGAAAAATCTCCGAATCCAGACTAACACCTGGGGAAATTCTAGGGTAAGGAATCTGCAACTAGAACGTCTCTACCAGATAATGCGTTACCGAAGGTAAGCAACTGGTTCATCACGTGGGTCATCGCATCTTTGGTTGCAAACCAATATAAAAGTTTACTTGTCTTGTCACCACATTCGTATACCCTACTAGTGGATGCCATACACTACTGAGATGCTTAATCCATAAAGGCCGTCTCTAGGAAGGTCTATGGACTTCCAGGCGACCCTTCACTTGCTAAGTTTTTCACCCCTGATTTTCCCACTCCAACGTTATGATCTCAGTCTCTAGTTAAGTAATTTGGCTATACTGCTCCCGTTCTCTTCCCCTTAGGTAGGACCAAGCAATGCCCCACATAGTGGCCTTCCTCACTGCCCAGAATGTACCGGGAGATTCCACTGTCACCTGGTTCAGTTTTAGGTATACTTGCAATTCTTGCATCAAGAAGAGCATAAACTGGTTACCAACCAGGAACCAGATGTTGAGAAGCCATACCAGTCTGCTACCCTCTCCATGGGCTCTAAAGTAGACTGTCACTGGGGCATGATCTGACACTGTCGATATAGGATGTAAGAGGTCATCAGGGGTGAGAAACAACAACAACAGGTCAGTGCAAGACATCGACTTATGGGCGGCGGAGACATGGGTGTATCTCAGGATCTATGGGTTCCAAGCTCTCTAGGCATCACACAATCTCTGACCAGTCACCCGGTCCGTCAGACCCCTCCTCTCCCTCTGCCCCACCCCCTGGAGGTGTCGCTGAGTCAGTGGTGTCCATAATACTATTGAAGACCCCTCCAGTGATCATGACACTCTTGGGGGAGTCCTAAAACTAGTCCCTGTGGGCCAATAGGGTAGATCTGGCAACTGTGGGAAGGGGAGGGGCATCATACATGTTCAGTGAATTATGAGTGTTTAAGAAGGGTCACTTTAGAGCCACATACCTCTCCAGCAGGTCAAGATCAGTCCAGGAATCTGCTAGGGGACGAGACCTGTGGAGAAGAATCACTACTCCTCTGGAGCCTCAAGAGTACCTATCATTGTATACCCTCCGGTACCCACAGCAAACTAAGAAAAATACTTGGTTCCCATGAGGTGGGTCTCCTGAAGAACCTAAACTGCCACCACATGGCGAACAGCATCTCTTTTTATGAAGTCAAGCAGGCTGTTGATATTTTCTGTCGTAACTTTGAAGTCAGACATCAGGGTGTGGTAGTGGGATTCCGTTTAACTCATATTGCCATTGCGGAGCCACTTAGACAACAAGACATTCACCGCACGCAAATGAAACTGTGAAGAAACCAAACATTTCACTGAATCTTACAATCCCTATATGCCTCCCCCTCTTCACTTTCTCCCCTGAACAATCCATCACCCTAAAAACTAACCCTTTTGAAACTAAAGGGAAATCGTCCCCTCATCCCAAATGATCCCCTGCATAAAAGTACATGAAGGATATAATGATGCTGGCACTGTAATTAACAACCTACAAGGTCCATCTTCATTTATCCATATTCTGCCCCCTCACTTCGTAGTCTGAGTCTGTGTGGGATGAAAGGCCTCTCTGCAAGTAGGAGCCCACTTTGCAGCTTGTGACATCCTGCTCCTTCCCCCATGTCTCATGTGTTGCAAGCCCCCCCACACTTCTGTTCCGACCTAAATCGTCCTCGAGATCCACCGAATCTCTTATTTAGTTGGGTATATGATTTGCCACCAGGCGAAGACCGTCTCAGGACCTCATTGTATTTAAAAGAACCCTGTTCCATTAAACAGTGCAACGCTGCTTCAGGCATGTCAAAGAAGTGAGATTTGGAGTCATGGAAGACCTGTGACTTTGCTGGTTATAGAAGCATATATTGGAGTTTCTGTTTAACATGATAATCTGGAAAGATCATGATATAGCCTAATTTGTACATGAGCCACCCCAAGCCCTAGGCTCCCGTCAGGATGGGATCCCTGTCTGTAAGGAAATGCCTCCTTGGCATGGTTACCCCCTGACTTTTTGCCTTTGCTGATGCTATGTTTTGAATTGAAAGTGTGCTGAGGCCTGCTAACCAGGCCCCAGCACCAGTGTTCTTTCCCTAACCTGTACTTTTGTATCCACAATTGGCACACCCTGGCATCCAGATAAGTCCCTTGTAACTGGTACCCCTGGTACCAAGGGCCCTGATGCCAGGAAAGGTCTCTAAGGGCTGCAGCATGTCTTATGCCACCCTGGGGACCCCTCACTCAGCACACACACTGCTTGCCAGCTTGTGTGTGCTGGTGAGAACAAAATGAGTAAGTCGACACGGCACTCCCCACAGGGTGCCATGCCAGCCTCTCACTGCCTATGCAGTATAGATAAGTCACCCTTCTAGCAGGCCTTACAGCCCTAAGGCAGGGTGCACTATACCATAGGTGAGGGCACCAGTGCATGAGCACTGTGCCCCTACAGTGTCTAAGCCAAACCTTAGACATTGTAAGTGCAGGGTTGTAAAGAAATGGCTCCCTGTTGCAGTTACCCCCCACTTTTTGCCTGATACTGATGCTGACTTGACTGAGAAGTGTGCTGGGACCCTGCTAACCAGGCCCCAGCACCAGTGTTCCTTCACCTAAAATGTACCATTGTATCCACAATTGGCACACCCTGGCATTCAGATAAGTCCCTTGTAACTGGTACTTCTAGTACCAAGGGCCCTGATGCCAAGGAAGGTCTCTAAGGGCTGCAGCATGTCTTATGCCACCCTAGAGACCCCTCACTCAGCACAGACACACTGCTTACAAGCCTGTGTGTGCTAGTGAGAACAAAATGAGTAAGTCGACATGGCACTCCCCTCAGGGTGCCATGCCAGCCTCTCACTGCCTATGCAGTATAGGTAAGACACCCCTCTAGCAGGCCTTACAGCCCTAAGGCAGGGTGCACTATACCATAGGTGAGGGTACCAGTGCATGAGCACTGTGCCCCTACAGTGTCTAAACAAAACCTTAGACATTGTAAGTGCAGGGTAGCCATAAGAGTATATGGTCTGGGAGTCTGTCAAACACGAACTCCACAGCACCATAATGGCTACACTGAAAACTGGGAAGTTTGGTATCAAACTTCTCAGCACAATAAATGCACACTGATGCCAGTGTACATTTTATTGTAAAATACACCACAGAGGGCACCTTAGAGGTGCCCCCTGAAACTTAACCGACTGTCTGTGTAGGCTGACTAGTTCTAGCAGCCTGCCACAAACCGAGACATGTTGCTGGCCCCATGGGGAGAGTGCCTTTGTCACTCTGAGGCCAGTAACAAAGCCTGCACTGGGTGGAGATGCTAACACCTCCCCCAGGCAGGAATTGTCACACCTGGCGGTGAGCCTCAAAGGCTCACCTCCTTTGTGCCAACCCAGCAGGACATTCCAGCTAGTGGAGTTGCCCGCCCCCTCCGGCCAGGCCCCCACTTTTGGCGGCAAGGCCGGAGAAGATAATGAGAAAAACAAGGAGGAGTCACTGGCCAGTCAGGACAGCCCCTAAGGTGTCCTGAGCTGAGGTGACTCTAACTTTTAGAAATCCTCCATCTTGCAGATGGAGGATTCCCCCAATAGGGTTAGGATTGTGACCCCCTCCCCTTGGGAGGAGGCACAAAGAGGGTGTACCCACCCTCAGGGCTAGTAGCCATTGGCTACTAACCCCCCAGACCTAAACACGCCCTTAAATTTAGTATTTAAGGGCTACCCTGAACCCTAGAAAATGAGATTCCTGCAACAAGAAGAAGGACTGCCCAGCTGAAAACCCCTGCAGCGGAAGACCAGAAGACGACAACTGCCTTGGCTCCAGAAACTCACCGGCCTGTCTCCTGCCTTCCAAAGATCCTGCTCCAGCGACGCCTTCCAAAGGGACCAGCGACCTCGACATCCTCTGAGGACTGCCCCTGCTTCGAAAAGACAAGAAACTCCCGAGGACAGCGGACCTGCTCCAAGAAAAGCTGCAACTTTGTTTCCAGCAGCTTTAAAAGAACCCTGCAAGCTCCCCGCAAGAAGCGTGAGACTTGCAACACTGCACCCGGCGACCCCGACTCGGCTGGTGGAGACCCGACACCTCAGGAGGGACCCCAGGACTACTCTGATACTGTGAGTACCAAAACCTGTCCCCCCTGAGCCCCCACAGCGCCGCCTGCAGAGGGAATCCCGAGGCTTCCCCTGACCGCGACTCTTTGAACCTAAAGTCCCGACGCCTGGGAGAGACCCTGCACCCGCAGCCCCCAGGACCTGAAGGACCGGACTTTCACTGGAGAAGTGACCCCCAGGAGTCCCTCTCCCTTGCCCAAGTGGAGGTTTCCTCGAGGAACCCCCCCCTTGCCTGCCTGCAGCGCTGAAGAGATCCCGAGATCTCTCATAGACTAACATTGCGAACCCGACGCTTGTTTCTACACTGCACCCGGCCGCCCCCGCGCCGCTGAGGGTGAAATTTCTGTGTGGACTCGTGTCCCCCCCGGTGCCCTACAAAACCCCCCTGGTCTGCCCTCCGAAGACGCGGGTACTTACCTGCAAGCAGACCGGAACCGGGGCACCCCCTTCTCTCCATTCTAGCCTATGTGTTTCGGGCACCACTTTGAACTCTGCACCTGACCGGCCCTGAGCTGCTGGTGTGGTGACTTTGGGGTTGCTCTGAACCCCCAACGGTGGGCTACCTTGGACCAAGAACTGAACCCTGTAAGTGTCTTACTTACCTGGTAAAACTAATCAAAACTTACCTCCCCTAGGAACTGTGAAAATTGCACTAAGTGTCCACTTTTAAAACAGCTATTTGTCAATAACTTGAAAAGTATACATGCAATTTTGATGATTTGAAGTTTCTAAAGTACTTACCTGCAATACCTTTCGAATGAGATATTACATGTAGAATTTGAACCTGTGGTTCTTAAAATAAACTAAGAAAAGATATTTTTCTATATAAAAACCTATTGGCTGGATTTGTCTCTGAGTGTGTGTACCTCATTTATTGTCTATGTGTATGTACAACAAATGCTTAACACTACTCCTTGGATAAGCCTACTGCTCGACCACACTACCACAAAATAGAGCATTAGTATTATCTATTTTTACCACTATTTTACCTCTAAGGGGAACCCTTGGACTCTGTGCATGCTATTCCTTACTTTGAAATAGCACATACAGAGCCAACTTCCTACAAGGGTAGCCATAAGAGTATATGGTCTGGGAGTCTGTCAAACACGAACTCCACAGCTCCATAATGGCTACACTGAAAACTGGGAAGTTTGGTATCAAACTTCTCAGCACAATAAATGCACACTGATGCCAGTGTACATTTTATTGTAAACTACACCCCAGAGGGCACCTTAGAGGTGCCCCCTGAAACTGTATCCGACTATCTGTGTAGGCTGACTGGTTCCAGCAGCCTGCCACCCCCGAGACATGTTGCTGGCCACATGGGGAGAGTGCCTTTGTCACTCTGTGGCCAGTAACAAAGCCTGCACTGGGTGGAGATGCTATCACCTCCCCCAGGCAGGAGCTGTAACACCTGGCGGTGAGCCTCAAAGGCTCACCCCCTTTGTTCCAGCACCGCAGGACACTCCAGCTAGTGGAGTTGCCCGCCCCCTCCGGCCACGGCCCCCACTTTTGGCGGCAAGGCCGGAGGAAATAATGAGAATAACAAGGAGGAGTCACTGGCCAGTCAGGACAGCCCCTAAGGTGTCCTGAGCTGAAGTGACTCTAACTTTTAGAAATCCTCCATCTTGCAGATGGAGGATTCCCCCAATAGGGATAGGAATGTGACCCCCTCCCCTTGGGAGGAGGCCCAAAGAGGGTGTACCCACCCTCAGGGCTAGTAGCCATTGGCTACTAACCGCCCAGACCTAAACACGCCCTTAAATTTAGTATTTAAGGGCTTCCCTGAACCTAAGAATTTAGATTCCTGCAACTTACCAGAAGAAGAGGACTGCTGAGCTGAAAGACCCCTGCAGAGGAAGAAAAGAAGACACCAACTGCTTTGGCCCCAGTCCTACCGGCCTGTCTCCTGCCTTCTAAAGAAACCTGCTCAAGCGACGCTTTCCCCAGGACCAGCGACCTCTGAATCCTCAGAGGACTGCCCTGTTTCCAAAGAAACAAGAAACTCCCGAGAACAGCGGCCCTGTTCAACAAAGACTGCAACTTTGTTTCAGAGGAGCAGATTTAAAGACCCCTGCAACACCCCGCAAGAAGCGTGAGACTTGCAACACTGCACCCGGCGACCCCGACTCGACTGGTGGAGAAACAACGCTACAGGGAGGACCCTCCGGCGACTCCAAGACTGTGAGTAACCAAAGTTGTCCCCCCTGAGCCCCCACAGCGACGCCTGCAGAGGGAATCCCGAGGCTCCCCCTGACCGCGACTGCCTGAACCTAAAATCCCGACGCCTGGAGGAGACCCTGCACCCGCAGCCCCCAGGACCTGACGGATCGGAACTCCAGTGCAGGAGTGACCCCCAGGAGGCCCTCTCCCTTGCCCAGGTGGTGGCTACCCGAGGAGCCCCCCCCTTGCCTGCCTGCACCACTGAAGAGACCCCTTGGTCTCCCATTGGAAAACACTACAAACCCCACGCTTGTTTACACACTGCACCTGGCCGCCCCCGCGCTGCTTAGGGTGTACTTTTTGTGCTGACTTGTGTCCCCCCCGGTGCCCTACAAAACCCCCCTGGTCTGCCCTCCGAAGACGCGGATACTTACCTGCTGGCAGACTGGAACCGGGGCACCCCCTTCTCCATTGAAGCCTATGCGTTTTGGGCACCTCTTTGACCTCTGCACCTGACTGGCCCTGAGCTGCTGGTGTGGTAACTTTGGGGTTGCTCTGAACCCCCAACGGTGGGATACCTTGGACCCAAATCGGAACCCTGTAGGTGGTGTCCTTACCTGCAAAAACTAACAATACTTTACCTCCCCCAAGAACTGTGAAAATTGCACTGTGTCCACTTTTAAAACAGCTATTTGTGTTTTATGTGAAAAGTATATATGCTACTGTAATGATTCAAAGTTCCTAAAGTACTTACCTGCAATACCTTTCAAATGAGATATTACATGTAGAATTTGAACCTGTGGTTCTTAAAATAAACTAAGAAAATATATTTTTCTATACAAAAACCTATTGGCTGGAATTGTCTCTGAGTGGGTGTTCCTCATTTATTGCCTGTGTGTATGTACAACAAATGCTTAACACTACTCCTTTGATAAGCCTACTGCTCGACCACACTACCACAAAATAGAGCATTAGTATTATCTCTTTTTGCCACTATCTTACCTCTAAGGGGAACCCTTGGACTCTGTACATGCTATTCCTTACTTTGAAATAGCACATACAGAGCCAACTTCCTACATTGGTGGATCAGCGGTGGGGTACAAGACTTTGCATTTGCTGGACTACTCAGCCAATACCTGATCACACGACAAATTCCAAAAATTTTAATTAGAAATTGATTTTTGCAATTTGAAATTTTTCTAAATTCTTTAAAGTCCTGCTAGGGCCTTGTGTTAGTCCCTGTTATCATTTCTTTTAGAGTTTAAAAGTTTGGTAAAAGTTTGAATTAGATTCTAGAACTAGTTTTTAGATTCTTATAAAGTATTCCAACTTTTAGAAGCATAATGTCTAGTACAGATGTGAATGTGGTGGAACTCGACACCACACCTTACCTCCATCTTAAGATGAGGGAGCTAAGGTCACTCTGTAAAATAAAGAAAATAACAATGGGCCCCAGACCTTCCAAACTACAGCTCCAGGAGCTGTCGGCAGAGTTTGAAAAGGCCAACCCCTCTGAGGATGGAAACACAGAGGATGAAGATAGTGACTTGGAGGAAAATTCCCACCTTCCAGTCCTAACTAGGGAGAACAGGGCCTCTCAAGCCCTGTCTCCAAATATAGTAGTCAGAGAAGCTGGTTCCCTCACAGGAGGGACCAACCTCTCTGAAATCACTGAGGATAACTCCAGTGAAGAGGACATCCAGTTAGCCAGGATGGCCAACAGATTGGCTTTGGAAAGACAGATCCTAGCCATAGAAAGGGAAAGACAAGAGATGGGCCTAGGACCCATCAATGGTGGCAGCAACATAACTAGGGTCAGAGATTCTCCTGACATGTTAAAAATCCCCAAAGGGATTGTAACTAAATATGAAGATGGTGATGACATCACCAAATGGTTCACAGCTTTTGAGAGGGCTTGTGTAACCAGAAAAGTAAGCAGATCTCACTGGGGTGCTCTCCTTTGGGAAATGTTCACTGGAAAGTGTAGGGATAGACTCCTCACACTCTCTGGAAAAGATGCAGAATCTTATGACCTCATGAAGGGAACCCTGATTGAGGGCTTTGGATTCTCCACTGAGGAGTATAGAATTAGATTCAGGGGGGCTCAAAAATCCTCGAGCCAGACCTGGGTTGATTTTGTAGACTACTCAGTGAAAACACTGTATGGCTGGGTAACTGGAAATGAAGTGCATGACTATGTTGGGCTTTATAATTTGTTTATGAAAGAACACATTTTAAGTAACTGCTTCAATGAAAAGTTGCATCAGTATCTGGTAGACCTAGGTCCAATTTCTCCCCAAGAATTGGGAAAGAAGGCAGACCACTGGGTCAAGACTAGGGTAACCAAAACTTCCACTGGGGGTGACCAAAAGAAAGGGGTTACAAAGCCTCCCCAGGAGAAAGTGGGTGACACTAGGAACAAAGAAAAAGAGTCCTTTGTAGGCCCCCAAAAACCAGACCAGGAGGGTGGGCCCCGAGACACAACCCAAAACAAAGGTGGGTACCAGGGTAAGAACTGGGATGCCACTAAGGCATGGTGCCATAACTGTAGACAGACAGGGCACCACACCAAGGACACTTCTTGTCCCAAAAACAAACCCCCTAGCAAAATCCCAGGGGTGACCAGTGTAGCCATTGGGGATGACTCCTCAGATGAGGAGGTCTTCATAGCCTTCAACTGGGAGAAGGGCCCAACAGGTGAGTTGGAGATTCCAGAGGGAAGTAGACACTTCCACCACCTACTGGTGAATGGAATCCCAGCCACTGGCCTGAGAGACACTTGTGCCAGTCACACTATTGTGCATGACAGGCTGGTGTTCTCAAACCAGTACATCCCAGGTGAGACTGCCAGAGTAAGAGTTAGCCCAGACAAGGTCACTGATAGGCCAGTGGCTTTTGTGCCCATAGAAGTGGGTGGGACTTTTAGCTGGAGAAGGGTGGTAGTCAGTACAGACCTCCCCCGTGATTGTCTCCTTGGAAATGACTACCCAGAGGTTAGTCAGAGCCCAAGAGAGGAACTTGTCCAGTGCCAGTCCTCTCCCAAGGATTCTGGAGGTCCTGCCCCTGCAGTAACTGCAAGCAGGCCCCAGAAGAAAAAGAAAAGAAAACAGTGTAGGAAGGGTGGACAACCTTTAGCCAAGGTTCCAGCAAGCCAAGGAGATTCTGCTCCAGTAGGGGAGAACTCCACAAGTGGCACTGGTAACGTCCAACCTGACCCACACGAAGTCCTGGCTAGTCAGGCAACTGTTAAGCCTGAGTGGGTGGCTCCTCAGCTAACAGAAGAAAGAGTGGAAGAAGGGTGTTTACTGTAGGAGGCTGGACTGGCTTGTAGTGAGTACCAAGGGGTACTTGCACCTTGCACCAGGCCCAGTTATCCCTTATTAGTGTATAGGGTGTCTAGCAGCATAGGCTGATAGATAATGGTAGCTTAGCAGAGCAGCTTAGGCTGAACTAGGAGACGAGTGAAGCTCCTACATTACCACTAGTGTCACTTGCACAATATCATAAGAAAACACAATACACAGATATACTAAAAATAAAGGTACTTTATTTTTATGACAATATGCCAAAGTATCTCAGAGTGTACCCTCAGTATGAGGATAGCAAATATACACAAGATATATATACACAATACCAAAAATATGCAGTATAGTCTTAGAAAACAGTGCAAGCAATGTATAGTTACAATAGGATGCAATGGGGACACATAGGGATAGGGGCAACACAAACCATATACTCCAAAAGTTGAATGCGAACCACGAATGTACCCCAAACCTATGTGACCTTGTAGAGGGTCGTTGGGACTATTAGAAAATAGTGAGGGTTAGAAAAATAGCCCACCCCAAGACCCTGAAAAGTGAGTGCAAAGTGCACTAAAGTTCCCCAAAGGACATAGAAGTCGTGATAGGGGAATTCTGCAGGAAAGACACAAACCAGCAATGCAACAACAATGGATTTCCAGTCGAGGGTACCTGTGGAACAAGGGGACCAAGTCCAAAAGTCACAAGCAAGTCGGAGATGGGCAGATGCCCAGGAAATGCCAGCTGTGGGTGCAAAGAAGCTGCTACTGGACAGTAGAAGCTGAGGATTCTGCAGGAACGACAAGGGCTAGAGACTTCCCTTTTGGAGGATGGATCCACCACGCCGTGTAGAGTCGTGCAGAAGTGTTTTCCCGCCGAAAGACCGCCAACAAGCCTTGCTAGCTGCAAATCGTGCGGTTAGGGATTTTGGATGCTGCTGTGGCCCAGGAGGGACCAGGATGTCGCCAATTGCGTCTGGGGACAGAGGGGGCGCCGAGCAAGACAAGGAGCCCTCTCAGAAGCAGGCAGCACCCGCAGAAGTGCCGGAACAGGCACTACGAAGAAGAGTGAAACGTTGCTCACCTGAAGTTGCACAAAGGAGTCCCACGTCGTCGGAGACCAACTTAGAAAGTCGTGCAATGCAGGTTAGAGTGCCGTGGACCCAGGCTTGGCTGTGCACAAAGGATTTCCGCCGGAAGTGCACGGAAGCCGGAGTAGCTGCAAAAGACGCGGTTCCCAGCAATGCAGTCTGGCGTGGGGAGGCAAGGACTTACCTCCACCAAACTTGGACTGAAGAGTCACTGGACTGTGGGAGTCACTTGGACAGAGTTGCTGGAATCAAGGGACCTCGCTTGTCGTGCTGAGAGGAGACCCAGAGTACCGGTAATGCAGTTCTTTGGTGCCTGCGGTTGCAGGGGGAAGATTCCGTCGACCCACGGGAGATTTCTTCGGAGCTTCTAGTGCAGAGAGGAGGCAGACTACCCCCACAACATGCACCACCAGGAAAACAGTTGAGAAGGCGGCAGGATCAGCGTTACAGAGTTGCAGTAGTCGTCTTTGCTACTTTGTTGCAGTTTTGCAGGCTTCCAGCGCGGTCAGCAGTCGATTCCTTGGCAGAAGGTGAAGAGAGAGATGCAGAGGAACTCTGATGAGCTCTTGCATTCGTTATCTAAGGAATCCCCAGAGACAGAGACCCTAAATAGACAGAAAAGAGGGTTTGGCTACCTAGGAGAGAGGATAGGCTAGCAACACCTGAAGGAGCCTATCAGAAGGAGTCTCTGACGTCACCTGGTGGCACTGGCCACTCAGAGCAGTCCAGTGTGCCAGCAGCACCTCTGTTTCCAAGATGGCAGAGGTCTGGAGCACACTGGAGGAGCTCTGGACACCTCCCAGGGGAGGTGCAGGTCAGGAAAGTGGTCACTCCCCTTTCCTTTGTCCAGTTTCGCGCCAGAGCAGGGCTAAGGGGTCCCTGAACCGGTGTAGACTGGCTTATGCAGAAATGGGCACCAAATGTGCCCATGAAAGCATTTCCAGAGGCTGGGGGAGGCTACTCCTCCCCTGCCTTCACACCATTTTCCAAAGGGAGAGGGTGTAACACCCTCTCTCAGAGGAAGTCCTTTATTCTGCCATCCTGGGACAAGCCTGGCTGGACCCCAGGAGGGCAGAAACCTGTCTGAGGGGTTGGCGGCAGCAGCTGCAGTGAACGCCCTGAAAAGGCAGTTTGGCAGTACCAGGGTATGTGCTACAGACCACTGGGATCATGGGATTGTGCCAACTATGCCAGGATGGCATAGAGGGGGCAATTCCATGATCATAGACATGTTACATGGCCATATTCGGAGTTACCATTGTGAAGCTACATATAGGTAGTGACCTATATGTAGTCACGCGTGTAATGGTGTCCCCGCACTCACAAAGTCCGGGGAATTGTCCCTGAACAATGTGGGGGCACCTTGGCTAGTGCCAGGGTGCCCTCACACTAAGTAACTTTGCACCTAACCTTTACCAGGTAAAGGTTAGACATATAGGTGACTTATAAGTTACTTAAGTGCAGTGGTAAATGGCTGTGAAATAACGTGGACGTTATTTCACTCAGGCTGCAGTGGCAGGCCTGTGTAAGAATTGTCAGAGCTCCCTATGGGTGGCAAAAGAAATGCTGCAGCCCATAGGGATCTCCTGGAACCCCAATACCCTGGGTACCTCAGTACCATATACTAGGGAATTATAAGGGTGTTCCAGTAAGCCAATGTAAATTGGTAAAATTGGTCACTAGCCTGTTAGTGACAATTTGAAAGAAATGAGAGAGCATAACCACTGCGGTTCTGGTTAGCAGAGCCTCAGTGAGACAGTTAGTCACTACACAGGTAACACCTTCAGGCACACTTATGAGCACTGGGGCCCTGGCTGGCAGGGTCCCAGTGACACATACAACTAAAACAACATATAAACAGTGAAAAATGGGGGTAACATGCCAGGCAAGATGGCACTTTCCTACATTTACTACAAGATGTGGTAACCCCCCACTCTAATACAGCAGACAGGCACCCTGAACCCAAAGAAACCTGTAACTTAGCCCCTTCCCTTGTAGGTGAAGAGCTAAAGGTGTGGTTCTGGGCACTGACAGCTGTCAGTGGCCTCTGCTGGGTGTTAGCCTTTATGGCTGCACTATCCTTGGCATGGTGGTCTGACCCCATGCCAAATAGCAAGTTAGGCCCCCTGACCCTGTTGGTCATGGTGGGGTTACTCCAGCTCTGGGTAACCTCTTTGGGTAAGCTAGGGGTGACCCTGGCTAAAATAAGATTAGCAGAGGTGGATACCTCTAACCCCAAAATAGAGAGAATGGGTGAAGACATTAAAAGCACAGACAAGAGGCAGTTCAGACTAGGTCCTATCACTGTGGAAGTGGGTCAGTTCCCCAGGGGGAATTACCTAAACAGGAGGATGTAAGGCAGAGTAGGCCCTGCAACAAACCAGCCTGTTTCCTCTACTCTTCCTCGCCTGACAGACTAGGAAGACTCTCCTAGCTTTGGCTGAGTCTCCTGGCCTGTGGGCTGGGGGGGGACTTGTGTAAAGAAATGGCTCCCTGTTGCAGTTACCCCCTACTTTTTGCCTGATACTGATGCTGACTTGACTGAGAAGTGTGCTGGGACCCTGCTAACCAGGCCCCAGCACCAGTGTTCTTTCACCTAAAATGTACCATTGTCTCCACAATTGGCACACCCCTGGCATCCAGGTAAGTCCCTTGTAACTGGTACCCCGGGTACCAAGGGCCCTGTTGCCAGGGAAGGTCTCTAAGGGCTGCAGCATGTCTTATGCCACCCTAGGGACCCCTCACTCAGCACAGACACACTGCTTGCCAGCTTGTGTGTGCTGGTGGGGAGAAAATGACTAAGTCGACATGGCACTCCCCTCAGGGTGCCATGCCAACCTCACACTGCCTGTGGCATAGGTAAGTCACCCCTCTAGCAGGCCTTCCAGCCCTAAGGCAGGGTGCACTATACCACAGGTGAGGGCATATGTGCATGAGCACTATGCCCCTACAGTGTCTAAGCAAAACCTTAGACATTGTAAGTGCAGGGTAGCCATAAGAGTATATGGTCTGGGTGTCTGTCAAAAACGAACTCCACAGCTCCATAATGGCTACACTGAATACTGGGAAGTTTGGTATCAAACTTCTCAGAATAATAAACCCACACTGATGCCAGTGTTGGATTTATTAAAAAATGCACACAGAGGGCATCTTAGAGATACCCCCTGTATTTTACCCAATTGTTCAGTGCAGGACTGACTGGTCTCTGCCAGCCTGCTGCTGAGAGACGTGTTTCTGACCCCATGTGGTGAGGGCCTTTGTGCTCTCTGGGGACAGAAACAAAAGCCTGCTCTGGGTGGAGGTGCTTCACACCTCCCCCCTGCAGGAACTGTAACACCTAGCAGTGAGCCTCAAAGGCTCAGGCTTCGTGTTACAATGCCCCAGGGCATTCCAGCTAGTGGAGATGCCCGCCCCCTGGACACAGCCCCCACTTTTGGCGGCAAGTCCAGGAGAGATAATGAGAAAAACAAGGAGTCGTCACTGGCCAGTCAGGACAGCCCCTAAGGCAACCTGAGCTGAAGTGACTCTGACTTTTAGAAATCCTCCATCTTGTAGAAGGAGGATTCCCCCAATAGGGATAGGAATGTGACCCCCTCCCCTTGGGAGGAGGCACAAAGAGGGTGTACCCACCCTCAGGGCTAGTAGCCATTGGCTACTAACCCCCCAGACCTAAACATGCCCTTAAATTTAGTATTTAAGGGCTCCCCTGAACCTAAGAATTTAGATTCCTGCAACTTACCAGAAGAAGAGGACTGCTGAGCTGAAAGACCCCTGCAGAAGAAGAAAAGAAGACACCAGCTGCTTTGGCCCCAGTCCTACCGGCCTGTCTCCTGCCTTCTAAAGAAGCCTGCTCCAGCGACGCTTTCCCCAGGACCAGCGACCTCTGAATCCTCAGAGGACTGCCCTGCTTCAAAAGAAACAAGAAACTCCCGAGAACAGCGGCCCTGTTCAACAAAGACTGCAACTTTGTTTCAGAGGAGCAGATTTAAAGACCCCTGCAACTCCCCGCAAGAAGCGTGAGACTTGCAACACTGCACCCGGCGACCCCGACTCGACTGGTGGAGAAACAACGCTACAGAAAGGACCCTCCGGCGACTCCAAGTCTGTGAGTAACCAAAGTTGTCCCCCCTGAGCCCCCACAGCGACGCCTGCAGAGGGAATCCCGAGGCTCCCCCTGACCGTGACTGCCTGACTCTAAAATCCCGACGCCTGGAGGAGACCCTGCACCCGCAGCCCCCAGGACCTGAAGGATCGGAACTCCAGTGCAGGAGTGACCCCCAGGAGGCCCTCTCCCTTGCCCAGGTGGTGGCTACCCCGAGGAGCCCCCCCCTTGCCTGCCTGCACCGCTGAGGAGACCCCTTGGTCTCCCATTGGAAAACACTACAAACCCGACGCTTATTTACACACTGCACCCAGCCGCCCCCGCGCTGCTGAGGGTGTACTTTTTGTGCTGACTTGTGTCCCCCCTGGTGCCCTACAAAACCCCCCTGGTCTGCCCTCCGAAGACGCGGGTACTTACCTGCTGGCAGACTGGAACCGGGGCACCCCCTTCTCTATTGAAGCCTATGCGTTTTGGGCACCTCTTTGACCTCTGCACCTGACCGGCCCTGAGCTGCTGGTGTGGTAACTTTGGGGTTGCTCTGAACCCCCAACGGTGGGCTACCTTGGACCCAAATCTGAACCCTGTAGGTGGGTTACTTACCTGCAAAAACTAACAATACTTTACCTCCCCCAATAACTGTGAAAATTGCACTGTGTCCACTTTTAAAACAGCTATTTGTGTTTTATGTGAAAAGTATATATGCTACTGTAATTATTCAAAGTTCCTAAAGTACTTACCTGCAATACCTTTCAAATGAGATATTACATGTAGAATTGGAACCTGTGGTTCTTAAAATAAACTAAGAAAATATATTTTGCTATACAAAAACCTATTGGCTGGAATTGTCTCTGAGTGTGTGTTCCTCATTTATTGCCTGTGTATGTACAACAAATGCTTAACACTACTCCTTTGATAAGCCTACTGCTCGACCACACTACCACAAAATAGAGCATTAGTATTATCTCTTTTTGCCACTATCTTACCTCTAAGGGGAACCCTTGGACTCTGTGCATGCTATTCCTTACTTTGAAATAGCACATACAGAGCCAACTTCCTACAGAAGGCTAGTAGCTAACGGGCTGCTTACCCTTGGGGTCACTACACGCCCTGAGATGCCAACTCCCTGTGGGGGGTGGACATCCCCTTGTCATAGGTCCTGAATTCCACCACACAAAAGATGCCATAATTTCCTAGGCTGTATCCACTACAGGCTGGTCAACCTAGTGGTGTGTCCAGTCTTTAAATGTGACACGCCTCTTTTATAGCTAATTTTCCCGCTTGTCCTCGTGTCAGATGCCCCCTGGGACATGGGGGGGTTGTCATCCTCCTATGAAGAATGCCGATTCTGCATACCACAGGCTGTGGGCTTCTTTGAAGCTTCTACCTTGGAATGCAGGCCCTTCTGGGAGGAGGGGTGTGCAACACCCCTGGGCGAGCAGGCTTTGTTTCTGATCTCCAGAGAGCAAGGGCTCTCTCCCTTGTGGGCTTAGATTCTGACTGCTGGTGGCAGACTAGTTAGAACTAGTTAGTGAGCTCACCAGCAGTCGGTAGGTTTTCAGGGGGCATCTCTAAAGTGCCCTCTGGGTGCATGTGATAATCCATCACTGTCATCAATGAGGGTTTATTAATATGAGATGTTTGATACCAAACATCCCTAAGTTCAGAGAAGCCATCCTGTAGCTGGGGCACTCGTGTTGATCAGTGTCCACCACATGTACTTAAAATGGCTTACTTACTATGTCTGAAAATCGACAGACATAGGAGGGGCATATCTGCTCTTGCAGATATGCCCATGCTTTTAATATAATGCACCCTGCCTTAGGGCTGTAAGGCCTGCTGTAGGGGTCAATCAATCAGTCAATTATTATTTTAGAGCGAGCTACTCACCCATAGGATCTCAAGGCGCTGTGGGGTATGTCCTCAGGGTTCAGTCGAAGAGCTAGGTCTTGAGGTCTTCCTGAATTGAGGTAGCAATGGCGACTGTCTGAGGTGAAGAGGTAAGGTGTTCCATCCTTTTGCTGCCAGGTAGGTGAAAGACCTTCCTCCATCCGAGGACTTCTTTTTACGAGGTACGTTGGTGAGCGACTGCTGGGAGGAGCGGAGCGGTCTGGAAGGTGAGTACCAGGTGAGGTGGTGGTTGAGGTATCTGGGTCCAATGTTGTGGAGGTCTCTGTTGGCATGTACAGGGAGTTTGAAGTTGATCCTGTTTTCGACGGTGAGCCAATGGAGATCTCTCAGGTGTCCTTTGATGTGTTCTCGGCGGAAGATGTTCAGGATGAGTCTAGCGGCGGTGATCTGGATTTGTTGCAGCTTGCTCAGGTTCTTCTTGGAGGTTCCGGCATAGAGGGCGTTGCTGTAGTCAAGTTCTGCTCGAGATCAGGGGATGTGTGTCACAGCTTTTCGGCAGTCAGTTGGTATCCATCTGAAAATCTTTTGTAGGAGTTGGAGGGTGTGGACAGAGTGACCTGTCTGGTCATGGTGAGCGCTGAGTCGAGGACGATGCAGAGGTTTCGTATGTGGTCTGTGGGGGAGGGCTGCCGACTGTTGAGGGCCACCAGGAGTTGTCCCAGACTGAAGAGGAATGTCTCAGGAAGAGGATCTCCAGCTTGTCGGAGTTCAGCTTAAGGCAGCTCTCCTTAATCCAGGTGGGGACAGCTTCCATCCCGTCTTTGAAATTCTTCTTGGCTGTTGGGTTTTCGGTCAGGGAGATGATCAGCTGGGTGTCATCAGTGTAGGAGACAATGTTAATACTGTAGTTCCTAACGATTGGGGTGAGCAGGGTCATGTAGATATTAAACAGCGTGAGGCTCAACAAGGATCCTTGGAGTACTCCGCAGCCTAAATCTGTAGGTTCTGATAAGTGTGGAGGGAGCCTGACTTTGTGTTTTGCCTATCAGGAAGGAGTGTATCCATTGAACGTCCTTGCAGCGTATGCCTGCTATGTGGAGTGTGGCGCATAGGGCGCGGTGGAACACTGTATCGAAGGCGGCTGAAAGATCTAGTAGGATGAGGGCTGCTGTTTGGCCGCGGTCAAATAGGGAGCCGATGTCATCTGTGGCGGCGAGCAGGGCGATCTCTGTGCTGTAGTTAGTTCTGAATTCTGAATGGGAGATGTCCAGGGTGGTGTTGTCCTTGATGTGTTAACGGAGCTGAACGTTGATTGCTTTCTCAGCGACCTTAGCTGGAAAGGGCAGCAGCGCGATGGGGCAGTAGTTTTTGAGATCTGTTGGGTCGGCTGTGGTTTTCTTCAGAAGTGGGCGGATCTCGGCGTGTTTCCAGTCCTCGGGGAAGGTTGCTGACTCCAGGGAGCAGTTGATGGTCTTGTGGCGCTCGTGGTCTCAGCTTGTGGTTTGGCAAAATCTTTGACGTTGAGTTCTTTTGTGTTGTGTGTGGTGGTGTTGATGCGGTCCTGCAGGCTGTTTTTCTGATGGATCTGATGAGGCCATGGTGGGATCTTGTGGTGGATTTGTAGGCTGCAAGGTCTTCCAGGGATTTGCTGTTCCTCCATTGTTTCTCCAGCCTCCTACAGGTGCTCTTAAATGTGTTTATCTGTGGTCGTTCGGAAAGGAGCTAGGGTGTTGGCACAGTCGGTGACCCATTTGTGGAGGTTGCGTGCTGAGGTGTTGGCATCTGTTGTGTTGGGGATGGTGCGTTGCTGAGGGTGCTGACAAGTTGCTTCTCTGTAGTCTGGTTCCATTTCCTTTGGGGAGAGGGGGAAGTTGTGTAAGTGTGTGCTGTAGGTGTGGAGATGTAGAAGAGGATGCAGTAGGGGTTGGTCCAGTGTAGCGGGGTTGAGTCGTCGATGGTGATGTTGCTGCTGGCGGAGGCTTGTGAGGCAGCCAATTGCTTGAGCCCGATTGTGCCCAGGTCATTGAGTAGCAACAAATTGTTGTGGTCGCTGAGATCATTGAAGTAGAAGTTGAGGTTTTCGAGGAGTATGTAGTTGCTGAAGTCGAGTCGGTGGGGTGCTATAATGTCAATGATGGAGTCGCTGAAACTTGGACGTGGTCGGTATATGAGGGTGCTGCGGGTGGTGGTCTTCGAGGTGGTGTGGACTTGGAAGTGGAGGTGCTACATGAGGGGGGGAGAATTCCTGTTTGTTCATCATTAGTCGGAGGGTGGTCTATTGGGCAATGGCTATGCTACCTCTTGGTCTGGAGGGTCGGTCCTTGCAGAGCAGCTTGTAGTCGCTGGGAATGGCGATATCCTGTCCAGATGTTTTTAGTCCATGTCTCGGTGAGGAAAGTGATGTCCGGGCAGATGGCGTCAATCATGTCCCAAAGCTCCACATTGTGCTTGTGCAGGAAGCGGATGCTGATGGAGGATGCACTTGAGGTGGTCTGGAAGTGGTTTTTGCAGTTCTGTGGCTGGGAGGCTTAGCTTGCGGAGAAGGTGAGGTGGCAGTTGCGGCAGGTGAAAGGTCCGTGGCTGTCCTTCTGGGGGAAGCATGGTGGCAAGTGATTCGACTTCCAGGGTTCAGTGCATGGAGGGTTCCGGCGTCATATCGTGGATGGTGTGAGATCCAGGGTCTGTGGCACTTGGCGTGGTCCAGATGTGGACGTGCACAGACAGGCTTGACTGTGGCACGTCATCGGCACAACGGCCACCATTAAGAAGTAGAGAGATTGGTCAGCTGGGAGGTGGGAAGCGCTGAAAAGCATGCTAACAGAAAAAAGCAGAAACCGAGTGAAAAGAGTGAAAAAAGCTAAATACACAAAAGATGAAGAGAAAAAGGCAGACAGACCTGACAGACACTGATGGCCAGTAGGCCACCAGGGATGAGGCACAGGTGGGTGCCTGCATGTGGAGGCGGACCTCGAACACAGCCAGCAGCCTCTGTCAGGAAGCAGGAACAGCAACAGTGGCCATGCAGGAGGGAGCAATGGACGCTGGCCAGAAAAGGTTAGACTTCCAAATATTACATGCAGTGTTTAGGGGACATGGTACACAGACTCTGTGCCATATTGTCTTTTCACTTTTAGGGAGCACCTTGTCAGACAGCCTACAATGGCAATCTGCATGAGTTTGGTGCTAGATCCCTCAGAATGGCACAAATTGTGTTGCAGCTCTTAAGGACCCTCTGCAGTACCTAGGCCCTAGGTACTAGGGCTCCCACATACCAGGGAGTTAAAGGATGTGACATGGCCAGGGCACTTGGGGATCAAGTGACTAAGGGCCAGATGTAGTAAACCTTTTGCTCCTCGCAAACGGCGAAAAACGCTGTTTGCGAGGCGCAAAAGGCCTTACGCGATGCAGAATCACATTTTGCGAGTCGGTACCGACTCGCAAAATGTGATTCCGACTCGCAGATAGGAAGGGGTGTTCCCTTCCTATTTGCGACTGCATTGCGATGCAGATTTGCTTTGAGACCGCAAAAGCGGTCGCAAACCAACTCACAGTTACCATCCACTTGAAGTGGATGGTAACTCATTCCCAAAAGGGAAGGGGTCCCCATGGGACCCCTTCCCCTTTGTGAATGGTAAAAAAAATATTGGTTTCGGTATTTTTACTTTTTGCAACTCGTTTTCCTTTAAGGAAAACGGGCTGCAAAAATAAGAAAAAACTGCTTTATTAAAAAAAAGCAGTCACGGACATGGTGGTCTGCTGTCTCCAGCAGGCCACCATCCCTGTGAGTGCCTAGACTCGCTATGGGGTCACAAACTGCGACCCACCTCATTAATATTCATGAGGTGGGTCTTTGCGACCCCATAGCAAGTCGCAGAAGGTGTCTGAGACACCTTTCTGCATCTCGGATTGCGAGTTGCAATTTGCGAGTCGCTATGACTCTCAAATTGCAAGTCGCAATCTGATACCTACCTACATCTGGCCCTAAGTGTCTTGTTTGTGGGGAAGGAACACTGGCACTGGGGACCTGGTTAGCAGGAGCCCAGTGCACTTCAGTCAAATATGTATTAAACACCCAGCAAAAAGTTGAGGGGGGAGGCAATGCAACCATGTACCAGGTTCTTACAAGGAAGAGTCTCGATACCTCTTGAGTTGAAACACTTTCTTTGAAGAAAAACGTGCACCCATCCGAGCTCAACACTAGATGGCAGGATTGTGAATCTACAGCACTACAAGCCGCAAACAGATGCTTACTGGGTAAGTAACATTTTCCTCCCTGAGGCTGTTGGAGGATCTAGGGGACCTACAGTGTCAATAACCACCCCCTCAAAAGGTGTCCCCTACACAAGTGGTGGTATCAGGAGAGCATTTGGTTTCCACTCTGCTTTACCACTGGCTTGACAGGTGGTCCAAGAGCGACCAAACTCCTTGACATTCTCAGACATCTGGGGCCAGTAATTGACTGACCAGCCTCTCCCAGGTCTTGGCCTTCCCCTGGCGTCTAGCTCAGCGAATATCGTGTGCCAGGTTAATGAGCAACTCCCTGTACTGCTGAGGAACAACCAGACTCCTGGATACCTCTGATTGGGATTCCTTGGCTCACTCCTCCCAGTATACCTTATGAGTACCATTGTTATTTCCTTGTTCCTGTCTGACAGCTAACTGTTGCAGGTTCTGCAAAGTGGAGCATGTCCTTTGTTCAATTTTCAGGTCCTACCTAGATGGACTCCTTGCTCCACAGAGTTCTTTAGTGAATCCTAGTTTGTTTTAGTGGGATAACAGGAGTTAGCTTAGCCTTTGGCTTGCAGACTCGCGCCCCCATCACCTAGTGACTTTTAACCTACTTAGCTTGCTCTGTCTTAGACCATTTATTTAATGAATTCTTCTAAGATGGCTGCCTTGTTTATTGTTAGGCCATTTTGTTTAGATTTATGTTATCAGTGCCACAGAGCTAAGGCGTCAACTCATGCAACAAAGACAAACAGACTGTAGGTGTTCACATTAGTAATTACCGTCCCAAGCATGCTGTGTTATCTATTGTTTTGGAACAACCTACGTCAGGGATCCAAGTAGATCTGTATAAATATATCACACTTTAGACAGATAATCAGAGGGATTCCAACCAGATACCATCGCTGCTATTGATGCTGCACGTTGCCTTTTACACTGACCTGGACTTCGTGTTCCTTCGGAGTCTGAGCACGAGACCTCATTCCAAGGTAACAAGAATTGAGCGCTCCTTTCAGAGACTTGGCATTGGCAGATTGGCATACCCAGCTCTCCTCTAGGAAGAAGGTTAGGCCTATTATGATAGGGTACTAGGACTTATTATATCCTTTGTCTTTCCATGTTATCACAAGATGGTGGGGGGTCTTCATAATCATGACTCATCTTTACATTTTCATCTCTTGCACTGTTCATTATCCTAATCATTGCAGCCCATGTGATTTACCGCAGATTGTATTAAATAAAAACTGTTGAAACATTACTGCATCTTCGTTATTGCCTATGTTTGGTTGAGACATGACATACCTGTGAGAAAGGGGTAATCTTCGTTTAACCACAACACTCCCTGAGATGTTATACTTCTGAGTCCATGCGTAAAGGCTGCCACAAATCACCTTTAACTGTTCGGGTTTTTAGTGAGGTACTGCTAGTGAGCCGGAAGGGTTAGGACTACATTTGCGATTTGTTGTAGGATAGATATAGTCGTCTACGAACATAAATACTGTCATCCTTGAACCAGCGGTCTTACCCAGAGCAAGAGTCCAAACTACGCCATGGTGCCACCAACGATGGTGTTTAGGCACTAATTTACGGATACCCTAACTATCACAGTCTCACAGATAACAGGTACCCTAAGTACCATTATAGGGAGACGTCCGTGGTCATTGGGAAGATCCTCCTCAGCTGGACAGGGAACACCTTATTAGGCTTGTAGGAGGCTGGACTGGCTTGTAGTGAGTACCAAGGGGTACTTGCACCTTGCACCAGGCCCAGTTATCCCTTATTAGTGTATAGGGTGTCTAGCAGCTTAGGCTGATAGATAATGGTAGCTTAGCAGAGCAGCTTAGGCTGAACTAGGAGACGTGTGAAGCTACTACAGTACCACAAGTGTCACTTGCACAATATCATAAGAAAACACAATACACAGTTATACTAAAAATAAAGGTACTTTATTTTTATGACAATATGCCAAAGTATCTTAGAGTGTACCCTCTGTGAGAGGGTAGGAAATATACACAAGATATATGTACACAGTACTAAAAATATGCAGTATAGTCTTAGAAAACAGTGCAAACAATGTATAGTTACAATAGGATGCAATGGGGACACATAGGGATAGGGGCAACACAAACCATATACTCCAAAAGTGGAATGCAAACCACGAATGGACCCCAAACCTATGTGACCTTATAGAGGGTCGCTGGGACTATTAGAAAATAGTGAGAGTTAGAAAATTAGCCCTCCCCAAGACCCTGAAAAGTGAGTGCAAAGTGCACTAAAGTTCCCCCAAAGACATAGAAGTCGTGATAGAGGAATAATGCAGGAAAGACACAAACCAACAATGCAACAACTGTGGATTTCCAATCTAGGGTACCTGTGGAACAAGGGAACCAAGTCCAAAAGTCACAAGCAAGTCGGAGATGGGCAAATGCCCAGGAAATGCCAGCTGTGGGTGCAAAGCAGCTTCTACTGGACAGAAGAAGCAAAGGTTTCTGCAGGAACGAAAAGGGCTAGAGACTTCCCCTTTGGTGGACGGATCCCTCTCGCCGTGGAGAGTCGTGCAGAAGTGTTTTCCCGCCGAAAGAACGCCAACAAGCCTTGCTAGCTGCAATTCGTGCGGTTAGCGTTTTTGGACGCTGCTGTGGCCCAGGAGGAACTAGGAGGTCGCAAATTGGACCAGGAGGAAGAGGGGACGTCGAGCAAGACAAGGAGCCCTCTCAGCAGCAGGTAGCACCCGGAGAAGTGCCAGAAACAGGCACTACGAGGATGCGTGAAACGGTGCTCACCCGAAGTTACACAAAGGAGTCCCACGTCGCCGGAGACCAACTTAGAAAGTTGTGCAATGCAGGTTAGAGTGCCGTGGACCCAGGCTTGGCTGTGCACAAAGGATTTCCGCCGGAAGTGCACAGGGGCCGGAGAAGTTGCAAAAGTCGCGGTTACCAACAATGCAGTCTGGCGTGGGGAGGCAAGGACTTACCTCCACCAAACTTGGACTGAAGAGTCACTGGACTGTGGGAGTCACTTGGACAGAGTTGCTGGGTTCAAGGGACCTCGCTCGTCGTGCTGAGAGGAGACCCAAGGGACCGGTAATGCAGCTTTTTGGTGCCTGCGGTAGCAGGGGGAAGATTCCGTCGACCCACGGGAGATTTCTTCGGAGCTTCTAGTGCAGAGAGGAGGCAGACTACCCCCACAGCATGCACCACCAGGAAAACAGTCGAGAAGGCGACAGGATCAGCGTTATAGAGTTGCAGTAGTCGTCTTTGCTACTATGTTGCAGTTTTGCAGGCTTCCAGCGCGGTCAGCAGTCGATTCCTTGGCAGAAGGTGAAGAGAGAGATGCAGAGGAACTCTGATGAGCTCTTGCATTCGTTATCTAAAGTTTCCCCAGAGACAGAGACCCTAAATAGCCAGAAAAGAGGGTTTGGCTACCTAGGAGAGAGGATAGGCTACTAACACCTGAAGGAGCCTATCAGAAGGAGTCTCTGATGTCACCTGGTGGCACTGGCCACTCAGAGCAGTCCAGTGTGCCAGCAGCACCTCTGTTTCCAAGATGGCAGAGGTCTGGAGCACACTGGAGGAGCTCTGGACACCTCCCAGGGGAGGTGCAGGTCAGGGGAGTGGTCACTCCCCTTTCCTTTGTCCAGTTTCGCGCCAGAGCAGGGGCTAAGGGGTCCCTGAACCGTGTAGACTGGCTTATGCAGAATTGGACACATCTGTGCCCAAGAAAGCATTTCCAGAGGCTGGGGGAGGCTACTCCTCCCCTGCCTTCACACCATTTTCCAAAGGGAGAGGGTGTAACACCCTCTCTCAGAGGAAGTCCTTTGTTCTGCCATCCTGGGACAAGCCTGGCTTGACCCCAGGGGGGCAGAAACCTGTCTGAGGGGTTGGCAGCAGCAGCAGCTGCAGTGAAACCCCAGGAAAGGCAGTTTGGCAGTACCAGGGTCTGTGCTACTGACCACTGGGATCATCAAATTGTGCCAACAATGCCAGGATGGCATAGAGGGGGCAATTCCATGATCTTAGACATGTTACATGGCCATATTCGGAGTTACCATTGTGAAGCTACATATAGGTATTGACCTATATGTAGTGCACGCGTGTAATGGTGTCCCCGCACTCACAAAGTTCAGGGAATTGGCTCTGAACAATGTTGGGGCACCTTGGGTAGTGCCAGGGTGCCCTCACACTAAATAACTTTGCACCTAACCTTTACCAGGTAAAGGTTAGACATATAGGTGACTTATAAGTTACTTAAGTGCAGTGTAAAATGGCTGTGAAATAACGTGGACGTTATTTCACTCAGGCTGCTGTGGCAGGCCTGTGTAAGAATTGTCAGAGCTCCCTATTGGTGGCAAAAGAAATGCTGCAGCCCATAGGGATCTCCTGGAACCCCAATACCCTGGGTACCTCAGTACCATATACTAGGGAATTATAAGGGTGTTCCAGTAAGCCAATGTAAATTGGTAAAATTGGTCACTAGCCTGTTAGTGACAATTTGGAAAGAAATGAGAGAGCATAACCACTGAGGTTCTGATTAGCAGAGCCTCAGTGAGACAGTTAGTCACTACACAGGTAACACATTCAGGCACACTTATGAGCACTGGGGCCCTGGAGAACAGGGTCCCAGTGACACATACAACTAAAACAACATATATACAGTGAAAAATGGGGGTAACATGCCAGGCAAGATGGTACTTTCCTACAAGGCTGTAGGTTGTTCGAGCTTGAACTCATAAAAAGGACTATACTCCCCACTTGGTGTTCCATATCTTTTACCCATCTTGTCAAATATGGCAAACGCCACAGAAATTCCTGAAAATGCTAGACAGGCATTAACATTACATTTAGTAGCGCATGGGATTACAGATGAGGGTGGGGGTGTCACTTTCATAGTAGAAGATAATGAAGCTTACCAAACAAACATTTTATTCTTGGGTCACCTTTCAGGAAGACCGCAGAACACTCACATTTCACACATATACAATTGCTAATGTACCACAGCTGTACCAAGCATACCAGTATCATGAAATACCGTTCACTTATCAGGAGCATCAGAACTGCTTTGAAGGCGCCCTACCACATGTAATACAACGCGTGAGATTAGGTCCTTTAAGTAATGACGAACCTACGTGGCCTATGTTTGACACATACACACCTCACCCGGGTATACAAAATTTGCAAGCAGCAGATCTGCAAAACTTATATAATGAAATAGTAACATTATATAGACGGCTTGTTCAGTTCATAATGCAGACTTTGAACACAACACCAGCGCGTCCAGCACCTGCTGGATACCAATTGGCTACTGGGATTAAACCACAAACAGTGCATACTATCGTGGGTAAAGTACCCACAGAGCGGGAGAAAGTATCTTTTTGGATAGCCCAGAAAACAAAACAGCTGGAAGCTGTATTTCCCCATACGGGATCAGAGAAGAAACATAGAATTCTAACGATGTGCTTGCCCTTTGGGATGGTTCCCTCGGTGGATGACTGTGCCACATGGGGTACATTCTTCGCTGCAATATATACTACCACACATGGTACCCCAACACTTGCCAATTTACCGGAGGTGTTAAAACAAATACAAAATTAGCATGGGCAGCACCTGCCCTAGATTTGGGGATGAAATTAATGCGTAATTTTGCAGCAGTATCCTCGATAATACTCAGTAACATTGAAGGGGAAGCGAAAGCACTGGCTATATGCCAGCGTCTCCGAGAAACTCCACATTTGTATCAAGAGAGACAGCTACCAAAAATTATTTCCGATACCTATACTAGTATAGGACGGGATAGTCTAGGAGCCAAGCCGAAGAAATTGGAAGTACAGAGTACCACCCCTAAGGAAGGTACGAAGCAGACTTAAGAGGGTTCGAAAAAGCTCTGGGAGAAGCCAAAACATTATTAAGACAGACAGAAGCAGAGAGCAGACTCTCCGCATCCTGAGAACTCCGAAAGGAGATATACTCTCAGAAATAGGGAGAATATTAGAACTCCTGATAGATATACTGATTCACGTCCCTCTCGTTCCTTTCAGGACACTCCGGATAGGTGTAGCGAGAGAACTACATCCTGAATACGTGAAACAAAAGAAAGACTCACCACAGTCTAGAGTCAAGAAAGAATGGAAGACTTCGTAACAAAAAGCACAGTTTAAGTAGAAAAAGGTGGCAGCACTGTCGGTCAAAAATGGCAATACACTTGAGAACATTGCTGAAGAACAAGATGTGGGCAGTGACACTGTTAGACACCGCAGCAGAGGTCATGATATGTTGCCAGAGTCTGAAAGATCATCTGGATGCGACAGCAACTAGTGATTTTGTTACAGTTGAAACAGCAGACGAGCACGTATTCCCACCTGATAGACTTTATGATCTGAAGATCCAAATTGAGGGAGACGTGGAACGCACCATTGGTGTGATCTTTTGGGATAAACTTAATTGTGGCATCCTATTGGCCACCCGAACATGTCCGTAAGCTCCCACATGGGGAAAATGTAATTTTGCCTTCTTTCTCTAATCTTGTTCCAGAAGCAGAAAAGGAAGCCTGCGCTGTCCGATGAGCTCTAGTGCAGACACCTGCATTATACCGCAGTCATGTAGGTTGGTACAGGGATTCTCCATATCATGTAATACCTATCAGGGCTACACCCTAGCCTCAGACACAATAGCCAGTCAAACACGAGGCTAAGGCTTCAGTGAGGGAGATCCTCACTCAGCTAGAATATCAGGGAGTAATTGAGCCCTGCGCCTCTGCAATGAATAATCCATTATTCCCGGTTGCGAAGCCAGACCATTCCTATAGAATAGTCTTAGATTACAGACACTTAAACAGTCATACACGTACATATGCGATACAAAATTCACATAGCATGGCACTGATAAATAACATAGTGTGCAAAAAATACAAAACAACGTTGGATATTTCCAACGGGTTCTTCTGCCAGAATTTAGCAGAAGAAAGTCGGACCTGAATGCATTCTCATTTGGCTCACAAAAACGCTTTTGCCATTTACCCCAGGGCTATAAGAATAGTCCAGGGCTGTTCTCAGCCCGAGTAACATCAATATTACATGATATTGATCCTGGGGCGCTATCCTATGTGGATGACATTTATCTCACAGACGACGACCTGAGCATTCATCTTGTAAGGGTCGACCAAATAATTTTGGGGTTTGCAGAAGTCAATTATAAATTCAACTTTAAGAAAAGCAAGATCGCCTTTCTCAGTGTATTGTTCCTTGGATACGAGCTATCAAACGAAGGAAAGAGCCTGGCCCCGCACTTCTAGAGAAGTGTGCACAACTGCACCTACCAAATACGCTAAGGAAACTATAGTCTTTACTTGGTTTCTTTAATTTTGGCAGAACATACATTACTGACTATGCACAGCGTATCAAGCCACTATACGACTTAATACGTCCAGATTTTTCTATTAGACACTGGACAATTAAACACACACGCATCCTTAGGAATTTGCAACAGGACATGCTGGAAGCTAAACCCTTACACACCCGTGACAATAAAAAGAATTTGGTCATCAGAATAATTGCTGGTGCCCTTGGGTTTTACGTGTGTCACCTTCAATGAGGATGACACAGTGCCCATAGCATATAAATCACATTTATACTCCAATGCAAAGCAACGCTTTGTACCCATAGAAAAAAGTCTATCTGTAGTTCAGATGGCTGTCATAAAAGAGAGGCCACTTGCCCAGGGGAAGCGCATCATTGTCGTTACCCCGGTGCCAGCTTTAGAGGCAGTCACTAAAGCATTACATCCACACTGGATTCAGTGGGTGACTTCTCTGACAGCTACTGATGTTGATTATATGTTTGATCCAAAACTTCATACACAAGAATTTCTCCAATATGAACAGGAGTGCCCCCCTCCTCTACATCTTTTGCCTTTAGACAACTATCATACTGCCATTTATACTGATGGTTCAGCCCAACCAGATGTAGGTACCAAACATCAATACTCAGCCGCTTGCGCAGGCGTGAGTGGAGTGATGAAGGATGGAGTCTTCCACCCTCATAACACCTACTCGCAGCTCAGTTAGCCTAACTCCAACCCCTTATTTTGGCGCTAGAAATAAGAGACAAGAAGACTGACATTGACAGTCTGTGATTCATATTACTGTGTCCAGTCTTACAATGATGATCTTAATCAAGGGAAACTGAACGGGTTTAGAGATTCTAAAGCGAGCACCATAAAACACAAGACATTGTGGTGGACAGTGGCTGATCTTAAGGATAAGCTATCGTGCGTCCATGTAGTACATACATTGGGTCACCAACGTGTAGGAGTACATGTTACTGGTAATACTTTGGCTGACGAAGCAGCCAAATACACAGTAGCTAGGGCTTCTGTGGCTGCAGTGACTCCTTCCCATACAACATTGGATATTGAAATAGTGACTGCTGTGAAAGCTTTGGCTGAAGGCAAGTCTCTCCCGAAAGGGTACCCTACAAAATATTCTTACCACATCAGTGCACAGAATGTTGCTTATGCAACACTTCTTGGGGTTGGAGATCGAGCAATCCCCACCGAAGACCAGAGATTAGATCTAGTAAAAGCAGCCCATGAGGGTGTCGCTTCTGCTCATGCTGGTATTTTGGCCACAGTAACACTCTTACAGAAAAGATTCTGGTGGCCGAGTCTATACAAACAGACAAAGAGATACATCCTTTGTTGTGACATCTGCCAGCAAATGAAGGGCTCTAATATCAAACGCCCACCACAGACATCGCTCGTAGTGTCCAGCAGGCCATTACAATGTGTGTACCTGGACCACTGTGGTCCACTCCAACCGGATGGTGCATACAAATACATCCTAGTCGCTGTAGATTCTTGTTCTAGATTCCTGTGGGTATGGCCACAGTGGTCGGCTGACGCTCAAACTGTTATAAAAGGTTTGCTGATCTTTATTGGTACATATGCGCTTGCAGCATTCCACTCTGACCAGGGCCCTGCGTTTGTTGCTAAGGCATTCAGGGACACCATAGGGACGATGTGTGTTGAACTCAATTTCTCCTCACCATATCATCCCGAGGGAAATTCGGTCATGGAGAGGCAGAACCATCATCTAAAGCAGTCCTGTCAAGACTCAAGGAGCAGTGTCTGCTGGCACCAGGCCTTCCGCCATTGGTTTGGGTTCCTTCTTGGTCTGTGTACCTGTGGAGGCTAGGCGGGCAGCTTTCCCGCCCCTCCTCTTGGTTTTGGGCACCTGGTCCATGGTTTCAGGCTCCAGGAACCCCTGACTCTTCCTCAGGGCCTTCTATGCTTTTGTAGTAAACACACACCCATTCAGGAAAACCTAGCATTGCATGGGTCAGAGCAGAGGTTTCCAATTCATTCCTAGTAAGCACTCTACAGGGATGGCAGGGGACACAGCTACCTTCTTTGGGTCAGTAACTCCTCCCCATTCAGTCAACCACAGCCATTGGGTTTGCCTTTGTAACGTTTTCAGAGTTGACTTTCTTGTGCACACCCTCTGCTAGGATCTGGTCAGGGCAAAGCAGTTTAGCCACAAACATAATCGCACTGGCACTTGTATCCCTCAGATCCTTCATCTCAGTCCCATGAGTTGTGCAGCGTGAATCTTTTCTGGATTCACATGCTGTAGTTTATTCTGCCATTTAGTGGTCGGGTCCATAATTCTCCACTCTTCTGTAGTCCTGTTTCTGATTTCTCTTTTTATTTATTTGTTTTGTTTTGCTGGGCGTCGACAGATCCTCCATTTGTTGCTTCCTGTGATGTTGTATGCCCTTCAACGGAAACTTCCACCTTTGGTCGCCATCTTCAGATTATTTTATTCTGCCGTTGGATCTGGATATTTGGCTGAAGACTTTCCAAAGCAAGCAAGGAAAAGGTTTGTGAGAAGTTCTGAAGAATTTTGCCAAACGTTAGGAAGAAATCCAGAATAGGACATTAGGAAAGGGGTACTGGAGGAGACTTCGAGACTGAGGGAGAAAATGTCCTTGATGATTTTGAGAATGTCCAGACAGGGGGTTCCCTGTTGAAAGTAAATGGAGAAAACTCCATTCATGTCCTGCACAAATCGTCACCACAAATTGTCCCAGAAGGACCAATACCCAGTCTGCAAGCTCTGCCTGTCGATCGACAACCAAAGTGATGACTGCAACACCTGTGCCAGGTTCAAGTGTAAGACACTGAAAGCGAGACAGAAGAAGAGAGAGGTGCACCCCATGCAGGGATAGAAACCAACTCCATCCTTGAAAGATCTGGGTCTGTCGAGCAGCAAAACGGCTCCAAAGGAGAAACATTGGATGCTGACCTGAGATTTGTCGATATATAAGACCAGGCAAGCTCGAAGGACTAGAGACTGCAGATAAGACACATCTACCTTGAAAAAATGGCCTGAAATGTGTAAAACAGACTTAAAGGCATCGAATGGGGCCTATTCGTTGAAACACTAGCCTACCGAAGGAAGGCCTTGGGACAGATCCCCTCAGACCCCTTGAAAGGAACACCCTAAGTGGAAAGTCACCAAGAAAAACGCACTTGTCAAGAGACTGATAAGGAAAAGATGCTTTGTTGACAACGGTCTCGCGAAGAGCAAAGAAGCTCAACAACCGTTTTGTCGTCAAAGAGAAAATCAACGTTGATTCTCGGCCCAGAGGAATGCTTGGTGGAAATCAAGGCAGAAATGGCCATGGTGCTTCAGAAAAAGAAAGACTTTGCAACATTGAAATAATTTAGAATTCCTCCCAAAGCATCCACGCCAAATGATCATGGCAAGAAGGCTGTGGAAGAAATTAAACCTCCTTTAACACCTGAACCACAGAAGGAGGAAGAAGAGATCTTGTCTGAGCAAGAAGTACTGGGCTTTGTGCCAGGGCTCAGATTACACTGATACCCAATGGCAAAAGCTGGAAATGGACTCCCCAGAGGAGGAAGTAGACTATTATCTATTGAGGCCTTCGCCTCCAGATGACATTGGCCTATACAACCAGGTCATAAAAAAGGCTGTCAGTTAACATGGAGTACAGCTAGAAGAGTGTAGGAGGCTGGCCTGGTTTGTAGTGGGTACCTGTGGTACTTACATCTTATACCAGGGCCAGTTATCCCTTATTTGTGAAATGTAGGCAGTGTCTAAAAGCCAAACTATCTAGGGGTAGCGGAAGCTGAGCAGCCAAAGCTTATCTGGGACACGTGCAAAGCTCATGCAATACCACTGTAGTCACACACATGAAAGAAAATACTCAGTGTTACAAAGATAAAGGTACTTTATTTTGGTCACACAAATGTCAAAAATACTTAAAGACTATACTCCCTTAGAAGGTAAGTCATACACAAACTATATAAACTAGTATGCAAAAACGGGTGCAAAAACAGTTCGAAAACAGTGCAAATAGTGAATATTGCAAAAGTTACAAATGGGCCTAGGTGGAACAAAAAACATATACTAAAATAGTGGAATGCGAATGTCGGTTTCCCACCTAGGCAAGTTTAGTGTGTAGAGGGGCGCTGGGAGTATTTGAAAACACCAAAGGTAAGTAATAGAACCCACCACAGAGCCCAGGAAAGCAGGAATATATCACAGTAACATCCCTATAACACACAAGAACATGAGAAAGAAGATAATGCAAGAACCAAAAGAGACTGCAAGACACCAACAGTGGATTCATGGACGTGCGCTTCGAAATATTAGAAAACACCAAAGTTAAGTAATAGAACCCACCACAGAGCCCAGGAAAGCAGGAGTAAATCACAGTTACTTCCCTAGAACACAAGAAAGAAGATAATGCACCAGAAGAGACTGCAAGACACCAACAGTGGATTCCTGGACCTGAAGACCTGTGGAAGAAGGGGAAAAGTCCAATAAGCTCTGAAGAATCCAGGGAGAACAGGAGCCCCTGCTAACCCGAAAAAAGGTGCAAAAGAAGAACCACCGGTGAAGAACAGCAGTCAGTACTGCACCCAAGAAGATGGATGCGGGTTCCTGGTTGGTGCAGATGATGCCCACCCCGGATGGAAGATTGCAGTCTAGTTTGCGTCACTGGATTCTGCCAAAAAGCCTTAGCACACGCAAAGCTCGCGGTTAGCGGAAAATGGCGCTGCCCGGGACCAGAAGGGACCTGGTGGACTCAACCCAGGAGGGTAGTCGAAGGGGGCTCTCAGCAACTCAGAGAGCCTTCAGAAGACCAGGCAGCGCGCGCACGATATGCAGGTAAGCTCAGAAGGACTGACTTATGGTTAGCCATGGTGGTATATAGTTATGTACTTGCATACATAACTGTCATGGCCCACAATAATACTAAGGCCATAATACGCAGTACTCTGCAGCAATGTGTAACTTGTACTTTTTTATGTTAACAAATGACATCTGCTATGAAAGTTGTCTATCACCACCACTGTACAGCCAAAAAGCTAAACATCACAAAATAAAAATGTGGAATAACTGAAGAGATCTGTCACACGTCGCTGGACTATTCAAAGGACTTTATCATAGTCCACCAATGTGGTTCCCAAACATCTATACAATCTGACTGCTTCTTTACATCGCAAAAAGCCACTCCTATATGGGATGATGATAAAAATGCCCTTCTTAACAGATTCACTTGTCTCCCTCCAACTATGCCAATTCCAGACCACAACAATACACAAAATCTCAGACTGGACAACTTGGTGCAGTAAACAACTAAGCAGATCACATAATAAGAAATACCATGGGGGATATGCAGAGCTTTCAAAGCTACCAGCATACTGAAAACCGTCACACACTTCAGCATCCACCATGCTGCCACATGCTGGAGGTCATCACATACAGCATCGAAATACTTCCCACATATCATCAAAACAAAGATCATATGCTTCCAAACAACCATCCTACACGGTTTGGCATGCTACCCATGTAGACAAGCGCTTTAGCACCCGACATAGGGAGTAGTAACCGCTATATAAATGCTGCAGTAGAACACAATGCCAGCCTTGAAGTAAGTTTAGCAACACACATGGCCACTCACTTGTACTGCAACACGTGCCCATAGAAAATAATGAGAACATGGAATTGAAAGAACACACAAAAAGAAACAATGTTAAATTAATTACATTATTTTAAATATTTAAGAGGCATTTTTATGTTGTAAACGTAAAATTCAGCCAATTGTTTTTTTAAACCAAATAACTAATATTTCCATTTTTGTTTAAGAAAAATAAAATGAAACTTTTTTAAACAAATTAAATATATTAAAATTGCACCAGTTTTAATAAAATTAGCTAAATATTAACTATGAAAATGATACTGAGTGCTGGACTTCTTAAAATTACTTTAGGTATGTATTAACAACATATTTTGTTTAAACAAGTTTTAAGTTAATTTACATTTCTATTCTACAATAAAATATTTCTAATTTTTTAAAATAACTATTAAACTTTATTTTTCTGTTCACTTATCCTAGGGAGATTCCCTGTCCTGACGGTCCAGATCTCTGCCTATCTGTGAAAAGTTAGATACAGTAACTTTTCATTTATAAATCCTGTTCTAGCAGGCTGCTCACCCTGTTATGAGGTGGAGGAGACAAGCGAGTCCACACCTAGTAGTGCATTTACAATCAGAAGTAGTGATTAGAAAAAAAGTGACAACTTTTTTGCTAGATGCAGTAGTAAGTTTACATGTGAGTAAAACAATATGTGCACATTTACCTTTGAGGATGCGGTCCATTAAGTGTAATATTGTTTAAGTATTTAAAAAAGACACTTCATAAACCAAAGCACCCATTCTGGTCAATTATGAAACCGTTCACAATAGCTTCACTTGCTACCTGAAAGCAGAGGACTTACCAGCTTGACCCAAGACGCATTCCATAGAGACAAAGCAGACAAAGTCCCAGTGCCAGCCATTTTGTAGGTTCTCTACCTGGAGTACTTTTGCAAAGCATTCTCTTCAGACAGATGACCTGTTGACCTAGCCTCTTGTATAATCTCTCTGCATAGTCTTCTGGTTTACAGCAGTGTTCCTGGTCTTTACCTCAATAGGTGAAAGTTAGCCTTGTTACTCTACTTTGTTAATGAATACAAGTGAACCCCATGATGGAGTAGGAAATGTTAGTTATGAGTAGTCTTCGTTCTCCTTCATGGGTATGCTCTCTGAATTCATAACCATCCCACCCACATGTGCATGAAGCAGACATACAATCTGAGTCACAACTTCACGTAAGACCTCCAAAAAGAAACATTCTTGTTCACCTAGCTGGTTATAATGATTCAGTGCATGGAAAAAGTTCAAATAGCTTGTTGCAAAAAAATAATAATAATCTGGCAACAAGACTCCGAATTGATGATATACAAAGTAACGGTTGCTACAAAAAACACCTTCTGCAATGATAAAATATTACATTTTAGAAATAAAACCTTCAAGAATCGAAAGTACTTTTAAAAACATTTTAAAACATTTATTCTTGTTTTAAACATATTTAAAGGAGGGGCGTGGCCAAGATGGTGGCGTGCTCCGCCGCCCGTGCCTCTGCAGCTACTCAGCGGGTACCAGTGAGGGCGCCCCCGAGGATCGGGGAGTGCCAGGAAGACTCGGGGTCTAAAAATAAACAACCAAAAGAGGCGACATGTGGCCTCTGTCTTCCGGGGCCTGTGGAGGCCGTCGGACGCCCAAGGGGCGAGAGTGGGTCCCCCGGCGAGCTGTGGAAGGGGTGATGGAGTTCCCCTGACTCCACCCCCCTGACTCTGAGGTGCGAGGGCCTTTTGGCCCGCGGGGAGAGCGGGCTGCCGATGGCCTGGGTGCACACTGCTCGATGGAGCAGGGCCTTGGTGGAGCCCTACAACAGAAAGTGCCCTACTACTTCGGCCCCGAAGAAGAGGAGGGGGAACAGTCGAGTGCAGAGGGCGAGAGCGGGCTGCTCCAGTGAGAGGTGCTGATTCTGTGGGAACTGGATTGCTGGGCAGCAGTGTGGACAGTGATTGGTGCTGGGCTGGTCCCTGTGCCAGCTGGTGAGCTGAATTCTGATGGCGTCCTCTAAGCCGAAAAGGGGCCCGTCAGTGAGGGAGATGTTGACAAGATCTCACCCAGCGCAGGGCAAGCCTGCTGAGGGAGCCGTAATGGCGAAGGGGCCTGAGGACCGGGCTGAGGCGGAGGACGATGGTGGGGCCCCAGTCACAAAAGGTTTTCTCACCTCCTTGTTTGACTCGCTTAGGATGGACCTGCAAAAGCTTCGGAGAGATATCTCCCAGGAGTTGAGGGAGCTACGTGCAGACATTACTTCGCTAGGGGGAAGGGTGGCGAATGTCAAGGACAGCGAGATCTCCCGGGGGGAAGAAGTGGAACAACTGCAACAGGAGGTCATACGTCTTTGTGAGCAACAGGAACTCCTACAGATGGCGACAGAGGACTTAGAAAACCGCTTTAGGCGGCATAACATACGCATCAGGGGAGCTCCGGCCGGAGCGGAAGGAGAGGATATTAGAGTGTTTGTTACGGCGCTGTTCCGCTCCATCCTGGGCCCAGAAGATACGCAAGAGATCACCTTGGATCAGGTCCACAGAGCGGGTCGGATGGGAGGAACCAGGGAGCGCCCTCCTGATATCTTCGCGTGTGTGCATAACTACATGACTAAAGAAAGCATTCTGCAGAGAACGCGAAACCTCTCTCCGGTCCAGTTCAGAAGGCACCCGCTTCAGCTATTCCAGGACCTCTCGCTGAGGACATTGCAGAGGCGAAGAGAACTTAAGCCCATTACGGAGCACCTCTGAGCAAATTGTACGGCTTATACCTGTGGTCACCCCTTCTGCCTTGTGTTTCGTTGGGGGGGTGAGGGGGGCAGCTGCGTCAGGTGAAATCATTGCAGGAGGTGCGTAGGATCCTACACTTGGAGGAGAAGGAGCGGGGCGCTGGGCTGCGCGAAGAGGCCGCCGCCGAGGACCGCCCATGTTGGCGACGGGAGGAAGAGGACGCAACCGAGGCCATCCTCGACGAACAAGCGATGGAGAGGCAATCTGTACTGAGCAGTCTTGCAGCTGGGGCCAGTGCCTAAAAGCGGATAGCACCTGAGTGACGCTGCAGTTGTCTGGGGTTGTTTTTAGAACAAGTAGTGAAGCTGCTGGAGACTGGCCTGGGTGGTGGGGTCGCTGGACACCAAGTGACGACCTTGTGAAGTGTTGCCGACCCTTGTCTGGATTTTGCCTCTTTTTGGACGTGTGATAGAGGACTTGTGTGTTTAGATATGCACCTGTTGTGCGCCTTTGTTTTATGTTGTTGTGCTTCCCCCGAAATTCCTATGTGCTCTGGTCTTGATCACTGTTACTATGTGTGCGGGCCACCCCCGGGCATTCCTCGTCTCCTGTCCCTGGGTGAGGGTTCCTGCCTAGGTCGTGCGGCCTGCTTAATTACGCATGTCCCTTAAATGTCTAAGCCTTAATGTCTGGGGGCTTAATAGTCCAGCAAAGAGGCTGGCGATCCTTTCTGCCCTCGAGAGGTCATGAGATCAAGGGTAGATTCCTGGCCATTAAGGTGCGTGTTGAGACATTCCACTTCACTATTGCCACATTATATGCCCCTAACACACAGCAAGAAACATTCATGAGGCGGGCTATATCCCCATTGCTTACTACAACGGACAGGGCTATTCTTGTGGGGGAGGGGTGGGACTTCAATCTGGTCATGAACAATGAGTTGGATCGTTCTGGGCACCGATATGAGCAGACGGGGGCGCTGACTCCGGCGGGGCGACAGTGGCTGGCTGATTGTGATCTATAGGACGTCTGGAGGAGGGTGCATCCTACGCTCAGGGACTACTCATTCTATTCGGCCTCCTCCAAGACGTATATGCGTATAGACTTCTTCTTAGCCTCCTCAGAGTTTACTTCCCGAATCAGGGAGACTGCAATAGAGCCTCAAGCTCTGACAGATCATGCCCCCATTACGTTGGTGGCTCGTCTTGATGGGGGGCGAGTAAGGACCCCGGGCTGGCGCATTCGAGATACTATGCTGCAGAGCCTGGTGGCGGAGGAGACGCTGCATCGCGCGATCCTTGACTACCTTAGTCACAATGACGATGGGAGGACTAGCCTAGAGACACTTTGAGAGGCACAGAAAGTAGTAGTCCGCAGAGAGGTGAAATCGCTCTCGGCCAAAGAAAATAAAGCTAGTAGAGAGCAGAGGGTGGTGTTAGAAGAACAGAAAGTGGCGGCTCTAGAGCACTCCCATAAGCATACTGGCGCTCCCAGAGTGTGGAGGGAGTTGGAGAGGGTGCGTCATCAGCTGAAACTGCTGGATTGGGACAGGGCAGAGTATGCAGTAGTTCGACTTAAACATAAATATTATATAGGGAGTAATCACTTTGGGAAACTCCTTGCCTACCATCTGAGGGCGCAGCGCTCGGCCACGGCTATAAAGATGGTGCACTCCCATTCTCGGGGTGAGGTACGAATGGACGGACAAATGGCTGAGGTGTTTGCTGATTTTTATAGAGAGTAGTATGCAGCAGACACGGGGAACGACGCGGACCCTTGCGCCTATCTCGCAGAATGTCATATCGTCCCGCTCCATGAGTGGGATGCGACCGCCCTGGACCAGCCCTTAAGGTTGGAGGAGGTGATCTCAGCGATTTCCCGCCTGAAGGTTGGGAAGTCGCCTGGCCCGGATGGCTTCACCGTGCTTTTCTATAAAACTTGATGCCCAGAGCTGGCTCCCCTCCTGGTGTGGCTTTTTAACTCCTTGCTGGTGACCAGAACCCTCACGCCCAGCATGTTGGAGGCCACCATCACGGTCATTCATAAGCCGGGGAAGAACCCGGAAAATTATGGCTCATACCGGCCCATCTCACTTCTAAATATAGATGTTTACCGGCATCCTGGCGCAGCACCTTAATCCCTTTATGCCTGGACTCCGACCCGAATCATGTGGGCTTCATTCCCCACTGACAATACGAAGCGGCTCTTAAACTTAATTGATAAAACTAACAGATCTCATAGAGAGGCGCTCCTCCTCTCCATTGACTCGGAGAAAGCGTTCGATAGGGTACACTGGCCCTATCTTTTCCAGGTACTGGAGCGCTTTGGGGTGGGTCTGGCGTTTAGGTCCTGGATTCGGTGCATCTACCGTGCACCTAAGGCTGCTGTCCGAGTAAATGGGACTCTCTCATTGCTGTTTCCGATAGGTCAGGGGACACGACAGGGGTGTCCGCTCTCCCCTCCGTTGTTTGCGCTGTACATGGAGCCTCTCGCTCAGCGCCTTTGCGATGATCCCCACATCTCCGATGTCAAATTTGGGGGAGACTGTCACCTCATTAGTTTGTATGCAGATGATGTGATTCTCACTCTAGCTGATCCCATGGTCTTGCTGCCGGCCCTCATGGAAGCCCTTAGCGCATTTAGCGGGATCTCTGGGTTTAAAGTGAATATGCAGAAGTCGCAAGTGTTAAGTTTGTCAACCCGCCCAGAGCATGAGGAGAGTCTAAGGTCTCGCTATCCCTTTATTTGGTCAGCGTCGCATGTACCTTACCTGGGAATTGAATTGGCAACTTCGGTGGCAAAGATGTCTAGCCTGAACTATTCTTCCCTCTCTCGGGAGATTTTGCGGGACCTAGGGAAATGGGGGAAACATAAGCTCTCCTGGTTCGGCGGTGAAGATGACAGTATTGCCGCGCATACTTTTACGTGTTTCAAACGCTCCCTCTGACTCCGCCGCCACACACTATAGCGACACTCCAGTCAGCGATCCTGAAATTTTTATGGGATGGGAAACCGTGCGGATTCCGCGGAGCAACTTGTACCGTCCTAAGGAGGAGGGAGGACTGGCGGTCCCTTGCCTGCTGAGGTATTTCCAAGCCGCTCGGCTGCACTTTCTGCTGGAGTGGAGTCGTCCGCTCACTGAAAAGCACTGGTGCTTTATGGATCAGGCGGTCGCTGGGTCTCATATTTGGAAGGAGCCCTGGCTTCGGCGTAGGCACAGAGCACCGGAGCTTTATTCTTCTCCGATTACAGGCGTGACGCTCCGTGTGTGGGATGTGGTGGCGAAGAAGCACGGTCTGACTACATTCCCATCTCCTATGTCACCGATCTGTGAGAATCCCGACTTTGTCCCAGGTCTACAGGTAGAGCATTTTCGCCGCTGGTATGAATTGGGCTGCAAAAGGGTAGGGAGCATATTGGATGCGAACGGAGTAATCTCTTTTGACCAGATGAGGGAGTCGGATGGGCTGACGGAGGCAGATAGGTTGATGTACTATCAGGTTCGGCATTGGGCTCTTCTACCGGCGAATCGGCCTTTGATAGACAGACCGCCTACACCGTTTGAGAAATGGCTTCTGGTAAAGAAAGATGACAATCGGGCGATATCGGAATTGTATAGACTTCTGCAGGGGGTAGGGTGGCCGACTAAATCCAAGGGGCAGAGGAGATGGGAGGTAGAGTTGGGGAGGGGGCTGACAGAGGAAGAATGGGAAAGTATCCATTATAGAGCGCATCACACTGCTTACAACACGTCAGGGACAGAGACGGCATATAAGCTGGCTACCTATTGGTACTATACCCCGGCAAGGGTGAATGCATGGGACCCCTCTAAGTCGGGCCTTTGCTGGAGGGGGTGCGACAACACAGGTACACTTATACACCTACTTTGGCACTGCCCCAAGTTAAAGAGATACTGGAAGGGCATCCTAGACGACATAGACAGAGTATTCCAGACAGAGATTCCTAGATTGCAGTCATATGTCAGTCAGTCAGTCAAATAACTTTATTCGGCAATTGCCATAAAAGTACAAACCAAGACACATTTCCCAATCTATAAATAGTAAAATAAAACTTTAAAACCATTACTGGAAGCACCAGATGAACATCCAATCTGAAACCCCTTGACATACATAGATAAATATACTAGACATGATTAAAAATCACAAAGTCAGAAAAGTACAAATGTTAGCGTTAAAAAGATATACTATACGTACATAAAATATTTAAAAAGGAGTAGGCCTTTTCCTAATACGTAAAGAAGCTGTGACAAAGTCTAATACATGGTGACAAATTTGGATATTAGGCAATCTCTGAAGGTATAGCAGGGCTTCCTTATAATGAATAGGTCTAAAAAGACGTAACGTGGGTAAAATAAAGGCCCCTCTAGGTGCAGCATATAAAGGGCAAAAAAGAAAAAAATGCAAAGTGCTCTGGGTTGATTTGGAGTCACAGTGACAAAGCGGTAAATCCTTTTTCCAGAAACATGGTTCAGGGAAAGCTACCTTAAAATGAATTAGATTAAGTCTAAAAAGTGTTAAAAAGGAAATTATTTTAAAACTTGAAAACCAAGACAAATAGGGTTCAAGGCATGGAACAGTCACAATCCGAGAATAAGAATCGAAAGATTTCAATTTCAGGGAACTATAAAATCTCAGCTCTGATATGTGCTTGGAATAAGTAGACTTCAAAACAGACCTAGAGTTTGTGGTTAATAGATGGGGATCATCAAACATATATCTAAGCCCTAGGTTCTCAAAGGAGTTTTGCAGAAACATAAGCCAGGGAATCCTATTTGAGTATTCCAATTGAAGACAATCAGTGATACAGTCTTGGACCAAACTTGCCATAGGGTTTGACCAACATTTGATCCACAGCAGTAGGGGAGCCATAAAGACCCTGTCCTCCAAAAAGCACTGACCCAGTTCTTCATGGCAGATTATGTTTGCAGTGCATTTTGGAACCAACAATAATCTGCGCAGGAATTTATTTTCTACACTCTGAAGAGACGGTATTTTATTATAGCCCCAGACGCCTGCCCCATAAAGGACTGATGCAGTGCATTTGGAATTATAAAGAGTTTTCAACTGAGCAGGGGGTCTGTGACCTAGTTTATTTGAAAAGCGAAACATTGCTTCATTGTTCCTTATCAACTGTTAGAGCTTAAAATTAATGTGTGTCTTCCAGGACAAAGAAGAACTCATGTACATGCCTAGAAAACAAAATTCTTTGACCTTATTAAGAGTGTGCCCTCCCATAGAAAATAGTTTAGACTTTGTATTGCGTGGGCCACAAGTCATAACAAAGGTCTTTGGGTAATTTACTTTCAGATCCAGATTCAGCATAAAATCGTAAAATACATCCAGTAGTCCCTGTAAACCGTTTGCAGTACGGGCAATTAAAACTGCATCGTCAGCGTATAATAAAACTGGAAGGTGTCTCTGACCCATCTTCGGTATGTCCTTTGCATGTTTTAAAAGTGAATCATAGAGCCCATTTATATAAATCAGAAAGAGAAAAGGGGCTAAGATACATCCCTGCCTTACGCCCCTAGTTGACGGGATGGGGGAGGTTCTCTGCCCATGTGAGCCGACCTGAACAGAAATTGTTAGGTCTGTGTGTGTTTCACATAAGCTTTATTCGGCCAACAGACCATCAAAGCAATACAATACAATACAATATAATATAATAATATAAACCATAATGTCATAGAAAAATTTAAAAAAAAAGAATGATCCATGTTTGCCCGTCTTAAAACAATTTCAACTCATTGTAAATAAAAAGTGCGTATGCGCCATGCTGTTGCTAAAAACTTACTTACTGCGTAAATTGTCACATTTGAATTGTGGCTTTTTAAGATCCGCAAAGCTAGAAAACATTTCCTTAAATTCAATTCCCTACAGATTTTATGTATCCATTTAAACCTTGGGATTGAATAGGCGGGACAAAAAAACATAAAATGTTCTACTGTTACGGAAGGAATGCCACATACAGGACAGGTATCAGAGCTTGACTTAGGTCCCCATCTGCTCGTTAAGGCCTTCAGGGGTAATGTTCCAAATCGAAATCTGGCATACAAACTTTTGCCTAACAAATCAGGTATTGTATCTAAGTATGGTTCAAACTCAGGGTACCATTTAAAATTAATAAACGAGTTAGTTAAATGACCATTCGATTTCTGAGAAATGTAATTATTACATATGTGGGACCAGTAAGCTCTCTTCAATACTTTTACATGGGGCTTCACAAGTTGCTGGGGATTCTCCCAGAAGTTCCTCAGTCCTAGCATGCAAAACCAACTAGATACGTGTTTGATCCATGGTATGGACATGGAGTTAGAGGTTTTTAACAATTCTAATAGGGAAGACTTATATATAGCCAGTTCAGGAACTACCCAAAGCCTCACCCAATATAGTAGGGGCCGTAAGATAATCAAATCGGCTATACGTTTAAGCCCTAGATCTAAAAAAAGGGGGGTTAATGGGGTGCTAGTGGGACAAGCACATAGAGCCCGTGCAAAGCTATTCTCAATTTTAGTTATCCTACTGCTATCTGTCATGCCCCAAATCTCTGCACCATAAACAGCAGCACCCTGTGCCTTGGCCACATAGATCTTTACTGCTGGAGACACAACTTTAGCGATCGTATTCCTGTAAAGGCGTAATATGGATGCTGCCCGATGTTGCAAAAGCCCGCCACTCTTACCGACTTGTTCGTCCCAGAGGAGTGAGTCTGTAAGCCTCACACCCAAGTAGTCGATAGAGCTAACCTGGTCCAAAATAGCTCCATCTAACCTGATCGTACACTTCTTACGAGAGCCAGAGCGAAGCACCATCAATTTTGTTTTCTTCGAGTTCAGCTCTAAACCAAAATTCCAGCAGAATGATTTAAATCTATCCACAAGAATTTGCAGCCCCATAGGGGTCTTTGAGATCAATAGAGAGTCATCCGCAAAAAGAAGAATTGGGATTTTCTGATTGCCTAAGCTGGGAGCATCATTCTGGCATGTCATGAGTTCTTGGACCACCTCGTTAATGAATAAAGAAAACAAAAGTGGCGCTAGGACACATCCCTGACGAACACCTCTTTTAATGGGAAACTTGTTAGTCAGTTCGCCTTGGTTACCCCATCTTACTTGAGCGTATGTGCCTTCATGCATACGTGTTAATAAATGAATGATATCAGATGGTGCCCCTCTTTTGTGTAGCACTCCCCAAAGCTTGTCTCTAGGTACCAGGTCAAAGGCAGAGCGCAGGTCTACAAAAGTGACATATAGTGTTTGCTTTGCCAAGACTACATATTTCCAGTGTAGCACGGTCAACCTAAATGCCTGGTCAACCGTGCTAACTCTAGAGCGGAACCCTGCCTGAAGTGGTGATAGGATCTGCTGCTCCGTCACCCAACTCGTCAGTCTAACTAACAATTGTTTTGCAAAAAATTTTTGTAGGTTGTCAATTAAACTGACCGGTCTGTAGTTAATTGGAAGATTTACGTTGCCCTTTTTATATATTGGAATAATTTCTGCACCCTTCCACGTCTCAGGGATCTGTCCTCCTTTTGCGATTTTGTTTGACAGCATATTAATGTACCAGGTCCAGATGGGTAACTCTGATTTATAAAGGTCACCTGGAATTTTATCAGGGCCTGGGGCTTTACCTGTCTTTAGAGATTTAATGGCGTCTGCAGTTTCTTCTAGAGAAAAGCAAATATAGCTTCCAGAGTTAAATAGATTCCCACTGGACGGAGAAGTGGCAAGGTTAGCATTGGGTGAAAATGGGGGGTATAATCCCACTTTCTCACAATCGACAGTCCCAGTGGAGGCAGTTCCTTCGTACAAGAGAGAGAAATGATCCACCCAGGTACCAGGTTGAATATGGTTCCTTTGTATAAACCTACCCCCTCTCTCGTGCTTAGTCAGCAGTTCCCAAAAAAGCGTATTGTTGTTTGTTTTAGTAGCATCTAGCAAGTCCTGCCAAATAGCATCTTCCCAAGCTTTCTTTGATTGTAGGATTATCTTTTTATACGTGAATCTTGCTTGTTTGATTGCCCCCGTATACCCGGCCAGTATAGCCTTCCTTAACTCAGTCTTAGCTCTCATGCATGCATCATTAAACCAACTGCTGTTAGGTGAACCCCCATATTGCCGGTTCGCCGTGGCTACCTTTTTATAAAAGACACTTTGAAGTTTAACCATCATATCTTCGTGAATATCAAGAAGTGGAATGGCTTCTGGTTCGAAGTCTTCATAGGCTGACAGATTATCTAAGAACACTTGGTAGATCTTACATAGCAAATAGGGGTTTGACATGACTTTTGGCCACCTCACCTTTGTATAAGCATTGTTTAAAATAGGGGGAGGGGCCATTGATGTTTGCATATTCAAGGTTCTACCAAAGATATTCCCAGCAAGGGTGAGCAACAATGGAAAGTGATCACTCTCGCATCTTGAATCTACCCTCATATCTAGCAGCAATGGCCAAAGACGCACATCCACCAGAAAATAATCAATTACGCTGGCCACAGAACCTCGTAGGAATGTCGGTGCCAAGTTTAAATCAGAAGGAGTTCGACCATTACAGGCCCTTAGGCCAAACTTTAAGCATAGTGTAGCAAGCTGAGTTGCTACACGAGAGCGTGGAGGATAACTATCACCATCCAATTGTGCAATACCCCATAATTCGTCCTCATCCGCAGTTAAATCACTAAGAAACGCTGAGGGTTCGAAAGTGCAATTTACATCCCCTGCAATAATTAAATAGGAATTAGTTTGTAGCGTGTCTAAAAAGTCAAAGAGTAAAGTTAAAATGTGTGATTCTGTACCACGTGCAACAGAACGGGCGTAAACATTAATTAAGATTATGTTAAAATTTTGATTAAAAGAAATTTGTAAACCCATCAAGTCGGGGCAATCAAATTCTAAAACCTTATAGTCGCATTGGAGCTTTGAATTTAAAAGGATTAAAAGACCCCCTTTTGCGCGACCAGTTGCTTTCTCTGAAGGCAGTGCAGGGATATTAAATGAAAGAAACCCATCCATGCTTGGTTGGCCCTCGGCCCAAGTTTCTTGAAAGAGACACACATCTTGTGACTTTATATAGGCAACCCAGTCCACATCATCCAATTTCCTAGCAAGGCCCGCAAGATTCCAAGTCATAATGGATAACCCATTAGTTCCCAATGCAGCCCCATGTTTAGGGGATGGAACATCCTTATAGTTCGACTCGATAGCAAGGTACTTCTCTAATTTGTCTATTGAAGGTGCCACTAGATTATCCTGATAGGCGGCTTCCTGGGCAGACAGTCATACATGCCCCGGATGCAGAAAGACACCTTCTTCCCTAGAGCCTCTCTCATTGGTATTAGCAATTGGGACAAACACAGGAGTCTGTTTTGGGTCAATTAAATTAGCGGCCAGCCTGATGCCTCCTCCTTTTAGCTCTTTGTGTTGTCCCTTGCGTTCAACAGAGTCAATAAGTTGGTCTGCCAAGAATTTATCGTGGAACACAATCATGATTACATCGAGGTTTGACCCAGGGGGACTCCATCTTTCTGTTTTTTGAATGTCCGAACGTATAATTGAAAGGCAACCCTGTCGATTGCGTATCCAGTAAATAACCTTATTAAGTCTAGACTCTTGGTCCTCAACAGACCTGGGTGGCAACTTTGGGACGTTGCTTAGGAAAAGAGTGTTGGCTCTGTGTCTAGGACCAATACTATTAGGAGTCCCGCCTAAAGCACTATTTGTTCTTCGAGAAGGAAAAATGCAAGCTGGATCCTTAATTTGATGGTTGTCAAATAACTTCCTATTGGTTGACAGAGGGCTGTCCCTATTTATCGGTGAATTGGAAGTAGGATTTTGCCTTGAAGCAGACTGACGGTTCAATGGGGCAAAGAGGCTTCCAATAGGATCTTCCCCGTTCCTTGTCTTGTCTCCGCCGAGGGGGATACTATTGCACCCAGTGAGTATATTTCTAGGGTTCATAATATAGGAAGGTATACTACCTTCAGCGACCCTCCTATGGGATCCAGCTCTCTGGGCGTGATTAATTAGCCCCTCACGTGCTTTAGTATTAAATGTAGCAGAATCAGCTGCCAAAGTCCCACCTGCCCCTTCTGCCTCTGTCTTCTGGCAAATGCATCCCGATAGTTTGGCCATATTCCCTTGTAGCAGTTTAGTTAGCTGCAAGACTAGATTCTTAATTTCGTCTACTCTCTGGAGAATTAAGGGCAATTTAGCTGCATTGTCAGACACATCAGAGCACATGTCAGTAGTAATAGGCAGGGAAGAGGCAGCTTCAATAGCCCTAGCAGCTGTAAGAGGGTCGTGGACCTCAATCACAGCGCTTCCCTCAGACAGAAGCTCGAAACGATTTTTGCATGGAATATTAGGGACCAGCCTTATCTCCGGACTCAATGGTAGGGGTGTGCGTTCCATTTCCTCCATGTGCAAAATCTCCTCGGTTTGAAAGTGATTGGAGATACTGCTACCAGTCACGATACCCTGCAGGAAAGAGGGAGCAGTGGCATTAACAGCGGATGATTTCCCTGCACAATCTGTTGAACCCCCAGTATTTACTGGTCGGGCTTCCCTATTCTTGATAAAAAACTCCTGAATCGTTTTAGGTTGGAGTGGAGGCTTCTTCAAGGGCAAAAAGCCATGAGTGCCTAGTTCGCTGTTAAGTATAGCCTCTACCTCCTCGAAAAGTTGATCAATCTCATCGAGTGATTTCGATTCCCCTTGGGCAGGTTTAATAGTTGTTTTCCTAGGTCGTTTTTTCTGCTTTTTTATACCTTCCAGTGGAGCCGGCGGGCCAACAGCCTTCCTTTTCCCCATAATTCTAAATAAAAACAGCAGGTACAAGTAATTAGAGCTGAGGTTGTTACCGGACTCTTGGCAGCAAAACGATCCTTCTAGCAGGTATGTTGTGGTTTGTGTCAAATCAGGTCCCAGAATCTGAGTAACAGAATAGAGAGACGGAGCCCAGCCCGGCCTCAGACGATCAAAGACAGGCGTAGACGGGCCCTATGTTTGAGAAGGTGTCCGGGTGGGTAGATAGTTATCAACCACTGCCCAGGGGCCTTGGGAGTCGGGATAAGAATGATATAATTCAGGCCGACCTCCTTTGGCCACACGATGTGGGTTGACAAGGCTCCTTCTTTTCAACAACTCCTTGGCAACAACGTGCTTCCTGTGTGCGAAAGGGGGGTGGCCCAGCCCGGCCTCTTCCGGGCAAGGACGGGCCCGCCCTTGGCCCGGGCTTTGCCCGGGCGCCGCCCGCGCGCGTCCCGCGACGGCGGGAGCGCTCTTCCAATTTAAAGGGCTCCTTGTTAGGTCTGTGTGTAGGCGTTTAATAAGCTCCAATAGAGGCGGATCACAGCCTAAGGCTTCCAAAATTTGCCATAACTTTGACCTATTAACCATATCAAAGGCACTGGTTAGATCAATGAAAGCCATGTGAATAGACTCTTTTTTGACTGTCACATATTTGCTGAGTATCAGCTGCATATGTTATTTTGGGCTTACCCAACCCTCTCACCTTCCCTCTTCGTTCGCAGAGAGAGGCAGATGGCCCTAGCCCTTAATGCTGTGCTGCAGGCGATCCTAGCTCTCTGGGGCTCGGACAGGCTGATTACTTATACCTCTTGGCTGCACAAGCTTTGGTTCATCCTGACAATGGAGAAATTAACACTGGCGTTCAGGCAGCAGGCAGGAGACATCTGTACTCTATGGAGACTGTTCATTCAGATTTTGTCCACGGAATTTAACAAACTGACTTGCCCGGCATATATAAAGGTCCTGGGGCTGATTCTAGACACCTGATGAAGGGGTTAGGCCGGGGAAGAGAGGAGAGGGCCGGAATGGGAGAGGGGGGCGGTACTGCGGGAGGTGGTGCGGGGAAGTACAGTTATGCATTTGTGTGCTTGTCTGTTTTTCGTTTTTCAGCTCTGCCTTGGACCGGACTGTCATGTCATCGATGCTACGGCTATAGGCCCCTAGAGGAGGGCGGTTGGGTGGAGGAAGTACATCTAACTATGTCACCCAATATTTACTGATGGGCCACCCTCTGACATGTGTGGCAAGGGATACTGTGATATTTTGACAGCCGACTGAACTGGATGTAGGTACAGAGCTTTCTATTTGGTTCATGTATGTTAAATACCAATAAAGAGATTTGATCCATAAACATATTTAAATTGCAGGTGATCTGCTTCACTGCTATGTCCATTGGCGATTAACTTGTGAATTTCATGGGTTTTTTTTGTACCAGGTTTCTCAGAGTTTGTATTTAACATGATTTCAAAAAGGATTACCACTATGTGATCATATAACATTTGTTTGCAGTTAGTGAAACTTGGTGTCATTTTCTTTTCTTTTACATTTTAGAGGCATATCTCCCTACTAGTATTTCACTTCAAAATACTCGTAAAGTTACATTTTCTTTATTTCAGTTATTTTTAAAATTAAGTATGTTTCAAAGTATATTGCAAGATTGCCATTCGCAGAGGATCCTGCTGTTTAATGGTTTATGAATTCAGAAAGAATGTTCATGAAGGATAACTTGAATTACAGGTAAGTAATTTTTTTTGTCTTCCGTATTTGTATTTTTCATAAATTCACCTCTGACCCCGTCTCATTACCGGTGAGGCAGTACTGATATAATATTATTTGCATTTAACAGGTTAAATATGATCTTTTGGATAATGGAAGGAAGGATGGAGAATTAAGGCCCATCTAGTCCGTTTTGCTTGAGCTCACGTGGCCAAAAACCATTTGATTGGTTACTGCATAGAAATGGTTTTAATATTAGGCTGTGAAAGTTAACCAAGTTTATCCAGTTTGACTGCTAGATTCATGTGGTTTGGATTATAAAGACGATTTTACTGACTTATGCAGTACAGGTTCATCACCCCATCTTTCTTTCAACTCGTCCACTATACTTGCTCTCCAGTGATGTATGCAGTGTACATCTACTTAACCAAAATGGCCAGAGTGAAGGAAAATATGGTCGGAAGTCCACCATGCGTGTAGACTGCGTAAATGTGGGACCATGTTCTCACTTTATGAGCTATGATGATCATCATCATGGCATATGGAAAATGGATTAGTGGATGAGGAATGATGGTGAATAGTTTGTGTTAAAATTAAAGCTGTGCTGCTTGTGGAGTACAATTTGCTCTGAACCTTTAAACTCTTCGCAGCTGATTTTTGGGTATTGATCATGGGTTAAACACTCCCACTATAAAAACAAAGTATAGTTTTTTTTTAGGAATGTTAATGAAGAATGTCTTTTGTAAGCCACAGGAGATGTTTGTTAATTTGTTTTTGATTGCCAAATGATTGCTTTTTGGTGCCAGAACATGTACATCTTGTAAAACTGTCATTCTGCATGAATATCCTAAAGATGATAAGAACATACTTATGTTTGTTTCTTTACAAAGCAGAACATTGTATGTTTTGTCAAGTTTTCTAATTGAGTTACCTATCCTACTTTTTTCCTTAGATCAAACGAACCTTGAAGGGGAAAGTGATCAAGTCGAAATCTTCATTGCTGTTTTAGGTTCTTAGGGGGGTAAACCTCCCCCATACACACCCTCGCTGCTAGTTAAGCAGTCCTTATATGTTTAACACCATTTGCATATGTGGCAGATGTTTGTTGTTTCTATGAAACAAGTCTTCAGTTCGCTATTGTATAGTGATTTACCTATGATTTATTTTAACTAATTTACTATTTACTGTCAGGTTTGTGGCCTTCTATGGTACCATACTACCTTACTCTGTAAACTGATACCTTTTTATTGGGTTAATTAATGCAAGTAGAGCTCAGTTGTATCTCTTGTGTAGATTATGTTTCTGTAATAATAGCTAGGGGCATATGTTTGGTATTCCAAAATTTTCTTGGTGAGCGTGTGTGTGTGTGTGTGTACATATGTTTTCACTGAAAAAGGCAAAAGTTACTGGGACGATACAATTAGGTGCACGTTACCCACACAAAACCATAGAAATTCAGCAGTTATGGGTATACATATAGTTATTATAAATATTGTTAAGAAGCTATAGCTCGTAGCCTAAAGTTACTTTCCGGCATGAGTTATAGTTATTTTGGTGTGTGAGTGGGTGAGTTCTTTTTTTTTTCCTATTGTGCTTCAGATCCACGTCCCTAGATAACTTTATTTTTTCCCCTTAAATAGTTCTGAAGCTCCTGCATATATTTACACCACAGCACGAGCTGCAGACCAAGATCTAGCTTCCCTGCAAATTGGGTGTAATTCCGTTCAGAGGTTCGAGCCTTAGCTGTGTCTAAAGATTACAAAATCCCTATAGACTGGGGGAAAATTAGATTGGGACTCCCTGCCTCCTTTTTCTCTGTCCCCGCTTGACGAATCACCCAAAAACGTACCAAACAGAAATATGAAAATTTGGTCCTGACTAGACCTACGTACTGGCTATCACCATTAGGACATATATCTTCGAAGAAGTCTTTCGAGTCATGAGGTAAAATGATGCCTCCATTTGGTGATAATGTGCCTGGGCATGAACTCCATTGTTAAATTGTTTTCTTTCCGCCGTTGGGTTCAGACATGTATTCCTGCGGTCCAGTTTGAGACCATATTGAACTCCTTCCGGCTCATTGTCCACCCTTACCCTCAGTATTGTTATCAATCGTGTTTCCACCTTTGTGTATCAAATTTATAGAAAACTATCGCTGGTCAGTTCACCTTGTTACAACCGCGGCCTTCGGGCCTCACCCTTCTGGACCTATCTTCCATCTTGTCGGCTTCGCCTTTGTATGCTCTGCTAGTGGGACAGACTCCATTCCACTTCTGTCTGAGGTGCCACGATAAGTACCCCAGGACCAACTTTCATCAGCTTTGCAACTGTGCTTCTCTCCCGATCACAGGGAAAAAGACTGTGAGTCTGTTGATCGTTATGATAGAAGGGTGCATTGCACGGAGATGAGACGCAGGGAGGTTGAAAAAACACCAGACTTCTACTATCAGCAGGATGTAGAGAGGAGGAGGCGGCACTCGACAAGGCCCATGTAGCTGAAGAAGAGTCCTTTTCCGTTGAAGACTCCAGCTCAAACTTAAAGATAGACCACCAGATGCAGAATCTTCCACTGGGTCAGCGTACTGTGAGTACTAATGTCCCCGTCCTGCTGCCCAAAAAACGTTTGGTCCGACAGAACATACGACTCCAGAGACATCACTGCCAGCAGGCCCTGGTAGGCACAAACCATCTGCTACGTATGTCCTGCCCTTGGCTTGGCACCAAAAGGAAAGTCGAAGCCATCGACTTCTGCACCGAGCCGCACAGCTCCAACCACTTTGACTCTGAAATCAAAATCCCTTTCAGCACTGGCATCAAAATCGGCTCCCGAACCTGTGGTTCAGACAATTCACGAATGACTTGATCCATGAAAAAAGCAGCTGCACATACAGCCTCAAGACTAGCCACATCTTAGCCAGGACTTGTATCGGCGCCACCGCCATCAAAGTGCCAACTTTAATTTGGAGAAGCAATATACTTGCCAGTGTCTGTTAACAGCAGGCGGAAGAAAGACAAGGCTACTAGCACATTGCATCCTCCACGTACTTCTCCAACACCAGCACCACCACCACCACCGCCTACTCCGCCCTTCATTCTACCACCTACCCCCTCTCCACCTCATTATCAGGGCGATTTCCTAGATATTAACCCACAGGGATCAGCATGTTCCTTCACAGGTGGACATTGGGAGGTGGATGATCCTTTTGAGTCACCAAAGACCTTTGTCAAATTAGGATGTTAATCCTTCGGGGGACCCAGACCTGTACCCTGCCAAACCATCACCTCCTGATGACACCAACTCATATCAGGAACTCATCAAAAGGGCTGTGACCTACCACCAGGTCCTTTTCAGTAAAGACCCTATAGAGGAGGATTTCCTCTTAGAAACTATCCAGCGCGCACAGGGCTACCCATTACCACTCTATGCTCAAAGGCATGATGGGTCCTACTAGCAACGTCAATAAAGACCCTGTGCGAGCACACATCATCACTCCCTGGGTAAAATCCTATTTACACCCAAGGGCAGCTTCCCTGTGATTCATTGGTTGAGGAAGAGGGCTAATTCACACACCACAGCTGATGCTTCACCTCCTGTTAAGGAGTCTAAGCTAATTGATGCTTCAGGGAAACGAGTAGCGGTGATGACCGCTGATCACTGGCAAATTGGCAATACACAAGGTCTATTAGCCAGGTACGATCACGCCCACTGGGACAATGATGGAGGAACTCCTCCAGTATCTCCCAGAGGAGCAGAAAAAGGGGGAGAGGAGATAGTACAAGAGGGCAAACTTGTTTCTATCAATTCCATTAGTTGTGCCCTAGATTCTGTAGACATAGCTGCCAGAGATATTAATACCAGCTGTGCTGCTGCACACACATGCTTGGCTATGGATATCGGACTTCAAGCCAGAAGTCCAGCAAACACTTCTAAACGTCCTTTTTGACAGGGAACACCTGTTTGGACCACAGGTGGACCAAGCGTTAGAAAAAATGAAGGACACCGAGGATGCCAAATCCATGTGGGCACTCCGAATCACTCACTCCCTGTGGTTGCTTTTGCTGCTCCTCATATAAGCCAGGTGCAAAAGCAACATCTTCCAATGCCGCCTCCCCTTCATGAGGCCAGTACAGGGGCACGTACAGAGGTAATAACTCCAAAGGCCGTTGCAAAGGTGCTTCCTCATGGTGCACCATCCACCACTAAGCAGTGACTCCCTTCTCCTCCCCCCAATCATTTAATACTTCTCGGGGTCAATTACAGTTTCTCCCTACCTCGCGATCCATATCATCAAATCAGTGGGTGCTGGACATTATCCAACATGGTTACTGTCTGGAGCTCATCACCACACCTCTAAACATTCCACCTCACAGACACACTCTGTGGTCATCAAAAACTGCTCAAACAGGAAAGGTGTCTTGTGCAAAGGAGCTATAGTGCCCGTCCCTCTTCAACATCAGGGATCAGAGTATACTCCCTATACTTACTCGCTACAGCTCATTGTAAATCATAACATCCTTTCAGAGCATTGCCACATGGTCTCTCCTAAGATGTGATCCCACTTCTCCAGCAAGGCAACTTTGTCAGCACTAGACTTAAAGGACGCCTACTTTCTCATCCCAGTCCACCAAGCATACTGCAAATAACTCATGTTTGTCATAGCTGGCAAACATTAGTTCAAAGTTCCACCATTTGGGGTCACTACTACACCTGCAGTGGTAGCAGCACATCTACGGCGACAGAACATTCATATCTTCCCATATTTGGGTGACTGGCTTATCAAAGCTGGTATCCTTCCTCTGTGTCTTCAACACACTCAGATCACTAAGGATCTGCTCAATCAACTAGGGCTTACCATCAGTATACAGAAATCACATTTGTTTAATCTTTACGGGTTCAGCTGTGTATGGGGGGGGGGCTACTCTTTAACACACAAGTAGGATTAGCGTATCCCAATTCAGTAAGGATTAAAAATTTCTACTACAATTTCAAACCAATCAACACCTAACAGTCAAAACAGTTATGTGCCTACTAGGTATGATGGCATCATGCATCGCCATAGTGCCACATGCACAATTGCACATTCATCCTCTCCAAGAATGTCTAGCATGTCAGTGGTCTCAGTCACAGGGTCAGTTAGAAGATCTAGTGTTGATAGACCGCCTCACTGATCACTCTCTGCAGTGATGGAACACACAAAATCTGTTAAAGGGGCTGCCGTTCCTCAACCCTTGTTCCACAAATCATTCTGACAGCGGACTTATCTCTCACAGGATTTGGTGCTCATCTACAGGATCTCACAGTTCTGGGTCTCTGGGACAGCAAACACCAGGGTCTCCACATCAACTACCTCGAGCTTCAAGCTAGTAACCTGGCATTGAAAGCATTCCTAACTTACCTGATAGGCAAGGTTGTCTTAATCCAGACTGATAACATGACAGCCATGTACTATCTACAAAAACGGGGGGTACACTCTGTACAATTATCATGCCTGTTTCAGACCATTTGGCATTGGGCAATACGTCACAAAGTCCACCTGTTACCTGAACACCTTCCAGGGATGGGCAACAACTTTGGTGACCTCCTCAGCAGGATGCAGTAACAAGTACACAATAAGGAAACTCCACCCTCAAATCCTCCCATCTTCCCAGGTCTATCCGTGGGGGTTTCCATAGATAGACCTGTTTGCAACCACAGACAACGCAAAACACCCAAACTTCGCCTCCAGGTTCTCACACTCATGATCCAAGGGCAAAGCTCTATGGATGAACTGGCCAGGGATATTTGCCTACACTTTTCTGCCTCTCCCTCTTCTGTTCGTTGTTCAGAAGCTCAGGCAAATATCTCTCACTCTCATTCTAGTAGCTCCCACTTGGGGTAGTCAACCATGGTTCACCACACTACTCGAACTCTCAGTAGTTCCCCATGAAAAGCTACACCTCAGCCCAGACCTTATCACTCAAAACCAGGGACAAATCAGGCATCCAGATCCAAAGGAACTCAACTTTGCGATTTGGCTTTTTAGGTCATCGAATTTGATTACCTAAATCTGCCACCTGAATGTATGACCATTCTTGAAGAAGCTCATAGACAGACTTCTAGAGCATGTTTTGCAGCTAAATAAAACAGATTTGTCTGTTACTGTTGTAATAAGCACATTGATCCATTTGATGCAGCTGTGCAAAACATTGTTTGGTAACTTCTTCATTTACAGGTCTCTGGCCTTGCCTACACTTCAATACGATTGCATTTATCTTTAGTGGTTGCTTATCTGCAAAATTGGCTACACTTACCTTTGTTGAAGGTATCAGTTATTAAGGCATTTATGGAAAACCTTAAGAGTAATTCCACCCAGAGTTCCACCTGCACCCACAAGGAATCTCAACATTGTCCTTACTAGATTTATGGGTCCACCATTTGAACCACTGTGTAACCGTCCCCTTCAATTCCTATCTTGAAAGGCCACTTTTTTTGTTGCCATCACGTCACTTAGGCATGTCAGTAAGCTCCAAGCACTAACCTTAAAAGAACCTTTCTTTCAACTTCACAGGGAAGGAAAGCACCCTTTTTGGCATGGTTAGCCCCCACGTTTTGCCTGGTATCTGATGTGATTTTGACTGAAAGTGCACTGGGTCTCTGCCAACCAGGTCCCTAGTGCCAGAGCTCTTTTGCAAAATTGTACAGTTATTTTCCCCAATTGGCACAATCTTTATCACCCTCTGTATGTCTCTAGTAAATGGTACCCCTGGTACCTAGGGTACTAAGGAAGTTCCCTGAGGGCTGCAGCACGAATTGTGCCACCCTCAGGGATTCCTCACCCAACCCCCACACGGGGCTACCATCGCAAGCTGCGTGTCTTAGTGCAGACAAAATTGAAAACACGACCTGTCACATATCCCTGGGTGCCAGGTCCCCTACCGCTGCATGTGATATTTGCAAGTCACCCCTACCGAAGGCCCACAGCCCTAAGGCAGGGTGAATTGTATCATATGTGATGACATATCTGCATGAGCAGACATGCCCCTACTATGTCTTTGTCAATTCTTAGAAATAGTAAGTGAACAGGGAAGCCTTTTTGAGTGCATGTGCTGGACACTGGTCGTTACGAGCTCCCCAACTAGATGATGGCTTAATTGAAATTAGGGATGTTTGGTATCCAACACCTCGTAATAATTAATCCTCACTGAACCCAGTGATTAATTTATTAGTACATGCACTCAGAGGACACCTTAGAGATGGCCCCTGAAAACCTGGCCGCCTGCTAGTGTGTTAACTGATTGGTCTAAACCAGTCAAGCCACTGTAGACAGATTTCTGACCTCCTGAGGTGAGAGCCAGCGCTCTCGGTGGTCAGGAACAAAAGCATGCTCTGGGTGGGTATGTTATCACCTCTTCCAGGCAGGATGGACATTCCATGGTGGGAAGCGTCAAAGGCCAAGCCGCCTTTGTAATGCCACCCAGGTCTCTCCAGATGGCAGAAACTACCAACCCCCTGTACGGACCCCACTTTTGATAGAAAGACAGACAGGAAAATGAGTAACATTAGGATGGGCCAGCTGAGGTAGACACAATTTGTTTTAATTCCTCCATATTGTTTTGGACGGAATTAGTATTCTAGGATCAGGTTTATGCCCCCTTCCCAACAGAAGTGGTCATACAGAGGGTGTAGTTCACCCTACAGGTAGGCAACCCATTGGCTGCTGCCTGGCACTCCCTGTAATGCACCCAAATTGAGTTTTTAGGTGGCACGCCTGAGCCCAAGAACTTAAGATTCGACAGATCGAGAGAAGATAGACAAAGAAGAGTCTGAGAACAGCAGAAGAGCTGTGGACATTTTGACACAAAACCTTGCCTTTCATTCTCTCTCAACAGTCACAAAAGAGTAGCTCATCCTGCAAGATGGAGAGCTACCAAGACCTTGGGTAGCCTGCCAGCACTTCCAAAACCATGACCCGTCTTTTTTGGAGTAGAGGAGCTACTTTCCTGCAGCTGCAGGCACCAAAGAGCAGAGCCCAGTCCACCACCTTGCATCTCCCTGGCCCCGACCAATGCAGCAGATAACCAGGAGGAGATACCCATCCTCCGAAGGACCACGCCTGTTCCCCTACCAAGTGTGACAACAGGAGGACCCATCCTTCTCACGAGCAATTGACGCCCTGCACTAAGCATCAACAGTGAGAGTCCAGTCGGGATTCTCACTGCACTAGGACCAAGCAGCTGTTGAGGGATGTCAGCCACACTCAGACCAACTTGTGGGTGTCCCAGCTTCCCTTGTTTTCCCCATGCCACAGGTTGACCCTGACTATGAGGAATCCTTTTTCACACAGAGCTGAGCCACCCTATCCACTCTGCTCCCGAGCTGACCTGCCCGGGTCCTGAAGAACTAGCTAAGGCTCCTTGTGACCCAAGCTCCCGTTCAGGAGCTCCCGGACTTGTCCCCTTGTGCAACCTGTGTTTAGGTGGCCTCCCTTCTTCATAGCAAGCCCTGCTACAACCACACCAGCACCCTGCTTCTGGTGGAATTTGGGGAGCTCCCAACAAACTACTGGTTGGTCTTTGGACTTCGGACCACTATCTCTAAATCCAGAAGGTGAAGCTCCAAAACCGACTGTACTTACCTTGATGCATCTCTGACTTTTCTCTCCATAGGATAGCTTTGTGCCTAAAGGTGCACAGGTTTGAACTCTTTACTTGCCTGTACGTTTTTTAACACAAAATCAGTACTTACTCTTTTGCAAAGTTCTTGGTTTTAAAATCTATATAAAAAGACGTTATTTTTTTCAAATTGGTATCTTTGTGTCTCATTTATTGCCTCTGTGAGTACACCCAATGCTTAGCACTACCCTCAGATAAGCCTACCTGCTCGCCCACACCACCACTAAAGTGCGTTAGTGTTATCTACTTTTGCCTCTGTCAACCAATTGGGGCTCAACCGGACTCTGCACAGTATACTTCCTTTTTAGTAAACCATATAGAGAGCCAACTTCCTTCACACAGGGATAGGGTGATCCTTTGAACCAACCCAAAAAAGATCCAAAGATGGTTTCCTATTTCCACCTTAACCAATCAGTTTCATTATCTGTTTTCTTTCCAAACTCAGTTGAGGAAAGGGCCCTTCATACACTAGATGTTAAGAGCTTTAATGTATCACATTGACAGAACCAAAGATTTCCATAAAACCAACCAACTTTGTTGCTTTTTCGCCCCCTCTCAAAGGAAATCCCATCACTAAATCAGGCATTTCTAGATGGATATTTAAGTGTATTCAGACATGTTACGCCAAAACTAAAATGATTTACACCCTCTACGAGCCTACTCTACTTGTAAAATAGGGGCGTCTGTGGCTTTCTTGGATAATATCCCAATAGCTGACATTTGTAAGGCAGCTACATCGTTTACACCACACACTTATACTAAATATTAATTGAACATTATTGTGTGGATGTTCTAGCACGCCAACAAGCTCATGTAGGACAGGCAGTGCTATGTACACTGTCCCAAACAACTGCATCACCGACAGGTTAGCCACTGCTTTTGGAGTGTGCCGCTTTACAGTCTATGTAAAGCATGTGTATCTACAGCCACACATGCCTCAAATGGAATATGTTACCATGTAAGCATCTCTTCGTGGCATGTAGGGCTGTAGATGTAGATTCACATATGCCCACCCTCCTACCTAGACACTTGTGGCATGTGCAGTTTCTTTTTCCTATCTCATAGGCATGGACACCTCTTTACTGATGCTTAATCACACTTCATTCTCACCCTCCTGTGGGAAATGAGCCTGACAATGGAGTCAGTGACCAGGCGCATTATCACCAAGAGGGGGGCATTTACCTCGTAACTCGAAAGACTTTGTTGAAGAAAAAAAAGAGAACTTGCACACATCCGGACCCAATACTAGATGGCAGGAGTTTGCAAAACATGATTCTACAGCACTACGTCCCACCAACAGATGCTTACAGGCTAAGTAACATATCTTTTATATATATATATATATATATATATATATATGTATATATATATATATATATATATATTATACATATATATCTATGTTCAATGGCATGTGTAGCTGCAGATACACATGCTTTGCACATCCTGCCATCTAGTGTTGGGCTCGGAGTGGTACAAGTTGTTTTTCTTCGAAGAAGTCTTTTCGAGTCACGAGATCGAGGGACTCCTCCCATTTCGGCTCCATTGCGCATGGGCGTCGTCTCCATCTTAGATTGTTTTCTTTCCGCCATCGGGTTCGGACGTGTTCCTTTTCGCTCCGTGCTTCGGTTCGGAAAGTTCGTGAAAAAATCAGAAAATTCGATGGTATTGTTTGCGTTCGGTATCGGGTTAGCTACAACAGATCGACACCGAATTCGGAAGAGCTCCGGCGACCCTTCGGGGTTTTCGATTCCCCAGCGGGGCCTGGTCGGCCCGACCGGGTGCTTCTTCAAGGCTAATGGAACGGACCCCATTCCGCTTCTGCCCCGAATGCCACAACAAGTATCCTTACACAGATCAGCATCTGGTCTGTAATTTGTGTTTGTCGCCAGAACACAAAGAGGATACCTGTGAGGCCTGTTGAGCATTTCGGTCCAGAAAGACTTTAAGGGACCGAAGAGCAAGAAGATTACAGATGGCGTCGGTGCCGACAGGACAAAAACACATGGAGGAAGAAGAGGAAGCTTTCTCCATCGAGGATTCGGACTCGGAAGAGGTCGATCCTGAACAGACGCCAGAAACCGTGAGTAAGACGTCGATACACAAGACTCACATAAAAACCAGTAAAGCCCAGGGGACGCCACCGCCAACAGGCCATGTCTTAAACCGAAAAATAGGTGACCGGGTATCGGCACCGAAAAAGGACATGCATGTGTCGAAGTCATCCGACTCCGGTCGAGATACCGGCACAGAGCACACTCGACCCCGAGACACCGGGTCAGAGCATACTCAACCCCGAGACACCGGGTCAGAGAAATCTCGGCACCGAGAGAGCGTCACCGAACCAAGTCGGCACCGAGAAATCAGTACGCCGAAAAGCAAAAAAGTTTAGTTGGAACCAAAAAAGGCATCCGAAAAGGTTTCGATACCGAAACATCCGACTTCGGAACCGAAATCAAGTTCCTACACAGAGGAACAAGGCCTGTCCTCACAAATGAAAACACATAGATTTGGACAGGAACTGGAGACAATGGAGCCAGACTACACCCAAAGAAGGCTCCACATCCAAAAAGAAACAGGGAAGATCAGAACTCTCCCTCCGATTCGAATGAAACGCAAACTTGCCTTCCAAGAGAAAGACAAGCAGCCACAGGCAAAGGTGGCTAAACAAATAACCCCGCCACCGTCTCCACAACGCTCTCCGCAACCATCACCGGTAGCCACTCCACCAATGATGCAATCCCCAACTCATACAGGGATGAGTCAGGATGATCCAGACGCGTGGGATCTTTATTATTCGCCAGTGTCAGATAACAGTCCTGACTGTTATCCAGCTAGACCGTCACCACTAGAAGATAGTACAGCCTTACGCACAGGTGGTGTCAAGGGCAGCGGCGTTTCATAATGTCAGCCTGCATGCAGAGCCAATTGAAGATGACTTTCTATTTAATACACTGTCGTCCACACACAGCCAGTACCAGAGTCTCCCCATGCTACCTGGAATGCTAAAACACTCCAAACAAGTGTTTGAGGAGCCTGTAAAGGGAAGGGCCATTACTCCAAGAGTGGAGAAAAAATATAAACCCCCACCAACAGACCCCGTGTACATCACACAACAGCTAACACCGGACTCAGTGATAGTAGGGGCAGCTCGCAAGAGGGCGAACTCACACACTTCAGGGGATGCACCATCTCCAGACAAAGAGAGTCGTAAGTTCGACGCGGCAGGGAAAAGAGTGGCGGCACAAGCAGCAAACCAGTGGTGTATTGCCAACTCACAGGCTTTGTTGGCCAGATACGATAAGGCTCATTGGGACGAAATGCAGCACTTAATAGAACATTTACCCAAGGAGTTCCAAAAGAGAGCACAGCAAGTGGTGGAAGAAGGACAGAGTATCTCAAACAATCAGATACGGTCAGCAATGGATGCAGCAGACACAGCTGCTAGAACTGTAAACACAGCAGTGACAATAAGGAGACATGCATGGCTGCGTACATCAGGATTCAAGCCGGAAATACAACAAGCCGTGCTGAATATGCCATTTAACGGACAGCAGTTGTTTGGGCCGGAGGTGGACACTGCCATCGAAAAACTTAAAAAGGACACTGATACGGCCAAAGCCATGGGTGCACTCTACTCCCCACAGAGCAGAGGCACATTTCGTTAAAATACAGTTTCGAGGAGGGTTTCGAGGACAAAGCACAGAACCCACAACCTCACAAACAAGGCCCACTTATCAGAGCCAATATCAGCGGGGAAGTTTTCGGGGACAATATAGAGGGGGACAATTACAACAAAAAAAAAGAAGGAAGTTCCAAAGTCCCAAAACGCCACAAAACAAGCAGTGACTTAGACGTCACAAATCCCCAACACATAACACTTTGTGGGGGGGAGGCTAACCAAGTTCTACAAACAATGGGAGGAAATAACAACAGATACTTGGGTCCTAGCAATTATCCAGTATGGTTATTGCATAGAATTTCTCAAATTCCCTCCAAATGTCCCACCGAAAACATACAATATGTCAAAACAACACATGGATCTTCTACAACTGGAGGTCCAAGCGTTGTTACAAAAAGAAGCAATAGAATTGGTACCAATTCATCAGAAAGGAACAGGAGTTTACTCTCTGTACTTTCTCATACCCAAAAAGGACAAAACTCTAAGACCTATATTAGATCTCAGAACGTTACATACCTACATCAAATCAGATCACTTTTACATGGTGACTTTACAGGACGTAATCCAATTGCTCAAAAAACAAGACTACATTACAACACTAGACCTAAAGGATGCATACTTCCATATACCGATACATCCTTCACACAGAAAATACCTAAGGTTTGTATTCCAAGGGGTACATTACCAATTCAAAGTGTTGCCATTTGGGATAACAACTGCGCCAAGGGTTTCTACAAAATGCCTGGCAGTAGTAGCTGCGCATATCAGAAGACAGCAAATACACGTGTTCCCGTACCTAGACGATTGGTTAATCAAAACCAGCACGCGAGAGCGGTGTTCACAACACACAAAGTATGTCATCAAAACCCTACACAAACTAGGTTTCTCACTCAACTACACAAAGTCACACCTTCAGCCGTGTCAAACACAGCAATACTTAGGGGCGACAATCAACACAACAAAAGGGGTTGCCACTCCAAGTCCACAAAGGGTACAAGCATTTCACAATGTAATACAGGCCATGTATCCAAAACAAAAAATACAGGTCAAAATGGTGATGAAACTACTAGGCATGATGACCTCATGCATAGCCATTGTCCCAAACGCCAGATTGCACATGCGGCCCTTACAACAGTGCCTAGCATCACAATGGTCACAGGCACAGGGTCAACTTCTAGATCTAGTGTTGATAGACCGCCAAACATACACCTCGCTTCTATGGTGGAACAATATAAATGTAAACCAAGGGCGGCCTTTCCAAGACCCAGTGCCTCAATACGTAATAACTACAGATGCCTTCATGATAGGGTGGGGAGCGCACCTCAATCAACACAGCATTCAGGGACAATGGGACACTCAGCAAAGACAGTTTCACATAAATCACTTAGAACTACTGACAGTATTTCTAGCGTTGAAAGCATTTCAACCCATAATAAGCCACAAACACATCCTTGTCAAAACAGACAACATGACAACGATGTATTATCTGAACAAACAGGGAGGAACACACTCAACACAGTTGTGTCTCCTGGCACAAAGAATATGGCATTGGGCGATTCACAACCACATTCGCCTAATAGCACAGTTTATTCCAGGGATTCAGAATCAGTTAGCAGACAATCTCTCTCGGGATCACCAACAGATCCACGAATGGGAGATTCACCCCCAAATACTAAACACTTATTTCCAAAGATGGGGAACACCACAAATAGACCTATTTGCAACAAAAGAAAATGCAAAATGCCAAAACTTCGCATCCAGATACCCACAGGATCAGTCTCAGGGCAATGCGTTATGGATGAGTTGGTCAGGGATATTTGCATACGCTTTTCCCCCTCTCCCACTCCTTCCATATCTGGTAAACAAATTGAGTCAAAACAAACTCAAACTCATACTAATAGCACCAACTTGGGCAAGACAACCTTGGTACACAACACTACTAGATCTCTCAGTAGTGCCTCAGGTCAAACTACCAAACAAACCAGATCTGTTAACTCAACACAAACAACAGATCAGACACCCAAATTCAGCATCGCTGAATCTAGCAATTTGGCTCCTGAAATCTTAGAATTCGGACACTTAGACCTTACACAGGAATGTATGGAAGCCATAAAACAAGCTAGGAAACCAACCACTAGACATTGCTATGCAAATAAGTGGAAAAGATTTGTTTATTATTGCCATAATAATCAAATCCAGCCATTACACGCATCTGCTAAAGACATTGTAAGCTACTTACTACATTTGCAAAAGTCAAAGCTAGCTTTTTCATCCATTAAAATACATCTTACCGCAATTTCAGCATATCTACAAATTACGCACTCCACTTCATTATTTAGGATACCAGTCATAAAAGCGTTTATGGAAGGCCTAAAGAGAATTATACCACCAAGAACACCACCAGTTCCTTCGTGGAACCTCAACATTGTCTTAACTCGACTCATGGGTCCACCTTTCGAACCTATACACTCATGTGAAATTCAATACTTAACATGGAAAGTTGCATTTCTAATTGCTATCACATCTCTAAGAAGAGTAAGTGAAATAGAAGCATTTACCATACAAGAACCATTTATTCAGATACACAAGCATAAATTAGTCTTACAAACAAATCCTAAATTCTTACCAAAAGTCATATCCCCGTTCCACTTGAATCAAACAGTGGAACTACCAGTGTTCTTCCCAGAGCCAGATTCGGTAGCTGAAAGAGCACTACATACATTAGACATCAAAAGAGCGTTAATGCACTACATTGACAGAACAAAACAAATTCGGAAAACAAAACAATTATTTATTGCTTTCCAAAAACCTCATACAGGAAAGCCAATTTCAAAACAAGGCATTGCTAGATGGATAGTTAAGTGCATTCAAACTTGTTATCTCAAAGCAAAAAGAGAACTGCCTATTACACCAAAGGCACACTCGACTAGAAAGAAAGGTGCTACCATGGCCTTTCTAGGAAATATTCCAATGACTGAAATATGTAAGGCAGCCACATGGTCTACACCTCATACGTTTACCAGACACTACTGTGTGGATGTGTTAACGGCACAACAAGCCACAGTAGGCCAAGCAGTACTACGGACATTGTTTCAAACAACTTCAACTCCTACAGGCTGAACCACCGCTTTTGGGGAGATAACTGCTTACTAGTCTATGCAAAGCAAGTGTATCTGCAGCTACACATGCCATCGAACGGAAAATGTCACTTACCCAGTGTACATCTGTTCGTGGCATGAGTCGCTGCAGATTCACATGCGCCCACTCGCCTCCCCGGGAGCCTGTAGCCGTTTCGAAGTTGATCTTGAACATTTGTAAATTTGTAAATATATCACTTTAAACTATGTTATGTACATACATATTCACTCCATTGCATGGGCACTATTACTATAATACACAACTCCTACCTCACCCTCTGCGGGGAAAACAATCTAAGATGGAGTCGACGCCCATGCGCAATGGAGCCGAAATGGGAGGAGTCCCTCGATCTCGTGACTCGAAAAGACTTCTTCAAAGAAAAACAACTTGTAACACTCAGAGCCCAACACTAGATGGCGGGATGTGCAAAGCATGTGAATCTGCAGCGACTCATGCCACGAACAGATGTACACTGGGTAAGTGACATTTTCCATAAATATATATATATATATATGTATATATATATATATATTTATGTATGTACAGCTGCAGATACACATGCATACGTCTGCCATCTATTGTTCGGCTCGGAATGTTACAAGTTGTTTTTCTTCGAAGAAGTGTTTTCGAGTCACGGGATCGATTGACTCCTCCTCTTCGGCTCCATTGTGCATGGGCATCAACTCCATGTTAGATTGGTTTTTTCCACCATCGGGTTCGGACATGATTCCTTTCGCTCAGATAGTTCGATACGGAAAAACGTGAAAGCTCTTATTTCTCGTTGGTATTGTTACGATCGCTTTACACCTTCTATCGACACTTCGGTACCGTCGGATCAAACATCTTTACTCGCCCTTCGGGGCGCCCGCGCCCAACTCGGGCCAACCACATGGAAGCCTCATGGACCGGACTCCATTCCGATTCTGTCCTCCGTGCCACGCTAAATTCCCTTATACGGACCAACATCTCGTCTGTAATCTCTACCTTTCCCCAGACCATCGGGAAGAAAATTGCGAGAACTGCAGATCCTTCCGGTCCAAGAAGATGCTCCGAGAGAGAAGAGCACGGAGACTTGAGATGGTATCCAAAAGCACTGAACATCTCGACGTCGAAAGAGGAAGAGATCATGCAGACTGCTGTCTCCGTTTGAGGATCCGATTCCAACCAGGAATCCAAGGAGGACAGACCGGTCATGGCAGGACAGCACGTGAGTACGCCTGCCCCTGTCCCATCCAAGCCGAAACATAAGGCCCTAGGGATGCCACTGCCTGAAGGCCTTGGCTCGACCCGAAAAAAGACCCTTGTGACCAACCCACAAGTTCGGCACCGAAAAAGGGCACTCCTCTGAAGCCATCGGACTCGAATCGAAGCTCCGTTTCCGAACCGAGCAAACACTGCTCTTTCGAGTCGAAATCTAAAAAAAAAAAAAAAAAAATCTGAACCGAGACCATCCTCAACTCCATCTCGATCCCAAAAAAGCCAGTTTCAGAGCCGAAAAAACTGGCTTACACGGAGGAGCATGGACTTTCAAAAGCACTTAGAGAAAGCCAAAAATCTACTGAGGAGGACTCACAAATGCAGCCTATCATAGAACAAATGGAGGAAAGGCAAGCCAGGATTCATATCCACAAAGAAACTGGCAGAATTTTAGCTGCACCTCCTCCAAAACCAAAGAGGAAATTAGCCTTTCAGGAGGAATTGGACACTGCACAGCCTCCAGATCCCATTCCAGACAACGACCCAGACTGCTATCCCTCTAAGCCTTCACCACCTGAGGATAGTACAGGGTACAATCAAGTTTTAGCTAGGGCTGCAGCATACCATAGTGTCACCATGCACCCTGAACCGTTGGAGGACGATTGTTTGTTTTACACACTCTCCTCCACACATTCAACATACCAATCGCTCTCTATGCTCCCCAGCATGCTAAAACACTCTGATCAAATATTTAGCGAGCCAGTCAAAGCAAGGATAATTACTCCCAGGATAGAGAAGAAATACAAGCCACCTACCTCTGATCCTGTCTACATAACTCAGCAACTCCCTCCAGACTCCGTAGTAGTAAGCGCTGCCAGAAAGAGGGCAAACTCAGTCATCAGGTGATGCACCCCCACCAGCCAAAGAAAGTAGGAAATTTGATGCTGCAGGGAAGAGAGTTGCATCCCAGGCAGCCAATCAATGGAGGATAGCCAACTCACAGGCGTTGTTGGCTAGATACGACTGGGCAGATTGGGATGAGATGGAAGGCATAATTCAGCATCTCTCCAAGGAACATCAAAAAAGGGCACAGCAAATAGTGGAGGAAGGGCAAGCCATCACCAATAATCAGATTAGTTCTGCCCTAGACGCAGCAGACACAGCTGCCAGGAGTGTCAGCACTGCTGTAACAATAAGGAGGCATGCATGGCTCAGGCTTCGGGTTTCAAACCCACAATCCAACAAGCGGTGTTGAATATGCCGTTCAACAAAAAACAACTTTTCGGCCCAGAAGTGGACACTGCAATTAAAAAATTGCGTAAGGATTCAGACACCGCAAAAGCTATGGGTGCACTCTACACCACACCATACGGGGGATCCTTTCGGAAACCTCAGTTTAGAGGTGGATTTAGACCTCAAACAGCAGAGGCATCCACATCGCAGGCAAAACCAGCCCAACAATCTCAATACCAACGAGGGGGTTTTAAGGGCACATATAGAGGACGGTATCCCAGAAGTAGAGGGAAATATCAAACATCTAAACAAACATCACAGCACACTAAACAGTGATGTGTTTCATTCCCTTCCACTCCACACCTCCCCTGTGGGATGAAGACTTCAAAGGTTCCACACCAATTGGCAAAACATTACCACAGACAATTGGGTACTTTCAATTATCTGCAATGGTAATTGCCTAGAATTGATACAAACTCCCCCAAACATTCCACCAAAACCACCCAAATTATCCACAGAACACATCAGTCCATTACAGGAAGAAGTCAGATCTCTATTACTCAAACAAGCATTAGAACCTGTGCCACAAAATCACGTAGGGATGGGAGTTTACTCACTTTACTTCCTGATTTCCAAAAAAAGATGGCACCCTAAGGCCAATATTAGATCTCAGGACCCTCAACTTTTATATCCTGTCAGAACACTTTCACATGGTAACTCTCCAGGATGTTATCCCACTACTTCAAAAACACAATTTCATGGCACCATTAGACCTCAAGGATGCGTATTTTCATATACCCATCCATCCGGCGCACAGAAAATATCTCAGGTTTGTCATTCAAGGAAAACACTATTAGTTCAAAGTGTTACCCTTCGGAATAACAACAGCTCCAAGGGTATTCACAAAGTGCCTAGCAGTAGTCGCAGCCTATCTAAGAAGATAACATATACATGTCTTTCCATATCTAGACGATTGGCTAATAAAATGAAAGTCATACGCAGTGTCAAAACCATGCGCATTACATAATACAAACCCTGCACATGCTAGGATTCTCAAATTACCAAAAGTCGCAACTGCAACCTGCGCAAATACAACAGTATTTAGGTGCAATACTAAATACTCCAAAAGCGCTAGCAAGTCCAAATACGCAAAGAATACAAGCATTCCAAAATATAATCGCACAGATACAGACAGGTCAACCGTACACTGTCAGATTTATCATGAAAATGTTAGGGATGATGGCATCATGTATTGCAATCGTTCCACATACAAGAATAAACATACAGCCCTTACAACAGTGCCTTGCACAACAGTGATCACAGGCCCACTGTCAACTTCAAGATCTAGTGTTGATAGACCGCCAAGCATACGTCCCTTCAGTGGAGGAATTCCACAAATGTAAACAAAGGGCGTTCATTTCAAGACCCTGTGCCTCAGACTATAATTACAACAGATGCATCAATGATTGGCTGGGGAACTCACCTCAACAATCACAACATCCAAGGACAATGGGATTCACAACACAAACAGCTACACATAAATCACTTAGAGTTGTTAGCTGTCTCCCTAGCACTCAAAGCGTTTCAGCCTCTTCTCACTCAGAAGAATGTCCTAATCAAAACAGACAACATGACCACCATGTATTACTTAAACAAGCAAGGAGGGACACATTCGTCCCAACTCTCCCTCCTAGCTCACAAAATTGGGAAATGGGCAATACACAACCAAATTCACTTGGTAGCGCAATACATTCTAGGGATACACAACCAACTCGCAGATGTTCTCAGCAGAAATCATCAACAAACAGAGGAGTGCGAGATTCACCCTCAAGTACTTCAAAAATACTTTCAACAATGGGAAACACCAAACATAGATCTGTACGCCACAAGCGAAAACGCAAAATGCCAAAACTTCGCATCCAGACACCCACATCCCCTATCCAAGGGTAATGCTCTGTGGATCAATTGGTCAGGGATATTTGCATACGCTTTTCCCCCTCTCCCACTCATTCCATTTGTAGTCAACAAATTACATCAAAATACACTCAATATGATACTCAAAGCACCAACGTGGGCTCGTCAACCGTGGTACATAACATTATTAGACCTATCAGTAGTACCACACTCCAAACTCCCAAACAGACCAGACCTGTTGACACAAAACAAAGGGCAGATCAGACTCCCAACACACACAATCTGGCGATTTAGCTCCTGAGGTCATAGAGTTTGGGTATTTACAACTACCATCAGAATGTATGGATGTGAATAAGCAAGCAAGAAAACCCACTACTAGACAGTGCTATGCTAACAAATGGAAAACATTTGTATATTATTGTCAATCTAAACAGATTGCCCCTCTTACAGCATCAATACAAGATATTGTATACTATTTACTTCATTTACAAAAATCAAATTTAGCATTCTCTTCCATAAAAAATACATCTTACTGCAATTTCAGCATATTTACAAAATATACAGCACAGCTCTTTATTTAGAGTTCCTGTTGTTATAAAAGCCTTTATGGAAGGCTTAAAACGCATCATTCCACCCAGGACACCTCCAGTTCCTTCTTGGAATTTAAACAAAGTGCTTACGCGACTTATGGGTCAACCATTTGAACCTGTGCACTCATGTCAAATGCAATTCTTAACATGGAAGGTTGCCTTCCTTGTCGCAATTACATCATTGCGAAGAGTCAGTGAAATTCAAGCTTTCACTATTGAACAACCGTTCATACAAGTACACAAACATAAAGTTGTACTACGAACTAACCCCAAATTTCTTCCAAAAGTAGTATCACCTTTTCATATCAAACAGTGGAACTGCCAGTCTTCTTCCCACAGCCAGATTCTGTGGCAGAAAGAGCTCTACGTACATTAGACATTAAAAGAGCACTAATGTACTATATAGACAGAACAAAACCATTCAGAAAAGCTAAACAGCTGTTTGTAGCCTTTCAAAAACCTCATACAGGTAACCCCATTTCAAAGCAAGGATTAGCAAGATGGATAGTAAGATGCATCCAAACATGCTACGTTAAAGCCAAAAGACAACTTAGTTACTCCTAAAGCACATTCCACAAGGAAAAAAGGTGCTACAATGGCTTTTTTAGGAAACATACCAATGGCTGAAATATGTAAAGCAGCTACTTGGTCAACACCACATACATTTACTAAACACTATTTTGTAGATGTTTTAGCAACACAGCAAGCCACAGTAGGTCAAGCTGTACTCAGAACATTATTTCAAACAACTTTAACTCCTACAGGCTAACCACCGCTTTTATGGGAGGACTAACTGCTTTGTAGTCTATGCATAGCATGTGTATCTGCAGGTACACATGCCATCGAACGGAAAATGTCACTTACCCAGTGTACATCTGTTCGTGGCATGTTGCGCTGCAGATTCACATGCACCATCCCACCTCCCCGGCAGCATGTAGTAGTTTGAGTTAACAACATTTGTCCATATGCAGATATATATTTAACATTCCAATAGCATGGACATCACTCCTACCTTACCCTCTGCAGGAAAACAATCTAACATGGAGTCAATGCCCATGTGCAATCGAACCGAAGAGGAGGAGTCACTCTATCCCGTGACTCAAACACTTCTGCTAAGAAAAACAACTTGTAACACTCCTAGCCCAACATTACATGGCAGAAGTATATGCACAGCATGGGAAACTGCAGCGGAACATGCCACGAACAGATGTACACTGGGTAAGTGACATTTTCCATATATATGTATGTTGATTTGATGGCATGTGTGGCTGTAGATACACTTGCTCTGCATATTCCTGCCATTGAGACCGGAGTGGTGCAAGTTGTTTTTCTTCAAAGAAGTTTTTAGAGGCATGAGATTGACTCACTCCTCCTCTTAGTGATACTGCGCATGGGCATCGACTCCTTTGTTTGATTGTTTTCTCTTCGCCACTGTTTGGTTCGGGCTTGTGTGCCTCCCCTCTGTCTTTGACTCTGTTCGGTTATTTCCTTCTTACTGTTCCCACGGTAATGTTTCAATTGCGTATTTCCATTCCTGCGTTCCCAGCAAATTTAATTAATTCGGGTTTCGATCCCCCCCCCCCCCCCTTCGAGGCGTTACCTTCTGCATGTCCACCCACCTTCGGACTCCGCGCTGAATACTGTACGAAGGCTAAAGCTTCAGCCTCTCCCTCAGGCTCTTCGGCTTGAGAAATTGTTTTGTGTCGATCAGAAGCTCTGCACCAACCAGGCAGCCACTTCCTTCGACCGCTGAGTCTACAAAGCTTCGCAAGTACAAGTCTTTGGTACTGAAAGACTCCAGCCAGTCTTTCACCACTCCTTTACTTGTCGAGCCGATTCTTGACAAGAAGAGGCTGGTCAAATTATTGCAGCTCTTTCCCCTACACCTCCAAAAAGGAAGTTAGTTTTTGAGGAGGCATTGGATACATCCAGTCTTCCAAGGAAAAAGACAAGGGACAAGGCCACCAGTCCGGCCCATCATCCTGCTTCTCCTCCTTCTCTGCCACCACCTCCACACCCCCCTCATCCTCCATCACCACAATCCCCTACACATAACACACTTGATGCTTCGTAGGGGTCTCCACACGCTTACACTGAGGGGTTAGGGGGACAGTTAGATGACAACCTGTGGGATGCTTATGATCTGCATCCCACCGCTCCTAACGATCTGGACCTTTCTTCTAATTGCTCCCTCCCCTCCAGAAGACACCACCTCAAACCAACAGGTTATCTCCAGAGCAGCAGCGTTCCATAATGTGCAGCTCAATAAGGAAACCAAAGAGCAGGACTAATTATTTGACACCCTCTTGTCCATCCCCAAGGACACCCAATTCCTCCCCATGGGTCCTGGCATGATGAAACACACAGAGGATACATTTAAAGATTACACATGCATCCACTACAGCAGTGTCTAGCTTGCCAATGGTCCCAGTCACAGGGTCAACTGGAAGATCTAGTGTTAGACTGCCAAACTCGCTGTTTTTTTTTTAAATGGTGGAAGACCAGCACCCTTCTCAAAAGGTGGCCTTTTTCCGGACCCTGTTCCTCACATCACACTAACTACAGACAAGTCGCGGCTTGGTTGGGGTGCTCACCTGCAAGACCTGACAGTGTAAGGTCTTTAGGATGCCAAACATCAATCTGTGCACATCAATTACCTGGAGCTTCAGGCAGTATTCCTAGCACTGAAAGCTTTCCTTCCTCACCTGTCTCACAAGGTTGTCCTAGTCCGGACGGACAATGTGACAGCCATGTATTACTTTCAAAAACAGAGGGGAGGGGGTGGCACAGTCTGCACAATTCTCACACGTCGCATCATATGGAAGTGAGTTCTTCACCACCACATTCACCTGTTGCTGGAATATCTCCCAGGGATGGACAGCGTCTTTGCAGACCTGCTCAGCAAGATGCAGCAGCAAGTCCACAAATGGGAATTCTATCCACAAGTCCTCTACTCCTACTTCCAAAAGTAGGGGTTCCATCACATAGACCTTTTTGCTACAGCAGAAAATGACAAAACTTTGCCTCCAGGTACCCACACCCATTATCCAAAGGCAATGATTTATGGATGAGTTGGTCAGGGATATTTGCCTACACTCTTCCACCTCTCCATCACATTCCATTTTTGGTTCAGAAGCTCAGGTAAATAACTCTCTGTGGTCCTTTTGGCTCCCACTTGGGCACACCAGACCTTGTTCACCACATTTCTGGGTCTTTCAGTAGTCCCACACGAGAAGCTCCCCAACAAGCCAGACTATCTCACCCAGAATCAAGGACATATTAGACATCCAGACCCAAAGTCAATCAACCTTGCAATTTGTCTCTTGAGGTCATAGTTTGGCCACCTTGGCTTGCCTCCAGAATGTATGAACATTCTCATGGAAGCATGCAGACCAACCACTAGAGCTTGTTACGCAGCAAAACAGAAACATTTTGTTTGTTACTGCCACCCCAAACAAATTGATCCTGTGAAAGTCACGGTACAAGACATTGTTTGCCATCTGCTTCATTTGTAGAATGAGTTAGACTTAAATACGCTTACACCTTGTGGAAATAGCTGCATATCTCTGAATAGACAGCAACTTTCACTGTTCAAAATTCCAGTGATTAAAGCTTTCATGGAAGGACTCAAACACAGCTCAATCCCAGGAAGGCAGAACAATGCATTTCCTTTAGGAGTGGGGTGTTACACCCTCTCCTTTTGGAAATAGGTGTTACAGGCATGGGAGGGTATCCTCCCAGAGCCTCTGGAAATGCTTTGAAGGGCACAGATGGTGCCCTCCTTGCATAAACCAGTCTACACAGGTTCAGGGACCACCAGTCCCCTGCTCTGGCGTGAAACTGGACAAAGGAAAGGGGAGTGACCACTCCCCTGTCCACCACCATCCCAGGGGTGGTGCCCATAGCTCCTCCAGAGTGTCCCTGGGTTTTGCCATCTTGGATTTCAAGGTGGTGGGGCACTGGGAGCATCTGAGTGGCAGTACCAGCGGGTGACGTCAGAGAACCCCGCCTGATAGGTGCATACCTGGTTAGGTGACCAATCCCCTGGTAAGGGCTATTTAGGGACTCTCCTCTGGTTGTTTCTTCAGATTCGGATTGCAGGAATCCTCTGCATCCTTTACTTCATCTTCTACCGTCGGATCAACCGCTGACTGCTCCAGGAACTCTACAAAACTGCAACATAGAAGCTAAGACGACTTCTGCAACACTGTATCTGCAGCCCTTGCCAACAACTGCAAGTTTCCAGGTTGTGCATCCTTCGAGGGCTGCCTGCCTTCAGCAGAGGATCCAAAGGAATCTCCAGTGGAGTGACGGAATCCCTTTCCTGCTTCAGCTGGCACCTCTCTGCAGCAACGACCAGCGGCTTGGACTCCCTCTCTAGACGACAGGCGTGAATCCAGCAACACGGGTGGTGGACTAAAGTGACTCCAGCAGTCCCACTGTCCAGCTGTCCAACTTTGGTGGAGGTAAGGGCTTGCCTTCCAACGCAAGACTGTACCCCCATGCGCCGCGTGACTTGCAGTTGCTAAGGCTTGTGTGCGATCTTCCAAGAAGTTCTTCGTACACAGCACAGCTTATGCCCCCAGCACTCCATCCTGCGACGCACAGCTTCCTGAGTGGTTCTCCAGCGGCTTGGGAATCCTTTGTGTCGTGCTACGTGGTCCTCCATTTGTGCCTCCTTTGTCCGCCTGCTGTGGGACTCCTGTGCGTGCTGCCTGATCTTCTGATGGCTCCCCGAGTTGCTGAGAGCCCCCTCTGTCTCCCCCTCCTGGGTAGAGGCCACCTAGTCCTGGGCAGTGCCATTTTCCGCTAACCGCAAGCTTTGCGTGTACCACGGCATGTTGGCAGAACCCAGCGATGCAAACCAGACTGCATTCGTCCATCCAGCGTGGGACATCTTCACCAACCAGGAACCTGCATCTTCTTTGGTGCAATACTGACTTATTCTTCTCACCGGTGGTTCCACTATTGCACCTTCATCTGGGTTAGCAGGGGCTCCTGTTCTCCTTGGACTCCCCAGTGCTTCTTGGACTTAGTCCCCTTCTTCCACAGGTCCAGGAATTTATCGTTGGTGTCTTGCAGTCTGTTCTGGTTTTTGCAATATCTTCTATCACAACTTCTAGTGTGTTTTCAGAAACGTGCTGTGTTTTACTCCTGCTATCCTGGGCTCTGGTGTGGGGTACATTACGTACCTGTGGTGTCTTCTTACACTCCCAGCACCCCTCTACACACTACACTTTCTTAGGTGGGAAACTGACTTTAGCATTCCTGTATTTTAGTATATGCTTTGTGTTCCCCCGGGACCCATTGCAACCTATTGTGATTTTTACTATTTGCACTGTTTTCCTACTGTGTACTTACCTGTTTTTGGTTACTAGTATGTTCGATGGCATATGTTGCTGCAGATACACATGTTTGGCACAGTCCGCTGCCTGGTGTTGGGCTCGGAGTATTACAAGTTGTTTTTCTTCGAAGAAGTCTTTTTTGGTCACGGGACCGAAGGACTCCTCCCTCTTCGGCTCCATTGCGCATGGGCGTCGACTCCATCTTAGATTGTTTTTTTCCGCTGTCGGGTTCGGACGTATTCCTTTTCGCTCCGTGTTTCGGTTCGGAAAGTTAGTCAGAATCTCGGAAGAAAGCGTCGGTATTGTTCCGTTCGGGATAGTTAGGTACATCGACACCGATCATCGGAAGACTTTGGGGTAGCTTCGATTCCCCCATCGGGGCCTGGTCGGCCCGACCGCGTGCGACATCGAAGCCGATGGAACGGACCCCGTTCCGTTTCTGCCCAAAATGTCACAGTAAGTATCCTTATACAGATCAGCACTTGGTCTGTAACTTGTGCTTGTCCCCCGAGCACAAGGAGGATACCTGTGAGGCCTGTCGAGCCTTCCGGTCCAGAAAAACACTCCGGGACCGAAGAGCCAGGCGTCTACAAATGGCGTCCACGCCGACAAAACAACGTTTCGACGACGAAGAGGAAACATTCTCGGTTCCGGAATCAGAATCCGGAGACTCCGACGTCGAACAACAGCAACAAACTGTGAGTAAGACGTCGAAAAGTACAACCATCGACAAAACGAAAGCCCAGGGGACGCCACTGCCAACAGGCCATGGCTCGACCCATAAAACAGGCGACCCGTCGAAGGTGCCGAAAAAGGGCACGCCCATAGCGAAGACACCCGACTCCGGTCGAGGGACCGCCATGGAGCAACCTCGGAGCCGAGAAAGCGGCTCCGAGAGACAAAAACAAGATACCGGCACCGAAAAACATCGGCACCGAGAATCCATGCCGAAAGGAACAAAAATTCTGTCGGTGCCGAAACCGAAAAAAGATTCTCTCTCGGCGCCGAAAAATACCACACCTTCATCCTACTCAGAGGAACAAGGAATAAGTGGCCAGATGCACAGATTTGGACAAGAGCTCCAAAGTGTAGAATCAGACTACACACAAAAGAGACTGTACATCCAGCAAGACACAGGGAAGATATCAACCCTTCCCCCAATAATGAGGAAAAGAAGGATCAGTCTCCTCAAGGATGACGCACAACCACAAGCCAAAGTGGTTAAAAAAGTCACGCCTCCGCCCTCTCCACTACAACAGGCATCGCCGGCACAAACACCGCCACAAATGCACTCACCAGCGCAAACTACCATAAGTCAAGATAATCAGGATCAAGACGCTTGGGACCTATACGACACCCCAGTGCCGGACAATGATCCAGATTCATACCCCACAAAGCCGTCACCGCCAGAGGACAGTACCTCATACTCACAACTGGTGGCTAGGGCTGCAGAATTCCACAATGTCCAACTGCATTCAGATCCTATAGAGGATGATTTTTTATTTAACACCCTCTCGGCTACACATAGCCAATATCAATGTCTCCCAATGCTACCGGGGATGTTACGGCACGCAAAACAAATTTTTGAAGAGCCCGTAAAATCAAGAGCCATCACCCCAAGGGTGGATAAAAAATACAAACCACCACCCACAGATCCAGTGTTTATTACTTCGCAGTTACCACCTGACTCCGTAGTAGTAGGGGCAGCTCGCAAAAGAGCAAATTCCCATACATCTGGCGACGCCCCACCTCCGGACAAAGAAAGCAGAAAATTTGATGCGGCAGGAAAAAGAGTAGCATCACAGGCAGCCAACCAGTGGCGCATCGCAAATTCTCAAGCGCTGCTGGCCAGATATGACCGCGCTCACTGGGATGAGATGCAACTTCTCGTAGACCATCTTCCCCAAGAATACCAAAAAAGGGCGCAGCAAATAGTTGAAGAGGGACAAACGATCTCAAACAATCAAATCCGCTCTTCACTGGACGCAGCCGATACTGCAGCGAGAACAGTCAACACTGCTGTCACCATAAGGAGACACGCTTGGCTCCGCACTTCAGGCTTCAAACCTGAAATCCAGCAGGCTGTCCTTAATATGCCCTTCAACGAAAAACAACTTTTTGGCCCTGAAGTGGACACAGCCATTGAAAAACTTAAAAAGGACACAGACACGGCCAAGGCCATGGGCGCACTCTACTCCCCGCAGAGCAGAGGCTCTTTTAGAAAAACTCCATTTAGAGGGGGGTTTCGTGGCCAACCCACAGACACCACCAGCCAACAAACAAGAACCACACCATATCAGGGTTCCTTCCAAAGGGGAGGTTTCAGGGGATATAGGGGGGGTCAATTCCCAAGGAGTAGGGGAAGATTCCAGACTCCAAAAACACCTCCACCTAAACAGTGACTTTCAAGTCACGCAACCCCTTCACTCAACACCAGTGGGGGGAAGACTAAGCCAATTCTACCAATCTTGGCAACAGATTACAACAGACAATTGGGTATTAGCAATAATCCAACATGGCTATTGCATAGAATTCCACAAATTCCCACCAAACATCCCTCCCAAAACACGCAAAATGTCACCACAACATTTAGAACTTTTAGGACTAGAAGTTCAAGCACTACTGCAAAAGGATGCAATAGAGTTAGTACCAGTACAACAAAAAAACACAGGAGTTTACTCCCTGTACTTTCTAATTCCAAAAAAAGACAAAACATTAAGACCAATATTAGATCTCAGGACACTAAATACCTACATCATATCGGACCATTTTCACATTGTCACACTACAAGACATCATTCCACTGCTCAAACAGCAAGATTACATGACCACATTAGACCTAAAGGATGCGTACTTTCATATACCAATACACCCTTCTCACAGAAAGTACCTACGGTTCGTATTCAAAGGAATACATTACCAATTCAAAGTGTTGCCATTTGGGATAACAACTGCACCAAGAGTGTTCACAAAATGTCTAGCAGTAGTAGCAGCACACATCAGGAGACAACAGATACATGTGTTCCCTTACCTAGACGATTGGCTAATCAAGACCAACACAGTAAAAAAATGCGCAAACGACACCACATGTGTCATACAAACCCTTCACAAACTGGGGTTTTCCATCAACTATACAAAATCACACCTAGAACCGTGTCAGACACAACAATATCTAGGAGCAACCATCAACACATCAAAAGGAATTGCCACTCCAAGTCCACAAAGAGTGCAGGCATTCCACAAGGTAATAAGTGCTATGTTTCCAAACCAAAAGATACAAGCAAAATTTGTGCTAAAACTTCTAGGCATGATGTCATCATGCATAGCCATTGTCCCAAACGCAAGACTACACATGCGACCCTTACAACAGTGTCTAGCATCACAATGGTCACAGGCACAGGGTCAACTTCAAGATCTGGTGTTGGTAGACCGCCAAACATACCTCTCGCTTCTATGGTGGAACAGCAAAAATTTAAACAAAGGGCGGACATTTCAGGACCCAGTGCCTCAATACGTTATAACAACAGATGCTTCCATGACAGGGTGGGGAGCACACCTCAATCACCACAGCATTCAAGGACAATGGGATATACACCAAACAAAATTTCATATCAATTACCTAGAACTGTTAGCAGTATTTCTAGCGTTAAAAGCCTTCCAACCCATAATAACACACAAATACATTCTTGTCAAAACAGACAACATGACAACAATGTATTATTTAAACAAACAAGGAGGAACACACTCAACACAATTGTGCCTCCTAACACAAAAAATTTGGCAGTGGGCGATTCACAACAACATTCGCCTAATAGCACAATTTATTCCAGGAATACAAAACCAACTAGCAGACAACCTTTCGCGAGACCACCAACAAGTCCACGAATGGGAAATTCACCCCCAAGTTCTGAACAAGTACTTTCAAATTTGGGGAACACCCCAGATAGATTTGTTCGCAACAAAAGAAAACTCAAAATGCCAAAACTTCGCATCCAGGTACCCACACCGCGAATCACAAGGCAATGCTCTATGGATGAGTTGGTCAGGGATATTTGCGTACGCTTTTCCCCCTCTCCCTCTCCTTCCATATCTAGTAAACAAGTTGAGTCAAAACCAACTCAAACTCATACTGATAGCACCCACATGGGCAAGACAACCTTGGTATACAACTCTACTAGACCTTTCACTAGTACCGCATGTCAAACTACCCAACAGACCAGATCTGTTAACACAACACAAACAACAGATCAGGCATCCAAACCCAGCATCATTGAATCTGGCAATTTGGCTCCTGAAATCCTAGAATTCGGACACTTAGACCTCACACAAGAATGCATGGAGGTCATAAAACAAGCTAGAAAACCTTCCACTAGACACTGCTATGCATCTAAGTGGAAAAGATTTGTTTACTACTGCCATGCCAATCAAATACAACCATTACATGCCTCTACTAAAGACATAGTAGGATACTTACTACATTTGCAAAAAGCAAATCTCGCTTTTTCATCTATAAAAATACACCTCGCAGCAATATCTGCTTACCTACAAACTACTCATTCATCGTCTCTATTTAGAATACCAGTTATTAAAGCATTCATGGAAGGGCTAAAAAGAATTATACCACCAAGAACACCACCAGTTCCTTCATGGAATCTTAACATCGTCTTAACAAGACTCATGGGTCCACCTTTCGAACCCATGCATTCCTGTGAAATGCAATATCTAACCTGGAAAGTCGCATTTCTCATTGCAATCACATCCCTCAGAAGAGTAAGTGAAATACAGGCATTTACCATACAAGAACCATTTATTCAAATACACAACAATAAAATAGTTCTAAGAACAAATCCAAAATTTCTGCCAAAAGTAATCTCACCATTCCATTTAAATCAAACAGTAGAATTGCCAGTGTTCTTCCCACAACCAAATTCCGTGGCTGAAAGGGCACTACATACATTAGACATCAAAAGAGCACTAATGTACTACATTGACAGAACAAAGCTAATCAGGAAAACAAAACAACTGTTCATAGCTTTTCAAAAACCACACATAGGAAATCCAATCTCTAAACAAGGCATTGCTAGATGGATAGTCAGATGTATTCAAACATGCTATCTTAAAGCCAAAAGAGAATTGCCTATTACACCAAAGGCACACTCAACCAGAAAGAAAGGTGCTACAATGGCCTTTCTAGGAAACATTCCTATGAGCGAAATATGTAAGGCTGCAACCTGGTCTACGCCTCATACGTTTACTAAACACTACTGTGTAGACTTACTAAATGCACAACAAGCTACAGTGGGCCAAGCTGTACTAAGAACATTATTCCAAACTACTTCAACTCCTACAGGCTAAACCACCGCTTTTAGGGGAGGTAACTGCTTTATAGTCTATGCCAAACATGTGTATCTGCAGCAACATATGCCATCGAACTGAAAATGTCACTTACCCAGTGTACATCTGTTCGTGGCATTAGTCGCTGCAGATTCACATGTACCCTCCCACCTCCCCGGGAAGCCTGTAGCCGTTTAGAAGTAGATCATAAATCTTAAACATCTGTACATTTGTAAATAATTATTATAAACTCTTAACGTACATACATATTCACTCCATTGCATGGGCACTATTTATAGCAAACAACTCCATCCTCACCCTCTAAACTCCATCCTCACCCTCTGCGGGGAAAACAATCTAAGATGGAGTCGACGCCCATGCGCAATGGAGCCGAAGAGGGAGGAGTCCTTCGGTCCCGTGACCAAAAAAGACTTCTTCGAAGAAAAACAACTTGTAATACTCCGAGCCCAACACCAGGCAGCGGACTGTGCCAAACATGTGAATCTGCAGCGACTAATGCCACGAACAGATGTACACTGGGTAAGTGACATTTTCAATATATATTGTGTCATTTACTTACCTCCTGAGGGAGTATAGTCTCCAAAGTATTTTTGACATTGTATCACTAAAATAAAGTACCTTTATTTTTGGTAACACTGAGTATTGTCTTTCATGTGTGTAAGTACTGTGTGACTACAATGTTATTGCAAGAGTTTTGCATGTCTCCTACCTAGTTCAGTCTTGGCTGCTCTGCCTACAGGTACCACGAGACAGCCTGGCTTCTAGGCACTGACTACATTTCACTAATAAGGGAAACTGGACCTGGTATAAGGTGTAAGTACCTTTGGTACCCACTACAAACCAGCCCGACCTCCTTCACTATTGTGTGGATGTTCCAGCACCCCAACAATCCAGTGAAGGTCAGGCAGTGTGGCGTACCCTTTTTCAACCCACTGCAACTCCCACATGCTAGCCACCGCTTCTAAGGAGGAACTGCTTCACAGTCTATGCAGAGCATGTATGTCTACAGCCACACATGCCATCAAACAGATTAACAGATTGTTACCCTGTAAGCATCTGTTTCTGACATATAGTGCTGTAGATGCACATGCGCCCTTCCTCCTCCCCGGAGTGCGAAGAACAAAGGAGAGACCTCCACCTCCTCAATTTTCTCCTTCTCAGTCTCCTCCTCAATCTCCACATCTCTCCCCCTACCAGCCCTACACCTGTGCAGTCATCATCACATTAATTTGATTCACAGCACGACAATATAGATCCATGGGATCTTTATGATCCAGATCCCATTCCCAATAACGACCCAGACTGCGATCCCTCAAAGCCTTCACCATATATATATATATATATACACACATACTCATTCACATTTAGCATGGACATCTCTTACACATACTTTTCATTCCTTTCTCACTCGCATGCGGGAAAACAATCTAACAGAGTCGATGCCCATGCGCAATATCATCAAGAGGAGTCACGAGATCTCTTGACTCGAATGACTTCTCCAAAGAAGAACAACTTGCAACACTCTGGACGCAACGCTAGATAGCAGGAGTATGCAGAGCATGTGAATCACACAGCACGACATGCCACAATCAGATACTTACAGGGTAAGTAACTTAATCCTTATATTTGATACTATGAATCTTGATGTTTATTGGGAAGTGGATATCCCATTCAAATTGGCTTTGACCTTTGTACCGATATCTCCCAAGGGCTCTATAGCTGTGCTCAGTGAATGTTATGTGAAGGCAGTTAAGAAATTGCATAAAACAATGAGTAGCGCACACGAGAAGCATAATCATCAACAGAGATTACATCATAATCTGATCGAAAAACTTCAATCTGAAGAACACGTGGATATCCATAATTCGGACAATGAAGGCATCATTGTGTTATGGGCCCTGGAGATGTATACAATAGATGCATATGAACAATTAAACAATGAGAAATGCTATGCCAGGAGCCCCTGGAACAGTAGACATCTAGTCAAGGTCCAATATTACTCCGAATTAACAGAATGGAGAAATGCAGCTCTACTACATGAAGATAAATAGCTCTTTTTGAGGAATGACTTACCAAGAACTCCAATCTTGTACTTGATTCCACAGATGCACAAAAATCAGTCTTGATCTCCAGGGAGGCCTATTTTTCAGCCAAAGAAAGTTTTTTTTTTTTCAAAACGCATCGAGATCTATCGACTTTTTTTGTTGGTTTGTTTTTTAAGAACATATGTATAATTTACCTTCATTCATAAAAGATACAGATTTCTTTAAGAGGGTTTATGACATACCGTGGAGAGATGGTTATCTCCTAATAATACTTGATATGACTTTGCTGTACACTAGCCTTAAGCATGAAAAAGGAATACAGGCTTTTGATCATTTCTTGGGGGATAGACCGATCAAATTGCAAATTGTAAAAACACACTCACAAATGTTATCCATGATTAGATGGTGTCTTGGGAATCATTTTTTTCTCTTTAATAAGGAGTTTTTTCAGCAACTACATGGTACAGTGATGGACACTTGCTTTGCCTCCTGCTATGTTTGTTTACATCTGGGCTGGTGGGAGGAGCAGGTGCTCATTAACGGCCATGGTTCAGTGAGGGGCGAACATGTCTGTTGGTTGTGTTTTATTGACAACCTGTTTATAATATGAAATTGCACGCAAGAAATAGCTGAGGCATTTATGGAGGCAGTCACCCACAATCTTCCACTTCATGTGTCACATTAACAAGACACTGGTAGAATTTTGGATCTGGAAATGTTTGCTCAAGGTTACAAATTAGAGACAAGACATTTCAGGAAGAAAACTGCTGGGAATTCCATCCTACATGCACATAGGTTCCACCCAAGCCACCTGAAATCCAGCATCTCCTACGGGGCACTGCTTGGATTGAAAAGAAATGGTATTTGCACAGAAAATTGGCAGAGATGCAGGAAGTCTTAAAATATTCTTAGAACGGGCATTTGCAAGGAAGACCTTAGACAAAACAGTGGCCATCTTAGACCAAAGAAGAGAATCTTTATTTTCCACCACAAAGCAGGAGGATAAATCAGTTATCAGGTTAATTGCAGCATACAGCAAGGAAGAGAAGGAAATACGAGCAATGTTTTAGAAGCATTGGCATTTAATCTATGGGGATAAGGTTATGGTGCCTAATACTCCTATGTCTATCTCCACTGCCTATAGGAGTGCTTATTCTATGAGGGATGTCCTTGTTAAGAGTAGTCCAGAGGTATTTGAGGACAAAGACTGGTTACAGCAAGCCAGAGGCTTCCAGAAATGTAATAAATGTAAAGCTTGTGGTTTTGGGGTGAACACAGAGTATGCAACAGCTTTTGCTGAGAAACCAATCAAAATAGCTGCAAGACTGAGTTTGCAATTTATGTACTGTTACGTAAGTGTAGGATGAGGTATAAGGGCAGCTCGAAATTGCAGGTCCATAAAAGGATCCTGCAGCACGTGATGACCATTAAAAACAAAGACTGTTCATACCCATTGGCTAAGCATATGAATGAACACCATAAAAATTATGTAAAATGCTTGAAATATTTTGTCATTGATGCGATCCTGAAACACTTAAGGTGCTAACCGTGAGCAGCTACTTACACAAATACAAAGTTAGGTACATTATCAATCTAGACTGTAAGCAAATGCCTTGAATCTCAATGAGGAACTACGTACTTTTTTTGTATGTTAGATGGTGCTGGTATCCCTTATTTGTCCCATTTTTAATATATTGCCTGATAGAAAAATGGGCAATGTCTTTGAGAAAATAGGACTTTGAAGGTGTTAAGTAACATTGCCTTTTGATTTGTGAGTATGGTGACAAAAAGTGAAATATGGAAAAAAGTTAGTTTTCTGTAATAATTTCAGTTAGAAGTGAGCAGTAATCATCATTAATATGTATTTGGCCACTTAGGCTCAATTGTGAGGCACAATGTCGAGAGATGACCTAGATTGTAATTGTGGCAACCCATGTGTTTGCTAAAAATCAATTTGACATGTATTTAAGTACCAGCAGCAAATTTGTTTATTAAGATTGAATGCATTTTGTTTTAATGTAAAGCGTTTTTTCTGTCATTTTAGTTATAAATGGAATGTGGTGGGTGATAACCATCTCTAATATGCATATGCCCTCTTGGGCCTAAAATCACAGTATATTTATGGCATTTAAATACTTTATTTAAGCAAAGTAATACAAGTTTTAATATCAGCTACAAATGTGTTCAATGAGATGGATTATGTACTTGTAATCATGCAAGGTTTTAGTCAATTCGTATGCACATTATTTATTTTGAATTCATGAAATCATTTTTGTCTAAATTTAAAACTTACAATTTATGATTTTTATGTTTTTGGGGCTATGGAAATGCAATCATGTAGTCTCTCTTCCATGTTGACAGTCACATAAGTGCTATTTAAATGAAATGATAATAGTGCCGTATGTGAACAAGGCCAAATGTTTTGGCCAAAATGCGTCATGGCGAATCTTTGTTGAAAGATAAAACTGAGGAGAAAAGCTGGTTTCTGAGCCTTGTCATTGTGGATTCTTGAGAATATATATATATAAATATGTGTGTGGGTGTGTATATAAATCATTGAGTAGAATTTGTGTTTTCCTAAACTGGGAAAGGAAAAGGGCTGCACTTTTTGGAACAAAAACAAATGATTTACAGACCTTGGGTGGAGCAAGTAACGAAACCAATTCTCTGATCAAGTTATTTTACACTGGACTATCTTGTATATCCATACCTCTGCTTCTAAATGGGACCGTCAGTTTAATGTGTTTCTGTGCAAAATAAATGTTTTAAACTGATTGACATTTGGAGATATACTTAATAAAAATAATCCTGTATACTTAAACTCTTACATCTATATATTCTGCAAGGCATGGATAGACAATGTTAAATTTGAAAAAGCAGTACAGTTTGAATGCTGTCAGGACTTTCCCTAGTAGGTACTTATTACAAATTGTTTTTTTGATTGGGGGGGGGGGGTGAAACCTCTTCTCAAACTAAAACCACAATCCTTGTGGCGTTGAACCACAACAGTCACTAAATTAACCTGTGTTTAACCTCCCTGGTAGCTTGGCCCAAAAACAGTCAGGCTTAACTTAGAGGCAATGTGTAAAGTATTTATGCAGCATACACACAGTAATAAAGTGAAAATGCAACACAAGAAAAAAATCCTAACCAACCTAGAAATATAGAGTAAATTATGATATCAGAACAACAACAATCTATTCAGTAGAACAGGACATATGCAATTTTAAATGTTTAAGTAAAAATAGCTCCAAAAAGCCCTAACTGTGGGTATCGGGTCACACTAGACCAGGACAGTGTCGCAAGTTCAGGCCGACTGCGATGCAGTGAAAGTTGGATACAGGGGCCGTGTTAGCCCTACTAAAAGTTCAATTCTCAAATTCTAGCCCACAGAATTAAAAACTTCAGAATTTCACAGGAGGAGCTCAACTGATGGCAACAAAGGGTCCAGAACTTGGGGAGCCACTAATTGGAGTTCAGAAACTTACTCCAGCATGGCTCAGGTGGGTCCAAGCATGGCCAGTTGCAGCAAGGCAGCTGGGTAGTTGCAGAGAGACCTCTGGAGCTTGTTGCGTCCCGGTAGCTCGGTAAAGGAGGTCAGCCAACTGACCCTTGGAGTCATTCTGGTAGTCCTGGGTCAAGGAGAATGCCTCTACTTCAAGCAGCAAGGCAGGCCTCAAGCAGCAGGGCAGTCCACTGGTAGCAGCTGGGCAGGTGCATGAGAAGCACGGCAGCCAGGCCTCGAAAAATCAAATATGCAAGTTCAGCATTTCTGCTGTAAAAAAAAGTACTCTTTTGTTTAAATACACTAAACGTTTGCTCCATGAATAATAAATACAGACCACATATAGGGTACACCTGATCCATACATGACTTGACCCTTAGTTTACTAATAGCTTTGCCATCAGGGCAGGAGTGTTTCTCAGTTTATGTTTAAACACTCATTTTTTAATAAGTATATTACTAAAGCATGATGTGGTAGCGCACTGTCATTGACATACAGAAAATTTCCAATAAATTTCCAAAAACCTTCCCACTAACTTGCAGCTTTACTGATAAAACTATATAGTGTATTAACAGTAATCTGTGAAAATTAGATTTCAGGAACAATATTGATCATTTGCACATCACCAAGTAAAGTGTTCTGACTTTTTTTTCATCCTATTAATATTTGTTTCATCACACAAGTACACAAAATAGTCTTTCACAGCTACTGAAATATATTTTTAAATGTTTGTTAAATTGCCTTAATTATGTACATGTGTGTTAGTAAAGACCTGATACCCACAGCCTTTCATTTTACACAGGTCAGACAGTTAACCTTACAAAATCCTGGAACTCTGCAGTCACAAGGAAAAGTATTTGCATTGCAAGAAGACTAACTGATGTTGGACCTCTGTGTCTGAACACAGAGCAAATGTGACAAGAATAAGATTTAAAGGCATCTTAATTGCTAATTCAGTTTCTCTCTGACCACAGCACTTATTCTTTGTCCACTCACCAGAAGGCATGAGTAGGTTCTAAAAGTAGCTTGACCTCATAGAAAATGACTCGCCATAGTGAGGGGTTGAGTATATTTTTCGATCCCTGGTAGCCCCCAAGCAGCAGAGTCCCCTCTGAGAAACAAAACGGGCCTCAAACAGCTGGCCAGTCCCCTGGAGTATAAGGCAATCCTTCTGTAGTCTTCCACAGGTCCAAGAGTGTACTGAAGAGTTGGTCTGAGTGTCCAAAATTGTATACATGTTGCCAGTTTTGAAGTAGGAAAATCTTAGACTCCTGCCCCCCACCCTCCAAACCCCTGGTTCTGGAATTTCCTTCCTTGTCCTGTTGTGTAGCCATTTTAGCTATAGTTTTATGCACATCATTTTAGCAAACTAGGCCTGCTGCTGTGCACTTTAATCTAGATATGTTTTATCCTAGCTTCGTTATGTTATTTTAAACAATACCCACATTTGCAGTCTTGTTTTATTTTTTCTATCTAGCTGTTCTTCGCCTAGGTCAGCACTACGTTCTTAAACAAGACATTTCTTTCACTCTGTGCTTTTCTCAAGGCTATAGTAAGGTAGGTTGCCGTCAAAAATGGTACGCTTTGTCTCCAATGTTCCCAGAAACATACACACTCTTACATGGGGATCCTTTCTTGGAACATCAGCTGTTTTATTATAAAAACACTACTTTGACCCATGTAAGTTAGAGGGAGATTCCAGCCAGATGACCATGACTGTATGCTGATTGCAGAGTGCTTCGCTACAGCTGCTTATGTAGACTACAGGCCTCTCTCCCAGGTATGAGGGATGATGTCTTCCCAGGGGAACTGAATTGGAGCGTAACATGCTGTGCTTTAACATAGTCTGGGTAGGAACTACTCTTAAAAACTGTAGTGACAACATGGTAGCATTATTTTTGTGTTTTACTCTCCTTGTCAGAATTTTAATCCTGTCATGCTTCATCATCCTAGGTATTGCAATACATGCTTTATTATATAAGATGCAGTTGCTTCAATAAAACCTTATTGAACTATACTCTGCCTCTGATTGTCCTTGCATACATGAGACTAATGTAACTGAGAGAAACGGATGAGATCTGAGTGACCACGATTTCCCTGAGGAGTCATTTGTGTCATGCGCCCTGTTGCCCAATCATCCCTGCTCTTGGGTGGAGATGAGGCACTGCTAGTTAGCCGAAACAAAACTCGGATGAGGCCGACAGGTATCACCTGCTGTGGGATCAGACTTAGTCTCCCACAATACAAGTGATTCTGCCGCCTAAATCCAGTAGTCTCATTGGGATAATGAGAACCTACGCAACACCCCGTCCTGGCTTCAACGGGTCTGGGGTGACAACAGAGTAGTGTGAAGTATTTTTTGAGAGTGCTGAGGCTGCATCTCAACCCATGTTGTTAGGATCGCTCATCTTGCCAACACCCAGTCCCGTTTGCGGCACAGTCTGGAAGGAATACAAAAGGCCAGGTGTCAAGTATACTTAGTCACGTGACCTAAGACATAGCCTGAAGGCACTAAATGTTTAGGACAAGAAAATGTCAACTTTGTAAAAGTGGCATTTTCAGGAGTGGTGACTTACAATTCGACTTTACCATTAAAAAGGATTTTGAATTACAAGCATGACATTTCTCCTTGTCCTCAAGCAAATGTTATAGCCTTATTAAATGTAATAAGGTAACCCAACTTCTCTAATGGGAGAGGCAAGCCTTGCAGTAGTGAAAATCAAACTTGAGAATTTTCCACTACCAGGTCTTGTAAATCTTAAAAGTACATGTTCAAGTGTTTAAATACAATGTACCTTGCCTTATGTTTTGTTTTGAGCCTACCTTACGGGTGACTTGTAGGCATTAAAAGGGAAGGTTTAGACTTGGCAAAAGGATTATTGTGCCAGGTTGAAATGGCAGTTTGAAAGTGCACACAGGCTGCAATGGCAGGCCTGTGACCTTTTGTAAAAGGGCTATTTAAGTGGATGGCAACATAAGTGGTGCCAGCCCTCTACTGACGTTTGGATTAGAGGCCTTGGATACATGGAGTACCACTTCACTAAGGCCAATGGGGTATACACCAGTTTTTAAAAATCATTTTTAGGGAGTGAGCACAAGCACTTTAGCAGTGGTTAGTAGTTTTAAAGTGCAGAATCCTAAAAGCCAACAAAAAAGGGTTCAGAAACAGGAGGGTGAAGGCAGAAAGTTTGGCAGTGACCCTATGGAGAGGTGCAAGTCCAATGTGACCCAACTCCAGCCAAAAGCGGGCCTCTTATGCAGTGGCACTTGTCAGATCTGTGTCTCTCTTAACTCACTTGGTCTCTGTTACTACCCTCCTGAGACATTGAACTGACTGATGGTGAATGCTTGTCTTTACCTGTGGACCCCATCTGTGAAGCCCTTAACTTTAGCTCATTCCCAATTGCATCCCAGTAGGCAGACAGTAGAACCCTGGCCAACAAATTTATGTGATCTTTCAGCTCCTTGGGTCAGACTTCCGTCCCCAACCCAAGGAAAACTGTCCAAAAGGACAGCCACCAAAGGAGGCTACTGGCAATGGTTAGTGCAAAGAGCCAGGCCACCCAGGGTTCTCTGACCTCTCTGAGTGAGGAGCTACCTCCCTCAGTATTAGACACTGCTCTTCCACTCTCTCCACCAGTCCAAAGGCTGGTATCCTGAGACTGGCCTTTAGCCAACAGTTTGAAGCTGAACAAGTGCCTCCAAAGCCAAGACTTTGAAGGGGAGCTTTTACGCCCCCTCCTTATAGGCCTCTGTACTCTTCCTGTGGCAATAGTACACCCAGAAACCCAAGCTTTGAGGGCACTCCTGGTGGTTGCTCCTCCCAGCTCATCTATCACTGGTGGAAAGCCATTACCCAGAGTGCAGTAAGTGGGGACTACCTACACCTATGAAGTACCCACCAGTGCATGACCTCTTGGGACAGACAAGGTCCCCTTGCTTGTGCCCCTGCTGGAACCAATCAAAGCAGCAGGGTTGGAAATGGGTCACGTTGGCCCACCAAACCCCCCCCCCCCCCCCCCTCCTATTCCTAGAAGGGGCATGGGAACCCTTCCGTCTTATCATTATTCTGGAACATGTCTGGGTCACTGTGGGTGTCCACCTCACGTTGCTGGAGGGGCAGGGGGGGAACTGAACCACCCTCTTCATGGTCACTCCCGGGTACCTTCTCAGACACTCCAGGACTAATCCATGGGTCTGCCTCTTTTGGAAGCTCCCTGGGGTCCGTGAGCTCCTGATCAATCAGGTGTTGGCATAGCTCTGGAGAATGACTGAAAATGTGTTGTCTTGCATCCAAATTGGACAGCCCCTCATAAGTGTTTCCCTCCCTAACTTTTATCCACCTTCTCAGTGCCTTGCTAAAGTAATCCGTGAAATCCTCCCAGGTCTGTTGAGGTAACTTCTGGCTGTCCCTAAATATCTGCCACTACTTTTCAAGAGTGACACTATATTTCTTGATGAGTGTGTCCCCCATGAGTAGATAATTAGTGTCCCTTTTCCCTAGGTTTAACAGTGCGTCCCTCCATTTCTTTGGATTATTCTTCCAGTCACTGGCCCTCGATCCTCTTCTGTGACCCTGTGCATCTCTATGGCAACCTCATAGGCTTCTTACTGCTTTTTAGTATAGCCCCCACCCAACCCTTTTTAAAGACATGGGATGTATTATATGGTGTGGTTGCATGACGTAACCTTTTAATACACCTACCAACTCCTTTAGAGCCCTTGGATTTTATCTGTCAAACCCTCAACTCAATCCTGGGTAGCTGTGGAACTGAGCAGCAAGGCTTATTCGGAGAAACAAGTGTTAAGCATTTAAATAGCACCAAAATAATTGAAGAAAACAACATGATTTTGAAGTCCAACACAGTTTCATAATAATAGTCTGTATTTTTACAAGAATTGTTACTAGAAGGAAAAACGTTCACCAGAGGGTTCCAGAGATATAGATTTTACAAGCAATACCAAAATCAGTTTTATGCGATCGCGGGCAAGCCTTGGCAAAGTCAATAAGTTGGGTACTTGGGAACGTTTTCAAGGAAAACTTGGGTAAGTTTCAATGTGGTCAGCTAAAAGTACTTGGCGTGATCATCTCCTGCAGGTAGCTGGTCATGGGGACCAGCTAGGTCCTCTAGAATAGTTACCTTCACAGAAGAAGCAGTTCTAGGCACTTCATCCGCGTTTTAATGGACTCCTAGGGACTGGTCCTGATGCAAGGCATGAAGGATGCTGAAGATGATCTAAGGATGCTGTGGATGCGATGCAGTTAATGGTTGTCTTCCTGCAGGGATTCATTTAGTCCACAAAGATGTTGAAGGTGTTCCTGGTTGTAGTGTCAGTGTCCAATTAAGTCGTCTACGTTTTTTTTGAAGTCCAGTTGTGACCGTACTACCAGTTGCCCATTGTCAGTCACAGGCCAATCCTTCCTGGGTTGTTAACTTAAGCAGCATGACGCTTTTCTGGATTCACATGCTGTGCATTATTTAGCCATCTAGTGGTTGGGTCTGGATTTCTCCAACTTTATAGTTATTCCTTTTTTTTTTTTTTTTTGGGGTGTCGACGGATCCGCCCATTTGGTGCTTCCTGTGACATTGTATCCCCTCCTCCTTTGGTCGCCATCTTCAGATTCTTTTTTTCCACCTTTGGGTCTGGAAGCTTGCTGAAGAATCTCAAATACGAGGAAAAAGTTTGGGAAGAAGTTTGAAAGAAGTTAGCTGAAAAGTTCATAAAAATCGAGGAACATCACTGACAGAGGTACCGGAGGTTGATTCGGGAGAAAGAGGTGAATTTTTCCTTGAAGCTTTTTGGGCAAGCCCATTCAGGGGGCGCCCTGGAGGGCCTGATGAACAAGACACCTTTTTAGTTTTGCGAAAACTGCTTTCACAACGTATTACAAAAGGACAAACACCTGGTCTGCTATCTCTGCCTACTTGTCGACCACTGAAGCAAGGACTGCAATGCGTGCTCTGTGTTCACGTAGACGCTGCGGGTGAGACAGACAGGGATGGTGTCATCTGTTGCTCCTGTATGTTGTGATGAACTAATCTCTAAGAGATGTGGAGATCTCAGGTAAAGAGGGGGAGAAGATTGGTGAAGAAGCAGAAGGGGAATCATTGGACGCAGATCTGAAAATCATTGACGTTGAAGGTCAGGCGATCGAAAAGATGAAGAGACCAGAGGTAAGAGAGTCATCGTCATCAAAGGAATTGCCTGCGTCATGAAAATTGGACTCAAGGGCGTATAAGGGAGCCTTTCTGTTGAAGTATTCACCGACCTCAGTCATGTCTGGAGAAAAAGAGCCCCTTGGATCTTTCAAAGGGTTCTCCTCAAGAGGACCCAAACAATCCAAATCAAACCAAATCCAATCATCGAAAGACAGTCATGGAAAAGACTTTTCGACATCGAAATGAGACAGGTTGTGAGCAGAACACTGAAGCTCGGCGACCAATTTGTCTTCCAAAGACTCTTCGCCTAAGAGGAAGACATCAAGCATCAACCCTGAAGAAAGAGCAGCAGAGATCGAGAGGAAGAAGAGGCAATTTGAGGCCAAGGTGGCCACCCTCATTTAGAAAAAAAAAATCAACAAAAGTCTGAAGGGTTTTCGCATACCTCAGAAAACTTCCAACACTGAAGGATCAGATCGAAGAAGAGGAACAGATGGCAGAAACGTACCAAGGCTCTGAATCTGAATATGTAGAGCAGTAGTCAGACATAGACTCCCCTGAAGAAGCAGTGAATAGTTATCCATGGAGGTCTTCACCTCCGAATGACATTGGCATGTACAATCAAATTATTAAACAGGCTGCGGACATGTGCTGTGCGCAACTGGAGGAAGAGAAACAACAATCTTTTTTTCCTACTAGAAACACCTACACCACCTCTGACCAAAAACCGATTCCTACCTGTACTCCTAGTGTCCTAGACTATGTAAGAGAATTCTTTTAAGAGTCTGCTACTTGTTAAGCAGTGCCTCCAAGGGCAGAGAAAGTACAAATACTTATCGAAGGAGCCAGCCTTTATAAAGGGTACAGTGCCTGCTGACTCAATCATAGCATGTATGGCAAGGAAGAGGGCCAACATTCCATCGACATCAGGGCCGCCTCCAGAAAACAAGAGCAAAAGAATGGAGCTCATGGATAGGAAGTTTGAGCTCAGGGCAGCTAATCAGTGCCGCATTGCAAACTGTATTGCCTACTAAATCATCATGCACACCAGCAATGAGAGAAGACCAGAGAATTTATGAAACACCTTCTAGAACAATATAGGAAAAAGGCACCACATTTAGTCGGCAGTGGCAAGAACATTGCTAACACATGCTTCAAGTCAGCTTTGGACGTGGCGGATACATCAAGTTGACAAATGATGGTTGTAGGAGGCTGGACTGGCTTGTAGTGGGTAGCAAGGGGTACTTACACTCTGTACCAGGTCCAGTTATCCCTTATTAGTGTAGAAGAGGTGTTTCTAGCAGCTTAGGCTGATAGAAGGTAGCTATAGCAGAGCAGCTTAGGGTGAACTAGGAGACATTCAAAGCTCCTACTATACCACTGGTGTCATATGCACAATATCATAAGAAAACACAATACACAGATATACTAAAAATAAAGGTACTTTGGCCCGTATTTATACTTTTTTTAGCGCCGCATTTGCGTCGTTTTTTGACGCAAAAACGGCGCAAACTTGCAAAATACCATTGTATTTTGTAGGTTTGCGCCGTTAGCCGTCAAAAAGCGGCGCAAATGCGGCGCTAAAAAAAGTATAAATACGGGCCTTTATTTTTATGACAATATGCCAAAAGTATCTCATTGAGTACCCTCAGTATGAGGATGCCAAATATACACAAGATATATGTACACAATACCAAAAGTATGCAGTAATACCAAAAGGAAGTTATGCAAGCAATGTAAAATTACAGTAGATTGCAATAGGAGCACATAGGTATAGGGGCAACACAAACCATATACTCCAAAAGTGGAATGCGAACCACGAATGGACCCCAAACCTATGTGAGCTTGTAGAGGGTCGCTGGGACTGTAAGAAAACAGTGAGGGTTAGAAAAATAGCCCACCCCAATACCCTGAAAAGTAGGTGTAAAGTGCACCTATAACCCCCAGAGAGCACAGAAGTCGTGATAGGGGGTTTCTGCAAGGAAAACCAACTCCAGCCAAGCAACAACAGTGGATTTCCGGAACTGAGTACCTGTGAAACAAGGGGACCAAGTCCAAGAGTCGCGACAATGTCGAGAGTGGGCAGATGCCCAGGAAATGCCAGCTGAGGGTGCAAAGAAGCTGCCACCGGATGGTAGAAGCTGTGGATTCTTCAAGAACGAAGAGGGCTAGAAACTTCCCCTTTGGAGGATGGATGTCCCACGTCGTGAAGAAGCTTGCAGAGGTGTTCCTACGCAGAAAGACCGCAAACAAGCCTTGCTAGCTGCAAGGGTCGCGGTTAGGGTTTTTGGATGCTGCTGTGGCCCAGGAGGGACCAGGATGTCGCCACTTCGATGAGGAGACAGAGGGGTTGCCCAGCAAGTCAGGGAGCCCTCACAGAAGCAGGCAGCACCCACAGAAGTACAGGAACAGGCACTTGGAAGAGGAGTGAACCGGAGTCCACCCGAAGTCAGAAAAGGGAGTCCCACGAGGCCGGAGGACAACTCAGAAGGTTGTGCACTGCAGGTTAGAGTGTCGGGGACCCAGGCTTGGCTGTGCACGAAGGAAATCCTGGAAGAGTGCACAGGAGCCGGAGCAGCTGCAAATCACGTGGTTCCCAGCAATGCAGTCTAGCGTGGGGAGGCAAGGACTTACCTCCACCAAACTTGGACTGAAGAGTCACTGGACTGTGGGAGTCACTTGGACAGAGTTGCTGAGTTCCAGGGACCACGCTCGTCGTGCTGAGAGGGGGCCCAGAGGACCGGTGATGCAGTCTTTTGCTCCCTGCGGTTGCAGGGGGAAGATTCCATCGTCCCACGGGAGATTTCTTCAGAGCTCCTGGTGCAGAAAGGAAGTAGGCTACCCCCAGAGCATGCACCACCAGGAAACAGCCGAGAAGGCGGCAGGATCAGTGACACAAGGTTGCAGTAGTCGTCTGTGAGAAAGTAGCCTCTTTCTAGCCTTGTTACCCCCACTTTAGGCCTGTTTGTGAGTGTATGTCAGGGTGTTTTCACTGTCTCACTGGGATCCTGCCAGCCAGGGCCCAGTGCTCATAGTGAAAACCCTATGTTTTCAGTATGTTTGTTATGTGTCACTGGGACCCTGCTAGTCAGGACCCCAGTGCTCATAAGTTGTGGCCTATATGTATGTGTTCCCTGTGTGGTGCCTAACTGTCTCACTGAGACTCTGCTAACCAGAACCTCAGTGGTTATGCTCTCTCATTTCTTTCAAAATTGTCACTAACAGGCTAGTGACCAATTTTACCAATTTACATTGGCTTACTGGAACACCCTTATAATTCCCTAGTATATGGTACTGAGGTACCCAGGGTATTGGGGTTCCAGGAGATCCCTATGGGCTGCAGCATTTCTTTTGCCACCCATAGGGAGCTCTGACAATTCTTACACAGGCCTGCCACTGCAGCCTGAGTGAAATAACGTCCACGTTATTTCACAGCCATTTTACACTGCACTTAAGTAACTTATAAGTCACCTATATGTCTAATCTTTACCTGGTAAGGGTTAGGTGCAAAGTTACTTAGTGTGAGGGCACCCTGACACTAGCCAAGGTGCCCCCACATTGTTCAGGGCCAATTCCCCGGACTTTGTGAGTGCGGGGACACCATTACACGCGTGCACTACATATAGGTCACTACCTATTTGTAGCTTCACAATGGTAACTCCAAATATGGCCATGTAACATGTCTAAGATCATGGAATTGCCCCCTCTATGCCATCCTGGCATTGTTGGCACAATCCCATGATCCCAGTGGTCTGTAGCACAGACCCTGGTACTGCCAAACTGCCTTTCCTGGGGTTTCACTGCAGCTGCTGCTGCTGCCAACCCCTCAGACAGGTTTCTGCCCCCCTGGGGTCAAGCCAGGCTTGTCCCAGGATGGCAGAACAAAGGACTTCCTCTGAGAGAGGGTGTGACACCCTCTCCCTTTGGAAAATGGTGTGAAGGCAGGGGAGGAGTAGCCACCCCCAGCCTCTGGAAATGCTTTCATGGGCACAGATGTGCCCAATTCTGCATAAGCCAGTCTACACCGGTTCAGGGGACCCCTAAGCCCTGCTCTGGCGCAAAACTGGACAAAGGAAAGGGGAGTGACCACTCCCCTGACCTGCACCTCCCCTGGGAGGTGTCCAGAGCTCCTCCAGTGTGCTCCAGACCTCTGCCATCTTGGAAACAGAGGTGCTGCTGGCACACTGGACTGCTCTGAGTGGCCAGTGCCACCAGGTGACATCAGAGACTCCTTCTGATAGGCTCCTTCAGGTGTTAGTAGCCTATCCTCTCTCCTAGGTAGCCAAACCCTCTTTTCTGGCTATTTAGGGTCTCTGTCTCTGGGGAAACTTTAGATAACGAATGCAAGAGCTCATCAGAGTTCCTCTGCATCTCTCTCTTCACCTTCTGCCAAGGAATCGACTGCTGACCGCGCTGGAAGCCTGCAAAACTGCAACATAGTAGCAAAGACGACTACTGCAACTCTGTAACGCTGATCCTGCCGCCTTCTCGACTGTTTTCCTGGTGGTGCATGCTGTGGGGGTAGTCTGCCTCCTCTCTGCACTAGAAGCTCTGAAGAAATCTCCCGTGGGTCGACGGAATCTTCCCCCTGCAACCGCAGGCACCAAAAAGCTGCATTACCGGTCCCTTGGGTCTCCTCTCAGCACGACGAGCGAGGTCCCTCGAATCCAGCAGCTGTGCCCAAGTGACCCCCACAGTCCAGTGACTCTTCAGTCCAGGTTTGGTGGAGGTAAGTCCTTGCCTCCCCACGCCAGACTGCATTGCTGGGAACCGCGACTTTTGCAACTACTCCGGCCTCTGTGCACTTCCGGCGGAAATCCTTTGTGCACAGCCAAGCCTGGGTCCACGGCACTCTAACCTGCATTGCACGACTTTCTAAGTTGGTCTCCGGCGACGTGGGACTCCTTTGTGTAACTTCGGGTGAGCACCGTTGCACGCATCCTCGTAGTGCCTGTTTCTGGCACTTCTCCGGGTGCTACCTGCTGCTGAGAGGGCTCCTTGTCTTGCTCGACGTCCCCTCTCTCTCCTGACGCAATTTGCGACATTCTGGTCCCTCCTGGGCCATAGCAGCATCCAAAAACGCTAACCGCACGATTTGCAGCTAGCAAGGCTTGTTGGCGTTTTTTCGGCGGGATAACACTTCTGCACGACTCTCCACGGCGAGAGGGATCCGTCCACCAAAGGGGAAGTCTCTAGCCCTTTTCGTTCCTTCAGAAACCTCAGCTGCTTCTGTCCAGTGGAAGCTTCTTTGCACCCACAGCTGGCATTTCCTGGGCATCTGCCCATCTCCGACTTGCTTGTGACTTTTGGACTTGGTCCCCTTGTTCCACAGGTACCCTAGATTGGAAATCCACTGTTGTTGCATTGTTGGTTTGCGTCTTTCCTGCATTATTCCTCTATCATGACATCTTTGTCTTTTGGGGAACTTCAGTGCACTTTGCACTCACTTTTCAGGGTCTTGGGGAGGGCTATTTTTCTAACTCTCACTATTTTCTAATAGTCCCAGCGACCCTCTACAAGGTCACATAGGTTTGGGGTCCATTCGTGGTTCGCATTCCACTTTCGGAGTATATGGTTTGTGTTGCCCCTATCCCTATGTGTCCCCATTGCATCCTATTGTAACTATACATTGTTTGCACTGTTTTCTAAGACTATACTGCATATTTTTGGTATTGTGTACACATAACTTGTGTATATTTGCTATCCTCACTCTGAGGGTACACTCTAAGATACTTTGGCATATTGTCATAAAAATAAAGTACCTTTATTTTTAGTATAACTGTGTATTGTGTTTTCTTATGATATTGTGCAAGTGACACTTGTGGTACTGTAGGAGCTTCACTCGTCTCCTAGTTCAGCCTAAGCTGCTCTGCTAAGCTACCATTATCTATCAGCCTATGCTGCTAGACAACCTATACACTAATAAGGGATAACTGGGCCTGGTGCAAGGTGCAAGTACCCCTTGGTACTCACTACAAGCCAGTCCAGCCTCCTACATCGTCTTTGATACTTTTTTGCGGTTTTGCAGGCGTCCTGAGCAGTCAGCGGTCAATCCTTTGGCAGAAGTTGAAGAGAGAGATGCAGAGGAGCTCTGATGAGCTCTTGCATTCGGTATCTGAAGAATTCCCCAAAGCAGAGAACCTAAATAGCCAGAAAAGGAGATTTGGCTGCCTAGGGAGGAGGATAGGCTAGTAACACAGGTAAGAGCCTATCAGAAGGAGTCTCTGACGTCACCTGCTGGCCCTGGTCACTCAGAGCAGTCCAGAGTGCCAGCACACCTCTGAATCCAAGATGGCAGAGGTCTGGGGCACGCCGGAGGAGCCCTGGGCACCTACCCTGGGAGGTGCAGGTCAGGGGAGTGGTCACTCCCCTTTCCTTTGTCCAGTTTCGCGCCAGAGCAGGGCTGGGGGATCCCTGAACCAGTGTAGACTGGCTTATGCAGAGATGGGCACCATCTGTGCCCATCAAAGCATTTCCAGAGGCTGGGGGAGGCTATTCCTCCCCAGCCCTGACACCTATTTCCAAAGGGAGAGGGTGTAACACCCTCTCTTGGAGGAAGTCCTTTGTTCTGCCTGGCTGGACCCCAGGAGGGCAGAAACCTGTCTGAGCGGTTGGCAGCAGCAGTAGCTGCAGTGAAACCCCGGGAAAGGCAGTTTGGCAGTACCCGGGTTCTGTGCTAGAGACCCGGGGGATGATGGCCTTGTCTCCCCAATGCCATAATGGCATTGGGGTGACAATTCCATGATCTTGGACATGTTACATGGCCATGTTAGGAGTTACCATTGTGACGCTATACATAGGTAGTGACCTATGTATAGTGCACGCGTGAAATGGTGTCCCCGCACTCACTAAGTCCGGGGAATTTGCCCTGAACGATGTGGGGGCACCTTGGCTAGTGCCAGGGTGCCCACACACTAACCAACTTTGCACCCAACCTTCACCAGGTGAAGGTTAGACATATAGGTGACTTATAAGTTACTTAAGTGCAGTGGTAAATGGCTGTGAAATAACGTGGGCATTATTTCACTCAGGCTGCAGTGGCAGTCCTGTGTAAGAATTGTCAGAGCTCCCTATGGGTGGCAAAAGAAATGCTGCAGCCCATAGGGATCTCCTGGAACCCCAATACCCTGGGTACCTCAGTACCATATACTTAGGAATTATAAGGGTGTTCCAGTATGCCAATATGGATTGGTAAAATTGGTCACTAGCCTGTTAGTGACAATTTGTAACGCAGAGAGAGCATAACCACTGAGGTTCTGGTTAGCAGAGCCTCAGTGAGACAGTTAGGCATCACACAGGGAACACATACATATAGGCCACAAACTTATGAGCACTGGGGTCCTGGCTAGCAGGGTCCCAGTGACACATAACAAACATACTGAAAACATAGGGTCTTCACTATGAGCACTGGTCCCTGGCTAGCAGGATCCCAGTGAGACAGTGAAAACACCCTGACATATACTCTCAAACAGGCCAAAAGTGGGGGTAACAAGGCTAGAAAGAGGCTACTTTCTCACAATGGTCATCACCCTCAAGCGCCATTCCTGGCTAAGAATATCTGGATTCAAGGCAGAAGTGCAGGCCACCATTCTCAACACCCCTTCAACGGTGAACGCTTGTTTGTGAGCATGGTTGATGAGAAACTCAACGCTTTGAAAAAGGACAACGAAATGGCAGAATCGATGGGATCATTGTAGTTTTGTTGAGGAATGCCCAGCGGAGCAGTACCATCCCGAAGACCCACAGGGAGAGGAATCTTCCAGTTGCAAATATCCACCAAAGCTTTCAGGGAAGCAACCAGGCGGCTTCAGCACAGCAGAACTGGCAGTACCAACAGCAGTCATCAGTCCTTTCGAGGGAAGGAGAAAAGTAAGGGGTTAGTGTAGGAAAGTACCATCTTGCCTGGCATGTTACCATCATTTTCACTGTATGTATGTATGTATGTATGTATGTATGTATGTTTTAGCTCTTGTGTCGCTGGGATCCTGCCAGGCAGGACCCCAGTGCTCATAGTATGTGCCCTGTATCACTGAGGCTCTGCTAACCAGAACCTCAGTGTTTATGCTCTCTCTGCTTTCTAAATTTGTCACTGCAGGCTAGTGACTAAATTTACCAATTCTCATTGGCACACTGGTACACCCATATAACTCCCTTGTATATGGTACTTAGGTACCCAGGGTTAGGTAGAGTTAGGGTTAGGTACTTAGGGTTCTAGGCGATCCCCATGGGCTGCAGCATTTCTTTTGCCACCCATAGGGAGCTCTGACAATTCTTACACAGGCCTGCCATTGCAGCCTGAGTGAAATAACGTCCACGTTATTTCACAGCCATTTTTCACTGCACATAAGTAACTTATAAATCACCTATATGTCTAACCTTCACTTGATGAAAGTTGGCTGCCAAGTTACTTAGTGTGTGGGCACCCTGGCACTAGCCAAGGTGCCCCCACATCTTTCAGGGCAAATTCCCCGGACTTTGAGTGCGGGGCCACCATTTCACGCATGCACTATACATAGGTCACTATCTATGTATAGCGTCACAATGGTAACTCCGAACATGACCATGTAACATGTCTAAGATCATGGAATTGTCACCCCAATACCATTCTGGTATTGGGGGGACAATTCCATGACCCCCGGGTCTCTAGCACAGACCCTGGGTACTGCCAAACTGTCTTTCCGGGGTTTCCACTGCAGCTGCTGCTGCTGCCAACCCCTCAGACAGGATTCTTCCCTCCTGGGGTCTGGGCAGCCCTGGCCCAGGAAGGCAGAACAAAGGATTTCCTCTGAGAGAGGGTGTTACACCCTCTCCCTTTCGAAATAGGTGTGAAGGGCTGGGGAGGAGTAGCCTCCCCCAGCCTCTGGAAATGCTTTGATGGCACAGATGGTGCCCATCTCTGCATAAGCCAGTCTACACTGGTTCAGGGATCCCCCAGCCCTGCTCTGGTGCGAAACTGGACAAAGGAAAGGGGAGTGACCACTCCCCTGACCAGTACCTCCCAGGGGAAGTGCCCAGAGCTCCTCCAGTGTATCCCAGACCTCTGCCATCTTGGAAACAGAGGTGTTGGGGGCACAGTGGACTGCTCTGAGTGGCCAGTGCCAGCAGGTGACGTCAGAGACCCCCTCTGTTAGGCTCTTACCTTTCTTGGTAGCCAATCCTCCTTTCTTGGTAGCCAAACCTCCTTTTCTGGCTACTTAGGGTCTCTCCTCTGGGGAATTCTTCAGATAACGAATGCAAGAGTTCACCAGAGTTCCTCTGCACTTCCTTCTTCGACTTCTGCCAAGGATCGACCGATGGCTGCTCCAGGACGCCTGCAAAACCGCAACAAAGTAGCAAGACGACTACCAGCAACATTGTAGCACCTCATCCTGACGGCTTTCTCAACTTTCCTGGTCATGCATGCTCTGAGGGCTGTCTGCCTTCACCCTGCACTGGAAGCCAAGAAGAAATCTCCTGTGGGTCGACGGAATCTTCCCCCTGCTAACGCAGGCACCAAACTTCTGCATCACCGGTCCTCTGGGTCCCCTCTCATCCTGACGAGCGTGGTCCCTGGAACACAGGATTTGGGTCCAAGTGTCTCCCACAGTCCAGTGGCCCTTCTGTCCAAAGTTGGTGGAGGTAAGTCCTTGCCTCCCCATGCCAGACAGCAAACCTGTGTACTGCATGATTTGCAGCTGTTCCGGCTTCTGTGCACTTTTCCAAGGATTCCTTTGTGCACAGCCTAGCCTGGGTCCCCAGCACTCCGTCCTGAAGTGCTCAACCCCTCTGAGTTGGACTCCGACGTCATAGGACCCTCCTTTGTGACTCCTGAGTCAACCGCAGTCATCAGATCTTCCAAGTGCCTGCTCCTGTACCTCTGTGGGTGCTGCCTGCTTGTGCGGGGGCTCTTTGAGTTTCTGAGCGCCCCCTCTGTCTCCTCCTCCTCCAAGGGGCAACATCCTGGTCCCTAGCAGCACCCAAAATCCGCAACCGCAACTCTTGCAGCTAGCAAGGCTTGTTTGCGGTATTTCTGCCTGGAAACAGTTCTGCAACCTCCAGCACAGCGTGGGACATCTTCCATCCAAAGGAGAAGTTTCTAGCTCTTTTCGTTGTGGCAGAATCTTTGGCTTCTTCCACCCGGAGGTAGCCCTTTTGCACCTTCATCCGGGGTTTTGTGGGTTCCTTCCTCCCCTGGACACTTTTGTGACTCTTGGACTTGGTCCCCTTCCTTTACAGGTCCTCAGGTCCAGGAATCCGTCTTCAGTGCTTTGCAGTCAGTTGTGGTCTTTGCAGAATCCCCTATCACGACTATTCTGTCTTTCTGGGGTAGTAGGGTAACTTTACTCCTACTTTTTAGGGTCTTGGGGTGGGGTATTTTGGACACCCTTACTCTTTTCTTACAGTCCCAGCGACCCTCTACAACCTCCCATAGGTCTGGGGTCCATTTGTGACTTGCATTCCACTTTTGGAGTATATGGTTTGTGTTGCCCCTAGACCTATGTTTGCCTATTGCATCCTACTGTAATTCTACACTGTTTGCATTACTTTTCTTACTCTTACTTACCTGTTTTGGGTTTGTGTACATATAACTTGTGTATATTACTTACCTTCTAACTGAGGGTACTCACTGAGATACTTGTGGCATATTGTCATAAAAATAAAGTACCTTTATTTTCAGTAACTCTCAGTATTGTGTTTTCTTATGATATTGTGCTACATGATATAAGTGGTATAGTAGGAGCTTTGCACGTCTCCTAGTTCAGCCTAAGCTTTGCCATAGCTACCTTCTATCAGCCTAAACTGCTAGAAACACCTCTATTCTACTAAGAATGGATAACTGGACCTGGCACAGGGTGTAAGTATCACAAGGTACCCACTATAAGCCAGGCCAGCCTCCTACAGTTAGCGACTTTTCAGCAGTTGGAGACTGAGAAAGTAACCTCTTTCTAGCATGGTTACCCCTATTTGTGGCCTGTTTGTCAGTGTGTTTTGCCTGTCTTACTGGGATCCTGCTAGCCAGCACCCCAGTGTTTATAGTTTGTGGCCTATGTGTGTTGTCAGAATGCTTAACTGTGTCACTGAAGTTCTGCTAACCAGAACCTCAGTGCTTATGCTCTCTCTACTTACTGAATTTGTCACTATAGTTTAGTGACTTAATATTCCAATTCTGATTGGCACACTGGATCCCCCTTATAAGTCTCTAGTATATGGTACCTAGGTACCCAGGGCATTGGGGCTCCGGTAGGTCCTTATGGGCTGCAGCATTTCGTTTGCCACCCATGAGGAGCTCATACAAACCTTTCATCAGGACAGCCACTGCAGCGTGAGTGAAATAGTGCAGTGAAAAATGGCTGTGAAATAGTGTGTGCACTAAGTAACTTATGAGTTACCTTTATGTCTAACCTTCATTTACTGAAGGCTAGGTGCAAAGTTACTATGTGTGAGGGCACCCTTGCACTAGCAAAGGTGCCCCCATGTTGTCCAGAGCCACATCCCTAGACTTTGTGAGTGCGGAGACACCAATATAAGCATGCACTACATATATGAGGCTTCACAATGGTAACTCCGAATATGGCCTTGTGAGGTGTCTAAGATCATGGAATTGACCCCTCAATCCACATCTGGTATTGGGGGCCCAGTCCCATGCAGCCTGGGGGCTCCACCATGGACCCCCAGTACTGCTAAACCAGCTCTCTGAGGTTTCCACTGCAGCCCCAGCTACTGCCACCTCACTGACAGGTTTCTGCCCTCTTGGGGCTTGAGCAGCTCAATCCCAGGAAGGCAGAACAAATGCATTTCCTTTAGCAGATGGGTGTTACACCCTCTCCCATTGGACATAGGTGTTACAGGCATGGGAGGGGTATCCTTCCAGAGCCTCTGGAAATGTTTTGAAGGGCACAAATGGAGCCCTCCTTGCATAATCCAGTCTACACCGGTTCAGGGACCCCCAGTCTCTGCTGTGGTGCAAAACTGGACAAAGGAAAGGGGAGTGACCACTCCCTTGTCCATTACCACCCCAGGGGTGGTGCCCAGAACTCCTCCAGAGTGTCCCTGGCAACAGCCATCTTGGATTCCCAGGTGTGTGGACCCTCTGGAGACCTCTGAGTGGCCAGTGCCAGGAGGTGATGTCAGAGACCCCTCCTGATAGCTGCATACCTGGGTAGGTAGCCAGTCCCCCTCTCAGGGCTATTTAGGGTCTCTCCTCTGTGTGTTTCGTCAGATTCGGTTTCTAAGATTCCTCCAGGACTCCTTTGCTTCAGCTTCTGACCGTCGGATCAACTGCAGACTGCTCCAGGAACCGCTGTACCTGCAACAAAATATCCAGGACGACTCCTGTGACCTGCAACTTCAGCTCCAGCCAGTATTTGCAACAGTTTCCAAGGTGTGCACACTCTGAGGTCTACCTGTCTTCACCCTGCACCAGAAGAACCGAAGGAGTCACTTCCCTTCTTCCCTGCTTCAGCAGGCCCCCTTCTGTGACGACAACTGGTACTCTGGGACTCCTCTCCTGACGACGAGCGTACTCCCTGGAACACAGGTGGTGGACCGAAGTGACCCAGACTGTGCAAAGGTCCAGCTGTCCAAATTTGGTGGAAGTAAGAGCTTGCCTCCCAGAGCTGCGACAGTACCCCTGTGCACCGCGTATTCTGCAGCTCCTTGGGTGTGCACTTCTTCCAAAAGTTCTTCATGCACAGCGTAGCCCAGGTCCCCAGCACTCTATCCTGCGACGCACAGCTATCTTAGTTGTTCTCCGGCGATTGGGACCCTTCAGTGTAGTGCTGCGACGACCGCACTTTGCATCTTCTTTGTCCCTGTGTTCTGGGACTCCCATGGGTGTTGCCTGGTCTCCTGAGGGCTCTCTGAAGTGCTGAGAGCCCCCTATGTCTCCTCAGTCCGAGTTTAGAACCCCAGGTCCCTCCTGGGTCCAGGCAGCTCCTCTTTGATGCAAACTGTGTAATTGCTTGAACCAAGGCTTGTTGGCGGAATCTAGCGATGCAAACAGCCTGCATCCAACAACTCAACATGGGACATCTCTTGCACCAACCAGGAATCCTCAGCTATCTTCGTTGGTGCATTTCTGCACTTTTCTTCTAACTGGAGAATCCACATTTGCACCTCCCTCTTCCAGGTTGGCAGGGGCTCTTGTTCTTCCTGGACTCTTCGACTTCTGGACTTGGTCTCCTCTCTTCACAGGTCTTCAGGTCCAGGAATCCATTGTTTGTTGCTTGCAGTTTTGCTTGGTTATCGCATAATTCTTCATCATGACTTGTAGTGTGTTCTGAAGAAACTTGTTGTACTTTACTCCTGCTTTCCTGGGCTCTGGGATGGGGTACTTAACTTGGTGTTTTCCTACACTCCCAGTGCCCCTCTACACACTACACTTACCTAGGGGGGGAATTCAACATTTGCATTCCATTATTTTAGTAAATAGTTTGTGTTGCCCCTAGGCCCATTGCAATCTATTGTATTTTCTACTGTTTGCACTATTCTATGAGTGTTTACTTATCTGATCTTGGTTACTAGTGTATCTATTGTGTATACTACTTACCTCCAGGTGGAGTATTGCCTCTAAGATATTTTTGGCCTTGTGTCACTAAAATAAAGTACTTTTATTGGTAACACAGAGTATTGTCTTTTATTGTGTATACGTACTGTGTAACTATAGTGGTATTGCAGGAGTTTTGCATGTCTCCTAGTTCAGCCTAAGCTGCTCTGCTACTGCTACCTCAAGACACCCTACGCTGCTAGAACACTGCCTACATTCCACTAATAAGAGAGAACTGGACCTGGTATGAAGGCAAGGCATACAAGTCTATCCTTACCTGGATGACTGGTTAATAAGAGCAAACAACTACGAGTGCAGAGAACAGATACAGCAGGTAATGAGGACTTTATTTACATTGGGGTTCTCAATAAACTTAAAGAATTCATCCCAACAGCCAGAACAAAACAATATATTTCTGGGAGGAAGGATAAGCTCAATCCCAGGAAAAGAGTTTTCCAATGAAAAGAGAATACAATCATGATTGAAACTGAATGGAGTGGAAACCTCTAGGGAAGATGGCATGATGCACCCTTTTAATCCCATATGCAAGACTTCACGTGAATGATTACATAACCAATGGTCACAATCAACAGGGAGTTGGGAAGATCTAGTGGTTGTCACGCAAAAAGTACAGGAGGAAATAACGTGATGGAACAGAACAAATATAAATCAAGGCATGACATCTCAACAACCAACTCCAACAGTAGCAGTCACAACAGATGCCTCACATATGGGTTGGGGAGCTCACATGAGCTCGCTAAAGTCAGAGGAGTTTGGATGAACAAGATGTGATACAACACATCAACATCGTAGAACTGAAAACAGTGATCTTAGTCTTAAAAGCCTTTCAGAAGCAGCTCTTAGGGAAAATAATATTGATCCAAATAGACAACACAGCAACTATGTTTTACATCAAGCAGGAAGGACACAATCCCTTGCATTATCAAGACTAGCCCAAGACCTTTGGACATGGGCCATACAGAGGAAAATAGAGTTAACAGTGATACACCTCGCAGGAAAAGGCAATAAAGAAGCAGACAAGCTGAGCAGGCAGTTGTCGTGCTCACTCAAATGGGAACTAAATCAAAGAGTACTTGAAAGGATCTTTTAGAAGTGGGGGACATTAACAATAGATTTTTTTGCAACCCCAGTGAATACAAACTGCCAAAACTTTGAATCCAGGCAGCCTTACCGCGAATCCCTGAAGAATGCTCTGTCGATAAACTGGTCAGGGACATTTGTTCACACTTTTCCTCCAATCTCCCTGTTAAAGGGATCAACAAATGCAGAAGAAACAAAAAAACTCTAATTCTAATTGCCCTTCAGTGGACAAGAGAGACGTGTTTTTCAGAACTGATAGAAATAGCACAGGACATCATTCATAAACTGCCAATACAACAAGATTCATTGTCAATGGGAAAAGGAAGAACCAAAGTCTTTGAGCCTGGCAGCCTGGCTCCTGAAATTTTGAATTTGGCCATTTGAAACTGTCAGAAAAGATTAATGGCTGTTCTTAGAGAAGCAATGAAAGCACCAAGAAGAAAGTGCTACATCGCAAACTGGAAACAATACTCCTTATGGTGCCTCAAAAGGGGCTTATTACTGCAACCTAACATATGCTTTGTTAAAAGTACACTTTGTGGCAATAGTGGCTTACACAAGAGGCCACATAAAAAGAAGCTCCTTCACAGTTCTTAAATTGAATGTTTCTTAGAAGTGGGAAAGAGCATTGCTCCACCAAGGAACGTGCCTGCACCCACATAGAACCTAAATGGGGAACTGACTCAATTAACAAAGGCTCCATTTGAACTTTGCACAAAGCCACATTAAAGATGCTCACATTAAACAGCTTTCCTGATGGTCATAACATCTCGTCACAGAGTAAGGGAAATACAAGCACTCATTTTAAGGACCACATCTGCAGATTCACAAGGACAGAATTGTTATGAGAACAGAGCTGCAGTTTTTACCAAAATAGTTTCACACTTCCACATAAATCAAATTATTCAATAGTAAGTTTCTTCCAAAACCCAAAGAATCAGGTGGAGAGAGCATTAGACGCATCAGTTGCGAAAATGTACTGTGTGGAGAGAACTAAGCCAAGCAGGAAAACAAAACTATTTGTCTCCTCTACAGAATATGGCAAAACTAGTAACTAAGGGCACAATTGCTAGATGGATTTCAGAAACTATCCAAAATGACGCACATGTGCAGGGAAAAATTGAACTCAACCCCAGGAGCACCCTCAGCAAGAAAGAAAGGAGCAGCCATTGCCTTTCTAGCAAACCCTCCGTTACAATGTATATGTGTGCCAGCAATATGGTCTTCTTTACACACATTCAAAAACACTATGCATAGACATTCAAATGAAAATAGGAGTTGAAGTGGGACAAAAGGTGTTAAAACAGCTGTTTACTAATTTAAGTCCCACTTCAACCCATCCACTGCAAATCCGACAAAACCACTACAAAAGTGATGCACAGCATGTGAATACAGAAAAGATTCACACTGCAAAATGCATAGTTATGTCGTGTGGGCTCTCATTAGCCTAATGAGGCTGCTGGATTTGGGCAGCAGTATCACCTGAATTGTGGGGAACGGAGCCCGATCCCACACCATGTGATAACTGTAAGCCTAATCCATTTTCCAGCTAACTAGCAGCGCCTCACCTCTGCCCAAGAGCAGGGATGACTTGTGGCAACCAGGCGCAAGACATGAATGACTTCTCAGGAAAATCGTGGTGGATCAGATCTCATCCTTTTCTCTCAGTTACAAGAGTCACACATGCAAAGACAAACAGGCAGAAGATGGCTCAATAAGATTTATTGAATCTGTGTCACGGTTTTCAATGGGCTTACTGTCAAAGTTGATGAGGGTTGGGGAACGACCCCGGTTCCGGCAGGTTCTGCTCTGGCCGAGGTAGGGCGACCCCTTCTGGTAGCCACGGTGCTGTTTGACAATAGCAAGCCACTACAGTCCGTGCCCTCCAGAAGGAGTCCCAGAGGAAAAACCCCAATAGGGTAAAAACCTCCAACAGGAATTCCCTGAAACAGAAGGAGGACACCAAGGCGTTAGAGCTGAAGATCCGAGGATACAGGAAGACTGGAGACGAAGACAGGTCAGGAGATACTGGATTCACAAGAAGAAACCAGCCGGAGCGTGACTACCACCAAAGGAGTGTTGCAACGCAATGAACAAGCAGCTGAATTCCCCTTATATACCCCTAGACAGGAAGTAGGAAACAGGAAGTAGAAACACCACCATCTTGGATTGGGGAAAAGACTATAATAGTGAATAAAGCACATGCGTCCAAACAAAGAGAAACAATGCATGCTGGGAAGAGAGGAAGTGGGCAGCATGCTGGGAAAGGGAAAAGGCAAGCATAAAAACACCACCATGTGCAAGTATTCGGCTTTTGCCTGTAGATACTGGTAAGTGGTGAGCAGATGTTTATATGAAATAGTCTGACATGTAAAGCGCACTAAATGCGCTATGCGCGGCAGGTCTGAAACCCACTCGGGGTCTCAAGTCCTGCCGCGTCTGCCTTTGTGGCAGAAATGAAAGAAGGGGGCGCGGCAAGTGCCACGACCCCTGACCAGGCTTGCGGCTTCTCCCGCGGCTTGTGTGCAAGCCACAGCTTCTCCCGTGGCCTGTGTGCAGGCCGCGGCTTCCCCCGTGGCCTGTGTGTAAGCCGCGGCTTCTCCCGCGGCCCGCACACAGGCCGCACTATTAAATGCCGCGCCGCAGTGACCCGAGCCTGCGGCCGCGGCCACCGCAGGAGCCGCGGCGTGACAGTAGGTCCCCCCCGAGCCCCAGGTTTGTGAGGGAAGAGTCGAAAAAAGCGACAGACCAAAAGAGGGGCATGAACTGAAGGGGCATCCTCCCAGGAACACTCACTCATAGGGTAGCCTTTCCAATGAATAAGATATTGGAGGCGCCCATGAAAAAACCGAGAGTCACAGATTTCCTGGACCTCGTACTCGGGCACATTATCAACCAACAGAGGGGGAGGACAGGAAAATTGTCTGTGAAAAGGATCAGGAAGGTAAGGTTTAAGTTGAGAGACATGGAATACAGGGTGAATCTTCCACGTCTGGGGCAGGCGCAGATGCTCAGACACTGGGTTAATCTTTTTGAGAATCAGGAAGGGACCATAAAAACGGGGTTTGAATTTGTTCTGAGTGAGTCGGAGAGGTAGGAATCTAGAGGAGAGCCAAACTTTATCATGGACCTGATATTGAGGAGCCGCACAACGTCTCCTATCTGCTATCCTTTTCATGCGGGACTTAGTGGCCACAAGGTTGGAATGGATAAAACGTTGGACACCCCGTAGCTGTCAAACATAGGAGGATATGGCAGGAAGATTGGAATTATCTCTCAGGGGAGTTGGAAAGGCCTTGGGTTGGAAACCGTAGGAGCCATAGAAAGGAGAGACCTTCGAGGCGCTGTGTATGGAGTTGTTATAGGAGAATTCTGCAAGCGGTAAATAGGTAGCCCAATTACTCTGCGTAGCATTGCAGAAGCTACGTAAATATTGTTTGAGGCCTTGATTGAGTCGTTCCGTCTGTCCGTTAGTTTGAGGATGGAACCCTGATGATAAAGCCACTTTGATTCCCAAGGTCTTACAGAATTGATTCCAGAATCGGGAGATGTATTGAGGACCCCTATCCGATATAATGACCTGAGGTAATCCATGAAGTCGAAAGATTTCTTGTGTAAAGATCTGACCTAAATCTTTTGCCGTGGGCAACTTTCTTAAGGCCGTGAAGTGAGCCATTTTAGTGAAGGAGTCTGCGGTTACCATTATTATGTGATTTCCCATTGAAGAGGGTAATGAGCACATGAAATCTGTGGAGATGGTGTGCCATGGACCTGGGAGAACTGGTAGTGGGCGAAATAACCCTACTGGTTTAGTACGGGGTGTCTTGGCTTGAGCACATATAGGACAGGATGATATATATTCTTCCGTATCTGTCTTGAGAGTTGGCCACCAGAAGGAGCGAAGCAGAAGTTCTTGAGTAGCTTTCATTGCTCGATGACCTGCGATGGGGGAATCATGGCACATACGTAAGGCTTCAGTCTGTACTCGTTTAGTGGGTAAGAACAGGGCCTTATCATGATAGTAATACCCTTGCTCTACATGAAGTTGCGGCCACAACTTATTCAATTCTGTGTCTTCTAGACAGGCATATTCGGACCTGACTTGGTCTAAAAAAGTCTGTACTAAACCAATGATTTTGTTATTGTCAAATAGGTTCTGAACAGGAGAATCACTGCACTTTTCCGGTTTGCAGAATAGGTGGTGTTGTCGGAGTCGCTCTAGAACTTGGCGAACATGCTTAGAGTGTTCCTCTGGGTGAACAGAAAAAATTAAAATATAGTTGAGATAAACCACTACTGTTTGTTGCAAAAGATCGGAAAAGATAGAATCCATGAACCTTTGAAATATGGAAGGAGCATTGGTGAGTCTGAATGGCATTACTCGATATTCGTAGTGACCAAAAGGTGTTCTAAAAGTGGTCTTCCACTCATCACCTTCTTTAATTCTTAAAAGATGGTAGGCTCCTCTGAGATCCAGCTTGGTGAATCTTTTTGCCCCTCTGACTGCTTCTAGGATGTCCTTAATGAGGGGTAACGGGTACCGATCCTTAATAGTGTTTCTGTTTAATCCTCTAAAATCAATACAGGGACGCAAATCTTTAGTCTTCTTAGGAACAAAGAAGAGAGGGGCCCCTGCAGGTGAAGAGGAGGGAACAATCAACCCGCTCTGTAGGTTCTCATCAAGGTATTCCATAAGAATCTGCTTCTCAGGTTCTGTGAGAGAGTACATTCGCCCGAAAGGAACCACTGTATTTGGTTCTAAAGGAATGACGCAATCGTATTCTTTATGGGGTGGCAGTTCAGGTTTTTCTGGCTTCTGGAATACGTCGGCATATTCCTGATATTGCCTGGGAACTCCCTGTAGGACGTTAATAGAGCATCCCACCTTAGGGGCTGTGATTAGAAGACCTTTTGGGGACCAATAATCTCCTGCTAGGTAGCAGTGGTGCTGGCAAAAGTGAGAGGATAAAGAAATAGTTCTTGTTTCCCAGTTGATGTAAGGGTTGTGTCGTGTGAGCCATGGAATTCCCAGGATCATGACGTGGTGTTGTGATGAAATTAAATCAAACAAAAGGTTTTCTTGGTGTTTTCCAAACTGTAGTCAGAAAGTAGGGGTGGTATATTGTACGGGTCCTGAGGCCAAGAGTGACCCATCCACCATGTGTACTTGTTCTGGTACTTCCTTAGGTAGTTGTGCTATCTGTCGTTCTTTGGCCCATGCTTCATCTAAATAGATGCCACTGGCTCCGCAGTCTAATAAAGCCAGGGTTCTTTCTTCTCGGCCATCTGTCAAATGAAGGATAACTGGTAAAAGAAAAAGAGCAGTTCCTTCCTCCCTGGAAGAACAAATGGAAGGCATTTCACGATATCCCGTCCTCACCCTTCTCACTGAGGACGGGAGTTGGCGTTTCCCAAAGGCTTGGTCGGACGAATGGGACAGGTGCGAATTAGGTGACCAGCTGCACCACAATATAGGCAAAGTCCCTTTCTTCGTCTGTTCTCTCTTTCACTAGCTGATAAAGGTCCTCGAGCCGTATCAATTTGCATTGGCTCTTCTTCGGTGGCTCCCTTGGGTTCAGGACGGACTTCCTCGGTACGATGAGAGAAGGTTCGAGATGTCACTGAGTGTGATGGCAAACGACTCTTCCTTTTCTCCATTCTTCGTTCATTCAAGCGATATTCTATAGTCAGAGTCTGATCCATCAATCCTTTAAGGTTCTCTGTCCTAGCAGAGTGCACCAGTTCGTCCTTAATGTCCTCTCTGAGACCTCTGCGGAACAGTGTCACCAAGGTACGTTCCACCCAGGATGTTTCTGCTGCTAATTGTCTGAAGCGGGTGATGTATTGTAATACATCTTGATTCCCTTGTTGGATATCGCAAAGAGCTTCTTCTGCTGAAGCCTCGAGCCCAGGGCGCTCAAACAACTGTTTAAAGGTAGTGACAAAGGTGGAATAATTAGACAGGCAGGGATAATTTCTTGTCACTAAAGGAGTGGCCCAAGCCAAGGCTGGCCCCGATAAGGCGCTAATCAAATACCCCACCTTGGTCTTGTCTTGCACAAATTGCGAGGGGCGAAAGGCAAAGTAAACCGTCAAGGCATCCAGGAATTCTCTCAATTTGTTAGGCTCCCCGGAGAAACAAGGTGTAGTGGCAGATACTGAGGGGACGTCAGTGGTCCTGGATGCAAAGGCTTGTCGATAGACGGTATTTTCAGTACGTAGCTGTTGGAGTTCTTGAGCCTGTTGTTGTATTGTCATGAGCAGGGTCTGACTGGTGGGTTCCGAATTTGCCACTGGATTATCGATGGTTCTGGACTGCAACTGGATTTTTTGGCGTTGCAATCTGTCACGTTTTCAATGGGCTTACCGTCGAAGTTGATGAGGGTTGGGGAACGACCCCGGTTCCGGCAGGTTCTGCTCTGGCCGAGGTAGGGGCGACCCCTTCCGGTAGCCACGGTGCTGTTTGACAATAGCAAGCCACTACAGTCCGTGCCCTCCAGAAGGAGTCCCAGAGGAAAAACACCAATAGGGTAAAAAACCTCCAACAGGAACTCCCTGAAACAGAAGGAGGACACCAAGGCGTTAGAGCTGAAGATCCGAGTTTACAGGAAGACTGGAGATGAAGACAGGTCAGGAGATACTGGATTCACAAAAAGAAACCAGCCGGAGCGTGACTACCACCAAAGGAGTGTTGCAACGCAATGAACAAGCAGCTGAATTCCCCTTATATACCCCTAGGCAGGAAGTAGGAAACAGGAAGTAGAAACACCACCATCTTGGATTGGTGAAAAGAGTATAATAGTGAATAAAGCACATGCGTCCAAACAAAGAGAAACAATGAATGCTGGGAAGAGAGGAAGTGGGCAGCATGCTGGGAAAGGGAAAAGGCAGGCATAAAAACACCACCATGTGCAAGTATTCGGCTTTTGCCTGTAGATACTGGTAAGTGGTGAGCAGATGTTTATATGAAATAGTCTGACATGTAAAGCGCACTAAATGCGCTATGCGCGGCAGGTCTGAAACCCACTCGGGGTCTCAAGTCGTGCCGCGTCTGCCTTTGTGGCAGAAATGAAAGAAGGGGGCGCGGCGAGAGCCGCGACCCCTGACCAGGCTCGCGGCTTCTCCCGCGGCTTGTGTGCAAGCCGCGGCTTCTCCCGCGGCCTGTATGCAAGCCGCGGCTTCCCCTGTGGCCTGTGTGTAAGCCGCGGCTTCTCCCGCGGCCCGCACACAGGCCGCGGTATTAAACAAATGCCGCGCCGACCCGAGCCTGCGGCCGCCGCAGGAGCCACGGCGTGACAATCTGCTGCGTCTTATATAAAATAGCATGAAATGCAATAATAAGAATGATGAAACATGCTAAAAGCTATTTTTTTTACTTGAAAAGTGAAACACAGAAAAGGTCCCACCATACTATCACTAAGCACTATATATATTTGGGTCCTACCTAAGCTATGTTAAAGCACAGCGTAATAAGCCCTAATCCGCCTATCTGGATTCCCCTCTGAGAACACATAATCCCCCATACCTGAGTGTGTCTGTTGTTTAGAGGGACACCATCCCCAAGTAGGCCAGGTAACCGGTAATCTTGGCAAGCAGCAGTAGCAATGTCGTTCAGCATGCAGTTGTGGTCATCTGGATGAAACCTCCCTCTAACGTGCATGGGACAAGGGAATGTTTTATAATAAAACAGCTGGTGTTCTAAGAAAATATCCCCACATCAAAATATGTATGTTTTGGACGCGCTAACAAGACCAGAGGGACTACATATCCCAGGCTGCTTTGTGGCCCCAGGAGGCAGCCATCTTGTGCGTCACCTGCTCCCACTTGCCAGATCCTCCGAGTGCTATAAAGCGCGAGGGGGCATACCGCAGCGCGGGACACGCCATCAGGACCAGAGGGACTACATATCCCAGACTGCTTTGTGGCCCCCAGGAGGCGGCCATCTTGTGCATCACCTGCTCCCACTTGCCAGATCCAACGAGCGCTATAAAGCACAAGGGGGCATACCGCAGCGCGGGCTGCGCCCCGGCAAAGGGCAAGCCCGTCCGTGACCGACCGAGGCCGGGCAGGGCCACCCACCTGAGTTTGGCTTTTTGCCTTAGCCACCTCGAATTGTTCTGCCCCCCCTTAGTCCTCCCTCATCTATCATCTTAGGACCCTGTCTCGTCCCATTTCACTGCCACAGATATGGGTAAAAGAAAAGCAATTGAGGTTGGGGTTGGAGGGACAAAACACAAGAAAAACTTCAATAAGTCGGGCTGTAACGAAGTACTAGACTGCATTGATAACCTCCTAGCTGATTGCGGGGAAATATTAACTCCATCACCCGGCACTGACCTCCCATTGAGTCACAAGCCGTGCCCTGCAACCCAATCTTTGACTAGCAAGCAGGGAAGCATACCCATATGTTTAACAAAGCCAGGGTACGGGTGAGGACCCAGACTAGCGCAGTGACCCCCATCCCCGCAGATTCCGTCCCCAGCCCCTGTTCCCTTCACGACCCAGCTGTAGAGGCCCCTCCGTCACCTGTCACTTGTACCAATCGTTTTCATCTGTTATCATGTCTCTCCGATCCACCTACAATTCAGGATCTCGCAGTTTCACCTGCCCAGTTCAGGGCAGAAAGCTTTGCAAATATCCATTCATCCCTCCCTCCCCCAAACGATGACTTGGCAGGTTGCATACACTCAGGGCAGAAATAGCAGCCCTTAAGTGCATAATAGGCGACCTCACGGTCACATTGGGGCTTCTCATGGAAGAGAGACGGAGAGCAGCTAGGGAAAGTGCTGCCACCCCAGCCCAGACAAACACTACCACTCTGACTTTACCTGTTCCCACCATGCTCCATCACGTCAAACACCTTTGAGGCCCCCCAGGTTCTCTACTTGAGGACCCCGTCCCTAGGACTTTGGTCGGAGCCCGCATATTGGGTTCCCACACACCAGCAGGCGTGCAAACTGACTATCCTCCCACCAACCCCAAGAACAGAAGTTCCAACTCCACACCCCTCACTTTAGGAGAGGTCCGTCACTCTGGTAGTACATATTCTCACAAGACTACCACTCTCCTTCCCTGGAAAATCTTTATGACCAACGTACCTAGATCTAACTCTGAGGGGGAAAGGAAGGGGAGGATTCCCTGATTAAAAAAGTCACCCATTGGATTCGTCATAGCAGAGGATATCTTTCGGTAATTAGGAAAGATATTCTTATGGCCAGACGACACTGGTCCCAGAGCTCACTGTCCGATTATATCAAGCTCCTCCTAGTAAATGGGCAGCTAGCCTACGACTTAGTAGCCTTAGGCCAAAGAACTAACTCCCTGGATGGGTCCACCATTCAGTTTAAACTCGAGTCACCCACTTCACTTTGTGTGCCACCCTCCCTAGTGGCTCTAGACAAAGACACTGTCTGTTCCATGATTGATTGACCATCCGAGATTGAGGTGCAGGCCCCCCACGTCAGACCTGATAGTGGCAAAAGCTCTAACCATTGTGCCCGCACTGATAATCACCCAGCGGTCATCACTGACCAGACACACAGGACGGTCTCTACCGCTTCCCCCAACGTCACCACACTAGTCCCCCCCAGATTTCCAGGTAAACCTGCTCCCACTACCCAGCTCCCCGACCACTGGCCAGAAAGTAAAGATTGTCTCATGGAATGTGGCAGGCATAAAATCCAAGCTTCTGTTGCCGCACTGGAACCTTTTCAGCGACCAATACAACATACTGTATGTATCTTCCAGGAGACCTGGCTAATTGAACCTGCCCATAAACCTGGCTATGCAACCTACCACATACCCGCTGCTCCCAGCAAGGCGAGCCGCCCATCGGGGGGTCTCCTAATTTGAGTAAAAATCGCACTACAGCGTGTAGTGAAACTGATACCCACTGACTGTAGGAGGCCGGCCTGGCTTATAGTGGGTACTTTGTGGTACTTACACCTTGTGCTAGGTCCAGTTATCCCTTATTAGTAGATTAGAAGTGTTCTAGCAGCTTAGGCTGATAGAGGTAGCTATAGTGGAGCAGCTTAGGCTGAACTAGGAGACATGCAAAGCTCCTACTATACCACTTATATCATATCGTACTATCTCATAAGAAAACACAATACTCGGAGTTACTAAAAATAAAGGTACTTTATTTTAGTGACAATATGCCAAAAGTATCTCAGAGGATATACTCCCGTAGGAGTTAAGTAACATACACAAAATATACACACAAACCAAAATCAGGTAAGTAAACAGAAAAGTAGTGCAAACACTGTAAAACACATTAGAATGCAATAGGAGACAATAGGCCTAGGAGCAACACAAACCGTATACTCCAAAAGTGGAATGCGAGCCACGAATGGACCCCAAGCCTAGTGTAGTGTGTAGAGGGTCACTGGGAGTGTAAAAAAACACTAAGGGTGTCCAAGATACCCCACTCAAAGACCCTGAAAAGTAGGAGTAAAGTTACCCTACTACCCGAGAAATAGAATAAAGTCGAGATAGGGGATTCTGCAAGGACAACAACTGACTGCAAAGCATTGAAGACGGATTCCTGGACCTGAGGACCTGCAAAGGAAGGGGACCAAGTCCAAGAGTCACGCAAGTGTCCAGGGGGGGCAGGAGCCTACTAAACCCCGGATGAAGGTGCAAATGGGCTGCCTTCGGGTGGAAGAAGCCGAAGATTCTGCAACAACGGAAGGTGCCAGGAACTTCTCCTTTGGTCAGAAGATGTCCCATGGCGTGCTGGAGGATGCAGAGTACATTGTAGCGCCTCATCCTGCCGGCTTTCTCGACTGTTTCCTGGTGGTGCATGCTCTGAGTACTGTCTGCCTTCACCCTGCACTGGAAGCCAAGAAGAAATCTCCAGTGGGTTGACAATCTTCCCCCTGCTAACGCAGGCACCAAACTTCTGCATCACCGGTCCTCTGGGTCCCCTCTCATCTTCACGAGCATGGTCCCTGGAACACAGGAGCTGGATCTAAGTGTCCCCGACAGTCCAGTGGCCCTTCGGTCCAAATTTGGTGGAGGTAAGTCCTTGCCTCCCCCACGCTAGACAGTAATCCTGTGTACTGCGTGAACTGCAGCTGCTAGGGCTTCTGTGCATTTTTCTAAGACTTCCTTTGTGCACAGCACAGCCGAGGTCCCCAGCACTCCGTCCTGCATTGCCCAACTCGCTGAGTTGACCTCTGACTTCGTGGGACCCTCTTTTGTTATGCTGAGACGACCGCCATGCACAGATCTTCTGAATGCCTGTTCAGGTGCTTCTGCGGGTGCTGCCTGTGTAGGAGGCTGGCATGGCTTATAGTGGGTACCTTGTGGTATTTACACCCTGTGCCAGGTCCACTTATTCCTTATTAGTAGAATAGAGGTGTTTCTAGCAGCTTAGGCTGATAGAAGGTAGCTATGGCAAAGCTTAGGCTGAACTAGGAGACATGCAAAGCTCCTACTATACCACTTATATCATATGCACAATATCATAAGAAAACACAATACTCAGTTACTAAAAATTAAGGTACTTTATTTTTATGACAGTATGCCAAAAGTATCTCAGTGAGTACCCTCAGTTAGAAGGTAAGTAATATACACATGTTATATGTACACAAACCCAAAACAGGTAAGTAATACTGTAGTAAGAAAAGTAATGCAAACAGTGTAGAATTACAATAGGATGCAATAGGTGAACATAGGTCTAGGGGCAACACAAACCATATACTCCAAAAGTGGAATGCGAATCACAAATGGACCCCAGACCTGTGGGAGCTTGTAGAGGGTCGCTGGGACTGTAAGAAAACAGTCAGGATGTCCAAGATACCCCACCCCAAGACCCTGAAAAGTAGGAGTAAAGGACCCCTACTACCCCAATAGGACACAATAGTCATGATGCTTTCTAAAATTGTCACTGCAGGCTAGTGACTAATTTTACCAATTCTCATTGGCACACTTGCACACCCATATAATTCCCTTGTATATGGAACCTAGGTACCCAGGGTATTGGGGTTCCAGGAGATCCCTATGGGCCGCAGCATTTCTTTTGCCACCCATAGGGAACCCAGACAATTCTTACACAGGCCTGCCACTGCAGCCTGAGTGAAATAATGTCCACGTTATTTCACAGCCATTTTTCACTGCACATAAGTAACTTATAAGTCACCTATATGTCTAACCCTCACTTGGTGAAGGTTGGGTGCCAAGTTACTTAGTGTGTGGGCACCCTGGCACTAGCCAAGGTGCCCCCACATTGTTCAGGGCAAATTCCCCGAACTTTGTGAGAGCGGGGACACCATTACGTGCGTGCACTATACATAGGTCACTACCTACGTGTAGCGTCACAATGGTAACTCCGAACATGGCCATGTAACATGTCTAAGATCATGGAATTGTCACCCCAATACCATTCTGGAATTGGGGGGACAATTCCTTGATCCCCCGGGTCTCTAGCACAGAACCCTGGTACTACCAAAGTGCCTTTCTGGGGTTTCCACTGCAGCTGCTGCTGCTGCCAACCCCTCAGACAGGATTCTGCCCTCCTGGTGTCTGGGCAGCCCCGGCCCAGGAAGGCAGAACAAAGGATTACCTCTGAGAGAGGGTGTTACACCCTCTCCCTTTGGAAATAGGTGTGAAGGGCTGGGGAGGAGGAGCCTCCCCCAGCCTCTGGAAATGCTTTGATGGGCACAGATGGCGCCCATCTCTGCATAAGCCCGTCATCACCGGTTCAGGGATCCCTCAGCCCTGCTCTGGCGTGAAACTGGACAAAGGAAATGGGAGTGACCACTCCCCTGACCAGTACCTCCCAGGGGAGGTGCCCAGAGCTCCTCCAGTGTGTCACAGACCTCTGCCATCTTGGATTCAGAGGTGTTGGGGACACACTGGACTGCTCTGAGTGGCCAGTGCCAGCAGGTGACGTCAGAGACCCCTTCTGATAGGTTCTTATCTCTCTTGGTAGCCAATCATCCTTTCTTGGTAGCCAAACCTCCTTTTCTGGCTATTTAGGGTCTCTCCTCTGGGGTATTCTTCAGATAACGAATGCAAGAGCTCACCAGAGTTCCCCTGCACTTCCCTCTTCGACTTCTGCCAAGGATCGACCGCTGACTGCTCCAGGACACCTGCAAAACCGCAACAAAGTAGCAAGACGACTACCAGCAACATTGTAGAGCTTCATCCTGCCGGCTTTCTTGACTGTTTCCAGGTGGCGCATGCCCCGGGGGGTAGCCTGCCTTCACCCTGCACCCAAAGCTCCGAAGAAATCTCCTGTGGGTTGACGGAATCTTCCGACTGCTAACACAGGCACCAAAAGACAGCATCACCGGTCCTCTGGGTCCCCTCTCATCCTGATGAGCATGGTCCCTGGAACACAGGAACTGGGTCCAAGTGTCTCCCACAGTCCAGTGGCCCTTCTGTCCAAAGTTGGTGGAGGTAAGTCCTTGCCTCCCCACGCCAGACAGCAAACCTGTGTAGTGCGTGATTTGCAGCTGCTCTGGCTTCTGTGCACACTTCCAAGGATTCCTTTGTGCACAGCCTAGCCTGGGTCCCCAGCACTCAGTCCTGCAGTGCTCAACCCGCTGAGTTGGACTCCGGCATCGTGGGACCCTCCTTTGTGACTCTGAGTCGACTGCTGTCCTCAGATCTTCCAAGTTCCTGCTCTGGTACTTCTGCAGGTGCTGCCTGCTTCTGTGGGGACTCTCTGAGTTTCTGAGTGCCCCCTCCGTCTCGTCCTCCAAGGGACGACATCCTGGTCCTTCTTGGTCTCCAGCAGCACCCAAAAACCTCTACTGCAACCCTTGCAGCTAGCAAGGCTTGTTTGCAGTATTTTTGCGTGGAAACACTTCTGCAACCTCCAGCACGCCGTGGGACATCTTCCATCCAAAGGAGAAGTTCCTAGCCCTTTTTGTTGTTGCAGAATCCTTGGCTTCTTCCACCTGGAGGCAGCCCTTTTGCACCTTCATCCAGGGTTTCCTGGGCTCCTGCCCTCCTCCGGACACCATTGCGACTCTTGGACTTGGTCCCCTTGCCTTGCAGGTCCTCATGTCTAGGAATCCGTCTTCAGTGTTTTGCTGGTGCTTGTGGTGCTTGCAGAATCCCCCTATCACGACTTTTGTGCCTTTCTGGGGTAATAGGGTAACTTTACTCCTACTTTCTAGGGTCTTGGGATGGGGTATTTTAGACACCCTTACTGTTTTCTCACAGTCCCAGCAAACCTCTACAAGCTCCAATAGGTCTGGGGTCCATTCGTGATTCGCATTCCACTTTTGGAGTATATGGTTTGTTTTGCCCCAGACCTATGTTCACCTATTGCATCCTATTGTGATTCTACATTGTTTGCACTATTTTTCTTACTGTTACTTACCTGTTTTGGGTTTGTGTACATATAACTTGTGTATATTACTTACCTTCTTACTGAGGGTACTCACTGAGATACTTTTGGCATATTGTCATAAAAATAAGTTACCTTTATTTTTAGTAACTCTGAGTATTGTGTTTTCTTATGATATTGTGCAATATAATATAAGTGGTATAGTAGAAGCTTTGCATGTCTCCTAGTTCAGCCTAAGCTGTTTTGCCATAGCTACCTTCGATCAGCCTAAGCTGCTAGAAACACCTCTATTCTCCTAATAAGGGATAAATGGACCTGGCACAGGGTGTAAGTACCACAAGGTACACACTATAAGCCAGGCCAGCCTCCTACATTGGTGGTGCAGCGGTGGGATAAGTACTTGTAACTGCTTTACCACTTTGTCATTTGGTGCTTTTCATAAGAAAATCTTATAGCAAATAATTCAGTATATGTACACTTATCCAAAACTATTTTTCTATTCTAAAACTTTTTCCAAAGTTTCTGAAAAGTTTTGAAAACTTCTAAGTGTTTTCCCAAAGTTTGAAAAAGTTTTTTCTCTGTGCTTTCTAAAGTTCTAAAACTTTTTCACTCACTATCCTTAAACCTACTCCATCATGTATGTGTTAGAGCCCACTCCCAAAACTGTTAATGCAACATATGAGAGTTTGAACTATAAAAGTTTGAGGGGTCTCTGTCTGGATAGAGGTTTGAGTATAGGTAAGAATCCTACAAAAGATTTTCTCTTTAACTTGCTCATTGTAGGTGACCAGAACCAGTCTGGCCCATCTCAGGAGAGGTTAGAAAATGGGGAAGCTTCCCAGTCAGACTCAGAGGAGTTCCCTGAAGAAGGTGGGGAGGGTTCTTACAAGGTCCTGCCCCCTAGCAGAGCACCTAGTGACACTGGTAGTGTTAGAGGGTCACATACCAGTAGGGCATCTTTCACCCCTAGAGGCCAGGTTACTAGGGTCCAAACAGTTAGGGACAGGTCTCCCTCTGAAACTTCCCACATTTCCTCTGTGTCTAAACATTCCCAACCCACCCACACTGAGGATAACTTAATGGAAAGGGAACTCAGAAAGCTGAGGGTGGAAGAGTCCAGACTCAAGCTGAAACAGCAGCAGCTGGCCTTAGATAGGGAATCCCTAGACATAGAGAGGGAAAGACAGAGGTTGGGGTTAGTTCCCCATGGTGGCAGCAGTAGTATTTCTGATAGCAATCCTTTTAGAGAGCAAGATTCTAGGAATCTGCAGAAGATAGTCCCCCCTTACAAGGAGGGGGATGACATTAATAAGTGTTTTGCTGCACTTGAGAGGGCCTGTATGGTACAGTTGGTCCCTTAAAGGCAGTGGGCTGCTATTTTGTGGCTATCTTTCACTGGAAAGGGTAGGGATAGGCTCCTTACTGTCAGAGAAAGTGATGCCAATAATTACACATTTTTTAAAAATGTACTCTTGGATGGATTTGGCTTAACCACTGAACAATACAGGATTAAGTTCAGAGACACCAGAAAAGAGTCTTCTCAAGACTGGGCAGATTTTGTGGACTGTTCAGTGAAGGCCTTGGAAGGGTGGTTACATGGCAGTAAAGTTTCTGACTATGAAAGCCTGTATAATCTTATTCTGAGAGAGCATATTCTTAACAATTGTGTGTCTGACTTGTTGCACCAATACCTAGTGGACTCTGATCTGACCTCTCCCCAAGAATTGGGAAAGAAGGCAGACAAATGGGTCAGAACAAGGGTGAACAGAAAAGTTCATACATGGGGTGACAAGGATGGCAAGAACAAGGATGGTAAGTCTTCTGAGAAGGGTGGGGACAAAAGTAAACATTCTGAGTCTTCATCAGGCCCACAAAAATCCTCTGGGGGTGGTGGGTCCAAATCCTCTTCAAACAATCAGAAAAAGCCTTGGTGTTATTTGTGTAAAGTCAAAGGCCATTGGGCAAGTAGTTCCACTTGTCCAAAGAAAAACACCAAACCTCCCACCACCACAACTCCTGCTGCAAATTCTAGTGCCCCTAGTAATAGCAGTGGTGGTGGGAAATCTACTACTAATAGCCAATCCAAGGGTGTAGCTGGGCTCACTATTGGCAATGTAGTTGGGGTTGGTCTTGTTAGGGAGACCACAGAGGATGTTTTAGTCTCTGATGGTGGCATTGATTTTGCCACTATGGTTGCTTGTCCCATTAATATGGATAAGTACAAGCAACTTCCCCTAATCAATGGTGTTGAGGACTACAGGGACACAGGAGCCATTGTAACTATGGTGATAGAAAAACTGGTCCACCCTGATCAACACCTACTTGGTCAGCAGTACCAAGTGACAGACGCTCATAACAACACTCTTAGCCACCCCATGGCTGTTGTGAATCTCAACTGGGGGGGGGGGGGTTTACTGGTCCAAATAAAGTTGTGGTAGCCACAGAATTATCTGTAGACTGTCTACTAGGAAATGATTTGGAGACATCAGCTTGGGCAGAAGTGGAGTTGGAGGCCCATGCAGCAATGCTGGGCATTCCTGGGTGTATTTTTGCTTTGACTAGGGCTCAGGCCAAGAAGCAAAAAGGACAGGGTGACTTGGATCCTGGAGCAATGGAACAAGTGCTCCCTAAAGCTAGGGGTAAGAAGGATAAATCCCTACCCATTATCCCTCCCTCTACAGATGATTCCCCTTCTGAGGAAGAGGACTTTCCTCCCTTTGCAGAACCTACACCAAAGGAGCTGGCAGCAGACACTGCTGAGCTTTTGGGTGGAGGGGGGCCTGCCAGGGAAGAGCTGAGTGTGGCACAGCAAACCTATCCCACATTACAGGGTCTCAGACAGCAAGCTGTCAAGCAGCAAAATAGGGATGTCAGTGACAGTCATAGGGTGTACTGGGAAGATAACCTCTTGTACACAGAGTCAAGGGACCCAAAACCTGGAGCTGCCAGGAGATTGGTCATTCCCCTGCAGTACAGAGAGTTTCTTCTCACCCTAGCACATGACATTCCTTTGGCTGGGCATTTGGGCCAGACGAAAACTTGGGAAAGACTTGTTCCCTTGTTTCACTGGCCTCATATGTCAGAGGACACCAAAGATTTTTGCAAGTCTTGTGTGACCTGCCAAGCCTGTGGCAAGACTGGTGGCACTCCAAAGGCCCCTCTAATTCCACTTCCAGTGGTTGGGGTGCCCTTTGGAAGTGTAGGGGTTGACATAGTTGGTCCCCTTGACCCTCCTAGTGCTTCAGGCAATAGATTTATCTTGATGGTAGTGGACCATGCCACAAGATATCCTGAAGCCATACCTTTAAGGACCACTACAGCTCCTGCAGTGGCAAAGGCCCTCCTGGGAATCTTTTCCAGGGTGGCTTTTCCTAAAGAGGTGGTGTCAGACAGAGGTAGCAACTTCATGTCTGCATACCTAAAAGCAATGTGGAAGGAGTGTGGTGTTACCTACAAGTTCACCACCCCTTACCATCCACAAACAAATGGTCTGGTTGAGAGGTTTAATGAAACTCTCAACGGTATGATAATGGGACTCCCTGAAAAACTCAGGAGGAGATGGGATGAACTGTTACCTTGCCTCCTTTTTGCTTTCAGGGAGGTACCCCAGAACGGAGTGGGCTTCAGCCCCTTTGAACTGCTCTTTGTGCACCCTGTCAGAGGCCCACTTCTCTTGTGATGGAGGGTTGGGAACAACCTTTAAAAGCTCCTAAACAGGACATAGTAGGCTATGTACTTGGCCTAAGATCCAGAATGGCTGAGTACATGAAAAAGGCCAGTAAAAACCTTCAGGCCAGCCAGGAGCTGCAAAAGCAATGGCATGACCACAAGGCTGTCCTGATCCAGTACCAACCAGGACAGAAGGTGTGGGTATTGGAGCCTGTGGCCCCAAGAGCACTCCAAGACAAATGGAGTGGACCCCATCTAATTGTTGAGAAGAAGGGTGAGGTTACTTATTTGGTAGACCTGGGCACTGCCAGGAGTCCCCTTAGGGTGATTCATGTCAACCGCCTAAAACCCTACTATGACAGGGTTGATCTCACCCTGCTCATGGCACCAGATGAGGGACAGGAGGAAGAGAGTGACCCTCTCCCTGATCTCTTCTCCACCATTGAAGCAGATGCCTTAGTGGAGGGAGTAGTTTTAGCAGATTGTCTGACTGCAGAACAGAAAGACAACTGCATCAATCTCCTAAGCCAATATTCAGACCTCTTTTCACTTGTACCAGGTACAACATCCTGGTGTGAACACACAATTGACACTGGAGACAGCCTGCTTGTCAAAAGTAAAATGTATAGGTAGCCTGACCATGTCAGAGACTGCATCAAACAAGAGGTGTGGAAAATGTTGGATTTAGGGGTGATTGAACCTTCTGAAAACCCCTGGGCTAGCCGAGTAGTGCTTGTACCAAAACCTACATCGAAGATGGAAAGAGGGAGATGAGGTTTTGTGTAGATTACAGACGGTCAATCAGGAAACCAAAACTGATGCTCACCCTATACCCAGGGCAGATGAGCTCATTGATACACTGGCTTCTGCCAAGTATCTTAGCACTTTTGATCTAACTGCAGGGTATTGGCAGATTAGATTGGCAGAAGATGCTAAACCAAAGACTGCATTTATTACCATAGGAGGGCACTACCAATTCACAGTCATGCCCTTTGGTTTGAAAAATGCACCTGCTACTTTTCAGAGGTTGGTGAATACAGTCCTGTAAGGGTTGGAGGCCATGTTATTTCACAGCCATTTTTCACTGCACCTAAGTAACTTATAAGTCACCTATATGTCTGACCCTCACTTGGTGAACATTGGGTGCCAAGCTACTTAGTGTGTGGGCACCCTGACACTAGCCAAGGTGCCCCCACATCATTCAGGGCAAATTCCCCGGACTTGTGAGTGCGGGGACACCATTGCACGCGTGCACTATACATAGGTCACTACCTATGTATAGCGTCACAATGGTAACTCCGAACATGGCCATGTAACATGTCTAAGATCATGGAATTGTCACCCCAATAGCATTCTGGTATTGGGGGGACAATTCCATGATTCCCCGGGTCTCTAGCACACAACCCGGGTGCTGCCAAACTGCCTTTCTGGGGTTTCCACTGCAGTGCTGCTGCCAACCCCTCAGACAGGATTCTACCGTACTGGGGTCTGGGCAGCCCCAGCCCAGGAAGGCAGAACAAAGGATTTCCTCTGAGAAAGGGTGTTACACCCTCTCCCTTTGGAAATAGGTGTGAATGGTTGGGGAGGAGTAGCCTCCCCCAGCCTCTGGAAATGCTTTGATGGCTACAGATGGTGCCCATCTCTGCATAAGCCAGTCTACACCGGTTCAGGGATCCCCCAGACCTGTTCTGGCACGAAACTGTACAAAGGAAAGGGGAGGGACCACTCCCCTGACCTGCACCTCCCAGGGGAGGTGCCCAGAGCTCCTCCAGTGTGCCCCACACCTCTGCCATCTTGGAAACAGAGGTGTTGGGGGCACACTGACCTGCTCTGAGTGGCCAGTGCCAGCAGGTGACGTCAGAGACCCACTCTGATAGGCTCTTACCTCTCTTGGTAGCCAATCCTACTTTGTTGGTAGCTAAACCTCCTTTTCTGGCTATTTAGGGTCTCTCCTCTGGGGAATTCTTCAAATAATGAATGCAAGAGCTCAGCAGAGCTCCTCTGCACTTCCCTCTTCGACTTCTGCCAAGGATCGACCGCTGACTGCTCCAGGACGCCTGCAAAACCGCAACAAAGTACCAAGACGACTACCAGCAACATTGTAGCGCCTAATCCTGCTTTCGACTGTTTCCTGGTGGTGCATTCCCTGGAGGTCATCTGCCTTCACCCTGCACTGGAAGCCAAGAAGAAATCTCCAGTGGGTCGACCGAATCTTCCCCCTGCTAACGCAGGCACCAAAAGACTGCATCACCGGTCCTCTGGGTCCCCTCTCATCCTGACGAGCGTGGTCCCTGGAACACAGCAACTCTATCCAAGTGACTCCCACAGTCCAGTGATCCTTCAGTCCAAGTATGGTGGAGGTAAGTCCTTGCCTCTCCACGCTAGACTGCAAACCTGTGTACTGCGTGATTTGCAGCTGCTCCGGCTCCTGTGCACTCTTCCAAGATTTCCTTCTTGCACAGCCTAGCCTGGGTCTGCCAGCACTACGTCCTGTATTGCTCAACCCGCTGAGTTGGCCTCCGGCGTCGTGGGACCCTCCTTTGTGACTCTGAGCCAGCTCTGGTTCACTAACCTTCTAAGTGCCTGCTCCGGTACTTCTGCGGGTGCTTCCTGCTTCTGTGGGGGCTCTCTGAGTTGCTGAGCGCCCCCTCGGTCTCTTCCTCCAAGGGGTGACATCCTGGTCTTTCCTGGTCCCCAGCAGCATCCAAAAACCTCTACCGGACCCTTGTAGCTAGGAAGGTTTTTTGCAGTATTTCTGCTTGGGAACACCTCTGCAACCTTCAGCAGGACGTGGGACATCTTCCATCCAAAGGAGAAGTTCCGAGTCCTCTTCGTTGTTGCAGAATCCTAATCTTCTTCCATCCGGAGGCAGCTTCCTTGTACCTTCATCCGTGGTTTCCTGGGCTCCTGCCCCCCCTGGACACTAATGCGACTCTTGGACTTGGTCCCCTTGCCTTGCAGGTCCTCAGGTCCAGGAATCCATCTTTAGTGCCTTGCTGGTGTTTGTTGTTCTTGCAGAATCCCCCTATCATGACTATTGTGTCCTTTTGGGGTAGTAGGTGTGCTTTACTCCTACTTTTCAGGGTCTTGGGGTGGGATATCTTGGACACCCTGACTATTTTCTTACAGTCCCAGTGACCCTCTACAAGCTCCCATAGGTCTGTGGTCCATTCGTGATTCGCATTCCAGTTTTGGAGTATATGGTTTGTGTTGCCACTAGACCTATGTTCACCTATTGTAATTCTACACTGTTTGCATTACTTTTCTTACTCTTACTTACCTGTTTTGGGTTTGTGTACATATAACTTGTGTATATTACTTACCTTCTAACTGCGGGTACTCACTGAGATACTTTTGGGATATTGTCATATTGTAACTCTGTGTATTGTGTTTTCTTATGATATTGTGCATATGACACCAGTGGTATAGTAGGGGCTTTGCATGTCTCATAGTTCAGCCTAAGCTGCTTTGCCATAGCTACCTTCTATCAGCCTAAGCTGCTAGAAACACCTGTATTCTACTAATAAGGGATAACTGGACCTGGCACAGGGTGTAAGTACCACTTGGTACCCACTATAAGCCAGGCCAGCCTCCTACACACTGGAACACCCTTATAATTCCCTAGTATATGGCACCTAGGTACCCAGGGTATTGGGGTTCCAGGAGATCCCTATGGTCTGCATCATTTCTTTTGCCGCCCATAGGGAGCTCAGACAATTCTTACACAGGACTGCCACGGTAGCCTGAATGAAATAACGTCCACGTTATTTCACAGCCATTTTACACTGCATTTAATTAACTTATAAGTCACCTATATGTCTAACCTTCACTTAGTGAAGGTTAGGTGCAAAGTGACTTAGTGTGAGGGCACCCTGACACTAGCCAAGGTGACCCCACATATTTAGGGCAATTTCCCTGGATTTTGTGAGTGCGGGGACACCATTACACGCGTGCACTACATATAGGTCAAAACCTATATGTAGCGTCACCATGGTAACTCCCAACATGGCCAAGTAACATGTCTAGGATCATGGAATTGTCCCCCAAATACCATTCTGGTATTGGGGGGACACTTCCATGGATCCCCGGGGCTCCAGCATGTAGCCCGGGTACTGCCAAACTAACTCTCTTGGATTTTCTTTGCAGCTACCGCTGCTGCCAACCCTCAGACAGGTTTCTGTCCCCCTGGGGCCTGGGCAGCCCAGTCCCAGGAAGGCAGTACAAAGGATTTTCTCTGAGAGAGGGTGTTACACCCTCTCCCTTTAGAAATAGGTGTGAAGGGCTGGGGAGGAGTAGCCTCCCCCAGCCCCTGGAAATGCTTGGAAGGGCACAGATGGTGCCCTCCTTGCATAAGCCAGTCTACACAGGTTCAGGGATCCCCCCAGCCCTACTGTGGCGCGAAACTGGACAAAGAAAAAGGGAGTGGCCACTCCCCTGACCAGCACCTCCCAAGGGGAGGTGCCCAGAGTTCCTCCAGTGTGTCCCAGACCTCTGCCATCTTGAATGCAGAGCTGTGAGGGCAAAATGGAGACCTCTGAGTGACCAGTGCCAGCAGGTGACGTCAGAGACCCCTCCTGATAGATGCTTACTTTTCTCTGTGGCCAGTCCTCCTCTGAGGGCTATTTACGGTCTCTCCTGTGGGTATCTGTAGGCAAGTACCATCTTGCCTTGCATGTTACCCCCATTTTCACTGTATGTATGTATGTTTTTGCCCTTGTGTCACTGGGATCCTGCCAGGCAGGACCCCTTTGCTCAGCTCTTGCATTCATTATTTGAAGAATTCCCCAGAGGAGAGACCCTAAATAGCCAGAAAAGGAGGTTTAGCTACCAACAAAGTAGGATTGGCTACCAAGAGAGGTAAGAGCCTATCAGAGTGGGTCTCGTAAGACCTTGCAGCTAGCATGGCTTGTTTGCGGTACTTCTACGTGGGAACACTTCTGCAAACTTCAGCACGACGTGGGACATCTTCCATCCAAAGGAGAAGTTCCTAGTCCTCTTCTTTGTTGCATAAGGGTACTCACTGAGATACTTTTGGCATATTGTCATAAAAATAAAGTACCTTTATTTTTAGTAACTCTGTGTATTGTGTTTTCTTATGATATTGTGCATATGACACCAGTGGTATAGTAGGAGCTTTGCATGTCTCCTAGTTCAGCCTAAGCTGTTTTGCCATAGCTACCTCTGTCAGCCTAAGCTGCTAGAAACACACCACAGGGTACCCACTAGAAGCCAGGCCAGCCTCCTACAGTATCTCACCAGATAATGAATGCAAGAGCTCACCAGAGTTCCTCCGCACTTCTCTCTTCGACTTCTGCCAAGGATCGACCGCTGACTGCTCCAGGACGCCTGCAAAACGCAACCAGGTAGCAAGAAGACTACCAGCAACATTGTAGTGCCTCATCCTGCCAGCTTTCTCAACTGTTTCCTGGTGGTGCATGCTCTGAGGGCTGTCTGCCTTTACCCTGCACTGGAAGCCAAGAAGAAATCTCCTGTTGGTCGACGGAATCTTCCCCCTGCCTATGCAGGCAACAAACTTCTGCATCACCAGTCATCTGGGTCCCCTCTCATCTTGATGAGTGTGGTCCCTGGAACACAGGAGCTGGATCCAAATGTCCCCGACAGTGCAGTGGCCCTTCTGTCCAAATTTGGTGGAGCAAAGTCTTTGCCTTCCCACGCCTTCCCACGCCAGACAGTAATCCTGTGTACTGCGTGAACTGCAGCTGCTAGGGCTTCTGTGCACTTTTGCAAGACTTCCTTTGTGCACAGCCTAGCCCAGGTCCCCAGCACTCTGTCCTACATTGCCCAACTCGCTGAGTTGGACTCTGACTTTGTGGGACTCCCTTTTGTTGTGCTGAGACGACCGCCGTGCTCAGATCTTCTGAACGCCTGTTGAGGTGCTTCTGCGGGAGCTGCCTGCTTCTGCATTGGCTCTCTGTGTTGCTGAGCACCCCTTCTCTGTCTTCTCCTCCAAGGGGCAACCTCCTGGTCCTTCCTGGGCCCTGGCAGCACCCAAAACCTTCAACCGCGACTCTTGCAGCTAGCAAGGCTTGTTTGTTCCTGGCACCTTCCGTTGTTGCAGAATCTTCGGCTTCTTCCACCCGGAAGCAGCCCTTTTGCACCTTCATCGGGGTTTAGTGGGCTCCTGCCCCCCCCCCCCAGACACTTGCGTGACTCTTGGACTTGGTCCCCTTCCTTTGCAGGTCCTCAGGTCCAGGAATCCTTCTTCAGTGCTTTGCAGTCAGTTGTTGACTTTGCAGAATCCCCTATCTCGACTTTACTGTCTTTCTGGGGTAGTAGGGTAACTATACTCCTACTTTTCAGGGTCTTGGGGTGGGGTATCTTGGACACCCTTAGTGTTTTCTTACACCCCCAGCGACCCTCTACACACTACACTAGGCCTGGGGTCCATTTGTGGTTCGCATTCTACTTTTGGAGTATATGGTTTGTGTTGCCCCTAGGCCTATTGTCTCCTATTGCATTCTATTGTGTTCTACAGTATTTGCACTACTTTGCTGCTTACTGACCTGATTTTGGTCTGTGTGTATATTTTGTGTATTTTACGTACCTCCTAAGGGAGTATATCCTCTGTGATACTTTTGGCATATTGTCACTAAAATAAAGTACCTTTATTTTTAGTAACTCTGAGTATTGTGTTTTCTTATTATGTTGTGCTATATGATATAAGTGGTATAGTAGGAGCTTTGCATGTCTCCTAGCTCAGCCTAAGCTGCTAGAACACTCCTAATCTACTAATAAGGGATAACTGGACCTGGCACAAGGTGTAAGTACCACAAGGTACCAACTATAAGTCAGGCCAGCCTCCTACATTGGTGGTGCAGCGGTGGGATAAGTACTTGTAACTGCTTTACCACTTTGTCATTGATGCTTTTCATAAGAAAAACATATACCAAATACTTCAGAATATAGACAGTAACCTAAACAGTTTAACATTCCTTCTCTAAAAAGTTTCTAAAAAGTTTCTGAAAAGTTTCTGAAAACCTTCTAAAGTTTTAAAAAGTTTTAAAAAGTTGCTCTCTGTTCTTTTAAAAGTTCCAAAAACATTTTTCTCTCTCTGTCCTAAACCTTTTCTGTCATGTCTGCAGTTCAGCTTACTCCCTTAATTGTCCAGGCAACATATGGGAATCTAAACTTTAAAGGTTTCAGGGGTCTCTGCATTGAAAGAGGTTTAGCAATTGGAAAGAATCCTACAAAAGATCTTCTGCTCATCCTTCTCCTAGAAGGTGACCATAACCAGTCTGGCCCATCCCAGGATCAGGAGGTAGAGGAGGGGGATACCCAGCCAGACTCAGAGGAGTCCCCTGAGGATGCTGGGGAGGGTTCTTCCATGGACTGCCAGCTAACAGGCCACCTAGTGAAGCTGGTAGTGGGTGGGGGTCACACACTAGTAGGGCACCTTTCACTCCTAAAGGCCAAATTACTAGGTCCAGCCATTTAGGGACAGGTCCAACTTTGCCAATTCCCACATTTCTTCGTTGCCTCACAATTCCCAAGCCTCCCACCCTGAGGATAACTTAATTGAAAGGGAACTCAGAAAGCTGAGGTTGGAAAAAGGCTAAAGCTTAAACAGCAGCAGCTGGCCTTAGGCAGGGAATCTCTGGATGTGGAAAGGGAAAGGCAGAGGTTGGGGTTAGTTCCCCATGGTGGCAGCAGCAGTGTTTTTGATAGTAATCCTGTTAGAGAGCATGATTCCAGGAATCTGCACAAGATAGTCCCACCTTACAAGGAGGGGGTGACATCAACAAGTAGTTTGCTGCACTGAAGAGGGCCTGTATGATACAGGGGGTCCCTCAAAGGCAGTGGGCTGCTATATTGTGGCTAATTTTCAAAGGAAGGGGTATGGATAGGCGCCTTACTGTTAGAGAAAGTGATGCAAACAATTATGCAGTTTTGAAGGATGCACTCTTGGATGGATCTGGCTTAACCACTGAACAATACAGGATTAAGTTCAGAGACACCAGAAAAGAGTCCTCACAAGACTGGATAGACTTTGTTGACTGCTTAGTGAAGGCCTTGGAGGGGTGGTTACATGGCAGTAGAGTTTCTGACTATGAAAGCCTGTATAATCTTATTCTGAGAGAGCATAGTTTGAATAACTGTGTGTCTGACTTTTATACCAATATCTAGTGGACTCAGATCTGACCTCTCCCCAAGAATTGAGAAAGAAGGCAGACAAATGGGTCAGAACAAGAGTGAACAGAAAAGTTCATACAGGGGGTGACAAGGATGGCAAGACGAAGGATGGTAAGCCTTCTGACAAGGGTGGGGACAAAAGTAGAAATGAGTCTTCATCAGGACCACAAAAATCCTCTGGTGGGGTTGGTGGGTCCAAATCCTCTTCCAATAATCAGCCTAAAAAGCCTTGGTGTTATTTGAGTAAAGTCAAAGGCCATTGGACAACTGACGCCAGTTGTCCAAAGAAAAACACCAAACCTCCCACTACCACAACCCCTACTGCAAACTCTAGTGCCCCTAGTAATAGCAGTGGTGGTGGGAGCAAACCTACTAATAGCCAATCCAAGGGAGTAGCTGGGCTCACTTTTGGTAATTTAGTTGGGGTTGGTCTTGTTAGGGAGACCACAGAGGCTGTGTTAGTCTCTGAAGGTGCCATTGATTTGGCCACCTCGGTTGGCAAGCAACTTCCCCTAATAAATGGTGTTGAAGTTCAGGCCTACAGGGACACAGGTGCCAGTGTTACCATGGTAATGAGAAACTGGTACACCCTGAACAACACCTACTTGGTCAGCAGTACCAAGTGACAGACGCTCATAACAACACTCTTAGCCACCCCATGGCTGTTGTGAATCTCAACTGGGGGGGGGGGGTTACTGGTCCAAATAAAGTTGTGGTTGCTTCAGATTTACCTGTAGAATGTCTACTAGGAAATGATTTAGAGACATCAGATTGGGCAGAAGTGGAGTTGGAGGATCATGCAGCAATGCTGGGCATTCCTGGGCATATTTTTGCTTTGACAAGGGCTCAGGCCAAAAAGCAAAAAGGACAGGGTAACTTGGATCATGGTAGAATGGACCAAGTGCTCCATAAAGCTAGGGGTAGCAAGGGTAAATCTCTACCCATTATCCCTCCCTCTACAGATGATTCTCCTTCTGAGGAAAAATAATTTCCTCCCTGTGCAGAACCCTCACAAGATGAGCTGGCAGCAGACACTGCTGAGCTTTTGGGTGGAGGGGGGCCTGCCAGGGAAGAGCTGAGTGTGGCACACCAAACCTGTCCCACATTAGAGGGTCTCAGACAGCAAGCTGTCAAACAGCAAAATGGGGATGTCAGTGACTCACATAGAGTTTACTGGGAGGACAACCTCTTGTACACAGAGACAAGGGTCCCACAACCTGGAGCAGCCAGGAGATTGGTCATTCCCCTGCAGTACAGAGAGTTCCTCCTAACTCTGGCACATGACAATCCTTTGGCTGGGCATTTGGGCCAGATCAAAACATTAGAAAGGCTTGTCCCCCTGTTTCACTGGCCTAGGATGTCAGAGGACACAAAAGATTTTTGTAAGTCTTGTGTGACCTGCCAAGCCAGTGGCAAGACTGGTGGCACACCAAAGGCTCCCCTTATTCCACTACCTGTGGTTGGGGTCCCCTTTGAAAGGGTAGGGGTTGACATAGTTGGCCCCCTTGACCTTCCTACTTCTTCAGGCAATAGGTTTATCTTGGTGGTTGTGGACCATGCCACAAGATATCCTGAAGCAATTCCTCTAAGGACCACTACAGCACCTGCAGTGGCAAAAGCCCTCCTGGGAATCTTTTCCAGGCAGGGTTTCCCAAAAGAGGTTGTATCAGACAGGGGTAGCAACTTTATGTCTGCATACTTGAAAGCTATGTGGAAGGAATGTGGTGTAACCTACAAATTCACCACTCCTTATCATCCACAGACCAATGGACTGGTAGAGAGGTTTATTAAAACTCTCAAAGGTATGATAATGGGACTCCCTGAAAAACTCAGGAGGAGATGGGATGCCCTGTTACCTTGCCTTCTTCTTGCTTACAGGGAGGTACCACAGAAAGGAGTGGGCTTCAGCCCCTTTGAACTCCTCTTTGGACACCCTGTAAGAGGTCCACTAACACTTGTGAAGGAGGGTTGGGAACAACCTTTAAAAGCTCCCAAAAAGGACATAGTGGACTATGTACTTGGCCTAAGATCCAGAATGGCTGAGTACATGAAAAAGGCCAGTAAAAACCTTCAGGCCAGCCAAATGCTCCAGAAGCAATGTCATGACCAGAAGGCTGTTCTGATTCAGTACCAACCAGGACAGAAGGTGTGGGTATTGGAGCATGTGGCCCCAAGAGCACTCCAAGACAAATGGAGTGGGCCCCATCTAATTGTTGAGAAAAAGGGTGAGGTTACCTATCTGGTAGACCTGGGCACTGCCAGGAGTCCCCTTAGGGTGATTCATGTCAACTGCCTAAAACCCTACTATGACAGGGCTGATCTCACCCTGCTCATGGCAACAGATGAAGGACAGGAAGAAGAGAGTCACCCTCTCCCTCATCTCTTCTCCTCCACTGAAGAGGATGCTTTAGTGGAAGGAGTAGTTTTGGCAGATTGTCTGACTGCAGAACAGAAAGACAACTGCATAAATCTCCTTGGACAATTTTCTGAACTCTTTTCAACGGTGTCAGGCACCACATCTTGGTGTGAACACACAATTGATACTGGAGACAGCTTGCCTGTCAAAAGTAAAATCTATAGGCAGCCTGACCATGTCAGGGACAGCATAAAACAAGAGGTTCAGAAAATGCTTGATCTAGGAGTGGTTGAACCTTCTGAAAGCCCATGGGCGAGTCCTGTGGTGCTTGTACCAAAGCCTCACTCAAAAGATGGAAAAAGGGAGATGAGGTTTTGTGTTGATTACAGAGGTCTCAATCAGGTAAGAAAAACCGATGCTCACCCTATACCCAGGGCAGATGAGCTCATAGATACACTGGCATCTGCCAAGTATCCAAGCACCTTTGATTTGATTGCAGGGTATTGGCAGATCAAATTGGCTGAGGATGCTAAACCTAAAACTGCATTTGTTTTTAACTATAGGAGGGCACTACCAATTTACAGTGATGCCCTTTGGTTTGAAAAATGCACCTGCCACTTTTCAGAGGTTGGTGAACACAGTCCTGCAAGGGTTGGAGGCTTTTAGTGCAGCATATCTAGGTGATATAGCTGTCTTTAGCTCCACCTGGGATGAGCACCTGGTCCACCTTTGGAAAGTTTTGGAGGCCCTGCAAAAGGCAGGCCTCCCTATCAAAGCCTCAAAGTGCCAGATAGGGCAGGGAAAGGTGGTTTATATGGGACACCTGGTAGGTGGAGAACAGATTGCACCACTTCAGGGGAAAATTCAGACAATCCTGGATTGGGTTCCCCCTACAACACAGACCCAGGTGAGAGCCTTCCTAGGCCTCACTGGGTATTACAGGAGATTCATTAAAAACTATGGCTCCATTGCAGCCCCACTTAATGATCTCACCAGTAAAAATATGCCTAAAAAGGTATTGTGGACAGCTAGCTGTCAGAAAGCTTTTGAGGAGCTCAAACAGGCAATGTGCACTGCACCTGTCCTAAAAAGCCCATGTTACTCCAAGAAATTCATTGTTCAAACTGATGCAGCTGAATTAGGGGTAGGGGCAGTCTTATCACAACTGTATTCTGAGGGCCAGGATCAACCATTTGCTTTTATCAGCAGAAGGTTGACCCCTAGAGAAAAGCGTTGGTCTGTCATTGAGAGGGAGGCCTTTGCTGTGGTCTGGGCACTGAAAAAGTTGAGGCCATACCTGTTTGGCACTCACTTTATTGTTCAGACAGACCACAAACCTCTACTTTGGCTAAAACAAATGAAAGGTGAAAATCCAAAATTGTTGAGGTGGTCCATATCACTACAGGGAATGGACTATACAGTGGAACATAGACCTGGGAGTACCCACGCCAATGCAAATGGACTATCCAGATATTTCCACTTAGACAATGAAGACTCATCAGGTCATGGCTAGTCTTATTGTCCTTCGTTTGGGTGGGGGTTGTGTAGGAAAGTACCATCTTGCATGGCATGTTACCCCCATATTTCACTATATATATGTTGTTTTAGTGTATGTGTCACTGGGACCCTGCCACGCAGGACCCCAGTGCTCATAAGTATGTGCCCTGTATGTGTTCCCTGTGTGATGCCTAACTGTCTCACTGAGGCTCTGCTAACCAGAACCTCAGTGGTTATGCTCTCTCTGCTTTCCAACTTTGTCACTAACAGGCTAGTGACACATTTTACCAATTCACATTGGCATACTGGTACACCCAAATAATTCCCTAGTTTATGGTAGGTACCAAGGGTATTGTGGTTCCAGGAGATCCCTTTGGGCTGCAGCATTTCTTTTTCCACCCATAGGGAGCTCTGACAATTCTTACACAGGCCTGCCAGTGCAGCCTGCGTGAAATAACGTCCAGGTTATTTCACAGCCATTTACCACTGCACTTAAGTAACTTATAAGTCTCCTGTATGTCTAACCTTCACCTGGTGAATGTTGGGTGCAAAGTTACTTAGTGTGTGGGCACCCTGGCACTAGCCAAGGTCCCCCCACATCGTTCAGGGCAAATTCCCAGCACTTTGTGAGTGCAGGGACACCATTACACATGTGCACTGTACATGGGTCACTACCTATGTACAGCGTCACAATGGTAACTCCGAACATAGCCATGTAACATGTCTAAGATCATGCTGCCAACCCCTCAGACAGGTTTCTGCCCTCCTGGGGTCCAGGCAGCCCTGGCCCAGGAAGGCAGAACAAAGGATTTCCTCTGAGAGAGGGTGTAACACCCTCTCCCTTTGGAAATAGGTGTGAGGGCTGGGGAGGAGTACCCTCCCCCAGCCTCTGGAAATGCTTTGATGGGCACAGATGGTGCCCATCTCTGCATAAGCCAGTTTACACCGGTTCAGGGATCCCCCCAGCCCTGCTCTGGTGCGAAACTGGACAAAGGACAGGGGAGTGACCACTCCCCTGACCTTCATCTCCCAGGGGAGGTGCCCATAGCTCCTCCAGTGTGTGCCAGACCTCTACCATGTTGGAAACCTGTGGCACACTGGACTGCTCTGAGTGGCCAGTGCCAGCAGGTGACGTCCGAGGCTCCTTCTGATAGGCTCTTACCTCTCTTGGTAGCCAATCCTCCTAACCTGGTAGCCAAACCTCCTTTTCTGGCTATTTAGGGTATCAGCTTTGGGGAATTCTTCAGATAACGAATGCAAGAGCTCACCAGATGTCCTCTGCATCTCCCTATTCACATTCTACCAAAGGATCAACTGCTGACTGCTCCAGGATGCCTGCAAAACCGCAAGAAAGAAGCAAGACGACTACCAGCAACATTGTCGCGCCTAATCCTGCCAGCTTTCTCGACTGTTTCCAGGTGGTGCATGCTCTGGGGGTAGCCTGCTTTTACCCTGCACCAGTAGCTCTGACGAAATCCCCTGTGGGTCGACGGAATCTTCCCCCTGCTAAAGCAGGCACCAAAAGACTGCAACACTGGTCCTCTTGGTCCCCTCTCATCCTGACGAGCGTGGTCCCTGGAACACAGCAACTTTGTCCAAGTGACTCTCATAGTCCAGTGACTCTTCAGTCCAAGTTTGGTGGAAGTAAGTCCTTGCCTCCCTACGCTAGACTGCATTGCGGTGTACCGCGTGGTTTGCAGCTGCTCCAGCTCCTGTGCACTCTTCCAGGATTTCCTTCGTGCACACCCAAGCCTGCGTCCCCGGCACTCCTTCCTGCAGTGCACAACCTTCTGAGTTGTCCTCCGGCGTCATGGGACTCCCTTTTGTGACTTCGCATGGACTCCGGTTCACTTTCCTTCCAAGTGCCTGTTCAGGTACTTTTGCGGGTGCTGCCTGCTTCTGTGAGGGCTCTCTGAGTTGCTGGGCGCCCCCTCTGTCTCCTCCTCCGAGGGGCTACATCCTGGTCCCTCCTGGGCCACAGCAGCACCCAAAAACCTCTACCACAACCCTTACAGCTAGCAAGGCTTGTTTACGGTCTTTCTGCGTGGGAATACCTCTACAAGCTTCATTGCAACGTGGGACATCGGTCTTCTAAAGTAGAAGTCCCTAGTCCTCTTCTTTCTTGCAGAACTCCAAGCTTCTTCCAACCGGTGGCAGCTTCCTTGCACCTTCAGCTGGCATTTCCTGGGCTCCTGCCCACTCTCGACACTGTCGCGACTATTGGAGTTGGTCCCCTTGTCTTACAGGTACTCAGGTCTGGAAATCCACTGTTGTTGCATTGTTGGTGTTTGTTCTTCCTGCAGAATCTCCCTATCACAACTTATGTGCTCTCTAGGGGTAGTAGGTGCACTTTACACCTACTTTTCAGGGTCTTGAGGTGGGGTATTTTTCTAACCCTCACTGTTTTCTTACAATCTCAGCGACCCTCTACAAGCTCACATAGATCTGGGGTCCATTCGTGGTTCGCATTCCACTTTTGGAGTGTATGGTTTGTGTTGCCCCTATACCTATTTGCTCCTATTGCAATCTATTGTAATTCCACACTGTTTGGATTACTTTTCTTGCTATTACTTACCTAATTTTGGTTTGTGTACATATAACTTGTGTATATAACTTATCCTCTTACTGAGGGTACTCACTGAGATACTTTTGGCATATTGTCTTAAAAATAAAGTACCTTTATTTTTAGTACTTATGTGTATTGTGTTTTCTTATGATATTTTGCATATGACACCAGTGGCATAGTAGGAGCTTTACATGTCTCCTAGTTCAGCCTAAGCTGCTTTGCCATAGCTACCTTTTATCAGTCTAAGGAGCTAGAAACACCTCTTCTACACTAATAAGAGATAACTGGACCTGGCACAAGGAGTAAGTACCTCTGGTACCCACTACAAGCCAGGCCAGCTTCCTACATTGGTTGTGCAGCGGTGGGATAAGTACTTGTAACTACTTAGCACTTTGTCATTGTGTACTTTTCATAAGAGAATCATATACAAAACAGTTCAGTGTATGTACACTTAACCAAAAAGTTTTGCTTTTCTTCTCTCAAACTTTTTACAAAGTTCTGAAAAGTTTCCTAAAACTTCTAAAAGTTTTCTAAAAGTTGGAAAAAAATGTTTCTCTGTTCTTTAAAAAGTTCTGAAACTTTTTCTTCCTTCTCACTATTTCTAAACCTTTTGCTATCATGTATGTGGTAGATTCAGCTCTTAAAACTGTCAATACAACTTATGACAATTTGAATTACAAGAGCCTGAGGAGTCTCCACTTAGATAGAGGTTTAGTGACAGGAAAGAACCCTACAAGAGAGTTTCTGTTTAACATGCTTATTGTAAATGATGAGTCCTAAGCAGGCCCATCAAATAAGAGGTTAATAGAAGGTTCCCATTCTGACTCAGGAGATAACCTTGAGGAAGGTGGGGAGGGTTCTGAACAGGATCTGTCCCCCAGCAGGACACCTAGTAATGTTGGTAGTAATGGACGTTCCCATCACAGTAGGGCATCCTTTATTCCTAGAGGCCAAGTTTCTAGGGTTCAGTCAGTTAGGGGCAGATCCCCCTCAGTAGTTTCCAACTTGTCTTCTGTGTCAAAGCATTCCCAACCCACCCACCCTGAGGATAACTTGTTAGAAAGGGAACTCAAAACGTGGAGGGTTGAAGAGACCAGACTGAAGCTTAAACAGCAACAGCTGGCCTTAGATAGGGAGTCTCTAGACCTTGAGAAGGAAAGACAGAGGTTGGGGTTTGGACCCCATGGTGGCAGCAGCAGTATTCCTGATAGTAATCGTGTTAGAGAGCATGATTCCTGGAACCTGCACAAGATAGTCCCCCCTTACAAGGAGGGGGATGACATTAACAAGTGGTTTGTTGCACTTGAGAGGGCCTGTATTGTACAGGGGGTTCCTCAAAGGCAGGTGGCTGATATATTTTGGCTATCTTTCACTGGAAAGGGTAGGGATAGACTCCTTACTGTTAGAGAAAGTGAAGCTAACAATTTTACAGTTTTGAAGGATGCACTCTTGGATGGATTTGTCTTAACCACTGAAAAATACAGGATTAAGCTCAGAGACACCAGAAAAGAGTCCTCTCAAGACTGGACAGAGTTTGTGGACTGTTTAGTGAAGGCCTTGGAAGGGTGGTTACATGGCAGTACGGTATCTGACTATGAAAGCCTGTATAATCTTATTCTGAGAGAGCATATTCTAAATAACTGTGTGTCTGACTTTTACACCAATATCTAGTGGACTCAGATCTGACCTCTCCCCAAGAATTGAGAAAGAAGGCAGACAAATGGGTCAGAACAAGAGTGAACAGAAAAGTTCATACAGGGGGTGACAAGGATGGCAAGACGAAGGATGGTAAGTCTTCTGACAAGGGTGGGGACAAAAGTAAAACTGAGTCTTCATCAGACCCACACAAATCCTCTGGTGGGGTTGGTGGGTCCAAATCCTCTTCCAATAATCAGCCTAAAAAGCCTTGGTGTTATTTGAGTAAAGTCAAAGGCCATTGGACAACTGACTCCAGTTGTCCAAAGAATAACACCAAACCTCCCACTACTACAACCCCTACTGAAAACTCTAGTGCCCCTAGTAATAGCAGTGGTGGTGGGAGCAAACCTACTAATAGCCAATCCAAGGGAGTAGCTGGGCTCACTTTTGGTAATTTAGTTGGGGTTGGTCTTGTTAGGGAGACCACAGAGGCTGTGTTAGTCTCTGAAGGTGCCATTGATTTGGCCACCTTGGTTGTTTGTCCCCTTAATATGGATAAGTACAAGCAACTTCCCCTAATAAATGGTGTTGAAGTTCAGGCCTACAGGGACACAGGTGCCAGTGTTACCATGGTAATGAGAAACTGGTACACCCTGAACAACACCTACTTGGTCAGCAGTACCAAGTGACAGACGCTCATAGCAACACTCTTAGCCACCCCATGGCTGTTGTGAATCTCAACTGGGGGGGGGGGTTACTAGTCCAAAGAAAGTTGTGGTTGTTTCATAATTACCTGTAGAATGTCTACTAGGAAATGATTTAGAGACATCAGCTTGGGCAGAAGTGGAGTTGGAGGCTCATGCAGCAATGCTGGGCATTCCTGGGCATATTTTTGCTTTGACAAGGGCTCAGGCCAAAAAGCAAAAAGGACAGGGTAACTTGGATCCCGGTAGAATGGACCAAGTGCTCCCTAAAGCTAGGGGTAGCAAGGGTAAATCCCTACCCACTATCCCTCCATCTACAGATGATTCTCCTTCTGAGGAAAAATAATTTCCTCCCTGTGCAGAACCTTCACCAGATGAGCTGGCAGCAGACACTGCTGAGCTTTTGGGTGGAGAGGGGCTTGCCAGGGAAGAGCTGAGTGTGGCACAGCAAACCTGTCCCACATTAGAGGGTCTCAGACAGCAAGCTGTCAAACAGCAAAATGGGGATGTCAGTGACTCACATAGAGTTTACTGGGAATACAACCTCTTGTACACAGAGACAAAGGTCCCAAAACCTGGAGCAGCCAGGAGATTGGTCATTCCCCTGCAGTACAAAGAGTTTCTCCTAACTCTGGCACATGACAATCCTTTGGCTGGGCATTTGGGCCAGATCAAAACATTGGAAAGGCTTGTCCCCCTGTTTCACTGGCCTAGGATGTCAGAGGACACAAAAGATTTTTGTAAGTCTTGTGTGACCTGCCAAGCCAGTGGCAAGACTGGTGGCACACCAAAGGCTCCCCTTATTCCACTACCTGTGGTCCCCTTTGAAAGGGTAGGGGTTGACATAGTTGGCCCCCTTGACCTTCCTACTTCTTCAGGCAATAGGTTTATCTTGGTGGTTGTGGACCATGCCACAAGATATCCTGAAGCAATTCCTCTAAGGACCACTACAGCACCTGCAGTGGCAACAGCCCTCCTGGGAATCTTTTCCAGGCAGGGTTTCCCAAAAGAGGTTGTATCAGACAGGGGTAGCAACTTTATGTCTGCACACTTGAAAGCTATGTGGAAGGAATGTGGTGTAACCTACAAATTCACCACTCCTTATCATCCACAGACCAATGGACTGGTAGAGAGGTTTAATAAAACTCTCAAAGGTATGATAATGGGACTCCCTGAAAAACTCAGGAGGAGATGGGATGCCCTGATACCTTGCCTACTTTCTGCTTACAGGGAGGTACCACAGAAAGGAGTGGGCTTCAGCCCCTTTGAACTCCTCTTTGGACACCCTGTAAGAGGTCCACTAACACTTGTGAAGGAGGGTTGGGAACAACCTTTAAAATCTCCCAAACAGGACATAGTGGACTATGTACTTGGCCTAAGATCCAGAATGGCTGAGTACATGAGAAAGGCCAGTAAAAACCTTCAGGCCAGCCAAGCGCTCCAGAAGCAATGTCATGACCAGAAGGCTGTTCTGATTCAGTACCAACCAGGACAGAAGGTGTGGGTATTGGAGCCTGTGGCCCCAAGAGCACTCCAAGACGCATGGAGTGGGCCCCATCTAATTGTTGAGGAAAAGGGTGAGGTTACCTATCTGGTAGACCTGGGCACTGACAGGAGTCCCCTTAGGGTGATTCATGTCAACTGCCTAAAACCCCACTATGACAGGGCTGATCTCACCCTGCTCATGGCAACAGATGAAGGACAGGAAGAAGAGAGTCACCCTCTCCCTCATCTCTTCTCCTCCACTGAAGAGGATGCTTTAGTGGAAGGAGTAGTTTTGGCAGATTGTCTGACTGCAGAACAGAAAGACAACTGCATAAATCTCCTTGGACAATTTTCTGAACTCTTTTCAACTGTGCCAGGCACCACATCTTGGTGTGAACACACAATTGATACTGGAGACAGCTTGCCTGTCAAAAGTAAAATCTATAGGCAGCCTGACCATGTCAGGGACTGCATAAAACAAGAGGTTCAGAAAATGCTTGATCTAGGAGTGGTTGAACCTTCTGAAAGCCCATGGGAGAGTCCTGTGGTGCGAGTACCAAAGCCTCACTCAAAAGATGGAAAAAGGGAGATGAGGTTTTGTGTTGATTACAGAGGTCTCAATCAGGTAAGAAAAACTGATGCTCACCCTATACCCAGGGCAGATGAGCTCATAGATACACTGGCATCTGCCAAGTATCTAAGCACCTTTGATTTGATTGCAGGGTATTGGCAGATCAAATTGGCTGAGGATGCTAAACCTAAAACTGCATTTGTTTTTAACTATAGGAGGGCACTACCAATTTACAGTGATGCCCTTTGGTTTGAAAAATGCACCTGCCACTTTTCAGACGTTGGTGAACACAGTCCTGCAAGGGTTGGAGGCTTATAGTGCAGCATATCTAGATGATATAGCTGTCTTTAGCTCCACGTGGGATGAGCACCTGGTCCACCTTTGGAAAGTTTTGGAGGCCCTGCAAAAGGCAGGCCTCCCTATCAAAGCCTCAAAGTGCCAGATAGGGCAGGGAAAGGTGGTTTATCTGGGACACCTGGTAGGTGGAGAACAGATTACACCACTTCAGGGGAAAATTCAGACAATCATGGATTGGGTTCCCCCTACAACACAGACCCAGGTGAGAGCCTTCCTAGGCCTCACTGGGTATTACAGGAGATTCATTAAAAACTATGGCTCCATAGCAGCCCCACTTAATGATCTCACCAGTAAAAAGATGCCTAAAATGGTATTGTGGACAGCTAACTGTCAGAAAGCTTTTGAGGAGCTCAAACAGGCAATGTGCACTGCACCTGTCCTAAAAAGCCCATGTTACCCCAAGAAATTCATTGTTCAAACTGATGCAGCTGAATTAGGGGTAGGGGCAGTCTTATCACAACTGTATTCTGAGGGCCAGGATCAACCAGTTGCTTTTATCAGCAGAAGGTTGACCCCTAGAGAAAAGCGTTGGTCTGCCATTGAGAGGGAGGCCTTTGCTGTGGTCTGGGCACTGAAAAAGTTGAGGCCATACCTGTTTGGCACTCACTTTATTGTTCAGACAGACCACAAACCTCTACTTTGGCTAAAACAAATGAAAGGTGAAAATCCAAAATTGTTGAGGTGGTCCATATCTCTACAGGGAATGGACTATATAGTGGAACATAGACCTGGGAGTACCCGCTCCAATGCAGATGGACTCTCCAGATATTTCCACTTAGACAATGAAGACTCATCAGGTCATGGCTAGTCTTATTGTCCTTCGTTTGGGTGGGTGTTATGTAGGAAAGTACCATCTTGCATGGCATGTTACCCCCATATTTCACTGTATATATGTTGTTTTAGTGTATGTGTCACTGGGACCCTGCCACGCAGGGCCCCATTGCTCATAAGTATGTGCCCTGTGTGTGTTCCCTGTGTGATGCCTAACTGTCTCACTGAGGCTCTGCTAACCAGAACCTCAGTGGTTATGCTCTCTCTGCTTTCCAACTTTGTCACTAACAGGCTAGTGACAAATTTTACCAATTCACATTGCCATACTGGTACACCCAAATAATTCCCTAGTTTATGGTACTGAGGTACCCAGGGTATTGTGGTTCCAGGAGATCCCTTTGGGCTGCAGCATTTCTTTTTCCACCCATAGGGAGCTCTGACAATTCTTACACAGGCCTGCCAGTGCAGCCTGCGTGAAATAACGTCCAAGTTATTTCACAGCCATTTACCACTGCACTTAAGAAACTTATAAGTCTCCTGTATGTCTAACCTTCACCTCGTGAATGTTGGGTGCAAAGTTACTTAGTGTGTGGGCACCCTGGCATTAGCCAAGGTCCCCTGCACATCGTTGAGGGCAAATTCCCCGGACTTTGTGAGTGCGGGGACACCATTACACGTGTGCACTATACATAGGTCACTACCTATGTACAGCGTCGCAATGGTAACTCCGAACATGGCCATGTAACATGTCTAAGATCATGGAATTGTCACCCCAAAGCCATTCTGGCATTCGGGGGACAATTCCATGATCCCCCGGGTCTCTAGCACAGAACCCGGGTACTGCCAAACTGCTTTTCCGGGGTCTCCACTGCAGCTGCTGCCAACCCCTCAGACAGGTTTCTGCCCTCCTGGGGTCCAGGCAGCCCTGGCCCAGGAAGGCAGAACAAAGGATTTCCTCTGAGAGAGGGTGTAACACCCTCTTCCTTTGGAAATAGGTGTGAGGGCTGGGGAGGAGTAGCCTCCCCCAGCCTCTGGAAATGCTTTGATGGGCACAGATGGTGCCCGTCTCTGCATAAGCCAGTTTACACCGGTTCAGGGATCCCCCAGCCCTGCTCTGGCGCTAAACTGGACAAAGGAAAGGGGAGTGACCACTCCCCTGACCTTCACTTCCCAGGGGAGGTGCCCAGAGCTCATCCAGTGTGTGCCAGACCTCTGCCATGTTGGAAACAGAGGTGTCTGTGGCACACTGGACTGCTCTGAGTGGCCACTGCCAGCAGGTGACGTCAGAGCCTCCTTCTGATAGGCTCTTACCTCTCTTGGTAGCCAATCCTCCTAACCTGGTAGCCAAACCTCCTTTTCTGGCTATTTAGGGTATCTGCTTTTGGGAATTCTTCAGATAACGAATGCAAGAGCTCACCAGAGTTCCTCTGCATCTCCCTATTCACCTTCTACCAAAGGATCGACCGCTGACTGCTCTAGGACGCCTGCAAAACCGCAAGAAAAAAGCAAGACGACTACCAGCAACATTGTAGCGCCTAATCCTGCCAGCTTTCTCGACTGTTTCCAGGTGGTGCATGCTCTGGGGGTAGCCTGCTTTCACCCTGCACCAGTAGCTCTGAAGAAATCTCCTGTGGGTCGACGGAATCTTCCCCCTGCTAACGCAGGCACCAAAAGACTGCAACACTGGTCCTCTTGGTCCCCTCTCATCCTGACGAGCGTGGTCCCTGGAACACAGCAACTCTGTCCAAGTGACTCCCATAGTCCAGTGACTCTTCAGTCCAAGTTTGGTGGAGGTAAGTCCTTGCCTCCCCACGCTAGACTGCATTGCGGTGTACTCTTCCAGGATTTCCTTCGTGCACACCCAAGCCTGGATCCCCGGCACTCCTTCCTGCAGTGCACAACCTTCTGAGTTGTCCTCCGGCGTCATGGGACTCCCTTTTGTGACTTCGCATGGACTCCGGTTCACTTTCCTTCCAAGTGCCTGTTCAGGTACTTTTGCGGGTGCTGCCTGCTTCTGTGAGGGCTCTCTGAGTTGCTGGGCGCCCCCTCTGTCTCCTCCTTCGAGGGGCGACATCCTTGTCCCTCCTGGGCCACAGCAGCACCCAAAAACATCTACCACAACCCTTACAGCTAGCAAGGCTTGTTTACGGTCTTTCTGCGTGGGAACACCTCTACAAGCTTCATCGCAATGTGGGACATCGGTCTTCTAAAGTAGAAGTCCCTAGTCCTCTTCTTTCTTGCAGAACTCCAAGCTTCTTCCAACCGGTGGCAGCTTCCTTGCACCTTCAGCTGGCATTTCCTGGGCTCCTGCCCACTCTCGACACTGTCGCGACTATTGGACTTGGTCCCCTTGTCTTACAGGTACTCAGGTGCGGAAATCCACTGTTGTTGCATTGTTGGTGTTTGTTCTTCCTGAAGAAACTCCCTATCACAACTTCTGTGCTCTCTGGGGGGTAGTAGGTGCACTGTACACCTACTTTTCAGGGTCTTGAGGTGGGGTATTTTTCTAACCCTCACTGTTTTCTTACAATCTCAGTGACCCTCTACAAGCTCACATAGGTCTGGGGTCCATTCGTGGTTTGCATTCCACTTTTGGAGTGTATGGTTTGTGTTGCCCCTATACCTATTTGCTCCTATTGCAATCTATTGTAATTCCACACTGTTTGGATTACTTTTCTTGCTATTACTTGCCTAATTTTGGTTTGTGTACATATAACTTGTGTATATAACTTATCCTCTTACTGAGGGTACTCACTGAGATACTTTTGGCATATTGTCTTAAAAATAAAGTACCTTTATTTTTAGTACTTCTGTGTATTGTGTTTTCTTATGATATTTTGCATATGACACCAGTGGTATAGTAGGAGCTTTACATGTCTCCTAGTTCAGCCTAAGCTGCTTTGCCATAGCTACCTTTTATCAGTCTAAGGAGCTAGAAACACCTCTTCTACACTAATAAGAGATAACTGGACCTGGCACAAGGAGTAAGTACCTCTGGTACCCACTACAAGCCAGGCCAGCCTCCTACATTGGTTGTGCAGCGGTGGGATAAGTACTTGTAACTACTTAGCACTTTGTCATTGTGTACTTTTCATAAGAGAATCATATACAAAACAGTTCAGTGTATGTACACTTAACCAAAAAGTTTTGCTTTTCTTCTCTCAAACTTTTTACAAAGTTCTGAAAAGTTTCCTAAAACTTCTAAAAGTTTTCTAAAAGTTGGAAAAAGTTTTTTCTCTGTTCTTTAAAAAGTTCTGAAACTTTTTCTTCCTTCTCACTATTTCTAAACCTTTTGCTATCATGTATGTGGTAGATTCAGCTCTTAAAACTGTCAATACAACTTATGACAATTTGAATTACAAGAGCCTGAGGAGTCTCCACTTAGATAGAGGTTTAGTGACAGGAAAGAACCCTACAAGAGAGTTTCTGTTTAACATGCTTATTGTAAATGATGAGTCCTAAGCAGGCCCATCAAATAAGAGGTTAATAGAAGGTTCCCATTCTGACTCAGGAGATAACCTTGAGGAAGGTGGGGAGGGTTCTGAACAGGATCTGTCCCCCAGCAGGACACCTAGTAATGTTGGTAGTAATGGACGTTCCCATCACAGTAGGGCATCCTTTATTCCTAGAGGCCAAGTTTCTAGGGTTCAGTCAGTTAGGGACAGATCCCCCTCAGTAGTTTCCAACTTGTCTTCTGTGTCAAAGCATTCCCAACCCACCCACCCTGAGGATAACTTGTTAGAAAGGGAACTCAAAACGTGGAGGGTTGAAGAGACCAGACTGAAGTTTAAACAGCAACAGCTGGCCTTAGATAGGGAGTCTCTAGACCTTGAGAAGGAAAGACAGAGGTTGGGGTTTGGACCCCATGGTGGCAGCAGCAGTATTCCTGATAGTAATCGTGTTAGAGAGCATGATTCCTGGAACCTGCACAAGATAGTCCCCCCTTACAAGGAGGGGGATGACATTAACAAGTGGTTTGTTGCACTTGAGAGGGCCTGTATTGTACAGGGGGTTCCTCAAAGGCAGGTGGCTGATATATTTTGGCTATCTTTCACTGGAAAGGGTAGGGATAGACTCCTTACTGTTAGAGAAAGTGAAGCTAACAATTTTACAGTTTTGAAGGATGCACTCTTGGATGGATTTGTCTTAACCACTGAACAATACAGGATTAAGCTCAGAGAAAAGAGTCCTCTCAAGACTGGACAGAGTTTGTGGACTGTTTAGTGAAGGCCTTGGAAGGGTGGTCACATGGCAGTACGGTATCTGACTATGAAAGCCTGTATAATCTTATTCTGAGAGAGCATATTCTAAATAACTGTGTGTCTGACTTTTACACCAATATCTAGTGGATTCAGATCTGACCTCTCCCCAAGAATTGAGAAAGAAGGCAGACAAATGGGTCAGAACAAGAGTGAACAGAAAAGTTCATACAGGGGGTGACAAGGATGGCAAGACGAAGGATGGTAAGTCTTCTGACAAGGGTGGGGACAAAAGTAAAACTGAGTCTTCATCAGACCCACAAAAATCCTCTGGTGGGGTTGGTGGGTCCAAATCCTCTTCCAATAATCAGCCTAAAAAGCCTGTAGGGGTTGACATAGTTGCCCCCCTTGACTCTCCTACTGCTTCAGGCAATAGGTTTATCTTGGTGGTTGTGGACCATGCCACAAGATATCCTGAAGCAATTCCTCTAAGGACCACTACAGCTCCTGCAGTGGCAAAGGCCCTCCTGGGAATCTTTTCCAGGGTGGGTTTCCATAAAGAGGTTGTATCAGACAGGGGTAGCGACTTCATGTCTGCATACTTGAAAGGAGTGTGGTGTTACCTACAAGTTCACCACTCCTTATCATCCACAGACTAATGGACTGGTAGAGAGGTTTAATAAAACTCTCAAAGGTATGATAATGGGACTCCCTGAAAAATTTAGCAGGAGATGGGATGTCCTGTTACCTTGCCTCCTTTTTGCTTACAGGGAGGTGCCCCAGAAAGGAGTGGGGGATTCAGCCACTTTGAACTCCTCTTTGGACACTCTGTAAGAGGTCCACTCACTCTTGTGAAGGAGGGTTGGGAACAACCTTTAAAAGCTCCCAAACAGGACATAGTGGACTATGTACTTGGCCTAAGATCCAGAATGGCTGAGTACATGAAAAAGGCCAGTAAAAACCTTCAGGCCAGCCAGGAGCTGCAAAAGCAATTGCATGACCAGAAGGCTGTTCTGATCCAATACCAACCAGGACAGAAGGTGTGGGTATTGGAGCCTGTGGCCCCAAGAGCACTCCAGGACAAATGGAGTGGACCCCATCTAATTGTTGAGAAAAAGGGTGAGGTTACCTATCTGGTAGACCTGGGCAATGCCAGGAGTCCCCTTAGGGTGATTCATGTCAACCGCCTAAAACCCTACTGTAGGAAGTTGGCTCTGTATGCACTATTTCAAAGTAAGGAATAGTATGCACAGAATCCAAGGGTTCCCCTTAGAGGTAAGATAGTGGCAAAAAGAGATAATACTAATGCTCTATTTTGTGGTAGTGTGGTGGAACAGTAGGCTTATCAAAGGAGTAGTGTTAAGCACTTGTTGTACACACACAGGCAATAAATGAGGAACACACACTCAGAGACAATTCCAGGCCAATAGGTTTTTGTATAAAAAAAATATATTTTCTTAGTTTATTTTAAGAACCACAGGTTCAAATTTTACATATAATATCTCAAATGAAAGGTATTGCAGGTAAGTACTTTAGGAACTTTTAATAATTACAATAGCATATATACTTTTCAAATAAATCACATATAGCTATTTTAAAACTAGACAGTGCAATTTTCACAGTTCCTAGGGGAGGTAAGTATTTGTTAGTTTTTGTAGGTAAGTAAACCACCTACGGGGTTCAAGTTTGGGTCCAAGGTAGCCCACCGTTGGGGGTTCAGGGCAACCCCAAAGTTACCACACCAGCAGCTCAGGGCCGGTCAGGTGCAGAGTTCAAAGTGGTGCCCAAAACGCATAGGCTTCAATGGAGAAGGGGGTGCCCCGGTTCTAGTCTGCCACCAGGTAAGTACCCGCATCTTCGGAGGGAAGACCAGGGGGGTTTTGTAGGACACCGGGGGGGACACAAGTTAGCACAGAAAGTACACCCTCAGCAGCACGGGGCGGCCGGGTGCAGTGTGCAAACACACGTCGGGTTTCCTATGGAAATCAATGGGAGACCAAGGGGTCTCTTCAGCGATGCAGGCAGGCAAGGGGGGGGCTTCTCGGGGTAGCCACCACCTGGGCAAGGGAGAGGGCCTTCTGGGGGTCACTCCTGCACTGGAGTTCCGATCTTTCAGGTCCTGGGGGCTGCGGGTGCAGAGTCTTTTCCAGGCGTCAGGATCTGGGAGTCAGGCAGTCGCGGTCAGGGGGAGCCTCGGGATTCCCTCTGCAGGCGTCGCTGTGGGGACTCAGGGGGGGCAACTCTGGCTACTCACGGTCTCGTAGTCGCCGGGGAGTCCTCCCTGAGGTGTTGTTTCTCCACAAGTCGAGCCGGGGGCGTCGGGTGCAGAGTTGAAAGTCTCACGCTTCCGGCGGGAAACACAGTTGTCTTGAAGTTGCTTCTTTGGAAACAAAGTCGCAGTCTTTGGTGAACAGGGCCGCTGTTCTCGGGAGTTTCTTGGTCCTTCTAGAGCAGGGCAGTCCTCTGAGGATTCAGAGGTCGCTGGTCCCTGGGGAGAGCGTCGCTGGAGCAGTTTCTTCAGAAGGGGGGAGACAGGCCGGTAGAGCTGGGGCCAAAGCAGTTGGTGTCTCCGTCTTCTCTGCAGGGTTTTTCAGCTTAGCAGTCCTCTTCTTCTTAGGTTGCAGGAATCTGAGTTCCTAGGTTCAGCGGAGCCCCTAAATACAGAATTTAGGGGGGTGTTTAGGTCAGGGAGGGCAGTAGCCAATGGCTACTAGCCCTGAGGGTGGCTACACCCTCTTTGTGCCTCCTCCCAAGGGGAGGGGGTCACATTCCTATCCCTATTGGGGGGCTCCTCCATCTGCAAAATGGAGGATTCCTAAAAGTCAGAGTCACTTCAGCTCAGGTTGCCTTATGGGCTGTCCTGACTGGTCAGTGACTCCTCCTTGTTTTTCTCATTATCTTCTCCGGCCTTGCCGCCAAAAGTGGGGCCGTGGCCGGAGGGGGCGGGCAACTCCACTAGCTGGAATGCCCTGTGGTGCTGTAACAAAGGGGGTGAGCCTTTGAGGCTCACCGCCAGGTGTTACAGCTCCTGCAAGGGGGAGGTGATAAACATCTCCACCCAGTGCAGGCTTTGTTACTAGCCACAGAGTGACAAAGGCACTCTCCCCATGTGGCCAGCAACATGTCTCGAGTGTGGCAGGCTGCTAAAACCAGTCAGCCTACACGGGTAGTTGGTCAAGGTTTCAGGGGGCACCTCTAATGTGCCCTCTGGGGTGTATTTTATAATAAAATGTACACTGGCATCAGTGTGCATTTATTGTGCTGAGAAGTTTGATACCAAACTTCCCAGTTTTCAGTGTAGCCATTATGGTGCTGTGGGGTTCATGTTTGACAGACTCCCAGACCATATACTCTTATGGCTACCCTGCACTTACAATGTCTAAGGTTTGGCTTAGAGAATGTAGGGGCACAGTGCTCATGCACTGGTGCCCTCACCTATGGTATAGTGCACCCTGCCTTAGGGCTGTAAGGCCTGCTAGAGGGGTGACTTATCTATACTGCATAGGCAGTGTGAGGTTGGCATGGCACCCTGAGGGGAGTGCCATGTCGACTTACTCGTTTTGTCCTCACCAGCACACACAAGCTGGCAAGCAGTGTGTCTGTGCTGAGTGAGGGGTCCCCAGGGTGGCATAAGATATACTGCAGCCCTTAGAGACCTTCCCTGGCATCAGGGCCCTTGGTACCAGGGGTACCAGTTACAAGGGACTTACCTGGATGCCAGGGTGTGCCAATTGTGTAAACAAAAGTACAGGTTAGGGAAAGAACACTGGTGCTGGGGCCTGGTTAGCAGGCCTCAGCACACTTTCAAATCAAAACATAGCATCAGCAAAGGCAAAAAGTCAGGGGGTAACCATGCCAAGGAGGCATTTCCTTACACAACCTCCCCCCAAACGTAAGAGGATGAGACTAACCTTTCCCAAGAGAGTCTTCATTTTCTAAGTGGAAGAACCTGGAAAGGCCATCTACATTGGCATGGGCAGTCCCAGGTCTGTGTTCCACTATAAAGTCCATTCCCTGTAGGGAGATGGACCACCTCAACAGTTTTGGATTTTCACTTTTCATTTGCATCAGCCATCTGAGAGGTCTGTGGTCAGTTTGAACTACAAAGTGAGTACCAAAGAGGTATGGTCTCAGCTTCTTCAGGGACCAAACCACAGCAAAGGCCTCCCTCTCAATGGCACTCCAATGCTGCTCCCTGGGGAGTAATCTCCTGCTAATGAAAGCAACAGGCTGGTCAAGGCCATCATCATTTGTTTGGGACAAAACTGCCCCTATCCCATGTTCAGAGGCATATGTCTGCACAATGAACTGCTTGGAGTAATCTGGAGCTTTTAGAACTGGTGCTGCGCACATTGCTTGTTTCAGGGTGTCAAAGGCCTGTTGGCATTCTACAGTCCAGTTTACCTTCTTGGGCATTTTCTTGGAGGTAAGTTCTGTGAGGGCTGTCACTATGGATCCATATCCCTTCACAAACCTCCTGTAGTACCCAGTCAAGCCAAGGAATGCCCTGACTTGAGTCTGGGTTTTTGGAGCTGCCCAGTCCAGAATAGTCTGGATCTTAGGCTGGAGTGGCTGAACTTGGCCTCCACCTACAAGGTGTCCCAAGTAAACCACAGTTCCCTGCCCTATCTGGCATTTGGATGCCTTGATAGAGAGGCCTGCTGATTGGAGAGCCTTCAAAACCTTCTTCAGGTGGACCAGGTGATCCTGCTAGCTGGAGTTAAAGACAGCAATATCGTCAAGATAAGCTGCACGAAAGGACTCCAAGCCAGCAAGGACTTGATTCACCAACCTTTGGAAGGTGGCAGGGGCATTCTTTAAACCAAAGGGCATAACAGTAAACTTATAATGCCCATCAGGTGTGGAGAATGCTGTCTTTTCTTTTGCTCCTGGTGCCATTTTGATTTGCCAGTACCCTGCTGTTAAGTCAAAGGTACTTAAGAATTTGGCAGCACCTAATTTATCAATCAGTTCATCAGCCCTTGGAATGGGATGGGCATCTGTCTTGGTGACAGAATTAAGTCCTCTGTAGTCCACACAAAACCTCATCTCTCTCTTTCCATCTTTGGTGTGAGGTTTGGGGCCTAAGACCACTGGGCTAGCCCAGGGGCTGTCAGAGTGCTCAATGACTCCCAATTCCAGCATCTTGTGGACTTCCACCTTGATGCTTTCCTTAACTTGAAGAAGAAAAAATGGCAGGTAGGGATCAATTTAATAATAAATTATAATAACAGTCCTTAATTCTGTTACTACTGAATTTATTTCTTTTTCATGATTATTTCCAAAAAACAAAATTTTTGTATAGCAAAAAGGATCTAAGGTGATATCAAACACAACTTAAAACATATTACATCAATACGTGTACAAAACAGAATAAATTATTCACAATACACCTACAATAATTTACATATAAAATTTTAAACAATAAAGAAGAAAAGAGAACAACTTAAGGTAGTGCCCTACGTATTAAGAATGTGGTCACTATTATGTCACTCCTAGTGTGATCCACTTTTATTTGCTAAGCCAATGGGCTTTTCGTGCACTAAACTATCAGGGACTTGTGTATTTCTTTCACACAAGCGTGATAGTGTGCATCTCCAAATTTTTTCTAATGATATAGTCCAATAATTGACAAGCCCAATCCGCTTGCAGTACATAAAGGTCAACGCGTTTCGGCCAGTACATTTATGGCCTCATCAGGACTGAAGAAGGGCAATCATAGTTCTAAAAAGACAATCAAACATACCTATCTCAGAAATACATTCATATATACATTAAATAAACACATACAGATGTATATTAAATGCCATCAGAGAAACTGATATTAAATAAAGCTCTATTTATAACAGTATTACCTCAATTTTTTTTAAATATATTTTTTGTAGGAGAACTAGGCAAATATATATATATATATATAGATAACCGATTTAGACAGCCAAAGACTGATACGTTTGTCTCTAACTCTGCCCCACTTTTTTTCAGACTAATTGTAAAAAGTCCATAAAGTCTACCCTATTGGTGTTCTAAACAGCTTAACTATTTTACCTTCATTATAGAAGGGACACCGTGCATTCCATCCTTTCCGCTGTCCTTGGATCAGCAGAGTCGCTTACTATTTCAAATCCAATCAGTGTGCTTTGAATCGGTTTCCTGATCGAGACACATAATCTCACGTCAGTAATTGCAAAACTCTATTCTCAGTTGGTGGCTAAAGACTTGTATATTAAGCCGTTAAAACACCCAAGTGTCAAACTATAAAGAAATTTACCGTTTTTATTGAGTGCGGCGTGTGCTCGCAATTATTATCAAGTCCACAAGTTTGATACCGGGCACATCTTCCGTTTCCAAAACGTTGCTACGCGACGTCACACGGTACATACGTGCTGGCATCTAAAATACCCAAGCCAATCATTATTCGATTTGGGGCATCTAACTCCTTGCTAGTCATAGTCGCCGCCCGTTGTAATAGCGGCGGCCATCTTAAAACAGGCAAACATGTGCCTTTTTAAGTGAGTATTCCGGTGCTGTCTTTTACATCAAAAATTCAAGACTTATTATTCACCATATATTTTTTAATTTAATATATCAACAACATTTACCAGCCTGACTGACTGATACTGGCAATTGCTAACCCGGATTAACTACCCCTACCTCGTCTATCTCTTATCAGCCGCCATGACTGTGCGGTCACTGGTCTACTATTGCTGTTAATTCGACCGTCATTAAGGTATTTGTACATGAACGTACACATTTCACTGGCCATATTTCAACATTTATTTAGGGCATTACCTAATCTGACTGGTTAGACGAAGCATTTACTTGAGCAGATTGTCGCTCCCCAGTTTGTCTATCATAAACAACAACTATGTGTATACTCAAACGCTAACCTACTGATTGTGATTTAATTGGACCATCTTACAAGTGCTTGCTCATTAACAAAACTCGCTACAGACAATGTAAGACTGAATCTCCTTATACCTCTGGATAGAACAATTAAACCAATATACAGTCAAAGGTACCCCAACAGTACTGCATACTTTGTCTACAAGTGCCTGTCTGTCACCTGCAAATATGTCATTACAAGACAATATTGTGTCAGTAAGATGTCATTACACCAAAACGTCGTTTCAACACAACTACATTTCAATGTAACCCTCCTCTTTTCTTTATTGTTCTGATAAATGCTGAACATGGTAAATTGTTGTTGTATACATACAGAACAATTTGGGGGGTTTCTTTGAGATGAATGTCAAATCTCACTTAATTAGAGCCCACATTTCATCATCATCATTCAGACCCGTTCTAGCTGTATGGAATCGCTCAATAAATCTTGCTTCCATCTTTTGTAATTTCTTTGTAGTTGTTAATCCATCTGGTTTTGGTTGTATTGCTACTAGGACTGTCCACCATATATCTTCAGCTGTGTGTCCGCAGTCCTGAAAGTGTTCAACTAATGGGGCTCCTTTAACTCCACATTTAATCCTAGATCGATGTTGAAGGATCCTGGTTTTTATCAATTGTGTGGTCTGACCAATATATGCTTTACCGCATGGGCACTTAATGCAATAAATCACATTTTTAGTATTGCAATTAGTGAAGTCATTTTGTACATGTGTTCTTCCATTTATTTTAACCTCTTTAGTGTCTTGTGTATATTGACAGGCCAAACATTTCAAACATCTGTAGTGCCCTTGAATTGCTGGTAATTGTAACAAGGTCCTCAAATCTCTCTTACTCTCGGTTTGTGTCTGTGCTGCCTTAACCCATTGGTCTTTTAGGTTGCGTGCCTTTTTAAATGAAAACAATGGTTGTCTATATTCAACTCGCTAATGATCTTCCAATTGCGTTCAATGATGGACCCTATTTTATTTGCCTTGGGGCTATATGTAATTACACAAGTGAGGGGGACCTCTTTTGGTTTTACTTTTGGAATCAGTAGTGTTTCTCTCGGAGTGAACCATGCTCTCTTGGCTGCGTTTTTTACTAATTTCCTGGGATATCCTCTATCTGTAAGTTTCTTAATCAGTTCCTCTGCATTTTCAAAAGAATCATTTTTTTCTGTACAATTCCTTCTAATTCTTAAAAATTGACCATAAGGTAAATTTTCTTTGAGTGTCCGGGGATGTCCACTGGAAAAATGTAAAAGGGTGTTACGGTCTGTAGGTTTTCTGTACAGCCAGTACCCTGCTGTTAAGTGAAAGGTACTTAAGAATTTGTCAGCACCTAATTTGTCAATCAGCTCATCAGCTCTAGGAATGGGATGGGCATCTGTCTTGGTGACAGAATTAAGTCCTCTTTAGTCCACACAAAACCTCATCTCTCTCTTTCTATCTTTGGTGTGAGGTTTGGAGACTAAGACCACTGGGCTAGCCCAGGAGCTGTCAGAGTGCTCAATTACTCCCAATTCCAGCATCTTGTGGACTTCCACCTTGATGCTTTCCTTAACTTGGTCAGACTGTCTGAATATTTTGTTTTTGACAGGCATGCTGTCTCCTGTGTCCACATCATGGATACACAGGTGTGTCTGACCAGGGGTTAGGGAAAAGAGCTCAGCAAACTGTTGCAGGACCTTCCTGCAGTCAGATTGCTGTTGGCCAGAGAGGGTGTCTGAATAGATCACTCCATTTACTGAACCATCTTTAGGGTTTGATGAGAGGAGATCAGGGAGAGGTTCACTCTCAGCTTCCTGGTCCTCATCTGTTACCATCAACAGATTCACATCAGCCCTATCATGGAAGAGCTTAAGGCGGTTCACATGGATTACCCTCTTGGGGCTCCTGCTAGTGCCTAGGTCCACCAGGTAGGTGACCTGACTCTTCTTCTCTAGCACTGGGTAAGGGCCACTCCATTTGTCCTGAAGTGCCCTGGGAGCCACAGGCTCCAAAACCCAGACTTTCTGCCCTGGTTGAAATTCAACCATTGCAGCCTTTTGGTCATACCAAGACTTCTGGAGCTGTTGGCTGGCCTCAAGGTTTTTACTTGCCTTTTCCATGTACTCTGCCATCCTTGAACGTAGGCCAAGTACATAGTCCACTATGTCTTGTTTAGGCTCATGAAAAGGTCTCTCCCAGCCTTCTTTCACAAGAACTAGTGGTCCCCTTACAGGGTGGCCAAACAGAAGTTCAAAGGGTGAGAACCCTACTCCCTTCTGAGGCACCTCTCTGTAAGCGAAAAGCAGACATGGCCTAAGGACATCCCATCTCCTTTTGAGTTTTTCAGGGAGCCCCATGATCATGCCTTTTAATGTCTTGTTGAATCTCTCAACAAGGCCATTAGTTTGTGGATGATAGGGTGTAGTGAATTTATAAGTCACTCCACACTCATTCCACATGTGTTTCAGGTATGCTGACATGAAGTTGGTACCTCTGTCAGACACCACCTCCTTAGGGAAACCCACTCTGGTAAAGATACCAATGAGGGCCTTGGCTACTGCAGGGGCAGTAGTCGACCTAAAGGGAATAGCTTCAGGGTATCTAGTAGCATGATCCACTACTACTAGTATGTACATATTCCCTGAGGCTGTGGGAGGTTCAAGTGGACCCACTATGTCCACACCCACTCTTTCAAAGGGGACCCCCACCACTGGAAGTGGAATGAGGGGGGCCTTTGGATGTCCACCTGTCTTACCACTGGCTTGACAGGTGGTACAGGAGACACAAAACTCCTTGACTTTCTGGGACATGTTGGGCCAGTAGAAGTGGTTGACTAGTCTCTCCCACGTCTTGGTTTGTCCCAAATGCCCAGCAAGAGGAATATCATGGGCTAAGGTCAGTATGAACTCTCTGAACTCCTGAGGCACTACCACTCTTCTAGTGGCACCAGGTTTGGGATCTCTTGCCTCAGTGTACAGGAGTCCATCTTCCCAATAGACCCTATGTGTTCCAGTTTTCTTGCCATTGGACTCTTCAGCAGCTTGCTGCCCAAGGCCTTCAAGAGAGGGACAGGTTTCTTGCCCCTTACACAACTGCTCCTTTGAGGGTCCCCCTGGGCCTAAGAGCTCAACCTGATAAGGTTCCAACTCCATAGGCTCAGTTCCCTCAGAGGGCAGAACTTCTTCCTGAGAAGAGAGGTTCTCTTTTTGGTGTTGTGTGGTTTCCCAGTTGTCTTTCCTTTCCTCTTGGTAGGCTGGGCCCTTTTTTCAGGCTCCAGCTCTACTTTTTCACCCTGAGCCTTGCACTGTGCCCTTATCTTGACACACACCAGTTCAGGGATACCCAGCATGGCTGCATGGGTTTTCAGTTCTACCTCAGCCCATGCTGAGGACTCCAGGTCATTTCCAAGCAAACAATCTACTGGGATATTTGAGGAGACCACCACCTGTTTCAGGCCATTGACCCCTCCCCACTCTAAAGTTACCATAGCCATGGGATGTACTTTAGTTTGATTGTCAGCATTGGTGACTGGATAAGTTTGTCCAGCCAGGTATTGACCAGGGGAAACCAGTTTCTCTGTCACCATGGTGACACTGGCACCTGTATCCCTCAGGCCTTCTATACTTGTCCCATTAATTAAGAGCTGCTGCCTGTATTTTTGCATGTTAGGAGGCCAGGCAGCCAGTGTGGCTAAATCCACCCCACCCTCAGAGACTAATGTAGCTTCAGTGTGACACCTGATTTGCTCTGGGCACACTGTTGATCCCACTTGGAGACTAGCCATTCCAGTGTTAGCTGGAGTGGAGGTGGAAGTGGTGCTTTTCTTGGGACAGGCCTTGTCTCCAGTTTGGTGTCCAGGCTGATTACAGCTACGACACAAGGCCTTTTTGGGATCAAAGTTTTTACGCTTGTACCCAAAATTGTTTTGTGAAGAGGCTCTGGGCCCATCCTCCTGTCCAGGTTTTTGGGGGCCTGAAGAAGACTCTTTACTATTTTTGTTTTTGGATGTCTCAACACTCTTCCCCTGGGGAGGCTTTGTGACCCCTTTCTTTTGGTCACCCCCTGTGGAAGTCTTGGTCACCCTAGTCTTGACCCAATGGTCCGCCTTCTTTCCCAATTCTTGGGGAGAAATTGGTCCTAGGTCTACCAGATGCTGATGCAGTTTATCATTTGAACAATTACTTAACAGGTGTTCTTTCCCAAATAAATTGTACAGCCCATCATAATCATTAACACCACTGCCTTGAATCCAACCATCCAGTGTTTTCACTGAGTAGTCCACAAAATCAACCCAGGTCTGGCTCGAGGTTTTTTTGACCCCCCCTGAATCTAATTCTATACTCCTCAGTGGAGAATCCAAAGCCCTCAATCAGGGTTCCCTTCATGAGGTCATAAGATTCTGCATCTTTTCCAGAGAGTGTGAGGAGTCTATCCCTACACTTTCCAGTGAACATTTCCCAAAGGAGAGCACCCCAGTGAGATCTGCTTACTTTTCTGGTTACACAAGCCCTCTCAAAAGCTGTGAACCATTTGGTGATGTCATCACCATCTTCATATTTAGTCACAATCCCTTTAGGGATTTTCAACATGTCAGGAGAATCTCTGACCCTATTTATGTTGCTGCCACCATTGATGGGACCTAGGCCCATCTCTTGTCTTTCCCTTTCTATGGCTAGGATCTGTCTTTCCAAAGCCAATCTTTTGGCCATCCTGGCTAGCAGGAGGTCCTCTTCACTGAGGCTATCCTCAGTGATTTCAGAGGTACTGATCCCTCCTGTGAGGGAAGCAGCATATCTGACTATCACAGTTGGAATCAGGGATTGAGGGTCCCTGGGTTCCCTAGTTAGGACTGGAAGGGGGGAATTCTCCTCCATGTCACTAACATCATCCTCTGGGTTGTCATCCTCAGAGGGGTTTGCTTTTTCAAACTCTGCCAAAAGCTCCTGGAGCTGTTGTTTGGAGGGTCTTGAGCCAATTGTGATTTTCTTTATTTTGCAGAGTGACCTTAGCTCCCTCATCTTAAGATGGAGGTAGAGTGTGAGGTCGAGTTCCTCCACATTCACATCTGCACTAGACATTATGGGGGTCATTCCGACCCTGGCGCTAAAAACCGCCAGGGTCGCGAATGACGGAAGCACCGCCAACAGGCTGGCGGTGCTTCCAAGCCCATTCTGACCGTGGGGGTAAAGCCGCGGTCAGAAAACCGGGGCCGGCGGTTTCCCGCCGGTTTACCCCTGGATGGGCGAATCTGCCAGGGCAGCGCTGTAAGCAGCGCTGCCTTGGGGATTCTGACCCCCTTCCCGCCAGCCTGTTTCTGGCGGTTTTCACTGCCAGGAAGAGGCTGGCGGGAACGGGTGTCATGGGGCCCCTGGGGGCCCCTGCACTGCCCATGCCAGTGGCATGGGCAGTGCAGGGGTCCCCTAACAGGGCCCAGGGCGGCTTAAGGCAGACAGTGAAAAGCGTGACAGGTGTAACTGCACCCGTCGCACGCCCGCAACACCACCAGCTCCATTCGGAGCCGGCTTCTGTGTTGCAGGCCTCCTTCCCACTGGGCCAGCGGGAAGGTCGGAATGCCGGCAGCGGTCTTTTGACCGCGTGGCGGCTGATTGGCGGTTCCCGCCTGGCGGGCGGCGACCACCGCCCGCCAGTGTTGGAATGACCGCCTATGTTTCTAAAAGTTGGAATGCTTTTAAAAATCTAAAACTAGTTCTAGAATCTAATTAAAACTTTCACAAAACTTTTAAACTCTAAAAGAAATGCTAACAGGGACTAACACAAGGCCCTAGCGGGACTTTAAAAAATTTTGAAAAATAGCACAAATTGTAAAAATCTATTTCTTATGACAATTTTTGGAATTTGTCATATGATCAGGTATTGGCTGAGTAGTCCAGCAAATGCAAAGTCTTGTACCCCACCGCTGATCCACCAATGTAGGAAGTTGGCTCTGTATGCACTATTTCAAAGTAAGGAATAGTATGCACAGAGTCCAAGGGTTCCCCTTAGAGGTAAGATAGTGGCAAAAAGAGATAATACTAATGCTCTATTTTGTGGTAGTGTGGTCGAGCAGTAGGCTTATCAAAGGAGTAGTGTTAAGCACTTGTTGTACACACACAGGCAATAAATGAGAAACACACACTCAGAGACAATTCCAGGCCAATAGGTTTTTGTATAGAAAAATATATTTTCTTAGTTTATTTTAAGAACCACAGGTTCAAATTTTACATGTAATATCTCAAATGAAAGGTGTTGCAGGTAAGTACTTTAGGAACTTTGAATAATCACAATAGCATATATACTTTTCAAATAAATCACATATAACTATTTTAAAACTAGACAGTGCAATTTTCACAGTTCCTAGGGGAGGTAAGTATTTGTTAGTTTTTGTAGGTAAGTAAACCACCTACGGGGTTCAAATTTGGGTCCGGGGTAGCCCACCGTTGGGGGTTCAGGGCAACCCCAAAGTTACCACACCAGCAGTTCAGGGCCGGTCAGGTGCAGAGTTCAAAGTGGTGCCCAAAACGCCTAGGCTTCAATGGAGAAGGGGGTGCCCCGGTTCCAGTCTGCCAGCAGGTAAGTACCCGCGTCTTCGGAGGGCAGACCAGGGGGGTTTTGTAGGGCACCGGGGAGACACACGTTAGCACAGAAAGTACCCCCTCAGCAGCACGGGGGCGGCCGGGTGCAGTGTGCAAACACACGTCGGGTTTCCAATGGAAATCAATGGGAGACCAAGGGGTCTCTTCAGCGATGCAGGCAGGCAAGGGGGGGGCTCCTCGGGGTAGCCACCACCTGGGCAAGGGAGAGGGCCTCCTGGGGGTCACTACTGCACTGGAGTTCCGATCTTTCAGGTCCTGGGGGCTGCAGGTGCACAGTCTTTTCCAGGCGTCGGGATCTGGGAGTCAGGCAGTCGCGGTCAGGGGGAGCCTCGGGATTCCCTCTGCAGGCGTCACTGTGGGGACTCAGGGGGGGCAACTATGGCTACTCACAGTCTCGTAGTCGCCGGGGAGTCCTCCCTGAAGTGTTGTTTCTCCACAAGTTGAGCCGGGGGCGTCGGGTGCAGAGTTGCAAGTCTCACGCTTCCGGCGGGAAACACAGTTGTCTTGAAGTTGCTTCTTTGGAAACAAAGTTGCAGTCTTTGGTGAACAGGGCCACTGTTCTCGGGAGTTTCTTGGTCCTTCTAGAGCAGGGCAGTCCTCTGAGGATTCAGAGGTCGCTGGTCCCTGGGGAGAGCGTCGCTGGAGCAGTTTCTTCAGACGGGGGAGACAGGCCGGTAGAGCTGGGGCCAAAGCAGTTGGTGTGTCCGTCTTCTCTGCGGGGTTTTTCAGCTTAGCAGTCCTCTTCTTCTTAGGTTGCAGGAATCTGAGTTCCTAGGTTCAGGGGAGCCCCTAAATACAGAATTTAGGGGTGTGTTTAGGTCAGGGAGGGCAGTAGCCAATGGCTACTAGCCCTGAGGGTGGCTACACCCTCTTTGTGCCTCCTCCCAAGGGGAGGGGGTCACATTCCTATCCCTATTGGGGGGATCCTCCATCTGCAAGATGGAGGATTCCTAAAAGTCAGAGTCACTTCAGCTCAGGTTGCCATTAGGGGCTGTCCTGACTGGTCAGTGACTCCTCCTTGTTTTTCTCATTATCTCCTCCGGCCTTGCCGCCAAAAGTGGGGCCGTGGCCGGAGGGGGTGGGCAACTCCACTAGCTGGAATGCCCTGTGGTGCTGTAACAAAGGGGGTGAGCCTTTGAGGCTCACCGCCAGGTGTTACAGCTCCTGCAACGGGGAGGTGATAAGCATCTCCACCCAGTGCAGGCTTTGTTACTAGCCACAGAGTGACAAAGGCACTCTCCCCATGTGGCCAGCAACATGTCTCGAGTGTGGCAGGCTGCTAAAACCAGTCAGCCTACACGGGTAGTTGGTTAAGGTTTTAGGGGGCACCTCTAAGGTGCCCTCTGGGGTGTATTTTACAATAAAATGTACACTGGCATATGGTCCCAAGGGATTTATTGTGGAATGCCCTTGAGTCCTATAAGTTAGACAGCGAGATGTTGAAATTGATTAGGTATCTCCACGAGGGCACTTACGCCCAAGTACGCTGGTTCCAAGGTAGAGATTTGACAGATACTATACCAATTGACAGGGGGGTCAGACAGGGGTGCGTTCTGGCCCCCACGCTGTTCAATCTTTATATCAATGATGTGGTTGACCAGCTGATGCACTGCAATCACGACGCCCCAAAGCTAGCAGGAACCTCTGTCCCTATTCTAATGTTGGCAGACGATAGCCTATTGATTTAATGAACCCCAATGGGCCTCCAAAATGAACTCTACGCTTTTTAAAAATTTTGTGGAAAGAAGGGCCTAGAGATACATTTTTCTAAGACTAAATTTATGGCTTTTAATCCTCACAAGTCTTTTAGGGGGAAAATGACTCTAGCAGGCCAACCGATAGAGCGAGTTAAGCAATTAGATTATTTGGGGATTAGGATAACTGAGAAGAGTGTGTCCATTCTATGACAAAGGTCGACTGCGATAGCCAGAAAAACTGTCAGCACCACAGAAGGAGAAATCTCACCTGCTATCACAGTATATAAGGCAGCGACTGTGGCTGCTGGAATCTATGGTGCTGAACTATGGGTGCACTGCAACTCCAGCTGCTTGACGAAGGTGGAAAATCATTTTATGCACAATTTTCTGGGCTTACCGACAAGTACCCCACTTATACCCTAAGACTGGACCTAGCCCTAAATGAGATCCATAATGAGGCTGCCTTAAGACCCCTCTTGTATTGGGTCCGCCTTTGAACATCCGAATACTTGTCCCCCTGTCAAACAGCCGTTGCCGAACTCTTAGCGGTCCATGGTGTGGTAAAAATTCCTTGGTTTAAATACATCAGGGATACGTGTCAACTTATTAAAATGGATGAGGTGTGGAAAGACCCCCATAGTTTGACGAAGAAGCAAAGGTACGGATAAAGCGGTGTTACTGGGAGTTCATTCTGACACAACTTTGGTCCAAAAAGGACCACGGAAGTAGGACGGCGCAGTTTTTAGACCACAAGTGCAGTCCCAAGTTTGAGGCTTTTATGGATAATATTAATCCCCCCATGCCAAATTGTTATTTATTAAATTCAGAATAGGGATATTGCCTCTTAATACATTTACTGTAAGATGGTGCAAGGAGGTTCAAAAATCAAGATTCTGCAACTTCTGCCCTGAGCAATCTAAGACACTGGCCCATTTTATGTTTTTTTGTACTAGGTATTTGGCGCCCAGGAAGAAATGGATAATCCCACAATGTAGATCAATGGGGATAAGGAAATATAATATATCCTTGCGAATTCTTACTAGTGACACAAGAGACAAGGTGGTCTTTGCCGTTGCTAAGTATCTACATAATGCTTGGGCTATAAGAATTAGAGAATATACCGCTGACCGATTGGATTAGTTATAATTACCCTAGGCCACAGTTGACTATCATGGGCTTGAAACTACGAAGGCTTAGTTGTTAAAGAAAAAGGAAAAATGGCCTTAGTTTTGCACTGTTGCTATAACTATGCGTATCAACAGCTTATTAGTTGCACAATCTATTGTAGGAAGAAATAGACTATTTTATGGAATTAAGTTTAGGTAGGTTTCCAGGTCTATATAACGAGATAGTTGTTCTGTATTGTTTTAACTAATGAGTTTTAAAATTTTAATTCAGCATAACTATTTATTTCTCTTTTTAAATGTCCTTGAGGAATTCGTATTTTTTTACCACTTATAATTTTATTGTACGGTACTGTCTGTTATTTATTGGATACTTTTATGGTTTTCAGCCAAAATAAAGTTATTTATATATAGTGCCAGGGTACCCACACACTAAGTAACTTTGCACCCAAACTTCACCAGGTGAAGGTTAGACATATAGTTGACTTATAAGTTACTTATGTGCAGTGGTATATGGCTGTGAAATAACGTGGACGTTACTTCACGCAGGCTGCACTGGTAGGCCTGTGTAAGAATTGTCAGAGCTCCTTATGGGTGGCAAAAGAAATGCTGCAGCCCATAGGAATCTCCTGGAACCCCAATACCCTGGGTACCTCAGTACCATATACAAGGGAATTATATGGGTGTACCAGTATACCAATGTGAATTGGTAAATTTAGTCACTAACCTGTTAGTGACAAATTTGGAAAGCAGAGAGAGCATAACCACTGAGGTTCTGGTTAGCAGAGCCTCAGTGAGACAGTTAGGCATCACACAGGGAACACATACAGGGCACATACTTCCTGCCTGGCAGGGTCCCAGTGACACATAGACTAAAACAACATATATACAGTGAAATATGGGGGTAACATGCCAGGCAAGATGGTACTTTCCTACACAACCCCCCCCAAACGAAGGACAATAAGACTAGCCATGACCTGATGAGTCTTCATTGTCTAAGTGGAAAAATCTGGAGAGTCCATCTGCATTAGAGTGGGTACTCCCAGGTCTATGTTCCACTGTATAGTCCATTCCCTGTAGGGATAAGGACCACCTCAACAATTTAGGGTTTTCACCTTTCATTAGTTTTAGCCAAAGTAGAGGTTTGTGGTCTGTCTGAACAATAAAGTGAGTGCCAAAGAGGTATGGCCTCAACTTTTTCAGTGTCCAGACCACAGCAAAGGCCTCCCTCTCTATGGCAGACCAACGCTTTTCTCTAGGGGTCAACCTTCTGCTGATAAAAGCAACTGGCTGATCTTAGCCCTCAGAATTCAGCTGTGATAAGACTGCCCCTACCCCTAATTCAGATGCATCAGTTTGAACAATTAATTTTTTGGAGTAACATGGGCTTTTTAGGACAGGGGCAGAGCACATGGCCTGTTTGAGCTCCTCAAAAGCTTTCCGACAGCTAGCTGTCCATAATACCCTTTTAGGCATTTTTATACTTGTGAGATCAATAAGATGGAGCCATAGTTTTTAATGAATTTCCTGTAATACCCAGTGAGGCCTAAAAAGGCTCTCACCTGAGTCTGAGTTGTAGGGGGAACCCAATTCATGATTGTCTGGATTTTCCCCTGAAGTGGTGCAATCTGTTCTCCACCTACCAGGTGTCCCAGATAAACAACCTTACCCTGCCCTATATGGCACTTTGAGGCCTTGATAGTGAGGCCTGCCTTTTGCAGGGCCTCCAAAACGTTCCAAAGGTGGACCAGGTGCTCATCCCAGGTGGAGCTAAAGACAGCAATATCATCTAGATATGCTGCACTAAAAGCCTCCAACCCTTGCAGGACTGTGTTCACCAACCTCTGAAAAGTGGCAGGTGCATTTTTCAAACCAAAGGGCATCACTGTAAATTGGTAGTGCCCTCCTATAGTTGAAAATGCAGTCTTTGGTTTAGCATCCTCAGCCAATTTGATCTGCCAATACCCTGCAGTCAAACCAAAGGTGCTAAGATACTTGGCAGATTCCAGTGTATCAATGAGCTCATCCGCCCTGGGTATAGGGTGAGCATCAGTTTTTGTTACCTGGTTGAGACCTCTGTAGTCTCCACAAAACCTCATCTCCCTTTTTCCATCTTTTGAGTGAGGCTTTGGTACAAGCACCACAGGACTCGCCCATGGGCTTTCAGAAGGTTCAATCACTCCCAGATCAAGCATTTTCTGTACCTCTTGTTTTATGCAGTCCCTGACATGGTCAGGCTGCCTATAAATCTTGTTCTACACAGGCAGGCTGTCACCAGTATCAGTTGTGAGTTCACACCAGGATGTTGTACCTGGCACAAATGAAAAGAGGTCAGAAAAGTGTCCAAGGAGATTTATGCAGTTGTCTTTCTGATCTGCAGTCAGACAATCTGCCAAAACGACTCCCTCCACTAAAGCACCAGTTCCAGTGGTGGAAAAGAGATCAGGGAGAGGGTCACTCTCTTCTTCCTGTCCCTCATCTGTTGCGATGAGCAGGGTGAGATCAGCCCTGTCATAGTAGGGTTTTAGGCGGTTGACATGAATCACCCTAAGGGGACTCCTGGCAGTGCCCAGGTCTACCAGAAAGGTGACCTCACCCTTTTTCTCAACAATTAGATGGGGTCCACTCCATTTGCCCTGTAGTGCTCTTGGGGCCACAGGCTCCAATACCCACACCTTCTGTCCTGGTTGGTACTGGATCAGAACAACCTTCTGGTCATGCCATTGCTTTTGCAGCTCCTGGCTGGCCTGAAGGTTTTTACTGGCCTTTTTCATGTACTCCGCCATTCTGGATCTTAGGCCAAGTACACAGTCCACTATGTCCTGTTTGGGAGTTTTGAAAGGTTGTTCCCAATCCTCCTTCACAACAGTTAGTGGACCTCTTACAGGGTGTCCAAAGAGGAGTTCAAAGGGGCTGAAGCCCACTCCTTTCTGGGGTACCTCCCTGTAAGCAAAAAGGAGGCAAGGTAACAGGACATCCCATCTCCTCCTGCGTCTTTCAGGGAGTCCCATTATCATACCTTTGAGAGTTTTATTAAACCTCTCTACCAGTCCATTAGTCTGTGGATGATAAGGAGTGGTGAACTTGTAGGTAACACCACACTCCTTCCACGTTGCTTTCAAGTATGCAGACATAAAGTTGCTACCCCTGTCTGATATAACCTCTTTAGGGAAACCCACCCTGGAAAAGATTCCCAGGAGGGCCTTTGCCACTACAGGAGCTGTAGTGGTCCTTAGAGGAATTGCTTCAGGATATCTTGTGGCATGGTCCACAACCACCAAGATAAACCTATTGCCTGAAGCAGTAGGAGGGTCAAGGGGGCCAACTATGTCAACCCCTACCCTTTCAAAGGGCACCCCAAACATAGGTAGTGGAATAAGGGGAGCCTTTGGAGTGCCACCAGTCGTGCCACTGGCTTGGCAGGTCACACAAGACTTGCAAAAATCTTTAGTGTCCTCTGACATCCTAGGCCAGTGAAACAGGGGAACAAGTCTCTCCCATGTTTTGATCTGGCCCAAATGCCCAGCCAAAGGAATGTCATGTGCAAGAGTTAGGATGAACTCTCTGTACTGCAGGGGAATGACCAATCTCCTGGCTGCTCCATGTTTTGGGTCCCTTGCCTCTATGTACAAGAGGTTGTGCTCCCAGTAAACTCTATGTGAGTCACTGACATCCCCATTTTGCTGCTTGACAGCTTACTGTTTGAGACCCTCTAATGTGGGACAGGTTTGCTGTGCCACACTCAGCTCTTCCATGGCAGGCCCCCCTCCACTCAAAAGCTCAGCAGTGTCTGCTGCCAGCTCATCTGGTAAAGGTTCTGCACAGGGAGGAAATTCTTCTTCCTCAGAAGGAGAATCATCTGTAGAGGGAGGGATAGTGGGTAGGGATTTACCCTTGCTACCCCTAGCTTTAGGGAGCTCTTGGTCCATTGTTCCAGGATCCAAGTTACCCTGTCCTTTTTGCTTTTTCACCTGAGCCCTTGTCAAAGCAAAAATATGCCATGGAATGTCCAACATTGCTGCATGAGCCTCCAACTCCACTTCTGCCCAAGCTGATGTCTCTAAATAATTCCCTAGTAGACAGTCTACAGGTAAATCTGAGGCAACCACAACTTTCTTTAGACCAGTAACCTCCACCAGTTGAGATTCACAACAGCCATGGGGTGGCTAAGAGTGTTGTTCTGAGCGTCTGTCACTTGGTACTGCTGACCAAGTAGGTGTTGTTCAGGGTGGACCAGTTTCTCTATCACCACAGTAATACTGGCACCTGTGTCCCTGTAGGCCTGAACCTCAACACCATTTATTAGGGGAAGTTGTTTGTACTTATCCATATTAAGGGGACAAGCAACCAAAGTGGCCAAATCAATGGCACCTTCAGAGACTAAAACAGCCTCTGTGGTCTCCCTAACAAGACCAACCCCAACTACATTACCAATAGAGAACCCAGCTACACCCTTGGATTGGCTATTTGTAGGTTTGCTCCTACCACCACTGCTATTTCTGGGGGCACTAGAATTTGCAGAAGGGGCTTTGGTAGTGGGAGGTTTGGTGTTTTTCTTTGGACAACTGGAGTCAGTTGCCCAATGGCCTTTGACTTTACACAAATAACACCAAGGCTTTTTAGGTTGATTATTGGAAGAGGATTTGGACCCACCACCCCCACCAGAGGATTTTTGTGGGTCTGATGAAGACTCAGTTTTACTCTTGTCCCCACCCTTGTCAGAAGACTTACCATCTTTCTACTTGCCATCCTTGTCACCCCCTGTATGAACTTTTCTGTTCACCCTTGTTCTGACCCACTTGTCTGCCTTCTTTCCCAATTCTTGGGGAGAGGTCAGATTCGAGTTCACTAGGTATTGGTGTAACAAGTCAGACACACAGTTATTCAGAATATGCTCTCTCAGAATAAGATTATACAGGCTTTCATAGTCGGATACTTTACTGCCATGTGACCACCCCTCCAAGGCCTTCACTGAACAGTCCACAAAGTCTGTCCAGTCTTGAGCGGACTCTTTTCTGGTGTCTCTGAACTTTATCCTGTATTGTTCAGTGGTTAAGCCAAATGCATCCAAGAGTGCATCCTTCAAAACTGTACAATTGTTAGCTTCACTTTCTCTAGCAGTAAGGAGCCTATCCCTACCCTTTCCAGTGAAAGGTAGCCACAAAATAGCAGCCCACTGCCTTTGAGGGACCCCCTGTACCATACCGGCCCTCTCAAGTGCAGCAAACCACTTGTTGATGTCATCCCCCTCCTTGTAAGGGGGGACTATCTTGTGCAGATTCATGGAATCATGCTCTCTAACAGGATTACTATCAGGAATACTGCTGCTGCCACCATGGGGTCCAAACCCCAACCTCTGTCTCTCTTTTTCTAAGTCTAGGTATTCCCTGTCTAGAGCCAGCTGTTGCTGTTTAAGCTTCAGTCTGGACTCTTCAACCCTCAACTTTTTGAGTTCCCTTTCTAACAAGTTTTCCTCAGGGTGGGTGGGTTGGGAATGCTTTGACACAGAAGACAAGTTGGAAACTACAGAGGGGGATCTGTCCCTAACTGCCTGAACCCTAGAAACTTGGCCTCTAGGAATAAAGACTTCCCTACTGTGATGGGAACCTCCATTACTACCAACATTACTGGGTGTCCTGCTAGGGGGAAGATCCTCTTCAGAACCCTTCCCACCCTCCTCAAGGTGCTCCCCTGAGTCAGACTGGGAACCTTCTATTAACCCCTCATCTGATGAGCCTGCTTGGGACTCATCATTTACAATAAGCATGTTAAACAGAAACTCTTTTGTAGGGTTCTTTCCTATCACTAAACCTCTATTTAGTCCTTAGGCTCTGTTGGTAGCCAATCCTCCTAACTCGGAAGCCAAACCTCCTTTTCTGGCTATTTAGGGTCTCTGCTTTGGGGGATTCTTCAGATAAAGAATGCAAGAGCTCACCAGAGTTCCTCTGCATCTCCCTCTTCACCTTCTGCCAAAGGATCGACCGCTGACTGCTCCAGAATGCCTGCAAAACCGCAACATAGTAGCAAGATTACTACCAGCAACATTGTAGTGCCTAATCCTGCTGGCTTTCTCGACTGTTTCCAGGTGGTGCATGGTCTGGGGTTAGCCTGCCTTCACCCTGCACCAGAAGCTCTGCAGAAATCTCCCGTGGGTCGACGGAATCTTCCTCCTGCTAACACAGGCGCCAAATGACTGCAACACTGGTCCTCTGGGTCCCCTCTCATCCTGACGAGCATGGTCCCTGGAACACAGCACCTCTGTCCAAGTGTAGGAGGCTGGCCTGGCTTGTAGTGGGTACCAAGGGGTACTTACACTCTATACCAGGTCCAGTTATCCCTTATTAGTGTAGAAGAGGTGCTTCTACCAGCTTAGGCTGATAGAAGGTAGCTATAGCAGAGCAGCTTAGGCTGAACTAGGAGACATGCAAAGCTCCTTCTATACCACTGGTGTCATATGCACAATATCATAAGAAAACACAATACACAGATATACTAAAAATAAAGGTACTTTATTTTTATGACAATATGCCAAAAGTATCTCAGTGAGTACCCTCAGTATGTGGATGCCAAATATACACAAGATATATGTACACAATACCAAAAATATGCAGTAATAGCAAAAGTAAGTAATGCAAGCAGTGTGAAGTTAAAATAGATTGCAATAGGAGCACATAAGTATAGGGGCAACATAAACCATATACTCCAAAAGTGGAATGCGAACCACGAATGGACCCCAAACCTATGTGAGCTTGTAGAGGGTCGCTGGGACTTGAAGAAAACAGTGAGGGTTAGAAAAATAGCCCACCCCAAGTCCCTGAAAGGTAGGTGTAAAGTGCACCTACAACCCCGAGGGAGCACAGAAGTCGTGATAGGGGGATTCTGCAAGGAAGACCAACACCAGCAATGCAACAACAGTGGATTTCCGGACCTGAGTACCTGTAAGACAAGGGGACCAAGTCCAAGAGTTGCGACAGTGTTGAGAGTGGGCAGATGCCCAGGAAATGCCAGCTGAGGGTGCAAGGAAGCTGCCACCGGATGGAAGAAGCTTTGTGTTCTGCAAGAACGAAGAGGACTAGGAACTTCCCCTTTGGAGGATGGATGTCCCACGTCGTGAAGAAGCTTGCAGAGGTGCTCCCACGCAGAAAGACCGCAAACAAGTCTTGCTAGCTGCAAGGGTCGCGGTGGGTTTTTGGATGCTGCTGTGGCCCAGGAGGGACCAGGATGTTGCCACTTGGATGAGGAGACATAGGGGTTGCCCAGCAAGTCAGGGAGCCCTCACAGAAGCAGGCAGCACCCGCAAAAGTACCGGATCAGGCGCTTAGAAGACGAGTGAACCGGAGTCCACCCAACGACAGAAAAGGGAGTCCCACGACGCCGGAGGACAACTCAAAAGGTTGTGTACTGCAGGTTAGAGTGTCGGGGACCCAGGCTTGGCTGTGCATGAAGGAAATCCTGGAAGAGTGCACAGGAGCCGGAACAGCTGCAAATCACGCTGTACCCAGCAATGCAGTCTAGCGTGGGGAGGCAAGGACTTACCTCCACCAAACTTGGACTGAAGAGTCACTGGACTGTGGGAGTCACTTGGACAGAGTTGCTGAGTTCCAGGGAACATGCTCGTCGTGCTGAGACGGGACCCAGAGGACCGGTGATGCAGTCTTTTGTTGCCTGCGGTTGCAGGGGGAAGATTCTGTCGACCCACAGGAGATTTCTTCAGAGCTCCTGGTGCAAGAAGGAGGCAGGCTACCCCCAGAGCATGCACCACCAGGAAACAGGCGAGAAAGCCGGCAGGATGAAGCGATACAAGGTTGCAGTAGTCGTCTTTGCTACTTTGTTGCGGTTTTGCAGGCGTCCTGAGCAGTCAGCAGTCGATCCTTTGGCAGAAGGTGAAGAGGGAGATGCAGAGGAACTCTGATGAGCTCTTGCATTCAGTATCTGAAGAATTCCCCAAAGCAGAGACCCTAAATAGCCAGAAAATTAGGTTTGGCTACCTAGGAAGATGGATAGGCTAGTAAGTAAGGTAAGAGCCTATCAGAAGGAGTCTCTGATGTCACCTGATGGCACTGGCCACTCAGAGCAGTCCAGTGTGCCAGCAACACCTCTGTTTCCAAGATGGCAGAGGTCTGGAGCACACTGGAGGAGCTCTAGGCACCTCCCCTGGGAGGTGCAGGTCAGGGGAGTGGTCACTCCCCTTTCCTTCGTACAGTTTCGCGCCAGAGCAGGGCTGGGGGATACCTGAACCGGTGTAGACTGGCTTATGCAGAGATGGGCACCATCTGTGCCCATCAAAGCATTTCCAGAGGCTGGGGGAGGCTACTCCTCCCCAGCCCTGACACCTTTTTCCAAAGGGAGAGGGTGTAACACCCTCTCTCTGAGGAAGTTCTTTGTTTTGCCTTCCTGGGCCAGGCCTGGCTGGACCCCAGGAGGGCAGAAAACTTTCTGAGGGGTTGGCAGCAGCAGCTGCAGTGAAACCCTGGGAAAGTCCGTTTGGCAGTACACGGGTCTGTGCTAGAGACTCAGGGGATCATGGAATTGTCTCCCCAATGCCAGAATGGCATTGGGGTGACAATTCCATGATCTTAGACATGTTACATGGCCATGTTCGGAGTTACCATTGTGACGCTATACATAGGTAGTGACCTATGTATAGTGTACGCAAGTAATGGTGTCCCCGCACTCACAAAGTTCGGGGAATTTGCCCTGAACAATGTGGGGGCACCTTGGCTAGTGCCAGGGTGCCCACACACTAAGTAACTTGGCACCCAACCTTCACCAAGTGAGGGTTAGACATATAGGTGACTTATACGTTACTTATGTGCAGTGGTAAATGGCTGTGAAATAACATGGGCATTATTTCACTCAGGCTGCAGTGGCAGGCCTGTGTAAGAATTGTCAGAGCTCCCTATGGGTGGCAAAAGAAATGCTTCAGCCCATAGGGATCTTCTGGAACCCCAATACCCTGGGTACCTCAGTACCATATACTAGGGAATTATAAGGGTGTTCCAGTATGCCAATGTGAATTGGTAAAATTGGTCACTAGCCTGTTATTGACAATTTGTAAAGAAGAGAGAGCATAACCACTGAGGTTCTGGTTAGCAGAGCCTCAGTGAGACAGTTAGGCATCACACAGGGAACACATGCATATAGGCCACAAACTTATGAGCACTGGGGTCCTGGCTAGCAGGGTCCCAGTGACACATAGACTAAAACAACACATATACAGTGAAATATGGGGATAACATGCCCGGCAAGATGGTACTTTCCTACACAACCCCCCCCAAACGAAGGACAATAAGACTAGCCATGACCTGATGAGTCTTCATTGTCTAAGTGGAAATATTTAGAGAGTCCATCTGCATTGGAGTGGGTACTCCCAGGTCTATGTTCCACTCTATAGTCCATTCCCTGTAGAGATATGGACCACCTCAACAATTTAGGGTTTTCACCTTTCATTTGTTTTAGCCAAATTAGAGGTTTGTGGTCTGTCTGAACAATGAAGTGAGTACCAAACAGGTATGGCCTCAACTTTTTCAGTGCCCAGACCACAGCAAAGGCCTCCCTCTCTATGGCAGACCAACGCTTTTCTCTAGGGGTCAACCTTCTGCTGATAAAAGCAACTGGTTGATCCTGGCCCTCAGAATTCAGTTGTGATAAGACGTCACAATGGTAACTCCGAACATGGCCATGTAACATGTCTAAGATCATGGAATTGTCCCCCTGGTCTCTAATACAGAACCCGGGTACTGCCAAATTGCCTTTCCGGGGTCTCCACTGCAGCTGCTGCTGCTGCCAACCTGTCAGACAGGATTCTGCCCCCCTGTGGCCTGGGCAGCCCAGTCCCAGGAAAGCAGAACAAAGGATTTCCTCTGAGAGACGGTGTTACACCCTCTCCCTTTGGAAATAGGCGTGAAGGGCTGGGGAGGAGTACCCCCCCCCAGCCTCTGGAAATGCTTTGATGGGCACAGATGGTGCCCATCTCTGCATAAGCCAGTCTACACCGGTTCAGGGATCCCCCAGCCCTGCTCTGGCGCGAAACTGGACAAAGGAAAGGTTAGTGACCACTCCTCTGACCTGCACCTCCCAGGGGAGGTGCCCAGAGATCCTTCAGTGTGTCCCAGACCTCTGCCATCTTGGAAACAGAGGTGTTTGTGGCACACTGGACTGCTCTGAGTGGCCAGTGGCAGCAGGTGACATCAGAGGCTCCTTCTGATAGGCTCTTACCTCTCTTGGTAGCCAATCCTCCTTCCTAGGTAGCCAAACCTCCTTTCCTGGCTATTTAGGGTCTCTGCTTTGGGGATCTCACCAGATAACGAATGCAAGAGCTCACCAGAGTTCCTCTGCATCTCCCTCTTCGCCTTCTGCCAAAGGATCGACCGCTGACTGCTCAGGACGCCTGCAAAACCACAACAAAGTAGCAAGACGACTACTAGCAACCTTGTATCGCTTCATCCTGCCGGCTTTCTCGACTGTTTCCAGGTGGTGCATGCTCTGGGGGTAGCCTGCCTCCTTTCTGCACCAGGAGCTCTGAAGAAATCTCCTGTGGGTCGACGGAATCTTTCCCCTGCAACCGCAGGCAACAAAAGACTGCATCACCAGTCCTCTTGGTCCCCTCTCAGCACGACGAGCGTGGTCCCTGGAACACAGCAACTCTGTCTGAGTAACTCCCACAGTCCAGTGACTCTTCAGTCTAAGTTTGGTGGATGTAAGTCCTTGCCTCCCCACGCTAGACTGCATTGCTGAGTACCGCGTGATTTGCAGCTGCTCCGGCTCCTGTGCACTCTTCCAGGATTTCCTTCGTGCACAGCCAACCCTGGGTCCCCAACACTCCAACCTGCAGTGCACAACCTTCAGAGTTGTCCTTCGGAGTCGTGGGACTCCCTTTTGTGACTTCGGGTGGACTCCGGTTCACTTTTCTTTTAAGTGCCTGTTCCGGTACTTCTGCGGGTGCTGCCTGCTTCTGTGAGGGCTCCCTGACTTGTTGGGTGCCCCCTCTGTCTCCTCATCCAAGTTGTGACATCCTGGTCTCTCCTGGGCCACAGCAGCATCCAAAAACCCTAACCGGGGCCCTTGCAGCTAGCAGGGCTTGTTTGCGGTCTTTCTGCGTGGGAACACCTCTGCAAGCTTCTTCACGACGTGGGACATCCATCCTCCAAAGGGAAAGTTCCTAGACCTCTTTGTTCTTGCAGAAACCAAAGCTTCTTCCATCCGGTGGCAGCTTCTTTGCACCCTCAGCTGGCATTTCCTTGGCTCCTGCCCACTCTCGACACTGTCGCGACTCTTGGACTTGGTCCCCTTGTCTTACAGGTACTCAGGTCTGGAAATCCACTGTTGTTGCATTGCTGGTGTTTGTTCTCCTTGCAGAATTCTCCTATCACGACTTCTGTGTTCTCTGGGGATAGTAGGTGCACATTACACCTACTTTTCAGGGTCTTGGGATGGGGTGTTTTTTCTAACCCTCACTGTTTTCTTACAGTCCCAGCGACCCTCTACAAGTTCACATAGGTTTGGGGTCCATTCGTGATTCGCATTCCATTTTTGGAGGAAATGGTTTGTGTTGCCCCTATACCTATGTGCTCCTATTGCAATCTACTGTAACTTTACATTGCTTGCATTCCATCCTTTTGCTATTACTGCATATTTTTGGTACTGTGTACATATATCTTGTGTATATTTGGCATCCTCATACTGAGGGTACTCACTGAGATACTTTTGGCATATTGTCATAAAAATAAAGTACCTTTATTTTTAGTATATCTGTGTATTGTGTTATGGCACCAGTGGTATAGTAGGAGGTTTACATGTCTCCTAGTTCAGCCTAAGCTGCTTTGCCATAGCTACCTTCTATCAGCCTAAGCTGCTAGAAACACCTCTTCTACACTAATAAGGGAGAACTGGACCTGGCACAAGGTGTAAGTACCTCTGGTACCCACTACAAGCCAGGCCAGCCTCCTACAATACACCACACAGGGTAAGCGGGATGGCAGTGCAGCACAAGAGACCATGGAAAGCAATACGGAGGGACAGAGGCATGCACATGTACAAGAGAGAGCAGAGGAGAAAGAGGCAAGGGCAGCAAGCTGACCATACTGGACAGACAGGAGGGACAGTTGCAGCAAAACGGACCATGAAGGGCAGGAGGGAGGAGGCAGGGGCACGAAAGTGGACCAGGCAAAGCAGGAGGGAGGGGATAGAGGTCTCCAAATGGAAAACAGAGGGCAAGGGAGGAGGGCTGGAGGAGCAAGCTGACCATGGAGGGCAGGCGAGACGGACATTGTAAGCAGAACTCACCATGGAGGGCAACTGTGAGACTATAATGGCACACACACATACAATGGAGGGAAGGTGGGAGGGGGTTAGGGGCAGCAAGCTTACCCAACAGGGCAGCTTGGAGGTGATGCAGCAGCACAGAAGGCCATGCATGGCAAGCGGGAGGGTTAGTGGCAGCACAAAGGCCATGGTGGACAATAGGAAGGGGACAGGGCCATGCACAAAGGACCAAGGAGGTCATAAGGGATGGGTAGGGGCTGGACACATACAAGAGAGGGCAGGGGAAGGGCCTTCACAACAGACCACGCAGGGTAGGCAGGAGTAGCAGTTGCAGCACAACAGAGCATGGAGGGCAGAAGGGAGTGGCAGCAAATGGACCAAGGAGGACAGGAGGAAGGGAATAGGGGCATGGAAATCAGACAGGCAGAGTGGGGGTGACAGGGTCAGGTGGCAGCCAGCTGACCATGCTAGGCAGGTGGGAGGGGGAGAGGCAGCTCAACAGAACACTCAAAGTAGAGAGGAGTGGCAGGTCCAAGAAATATGGTGGGAAAAAGGAGGGGGCAGGGACAAGCACATAGACATCAGAGGGCAGGCGGAAGGACGGTAGGACAGCAAGTTAAGCACAGAGGCTCAGAAGGAGGGCAATGATGGGGCATAGAATTGGACAACAGAGGGCAGGAGGAGTGGGCAAGGACATCAAGCTAAATGGAGGGCAGTGGCAGAACATCGGGCTTGGACAACAGAAGGTAAGGAGGAGGTGTATGGGCAGCAAGGTAATTGTTCAGGGCAGGTGGAAAGGGCAGTGGAAGAACAATGACCACACGGGGTGTAGTGATGGGGAAGGGGCACGGACTTGGACAATGGATGGCAAGGATGAGGGAGCAGCAAGCTTTGGTGGGGACAGCACAATGCCAGGCCAGACCCTGCATCCAACTCCCCTCCCCCCACCATGCATTGCAATGGGCATTTTACTTAACATTAAAAAAACACCTTAGAAATTCACTGAAAAAAACAAAGGTTATAGAGATGTTATAGTTAGGAATTACAATTTTTTTAAAATTTGAATTTCACTAAAAAAAGCAAAATTTACACACACAAAATCATATAAATTGAGCTGTTAGAGTTAGAGTGATTTCACGTAACTATTACATGTGCCTTAAGGTAACTATAAATCAGGTCCTCGCCATGCCCTGCTTTTTACCCCAGATACTACATCACTCATGACATCTTGTATGACATCATTGATAATATCACAGCAACATTTGCATTAAAATTATTGATTAGAAAACCAACCCTCTTTCCACCAGGGTTAGTCACTCGAAGTAGTGGTTTTTCTTTGCTTCCAAAGAAGTCCTGGGAATTCAGGTGAGTGATTGTCCGTAGCCGAATTATATTTTGCTTCCAACTATTTACTTGTTTTGGAGGGCGACCTTATATTATGACCTTTGACAATTGGCTTTATTTGTATTATTGATGTCAATTTGAATCTCACTAACTATTTTTGTCTTCTGTAGTGATTCTTAAATTCTGAATAAACCTTTATGGTCTTGAATTTGAATTTTGTCTTGCAAAAGTTTTGTTTATTTGCCCCATCATTTGTGACTAAAGTGGCCCTTATCAGTTAAAAGAATTGACAAGGCCATGGGGAGGAACAGGTCTGGAGGAAGAGTCAACAGTTGTAGTAGGGGGTTGTTTAGGTAAGGCAGGTATTAGCAGAACCATAGATACATTTAAAAATATGAGTCAGGCATTTCAAGATGGCTTTGGTTGGCATAGAGAGCTAGCCTGTCTTCTTTATGCAAGCGGTTAGGAGTATTGTACGGCAATAAGCACTCAAATTTCACCATGATGAGAGAATTCATTAAGATTATCTTTCAGTAGTCTGCACATAGGAGCGGATCTTAAAGGGAGACCCACCTAGCTCTAAAATGGATTCTCTGTTTGTGGGCAGACTTGGCTAGTACAAGATGTCTTGTGGACTGATAATAAAGGACGACATGATCTTCATTGTTCAGAATCAGTGGAAATAAAAAATCTACGTTTTAGTGCGCTGAAGCATCAAGAAGCACAAGTTCATCAAGTACTGACTAAAAGTGAATCAATGATGCAGGCCTGGAGAACAAGGACGAATTAGAGAAATTAAAATATGTTAAACACTCTTAAAGGTTATTAGAGTATTCAGATAATGCATTATGGTATTTCAACTCAATTAGAATTAATGTTACGTTGAAATCTGAACATTTTCTAAAGCGGTATTTCATAGATATAAACTTGTAAAAGTAAGGACACGTCAAGGCATCATCATTTTAAACCCTACCACTGATGGAGGAGGTTTTCTTCTCGGAATATATTACATCACATAAACAAAACAAATAATGTACATATAGCTTCAAAAACACGTTAATATGATATTTATATATGTGCTCAGAAGGGTTGGATTACATATATATGGTTTGTAAAAATTTAATTGTTTACAAATTTATTGTGTGTTGTCATCTTGCGAAATTTGCAATTGAGGTGTGCTGATTTCAGCAGAGATTTTCCCACTGGCCAAACGCAGCAAACAGCTTATCACCATATCTTTGGCTTTAGTAGTTTCCATGTTTTGCTCTCGTGATATTTGCACGCTGATCTGGTCTACGTTATTCAAGATGAGATCGGAAGCCATAATTTCATTTGGGGACGCATTCTTGACATTTCTGTCCATTATGTAGCTCTTATAGAGCTCCATCACTTTTTGCTCTAAATACTCATTAAGAACTGAATTGGAAAGTGGTTGTTCCTGCTGCATAATGCTTTTTTCTTTGCTACTGCCTCTTCGCCAAAATGACGTGTTTCCTCTGCACTTCTTGGGAAGAGGTTCACTTTCTGCAGGTGATGCTACAAACTCCATCGGTGGAGGTATCTGACAGGACTCTAAAAACGGCCTCTCACAAAATGCAAAACTGCGATCACATGTAAATTCTGTCACTTCTGAGTTCATAGGCATCACTTGGTCCCCAGCAATGTGCAAATCACTGTAGTTTGTGCAAATGCTCTTGCATGTTGAAGGAACCAAGTACAATTCTCTGCTTAAATTGAAATCTCCTAAGATTTCAACAACTGGAGATGTATGCCTTTTAAGGAATGAAGACCTTTTTATTTGTGGCACTGAATCTTGACAGCATATGGTGTCTTTCGAAATCGCCACAGAAGTATAATTAAAGCCACATATCGATTTTAACTCGGCGTTGTCAACAGCTTCTGGATATAACACAGATGTCATATTCTCCTCCGTCCAGTAAGAGATTCCACAAAGATAGCCTTCTGACAGCATTCCTGAAAAAAAGTAGAAATATGAAACAGCTCATTAAAAATAAAGAGCGGTCGCCAATAAAACAAAGAACAGGAAAATGGGAGACTAGGAAACCTTAATTTATCCTCTAACGTGCCTGGCACTAACTCGCAATGTTTTAAAGCTTTAAAATACTACAGTATGGTTATTAGATGCAATTTTAATTGTTTTATTGCCTTCGTAGGTCTCGGTTGTTTTCTATCAAGAAAACAAAGCACACAGGACAAGAAACTCCGCCTCCCACTTTAAACTCACTTAGTACCCCTACCACTCAGCATTCCATTTCTTTCTGCTGCCCCTTAAGCCTCTCTCGTGCGCCCTGCTTGTCGTATAACGTATTTTAAAATTATTGCCATTGTGATTGTTGAGAAATCTGTAGTTCAATACCCCCTAATCTTACTGACCCTCCTGCCAACATCCTACGTAGACTCGGGTGAATGTTCCTCTTGTTTTAATAACTTGTTCTCCCAAGTTGTTTGGTGGACAGTCTGAGATACTGCAAACTGCTCATAAATCGCAGATTGCTGGACAACCAGATTACTAAAACAATACAATTAAGGAAAAGGGATTATACTGGGTTTTGCAGACGGGGGAGGGAGGGGAAGGGGAGCATGTCAGTGGTGTTTGTTCCAGGTGAGAAGTCAGGCTGGGTAACCATGCTAAAGTGACTCTGAGGGTCATTCTGACCCTGGCGGCCGGTGGCCGCCAGGGCCACCGACCACGGGAGCACCGCCAACAGGCTGGCGGTGCTCCAACGAGCATTCTGACCGCGGCGGTTCAGCCGCGGTCAGAAGCGGAAAGTCAGCGGTCTCCCGCTGACTTTCCGCTGCTCGTTTGAATCCTCCATGGCTGCGGAGCGCGCTCCGCAGCCATGAGGATTCTGACCCCCCCCTACCGCCATCCTGTTCATGGCGGGAAAGCCGCCATGAACAGGATGGCGGTAGGGGGGGTCGCGGGGCCCCTGGGGGCCCCTGCCGTGCCCATGCCAATGGCATGGGCATGGGCACGGCAGGGGCCCCCGTAAGAGGGCCCCGCAAAGTATTTCAGTGTCTGCCTTGCAGACACTGAAATACGCGACGGGTGCCACTGCACCCGTCGCACCTTCCCACTCCGCCGGCTCGATTACGAGCCGGCATCCTCGTGGGAAGGTCGTTTTCCCCTGGGCTGGCGGGCGGTTTTTCAGCAACCGCCCGCCAGCCCAGGGGAAAACTCGTAATACCCGCCGCGGTCTTTTGACCGCGGCGCGGTATTTTGGAGGGCGGCATCCTGGCGGGCGGCCTCCGCCGCCCGCCAGGGTCTTAATGAGGCCCTCTATCTCTTACTCGATTAATCACAGCAGAGAAAGATCTTGCTACTCATCTGAAGATCTCATTGACATTTTTTGACCAGTGTTGATGTTCCTTCCAGTAGATATCCTGCTGGATTGTTTCACTGGTTTAGTTGCTGCTGTCAAGCACCATGCAATGCTTAATCCGAGACCATGGTTTCCAGTACTCGGCACGGGCAATTAATTGTAAACACAGAATTTTTTATTTTTTTTATTTTTTTATTTTTATTGCGATCCAACACCAAGACAAAATATTCATATTGCATCAATAAAATACAAAAACATAGCATCTATAGATCTTAATTCGTTACACAATATCACCACAATTTAACAAAAACATAAAGATTTCATGAAATCATATTTCATTACCTAGCACCATCGCTTAGCTGCAAAAGCATAAACATTTCATAGTTTTAACAGTAATATCAATAGAACAATGACCCCACCAGCCTAATAAGCAATTGTAGTGTCCTCTGGCATCTCCATAAATTTCCCTCAGATTTTGGAAAATCTCTTAATCCCTCCGCATCTCAGTGCATACAACCGCTCCTGTTTTCTTACTTGTTTCAATTTAACAACCCATTCCTCCAAGGTAGGGATAAACAAAGTGTGCCATTTTTTGTAGTAAGAAGGATGTAGCCACTGCCATAGTGATGTATGATAACTTTGTAAATCTGGAAGTGAGCTTCCACCCCGGGATCATAACCCAAAACTAACAGCCAACCACTGGGAGCTATTTTTATCTTTAAGGCCAGTTGTAAGTGCTTGAATATCTTGCCCCAAAATTCTTGAATAAGAACACACCTACCTATAACATGTGTCCAGTCTGCTATGACCCCAGCGTGACATTGAAAACAGAGACCAGGCCAGTTGGAATTGACGTGGGCTAAGAAGTGCGGGGTGCGGAAAAGCAACCATTTACTAAAATAGAAGATTCTGAGCCGATTGGCTCCACTAAATACATTGAAATTCAGCCAATTCATTTTCTCCCAGATTTCTTTTGTTAGCTATTTCTCCCATTTTCTAATTGCTTTCGAACAAAGATCTGGTCCCTTCAACTCTATGAGTAACCTTTCTATTCACCCGCTCGTCTATCACAAGAGGGACCCACCAGATCTTTATAATTTGGCTGTCCCACATCTGACCACTGTAGGAGGCTGGCCTGGCTTGTAGTGGGTACCAAGGGGTACTTACACTCTGTACCAGGTCCAGTTATCCCTTATTAGTGTAGAAGAGGTGTTTCTAGCAGCTTAGGTTGATAGAAGGTAGCTATAGCAGAGCAGCTTAGGCTGAACTAGGAGACATGCAAAGCTCCTACTATACCACTGGTGTCATGTGCACAATATCATAAGAAAACACAATACACAGATATATTAAAAATAAAGGAACTTTTATGACAATATGCCAAAAGTATCTCAGTGAGTACCCTCAGTATGAGGATGCCAAATATACACAAGATATATGTACACAATACCAAAATTATGCACTAATAGCAAAAGGAAGTAATGCAAGCAGTGTAAAGTTACAATAGATTGCAGTAGGAGCACATAGGTATAGGGGCAACACAAACCATATACTCCAAAAGTGGAATGCGAACCACGAATGGACCCCAAACCTATGTGAGCTTGTAGAGGGTCACTGGGACTGTAAGAAAACAGTGAGGGTTAGAAAAATAGCCCACCCCAAGACCCTGTAAGGTAGGTGTAAAGTGCACCTACAACCCCCAGAGAGCACAGAATTCCGGATAGGGGGATTCTGCACGAAAAACCAACACCAGCAATGCAACAACAGTGGATTTCTGGACCTGAGTACCTGTAAGACAAGGGGACCAAGTCCAAGAGTTGCGACAGTGTCGGGAGTGGGCAGGAGCCCAGGAAATGGCAGCTGAGGGTTCAAGGAAGCTGCCACTGGAGGGAAGAAGCTTGGTGTTTTACAAGAACGAAGAGGACTAGGAACTTCCCCTTTGGAGAATGGATGTCCCACGTTGTGAAGAAGCTTGCAGAGGTGTTTTCACGCAGAAAGAATGCAAACAAGCCTTGCTAGCTGCAAGGGTTGCGGTTAGGGGTTTTGGATGCTGCTGTAGCCCAGGAGGGACCAGGATGTCGCCATTTGGATGAGGAGACAGAGGGGGCGCCCAGCAAGTCAGGGAGCCCTCACAGAAGCAGGCAGCACCCGCAGAAGTACCGGATCAGGCACTTAGAAGAGGAGTGAACCGGAGTCCACCCAAAGTCAGAGAAGGGAGTCCCACGATGCCGGAGGACAACTCAGAAGATTGTGCACTGCAGGTTGGAGTGTCGGGGACCCAGGCTTGGCTGTGCACAAAGGAAATCCTGGAAGAGTGCACAGGAGCCAGAGAAGCTGCAAATCACGCGGTACCCAGCAGTGTAGTCTAGCGTGGGGAGGCAAGGACTTACCTCCACCAAACTTGGACTGAAGAGTCACTGGACTGTGGGAGTCACTTGGACAGAGTTGCTGAGTTCCAGGGACCACGCTCGTCGTGCTGAGAGGGGACCCAGAGGACCGGTGATGCAGTCTTTTGTTGCCTGCGGTTGCAGGGGGAAGATTCCGTCGACCCACAAGAGATTTCTTCAGAGCTCCTGGTGCAAGAAGGAGGCAGGCTACCCCCAGAGCATGCACCACCAGGAAACAGGCGAGAAAGCTGGCAGGATGAAGAGAAACAAGGTTGCAGCAGTCGTCTTTGCTACTTTGTTGCGGTTTTGCAGGCGTCCTGAGCAGTCAGCGGTCGATCCTTTGGCAGAAGGTGAAGAGGAAAATGCAGAGGAACTCTGGTGCGCTCTTACATTCGGTATCTGAAGAATTCCCCAAAGCAGAGACCCTAAATAGCCAGAAAAGAGGGTTTGGCTACCTAGGAGAGAGAATAGGCTACTAACACCTGAAGGAGCCTATCAGAAGGAGTCTCTGACGTCACCTGGTGGCACTGGCCACTCAGAGCAGTCCAGTGTGCCAGCAGCACCTCTGTTTCCAAGATGGCAGAGGTCTGGAGCACACTGGAGGAGCTCTGGACACCTCCCAGGGGAGGTGCAGGTCAGGGGAGTGGTCACTCCCCTTTCCTTTGTCCAGTTTCGCGCCAGAGCAGGGCTAAGGGGTCCCTGAACCGGTGTAGACTGGCTTATGCAGAACTGGGCACATCTGTGCCCAAGAAAGCATTTCCAGAGGCTGGGGGAGGCTACCCCTCCCCTGCCTTCACACCATTTTCCAAAGGGAGAGGGTGTAACACCCTCTCTCAGAGGAAGTCCTTTGTTCTGCCATCCTGGACCAGGGTTGCCTGGACCCCAGGAGGGCAGAAACCTGTCTGAGGGGTTGGCAGCAGCAGCAGCTGCAGTGGAGACCCCAGAAAGGCAGTTTGGCAGTACCCGGGTTTTGTGCTAGAGACCCGGGGGATCATTCCCCAAAGCAGAGACCCTAAATAGCCAGAACAGGAGGTTTGGCTACCTAGGAAGGAGGATAGGCTAGTAAGAAAGGTAAGAGCCTATCAGAAGGAGTCTCTGACTTCACCTGATGGCACTGGCCACTCAGAGCAGTCCAGTGTGCCAGCAACACCTCTGTTTCCAAGATGGCAGAGGTCTGGGGCACACTGGAGGAGCTCTGGGCACCTCCCCTGGGAGGTGCCGGTCAGGGGAGTGGTCACTCCACTTTCCTTTGTCCAGTTTTGTGCCAGAGCAGGGCTAGGGGATCCCTAAACCGGTGTAGACTGGCCTATGCAGAGATGGACAGCATCTGTGCCCATTAAAGCATTTCCAGAGGCTGGGGGAGGCTACTCCTCCCCACCATCACACCTATTTCCAAAGGGAGAGGGTGTCACACCCTCTCTCAGAGGAAATCCTTTGTTCTGCCTTCCTGGACCAGGGTTGCCTGGACCCCAGGAGGGCAGAAACCTGTCTGAGGGGTTGGCAGCAGCAGCAGCTGCAGTGGAGACCCCAGAAAGGCAGTTTGGCAGTACCCGGGTTTTGTGCTAGAGACCCGGGGGATCATGGAATTGTCTCCCAAATGCCAGAATGGCATTGGGGTGACAATTCCATGATCCTAGACATGTTACATGGCCATGTTCGGAGTTACCATTGTGACGCTATACATAAGCAGTGACCTGTGTATAGTGCATGCGTGTAATGGTGCCCCCGCTCTCACAAAGTCCCGGGAATTTGCATTGAACAATGTGGGGGCACCTTGGCTAGTGCCAGGGTGCCCACACACTAAGTAACTTTGCACCCAACCTTCACCAGGTGAAGGTTAGACATATAGGTGACTTATAAGTTACTTAAGTGCAGTGGTAAATGGCTGTGAAATAACATGGACGTTATTTCACTCAGGCTGCACTGGCAGGCCTGTGTAAGAATTGTCAGATCTCCCTATGGGTGGCAAAACAAATGCTGCAGCCCATAGGGATCTCCTGGAACCCCAATACCCTGGGTACCTCAGTACCATATGCTAGGGAATTATATGGGTGTTCCAGTATGCCAATGTGAATTGGTGAAATTTGTCACTAGGCTGTTAGTGACAATTTGGAAAGCAGAGAGAGCATAACCACTGAGGTTCTGGTAAGCAGAGCCTCAGTGAGACAGTTAGTCATCACACATACAGGGCACACTTATGAGCACTGGGGCCCTGGCTGGCAGGGTCCCAGTGACACATACACTAAAAAAACATATATACAGTGAAATATGGGGGTAACATGCCAGGTAAGATGATACTTTCCTACACCCCCCCCCCCCCCAACGAAGGACAATAAGACTAGCCATGACCTGATGAGTCTTCATTGTCTAATTGGAAATATCTGGAGATTCCATCTGCATTGGAGTGGGTACTCCCAGGTCTATGTTCCACTGTATAGTCCATTCCCTGTAGAGATATGGACCACCTCAACAATTTAGGGTTTTCACCTTTCATTTGTTTTAGCCAAAGTAGAGGTTTGTGGTCTGTCTGAACAATGAAGTGAGTGCCAAACAGGTATGGCCTCAACTTCTTCAGTGCCCAGACCACAGCAAAGGCCTCCCTCTCAATGGCAGACCAACGCTTTTCTCTAGGGGTCAACCTCCTGCTGATAAAAGCAATAGGTTGATCCTGGCCCTCAGAATTGAGTTGTGATAAGACTGCCCCTACCCCTAATTCAGATGCATCAGTTTGAACAATTAATTTCTTGGAGTAACATGGGCTTTTTAGGACAGGTGAGGTGCACATGGCCTGTTTGAGCTCCTCAAAAGCTTTCTGACAGCTAGATGTCTACAATACCTTTTTAGGCATCTTCTTGCTAGTGAGATCATTAAGTGGGGCTGCAATAGAGCCATAGTTTTTAATGAAGCTCCTGTAATACCCAGTGAGGCCTAGGAAGGCTCTCACCTGGGTCTGAGTTGTAGGGGGAACCCAATCCATGATTGTCTGGATTTCCCCCTGAAGTGGTGCAATCTGTTCTCCACCTACCAGGTGTCCCAGATAAACCACTTTCCCCTGCCCTATCTGGCACTTTGAAATCTTGATAGTGAGGCCTGCCTTTTGCAGGGCCTCCAAAACTTTCCACAGGTGGACCAGGTGATCATCCCAGGTGGAGCTAAAGACAGCTATATTGTCCAGATATGCTGCACTAAAAGCCTCCAACCCTTGTAGGACTGTATTTCAACCTCTGGTTGGTGGCAGGTGCATTTTTCAACCCAAAGGGCATTACTGTGAATTGGCAGTTCCATCCAATAGTCGAAAATGCCGTTTTTGCTTTAGCATCCTCTGATAATTTGATCTGCCAATACCCTGCAGTCAAATCAAAGGTGCTTAGATACTTGGCAGATGCCAGTGTATCTATGAGCTCATCTGCCCTGGGTATAAGGTGAGCATCAGTTTTTGTTACCTGGTTGAGACCTCTGTAATCTACACAAAACCTCATCTCCCTTTTTCCATCTTTTGAGTGAGGCTTTGGTACAAGCACCACAGGAGAGGCCCATGGGCTTTCAGAATGTTCAACCACTCCTAGATCAAACATGTTCTGAACTTCTTGTTTTATGCAGTCCCTGACATGGTCAGGCTGCCTATAGATTTTACTTTTGACAGGAATGCTGTCTCCAGTATCAATTGTGTGTTCACACCAAGATGTGGTGCCTGGCACAGTTGAAAAGAGTTCAGAAAACTGACCTAGGAGATTTATGCAGTTGTCTTTCTGCTCAGCAGTAAGACAGTCTTCCAAAACTACACCTTCCACTAGAGCATCCTCTTCTGTGGAAGAGAAGAGATCAGGGAGAGGATCACTCTCTTCTTCCTGTCCCTCATCTGTTGCCATGAGCAGGGTGAGATCAGCCCTGTCATAGTAGGGTTTTAGGCGATTGACATGGAGCACCCTAAGGGGACTCCTGGCAGTGCCTAGGTCAACCAAGTAGGTGACCCCGCCCTTCTTTTCAACAATGAGATGGGGTCGACTCCATTTGTCTTGGAGTGCTCTTGGGGCCACAGGCTCCAATACCCACACCTTCTGTCCTGGTTGGTACTGAATCAGAACAGCCTTCTGGTCATGCGTTGCTTCTGGAGCTCTTGGCTGGCCTGAAGGTTTTTACTGGCCTTTTTCATGTACTCGGCCATTCTGGATTTTAGGCCAAGTACATAGTCCACTATATCCTGCTTAGGAGCTCTTAAAGGTTGTTCCCAACCCTCCTTCACAAGTGTTAGTGGAACTCTTACAGGGTGCCCAAAGAGGAGTTCAAAGGGGCTGAAACCCACTCCTTTCTGGGGTACCTCCCTGTAAGCAAAAAGGAGGCAAGGTAACAGGACATCCCATCTTCTCCTGAGTTTTTCAGGGAGTCCCATTATCATTCCTTTGAGAGTTTTATTAAACCTCTCTACCAGTCCATTTTTTTGTGGATGATAAGGTGTGGTGAATTTGTATGTTACACCACATTCCTTCCACATAGCCTTCAAGTATGCAGACATAAAGTTGCTACCCCTGTCTGATACAACCTCTTTTGGAAAACCCACCCTGGAAAAGATTCCCAGGAGGGGTTTTGCCACTGGAGGTGCTGTAGTGGTCCTTAGAAGAATTGCTTTAGGATATCTTGTGGCATGGTCCACTACCACCAAGATACACCTATTGCCTGAAGCAGTAGGAGGGTCAAGGGGGCAAACTATGTCAACCCCTACCCTTTCAAAGGGGACCTCAACCACAGGTAGTGGAATAAGGGGAGCCTTTAGAGTGCCACCAGTCTTGCCACTGGCTTGGCAGGTCACGCAAGACTTACAAAAATCTAACATCCTAGGCCAGTGAAACAGGGGGACAAGCCTTTCCCATGCTTTAATCTGACCCAAATGTCCAGCCAAAGGAATGTCATGTGCCAGAGTTAGGAGGAACTCTCTGTACTGCAGGGGAATGACAAATCTCCTGGCTGCTACAGGTTTTGGGTCCCTTGCCTCTATGTACAAGAAGTTGTACTCCCAGTAAACTCTATGTGAGTCACTGACATCCCAATTTTGCTGTTTGACAGCTTGCTGTCTGAGACCCTCAAATGTGGGACAGGATTGCTGTGCCACACTCAGTTCTTCCCTGGAAGGCCCCCCTCCACCCGAAAGCTCAGTAGTGTCTGCTGCCAGCTCCTCTGGTGAAGGTTCTGCACAGGGAGGAAATTCTTCTTCCTCAGAAGTTGAATCATCTGTAGAGGGAGGGAGAGTGGGTAGGGATTTACCCTTGCCACCCCTAGCTTTAGGGAGCACTTGGTCCATTGTTCCAGGATCCAACTCACCCTGTCCTTTTTGCTTTTGGCCTGAGCCCTGGTTAAAGCAAAAATATGCCCAGGAATGCCCAGCATTGCTGCATGAGCCTCCAACTCCACTTCTGCCGAAGCTGATGTCTCTAAATAATTTCCTAGTAGACAGTCTACAGGTAAATCTGAAGCAACCACAACTTTCTTTGGACCAGTAACCCACCCCCCCCCAGTTGAGATTCACAACAGCCATGGGGTGGCTAAGAGTGTTGTTATGAGCATCAGTCACTTGGTACTGGTGACCAAGTAGGTGTTGTTCAGGGTTTACCAGTGTCTCTATCACCATGGTAACACTAGCACCTGTGTCCCTGTAGGCCTGAACCTCAACACCATTTATTAGGGGAATTTGCTTGTAGTTATCCATATTAAGGGGACAAGCAACCAAGGTGGCCAAGTCAATGGCACCTTCAGAGACTAGCACGGCCTCTGTGGTCTCCCTAACAAGACCAACCCCAACTAAATTACCACAAAGTGAGCCCAGCTACTTCCTTTGATTGGCTATTAGTAGGTTTGCTCCCACCACCACTGCTATTACCAGGGGCACCCGAGGTTGCAGTAGGGGTTGTGGTAGTGGGAGGTTTGGTGTTTTTCTTTGGACAACTGGCATCAGTTGTTCAATGGCCTTTTACTTTACATAAATAACACCAAGGCTTTTTGATTTGATTTGAAGAGGATTTGGACCCACCATCCCCACCAGAGTGTTTTTGTGGGCCTGATGAAGACTCAGTTTTAGATTTGTCCCCACCCTTGTCAGAAGACTTACCATCCTTCTTCTTGCCATCCTTGTCACCCCCTGTATGAACTTTTCTGTTCACTCTTGTTCTGACCCATTTGTCTGCCTTCTTTCCCAATTCTTGGGGAGAGGTCAGATCTGAGTCCACTAGATATTGGTGTAACAAGTCAGACACACAGTTATTCAGAATATGCTCTCTCAGAATCAGATTATACAGGCTTTCATATTCAGAAACTTTACTGCCATATAACCACCCCTCCAAGGCCTTCACTGAACAGTCAACAAAGTCTATCCAGTCTTGTGAGGACTCTTTTCTGGTGTCTCTGAACGTAATCCTGTACTGTTCAGTGGTCACGCCAAATCCATCCAAGAGTGCATCCTTCAAAACTGCAAAATTATTGGCATCACTTTCTCTAACAGTAAGGCGCCTATCCCTACCCTTTCCATTGAAAGATAGCCATAGAATAGCAGCCCACTGCCTTTAAGGGACCCCCCTGTACCATACAGGCCCTCTCAAGTGCAGCAAACCATTTGTTAATGTCACCCCCTCCTTGTAAGGGGGAACTATCTTGTGCAGATTCCTGTAATCATGCTCTCTCACAGGATCGCTATCAGAAATACTGCTGCTACCACCATGGGGTCCAAACCCCAATCTCTGTCTCTCCTTCTCCAGGTCTAGGGATTCCCTGTCTAGAGCCAGCTGTTGCTGTTTAAGCTTCAGCCTGGTCTCTTCCACTCTCAACTTTTTGAGTTCCCTTTCTAACATGTTGTCTTCAGGGTGGGTAGGCTGGGAATGTTTAGACATGGAGGATATATTGGAGCCAACAGAGGGAGACCTGTCCCTAACAGCTTGCACTCTAACAACCTGGCCTCCAGGAACAAAAGCATCCCTACTATGATGAGAGCTTCTATCACTACCAGCATTGCTAGGAGGTCTGCTAAGGGGCAGATTTAGAAGAGAACCCTGTACACCTCCCTCAAGGGCTTCCCCTGAGTCAGAGTGTGAGCTATCTACTAACTTCTCAGATGAAGTGCCACCTAGGGACTTATCATTCTCAATGAGCATGTTATACAGAAATTCTCTAGAAGGGTTCTTTCCTACCACTAAACCTTTATCAATGAAGAGACTCCGTAGGCTCTTAAAGTTAAGATTGTCATATGTTGTATTGGCCATTTTAAGAGAAGTTCCTACATCAGACATGATAGAAGAAGGTTTAGGGACAGTGAGAAGAGAGAAAATGTTTCAGGACTTTTTAAAGAACAGGAAAAAAAACTTTTTCAAACTTTTTGAAACTTTCTGAAAGTTTAGGAGTACTTTTCAGCACTTAGCAGAAAGTGTAAGAGGAGAAAAGCAAAACTTTTTGGTTAGGTGTACATACACTGAACTTGTTTTGTATATTTTTGTCTTATGAAAAGTACAATATGACAAAGTGGTAAGTAGTTACAAGTACTTATCCCACCGCTGCACAACCAATGTTTTGGACTCACTGGGTCCTATAAAACAATGCTAAAAAATTTCACTGGCCTTGATAGTGGTTGTAGGAAAGTACCATCTTGCCTGGCATGTTACCCCCATATTTCACTGTATATATGTTGTTTTAGTGTATGTGTCACTGGGACCCTGCCAGCCAGGGCCCCAGTGCTCATAAGTATGTGCACTGTATGTGTTCCCTGTGTCATGACTAACTGTCTCACTGAGGCTCTGCTAACCAGAACCTCAGTGGTTATGCTCTCTCTGCTTTCTGAATTGTTACTAACAGGCTAGTGACTAATTTCACCAATTCACATTGGCATACTGGAACACCCTTATAATTCCCTAGTATATGGTATTGAGGTACCCAGGGTATTGGGGTTCCAGGAGATCCCTATGGGCTGCAGCAATTCTTTTGCCACCCATAGGGAGCTCTGACAATTCTTACACAGGAATGCCGCTGCAGCCTTAGTGAAATAACGTCCACGTTATTTCACAGCCATTTACCACTGCACTTAAGTAACTTATAAGTCACCTATATGTCTAACCTTCACCTGGTAAAGGTTGGGTGCAAAGTTACTTAGTGTGTGGGCACCCTGGCACTAGCCAAGGTGCCCCCACATTGTTCGGGGCAAATTCCCCGGACTTTGTGAGTGCAGGGACACCATTTCACGCGTGCACTATACATAGGTCACTACCTATGTATAGCGTCACAATGGTAACTCCGAACATGGCCATGTAACATGTCTAAGATCATGGAATTGTCACCCCAATGCCATTCTGGCATTGGGAGATAATCTCATGATCCCCCGAGTCTCTAGCACGGACCCGGGTACTGCCAAACTGCCTTTCCCGGGGTTTCACTGCAGCTGCTGCCAACCCCCCAGACAGGTTTCTGCCCTCCTGGGGTCCAGCCAGGCCTGGCCCAGGAAGGCAGAACAAAGGACTTCCTCAGAGAGAGGGTGTTACACCCTCTCCCTTTGGAAAAAGGTGTCAGGGATGGGGAGGAGTAGCCTCCCCCAGCCTCTGGAAATGCTTTGATGGGCACAGATGGTGCCCATCTCTGCATAAGCCAGTCTACACCAGTTCAGGGATCCCCCAGCCCTGCTCTGGCGCGAAACTGGACAAAGGAAAGTGGAGTGACCACTGTCCAGTGTGCTCCAGACCTCTGCCATCTTGGAAACAGAGGTGTTGCTGGCACACTGGACTGCTCTGAGTGGCCAGTGCCATCAGGTGACGTCAGAGACTCCTTCTTACCTGTGTTACTAGCCTATCCGCCTTCGTAAGTAGCCAAACCTCCTTTTCTGGCTATTTATGGTCTCTGCTTTGGGGAATTCTTCAGATACCGAATGCAAGAGCTCATCAGAGTTCCTCTGCATCTCTCTCTTCACCATCTGCCAAAGGATTGACCACTGACTGCTCAGGACGCCTGCAAAACTGCAACAAAGTAGCAAAGACGACTACTGCATCCTTGTATCGCTCCTTCCTGCCGGCTTTCTCGAATGTTTCCTGGTGGTGCATGTTCTGGGGGTAGCCTGCCTCCTTCTTGCACCAGGAGCTCTGAAGAAATCTCTTGTGGGTCGACGGAATCTTCCCCCTGCAACCGCAGGCAACAAAAGACTACATCACCGGTCCTCTAGGTCCCCTCTCAGCACGACGAGCGTGGTCCCTGGAACTCAGCAACTCTGTCCAAGTGACTCCCACAGTCCAGTGACTCTTCAGTCCAAGTTTGGTAGAGGTAAGTCCTTGCCTCCCCACGCTAGACTGCATTGCTGGGTACCGCGTGATTTTCAGCTGCTCTGGCTCCTGTGCACTCTTCCAGGATTTCCTTCGTGCACAGCCAAGCCTGGGTCCCCGACACTCTAACCTGCAGTGCACAACCTTCTGAGTTGTCCTCCGGCGTCGTGGGACTCCCTTTTCTGACTTCGGGTGGACTCCGGTTCACTCCTCTTCTAAGTGCCTGTTCCAGTACTTCTGCGGGTGCTGCCTGCTTCTGTGAGGGCTCCCTGACTTGCTGGGCACCCCCTCTGTCTCCTCATCTAAGTGGCGACATCCTGGTCCCTCCTGGGCCACAGCAGCATCCAAAAACCCTAACCGCGACCCTTGCAACTAGCAAGGCTTGTTTGTGGTCTTTCTGCATGGGAACACCTCTGCAAGCTTCTTCACTACGTGGGACATCCATCCTCCAAAGGGGAAGTTCCTAGTCCTCTTTGTTCTTGCAGAAACCAAAGCTTCTTCCATCTGGTGGCAGCTTCTTTGCACCCTCAGCTGGCATTTCCTGGGCATCTGCCGCTCTCGACATTGTCGCGACTCTTGGACTTGGTCCCCTTGTTTCACAGGTACTCAGGTCCAGAAATCCACTGTTGTTGCTTTGCTGGTGTTGGTCTTCCTTGCAGAAACCCCCTATCACAACTTCTGTGCTCTCTGGGGGTTATAGGTGCACTTTACACCTACTTTTCAGTGTCCTGGGGTGGACTATTTTTCTAACCCTCACTGTTTTCTTACAGTCCCAGTGACCCTCTACAAGTTCACATAGGTTTGGGGTCCATTCGTGGTTCGCATTCCACTTTTGGAGTATATGGTTTGTGTTGCCCCATACCTATGTGCTCCTATTGCAATCTACTGTAACTTTGCATTGCTTGCATTACTTCCTTTTGCTATTACTGCATATTTTTGGTACTGTGTACATATATCTTGTGCATATATGACATCCTCATACTGAGGGTACTCACTGAGATACTTTTGGCATATTGTCATAAAAATAAAGTACCTTTATTTTTAGTATATCTGTGTATTGCGTTTTCTTATGATATTGTGCATGTGACACCAGTGGTATAGTAGGAGCTTTGCATGTCTCCTAGTTCAGCCTAAGCTGCTCTGCTATAGCTACCTTCTATCAGCCTAAGCTGCTAGAAACACCTCTTCTACACTAATAAGGGATAACTGGACCTGGTACAGAGTGTAAGTACCCCTTGGTACCCACTACAAGCCAGGCCAGCCTCCTACATTGGTTGTGCAGCGGTGGGATAAGTACTTGTAACTACTTACCACTTTGTCATATTGTACTTTTCATAAGAGAAAAATATACAAAACAAGTTCAGTGTATGTACACCTAACCAAAAAGTTTTGCTTTTTTTCTCTTACACTATCTGCTAAGTGCTGAAAAGTACCTCTAAAACTTTCAAAAAGTTCTTAAAAGTTGAAAAAGTTTTTTTTCTGTTCCTTAAAAAGTTCTGAAACTTTTTCTTTCTTTTTCTGTCCCTTAAACCTTTTTCTATCATGTCTGGTACAGGTCAAACTCTGGATCTGACCAGCACTGCTTATGACCACCTTAGCTGGAAAGGTGCAAGGAGTCTCTGCATTGATAGAGGTTTAGGGGTAGGGAAGAATCCCTCTAGAGAATTGTTAGCTAATATGCTCATTGAACATGATAAGACCATAGCTGGCACATCTGGTGAGAGATTAGCCGATGGTTCACACTCTGATTCTTGGGTAGCCCCAGTAAAAGTGTTAGAAGGGAACCTTCCCAACCTGCCCCATAGCAGGCCACCTAGCAGGGCTGGTACTGATGTGAGTTCTCATCACAGTAGAGAGGTTACTCCTTTAGGACAGGTTGTTAGAGTGCCATCTGTTAGGGACAGGTCTCCCTCTGTTCATTCACACCATTCTTCTGTGTCTAAACATGCCCAACCCACCCACCCTGAAGGCAGAGTGTTAGAAAGGGAACTCAATAGATTGAGAGTGGAAGAGTCCAGGCTGAAGCTCAAGAAGCAACAGCTGGATCTAGACAGGGAAGCTTTTGACTTAGAAAAAGAAAGACAGAGGTTAGGGTTTGGACCCCATGGTGTCAGCAGCAGTATTACAGATAGTAATCCTGTAAAAGAACGTGATTCTAGGAATCTGCACAAGATAGTTCCCCCTTACAAGGAGGGGGATGACATTAGCAAGTGGTTTGCTGCACTTGAGAGGGCCTGTGTTGTACAGGGGGTCCCTCAAAGGCAGTGGGCTGCTATCCTATGGCTATCTTTCAGTGGAAAGGGTAGGGATAGGCTCCTTACGGTTAAGAAAAGTGATGCCAATAATTTTACAGTTCTTAAGAATGCACTCCTAGATGGTTATGGCTTAACCACTGAACAGTATAGGATCAAGTTCAGAGAAACCAAAAAGGAGTCTTCACAAGACTGGGTAGACTTTGTTGACCATTCAGTGAAGGCCTTGGAGGGGTGGTTACATGGCAGTAAAGTCTGACTATCAAAGCCTGTATAACTTTATTCTCAGAGAGCATATTCCTAATAATTGTGTGTCTGATTTGTTGCACCAGTATCTGGTGGACTCAGATCTGACCTCTCCCCAAGAATTGGGAAAGAAGGCAGACGAATGGGTCAGAACAAGAGTGAACAGAAAATTTCATACAGGGGGTGACAAGGATGGCAAGAAGAAGGATGGTAAGTCTTCAGACAAGGGTGGGGACACATCTAAAAATGAGTCTTCATCAGGCCCACAAAAACACTCTGCTGGGGGTGGTGGGCCCAAATCCTCTTCTAATCAAGTAAATAAACCATGGTGCTATTTATGTAAAGTAAAAGGCCATTGGACAACTGATCCCAGTTGTCCAAAGAAAAGCACCAAGCCTCCCACTACCACAACCCCTACTGCTACACCTAGTGCCCCTAGTAATAGCAGTGGTGGTGGGAGCAAACCTACTAATAGCCAAACCAAGGGAGTAGCTGGCCTCACTTTTGGTAATTTAGTTGGGGTTGGTCTTGTTAGGGAGACCACAGAGGCTGTGTTAGTCTCTGAAGGTGCCATTGATTTGGCCACCTTGGTTGCTTGTCCCCTTAATATGGATAAGTACAAGCAACTTCCCCTAATAAATGGTGTTGAGGTTCAGGCCTACAGGGACACAGGTGCCAGTGTTACCATGGTAATAGAGAAACTGGTCCACCCTGAACAACACCTACTTGGTCACCAGTACCAAGTGACTGATGCTCATAACAACACTCTTAGCCACCCCATGGCTGTTGTGAATCTCAACTGGGGGGGGTTACTGGTCCAAAGAAAGTTGTGGTTGCCTCAGATTTACCTGTAGACTGTCTACTAGGGAACGATTTAGAGACATCAGCTTGGGCAGAAGTGGAGTTGGAGGCTCATGCAGCAATGCTGGGCATTCCTGGGCATATTTTTGCTTTGACAAGGGCTCAGGCCAAAAAGCAAAAAGGACAGGGTGACTTGGATCCTGGAACAATGGACCAAGTGCTCCCTAAAGCTAGGGTTAGTAAAAGTAAAACACTACCTACTATCCCTCCCTCTACAGTGGATTCAACTTCTGAGGAAGAGGAATTTCCACCCTGTGCAGAACCTACACCAGAGGAGCTGGAAGCAGACACTGCTGAGCTTTTGGGTGGAGGGGGGCCAGCCAGGGAGGAGCTGAGTGTGGCACAGCAGACCTGTCCCACACTAGAGGGTCTAAGACAGTAAGCTGTCAAACAGCAAAATGGGGATGTCAGTGACTCTCACAGAGTTTACTGGGAGGACAACCTATTGTATACTGAGGCAAGGGACCCTAAACCTGGAGCAGCCAGGAGATTGGTCATTCCCTTGCAATACAGAGAGTTCCTCCTAACTCTAGCCCACGACATTTCCTTGGCTGGACATTTGGGACAAATGAAAACTTGGGACAGGCTTGTTCCCTTGTTTCATTGGCCAAGAGTGTCAGAGGACACAAAAGAATTTTGTAAGTCCTGTGTCACCTGTCAAGCCAGTGGCAAAACAGGTGGCACCCCAAAGGCACCCCTTATTCCACTGCCTCTGGTTGGGGTTCCCTTTGAAAGGGTAGGGGTTGACATAGTTGGCCCCCTTGACCCTCCTACTGCTTCAGGCAATAGGTTTATCTTGGTGGTAGTGGACCATGCCACCAGATATCCTGAAGCAATTCCTCTAAGGACCACTACAGCTTCCTGCAGTGGCAAAGGCCCTCCTGGGAATCTTTTCCAGAGCGGGCTTCCCAAAAGAAGTGGTATCAGACAGGGGAAGCAATTTCATGTCTGCTTACTTAAAGGCCATGTGGAAGCAATGTGGTGTTACATACAAGTTCACCACACCCTATCATCCACAAACAAATGGACTGGTTGAGAGGTTTAATAAAACTCTCAAAGGAATGATAATGGGACTCCCTGAAAAACTCTGGAGGAGATGGGATGTCCTGTTACCTTGCCTCCTTTTTGCTTGCAGGGAGGTACCCCAAAAAGGAGTGGGCTTCAGCCCCTTTGAACTCCTATTTGGACACCCTGTAAGAGGTCCTCTAACACTTGTGAAGGAGGGTTGGGAGCAACCTTTAAAAGCTCCTAAGCAAGACATAGTGGACTAGGTACTTGGCCTAAGATCTAGGATGGCTGAGTACATGAAAAAGGCCAGTAAAAACCTTCAGGCCAGCCAAGAGCTCCAAAGGCAATGGCATGACCAGAAGGCTGTTCTGATTCAGTACCAACCAGGGCAGAAGGTGTGGGTCTTGGAGCCTGTGGCCCCAAGAGCACTCCAAGACAAATGGAGTGGACCCCACATTATTGTTGAGAAAAAGGGAGAAGTCACCTACTTGGTTGACTTAGGCACTGCCAGGAGTCCCCTAAGGGTGCTCCATGTCAATCGCCTGAAACCCTACTATGACAGGGCTGATGTCACCCTGCTCATGGCAACAGATGAAGGACAGGAAGAAGAGAGTGACCCTCTCCCTGATCTCTTCTCTTCCACAGAACAAGATGCTCTTGTGGAAGGTGTAGTTTTGGCAGATTGTCTTACTGCTGAGCAGAAAGACCACTGCATAAATCTCCTGGGTCAGTTTTCTGAACTCTTTTCTACTGTGCCAGGCACCACTTCTTGGTGTGAGCAGACTATAAATACTGGAGACAGCTTCCCTGTCAATAGTAAGATCTATAGGCAGCCTGACCATGTCAGAGACTGCATAAAACAAGAGGTTCAGAAAATGCTTGAACTGGGAGTGGTTGAGCACTCTGAAAGTCCATGGGCCTCTCCTGTGGTACTTGTACCAAAGCCTCATTCCAAAGATGGGAAAAGGGAAATGAGATTTTGTGTTGACTACAGAGGTCTCAACCAAGTAACTAAAACTGATGCTCACCCTATACCCAGGGCAGATGAGCTAATAGATACACTGGCATCTGCCAAGTATCTAAGCACCTTTGATTTGACTGCAGGGTATTGGCAGATCAAGTTATCAGAGGATGCTAAAGCAAAAACTGCATTTTCTACCATTGGAGAGCACTACCAATTCACAGTAATGCCCTTTGGTTTGAAAAATGCACCTGCCACTTTTCAGAGGTTGGTGAATACAGTCCTGCAAGGGTTGGAGGCTTTTAGTGGAGCATATCTAGATGATATAGCTGTCTTTAGCTCCACCTGGGATGATCACCTGGTCCACCTATGGAAAGTTTTGGAGGCCCTGCAAAAGGCAGGCCTCACTATCAAGGCTTCAAAGTGCCAGATAGGGCAGGGGAAAGTGGTTTATCTGGGACACCTGGTAGGTGAAGAACAGATTGCACCACTTCAGGGGAAAATCCAAACTATCATAGATTGGGTTCCCCCTACAACTCAGACTCAGGTGAGAGTCTTCTTAGGCCTCACTGGGTACTACAGGAGGTTCATAAAGAACTATGGCTCCATAGCAGCCCCTCTTAATGACCTCACTTCAAAGAAAATGCCTAAAAAGGTATTGTGGACAGCTAACTGTCAGAAAGCTTTTGACGAGCTGAAGCAGGCCATGTGCTCTGCACCTGTCCTGAAAAGCCCCTGTTACTCCAAAAAAATAATTGTCCAAACTGATGCATCTAAATGAGGGGTAGGGGCAGTCTTATCACAACTCAATTCTGAGGGCCAGGATCAACCTGTTGCTTTTATCAGCAGGAGGTTGACCCCTAGAGAAAAGCGTTGGTCTGCCATGGAGAGGGAGGCCTTTGCTGTGGTCTGGGCACTGAAGAAGTTGAGACCATACCTGTCTGGCACTCACTTCATTGTTCAGACAGACCACAAACCTCTACTTTGGCTAAAACAAATGAAAGGTGAAAACCCTAAATTGTTGAGGTGGTCCATATCCCTACAGGGAATGGACTATACAGTGGAACATAGACCTGGGAGTACCCACTCCAATGCAGATGGACTCTCCAGATATTTCCACTTAGACAATGAAGACTCATCAGGGAATGTGTAGTCTTATTGTCCTTCATTTGGGGGGGGGTTGTGTAGGAAAGTACCATCTTGTCTGGCATGTTACCCCCATATTTCACTGCATATATGTTGTTTTAGTTGTATGTGTCACTGAGACCCTGCCTGCCAGATCCCCAGTGCTCATACGTGTGCCCTGTATGTGTTACCTGTGTGATGACTAACTGTCTCACTGAGGCTCTGCTAACCAGAACCTCAGTGGTTATGCTCTCTCATTTCTTTCCAAATTGTCACTAACAGGCTAGTGACCAATTTCACCAATTTACATTGGCATACTGGAACACCCTTATAATTCCCTAGTATATGGTACTGAGGTACCCAGGGTATTGGGGTTCCAGGAGATCCCTATGGGCTGCAGCATTTCTTTTGCCACCCATAGGGAGCTCTGACAATTCTTACACAGGCCTGCCATTGCAGCCTGAGTGAAATAACGTCCACGTTATTTCACAGCCATTTACCACTGCACTTAAGTAACTTATAAGTCACCTATATGTCTAACCTTTACCTGGTAAAGGTTGGGTGCTAAGTTACTTGGTGTATGGGCACCCTGGCACTATCCAAGGTGCCCCCACATTGTTCAGGGCAAATTCCCCGGACTTTGTGAGTGCTGGGACACCATTACACGCGTGCACTATACATATGTCACTACATATGTATAGCGTCACAATGGTAACTCCGAACATGGCCATGTAACATGTCTAAGATCATGGAATTGTCACCCCTATGCCATTGGGGAGACAATTCCATGATCCCCTTAGTCTCTAGCATAGACCCGGGTACTGCCAAATTGCCTTTCCCGGGGTTTCACTGCAGCTGCTGCTGCTGCCAACCCCTCAGACAGGTTTCTGCCCTTCTGGGGTGCAGCCAGGCTTGGCCCAGGAAGGCAGAACAAAGGACTTCCTCAGAGAGAGGGTGTTACACCCTCTCCCTTTGGAAAAAGGTGTCAGGGCTGGGGAGGAGTAGCCTCCCCCAGCCTCTGGAAATGCTTTGTTGGGCACAGATGTGCCCAATTCTGCATAAGCCAGTCTACACCGGTTCAGGGGACCCCTTAGCCCTGCTCTGGCGTGAAACTGGACAAAGGAAAGGGGAGTGACCACTCCCCTGACCTGCACCTCCCCTGGGAGGTGCCCAGAGCTCCTCCAGTGTGCTCCAGACCTCTGCCATCTTGGAAACAGAGGTGCTGGTGGCACAGTGGACTGCTCTGAGTGGCCAGTGCCAGCAGGTGACGTCAGAGACTCCTTCTGATAGGCTCTTACCTGTGTTGCTAGCCTATCCTCCTTCCTAGGTAGCCAAACCTCCTTTTCTGGCTATTTAGGGTCTCTGCTTTGGGGAATTCTTTAGATAATGAATGCAAGAGCTCATCAGAGTTCCTCTGCATCTCTCTCTTCACCTTCTGCCAAGGAATCGACCGCTGACTGCTCTGGACGCCTGCAAAACTGCAACAAAGTAGCAAAGACGATTACTGCGACCTTGTAACGCTGATCCGGCCGCCTTCTCGACTGTTTTCCTGGTGGTGCATGCTGTGGGGGTAGTCTGCCTCCTCTCTGCACTAGAAGCTCCGAAGAAATCTACAGTGGGATGACGGAATCCTCCCCCTGCAACCACAGCCACCAAAAGACTGCATCACCGGTCCTCTGGGTCCCCTCTCAGCACAACGAGCGTGGTCCCTGGAACTCAGCAACTCTGTCCAAGTGACTCCCACAGTCCAGTGACTCCTCAGTCCAAGTTTGGTGGAGGTAAGTCCTTGCCTCCCCACGCTAGACTGCATTGCTGGGTACCGCGTGATTTGCAGCTGCTCCGGCTCCTGTGCACTCTTCCAGGATTTCCTTTGTGCACAGCCAAGCTTGGGTCCCCGACACTCTAACCTGCAGTGCACGACCTCCTGAGTTGTCTTCCGGCATCGTGGGACCTTCTTTTGTGACTTCGGGTGAGCTCCGGTTCACTCTTCTTTGTAGTGCCTGTTCCGGCGCTTCTGCTGGTGCTGCTTGCTTCTGAGTGTGCTCCTTGTCTTGCTGTGCACCCCCTCTGTCTCCTCACGCAATTGGCGTCATCCTGGTCCCTCCTGGGTCACAGCAGCATCCAAAAACCCTCACCGCGACCCTTGCAGCTAGCAAGGCTTGTTTGCGGTCTTTCTGCACGGAAACACCTCTGCAAGCTTCTTCACGACGTGGGACAAAGGGGAAGTTCCTAGTCCTCTTTGTTCTTGCAGAATCCACAGCTTCTACCATCCGGTGGCAGCCTCTTTGCACTCACAGCTGGCATTTCCTGGGCATCTGCCCACTCCCGACTTGATCGTGACTTTTGGACTTGGTCCCCTTGTTCCACAGGTACTCTCGTCCGGAAATCCATCGTTGTTGCATTGCTGGTGTTGGTCTTCCTTGCAGAATTCCCCTATCACAACTTCTGTGCTCTCTGGGGAACTTAGGTGCACTTTGCACCCACTTTTCAGGGTCTTGGGGTGGGCTATTTTTCAGACCCTCTAACTGAGCTCATCTATACCCTAGGGTAGGTCGCTTCCCCGCCGCTGCAGCTCCACCTGCCCAGGCTCCTGCCACCTCCAGCAGACCGTAAGTCCTCCTTGCGCTCCCCCCTGTCCAGCCCCTCGTTTTCTCCTCTGTCTTCTGTGCTCTCTCCCTTGTCCATTTTCTTTCGTTTTTCTGCTGTTAGCTGTCTTTTCCATTCTCCTTCGTTTTTCTGCTGTTCTTTGTCTTTTCCACTTTCCTTCATTGTCTGCTAATCTCTCCCTTGTCCATTTTCCTTCGTTTTTCTGCTGTTACCTTTCTTTTCCATTCTCCTTCGTTTTTCTGCTGTTCTTTGTCTTTTCCACTTTCCTTCGTTGTCTGCTAATCTCTCCCTTGTCCATTTTCCTTCGTTTTTCTGCTGCTACCTGTCTTTTCCATTCTCCTTCGTTTTTCTGCTGTTCTTTGTCTTTTCCACTTTCCTTCATTGTCTGCTAATCTCTCCCTTGTCCATTTTCCTCCGTTTCTCTGCTGCTACTTGTCTTTTCCATTCTCCTTCGTTTTTCTGCTGTTCTTTGTCTTTTCCATTTTCCCTCGTTGTCTGCTAATCTCTTCCCTGTCCATTTTCCTTTGTTTCTCTGCTGCTACCTGTCTTTTCCATTCTCCTTCGTTTTTCTGCTGTTCTTTGTCTTTTCCATTTTCCTTCGTTTTCCTCTGCTGTTACCTGTCTTTTCCATCTTTCTTCGTTTTTCTGCTGTTTCTTTGTCTCTTCCATTTTCCTTCGTTTTCCTCTGTTCTCTCCTTGTCCTTGCTCTTTGTTTTTCTGCTGTTCTCTCCCTGTCCTTCCTACTCCTTTCGCCTCCATCTCCTGTGATTTTTCCCTCTTTTCACACTTTCCCTTCTTTCTGCCCCCCCTGCCCACGCCCTCTGCTTTTCCCACCGCCGCCACCAGTCCGACCCCAGGACCACCATCAGAGGAACTCTCATCTACAGGCCCCCAGGACCACACGCCCTTTTCAGCGAATCCATCACAGACTTCATCTCCCCGCACGCCCTAGCCTCGCCAGACTACATCCTCCTTGGAGACCTTAACTTCCACCTAGAGCAGAACAACGACACCAACACCACCACCCTGCTCGACAACCTCGCCAACTTCGGTCTCAAGCAACTGGTGAACACCCCCACCCACATCGCTGGACACACGCTCGACCCCATCTTCTCCGCCAGCAACCACGTATCCTTCAGCCACTCCTCCGAAATACACTGGACTGACCACAGATGTGTTCACCTTCAGACGCGAGACTCTCTACCTTCGCACACAACCCATCTCACGCAGACCTTGGAACAAAATCTCCACAGAACAGCTACTCTCCACTCTCAACCACAACCAACCTACCATCACCTCCGACGCCAACAACGCAGCCCTCAGCCTCACACAATGGATCACCAACTGCGCTGACAACCTCGCCCCCCTCAGACGCCTCCCAAGACAGACCAACACCAGGAAACCTCAATGGTTCACAGACGCCCTCAAAGAATCCAAAAAAAACTGCTGTACCCTCGAGAAAACCTGGGGCAAAGATCACACCGCAGAAAACATGTCAGCCCTCATAATCGCCACCCACTAACACCACCAGCTGATCCGCGCCACCAAAAAAACATCCTTCAAAGGAAGACTGGACAAGAACACTCACAACGGCAAGGAACTCTTCAACACCGTCAAAGAGCTCTCCAATCCCAACACCAGCTCCAACTCCATCACTCCCTCTCAAGAACTCTGCAACTCCCTCGCTACCTTCTTCCATCAAAAGATCACTGACCTACACGACAGCTTCGGTCCACAGACCCAGCCGACCACCACGGAACCCACAGCCCCAGCCGTCACCCTCAACGCCTGGACACCCATCAGCGCCAAAGAGACCAAAACTACCATGAACACCATCCACTCCGGTGCCCCCTCGGACCCTTGCCCACATTACATCTTCAACAAAGCGACGACATCATCACCCCCCATCTCCAGACCATCATCAACAGCTTGTTTGCATCTGCCACCTTCCCCGAGAGCTTGAAACATGCAGAAGTCAACGTTCTCCTGAAGAAACCCACGGCGGACCCCAGTGACCTGAAGAACTTCCGCCCCATCTCGCTCCTCCCCTTCCCGGCCAAAGTCATAGAGAAGGCCGTCAACAAGCAACTGACCAACTTCCTCGAAGACAACAACCTGCTCGACCCCTCCCAGTCCGGATTCCGGGCCAACCACAGCACGGAAACCGCCCTCATCGCAGTCACCGATGACATCCGAACTCTGCTGGACAACGGGGAAACAGCCGCCCTCATCCTCCTCGACCTCTCGGCTGCCTTCAACACCGTCTGCCACCACACCCTAATATCCCGCCTCCGCTCCACCGGTATCCAAGGACAGGCCCTGGACTGGATCGCCTCTTTTCTCTCTAACCGCTCCCAAAGAGTCTACCTCCCGCCGTTCCGCTCGGATCCCACCGAGATCATCTGCGGCGTCCCACAGGGCTCCTCACTCAGCCCGACTCTCTTCAATGTCTACATGAGCTCCCTTGCCGACATCGCACGCAAACACAACATCAACATCATCTCCTACGCTGACGACACCCAGCTGATACTTTCCCTCACCAAAGACCCAGCCACCGCCAAGACCAACCTGCAGGATGGAATGAAAGACGTTGCAGAATGGATGAAACTCAGCCGCCTGAAGCTGAACTCAGACAAAACGGAAGTCCTCATCCTCGGGAACACCCCGTCCGCCTGGGACGACTCTTGGTGGCCCACGGCCCTGGGCACCGCACCAACCCCCTCAGACCACGCACGCAACCTCGGATTCATCCTGGACCCCCTTCTCACCATGACCAAACAAGTCAACACCGTCTCGTCTTCTTGCTTCCTCACACTCCGCATGCTCCGAAAGATCTTCCGCTTGATCCCCGCCGACACCAGAAAAACTGTGACCCACGCCCTCGTCACAAGCCGCCTAGACTACGGAAACACCCTATACGCAGGAACCACCGCAAAACTCCAGAAAGGTCTTAAGCGAAAACAAAACGCTTCTGCACACCTCATCCTCGACATACCCCACCACAGCCACATCTCCGCCCACCTGAGACACCTGCACTGGCTACCTGTCAACAAAAGGATCACCTTCAGGCTCCTCACCCACGCACATAAAGCCCTCCACAACAAGGGCCCTGATACCTCAACCGTCGCCTCACCTTCTACACGCCCACCGGTCAACTTCGTTCCACCAGCCTCGCACTCGCCGCCGTCCCTCGCATCCGCCGTACCACTGCAGATGGGAAATCCTTCTCCTACCTGGCAGCCAAGACGTGGAACTCCCTCCCCGCCCACCTCAGGACCACCCAGGACCACCTCGCCTTCCGGAGGCATCTCAAGACCTGGCTCTTCGAGCAGCAGTGACCCCCCACCCCCTAGCGCCTTGAGACCCTCACGGGTGAGTAGCGCGCTGTATAAGTATAAATGATTGATTGATAGATACACTGGCATCTGCCAAGTATCTAAGCACCTTTGATTTGACTGCAGGGTATTGGCAGATCAAATTATCAGAGGATGCTAAAGCAAAAACTGCATTTTCGACTATTGGAGGGCACTACCAATTCACAGTAATGCCCTTTGGTTTGACAAATGCACCTGCCACTTTTTGGAGGTTGGTGAATACAGTCCTGCAAGGGTTGGAGGCTTTTAGTGCAGCATATCTGGACGATATAGCTGTCTTTAGCTCCAACTGGGATGATCACCTGGTCCACCTGTGGAAAGTTTCGGAGGCCCTGCAAAAGGCAGGCCTCACTATCAAGGCTTCAAAGTGCCAGATAGGGCAGGGGAAAGTGGTTTATCTGGGACACCTGGTAGGTGGAGAACAGATTGCACCACTTCAGGGGAAAATCCAAACAATCATGGATTGGGTTCCCGCTACAACACAAACCCAGGTGAGAGCCTTCCTAGGCCTCACTGGGTATTACAGGAGATTCATTAAAAACTATGGCTCCATTGCAGTCCCACTTAATGATCTCACTTCCAAGAAGATGCCTTAAAAGGTATTGTGGACAGCTAGCCGTCAGAAAGCTTTTGAGGAGCTCAAACAGGCCATGTGTACTGCACCTGTCCTAAAAAGCCCATGTTACTCCAAGAAATTAATTGTTCAAACTGATGCATCTGAATTAGGGGTAGGGGCAGTCTTATCACAACTCAATTCAGAGGGCCAGGATCAACCTGTTGCTTTTATCAGCAGGAGGTTGACCCCTAGAGAAAAGCGTTGGTCTGCCATAGAGAGGGAGGCCTTTGCTGTGGTCTGGGCACTGAAAAAGTTGAGACCATACCTGTTTGGTACTCACTTTGTTGTTCAGACAGACCCCAAACCTCTACTGTAGCTAAAACAAATGAAAGGTGAAACCCCTAAATTGTTGAGGTGGTCCACATCTCTACATGGAATGGACTATTCAGTGGAACATAGACCTGGGAGTACCCACTCCAATGCAGATGGACTCTCCAGATATTTCTGTAGGAAAGTACCATCCTGCCTGGCATGTTACCCCCACATTTCACTGTATATATGTTGTTTTAGTCTATGTGTCACTGGAATGCTCATAAGTATGTGCCCTGTATGTGTTCCCTGCGTGATGCCTAACTGTCTCTCTGAGGCTCTGCTAACACGAATCTCAGTGGTTATGCCCTCTCTGCTTTCCAAATTTGCACAGGCTAGTGACTAAATTTACCAATTCACATTGGCATACTGGTACACCCATATACTTCCCTAGTATATGGTACTGAGGTACCCAGGGTATTGGGGTTCCAGTATGTCTCCTAGTTCAGCCTAAGCTGCTTTGCCATAGTTACCTTCTATCAGTCTAAGCTGCTAGAAACACCTCTTCTACACTAATAAGGGATAACTGGACCTGGCACAAGGTGTAAGTACCTCTGGTACCCACTACAAGCCAGGCCAGCCTCCTACAATTTCCACTTAGACAATGAAGACTCATCTGGACAAGGCTAGTCTTATTGTACTTCGTTTGGGGGGGTTGTGTAGGAAAGTTCCATCTTGCCTGGCATGTTATTCCCATTTTTACTGTATATATATGTGTTTTAGCCCTTGTGTCACTGGGATCCGGCTAGGCTCAGGGATTATGCTCTCTCTGCTTTCTAAATTTGTCACTGCAGGCTAGTGTCTAAATTTACCAATTCTCATTGGCACACTGGTACACCCATATAATTCCCTTGTATATGGTACTTAGGTACCCAGGGTGTAGGGGTTACAGGAGATCCCTATGGGCTGCAGCATTTCTTTTGCCACCCGTAGGGAGCTCAGACAATTTTTACACAGGCCTGCCACTGCAGCCTGAGTGAAATAACTTCCACGTTATTTCACAGCCATTTTTCACTGCACATAAGTAACTTATAAGTCACCTATATGTCTAACCCTCACTTGGTGAAGGTTGGGTGCCAAGTTACTTACTGTGTGGGCACCCTGGCACTAGCCAAGGTGCCCCCACATCGTACAGGGCAACTTCCCCGAACTTTGTGGGTGCGGGGACACAATTACACGCGTGCACTGCACATAGGTCACTACCTATGTGTAGCGTCACAATGGTAACTCTGAACATGGCCATGTAACATGTCTAAGATCATGGAATTGTCACCCAAATACCATTCTGGTATTGGGGGGACAATTCCATGATCCCCCGAGTCTCTAGCACAGAACCCGGGTGCTGCCAAACTGCCTTTCCGGGGTTTCCACAGCAGCTGCTGCCAACCCCTCAGACAGGATTCTGCCCTCCTGGGGTCTGGGCAGCCCCAGCGCAGGAAGGCAGAATAAAGGATTTCTTCAGAGAGAGGGTGTTACACCCTCTCCCATTGGAAACAGGTGTGAAGGCCTCTGGAAATGCTTTGATGGGCACAGATGATGCCCATCTCTGCATGAGCCAGTCTACACCGGTTCAGGGATCCCCCAGCCCTGCTCTGGCGTGAAACTGGACAAAGGAAAGGGGAGTGACCACTCCCCTGATCTGTACCTCCCAGGGGAGGTGCCCAGAGCTCCTCCAGTGTGTCCCAGACCTCTGCCATCTTGGAAACAGAGGTGTTGGGGGCACACTGGACTGCTCTGAGTTGCCAGTGCCAGCAGGTGATGTCAGAGACCCCCTCTGATAGGCTCTTACCTCTCTTGGTAGCCAATCCTCCTTTCTTATTAGCCAAACCTCCTTTTCTGGCTATTTAGGGTCTCTCCTCTGGGGAATTCTTCAGATAACGAATGCAAGAGCTTGCCAGAGTTCCTCTGCACTTCCCTGTTCGACTTCTGCCAAGGATCGACCACTGACGGCTCCAGGATGCCTGCAAAACCGCAACAAAGCAGAAAGACGACTACCAGCAACATTGTAGTGTCTAATCCTGCTGGCTTTCTCGACTGTTTCCTGGTGGTGCATGCTCTGGGGGTCATCTGCCTTCACCCTGCACTGGAAGCCAAGAAGAAATCTCCTGTGGGTTGACGGAATCTTCCCCCTGCTAACGCAGGCACCAAAAGACTGCATCAACAGTCCTCTGGGTCCTCTCTCATCCTGACGACTGTGGTCCCTGGAACACAGGAACTCTATCCAAGTGACTCCCACAGTCCAGTGATCCTTCAGTCCAAGTTTGGTGGAGGTAAGTCGTTGCCTCCCCACGCTAGACTGCAAACCTGTGTACTGCGTGATTTGCAGCTGCTCCGGCTTCTGTGCACTTCTCCAAGGATTGCTTTGTGCACAGCCTAGCCTGTGTCCCCAGCACTCCATCCTGCTGTGCTCAACCCTCTGAGTTGGACTCCGACATTGTGGGACCCTCCTTTGTGACTCTGAGCCAGCTCCGGTTCACAAATCTTCTAAGTGCCTGCTCTGGTACTTCTGCGGGTGCTGCCTGCTTCTATGGGGGGTCTTTGAGTTGCTGAACACCCCCTCTGTCTCTTCTTCCAAGGGGCGACATCCTGGTCCTTCCTGGTCCCCAGCAGCACCTAAAAACCTCTACGGTGACCCTTGCAGCTAGCAAGGCTTGTTTGCAGTATTTCTGCGTGGAAACACTTCAGCAACATCCAGCAAGCCGTGGGACATCTTCCACCCAAAGGAGAAGTTCCTAGTTCTTTTAGTTGCTACAGAATCTTCGGCAGCCTTCTTGCACCTTCATCCGGGGTTTCCTGGGATCCTGCCCCCCCTGGACACTATTGCGACTCTTTGTCTTGTTCTCCTTGTCTTGCAGGTCCTCAGGTCCAGGAATCCGTCTTCAGTGCTTTGCTGGTGATTGTGATTCTTGCAGAATCTCCCTATCACGACTATTGTGTCCTATTGGGGCAGGAGGGGTACTTTACTCCTACTTTTCAGGGTCTTGGGATGGGGTATCTTGGGCACCTGACTGTTTTCTTACAGTCCCAGCGAACCCTCTACAAGCTCCCATAGGTCTGGGGTCCATTTGTGATTCGCATTCCACTTTTGGAGTATATGGTTTGTGTTGCCCCTATATCTATTTTTGCCTATTGTAATTCTACACTGTTTGCATTACTTTTCTTACTATTACTTACCTGTTTTGGGTTTGTGTACATATGACTTGTGTATATTTCTTGCCTTCTAACTGAGGGTACTCACTGAGATACTTGTGGCATATTGTCATAAAAATAAAGTACCTTTATTTTTAGTAACTTTGAGTATTGTGTTTTCTTATGATATTGTGCTATATGATCTATATGATATAAGTGGTATGGTAGGAGCTTTGCATGTCTCCTAGTTCAGCCTAAGCTTTGCCATAGCTACCTTCTATTAGTCTAAGCTGCTAGAAACACCTCTATTCTACTAATAAGTGATAACTGGACCTGGCACAGGGTTTAAGTACCACAGGGTACCCACTATAAGCCAGGCTAGCCTTGTACAAAAACTGACTTAAGAGATTAACACAGTTGTCTTTCTGTTCAGCAGTAAGACAATCTGCTAAAACCACTCCCTCCACTAAGCCATCATCTTCAGTGTTGGAGAAGAGATCAGGGAGAGGGTCACTCTCTTCTTCCTGTCCCTCATCAGTTGCCATGAGCAGGGTGAGATCAGCCCTGTCATGGTAGGGTTTCAGGCTGTTGACATGGAGCACCCTAAGGGGACTCCTGGCAGTGCCAAGGTCTACCAAATACGTAACCTCACCCTTTTTTCCAACAATGAGATGGGGTCCACTCCATTTGTCCTGGAGTGCTCTTGGGGCCACAGGCTCCAATACCCACACCTTCTGTACTGGGTGGTACTTTGTCAGGACAGCCTTCTTGTCATGCCATTGCTTTTGCAGCTCCTGGCCTTTTTCATATACTCAGCCATTCTTGATCTTAGCCCAAGTACATAGTCCACAATGTCTTGTTTTGGAGCTTATAAAGATTGTTCCCAACTCTCCTTAACAAGAGCAAGGGGACCTCTCACGGGGTGCCCAAAGAGGAGTTCAAGGGGCTTAAGCCCACTCCTTTTTGGGGTACTTCCCTGTAAGCAAAAAGGAGGAAAGGTAACAGGACATCCCATCTCCTTCTGAGTTTTTCAGGGAGTCCCATTATCATACCTTTGCGATTTTTATTAAACCTCTCAACCAGACCATTAGTTTGTGGATGGTAAGGACACCACACTCCTTCCACATTGCTTTGAGGTGTGCAGACATGAAGTTACTACCTCTGTCTGACACCACTTCCTTAGGGAAACCCACTCTGGAAAAGATTCCCAGGAGGGCCTTTGCCACTGCAGGAGCTGTAGTGGTCCTTAAGGGGATGGCTTCAGGGTACCTAGTGGCATGGTCCACTACCACCAGGATAAACCTATTGCCTGAAGCTGTTGGAGGGTCAAGAGGGCCAACTATGTGAACCCCTACCCTTTCAAAGGGCACCCCACCCACTGGAAATGGAATTAAGGGGGCCTTTGGAGTGCCACCAGTCTTGCCACTGGCTTGGCAGGTCACACAAGAGCGACAAAACTCTTTAGTGTCCTCTGACATATGAGGCCAGTGAAACAGGGGAACAAGCCTGTCCCAAATTTTCATCTGGCCCAAATGCCCAGCCAAAGGAATGTCATGTGCCAAGGTAAGAAGAAACTCTCTGTACTGCAAGGGAATGACCAATCACCAGGCAGCTCCAGGTTTAGGGTCCCTTGACTCAGTGTACAATAGGTTGTCTTCCCAATACACCTTATGACTATCACTGACATCCCCATCCTGCTGTTTGACAGCTTGCTGTCTTAAACCCTCTAGTGTGGGACAGGTCTGCTGTGCCACACTCAGCTCTTCCCTAGCAGCCCCCCCTGCACCCAAAAGCTCAGCAGTGTCTGCTGCCAGCACATCTGGTGTAGGTTCTGCACAGGGAGAGGATTCCTCTTCCTCAAAAGGGGAATCTTCTAGATAGGGAGGGACAGTGGGCAAGGATTTACCCTTTCTACCCCTAACTTTTGGGAGCACTTGGTCCATTTTTCCAGGATCCAAGTTTCCCTGTCCTCTTTGCTTCTGGGCCTGAGCCCTTGTGAGAGCAAAGATATGCCCTGGAATGCCCAGCATTGCTGCATGAGCCTCCAACTCCAAATCATTGTCTAGTAAGCAGTCTACAGTTAAATCAGTGGCTACCACAACTTTCTTTGGACCAATCACCCCCCCCCAGTTGAGATTCACAACACCCATTGGGTGGCTAAGAGTGTTGTAATGAGCATCAGTCACTTGGTACTGCTGACCAAGTAGGCGTTGATCAGGGTGGACCAGTTTCTCTATCACCATAGTTACACTGGCTCCTGTGTCCCTGTAGGCCTCAAGACCATTGATTAGGGGTAGTTGCTTGTACTTACCCATATTAAGGGGACAAGCAACCAAGGTGGCAAAGTCAATGCCACCATCAGAGACTAAAACAGCCTCTGTGGTCTCCCTAACAAGACCAACCCCAACTACACGGCCAATAGTGAGCCTAGTTACACCCTTGGATTGGCTATTTATAGTAGACTTCCCACCACCACTGCTATTACTAGGGGCACTAGAGGTTGCAGTTGGGGTTGTGGTGGTGGTAGGTTTGGTGTTTTTCTTTGGACAAGTGGAATCACTTGCCCAATGTCATTTTACTTTACATAAATAACACCAAGGCTTTTTCTGATTGTTAGAAGAGGATTTGGACCCACCACCCCAGAGGATTTTTGTGGGCCTGATGAAGACTCAGAATGTTTTTTATCGTTGTCGCCACCCTTGTCAGAAGACTTACCATCCTTCTTCTTGCCATCCTTGTCATCCCCTGTATGAACTTTTCTGTTCACTTTTGTTCTGACCCATTTGTCTGCCTTATTTCCCAATTCTTGGGGAGAGGTCAGATCTGAGTCTACCAAGTACTGGTGCAACAAATCAGACACACAATTGTTAAGAATATGCTCTCTCAGGATCAGATTATTCAGGCTTTCATAGTCAGTCACATTACTGCCATGTAACCATCCCTCTAAGGCCTTCACTGAACAGTCTACAAAGTCTGGCCAGTCTTGAGAGGACTCTTTTCTGGTATCTTTGAACTTTATCCTGTATTGTTCAGTGGTTAAGCCAAATCCATCCAAGAGTGCATCCTTCAAAACTTTGTAATTATTAGCATCACTTTCTCTGACAGTAAGGAGCCTATCCCTACTCTTACCAGTGAAAGATAGCCACAAGATGGCAGCCCACCGCCTTTGAGAGACCACCTGTACCATACAGGCCCTCTCAAGTGCAGCAAACCACTTGTTAATGTCATCCCCCTCCTTGTAAGGGGGGACTATCTTATGCAGATTTCTGGAATCTTGCTCTCTAACAGGATTGCTATCAGAAATACTGCTGCTGCCACCATGGGGAACTAACCCCAACTTCTGTCTTTCCCGCTCTACCTCTAGAGACTCCCTGTCTCAGGCCAGCTGCTGCTGTTGAAGCTTCAGTCTGGTCTCTTCCAACCTCAGCTTTCTGAGTTCCCTTTCTAGGGTGTTATCCTCAGGGTGGGAGGCTTGGGAATTCTCTAACACAGAGGTAATGTGGGAATTGGCAGAAATGGACATGTCTCTAACTGTCTGAACTCTAGTTACCTGGCCTTTTGGAGTGAAAGGTGCCCTACTGATGTGCAACCCACTCCCACTACCAGCTTCACTAGATGGCCTGTTAGCTGACAGATCTTTGGAGGAACCCTCACCAGAGTCCTCAGGGCCCTTCCCTGATTCTACCTGGGTACCCTCCTCCTCTACCTCCTGATCCTGGGATGGGCCAGACTGATTCTGGTCACTTTCTTGGAGAAGGCTAAGAAGAAGATTTTTGGTATGGTTCTTACCAATACTTAAACTTCTTTCTGTGCAGAGACCACTCAAACTTTTAAAGTTTAAATTGCCATAAGTTGCCTGGACAACATTGAGAGTGGCCTCTACTACAGACATAGTTGCAATAAAGAGTTTAAGATAGAGAAAAAAAAGTTTAGAAACTTTTTAAAGAAAAGAGAAAAACTTTTTCAAACTTTTTCAAACTTTTTTGAAACTTTTTAGAAAGAGAGTTAGACAGTTTAGGTTAACTGTGTATATTTGTAAGTATTTGGAATATGTTTTTCTTATGAAAAGCACCAATGACAAAGTGGTAAAACAGTTACAAGTACGTATCCCACTGCTGCACCACCAATGTAGGAGGCTGGCCTGGCGTATAGTGGGTACCTGAGGGTACTTACAGCTTGTGCCAGGTCCAGTTATCCCTTATTGGTAGATTAGTAGTGTTCTAGCAGCTTAGGCTGATTGAGGTAGCTATAGCAGAGCAGCTTAGGCTGAACTAGGAGACATGCAAATCTCCTACTATACCACTTATATCATATAGGTACTATAACTCAGAAGATATATTCCCTTAGGAGGTAAGTAAAATACACAAAATATGCACACAAACCAAAATCAGGTAAGTAAAACAGTCATAAAGTGATGCAAACACTGTAGAATACAATAGGATGCAATAGGCCTAGGGGCAACACAAACCATATACTCCGAAAGTGGAATGCGAACCACAAATGGACCCCTGGGCTAGTGTAGTGTGTAGAGGTTCGCTGGGAGTGTAAGAAAACAGTAAGGGTGTTCAAGATACCCCACCCAAGACCCTGAAATGTAGGAGTAAAGTGCTGAAACTCACTGAACTCGTGATAGTGGATTTTGCAAAGACCACAACAGACTGCAAAGCACTGAAGACGGATTCCTGGACCTGAGCACCTACAAAGGAAGTGGACAAAGTCCAAGAGTCGTGAAAGAGTCTGGGGGGGCAGGAGCCCACTAAAGCCCAGCTAAAGGTGCAAAATGGCTGCCTCCGGATGGAAGAAGCTGAAGATTCCGCAACAAAGAAAGGTGCTAGGAACTTCTCTTTCATGCAGAAGATGTCCCACGGAGTGCTAGAGAATGCAGAGTTGTTTCCTTGGCAAAAGACCGCAAACAAGCCTTGCTAGCTGGGGTGCTGCCCAGGCCCAGCAGGGGGAAGATTCAGTCAATCCATGGGAGATTTCTTCATGACTTCCAGTGCAGGATGAAGGCAGGCAGCCCCCAAAGCATGGACCACCAGGAAACAGTTGAGAAGGCGGCAGGATCAGCGTTACAGAGTTGCAGTAGTCGTCTTTGCTACTTTGTTGCAGTGTTGCAGGCTTCCAGCGCGGTGAGCAGTCGATTCCTTGGCAGAAGGTGAAGAGAGAGATGCAGAGGAACTCTGATGAGCTCTTGCATTCGTTATCTAAAGTTTCCCCAGAGACAGAGACCCTAAATAGCCAGAAAAGAGGGTTTGGCTACCTAGGAGAGAGAATAGGCTACTAACACCTGAAGGAGCCTATCAGAAGGAGTCTCTGACGTCACCTGGTGGCACTGGCCACTCAGAGCAGTCCAGTGTGCCAGCAGCACCTCTGTTTCCAAGATGGCAGAGGTCTGGAGCACACTGGAGGAGCTCTGGACACCTCCTTCTGAAAAACTCAGAAGGAGATGGGATGTCCTGTTACCATGCCTCCTTTTCGCCTACAGGGAGATACCCCACAAATGAGTGGGCTACAGCCCTTTTGAACTCCTATTTGGTCACCCTGTTAGGGGTCCCCTTGCTCTTGTTCAGGAGGGTTGGGAACAACCTTTAAAAGCTCCAAAACAGGACATAAGTGGTCATTACAACCTCAGCGGTCCTTTTACAAGACCGCCGAGGGACCGCCGTGCAGAAGACCGCCAGTAGTGGCGAATTGGCGCTCGGCGTATTATGACTGTTGGCTGTTCTCCGTCCTTTTTCCGATGGAGAGCCACCAACAGCCATACTGGCGGGCGGCGGGGAAGTGGAGGTTGCTCTACCTTCACCGCCACGCCAACAGAACACCACCCACCGAATCACGTCCTGTGATTCGGCGTGGCGGTGTTCTGTTGCAGGTGTGGTGTCGGCGGAGCAGCCCCCATGGCTCCCGTCCCCTCCCGGAGGATCGACGGAACAGGTAAGTCGATCGTCCGTTAGGAGAGGGGGGTGGGGGGGTGTTGTGTGTTGTGTGGGTGCATGGGGGTGTGCTTCTGTGTATGTAGAGGGGGTGTGTGAGTGCGTGTATGCTTGCGGGATGTTGCGCGTTTTGGGAATGATTGCGTGTATGCCTGTGGGTATGTCTGTATGGATGTGTGCGTGTATGTTTGTATGTGGGTGTGCGTGTCTGACTGTGTGTGTGGATGTAGGCATGTATGTCGGTGTGTGTGCGTGTGTGTGTTGGTGGTGCCTGCGTGCGTGTCGTGTGTGTGTGAGTTCTGTGATGTTGGGGGTCGGGGTGGGGAGGGGGGCCCTGCTACCTTTGGGGGGTGGCAGGGATGGTGAGGGGTGTAGGGGAGAGAGTCGGGTGGGGGAGACCCCTATCAGTGCCAGGGAATGAATTCCCTGGCACTGATAGGTCTTACCGCCATGGATTTCATGGCGGTTCCAATCGCAGGAAATCCACGGCGGTAAGCCGGGTCAAAATATCGCCGGCGGTATAGTGACGGCCGCCGGGCTGGAGACCCAGGTCTCCAGCCCGGCGGTCGTCTCCGCCCTGATGGGCGGAACAGAGAACCGGCAGATGACCATGGCGGTAACCGCCATGGTCATAATACAAAAAAAAAGACCGCCAGCCTGTTGGCGGTCTTACCGCCGCTTCTCCGCCTTCCGCCAGGGTCATAATGACCCCCATAGTGGACTATGTACTTGACCTGAGAAGTAGAATGGGCGAGTACATAAAAAAGGACAGCAAAAAACTTCAGGCCAGCCAAGAGCTCCAAATGTAATGGTTTGGCCAGAAGGCTGTCCTGACAGAGTACCACCCAGGACCGAAGGTGTGGGTATTGGAGCCTGTGGCCCAAAGAGCACTCCAGGAGAAATGGAGTGGACAACATCTAATTGTGGAGAAAAAAGGTGAGGTTACCTACCTGGTAGACCTGGGCACTGCCGGGAGTCCCCTCAGAGTGCTTCATGTCAATTGCCTAAAGCCATAGTGTAGGAGGCTGGCCTGGCTTGTAGTGGGTACCAAGGGGTACTTACACTCTGTATCAGGTCCAGTTATCCCTTATTAGTGTAGAAGAGGTGTTTCTAGCATCTTAGGCTGATAGACGGTAGCTATAGCTGTGAGAAAGTAGCCTCTATCTAGCCGTGTTACCCCCACATTTGGCCTGTTTGTGAGTGTATGTCAGGGTGTTTTCACTGTCTCACTGGGATCCTGCTAGCCAGGGCCCAGTGCTCATAGTGAAAACCCTATGTTTTCAGTATGTTTGTTATGTGTCACTGGGACCCTGCTAGTCAGGACCCCAGTGCTCATAAGTTTGTGGCATATATATATGTGTTCCCTGTGTAGTGCCTAACTGTCTCACTGAGGCTCTGCTAATCAGAACCTCAGTGGTTATGCTCTCTCATTTCTTACAAATTGTCACTAACAGGCTAGTGACCAATTTTACCAATTTACATTGGCTTACTGGAACACCCTTATAATTCCCTAGTGTATGGTACTGAGGTACCCAGGGTATTGGGGTTCCAGGAGATCCCTATGGGCTGCAGCATTTCTTTTGCCACCCATAGGGAGCTCTGACAATTCTTACACAGGCCTGCCACTGCAGCCTGAGTGAAATAACGTCCACGTTATTTCACAGCCATTTTACACTGCACTTAAGTAACTTATAAGTCACCTATATGTCTAACCTTTACCTGGTAAAGGTTAGGTGCAAAGTTACTTGGTGTGAGGGCACCCTGGCACTAGCCAAGGTGCCCCCACATTGTTCAGAGCCAATTCCCTGAACTTTGTGAGTGCGGGGACACCATTACACGCGTGCACTACATATAGGTCAATACCTATATGTAGCTTCACAATGGTAACTCCGAATATGGCCATGTAACATGTCTAAGATCATGGAATTGCCCCCTCTATGCCATCCTGGCATTGTTGGCACAATTCCATGATCCCAGTGGTCTGTAGCACAGACCCTGGTACTGCCAAACTGCCTTTTCTGGGGTTTCACTGCAGCTGCTGCTGCTGCCAACCCCTCAGACAGGTTTCTGCCCCCCTGGGGTCAAGCCAGGCTTGTCCTAGGATGGCAGAACAAAGGACTTCCTCTGAGAGAGGGTGTTACACCCTCTCCCTTTGGAAAATGGTGTGAAGGCAGGGGAGGGGTAGCCTCCCCCAGCCTCTGGAAATGCTTTCTTGGGCACAGATGTGCCCAGTTCTGCATAAGCCAGTCTACACCGGTTCAGGGACCCCTTAGCCCTGCTCTGGCGCGAAACTGGACAAAGGAAAGGGGAGTGACCACTCCCCTGACCTGCACCTCCCCTGGGAGGTGTCCAGAGCTCCTTCAGTGTGCTCCAGACCTCTGCCATCTTGGAAACAGAGGTGCTGCTGGCACACTGGACTGCTCTGAGTGGCCAGTGCCACCAGGTGACGTCAGAGACTCCTTCTGATAGGCTCCTTCAGGTGTTAGTAGCCTATTCTCTCTCCTAGGTAGCCAAACCCTCTTTTCTGGCTATTTAGGGTCTCTGTCTCTGGGGAAACTTTAGATAACGAATGCAAGAGCTCATCAGAGTTCCTCTGCATCTCTCTCTTCACCTTCTGCCAAGGAATCGACTGCTCACCGCGCTGGAAGCCTGCAACACTGCAACAAAGTAGCAAAGACTACTACTGCAACTCTGTAACGCTGATCCTGCCGCCTTCTCGACTGTTTTCCTGGTAGTGCATGCTGTGGGGGTAGTCTGCCTCCTCTCTGCACTAGAAGCTCCGAAGAAATCTCCCGTGGGTCGACGGAATCTTCCCCCTGCAACCGCAGGCACCAAAAAGCTGAATTACCAGTCCCTTGGGTCTCCTCTCAGCACGACGAGCGAGGTCCCTCGAATCCAGCAACTGTGTCCAAGTGGGCCCCACAGTCCAGTGACTCTTCAGTCCAAGTTTGGTGGAGGTAAGTCCTTGCCTCACCTCGCTAGACTGCATTGCTGGGAACCGCGACTTTTGCAGCTACTCCGGCCCCTGTGCACTTCCGGCGGAAATCCTTTGTGCACAGCCAAGCCTGGGTCCATGGCACCCTAACCTGCATTGCACGACTTTCTAAGTTGGTCTCCGGCGACGTGGGACTCCTTTGTGTAACTTCGGGTGAGCACCATTTCACGCATCCTCGTAGTGCCTGTTTCTGGCACTTCTCCGGGAGCTACCTGCTGCTGAGAGGGCTCCTTGTCTTGCTCGACGTCCCTTCTACCTTCTGGTCCAATTTGCGACCTCCTGGTCCCTCCTGGGCCACAGCAGCGTCCAAAAACGCTAACCGCACGATTTGCAGTTAGCAAGGCTTGTTGGCATTCTTTCGGCGGGAAAACACTTCTGCACGACTCTCCATGGCGAGAGAAATCCGTCCACCAAAGGGGAAGTCTCTAGCCCTTTTCGTTTCTGCAGAAACCTCAGCTTCTTCTGTCCAGTAGAAGCTTCTTTGCACCCACAGCTGGCATTTCCTGGGCATATGCCCATCTCCGACTTGCTTGTGACTTTTGGACTTGGTCCCCTTGTTCCACAGGTAGCCTAGATTGGAAATCCACAGTTGTTGCATTGTTGGTTTGTGTCTTTCCTGCATTATTCCTCTATCACGACTTCTTGGTCTTTTGGGGAACTTTAGTGCACTTTGCACTCACTTTTAAGGGTCTTGGGGAGGGCTAATTTTCTAACTCTCACTATTTTCTAATAGTCCCAGCGACCCTCTACAAGGTCACATAGGTTTGGGGTCCATTCGTGGTTCACATTCCACTTTTGGCGTATATGGTTTGTGTTGCCCCTATCCCTATGTGTCCCCATTGCATCCTATTGTAACTATACATTGTTTGCACTGTTTTCTAAGACTATACTGCATATTTTTGGTATTGTGTACATATATCTTGTGTATATTCCCTATCCTCTCACTGAGGGTACACTCTAAGATACTTTGGCATATTGTCATAAAAATAAAGTACCTTTATTTTAAGTATAACTGTGTATTGTGTTTTCTTATGATATTGTGCAAGTGAGACTTGTGGTACTGTAGTAGCTTCACACGTCTCCTAGTTCAGCCTAAGCTGCTCTGCTAAGCTACCATTATCTATCAGCCTAAGCTGCTAGACACCCTATACACTAATAAGGGATAACTGGGCCTGGTGCAAGGTGCAAGTACCCCTTGGTACTCACTACAAGCCAGTCCAGCCTCCTACATTGGTTGTGCAGTGGTGGGATAAGTGCTTTGAGACTACTTACCACTCTTGTCATTGTACTTTTCATAAGAGAAAAATTTACAAAACAAGTTCAGTGTGTGTACACATAGCTAAAAAGTTTTGCATTTCCTCTTTTCACTCTTTTCTAAAGTGCTGAAAAGTACTTCTAAATTTTCAAAAAGTTCTTAAAAGTTTAAAAAGGTTTTTTTCTGTCTTTCTAAAAAGTTCTGAAAACTTTTTTCTCTTTTTCTATCACTTTAACTCTCTCTAAAAATGTCTGGCACGGGCCAAAATGTTGACCTGTCTAAGATTGCATATGATCACCTTAGCTGGAAAGGAGCAAGGAGTCTCTGCATAGAGAGAGGTTTGAGTGTAGGGAAGAATCCTTCCTTGGAACTGTTACTTAACATGCTTAGAGAACAAGATAAGGCTAAAAGTGCCCCATTTGTTGAAAAAGTAGCTAATGGTTCTCAATCTGATCCAGGGACTCCCCCAGGAAAAGGTTCAGGAAAGAAACTTCTTAGCCTGCCCATTACTAGACAGTCTAGCATAGTTGGTACTGAGGTGGAGTCACATCATACAGATGATGTGCTCTCACATTACACTGTCAGCCAAGCTGTTAGGGTGGCCTCTGTAAGGGACAGGTCTCCTTCTGTTCATTCCCATCATACCTCTGTATCTAGAAATGTCCCTCCCACCAGCCCTGATGACAGATTGTTAGAAAGGGAACTCAATAAGTTGAGGGTGGAACAAACCAGACTGAAGCTTAAAAAGCAACAGCTGGATTTGGATAGACAGTCTTTAGAACTAGAGAAGGAAAGACAGAAGTTGGGTTTAGAAACCCATGGTGGCAGCGGCAGTATTCCCCATAGTCATCCTGTAAAAGAGCATGATTCCAGGAATCTGCACAAGATAGTTCCCCCTTATAAGGAGGGGGATGACATTAACAAGTGGTTTGCTGCACTTGAGAGGGCCTGTGTTGTACAGGATGTCCCTCAAAGGCAGTGGGCTGCTATCCTATGGCTATCATTTAGTGGAAAAGGTAGGGATAGGCTCCTTACTGTGAAAGAAAGTGATGCCAATAATTTTACAGTACTTAAGAATGCACTCCTGGATGGTTATGGCTTAACCACTGAACAATACAGGATAAAGTTCAGAGAGACCAAAAAGGAGTCTTCACAAGACTGGGTTGATTTCATTGACCATTCAGTGAAGGCCTTGGAGGGGTGGTTACATGGCAGTAAAGTTACTGATTATGACAGCCTGTATAACTTGATCCTGAGAGAGCATATTCTTAATAATTGTGTGTCTGATTTGTTGCACCAGTACTTGGTGGACTCTGATCTGACCTCTCCCCAAGAATTGGGAAAGAAGGCAGACAAATGGGTCAGAACAAGGGTGAACAGAAAAGTTCATACAGGGGGTGACAAAGAGAACATTAAGAAGAAAGATGGTGAAAAATCTCAAGATAAGCATGGGGATAAGGGTAAAACCAAAGATCCCACTTCAAATCTTAAACACTCTTCCGGGGGTGGGGATAAAACAAGTTCTTCCTCTTCTTCTCAACCTACACAATTTAAAAAGCCTTGGTGCTTTGTGTGTAAAAATAGAGGCCATAGGCCAGGGGATAAGTCCTGTCCAGGTAAACCCCCTGAGCCTACCACCACTAATACATCAAGCTCTAGTGCCCCTAGCAGTAGTGGTACTAGTGGTGGGACTGCTGGCAACAGTCAAGTTAAGGGTGTAGTTGGGTTCACTTATGGATCCATAGTAGAAACTGGGGTAGTCAGTCCCAAGACAGTTTCTGTCACACCTAGTGGCATTGGCCTTGCCACACTGGCTGCTTGTCCCCTTACAATGGATAAGTACAGGCAGACAGTTTCAATAAATGGTGTTGAGGCCTTGGCCTACAGGGACACAGGTGCCAGTATCACTTTGGTGACTGAAAACCTAGTGCACCCTGATCAACACATCATTGGACAACAGTATAAGATTATTGATGTCCATAACTCCACTAAGTTTCTTCCCTTAGCTATAATTCAGTTTAGTTGGGGTGGAGTTACTGGCCCTAAGCAGGTGGTGGTATCACCTAGCTTACCTGTAGACTGTCTCTTAGGTAATGACCTAGAGGCCTCAGGTTGGGCTGATGTAGAGTTTTATGCCCATGCAGCCATGCTGGGCATCCCTGAGGAATTGTTCCCTCTCATTTCTACTGAAATGAAAAAGCAAAGGAGAGAAGGCCTGAAAACTCAGGATCCCTCTCCATCAACAGGTAAAAAGGGTATCACAGTATCCCCTAACCACTCTACTATTCAGGATACCATTCCTGTGGTGGGAGAAACCTCTCCTGGGGTGGCACCTGTTCCAAGGGAAGCATCAGCTGGCAAAGCTGTACTCCCTGAGGTAGAAGTACCTCTCTGTGGGATAACTAACATTGGTGAGAAAAAGAGCACCATTTTAGTTAACATGGAGCATCCCTCCAACCCTCCCAGAGAAACTTTAGTGCAGAAACCCTGCACTGCCTCACAACACTTAGGACAGCATCCCTGCCCTAGTGTGGAGCTCATAGGACAGCATCCCTGCCCTGCTCCAACTCAAGAGAAACAGCATCCCTGTTCTCTCTTCCAGCCATATGGACAAAGTTTTTGCCCAGCTATGGCTTTATTGAGACAGCATCCCTGTCTGGCATTTCCATCACTACAAATAGGTTCAGTGGACAATTCCCACTGCTCTAAACTAAAACTTACAGATAGAAACTCTGAAAATACATCTTCACATTGTTGCTTAGCTAAAAAACTTCAAACAGGGTGGTTTACATCCCCACAGGGAAGTAACCATATAGTGGATGATAAAGGGAGTAACCAGTCTATTGCAGAGCTACTCTCTACTTATCACCACTTAGACAATAAAGTCTCAACTGGCCAAGGTTAGCCTTATTGTCCTTCGTTTGGGGGGGGGTTGTGTGAGAAAGTAGCCTCTTTCTAGCCTTGTTACCCCCACATTTGGCCTGTTTGTGAGTGTATGTCAGGGTGTTTTCACTGTCTCACTGGGATCCTGCTAGCCAGGGCCCAGTGCTCATAGTGAAAACCCTATGTTTTCAGTATGTTTGTTATGTGTCACTGGGACCCTGCTAGTCAGGACCCCAGTGCTCATAAGTTTGTGGCCTATATATATGTGTTCCCTGTGTAGTGCCTAAGTGTCTCACTGAGGCTCTGCTAATCAGAACCTCAGTGGTTATGCTCTCTCATTTCTTACAAATTGTCACTAACAGGCTAGTGACCAATTTTACCAATTTACATTGGCTTACTGGAACACCCTTATAATTCCCTAGTATATGGTACTGAGGTACCCAGGGTATTGGGGTTCCAGGAGATCCCTATGGGCTGCAGCATTTCTTTTGCCACCCATAGGGAGCTCTGACAATTCTTACACAGGCCTGCCACTGCAGCCTGAGTGAAATAACGTCCACGTTATTTCACAGCCATTTTACACTGCACTTAAGTAACTTATAAGTCACCTATATGTCTAACCTTTACCTGGTAAAGGTTAGGTGCAAAGTTACTTAGTGTGAGGGCACCCTGGCACTAGCCAAGGTGCCCCCACATTGTTCAGAGCCAATTCCCTGAACTTTGTGAGTGCGGGGACACCATTACACGCGTGCACTACATATAGGTCAATACCTATATGTAGCTTCACAATGGTAACTCCGAACATGGCCATGTAACATGTCTAAGATCATGGAATTGCCCCCTCTATGCCATCCTGGCATTGTTGGCACAATTCCATGATCCCAGTGGTCTGTAGCACAGACCCAGGTACTGCCAAACTGCCTTTTCTGGGGTTTCACTGCAGCTGCTGCCAACCCCTCAGACAGGTTTCTGCCCCCCTGGGGTCAAGCCAGGCTTGTCCCAGGATGGCAGAACAAAGGACTTCCTCTGATAGAGGGTGTTACACCCTCTCCCTTTGGAAAATGGTGTGAAGGCAGGGGAGGGGTAGCCTCCCCCAGCCTCTGGAAATGCTTTCTTGGGCACAGATGTGCCCAATTCTGCATAAGCCAGTCTACACCGGTTCAGGGACCCCTTAGCCCTGCTCTGGCGCGAAACTGGACAAAGGAAAGGGGAGTGACCACTCCCCTGACCTGCACCTCCCCTGGGAGGTGTCCAGAGCTCCTCCAGTGTGCTCCAGACCTCTGCCATCTTGGAAACAGAGGTGCTGCTGGCACACTGGACTGCTCTGAGTGGCCAGTGCCACCAGGTGACGTCAGAGACTCCTTCTGATAGGCTCCTTCAGGTGTTCGTAGCCTATCCTCTCTCCTAGGTAGCCAAACCATCTTTTCTGGCTATTTAGGGTCTCTGTCTCTGGGGAAACTTTAGATAACGAATGCAAGAGCTCATCAGAGTTCCTCTGCATCTCTCTCTTCACCTTCTGCCAAGGAATCGACTGCTGACCGCGCTGGAAGCCTGCAACACTGCAACAAAGTAGCAAAGACGACTACTGCAACTCTGTAACGCTGATCCTGCCGCCTTCTCGACTGTTTTCCTGGTGGTGCATGCTGTGGGGGTAGTCTGCCTCCTCTCTGCACTAGAAGCTCCGAAGAAATCTCCCGTGGGTCGACGGAATCTTCCCCCTGCAACCGCAGGCACCAAAAAGCTGCATTACCGGTCCCTTGGGTCTCCTCTCAGCACGACGAGCGAGGTCCCTCGAATCCAGCAACTGTGTCCAAGTGGCCCCCACAGTCCAGTGACTCTTCAGTCCAAGTTTGGTGGAGGTAAGTCCTTGCCTCACCTCGCTAGACTGCATTGCTGGGAACCGCGACTTTTGCAGCTACTCCGGCCCCTGTCCACTTCCGGCGGAAATCCTTTGTGCACAGCCAAGCCTGGGTCCACAGCACTCTAACCTGCATTGCACGACTTTCTAAGTTGGTCTCCGGCGACGTGGGACTCCTTTGTGTAACTTCGGGTGAGCACCATTTCACGCATCCTCGTAGTGCCTGTTTCTGGCCCTTCTCCAGGTGCTACCTGCTGCTGAGAGGGCTCCTTGTCTTGCTCGACGTCCCTTCTACCTTCTGTTCCAATTTGCGACCTCCTGGTCCCTCCTGGGCCACAGCAGCGTCCAAAAACGCTAACCGCACGATTTGCAGTTAGCAAGGCTTGTTGGCGTTCTTTCGGCGGGAAAACACTTCTGCACGACTCTCCACGGCGAGAGGAATCCGTCCACCAAAGGGGAAGTCTCTAGCCCTTTTCGTTCCTGCAGAAACCTCAGCTTCTTCTGTCCAGTAGAAGCTTCTTTGCACCCACAGCTGGCATTTCCTGGGCATATGCCAATCTCCGACTTGCTTGTGACTTTTGGACTTGGTCCCCTTGTTCCACAGGTACCCTAGATTGGAAATCCACCGTTGTTGTATTGTTGGTTTGTGTCTTTCCTGCATTATTCCTCTATCACGATTTCTTGTTCTTTTGGGGAACTTTAGTGCACTTTGCACTCACTTTTCAGGGTCTTGGGGAGGGCTAATTATCTAACTCTCACTATTTTCTAATAGTCCCAGCGACCCTCTACAAGGTCACATAGGTTTGGGGTCCATTCGTGGTTCGCATTCCACTTTTGGAGTATATGGTTTGTGTTGCCCCTATCCCTATGTGTCCCCATTGCATCCTATTGTAACTATACATTGTTTGCACTGTTTTCTAAGACTATACTGCATATTTTTGGTATTGTGTACATATATCTTGTGTATATTCCCTATCCTCTCACTGAGGGTACACTCTAAGATACTTTGGCATATTGTCATAAAAATAAAGTACCTTTATTTTTAGTATAACTGTGTATTGTGTTTTCTTATGATATTGTGCAAGTGACACTTGTGGTACTGTAGTAGCTTCACACGTCTCCTAGTTCAGCCTAAGCTGCTCTGCTAAGCTACCATTATCTATCAGCCTAAGCTGCTAGACACCCTATACACTAATAAGGGATAACTGGGCCTGGTGCAAGGTGCAAGTACCCCTTGGTACTCACTACAAGCCAGTCCAGCCTCCTACATTGGTTGTGCAGCGGTGGGATAAGTGCTTTGAGACTACTTACCACTCTTGTCATTGTACTTTTCATAAGAGAAAAATATACAAAACAAGTTCAGTGTGTGTACACATAGCTAAAATGTTTTGCATTTCCTCTTTTCACTCTTTTCTAAAGTGCTGAAAAGTACTTCTAAACTTTCAAAAAGTTCTTAAAAGTTTAAAAAGGTTTTTTTCTGTCTTTCTAAAAAGTTCTGAAAACTTTTTTCTCTTTTTCTATCACTTTAACTCTCTCTAAAAATGTCTGGCACAGGCCAAAATGTTGACCTGTCTAAGATTGCATATGATCACCTTAGCTGGAAAGGAGCAAGGAGTCTCTGCATAGAGAGAGGTTTGAGTGTAGGGAAGAATCCTTCCTTGGAACTGTTACTTAACATGCTTAGAGAACAAGATAAGGCTAAAAGTGCCCCATCTGTTGAAATAGTAGCTAATGGTTCTCAATCTGATCCAGGGACTCCCCCAGGAAAAGGTTCAGGAAAGAAACTTCTTAGCCTGCCCATTACTAGACAGTCAAGCATAGTTGGTACTGAGGTGGAGTCACATCATACAGATGATGTGCTCTCACATTACACTGTCAGCCAAGCTGTTAGGGTGGCCTCTGTAAGGGACAGGTCTCCTTCTGTTCATTCCCATCATACCTCTGTATCTAGAAATGTCCCTCCCACCAGCTGTAGGAGGCTGGACTGGCTTGTAGTGAGTACCAAGGGGTACTTGCACCTTGCACCAGGCCCAGTTATACCTTATTAGTGTATAGGGTGTCTAGCAGCTTAGGCTGATAGATAATGGTAGCTTAGCAGAGCAGCTTAGGCTGAACTAGGAGACGTGTGAAGCTACTACAGTACCACTTAGTGTCATATGCACAATATCATAAGAAAACACAATACACAGTTATACTAAAAATAAAGGTACTTTATTTTTATGACAATATGCCAAAGTATCTTAGAGTGTACCCTCAGTGAGAGGATAGGAAATATACACAAGATATATATACACAATAGCAAAAATATGCAGTATAGTCTTAGAAAACAGTGCAAACAATGTATAGTTACAATAGGATGCAATGGGGAAACATAGGGATAGGGGCAACACAAACCATATACTCCAGAAGTGGAATGCGAACCACGAATGGACCCCAAACCTATGTGACCTTGTAGAGGGTCGCTGGGACTATTAGAAAATAGTGAGAGTTAGCAAAATAACCCTCCCCAAGACCCTGAAAAGTGAGTGCAAAGTGCACCAAAGTTCCCCTAAGGACAAAATAGTCGTGTTAGAGGGAGAATGCAAGGAAAACACAAATCAGCAATGCAACAATGATGGATTCCTGACTGAGGGTACCTGTGGAACAAGGGGACCAAGTCCAAAAGTCACAAGCAGCTCGGAGATGGGCAGATGCCCAAGAAATGCCAGCGGTTGGTGCAAAGAAGCTCTTACTAGGCTGAAGAACTGTGAATACTGCAGGAACGACAAGGGCTAGAGACTTCCCCTTTGGAGGATGGATCCCCCACGCCTTGGAGAGTCGTGCAGAAGTGTTTTCCCGCCGGATGGACGCCAACAAGCCTTGCTACACGCAAATCGTGCGTTTGGCGTTTTTGGACGCTGCTGGGGCCCAGGAGGGACCAGAAGGTCGCAAATTGGACCTGCAGAGAGAGGGGACGTCGAGCAAGACAAAGAGTCCTCACTGCAGCAGGTAGCACCCGGAGAAGTGCCAGAAACAGGCACTACGAAGATGCGTGAAACGGTGCTCGCCGAAGTTGCACAAAGGAGTCCCACGTCGCCGGAGACCAACTTAGAAAGTCGTGCAATGCAGGTTAGAGTGCCGTGGACCCAGGCCTGGCTGTGCACGAAGGATTTCCGCCGGAAGTGCACAGGGGCCGGAGTAGCTTGCAAAGTCGCGGTTCCCAGCAATGCGGCCCAGCGAGGTGAGGCAAGGACTTACCTCCACCAAACTTGGGCTGAAGAGTCACTGGACTGTGGGGGTCACTTGGACGGTGTCGCTGGATTCGAGGGACCTCGCTCGTCGTGCTGAGAGGAGACCCAAGGGACCGGTAATGCAGCTTTTTGGTGCCTGCGGTTGCAGGGGGACGATTCCGTCGACCCACGGGAGATTTCTTCGGAGCTTCTGGTGCAGAGAGGAGGCAGACTACCCCCACAGCATGCACAAGCAGGAAAACAGTCGAGAAGGCGGCAGGATCAGCGTTACAGAGTTGCAGTAGTCGTCTTTGCTACTATGTTGCAGGTTTGCAGGCTTCCAGCGCGGTCAGCGGTCGATTCCTTATCAGAAGGTGAAGAGGGAGATGCAGAGGAACTCGGCTGAGCTCATGCATTCGTTATCTAAAGTTTCCCCAGAGACAGAGACCCTAAATAGCCAGAAAAGAGGGTTTGGCTACCTAGGAGAGAGGAAAGGCTACTAACACCTGAAGGAGCCTATCACAAGGAGTCTCTGACGTCACCTGGTGGCACTGGCCACTCAGAGCAGTCCAGTGTGCCAGCAGCACCTCTGTTTCCAAGATGGCAGAGGTCTGGAGCACACTGGAGGAGCTCTGGACACCTCCCAGGGGAGGTGCAGGTCAGGGGAGTGGTCACTCCCCTTTCCTTTGTCCAGTTTCGCGCCAGAGCAGGGGCTAAGGGGTCCCTGAACCGGTGTAGACTGGCTTATGCAGAATTGGGCACCTCTGTGCCCAACAAAGCATTTCCAGAGGCTGGGGGAGGCTACTCCTCCCCTGCCTTCACACCATTTTCCAAAGGGAGAGGGTGTCACACCCTCTCTCAGAGGAAGTTCTTTGTTCTGCCATCCTGGGCCGGGCCTGGCTGGACCCCAGGAGGGCAGCTGCCTGTCTGAGGGGTTGGCAGCAGCAGCAGCTGCAGAGAAACCCCAGGAAGGGCAGTCTGGCAGTACCAGGGTCTGTGCTACAGACCACTGGGATCATGGAATTGTACCAAAAATGCCAGGATGGCATAGAGGGGGCAATTCCATGATCATAGACATGTTACATGGCCATATTCGGAGTTACCATGGTGAAGCTACATATAGGTAGTGACCTATATGTAGTGCACGCGTGTAATGGTGTCCCCGCACTCACAAAGTTCAGTGAATTGGCTCTGAACAATGTGGGGGCACCTTGGCTAGTGCCAGGGTGCCCTCACACTAAGTAACTTTGCACCTAACCTTTACCAGGTAAAGGTTAGACATATAGGTGACTTATAAGTTACTTAAGTGCAGTGTAAAATGGCTGTGAAATAACGTGGACGTTATTTCACTCAGGCTGCAGTGGCAGGCCTGTGTAAGAATTGTCAGAGCTCCCTATGGGTGGCAAAAGAAATGCTGCAGCCCATAGGGATCTCCTGGAACCCCAATACCCTGGGTACCTTAGTACCATATACTAGGGAATTATAAGGGTGTTCCAGTAAGCCAATGTGAATTGGTAAAATTGGTCACTAGCCTGTTAGTGACAATTTTAAAAGTAATGAGAGAGCATAACCACTGAGGTTCTGGTTAGCAGAGCCTCAGTGAGACAGTTAGGCACCACACAGGGAACATATACATGCACACCTATGAGCACTGGGGCCCTGTGTGACAGGGTCTCAGTGACACATACATATAGGCCACAAACCTATGAGCACTGGGGTCCTGACCAGCAGGATCCCAGTGACACATAACAACCATACTGAAAACATAGTGTTTTCACTATGAGCACTGAGGCCTGGCTATCAGGATCCCAGTGAGACAGTGAAAACAGTGACAAACATCCTGACATACACTCACAAACAGGCCAAAAGTGGGGGTAACAAGGCTAGAAAGAGGCTACCTTCTCACACAACCCCCCCCAAACGAAGGACAATAAGGCTAACCTTGGCCAGTTGAGACTTTATTGTCTAAGTGGTGATAAGTAGAGAGTAGCTCTGCAATAGACTGGTTACTCCCTTTATCATCCACTATATGGTTACTTCCCTGTGGGGATGTAAACCACCCTGTTTGAAGTTTTTTAGCTAACCAACAATGTGAAGATGTATTTTCAGAGTTTCTATCAGTAAGTTTTAGTTTAGAGCAGTGGGAATTATCCACTGAACCTATTTGTAATGATGGAAATGCCAGACAGGGATGCTGTCTCAGTAAAGCCATAGCTGGACAAAAACGTTGTCCATTTGGCTGGAAGAGAGAACAGGGATGCTGTTTCTCTTGAGTTGGAGCAGGGCAGGGATGCTGTCCTATGAGCTCCACACTAGGGCAGGGATGCTGTCCTAAGTGTTGTGAGGCAGTACAGGGTTTCTGCACTAAAGTTTCTCTGGGAGGGTTGGAGGGATGCTCCATGTTAACTAAAATGGTGCTCTTTTTGTCACCAATGTTAGTTATCCCACAGAGAGGTACTTCTACCTCAGGGAGTCCAGCTATGCCAGCTGATGATTCCCTTGGAACAGGTGCCACCCCAGGAGAGGTTTCTCCCACCACAGGAATAGTATCCTGAATGGTAGGGTGGTTAGGGGATACTGTGATACCCTTTTTACCTGTTGATGGAGAGGGATCCTGAGTTTTCAGGCCTTCTCTCCTTTGCTTTTTCATTTCACTTGAAATGAGAGGGAACAATTCCTCAGGGATGCCCAGCATGGCTGCATGGGCATAAAACTCTACATCAGCCCAACCTGAGGCCTCTAGGTCATTACCTAAGAGACAGTCTACAGGTAAGCTAGGTGATACCACCACCTGCTTAGGGCCAGTAACTCCACCCCAACTAAACTGAATTATAGCTAAGGGAAGAAACTTAGTGGAGTTATGGACATCAATAATTTTATACTGTTGTCCAATGATGTGTTGTTCAGGAGGCACTAGGTTTTCAGTCACCAAAGTGAAACTGGCACCTGTGTCCCTGTAGGCCAAGGCCTCAACACCATTTATTGAAACTGTCTGCCTGTACTTATCCATTGTAAGGGGACAAGCAGCCAGTGTGGCAAGGCCAATGCCACTAGGTGTGACAGAAACTGTCTTGGGACTGATTACATCAGTTTCCACTATGGACCCATAAGTGAACCCAACTACACCCTTTGCTTGACTGTTGCCAGCAGTCCCACCACTAGTACCACTACTGCTAGGGGCACTAGAGCTTGATGTATTAGTGGTGGTAGGCTCAGGGGGTTTACCTGGACAGGACTTATCCCCTGGCCTATGGCCTCTGTTTTTACACACAAAGCACCAAGGCTTTTTAATGTGTGCAGGTTGGGAAGAAGAGGAAGAATTTGTTTTATCCCCACCCTCTGAAGAGTGTTTAAGATTTGAAGTGGGATCTTTGGTTTTACCCTTATCCCCATGCTTATCTTGAGATTTTTCACCATCTTTCTTCTTATTGCCATCTTTGTCACCCCCTGTATGAACTTTTCTGTTCACCCTTGTTCTGACCCATTTGTCTGCCTTCTTTCCCAATTCATGGGGAGAGGTCAGATCAGAGTCTACCAGGTACTGGTGCAACAAATCAGACACACAATTATTAAGTATATGCTCTCTCAGGATTGTGTTATACAGGCTTTCATAATCAGTAACTTTACTGCCATGTAACCACCCCTCCAAGGCCTTCACTGCCTGGTCAATGAAATCAACCCAGTCTTGTGAAGACTCCTTTTTGGTCTCTCTGAACTTTATCCTGTACTGTTCAGTGGTTAAGCCATAACCATCCAGGAGTGCATTCTTAAGAACTTGGAAATTATTAGCATCATTTTCTTTTACAGTAAGGAGCCTATCCCTACCTTTTCCAGTAAATGATAGCCATAGGATAGCAGCCCACTGCTTTTGAGGGACATCCTGTACAGCACAGGCCCTCTCAAGTGCAGCAAACCACTTGTTAATGTCATCCCCCTCCTTATAAGGGGGAACTATCTTGTGCAGATTCCTGGAATCATGCTCTTTTGCAGGATGACTATGGGGAATACTGCTGCTGCCACCATGGGTATCTAAACCCAACTTCTGTCTTTCCTTCTCTAATTCTAAAGACTGTCTATCCAAATCCAGCTGTTGCTTCTTGAGCTTCAGTCTGGTTTGTTCCACTCTCAATCTATTGAGCTCCCTTTCTAACAATCTGTCATCAGGGTGGGTGGGAGGGACATTTCTAGATACAGAGGTATGATGGGAATGAACAGAAGGAGACCTGTCCCTTACAGAGGGCACCCTAACAGCTTGGCTACCAGTATAATGTGAGAGCACACCATCAGTATGGTGTGATTCAACCTCTGTACCAACTATGCTAGACTGTCTAGTAATGGGCAGGCTGAGAAGTTTCTTTCCTGAACCTTTTCCTGGGGGAGTCCCTGGATCAGATTGTGAACCATTAGCTACTTTTTCACCAGATTTGGCACTCATGGCCTTATCCTGTACTCTAAGCATATTAATTAACAGTTCTAAGGAAGGATTCTTCCCTACACTCAAACCTCTCTCTATGCAGAGACTCCTTGCTCCTTTCCAGCTAAGCTGATCATATGCAAGTTTGGACAGTTCAACATTTTTTCCTGTGCCAGACATTTTTTAGAGAGAGTTAAAGTGAAAGAAAAAGAGAAAAAAGTTTTCAGAACTTTTTGGAAAGACAGAAAAAACTTTTTAAACTTTTAAGAACTTTTTGAAAGTTTAGAAGTACTTTTCAGCACTTAGAAAAGAGTGAAAAGAGGAAATGCAAAACTTTTTGGCTATGTGTATATACACTGACCTTGTTTTGTATATTTTTCTCTTATGAAAAGTACAATGACAAGAGTGGTAAGTAGTCTCAAGCACTTATCCCACCACTGCACAACCAATGTAGGAGGCTGGACTGGCTTGTAGTGAGTACCAAGGGGTACTTGCACCTTGCACCAGGCCCAGTTATCCCTTATTAGTGTATAGGGTGTCTAGCAGCTTAGGCTGATAGATAATGGTAGCTTAGCAGAGCAGCTTAGGCTGAACTAGGAGACGTGTGAAGCTACTACAGTACCACCTAGTGTCATATGCACAATATCATAAGAAAACACAATACACAGTTATACTAAAAATAAAGGTACTTTATTTTTATGACAATATGCCAAAGTATCTTAGAGTGTACCCTCAGTGAGAGGATAGGAAATATACACAAGATATATATACACAATAGCAAAAATATGCAGTATAGTCTTAGAAAACAGTGCAAACAATGTATAGTTACAATAGGATGCAATGGGGAAACATAGGGATAGGGGCAACACAAACCATATACTCCAGAAGTGGAATGCGAACCACGAATGGACCCCAAACCTATGTGACCTTGTAGAGGGTCGCTGGGACTATTAGAAAATAGTGAGAGTTAGAAAAATAACCCTCCCCAAGACCCTGAAAAGTGAGTGCAAAGTGCACTAAAGTTCCCCTAAGGACAAAATAGTCGTTTTAGAGGGAGAATGCAAGGAAAACACAAATCAGCAATGCAACAACGATGGATTCCTGACTGAGGGTACCTGTGGAACAAGGGGACCAAGTCCAAAAGTCACAAGCAACTCGGAGATGGGCAGATGCCCAAGAAATGCCAGCGGTTGGTGCAAAGAAGCTCTTACTAGGCTGAAGAACTGTGAATACTGCAGGAACGACAAGGGCTAGAGACTTCCCCTTTGGAGGATGGATCCCCCACGCCTTGGAGAGTCGTGCAGAAGTGTTTTCCCGCCGGATGGACGCCAACAAGCCTTGCTACACGCAAATCGTGCGTTTGGCGTTTTTGGACGCTGCTGGGGCCCAGGAGGGACCAGGAGGTCGCAAATTGGACCTGCAGAGAGAGGGGACTTCGAGCAAGACAAAGAGCCCTCACTGAAGCAGGTAGCACCCGGAGAAGTGCCAGAAACAGGCACTACGAGGATGTGTGAAACAGTGCTCGCCGAAGTTGCACAAAGGAGTCCCACGTCGCCGGAGACCAACTTAGAAAGTCGTGCAATGCAGGTTAGAGTGCCGTGGACCCAGGCTTGGCTGTGCACAAAGGATTTCCGCCGGAAGTGCACAGGGGCCGGAGTAGCTTGCAAAGTTGCGGTTCCCAGCAATGCAGCCCAGCGAGGTGAGGCAAGGACTTACCTCCACCAAACTTGGACTGAAGAGTCACTGGACTGTGGGGGTCACTTGGACAGAGTCGCTGGATTCGAGGGACCTCGCTCGTCGTGCTGAGAGGAGACCCAAGGGACCGGTAATGCAGCTTTTTGGTGCCTGCGGTTGCAGGGGGATGATTCCGTCGACCCACGGGAGATTTCTTCGGAGCTTCTGGTGCAGAGAGGAGGCAGACTACCCCCACAGCATGCACAAGCAGGAAAACAGTCGAGAAGGCGGCAGGATCAGCGTTACAGAGTTGCAGTAGTCGTCTTTGCTACTATGTTGCAGGTTTGCAGGCTTCCAGCGCGGTCAGCGGTCGATTCCTTATCAGAAGGTGAAGAGGGAGATGCAGAGGAACTCGGCTGAGCTCATGCATTCGTTATCTAAAGTTTCCCCAGAGAGAGAGACCCTAAATAGCCAGAAAAGAGGGTTTGGCTACCTAGGAGAGAGGAAAGGCTACTAACACCTGAAGGAGCCTATCACAAGGAGTCTCTGACGTCACCTGGTGGCACTGGCCACTCAGAGCAGTCCAGTGTGCCAGCAGCACCTCTGTTTCCAAGATGGCAGAGGTCTGGAGCACACTGGAGGAGCTCTGGACACCTCCCAGGGGAGGTGCAGGTCAGGGGAGTGGTCACTCCCCTTTCCTTTGTCCAGTTTCGCGCCAGAGCAGGGGCTAAGGGGTCCCTGAACCGGTGTAGACTGGCTTATGCAGAATTGGGCACATCTGTGCCCAACAAAGCATTTCCAGAGGCTGGGGGAGGCTACTCCTCCCCTGCCTTCACACCATTTTCCAAAGGGAGAGGATGTCACACCCTCTCTCAGAGGAAGTTCTTTGTTCTGCCATCCTGGGCCAGGCCTGGCTGGACCCCAGGAGGGCAGCTGCCTGTCTGAGGGGTTGGCAGCAGCAGCAGCTGCAGTGAAACCCCAGGAAGGGCAGTCTGGCAGTACCAGGGTCTGTGCTACAGACCACTGGGATCATGGAATTGTACCAACAATGCCAGGATGGCATAGAGGGGGCAATTCCATGATCATAGACATGTTACATGGCCATATTCGGAGTTACCATGGTGAAGCTACATACAGTATAGGTAGTGACCTATATGTAGTGCACGCGTGTAATGGTGTCCCCGCACTCACAAAGTTCAGTGAATTGGCTCTGAACAATGTGGGGGCACCTTGGCTAGTGCCAGGGTGCCCTCACACTAAGTAACTTTGCACCTAACCTTTACCAGGTAAAGGTTAGACATATAGGTGACTTATAAGTTACTTAAGTGCAGTGTAAAATGGCTGTGAAATAACGTGGACGTTATTTCACTCAGGCTGCAGTGGCAGGCCTGTGTAAGAATTGTCAGAGCTCCCTATGGGTGGCAAAATAAATGCTGCAGCCCATAGGGATCTCCTGGAACCCCAATACCCTGGGTACCTCAGTACCATATACTAGGGAATTATAAGGGTGTTCCAGTAAGCCAATGTAAATTGGTAAAAATGGTCACTAGCCTGTCAGTGACAATTTGGAAGTAATGAGAGAGCATAACCACTGAGGTTCTGGTTAGCAGAGCCTCAGTGAGACAGTTAGGCACCACACAGGGAACATATACATGCACACCTATGAGCACTGGGGCCCTGTGTGACAGGGTCCCAGTGACACATACATATAGGCCACAAACCTATGAGCACTGGGGTCCTGACCAGCAGGATCCCAGTGACACATAACAACCATACTGAAAACATAGTGTTTTCACTATGAGCACTGAGGCCTGGCTATCAGGATCCCAGTGAGACAGTGAAAACAGTGACAAACATCCTGACATACACTCACAAACAGGCCAAAAGTGGGGGTAACAAGGCTAGAAAGAGGCTACCTTCTCACAGTCCCCGCACTCACAAAGTTCAGTGAATTGGCTCTGAACAATGTGGGGGCACCTTGGCTAGTGCCAGGGTGCCCTCACACTAAGTAACTTTGCACCTAACCTTTACCAGGTAAAGGTTAGACATATAGGTGACTTATAAGTTACTTAAGTGCAGTGTAAAATGGCTGTGAAATAACGTGGACGTTATTTCACTCAGGCTGCAGTGGCAGGCCTGTGTAAGAATTGTCAGAGCTCCCTATGGGTGGCAAAAGAAATGCTGCAGCCCATAGGGATCTCCTGGAACCCCAATACCCTGGGTACCTCAGTACCATATACTAGGGAATTATAAGGGTGTTCCAGTAAGCCAATGTAAATTGGTAAAAATGGTCACTAGCCTGTCAGTGACAATTTGGAAAGAAATGAGAGAGCATAACCACTGAGGTTCTGATTAGCAGAGCCTCAGTGAGACAGTTAGTCACTACACAGGTAACACATTCAGGCACACTTATGAGCACTGGGGCCCTGGGTTACCAGGGTCCCAGTGACACATACAACTAAAATAACATATATACAGTGAAAAATGGGGGTAACATGCCAGGCAAGATGGTACTTTCCTACACAACCCCCCCCCCAAACGAAGGACAATAAGACTAGCCATTACCTGATGAGTCTTCATTGTCTAAGTGGAAATATCTGGAGAGTCCATCTGCATTGGAGTGGCTACTCCCAGGTCTATGTTCCACTGTATAGTCCATTCCCTGTAGGGATATGGACCACCTCAACAATTTAGGATTTTCACCTTTCATTTGTTTTAGCCAAAGTAGAGGTTTGTGGTCTGTCTGAACAATGAAGTGAGTGCCAAACAGGTATGGCCTCAACTTCTTCAGAGCCCAGACCACAGCAAAGGCCTCCCTCTCAATGGCAGACCAACGCTTTTCTCTAGGGGTCAACCTCCTACTAATAAAAGCAACAGGTTGATCCTGGCCCTCAGAATTAAGTTGTGATAGGACTGCCCCTACTCCTAATTCAGATGCATCAGTTTGGACATAGAATTTTTTAGAGTAACAAGGGCTTTTCAGGACAGGTGCAGAGCACATGGCCTGCTTCAGCTCCTCAAAAGCTTACTGACAGCTTGCTGTCCATAATACCTTTTTAGGCATTTTCTTGGATGTGAGGTCATTAAGAGGGGCTGCAATGGAGCCATAGTTCTTAATGAACCTCCTGTAATACCCAGTGAGGCCTAGGAAGGCTCTCACCTGAGTCTGAGAGGTAGGGGGAACCCAATCAATAATAGTTTGGATTTTCCCCTGAAGTGGTGCAATCTGTTCCCCACCAACAAGGCGTCCCAGATAAACCACCTTACCCTGCCCTATCTGGCACTTTGAAGCCTTGATAGTGAGGCCTGCCTTTTGCAGAGCCTCCAAAACTTTCCATAGGTGGACCAGGTGATCATCCCAGCTGGAGCTAAAGACAGCTATATCGTCCAAATATGCTGCACTGAAAGCTTCCAGCCCTTGCAGGACTGTGTTCACCAACCTCTGAAAAGTGGCAGGTGCATTTTTCAAACCAAAAGGCATTACAGTAAACTGGTAATGTCCTCCAATGGTAGAAAATGCAGTTTTAGGTTTAGCATCTTCTGACAATTTGATCTGCCAATACCCTGCAGTCAAATCAAAAGTGCTTAGATACTTGGCAGATGCCAGTGTATCTATGAGCTCATCTGCCCTGGGTATAGGGTGAGCATCAGTTTTGGTTACCAAGTTGAGACCTCTATACAGGGAGTGCAGAATTATTAGGCAAATGAGTATTTTGACCACATCATCCTCTTTATGCATGTTGTCTTACTCCAAGCTGTATAGGCTCGAAAGCCTACTACTAATTAAGCATATTAGGTGATGTGCATCTCTGTAATGAGAAGGGGTGTGGTCTAATGACATCAATACCCTATATCAGGTGTGCATAATTATTAGGCAACTTCCTTTCCTTTGGCAAAATGGGTCAAAAGAAGGACTTGACAGGCTCAGAAAAGTCAAAAATAGTGAGATATCTTGCAGAGGGATGCAGCACTCTTAAAATTGCAAAGCTTCTGAAGCGTGATCATCGAACAATCAAGCGTTTCATTCAAAATAGTCAACAGGGTCGCAAGAAGCGTGTGGAAAAACCAAGGCGCAAAATAACTGCCCATGAACTGAGAAAAGTCAAGCGTGCAGCTGCCACGATGCCACTTGCCACCAGTTTGGCCATATTTCAGAGCTGCAACATCACTGGAGTGCCCAAAAGCACAAGGTGTGCAATACTCAGAGACATGGCCAAGGTAAGAAAGGCTGAAAGACGACCACCACTGAACAAGACACACAAGCTGAAACGTCAAGACTGGGCCAAGAAATATCTCAAGACTGATTTTTCTAAGGTTTTATGGACTGATGAAATGAGAGTGAGTCTTGATGGGCCAGATGGATGGGCCCGTGGCTGGATTGGTAAAGGGCAGAGAGCTCCAGTCCGACTCAGACGCCAGCAAGGTGGAGGTGGAGTACTGGTTTGGGCTGGTATCATCAAAGATGAGCTTGTGGGGCCTTTTCGGGTTGAGGATGGAGTCAAGCTCAACTCCCAGTCCTACTGCCAGTTCCTGGAAGACACCTTCTTCAAGCAGTGGTACAGGAAGAAGTCTGCATCCTTCAAGAAAAACATGATTTTCATGCAGGACAATGCTCCATCACACGCGTCCAAGTACTCCACAGCGTGGCTGGCAAGAAAGGGTATAAAAGAAGGAAATCTAATGACATGGCCTCCTTGTTCACCTGATCTGAACCCCATTGAGAACCTGTGGTCCATCATCAAATGTGAGATTTACAAGGAGGGAAAACAGTACACCTCTCTGAACAGTGTCTGGGAGACTGTGGTTGCTGCTGCACGCAATGTTGATGGTGAACAGATCAAAACACTGACAGAATCCATGGATGGCAGGCTTTTGAGTGTCCTTGCAAAGAAAGGTGGCTATATTGGTCACTGATTTGTTTTTGTTTTGTTTTTGAATGTCAGAAATGTATATTTGTGAATGTTGAGATGTTATATTGGTTTCACTGGTAATAATAAATAATTGAAATGGGTATATATATTTTTTTGTTAAGTTGCCTAATAATTATGCACAGTAATAGTCACCTGCACACACAGATATCCCCCTAACATAGCTAAAACTAAAAACAAACTGAAAACTACTTCCAAAAATATTCAGCTTTGATATTAATGAGTTTTTTGGGTTCATTGAGAACATGGTTGTTGTTCAATAATAAAATTAATCCTCAAAAATACAACTTGCCTAATAATTCTGCACTCCCTGTAGTCTACACAAAACCTCATTTCCTTCTTTCCATCTTTAGAATTGGGTTTTGGTACCAGTACCACAGGAGAAGCCCATGGACTGTCAGAGTGCTCAACCACTCCTAGTTCCAACATTTTCTGAACTTCTTGCTTTATGCAGTCCCTGACATGGTCAGGCTGCCTATAGATCTTACTTTTGACAGGTAAACTGTCTCCAGTATCTATAGTGTGCTCACACCAAGAAGTGGTGCCTGGCACAGTAGAGAAGAGTTCTGAAAATTGTCCTAGGAGATTTATGCAATTATCTTTCTGCTCAGCAGTAAGACAATCAGCCAAAACTACACCTTCCACAAGAGCATCTTGTTCTGTGGAAGAGAAGAGATCAGGTAGAGGATCACTGTCTTCTTCCTGTCCCTCATCAGTTGCCATGAGCAGGGTGAGATCAGCCCTGTCATAGTAGGGTTTCAGGCGGTTGACATGGAGCACCCTAAGGGCACTCCTGGCAGTGCCTAAGTCAACCAAGTAGGTGACTTCACCCTTCTTTTCAACAATTGTGTGGGGTCCACTCCATTTATCTTGGAGTGCTCTTGGGGCCACAGGCTCCAAGACCCACACTTTCTGCCCTGGTTGGTACTGAACCAAAACAGCCTTCTGATCATGCCATTGCTTCTGGAGCTTTTGGCTGGCCTGAAGGTTTTTACTGGCCTTTTTCATGTACTCAGCCATCCTTGATCTGAGGCCAAGTACATAATCCACAATATCCTGCTTAGGAGCTTTTAAAGGTTGTTCCCAACCCTCCTTTACAAGTGTGAGTGGACCCCTGACAGGGTGTCCAAAAAGAAGTTCAAAGGGGCTGAAGCCCACTCCTTTCTGGGGTACCTCCCTGTAGGCAAAAAGGAGGCATGGTAGAAGGATATCCCATCTCCTGCGGAGTTTTTCAGGGAGACCCATAATCATGCCTTTGAGAGTTTTATTAAATCTCTCCACCAGTCCATTTGTTTGTGGATGATAGGGTGTTGTGAACTTGTAAGTTACACCACACTCCTTCCACATGGCCTTTAAGTATGCAGACATGAAATTGCTTCCTCTGTCTGATACTACTTCCTTTGGGAAGCCCACCCTGGAAAATATTCCCAGGAGGGCCTTTGCCACTGCAGGAGCTGTAGTGGTCCTTAAAGGAATAGCTTCAGGATATCTTGTGGCATGGTCCACTACCACTAAGATAAACCTATTGCCTGAAGCAGTAGGAGGGTCAAGGGGGCCAACTATGTCAACCCCTACCCTTTCAAAGGGAACCCCAACCACAGGCAGTGCGATAAGGGGTGCCTTTGGAGTGCCACCTGTCTTGCCACTGGCTTGACAGGTTTCACAGGACTTACAAAATTCCTTTGTGTCCTCAGACATCCTAGGCCAATGAAACAATGGTACCAATCTGTCCCAAGTTTTCATTTGACCCAGGTGCCCAGCTAAGGGAATGTCATGTGCCAGTGTTAGGAGGAACTTTCTGTACTCCTGAGGAATCACTAATCTCCTGGCAGCTCCAGGTTTAGGATCCCTATGCTCAGTGTACAAGAGGTTGTCCTCCCAGTAAACTCTGTGAGAGTCACTGACATCCCCATTAGCCTGTTTGACAGCTTGCTGTCTGAGACCCTCTAATGTGGGACAGGTTTGCTGTGCCACACGCAGCTCCTCCCTGGCAGGCCCCCCTTCACCCAAAAGCTCAGCACTGTCTGCTTCCAGCTCCTCTGGTGTAGGTTCTGCACAGGGAGGGAATTCTTCTTCCTCAGAAGTAGAATCCACTGTAGAGGGAGGGATAGTAGGAAGTGGTTTGCTTCTACTAGCCCTAGCTTTAGGGAGCACTTGGTCCATTGTTCCAGGATCCAAGCTTCCCTGTCCTTTTTGCTTTTTGGCCTGAGCCCTTGTCAAAGCAAAAATATGCCCTGGAATGCCCAGCATTGCTGCATGGGCCTCCAACTCCACATCTGACCAAGCTGATGTCTCCAAATCATTCCCTAATAGACAGTCTACAGGTAAATCTGAAGCTACCACAACTTTCTTTGGACCAGTTACCCCGCCCCAGTTGAGATTTACAACAGCCATGGGGTGGCTTTGTGTTATGTTGTGAGCATCGGTTACTTGGTACTGGTGTCCAAGTATGTGTTGTTCAGGGTGCACCAGTTTCTCAATCACCATTGTGACACTGGCACCTGTGTCCCTGTAGGCCTGGACCTCAACACCATTTATTAGGGTTAGTTGCTTGTACTTCTCCAAGTTATGGGGGCAAGCAACCAAAGTGGCTAAATCAATAGCCCCTTCAGAGACTAAAGTAGCCTCTGTGGTCTCCCTAATCAGACCAACCCCAACTAAATTACCAAAAGTGAGCCCAGCTACTCCCTTGGATTGGCTATTAGTAGGTTTGCTCCCACCACCACTGCTATTAGTAGGGACACTAGGTGTAGCAGTAGGGGTTGTAGTGGTAGGAGCTGTGGTGCCTTTCTTTGGACAAGTGGGATCTGTTGTCCAATGGCCTTTTATTTTACATAAATAGCACCATGGTTTCTTTTCCTTGTTCTGATTAAAGGAGGATTTGGACCCACCACCCCCACCAGAGTGTTTTTGTGGGCCTGATGAAGACTCATTTTTAGATTTGTCCCCACCCTTGTCAGAAGACTTACCATCCTTCTTTTTGTTGCCATCTTTGTCACCCCCTGTATGAACTTTTCTGTTCACTCTTGTTCTGACCCATTTGTCTGCCTTCTTTCCCAATTCTTGGGGAGAGGTCAGATCAGAGTCCACCAAGTACTGGTGCAACAAATCAGACACACAATTATTAAGAATATGCTCTCTCAGGATTAAGTTATACAGGCTGTCATAATCAGTAACTTTACTGCCATGTAACCACCCCTCCAAGGCCTTCACTGCCTGGTCAATGAAATCAACCCAGTCTTGTGAAGACTCCTTTTTGGTCTCTCTGAACTTTATCCTGTACTGTTCAGTGGTTAAGCCATAACCATCCAGGAGTGCATTCTTAAGAACTTGGAAATTATTGGCATAATTTTCTTTCACAGTAAGGAGCCTATCCCTACCTTTTCCACTAAATGATAGCCATAGGATAGCAGCCCACTGCTTTTGAGGGACATCCTGTACAGCACAGGCCCTCTCAAGTGCAGCAAACCACTTGTTAATGTCATCCCCTCCTTATAAGGGGGAACTATCTTGTGCAGATTCCTGGAATCATGCTCTTTTGCAGGATGACTATGGGGAATACTGCTGCTGCCACCATGGGTATCTAAACCCAACTTCTGTCTTTCCTTCTCTACTTCTAAAGACTGTCTATCCAAATCCAGCTGTTGCTTCTTGAGCTTCAGTCTGGTTTGTTCCACTCTCAATCTATTGAGCTCCCTTTCTAACAATCTGTCATCAGGGTGGGTGGGAGGGACATTTCTAGATACAGAGGTATGATGGGAATGAACAGAAGGAGACCTGTCCCTTACAGAGGGCACCCTAACAGCTTGGCTACCAGTATAATGTGAGAGCACACCATCAGTATGGTGTGATTCAACCTCTGTACCAACTATGCTAGACTGTCTAGTAATGGGCAGGCTGAGAAGTTTCTTTCCTGAACCTTTTCCTGGGGGAGTCCCTGGATCAGATTGAGAACCATTAGCTACTTTTTCACCAGATTGGGCACGTATGGCCTTATCCTGTACTCTAAGCATATTAATTAACAGTTCTAAGGAAGGATTCTTCCCTACACTCAAACCTCTCTCTACGCAGAGACTCCTTGCTCCTTTCCAGCTAAGGTGATCATATGCAAGTTTGGACAGTTCAACATTTTTGCCTGTGCCAGACATTTTTTTTGAGAGAGTTAAAGTGATAGAAAAAGAGAAAAAAGTTTTCAGAACTTTTTGGAAAGACAGAAAAAACTTTTAAAACTTTTAAGAACTTTTTGAAAGTTTTAGAAGTACTTTTCAGCACTTAGAAAAGAGTGAAAAGAGGAAATGCAAAACTTTTTGGCTATGTGTATATACACTGACCTTGTTTTGTATATTTTTCTCTTATGAAAAGTACAATGACAAGAGTGGTAAGTAGTCTCAAGCACTTATCCCACCACTGCACAACCAATGTAGGAGGCTGGACTGGCTTGTAGTGAGTACCAAGGGGTGCTTGCACCTTGCACCAGGCCCAGTTATCCCTTATTAGTGTATAGGGTGTCTAGCAGCTTAGGCTGATAGATAATGGTAGCTTAGCAGAGCAGCTTAGTGTAGGAGGCTGGACTGGCTTGTAGTGAGTACCAAGGGGTACTTGCACCTTGCACCAGGCCCAGTTATCCCTTATTAGTGTATAGGGTGTCTAGCAGCTTAGGCTGATAGATAATGGTAGCTTAGCAGAGCAGCTTAGGCTGAACTAGGAGACGTGTGAAGCTACTACAGTACCACTTAGTGTCATCTGCACAATATCATAAGAAAACACAATACACAGTTATACTAAAAATAAAGGTACTTTATTTTTATGACAATATGCCAAAGTATCTTAGAGTGTACCCTCAGTGAGAGGATAGGAAATATACACAAGATATATATACACCATAGCAAAAATATGCAGTATAGTCTTAGAAAACAGTGCAAACAATGTATAGTTACAATAGGATGCAATGGGGAAACATAGGGATAGGGGCAAGACAAATCATATACTCCAGAAGTGGAATGCGAACCACGAATGGACCCCAAACCTATGTGACCTTGTAGAGGGTCGCTGGGACTATTAGAAAATAGTGAGAGTTAGAAAAATAACCCTCCCCAAGACCCTGAAAAGTGAGTGCAAAGTGCACTAAAGTTCCCCTAAGGACAAAATAGTCGTGTTAGAGGGAGAATGCAAGGAAAACACAAATCAGCAATGCAACAACGATGGACTCCTGTCTGAGGGTACCTGTGGAACAAGGGGACCAAGTCCAAAAGTCACAAGCAGCTCGTAGCTGGGCAGATGCCCAAGAAATGCCAGCGGTTGGTGCAAAGAAGCTCTTACTAGGCTGAAGAGCTGTGAATACTGCAGGAACGACAAGGGCTAGAGACTTCCCCTTTGGAGGATGGATCCCCCACGCCTTGGAGAGTCGTGCAAAAGTGTTTTCCCGCCGGATGGACGCCAACAAGCCTTGCTACACGCAAATCGTGCGTTTGGCGTTTTTGGACGCTGCTGGGGCCCAGGAGGGACCAGAAGGTCGCAAATTGGACCTGCAGAGAGAGGGGACGTCGAGCAAGACAAAGAGCCCTCACTGAAGCAGGTAGCACCCGGAGAAGTGCCAGAAACAGGCACTACGAGGATGCGTGAAACGGTGCTTGCCGAAGTTGCACAAAGGAGTCCCACGTCGCCGGAGACCAACTTAGAAAGTCGTGCAATGCAGGTTAGAGTGCCGTGGACCCAGGCTTGGCTGTGCACACAGGATTTCCGCCGGAAGTGCACAGGGGCCGGAGAAGCTTGCAAAGTCGCGGTTCCCAGCAATGCAGCCCAGCGAGGTGAGGCAAGGACTTACCTCCACCAAACTTGGGCTGAAGAGTCACTGGACTGTGGGAGTCACTTGGATGGTGTCGCTGGATTCGAGGGACCTCGCTCGTCGTGCTGAGAGGAGACCCAATGGACCGGTAATGCAGCTTTTTGGTGCCTGCTGTTGCATAGGGAAGATTCCGTCGACCCACGGGAGATTTCTTCGGAGCTTCTGGTGCAGAGAGGAGGCAGACTACCCCCACAGCATGCACAAGCAGGAAAACAGTCGAGAAGGCGGCAGGATCAGCGTTACAGAGTTGCAGTAGTCGTCTTTGCTACTATGTTGCAGGTTTGCAGGCTTCCAGCGCGGTCAGCGGTCGATTCCTTATCAGAAGGTGAAGAGGGAGATGCAGAGGAACTCGGCTGAGCTCGTGCATTCGTTATCTAAAGTTTCCCCAGAGACAGAGACCCTAAATAGCCAGAAAAGAGGGTTTGGCTACCTAGGAGAGAGGAAAGGCTACTAACACCTGAAGGAGCCTATCAGCAGGAGTCTCTGACGTCACCTGGTGGCACTGGCCACTCAGAGCAGTCCAGTGTGCCAGCAGCACCTCTGTTTCCAGGATGGCAGAGGTCTGGAGCACACTGGAGGAGCTCTGGACACCTCCCAGGGGAGGTGCAGGTCAGGGGAGTGGTCACTCCCCTTTCCTTTGTCCAGTTTCGCGCCAGAGCAGGGGCTAAGGGGTCCCTGAACCGGTGTAGACTGGCTTATGCAGAATTGGGCACATCTGTGCCCAACAAAGCATTTCCAGAGGCTGGGGGAGGCTACTCCTCCCCTGCCTTCACACCATTTTCCAAAGGGAGAGGGTGTCACACCCTCTCTCAGAGGAAGTTCTTTGTTCTGCCATCCTGGGCCAGGCCTGGCTGGACCCCAGGAGGGCAGCTGCCTGTCTGAGGGGTTGGCAGCAGCAGCAGCTGCAGAGAAACCCCAGGAAGGGCAGTCTGGCAGTACCAGGGTCTGTGCTACAGACCACTGGGATCATGGAATTGTACCAACAATGCCAGGATGGCATAGAGGGGGCAATTCCATGATCATAGACATGTTACATGGCCATATTCGGAGTTACCATGGTGAAGCAACATATAGGTAGTGACCTATATGTAGTGCACGCGTGTAATGGTGTCCCCGCACTCACAAAGTTCAGTGAATTGGCTCTGAACAATGTGGGGGCACCTTGGCTAGTGCCAGGGTGCCCTCACACTAAGTAACTTTGCACCTAACCTTTACCAGGTAAAGGTTAGACATATAGGTGACTTATAAGTTACTTAAGTGCAGTGTAAAATGGCTGTGAAATAACGTGGACGTTATTTCACTCAGGCTGCAGTGGCAGGCCTGTGTAAGAATTGTCAGAGCTCCCTATGGGTGGCAAAAGAAATGCTGCAGCCCATAGGGATCTCCTGGAACCCCAATACCCTGGGTACCTCAGTACCATATACTAGGGAATTATAAGGGTGTTCCAGTAAGCCAATGTAAATTGGTAAAGATGGTCACTAGCCTGTCAGTGACAATTTGGAAAGAAATGAGAGAGCATAACCACTGAGGTTCTGATTAGCAGAGCCTCAGTGAGACAGTTAGTCACTACACAGGTAACACATTCAGGCACACTTATGAGCACTGGGGCCCTGGGTTACCAGGGTCCCAGTGACACATACAACTAAAACAACATATATACAGTGAAAAATGGGGGTAACATGCCAGGCAAGATGGTACTTTCCTACACAACCCCCCCCCAAACGAAGGACAATAAGACTAGCCATTACCTGATGAGTCTTCATTGTCTAAGTGGAAATATCTGGAGAGTCCATCTGCATTGGAGTGGCTACTCCCAGGTCTATGTTCCACTGTATAGTCCATTCCCTGTAGGGATATGGACCACCTCAACAATTTAGGATTTTCACCTTTCATTTGTTTTAGCCAAAGTAGAGGTTTGTGGTCTGTCTGAACAATGAAGTGAGTGCCAAACAGGTATGGCCTCAACTTCTTCAGAGCCCAGACCACAGCAAAGGCCTCCCTCTCAATGGCAGACCAACGCTTTTCTCTAGGGGTCAACCTTCTACTAATAAAAGCAACAGGTTGATCCTGGCCCTCAGAATTAAGTTGTGATAGGACTGCCCCTACTCCTAATTCAGATGCATCAGTTTGGACATAGAATTTTTTAGAGTAACAAGGGCTTTTCAGGACAGGTGCAGAGCACATGGCCTGCTTCAGCTCCTCAAAAGCTTTCTGACAGTTTGCTGTCCATAATACCTTTTTAGGCATTTTCTTGGATGTGAGGTCATTAAGAGGAGCTGCAATGGAGCCATAGTTCTTAATGAACCTCCTGTAATACCCAGTGAGGCCTAGGAAGGCTCTCACCTGAGTCTGAGTGGTAGGGGGAACCCAATCAATAATAGTTTGGATTTTCCCCGGAAGTGGTGCAATCTGTTCCCCACCAACAAGGTGTCCCAGATAAACCACCTTACCCTGCCCTATCTGGCACTTTGAAGCCTTGATAGTGAGGCCTGCCTTTTGCAGGGCCTCCAAAACTTTCCAAAGGTGGACCAGGTGATCATCCCAGCTGGAGCTAAAGACAGCTATATCATCCAAATATGCTGCACTGAAAGCCTCCAGCCCTTGCAGGACTGTGTTCACCAACCTCTGAAAAGTGGCAGGTGCATTTTTCAAACCAAAAGGCATTACAGTAAACTGGTAATGTCCTCCAATGGTAGAAAATGCAGTCTTAGGTTTAGCATCTTCTGACATTTTGATCTGCCAATACCCTGCAGTCAAATCAAAAGTGCTTAGATACTTGGCAGATGCCAGTGTATCTATGAGCTCATCTGCCCTGGGTATAGGGTGAGCATCAGTTTTGGTTACCAAGTTGAGACCTCTATAGTCTACACAAAACCGCATTTCTTTCTTTCCATCTTTAGAATTGGGTTTTGGTACCAGTACCACAGGAGAAGCCCATGGACTGTCAGAGTGCTCAACCACTCCTAGTTCTAACATTTTCTGACCTTCTTGCTTTATGCAGTCCCTGACATGGTCAGGCTGCCTATAGATCTTACTTTTGACAGGTAAACTGTCTCCAGTATCTATAGTGTGCTCACACCAAGAAGTGGTGCCTGGCACAATGGAGAAGAGTTCTGAAAATTGTCCTAGGAGATTTATGCAATTATCTTTCTGCTCAGCAGTAAGACAATCAGCCAAAACTACACCTTCCACAAGAGCATCTTGCTCTGTGGAAGAGAAGAGATCAGGTAGAGGATCACTGTCTTCTTCCTGTCCCTCATCTGTTGCCATGAGCAGGGTGAGATCAGCCCTGTCATAGTAGGGTTTCAGGCGGTTGACATGGAGCACCCTAAGGGGACTCCTGGCAGTGCCTAAGTCAACCAAGTAGGTGACTTCACCCTTCTTTTCAACAATTGTGTGGGGTCCACTCCATTTATCTTGGAGTGCTCTTGGGGCCACAGGCTCCAAGACCCACACTTTCTGCCCTGGTTGGTACTGAACCAAAACAGCCTTCTGATCATGCCATTGCTTCTGGAGCTCTTGGCTGGCCTGAAGGTTTTTACTGGCCTTTTTCATGTACTCAGCCATCCTTGATCTGAGGCCAAGTACATAATCCACAATATCCTGCTTAGGAGCTTTTAAAGGTTGTTCCCAACCCTCCTTTACAAGTGTGAGTGGACCCCTAACAGGGTGTCCAAAAAGAAGTTCAAAGGGGCTGAAGCCCACTCCTTTCTGGGGTACCTCCCTGTAGGCAAAAAGGAGGCATGGTAGAAGGATATCCCATCTCCTGCGGAGTTTTTCAGGGAGTCCCATAATCATGCCTTTGAGAGTTTTATTAAATCTCTCCACCAGTCCATTTGTTTGTGGATGATAGGGTGTTGTGAACTTGTAAGTTACACCACACTCCTTCCACATGGCCTTTAAGTATGCAGACATGAAATTGCTTCCCCTGTCTGATACTACTTCCTTTGGGAAGCCCACCCTGGAAAATATTCCCAGGAGGGCCTTTGCCACTGCAGGAGCTGTAGTGGTCCTTAAAGGAATAGCTTCAGGATATCTTGTGGCATGGTCCACTACCACTAAGATAAACCTATTGCCTGAAGCAGTAGGAGGGTCAAGGGGGCCAACTATGTCAACCCCTACCCTTTCAAAGGGAACCCCAACCACAGGCAGTGGGATAAGGGGTGCCTTTGGAGTGCCACCTGTCTTGCCACTGGCTTGACAGGTTTCACAGGACTTACAAAATTCTTTTGTGTCCTCAGACATCCTAGGCCAATGAAACAGTGGTACCAATCTGTCCCAAGTTTTCATTTGACCCAGGTGCCCAGCTAAGGGAATGTCATGTGCCAGTGTTAGGAGGAACTTTCTGTACTCCTGAGGAATCACTAATCTCCTGGCAGCTCCAGGTTTAGGATCCCTATGCTCAGTGTACAAGAGGTTGTCCTCCCAGTAAACTCTGTGAGAGTCACTGACATCCCCATTAGCCTGTTTGACAGCTTGCTGTCTGAGACCCTCTAATGTGGGACAGGTTTGCTGTGCCACACTCAGCTCCTCTCTGGCAGGCCCCCCTTCACCCAAAAGCTCAGCAGTGTCTGCTTCCAGCTCCTCTGGTGTAGGTTCTGCACAGGGAGGGAATTCTTCTTCCTCAGAAGTAGAATCCACTGTAGAGGGAGGGATAGTAGGAAGTGGTTTGCTTCTACTAGCCCTAGCTTTAGGGAGCACTTGGTCCATTGTTCCAGGATCCAAGCTTCCCTGTCCTTTTTGCTTTTTGGCCTGAGCCCTTGTCAAAGCAAAAATATGCCCTGGGATGCCCAGCATTGATGCATGGGCCTCCAACTCCACATCTGACCAAGCTGATGTCTCCAAATCGTTCCCTAATAGACAGTCTACAGGTAAATCTGAAGCTACCACAACTTTCTTTGGACCAGATACCCCCCCCCAGTTGAGATTTACAACAGCCATGGGGTGGCTTTGTGTTATGTTGTGAGCATCGGTTACTTGGTACTGGTGTCCAAGTATGTGTTGTTCAGGGTGCACCAGTTTCTCAATCACCATTGTGACACTGGCACCTGTGTCCCTGTAGGCCTGGACCTCAACACCATTTATTAGGGTTAGTTGCTTGTACTTCTCCAAGTTATGGGGGCAAGCAACCAAAGTGGCTAAGTCAATAGCCCCTTCAGAGACTAAAGTAGCCTCTGTGGTCTCCCTAATCAGACCAACCCCAACTAAATTACCAAAAGTGAGCCCAGCTACTCCCTTGGATTGGCTATTAGTAGGTTTGCTCCCACCACCACTGCTATTAGTAGGGACACTAGGTGTAGCAGTAGGGGTTGTAGTGGTAGGAGCTGTGGTGCCTTTCTTTGGACAACTGGGATCTGTTGTCCAATGGCCTTTTATCTTACATAAATAGCACCATGGTTTCTTTTCCTTGTTCTGATTAAAGGAGGATTTGGGCCCACCACCCCCACCAGAGTGTTTTTGTGGGCCTGATGAAGACTCATTTTTAGATTTGTCCCCACCCTTGTCAGAAGACTTACCATCCTTCTTTTTGTTGCCATCTTTGTCACCCCCTGTATGAACTTTTCTGTTCACTCTTGTTCTGACCCATTTGTCTGCCTTCTTTCCCAATTCTTGGGGAGAGGTCAGATCAGAGTCCACCAAGTACTGGTGAAACAAATCAGACACACAATTATTAAGAATATGCTCTCTCAGGATCAAGTTATACAGGCTGTCATAATCAGTAACTTTACTGCCATGTAACCACCCCTCCAAGGCCTTCACTGAATGGTCAATGAAATCAACCCAGTCTTGTGAAGACTCCTTTTTGGTCTCTCTGAACTTTATCCTGTACTGTTCAGTGGTTAAGCCATAACCATCCAGGAGTGCATTCTTAAGAACTTGGAAATTGTTAGCATCATTTTCTTTTACAGTAAGGAGCCTATCCCTACCTTTTCCAGTAAATGATAGCCATAGGATAGCAGCCCACTGCTTTTGAGGGACATCCTGTACAACACAGGCCCTCTCAAGTGCAGCAAACCACTTGTTAATGTCATCCCCCTCCTTGTAAGGGGGAACTATCTTATGCAGATTCCTGGAATCATGCTCTTTTGCAGGATGACTATGGGGAATACTGCTGCTGCCACCATGGGTATCTAAACCCATCTTCTGTCTTTCCCTCTCTATTTCTAAAGACTGTCTATCCAAATCCAGCTGTTGCTTCTTGAGCTTCAGTCTGGTTTGCTCCACTCTCAATCTATTGAGCTCCCTTTCTAACAATCTGTCATCAGGGTGGGTGGGAGGGACATTTCTAGATACAGAGGTATGATGGGAATGAACAGAAGGAGACCTGTCCCTTACAGAGGGCACCCTAACAGCTTGGCTACCAGTATAATGTGAGAGCACATCCTCAGTATGATGTGATTCAACCTTTGTACCAACTATGCTAGACTGTCTAGTAATGGGCAGGCTGAGAAGTTTCTTTCCTGAACCTTTTCCTGGGGGAGTCCCTGGATCAGATTGAGAACCATTAGCTACTTTTTCTACAGATTGGGCACTTATGGCCTTATCCTGTACTCTAAGCATATTAATTAACAGTTCTAAGGAAGGATTCTTCCCTACACTCAAACCTCTCTCTATGCAGAGACTCCTTGCTCCTTTCCAGCTAAGGTGATCATATGCAAGTTTGGACAGTTCAACTTTTTGGCCTGTGCCAGACATTTTTTAGAGAGAGTTAAAGGGATAGACAAAGAGAAAAAAGTTTTCAGAACTTTTTGGAAAGACAGAAAAAACTTTTTAAACTTTTAAGAACTTTTTGAAAGTTTAGAAGTACTTTTCAGCACTTAGAAAAGAGTGAAAAGAGGAAATGCAAAACTTTTTGGCTATGTGTATATACACTGACCTTGTTTTGTATATTTTTCTCTTATGAAAAGTACAATGACAAGAGTGGTAAGTAGTCTCAAAGCACTTATCCCACCGCTGCACAACCAATGTAGGAGGCTGGACTGGCTTGTAGTGAGTACCAAGGGGTACTTGCACCTTGCACCAGGCCCAGTTATCCCTTATTAGTGTATAGGGTGTCTAGCAGCTTAGGCTGATAGATAATGGTAGCTTAGCAGAGCAGCTTAGGCTGAACTAGGAGACGTGTGAAGCTACTACAGTACCACTTAGTGTCATATGCACAATATCATAAGAAAACACAATACACAGTTATACTAAAAATAAAGGTACTTTATTTTTATGACAATATGCCAAAGTATCTTAGAGTGTACCCTCAGTGAGAGGATAGGAAATATACACAAGATATATATACACCATAGCAAAAATATGCAGTATAGTCTTAGAAAACAGTGCAAACAATGTATAGTTACAATAGGATGCAATGGGGAAACATAGGGATAGGGGCAACACAAACCATATACTCCAGAAGTGGAATGCGAACCACGAATGGACCCCAAACCTATGTGACCTTGTAGAGGGTCGCTGGGACTATTAGAAAATAGTGAGAGTTAGAAAAATAACCCTCCCCAAGACCCTGAAAAGTGAGTGCAAAGTGCACTAAAGTTCCCCTAAGGACAAAATAGTCGTGTTAGAGGGAGAATGCAAGGAAAACACAAATCAGCAATGCAACAACGATGGATTCCTGTCTGAGGGTACCTGTGGAACAAGGGGACCAAGTCCAAAAGTCACAAGCAGCTCGTAGCTGGGCAGATGCCCAAGAAATGCCAGCGGTTGGTGCAAAGAAGCTCTTACTAGGCTGAAGAGCTGTGAATACTGCAGGAACGACAAGGGCTAGAGACTTCCCCTTTGGAGGATGGATCCCCCACGCCTTGGAGAGTCGGGCAGAAGTGTTTTCCCGCCGGATGGACGCCAACAAGCCTTGCTACACGCAAATCGTGCGTTTGGCGTTTTTGGACGCTGCTGGGGCCCAGGAGGGACCAGAAGGTCGCAAATTGGACCTGCAGAGAGAGGGGACATCGAGCAAGACAAAGAGCCCTCACTGAAGCAGGTAGCACCCAGAGAAGTGCCAGAAACAGGCACTACGAGGATGCGTGAAACGGTGCTCGCCAAAGTTGCACAAAGGAGTCCCACGTCGCCGGAGACCAACTTAGAAAGTCGTGCAATGCAGGTTAGAGTGCCGTGGACCCAGGCTTGGCTGTGCACACAGGATTTCCGCCGGAAGTGCACAGGGGCCGGAGAAGCTTGCAAAGTCGCGGTTCCCAGCAATGCAGCCCAGCGAGGTGAGGCAAGGACTTACCTCCACCAAACTTGGGCTGAAGAGTCACTGGACTGTGGGAGTCACTTGGACGGTGTCGCTGGATTCGAGGGACCTCGCTCGTCGTGCTGAGAGGAGACCCAAGGGACCGGTAATGCAACTTTTTGGTGCCTGCGGTTGCAGGGGGAAGATTCCGTCGACCCACGGGAGATTTCTTCGGAGCTTCTGGTGCAGAGAGGAGGCAGACTACCCCCACAGCATGCACAAGCAGGAAAACAGTCGAGAAGGCGGCAGGATCAGCGTTACAGAGTTGCAGTAGTCGTCTTTGCTACTATGTTGCAGGTTTGCAGGCTTCCAGCGCGGTCAGCGGTCGATTCCTTATCAGAAGGTGAAGAGGGAGATGCAGAGGAACTCGGCTGAGCTCGTGCATTCGTTATCTAAAGTTTCCCCAGAGACAGAGACCCTAAATAGCCAGAAAAGAGGGTTTGGCTACCTAGGAGAGAGGAAAGGCTACTAACACCTGAAGGAGCCTATCAGCAGGAGTCTCTGACGTCACCTGGTGGCACTGGCCACTCAGAGCAGTCCAGTGTGCCAGCAGCACCTCTGTTTCCAGGATGGCAGAGGTCTGGAGCACACTGGAGGAGCTCTGGACACCTCCCAGGGGAGGTGCAGGTCAGGGGAGTGGTCACTCCCCTTTCCTTTGTCCAGTTTCGCGCCAGAGCAGGGGCTAAGGGGTCCCTGAACCGGTGTAGACTGGCTTATGCAGATTTGGGCACATCTGTGCCCAACAAAGCATTTCCAGAGGCTGGGGGAGGCTACTCCTCCCCTGCCTTCACACCATTTTCCAAAGGGAGAGGGTGTCACACCCTCTCTCAGAGGAAGTTCTTTGTTCTGCCATCCTGGGCCAGGCCTGGCTGGACCCCAGGAGGGCAGCTGCCTGTCTGAGGGGTTGGCAGCAGCAGCAGCTGCAGAGAAACCCCAGGAAGGGCAGTCTGGCAGTACCAGGGTCTGTGCTACAGACCACTGGGATCATGGAATTGTACCAACAATGCCAGGATGGCATAGAGGGGGCAATTCCATGATCATAGACATGTTACATGGCCATATTCGGAGTTACCATGGTGAAGCTACATATAGGTAGTGACCTATATGTAGTGCACGCGTGTAATGGTGTCCCCGCACTCACAAAGTTCAGTGAATTGGCTCTGAACAATGTGGGGGCACCTTGGCTAGTGCCAGGGTGCCCTCACACTAAGTAACTTTGCACCTAACCTTTACCAGGTAAAGGTTAGACATATAGGTGACTTATAAGTTACTTAAGTGCAGTGTAAAATGGCTGTGAAATAACGTGGACGTTATTTCACTCAGGCTGCAGTGGCAGGCCTGTGTAAGAATTGTCAGAGCTCCCTATGGGTGGCAAAAGAAATGCTGCAGCCCATAGGGATCTCCTGGAACCCCAATACCCTGGGTACCTCAGTACCATATACTAGGGAATTATAAGGGTGTTCCAGTAAGCCAATGTAAATTGGTAAAAATGGTCACTAGCTTGTCAGTGACAATTTGGAAAGAAATGAGAGAGCATAACCACTGAGGTTCTGATTAGCAGAGCCTCAGTGAGACAGTTAGTCACTACACAGGTAACACATTCAGGCACACTTATGAGCACTGGGGCCCTGGGTTACCAGGGTCCCAGTGACACATACAACTAAAACAACATATATACAGTGAAAAATGGGGGTAACATGCCAGGCAAGATGGTACTTTCCTACACTTAGGCTGAACTAGGAGACGTGTGAAGCTACTACAGTACCACTTAGTGTCATATGCACAATATCATAAGAAAACACAATACACAGTTATACTAAAAATAAAGGTACTTTATTTTTATGACAATATGCCAAAGTATCTTAGAGTGTACCCTCAGTGAGAGGATAGGAAATATACACAAGATATATATACACAATAGCAAAAATATGCAGTATAGTCTTAGAAAACAGTGCAAACAATGTATAGTTACAATAGGATGCAATGGGGAAACATAGGGATAGGGGCAACACAAACCATATACTCCAAAAGTGGAATGCGAACCACGAATGGACCCCAAACCTATGTGACCTTGTAGAGGGTCGCTGGGACTATTAGAAAATAGTGAGAGTTAGAAAAATAACCCTCCCCAAGACCCTGAAAAGTGAGTGCAAAGTGCACTAAAGTTCCCCTAAGGACAAAAGAGTCGTGTTAGAGGAATAATGCAGGAAAGACACAAACCAGCAATGCAACAACTGTGGATTTCCAATCTAGGGTACCTGTGGAACAAGGAGACCAAGTCCAAAAGTCACAAGCAAGTCGGAGATGGGCAGATGCCCAGGAAATGCCAGCTGCGGGTGCAAAGAAGCTTCGACTGGACAGAAGAAGCTGAGGTTTCTGCAGGAACGAAAAGGGCTAGAGACTTCCCCTTTGGTGGACGGATCCCGCTCGCCTTGGAGAGTCGTGCAGAAGTGTTTTCCCGCCAGAAGGATGCAAACAAGCCTTGCTACACGCAAATCGTGCGTTTGGCGTTTTTGGACGCTGCTGGGGCCCAGGAGGAACCAGGAGGTCGCAAATTGGACCTACTGTTAGAGGGGACGTCGTGCAAGACAATGAGCCCTCACTGAAGCAGGTAGCACCCGGATAAGTGCCAGAAACAGGCACTACGAGGATGCGTGAAACGGTGCTCGCCGAAGTTGCACAACGGAGTCCCACGTCGCCGGAGACCAACTTAGAAAGTCGTGCAATGCAGGTTAGAGTGCCGTGGACCCAGGCTTGGCTGTGCATGAAGGATTTCCGCCGGAAGTGCACAGGGGCCGGAGTAGCTGCAAAGTCGCGGTTCCCAGCAATGCAGCCCAGCGAGGTGAGGCAAGGACTTACCTCCACCAAACTTGGGCTGAAGAGTCACTGGACTGTGGGGGTCACTTGGACAGTGTCGCTGGATTCGAGGGACCTCGCTCGTCGTGCTGAGAGGAGACCCAAGGGACCAGTAATGCAGCTTTTTGGTGCCTGCGGTTGCAGGGGGAAGATTCCGTCGACCCACGGGAGATTTCTTCGGAGCTTCTGGTGCAGAGAGGAGGCAGACTACCCCCACAGCATGCACAAGCAGGAAAACAGTAGAGAAGGCGGCAGGATCAGCGTTACAGAGTTGCAGTAGTCGTCTTTGCTACTAGGTTGCAGGTTTGCAGGCTTCCAGCGCGGTCAGCGGTCGATTCCTTATCAGAAGGTGAAGAGGGAGATGCAGAGGAACTCGGCTGAGCTCATGCATTCGTTATCTAAAGTTTCCCCAGAGACAGAGACCCTAAATAGCCAGAAAATAGGGTTTGGCTACCTAGGAGAGAGGAAAGGCTACTAACACCTGAAGGAGCCTATCAGCAGGAGTCTCTGACGTCACCTGGTGGCACTGGCCACTCAGAGCAGGCCAGTGTGCCAGCAGCACCTCTGTTTCCAAGATGGCAGAGGTCTGGAGCACACTGGAGGAGCTCTGGACACCTCCCAGGGGAGGTGCAGGTCAGGGGAGTGGTCACTCCCCTTTCCTTTGTCCAGTTTCGCGCCAGAGCAGGGGCTAAGGGGTCCCTGAACCGGTGTAGACTGGCTTATGCAGAATTGGGCACATCTGTGCCCAACAAAGCATTTCCAGAGGCTGGGGGAGGCTACTCCTCCCCTGCCTTCACACCATTTTCCAAAGGGAGAGGGTGTCACACCCTCTCTCAGAGGAAGTTCTTTGTTCTGCCATCCTGGGCCAGGCCTGGCTGGACCCCAGGAGGGCAGCTGCCTGTCTGAGGGGTTGGCAGCAGCAGCAGCTGCAGTGAAACCCCAGGAAGGGCAGTCTGGCAGTACCAGGGTCTGTGCTACAGACCACTGGGATCATGGAATTGTACCAACAATGCCAGGATGGCATAGAGGGGGCAATTCCATGATCATAGACATGTTACATGGCCATATTCGGAGTTACCATGGTGAAGCTACATATAGGTAGTGACCTATATGTAGTGCACGCGTGTAATGGTGTCCCCGCACTCACAAAGTTCAGTGAATTGGCTCTGAACAATGTGGGGGCACCTTGGCTAGTGCCAGGGTGCCCTCACACTAAGTAACTTTGCACCTAACCTTTACCAGGTAAAGGTTAGACATATAGGTGACTTATAAGTTACTTAAGTGCAGTGTAAAATGGCTGTGAAATAACGTGGACGTTATTTCACTCAGGCTGCAGTGGCAGGCCTGTGTAAGAATTGTCAGAGCTCCCTATGGGTGGCAAAAGAAATGCTGCAGCCCATAGGGATCTCCTGGAACCCCAATACCCTGGGTACCTCAGTACCATATACTAGGGAATTATAAGGGTGTTCCAGTATGTAGGAGGCTGGACTGGCTTGTAGTGAGTACCAAGGGGTACTTGCACCTTGCACCAGGCCCAGTTATCCCTTATTAGTGTATAGGGTGTCTAGCAGCTTAGGCTGATAGATAATGGTAGCTTAGCAAAGCAGCTCAGGCTGAACTAGGAGACGTGTGAAGCTACTACAGTACCACTCAGTGTCATATGCACAATATCATAAGAAAACACAATACACAGTTATACTAAAAATAAAGGTACTTTATTTTTATGACAATATGCCAAAGTATCTTAGAGTGTACCCTCAGTGAGAAGATAGGAAATATACACAAGATATATATACACAATAGCAAAAATATGCAGTATAGTCTTAGAAAACAGTGCAAACAATGTATAGTTACAATAGGATGCAATGGGGAAACATAGGGATAGGGGCAACACAAACCATATACTCCAGAAGTGGAATGCGAACCACGAATGGACCCCAAACCTATGTGACCTTGTAGAGGGTCGCTGGGACTATTAGAAAATAGTGAGAGTTAGAAAAATAACCCTCCCCAAGACCCTGAAAAGTGAGTGCAAAGTGCACTAAAGTTCCCCTAAGGACAAAATAGTCGTGTTAGAGGGAAAATGCAAGGAAAACACAAATCAGCAATGCAACAACGATGGATTCCTGACTGAGGGTACCTGTGGAACAAGGGGACCAAGTCCAAAAGTCACAAGCAACTCGGAGATGGGCAGATGCCCAAGAAATGCCAGCGGTTGGTGCAAAGAAGCTCTTACTAGGCTGAAGAACTGTGAATACTGCAGGAACGACAAGGGCTAGAGACTTCCCCTTTGGAGGATGGATCCCCCACGCCTTGGAGAGTCGTGCAGAAGTGTTTTCCCGCCGGATGGACGCCAACAAGCCTTGCTACACGCAAATCGTGCGTTTGGCGTTTTTGGACGCTGCTGGGGCCCAGGAGGGACCAGGAGGTCGCAAATTGGACCTGCAGAGAGAGGGGACATCGAGCAAGACAAAGTGCCCTCACTGAAGCAGGTAGCACCCGGAGAAGTGCCAGAAACAGGCACTACGAAGATGCGTGAAACGGTGCTCGCCGAAGTTGCACAAAGGAGTCCCACGTCGCCGGAGACCAACTTAGAAAGTCGTGCAATGCAGGTTAGAGTGCCGTGGACCCAGGCTTGGCTGTGCACGAAGGATTTCTGCCGGAAGTGCACAGGGCCCGGAGTAGCTTGCAAAGTCGCGGTTCCCAGCAATGCAGCCCAGCGAGGTGAGGCAAGGACTTACCTCCACCAAACTTGGGCTGAAGAGTCACTGGACTGTGGGGGTCACTTGGACAGCGTCGCTGGATTTGAGGGACCTCGCTCGTCGTGCTGAGAGGAGACCCAAGGGACCGGTAATGCAGCTTTTTGGTGCCTGCGGTTGCAGGGGGAAGATTCCGTCGACCCACGGGAGATTTCTTCGGAGCTTCTGGTGCAGAGAGGAGGCAGACTACCCCCACAGCATGCACAAGCAGGAAAACAGTCGAGAAGGCGGCAGGATCAGCGTTACAGAGTTGCAGTAGTCGTCTTTGCTACTATGTTGCAGGTTTGCAGGCTTCCAGCGCGGTCAGCGGTCGATTCCTTATCAGAAGGTGAAGAGGGAGATGCAGAGGAACTCGGCTGAGCTCATGCATTCGTTATCTAAAGTTTCCCCAGAGACAGAGACCCTAAATAGCCAGATGTGAGAAAGTAGCCTCTTTCTAGCCTTGTTACCCCCACTTTTGGCCTGTTTGTGAGTGTATGTCAGGGTGTTTGTCACTGTTTTCACTGTCTCACTGGGATCCGGATAGCCGGGCCTCAGTGCTCATAGTGAAAACACTATGTTTTCAGTATGGTTGTTATGTGTCACTGGGATCCTGCTGGTCAGGACCCCAGTGCTCATAGGTTTGTGGCCTATATGTATGTGTCACTGGGACCCTGTCACACAGGGCCCCAGTGCTCATAGGTGTGCATGTATATGTTCCCTGTGTGGTGCCTAACTGTCTCACTGAGGCTCTGCTAACCAGAACCTCAGTGGTTATGCTCTCTCATTACTTCCAAATTGTCACTGACAGGCTAGTGACCATTTTTACCAATTTACATTGGCTTACTGGAACACCCTTATAATTCCCTAGTATATGGTACTGAGGTACCCAGGGTATTGGGGTTCCAGGAGATCCCTATGGGCTGCAGCATTTCTTTTGCCACCCATAGGGAGCTCTGACAATTCTTACACAGGCCTGCCACTGCAGCCTGAGTGAAATAACGTCCACGTTATTTCACAGCCATTTTACACTGCACTTAAGTAACTTATAAGTCACCTATATGTCTAACCTTTACCTGGTAAAGGTTAGGTGCAAAGTTACTTAGTGTGAGGGCACCCTGGCACTAGCCAAGGTGCCCCCACATTGTTCAGAGCCAATTCCCTGAACTTTGTGAGTGCGGGGACACCATTACACGCGTGCACTACATATAGGTCACTACCTATATGTGGCTTCACCATGGTAACTCCGAATATGGCCATGTAACATGTCTATGATCATGGAATTGCCCCCTCTATACCATCCTGGCATAGTTGGCACAATCCCATGATCCCAGTGGTCTGTAGCACAGACCCTGGTACTGCCAAACTGCCCTTCCTGGGGTTTCTCTGCAGCTGCTGCTGCTGCCAACCCCTCAGACAGGCAGCTGCCCTCCTGGGGTCCAGCCAGGCCTGGCCCAGGATGGCAGAACAAAGAACTTCCTCTGAGAGAGGGTGTGACACCCTCTCCCTTTGGAAAATGGTGTGAAGGCAGGGGAGGAGTAGCCTCCCCCAGCCTCTGGAAATGCTTTGTTGGGCACAGATGTGCCCAATTCTGCATAAGCCAGTCTACACCGGTTCAGGGACCCCTTAGCCCCTGCTCTGGCGCGAAACTGGACAAAGGAAAGGGGAGTGACCACTCCCCTGACCTGCACCTCCCCTGGGAGGTGTCCAGAGCTCCTCCAGTGTGCTCCAGACCTCTGCCATCTTGGAAACAGAGGTGCTGCTGGCACACTGGGCTGCTCTGAGTGGCCAGTGCCACCAGGTGACGTCAGAGACTCCTTGTGATAGGCTCCTTCAGGTGTTAGTAGCCTTTCCTCTCTCCTAGGTAGCCAAACCCTCTTTTCTGGCTATTTAGGGTCTCTGTCTCTGGGGAAACTTTAGATAACGAATGCACGAGCTCAGCCGAGTTCCTCTGCATCTCCCTCTTCACCTTCTGATAAGGAATCGACCGCTGACCGCGCTGGAAGCCTGCAAACCTGCAACATAGTAGCAAAGACGACTACTGCAACTCTGTAACGCTGATCCTGCCGCCTTCTCGACTGTTTTCCTGCTTGTGCATGCTGTGGGGGTAGTCTGCCTCCTCTCTGCACCAGAAGCTCCGAAGAAATCTCCCGTGGGTCGACGGAATCTTCCCCCTGCAACCGCAGGCACCAAAAAGCTGCATTACCGGTCCCTTGGGTCTCCTCTCAGCACGACGAGCGAGGTCCCTCGAATCCAGCGACACCGTCCAAGTGACTCCCACAGTCCAGTGACTCTTCAGCCCAAGTTTGGTGGAGGTAAGTCCTTGCCTCACCTCGCTGGGCTGCATTGCTGGGAACCGCGACTTTGCAAGCTTCTCCGGCCCCTGTGCACTTCCGGCGGAAATCCTGTGTGCACAGCCAAGCCTGGGTCCACGGCACTCTAACCTGCATTGCACGACTTTCTAAGTTGGTCTCCGGCGACGTGGGACTCCTTTGTGCAACTTCGGCGAGCACCGTTTCACGCATCCTCGTAGTGCCTGTTTCTGGCACTTCTCCGGGTGCTACCTGCTTCAGTGAGGGCTCTTTGTCTTGCTCGACGTCCCCTCTCTCTGCAGGTCCAATTTGCGACCTTCTGGTCCCTCCTGGGCCCCAGCAGCGTCCAAAAACGCCAAACGCACGATTTGCGTGTAGCAAGGCTTGTTGGCGTCCATCCGGCGGGAAAACACTTCTGCACGACTCTCCAAGGCGTGGGGGATCCGTCCTCCAAAGGGGAAGTGTGAGAAGGTAGCCTCTTTCTAGCCTTGTTACCCCCACTTTTGGACTGTTTGTGAGTGTATGTCAGGGTGTTTGTCACTGTTTTCACTGTCTCACTGGGATCCTGATAGCCAGGCCTCAGTGCTCATAGTGAAAACACCATGTTTTCAGTATGGTTGTTATGTGTCACTGGGATCCTGCTGGTCAGGACCCCAGTGCTCATAGGTTTGTGGCCTATATCTATGTGTCACTGGGACCCTGTCACACAGGGCCCCAGTGCTCATAGGTGTGCATGTGTATGTTCCCTGTGTGGTGCCTAACTGTCTCACTGAGGCTCTGCTAACCAGAGCCTCAGTGGTTATGCTCTCTCATTACTTTCAAATTGTCACTGACAGGCTAGTGACCATTTTTACCAATTTACATTGGCTTACTGGAACACCCTTATAATTCCCTAGTATATGGTACTGAGGTACCCAGGGTATTGGGGTTCCAGGAGATCCCTATGGGCTGCAGCATTTCTTTTGCCACCCATAGGGAGCTCTGACAATTCTTACACAGGCCTGCCACTGCAGCCTGAGTGAAATAACATCCACGTTATTTCACAGCCATTTTTCACTGCACTTAAGTAACTTATAAGTCACCTATATGTCTAACCTTTACCTGGTAAAGGTTAGGTGCAAAGTTACTTAGTGTGAGGGCACCCTGGCACTAGCCAAGGTGCCCCTACATTGTTCAGAGCCAATTTACTGAACTTTGTGAGTGCGGGGACACCATTACACGCGTGCACTAAATATAGGTCACTACCTATATGTAGCTTCACCATGGTAACTCCGAATATGGCCATGTAACATGTCTATGATCATTGAATTGCCCCCTCTATGCCATCCTGGCATTGTTGGTACAATTCCATGATCCCAGTGGTCTGTAGCACAGACCCTGGTACTGCCAGACTGCCCTTACTGGGGTTTCACTGCAGCTGCTGCTGCTGCCAACCCCTCAGACAGACAGCTGCCCTCCTGGGGTCCAGCCAGGCCTGGCCCAGGATGGCAGAACAAAGAACTTCCTCTGAGAGAGGGTGTAACACCCTCTCCCTTTGGAAAATGGTGTGAAGGCAGGGGAGGAGTAGCCTCCCCCAGCCTCTGGAAATGCTTTGTTGGGCACAGATGTGCCCAATTCTGCATAAGCCAGTCTACACCGGTTCAGGGACCCCTTAGCCCCTGCTCTGGCGCGAAACTGGACAAAGGAAAGGGGAGTGACCACTCCCCTGACCTGCACCTCCCCTGGGAGGTGTCCAGAGCTCCTCCAGTGTGCTCCAGACCTCTGCCATCTTGGAAACAGAGGTGCTGCTGGCACACTGGACTGCTCTGAGTGGCCAGTGCCACCAGGTGACGTCAGAGACTCCTTGTGATAGGCTCCTTCAGGTATTAGTAGCCTTTCCTCTCTCCTAGGTAGCCAAACCCTCTTTTCTGGCTATTTAGGGTCTCTGTCTCTGGGGAAACTTTAGATAACGAATGCATGAGCTCAGCCGAGTTCCTCTGCATCTCCCTCTTCACCTTCTGATAAGGAATCGACCGCTGACCGCGCTGGAAGCCTGCAAACCTGCAACATAGTAGCAAAGACGACTACTGCAACTCTGTAACGCTGATCCTGCCGCCTTCTCGACTGTTTTCCTGCTTGTGCATGCTGTGGGGGTAGTCTGCCTCCTCTCTGCACCAGAAGCTCCGAAGAAATCTCCCGTGGGTCGACGGAATCTTCCCCCCTGCAACCGCAGGCACCAAAAAGCTGCATTTCCGGTCCCTTGGGTCTCCTCTCAGCACGACGAGCGAGGTCCCTCGAATCCAGCGACACGGTCCAAGTGACCCCCACAGTCCAGTGACTCTTCAGCCCAAGTTTGGTGGAGGTAAGTCCTTGCCTCACCTCGCTGGGCTGCATTGCTGGGAACCGCAACTTTGCAAGCTTCTCCGGCCCCTGTGCACTTCCGGCGGAAATCCTGTGTGCACAGCCAAGCCTGGGTCCACGGCACTCTAACCTGCATTGCACGACTTTCTAAGTTGGTCTCCGGCGACGTGGGACTCCTTTGTGCAACTTCGGCGAGCACCGTTTCACGCATCCTCGTAGTGCCTGTTTCTGGCACTTCTCCGGGTGCTACCTGCTTCAGTGAGGGCTCTTTGTCTTGCTCGACGTCCCCTCTCTCTGCAGGTCCAATTTGCGACCTTCTGGTCCCTCCTGGGCCCCAGCAGCGTCCAAAAACGCCAAACGCACGATTTGCGTGTAGCAAGGCTTGTTGGCGTCCATCCGGCGGGAAAACACTTCTGCACGACTCTCCAAGGCGTGGGGGATCCATCCTCCAAAGGGGAAGTCTCTAGCCCTTGTCGTTCCTGCAGTATTCACAGTTCTTCAGCCTAGTAAGAGCTTCTTTGCACCAACCGCTGGCATTTCTTGGGCATCTGCCCATCTCCGAGTTGCTTGTGACTTTTGGACTTGGTCCCCTTGTTCCACAGGTACCCTCAGTCAGGAATCCATCGTTGTTGCATTGCTGATTTGTGTTTTCCTTGCATTTTCCCTCTAACACGACTATTTTGTCCTTAGGGGAACTTTGGTGCACTTTGCACTCACTTTTCAGGGTCTTGGGGAGGGTTATTTTTCTAACTCTCACTATTTTCTAATAGTCCCAGCGACCCTCTACAAGGTCACATAGGTTTGGGGTCCATTCGTGGTTCGCATTCCACTTCTGGAGTATATGGTTTGTGTTGCCCCTATCCCTATGTTTCCCCATTGCATCCTATTGTAACTATACATTGTTTGCACTGTTTTCTAAGACTATACTGCATATTTTTGCTATTGTGTATATATATCTTGTGTATATTTCCTATCCTCTCACTGAGGGTACCCTCTAAGATACTTTGGCATATTGTCATAAAAATAAAGTACCTTTATTTTTAGTATAACTGTGTATTGTGTTTTCTTATGATATTGTGCATATGACACTAAGTGGTACTGTAGTAGCTTCACACGTCTCCTAGTTCAGCCTGAGCTGCTTTGCTAAGCTACCATTATCTATCAGCCTAAGCTGCTAGACACCCTATACACTAATAAGGGATAACTGGGCCTGGTGCAAGGTGCAAGTACCCCTTGGTACTCACTACAAGCCAGTCCAGCCTCCTACATTGGTTGTGCAGCGGTGGGATAAGTGCTTTGAGACTACTTACCACTCTTGTCATTGTACTTTTCATAAGAGAAAAATATACAAAACAAGGTCAGTGTATATACACATAGCCAAAAAGTTTTGCATTTCCTCTTTTCACTCTTTTCTAAGTGCTGAAAAGTACTTCTAAACTTTCTAAAAAGTCTTAAAAGTTTAAAAAAGTTTTTTCTGTCTTTCCAAAAAGTTCTGAAAACTTTTTTCTCTTTGTCTATCACTTTAACTCTCTCTAAAAATGTCTGGCACAGGCCAAAAATTTGAACTGTCCAAACTTGCATATGATCACCTTAGCTGGAAAGGAGCAAGGAGTCTCTGCATAGAGAGAGGTTTGAGTGTAGGGAAGAATCCTTCCTTAGAACTGTTAATTAATATGCTTAGAGTACAGGATAAGGCCATAAGTGCCCAATCTGTAGAAAAAGTAGCTAATGGTTCTCAATCTGATCCAGGGACTCCCCCAGGAAAAGGTTCAGGAAAGAAACTTCTCAGCCTGCCCATTACTAGACAGTCTAGCATAGTTGGTACAGAGGTTGAATCACATCATACTGATGATGTGCTCTCACATTATGCTGGTAGCCAAGCTGTTAGGGTGCCCTCTGTAAGGGACAGGTCTCCTTCTGTTCATTCCCATCATACCTCTGTATCTAGAAATGTCCCTCCCACCCACCCTGATGACAGATTGTTAGAAAGGGAGCTTAATAGATTGAGAGTGGAGCAAACCAGACTGAAGCTCAAGAAGCAACAGCTGGATTTGGATAGACAGTCTTTAGAAATAGAGAGGGAAAGACAGAAGTTGGGTTTAGATACCCATGGTGGCAGCAGCAGTATTCCCCATAGTCATCCTGCAAAAGAGCATGATTCCAGGAATCTGCACAAGATAGTTCCCCCTTACAAGGAGGGGGATGACATTAACAAGTGGTTTGCTGCACTTGAGAGGGCCTGTGCTGTACAGGATGTCCCTCAAAAGCAGTGGGCTGCTATCTTATGGCTATCATTTACTGGAAAAGGTAGGGATAGGCTCCTTACTGTAAAAGAAAATGATGCTAACAATTTCCAAGTTCTTAAGAATGCACTCCTGGATGGTTATGGCTTAACCACTGAACAGTACAGGATAAAGTTCAGAGATACCAAAAAGGAGTCTTCACAAGACTGGGTTGATTTCATTGACCAGGCAGTGAAGGCCTTGGAGGGGTGGTTACATGGCAGTAAAGTTACTGATTATGACAGCCTGTATAACTTGATCCTGAGAGAGCATATTCTTAATAATTGTGTGTCTGATTTGTTGCACCAGTACCTGGTAGACTCTGATCTGACCTCTCCCCAAGAATTGGGAAAGAAGGCAGACAAATGGGTCAGAACAAGGGTGAACAGAAAAGTTCATACAGGGGGTGACAAAGATGGTAATAAGAAGAAAGATGGTGAAAAATCTCAAGATAAGCATGGGGATAAGGGTAAAACCAAAGATCCCACTTCAAATCTTAAACACTCTTCAGAGGGTGGGGATAAAACAAATTCTTCCTCTTCTTCCCAACCTGCACACATTAAAAAGCCTTGGTGCTTTGTGTGTAAAAACAGAGGCCATAGGCCAGGGGATAAGTCCTGTCCAGGTAAACCCCCTGAGCCTACCACCACTAATACATCAAGCTCTAGTGCCCCTAGCAGTAGTGGTACTAGTGGTGGGACTGCTGGCAACAGTCAAGCAAAGGGTGTAGTTGGGTTCACTTATGGGTCCATAGTGGAAACTGATGTAATCAGTCCCAAGACAGTTTCTGTCACACCTAGTGGCATTGGCCTTGCCACACTGGCTGCTTGTCCCCTTACAATGGATAAGTACAGGCAGACAGTTTCAATAAATGGTGTTGAGGCCTTGGCCTACAGGGACACAGGTGCCAGTTTCACTTTGGTGACTGAAAACCTAGTGCACCCTGATCAACACATCATTGGACAACAGTATAAGATTATTGATGTCCATAACTCCACTAAGTTTCTTCCCTTAGCTATAATTCAGTTTAGTTGGGGTGGAGTTACTGGCCCTAAGCAGGTGGTGGTATCACCTAGCTTACCTGTAGACTGTCTCTTAGGTAATGACCTAGAGGCCTCAGGTTGGGCTGATGTAGAGTTGTATGCCCATGCAGCCATGCTGGGCATCCCTGAGGAATTGTTCCCTCTCATTTCAAGTGAAATGAAAAAGCAAAGGAGAGAAGGCCTGAAAACTCAGGATCCCTCTCCATCAACAGGTAAAAAGGGTATCACAGTATCCCCGAACCACCCTACCATTCAGGATACTATTCCTGTGGTGGGAGAAACCTCTCCTGGGGTGGCACCTGTTCCAAGGGAATCATCAGCTGGCAAAGCTGGACTCCCTGAGGTGGAAGTACCTCTCTGTGGGATAACTAACATTGGTGAGAAAAACAGCACCATTTTAGTTAACATGGAGCATCCCTCCAACCCTCCCACAGAAACTTTAGTGCAGAAACCCTGCACTACCTCACAACACTTAGGACAGCATCCCTGCCCTAGTGTGGAGCTCATAGGACAGCATCCCTGCCCTGCTCCAACTCAAGAGAAACAGCATCCCTGTTCTCTCTTCCAGCCAGATGGACAAAGTTTTTGCCCAGCTATGGCTTTTCTGAGACAGCATCCCTGTCTGGCATTTCCATCACTACAAATAGGTTCAGTGGACAATTCCCACTGCTCTAAACTAAAACTTACTGATAGAAACTCTGAAAATACATCTTCACATTGTTGCTTAGCTAAAAAACTTCAAACAGGGTGGTTTACATCCCCACAGGGAAGTAACCATATAGTGGATGATAAAGGGAGTAACCAGTCTATTGCAGAGCTACTCTCTACTTATCACCACTTAGACAATAAAGTCTCAACTGGCCAAGGTTAGCCTTATTGTCCTTCGTTTGGGGGGGGGTTGTGTGAGAAGGTAGCCTCTTTCTAGCCTTGTTACCCCCACTTTTGGCCTGTTTGTGAGTGTATGTCAGGGTGTTTGTCACTGTTTTCACTGTCTCACTGGGATCCTGATAGCCAGGCCTCAGTGCTCATAGTGAAAACACCATGTTTTCAGTATGGTTGTTATGTGTCACTGGGATCCTGCTGGTCAGGACCCCAGTGCTCATAGGTTTGTGGCCTATATGTATGTGTCACTGGGACCCTGTCACACAGGGCCCCAGTGCTCATAGGTGTGCATGTGTATGTTCCCTGTGTGGTGCCTAACTGTCTCACTGAGGCTCTGCTAACCAGAGCCTCAGTGGTTGTGCTCTCTCATTACTTTCAAATTGTCACTGACAGGCTAGTGACCATTTTTACCAATTTACATTGGCTTACTGGAACACCCTTATAATTCCCTAGTATATGGTACTGAGGTACCCAGGGTATTGGGGTTCCAGGAGATCCCTATGGGCTGCAGTATTTCTTTTGCCACCCATAGGGAGCTCTGACAATTCTTACACAGGCCTGCCACTGCAGCCTGAGTGAAATAACATCCACGTTATTTCACAGCCATTTTTCACTGCACTTAAGTAACTTATAAGTCACCTATATGTCTAACCTTTACCTGGTAAAGGTTAGGTGCAAAGTTACTTAGTGTGAGGGCACCCTGGCACTAGCCAAGGTGCCCCTACATTGTTCAGAGCCAATTTACTGAACTTTGTGAGTGCGGGGACACCATTACACGCGTGCACTACATATAGGTCACTACCTATATGTAGCTTCACCATGGTAACTCCGAATATGGCCATGTAACATGTCTATGATCATGGAATTGCCCCCTCTATGCCATCCTGGCATTGTTGGTACAATTCCATGATCCCAGTGGTCTGTAGCACAGACCCTGGTACTGCCAGACTGCCCTTCCTGGGGTTTCACTGCAGCTGCTGCTGCTGCCAACCCCTCAGACAGGCAGCTGCCCTCCTGGGGTCCAGCCAGGCCTGGCCCAGAATGGCAGAACAAAGAACTTCCTCTGAGAGAGGGTGTGACACCCTCTCCCTTTGGAAAATGGTGTGAAGGCAGGGGAGGAGTAGCCTCCCCCAGCCTCTGGAAATGCTTTGTTGGGCACAGATGTGCCCAATTCTGCATAAGCCAGTCTACACCGGTTCAGGGACCCCTTAGCCCCTGCTCTGGCGCGAAACTGGACAAAGGAAAGGGGAGTGACCACTCCCCTGACCTGCACCTCCCCTGGGAGGTGTCCAGAGCTCCTCCAGTGTGCTCCAGACCTCTGCCATCTTGGAAACAGAGGTGCTGCTGGCACACTGGACTGCTCTGAGTGGCCAGTGCCACCAGGTGACGTCAGAGACTCCTTGTGATAGGCTCCTTCAGGTGTTAGTAGCCTTTCCTCTCTCCTAGGTAGCCAAACCCTCTTTTCTGGCTATTTAGGGTCTCTGTCTCTGGGGAAACTTTAGATAACGAATGCATGAGCTCAGCCGAGTTCCTCTGCATCTCCCTCTTCACCTTCTGATAAGGAATCGACCGCTGACCGCGCTGGAAGCCTGCAAACCTGCAACATAGTAGCAAAGACGACTACTGCAACTCTGTAACGCTGATCCTGCCGCCTTCTCGACTGTTTTCCTGCTTGTGCATGCTGTGGGGGTAGTCTGCCTCCTCTCTGCACCAGAAGCTCCGAAGAAATCTCCCGTGGGTCGACGGAATCTTCCCCCCTGCAACCGCAGGCACCAAAAAGCTGCATTTCTGGTCCCTTGGGTCTCCTCTCAGCACGACGAGCGAGGTCCCTCGAATCCAGCGACACCGTCCAAGTGACCCCCACAGTCCAGTGACTCTTCAGCCCAAGTTTGGTGGAGGTAAGTCCTTGCCTCACCTCGCTGGGCTGCATTGCTGGGAACCGCGACTTTGCAAGCTTCTCCGGCCCCTGTGCACTTCCGGCGGAAATCCTGTGTGCACAGCCAAGCCTGGGTCCACGGCACTCTAACCTGCATTGCACGACTTTCTAAGTTGGTCTCCGGCGACGTGGGACTCCTTTGTGCAACTTCGGCGAGCACCGTTTCACGCATCCTCGTAGTGCCTGTTTCTGGCACTTTTCCGGGTGCTACCTGCTTCAGTGAGGGCTCTTTGTCTTGCTCGACGTCCCCTCTCTCTGCAGGTCCAATTTGCGACCTTCTGGTCCCTCCTGGGCCCCAGCAGCGTCCAAAAACGCCAAACGCACGATTTGCGTGTAGCAAGGCTTGTTGGCGTCCATCCGGCGGGAAAACACTTCTGCACGACTCTCCAAGGCGTGGGGGATCCATCCGCCAAAGGGGAAGTCTCTAGCCCTTGTCGTTCCTGCAGTATTCACAGTTCTTCAGCCTAGTAAGAGCTTCTTTGCACCAACCGCTGGCATTTCTTGGGCATCTGCCCATCTCCGAGCTGCTTGTGACTTTTGGACTTGGTCCCCTTGTTCCACAGGTACCCTCAGTCAGGAATCCATCGTTGTTGCATTGCTGATTTGTGTTTTCCTTGCATTTTCCCTCTAACACGACTATTTTGTCCTTAGGGGAACTTTGGTGCACTTTGCACTCACTTTTCAGGGTCTTGGGGAGGGTTATTTTTCTAACTCTCACTATTTTCTAATAGTCCCAGCGACCCTCTACAAGGTCACATAGGTTTGGGGTCCATTCGTGGTTCGCATTCCACTTCTGGAGTATATGGTTTGTGTTGCCCCTATCCCTATGTTTCCCCATTGCATCCTATTGTAACTATACATTGTTTGCACTGTTTTCTAAGACTATACTGCATATTTTTGCTATTGTGTATATATATCTTGTGTATATTTCCTATCCTCTCACTGAGGGTACACTCTAAGATACTTTGGCATATTGTCATAAAAATAAAGTACCTTTATTTTTAGTATAACTGTGTATTGTGTTTTCTTATGATATTGTGCATATGACACTAAGTGGTACTGTAGTAGCTTCACACGTCTCCTAGTTCAGCCTGAGCTGCTTTGCTAAGCTACCATTATCTATCAGCCTAAGCTGCTAGACACCCTATACACTAATAAGGGATAACTGGGCCTGGTGCAAGGTGCAAGTACCCCTTGGTACTCACTACAAGCCAGTCCAGCCTCCTACAGGAAGTCTCTAGCCCTTGTCGTTCCTGTAGTATTCACAGCTCTTCAGCCTAGTAAGAGCTTCTTTGCACCAACCGCTGGCATTTCTTGGGCATCTGCCCAGCTACGAGCTGCTTGTGACTTTTGGACTTGGTCCCCTTGTTCCACAGGTACCCTCAGACAGGAATCCATCGTTGTTGCATTGCTGATTTGTGTTTTCCTTGCATTCTCCCTCTAACACAACTATTTTGTCCTTAGGGGAACTTTAGTGCACTTTGCACTCACTTTTCAGGGTCTTGGGGAGGGTTATTTTTCTAACTCTCACTATTTTCTAATAGTCCCAGCGACCCTCTACAAGGTCACATAGGTTTGGGGTCCATTCGTGGTTCGCATTCCACTTCTGGAGTATATGGTTTGTGTTGCCCCTATCCCTATGTTTCCCCATTGCATCCTATTGTAACTATACATTGTTTGCACTGTTTTCTAAGACTATACTGCATATTTTTGCTATTGTGTATATATATCTTGTGTATATTTCCTATCCTCTCACTGAGGGTACACTCTAAGATACTTTGGCATATTGTCATAAAAATAAAGTACCTTTATTTTTAGTATAACTGTGTATTGTGTTTTCTTATGATATTGTGCATATGACACTAAGTGGTACTGTAGTAGCTTCACACGTCTCCTAGTTCAGCCTGAGCTGCTTTGCTAAGCTACCATTATCTATCAGCCTAAGCTGCTAGACACCCTATACACTAATAAGGGATAACTGGGCCTGGTGCAAGGTGCAAGTACCCCTTGGTACTCACTACAAGCCAGTCCAGCCTCCTACATTGGTTGTGCAGTGGTGGGATAAGTGCTTTGAGACTACTTACCACTCTTGTCATTGTACTTTTCATAAGAGAAAAATATACAAAACAAGGTCAGTGTATATACACATAGCCAAAAAGTTTTGCATTTCCTCTTTTCACTCTTTTCTAAGTGCTGAAAAGTACTTCTAAACTTTCAAAAAGTTCTTAAAAGTTTAAAAACTTTTTTCTGTCTTTCCAAAAAGTTCTGAAAACTTTTTTCTCTTTGTCTATCACTTTAACTCTCTCTAAAAAATGTCTGGCACAGGCCAAAAAGTTCAACTGTCCAAACTTGCATATGATCACCTTAGCTGGAAAGGAGCAAGGAGTCTCTGCATAGAGAGAGGTTTGAGTGTAGGGAAGAATCCTTCCTTAGAACTGTTAATTAATATGCTTAGAGTACAGGATAAGGCCATAAGTGCCCAATCTGTAGAAAAAGTAGCTAATGGTTCTCAATCTGATCCAGGGACTCCCCCAGGAAAAGGTTCAGGAAAGAAACTTCTCAGCCTGCCCATTACTAGACAGTCTAGCATAGTTGGTACAGAGGTTGAATCACATCATACTGATGATGTGCTCTCACATTATACTGGTAGCCAAGCTGTTAGGGTGCCCTCTGTAAGGGACAGGTCTCCTTCTGTTCATTCCCATCATACCTCTGTATCTAGAAATGTCCCTCCCACCCACCCTGATGACAGATTGTTAGAAAGGGAGCTCAATAGATTGAGAGTGGAGCAAACCAGACTGAAGCTCAAGAAGCAACAGCTGGATTTGGATAGACAGTCTTTAGAAATAGAGAGGGAAAGACAGAAGATGGGTTTAGATACCCATGGTGGCAGCAGCAGTATTCCCCATAGTCATCCTGCAAAAGAGCATGATTCCAGGAATCTGCATAAGATAGTTCCCCCTTACAAGGAGGGGGATGACATTAACAAGTGGTTTGCTGCACTTGAGAGGGCCTGTGTTGTACAGGATGTCCCTCAAAAGCAGTGGGCTGCTATCCTATGGGTATCATTTAGTGGAAAGGGTAGGGATAGGCTCCTTACTGTGAAAGAAAGTGATGCCAATAATTTTACAGTTCTTAAGAATGCACTCCTGGATGGTTATGGCTTAACCACTGAACAGTACAGGATAAAGTTCAGAGAGACCAAAAAGGAGTCTTCACAAGACTGGGTTGATTTCATTGACCATTCAGTGAAGGCCTTGGAGGGGTGGTTACATGGCAGTAAAGTTACTGATTATGAAAGCCTGTATAACACAATCCTGAGAGAGCATATACTTAATAATTGTGTGTCTGATTTGTTGCACCAGTACCTGGTAGACTCTGATCTGACCTCTCCCCAAGAATTGGGAAAGAAGGCAGACAAATGGGTCAGAACAAGGGTGAACAGAAAAGTTCATACAGGGGGTGACAAAGATGGCAATAAGAAGAAAGATGGTGAAAAATCTCAAGATAAGCATGGGGATAAGGGTAAAACCAAAGATCCCACTTCAAATCTTAAACACTCTTCAGAGGGTGGGGATAAAACAAATTCTTCCTCTTCTTCCCAACCTGCACACATTAAAAAGCCTTGGTGCTTTGTGTGTAAAAACAGAGGCCATAGGCCAGGGGATAAGTCCTGTCCAGGTAAACCCCCTGAGCCTACCACCACTAATACATCAAGCTCTAGTGCCCCTAGCAGTAGTGGTACTAGTGGTGGGACTGCTGGCAACAGTCAAGCAAAGGGTGTAGTTGGGTTCACTTATGGGTCCATAGTGGAAACTGATGTCATCAGTCCCAAGACAGTTTCTGTCACACCTAGTGGCATTGGCCTTGCCACACTGGCTGCTTGTCCCCTTACAATGGATAAGTACAGGCAGACAGTTTCAATAAATGGTGTTGAGGCCTTGGCCTACAGGGACACAGGTGCCAGTTTCACTTTGGTGACTGAAAACCTAGTGCCTCCTGAACAACACATCATTGGACAACAGTATAAGATTATTGATGTCCATAACTCCACTAAGTTTCTTCCCTTAGCTATAATTCAGTTTAGTTGGGGTGGAGTTACTGGCCCTAAGCAGGTGGTGGTATCACCTAGCTTACCTGTAGACTGTCTCTTAGGTAATGACCTAGAGGCCTCAGGTTGGGCTGATGTAGAGTTTTATGCCCATGCAGCCATGCTGGGCATCCCTGAGGAATTGTTCCCTCTCATTTCAAGTGAAATGAAAAAGCAAAGGAGAGAAGGCCTGAAAACTCAGGATCCCTCTCCATCAACAGGTAAAAAGGGTATCACAGTATCCCCTAACCACCCTACCATTCAGGATACCATTCCTGTGGTGGGAGAAACCTCTCCTGGGGTGGCACCTGTTCCAAGGGAATCATCAGTTGGCAAAACTGTACTCCCTGAGGTGGAAGTACCTCTCTGTGGGATAACTAACATTGGTGAGAAAAAGAGCACCATTTTAGTTAACATGGAGCATCCCTCCAACCCTCCCAGAGAAACTTTAGTGCAGAAACTCTGCACTGCCTCACAACACTTAGGACAGCATCCCTGCCCTAGTGTGGAGCTGATAGGACAGCATCCCTGCCCTGCTCCAACTCAAGAGAAACAGCATCCCTGTTCTCTCTTCCAGCCAAATGGACAAAGTTTTTGTCCAGCTATGGCTTTACTGAGACAGCATCCCTGTCTGGCATTTCCATCATTACAAATAGGTTCAGTGGATAATTCCCACTGCTCTAAACTAAAACTTACTGATAGAAACTCTGAAAATACATCTTCACATTGTTGGTTAGCTAAAAAACTTCAAACAGGGTGGTTTACATCCCCACAGGGAAGTAACCATATAGTGGATGATAAAGGGAGTAACCAGTCTATTGCAGAGCTACTCTCTACTTATCACCACTTAGACAATAAAGTCTCAACTGGCCAAGGTTAGCCTTATTGTCCTTCGTTTGGGGGGGGGTTGTGTGAGAAGGTAGCCTCTTTCTAGCCTTGTTACCCCCACTTTTGGCCTGTTTGTGAGTGTATGTCAGGGTGTTTGTCACTGTTTTCACTGTCTCACTGGGATCCGGATAGCCGGGCCTCAGTGCTCATAGTGAAAACACTATGTTTTCAGTATTGTTGTTATGTGTCACTGGGATCCTGCTGGTCAGGACCCCAGTGCTCATAGGTTTGTGGCCTATATGTATGTGTCACTGGGACCCTGTCACACAGGGCCCCAGTGCTCATAGGTGTGCATGTATATGTTCCCTGTGTGGTGCCTAACTGTCTCACTGAGGCTCTGCTAACCAGAACCTCAGTGGTTATGCTCTCTCATTACTTCCAAATTGTCACTGACAGGCTAGTGACCATTTTTACCAATTTACATTGGCTTACTGGAACACCCTTATAATTCCCTAGTATATGGTACTGAGGTACCCAGGGTATTGGGGTTCCAGGAGATCCCTATGGGCTGCAGCATTTCTTTTGCCACCCATAGGGAGCTCTGACAATTCTTACACAGGCCTGCCACTGCAGCCTGAGTGAAATAACGTCCACGTTATTTCACAGCCATTTTACACTGCACTTAAGTAACTTATAAGTCACCTATATGTCTAACCTTTACCTGGTAAAGGTTAGGTGCAAAGTTACTTAGTGTGAGGGCACCCTGGCACTAGCCAAGGTGCCCCCACATTGTTCAGAGCCAATTCCCTGAACTTTGTGAGTGCGGGGACACCATTACACGCGTGCACTACATATAGGTCACTACCTATATGTGGCTTCACCATGGTAACTCCGAATATGGCCATGTAACATGTCTATGATCATGGAATTGCCCCCTCTATACCATCCTGGCATAGTTGGCACAATCCCATGATCCCAGTGGTCTGTAGCACAGACCCTGGTACTGCCAAACTGCCCTTCCTGGGGTTTCTCTGCAGCTGCTGCTGCTGCCAACCCCTCAGACAGGCAGCTGCCCTCCTGGGGTCCAGCCAGGCCTGGCCCAGGATGGCAGAACAAAGAACTTCCTCTGAGAGAGGGTGTGACACCCTCTCCCTTTGGAAAATGGTGTGAAGGCAGGGGAGGAGTAGCCTCCCCCAGCCTCTGGAAATGCTTTGTTGGGCACAGATGTGCCCAATTCTGCATAAGCCAGTCTACACCGGTTCAGGGACCCCTTAGCCCCTGCTCTGGCGCGAAACTGGACAAAGGAAAGGGGAGTGACCACTCCCCTGACCTGCACCTCCCCTGGGAGGTGTCCAGAGCTCCTCCAGTGTGCTCCAGACCTCTGCCATCTTGGAAACAGAGGTGCTGCTGGCACACTGGGCTGCTCTGAGTGGCCAGTGCCACCAGGTGACGTCAGAGACTCCTTGTGATAGGCTCCTTCAGGTGTTAGTAGCCTTTCCTCTCTCCTAGGTAGCCAAACCCTCTTTTCTGGCTATTTAGGGTCTCTGTCTCTGGGGAAACTTTAGATAACGAATGCACGAGCTCAGCCGAGTTCCTCTGCATCTCCCTCTTCACCTTCTGATAAGGAATCGACCGCTGACCGCGCTGGAAGCCTGCAAACCTGCAACATAGTAGCAAAGACGACTACTGCAACTCTGTAACGCTGATCCTGCCGCCTTCTTGACTGTTTTCCTGTTTGTGCATGCTGTGGGGGTAGTCTGCCTCCTCTCTGCACCAGAAGCTCCGAAGAAATCTCCCGTGGGTCGACGGAATCTTCCCCCTGCAACCGCAGGCACCAAAAAGCTGCATTACCGGTCCCTTGGGTCTCCTCTCAGCACGACGAGCGAGGTCCCTCGAATCCAGCGACACCGTCCAAGTGACTCCCACAGTCCAGTGACTCTTCAGCCCAAGTTTGGTGGAGGTAAGTCCTTGCCTCACCTCGCTGGGCTGCATTGCTGGGAACCGCGACTTTGCAAGCTTCTCCGGCCCCTGTGCACTTCCGGCGGAAATCCTGTGTGCACAGCCAAGCCTGGGTCCACGGCACTCTAACCTGCATTGCACGACTTTCTAAGTTGGTCTCCGGCGACGTGGGACTCCTTTGTGCAACTTCGGCGAGCACCGTTTCACGCATCCTCATAGTGCCTGTTTCTGGCACTTCTCCGGGTGCTACCTGCTTCAGTGAGGGCTCTTTGTCTTGCTCGACGTCCCCTCTCTCTGCAGGTCCAATTTGCGACCTTCTGGTCCCTCCTGGGCCCCAGCAGCGTCCAAAAACGCCAAACGCACGATTTGCGTGTAGCAAGGCTTGTTGGCGTCCATCCGGCGGGAAAACACTTCTGCACGACTCTCCAAGGCGTGGGGGATCCATCCTCCAAAGGGGAAGTCTCTAGCCCTTGTCGTTCCTGTAGTATTCACAGCTCTCCAGCCTAGTAAGAGCTTCTTTGCACCAACCGCTGGCATTTCTTGGGCATCTGCCCAGCTACGAGCTGCTTGTGACTTTTGGACTTGGTCCCCTTGTTCCACAGGTACCCTCAGACAGGAATCCATCGTTGTTGCATTGCTGATTTGTGTTTTCCTTGCATTCTCCCTCTAACACGACTATTTTGTCCTTAGGGGAACTTTAGTGCACTTTGCACTCACTTTTCAGGGTCTTGGGAGGGTTATTTTTCTAACTCTCACTATTTTCTAATAGTCCCAGCGACCCTCTACAAGGTCACATAGGTTTGGGGTACATTCGTGGTTCGCATTCCACTTCTGGAGTATATGGTTTGTGTTGCCCCTATCCCTATGTTTCCCCATTGCATCCTATTGTAACTATACATTGTTTGCACTGTTTTCTAAGACTATACTGCATATTTTTGCTATTGTGTATATATATCTTGTGTATATTTCCTATCCTCTCACTGAGGGTACACTCTAAGATACTTTGGCATATTGTCATAAAAATAAAGTACCTTTATTTTTAGTATAACTGTGTATTGTGTTTTCTTATGATATTGTGCATATGACACTAAGTGGTACTGTAGTAGCTTCACACGTCTCCTAGTTCAGCCTGAGCTGCTTTGCTAAGCTACCATTATCTATCAGCCTAAGCTGCTAGACACCCTATACACTAATAAGGGATAACTGGGCCTGGTGCAAGGTGCAAGTACCCCTTGGTACTCACTACAAGCCAGTCCAGCCTCCTACACCAGAAAAGAGGGTTTGGCTACCTAGGAGAGAGGAAAGGCTACTAACACCTGAAGGAGCCTATCAGCAGGAGTCTCTGACGTCACCTGGTGGCACTGGCCACTCAGAGCAGTCCAGTGTGCCAGCAGCACCTCTGTTTCCAAGATGGCAGAGGTCTGGAGCACACTGGAGGAGCTCTGGACACCTCCCAGGGGAGGTGCAGGTCAGGGGAGTGGTCACTCCCCTTTCCTTTGTCCAGTTTCGCGCCAGAGCAGGGGCTAAGGGGTCCCTGAACCGGTGTAGACTGGCTTATGCAGAATTGGGCACATCTGTGCCCAACAAAGCATTTCCAGAGGCTGGGGGAGGCTACTCCTCCCCTGCCTTCACACCATTTTCCAAAGGGAGAGGGTGTCACACCCTCTCTCAGAGGAAGTTCTTTGTTCTGCCATCCTGGGCCAGGCCTGGCTGGACCCCAGGAGGGCAGCTGCCTGTCTGAGGGGTTGGCAACAGCAGCAGCTGCAGTGAAACCCCAGGAAGGGCAGTCTGGCAGTACCAGGGTCTGTGCTACAGACCACTGGGATCATGGAATTGTACCAACAATGCCAGGATGGCATAGAGGGGGCAATTCCATGATCATAGACATGTTACATGGCCATATTCGGAGTTACCATGGTGAAGCTACATATAGGTAGTGACCTATATGTAGTGCACGCGTGTAATGGTGTCCCCGCACTCACAAAGTTCAGTGAATTGGCTCTGAACAATGTGGGGGCACCTTGGCTAGTGCCAGGGTGCCCTCACACTAAGTAACTTTGCACCTAACCTTTACCAGGTAAAGGTTAGACATATAGGTGACTTATAAGTTACTTAAGTGCAGTGTAAAATGGCTGTGAAATAACGTGGACGTTATTTCACTCAGGCTGCAGTGGCAGGCCTGTGTAAGAATTGTCAGAGCTCCCTATGGGTGGCAAAAGAAATGCTGCAGCCCATAGGGATCTCCTGGAACCCCAATACCCTGGGTACCTCAGTACCATATACTAGGGAATTATAAGGGTGTTCCAGTAAGCCAATGTAAATTGGTAAAAATGGTCACTAGCCTGTCAGTGACAATTTGGAAAGAAATGAGAGAGCATAACCACTGAGGTTCTGATTAGCAGAGCCTCAGTGAGACAGTTAGTCACTACACAGGTAACACATTCAGGCACACTTATGAGCACTGGGGCCCTGGGTTACCAGGGTCCCAGTGACACATACAACTAAAACAACATATATACAGTGAAAAATGGGGGTAACATGCCAGGCAAGATGGTACTTTCCTACACAGTAAGCCAATGTAAATTGGTAAAAATGGTCACTAGCCTGTCAGTGACAATTTGGAAAGAAATGAGAGAGCATAACCACTGAGGTTCTGATTAGCAGAGCCTCAGTGAGACAGTAAGTCACTACACAGGTAACACATTCAGGCACACTTATGAGCACTGGGGCCCTGGGTTACCAGGGTCCCAGTGACACATACAACTAAAACAACATATATACAGTGAAAAATGGGGGTAACATGCCAGGCAAGATGGTACTTTCCTACACCTATGTGCTCCTATTGCAATCTACTATAACTTTACATTGCTTGCATTACTTCTTTCTGCTATTACTGCATGTTTTTGGTATTGTGTACATATATCTTGTGTATATTTGGCATCCTCATACTGAGGGTACTCACTGAGATACTTTTGGCATATTGTCATAAAAATAAAGTACCTTTATTTTTAGTATATCTTTGTATTGTGTTTTCTTATGATATTGTGCATATGACACCAGTGGTATAGGAGGAGCTTTACATGTCTCCTAGTTCAGCCTAAGCTGCTTTGCCATAGCTACCTTCTATCAGCCTTAGCTGCTAGAAACACCTCTTCTACGCTAATAAGGGATAACTGGACCTGGTACAAGGTGTAAGTACCTCTGGTACCCACTACAAGCCAGGCCAGCCTCCTACAGGATTTTTTTGTTCCTGAAGGCCAGGTGGTTGGAGTGCAAGCTGTTAGGGGCAGGTCTCCCTCTGTTGAATCCGATATATCTTCTGTGTCCAAGCATTCCCAACCCACCCACCCTGAAGACAAAATGTTAGAAAGGGAACTGTAGGAAAGTACCATCTTGCCTGGCATGTTACCCCCATATTTCACTGTATATATGTTGTTTTAGTTGTATGTGTCACTGGGACCCTGCCAGCCAGGGCCCCAGTGCTCATAAGTGTGCCTGAATGTGTTACCTGTGTTATGACTAACTGTCTCACTGAGGCTCTGCTATCCACAACCTCAGTGGTTATGCTCTCTCATCTCTTTCCAAATTGTCACTAACAGGCTAGTGAACATTTTCACCAATTCACATTGGCATACTGGAACACCCTTATAATTCCCTACTATATGGTACTGGGGTACCCAGGGTTTTGGGGTTCCAGGAGATCCCTATGGGCTGCAGCATTTCTTTTGCCACCCATAGGGAGCTCTGACAATTCCTACACAGGCCTGCCATAGCAGCCAGAGTGAAATATTGCACACATTATTTCACAGCCATTTTCACTGCACTTAAGTAACTTATAAGTCACCTATATGTCTAACCTTTACCTGGTAAAGGTTAGGTGCAAAGTTACTTAGTGTGTGGGCACCCTGGCACTAGCCAAGGTGCTCCCACATTGTTCAGGGCAAATTCCCCGGACTTTGTGAGTGCGGGGACACCATTACACGCGTGCACTACACATAGGTCAATACCTATGTGTAGCTTCACAATGGTAACTCCGAATATGGTCATGTAACATGTCTAAGATCATGGAATTGCCCCCTCGGCATTGTTGGTACAATCCCATGATCCCACGGGTCTGTAGCTCAGACCCGGGTACTGCCAAACTGCCTTTTCAGGGGTTTCACTGCAGCTTCTGCTGCTGCCAACCCCTCAGACAGGTTTCTGCCCTCCTTGGGTCCAGCCAGGCTTGGCCCAGGATGGCAGAACAAAGGACTTCCTCAGAGAGAGGGTGTTACACCCTCTCCCTTTGGAAAAAGGTGTGAAGGCAGGGGAGGAGTAGCCTCCCCCAGCCTCTGGAAATGCTTTCATGGGCACAGATGGTGCCCATTTCTGCATAAGCCAGTCTACACCGGTTCAGGGACCCCTCAGCCCTGCTCTGGCTTGAAACTGGACAAAGGAAAGGGGAGTGACCACTCCCCTGACCTGCACCTCCCCTGGGAGGTGCCCAGAGCTCCTCCAGTGTGCTCCAGACGTCTGCCATCTTGGAAACAGAGGTGCTGCTGGTACACTGGACTGCTCTGAGTGGCCAGTGCCAGCAGGTGACGTCAGAGACTCCTTCTGATAGGCTCCTTCAGGTGTTGCTAGCCTATTGTAGGAGGCTGGACTGGCTTGTAGTGAGTACCAAGGGGTACTTGCACCTTGCACCAGGCCCAGTTATCCCTTATTAGTGTATAGGGTGTCTAGCAGCTTAGGCTGATAGATAATGGTAGCTTAGCAGAGCAGCTTAGGCTGAACTAGGAGACGTGTGAAGCTACTACAGTACCACTTAGTGTCATATGCACAATATCATAAGAAAACACAATACACAGTTATACTAAAAATAAAGGTACTTTATTTTTATGACAATATGCCAAAGTATCTTAGAGTGTACCCTCAGTGAGAGGATAGGAAATATACACAAGATATATATACACAATAGCAAAAATATGCAGTATAGTCTTAGAAAACAGTGCAAACAATGTATAGTTACAATAGGATGCAATGGGGAAACATAGAGATAGGGGCAACACAAACCATATACTCCAAAAGTGGAATGCGAACCACGAATGGACCCCAAACCTATGTGACCTTGTCACTGGGACTATTAGAAAATAGTGAGAGTTAGAAAAATAACCCTCCCCAAGACCCTGAAAAGTGAGTGCAAAGTGCACTAAAGTTCCCCTAAGGACAAAATAGTCGTGTTAGAGGGAAAATGCAAAGAAAACACAAATCAGCAATGCAACAACGATGGATTCCTGACTGAGGGTACCTGTGGAACAAGGGGACCAAGTCCAAAAGTCACAAGCAACTCGGAGATGGGCAGATGCCCAAGAAATGCCAGCGGTTGGTGCAAAGAAGCTCTTACTAGGCTGAAGAACTGTGAATACTGCAGGAACGACAAGGGCTAGAGACTTCCCCTTTGGAGGATGGATCCCCCACGCCTTGGAGAGTCGTGCAGAAGTGTTTTCCCGCCGGATGGACGCCAACAAGCCTTGCTACACGCAAATCGTGCGTTTGGCGTTTTTGGACGCTGCTGGGGCCCAGGAGGGACCAGGAGGTCGCAAATTGGATCTGCAGAGAGAAGGGACATCGAGCAAGACAAAGAGCCCTCACTGAAGCAGGTAGCACCCGGAGAAATGCCAGAAACAGGCACTACGAGGATGCGTGAAACGGTGCTCGCCGAAGTTGCACAAAGGAGTCCCACGTCGCCGGAGACCAACTTAGAAAGTCGTGCAATGCAGGTTAGAGTGCCGTGGACCCAGGCTTGGCTGTGCACGAAGGATTTCCGCCGGAAGTGCACAGGGGCCGGAGTAGCTTGCAAAGTCGCGGTTCCCAGCAATGCAGCCCAGCGAGGTGAGGCAAGGACTTACCTCCACCAAACTTGGGCTGAAGAGTCACTGGACTGTGGGGGTCACTTGGACGGTGTCGCTGGATTCGAGGGACCTCGCTCGTCGTGCTGAGAGGAGACCCAAGGGACCGGTAATGCAGCTTTTTGGTGCCTGCGGTTGCAGGGGGAAGATTCCGTCGACCCACGGGAGATTTCTTCGGAGCTTCTGGTGCAGAGAGGAGGCAGACTACCCCCACAGCATGCACAAGCAGGAAAACAGTCGAGAAGGCGGCAGGATCAGCGTTACAGAGTTGCAGTAGTCGTCTTTGCTACTATGTTGCAGGTTTGCAGGCTTCCAGCGCGGTCAGCGGTCGATTCCTTATCAGAAGGTGAAGAGGGAGATGCAGAGGAACTCGGCTGAGCTCATGCATTCGTTATCTAAAGTTTCCCCAGAGACAGAGACCCTAAATAGCCAGAAAAGAGGGTTTGGCTACCTAGGAGAGAGGAAAGGCTACTAACACCTGAAGGAGCCTATCACAAGGAGTCTCTGACGTCACCTGGTGGCACTGGCCACTCAGAGCAGTCCAGTGTGCCAGCAGCACCTCTGTTTCCAAGATGGCAGAGGTCTGGAGCACACTGGAGGAGCTCTGGACACCTCCCAGGGGAGGTGCAGGTCAGGGGAGTGGTCACTCCCCTTTCCTTTGTCCAGTTTCGCGCCAGAGCAGGGGCTAAGGGGTCCCTGAACCGGTGTAGACTGGCTTATGCAGAATTGGGCACATCTGTGCCCAACAAAGCATTTCCAGAGGCTGGGGGAGGCTACTCCTCCCCTGCCTTCACACCATTTTCCAAAGGGAGAGGGTGTCACACCCTCTCTCAGAGGAAGTTCTTTGTTCTGCCATCCTGGGCCAGGCCTGGCTGGACCCCAGGAGGGCAGCTGCCTGTCTGAGGGGTTGGCAGCAGCAGCAGCTGCAGAGAAACCCCAGGAAGGGCAGTCTGGCAGTACCAGGGTCTGTGCTACAGACCACTGGGATCATGGAATTGTACCAACAATGCCAGGATGGCATAGAGGGGGAAATTCCATGATCATAGACATGTTACATGGCCATATTCGGAGTTACCATGGTGAAGCTACATATAGGTAGTGACCTATATGTAGTGCACGCGTGTAATGGTGTCCCCGCACTCACAAAGTTCAGTGAATTGGCTCTGAACAATGTGGGGGCACCTTGGCTAGTGCCAGGGTGCCCTCACACTAAGTAACTTTGCACCTAACCTTTACCAGGTAAAGGTTAGACATATAGGTGACTTATAAGTTACTTAAGTGCAGTGTAAAATGGCTGTGAAATAACGTGGACGTTATTTCACTCAGGCTGCAGTGGCAGGCCTGTGTAAGAATTGTCAGAGCTCCCTATGGGTGGCAAAAGAAATGCTGCAGCCCATAGGGATCTCCTGGAACCCCAATACCCTGGGTACCTCAGTACCATATACTAGGGAATTATAAGGGTGTTCCAGTAAGCCAATGTAAATTGGTAAAATTGGTCACTAGCCTGTTAGTGACAATTTGAAAGTAATGAGAGAGCATAACCACTGAGGTTCTGGTTAGCAGAGCCTCAGTGAGACAGTTAGGCACCACACAGGGAACATATACATGCACACCTATGAGCACTGGGGCCCTGTGTGACAGGGTCCCAGTGACACATACATATAGGCCACAAACCTATGAGCACTGGGGTCCTGACCAGCAGGATCCCAGTGACACATAACAACCATACTGAAAACATAGTGTTTTCACTATGAGCACTGAGGCCTGGCTATCAGGATCCCAGTGAGACAGTGAAAACAGTGACAAACACCCTGACATACACTCACAAACAGGCCAAAAGTGGGGGTAACAAGGCTAGAAAGAGTCTACCTTCTCACACAACTCCCCCCCAAACAAAGGACAATAAGGTTAACCTTGGCCAGTTGAGACTTTATTGTCTAAGTGGTGATAAGTAGAGAGTAGCTCTGCAATAGACTGGTTATTCCCTTTATCATCCACTATATGGTTACTTCCCTGTGGGGATGTAAACCACCCTGTTTGAAGTTTTTTAGCTAACCAACAATGTGAAGATGTATTTTCAGAGTTTCTATCAGTAAGTTTTAGTTTAGAGCAGTGGGAATTATCCACTGAACCTATTTGTAATGATGGAAATGCCAGACAGGGATGCTGTCTCAGTAAAGCCATAGCTGGGCAAAAACTTTGTCCATTTGGCTGGAAGAGAGAACAGGGATGCTGTTTCTCTTGAGTTGGAGCAGGGCAGGGATGCTGTCCTATGAGCTCCACACTAGGGCAGGGATGCTGTCCTAAGTGTTGTGAGGTAGTGCAGGGTTTATGCACTAAAGTTTCTCTGGGAGGGTTGGAGGGATGCTCCATGTTAACTAAAATGGTGCTGTTTTTCTCACCAATGTTAGTTATCCCACAGAGAGGTACTTCCACCTCAGGGAGTCCAGCTTTGCCAGCTGGTGATTCCCTTGGAACAGGTGCCACCCCAGGAGAGGTTTCTCCCACCACAGGAATGGTATCCTGAATGGTAGGGTGGTTAGGGGATACTGTGATACCCTTTTTACCTGTTGATGGAGAGGGATCCTGAGTTTTCAGGCCTTCTCTCCTTTGCTTTTTCATTTCACTTGAAATGAGAGGGAACAATTCCTCAGGGATGCCCAGCATGGCTGCATGGGCATAAAACTCTACATCAGCCCAACCTGAGGCCTCTAGGTCATTACCTAAGAGACAGTCTACAGGTAAGCTAGGTGATACCACCACCTGCTTAGGGCCAGTAACTCCACCCCAACTAAACTGAATTATAGCTAAGGGAAGAAACTTAGTGGAGTTATGGACATCAATAATCTTATACTGTTGTCCAATGATGTGTTGTTCAGGAGGCACTAGGTTTTCAGTCACCAAAGTGAAACTGGCACCTGTGTCCCTGTAGGCCAAGGCCTCAACACCATTTATTGAAACTGTCTGCCTGTACTTATCCATTGTAAGGGGACAAGCAGCCAGTGTGGCAAGGCCAATGCCACTAGGTGTGACAGAAACTGTCTTGGGACTGATGACATCAGTTTCCACTATGGACCCATAAGTGAACCCAACTACACCCTTTGCTTGACTGTTGCCAGCAGTCCCACCACTAGTACCACTACTGCTAGGGGCACTAGAGCTTGATGTATTAGTGGTGGTAGGCTCAGGGGGTTTACCTGGACAGGACTTATCCCCTGGCCTATGGCCTCTGTTTTTACACACAAAGCACCAAGGCTTTTTAATGTGTGCAGGTTGGGAAGAAGAGGAAGAATTAGTTTTATCCCCACCCTCTGAAGAGTGTTTAAGATTTGAAGTGGGATCTTTGGTTTTACCCTTATCCCCATGCTTATCTTGAGATTTTTCACCATCTTTCTTCTTATTGCCATCTTTGTCACCCCCTGTATGAACTTTTCTGTTCACCCTTGTTCTGACCCATTTGTCTGCCTTCTTTCCCAATTCTTGGGGAGAGGTCAGATCAGAGTCTACCAGGTACTGGTGCAACAAATCAGACACACAATTATTAAGTATATGCTCTCTCAGGATTGTGTTATACAGGCTTTCATAATCAGTAACTTTACTGCCATGTAACCACCCCTCCAAGGCCTTCACTGAATGGTCAATGAAATCAACCCAGTCTTGTGAAGACTCCTTTTTGGTCTCTCTGAACTTTATCCTGTACTGTTCAGTGGTTAAGCCATAACCATCCAGGAGTGCATTCTTAAGAACTGTAAAATTATTGGCATCATTTTCTTTCACAGTAAGGAGCCTATCCCTACCTTTTCCACTAAATGATAGCCATAGGATAGCAGCCCACTGCCTTTGAGGGACATCCTGTACAACACAGGCCCTCTCAAGTGCAGCAAACCACTTGTTAATGTCATCCCCCTCCTTATAAGGGGGAACTATCTTGTGCAGATTCCTGGAATCATGCTCTTTTGCAGGATGACTATGGGGAATACTGCTGCTGCCACCATGGGTATCTAAACCCAACTTCTGTCTTTCCCTCTATTTCTAAAGACTGTCTATCCAAATCCAGCTGTTGCTTCTTGAGCTTCAGTCTGGTTTGTTCCACTCTCAATCTATTGAGCTCCCTTTCTAACAATCTGTCATCAGGGTGGGTGGGAGGGACATTTCTAGATACAGAGGTATGATGGGAATGAACAGAAGGAGACCTGTCCCTTACCAAGGGCACCCTAACAGCTTGGCTACCAGCATAATGTGAGAGCACATCATCAGTATGATGTGATTCAACCTCTGTACCAACTATGCTAGACTGTCTAGTAATGGGCAGGCTGAGAAGTTTCTTTCCTGAACCTTTTCCTGGGGGAGTCCCTGGATCAGATTGAGAACCATTAGCTACTTTTTCTACAGATTGGGCACTTATGGCCTTATCCTGTACTCTAAGCATATTAATTAACAGTTCTAAGGAAGGATTCTTCCCTACACTCAAACCTCTCTCTATGCAGAGACTCCTTGCTCCTTTCCAGCTAAGGTGATCATATGCAAGTTTGGACAGTTCAACTTTTTGGCCTGTGCCAGACATTTTTAGAGAGAGTTAAAGTGATAGACAAAGAGAAAAAAAGTTTTCAGAACTTTTTGGAAAGACAGAAAAAAACTTTTTAAACTTTTAAGAACTTTTTGAAAGTTTAGAAGTACTTTTCAGCACTTAGAAAAGAGTGAAAAGAGGAAATGCAAAACTTTTTGGCTATGTGTATATACACTGACCTTGTTTTGTATATTTTTCTCTTATGAAAAGTACAATGACAAGAGTGGTAAGTAGTCTCAAAGCACTTATCCCACCGCTGCACAACCAATGTAGGAGGCTGGACTGGCTTGTAGTGAGTACCAAGGGGTACTTGCACCTTGCACCAGGCCCAGTTATCCCTTATTAGTGTATAGGGTGTCTAGCAGCTTAGGCTGATAGATAATGGTAGCTTAGCAGAGCAGCTTAGGCTGAACTAGGAGACGTGTGAAGCTACTACAGTACCACTTAGTGTCATATGCACAATATCATAAGAAAACACAATACACAGTTATACTAAAAATAAAGGTACTTTATTTTTATGACAATATGCCAAAGTATCTTAGAGTGTACCCTCAGTGAGAGGATAGGAAATATACACAAGATATATATACACAATAGCAAAAATATGCAGTATAGTCTTAGAAAACAGTGCAAACAATGTATAGTTACAATAGGATGCAATGGGGAAACATAGGGATAGGGGCAACACAAACCATATACTCCAAAAGTGGAATGCGAACCACGAATGGACCCCAAACCTATGTGACCTTGTAGAGGGTCGCTGGGACTATTAGAAAATAGTGAGAGTTAGAAAAATAACCCTCCCCAAGACCCTGAAAAGTGAGTGCAAAGTACACTAAAGTTCCCCTAAGGACAAAATAGTCGTGTTAGAGGGAAAATGCAAAGAAAACACAAATCAGCAATGCAACAACGATGGATTCCTGACTGAGGGTACCTGTGGAACAAGGGGACCAAGTCCAAAAGTCACAAGCAACTCGGAGATGGGCAGATGCCCAAGAAATGCCAGCGGTTGGTGCAAAGAAGCTCTTACTAGGCTGAAGAACTGTGAATACTGCAGGAACGACAAGGGCTAGAGACTTCCCCTTTGGAGGATGGATCCCCCACGCCTTGGAGAGTCGTGCAGAAGTGTTTTCCCGCCGGATGGACGCCAACAAGCCTTGCTACACGCAAATCGTGCGTTTGGCGTTTTTGGACGCTGCTGGGGCCCAGGAGGGACCAGGAGGTCGCAAATTAGACCTGCAGAGAGAGGGGACGTCGAGCAAGACAAAGAGCCCTCACTGAAGCAGGTAGCACCCGGAGAAGTGCCAGAAACAGGCACTACGAGGATGCGTGAAACGGTGCTCACCGAAGTTGCACAAAGGAGTCCCACGTCGCCGGAGACCAACTTAGAAAGTCGTGCAATGCAGGTTAGAGTGCCGTGGACCCAGGCTTGGCTGTGCACGAAGGATTTCCGCCGGAAGTGCACAGGGGCCGGAGTAGCTTGCAAAGTCGCGGTTCCCAGCAATGCAGCCCAGCGAGGTGAGGCAAGGACTTACCTCCACCAAACTTGGGCTGAAGAGTCACTGGACTGTGGGGGTCACTTGGACGGTGTCGCTGGATTCGAGGGACCTCGCTCGTCGTGCTGAGAGGAGACCCAAGGGACCGGTAATGCAGCTTTTTGGTGCCTGCGGTTGCAGGGGGAAGATTCCGTCGACCCACGGGAGATTTCTTCGGAGCTTCTGGTGCAGAGAGGAGGCAGACTACCCCCACAGCATGCACAAGCAGGAAAACAGTCAAGAAGGCGGCAGGATCAGCGTTACAGAGTTGCAGTAGTCGTCTTTGCTACTATGTTGCAGGTTTGCAGGCTTCCAGCGCGGTCAGCGGTCGATTCCTTATCAGAAGGTGAAGAGGGAGATGCAGAGGAACTCGGCTGAGCTCATGCATTCGTTATCTAAAGTTTCCCCAGAGACAGAGACCCTAAATAGCCAGAAAAGAGGGTTTGGCTACCTAGGAGAGAGGAAAGGCTACTAACACCTGAAGGAGCCTATCACAAGGAGTCTCTGACGTCACCTGGTGGCACTGGCCACTCAGAGCAGTCCAGTGTGCCAGCAGCACCTCTGTTTGCAAGATGGCAGAGGTCTGGAGCACACTGGAGGAGCTCTGGACACCTCCCAGGGGAGGTGCAGGTCAGGGGAGTGGTCACTCCCCTTTCCTTTGTCCAGTTTCGCGCCAGAGCAGGGGCTAAGGGGTCCCTGAACCGGTGTAGACTGGCTTATGCAGAATTGGGCACATCTGTGCCCAACAAAGCATTTCCAGAGGCTGGGGGAGGCTACTCCTCCCCTGCCTTCACACCATTTTCCAAAGGGAGAGGGTGTCACACCCTCTCTCAGAGGAAGTTCTTTGTTCTGCCATCCTGGGCCAGGCCTGGCTGGACCCCAGGAGGGCAGCTGCCTGTCTGAGGGGTTGGCAGCAGCAGCAGCTGCAGAGAAACCCCAGGAAGGGCAGTCTGGCAGTACCAGGGTCTGTGCTACAGACCACTGGGATCATGGAATTGTACCAACAATGCCAGGATGGCATAGAGGGGGCAATTCCATGATCATAGACATGTTACATGGCCATATTCGGAGTTACCATGGTGAAGCTACATATAGGTAGTGACCTATATGTAGTGCACGCATGTAATGGTGTCCCCGCACTCACAAAGTTCAGTGAATTGGCTCTGAACAATGTGGGGGCACCTTGGCTAGTGCCAGGGTGCCCTCACACTAAGTAACTTTGCACCTAACCTTTACCAGGTAAAGGTTAGACATATAGGTGACTTATAAGTTACTTAAGTGCAGTGTAAAATGGCTGTGAAATAACGTGGACGTTATTTCACTCAGGCTGCAGTGGCAGGCCTGTGTAAGAATTGTCAGAGCTCCCTATGGGTGGCAAAAGAAATGCTGCAGCCCATAGGGATCTCCTGGAACCCCAATACCCTGGGTACCTCAGTACCATATACTAGGGAATTATAAGGGTGTTCCAGTAAGCCAATGTAAATTGGTAAAATTGGTCACTAGCCTGTTAGTGACAATTTGAAAGTAATGAGAGAGCATAACCACTGAGGTTCTGGTTAGCAGAGCCTCAGTGAGACAGTTAGGCACCACACAGGGAACATATACATGCACACCTATGAGCACTGGGGCCCTGTGTGACAGGGTCCCAGTGACACATACATATAGGCCACAAACCTATGAGCACTGGGGTCCTGACCAGCAGGATCCCAGTGACACATAACAACCATACTGAAAACATAGTGTTTTCACTATGAGCACTGAGGCCTGGCTATCAGGATCCCAGTGAGACAGTGAAAACAGTGACAAACACCCTGACATACACTCACAAACAGGCCAAAAGTGGGGGTAACAAGGCTAGAAAGAGGCTACCTTCTCACACCTATCCTCTCTCCTAAGTAGCCAAACCCTCTTTTCTGGCTATTTAGGGTCTCTGCTTTGGGGAATTCCTTAGATAACAAATGCAAGAGCTCATCAGAGTTCCTCTGCATCTCTCTCTTCACCTTCTGCCAAGGAATCGACTGCTGACCGCGCTGGAAGCCTGCAAAACTGCAACAAAGTAGCAAAGACGACTACTGCAGCTCTGTAACGCTGATCCTGTCGCCTTCTCGACTGTTTTCCTGGTGGTGCATGCTGTGGGGGTAGTCTGCCTCCTCTCTGCACTAGAAGCTCTGAAGAAATCTACCGTGGGTCGACGGAATCTTCCCCCTGCAACCACAGGCACCAAAGAACTGCATTACCGGTACTCTGGGTCTCCTCTCAGCACGACGAGCGAGGTCCCTTGATTCCAGCAACTCTGTCCAAGTGACTCCCACAGTCCAGTGACTCTTCAGTCCAAGTTTGGTGGAGGTAAGTCCTTGCCTCCCCAGGCCAGACTGCATTGCTGGGAACGGCGTCTTTTGCAGCTACTCTGGCCTCTGTGCACTTCCGGCGGAAATCCTTTGTGCACAGCCAAGCCTGGGTCCATGGCACTCTATCCTGCATTACACGACTTTCTAAGTTGTCCTCCGGCGGCGTGGGACTTTGTGAAACTTCGGGTGAGCACCGTTTCACTCCTCTTCGTAGTGCCTTTTCCGGCACTTCTGCGGGTGCTGCCTGCTTCTGAGAGAGCTCTTTGTCTTGCTCGACACCCCTCTGTCCCCAGACGCAATTGGCGACATCCTGGTCCCTCCTGGGCCACAGCAGCATCCAAAAACTCTAACCGCACGATTTGCAGCTCGCAAAGCTTGTTGGCGGTCTTTCGGCGGGAAAACACTTCTGCACGACTCTCCACGGCTTGGGGGATCCATCCTCCAAAGGGGAAGTCTCTAGCCCTTGTCGTTCCTGCAGAATCCTGAGCTTCTACTGTCCAGTAGCAGCTTCTTTGCACCCACAGCTGGCATTTCCTGGGCATCTGCCCATCTCCAACTTGCTTGTGACTTTTGGACTTGGTCCCCTTGTTCCACAGGTACCCTCGACTGGAAATCCATCGTTGTTGCATTGCTGGTTTGTGTCTTTCCTGCAGAATTCCCCCATCACGACTTCTGTGCTCTTTGGGGAACTTTAGTGCACTTTGCACTCACTTTTCAGGGTCCTGGGGTGGGCTATTTTTCTAACCCTTACTATTTTCTAATAGTCCCAGCGACCCTCTACATGGTCACATAGGTTTGGGTTCCATTCGTGGTTCGCATTCCAGTTTTGGAGTATATGGTTTGTGTTGCCCCTATCCCTATGTGTCCCCATTGCATCCTATTGTAACTATACATTGTTTGCACTGTTTTCTAAGACTATACTGCATATTTTTGGTATTGTGTATATATATCTTGTGTATATTTGCTATCCTCATACTGAGGGTACTCACTGAGATACTTTGGCATATTGTCATAAAAATAAAGTACCTTTATTTTTAGTATATCTGTGTATTGTGTTTTCTTATGATATTGTGCAAGTGACACTAGTGGTACTGTAGGAGCTTCACTCGTCTCCTAGTTCAGCCTAAGCTGCTCTGCTAAGCTACCATTATCTATCAGCCTAAGCTGCTAGACACCCTATACACTAATAAGGGATACCTGGGCCTGGTGCAAGGTGTAAGTACCCCTTGGTACTCACTACAAGCCAGTCCAGCCTCCTACAGGAGGAACTCTCTGTATTGCAGGGGAATAACCAATCTCCTGGCAGCTCCAGGTTTTGGGTCCCTTGCCTCTGTATACAAGAGGTTGTCCTCCCAGTAAACTCTGTGTGAGTCACTGAAATCCCCATTTTGCTGTTTGACAGCTTGCTGTCATAGACCCTCTAGTGTGGGACAGGTCTGCTGTGCCACTCTCAGCTCCTCCCTGGCAGGCCCCCCTCCACCCAAAAGCTCAGCAGTGTCTGCTTCCAGCTCCTCTGGTGAAGGTTCTGCACAGGGTGGAAATTCTTCTTCCTCAGAAGTAGAATCATCTGTAGAGGGAGGGATAGTAGGTAGTGATTTACCTTTACTAACCCTAGCTTTAGGGAGCACTTGGTCCATTGTTCCAGGATCCAAGTCACCCTGTCCTTTTTGCTTTTTGGCCTGAACCCTTGTCAAAGCAAAACTATGCCCAGGAATGCCCAGCATTGCTGCATGAGCCTCCAACTCCACTTCTGCCCAAGCTGATGTCTCTAAATCGTTCCCTAGTAGACAGTCTACAGGTAAATCTGAGGCAACCACAACTTTCTTTGGACCAGTAACCCCCCCCCCCCCCCCCCCCCCCAGTTGAGATTCACAACATCCATGGGGTGGCTAAGAGTGTTGTTATGAGCATCAGTCACTTGGTACTGGTGACCAAGTAGGTGTTCTTCAGGGTGGACCAGTTTCTCGATTACCATGGTAACACTGGCACCTGTGTCCCTGTAGGCCTGAACCTCAACACCATTTATTAGGGGTAGTTGCTTGTACTTATCCATATTAAGGGGACAAGCAACCAAGGTGGCCAATTCAATGGCACCTTCAGAGACTAACACAGCCTCTGTGGTCTCCCTAACAAGACCAACCCCAACTAAATTACCAAAAGTGAGCCCAGCTACTCCCTTGCATTGGCTATTAGTAGGTGTGCTCCCACCACCATTGCTATTACTAGGGGCACTAGGTGTAGCAGTAGGGGTTGTGGTAGTGGGAGGCTTGGTGCTGTTCTTTGGGCAACTGGCATCAGTTGTCCAGTGGCCTTTTACTTTACATAAATAGCACCATGGTTTCTTTACTTGATTAGAAGAGGATTTGGACCCACCACCCCCACCAGACTGTTTTTGTGGGCCTGATAAAGACTCCTTTTTAGATTTGTCCCCACCCTTGTCTGAAGACTTACTATCCTTCTTCTTGCCATCCTTGTCACCCCTGTATGAACTTTTCTGTTCACTCTTGTTCTGACCCATTTGTCTGCCTTCTTTCCCAATTCTTGGGGAGAGGTCAGATCTGAGTCCACTAGATATTGGTGTAACAAATCAGACACACAGTTATTAAGAATATGCTCTCAAGATCAAGTTATACAGGCTTTCATAGTCAGAAACTTTACTGCCATGTAACCACCCCTCCAAGGCCTTCACTGAATGGTCAACAAAGTCTACCCAGTCTTGTGAAGACTCCTTTTTGGTTTCTCTGAACTTAATCCTGTATTGTTCAGTGGTTAAGCCATAACCATCCAGAAGTGCATTCTTTAAAACTGTAAAATTATTGGCATCACTTTCCTTCACAGTAAGGAGCTTATCCCTACCCTTTCCACTGAAAGATAGCCATAGGATAGCAGCCCACTGTCTTTGAGGGACCCCCGTACAACACAGGCCCACTCAAGTGCAGCAAACCACTTGTTAATGTCACCCCCCTCCTTATAAGGGGGAACTATCTTATGCAGATTCCTAGAATCATGCTCTTTCACAGGATTACTATCTGTAATACTGCTGCTGCCACCATGGGGTCCAAACCCCTACCTCTGCGTTTCTTTTTCTAAGTCTAAAGTTTCCCTGTCTAGAGCCAGCTGTTGCTGTTTAAGCTTCAGCCTGGTCTCTTCCACTCTCAATCTATTGAGCTCCCTTTCTAACATTCTGTCATCAGGGTGGGTGGGTTGGGCATGCTTTGACACAGAAGAATGGTGTGAATGAACAGAGGGAGACCTGTCCCTAACAGTTGGCACTCTAACAACCTGGCCTGCAGGAGTGAAACCCCTACTGTGATGAGAGCTCACATTAGTACCAGTTATGCTAGGTGGCCTGCTAAGGGGCAGGTTGGAGAGAATACCATCTAACATTCTTACTGGGGCTACCTCAGAATCAGAGTGTGAACCATCTGCTAACTTCTCACCTGATGTGCCACCTAAGGCCTTATCATTTTCAATGAGCATGTTAATCAACAATTCTCTAGAGGGATTCTTCCCTACCCCTAAACCTCTATCAATGCAGAGACTCCTTGCACCTTTCCAGCTAAGGTGGTCATAAGCAGTGCTGGCCAGATCAAGAGTAGGACCTGTACCAGACATGATAGAAAAAGGTTTAAGGGACAGAAAAAGAAAGAAAAAGTTTCAGAACTTTTTAAGGAAAGAGAAAAAAACTTTTTCAACTTTTTGAAAGTTTTAAAGGTACTTTTCAGCACTTAGCAATAGAGTAAGAGAAGAAAAGCAAAACTTTTTGGTTAGGTGTACATACACAGAACTTGTTTTGTATATTTTTCTCTTATGAAAAGTACAAAATGACAAAGTGGTAAGTAGTTGCAAGTACTTATCCCACCGCTGCCACCAATGTAGGAGGCTGGCCTGGTTTGTAGTGGGTACCAAGGGGTACTTACACTCTGCACCAGGTCCAGGCATCCCTTACTAGTGTAGAAGAGGTGTTCTAGCAGCTTAGGCTGATAGAAAAGGGTAGCTTAGCAGAGCAGCTTAGGCTGAACTAGGAGACATGCAAAGCTCCCACTATACCTCTAGTGTCATATGCACAATATCATAAGAAAACACAATACACAGATATGCTAAAAATAAAGGTACTTTATTTTTATGACAATATGCCAAAAGTATCTCAGTGAGTACCCTCAGTATGAGGATAGCAAATATACACAAGATATATGTACATAATACCAAAAATATGCAGTAATAGCAAAAGGAAGTAATGCAAGCAATGTACAGTCACAATAGATTGCAATGAGAGCACATAGGTATAGGGGCAACACAAACCATATACTCCAAAAGTGGAATGCAAATAACGTATGGACCCCAAACCTTTGTGAGCTTGTAGAGGGTCGCTGGGACTGTAAGAAAACAGTGAGGGTTAGAAAAATAGCCCACCCCAAGACCCTGAAAAGTAGGTGTGAAGTGCACCTAAGTTCCCCAAAGAGCACAGAAGTCGTGATGGGGAATTCTGCAAGGAAGACCGACACCAGCAATGCAACAAAGGTGGATTTCCGGACAAGAGTACCTGTGCAACAAGGGGACCAAGTCCAAGTGTCGCGACAAAGTCGAGATTGGGCAGATGCCCAGGAAATGCCAGCTGAGGATGCAAAGAAGCTGCCACCGGATGGTAGAAGCTGTGGATTCTGCAAGAACGAAGAGGACTAGGAACCTCCCCTTTGGAGGATGGATGTCCCACGTCGTGAAGAAGCTTGCAGAGGTGTTCCCACGCAGAAAAAACACACAAACAAGCCTTGCTAGCTGCAAGGGTCGCGGTTAGGGTTTTTGGATGCTGCTGTGGCCGAGGAGGGACCAGGATGTCGCCAATTGCGTGAGGAGACAGAGGGGGCACCCAGCAAGATACGGAGCCCTCACAGAAGCAGGCAGCACCCGCAGAAGTGCCAAAACAGGCACTACGAAGAAGAGTGAACCGGAGCTCACCCGAAGTCACAAAAGGAGATCCCACGACGCCGGAGGACAACTCAGGAGGTTGTGCACTGCAGGTTAGAGTGTCAGGGACCCAGGCTTGGCTGTGCACAGAGGAAATCCTGGAACAGTGCACAGGAGCCGGAGCAGCTGCAAATCACGCGGTACGCAGCAATGCAGTCTCGCGTGGGGAGGCAAGGACTTACCTGTATCAAACTTGGACTGAAGAGTCACTGGACTGGGGGAGTCACTTGGACAGAGTTGCTGAGTTCCAGGGACCACGCTCGTCGTGCTGAGAGGGGACCCAGAGGACCGGTGATGCAGTCTTTTAGTGCCTGCGGTTGCAGGGGGAAGATTCCGTCGACCCACGGGAGATTTCTTCGGAGCTTCTAGTGCAGAGAGGAGGCAGACTACCCCCACAGCATGCACCACCAGGAAAGCAGTCGAGAAGGCGGCTGGATCAGTGATACAAGGTTGCAGTAGTCGTCTTTGCTACTTTGTTGCGGTTTTGCTGGCTTCCAGCGCAGTCAGCAGTCGATTCCTTGTCAGAAGGTGAAGAGAGAGATGCAGAGGAACTCTGATGAGCTCTTGCATTCGTTATCTAAAGAATTCCCCAAAGCAGAGACCCTAAATAGCCAGAAAAGGAGGTTTGGCTACCTAGGAAGGAGGATAGGCTAGTAAGAAAGGTAAGAGCCTATCAGAAGGAGTCTCTGACGTCACCTGCTGGCACTGGCCACTCAGAGCAGTCCAGTGTGCCAGCAGCACCTCTGTTTCCAAGATGGCAGAGGTCTGGAGCACACTGGAGGAGCTCTGGGCACCTCCCAGGGGAGGTGCAGGTCAGGGGAGTGGTCACTCCCCTTTCCTTTGTCCAGTTTCGCGCCAGAGCAGGGCTGAGGGATCCCTGAACCTGTGCAGACTGGCTTATGCAGAGATGGGCACCATCTGTGCCCATCAAAGCATTTCCAGAGGCTGGTGGAGGCTACTCCTCCCCAGCCCTGACACCTTTTTCCAAAGGGAGAGGGTGTAACACCCTCTCTCCGAGGAAGTCCTTTGTTCTGCCTTCCTGGGCCAAGCCTGGCTGGACCCCAGGAGGGCAGAAACCTGTCTGAGGGGTTGGCAGCAGCAGCAGCTGCAGTGAAACCCCGGGAAAGGTAGTTTGGCAGTACCCGGGTCTGAGCTAGAGACTCAGGGGATCATGGAATTGTCTCCCCAATGCCAGAATGGCATTGGGGTGATAATTCCATGATCCTAGACATGTTACATGGCCATGTTCGGAGTTACCTTTGTGACGCTATACATATGTCGTGACATATGTATATTGCACGCGTGTAATGGTGTCCCCGCACTCACAAAGTCCGGGGAATTTGCCCTGAACAATGTGGTAGCACCTTGGCTAGTGCCAGGGTGCCCACACACTAAGTAACATAGCACCCAACCTTTACCAGGTAAAGGTTAGACATATAGGTGACTTATAAGTTACTTAAGTGCAGTGGTAAATGGCTGTGAAATAACGTGGACGTTATTTCACTCAGGCTGCACTGGCAGGCCTGTGTAAGAATTGTCAGATCTCCCTATGGGTGGCACAAGAAATGCTGCAGCCCATAGGGATCTCCTGGAACCCCAATACCCTGGGTACCTCAGTACCATATACTAGGGAATTATAAGGGTGTTCCAGTATGCCAATGTAAATTGGTGAAATTGGTCACTAGCCTGTTAGTGGCAATTTGGAAAGAAATGAGAGAGCATAACCACTGAGGTTCTGGATAGCAGAACCTCAGTGAGACAGTTAGTCATAACACAGGTAACACATACAGGCACACTTATGAGCACTGGGGCCCTGGCTGGCAGGGTCCCAGTGACACATACAACTAAAACAACATATATACAGTGAAATATGGGCGTAACATGCCAGGCAAGATGGTACTTACCTACATGCAGTGCACAACCTTCTGAGTTGTCCTTTTGCGTTGCGGGACTCCCTTTTGTGTCTTCGGGTGGACTCCGGTTCACTCCTCTTCCAAGTGCCTGTTCCGGTACTTCTGCGGGTGCTGCCTGCTTCTGTGAGGGCTCCCTGACTTGCTGGACACCCCCTCTATCTCCTCATCCAAGTGGCGACATCCTGGTCCCTCCTGGGCCACAGCAGCATCCAAAAACCCTAACCGCGACCCTTGCAGCTAGCAAGGCTTGTTTGCGGTCTTTCTGCGTGGGAGCACCTCTGCAAGCTTCTTCACGACGTGGGACATCCATCCTCCAAAGGAGAAGTTTCTAGCCCTCTTCGTTCTTGCAGAATCCACAGCTTCTAACATCCGGTGGCAGCTTCTTTGCACCCTCAGCTGGCATTTCCTGGGCATCTGCCCACTCTCGACATTGTCGCGACTCTTGGACTTGGTTCCCTTATTTCACAGGTACTCAGGTCCGGAAATCCACTTTGGTTGCTTTGCTGGTGTTGGTCTTCCTTGCAGAATTCCCCTATCACAACGTCTGTGCTCTCTCAGGAATATAGATGCACTTTACACCTACTTTTCAGGGTCTTGGGGTGGGCTATTTTTCTAACCCTCACTGTTTTCTTACAGTCCCAGCTACCCTCTACAAGTTCACATAGGTTTGGGGTCCATTCGTGGTTCGCATTCCACTTTTGGAGAATATGGTTTGTGTTGCCCCTATACCTATGTGCTCCTATTGCAATCTACTGTAACTTTACATTGCTGGAATTACTTTCTTTTGCTAATGCTGCATATTTTTGGTATTGTGTACATATATCTTGTGTTTATTTGGCATCCTCATACTGAGGGTACTCACTGAGATACTTTTGGCATATTGTCATAAAAATAAAGTACCTTTATTTTTAGTATATCTGTGTATTGTGTTTTCTTATGATATTGTGCATATGACACCAGTGGTATAGTAGGAGCTTTACATGTCTCCTAGTTCAGCTTAAGCTGCTCTGCTATAGCTCCCTTCTATCAGCCTAAGCTGCTAGAAACACCTCTTCTACACTAATAGGGGATAACTGGACCTGGCACAAGGTGTAAGTACCTCTGGTAGCCAATACAAGCCAGGCCAGCCTCCTACACACTGCAGGAGCTGTAGTGGTCCTTGGAGGAATTGCTTCAGGATATCTTGTGGCATGGTCCACAACCACCAAGATAAGCCTATTGCCTGAAGCAGTAGGAGGGTCAAGGGGGGCCAACTATGTCAACCCCTACCCTTTCAAAGGGGACCCCAATCACAGGTAGTGGAATAAGGGGAGCCTTTGGTGTGCCACCAGTCTTGCCACTGGCTTGGCAGGTCACACAAGACTTACAGAAATCTTTTGTGTCCTCTGACATCCTAGGCCAGTGAAACAGGGGGCCAAGCCTTTCCCATGTTTTGATCTGGCCCAAATGACCAGCCAAAGGAATGTCATGTGCCAGAGTTAGTAGGAACTCTCTGTACTACAGGGGAATGACCAATCTCCTGGCTGCTCCAGGTTTTGGGTCCCTTGCTTCTGTGTACAAGAGGTTGTCCTCCCAGTAAACTCTATGTGAGTCACTGACATCCCCATTTTGCTGCTTGACAGCTTGCTGTCTGAGACCCTCTAATGTGGGACAGGATTGCAGTGCCACACTCAGCTCTTCCCTGGCAGGCCCCCCTCCACCCAAAAGCTCAGCAGTGTCTGCTGCCAGCTCCTCTGGTGAAGGTTCTGCACAGGGATGAAATTCTTCTTCCTCAGAAGGAGAATCATCTGTAGAGGGAGGTATAGTCGAAATGGATTTACCCTTGCTACCCCTAGCTTTAGGGAGCACTTGGTCCATTGTTCCAGGATACATGTTACCCTGTCCTTTTTGCTTTTTGGCCTGAACCCTTGTCAAAGCAAAAATATGCCCAGGAATGCCCAGCATTGCTGCATGAGCCTCCAACTCCACTTCTGCACAAGCTGATGTCTCTAAATCATTTCCTAGTAGACAGTCTACAGGTCGATCTGAGCCAACCACAACTTTCTTTGGACCAGTAAACCCCCCCCAGTTGAGATTCACAACAGCCAGGGGTAGCTAAGAGTGTTGTTCTGAGCGTCTGTCACTTGGTACTGGTGACAAAGTAGGTGTTGTTCAGGGTGTACCGGTTTCTCTATTACCATGGTAACACTGGCACCTGTGTCCCTGTAGGCCTGAACCTCGACACCATTTATTAGGGGAAGTTGCTTGTACTTATCCATAATAAGGGGACAAGCAACCAAGGTGGCCAAATCAATGGCACCTTCAGAGACTAACACAGCCTCTGTGGTCTCCCTAACAAGACCAACCCCAACTAAATTACCAAAAGTGAGCCCAGCTACTCCCTTGGATTGGCTATTAGTAGGTTTGCTCCCACCAACACTGCTATTACTAGGGGCACTAGAGTTTGCAGTAGGGGTTGTGGTAGTGGGAGGTCTGGTGTTTTTCTTTGGACAACTGGCATCAGTTGTCCAATGGCCTTTGACATTACACAAATAACACCAAGGCTTTTTAACTTGATTTGAAGAGGATTTGGAGCCACCACTCCCACCAGAGGATTTTTGTGGGCCTGATGAAGACTAATTTTTACTTTTGTCCCCACCCTTGTCAGAAGACTTACCATCCTTCTTCTTGCCATCCTTGTCACCCCCTGTATAAACTTTTCTGTTCACTCGTGTTCTGACCCATTTGTCTGCCTTCTTTCCCAATTCTTGGGGAGAGGTCAGATCTGAATCCACTAGATATTGGTGTAACAAGTCAGACACACAGTTATTCAGAATATGCTCTCTCAGAATAAAATTATACAGGCTTTCATAGGCAGAAACTTTACTGCCATGTAACCACCCTTCCAAGGCCTTCACTGAACAGTCAACAAAGTCTATCCAGTCTTGTGAGGACTCTTTTCTGGTGTCTCTGAACTTAATCCTGTATTGTTCAGTCGTTAAGCCAAATCCATCCAAGAGTGCATCCTTCAAAACTGCAAAATTGTTAGCATCACTTTCTCTAACAGTAAGGAGCCTATCCCTACCCTTTCCATTGACAGATAGCCACAATATAGCAGCCCACTGCCTTTGGGGGACCCCCTGTACCACACAGGCCCTGTCAAGTGCAGCAAACCACTTGTTGATGGCATCCCCCTCCTTGTAGGGGGGAACAATCTTGTGCAGATTCCTGGAATCATGCTCTTTAACAGGATTGCTATCAGGAATACAGCTGCTGCCACCATGGGGTCCTAACCCCAATCTCTGTCTCTCCTTCTCCAGGTCTAGGGATTCCCTGTCTAGAGCCAGCTGTTGCTGTTTAAGCTTCAGTCTGGTCTCTTCCACTGTCAACTTTTTGAGTTCCCTTTGTAACATGTTGTCTTCAGGGTGGGTGGGTTGGGAATGCTTGGACACTGAGAACAAATTGGAAACAACAGAGGGAGATCTGTCCCTAACAGCTTGGACTCTAACAACCTGGCCCCCAGGAATAAAAACATCCCTACTATGATGGGAGCTCTGTAGGAGGCTGGACTGGCTTGTAGTGAGTACCAAGGGGTACTTGCACCTTGCACCAGGCCCAGTTATCCCTTATTAGTGTATAGGGTGTCTAGCAGCTTAGTCTGATAGATAATGGTAGCTTAGCAGAGCAGCTTAGGCTGAACTAGGAGACGAGTGAAGCCGCTACAGTACCACAAGTGTCACTTGCAAAATATCATAAGAAAACACAATACACAGTTATACTAAAAATAAAGGTACTTTATTTTTATGACAATATGCCAAAGTATCTTAGAGTGTACCCTCAGTATGAGGATAGCAAATATACACAAGTTATATGTACACAATACCAAAAATATGCAGTATAGTCTTAGAAAACAGTGCAAACAATGTATAGTTACAATAGGATGCAATGGGGACACATAGGGATAGGGGCAACACAAACCATATACTCCAAAAGTGGAATGCGAACCACGAATGGACCCCAAACCTGTGTGACCTTGTAGAGGGTCGCTGGGACTATTAGAAAATAGTGAGAGTTAGAAAAATAGCCCTCCCCAAGACCCTGAAAAGTGAGTGCAAAGTGCACTGAAGTTCCCCAAAAGACAAAGAAGTCGTGATAGAGGAATAATGGAGGAAAGACACAAACCAACAATGCAACAACTGTGGATTTCCAATCTAGGGTACCTGTGGAACAAGGGGACCAAGTACAAAAGTCACAAGCAAGTTGGAGAAGGGCAGATGCCCAGGAAATGCCAGCTGTGGGTGCAAAGAAGCTTCTACTGGACAGAAGAAGCTGAGGTTTCTGCAGGAACTAAAAGGGCTAGAGACTTTCCCTTTGGTGGACGGATCCCCCTCGCTGTGGAGAGTTGTGCAGAAGTGTTTTCCCGCCGAAAGAACGCCAACAAGCCTTGCTAGCTGCAAATCGTGCAGTTAGTGTTTTTGGATGCTGCTATGGCCCAGGAGGGACCAGGATGTCGCAAATTGCGTCAGGAGAGAGAGGGGACGTCGAGCAAGACAAGGAGTCCTCTCAGCAGCAGGTAGCACCCAGAGAAGTGCCAGAAACAGGCACTACGAGGATGCGTGAAATGGTGCTCACCCGAAGTTACACAAAGGAGTCCCACGTCGCCGGAGACCAACTTAGAAAGTCGTGCAATGCAGGTTAGAGTGCCGTGGACCCAGGCTGGGCTGTGCACAAAGGATTTCCGCCGGAAGTGCACAGGGGCCAGAGTAGTTGCAAAAGACGCGGTTTCCAACAATGCAGTCTGGCGTGGGGAGGCAAGGACTTACCTCCACCAAACTTGGACTGAAGAGTCACTGGACTGTGGGAGTCACTTGGACAGAGTTGCTAGATTCAAGGGACCTCGCTCGTCGTGCTGAGAGGAGACCCAAGGGACCGGTAATGCAGCTTTTTGGTGCCTGCGGTAGCAGGGGGAAGATTCCGTCGACCCACGGGAGATTTCTTCGGAGCTTCTAGTGCAGAGAGGAGGCAGACTACCCCACAGCATGCACCACCAGGAAAACAGTCGAGAAGGCGGCAGTATCAGCGTTACAGAGTTGCAGTAGTCGTCTTAGCTACTTTGTTGCAGTTTTGCAGGCTTCCAGGGCGGTCAGCAGTCGATTCCTTGTCAGAAGGTGAAGAGAGAGATGCAGAGGAACTCTGATGAGCTCTTGCATTCGTTATCTAAAGTTTCCCCAGAGACAGAGACCCTAAATAGCCAGAAAAGAGGGTTTGGCTACCTAGGAGAGAGGATAGGCTACTAACACCGGAAGGAGCCTATCAGAAGGAGTCTCTGACGTCATCTGGTGGCACTGGACACTCAGAGCAGTCCAGTGTGCCAGCAGCACCTCTGTTTCCAAGATGGCAGAGGTCTGGAGCACACTGGAGGAGCTCTGGACACCTCCCAGGGGAGGTGTAGGTCAGGGGAGTGGTCACTCCCCTTTCCTTTGTCCAGTTTCGCGCCAGAGCAGGGCTAAGGGGTCCCCTGAACCGGTGTAGACTGGCTTATGCAGAATTGGGCACATCTGTTCCCAAGAAAGCATTTCCAGAGGTTGGGGGAGGCTACTCCTCCCCTGCCTTCACACCATTTTCCAAAGGGAGAGGGTGTAACACCCTCTCTCAGAGGAAGTCCTTTGTTCTGCCATCCTGGGACAAGCCTGGCTTGACCCCAGTGGGGCAGAAACCTGTCTGAGGGGTTGGCAGCAGCAGCAGCTGCAGTGAAACCCCAGGAAAGGCAGTTTGGCAGTACCAGGGTCTGTGCTACAGACCACTGGGATCATGGGATTGTGCCAACAATGCCAGGATGGCATAGAGGAGGCAATTCCATGATCTTAGACATGTTACATGGCCATATTCAGAGTTACCATTGTGAAGCTACATATAGGTATTGACCTATATGTAGTGCACACGTGTAATGGTGTCCGCGCACTCACAAAGTTCAGGGAATTGGCCCTGAACAATGTGGGGGCACCTTGGCTAGTGCCAGGGTGCCCTCACACTAAGTAACTTTGCACCTAACCTTTACCATGTAAAGGTTAGACATATAGGTGACTTATAAGTTTCTTAAGTGCAGTGTAAAATGGCTGTGAAATAACGTGGACGTTATTTCACTCTGGCTGCAGTGGCAGGCCTGTGTAAGAATTGTCAGAGCTCCCTATGGGTGGCAAAAGAAATGCTGCAGCCCATAGGGATCTCCTGGAACCCCAATACCCTGGGTACCTTAGTACCATATACTAGGGAATTATAAGGGTGTTCCAGTAAGCCAATGTAAATTGGTAAAATTGGTCACTAGCCTGTTAGTGACAATTTGAAAGAAGTGAGAGAGCATAACCACTGAGGTTGTGATTAGCAGAGCCTCAGTGAGACAGTTAGTCACTACACAGGTAACACATTCAGGCACACTTATGAGCACTGGGACCCTGGAGAACAGGGTCCCAGTGACACATACAACTAAAACAACATATATACAGTGAAAAATGGGGGTAACATGCCAGGCAAGATGGTACTTTCCTACACAACCCCACCCCCCCAAACGAAGGACAATAAGACTAGCCATGCCCTGATGAGTCTTCATTGTCTAAGTGGAAATATCTGGAGAGTCCATCTGCATTGGAGTGGCTACTCCCAGGTCTATGTTCCACTGTATAGTCCATTCCCTGTAGGGATATGGACCACCTCAACAATTTAGGATTTTCACCTTTCATTTGTTTTAGCCAAAGTAGAGGTTTGTGGTCTGTCTGAACAATGAAGTGAGTGCCAAACAGGTATGGCCTCAACTTCTTCAGTGCCCAGACCACAGCAAAGGCCTCCCTCTCAATGGCAGACCAACGCTTTTCTCTAGGGGTCAACCTCCTACTAATAAAAGCAACAGGTTGATCCTGGCCCTCAGAATTAAGTTGTGATAGGACTGCCCCTACTCCTAATTCAGATGCATCAGTCTGGACATAGAATTTTTTAGAGTAACAAGGGCTTTTCAGGACAGGTGCAGAGCACATCGCCTGCTTCAGCTCCTCAAAAGCTTTCTGACAGTTTGCTGTCCATAATACCTTTTTACGCATTTTCTTGGATGTGAGGTCATTAAGAGGGGCTGCAATGGAGCCATAGTTCTTAATGAACCTCCTGTAATACCCAGTGAGGCCTAGGAAGGCTCTCACCTGAGTCTGTGTAGTAGGGGGAACCCAATCAATAATTGTTTGGATTTTCCCCTGAAGTGGTGCAATCTGTTCCCCACCAACAAGGTGTCCCAGATAAACCACCTTACTCTGCCCTATCTGGCACTTTGACGCCTTGATAGTGAGGCCTGCCTTTTGCAGGGCCTCCAAAACTTTCCATAGGTGGACCAGGTGATCATCCCAGCTGGAGCTAAAGACAGCTATATCGTCCAAATATGCTGCACTGAAAGCTTCCAGCCCTTGCAGGACTGTGTTCACCAACCTCTGAAAAGTGGCAGGTGCATTTGTCAATCCAAAAGGCATTACAGTGAACTAGTAATGTCCTCCAATGATTGAAAATGCAGTTTTAGGTTTAGCATCTTCTGACAATTTGATCTGCCAATACCCTGCAGTGAAGTCAAAAGTGCTTAGATACTTGGCAGATGCCAGTGTATCTATGAGCTCATCTGCCCTGGGTATAGGGTGAGCATCAGTTTTGGTTACCAAGTTGAGACCTCTGTAGTCTACACAAAACCGCATTTCCTTCTTTCCATCTTTGGAATGGGGTTTTGGTACAAGTACCACAGGAGAAGCCCATGGACTTTCAGAGTGCTCAACCACTCCTAGTTCTAACATTTTCTGGACTTCTTGCTTTATGCAGTCCCTGACATGGTCAGGCTGCCTATAGATCTTACTTTTGACAGGTAAGCTGTCTCCAGTATCTATAGTGTGCTCACACCAAGAAGTGGTACCTGGCAAAGTAGAGAAGAAGTCAGAGAATTGATCTAGGAGATTTATGCAATGGTCTTTCTGCTCAGCAGTAAGACAATCAGCCAAAACTGCACCTTCCACAAGAGCATCTTGTTCTGTGGAAGAGAAGAGATCAGGTAGAGGATCACTGTCTTCTTCCTGTCCCTCATCAGTTGCCATGAGCAGGGTGAGATCAGCCCTGTCATAGTAGGGTTTCAGGCGGTTGACATGGAGCACCCTAAGGGGACTCCTGGCAGTGCCTAAGTCAACTAAATAGGTGACTTCACCCTTTTTCTCAACAATTGTGTGGGGACCACTCCATTTATCTTGGAGTGCTCTTGGGGCCACAGGCTCCAAGACCCACACTTTCTGCCCTGGTTAGTACTGAACCAAAACAGCCTTCTGATCATGCCATTGCTTCTGGAGCTCTTGGCTGGCCTGAAGGTTTTTACTGGCCTTTTTCATGTACTCAGCCATCCTTGATCTGAGGCCAAGTACATAGTCCACAATATCTTGTTTTGGAGCTTTTAAAGGTTGTTCCCAACCATCCTTGACAAGTGTGAGTGGACCCCTAACAGGGTGTCCAAAAAGAAGTTCAAAGGGGCTGAAGCCAACTCCTTTCTGGGGTACCTCCCTGTAGGCAAAAAGGAGGCATGGTAGAAGGATATCCCATCTCCTGCGGAGTTTTTCAGGGAGACCCATAATCATGCCTTTGAGAGTTTTGTTAAATCTCTCCACCAGTCCATTTGTTTGTGGATGATAGGGTGTAGTGAATTTATAAGTTACACCACACTCCTTCCACATGGCCTTTAAGTATGCAGACATGAAATTGCTTCCCCTGTCTGATACTACTTCCTTTGGGAAGCCCACCCTGGAAAATATTCCCAGGAGGGCCTTTGCCACTGCAGGACCTGTAGTGGTCCTTAAAGGAATTGCTTCAGGGTATCTTGTGGCATGGTCCACTACCACCAAGATAAACCTATTGCCTGAAGCAGTAGGAGGGTCAAGGGGGCCAACTATGTCAACCCCGACCCTTTCAAAGGGAACCCCAACCACAGGCAGTGGAATTAGGGGTGCCTTTGGGGTGCCACCTGTCTTGCCACTGGCTTGACAGGTTTCACAGGACTTACAAAAATCGTTTGTGTCCTCAGACATCCTAGGCCAATGAAACAAGGGACAAAGCCTGTCCCAAGTTTTCATTTGTCCCAGATGCCCAGCTAGGGGAATGTCGTGGGCAAGAGTTAGGAGGAACTTTCTGTACTCCTGAGGAATCACTAATCTCCTGGCAGCTCCAGGTTTAGGATCCCTATGCTCAGTGTACAAGAGGTTGTCCTCCCAGTAAACTCTGTGAGAGTCACTGACGTCCCCATTAGCCTGTTTGACAGCTTGCTGTCTTAGACCCTCTAACGTGGGACAGGTTTGCTGTGCCACACTCAGCTCCTCCCTGGCAGGCCCCCCTTCACCCAAAAGCTCAGCAGTGTCTGCTTCAAGCTCCTCTGGTGTAGGTTCTGCACAGGGAGGGAATTCATCTTCCTCAGAAGTTGAATCCACTGTAGAGGGAGGGATAGTAGGAAGTGGTTTGCTTCTACTAGCCCTAGCTTTAGGGAGCACTTGGTCCATTGTTCCAGGATCCAAGCTTCCCTGTCATTTTTGCTTTTTGGCCTGAGCCCTGGTTAAAGCAAAAATATGCCCTGGGATGCCCAGCATTGCTGCATGGGCCTCCAACTCCACATCTGACCAAGCTGATGTCTCCAAATCATTTCCTAGTAGACAGTCTACAGGTAAATCTGTGGCTACTACAACTTTCTTTGGACCAGTAATCCCCCCCCCCCCCCCAGTTGAGATTTACAACAGCCATGGGGTGGCTAAGTGTGTTGTTGTGAGCATCGGTTACTTGGTACTGGTGACCAAGTAGGTGTTGTTCAGGGTGGACCAGTTTCTCTATGACCATAGTCACACTGGCACTAGTGTCCCTGTAGGCCTGAACCTCAACACCATTTATTAGGGGTAGCTGCTTGTACTTATCCATATTAAGGGGACAAGCAACTAAGGTGGCTAAATCAATAGCCCCCTCAGAGACTAACACAGCCTCTGTGGTCTCCCTAACAAGACCAACCCCAACTAAGTTACCAATAGTGAGCCCAGCTACTCCCTTGGATTGGCTATTAGTAGGTTTGCTCCCACCACCACTGCTATTAGTAGGGACACTAGGTGTAGCAGTAGGGGTTGTAGTGGTAGGAGGCTTGGTGCTTTTCTTTGGACAACTGGGATCTGTTGTCCAATGGCCTTTTACTTTACATAAATAGCACCATGGTTTCTTTTCTTTGTTTTGATTAAAGGAGGATTTGGACCCACCACCCCCACCAGAGTGTTTTTGTGGGCCTGATGAAGACTCATTTTTAGATTTGTCCCCACCCTTGTCAGAAGACTTACCATCCTTCTTTTTGTTGCCATATTTGTCACCCCCTGTATGAACTTTTCTGTTCACCCTTGTTCTGACCCATTTGTCTGCCTTCTTTCCCAATTCTTGGGGAGAGGTCAGATCAGAGTCCACCAAGTACTGGTGCAACAAATCAGACACACAATTATTAAGAATATGCTCTCTCAGGATCAAGTTATACAGGCTTTCAAAATCAGTAACTTTACTGCCATGTAATCACCCCTCCAAGGCCTTCACTGAATGATCAATGAAATCAACCCAGTCTTGTGAAGACTCCTTTTTGGTCTCTCTGAACTTCATCCTGTATTGTTCAGTGGTTAAGCCATAACCATCCTGGAGTGCATTCTTAAGAACTGTAAAATTATTGGCATCACTTTCTTTTACAGTAAGGAGCCTATCCCTACCTTTTCCACTAAATGATAGCCATAGGATAGCAGCCCACTGCCTTTGAGGGACATCCTGTACAACACAGGCCCTTTCAAGTGCAGCAAACCACTTGTTAATGTCATCCCCCTCCTTATAAGGGGGAACTATCTTATGCAGATTCCTGGAATCATGCTCTTTTGCAGGATGACTATGGGGAATACTGCTGCTGCCACCATGGGTTTCAAAACCCAACTTCTGTCTTTCCTTCTCTAATTCTAAAGACTGTCTATCCAAATCCAGCTGTTGCTTCTTAAGCTTCAGTCTGGTTTGTTCCACCCTCAACTTATTGAGTTCCCTTTCTAACAATCTGTCATCAGGGTTGGTGGGAGGGACATTCCTAGATACAGAGGTATGATGGGAATGAACAGAAGGAGACCTGTCCCTTACAGAAGGCACCCTAACAGCTTGTCTGACAGTGTAATGTGAGAGCACATCATATGTATGATGTGACTCCACCTCAGTAACAACTATGCTAGACTGTCTAGTAATGGGCAGGCTAAGAAGTTTCTTTCCTGAACCTTTTCCTGGGGGAGTCCCTGGATCAGATTGGGAACCATTAGCTACTTTTTCAACAGATGGGGCACTTTTAGCCTTATCTTGTTCTCTAAGCATGTTAAGTAACAATTCCAAGGAAGGATTCTTCCCTACACTCAAACCTCTCTCTAGGCAGAGACTCCTTGCTCCTTTCCAGCTAAGGTGATCATATGCAATCTTAGACAGGTCAACATTTTGGCCTGTGCCAGACATTTTTAGAGAGAGTTAAAGTGATAGAAAAAGAGAAAAAAGTTTTCAGAACTTTTAGAAAGACAGAAAAAAACTTTTAAAACTTTTTAGAACTTTTTAGAAAGTTTAGAAGTACTTTTCAGCACTTAGAAAAGAGTGAAAAGAGGAAATGCAAAACCTTTTAGCAATGTGTACACACACTGAACTTGTTTTGTATATTTTTCTCTTATGAAAAGTACAATGACAAGAGTGGTAAGTAGTCTCAAAGCACTTATCGCACCGCTGCACAACCAATGTAGGAGGCTGGACTGGCTTGTAGTGAGTACCAAGGGGTACTTGCACCTTGCACCAGGCCCAGTTATCCCTTATTAGTGTATAGGGTGTCTAGCAGCTTAGGCTGATAGATAATGGTAGCTTAGCAGAGCAGCTTAGGCTGAACTAGCAGACGAGTGAAGCTCCTACAGTACCACTTAGTGTCACTTGCACAATATCATAAGAAAACACAATACACAGTTATACTAAAAATAAAGGTACTTTATTTTTATGACAATATGCCAAAGTATCTTAGAGTGTACCCTCAGTATGAGGATAGCAAATATACACAAGTTATATGTACACAATACCAAAAATATGCAGTATAGTCTTAGAAAACAGTGCAAACAATGTATAGTTACAATAGAATGCAATGGGGACACATAGGGATAGGGGCAACACAAACCATATACTCCAAAAGTGGAATGCTAACCACGAATGGACCCCAAACCTGTGTGACCTTGTAGAGGGTCGCTGGGACTATTAGAAAATAGTGAGAGTTAGAAAAATAGCCCTCCCAAGACCCTTAAAAGTGAGTGCAAAGTGCACTGAAGTTCTCCAAAAGACAAAGAAGTCGTGATAGAGGAATAATGCAGGAAAGACACAAACCAACAATGCAACAACTGTGGATTTCCAATCTAGAGTACCTGTGGAACAAGGGGACCAAGTCCAAAAGTCACAAGCAAGTCGGAGATGGGCAGATGCCCAGGAAATGCCAGCTGTGGGTGCAAAGAAGCTTCTACTGGACAGAAGAAGCTGAGGTTTCTTCAGGAACGAAAAGGGCTAGAGACTTCCCCTTTGGTGGACGGATCCCACTTGCCGTTGAGAGTCGTGCAGAAGTGTTTTCCCACCGAAAGAACGCCAACAAGCCTTGCTAGCTGCAAATTGTGCGGTTAGCGTTTTTGGATGCTGCTATGGCCCAGGAGGGACCAGGATGTCGCACATTGCGTCAGAAGAGAGAGGGGACGTCAAGCAAGACAAGGAGCCCTCTCAGCAGCAGATAGCACCCGGAGAAGTGCCATAAACAGGCACTACGAGGATGCGTGAAACAGTGCTCACCCAAAGTTACACAAAGGAGTCCCACGTCGCCGGAGACCAACTTAGAAAGTCGTGCAATGCAGGTTAGAGTGCTGTGGCTGGGCTGGGCTGTGCACAAAGGATTTCCGCCGGAAGTGCACAGGGGCCAGAGTAGTTGCAAAAGACACGGTTTCCAACAATGTAGTCTGGCGTGGGGAGGCAAGGACTTACCTCCACCAAACTTGGACTGAAGAGTCACTCGACTGTGGGAGTCACTTGGACAGAGTTGCTGGATTCAAGGGACCTCGCTCGTCGTGCTGAGAGGAGACCCAAGGGACCAGTAATGCAGCTTTTTGGTGCCTGCGGTAGCAGGGGGAAGATTCCGTCGACCCACGGGAGATTTCTTCGGAGCTTCTAGTGCAGAGAGGAGGCAGACTACCCCCACAGCATGCACCACCAGGAAAACAGTCGAGAAGGTGGCAGGATCAGCGTTACAGAGTTGCAGTAGTCGTCTTAGCTACTTTGTTGCAGTTTTGCAGGCTTCCAGCGCGGTCAGCAGTCGATTCCTTGTCAGAAGGTGAAGAGAGAGATGCAGAGGAACTCTGATGAGCTCTTGCATTCGTTATCTAAAGTTTCCCCAGAGACAGAGACCCTAAATAGCCAGAAAAGAGGGTTTGGCTACCTAGAAGAGAGGATAGGCTACTAACACCTGAAGGAGCCTATCAGAAGGAGTCTCTGACGTCATCTGGTGGCACTGGCCACTCAGAGCAGTCCAGTGTGCCAGCAGCACCTCTGTTTCCAAGATGGCAGAGGTCTGGAGCACAATGGAGGAGCTCTGGACACCTCCTAGGGGAGGTGTAGGTCAGGGGAGTGGTCACTCCCCTTTCCTCTGTCCAGTTTCGCACCAGCATAAGCCAGTCTACACCGGTTCAGGGACCCCTTAGCCCTGCTCTGGCGCGAAACTGGACAAAGGAAAGGGGAGTGACCACTCTCCTGACCTGCACCTCCCCTGGGCTCATCAGAGTTCCTCTGCATCTCTCTCTTCACCTTCTGCCAAAGAATCGACTGCTGACCACGCTGGAAGCCTGCAAAACTGCAACATAGTAGCAAAGACGACTACTGCAACTCTGTAACGCTGATCCTGCCGCCTTCTCGACTGTTTTCCTGGTGGTGCATGCTGTGGGGGTAGTCTGCCTCCTCTCTGCACTAGAAGCTGCGAAGAAATCTCCTGTGGGTCGACGGAATCTTCCCCCTGCTACCGCAGGCACCAAAAAGCTGCATTACCAGTCCCTTGGGTCTCCTCTCAGCACGACGAGCGAGGTCCCTTGAATCCAGCGACTCTGTCCAAGTGACTCCCACAGTCCAGTGACTCTTCAGTCCAAGTTTGGTGGAGGTAAGTCCTTGCCTCCCCCCGCCAGACTGCATTGTTGGAAACCGCGTCTTTTGCAACTACTCCTGCCTCTGTGCACTTCCGGCGGAAATCCTTTGTGCACAGCCAAGCCTGGGTCCACGGCACTCTAACCTGCATTGCACGACTTTCTAAGTTGGTCTCCGGCGACGTGGGACTCCTTTGTGTAACTTCGGGTGAGCACCGTTTCACGCATCCTCGTAGTGCCTGTTTCTGGCACTTCTCTGGGTGCTACCTGCTGCTGAGAGGGCTCCTTGTCTTGCACAACGTCCCCTCTCTCTCCTGACGCAATTTGCGACATCCTGGTCCTTGCTGGGCCATAGCAGCACCCAAAAACGCTAACCGCACGATTTGCAGCTAGCAAGGCTTGTTGGCGTTCTTTTGGCGGGATCCGTCCACCAAAGGGGAAGTCTCTAGCCCTTTTTGTTCCTGCAGAAACCTCAGCTTCTTCTGTCCAGTAGAAGCTTCTTTGCACCCACAGCTGGCATTTCCTGGGCATCTGCCCATCTCCGACTTGCTTGTGACTTTTGGACTTGGTCCCCTTGTTCCACAGGTACCCTAGATTGGAAATCCACCGTTGTTGCATTGTTGGTTTGTGTCTTTCCTGCATTATTCCTCTATCACAACTTCTTTGTCTTTTGGGGAACTTTAGTGCACTTTGCACTCACTTTTCAGGGTCTTGGGGAGGGCTATTTTTCTAACTCTCACTATTTTCTAATAGTCCCAGCGACCCTCTACAAGGTCACATAGGTTTGGGGTCCATTCGTGGTTCGCATTCCACTTTTGGAGTATATGGTTTGTGTTGCCCCTATCCCTATGTGTCCCCATTGCATCCTATTGTAACTATACATTGTTTGCACTGTTTTCTAAGACTATACTGCATATTTTTGGTATTGTGTACATATATCTTGTGTATATTTGCTATCCTCATACTGAGGGTACACTCTAAGATACTTTGGCATATTGTCATAAAAATAAAGTACCTTTATTTTTAGTATAACTGTGTATTGTGTTTTCTCATGATATTGTGCAAGTGACACTTGTGGTACTGTAGGAGCTTCACTCGTCTCCTAGTTCAGCCTAAGCTGCTCTGCTAAGCTACCATTATCTATCAGCCTATGCTGCTAGACACCCTATACACCAGTGGTTCCCAAACTTTTTTGACCTGCGGCTCCCTTGACATATTGCCCGTTGGCCGTGGCTCCCTATTACGTTATTTGTTTTGGCTGGTGGGGGATGTAAGCCCGGCCTCAGCAGTACTTCCATTTTCCTCCCTGAAAATAATTGTTGATGTAACAAAATAAAAAATGTAACACTTGTTTAAGAAAAAAAAAAAAAATTGAATTGGTAAAGTCAGAAACAATACTCTTTATCACATGGATGTACATAGGAATTTTTTTTAACTATTTTTTTTAATTGCCTCTAGGCTAGGGGCTTACTCCTGAGAACCAAGTGAAGGGTGAGATGGGCGAGAGAACAAAATAAATAATTTTCATTGGCACCTTTCATGCGATTGCATACGGAGCAGGCCATTTTAGTTGAGGAGGCACTTTTGTTATATAAGAGCGACAGAACTAAGGTTGCTGTCACACAGGTGAGATACGCAGCAGCTCTTAAACAAGGTTGCGAATATGCACAGGGATACATAGGGCTGCTGTCAGAGCTTAGAGGTCATGGAGAAATACAACTGACTAATACGTTTTGACTGCAATAAACATGCATACACTTCGACCGTCTTCCAGGTCTCAAGAATGGCGGTGGAGATTGCTGGAAAATTACAAGTGGAAGTTGAGCCATCTGTACAATGCGAAAGTCACAATCTTTGTACAAGTTGATGACAGTCAAACAAATCATACAAATAACTAATAACAAAATAACCAAGTAAGCCGAAAATCCCAAAATTGTGTTACAGGCTACTGATAGCTATGCTAGTTTTACGCGGTTACCTGTGAGCATGTGGTGGCAGCAAGCTTGAAGACAGTCTTTTTCGACCTGGTCCTTAGCAGGCAGGGCTGATGAGGACTTGCGTCTTAATACAAGCAGGACTGCTTACAAGCTAAAACAAGAGCCTCAACAGGACCCGCAACCTGTTTTAGTTTCACCAAAGTACAGCTTGAAAGACAGGTAGCACGGTAACACTCTCCATGAATCTCCACTGGAGCGCCTCTTTGTGTCTATTTAATTCTAGGTACAAGCCAGGTATTATAATGGGATCTCCATACAGAAGCAAAAGCGGGACTAGTAGGAAGGCTCCACTACATCTGACCTGGGATGCTCGTTACACTTCTGAAGACTATGGGTCCTATATAAGGTCTCCACTGTTCAATGTGTCTCAAGAAAAAGGCATTTGTATTCACATACAAATCCTTTAAGAGGAACCTACATGGAGTTGCAGTGAGGGAAAAAAAACAACATGAGATATATTCTTGCATGATATTTCTGCGCCAAAACAAGTTTTGCAAGAAAACATCATGAAACCGTTATAGGCATGAGATAAATGGGAAACCATGCTTACTACAGATAGCATATTTCTGCGGATCAAAGTGAGATTAAATTTGCATAGTAAACCTTATGCACACCAATAGTGAAGCAGTCTAATACTTTTTCCAGATCGGTGCAACTGTATATGCAAGCCAGGCTGCTCCAGAAAGTCTTCACAATGTTGGTGGCACAGAATATTTACTCTCCATACACAAGCATCCGAGATTAGGAGAGTAAGCAGCTGTAAACAGGCAGTAGCAGTACATGCAGTACTTGAAGCCAGAGTGCTTTGGCATAAATTAAGTAATCTGAAGGAAATTGTTGGGGAAAATCAGAAATAAATAGACCCAACTGGGCCTAGGAATGGTGGTTAACATGACAGAGGAATTGTCTGGGATGAGAAAAGCAGATTGTTTTCCACACCAATGTGCAGAAAAAAAGGCAAACTGCAGTGTTTGAGCCGGAATGTATTTGTTCAATTAGAAACATGAAGCTGCTTACACTCTACCAGTGGGCAAGGCTCTATATTTAATCAATGTAAGCAGTTTCCCACTCAACTAGCAGGTAGCCCATGTGTTGAACACTGGAATAAACGAGAACATTAGGTAACCATGTTAAATATTTCGTACAGGAATAAATGTAGTCCTTTTACTTGAACTTTATTCAATTTCTTTCCAGTAGGTGGCGTCAGAGTCTGTGAAATACTGTCTATGTGACTAGCTTAATCCTCGATAAAAACCCCAAATTAGGGCTTTAGTAACTCTTTCTATGTTTTAATTATGTCACTGTTGTGCAACGTATTATGTTCTAGTAAGAGAGGAATGAACAGAAAGACCGATTATTATGTCAATTTACAGTTTAGAAACCTGATATCCTAATAAGTCAAAAGATTTACTTTCACTTTGCATCTGTTCACGGCTCCCCTGGCTATCTTTGATGGCGCACCCGGGTGCCGCGGCGCACAGTTTGGGAACCACTGCTATACACTAATAAGGGATAACTGGGCCTGGTGCAAGGTGCAAGTACCCCTTGGTTCTCACTACAAGCCAGTCCAGCCTCCTACACCGGTGATGCAGTCTTTTGTTGCCTGCGGTTGCAGGGGGAAGATTCCGTCGACCCACGGGAGGTTTCTTCAGAGCTCCTGGTGCAGAAAGGAGGCAGGCTACCCCCAGAACATGCACCACCAGGAAACATTCGAGAAAGCCGGCAGGATGAAGCGATACAAGGTTGCGGTAGTCGTCTTTGCTACTTTATTGCGGTTTTGCAGGTGTCCTGAGCAGTCAGCGGTCGATCCTTTGGCAGAAGGTGAAGAGGGAGATGCAGAGGAACTCTGGTGAGCTCTTGCATTCGGTATCTGAAGAATTCCCCAAAGCAGAGACCCTAAATAGCCATAAAAGGAGGTTTGGCTGCCTAGGAAGGAGGATTGGCTACTAAGAGAGGTAAGAGCCTATCAGAAGGAGTCTCTGACGTCACCTGTTGGCACTGGCCTCTCAGAGCAGTACAGTGTGCTAGCAACATCTCTGAATCCAAGATGGAAGAGGTCTGGGGCACACTGGAGGAGCTCTGGGCACCTCCCCTGGGAGGTGCAGGTCAGGGGAGTTATCACTCCCCTTTCCTTCGTCCAGTTTCGCACCTGAGCAGAGCTGGGGGGATCCCTGAACCGGTGTAGAATGGCTTATGCAGAGATGGGCACCATCTGTGCCCATCAAAGAATTTCCAGACGCCGGGGGAGGCTACTCCTCCCCAGCCTTCGCACCTATTTCCAAAGGGAGAGGGTGTTACACCCTCTCTCAGAGGAAATCCTTTGTTCTGCCTTCCTGGGCCAGGGCTGCCTGGACCCCAGCAGGGCAGAAACCTGTCTGAGGGGTTGGCAGCAGCAGCTGCAGTGGAGACCCCAGAAAGGCAGTTTGGCAGTACCCGGGTTCTGTGCTAGAGACCCAGGGGATCATGGAATTGTCCCCCTAATGCCAGAATGGCATTGGGGTGACAATTCCATGATCTTAGACATGTTACATGGCCATGTTCTGAGTTACCATTGTGACGCTGTACATAGGTAGTGACCTATGTACAGTGCATGCGTGTAATGGTGTCCCCGCACTCACAAAGTCTGGGGAATTTGCCCTGAACGATGTGGGGGCACCTTGGCTAGTGCCAGGGTGCCCACACACTAAGTAACTTGGCACCCAACATTCACTAAGTGAAGGTTAGACATATAGGTGACTTAGAAGTTACTTAAGTGCAGTGGTAAATGGCTGTGAAATAACGTGGACGTTATTTCACTCAGGCTGCACTGGCAGGCCTGTGTAAGAATTGTCTGAGCTCCCTATCGGTGGCAAAAAAAAATGCTGCAGCCCATTGGGACCTCCTGGAACACCAATACCCTAGGTACCTAAGTACCATATACAAGGGAATTAAATAGGTGTACCAGTGTGTCAATGAGAATTGGTAAATGTAGTCACTAGCCTGCAGAGAGAAATTTAGAAAGCAGAGAGAGCATAAACACTGAGGTTCTGGTTAGCAGAGCCTCATTGGTACAGTTAGGCACCACTCAGGGAACACATATAGGCCACAAACTTATGAGCACTGGGGTCCTGGCTAGCAGGATCCCGGGTGACACATAACAAACACACTGACAACATAGGGTTTTCACTATGAGCACTGGGCCCTGGCTAGCAGGATCCCAGTGAGACTGTGAAAACACCCTGACATATACTCACAAGCAGGCCAAACGTGGGGGTAACAAGGCTAGAAAGAGGCTACCTTCCTACACACCCTCCCCCAAACGAAGGACATTAAGGCTAACCTTGGCCAGTTGAGTCTTTATTGTCTAAGTGGTGATAAGTAGAGAGTATCTCTGCAATAGCTTGGTTACTCCCTTTATCATCCACTATATGGTTACTTGCCTGTGGGGATGTAAACCACCCTGTTTGAAGTTTTTTAGCTAGCCAACAATGTGAAGTCATATTTTCAGAGTTCCTATTAGTATGTTTACGTTTAGAGCAGTGGGGATTGTCCACTGGACCTATATCAAGTGATGAGAATGCCAGACAGGGATGCTGTCTCAGTAAAGCCATAGCTGGGCAAAAGCTTTGTCCATATGGTTGTAAGAGAGAACAGGGATGCTGTTTATCTTGAGTTGGAGCAGGGCAGGGATGCTTTCCTATAAGCTCCACACTAGGGCTGTCCTAAGTGTTGTGAGGCAGTGCAGGGTTGCTGCACTAAAGTTTCTCTGGGAGGGGTGGAGGGATGTTCCATGTTAACTAAAATGGTGCACTTTTTCTCATCAATATTAGTTATCCCCAGAGAGGTACTTCCACCTCAGGGAGTACAGCTGTGCCAGCTGATGATTCCCTTGGTACAGGTGCCACCCCAGGAGAGGTTTCTCCCACCACAGGAATGGTATCCTGAATGGCAGGGTGGGTAGGGGATACTGTGATGCCCTTTTTACCTTTTGTTGGAGAAGGATGCTGAGTTTTCAGGCCTTTTTCTCTACTTTGCTTTTTCATTTCAGCTGAAATGAGAGGGAGCAATTCCTCAGGGATACCCAGCATGGCTGCATGGGTATTAAACTCTACCTCAGCCCACCCTGAGGCCTCTAGGTCATTACCTAAGAGACAGTCTACAGGTAAGCTAGGTGATACTACCACCTGCGTAGGGCCAGTAACTCCACCCCAGCTAAGCTGAACTATAGCTAAGGGAAGAAACTTAGTGGAGTTATGGACATCAATAATCTTGTACTGTTGTCCAATGATGTGTTGTTCAGGAGACACTAGGCTTTCAGTCACCAAAGTGATACTGGCACCTGTGTCCCTGTAGGCCTGAACCTCAACACCATTTATTGAAACTGTCTGCCTTTTACTTATCCATTGTAAGGGGACAAGCAGCTAGTGTGGCAAGGCCAATGCCACCAGGTGTGACAGAAACTGTCTTGGGACTGACTACCCCAGTTTCTATGATGGACCCATAAGTGAACCCAACTACACCCTTATTTTGACTGTTGCCAGCAGTCCCACCACTATTACCACTACTGCTAGGGTCACTAGAGTTTGATGTATTAGTGGTGGTAGGCTCAGGGGGTTTACCTGGACAGGACTTATCCCCTGGCCTATGACCTTTATTTTTACACACAAAGCACCAAGGCTTTTTAATGTGTGTATGTTGTGAAGAAGAGGAAGAATTTGATTTATCCCCACCCTCTCAAGAGTGTTTAGGATTTGAAGAAGGATCTTTGATTTTACCCTTATCCCCATGCTTATCCTGACATTTCTCACCATCTTTTTTCTTGCCATCCTTGTCACCTTCCTTATGATATTTTCTGTTCACTCTTGTTCTGACCCATTTGTCTGCCTTCTTTCCCAATTCTTGGGGAGAGGTCTGATCTGAGTCTATCAAGTACCGGTGTAACAAATCAGACACACAATTGCTAAGAATATGCTCTCTCAGAATAAGATTGTACAGGTTTTCATAGTCAGATACCTTACTGCCATGCAACCACCCTTCCAAGGCCTTCACTGAACAGTCCACAAAATCTGTCCAGTCTTGAGAAGACTCTTTTCTGGTGTCTCTCAACTTAATCGTGTATTGTTCAGTGGTTAAGCCAATGAAAGATAGCCACAAAATAGCAGCCTACTGCCTTTGAGGGACCAACTGTACCATGCAGGCTCTCTCAAGTGCAGACTGGCTTATGCAGAGATGGGCACCATCAAAGCATTTCCAGAGGCCGGGGGAGGCTACTCCTCCCCAGCCTTCACACCTATTTCAAAAGAGAGAGGGTGTTACACCCTCTCTCAGAGGAAATCCTTTGTTCTGCCTTCCTGGGCCAGGGCTGCCTGGACCCCAGGAGGGCAGAAACCTGTCTGAGGGGTTGGCAGCAGCAGCTGCAGTGGAGACCCCGGAAAGGCAGTTTGGCAGTACCCGGGTTCTGTGCTAGAGACCCGGGGGATCATGGAATTGTCCCCCCAATGCCAGAATGGCATTGGGGTGACAATTCCATGATCTTAGACATGTTACATGGCCATGTTCTGAGTTACCATTGTGACGCTGTACATAGGTAGTGACCTATGTACAGCGCACGCGTGTAATGGTGTCCCCCACTCACAAAGTCCGGGGAATTTGCTCTGAACAATGTGGGGGCAATTTGGCTAGTGCCAGGGTACCCACATACTAAGAAACTTTGCACCCAACCTTCACCAGGTGAAGGTTAGACATATAGGTGACTTATAAGTTACTTAAGTCCAGTGGTAAATGGCTGTGAAATGACGTGGACGTTATTCCACGCAGGCTGCAGTGGCAGGCCTGTGTAAGAATTGTCAGAGCTCCCTATGGGTGGCAAAAGAAATGCTGCAGCCCATAGGGATCTCCTGGAACCCCAATACCCTGGGTACCTCAGTACCATATACTACGTAATTATATGGGTGTTCCAGTATGCCAATGTGAATTGGTAAATGTAGTCACTAGCCTGTTAGTGACAAATTTGGAAAGCAGAGAGAGCATAACCACTGAGGTTCTGGTTAGCAGAGCCTCAGTGAGACAGGTAGGCATCACACAGGGAACACATACAGGGCACATACCTATGAGCACTGGGGCCCTGTCTGGCAGGGTCCCAGTGACACATAGACTAAAACAACATATATACAGTGAAATATGGGGGTAACATGCCAGGCAAGATGGTACTTTCCTACTCACCCCCCCCCCCCCCCAAACGAAGGACAATAAGACTAGCCATGGCCTGATGAGTCTTCATTGTCTAAGTGGAAATACCTGGAGAGTCCATCTGCATTGGAGTGGGTAATCCCAGGTCTATGTTCTACTGTTTAGTCCATTCCCTGTAGAGATATGGACCACCTCAACAATTTAGGATGTTCACCTTTCATTTGTTTTAGCCAAAGTAGAGGTTTGTGGTCTGTCTGAACAATGAAGTGAGTGCCAAACAGGTATGGCCTCAACTTCTTCAGTGCCCAAGACCACAGCAAAGGCCTCCCTCTCTATGGCAGACCAACGCTTTTCTCTAGGGGTCAACCTTCTGCTTATAAAAGCAACTGGTTGATCCTGGCCCTCAGAATTCAGTTGTGATAAGACTGCCCTTACCCCTAATTCAGATGAATCAGTTTGAACAATTAATTTCTTAGGGTAACATGGGCTTTTTAGGACAGGTGCAGAGCACATGGCCTGTTTGAGCTCCTCAAAAGGTTTCTGACAGCTAGCTGTCCGCAATACCTTTTTAGCCATCTTCTTAATAGTGAGATCATTAGGTGGGGCTGCTATGGAGCCATCGTTTTTAATGAATCTCCTGTAATACCCAGTGAGGCCTAAGAAGGCTCTCACCTAGGTCTGTGTTGTAGGGGGAACCCAATCCATGATTTTCTGGATTTTCCCCTTCAGTGGTGCAATCTGTTCTCCACCTACCAGGTGTCCCAGATAAACCACCTTTCCCTTCCCTATCTGGCACTTTGAGGCCTTGATAGTGAGGCCTGCCTTTTGCAGGACCTCCAAAACTTTCCAAAGGTGGACCAGGTGCTCATCCCAGGTGGAGCTAAAGACAGCTTTATCATCAAGATATGCTGCACTAAAAGCCTCCAACCCTTGCAGGACTGTGTTCACCAACCTCTGAAAAGTGGCAGGTGCATTCTTCAAACCAAAGGGCATCACTGTAAATTGGTAGTGCCCTCCTATAGTTGAAAATGCAGTTTAAGTTTAGCATCCTCAGCCAATGTGATCTGCCAATACCCTGCAGTCAAATCAAAGGTGCTAAGATACTTGGCAGATGCCAGTGTATCTTTGAGCTCATCTGCCCTGGGTATAGGGTGAGCATCAGTTTTTGTTACCTGATTGAGACCTCTGTAGTCTACACAAAACCTCATCTCCCTTTTTCCATCTTTTGAGTGAGGCTTTGGTACAAGCACCACAGGACTCGCCCATGGGCTTTCAGGGGGTTCAACCACTCCTAGATCAAGCATTTTCTGAACCTCTTGTTTTATGCAGTCCCTGACATGGTCAGGCTGCCTATAGATTTTACTTTTGACAGGCATGCTGTCTCCAGTGTCAATTGTGTGTTCACACCAAGATGTGGTGTCTGGCACAGTTGAAAAGAGTTTATAAAATTGTCAAAGGAGATTTATGCAGTTGTCTTTCTGTTCTGCAGTCAGACTATCTGCCAAAACTACTCCCTCCACTAGAGCATCCTCTTCAGTGGAGGAGAAGAGATCAGGGAGAGAGTCACTCTCTTCTTCCTATCCCCCATCTGTTGCCATGAGCAGGGTGAGATCAGCCCTGTCATAGTAGGGTTTTAGGCTGTTGACATGAATCACCCTAAGGGGACTCCTGGCAGTGCCCACGTCTACAAGATAGGTAACCTCACCCTTTTTCTCAACAATTAGATGGGGTGCACTCCATTTGTCCTGGAGTGCTCTTGGGGCCACAGGCTCCAATACCCACACCTTCTGTCCTGGTTGGTACTGGATCAGAACAGCCTTCTGGTCATGCCATTGCTTCTGGAGCACTTGGCTGGCCTGAAGGTTTTTATTGGTCTTTTTCGTGTACTCAGCCATTCTGGATATTAGGCCAAGTACATAGTCCACTATGGGGGTCATTACAACATTGGCGGTAAAAGCCACTTACTGCCGTGCAGAAGACCGCCAACACACCGCCGTGGCCACGGAAATCCGCCACAGCTATTATGACCCACATCCCGAAATCCGACAAAATGCAGACACCCACACAAGTCCACCACACCAAAGGTCAGTGATAAACTGGTGAAAACAAAACCTCCACCATCACGCCAACAGAAATACGCCCATGCTATCACGACCCACGAATCCACGCGGCGGTCGCTCAAAATACACACATCGCCAAAACACCACCACATTGGACAATTCGAAAGACACACACCTGAGACACATACACACACCACTCCCACACACTCAATACTATATAAAACACACACCCACATCACCCACTAACCCCTACGACAACAATTGAGATCGAAGCACAGAGAGAGACACCACCATCCACAAACTAGCAGCCACAGACACTCAACACCATCACCCACACAACTTCCACGCACAAAACACCACACACCACTACATATCACCACACTTATCACCACATACACCACCCCACACATCACCTTCACCACCCCATGGCACGGCAAAGACACCCCAGGTTCTCTGAGGAGGAGCTCAGGGTCATGGTGGAGGAAATCGTACGGGTAGAGCCACAGCTATTTGGCTCACAGGTGCAGCACACCTCCATAGCTAGGAAGATGGAGCTATGGCGAAGAATAGTCGACAGGGTCAACGCAGTGGGACAGCACCCAAGAAATCGGGACAACATCAGGAAGAGGTGGAACAACCTACGGGGGAAGGTGCGTTCCGTGGTCTCCAGACACAACATCGCGGTACAGCGGACTGGCGGCAGACCCCCACCTCCTCCCCCACAACTAACAACATGGGAGGAGCAGATCTTGACTATTCTGCATCCTGAGGGCCTCGCAGCAGTCGGTGGAGGAATGGACTCTGGTAGGTCAAATCTTAACTATCATATCCCCCACCCTACCTGCATCATATCACATACCCCCACCCTCGCCCCCACCCCTATCACTCCAACTCCTCACAATTGTACCAATATCACAAACCACCCATCCCAACACCAAGCCCTGCATGCAAAAACAAAGCATAGACACCCATCACTAAAGCATGCCCACTGCACATACCCATAACACCCCCTTCAACCATCATCACACAAGCCCACACACAGGAATGCTAGCACTGGGGTACACGCTCACCCATCCATTGCACACCATGAAACACACAGATACAATAATCATGCCTTTCCACCCCTGCAGGACCACTACCCAACGTCACCAGACAGGAGGGTCCAGACATCTCCACCCCACCCACAGAAGAGGCCCACAGTGATGACAGCAGCTCTGTCCACCTGGATCTAGATGACCAGCCCGGACCATCGTGGGCCTCGGGACAGTCGGTTCCCCTCACACAGGCATAGCCCACCACAGACCTTCCACCCTCTGGTAACACCAGCACAGCACCCACCCAGCGGACTCATACCTCCATCCCCAGGACACGTCAATCAGCTGTGTGTCCACCACTACAGGGAACCCAGGATAACCCACCACTCCAACAACAACAGGGACCTGGGGGCAGTGGGCAGTGGTAGTGGGCACACGGTCCATGGGATGGAGGCACAGGAACACAGGGGAACTGGGAGGGCTGCTGTGCGACAGGGGGCGGACAGGCCTAGGGAACCCACTCTCCACGAGGCCCTCTCCTCCATCATGGGAGCATACCACCACTCCCAGGAGACGATGGCAACGGTACTGGCCAAGTTTCAGGAGACCCAGCGCCTGCAGGAGGAACAGTATTTGAGGTTCAGGGAGGAACTCAGAACCATCAGCACCGCCCTGGGCACCATTGTAGGGGTGCTGAAGGAGATACTGAACACCAGGAGGGACACTGTGGCACTCCAACGGGCCCCTGACACTAGCCTGGACGATGAACTGCCCACCACCTCCGCCGGCGCTAGTGGACAGGAGGCACCGCCACAGGACCACCACACCAGCACCCCACCCCCTGCAGATGGAGAACCACCCCGCAAGCGGTCCCTGAGCACCAGGAACAAGACAGAGCACGATGCCAAGACCCCCGTCAAGAAATAAGACCACCCTGATTGCCATCCTACTGTCCCACTTTGTAACCCTGTCCATATTGGAACTGCCCCAGCTCCACTTCCTATGCCCATATGGGCAATGCACCTGTGAGACTAATAGACTGGACTCTGCCATGGACATTCCTCCACCATCACCCCTCACCATTTTACAACCCCCCTCCAATATTTAGCACTGCAATAAACACCCTTGAAGCACAAAACAACCTGGAGTCAGTCTGTGATTTTGAAAATGTGTATTAGCAATGACAGTGACAAAATGCGTTCTCAAATGTAATGTCAACATACCTATGTCACACATCTCAAGTCCATGAGGAATCTAAGCAGATGACACACATTGGAAACCACACCTGTGAAACCGTAAGGGAAATGTACAACTCAGTTACCATATACTGGTTGAAATCGACAGACAGGATAGAGGTAGAAGTGTGAAAGTACTTGTAGTAGGCAGGAATGTATTCTCACCTGTGTGTCACTGGAAATATTGCTGGATAACTAAGTCCCTGTTGTCAATGTCTTCTTCCTCTGCTTCCTCCTCATCACTGTCCACAGGCTCCACAGCTGCCACAACACCATCATCTGGACCATCCTCCTGCAGAAAAGGCACCTGTTGTCGCAAAGCCAAATTGTGAAGCATACAGCAGGCCACGATGATCTGGCACACCTTCCTTGGTGAGTAGAATAGGGAACCACCTGTCATATGGAGGCACCTGAACCTGGCCTTCAGGAGTCCGAAGGTGCGTTCGATCACCCTCCTAGTCCGCCCATGGGCCTCATTGTAGCGTTCCTCTGCCCTGGTCCTGGGATTCCTCACTGGGGTCAGTAGCCATGACAGGTTGGAGTAACCAGAGTCCCCTAATAGCCACACCCGGTGCCTCTGGAGTTGACCCATCACATAAGGGATGCTGCTATTCCGCAGGATGTAGGCGTCATGCACAGAGCCAGGGAACATAGCATTTACCTGGGAGATGTACTGGTCTGCCAAACATACCATCTGTACATTCATGGAATGATAACTCTTCCGGTTCCTGTACACCTGTTCACTCCTGTGGGGGGGGACCAAAGCTACATGGGTCCCATCAATGGCAACTATGATGTTGGGGATATGTCCGAGGGCATAGAAGTCACCTTAACTGTAGGCAAATCTTCCACCTGAGGGAAAACAATGTAGCTCTGCATGTGTTTCAGCAGGGCAGACAACAGTCTGGACAACACGTTGGAAAGCATAGGCTGGGACATCCCTGATGCCATGGCCACTGTTGTTTGAAAAGACCCACTTGCACGGAAATGGAGCACTGATAGCACCTGCACTTGAGCGGGGATTCCTGTGGGATGGCGGATTGCTGACATCAGGTCAGGCTCCAACTGGGCACACAGTTCCTGGATTGTGGCACGGTCAAACATGTAGGTGATGATTAAATGTCGCTCCTCCATTGTCAACAGGTCCACCAGCGGTCGGTACACCGGAGGATTCCGCCATCTCCTCACATGTCCCAGCGGACGGTGCCTAGGAAGGACAACAGCGACCACAGAGTCAAACAACTCAGAGGTATGTACCCACAGTCTACACAGAACACAAATCATAATCCAAAAAGTTGCCTGTATGTGTGTTGAGTCTAGGCCTAGGTATGTGTGACGCACTTAAAAATGAACCCATGTGGGCCCCTGAAATGGCGGCTGCCTGACCTCTAAAGTGGGACAATGGGATGTGAGGTGACTGCGCTGGCGTTGTACACCGCAGTAGGCGGTCGAAGACCGCGGCGCAATGCTGCACTGGTTAACATTGGACCCTATGGGTCCCAGGAGCCAATGAGGAAGTGCGCCAGCGGTGATGGTACGCACCGCCGCGGACGTCACTGCCGCTAACGTGACCGCCATTTTCTCTCTGTTCAATCACTCGATACCTGATCTTCGACAGGATAGGACCCACACTGCAAGTGCTGCTGTGACCTCGGTCTGGAAGAGACAATGGCTCGTGCATCTGGGGAAAGGGCCCCTGCCTTCACTGCAGAGGAGTTGGAGAAGCTCGTGGACGGGGTCCTCCCCCAGTACACGCTACTCTACGGTCCTCCAGACCAACAGGTAAGTACACAGGGAGCACGTTGTATGGGCTATGCCTGAGTGGAGAGGGCTGGTTGTAAGAATGAAGGGGGCACAGTTCTGCGTGCATGAAGGACTGTGAATGCATGTGCCACATGGCAAGGGTAGGGATGTGGGCCACTCACTTCGACGGTGCAGTTGCTAATGGCTTCTCTTCTTGCACTGTACATTTCATTTAGGTCAGCGCCCACCAGAAGAAGGATATTTGGCGTGCCATCGCCAAGGATGTCCGGACCCTGGGGGTCCAACACAGACGGAGCACCCACTGCCGTAAAAGATGGGAGGACATTCGCCGCTGGAGCAAGAAGACGGCGGAGGCTCAGCTGGGGATGGCCTCCCAACGTGGGGGGGTGCCCTTTGCACCATGACCCCCCTGATGTTCCGGATCCTGGCGGTGGCCTACCCTGAGTTGGATGGGCGCTTGAGGGCATCACAGCAGACACAAGGGGGTGAGTACAACATCATTCTGTGGACTTTGCGCGAAGTGAAGGTGTCTGGGTGGGGGAGGAGGGCTGTGGGTTCCCCTAGGCCAGGGCGTGTTCCGTAGGCTAGGCCCCTCCGTAATGCAGGCCATGTGGCACTCCATCCCACCTCTGTGGAGTGCCAAGTACAGGTATACATGCACCTGTGTCATCTACGTGTGCAGATGTCGACCATAGCCATGTAGGCCATATCCCAGGAACTGCATCTGTAGAGCCCAAAAGCGCGGCGTAGTGCAGGGGGCTGCTTTGTCTGTATTGTCCGTCAACGGTAGCGGTAAGCCATGCACTCAACCTGTCTTTCTTCTGTCGTCCCCTCCCTTTTTGTGGTCTCCCTGTTCTTGTGTGCATCAGCATCATCAGGTGGAGGTACAGTGGCACAGGAGCACGAGGGAGCTGCATCCCAAATGGCCATGGAGGGCCACACCACGGACTCTGAATACACCAGTGGGACGGAGGGCGAGGGGAGCTTCATGGCGGTCACAGGATCTGCAACCAGCGACACAGACTCATCCTCCAATGGGAGCTCCCTTGTGGTGGCGGCAAAATCTGTGCCCCCCCACTTCTACATGTGTAGCCGCCACCCCCCCTACCAGCACCGCCCTCCCAGCAGCCCCGCAGCCTTCGCCCCTTGCCCTCTCACCCAGGAGGGTGGGCATCACCTTCGCCCCAGGCACCTCAGCCGCTGCCCCTGTCACCTCTGCTGCCCTCAGTGAGGAGGCCATTGACCTCCTCAGGTCCCTCACTGTTGGGCAGTCTACCATTTTGAATGCCATCCAGGGTGTAGAAAGGGAATTGCAACACACAAATGCATTCCTGGAGGGCATTCATTCTGGTCAGGCTGCCCTTCATCGAACCCTGCAAACTCTGGCCTCAGCACTGATGGCAGCCATTGTCCCTGTGTCTAGCCTCCCCCCTCCAACTTCCTCCACCCAGACCCAATCCCCTCTACCCCAGCCTATCCCAAGCACACCATCAGACCAGCATGCACACACCTCACCACACAAGGGAAGCTCAGGCAAACATAAGCACCACACATCCCACAGGCACTCACGCAAGCATCACACACATACAGACACACCAACATCCACTGCCTCCACTGTGTCCCCCTCCTCGTCGTCTCCCTCTTCCCTCCCAGTCTCGTCTACACTCTCACCTGCATGCACTACCACTACAGCCACTAGGTCCCGCACCAGCACACCCACCACCACACCCCGCTCACATGCAGTCACCACCCCCACTACCATTTACACATCCCCTGTGTCCTCTCCCAGTGTGTCTGTGACACCCCCTCCCAAAGTACACAAACGCAGGCACACACCCACCCAACATACATCCACCTCACGACAGCCTCCAGCGCATGCACCTGCACCCAAAGCCACAAAAGTTACACCTCCTACAACCACTTCCTCTTCCTCCACTCCCAGACCCCCTCCAGCTACCCGTCCCAGTGTTCCTAAGAAACTTTTCCTGACCAAGCTTGACCTGTTTTCCACCCCCCCTCCAATTCATAGGTCCCGTACTAGCACCTCAGCCAAAAAATCTCCGGGACCAGTGGTGCCTGTTGTTACAGGTATGTGGAGAGCACCGGGCACCAGGGCAGCCAGTGTGACACGGAGCCACAGCCAGCCAATCGTCAGTGGCCAGGAGGCCACCGCCAGAGTCAGTGCCCAGGAGGGCAGCCCGATCGTCAGTGGCCAGGAGGCCACCGCCAGAGTCAGTGCCCAGGAGGCCACCGGCAGCCACAGCCCAGCTGCCCATGAGGGCCCCGGCAGCCACAGCCCAGCTGCCCAATGAAGGACCGCCAGCCCCAGCCCAGCTGGGCAATGAAGGACGGCCATGGCAAGCACCGCTGAATAGGGCATGCACCGCTGAACAGGCCAGAAACTGCAAACTCAAGCACCGCTGAACAGGGCGAAGACCGCCATGGCAAGCTCCGCTGAACAGGGCAGGCACAGCTGAACAGGTCAGAAACTGCAAACTCAAGCACCGCTGAACAGGGCAAAGACCGCCATGGCAAGCACCGCTGAACAGGTCAGAAACTGCAAACTCAAGCACCGCTGAACAGGGCAAGCACCGCCGAACAGGGCAAGGACTGCCAACTCAAGCACCGCTAGACCATGAGCGGCAGGGGCAGTGACGCAACTGGGCACCAGTCCCCCTCCAGAACCAGTGGAGACATGCATCCACTCCGTCTGTCCTGCACAGGATGAAGCACTCCGGGCACCAGTCCCCCTCCAGAACCATTGGAGACTGTTATCCACTTGAGAGACTGTGGCTTTGCACTCCCCAGGATGGTACAGTGGGCAAACCACCCACTGTAGAGACTTGTGAGACTGTGGCTTTGCACTCCCCAGGATGGTATAGTGGGCAAACCACCCACTGTAGAGACTTGTGAGAGACTTGTGAGACTGTGGCTTTGCACTCCCCAGGATGGTATAGTGGGCAAACCACCCACTGTAGAGACCTGTGAGACTGTGGCTTTGCACTCCCCAGGATGGTACAGTGGGCAACCCACCCACTGTAGAGACTTGAGAGACTGTGGCTTTGCAGTCCCCAGGATGGTACAGTGGGCAACCCACCCACTGTATAGACTTGAGAGACTGTGGCTTTGCACTCCCCAGGATGGTACAGTGGGCAAACCACCCACTGTAGATACTTGAGAGACTGTGGCTTTTCACTCCCCAGGATGGTACAGTGGGCAAACCACCCACTGTAGAGACTTGTGAGACTGTGGCTTTGTACTCCCCAGGATGGTACAGTGGGCAACCCACCCACTGTAGATACTTGAGAGACTGTGGCTTTGCAGTCCCCAGGATGGTACAGTGGGCAACCCACCCACTGTATAAACTTGAGAGACTGTGGCTTTGCACTCCCCAGGATGGTACAGTGGGCAAACCACCCACTGTAGAGACTTGAGAGACTGTGGATTTGCACTCCCCAGGATGGTACAGTGGGCAACCCACCCACTTGTGAGATTTGAGAGACTGTGGCTTTGCACTCCCCAGGATACATCAATGGGCATGGAGCCCCTCGTGGATCTGGCGTGGTACACTCATCCGGCTGAGGTGCCCCCCCTTCCCTTCCCCCTGAGGTGCCTGTTGTATTTGTATCTGATGCCCCAGCAGTGTTCTCTCCGTTTTGATCAGGTATCTGTTGTGGGCCTCGCCCATGCATTTTGGGCCCAGTGGTCCACGGACAATGACTTGTGCATTACCTGCACTACTAATCGTGGTGTATATTTTGTTTAATGTGTATTTATATATATGTAGATATTTGGTTACTGTATTTTGATATATTACAATGGTTCCACTCATTTCCTTTGGTCTTTCCATTCTTCCGGGGGTGTTGGGGGTTGTTACTGTAATGTTTGGATATGCATTGGTGTGTGTGTTGTAGTGGGTGAGGGTCGGGGTGGGGGTGGGGGTGTTGCGAGTGTTTGTCCCTGTCTTTTGCCTCCCCCTTCCCTATGTCGTCGGTGCAGTACTCACCGTTGTCTTTGCCGCCGGCGTTGATGATCGTCGTATAGGAGCAGGAAGACTAGTGCAGGAAGAATATGGAGTTCCAGCTCCATGGTGCCATCCTTCCTCGTGGAGTGTGTAGAGGGGAGCGTTTTCCATTTGAAATGGCTGTTTCCGCCGTGTTTTTATCCGCTGTGAATCCGCCCCGGAAAAGGAGGCGGATTGCTAGGTTGTGATACTGTGGGCGGTACTTTGTCTCCCGCCTGTCTGTTGGTGGTGACCGCCGCGCAGTTTGATTGTACCGCCGTGGCAGTCGGAGTGTTAAAGTGGCTGTCTTTGTAGGCGGTTTCCGCCACGGTCATAATTCCCATTTTTTTACCACCGGCCTGTTGGCGGTCTTACCGCCGCTTTAACACCGTCCGCCAGGGTTGTAATAACCCCCTATCTCCTGTTTGGAAGCTTTTAAAGGTTGTTCTCAACCCTCCTTCACAAGTGTTAGTGGACTTCTTACAGGGTGTCCAAAGAGAAGTTCAAAGGGGCTGAAGTCCACTCCTTTCTGGGGTACCTCCCTGTAAGCAAAAAGGAGGCAAGGTACCAGGACTTCCCATATCCTCCTGAGTTTTTCAGGGAGTCCCATTATCATACCTTTGAGCATTTTATTAAACCTCTCTGCCAGCCCATTAGTCTGTGGATGATAAGGAGTAGTGAATTTGAATGTTACACCACATTCCTTCCACATAGCTTTCAAGTATGCAGACATAAAGTTGCTACCCCTGTCTGATACAACCTCTTTTGGGAAACCCGCCCTGGAAAAGATTGCCAGGAGGGCTTTTGCCACTGCTGGAGCTGTAGTGGTCCTTAGAGGAATTGCTTCAGGATATCTGGTGGCATGGTCCACAACCACAAAGATAAACCTATTGCCTGAAGCAGTAGGAGGGTCAAGGGGGCCAACTATGTCAACCCCTACCCTTTCAAAGGGCACCCCAACCACAGGTAGTGGAATAAGGGGAGCCTTTGGAGTGCCACCAGTCTTGCCACTGGCTTGGCAGGTCACACAAGACTTGCAAAAATCTTTAGTGTCCTACGACATCCTAGGCCAGTGAAACAGGGGGACATGCCTTTCCCATGTTTTGATTTGGCCTAAATACCCAGCCAAAGGAATGTCATGTGCAAGAGTTAGGAGGAACTCTCTGTACTGCAGGGGAATGACCAATCTCCTGGCTGCTCCAGGTTTTGGGTCCCTTACCTCTGTGTACAAGAGGTTGTCCTCCCAGTAAACTCTATGTGAGTCACTGACATCCCCATTTTGCTGCTTGACAGCTTGCTGTCTGAGACCCTCTAATGTGGGACAGGTTTGCTGTGCCACACTCAGCTCTTCGCTGGCAGGCCCCCCTCCACCCAAAAGCTCAGCAGTGTCTGCTGCCAGCTCATCTGGTGAAAGTTCTGCACAGGGAGGAACTTCTTCTTCCTCAGAAGGAGAATCATCTGTAGATGGAGGGATAGTGGATAGGGATTTACCCTTGCTACCCCTAGCTTTAGGGAGCACTTGGTCCATTGTTCCAAGATCCAAGTTACCCTGTCCTTTTTGCTTTTTGGCCTGAGCCCTTGTCAAAGCAAATATATGCCCAGGAATGCCCAGCATTGCTGCTTGAGCCTCCAACTCCACTTCTGCCCAAGCTGATGTCTCTAAATCGTTCCCTAGTAGACAGTCTACAGGTAAATCTGAGGCAACCACAACTTTCTTTGGACCAGTAACCCCCCCCCCAGTTGAGATTCACAACAGCCATGGGGTGGCTAAGAGTGTTGCTATGAGCATCAGTCACTTGGTACTGGTGACCAAGTAGGTGTTGTTCAGGGTGGACCAGTTTCTCTATTACCATGGTAACACTGGCACCTCTGTCCCTGTAGGCCTGAACCTCAACACCATTTATTTGGGGAAGTTGCTTGTACTTATCCATATTAAGGGGACAAGCAACCAAGGTGGCCAAATCAATGGCACCTTGAGAGACTAACAAAGCCTCTGTGGTCTCCCGAACAGGACCAAACCCAACTAAATTACCAAAAGTGAGCCCAGCTACTCCATTGGATTGGCTATTAGTAGGTTTGCTCCCACCACCACTGCTATTACTAGGGTGTAGGAGGCTGGCCTGGTTTGTAGTGGGTACCAGAGGTACTTACACCTTGTGCCAGGGCCAGTTATCCCTTATTAGTGTAGAAGAGGTGTTTCTAGCAGCTTAGGCTGATAGAAGGTAGCTACGGCAAAGCACCTTAGGCTGAACTAGGAGACATGTAAAGCTCCTACTATACCACTGGTGTCATATGCACAATATCATAACAAAACACAATACACAGATATACTAAAAATAAAGGTACTTTATTTTTATGACAATATGCCAAAAGTATCTCAGTGAGTACCCTCAGTATGAGGATGAGACATATACACAAGATATATGTACACAATACCAAAATTATGCAGTAATAGCAAAAGGAAGTAATGCAAGCAATGTAAAGTTACAGTAGATTGCAATAAGAGCACATAGGTATAGGGGCAACACAAACCATACACTCTAAAAGTGGAATGCGAACCACGAATGAACCCCAAACCTATGTGAGCTTGTAGAAGGTCGCTGGGAATGTAAGAAAACAGTGAGGGTTAGAAAAATAGCCCACCCCAAGACCCTGTAAGGTAGGTGTAAAGTGCACCTACAACCCCCAGAGAGCACAGAAGTCGTGATAGGGGGATTCTGCAAGGAAAACCAACACCAGCAAATGCAACAATAGTGGATTTCCAGACCTGAGTATCTGTAAGACAAGGGGACCAAGTCCAACAGTCACGACAGTGTCGAGAATGGGCAGGAGCCCAGGAAATGCCACCTGAGGGTGCAAGGAAGCTGCCACCGGATGGAAGAAGCTTGGTGTTTTGCAAGAACGAAGAGGACTAGGAACTTCCCCTTTGGAGGATGGATGTCCCACGTCGCGTTGAAGCTTGCAGAGGTGTTCCCACGCGGAAAGACCGCAAACAAGCCTTGTGTAAGAAAGTACCATCTTGCCTGGCATGTTACCCCCATTTTTCACTGTATATATGTTGTTTTAGTTGTATGTGTCACTGGGACCCTGGTAACCCAGGGCCCCAGTGCTCATAAGTGTGCCTGAATGTGTTACCTGTGTAGTGACTAACTGTCTCACTGAGGCTCTGCTAATCAGAACCTCAGTGGTTATGCTCTCTCATTTCTTTCCAAATTGTCACTAACAGGCTAGTGACCATTTTTACCAATTTACATTGGCTTACTGGAACACCCTTATAATTCCCTAGTATATGGTACTGAGGTACCCAGGGTATTGGGGTTCCAGGAGATCCCTATGGGCTGCAGCATTTCTTTTGCCTCCCATAGGGAGCTCTGACAATTCTTACACAGGCCTGCCACTGCAGCCTGAGTGAAATAACGTCCACGTTATTTCACAGCCATTTTACACTGCACTTAAGTAACTTATAAGTCACCTATATGTCTAACCTTTACCTGGTAAAGGTTAGGTGCAAAGTTACTTAGTGTGAGGGCACCCTGGCACTAGCCAAGGTGCCCCCACATTGTTCAGAGCCAATTCCCTGAACTTTGTGAGTGCGGGGACACCATTACACGCGTGCACTACATATAGGTCACTACCTATATGTAGCTTCACAATGGTAACTCCGAATATGGCCATGTAACATGTCTATGATCATGGAATTGCCCCCTCTATACCATCCTGGCATAGTTGGCACAATCCCATGACCCCAGTGGTCTGTAGCACAGACCCTGGTACTGCCAAACTGCCCTTCCTGGGGTTTCACTGCAGCTGCTGCTGCTGCCAACCCCTCAGACAGGCATCTGCCCTCCTGGGGTCCAGCCAGGCCTGGCCCAGGATGGCAGAACAAAGGACTTCCTCTGAGAGAGAGTGTTACACCCTCTCCCTTTGGAAAATGGTGTGAAGGCAGGGGAGGAGTAGCCTCCCCCAGCCTCTGGAAATGCTTTGTTGGGCACAGATGTGCCCAATTCTGCATAAGCCAGTCTACACCGGTTCAGGGGACCCCTTAGCCCTGCTCTGGCGCGAAACTGGACAAAGGAAAGGGGAGTGACCACTCCCCTGACCTGCACCTCCCCTGGGAGGTGTCCAGAGCTCCTCCAGTGTGCTCCAGACCTCTGCCATCTTGGAAACAGAGGTGCTGCTGGCACACTGGACTGCTCTGAGTGGCCAGTGCCACCAGGTGACGTCAGAGACTCCTTCTGATAGGCTCCTTCAGGTGTTAGTAGCCTATCCTCTCTCCTAGGTAGCCAAACCCTCTTTTCTGGCTATTTAGGGTCTCTGTCTCTGGGGAAACTTTAGATAACGAATGCAAGAGCTCATCCGAGTTCCTCTGCATCTCTCTCTTCACCTTCTGCCAAGGAATCGACTGCTGACCGCGCTGGAAGCCTGCAAACCTGCAACATAGTAGCAAAGACGACTACTGCAACTCTGTAACGCTGATCCTGCCGCCTTCTCGACTGTTTTCCTGCTTGTCCATGCTGTGGGGGTAGTCTGCCTCCTCTCTGCACCAGAAGCTCAGAAGAAATCTCCCGTGGGTCGACAGAATCTTCCCCCTGCAACCGCAGGCACCAAAAAGCTGCATTACCAGTCCCTTGGGTCTCCTCTCAGCACGACGAGCGAGGTCCCTCGAATCCAGCGACTCTGTCCAAGTGACCCCCACAGTCCAGTGACTCTTCAGTCCAAGTTTGGTGGAGGTAAGTCCTTGCCTCACCTCGCTGGGCTGCATTGCTGGGAACCGCGACTTTTGCAGCTACTCCGGCCCCTGTGCACTTCCGGCGGAAATCCTTTGTGCACAGCCAATCCTGGGTCCACGGCACTCTAACCTGCATTGCACGACTTTCTAAGTTGGTCTCCGGCGACGTGGGACTCCTTTGTGCGACTTTGGGTGAGCACCGTTTCATGCATCCTCGTAGTGCCTGTTTCTGGCACTTCTCCGGGTGCTACCTGCTCCTGAGAGGGCTCCTTGTCTTGCTCGACGTCCCCTCTCTCTCCTGGTCCACTTTGCGACCTCCTGGTCCCTCCAGGGCCACAGCAGCGTCCAAAAACGCTAACCGCACGATTTGCAGCTAGCAAGGCTTGTTGGCGTTCTTTCGGCGGGAAAACACTTCTGCACGACTCTACACGGCGAGAAAGATCCGTCCACCAAAGGGGAAGTCTCTAGCCCTTTTTGTTCCTGCAGAAACCTCAGCTTCTTCTGTCCAGTAGAAGCTTCTTTGCATCCACAGCTGGCATTTCCTGGGCATATGCCCATCTCCGACTTGCTTGTGACTTTTGGACTTGGTCCCCTTGTTCCACAGGTACCCTAGATTGGAAATCCACAGTTGTTGCATTGTTGGTTTGTGTCTTTCCTGCATTATTCCTCTAACACAACTTCTTTGTCTTTAGGGGAACTTTAGTGCACTTTGCACTCACTTTTCAGGGTCTTGGGGAGGGTTATTTTTCTAACTCTCACTATTTTCTAATAGTCCCAGCGACCCTCTACAAGGTCACATAGGTTTGGGGTCCATTCGTGGTTCGCATTCCACTTTTGGAGTATATGGTTTGTGTTGCCCCTATCCCTATGTTTCCCCATTGCATCCTATTGTAACTATACATTGTTTGCACTGTTTTCTAAGACTATACTGCATATTTTTGCTATTGTGTATATATATCTTGTGCATATTTCCTATCCTCTCACTGAGGGTACACTCTAAGATACTTTGGCATATTGTCATAAAAATAAAGTACCTTTATTTTTAGTATAACTGTGTATTGTGTTTTCTTATGATATTGTGCATATGACATTAGGTGGTACTGTAGTAGCTTCACACGTCTCCTAGTTCAGCCTAAGCTGCTCTGCTAAGCTACCATTATCTATCAGCCTAAGCTGCTAGACACCCTATACACTAATAAGGGATAACTGGGCCTGGTGCAAGGTGCAAGTACCCCTTGGTACTCACTACAAGCCAGTCCAGCCTCCTACATTGGTTGTGCAGCGGTGGGATAAGTGCTTTGAGACTACTTACCACTCTTGTCATTGTACTTTTCATAAGAGAAAAATATACAAAACAAGGTCAGTGTATATACACATAGCCAAAAAGTTTTGCATTTCCTCTTTTCACTCTTTTCTAAGTGCTGAAAAGTACTTCTAACTTTCTAAAAAGTTCTAAAAAGTTTAAAAAGTTTTTTTCTCTGTCTTTCTAAAAGCTCTGACAAACTTTTTATCTTTTTCTATCACTTTAACTCTGTCTAAAAATGTCTGGCACAGGCCAAAATGTTGATCTGTCCAAACTTGCATATGATCACCTTAGCTGGAAAGGAGGAAGGAGTCTCTGCATAGAGAGAGGTTTGAGTGTGGGGAAGAATCCTTCCTTGGAATTGTTACTTAACATGCTTAGAGAACAAGATAAGGCAAGAAGTGCCCCATCTGTTGAAAAAGTAGCTAATGGTTCCCAATCTGATCCAGGGACTCCCCCAGGAAAAGATTCAGGAAAGAAACTTCCTAGCCTGCCCATTACTAGACAGTCTAGCATAGTTGGTAATGATGTGGAGTCACACCATACAAATAGTGTTGTCTCACATCATAGCAAAAGCATTTACTCTCACCACAGTGGTACTGATGTTTCTGTTAGCCAAGCTGTTAGGGTGCCCTCTGTAAGGGACAGGTCTCCTTCTGTCCATTCTCACCATACTTCTGTTTCAAGGCATGTCCCTCCCACCCACCCTGATGACAGATTGTTTGAAAGGGAGCTCAATAGATTGAGAGTGGAACAAACCAGACTGAAGCTCAAGAAGCAACAGCTGGATTTGGATAGACAGACTTTAGAAGTAGAGAAGGAGAGACATAAACTGGGTTTAGAAACCCATGGTGGCAGCAGCAGTATTCCCCATAGTCATCCTGCAAAAGAGCATGATTCCAGGAATCTGCACAAGATAGTTCCCCCTTATAAGGAGGGGGATGACATTAACAAGTGGTTTGCTGCACTTGAGAGGGCCTGTGCTGTACAGGATGTCCCTCAAAGGCAGTGGGCTGCTATCCTATGGTTATCATTTAGTGGAAAAGGTAGGGATAGGCTCCTTACTGTAAAAGAAAATGAAGCTAATGATTACAAAGTTCTTAAGAATGCACTCCTGGACGGTTATGGCTTAACCACTGAACAATACAGGATAAAGTTCAGAGAGACCAAAAAGGAGTCTTCACAAGACTGGGTTGATTTCATTGACCATTCAGTGAAGACCTTGGAGGGGTGGTTACATGGCAGTAAAGTTACTGATTATGACAGCCTGCATAACTTGATCCTGAGAGAGCATATTCTTAATAATTGTGTGTCTGATTTGTTGCACCAGTACTTGGTGGACTCTGATCTGACCTCTCCCCAAGAATTGGGAAAGAAGGCAGACAAATGGGTCAGAACAAGGGTGAACAGAAAAGTTCATACAGGGGGTGACAAAGATGGCAACAAGAAGAAGGATGGTAAGTCTTCTGACAAGGGTGGGGACAAATTTAAAAATGAGTCTTCATCAGGCCCACAAAAACACTCTGGTGGGGGTGGTGGGCCCAAATCCTCTTCTAATCAAAACAAGGAAAAGAAACCATGGTGCTATTTATGTAAAATAAAAGGCCATTGGACAACAGATCCCAGTTGTCCAAAGAAAGGCACCAAGCCTCCTACCACTACAACCCCTACTGCTACACCTAGGGCCTGATTCTAACTTTGGAGGACGGTGTTAAACCGTCCCAAAAGTGGCGGATATACCACCTACCGTATTACGAGTTCCATAGGATATAATGGACTCGTAATACGGTAGGTGGTATATCCGCCACTTTTGGGACGGTTTAACACCGTCCTCCAAAGTTAGAATCAGGCCCCTAGTGTCCCTACTAATAGCAGTGGTGGTGGGAGCAAACCTACTAATAGCCAATCCAAGGGAGTAGCTGGGCTCACAATTGGTAACTTAGTTGGGGTTGGCCTTGTTAGGGAGGCCACAGAGGCTGTGTTAGTCTCTGAGGGGGCTATTGATTTAGCCACCTTAGTTGCTTGTCCCCTTAATATGGATAAGTACAAGCAGCTACCCCTAATAAATGGTGTTGAGGTTCAGGCCTACAGGGACACTGGAGCCAGTGTGACTATGGTCATAGAGAAACTGGTCCACCCTGAACAACACCTACTTGGTCACCAGTACCAAGTAACCGATGCTCACAACAACACACTTAGCCACCCCATGACTGTTGTAAATCTCAACTGGGGGGGGGGTTACTGGTCCAAAGAAAGTTGTGGTAGCTTCAGATTTACCTGTAGACTGTCTATTAGGGAATGATTTGGAGACATCAGCTTGGTCAGATGTGGAGTTGGAGGCCCATGCAGCAATGCTGGGCATCCCAGGGCATATTTGTGCTTTGACAAGGGCTCAGGCCAAAAAGCAAAAAGGACAGGGAAGCTTGGATTCTGGAACAATGGACCAAGTGCTCCCTAAAGCTAGGGCTAGTAGAAGCAAACCACTTCCTACTATCCCTCCCTCTACAGTGGATTCAACTTCTGAGGAAGAAGAATTCCCTCCCTGTGCAGAACCTACACCAGAGGAGCTGGAAGCAGACACTGCTGAGCTTTTGGGTGAAGGGGGGCCTGCCAGGGAGGAGCTGAGTGTGGCACAGCAAACCTGTCCCACATTAGAGGGTCTCAGACAGCAAGCTGTCAAACAGGCTAATGGGGATGTCAGTGACTCTCACAGAGTTTACTGGGAGGACAACCTCTTGTACACTGAGCATAGGGATCCTAAACCTGGAGCTGCCAGGAGATTAGTGATTCCTCAGGAGTACAGAAAGTTCCTCCTAACCCTGGCACATGACATTCCCCTAGCTGGGCATCTAGGACAAATGAAAACTTGGGACAGGCTTGTTCCCCTGTTTCATTGGCCTAGAATGTCTGAGGACACAAAGGAATTTTGTATGTCCTGTGAAACCTGTCAAGCCAGTGGCAAGACAGGTGGCACCCCAAAGGCACCCCTTATTCCACTGCCTGTGGTTGGGGTTCCCTTTGAAAGGGTAGGGGTTGACATAGTTGGCCCCCTTGACCCTCCTACTGCTTCAGGCAATAGGTTTATCTTGGTGGTAGTGGATCATGCCACAAGATATCCTGAAGCAATTCCTTTAAGGACCACTACAGCACCTGCAGTGGCAAAGGCCCTCCTGGGAATATTTTCCAGAGTGGGCTTCCCAAAGGAAGTAGTATCAGACAGGGGAAGCAATTTCATGTCTGCATACTTAAAGGCCATGTGGAAGGAGTGTGGTGTAACTTACAAGTTCACAACACCCTATCATCCACAAACAAATGGACTGGTGGAGAGATTTAATAAAACTCTCAAAGGCATGATTATGGGTCTCCCTGAAAAACTCCGCAGGAGATGGGATATCCTTCTACCATGCCTCCTTTTTCCCTACAGGGAGGTACCCCAGAAAGGAGTGGGCTTCAGCCCCTTTGAACTTCTTTTTGGACACCCTGTTAGGGGTCCACTCACACTTGTAAAGGAGGGTTGGGAACAACCTTTAAAAGCTCCTAAGCAGGATATTGTGGATTATGTACTTGGCCTCAGATCAAGAATGGCTGAGTACATGAAAAAGGCCAGTAAAAACCTTCAGGCCAGCCAAGAGCTCCAGAAGCAATGGCATGATCAGAAGGCTGTTTTGGTTCAGTACCAACCAGGGCAGAAAGTGTGGGTCTTGGAGCCTGTGGCCCCAAGAGCACTCCAAGATAAATGGAGTGGACCCCACACAATTGTTGAAAAGAAGGGAGAAGTCACATATTTAGTTGACTTAGGCACTGCCAGGAGTCCCCTTAGGGTGCTCCATGTCAACCGCCTGAAACCCTACTATGACAGGGCTGATCTCACCCTGCTCATGGCAACTGATGAGGGACAGGAAGAAGACAGTGATCCTCTACCTGATCTCTTCTCTTCCACAGAACAAGATGCTCTGGTGGAAGGTGTAGTTTTGGCTGATTGTCTTACTGCTGAGCAAAAAGACAATTGCATAAATCTCCTAGATCAATTCTCTGAACTCTTCTCTACTGTGCCAGGTACCACTTCTTGGTGTGAGCACACTATAGATACTGGAGACAGCTTGCCTGTCAAAAGTAAGATCTATAGGCAGCCTGACCATGTCAGGGACTGCATAAAGCAAGAGGTCCAGAAAATGTTAGAACTAGGAGTGGTTGAGCACTCTGACAGTCCATGGGCTTCTCCTGTGGTACTGGTACCAAAACCCCATTCCAAAGATGGAAAGAAGGAAATGCGGTTTTGTGTAGACTATAGAGGTCTCAACTTGGTAACCAAAACTGATGCTCACCCTATACCCAGGGCAGATGAGCTCATAGATACACTGGCATCTGCCAAGTATCTAAGCACTTTTGACTTGACTGCAGGGTATTGGCAGATCAAATTGTCAAAAGATGCTAAAACTAAGACTGCATTTTCAACCATTGGAGGACATTACCAGTTTACTGTAATGCCTTTTGGTTTGAAAAATGCACCTGCCACTTTTCAGAGGTTGGTGAACACAGTCCTGCAAGGGCTGGAAGCTTTCAGTGCAGCATATTTGGACGATATAGCTGTCTTTAGCTCCAGCTGGGATGATCACCTGGTCCACCTATGAAAAGTTTTGGAGGCCCTGCAAAAGGCAGGCCTCACTATCAAGGCTTCAAAGTGCCAGATAGGGCAGGGTAAGGTGGTTTATCTGGGACACCTTGTTGGTGGGGAACAGATTGCACCACTTCAGGGGAAAATCCAAACAATTATTGATTGGGTTCCCCCTACCACTCAGACTCAGGTGAGAGCCTTCCTAGGCCTCACTGGGTATTACAGGAGGTTCATTAAGAACTATGGCTCCATTGCAGCCCCTCTTAATGACCTCACATCCAAGAAAATGCCTAAAAAGGTATTATGGACAGCAAACTGTCAGAAAGCTTTTGAGGAGCTGAAGCAGGCCATGTGCTCTGCACCTGTCCTGAAAAGCCCTTGTTACTCTAAAAACTTCTATGTCCAAACTGATGCATCTGAATTAGGAGTAGGGGCAGTCCTATCACAACTTAATTCTGAGGGCCAGGATCAACCTGTTGCTTTTATTAGTAGGAGGTTGACCCCTAGAGAAAAGCGTTGGTCTGCCATAGAGAGGGAGGCCTTTGCTGTGGTCTGGGCTCTGAAGAAGTTGAGGCCATACCTGTTTGGCACTCACTTCATTGTTCAGACAGACCACAAACCTCTACTTTGGCTAAAACAAATGAAAGGTGAAAATCCAAAATTGTTGAGGTGGTCCATATCCCTACAGGGAATGGACTATACAGTGGAACATAGACCTGGGAGTAGCCACTCCAATGCAGATGGACCCTCCAGATATTTCCACTTAGACAATGAAGACTCATCAGGTCATGGCTAGTCTTATTGTCCTTCTTTTGGGGGGGGGTTTTGTAAGAAAGTACCATCTTGCCTGGCATGTTACCCCCATTTTTCACTGTATATATGTTGTTTTAGTTGTATGTGTCACTGGGACCCTGGTAACCCAGGGCCCCAGTGCTCATAAGTGTGCCTGAATGTGTTACCTGTGTAGTGACTAACTGTCTCACTGAGGCTCTGCTAATCAGAACCTCAGTGGTTATGCTCTCTCATTTCTTTCCAAATTGTCACTAACAGGCTAGTGACCATTTTTACCAATTTACATTGGCTTACTGGAACACCCTTATAATTCCCTAGTATATGGTACTGAGGTACCCAGGGTATTGGGGTTCCAGGAGATCCCTATGGGCTGCAGCATTTCTTTTGCCACCCATAGGGAGCTCTGACAATTCTTACATAGGCCTGCCACTGCAGCCTGAGTGAAATAACGTCCACGTTATTTCACAGCCATTTTACACTGCACTTAAGTAACTTATAAGTCACCTATATGTCTAACCTTTACCTGGTAAAGGTTAGGTGCAAAGTTACTTAGTGTGAGGGCACCCTGGCACTAGCCAAGGTGCCCCCACATTGTTCAGAGCCAATTCCCTGAACTTTGTGAGTGCGGGGACACCATTACACGCGTGCACTACATATAGGTCAATACCTATATGTAGCTTCACAATGGTAACTCCGAATATGGCCATGTAACAGGTCTATGATCATGGAATTGCCCCCTCAATACCATCCTGGCATAGTTGGCACAATCCCATGATCCCAGTGGTCTGTAGCACAGACCCTGGTACTGCCAAACTGCCCTTCCTGGGGTTTCACTGCAGCTGCTGCTGCTGCCAACCTCTCAGACAGGCATCTGCCCTCCTGGGGTCCAGCCAGGCCTGGCCCAGGATGGCAGAACAAAGGACTTCCTCTGAGAGAGGGTGTTACACCCTCTCCCTTTGGAAAATGGTGTGAAGGCAGGGGAGGAGTAGCCTCCCCCAGCCTCTGGAAATGCTTTGTTGGGCACAGATGTGCCCAATTCTGCATAAGCCAGTCTACACCGGTTCAGGGGACCCCTTAGCCCTGCTCTGGCACGAAACTGGACAAAGGAAAGGGGAGTGACCACTTCCCTGACCTGCACCTCCCCTGGGAGGTGTCCAGAGCTCCTCCAGTGTGCTCCAGACCTCTGCCATCTTGGAAACAGAGGTGCTGCTGGCACACTGGACTGCTCTGAGTGGCCAGTGCCACCAGGTGACGTCAGAGACTCCTTCTGATAGGCTCCTTCAGGTGTTAGTAGCCTATCCTCTCTCCTAGGTAGCCAAACCCTCTTTTCTGGCTATTTAGGGTCTCTGTCTCTGGGGAAACTTTAGATAACGAATGCAAGAGCTCATCCGAGTTCCTCTGCATCTCTCTCTTCACCTTCTGCCAAGGAATCGACTGCTGACCGCGCTGGAAGCCTGCAAACCTGCAACATAGTAGCAAAGACGACTACTGCAACTCTGTAACGCTGATCCTGCCGCCTTCTCAACTGTTTTTCTGCTTGTGCATGCTGTGGGGGTAGTCTGCCTCCTCTCTGCACCAGAAGCTCCGAAGAAATCTCCCGTGGGTCGACGGAATCTTCCCCCTGCAACCGCAGGCACCAAAAAGCTGCATTACCGGTCCCTTGGGTCTCCTCTCAGCACGACGAGCGAGGTCCCTCGAATCCAGCGACTCTGTCCAAGTGACCCCCACAGTCCAGTGACTCTTCAGTCCAAGTTTGGTGGAGATAAGTCCTTGCCTCACCTCGCTGGGCTGCATTGCTGGGAACCGCGACTTTTGCAGCTACTCCGGCCCCTGTGCACTTCCGGCGGAAATCCTGTGTGCACAGCCAAGCCTGGGTCCACGGCACTCTAACCTGCATTGCACGACTTTCTAAGTTGGTCTCCGGCGACGTGGGACTCCTTTGTGCGACTTCGGGTGAGCACCGTTTCACGCATCCTCGTAGTGCCTGTTTCTAGCACTTCTCTGGGTGCTACCTGCTACTGAGAGGGCTCCTTGTCTTGCCCGACGTCCCCTCTCTCTCCTGGTCCAATTTGCGACCTCCTGGTCCCTCCAGGGCCACAGCAGCGTCCAAAAACGGTAACCACACGATTTGCAGCTAGCAAGGCTTGTTGGCGTTCTTTTGGCGGGAAAACACTTCTGCACGACTCTCGACAGAGAGAGGGATCTGTCCACCAAAGGGGAAGTCTCTAGCCCTTTTCGTTCCTGCAGAAACCTCAGCTTCTTCTGTCCAGTAGAAGCTTCTTTGCATCCACAGCTGGCATTTCCTGGGCATATGCCCATCTCCGACTTGCTTGTGACTTTTGGACTTGGTCCCCTTGTTCCACAGGTACCCTAGATTGGAAATCCACAGTTGTTGCATTGTTGGTTTGTGTCTTTCCTGCATTATTCCTCTAACACGACTTCTTTGTCCTTAGGGGAACTTTAGTGCACTTTGCACTCACTTTTCAGGGTCTTGGGGAGGGTTATTTTTCTAACTCTCACTATTTTCTAATAGTCCCAGCGACCCTCTACAAGGTCACATAGGTTTGGGGTCCATTCGTGGTTCGCATTCCACTTTTGGAGTATATGGTTTGTGTTGCCACTATCCCTATGTTTCCCCATTGCATCCTATTGTAACTATACATTGTTTGCACTGTTTTCTAAGACTATACTGCATATTTTTGCTATTGTGTATATATATCTTGTGCATATTTCCTATCCTCTCACTGAGGGTACACTCTAAGATACTTTGGCATATTGTCATAAAAATAAAGTACCTTTATTTTTAGTATAACTGTGTATTGTGTTTTCTTATGATATTGTGCATATGACACTAGGTGGTACTGTAGTAGCTTCACACGTCTCCTAGTTCAGCCTAAGCTGCTCTGCTAAGCTACCATTATCTATCAGCCTAAGCTGCTAGACACCCTATACACTAATAAGGGATAACTGGGCCTGGTGCAAGGTGCAAGCACCCCTTGGTACTCACTACAAGCCAGTCCAGCCTCCTACACCTTGCTACCTGCAAGGGTTGCGATTAGGGTTTTTGGATGCTGCTGTGGCCCAGGAGGGACCAGGATGTCACCACTTGGATGAGGAGACAGAGGGGGCGCCCAGCAAGTCAGGGAGCCCTCATAGAAGCAGGCAGCACCCACAGAAGTACCTGAACAGGCACTTAGAAGAGGAGTGAACTGGAGTCTAAGCGAAGTCACAAAAGGGAGTCCCACGACGCCGGAGGACAACTCAGAAGGTTGTGCACTGCAGGTTAGAGTGCCGGGGACCCAGGCTTGGCTGTGCACAAAGGAAATCCTGGAAGAGTTCACAGGAGCCGGAGCAGCTGCAAATCACGCGGTACCCAGCAATGCAGTCTAGCGTGGGGAGGCAAGGACTTACCTCCACCAAACTTGGACTGAAGAGTCACTGGACTGTGGGAGTCACTTGGACAGAGTTGCTGAGTTCCAGGGACCACGCTCATTGTGCTGAGAGGGGACCCAGAGGACCGCTGATGCAGTCTTTTGTCGCCTGCGGTTGTAGGGGGAAGATTCCGTCGACCCACAGGAGATTTCTTCAGAGCTCCTGGTGCAGAAAGGAGGCAGGCTACCCCAGAGCATGCACCACCTGGAAACAGTCGAGAAAGCCGGCAGGATGAGCGATACAAGGTTGCTAGTAGTCGTCTTTGCTACTTTGTTGTGGTTTTGCAGGCGTCCTGAGCAGTCAGCGGTCGATCCTTTGGCAGAAGGTGAAGAGGGAGATGCAGAGGAACTCTGGTGAGCTCTTGCATTTGGTATCTGAAGAATTCCCCAAAGCAGAGACCCTAAATAGCCAGAAAAGGAGGTTTGGCTACCTAAGAAGGAGGATTGGCTACCAAGAGAGGTAAGAGCCTATCAGAAGGAGTCTCTGACGTCACCTGCTGGCACTGGCCACTCAGAGCAGTCCAGTGTGCCAGCAACACCTCTGTTTCCAAGATGGCAGAGGTCTGGGGCACAATGGAGGAGCTCTGGGCACCTCCCCTGGTAGGTGCAGGTCAGGGGAGTGGTCACTCCCGTTTCCTTTGTCCAGTTTCGTGCAAGAGCAGGGCTGGGGGATCCCTAAACCGGTGTAAACTGGCTTATGCAGAGATGGGTAGCATCTGTGCCCATCAAAGCATTTCCAGAGGCTGGGGGAGGCTACTCCTCCCCAGCCATCACACCTATTTCCAAAGGGAGAGGGTGTCACACCCTCTCTCAGAGGAAATCCTTTGTTCTGCCTTCCTGGGCCAGGGCTGCCTGGACCCCAGGAGGGCAGAAACCTGTCTGAGGGGTTGGCAGCAGCAGCACCTGCAGTGGAGACCCCGGAAAGGCAGTTTGGCAGTACCCGGGCTCTGTGCTAGAGACCCGGGGGATCATGGGATTGTCTCCCCAATGCCAGAATGGCATTGGGGTGACAATTCCATGATCTTAGAAATGTTACATGGCTATGTTCGGAGTTACCATTGTGACGCTATACATAGGTAGTGACCTATGTATAGTGCATGCGTGTAATGGTGTCCCCGCACTCACAAAGTCCGGGGAATTTGCCCTGAACAATGTGGCGGCACCTTGGCTAGTGCCAGGGTGCCCACACACTAAGTAACTTAGCACCCAACCTTCACCAGGTGAAGGTTAGACATATAGGTGACTTATAAGTTACCTAAGTGCAGTGGTAAATGGCTGTGAAATAACGTGGACGTTATTTCACTCAGGCTGCACTGGCAGGCCTGTGTAACAATTGTCAGATCTCCCTATGGGTGGCGAAAGAAATGTTGCAGCCCATAGGGATCTCTTGGAACCCCAATACCCTGGGTACCTCAGTACCATATACTAGGGAATTATATGGGTGTTCCAGTATGCCAATGTGAATTGGTGAAATTGGTCACTAGCCTGTTAGTGACAATTTGGAAAGAAGAGAGAGCATAACCACTGAGGTTCTGGTTAGCAGAGCCTCAGTGAGACAGTTAGTCATTGTAGGAGGCTGGACTGGCTTGTAGTGGGTACCAAGGGGTATTTACACTTTGCACCAGGCCCAGGTATCCCTTATTAGTGTAGAGGGGTTTCTAGCAGCTTAGGCTGATAGAAAAGGTAGCTTAGCAGAGCAGCTTACGCTGAACTAGAAGACGAGTGAAGCTCCTATAGTACCACTAGTGTCATATGCACAATATCATAAGAAAACACAATACACAGATATACTAAAAATAAAGGTACTTTATTTTTATGACAGTATGCCAAAGTATCTCAGTGAGTACCCTCAGTATGAGGATAGCAAATAAACACAAGATATATGTACACAATACCAAAATATGCAGTAATAACAATAGAAAACAGTGCAAACAATGTATAGTCACAATAGAATGCAATGGGAGCATATAGGTATAGGGGCAACACAAACCATATACTCTAGAAGTGGAATGCGAACCACGAATGGACCCCAAACCTATGTGAGCTCGTATAGGGTCGCTGGGGCTGTAAGAAAACAGTGAGGGTTAGAAAAATAGCCCGCCCCAAGACCCTGAAAAGTGGGTGCAAAGTGCACCTAAGTTCCCCAGAGAGCACAGAAGTCGTGATAGGGGAATTCTGCAAGGAAGACCAACACCAGCAATGCAACAACGATGGATTTCCTGACAAGAGTACCTGTGGAACAAGGGGACCAAGTCCAAGAGTCACGATCAAGTCGGGAGTGGGCAGATGCCCAGGAAATGCCAGCTGTGGGTGCAAAGAAGCTGCCACCGGATGGTAGAAGCTGTGGATTCTGCAAGAACGACAAGGGCTAGAAACTTTCCCTTTGGAGGAACGATGTCCCACGTCGTGTAGAAGCTTGCAGAGGTGTTTCCTTGCAGAAAGACTACAAACAAGCCTTGCTAGCTGCAAGGGTCTTGGTTAGGGTTTTTGGATGCTGCTGTGGCCCAGGAAGGACCAGGATGTCGCCAATTGTGTGAGGAGACAGAGGGGGTGCCCAGCAAGACAAAGAGCCCACTCAGAAGTAAGCAGCACCAGCAGAAGTGCCAAAACAGGCACTACAAAGTGGAGTGAACCGGAGCTCACCCGAAGTCACAAAGGAAGGTCCCACGACGCCGGAGGACAACTCAGGAGGTCGTGCACTGCAGGTTAGAGTACCGGGGACCCAGGCTTGGCTGTGCACAAAGGAAATCCTGGAAGAGTGCACAGGAGCCGGAGCAGCTGCAAATCATGCAGTACCCAGCAATGCAGTCTAGCGTGGGGAGGCAAGGACTTACCTCCACCAAACTTGGACTGAAGAGTCACTGGACTGTGGGAGTCACATGGACAGAGTTGCTGAGTTCAATGGACCTCGCTCGTCGTGCTGAGAGGAGACCCAGAGGACCTGTAATGCAGTCTTTTGGTGCCTGCGGTTGCAGGGGGAAGATTCCGTCGACCCACAGGAGATTTCTTCAGAGCTTCTAGTACAGATAGGAGGCAGACTACCCCCACAGCATGCACCACCAGGAAAACAGTCGAGAAGGCAGCCGGATCAGCATTACAAGGTCGCAGTAGTCGTCTTTGCTACTTTGTTGTAGTTTTGCAGGCTTCCAGAGCAGTCAGCGGTCGATTCCTTGGCAGAAGGTGAAGAGAGAGATGCAGAGGAACTCTGATGAGCTCTTGCATTCGTTATCTAAAGAATTCCCCAAAGCAGAGACCCTAAATAGCCAGAAAAGGAGGTTTGGCTACTTAGGAGAGAGGATAGGCTAGCAACACCTGGAGGAGACTATCAGAAGGAGTCTCTGATGTCACCTGCTGGCACTGGCCACTCAGAGCAGTCCAGTGTGCCCGCAGCACCTCTGTTTCCAAGATGGCGGAGGTCTGGAGCACACTGGAGGAGCTCTGGGCACCTCCCAGGGGAGGTGCAGGTCAGGGGAGTGGTCACTCCCCTTTCCTTTGTCCAGTTTCGCGCCAGAGCAGGGCTGGGGGATCCCTGAACCGGTGTAGACTGGCTTATGCAGAGATGGGCACCATCTGTGCCCATCAAAGCATTTCCAGAGGCTGGGGGAGGCTACTCCTCCCCAGCCCTGTTACCTTTTTCCAAAGGGAGAGGGTGTAACACCCTCTCTCTGAGGAAGTCCTTTGTTCTGCCTTGCTGGGCCAACCCTGGCTGGACCCCAGGAGGGCAGAAACCTGTCTGAGGGGTTGGCAGCAGCTGCAGTGAAACCCCGGGAAAGGTAGTTTGGCAGTACCCGGGTCTGTGCTAGAGACTCGGGGGATCATGGAATTGTCTCCCCAATGCCAGAATGGCATTGGGGTGACAATTCCATGATCTTAGATATGTTACATGGCCATGTTCGGAGTTACCATTGTGACGCTATGCATATGTCGTGACATATGTATAGTGCACGCGTGTAATGGTGTCCCCGCACTCACAAAGTCCGGGGAATTTGCCCGGAACAATGTGGGGTGCCCACACACTAAGGGGGTCATTCTGACCTCGGCGGTAAAAGGCGCTTACCGCCGGTCAGAAGACCGCCATAACACCGCTGTGGGCGCGGCAAACCGCCACGGTCATTCTGACCCGCAACTGGCAAACCGCCAAAAACCCGACATCCACAAAAGTCCGCCACACCAACGGGCAGTGTAAAACTGGCGATGACCAAACCTCCACCGTCACGCCAACAGAAATACGCCCATTCTATTCCGACCCACGAATCCACGTGGCGGTCTTTCAACCGCGGTATTCCATTGGCGGTACACACCGCCGCGCTCAAAATACACACACATTTACAAAACACAGCTACATTGGACAATTCAAAATACACACACCTGATACACATACACACAACACTCCCACACACCCAATACTACATAAAACACACACCCACACCACCCACAAACCCTTATGACCAAAAAAACTGACAGAAGGCCAGAGAGAGACAGCACAGAATAGAGAACACCATCACACAGAGGCAAACCACACCATCACCCACACAATATCCACGCACAAAACACCACACACCACCACACTCACCACACTCTACAACACATACACCACCCCACACCTCATCCACACCACCCCATGGCACCCCAAAGACACCCCCGGTTTTCAGACGCTGAACTCCGGGTCATGGTGGAGGAAATAGTTTGGGTAGAGCCCCAGCTCTTCGGGACACAGGTGCAGCACACCAGCATTGCCAGGAAGATGGAGCTATGGCAAAGAATAGTCGACAGGGTCAACGCTGTGGGACAGCATCCACGAAATCGGGACGACATCAGGAAACGGTGGAACGACCTACGGGGGAAGGTGCATTCCATGGTATCAAGGCACAACATTGCGGTGCAGAAGACTGGCGGCGGACCCCCACCTACTCCCCCAGAATTTACAGCATGGGAGGAGGAAGTCTTGCACATCCTGCATCCTGAAGGCCTCGCAGGAGTAGCTGGAGGAATGGACTCTGGTAAGTCTCATCTTCACTACTTCAACCCCCCCACCCCACCTGCATGCCAAATCATACCCCCACCCACATCACCCCAACTCCTTGCAAATGGCTCACCATCACAACCCACCCATCCCAACACCCAGCCCTGCATGCGTCCACAAAGCATGGACACCCATCACCAAAGCATGCCCACTGCACATACACATCTCCCCCACAAGCCACCCTCACAAAAGCCCCCACACAGGAATGCAAGCACTGGGATACACGGGCACCCACCCATTGCACGATATGGCACACACAGAAGCCATAACCATACTCCTATACCCCTGTAGGACCCGAAAGCCACCACACCGACCAGGAGGGTCCAGAAATGTCCATTCCACACCCAGAAGAGGCCACCAGTGATGACAGCAGCTCTGTCTCCCTGGACCCAGATGACCAGCCCGGCCCATCGGGGACCTCGGGACAGTCGATTCCCCTCACACAGCCACAGGCCACAGCAGACCTAACTCCCTCTGGGAACACCAGCACTGCTCCCACCCAGCGGGCCCATGCCTCTGTCTCCAGGACACGTCAATCAGAGGTGTGTCCACCACTACAGGGCACCCAGGTTAACCCACCACCCCAACAACAACAGGGACCTGGGGGCAGTGGTAGTGGGCACACGGTCCAGGGGACAGAGGCCCAGGGAAACAGGGGAACTGGGAGGGCTGCTGTGCGACAGTGGGGGGACAGGCCCAGGGAACCCACTCTCCACGAGGCCCTCTCACCCATCATGGGAGCATACCACCACTCCCAGGAGACGAGGGCGACGGTACTGGCGAGGTTCCAGGAGATCCAGGTACTGCAGGAGCAACAGTACATGGGGTTCAGTGAAGAACTCCGAAGCATCAGTTCCGCAATAGGCACCATCGTCGGGGCACTCAACCAGATTGTCACCACATTGCGGGACACTGTGGCACCACAAAGGGCCCCTGTCACTAGCATGGACCAAGAAGAGGCTACCACCTCCGCCGGCGCTAGTGGACAAGAGGCCCCCACACAACAACAGGCCACCAGAACCCCACCCCCTGCAGAAGAAGAACCACCCCGCAAGCGGGGCCTGAGATCTCGGAAGAAGACATAGTAGGATGCCAAGACCCCCGCCAGCAAAGGATACCCCCTGATGTCATCCCACTGTCCCACATTGTCACCCTGTCCAACCTTAAACTGCCCCTGCTCCATCCTTCCACGGGCATACAGTATGGACAATGCACCTGTGAGACTGAAAATCTAGACTCTGCCATGGACATTCCTCCACCATCACCCATCACCGATTTTCAACCATGTCCCTAAATTCAGCACTTTAATAAAATCACTTATTGCACAAAAATAATCAGGAGTCTGCCTGTATTGTGAACAAATGTATTAGACATAACGCTGCCAAAATGTCCAGTTACATAGTGATGATAACATACCACTGTCACACAGCTGTAGTCCATGGGGAAACAAAGCAGAGGTCACGCAGTGGGGCCCACATCTCTGAAATTGGAAGGGAAAGTCACAACTCAGTTAACATACACTGGGGGAATAGGACAGACAGTAGAGAGGCAGGAGACTGTAAGTAATTGTAAAATGCCGCTGTTGATTCTTACCTGTGTGTTATTGAAAATACTGTAGTATCACTGTGTCCCTGTTGTCTGTGTCGTCCCCGTCGTCTTCCTCCTCTTCACTCTCCACAGGCTCCACAGCTGGCACAACACCACCATCTGGATCATCCTCCTGCAGGAAAGGTACCTGGCGTCGCAAAGCCAGGTTGTGAAGCATACAGCAGGCCACGATGATATGACACACCTTCTTCGGTGAGTACATTAGGGATCCACCTGTCATATGCAGGCACCTAAACCTGGCCTTCAGGAGGCCAAAGGTTCGCTCGATCACCCTCCTAGTTCTCCCATGTGCCTCGTTGTACCGTTCCTCTGCCCTGGTCCTGGGATTCCTCACTGGGGTCAGTAGCCAGGAAAGGTTGGGGTAACCAGAGTCACCAATTAGCCATACCCGGTGCCTCTGGAGTTGACCCATCACGTAAGGGATGCTGCTATTCCGCAGGATGTACGCGTCATGCACTGACCCAGAGAACTTGGCATTTACATGGGAGATGTACTGGTCAGCCAAACAGACCACCTGGACATTCATGGAATGATAACTTTTTCTGTTCCTGTACACCTGTTCACTTTCTCTGGGGGGAACCAAAGCCACATGTGTCCCATCAATGGCAACAATGATGTTGGGAATATGTCCAAGGGCATAGAAATCACCCTTCACTGTAGCCAAATCCCCCACCTCAGGGAAAACAATGTAGCTCTGCATGTATTTCATCAGGGCAGACAACACTCTGGACAACACCTTTAAAAACATAGGCTGAGACATCCCTGATGAAATGGCCACTGTTGATTGAAATGACCCACTTGCCAAAAAATGGAGTACTGACAGAACCTGCACTAGAGGGGGAATCCCTGTGGGTTGGCGGATGGGTGACATCAGGTCTGCCTCCAGCTGGGCACACAGTTCCTGTATAGTCGCTCGGTCAAGTCTGTATGTCAGTATGACATGTCTTTCTTCCATTGTCGACAGGTCCACCAGCGGTCTGTACACGGGAACATTCCTCCATCTCCTCCCAAGTCCCAGCGGACGGTGCCTAGGAAGGACAACATGGAGCACAGAGTCAAGCAACACACAGGTACGTTCCCACAGCTTGCACAGTACACGATTCTCTATGCATTGAATGGCTTGTATGAGTGGCAATGCAAGGCCTAGGCCTGTGTGACGCAGTAGAAATTAAGCCATGTGGGCCCTTGAAATGGCGGCTGCCTGACCTGTGAAGTGTGACAATGGGATGTGAGGTCAATGCGCTGGCGTGGCACACCGTGGCGGTAGGCGGTCGAAGACCGCGGTGCAAAGCCGCATTGGTTAACATTGAACCCTATGGGTTACAGGAGCCAATGACGAAGTGCGCCACCGCAGTACGCACCGCCGCGGGCGTGACCGCCATTTTCTATCTGCTTAATCACTTGAGACCTGATCATCCACAGGAGAGGACCTATACTGTAAGTGCTGCTGTGACCTCGGTCTGGAAGAGACAATGGCTGCTGCGACTGGGGAAAGGGCCCCTGCCTTCACTTCTGAGGAATTGGAGAAACTTGTGGATGGGGTCCTCCCCCAGTATGCGCTACCCTACGGTCCTCCAGACCAACAGGTTAGTACACTGGGACCATGCTTTGTGGCCAATGCCTGGGTTGAGTGGGGTGAATGAACGATGGTGCGGAGGGGAGCGAATGAGGCATGCATCAAACAACAGATGAGAGCATGTGCCACATGCAAGGGTGGGGAGGGGGGCCACTCACATCAAACATGCAGAAAATGATGATATTTTATTTTCTCTCCCTGTACGTGTCACATAGGTCAGTGCCCATCAGAAACTCGACATTTGACCCTGGGGGTCCACAACAGACGGGACACCCACTGCCGCAAGAGGTGGGAGGACGTCCGCCGCGGGAGCAGAAAGACCGCGGAGGCTCTGCTGGGGATGGCCTCCCAGCATAGGAGGGGTGCCACTCGACAATTGACCAACCTGATGTCTCGGATCCTGGCGGTGGCATACCCAGATTTGGATGGGCGCGTGAGGACATCACAGCAGACACAAGGTGGTGAGTACAAGCACATTCTGCTATCTTAGAGTGCAGTGGAGGTGTCTGGGTAGGGGAGGAGGGATGTGGGTATCCGTAGGCCAGGGCCCTTTCTGTAGGCTAGTCCCCTCCGTAAGGCATGGCCCTGTGCCCCCGCCTTCCACCTCTGTAGGGTGCCAAGTACAGCTATCCATGGCCCTGTGTCACCTATGTGTGCAGTTGTCGTCCATTGGATTGTAGGCCAAGTCTCACTGATTGAGTAGTGTACCCCAAGTGCACGGCGTAGTACAGGGGGCTTCTGTGTCTGTCCTCTCCGCCAACTGTGTTGCCAATGCATGCACTCAACATGTCTTTATGTTCCCCCCCCCTTTTTTTGTCTGCTCTTCCTGTTCATTTGTGCATTAGCATCATCTGGCGGAGGAGAAGTGGCATTGGAGCACGAGGGAGCTGCATCTCACATGGCCCCGGAGGGCCATACAACGGACTCTGATTTCACCAGTGAGACGGAGGGCGAGGGGGGCTCCACAACGGGGACACGTGGAGACGTCAGCGACACCGACACGTCCTCGGAAGGGAGCTCCCTTGTGGTGGCGGCAACATCCGTGCCCACCGCAACAACAGGTACAGCCGCCACCCAGCGCACCAGCTCCACCCTCCAAGCAGCCCCTCAGCGTTCGCCCCGTGCCCGCTCGCACACCAAGGCGGGCATTTCCTTCGCCCCAGGCACCTCAGGCCCTGCCCCAGTTACCCCTGCTGCCCTCAGTGAGGAGGTCATTGACCTCCTCCGGACGCTCATTGTTGGGCAGTCTACCCTTTTGAATGCCATCCAGGGGGTAGAAAGGGAGGTGCATCGGAGCAATGCATACCTGGAGGGCATTCATTCGGGTCAGGCTGCCCATCAGCGATCATTCAACGCTCTGGCCTCAGCACTGACGGCAGCCATTGTCCCTGTCTCTAGCCTCCCTCCTCCAACTCCCTCCACCGAGTCCCAGTCCCCTGTTCCTCTGCCTATCCCAGACACACCTACAGACCAGCCTGCACACACCTCAACACCCAAGGTCAGCTCATCCAGACATAAGCACCACACATCCCACAAGCATTCACACAAGCAACATCCACATGCAGACATGCCAACAGCCACTGCTTCCTCAGTGTCCCCCTCCTCCTCGTCTCCCTCCTCCCACCCTGTGACGTCTTCACTCACACTTGCATGCACAACATCATCATCCACTACGTCCATCACCAGCACACCCACCAGAACACTCCGCACACGTGCAGTCACCACCCCCACTGCCATTTACACATCCCCTGTGTCCTCTCCCACTGTGTCTGTCACCCCCTCATCCAAACCACACAAACGCAGGCAGCCACCCACCCAACAGCCATCCACCTCACGACAGCCTCCGTCACAAGCACCTGCACCCAAAGACAGCACACTTGACTCTCCTACAACCACATCCTCTTCCTCCACTCCCATACCCACTCCACCTACCCTTCCCATTGCTTCGAAAAAGTTTTTCCTCTCCAAAATTAACCTCTTTCCATCACCTGACCCACCCCCTCCATCTCGTAAAAGTCCAATCAGCACCTCAGCCACCACAACCCCTGGACCTACAAGGACCATAGTCCAGGGATATTGGAGTCCACCACCTTCGAGGGCAACTACATCGGCCAGCAGCAAAGGGACAGCCAGCCCACCCCCTGGGAAAAAATCGAAAAAAGGCAAGGCCTGGCGCGAGAGGACAGAGACGGCAGCCTCCACAGCCATCACCCTGGCACCGTCAGGAATTGGGGTGCCACCTGGCACATCTACAAAGGGAGGCAAGGGCCACAGAGACTCACGTAAGGATGGCAAGGGCAGCACGGCCGACAAGTCCGGCAGCAGGCAAGCAGCCCAGGAGGGCCCAACCAGCCCCATTCCGGGGGTGAAGGAGTACACCCACGGGCACGGGACACCAGCACAGGAGGGCCCCGCAAGCGAGAAGTCGGATGGCGAGTGAACACCATATATTGGCCGGATCTGGTGCACTGGATACACATGTGAAGAACCGCTGAACAGGGCCCTTCAAGACAAGCACCGCTGAACAGGGCACCGCCGTCTCAAGCACCGCTGAACAGGGCCCTTCAAGACAAGCACCGCTGAACAGGGCACCGCCGTCTCAAGAACCGCTGAACAGGGCCCTTCAAGACAAGAACCACTGATCAGGGCCCTTCAAGACAAGCACCGCTGAACAGGGCACCGCCGTCTCAAGAACCGCTGAACAGGGCCCTTCAAGACAAGAACCGCTGAACAGGGCACCGCCATCTCAAGAACCGCTGAACAGGGCCCTTCAAGACAAGCACCGCTGAACAGGGCACCGCCATCTCAAGAACCGCTGAACAGGGCCCTTTCAAGACAAGAACCGCTGAACAGGGCCCTTCAAGACAAGCACCGCTGAACAGGGCACCGCCGTCTCAAGAACCGCTGAACAGGGCCCTTCAAGACAAGAACCGCTGAACAGGGCACCGCCGTCTCAAGAACCGCTGAACAGGGCTCTTCAAGACAAGCACCGCTGAACAGGGCACCGCCGTCTCAAGCACCGCTGAACAGGGCCCTTCAAGACAAGCACCGCTGGACAGGGCACTGCCGTCTCAAGAACCGCTGAACAGGGCCCTTCAAGACAAGAACCGCTGAACAGGGCACCGCCGTCTCAAGCACCGCTGAACAGGGCCCTTCAAGACAAGCACCGCTGAACAGGGCACCGCCGTCTCAAGAACCGCTGAACAGGGCCCTTCAAGACAAGAACCGCTGAACAGGGCCCTTCAAGACAAGCACCGCTGAACAGGGCACCGCCGTCTCAAGAACCGCTGAACAGGGCCCTTCAAGACAAGAACCACTGAACAGGGCACCGCCGTCTCAAGAACCGCTGAACAGGGCCCTTCAAGACAAGAACCGCTGAACAGGGCACCGCCGTCTCAAGCACCGCTGAACAGGGCCCTTCAAGACAAGCACCGCTGAACAGGGCACCGCCGTCTCAAGAACCGCTGAACAGGGCCCTTCAAGACAAGAACCGCTGAACAGGGCCCTTCAAGACAAGCACCGCTGAACAGGGCACCGCCGTCTCAAGAACCGCTGAACAGGGCCCTTCAAGACAAGAACCGCTGAACAGGGCACCGCCGTCTCAAGAACCGCTGAACAGGGCCCTTCAAGACAAGCACCGATGAACAGGGCACCGCCGTCTCAAGAACCGCTGAACAGGGCCCTTCAAGACAAGAACCGCTGAACAGGGCCCTTCAAGACAAGCACCGCTGAACAGGGCACCGCCGTCTCAAGAACCGCTGAACAGGGCCCTTCAAGACAAGAACCACTGAACAGGGCACCGCCGTCTCAAGAACCGCTGAACAGGGCCCTTCAAGACAAGAACCGCTGAACAGGGCACCGCCGTCACAAGCACCGCTGAACAGGGCCCTTCAAGACAAGCACCGCTGAACAGGGCACCGCCGTCTCAAGAACCGCTGAACAGGGCCCTTCAAGACAAGAACCGCTGAACAGGGCCCTTCAAGACAAGCACCGCTGAACAGGGCACCGCCGTCTCAAGAACCGCTGAACAGGGCCCTTCAAGACAAGAACCGCTGAACAGGGCACCGCCGTCTCAAGAACCGCTGAACAGGGCCCTTCAAGACAAGCACCGATGAACAGGGCACCGCCGTCTCAAGAACCGCTGAACAGGGCCCTTCAAGACAAGAACTGCTGAACAGGGCCCTTCAAGACAAGCACCGCTGAACAGGGCACCGCCGTCTCAAGAACCGCTGAACAGGGCCCTTCAAGACAAGAACTGCTGAACAGGGCCCTTCAAGACAAGCACCGCTGAACAGGGCACCGCCGTCTCAAGAACCACCGAACAGGGCCCTTCAAGACAAGAACCGCTGAACAGGGCACCGCCGTCTCAAGAACCGCTGAACAGGGCCCTTCAAGACAAGCACCGATGAACAGGGCACCGCCGTCTCAAGAACCGCTGAACAGGGCCCTTCAAGACAAGAACCGCTGAACAGGGCCCTTCAAGACAAGCACCGCTGAACAGGGCACCGCCGTCTCAAGAACCGCTGAACAGGGCCCTTCAAGACAAGAACCGCTGAACAGGGCACCGCCGTCTCAAGAACCGCTGAACAGGGCCCTTCAAGACAAGCACCGCTGAACAGGGCACCGCCGTCTCAAGAACCGCTGAACAGGGCCCTTCAAGACAAGCACCGCTGAACAGGGCCCTTCAAGACAAGCACCGCTGAACAGGGCACCGCCGTCTCAAGAACCGCTGAACAGGGCCATTCAAGACAAGAACTGCTGAACAGGGCCCTTCAAGACAAGCACCGCTGAACAGGCCACCGCCGTCTCAAGAACCGCTGAACAGGGCCCTTCAAGACAAGCACCGCTGAACAGGGCACCGCCGTCTCAAGAACCGCTGAACAGGGCCCTTCAAGACAAGCACCGCTGAACAGGGCACCGCTGTCTCAAGAACAGCTGAACAGGGCCATTCAAGACAAGAACCGCTGAACAGGGCCCTTCATCTCAAGCACCGCTCCGCTGGGCCCTTCCTCTCAAGCACCGCTCCGCTGGGCCCTGAATCTCAAGCACCGCTCCGCTGGGCCCTTCATCTCAAGCACCGCTCCGCTGAACCCTTCATCTCAAGCACCGCTGGGCCCTTCCTCTCAAGCACCGCTCCGCTGGGCCCTTCATCTCAAGCACCGCTCCCCTGGGCCCTTCCTCTCAAGCACCGCTCCGCTGGGCCCTTCATCTCAAGCACCGCTCCGCTGGGCCCTTCCTCTCAAGCACCGCTCCGCTGGGCCCTTCATCTCAAGCACCGCTCCGGTGGGCACCGCCGTCTCTGCACTGCTCCGCTGGGCCCTTCCTCTCAAGCACCGCTCCGCTGGGCCCTTCATCTCAAGCACCGCTCCGCTGGGCACCGCCGTCTCTGCACCGCTCCGCTGGGCCCTTCATCTCAAGCACCGCTCCGCTGGGCCCGTCCTCTCAAGCACCGCTCCGCTGGGCCCTTCCTCTCAAGCACCGCTCCGCTGGGCACCGCCGTCTCTGCACCGCTCCGCTGGGCCCTTCCTCTCAAGCACCGCTCCGTTGGGCCCTTCATCTCAAGCACCGCTCCGCTGGGCACCGCCGTCTCTGCACCGCTCCGCTGGGCCCTTCCTCTCAAGCACCGCTCCGCTAGGCCCTTCCTCTCAAGCACCGCTCCGCTGGGCCCTTCCTCTCAAGTACCGCTCCGCTGGGCACCGACATCTCTGCACCGCTCCTCTGGGCCCTTCCTCTCAAGCACCGCTCCGCTGGGCCCTTCATCTCAAGCACCGCTCCGCTGGGCACCGCCGTCTCTGCACCGCTCCGCTGGGCCCTTCATCTCAAGCACCGCTCCGCTGGGCCCTTCATCTCAAGCACCGCTCCGCTGGGCCCTTCCTCTCAAGCACCGCTCCGCTGGGCCCTTCATCTCAAGCACCGCTCCGATGGGCCCTTCCTCTCAAGCACCGCTCCGCTGGGCCCTTCCTCTCAAGCACCGCTCCGCTGGGCACCGCCGTCTCTGCACCGCTCCGCTGGGCCCTTCCTCTCAAGCACCACTCCGCTGGGCCCTTCATCTCAAGCACCGCTCCGCTGGGCCCTTCCTCTCAAGCACCGCTCCGCTGGGCCCTTCCTCTCAAGCACCGCTCCGCTGGGCCCTTCATCTCAAGCACCGCTCCGCTGGGCACCACCGACTCTGCACCGCTCCGCTGGGCCCTTCCTCTCAAGCACCGCTCCGTTGGGCCCTTCATCTCAAGCACCGCTCCGCTGGGCACCGCCGTCTCTGCACCGCTCCGCTGGGCCCTTCATCTCAAGCACCGCTCCGCTGGGCCCTTCATCTCAAGCACCGCTCCGCTGGGCCCTTCCTCTCAAGCACCGCTCTGCTGGGCCCTTCATCTCAAGCACCGCTCCGCTGGGCCCTTCCTCTCAAGCACCGCTCCGCTGGGCCCTTCCTCTCAAGCACCGCTCCGCTGGGCACCGCCATCTCTGCACCGCTCCGCTGGGCCCTTCCTCTCAAGCACCGCTCCGCTGGGCCCTTCATCTCAAGCACCGCTCCGCTGGGCACCGCCGTCTCTGCACCGCTCCGCTGGGCCCTTCCTCTCAAGCACCGCTCCGCTGGGCCCTTCCTCTCAAGCACCGCTCGCCCATTTGCAGAAGGGGCAGGCCCGGATCAGTGTCGGGCAGGGCTGCACGATACACTCTGGGCACCAAGACTCCTCCAGTACCAGTGGAGTCTGTCATCCACTTGAGAGACTGTGGCTTTGCACTCCCCAGTATGGCACAGTGGGCAACCCACCCACTGTATAGACTTGTGAGACTGTGGCTTTGCACTCCCCAGGATGGCACAGTGGGCAATCCACCCACTGTAGGGACTTGTGAGACTGTGGCTTTGCACTCCCCAGGATGGCACAGTGGGCAATCCACCCACTGTAGAGACTTGTGAGACTGTGGCTTTGCACTCCCCAGGATGGCACAATGGGCAATCCACCCACTGTAGAGACTTGTGAGACTGTGGCTTTGCACTCCCCAGGATGGCACAGTGGGCAACCCACCCACTGTATAGACTTGAGAGACTGTGGCTTTGCACTCCCCAGGATTAAACAGTGGCCATGGAGACCCCTCGTGGATCTGGCGTCGTGGACTCATCTGGCTGAGGTGCCCCCCCTTCCCTTGCCCCTGAGGTGCCTGTAGTTTTGCTATCTGATGCCCCTGCAGTGTTCTCTCCAATGGATTCGGGTCTCCTGTGTGGGCTTTGCCCATGTGTTGAGGACCATTGGCTCACGTACAATGACTGGAAGCCATTTTTGACGGGACAATTTACATATGTGTATATAGTTATAGTATGTTCGATTTTCTTATTTACTTAGCCTTACAATATATTTGGATTTCAATATCATATTATTTTGTCTTTGCATTCTTCCGGGGGGTTTGGGGGGTGTCACTCTGAGTTGTTGCTCTGCATTGGTGTGTAGGTAGTTGGGGGGGGGGTCGCGTATGTGTGTTCCCGTAATCTTTGCTCCTCCCCCTTCCCCTGTGTCGTAGGTGCAGTACTCACCGTTGTCTTCTGCACCGGCGTTCGTGCTCCTGGTAGAGGAGCAGGTAGACAATTGCTGGTAGGATGTGTAGTTCTGGTTCCATGCTGTCCAGATTCCTCGTGGAGTGTGTAGAGGTGAGCGTTTTCCCGTTCGTAGTCTGTTTCCGCCGTGCTTTTATCGGCGGGGCTCCCGCCCCGGAAAAGGTGGCGGATTGGTGAGTTGTGATAGGGTGGGCGGTACATTGTCTGCCGCCTGTCTGTTGGCAGTGACCGCTGCGCTGTTTGTCTGTACCGCCGTGGCGGTCGGAGTGTTAAAGTGGCGGTCTGTGTTGGTGGTTTCCGCCAGGGTCAGAATTCCATTTTTTTTACCGCCTGCCTGTTGGCGGGTTGGCCGCCGCTTTAACACCGACCGCCAGGGTTGGAATGACCCCCTAAGTAACTTAGCACCCAACCTTTACCAGGTAAAGGTTAGACATATAGGTGACTTATAAGTTACTTAAGTGCAGTGGTAAATGGCTGTGAAATAACGTGGACGTTATTTCCCTCAGGCTGCAAGGGCAGGCCTGTGTAAGAATTGTCAGAGCTCCCTATGGGTGGCAAAAGAAATGCTGCAGCCCACAGGGATCTCCTGGTACCCCAATACCCTGGGTACCTCAGTACCATATACTAGGGAATTATAAGGGTGTTCCAGTATGCCAATGTGAATTGGTGAAATTGGTCACTAGCCTGTTAGTGACAATTTGGAAAGAAATGAGAGAGCATAACCACTGAGGTTCTGGATAGCCGAGCCTCAGTGAGACAGTTAGTCATAACACAGGTAACACATACAGGGCACACTTATGAGCACTGGGGCCCTGGCTGGCAGGGTTCCAGTGACACATACAACTAAAACAACATATATACAGTGAAATATGGGGGTAACATGCCAGGCAAGATGGTACTTTCCTACAGTCATCACACAGGGAACACATACAGGGCACATACTTATGAGCACTGGGGCCCTGCCTGGCAGGGTCCCAGTGACACATAGACTAAAACAACATATATACAGTGAAATATGGGGGTAACATGCCAGGAAAGATGGTACTTTCCTACATAGGGGAACTAGAATTTGCAGTAAGGGTTGTTGTAGTGGGAGGTTTGGTGTTTTTCTTTGGACAACTGGCATCAGTTGTCCAATGGCCTTTGACTTTACACAAATAACACAAAGGCTTTTTAACTTGATTATTGGAAGAGGATTTGGACCCACCACCCCCACCAGAGGATTTTTGTGGGCCTGATGAAGACTCAGTTTTACTTTTGCCCCCACCCTTGTCAGAAGACTTATCATCCGTCTTCTTGCCATCCTTGTCACCCCTTGTATGAACTTTTCTGTTCACTCTTGTTCTGACCCATTTGTCTGCCTTCTTTTCCAATTCTTGGGGAGAGGTCAGATCTGAGTCCACTAGATATTGGTGTAACAAGTCAGACACACAGTTATTCAGAATATGCTCTCTCAGAATAAGATTATACAGGCTTTCATAGTCAGAAACTTTACTGCCATGTAACCACCCCTCCAAGGCCTTCACTGAACAGTCAACAAAGTCTATCAAGTCTTGTGAGGACTCTTTTCTGGTGTCTCTGAACTTAATCCTCTATTGTTCAGTGGTTACACAAAATCCATCCAAGAGTGCATCCTTCAAAACTGCAATATTGTTAGCATCACTTTCTCTAACAGTAACACGCCTATCCCTACCCTTTCCAGTGAAAGATAGCCACAATATAGCAGCCCACTGCCTTTAAGGGACCCCCTGTACCATACAGGCCCTGTCAAGTGCAGCAAACCACTTGTTGATGTCATCCCCCTCCTTGTAAGGGGGGACTATCTTGTGCAGATTCCTGGAATCATGCTCTCTAACAGGATTTCTATCAGGAATACTGCTATTGCTGCCACCATGGGGTCCTAACCCCTATCACTGTGTCTCCTTCTCCAGGTCTAAGGATTCCCTATCTAAGGCCAGCTGTTGCTGTTTAAGCTTCAGTCTGGTCTCTTCAAGTCTCAACTTTTTGAGTTCCCTTTCTAACATATTGTCTTCAGGGTGTGTGGGTTGGGAATGCTTGGACACAGAAGATAAATTGGAAACAACAGAGGGAGATCTGTCCCTAACTGACTGAACGCTAACAACTTGGCCTCCTGGAATAAAGACTCCCCTGCTATGATGGGAACCTCCATTACTACCAACATTACTAGGTGTCCTGCTAAGAGGCAGATTTGGAACAGAACCTTCCCCTCCTCCCTCAAGGAGACCCCCTGAGTCAGAATGGGAGCCTTCTATTAACCTCTTATTTGAAGTGCCTGTTTGGGACTCATCATTCACAATAAGCATGTTAAATAAAAACTCTTTTGTGGGGTTCTTTCCCATCACTAAACCTCTATCTAAGCAGAGACTCCTTGGGCTCTTGTAATTTAAATTGTCATAAGTAGTATTGACCATTTTAAGAGCAGACTCTACATCAGACATGATAGTAAAAGGTTTAGAAATAGTGAGAAGGAAGTAAAAGTTTCAGAATTTTTTAAAGAACAGAGAAAAAAAACTTTTTCTAACTTTTTAGAAACTTTTAGAAGTTTTAGAATACTTTTCAGTACTTAATAGAAAGTGTAAGAGGAGAAAAGCAAAACTTTTTGGTTAGGTGTACATACACTGAACTTGTTTTGTATATTATTGTCTTATGAAAAGTACACAATGACAAAGTGGTAAGTAGTTACAAGTACTTATCCCAACGCTGCACAACGAATGTAGGAGGCTGGCCTGGCTTGTACTTTATTTTTATGACAATATGCCAAAAGTATCTCAGTGAGTACCCTCAGTATGAGGATAAGTTATATACACAAGATATATGTACACAAACCAAAATTATGCAGGTAATAGCAGCAAAAGTAATGCAAGCAGTGTAAAGTTACAATAGATTGCAATAGGAGCACATAGGTATAGGGGCAACACAAACCATATACTCCAAAAGTGGAATGCGAACCACGAATGGATCTCAAACCTATGTGAGCTTGTAGAGGGTCGCTGGGACTGTAAGAAAACAGTGAGCGTTAGAAAAATAGCCCACCACAAGACCCTGAAAGGTAGGTGTAAAGTGCACCTACTACCCCCAGAGAGCACAGAAGTCGTGATAGGGGGATTCTGCAGGAGAGTCAACCACCAGCAATGCAACAACAGCGGATTTCTGGACCTGAGTACCTGTAAGACAAGGGGACCAAGTCCAATAGTTGCAACAGTGTCAAGAGTGGGCAGGAGCCCAGGAAATGCCAGCTGAGGGTGCAAGGAAGCTGCCACCTGTTGGAAGAAGCTTGGAGTTCTGCAAGAAAGAAGAGTACTAGGAACTACCCCCTTTGGAGGATGGATGTCCCATGTTGCGATGCAGCTTGCAGAGGTGTTCCCACACAGAAAGACCGCAAACAAGCCTTGCTAGCTGCAAGGGTTGTGGTTGAGGTTTTTGGGTGCTGCTGTGGCCCAGGAGGGACCAGGATTTCGCCACTTGGAAGAGGAGACGAAGGAGGCGCCCAGCAACGAAGGGAGCCCTCAAGGAAGCAGGCAGCACCCGCAGAAGTACCTGAACAGGCACTTAGAAGAAAAGTGAACTGGAGTCCACCCGAAGTCACAAAAGGGAGTCCCACGATGCCGGAGGACAACTCAGAAGGTTGTGCACTGCAGGAAAGAGTGTTGGGGACCCAGGCTTGGCTGTGCATGAAGGAAATCCTGGAAGAGTGCACAGGAGCCGGAGCAGCTGCAAATCACGCGGTACCCAGCAATGCAGTCTAGCGTGGGGAGGCAAGGACTTACCTCCACCAAACTTGGACTGAAGAGTCACTGGACTGTGGGAGTCACTGGGACAGAGTTGCTGAGTTCCAGGGACCACGCTCATCGTGCTGAGAGGGGACCCAGAGGACCAGTGATGCAGTCTTTTGGTGCCTGCGGTTGCAGGGGGAAGATTCCATCGACCCACAGGATATTTCTTCAGAGCTCCTGGTGCAGAGAGGAGGCAGGCTACCCCCAGAGCATGCACCACCAGGAAACAGTCGAGAAAGCCGGCAGAAAGAGGCGCTACAATGTTGCTGGTAGTCGTCTTTGCTACTTTGTTGCTGTTTTGCAGGCATCCTGGAGCAGTCAACAGTCGATCCTTGGCAGAAGTCGAAGAGGGAAGTGCGGAAGAACTCTGGTGAGCTCTTGCATTCGTTATCTAAAGAATACCCCAGAGGACAGACCCTAAATGACCAGAAAAGGAGGTTTGGCTAACAAGAAAGGAGGATTGGCTTCCAAGAAAGATAGAGCCTATTAGAGGGGGTCTCTGACGTCACATGCTGGCCTGGCCACTCAGAGCAGTTCAGTGTGCCCCCAACACCTCTGAATCCAAGATGGCAGAGGTCTGGGACACATTGGAGGAGCTCTGGGCACCCCCCCTGGGAGGTACTGGTCAGGGGAGTGGTCTCTCCCCTTTCCTTTGTTCAGTTTCGTGCCAGAGCAGGGCTGGGGGATCCCTGAGCATGGTGTAGACTGGCTTATGCAGAGATGGGCACCATCTGTGCCCTTCAAAGCATTTCCAGAGGCTGGGAGAGGCTACTCCTCCCCAGCCCTTCACACCTATTTCCAAAGGGAGAGGGTGTAACACCCTCTCTCAGAGGAAATCCTTTGTTCTGCCTTCCTGGGCCAGGGCTGCCTGGACCCCAGGAGGGCAGAATCTGTCTGAGGGGTTGGCAGCAGCAGCGGTTGCAGTGGAAACCCCGGAAAGGCAGTTTGGCAGCATTTGGGTTCTGTGCTAGAGACCCGGACGATCATGGAATTCTCCCCCCAATACCAGAATGGTATTGGGGTGGCAATTCCATGATCTTAGACATGTTACATGGCTATGTTCGGAGTTACCTTTGTGACGCTATACATAGGTAGTGACCTATGTATAGTGCACGCGTGCAATGGTGTCCCCGCACTCACAAACTCCGGGGAATTTACCCTGAACAATGTGGGGGCACCTTCGTTAGTGCCAGGGTGCCCACACACTAAGTTACTTGGCACCCAACCTTCACCCAGTGAAGGTTAGACATATAGGTGACTTATAAGTTACTTATGTGTAGTGAAAAATGGCTGTGAAATAACGTGGACGTTATTTCACTCAGGCTGCAGTGGCAGACCTGTGTAAGAATTGCCTGAGCTCCCTATGGGTGGCAAAAGAAATGCTGCAGCCCATAGGGATCTCCTGGAACCCCAATACCCTGTGTACCTAAGTACCATATACAAGGGAATTATATGGGTGTACCAGTGTGCCAATGAGAATTGGTCAATTTAGTCACTAGCCTGCAGTGACAAATTTGGAAAGCAGAGAGAGCATAAACACTGAGGTTCTGGTTAGCAGAGCCTCAGTGATACAGTTAGGGACTACACAGGGAACACATACAGGGCACATACTATGAGTATCAGGGTCCTGCCTAGCAGGATCCCAGTGACACAGGGGCTAAAACATACATACATACAGTGAAAATGGGGGTAACATGCCAGGCAAGATGGTACTTTCCTACAGAAGGTATATTAAAAGCCATGGGAATAACAGTGCTGAGTGACCTTGTTTCCGAATGGGGTATTTAATGATTTTCAAGATTATAAAGACAAAGGTGGTGGCTCACTGTAGGAAAGTACCATCTTGCCTGGCATGTTACCCCCATTTTTCACTGTATATATGTTGTTTTAGTTCTATGTGTCACTGGGACCCTGTCAGCCAGGGCCCCAATGCTCATAAGTGTGCCTAATTGTGTTACCTGTGTAGTGACTAACTGTCTCACTGAGGCACTGCTAACCAGAACCTCAGTGGTTATGCTCTCTCATTTCTGTCAAATTGTCACTAACAGGCTAGTGACCAATTTTAACAATTCACATTGGCTTACTGGAACACCCTTATAATTCCCTAGTATATGGTACTGAGGTACCCAGGGTATTGGGGTTCCAGGAGATCCCTATGGGCTGCAGCATTTCTTTTGCCACCCATAGGGAGCTCTGACAATTCTTACACAGGCCTGCCACTGCAGCCTGAGTGAAATAACGTCCACGTTATTTCACAGCCATTTTACACTGCACTTAAGTAACTTATAAGTCACCTATATGTCTAACCTTTACCTGGTAAAGGTTAGGTGCAAAGTTACTTAGTGTGAGGGCACCCTGGCACTAGCCAAGGTGCCCCCACATTGTTCAGGGCCAATTCCCTGGACTTTGTGAGTGCGGGGACACCATTACACGCGTGCACTACATATAGGTCACTACCTATATGTAGCTTCACAATGGTAACTCCGAATATGGCCATGTAACATGTCTATGATCATGGAATTGCCCCCTCTATGCCATCCTGGCATAGTTGGCACAATCCCATGATCCCAGTGGTCTGCAGCACAGACCCTGGTACTGCCAAACTGCCTTTCCTGGGGTTTCACTGCAGCTGCTGCTGCTGCCAACCCCTCAGACAGGTTTCTGCCCTCCTGGGGTCAAGCCAGGCTTGTCCCAGGATGGCAGAACAAAGGACTTCCTCTGAGAGAGGGTGTTACACCCTCTCCCTTTGGAAAATGGTGTGAAGGCAGGGGAGGAGTAGCCTCCCCCAGCCTCTGGAAATGCTTTCATGGGCACATTTGGTGCCCATTTCTGCATAAGCCAGTCTACACCGGTTCAGGGACCCCTTAGCCCTGCTCTGGCGCGAAACTGGACAAAGGAAAGGGGAGTGACCACTCCCCTGACCTGCACCTCCCCTGGGAGGTGTCCAGAGCTCCTCCAGTGTGCTCCAGACCTCTGCCATCTTGGAAACAGAGGTGCTGCTGGCACACTGGACTGCTCTGAGTGGCCAGTGCCACCAGGTGACGTCAGAGACTCCTTCTGATAGGCTCCTTCAGGTGTTGCTAGCCTATCCTCTCTCCTAGGTAGCCAAACCCTCTTTTCTGGCTATTTAGGGTCTCTGTCTCTGGGGAAACTTTAGATAACGAATGCAAGAGCTCCTCAGAGTTCCTCTGCATCTCTCTCTTCACCCTCTGCCAAGGAATCGACTGCTGTCCGCGCTGGAAGCCTGCAAAACTGCAACAAAGTAGCAAAGACGACTACTGCAACTCTGTAACGTTGATCCTGCCGCCTTCTCGACTGTTTTCCTGGTGGTGCATGCTGTGGGGGTAGTCTGCCTCCTCTCTGCACTAGAAGCTCAGAAGAAATCTCCCGTGGGTCGACGGAATCTTCCCCCTGCAACCGCAGGCACCAAAGAACTGCATTACCGGTCTCCTGGGTCTCCTCTCAGCACGACGAGCGAGGTCCCTTGAATCCAGCAACTCTGTCCAAGTGACTCCCACAGTCCAGTGACTCTTCAGTCCAAGTTTGGTAGAGGTAAGTCCTTGCCTCCCCACGCCAGACTGCATTGCTGGGAACTGCGACTTTTGCAGCTACTCCGGCCCCTGTGCACTTCCGGCGGAAATCCTTTGTGCACAGCCAACCTGGGTCCACGGCACTCTAACCTGCATTGCACGACTTTCTAAGTTGGTCCCTGGCGACGTGGGACTCCTTTGTGTAACTTCGGGTGAGCACTGTTTCACGCATCCTTGTAGTGCCTGTTTCTGGCACTTCTCCGGGTGCTACCTGCTGCTGAGAGGGCTCCTTCTCTTGCTCGACGTCCCCTCTGTCTCCTGATGCAATTTGCGACATCCTGGTCCCTCCTGGGCCACAGCAGCTTCCAAAAACCCTTACCGCACGATTTGCAGCTAGCAAGGCTTGTTGGCGGTCTATCGGTGGGAAAACACTTCTGCACGACTCTCCACGGCGTGAGGGATCCGTCCTCTAAAGGGGAAGTCTCTAGCCCTTGTTGTTCCTGCAGAAACCTAAGCTTCTACTATCCAGTAGCAGCTTCTTTGCACCCACACCTGGCATTTCCTGGGCATCTGTCCATCTCCGACTTGCTTGTGACTTTTGGACTTGGTCCCCTTATTCCACAGGTACCCTCGACTGGAAATCCATCGTTGTTGCATTGCTGGTTTGTGTCTTTCCTGCAGTATTCCCCTAGCACGACTTCTTAGTCCCTTGAGGAACTTCAGTGCACTTTGCACTCACTTTTCAGGGTCTTGGGGTGGGCTATTTTTCTAACCCTCACTATTTTCTAATAGTCCCAGCGACCCTCTACAAGGTCACATAGGTTTGGGGTCCATTCGTGGTTCGCATTCCACTTTTGGAGTATATGGTTTGTGTTCCCCTACCCCTATGTGTCCCCATTGCATCCTATTGTAACTATACATTGTTTGCACTGTTTTCTAAGACTATACTGCATATTTTTGGTATTGTGTACACATAACTTGTGTATAGTTGCTATCCTCATACTGAGGGTACACTCTGAGATACTTTGGCATATTGTCATAAAAATAAAGTACCCTTATTTTTAGTATAACTGTGTATTGTGTTTTCTTATGATATTGTGCAAGTGACACTAGTGGTACTGTAGGAGCTTCACTCGTCTCCTAGTTCAGCCTAAGCTGCTCTGCTAAGCTACCATTATCTATCAGCCTATGCTGCTAGACACCCTATACACTAATAAGGGATAACTGGGCCTGGTGCAAGGTGCAAGTACCCCTTGGTACTCACTACAAGCCAGTCCAGCCTCCTACATTGGTTGTGCAGCGGTGGGATAAGTGCTTTGAGACTACTTACCACTTTTGTCATTGTACTTTTCATGAGAGAAAAATATACAAAACAAGTTCAGTGTGTGTACACATAACTAAAAGGTTTTGCATTTCCTCTTTTCACTCTTTTCTAAGTGCTGGAAAGTACTTCTAAACTTTCTAAAAAGTTCTTAAAAGTTTCAAAAGTTTTTTTTTCTGTCTTTCTAAAAGTTCTGAAAACGTTTTTCTCTTTTTCTTTCACTTAAAATATTTCTAAAAAATGTCTGGCACAGGCCAAAATGTTGATCTGTCCAAAATTGCATATGATCACCTTAGCTGGAAAAGAGCAAGGAGTCTCTGCATAGAAAGAGGTTTGAGTGTAGGGAAGAATCCTTCCTTGGAATTATTGCTTAACATGCTTAGAGAACAAGACAAGGCCAAAAGTTCCCCATCTGTTGAAAAAGTAGCTAATGGTTCCCAATCTGATCCAGGGAATCCCCCAGGAAAAGATTCAGGAAAGAAACTTCTCAGCCTGCCCATTACTAGACAGTCTAGCATAGTTGGTACAGAGGTTGAATCACACCATACAGATGGTGTGCTCTCACATTACACTGTTAGCCATGCTGTTAGGGTGCCTTCTGTAAGGGACAGGTCTCCTTCTGTCCATTCTCACCATACTTCAGTGTCTAGGAATGTCCCTCCCACCCACCCTGATGACAGATTGTTAGAAAGGGAGCTCAATAGATTGAGAGTGGAACAAACCAGACTGAAGCTCAAGAAGCAACAGCTGGATTTGGAAAGACAGACCTTAGAAGTAGAGAAGGAAAGACAGAAGTTGGGTTTAGAAACCCATGGTGGCAGCAGCAGTATTCCCCATAGTCATCCTGCAAAAGAGCATGATTCCAGGAATCTGCATAAGATAGTTCCCCCTTATAAGGAGGGGGATGACATTAACAAGTGGTTTGCTGCACTTGAGAGGGCCTGTGTTGTACAGGATGTCCCTCAAAGGCAGTGGGCTGCTATCCTATGGCTATCATTTAGTGGAAAAGGTAGGGATAGGCTCCTTACTGTGAAAGAAAGTGAAGCCAATGATTACAAAGTTCTTAAGAATGCACTCCTGGATGGTTATGGCTTAACCACTGAACAATACAGGATAAAGTTCAGAGAGACCAAAAAGGAGTCTTCACAAGACTGGGTTGATTTCATTGACCATTAAGTGAAGGCCTTGGAGGGGTGGTTACAGGGCAGTAAAGTTACTGATTATGACAGCCTGTATAGCTTGATCCTGAGAGAGCATATTCTTAATAATTGTGTGTCTGATTTGTTGCACCAGTACTTGGTGGACTCTGATCTGACCTCTCCCCAAGAATTGGGAAAGAAGGCAGACAAATGGGTCAGAACAAGGGTGAACAGAAAAGTTCATACAGGGGGTGACAAAGATGGCACTAAGAAGAAGGATGGTAAGTCTTCTGACAAGGGTGGGGACAAATCTAAAAATGAGTCTTCATCAGGTCCACAAAAACACTCTGGTGGGGGTGGTGGGCCCAAATCCTCTTCTAATCAAAACAAGGAAAAGAAACCATGGTGCTATTTATGTAAAATAAAAGGCCATTGGACAACAGATCCCAGTTGTCCAAAGAAAAGCACCAAGCCTCCTACCACTACAACCCCTACTGCTACACCTAGTGTACCTACTAATAGCAGTGGTGGTGGGAGCAAACCTACTAATAGCCAATCTAAGGGAGTAGCTGGGCTCACCTTTGGTAACTTAGTTGGGGTTGGTCTGATTAGGGAGACCACAGAGGCTGTGTTAGTCTCTGAGGGGGCTATTGATTTAGCCACCTTGGTTGCTTGTCCCCTTAACATGGATAAGTACAAGCAACTACCCCTAATAAATGGTGTTAAGGTTCAGGCCTACAGGGAGACTGGTGCCAGTGTCACAATGGTGATAGAGAAACTGGTCCACCCTGAACAACACCTACTTGGTCACCAGTACCAAGTAACCGATGCTCACAACAACACCCTTAGCCACCCCATGGCTGTTGTAAATCTCAACTGTGGGGGGGGGGTTACTGGCCTAAAGAAAGTTGTGGTTGCCTCAGATTTACCTGTAGACTGTCTATTAGGGAATGATTTAGAGACATCAGCTTGGGCAGAAGTGGAGTTGGAGGCTCATGCAGCAATGTTGGGCATTCCAGGGCATATTTTTGCTTTGACAAGGGCTCAGGCCAAAAAGCAAAAAGGACAGGGAAGCTTGGATCCTGGAACAATGGACCAAGTGCTCCCTAAAGCTAGGGCTAGTAGAAGTAAAGCACTACCTACTATCCCTCCCTCTACAGTGGATTCAACTTCAGAGGAAGAAGAATTCCCACCCTGTGTAGAACCTTCACCAGAGGAGCTGGAAGCAGACACTGCGGAGCTTTTGGGTAAAGGGGGCCTGCCAGGGAGGAGCTGAGTGTGGCACAGCAAACCTGTCCCACATTAGAGGGTCTAAGACAGCAAGCTGTCAAACAAGCTAATGGGGATGTCAGTGACTCTCACAGAGTTTTCTGGGAGGACAACCTCTTGTACACTGAGGTAAGGGATCCTAAACCTGGAGCTGCCAGGAGATTAGTCATTCCTCAGGAGTACAGAAAGTTCCTCCTAACTCTTGCTCACGACATTCCCCTAGCTGGACATTTAGGGCAGATGAAAACTTGGGACAGGCTTGTTCCCTTGTTTCATTGGCCTAGAATGTCTGAGGACACAAAAAAATGTTGTAAGTCTTGTGAAACCTGTCAAGCCAGTGGCAAGACAGGTGGCACTAAAAAGGCACCCCTTATTCCACTGCCTGTGGTTGGGGTTCCCTTTGAAAGGGTAGGGGTTGACATAGTTGGTCCCCTTGACCCTCCTACTGCTTCAGGCAATAGGTTTATCTTGGTGGTAGTGGACCATGCCACAAGATATCCTGAAGCAATTCCTTTAAGGACAACTACAGCACCTGCAGTGGCAAAGGCCCTCCTGGGAATATTTTCCAGGGTGGGCTTCCCAAAGGAAGTAGTATCAGACAGGGGAAGCAATTTCATGTCTGCATACTTAAAGGCCATGTGGAAGGAGTGTGGTGTAACTTATAAGTTCACTACACCCTATCATCCACAAACAAATGGACTGGTGGAGAGATTTAACAAAACTCTCAAAGGCATGATTATGGGTCTCCCTGAAAAACTCCGCAGGAGATGGGATATCCTGTTACCATGCCTCCTTTTTGCCTACAGGGAGGTACCAGAGAAAGGAGTGGGCTTCAGCCCCTTTGAACTTCTTTTTGGACACCCTGTTAGGGGTCCACTCACACTTGTCAAGGAGGGTTGGGAACAACCTTTAAAAGCTCCAAAGCAAGATATTGTGGACTATGTACTTGGCCTCAGATCAAGGATGGCTGAGTACATGAAAAAGGCCAGTAAAAACCTTCAGGCCAGCCAACAGCTCCAGAAGCAATGGCATGATCAGAAGGCTGTTTTGGTTCAGTACCAACCAGGGCAGAAAGTGTGGGTCTTGGAGCCTGTGGCCCCAAGAGCACTCTAAGATAACTGGAGTGGACCCCACACAATTGTTGAGAAAAAGGGTGAAGTCACCTATTTAGTTGACTTAGGCACTGCCAGGAGTCCCCTTAGGGTGCTCCATGTCAATCGCCTGAAACCCTACTATGACAGGGCTGATCTCACCCTGCTCATGGCAACTGATGAGGGACAGGAAGAAGACAGTGATCCTCTACCTGATCTCTTCTCTTCCACAGAACAAGATATTCTAGTGGAAGGTGTAGTTTTGGCTGATTGTCTTACTGCTGAGCAGAAAGACCATTGCATAAATCTCCTGGGTCAGTTTTCTGAACTCTTCTCTACTGTGCCAGGTACCACTTCTTGGTGTGAGCACACTATAGATACTGGAGACAGCTTGCCTGTCAAAAGTAAGATCTATAGGCAGCCTGACCATGTCAGGGACTGCATAAAGCAATAGGTGCAGAAAATGCTAGAACTAGGAGTGGTTGAGCACTCTGAAAGTCCATGGACTTCTCCTGTGGTACTTGTACCAAAACCTCATTCCAAAGATGGAAAGAAGGAAATGAGGTTTTGTGTAGACTACAGAGGTCTCAACCAGGTAACCAAAACTGATGCTCACCCTATACCCAGGGCAGATGAGCTCATAGATACACTGGCATCTGCCAAGTATCTAAGCACTTTTGATTTGACTGCAGGGTATTGGCAGATCAAATTATCAGAAGATGCTAAACCTAAAACTGCATTTTCAACCATTGGAGGCCATTACCAGTTCACAGTAATGCCTTTTGGATTGAAAAATGCACCTGCCACTTTTCAGAGGTAGGTGAACACAGTCCTGCAAGGGCTGGAAGCTTTCAGTGCAGCATATTTGGACGATATAGCTGTCTTTAGCTCCAGTTGGGATGATCACCTGGTCCACCTATGGAAAGTTTTGGAGGCCCTGCAAAAGGCAGGCCTCACTATCAAGGATTCAAAGTGCCAGATAGGGCAGGGTAAGGTGGTTTATCTGGGACACCTTGTTGGTGGGGAACAGATTGCACCACTACAGGGGAAAATCCAAACAATTATTGATTGGGTTCCCCCTACTACTCAGACTCAGGTGAGAGCCTTCCTAGGCCTCACTGGGTATTACAGGAGGTTCATTAAGAACTCTGGCTCCATTGCAGCCCCTCTTAATGACCTCACATCCAAGAAAATGCCTAAAAAGGTATTATGGACAGCAAACTGTCAGAAAGCTTTTGAGGAGCTGAAGCAGGCCATGTGCTCTGCACCTGTCCTGAAAAGCCCTTGTTACTCTAAAACATTCTATGTCCAAACTGATGCATCTGAATTAGGAGTAGGGGCAGTCCTATCACAACTTAATTCTGAGGGCCAGGATCAACCTGTTGCTTTTATTAGTAGAAGGTTGACCCCTAGAGAAAAGCGTTGGTCTGCCATTGAGAGGGAGGCCTTTGCTGTGGTCTGGGCACTGAAGAAGTTGAGGCCATACCTGTTTGGCACTCACTTCATTGTTCAGACAGACCACAAACCTCTACTTTGGCTAAAACAAATGAAAGGTGAAAATCCTAAATTGTTGGGGTGGTCCATATCCCTACAGGGGATGGACTATACAGTGGAACATAGACCTGGGAGCAACCACTCCACTGCAGATGGACTCTCCAGATATTTCCACTTAGACAATGAAGACTCATCAGGTCATGGCTAGTCTTATAGTCCTTCGTTTGGGGGGGGGGGTTGTGTAGGAAAGTATCATCTTGCCTGGCATGTTACCCCCATTTTTCACTGTATATATGTTGTTTTAGTTGTAGGTGTCACTGGGACCCTGTCAGCCAGGGCCCCAGTGCTCATAAGTGTGCCTGATTGTGTTACCTGTGTAGTGACTAACTGTCTCACTGAGGCTCTGCTAACCAGAACCTCAGTGGTTATGCTCTCTCATTTCTGTCAAATTGTCACTAACAGGCTAGTGACCAATTTTAACAATTCACATTGGCTTACTGGAACACCCTTATAATTCCCTAGTATATGGTACTGAGGTACCCAGGGTATTGGGTTTCCAGGAGATCCCTATGGGCTGCAGCATTTCTTTTGCCACCCATAGGGAGCTCTGACAATTCTTACACAGGCCTGCCACTGCAGCCTGAGTGAAATAACGTCCACGTTATTTCACAGCCATTTTACACTGCACTTAAGTAACTTATAAGTCACCTATATGTCTAACCTTTACCTGGTAAAAGTTAGGTGCAAAGTTACTTAGTGTGAGGGCACCCTGGCACTAGCCAAGGTGCCCCCACGTTGTTCAGGGCCAATTCCCCGGACTTTGTGAGTGCGGGGGACACCATTACACTTGTGCACTACATATAGGCCACTACCTATATGTAGCTTCACAATGGTAACTCCGAATATGGCCATGTAACATGTCTATGATCATGGAATTGCCCCCCTATGCCATCCTGGCATAGTTGGCACAATCCCATGATCCCAGTGGTCTGTAGCACAGACCCTGGTACTGCCAAACTGCCTTTCCTGGGGTTTCACTGCAGCTGCTGCCAACCCCTCAGACAGGTTTCTGCCCTCCTGGGGTCAAGCCAGGCTTGTTCCAGGATGGCAGAACAAAGGACTTCCTCTAAGAGAGGGTGTTACACCCTCTCCCTTTGGAAAATGGTGTGAAGGCAGGGGAGGAGTAGCCTCCCCCAGCCTCTGGAAATGCTTTCATGGGCACATTTGGTGCCCATTTCTGCATAAGCCAGTCTACACCGGTTCAGGGACCCCTTAGCCCTGCTCTGGCGCGAAACTGGACAAAGGAAAGGGGAGTGACCACTCCCCTGACCTGCACCTCCCCTGGGAGGTGTCCAGAGCTCCTCCAGTGTGGTCCCGACCTCTGCCATTTTGGAAACAGAGGTGCTGCTGGCACACTGGACTGCTCTGAGTGGCCAGTGCCACCAGGTGACGTCAGAGACTCCTTCTGATAGGCTCCTTCAGGTGTTGCTAGCCTATCCTCTCTCCTAGGTAGCCAAACCCTCTTTTCTGGCTATTTAGGGTCTCTGTCTCTGGGGAAACTTTAGATAACGAATGCAAGAGCTCATCGGAGTTCCTCTGCATCTCTCTCTTCACCTTCTGCCAAGGAATCGACTGCTGACCGCGCTGGAAGCCTGCAAAACTGCAACAAAGTAGCAAAGACGACTACTGCAACTCTGTAACGCTGATCCTGCCGCCTTCTCGACTGTTTTCCTGGTGGTGCATGCTGTGGGGGTAGTCTGCCTCCTCTCTGCACTAGAAGCTCCGAAGAAATCTCTCGTGGGTCGACGGAATCTTCCCCCTGCAACTGCAGGCACCAAAGAACTGCATTACCAGTCTCCTGGGTCTCCTCTCAGCACGACGAGCGAGGTCCTTTGAATCCAGCAACTCTGTCCAAGTGACTCCCACAGTCCAGTGACTCTTCAGTCCAAGTTTGGTGGAGGTAAGTCCTTGCCTCCCCACGCCAGACTGCATTGCTGGGAACTGCGACTTTTGCAGCTACTCCGGCCCCTGTGCACTTCCGGTGGAAATCCTTTGTGCACAGCCAAGCCTGGGTCCACAGCACTCTAACCTGCATTGCACAACTTTCTAAGTTGGTCTCCGGCGACGTGGGACTCCTTTGTGTAACTTCGGGTGAGCACCGTTTCACGCATCCTTGTAGTGCCTGTTTCTGGCACTTCTCCGGGTGCTACCTGCTGCTGAGAGGGCTCCATGTCTTGCTCGACGTCCCCTCTGTCTCCTGACGCAATTTGCGACATCCTGGTCCCTCCTGGGCCACAGCAGCATCCAAAAACCCTTACCGCACGATTTGCAGCTAGCAAGGCTTGTTGGCGGTCTTTCGGTGGGAAAACACTTCTGCACGACTCTCCACGGCGTGAGGGATCCGTCCTCTAAAGGGGAAGTCTCTAGCCCTTGTCGTTCCTGCAGAAACCTAAGCTTCTACTATCCAGTAGCAGCTTCTTTGCACCCACACCTGGCATTTCCTGGGCATCTGTCCATCTCCGACTTGCTTGTGACTTTTGGACTTGGTCCCCTTGTTCCACAGGTACCCTCGACTGGAAATCCATTGTTGTTGCATTGCTGGTTTGTGTCTTTCCTGCAGTATTCCCCTATCACGACTTCTTAGTCCTTTGGGGAACTTCAGTGCACTTTGCACTCACTTTTCAGGGTCTTGGGGTGGGCTATTTTTCTAACCCTCACTATTTTCTAATAGTCCCAGCGACCCTCTACAAGGTCACATAGGTTTGGGGTCCATTCGTGGTTCGCATTCCACTTTTGGAGTATCTGGTTTGTGTTGCCCCTACCCCTATGTGTCCCCATTGCATCCTTTTGTAACTATACATTGTTTGCACTGTTTTCTAAGACTATACTGCATATTTTTGGTATTGTGTACATATAACTTGTGTATAGTTGCTATCCTCATACTGAGGGTACACTCTGAGATACTTTGGCATATTGTCATAAAAATAAAGTACCCTTATTTTTAGTATAACTGTGTATTGTGTTTTCTTATGATATTGTGCAAGTGGTACTGTAGGAGCTTCGCTCGTCTCCTAGTTCAGCCTAAGCTGCTCTGCTAAGCTACCATTATCTATCAGCCTAGGCTGCTAGACACCCTATACACTAATAAGGGATAACTGGGCCTGGTGCAAGGTGCAAGTACCCCTTGGTACTCACTACAAGCCAGTCCAGCCTCCTACACTCACCATTGGCAATTATGCCATATTACAGATTGTGGTTGGCGGTCAAATCCGTGAGCCCAGTTTTTTTTATCAGACACCTACAGAATGATCTTTACTTACTACCATGGTTCGAAGAGGGGGAACAGGCCTGACTATTTCCTTTCTGTATGCCGAAATGGTCGCCAATGGAGAAGCCCAAAAATATATAGCGAGATAGGCATGGAAAGCTGAGCTAAGTTTCCCATTGTTTGACACATGTTGGAAGTACTGCCGTTCTCAGGTTGAAAGATGTGCTATTCAATTATAGGCATAACCTGATTCAGGTTAAATTTGTTGATGTTTATATTTCTCCCCTAGGATAATGGTTGAGTGCAAAAAATGTAGAGCTACCAAAGTAATCGTCTTGCATAGGGCATGGTTGTATCTATCAGTGATGGAGTAGTGGTATAAGATATTTGACGGTTTGTGTATGATGGCTGAGGGTACTATTGTTCCATCACCGGCTATTGTGGCACTCATGAGCCATGTAGAGAATCTACCTAAAAAGTGGTTGAATCTGCTCTAAAGCACTGTTAATGGTCAAGAGGATGGTAGCGATGCATTTGGAGCGCTAAACCACCCAAATGTGAAATGTGGTTTAAAGATTTAACGTATTGTAATGAATGGAAGAACAATTACACTGCTATTACTGACTTAGCTGCTCGTCCAAAAACATTTGGGAGCCTCTGCGCTTCCTTTTGCTTTGAAAGGAACCGGACGCCGACATGTGAAACTGTTATATAAGCTATGCTGAACTTTATATACTATCTAAAATTGTTGAAACGAGCTGCCGAATAACTCAGAGTCTAATGATTTAGATTGATGTAATATGGCTATCCCCATGATTCAAGGTATGTTCATTGTTAGCTGCGTCATGTTTATATGTGCTGTTTTTCTCGCTGTTACAGTTGTGTTGTTATTACATTAGAAAATCAAAGATAAAACATTATACATATCAAACAGTGAAGTTGTTTGCTATTTATCTAGCATTTGGCGAAATAGCACAGTCTCTGCTATTTAGCCTGTAGGTGTCTGTATAGTGAATGCTCACTGCTATTTCCTGGGCCACCAACTGATTTAAACGAGATCTCTACTAGATAGCCATGTAAATATTAGAGAAAAATCAGTTAGTGTCCAGTAGCAGGTGAAATAACCGCCATCTTCATATTTCCCACAATATTGCCATGCTATTCACAATAAAATCCAATACAAAACACGCATGTAACATATAGTAATTCACCACATACCTTCGATGACCCGGTTTTTCACGTTCAAACCAGCACTCTACAACTAAAAGGCGATTGTTCTTTTAGTCCACACGATGATTTCAAACTCCTATACAGCTCCTTTTTAAAAAGAACGATTGATGCAGCTTTGACGTTGTCCCCGAGTTTAGTTTCTATAATTTATATAACGGTACGCCCAGGGGAAGTGCTAAAAATATGTGGGTTTGGCTTACATCCGTTGACAGCAAGGCACAAACTAACTTCTTCCTCTTTTTTCGTAGACGACTTTACTTGTGGAGTGAAATCTGTGTCATTTCAAAGAAGCACAGGAAGCGAGTTGTAGTTTATTTAATTTTCTATTAATTTAGATTTTCATCAACAGATCGTGGAAAAATAATGGTTCACATTGTGCACACTGGAATGTCTGCCATCTGCTACCCGTCAACAAATGGAGATCCATTTTGAAAAGCTCTATGATGAGCACGGTGAAGAGTAAAGAGAACAAGCATTGGCTTTGTCATTGATTTTTAGCAGTAGTTGTGAGAAAGTAGCCTCTTTCTAGCCTTGTTACCCCCACTTTTGGCCTGTTTGTGAGTATATGTCAGGGTGTTTTCACTGTCTCACTGGGATCCTGCTAGCCAGGGCCCAGTGCTCATAGTGAAAACCCTTTGTTGTCAGTATGTTTGTTATGTGTCACTGGGACCCTGCTAGCCAGGACCCCAGTGCTCATAAGTTTGTGGCCTATATGTATGTGTTCCCTGTGTGATGCCTAACTGTCTCACTGGGGCTCTGCTAACCAGAACCTCAGTTGTTATGCTCTCTCTGCTTTCCAAATTGTCACTAACAGGCTAATGACCAATTTCACCAATTCACATTGGCATACTGGTACACACATACAATTCCCTAGTATATGGTACTGAGGTACCCAGGGTATTGGGGTTCCAGGAGATCCCTATGGACTGCAGCATTTCTTTTGCCACCCATAGGGAGATTTGACAATTCTTACACAGGCCTGCCAGTGCAGCCTGAGTGAAATAACGTCTTCCTTGCAGAATCCCTCTATCACGACTTCTGTGCTCTCTGGGGGTTGTAGGTGCACTTGACACCTACCTTACAGGGTCTTGGGGTGGGCTATTTTTCTAACCCTCACTGTTTTCTTACAGTCCCAGCGACCCTTTACAAGCTCACATAGGTTTGGGGTCCATTCATGGTTCGCATTCCACTTTTGGAGTATATGGTTTTTGCTGCCCCATACCTATGTGCTCCTATTGCAATCTACTGTAGCCTTACATTGCTTGCATTACTTCCTTTTGCTATTACTGCATATTTTTGGTATTGTGTACATATATCTTGTGTATATTTGGCATCCTCATACTGAGGGTACTCACTGAGATACTTTTGGCATATTGTCATAAAAATAAAGTACCTTTATTTTTAGTATATCTGTGTATTGTGTTTTCCTATGATATTGTGCATATGACACCAGTGGTATAGTAGGAGCTTTGCATGTCTCCTAGTTCAGCCTAAGCTGCTCTGCTATAGCTACCTTCTATCAGCCTAAGCTGCTAGAAACACCTCTTCTACACTAATAAGGGATAACTGGACCTGGTACAGAGTGTAAGTACCCCTTGGTACCCACTACAAACCAGGCCAGCCTCCTACATTGATTGTGCAGTGGTGGGATAAGTACTTGCAACTACTTACCACTTTGTCATTGAGTACTTTTCATAAGAGAATAATATACAAAACAAGTTCAGTGTATGTACACCTAACCAAAAGGTTTTGCTTTTCTTCTCTTAGACTATCTGTTAAGTGCTGAAAAGTACTTCAAAACTTTCTAAAAGTTTCAAAAAGTTGAAAAAGTTTTTTTTCTGTTCTTTAAAAAGTCCTGAAACTTTTTCTCTCTTTTATCTGTCTCTAAACCTTCTTCTATCATGTCTGGTGTAGGAACTTCTCATAATTTGGTCAATACAACTTATGACCACCTTAACTTTAAGAGTCTAAGGAGTCTCTGCATTGATAGAGGTTTAGTGGTTGGAAAGAACCCTTCTAGAGAATTACTGTCTAACATGCTCATTGAGAATGATAAGGCCTTAGCTGGCAGTTCAGTTGAGAAGTTAGGAGATAGCTCATACTCTGACTCAGAGGAGCCCCTTGAGAGAGTGGTACAGGGTTCACTTCCTAATCTGCCCCTTAGCAGGCCACCTAGCATTGCTGGTAGTAATAGAAGCTCCCATCATAGTAGGGAAGGTTTTGTTCCTGAAGGCCAGGTTGTTAGAGTGCCATCTGTTAGGGACAGGTCTCCCTCTGCTCATTCCAATATTTCTTCTGTGTCAAAACATTCCCAACCCACCCACCCTGATGAAACAAATGTTAGAAAGGGAACTAAATAAGTTGAGAGTGGAAGAGACCAGGCTGAAGCTTAAACAGCAACAGCTGGCTCTAGACAGGGAATCCCTAGACTTAGAGAAGGAGAGACAGAGGTTGGGGTTTGGACACCATGGTGGCAGCAGCAGTATTCCTGATAGCAATCCTGTGAGAGGGCATGATTCCAGGAATCTGCACAAGATAGTTCCCCCTTACAAGGAGGGGGATGACATTAACAAGTGGTTTACTGCACTTGAGAGGGCCTGTATGGTACAGGGGGTCCTTCAAAGGCAGTGGGCTGCTATCCTATGGCTATCTTTCAACGGAAAGGGTAGGGATAGGCTCCTTACTGTGAAAGAAAGTGATGCCAATAATTTTACAGTTTTGAAGGATGCACTCTTGGATGGATTTGGCTTTACCACTGAACATTACAGGATTACGTTCAGAGAAACCAGAAAGGAGTCCTCACAAGACTGGGTAGACTTTGTTGACTATTCAGTGAAGGCCTTGGAGGGGTGGTTACATGTCAGTAAAGTTTCTGACTATGAAAGCCTGTACAATCTAATCCTGAGAGAGCATATTCTGAATAACTGTGTGTCTGATTTGTTACACCAATATCTAGTGGACTCAGATCTGACCTCTCCCCAAGAATTGGGAAAGAAGGCAGACAAATGGGTCAGAACAAGAGTGAATAGAAAAGTTCATACAGGGGGTGACAAGGATGGCAAGAAGAAGGATGGTAAGTCTTCAGACAAGGGTGGGGACAAATCTAAAAATGAGTCTTCATCAGGCCCACAAAAACACTCTGGTGGGGGTGGTGGGTCCAAATCCTCTTCTAATCAAGTAAAGAAACCATGGTGCTATTTATGTAAAGTAAAAGGCCATTGGACAACTGATGCCAGTTGTCCAAAGAAAAGCACCAAGCCTCCAACTACCACAACCCCTACTGCAACCTCTAGTGCCCCTAGTAATAGCAGTGGTGGTGGGAGCAAACCTACTAATAGCCAATCCAAGGGAGTAGCTGGGCTCACTTTTGGTAATTTAGTTGGGGTTGGTCTTGTTAGGGAGACCACAGAGGCTGTGTTAGTCTCTGAAGGTGCCATTGATTTGGCCACCTTGGTTGCTTGTCCCCTTAATATGGATAAGTACAAGCAACTTCCCCTAATGAATGGTGTTGAGGTTCAGGCCTACAGGGACACAGGTGCCAGTGTTACCATGGTAATAGAGAAACTGGTACACACTGAACAACACCTACTTGGTCACCAGTACCAAGTGACAGACGCCCATAACAACACTCTTAGCCACCCCATGGCTGTTGTGAATCTCAATTGGGGGGGGGGGGGGGTTTACTGGTCCAAAGAAAGTTGTGGTTGCCTCAGATGTACCTGTAGACTGTCTACTAGGGAATGATTTAGAGACATCAGCTTGGGCAGAAGTGGAGTTGGAGGCTCATGCAGCAATGCTGGGCATTCCTGGGATTATTTTTCCTTTGACAAGGGCTCAGGCCAAAAAGCAAAAAGGACAGGGTGACTTGGATCCTGGAACAATGGACCAAGTGCTCCCTAAAGCTAGGGTTAGTAAGGGTAAATCCCTACCCACTATCCCTCCCTCTACAGATGATTCTACTTCTGAGGAAGAAGAATGTCCCCCCGTGCAGAACCTTCACCAGAGGAGCTGGCAGCAGACACTGCTGAGCTTTTGGGTGGAGGGGGCCTGCCAGGGAGGAGCTGAGTGTGGCACAGCAAACCTGTCCCACATTAGAGGGTCTCAGACAGCAAGCTGTCAAACAGCAAAATGGGGATGTCAGTGACTCACATAGAGTTTACTGGGAGGACAACCTCTTGTACACAGAGGCAAGGGACCCAAAACCTGGAGCAGCCAGGAGACTGGTCATTCCCCTGCAGTACAGAGAGTTCCTCCTAACTCTGGCACACGACATTCCCTTGGCTGGACATTTGGGTCAGATTAAAACATGGGAAAGGCTTGTCCCCCTGTTTCACTGGCCTAGGATGTCAGAGGACACAAAACACTTTTGTAAGTCCTGTGTGACCTGCCAAGCCAGTGGCAAGACTGGTGGAACCCCAAAGGCTCCCCTTATTCCACTACCTGTGGTTGGGGTTCCATTTGAAAGGGTAGGGGTTGACATAGTTGGCCCCCTTGACCCTCCTACTGCTTCAGGCAATAGGTTTATCTTGGTGGTAGTGGACCATGCCACAAGATATCCTGAAGCTATTCCTCTAAGGACCACTACAGCTCCTGCAGTGGCAAAAGCCCTCCTGGGAATTTTTTCCAGGGTGGGCTTCCCAAAAGAGGTTGTATCAGACAGGGGTAGCAACTTTATGTCTGCATACTTGAAGGCCATGTGGAAGGAATGTGGTGTAACATACAAATTCACCACACCTTATCATCTACAAACAAATGGACTGGTAGAGAGGTTTAATAAAACTCTCAAAGGAATGATAATGGGACTCCCTGAAAAACTCAGGAGGAGATGGGATGTCCTGTTACCTTGCCTCCTTTTTGCTTACAGGGAGGTACCCCAGAAAGGAGTGGGCTTTAGCCCCTTTGAACTCTTATTTGGACACCCTGTAAGAGGTCCTCTAACACTTGTAAAGAAGGGTTGGGAACAACCTTTAAAAGCTCCTAAGCAAGACATAGTGGACTATGTACTCGGCCTAAGATCCAGAATGGCTGAGTACATGAAAAAGGCCAGTAAGAATCTTCAAGCCAGCCAAGAACTCCAAAAGCAATGGCATGACCAGAAGGCTGTTCTGATTCAGTACCAACCAGGACAGAAGGTGTGGGTATTGGAGCCTGTGGCCCCAAGAGCACTCCAAGACAAATGGAGTGGACCCCATCTCATTGTTGAAAAGAAGGGAGAGGTCACCTATTTGGCTGACCTGGGCACTGCCAGGGGTCCCCTTAGGGTGCTCCATGTCAACCGCCTGAAACCCTACTATGACAGGGCTGATCTCACCCTGCTCATGGCAAAGGATGAAGGACAGGAAGAAGAGAGTGACCCTCTCCCTGATCTCTTCTCTTCCACAGAACAGGATGCTCTAGTGGAAGGTGTAGTTTTGGCAGACTGTCTTCCTGCTGAGCAGAAAGACAACTGCATAAATCTCCTCGGTCAGCTTTCTGAACTCTTTTCTACTGTGCCAGGTACAGCTTCTTGGTGTGAGCACACTATAGATACTGGAGACCGCATGCCTGTCAAAAGTAAGATCTATAGGCAGTCTGACCATGTCAGAGACTGCATAAAACAAGAAGTTCAGAAAATGCTTGAACTATGAGTGGTTGAGCATTCTGAAAGCCCATGGGCCTCTCCTGTGGTGCTTGTACCAAAGCCTCACTCAAAAGATGGGAAAAGAGAGATGAGGTTTTGTGTAGATTACAGAGGTCTCAACCAGGTAACTAAAACTGATGCTCACCCTATACCCAGGGCAGATGAGCTCATAGATACACTGGCATCTGTCAAGTATGTAAGCACCTTTGATTTGACTGCAGGTTATTGGCAGATCAAGTTATCAGAGGATGCTAAAGCAAAAACTGCATTTTCGACTATTGGAGGGCACTACAAATTCACAGTAATGCCCTTTGGTTTGTAAAATACACCTGCTACTTTTCAGAGATTGGTGAATACAGTCCTACAATGGTTAGAGGCTTTTAGTGCAGCATATCTGGACGATATAGCTGTCTTTAGCTCCACCTGGGATGATCACCTGGTCCACCTATTGAAAGTTTTGGAGGCCCTGCAGAAGGCAGGCCTCACTATCAAGGCTTCAAAGTGCCAGATAGGGCAGGGGAAAGTGGTTTATCTGGGACACCTAGTAGGTGGAGAACAGATTGCACCACTTCAGGAGAAAATCCAGACAATCATGGATTGGGTTCCCCCTACAACTCAGACCCAGGTGAGAGCCTTCTTAGGCCTCACTGGGTATTACAGGAGGTTCATTAAGAACTATGGCTCCATTGCAGCCCCACTTAATGATCTCACTTCCAAAAAGATGCCTAAAAAGGTATTGTGGACAGCTAGCTGTCAGAAAGCTTTTGAGGAGCTCAAACAGGCCATGTGCACTGCACCTGTCCTAAAAAGCCCATGTTACTCCAAGAAATTAATTGTTCAAACTGATGCATCTGAATTAGGGTTAGGGGCAGTCTTATCACAACTCAATTCTGAGGGCCAGGATCAACCTGTTCACTTTTATCAGCAGGAGGTTGACCCCTAGAGAAAAGCGTTGGTCTGCCATAGAGAGGGAGGCCTTTGCTGTGGTCTGGTCACTGAAGAAGTTGAGGCCATACCTGTTTGGCACTCACTTCATTGTTCAGACAGACCACAAACCTCTACTTTGGCTAAAACAAACGAAAGGTGAAAACCCAAAATTGTTGAGGTGGCCCATATCTCTACAGGGACTGGACTATACAGTGGAACATAGACCTGGGAGTACCCACTCCAATGCAGATGGACCCTCCAGATATTTTCACTTAGACAATGAAAACTCATAAGGTCATGGCTAGTCCTATTGTCCTTCGTTTGGGGGGGTTGTGTAGGAAAGTACTATCTTGCCTGGCATGTTACCCCCATATTTCACTGTATATGTTGTTTTAGTGTATGTGTCAATGGGATCCTTGCCGCCGGGGCCCCAGTGCTCATAAGTGTGCCCTGTATGTGTTCCCTGTGTGATGACTAACTGTCTCACTGAGGCTCTGCTAACCAGAACCTCAGTGGTTATGCTCTCTCTGCTTTCTAAATTGTCACTAACAGGCTAGTGACCAATTTCACCAATTCACATTGGCATACTGGTACACCCATATAATTCACTAGTATATGGTACTAAGGTACCCAGGGTATTGGGGTTCCAGGAGATCCCTATGGGCTGCAGCATTTCTTTTGCCACCCATAGGGAGACCTGACAATTCGTACACAGGCCTGCCAGTGCAGCCTGAGTGAAATAACGTCCAAGTAATTTCAAAGCCATTTACCACTGCTCTTAAGTAACTTATAAGTCACCTATATGTCTAACCTTCACCTGGTGAAGGTTGGTTGCAAAGTTACTTAGTGTGTGGGCACCCTGGCACTAGCCAAGGTGCCTTCACATTGTTCAGGGCAAATTCCCCGGACTTTGTGAGGGCGGGGTGTAGGAGGCTGGACTGGCTTGTAGTGAGTACCAAGGGGTACTTGCACCTTGCACCAGGCCCAGTTATCCCTTATTAGTGTATAGGGTGTCTAGCAGCTTAGGCTGATAGATAATTGTAGCTTAGCAGAGCAGCTTAGGCTGAACTAGGAGACGTGTGAAGCTACTACAGTACCACAAGTGTCACTTGCACAATATCATAAGAAAACACAATACACAGTTATACTAAAAATAAAGGTACTTTGGCCCATATTTATACTTTTTGACGCTAAACTGCGCTAACGCAGTTTTGCGTCAAAAAATTTAGCGCCGTCTAACGCCTTTCTGAAGCGCCATGCGGGCGCCGTATTTATGGAATGGCGTTAGCCAGCGCTAGCAGACCGGCGCTGCCTGGTGTGCGTGGAAAAAAAAACACGTAGACCAGGCAGCGCCGGCGTAGGGGGAAAATGGCGTTAGGGCGTCTTAAAATGGGGCAAGTCAGGTTGAGGCAAAAAAATCGCCTCAACCCGATTTGCGCCATTTTTTTCGACGCCCAGACGCCATTTAAATGACTCCTGTCTTAGTAAAGACAGGAGTCATGCCCCCTTGCCCAATGGCCATGCCCAGGGGACTTATGTCCCCTGGGCATGGTCATTGGGCATAGTGGCATGTAGGGGGGCACAAATAAGGCCCCCCTATGCCACCAAAAAAAATAAAAAAAAATAAAAAATTATACTTACCTGAACTTACCTGAATGTCCCTGGGATGGGTCCCTCCATCATTGGGTGTCCTCCTGGGGTGGGCAAGGGTGGCAGGGGGGGTCCCTGGGGGCATGGGAGGGCACCTGTGGGCTCATTTTGAGCCCACAGGCCCCTTAACGCCTACCCTGACCCAGGCGTTAAAAAGTGGCGCAAATGCGGGGTTTTTTGACCCGACCACTCCCGGGCGTGATTTTTGCCCGGGAGTATAAATACGACGCATTTGCGTCGCCGTCATTTTTTTAGACGGGAACGCCTTCCTTGCATCTCATTAACGCAAGGAAGGCGTTCACGCAAAAAAATAACGCTATTTGCCCATACTTTGGCGCTAGACGCGTCTAACGCCAAAGTATAAATATGGCGTTAGTTTTGCGCCGAATTTGCGTCGAAAAAAACGACGCTAATTCGGCGCAAACGGAGTATAAATACGGGCCTTTATTTTTATGACAATATGCCAAAGTATCTCAGAGTGTACCCTCAGTGAGAGGATAGCCAATATACACAAGTTATATGTACACAATACCAAATATATGCAGTATAGTCTTAGAAAACAGTGCAAACAATGTATAGTTACAATAGGATGCAATGGGGACACATAGGGATAGGGGCAACACAAACCATATACTCCAAAAGTGGAATGCGAACCACGAATGGACCCCAAACCTATGTGACCTTGTAGAGGGTCGCTGGGACTATTAGAAAATAGTGAGAGTTAGAAAATTAGCCCTCCCCAAGACCCTGAAAAGTGAGTGCAAAGTGCACTGAAGTTCCCCAAAAGACAAAGAAGTTGTGATAGAGGAATAATGCAGGAAAGACACAAACCAACAATGCAACAACTGTGGATTTCCAATCTAGGGTACCTGTGGAACAAGGGGACCAAGTCCAAAAGTCACAAGCAAGTCGGAGATGGGCATATGCCCAGGAAATGCCAGCTGTGGATGCAAAGAAGCTTCTACTGGACAGAAGGAGCTGAGGTTTCTGCAGGAACGAAAAGGGCTAGAGACTTCCCCTTTGGTGGATGGATCCCTCTCGCTGTGGAGAGTTGTGCAAAAGTGTTTTCCCGCCGAAAGAATGCCAACAAGCCTTGCTAGCTGCAAATCGTGTGGTTAGCGTTTTTGGATGCTGCTGTGGCCCAGGAGGGACCAGGAGGTCGCAAATTGGACCAGGAGGTAGAGGGGATGTCGAGCAAGACAAGGAGCCCTCTCAGCAGCAGGTAGCTCCCGGGGAAGTGCCAGAAAAAGGCACTACGAGGATGCATGAAATGGTGCTCACCCGAAGTTACACAAAGGAGTCGCCGGAGACCAACTTAGAAAGTCGTGCAATGCAGGTTAGAGTGCCGTGGACCCAGGCTTGGCTGTGCACAAAGGATTTCCGCTGGAAGTGCACAGGGGCCGGAGTAGCTGCAAAAGTCGCGGATCCCAGCAATGCAGTCTAGCGAGGTGAGGCAGGGACTTACCTCCACCAAACTTGGGCTGAAGAGTCACTGGACTGTGGGGGTCACTTGCGCAGAGTTGCTGGATTCGAGGGACCTCACCCGTCGTGCTGAGAGGAGACCCAAGGGACCGGTAATGCAGCTTTTTGGTGCCTGCGGTTGCAGGGGGTAGATTCCGTCAACCCACTGGAGATTTCTTCAGAGCTTCTAGTGCAGAGAGGAGGCAGACTACCCCCAGAGCATGCACCACCAGGAAAACAGTCGAGAAGGCGGCAGGATCAGCGTTACAGAGTTGCAGTAGTCGTCTTTGCTACTTTGTTGCAGTGTTGCAGGCTTCCAGCGCGGTCAGCAGTCGATTCCTTGGCAGAAGGTGAAGAGAGAGATGCAGTGGAACTCTGATGAGCTCTTGCATTCGTTATCTAAAGTTTCCCCAGAGACAGAGACCCTAAATAGCCAGAAAAGAGGGTTTGGCTACCTAGGAGAGAGGATAGGCTACTAACACCTGAAGGAGCCTATCAGAATGAGTCTCTGACGTCACCTGGTGGCACTTGCCACTCAGAGCAGTCCAGTGTGCCAGCAGCACCTCTGTTTCCAAGATGGCAGAGGTCTGGAGCACACTGGAGGAGCTCTGGACACCTCCCAGGGGAGGTGCAGGTCAGGGGAGTGGTCACTCCACTTTCCTTTGTCCAGTTTCGCGCCAGAGCAGGGCTAAGGGGTCCTTGAACCGGTGTAGACTGGCTTATGCAGACTTGGGCACATCTGTGCCCAAGAAAGCATTTCCAGAGGCTGGGGGAGGCTACTCCTCCCCTGCCTTCACACCATTTTCCAAAGGGAGAGGGTGTAACACCCTCTCTCACAGGAAGTCCTTTGTTCTGCCATCCTGGGAGAAGCCTGGCTTGACCCCAGGGGGGCAGAAACCTGTCTGAGGGGTTGGCAGCAGCAGCAGCTGCAGTGAAACCCCAGGAAAGGCAGTTTGGCAGTACCAGGGTCTGTGCTACAGACCACTGGGATCATGGAATTGTGCCAACAATGCCAGGATGGCATAGAGGGGGCAATTCCATGATCTTAGACATGTTACATGGCCATATTCGGAGTTACCATTGTGAAGCTACATATAGGTATTGACCTATATGTAGTGCACACGTGTAATGGTGTCCCCGCACTCACAAAGTTCAGGGAATTGTCCCTGAACAATGTGGGGGCACCTTGGCTAGTGCCAGGGTGCCCTCACACTAAGTAACTTTGCACCTAACCTTTACCAGGTAAAGGTTAGACATATAGGTGACTTATAAGTTACTTAAGTGCAGTGTAAAATGGCTGTGAAATAACGTGGACGTTATTTCACTCAGGCTGCAGTGGCAGGCCTGTGTAAGAATTGTCAGAGCTCCCTATGGGTGGCAAAAGAAATGCTGCAGCCCATAGGGATCTCCTGGAACCCCAATACCCTGGGTACCTCAGTACCATATACTAGGGAATTATAAGGGTGTTCCAGTAAGCCAATGTGAATTGGTAAAATTGGTCACTAGCCTGTTAGTGACAATTTGGAAAGAAATGAGAGAGCATAACCACTGAGGTTCTGATTAGCAGATCCTCAGTGAGACAGTTAGTCACTACACAGGTAACACATTCAGGCACACTTATGAGCACTGGGGCCCTGGTGAACAGGGTCCCAGTGACACATACAACTAAAACAACATATATACAGTGAAAAATGGGGGTAACATGCCAGGCAAGATGGTACTTTCCTACACAACCCCCCCAAACGAAGGACAATAAGACTAGCCATGACCTGATGAGTCTTCATTGTCTAAGTGGAAATATCTGGAGAGTCCATCTGCATTGGAGTGGCTACTCCCAGGTCTACGTTCCACTGTATAGTCCATTCCCTGTAGGGATATGGACCACCTCAACAATTTAGGATTTTCACCTTTCATTTGTTTTAGCCAAAGTAGAGGTTTGTGGTCTGTCTGAACAATGAAGTGAGTGCCAAACAGGTATGACCTCAACTTCTTCAGTGCCCAGACCACAGCAAAGGCCTCCCTCTCAATGGCAGACCAACGCTTTTCTCTAGGGGTCAACCTCCTACTAATAAAAGCAACAGGTTGATCCTGGCCCTCAGAATTAAGTTGTGATAGGACTGCCCCTACTCCTAATTCAGATGCATCAGTCTGGACATAGACTTTTTTAGAGTAACAAGGGCTTTTCAGGACAGGTGCAGAGCACATGGCCTGCTTCAGCTCCTCAAAAGCTTTCTGACAGTTTGCTGTCCATAATACCTTTTTAGGCATCTTCTTGGAAGTGAGATCATTAAGAGTGGCTGCAATGGAGCCATAGTTCTTAATGAACCTCCTGTAATACCCAGTGAGGCCTAGAAAGGCTCTTACTTGACTCTGAGTAGTAGGGGGAACCCAATCAATAATTGTTTGGATTTTCCCCTGAAGTGGTGCAATCTGTTCCCCACCAACAAGGTGTCCCAGATAAACCACCTTACCCTGCCCTATCTGGCACTTTGAAGCCTTGATAGTGAGGCCTGCCTTTTGCAGGGCCTCCAAAACTTTCCATAGGTGGACCAGGTGATCATCCCAGCTGGAGCTAAAGACAGCTATATCGTCCAAATATGCTGCACTGAAAGCTTCAAGCCCTTGCAGGACTGTGTTCACCAACCTCTGAAAAGTGGCAGGTGCATTTTTCAAACCAAAAGGCATTACACTGAACTGGTAATGTCCTCCAATGGTTGAAAATGCAGTTTTAGGTTTAGCATCTTCTGACAATTTGATCTGCCAATACCCGGCAGTCAAATCAAAAGTGCTTAGATACTTGGCAGATGCCAGTGTATCTATGAGCTCATCTGCCCTGGGTATAGGGTGAGCATCAGTTTTGGTTACCAAGTTGAGACCTCTGTAGTCTACACAAAACCGCATTTCCTTCTTTCCATCTTTGGAATGGGGTTTTGGTACAAGTACCACAGGAGAAGCCCATGGACTTTCGGAGTGCTCAACCACTCCCAGTTCTATCATTTTCTGCACCTCTTGCTTTATGCAGTCTCTGACATGGTCAGGCTGCCTATAGATCTTACTTTTGACAGGTAAACTGTCTCCAGTATCTATAGTGTGCTCACACCAAGAAGTGGTACCTGGCACAGTAGAGAAGAGTTCAGAGAATTGATCTAGGAGATTTATGCAATGGTCTTTCTGCTCAGCAGTAAGACAATCAGCCAAAACTACACCTTCCACTAGAGCATCTTGCTCTGTGGAAGAGAAGAGATCAGGTAGAGGATTACTGTCTTCTTCCTGTCCCTCATCAGTTGCCATGAGCAGGGTGAGATCAGCCCTGTCATAGTAGGGTTTCAGGCGGTTTACATGGAGTACCCTAAGGGGACTCCTTGCAGTGCCTAAGTCAACTAAATAGGTGACTTCACCCTTTTTCTCAACAATTGTGTGGGGTCCACTCCATTTATCTTGGAGTGCTCTTGGGGCCACAGGCTCCAAGACCCACACTTTCTGCCCTGGTTGGCACTGAACCAAAACAGCCTTCTGATCATGCCATTGCTTCTGGAGCTCTTGGCTGGCCTGAAGGTTTTTACTGGCCTTTTTCATATACTCAGCCATCCTTGATCTGAGGCCAAGTACATAATCCACAATATCCTGCTTAGGAGCTTTTAAAGGTTGTTCCCAACCCTCCTTTACAAGTGTTAGTGGACCCCTAACAGGGTGTCCAAAAAGAAGTTCAAAGGGGCTGAAGCCCACTCCTTTCTGGGGTACCACCCTGTAGGCAAAAAGGAGGCATGGTAGAAGGATATCCCATCTCCTGCGGAGTTTTTCAGGGAGACCCATAATCATGCCTTTGAGAGTTTTGTTAAATCTCTCCACCAGTCCATTTGTTTGTGGATGATAGGGTGTAGTGAACTTATAAGTCACACCACACTCCTTCCACATGGCCTTTAAGTATGCAGACATGAAATTGCTTCCCCTGTCTGATACTACTTCCTTTGGGAAGCCCACCCTGGAAAATATTCCCAGGAGGGCCTTTGCCACTGCAGGAGCTGTAGTGGTCCTTAAAGGAATAGCTTCAGGATATCTTGTGGCATGGTCCACTGCCACCAAGATGAATCTATTGCCTGAAGCAGTAGGAGGGTCAAGGGGGCCAACTATGTCAACCCCTACCCTTTCAAAGGGAACCCCAACCACAGGCAGTGGAATAAGGGGTGCCTTTGGGGTGCCACCTGTCTTGCCACTGGCTTGACAGGTTTCACAGGACTTACAAAATTCCTTTGTGTCCTCAGACATCCCAGGCCAATGAAACAAGGGAACAAGCCTGTCCCAAGTTTTCATTTGTCCCAGGTGCCCAGCTAGGGGAATGTCGAGGGCAAGAGTTAGGAGGAACTTTCTGTACTCCTGAGGAATCACTAATCTCCTGGCAGCTCCAGGTTTAGGATCCCTATGCTCAGTGTACAAGAAGTTGTCCTCCCAGTAAACTCTGTGAGAGTCACTGACATCCCCATTAGCTTGTTTGACAGCTTGCTGTCTTAGACCCTCTAATGTGGGACAGGTTTGCTGTGCCACACTCAGCTCCTCTCTGGCAGGCCCCCCTTCACCCAAAAGCTCAGCAGTGTCTGCTTCAAGCATCTCTGGTGTAGGTTCTGCACAGGGAGGGAATTCTTCTTCCTCAGAAGTTGAATCCACTGTAGAGGGAGGGATAGTAGGAAGTGGTTTGCTTCTACTAGCCCTAGCTTTAGGGAGCACTTGGTCCTTTGTTCCAGGATCCAAGCTTCCCTGTCCTTTTTGCTTTTTGGCCTGAGCCCTGGTTAAAGCAAAAATATGCCCTGGGATGCCCAGCATTGCTGCATGGGCCTCCAACTCCACATCTGACCAAGCTGATGTCTCCAAATCATTTCCTAGTAGACAGTCTACAGGTAAATCTGTGGCTACCACAACTTTCTTTGGACCAGTAAACCCCCCCCCCCCAGTTGAGATTTACAACAGCCATGGGGTGGCTAAGTGTGTTGTTGTGAGCATCGGTTACTTGGTACTGGTGACCAAGTAGGTGTTGTTCAGGGTGGACCAGTTTCTCTATGACCATTGTCACACTGGCACCAGTGTCCCTGTAGGCCTGAACCTCAACACCATTTATTAGGGGTAGCTGCTTGTACTTATCCATATTAATGGGACAAGCAACTAAGGTGGCTAAATCAATAGCCCCCTCAGAGACTAACACACCCTCTGTGGCCTCCCTAACAAGGCCAACCCCAACTAAGTTACCAATAGTGAGCCGAGCTACTCCCTTGGATTGGCTATTAGTAGGTTTGCTCCCACCACCACTGCTATTAGTTAGGACACTAGGTGTAGCAGTAGGGGTTGTAGTGGTAGGAGGCTTGGTGCTTTTCTTTGGACAACTGAGATCTGTTGTCCAATGGCCTTTTACTTTACATAAATAGCACCATGGTTTCTTTTCTTTGTTTTGATTAAAGGAGGATTTGGACCCACCACCCCCACCAGAGTGTTTTTGTGGGCCTGATGAAGACTCATTTTTAGATTTGTCCCCACCCTTGTCAGAAGACTTACCATCCTTCTTTTTGTTGCCATCTTTGTCACCCCCTGTATGAACTTTTCTGTTCACCCTTGTTCGGACCCATTTGTCTGCCTTCTTTCCCAATTCTTGGGGAGAGGTCAGATCAGAGTCCACCAAGTACTGGTGCAACAAATCAGACACACAATTATTAAGAATATGCTCTCTCAGGATCAAGTTATACAGGCTTTCAAAGTCAGTAACCTTACTGCCATTTAACCACCCCTCCAACGCCTTCACTGAATGGTCAATGAAATCAACCCAGTCTTGTGAAGACTCCTTTTTGGTTTCTCTGAACTTTATCCTGTATTGTTCAGTGGTTAAGCCATAACCATCCAGGAGTGCATTCTTAAGAACTGTAAAATTATTGGCATCACTTTCTTTCACAGTAAGGAGCCTATCCCTACCTTTTCCACTAAATGATAGCCATAGGATAGCAGCCCACTGCCTTTGAGGGACATCCTGTACAACACAGGCCCTCTCAAGTGCAGCAAACCACTTGTTAATGTCATCCCCCTCCTTATAAGGGGGAACTATCTTATTCAGATTCCTGGAATCATGCTCTTTTACAGGATGACTATGGGGAATACTGCTGCTGCCACCATGGGTTTCTAAACCCAACTTCTGTCTTTCCTTCTCTATTTCTAAAGACTGTCTATCCAAATCCAGCTGTTGCTTTTTAAGCTTCAGTCTGGTTTGTTCCACCCTCAACTTATTGAGTTCCCTTTCTAACAGTCTGTCATCAGGGTTGGTGGGAGGGACATTTCTAGATACAGAGGTATGATGGGAATGGACAGAAGGAGACCTGTCCCTTACAGAGGCCACCCTAACAGCTTGGCTAACAGAAACATCAGTACCACTGTGGTGAGAATAAATGCTTTTGCTATGATGTGAGATAACACTATTTGTATGGTGTGGCTCTCCATCATTACCAACTATGCTAGACTGTCTAGTAATGGGCAGGCTAGGAACTTTCTTTCCTGAATCTTTTCCTGGGGGAGTCCCTGGATCAGATTGGGAACCATTTGCTACTTTTTCAACAGATGTGGCCCCTTTGGCCTTATCTTGTTCTCTAAGCATATTAAGCAATAATTCCAAGGAAGGATTCTTCCCTACACTCAAACCTCTCTCTATGCAGAGACTCCTTGCTCCTTTCCAGCTAAGGTGATCATATGCAATCTTAGATAGGTCAACATTTTGGCCTGTGCCAGACATTTCTAGAGAGAGTTAAAGTGATAGAAAAAGAGAAAAAAGTTTTCAGAACTTTTTAGAAAGACAGAAAAAACTTTTTAAACTTTTAAGAACTTTTTGAAAGTTTAGAAGTACTTTTCAGCACTTTAGAAAAGAGTGAAAAGAGGAAATGCAAAACTTTTTAGCTATGTGTACACACACTGAACTTGTTTTGTATATTTTTCTCTTATGAAAAGTACAATGACAAGAGTGGTAAGTAGTCTCAAAGCACCTATCCCACCACTGCACAACCAATGTAGGAGGCTGGACTGGCTTGTAGTGAGTACCAAGGGGTACTTGCACCTTGCACCAGGCCCAGTTATCCCTTATTAGTGTATAGGGTGTCTAGCAGCTTAGGCTGATAGATAATGGTAGCTTAGCAGAGCAGCTTAGGCTGAACTAGGAGACTTGTGAAGCTACTACAGTACCACAAGTGTCACTTGCACAATATCATACGAAAACACAATACACAGTTATACTAAAAATAAAGGAACTTTATTTTTATGACGATATGCCAAAGTATCTCAGAGTGTACCCTCAGTGAGAGGATAGCCAATATACACAAGTTATATGTACACAATACCAAAAATATGCAGTATAGTCTTAGAAAACAGTGCAAACAATGTATAGTTACAATAGGATGCAATGGGGACACATAGGGATAGGGGCAACACAAACCATATACTCCAAAAGTGGAATGCGAACCACGAATGGACCCCAAGCCTATGTGACCTTGTAGAGGGTCGCTGGGACTATTAGAAAATAGTGAGAGTTAGAAAATTAGCCCTCCCCAAGACCCTGAAAAGTGAGTGCAAAGTGCACTGAAGTTCCCCAAAAGACAAAGAAGTCGTGATAGAGGAATAATGCAGGAAAGACACAAACCAACAATGCAACAACTGTGGATTTCCAATCTAGGGTACCTGTGGAACAAGGAGACCAACTCCAAAAGTCACAAGCAAGTCGGAGATGGGCATATGCCCAGGAAATGCCAGCTGTGGATGCAAAGAAGCTTCTCCTGGACAGAAGAAGCTGAGGTTTCTGCAGGAACGAAAAGGGCTAGAGACTTCCCCTTTGGTGGATGTATCCCTCTCGCTGTGGAGAGTCGTGCAGAAGTGTTTTCCCGCCAAAAGATCGCCAACAAGCCTTGTTAGCTGCAAATCGTGTGGTTACAGTTTTTGGACGCTGCTGTGGCCCAGGAAGGACCAGGAGGTCGCAAATTGGACCAGGTGGTAGAGGGGACGTCGAGCAAGACAAGGAGCCCTCTCAGCAGCAGGTAGCACCCGGGTAAGTGCCAGAAACAGGCACTACAATGATGCGTGAAATGGTGCTCACCCGAAGTTACACAAAGGAGTCCCACGTCGCCGGAGACCAACTTAGAAAGCTGTGCAATGCAGGTTAGAGTGCCGTGGACCCAGGCTTGGCTGTGCACAAAGGATTTCTGCCGGAAGTGCACAGGGGCCGTAGTAGCTGCAAAAGTCGCGGTTCCCAGCAATGCAGTCTAGCGAGGTGAGGCAAGGACTTACCTCCACCAAACTTGGACTGAAGAGTCACTGGACTGTGGGGGTCACTTGGACAGAGTTGCTGGATTCGAGGGACCTCGCTCGTCGTGCTGAGAGGAGACCCAAGGGACCGGTAATGCAGCTTTTTGGTGCCTGCGGTTGCAGGGGGAAGATTCCGTCGACCGACGGGAGATTTCTTCGGAGCTTCTAGTGCAGAGAGGAGGCAGACTACCCCCACAGCATACACCACCAGGAAAAATGTCGAGAAGGCGGCAGGATCAGCGTTACAGAGTTGCAGTAGTCGTCTTTGCTACTTTGTTGCAGTGTTGCAGGCTTCCAGCGCGGTCAGCAGTCGATTCCTTGGCAGGAGGTGAAGAGAGAGATGCAGAGGAACTCTGATGAGCTCTTGCATTCGTTATCTAAAGTTTCCCCAGAGACAGAGACCCTAAATAGCCAGAAAAGAGGGTTTGGCTACCTAGGAGAGAGGATAGGCTACTAACACCTGAAGGAGCCTATCAGAAGGAGTCTCTGACGTCACCTGGTGGCACTGGCCACTCAGAGCAGTCCAGTGTGCCAGCAGCACCTCTGTTTCCAAGATGGCAGAGGTCTGGAACACAAAGGAGGAGCTCTGGACACCTCCCAGGGGAGGTGCAGGTCAGGGGAGTGGTCACTCCCCTTTCCTTTGTCCAGTTTCGCGCCAGAGCAGGGCTAAGTGGTCCCTGAACCGGTGTAGACTGGCTTATGCAGACTTGGGCACATCTGTGCCCAAGAAAGCATTTCCAGAGGCTGGGGGAGGCTACTCCTCCCCTGCCTTCACACCATTTTCCAAAGGGAGAGGGTGTAACACCCTCTCTCAGAGGAAGTCCTTTGTTCTGCCATCCTGGGACAAGCCTGGCTTGACCCCAGGGGGGCAGAAACCTGTCTGAGGGGTTGGCAGCAGCAGCAGCTGCAGTGAAACCCCAGGAAAGGCAGTTTGGCAGTACCAGGGTCTGTGCTACAGACCACTGGGATCATGGAATTGTGCCAACAATGCCAGGATGGCATAGAGGGGGCAATTCCATGATCTTAGACATGTTACATGGCCATATTCGGAGTTACCATTGTGAAGCTACATATAGGTATTGACCTATATGTAGTGCACACGTGTAATGGTGTCCCCGCACTCACAAAGTTCAGGGAATTGTACCTGAACAATGTGGGGGCACCTTGGCTAGTGCCAGGGTGCCCTCACACTAAGTAACTTTGCACCTAACCTTTACCAGGTAAAGGTTAGACATATAGGTGACTTATAAGTTACTTAAGTGCAGTGTAAAATGGCTGTGAAATAACATGGACGTTATTTCACTCAGGCTGCAGTGGCAGGCCTGTGTAAGAATTGTCAGAGCTCCCTATGGGTGGCAAAAGAAATGCTGCAGCCCATAGGGATCTCCTGGAACCCCAATACCCTGGGTACCTCAGTACCATATACTAGGGAATAATAAGGGTGTTCCAGTAAGCCAATGTGAATTGGTAAAATTGGTCACTAGCCTGTTAGTGACAATTTGGAAAGAAATGAGAGAGCATAACCACTGAGGTTCTGATTAGCAGAGCCTCAGTGAGACAGTTAGTCACTACACAGGTAACACATTCAGGCACACTTATGAGCACTGGGGCCCTGGTGAACAGGGTCCAAGTGACACATACAACTAAAACAACATATATACAGTGAAAAATGGGGGTAACATGCCGGGCAAGATGGTACTTTCCTGCATGGGGACACCATTTCTTTCGTGCACTATACATAGGTCACTACCTATGTATAGCGTTACAATGGTAACTCCGAACATGGCCATGTAACATGTCTAAGATCATGGAATTGTCACCCCAATGCCATTCTGGCATTGGGGAGACAATACCATGATCCCCCGGGTCTCTAGCACAGAACCTGGGTACTGCCAAACTGCCTTTCCGGGGTCTCCACTGCAGCTGCTGCTGCTGCCAACCCCTCAGACAGGTTTCTGCCCTCCTGGGGTCCAGCCAGGCCTGGCCCAGGAAGGCAGAACCAAGGCCTTCCTCAGAGAGAGGGTGATACACCCTCTCCCTTTGGAAAAAGGTGTCAGGGCTGGGGAGGAGTAGCCTCCCCCAGCTTCTGGAAATGCTTTGATGGGCACAGATGGTGCCCATCTTTGCATAAGCCAGTCTACACCGGTTCAGGGATCCCCCAGCCCTGCTCTGGCGCGAAACTAGACAAAGGAAAAGGGAGTGACTACTCCCCTGACCTGCACCTCCCAGGGGAGGTGCCCAGAGCTCCTCCAGCGTGCCCCAGACCTCTGCCATCTTGGATTCAGAGGTGTGCTGGCGCACTGGACTGCACTGAGTGGCCAGGGCCATCAGGTGACGTCAGAGACTCCTTCTGATAGGCTCTTACCTGTGTTAGTAGCCTATCCTCCTTCCTAGGTAGCCAAACCTCCTTTTCTGGCTATTTAGGGTCTCTGCTTTGGGGAATTCTTCAGATACCGAATGCAAGAGCTCACCATTGCCTCACCTCTGCATCTCCCTCTTCACCTTCTGCCAAAGGATCGACTGCTGACTGCTCAGGACGCCTGCAAAACCGCAACAAAGTAACAAAGACGACTACTGCAACCTTGTATTGCTTCATCCTGCCGGCTTTCTCGCCTGTTTCCTGGTGGTGCATGCTCTGGGGGTAGCCTGCCTCCTTCTTGCACCAGGAGCTCTGAAGAAATCTCCCGTGAGTCGATGGAATCTTCCTCCTGCAACCGCAGGCAAAAAAAGACTGCATCTCCGGTCCTCTGGGTCCCCTCTCAGCACGACAAGCGTGGTCCCTGGAACTCAGCAACTCTGTCCAAGTGACTCCCACAGTCCAGTGACTCTTCGGTCCAAGTTTGGTGGAGGTAAGTCCTTGCCTCCCCACGCTAGACTGCATTGCTGGGTACTGCGTGATTTGCAGCTGCTCCGTCTCCTGTGCACTCTTCCAGGATTTCCTTTGTGCACAGTCAAGCCTGGGTCCCCTACAGTCTAACCTGCAGTGCACAACCTTCTGAGTTGTCCTCCGGCGTTGTGGGACTCCCTTTTCTGACTTCGGGTGGACTCTGGTTCACTCCTCTTCTAAGCACCTGATCTGGTACTTCTGCGGGTGCTGCCTGCTTCTGTGAGGGCTCCGTGATTTGCTGGGCTCCCCCTCTGTCTCCTCATCCAAGTGGCGACATCCTAGTCCCTCCTGGGCCACAGCAGCATCCAAAAACCCTAACCGCGACCCTTGCAGCTAGCAAGGCTTGTTTGCGGTCTTTCTGCGTGGGAACACCTCTGCAAGCTTCTTCACGACGTGGGACATCCATCTTCCAAAGGGGAAGTTCCTAGTCCTCTTCGTTCTTGCGGAACTCAAAGCTTCTTCCATCCGGTGGCAGCTTCCTTGCACCCTCAGCTGGCATTTCCTGGGCATCTGCCCACTCTCAACATTGTTGTGACTCTTTGACTTGGTCCCCTTGTTTCACAGGTACTCAGCCTAAGCTGCTAGAAACACCTCTTCTACACTAATAAGGGATAACTGGACCTGGTACAGAGTGTAAGTACCCCTTGGTACCCACTACAAGCCAGGTCAGCCTCCTACATTGGTTGTGCAGCAGTGGGATAAGTACATGCAACTACTTACTACTTTGTCATTGAGTACTTTTCATAAGAGAATAATATACAAAACAAGTTCAGTGTATGCACACCTAACCAAAAAGTTTTGCTTTTCTTCTCTTACACTATCTGTTAAGTGCTGAAAAGTACTTCAAATCTTTCTAAAAGTTTCAAAAAGTTGAAAATGTTTTGTTTCTGTTCTTTAAAAAGTCCTGAAACTTTTTCTCTCTTTTATCTGTCTCGAAACCTTCTTCTATCATGTCTGGTGTAGGAACTTCTCTTAATTTGGTCAATACAACTTATGACCACTGTAGGAAGTTGGCTCTGTATGTGCTATTTCAAAGTAAGGAATAGCATGCACAGAGTCCAAGGGTTCCCCTTAGAGGTAGAATAGTGGTAAAAATAGATAATACTAATGCTCTATTTTGTGGTAGTGTGGTCGAGCAGTAGGCTTATCCAAGGAGTAGTGTTAAGCATTTGTTGTACATACACATAGACAATAAATGAGGTACACACACTCAGAGACAAATCCAGCCAATAGGTTTTGTATAGAAAAATATATTTTCTTAGTTTATTTTAAGAACCACAGGTTCAAATTTAACATGTAATATCTTGTTTGAAAGGTATTGCAGGTAAGTACATTAGGAACTTTGAATCATTTCAATTGCATGTATACTTTTCAAGTTATTGACAAATAGCTACTTTAAAAGTGGACACAGTGCAATTTTCACAGTTCCTGGGGGAGGTAAGTTTTTGTTAGTTTTACCAGGTAAGTAAGACACTTACAGGGTTCAGTTCTTGGTCCAAGGTAGCCCACCGTTGGGGGTTCAGAGCAACCCCAAAGTCACCACACCAGCAGCTCAGGGCCGGTCAGGTGCAGAGTTCAAAGCGGTGCCCAAAACGCATAGGCTAGAATGGAGAGAAGGGGGTGCCCCGGTTCCGGTCTGCTTGCAGGTAAGTACCCGCGTCTTCGGAGGGCAGACCAGGGGGGTTTTGTAGGGCACCGGGGGGGACACAAGCCCACACAGAAATTTCACCCTCAGCGGCGCGGGGGCGGCCAGGTGCAGTGTAGAAACAAGCGTCGGGTTCGCAATGTTAGTCAATGAGAGATCACGGGATCTCTTCAGCGCTGCAGGCAGGCAAGGGGGGGGTCCTCGGGGAAACCTCCACCTGGGCAAGGGAGAGGGACTCCTGGGGGTCACTTCTCCAGTGAAAGTTCAGTCCTTCAGGTCCTGGGGGCTGCGGGTGCAGGGTCTGTTCCAGGCGTCGGGACTTAGGTTTCAGAGAGTCGCGGTCAGGGGAAGCCTCGGGATTCCCTCTGCAGGCGGCGCTGTGGGGGCTCAGGGGGGACAGGTTTTTGTACTCACAGTATCAGAGTAGTCCTGGGGTCCCTCCTGAGGTGTTGGATCTCCACCAGCCGAGTCGGGGTCGCCGGGTGCAGTGTTGCAAGTCTCACGCTTCTTGCGGGGAGCTTGCAGGGTTCTTTCAAGGCTGCTGGAAACAAAGTTGCAGCCTTTCTTGGAGCAGGTCCGCTGTCCTCGGGAGTTTCTTGTCTTTTCGAAGCAGGGGCAGTCCTCAGAGGATGTCGAGGTCGCTGGTCCCTTTGGAAGGCGTCGCTGGAGCAGGATCTTTGGAAGGCAGGAGACAGGCCGGTGAGTTTCTGGAGCCAAGGCAGTTGTCGTCTTCTGGTCTTCCTCTGCAGGGGTTTTCAGCTAGGCAGTCCTTCTTCTTGTAGTTTGCAGGAATCTAATTTTCTAGGGTTCAGGGTAGCCCTTAAATACTAAATTTAGGGGCGTGTTTAGGTCTGGGGGGTTAGTAGCCAATGGCTACTAGCCCTGAGGGTGGGTACACCCTCTTTGTGCCTCCTCCCAAGGGGAGGGGGTCACAATCCTAACCCTATTGGGGGAATCCTCCATCTGCAAGATGGAGGATTTCTAAAAGTTAGAGTCACCTCAGCTCAGGACACCTTAGGGGCTGTCCTGACTGGCCAGTGACTCCTCCTTGTTATTCTCATTATTTTCTCCGGCCTTGCCGCCAAAAGTGGGGGCCGGGCCGGAGGGGGCGGGCAACTCCACTAGCTGGAGTGTCCTGCGGTGCTGTGACAAAGGGGTGAGCCTTTGAGGCTCACCGCCAGGTGTTACAGCTCCTGCCTGGGGGAGGTGTTAGCATCTCCACCCAGTGCAGGCTTTGTTACTGGCCTCAGAGTGACAAAGGCACTCTCCCCATGGGGCCAGCAACATGTCTCTAGTGTGGCAGGCTGCTGGAACTAGTCAGCCTACACAGATAGTCGGTTAAGTTTCAGGGGGCACCTCTAAGGTGCCCTCTGGGGTGTATTTTGCAATAAAATGTACACTGGCATCAGTGTGCATTTATTGTGCTGAGAAGTTTGATACCAAACTTCCCAGTTTTCAGTGTAGCCATTATGGTGCTGTGGAGTTCGTGTTTGACAAACTCTCAGACCATATACTCTTATGGCTACCCTGCACTTACAATGTCTAAGGTTTTGTTTAGACACTGTAGGGGTACCATGCTCATGCACTGGTACCCTCACCTATGGTATAGTGCACCCTGCCTTAGGGCTGAAAGGCCTGCTAGAGGGGTGTCTTACCTATACTGCATAGGCAGTGAGAGGCTGGCATGGCACCCTGAGGGGAGTGCCATGTCGACTTACTCGTTTTGTCCTCACTAGCACACCCAAGCTGGCAAGCAGTGTGTCTGTGCTGAGTCAGAGGTCTCCAGGGTGGCATAAGACATGCTGCAGCCCTTAGAGACCTTCCTTGGCATCAGGGCCCTTGGTACTAGAAGTACCAGTTACAAGGGACTTATCTGGATGCCAGGGTCTGCCAATTGTGGATACAAAAGTACAGGTTAGGGAAAGAACACTGGTGCTGGGGCCTGGTTAGCAGGCCTCAGCACACTTTCAATTGTAAACATAGCATCAGCAAAGGCAAAAAGTCAGGGGGCAACCATGCCAAGGAGGCATTTCCTTACACAACCCCCCCCCAAACGAAAGAGGATGAGACTAACCTTTCCCAAGAGAGTCTTCATTTTCTAAGTGGAAGAACCTGGAAAGGCCATCTGCATTGGCATGGGCAGTCCCAGGTCTGTGTTCCACTATAAAGTCCATTCCCTGTAGGGAGATGGACCACCTCAACAGTTTAGGGTTTTCACCTTTCATTTGCATCAGCCATTTGAGAGGTCTGTGGTCAGTTTGAACTAGGAAGTGAGTCCCAAATAGGTATGGTCTCAGCTTCTTCAGGGACCAAACCACAGCAAAGGCCTCCCTCTCAATGGCACTCCAACGCTGCTCCCTGGGGAGTAACCTCCTGCTAATGAAAGCAACAGGCTGGTCAAGGCCATCATCATTTGTTTGGGACAAAACTGCCCCTATCCCATGTTCAGAGGCATCAGTCTGCACAATGAACTGCTTAGAATAATCTGGAGCTTTTAGAACTGGTGCTGAGCACATTGCTTGTTTCAGGGTGTCAAAGGCCTGTTGGCATTCCACAGTCCAGTTCACTTTCTTGGGCATTTTCTTGGAGGTGAGTTCAGTGAGGGCTGTCACAATGGATCCATATCCCTTCACAAACCTCCTATAATACCCAGTCAAGCCAAGGAATGCCCTGACTTGAGTCTGGGTTTTTGGAGCTACCCAGTCCAGAATAGTCTGGATCTTGGGTTGGAGTGGCTGAACTTGGCCTCCACCTACAAGGTGTCCCAAGTAAACCACAGTTCCCTGCCCTATCTGGCATTTGGATGCCTTGATAGAGAGGCCTGCAGATTGCAGAGCCTTCAAAACCTTCTTCAGGTGGACCAGGTGATCCTGCCAGGTGGAGCTAAAGACAGCAATATCATCAAGATAAGCTGTGCTAAAGGACTCCAAGCCAGCAAGGACTTGATTCACCAACCTTTGGAAGGTGGCAGGGGCATTCTTTAAACCAAAGGGCATAACAGTAAACTGATAATGCCCATCAGGTGTGGAGAATGCTGTTTTCTCTTTTGCTCCAGGTGCCATTTTTATTTGCCAGTACCCTGCTGTCAAGTCAAAGGTACTTAAGAATTGGGCAGCACCTAATTTATCTATGAGCTCATCAGCTCTAGGAATTGGATGAGCATCTGTCTTGGTGACAGAATTGAGCCCTCTGTAATCCACACAAAACCTCATCTCTTTCTTTCCATCTTTGGTGTGAGGTTTGGGGACTAAGACCACTGGGCTAGCCCAGGGGCTGTCAGAGCGCTCAATTACTCCCAATTCCAGCATCTTGTGGACTTCCACCTTGATGCTTTCCTTAACATGGTCAGACTGTCTAAAGATTTTGTTTTTGACAGGCATGCTGTCTCCTGTGTCCACATCATGGGTACACAGGGGTGTCTGACCAGGGGTTAAGGAGAAGAGTTCAGGAAACTGTTGTAGGACTCTCCTACAATCAGCTTGCTGTTGGCTAGAGAGGGTGTCTGAGTAGATCACTCCATCTACTGAGCCATCTTTTGGGTCTGATGACAGAAGATCAGGGAGAGGTTCACTCTCTGCCTCCTGATCCTCATCTGTTACCATCAACAGATTTACATCAGCCCTGTCATGGAAGAGCTTAAGGCGGTTCACATGGATCACCCTCTTGGGGCTCCTGCTTGTGCCCAGGTCCACCAGGTAGGTGACCTGACTCTTCCTTTCTAGCACTGGGTAAGGGCCACTCCATTTGTCCTGGAGTGCCCTGGGAGCCACAGGCTCCAGAACCCAGACTTTCTGTCCTGGTTGGAACTCAACCAGTGCAGCCTTTTGGTCATACCAAAACTTCTGGAGCTGTTGGCTGGCCTCAAGGTTTTTGGTTGCCTTTTCCATGTACTCTGCCATTCTAGAGCGAAGGCCAAGTACATAGTCCACTATGTCTTGTTTAGGCTCATGAAGAGGTCTCTCCCAGCCTTCTTTAACAAGAGCAAGTGGTCCCCTTACAGGATGACCAAACAGAAGTTCAAAGGGTGAGAATCCTACTCCCTTCTGTGGCACCTCTCTGTAAGCGAAAAGCAGACATGGCAAGAGGACATCCCATCTCCTTTTGAGCTTTTCTGGGAGCCCCATGATCATGCCTTTTAATGTCTTGTTGAATCTCTCAACTAAGCCATTAGTTTGTGGATGGTATGGTGTAGTGAACTTGTAAGTCACTCCACACTCATTCCACATGTGTTTTAGGTATGCTGACATGAAGTTGGTACCTCTGTCAGACACCACCTCCTTAGGGAAACCCACTCTGGTAAAGATACCAATGAGGGCCTTGGCTACTGCAGGGGCAGTAGTCGACCTAAGGGGAATAGCTTCAGGATACCTGGTAGCATGATCCACTACTACCAGGATATACATATTTCCTGAGGCTGTGGGAGGTTCTAGTGGACCAACTATGTCCACACCCACTCTTTCAAAGGGAACCCCCACCACTGGAAGTGGAATGAGGGGGGCCTTTGGATGCCCACCTGTCTTACCACTGGCTTGACAGGTGGGGCAGGAGAGGCAAAACTCCTTAACCATGTTGGACATATTGGGCCAGTAGAAGTGGTTGACTAGCCTCTCCCACGTCTTGGTTTGTCCCAAATGTCCAGCAAGGGGAATGTCATGGGCCAATGTTAGGATGAACTCTCTGAACAGCTGAGGCACTACCACTCTCCTAGTGGCACCAGGTTTGGGGTCTCTGGCCTCAGTGTACAGGAGTCCATCTTCCCAATAGACCCTATGTGTTCCATTTTTCTTGCCCTTGGACTCTTCAGCAGCTTGCTGCCTAAGGCCTTCAAGAGAGGGACAGGTTTCTTGTCCCTTACACAGCTCCTCCCTTGAGGGTCCCCCTGGGCCTAAGAGCTCAACCTGATAAGGTTCAAGCTCCAAAGGCTCAGTTCCCTCAGAGGGCAGAACTTCTTCCTGAGAAGAGAGGTTCCCTTTCTTTTGCTGTGTTGCAGTTGGTTTCCCAACTGACCTTCCTTTCCTCTTGGTAGGCTGGGCCATTCTTCCAGACTCCAGCTCTACTTGTTCACCCTGTGCCTTGCACTGTGCTCTTGTTTTCACACACACCAGTTCAGGGATACCCAGCATTGCTGCATGGGTTTTTAGTTCTACCTCAGCCCATGCTGAGGACTCCAGGTCATTTCCAAGCAGACAGTCCACTGGGATATTTGAGGAGACCACCACCTGTTTCAGGCCATTGACCCCTCCCCATTCTAAAGTAACCATTGCCATGGGATGTACTTTTCTCTGATTGTCAGCGTTGGTGACTGTGTAAGTTTTTCCAGTCAGGTATTGGCCAGGGGAAACCAGTTTCTCTGTCACCATGGTGACACTGGCACCTGTATCCCTCAGGCCCTCTATTCTAGTCCCATTAATTAAGAGTTGCTGTCTGTATTTTTGCATGTTAGGCGGCCAGACAGCTAGTGTGGCTAAATCCACCCCACCCTCAGAAACTAGAGTAGCTTCAGTGTGGACCCTGATTTGCTCTGGGCACACTGTTGATCCCACTTGGAGACTAGCCATACCAGTGTTACCTGGATGGGAGTTTGGAGTGGAACCTTTCTTGGGACAGGCCTTGTCTCCAGTTTGGTGTCCATGCTGTTTACAGCTATGACACCAGGCCTTTTTGGGATCAAAGTTTTTACCCTTGTACCCATTGTTTTGTGAAGAGGCTCTGGGCCCACCCTCCTGTGCAGGTTTTTGGGGGCCTGTAGAAGACTCTTTACTATTTTTAGTTTTGGTTGTCTCATCACCCTTCCCCTGGGGAGTCTTTGTGACCCCTTTCTTTTGGTCACCCCCTGTTGAAGTCTTGGACACCCTTGTCTTGACCCAATGGTCCGCCTTCTTTCCCAATTCTTGGGGAGAAATTGGTCCTAGGTCTACCAGATGCTGATGCAGTTTATCATTGAAACAATTACTCAATAGGTGTTCTTTCACAAATAAATTGTACAGCCCATCATAATTACTTACACCACTGCCTTGAATCCAACCATCTAGTGTTTTCACTGAGTAGTCTACAAAGTCAACCCAGGTCTGGCTCGAGGATTTTTGAGCCCCCCTGAATCTAATCCTATACTCCTCAGTGGAGAATCCAAAGCCCTCAATCAGGGTACCCTTCATGAGGTCATAAGATTCTGCATCTTGTCCAGAGAGTGTGAGGAGTCTATCCCTACACTTTCCTGTGAACATTTCCCAAAGGAGAGCACCCCAGTGAGATCTGTTCACTTTTCTGGTTACACAAGCCCTCTCAAAAGCTGTGAACCATTTGGTGATGTCATCACCATCTTCATATTTAGTTACAATCCCTTTAGGGATTTTCAACATGTCAGGAGAATCTCTGACCCTATTTATGTTGCTGCCACCATTGATGGGTCCTAGGCCCATCTCTTGTCTTTCCCTCTCTATGGCTAGGATCTGTCTTTCCAAAGCCAATCTTTTGGCCATCCTGGCTAACTGGATGTCCTCTTCACTGGGGTTATCCTCAGTGATTTCAGAGGTGTTGGTCTCTCCTGTGAGGGAACCAGCATCTCTGACTATTATTTTTGGAGTCAGGGTTTGAGGGACCCTGTTCTCCCTAGATAGGACTGGTAGGGGGGAATTTTCCTCCAAGTCACTATCTTCTTCCTCTGAGTTGCCACCCTCAGAGGGGATGGCCTTTTCAAACTCTGCCAGAAGCTCCTGGAGCTGTATTTTGGTAGGTTGGGGGCCCATTGTTATTTTCTTTATTTTACAGAGTGACCTTAGCTCCCTCATCTTAAGATGGAGGTAAGGTGTGGTATCGAGTTCCACCACAGTCACATCTGTGCTAGACATTTTGCTTCTAAAAGTTGGAATACTTTTTAAGAATCTACAACTGGTTCTAGAATCTAATTCAAACTTTTACAAACTTTTAAACTCTAAAAGAAATGCTAAACAGGATCTAACACAAGGCCCTAGCAGGTCTTTTAAGAATTTAGAAAACTTTTCAAATTGCAAAAATCAATTTCTAATGACAATTTTGGAATTTGTCGTGTGATCAGGTATTGGCTGAGTAGTCCAGCAAATGCAAAGTCTTGTATCCCACCGCTGATCCACCAATGTAGGAAGTTGGCTCTGTATGTGCTATTTCAAAGTAAGGAATAGCATGCACAGAGTCCAAGGGTTCCCCTTAGAGGTAGAATAGTGGTAAAAATAGATAATACTAATGCTCTATTTTGTGGTAGTGTGGTCGAGCAGTAGGCTTATCCAAGGAGTAGTGTTAAGCATTTGTTGTACATACACATAGACAATAAATGAGGTACACACACTCAGAGACAAATCCAGCCAATAGGTTTTGTATAGAAAAATATCTTTTCTTAGTTTATTTTAAGAACCACAGGTTCAAATTTAACATGTAATATCTTGTTTGAAAGGTATTGCAGGTAAGTACATTAGGAACTTTGAATCATTTCAATTGCATGTATACTTTTCAAGTTATTGACAAATAGCTACTTTAAAAGTGGACACTTAGTGCAATTTTCACAGTTCCTGGGGGAGGTAAGTTTTTGTTAGTTTTACCAGGTAAGTAAGACACTTACAGGGTTCAGTTCTTGGTCCAAGGTAGCCCACCGTTGGGGGTTCAGAGCAACCCCAAAGTCACCACACCAGCAGCTCAGGGCCGGTCAGGTGCAGAGTTCAAAGCGGTGCCCAAAACGCATAGGCTAGAATGGAGAGAAGGGGGTGCCCCGGTTCCGGTCTGCTTGCAGGTAAGTACCCGCGTCTTCGGAGGGCAGACCAGGGGGGTTTTGTAGGGCACCGGGGGGGACACAAGCCCACACAGAAATTTCACCCTCAGCGGCGCGGGGGCGGCCGGGTGCAGTGTAGAAACAAGCGTCGGGTTCGCAATGTTAGTCAATGAGAGATCACGGGATCTCTTCAGCGCTGCAGGCAGGCAAGGGGGGGGTTCCTCGGGGAAACCTCCACCTGGGCAAGGGAGAGGGACTCCTGGGGGTCACTTCTCCAGTGAAAGTTCAGTCCTTCAGGTCCTGGGGGCTGCGGGTGCAAGGTCTGTTCCAGGCGTCGGGACTTAGGTTTCAGAGAGTCGCGGTCAGGGGAAGCCTCGGGATTCCCTCTGCAGGCGGCGCTGTGGGGGCTCAGGGGGGACAGGTTTTTGTACTCACAGTATCAGAGTAGTCCTGGGGTCCCTCCTGAGGTGTTGGATCTCCACCAGCCGAGTCGGGGTCGCCGGGTGCAGTGTTGCAAGTCTCACGCTTCTTGCGGGGAGCTTGCAGGGTTCTTTCAAGGCTGCTGGAAACAAAGTTGCAGCCTTTCTTGGAGCAGGTCCGCTGTCCTCGGGAGTTTCTTGTCTTTTCGAAGCAGGGGCAGTCCTCAGAGGATGTCGAGGTCGCTGGTCCCTTTGGAAGGCGTCGCTGGAGCAGGATCTTTGGAAGGCAGGAGACAGGCCGGTGAGTTTCTGGAGCCAAGGCAGTTGTCGTCTTCTGGTCTTCCTCTGCAGGGGTTTTCAGCTAGGCAGTCCTTCTTCTTGTAGTTTGCAGGAATCTAATTTTCTAGGGTTCAGGGTAGCCCTTAAATACTAAATTTAGGGGCGTGTTTAGGTCTGGGGGTTAGTAGCCAATGGCAACTAGCCCTTAGGGTGGGTACACCCTCTTTGTGCCTCCTCCCAAGGGGAGGGGGTCACAATCCTAACCCTATTGGGGGAATCCTCCATCTGCAAGATGGAGGATTTCTAAAAGTTAGAGTCACCTCAGCTCAGGACACCTTAGGGGCTGTCCTGACTGGCCAGTGACTCCTCCTTGTTATTCTCATTATTTTCTCCGGCCTTGCCGCCAAAAGTGGGGGCCGGGCCGGAGGGGGCGGGCAACTCCACTAGCTGGAGTGTCCTGCGGTGCTGTGACAAAGGGGTGAGCCTTTGAGGCTCACCGCCAGGTGTTACAGCTCCTGCCTGGGGGAGGTGTTAGCATCTCCACCCAGTGCAGGCTTTGTTACTGGCCTCAGAGTGACAAAGGCACTCTCCCCATGGGGCCAGCAACATGTCTCTAGTGTGGCAGGCTGCTGGAACTAGTCAGCCTACACAGATAGTCGGTTAAGTTTCAGGGGGCACCTCTAAGGTGCCCTCTGGGGTGTATTTTGCAATAAAATGTACACTGGCATCAGTGTGCATTTATTGTGCTGAGAAGTTTGATACCAAACTTCCCAGTTTTCAGTGTAGCCATTATGGTGCTGTGGAGTTCGTGTTTGACAAACTCTCAGACCATATACTCTTATGGCTACCCTGCACTTACAATGTCTAAGGTTTTGTTTAGACACTGTAGGGGTACCATGCTCATGCACTGGTACCCTCACCTATGGTATAGTGCACCCTGCCTTAGGGCTGTAGGGCCTGCTAGAGGGGTGTCTTACCTATACTGCATAGGCAGTGAGAGGCTGGCATGGCACCCTGAGGGGAGTGCCATGTCGACTTACTCGTTTTGTCCTCACTAGCACACCCAAGCTGGCAAGCAGTGTGTCTGTGCTGAGTGAGAGGTCTCCAGGGTGGCATAAGACATGCTGCAGCCCTTAGAGACCTTCCTTGGCATCAGGGCCCTTGGTACTAGAAGTACCAGTTACAAGGGACTTATCTGGATGCCAGGGTCTGCCAATTGTGGATACAAAAGTACAGGTTAGGGAAAGAACACTGGTGCTGGGGCCTGGTTAGCAGGCCTCAGCACACTTTTAATTGTAAACATAGCATCAGCAAAGGCAAAAAGTCAGGGGGCAACCATGCCAAGGAGGCATTTCCTTACAACCACCTTAACTTTAAGAGCCTAAGGAGTCTCTGCATTGATAGAGGTTTAGTGGTTGGAAAGAACCCTTCTAGAGAATTACTGTCTAACATGCTCATTGAGAATGAGAAGGCCTTAGCTGGCAGTTCAATTGAGAAGTTAGGAGATAGCTCACACTCTGACTCAGGGGAGCCCCTTGAGAGAGTGGTACAGGGTTCACTTCATAATCTGCCCCTTAGCAGACCACCTAGCATTGCTGGTAGTAATAGAAGCTCCAATCAGTAGGGGAGGTTTTGTTCCTGAAGGCCAGGTTGTTAGAGTGCCAACTGTTAGGGACAGGTCTCCCTCTGCTCATTCCAATATTTCTTCTGTGTCAAAACATTCCCAACCCACCCACCCTGTTGACAAAATGTTAGAAAGGGAACTCAATAAGTTGAGAGTGGAAAAGACCAGGCTGAAGCTTAAACAGCAACAGCTGGCTCTAGACAGGGAATCCCTAGACTTAGAGAAGGAGAGACAGATGTTGGGGGTTGGACCCCATGGTGGCAGCAGCAGTATTCCTGATAGCAATCCTGTGAGAGAGCATGATTCCAGGAATCTGCACAAGATAGTTCCCCCTTACAAGGAGGGGGATGACATTAACAAGTGGTTTGCTGCACTTGAGAGGGCCTATATGGTACAGGGGGTCCCTCAAAGGCAGTGGGCTGCTATCCTATGACTATCTTTCAATGGAAAGGGTAGGGATAGGCTCCTTACTGTGAAAGAAAGTGTTGCCAATAATTTTACAGTTTTGAAGGATGCACTCTTGGATGGATTTGGCTTAACCACTGAACAATACAGGATTACGTTCAGAGAAACCAGAAGAGTCCTCACAAGACTGGGTAGACTTTGTTGACTATTTAGTGAAGGCCTTGGAGGGGTGGTTACATGGCAGTAAAGTTTCTGACTATGAAAGCCTGTACAATCTAATCCTCAGAGAGCATATTCTGAATAACTGTGTGTCTGATTTGTTACACCAATATCTAGTGGACTCAGATCTAACCTCTCCCCAAGAATTGCGAAAGAAGGCAGACAAATGGGTCAGAACAAGAGTGAACAGAAAAGTGCATACAGGGGGTGACAAGAATGGCAAGAAGAAGGATGGTAAGTCTTCAGACAAGGGTGGGGACAAATCTAAAAATGAGTCTTCATCAGGCCCACAAAAACACTCTGGTGGGGGTGGTGGGTCCAAATCCTCTTCTAATCAAGTAACGAAACCATGCTGCTATTTATGTAAAGTAAAAGGCCATCGGACAACTGATGCCAGTTGTCCAAAGAAAAGCACCAAGCCTCCCACTACCACAACCCCTACTGCAACCTCTAGTGCCCCTAGTAATAGCAGTGGTGGTGGGAGCAAACCTACTAATAGCCAATCCAAGGGAGTAGCTGGGCTCACTTTTGGTAATTTAGTTGGGGTTGGTCTTGTTAGGGAGACTACAGAGGCTGTGTTAGTCTCTGAAGGTGCCATTGATTTGGCCACCTTGGTTGCTTGTCCCCTTAATATAGATAAGGACAAGCAACTACCCCTAATCAATGGTATTGAGGTTCAGGCCTACAGGGACACAGGTGCCAGTGTTACCATGGTAATAGAGAAACTGGTACACCCTGAACAACACCTACTTGGTCACCAGTACCAAGTGACAGACGCTCATAACAACACTCTTAGCCACCCCATGGCTGTTGTGAATCTCAACTGGTGGGGGGGGGGGTACTGGTCCAAAGAAACTTGTAGTTGCCTCAGATTTACCTGTAGACTGTCTACTAGGGAATGATTTAGAGACATCAGCTTGGGCAGAAGTGGAGTTGGAGGCTCATGCAGCAATGCTGGGCATTCCTGGGCATATTTTTGCTTTGACAAGGGCTCAGGCCAAAAAGCAAAAAGGACAGGGTGACTTGGATCGTGGAACAATGGACCAAGTGCTCCCTAAAGCTAGGGTTAGTAAGGGTAAATCTCTACCCACTATCCCTCCCTCTACAGATGATTCTACTTCTGATGAAGAAGAATTTCCCCCCTGTGCAGAACCTTCACCAGAGGAGTTGGCAGCAGACACTGCTGAGCTTTTGGGTGGAGGGGGCCTGCCAGGGAGGAGCTGAGTGTGGCACAGCAAACCTGTCCCACATTAGAGGATCTCAGACAGCAAGCTGTCAAACAGCAAAATGGGGATGTCAGTGACTCACAAAGAGTTTACTGGGAGGACAACCTCTTGTACACAGAGGCAAGGGACCTAAAACCTGGAGCAGCCAGGAGACTGGTCATTCCCCTGCAGTACAGAGAGTTCCTCCTAACTCTGGCACACGACATTCCCTTGGCTGGACATTTGGGTCAGATTAAAACATGGGAAAGGCTTGCCCCCCTGTTTCACTGGCCTAGGATGTCAGAGGACACAAAAGACTTTTGTAAGTCCCGTGTGACCTGCCAAGCCAGTGGCAAGACTGGTGGAACCCCAAAGGTTCCCCTTATTCCACTACCTGTGGTTGGGGTTCCCTTTGAAAGGGTAGGGGTTGACATAGTAGGCCCCCTTGACCCTCCTACTGCTTCAGGCAATAGGTTTATCTTGGTGGTAGTGGACCATGCCACAAGATATCCTGAAGCCATTCCTCTAAGGACCACTACAGCTCCTGCAGTGGCAAAACGCCCTCCTGGGAATCTTTTCCAGGGTAAGCTTCCCAAAAGAGGTTGTATCAGACAGGGGTAGCAACTTTATGTCTGCATACTTGAAGGCCATGTGGAAGGAATATGGTGTAACATACAAATTCACCACACCTTATCATCCACAAACACATGGACTGGTAGAGAGGTTTAATAAAACTCTCAAAGGAATGATAATGGGACTCCCTGAAAAACTCAGGAGGAGATGGGATGTCCTGTTACCTTGCCTCCTTTTTGCTTACAGGGAGGTACCCCATAAAGGAGTGGGCTTTAGACCCTTTAAACTCCTATTTGGACACCCTGTAAGAGGTCCTCTAACACTTGTAAAGAAGGGTTGGGAACAACCTTTAAAAGCTCCTAAGCAAGACAGAGTGGACTATGTACTCGGCCTAAGATCCAGAATGGCTGAGTACATGAAAAAGGCCAGTAAGAACCTTCAAGCCAGCCAAGAACTCCAAAAGCAATGGCATGACCAGAAGGCTGTTCTGATTCAGTACCAACCAGGACAGAAGGTGTGGGTATTGGAGCCTGTGGCCCCAAGAGCACTCCAAGACAAATGGAGTGGACCCCATCTCATTGTTGAAAAGAAGGGAGAGGTCACCTATTTGGTTGACCTGGGCACTGCCAGGGGTCCCCTTAGGGTGCTCCATGTCAATCGCCTAAAACCCTACTATGACAGGGCTGATCTCACCCTGCTCATGGCAACAGATGAAGGACAGGAAGAAGAGAGTGACCCTCTCCCTGATCTCTTCTCTTCCACAGAACAGGATGCTCTAGTGGAAGGTGTAGTTTTGGCAGACTGTCTTACTGCTGAGCAGAAAGACAACTGCATAAATCTCCTCGGTCAGTTTTCTGAACTCTTTTCTACTGTGCCAGGTACCGCTTCTTGGTGTGAGCACACTATAGATACTGGAGACAGCATGCCTGTCAAAAGTAAGATGTATAGGCAGTCTGACCATGTCAGAGACTGCATAAAACAAGAAGTTCAGAAAATGCTTGAACTATGAGTGGTTGAGCATTCTGAAAGCCCATGGGCCTCTCCTGTGGTGCTTGTACCAAAGCCTCACTCAAAAGATGGGAAAAGAGAGATGAGGTTTTGTGTAGATTACAGAGGTCTCAACCACGTAACTACAACTGATGCTCACCCTATACCCAGGGCACATGAGCTCATAGATACACTGGCATCTGTCAAGTATCTAAGCACCTTTGATTTGACTGCAGGTTATTGGCAGATCAAGTTATCAGAGGATGCTAAAGCAAAAACTGCATTTTCGACTATTGGATGGCACTACCAATTCACAGTAATGCCCTGTGGTTTGAAAAATGCACCTGCCACTTTTCAGAGATTGGTGAATACAGTCCTGCAAGGTTTGGAGGCTTTTAGTGCAGCATATCTGGACGATATAGTTGTCTTTAGCTCCACCCGGGATGATCACCTGGTCCACCTATGGAAACTTTTGGAGGCCCTGCAGAAGGAAGACCTCACTATCAAGGCTTCAAAGTGCCAGATAGGGCAGGGGAAAGTGGTTTATCTGGGACACCTGGTAGGGGGAGAACAGATTGCACCACTTCAGGAGAAAATCCAGACAATCATGGATTGGGTTCCCCCTACAACTCCGACCCAGGTGAGAGCCTTCTTAGGCCTCACTGGGTATTACAGGAGGTTCATTAAGAACTATGGCTCCATTGCAGCCCCACTTAATGATCTCACTTCCAAGAAGATACCTAAAAAGGTATTGTGGACAGCTAGCTGTCAGAAAGCTTTTGAGAAGCTCAAACAGGCCATGTGCACTGCACCTGTCCTAAAAAGCCCATGTTACTCCAAAAAAATAATTGTTCAAACTGATGCATCTGAATTAGGGGTAGGGGCAGTCTTATCACAACTCAATTCTGAGGGCCAGGATCAACCTGTTGCTTTTATCAGCAGGAGGTTGACCCCTAGAGAAAAGCGTTGGTCTGCCATAGAGAGGGAGGCCTTTGCTGTGGTCTGGTCACTGAAGAAGTTGAGGCCATACCTGTTTGGCACTCACTTCATTGTTCAGACAGACCACAAACCTCTACTTTGGCTAAAACAAATGAAAGGTGAAAACCCTAAATTGTTGAGGTGGTCCATATCTCTACAGGGAATGGACTATACAGTGGAACATAGACCTGGGAGTAGCCACTCCAATGCAGATGGACTCTCCAGATATTTCCACTTAGACAATGAAGACTCATCAGGTCATGGCTAGTCTTATTGTCCTTCGTTTGGGGGGGGTTGTGTAGGAAAGTACCATCTTGCCTGGCATGTTACCCCCATATTTCACTGTATATGTTGTTTTAGTGTATGTGTCACTGGGACCCTGCCAGCCGGGGCCCCAGTGCTCATAAGTGTGCCCTGTATGTGTTCCCTGTTTGATTACTAACTGTCTCACTGAGGCTCTGCTAACTAGAACCTCAGTGGTTATGCTCTCTCTGCTTTCTAAATTGTCACTAACAGGCTAGTGACCAATTTCACCAATTCACATTGGCATACTGGTACACCCATATAATTCCCTAGTATATGGTACTGAGGTACCCAAGGCATTGGGGTTCCAGGAGACCCCTATGGGCTGCAACATTTCTTTTGCCACCCATAGGGAGATCTGACAATTCTTACACAGGCCTGCCAGTGCAGCCTGAGTCAAATAACGTCCAAGTTATTTCACAGCCATTTACCACTGCACTTAAGTAACTTATAAGTCACCTATATGTCGAACCTTCACCTGGTGAAGGTTGGGTGCAAATTTACTTAGTGTGTGGGCACCCTGGCGCCCACATTGTTCAGGGCAAATTCCCCGGACTTTGTGAGGGCGGGACACCATTTCATGTGTGCACTATACATAGGTCACTACCTATGTATAGCGTTACAATGGTAACTCCGAACATGGCCATGTAACATGTCTACGATCATGGAATTGTCACCCCAATGCCAGAATGGCAATGACAATTCCATGATCCCCGAGTCTCTAGCACAGACCCGGGTACTGCCAAACTGCCTTTCCCGGGGTTTCACTGCAGCTGCTGCTGCTGCCAACCCCTCAGACAGGTTTCTGCCCTCCTGGGGTCCAGCCAGGCCTGGCCCAGGAAGGCAGAACAAAGGACTTCCTCAGAGACACGGTGTTACACCCTCTCCCTTTGGAAAAAGATGTCAGGGCTGGGGAGGAGTAGCCTCCCCCAGTCTCTGGAAATGCTATGATGGGCACAGATGGTGCCCATCTCTGCATAAGCCAGTCTACACCGGTTCAGGGTTCCCCCAGCCCTGCTCTGGTGCGAAACTGGACAAAGGAAAGGGGAGTGACCACTCCCCTGACCTGCACCTCCCAAGGGAGTTGCCCAGAGCTCCTCCAGCATGCCCCAGACCTCTGCCATCTTGGATTCAGAGGTGTGCTGGCACACTGGACTGCTCTGAGTGGCCAGGGCCAGCAGGTGATGCCAGAGACTACTTCTGATAGGCTCTTACCTGTGTTACTAGCCTATCCTCCTTCCTAGGTAGCCAAACCTCCTTTTCTGGCTATTTAGGGTCTCTGCTTTGGGGAATTCTTCAGATACCGAATGCAAGATCTCACCAGAGTTCCTCTGCATTTGTAGTGGGTGCCAAGGGGTACTTACACTCTGTACGAGGTCCAGTTATCCCTTATTAGTGTAGAAGAGGTGTTTCTAGCAGCCCAGGCTGTTAGAAGGTAGCTATAGCAGAGCAACTTAGGCTGAACTAGGAGACATGCAAAGCTCCTACTATACCAATGGTGTCATATACACAATATCATAAGAAAACATAATACACAGATATACTAAAAATAAAGGTACTTTATTTTTATGACAATATGGCAAAAGAATCTCAGTGAGTACCCTCAGTATGAGGATGCCAAATATACACAAGATATATGTACACAATACCAAAAATATGCAGTAATAGCAAAAGGAAGTAATGCAAGCAGTGTAAAGTTACAATAGATTGAAATAGGAGCACATAGGTATAGGGGCAACACAGACCATATACTCCAAAAGTGGAATGAGAACTACGAATGGACCCCAAACCTATGTGAGCTTGTAGAGGGTCGCTGGGACTGTAAGAAAACAGTGAGGTTTAGAAAAATAGCCCACCCCAAGACCCTGAAAAGTAGGTGTAAAGTGCATATAAATTCCCTAGAGAGCACAGAAGTCCTGATAGGGGGTTTCTGAAAAAAAGACCAATACCAGCAAAGCAACAACAGTGGATTTCCGGACCTGAGTACCTGTGAAACAAGGGGACCAAGTCCAAGAGTCGCAACAATGTCGAGAGTGGGCAGATGCCCAGGAAATGCCAACTGAGGGTGCAAAGAAGCTGCCACCGGATGGTAGAAGCTGTGGATTCTGCAAGAACGAAGAGGGCTAGAAACTTCCCCTTTGGAGGATGGATGTCCCACATAGTGAAGAAGCTTGCAGAGGTGTTCCCACGCAGAAAGACCGCAAACAAGCCTTGCTAGCTGCAAGGGTCGCGGTTAGGGTTTTTGGATGCTGCTGTGGCCCAGGAGGGACCAGGATGTCGCCACTTGAATGAGGAGACAGAGGGGGCACCCAGCAAGTCAGGGAGCCCTCACAGAAGCAGGCAGCACCCGCAGAAGTACCAGAACAGGCTTTCGGAAGAGGAGTGAACTGGAGTCCACCCGAAGTCAGAAAAGGGAGTCCCACGACACCGGAGGACAACTCAGAAGGTTGTGCACTGCAGGTTAGAGTGTCGGGGACCCAGGCTTGGCTGTGCACGAAGGACATCCTGGAAGAGTGCACAGGAGTTGGAGCAGCTGCAAATCACCCGGTACCCAGCAATGCAGTCTAGCGTGGGGAGGCAAGGACTTACCTCCACCAAACTTGGACTGAAGAGTCACTGGACTGTGGGAGTCACTTGGACAGAGTTTCTGAGTTCCAGGGACCACGCTCGTCGTGCTGAGAGGGGACCCAGAGGACCGGTGATGCAGTCTTTTGTTGCCTACGGTTGCAGGGGGAAGATTCCGTTGACCCACAGGAGATTTCTTCAGAGCTCCTGGTGCAGAAAGGAGGCAGGCTACCCCCAGAGTATGCACCAACAGGAAACAGTCGAGAAGGCAGCAGGATCAGCGATACAAGGTTGCAGTAGTCGTCTTTGCTACTTTGTTGCGGTTTTGCAGGCGTCCTGAGAAGTCAGCGGTCGATCCTTTGGTAGAAGGTGAAGAGAGAGATGCAGAGGAACTCTGGTGAGCTCTTGCATTCGGTATCTGAAGAATTCCCCAAAGCAGAGACCTTAAATAGCCAGAAAAGGAGGTTTGGCTACCTAGGGAGGAGGATAGGCTAGTAAGAAAGGTAATAGCCTATCAGAAGGAGTCTCTGACGTCACCTGATGGCACTGGCCACTCAGAGCAGTCCAGTGTGCCAGCAACACCTCTGTTTCCAAGATGGCGGAGGTCTGGAGCACACTGGAGGAGCTCTGGGCACCTCCCCTGGGAGGTGCAGGTCAGGGGAGTGGTCACTCCCCTTTCCTTTGTCCAGTTTCGCGCCAGAGCAGGGCTGGGGGATCCCTGAACCGGTGTAGACTGGCTTATGCAGAGATGGGCACCATCTGTGCCCATCAAAGCATTTCCAGAGGCTAGGGGTGGCTACTCCTCCCCAGCCCTGACACCTTTTTCCAAAGGGAGAGGGTGTAACAGCCTCTCTCTGAGGAAGTCCTTTGTTCTGCCTTCCTGGGCCAGGCCTGGCTGGACCCCAGGAGGGCAGAAACCTGTCTGAGGGGTTGGCAGCAGCAGCAGCTGCAGTGAAACCCCGGGAAAGGCAGTTTGGCAGTACCCGGGTCTGTGCTAGAGACTCGGGGGATCATGGAATTGTCTCCCCAATGCCAGAATGTCATTGGAGTGACAATTCCATGATCTTAGACATGTTACATGGCCCTGTTCGGAGTTACCATTGTGACGTTATACATAGGTAGTGACCTATTTATAGTGCACGCGTGAAATGGTGTCCCCGCACTCACAAAGTCCAGGGAATTTGCCCTGAACAATGTGGGGGCACCTTGGCTAGTGCCAGGGTGCCCACACACTAAGTAACTTTGCACCCAACCTTCACCAGGTGAAGGTTAGACATATAGGTGACTTATAAGTTACTTCAGTGCAGTGGTAAATGGCTGTGAAATAACGTGGACGTTATTTCACTCAGGCTGCATTGGCAGGCCTGTGTAAGAATTGTCAGAGCTCCCTATGGGTGGCAAAAGAAATACTGCAGCCCATAGGGATCTCCTGGAACCCCAATACCCTGGGTACCTCAGTACCATATACTAGGGAATTATAAGGGTGTTCCAGTATGCCAATGTGAATTGGTGAAATTGGTCACTAGCCTGTTAGTGACAATTTGGAAAGCAGAGAAAGCATAACCACTGAGGTTCTGGTTAGCAGAGCCTCAGTGAGACAGTTAGTCATCACACAGGGAACACATACAGGGCACACTTATGAGCACTGGGGCCCTGGCTGGCAGGGTCCCAGTGACACATACACTAAAACAACATATATACAGTGAAATATGGGGGTAACATGCCAGGCAAGATGGTACTTTCCTACAACTGCCATCTTGGATTGAGAGGTGTTGGGCCACAGTCGACAGCTCTGAGTGGCCAGTGCCAGCAGACGACGTCAGAGACCCCTCCTGATAGGTGCTTATCTCTTTCAGTAGCCAAGCCTCCTTTCTTAGTAGCCAAACCTCATTTTTTGGCTATTTAGGGTCTCTCCTCTGGGCTATTCCTCAGATAACGAATGCAAGAGCTCACCAGAGTTCCTCTGCACTTCCCTCTTTGACTTCTGCCAAGGATCGACCGCTGACTGCTCCAGGACGCCTGCAAAACCGCAACAAAGTAGCAAGACGACTACCAGCAACATTGTAGCACCTCATCCTGCCGGCTTTCTCAACTGTTTCCTGGTGGTGCATGCTCTGAGGGCTGTCTGCCTTCACCCTGCACTGGAAGCCAAGAAGAAATCTCCTGTGGGTCGACGGAATCTTCCCCCTGCCAACGCAGGCACCAAACTTCTGCATCACTGGTCCTCTGGGTCCCCTCTCATCCTGACGAGCATGGTCCCTTGAACACAGGAGCTGGGTCCAAGTGTCTCCCACAGTCCAGTGGCCCTTCTGTCCAAAGTTGGTGGAGGTAAGTCCTTGCCTCCCCACGCCAGACAGCAAACCTCTGTACTGCGTGATTTGCAGCTGCTCTGGCTTCTGTGCACTTCTCCAAGGATTCCTTTGTACACAGCCTAGCCTGGGTCCCCAGCACCCCGTCCTGCATTGCCCAACTCGCTGAGTTGGACTCCGATGTTGTGGGACCCTCCTTTGTGACTCTGAGTCGACCGCTGTCCTCAGATCTTCTAAGTGCCAGTTCTGGTACTCCTACGGGTGCTGCCTGCTTCTGCAGGGGCTCTGTGAGTTGCTGAGCACCCCCTCTGTCTCCTCCTCCAAAGGGCAACATCCTGGTCCTTCCTGGGCCCCAGCGGCACCCAAAAACCTCAACCACGACTCTTGCAGCTAGCAAGGTGTAGGAAGGTGGCTCTGTATGTACTATTTCAAAGTAAAAAATAGCATGCACAGAGTCCAAGGGTTCCCCTTAGAGGTAAGATAGTGGCAAAAAGAGATAATTCTAATGCTCTATTTTGTGGTAGTGTGGTCCAGCAGTAGGCTTATCAGAGGGTAGTGTGGAGCATTTGTTGTACACACACAGGCAATAAATGAGGAACACACACTCAATGACAATTCCAGGCCAATAGGTTTTTGTATAGAAAAATATATTTTCTTAGTTTATTTTAAGAACCACAGGTTCAAGATTTACAAGTAATACTTCAAATAAAAGGTATTTCACTTAGGAACTTTAGGAACTTCAAATTAGCAAAATAGCATATACAGTTTTCACACAAATGGCAATACGCTATTTTAGCCCCTTCACTGCCAGGCCTTTTCCCCCTCCTGTGCCAGGCCTTTTTTTGGCTATTTGGGGCAGTTCGCGCTTAGGCCCTCATTTTTGTCCACGTAAGCTAGCCAAGCCAAATTTGCGTCCTTTTTTTCCAACATCCAGGGGATTCTAGAGGTACCCAGACTTTGTGGGTTCCCCTGAAGGAGGCCAAGAAATTAGCCAAAATACAGTGAAAATTTAGTTTTTTTCAAAAAAATTGGAAAAAGTGGCTGCAGAAGAAGGCTTGTGTTTTTTTCCCTGAAAATGGCATGAACAAAGGGTTTCCGGTGCTAAAATCACCAGCTTCCCAGCTTTCAGGAACAGGCAGACTTGAATCAGAAAACCCAAATTTTTAACACAAATTTGGCATTTTACCGGGACTTACCCCATTTTTACAATTTTTAGTGCTTTCAGCCTCCTTCCAGTTAGTGACAGAAATGGGCATGAAACCAATGCTGGATCCCAGAAACCTAAACATTTCTGAAAAGTAGACAACATTCTGAATTCAGCAAGGGGTCATTTGTGTAGATCCTACAAGGGTTTCCTACAGAGAATAACAACTGAAAAAGAAAAATATTGAAATTGAGGTGAAAAAAACAGCACATTTTCTCTACGTTTTACTCTGTAACTTTTTCCTGCAATGTCAGATTTTCGAAAGCAATATACCGTTACGTCTGCTGGACTCCTCTGGTTGCGGGGATATATAGGGCTTGTAGGTTCATCAAGAACCCGAGGTACCCAGAGCCAATAAATGAGCTGCACCCTGCAGTGCGTTTTCATTCTATAATGGGTATACAGCAATTCATTTGCTGAAATATAAAGAGTGAAAAGTAGCTATCAAGAAAACCTTTGTATTTCCAGAATGGGCACAAGATAAGGTGTTGAGGAGCAGTGGTTATTTGAACATCTCTGAATTTCGGGGTGACCATACTAGCATGTGAATTACAGGCCATTTCTCAAATAGATGTCTTTTTTACACACTCTCTTATATTTGGAAGGAAAAAATGTAGAGAAAGACAAGGGGCAATAACACTTGTTTTGCTATTCTATGTTCCCACAAGTCCCCCGATAAAAATGATACCTCACTTGTGTGGGTAGGCCTAGCACCCGCGACAGGAAACGCCCCAAAACGTAACGTGGACACATCACATTTTTTTAAAGAAAACAGAGGTGTTTTTTGCAAAGTGCCTACCTGTAGATTTTTACCTCTAGCTCAGCCGGCACCTAGGGAAACCTACCAAACCTGTGCATTTTTTTAAACTAGAGACCCAGGGGAATCCAACATGGGGTGACTTGTGGGGCTCTGACCAGGTTCTGTTACCCAGAATCCTTTGCAAACCTCAAAATTTGGCTAATAAAACACTTTTTCCTGTCATTTTGGTGACAGAAAGTTCTGGAATCAGAGAGGAGCCACGAATTTCCTTCCACCCAGCGTTCCCCCAAGCCTCCCGATAAAAATTATACCTCACTTGTGTGGGTAGGCCTAGCGCCCGCGACATGAAACGCCCCAAAACGCAACGTGGACACATCACATTTTGTTAAAGAAAACAGAGGTGTTTTTGGCAAAATGCCTACCTGTAGATTTGGGCCTCTAGCTCAGCCAGCACCTAGGGAAACCTACCACACCTGTGCATTTTTTTAAACTAGAGACCCAGGGGAATCCAAGATGGGGTGACTTGTGGGGCTCTGACCAGGTTCTGTTACCCAGAATCCTTTGCAAACCTCACAATTTGGCTAAAAAAACAAATTTTCCTCACATTTTGGTGACAGAAAGTTCTGGAATCAGAGAGGATCCACAAATTTCCTTCCACCCAGCGTTCCCCCAAGTCTCCCGATAAAAATGATACCTCACTTGTGTGGGCAGGCCTAGCACCCGCAACAGGAAATGCCCCAAAACGCAACGTGGACACATCACATTTTTTGAAAGAAAACAGAGGTGTTTTTTGCAAAGTGCCTACCTGTAGATTTTGGCCTCTAGCTCAGCCGGCACCTAAGGAAACCTATCAAACCTGTGCATTTATGAAAACTGGAGACGTAGGGGAATCCAAGATGGGGTGACTTGTGGGGCTCTGACCAGGTTCTGTCACCCAGAATCCTTTACAAACCTCAAAATTTGGCTAAAAAAACAAATTTTCCTCACATTTTGGTGACAGAAAGTTCTGGAATCAGAGAGGAGCCACAAACTTCCTTCCACTCAGCGTTCCCCCAAGTCTTCCGATAAAAATGATACCTCACTAGTGTGGGTAGGCCTAGCGCCCGCGACAGGAAACGCCCCAAAACCGCAACATGGACACATCACATTTTTTTAAAGAAAACAGAGGTGTTTTTTGCAAAGTGCCTACCTGTAGATTCTGGCCTCTAGCTCAGCCGGCACCAAGGGAAACCTACCAAACCTGTGCATTTTTGAAAACTAGAGACCTAGGGGAATCCAAGATGGGGTGACTTGTGGGGCTCTGACCAGGTTCTGTTACCCAGAATCCTTTGCAAACCTCATAATTTGGCTAAAAAAACACATTTTCCTCACATTTTGGTGACAGAAAGTTCTGGAATCAGAGAGGAGCCACAAATTTCCTTCCACCCAGCGTTCCCCCAAGTCTCCCGATAAACATGATACCTCACTTGTGTGGGTAGGCCTAGCGCCCGCAACAGGAAATGCCCCAAAACGCAACGTGGACACATCACATTTTTTGAAGAAAACAGAGGTGTTTTTTGCAAAGTGCCTACCTGTAGATTCTGGCTTCTAGCTCAACCCGCACCTAGGGAAACCTACCAAACCTATGCATTTTTGAAAATTAGATACCTAGGGGAATCCAAGAAGGGTGACTTGTGGGACTCTGACCAGGTTCTGATACCCAGAATCCTTTGCAAACCTCAAAATTTGGCTAAAAAAACACATTTTCCTCACATTTGGTGACAGAAAGTTCTGGAATCAGAGAGGAGCCACAAATGTCCTTCCACCCAGCGTTCCCCCAAGTCTCCCGATAAACATGATACCTCACTTGTGTGGGTAGGCCTAATGCCCGTGACAGGAAACGCCCTAAAACGCAACGTGGACACATCACCTTTTTTTAAAGAAAACAGAGGTGTTTTTTGCAAAGTGCCTACCTGTAGATTTTTACCTCTAGCTCAGCCGGCACCTAGGGAAACCTACCAAACCTGTGCATTTTTTTAAAACTAGAGACCCAGGGGAATCCAAGATGAGGTGACTTGTGGGGCTCTGACCAGGTTCTGTTACCCAGAATCCTTTGCAAACCTCAAAATTTGGCTAAAAAAACACTTTTTCCTGTCATTTTGGTGACAGAAAGTTCTGGAATCACAGAGGAGCCACAAATGTCCTTCCACCCAGCGTTCCCCCAAGCCTCCCGATAAAAATTATACCTCACTTGTGTGGGTAGGCCTAGCGCCCGCGACATGAAACGCCCCAAAACGCAACGTGGACACATCACATTTTGTTAAAGAAAACAGAGCTGTTTTTGGCAAAGTGCCTACTTGTAGATTTTGGCCTCTAGCTCAGCCAGCACCTAGGGAAACCTACCAAACCTGTGCATTTTTTTAAACTAGAGACCTAGGGAAATCCAAGATGGGGTGACTTGTGGGGCTCTGACCAGGTTCTGTTACCCAGAATCCTTTGCAAACCTCAACATTTGGCTAAAAAACACATTTTCCTCACATTTTGGTGACAGAAAGTTCTGGAATCAGAGAGGAGCCACAAATTCCCTTACACCCAGCGTTCCCCCAAGTCTCCCGATAAAAATGATACCTCACTTGTGAGGGTAGGCCTAGCGCCCGCGACAGGAAATACCCCAAAACGCAATGTGGACACATCACATTTTTTGAAAGAAAACAGAGGTGTTTTTTGCAAAGTGCCTACCTGTAGATTCTGGCTTCTAGCTCAACCCGCACCTAGGGAAACCTACCAAACCTATGCATTTTTGAAAATTAGATACCTAGGGGAATCCAAGAAGGGTGACTTGTGGGACTCTGACCAGGTTCTGTTACCCAGAATCCTTTGCAAACCTCAAAATTTGGCTAAAAAAAACACATTTTCCTCACATTTGGTGACAGAAAGTTCTGGAATCAGAGAGGAGCCACAAATGTCCTTCCACCCAGCGTTCCCCCAAGTCTCCTGATAAACATGATACCTCACTTGTGTGGGTAGGCCTAATGCCCGTGACAGGAAACGCCCTAAAACGCAACGTGGACACATCACATTTTTTTAAAGAAAACAGAGGTGTTTTTTGCAAAGTGCCTACCTGTAGTTTTTTACCTCTAGCTCAGCCGGCACCTAGGGAAACCTACCAAACCTGTGCATTTTTTAAAACTAGAGACCCAGGGGAATCCAAGATGGGGTGACTTGTGGGGCTCTGACCAGGTTCTGTTACCCAGAATCCTTTGCAAACCTCAAAATTTGGCTAAAAAAACACTTTTTCCTGTCATTTTGGTGACAGAAAGTTCTGGAATCACAGAGGAGCCACAAATGTCCTTCCACCCAGCGTTCCCCCAAGCCTCCCGATAAAAATTATACCTCATTTGTGTGGGTAGGCCTAGCGCCCGCGACATGAAACGCCCCAAAACGCAACGTGGACACATCACATTTTGTTAAAGAAAACAGAGCTGTTTTTGGCAAAGTGCCTACCTGTAGATTTTGGCCTCTAGCTCAGCCAGCACCTAGGGAAACCTACCAAACCTGTGCATTTTTTAAAACTAGAGACCTAGGGAAATCCAAGATGGGGTGACTTGTGGGGCTCTGACCAGGTTCTGTTACCCAGAATCCTTTGCAAACCTCAACATTTGGCTAAAAAACACATTTTCCTCACATTTTGGTGACAGAAAGTTCTGGAATCAGAGAGGAGCCACATATTCCCTTCCACCCAGCGTTCCCCCAAGTCTCCCGATAAAAATGATACCTCACTTGTGAGGGTAGGCCTAGCGCCCGCGACAGGAAATACCCCAAAACGCAACGTGGACACATCACATTTTTTTTAAAGAAAACAGAGGTGTTTTTTGCAAAGTGCCTACCTGTAGATTTTGGCCTCTAGCTCAGCCGGCACCTAGGGAAACCTATCAAACCTGTGCATTTATGAAAACTAGAGACGTAGGGGAATCCAAGATGGGGTGACTTGTGGGGCTCTGACCAGGTTCTGTCACCCAGAATCCTTTGCAAACCTCACAATTTGGCTAAAAAAACACATTTTCCTCACATTTCGGTGACAGAAAGTTTTGGAATCAGAGAGGAGCCACAAACTTCCTTCCACCCAGCGTTCCCCCAAGTCTTCCGACAAAAATGATACCTCACTAGTGTGGGTAGGCCTAGCGCCCGCGACAGGAAACGCCCCAAAACGCAACATGGACACATCACATTTTTTTAAAAGAAAACAGAGGTGTTTTTTGCAAAGTGCCTACCTGTAGATTTTGGCATCTAGCTCAGCGGGCACCAAGGGAAACCTACCAAACCTGTGCATTTCTGAAAACTAGAGACCTAGGGGAATCCAAGATGGGGTGACTTGTGGGGTTCTGACCAGGTTCTGTTACCCAGAATCCTTTGCAAACCTCAAAATGTGGCTAAAAAAACAAATTTTCCTCACATTTTGGTGACAGAAAGTTCTGGAATCAGAGAGGAGCCACAAATTCCCTTCCACCCAGCGTTCCCCCAAGTTTCCCGATAAAAATGATACCTCACTTGTGAGGGTAGGCCTAGCGCCCCCGACAGGAAATGCCCCAAAACACAACGTGGACACATCACATTTTTTTAAAGAAAACAGAGGTGTTTTTTGCAAAGTGCCTACCTGTAGATTTTGGCCTCTAGCTCAGCCGGCACTAAGGGAAACCTACCAAACCTGTGCATTTTTGAAAACTAGAGACCTAGGGGAATCCAAGATGGGGTGACTTGTGGGGCTCTGACCAGGTTCTGTTACCCAGAATCCTTTGCAAAACTCCTAATTTGGCTATAAAAACACATTTTCCTCACATTTTGGTGACAGAAAGTTCTGGAATCAGAGAGGAGCCACAAATTTCCTTCCACCCAGCGTTCCCCCAAGTCTCCCGATAAACATGATACCTCACTTGTGTGGGTAGGCCTAGCGCCCGCAACAGGAAATGCCCCAAAACGCAACGTGGACACATCACATTTTTTGAAAGAAAACAGAGGTGTTTTTTGCAAAGTGCCTACCTGTAGATTCTGGCCTCTAGCTCAACCCGCACCTAGGGAAACCTACCAAACCTATGCATTTTTGAAAACTAGATACCTAGGGGAATCCAAGAAGGGTGACTTGTGGGACTCTGACCAGGTTCTGTTACCCAGAATCCTTTGCAAACCTCAAAATTTGGCTAAAAAAACACATTTTCCTCACATTTTGGTGACAGAAAGTTCTGGAATCAGAGAGGAGCCACAAATATCCTTCCACCCAGCGTTCCCCCAAGTCTCCCGATAAACATGATACCTCACTTGTGTGGGTAGGCCTAATGCCCGTGACAGGAAACGCCCCAAAACGCAACATGGACACATCACATTTTTTTTAAAGAAAACAGAGGTGTTTTTTGCAAAGTGCCTACCTGTAGATTTTGGCATCTAGCTCAGCCGGCACCAAGGGAAACCTACCAAACCTGTGCATTTTTGAAAACTAGAGACCTAGGGGAATCCAAGATGGGGTGACTTGTGGGGCTCTGACCAGGTTCTGTTACCCAGAATCCTTTGCAAACCTCAAAATGTGGCTAAAAAAACACATTTTCCTCACATTTTGGTGACAGAAAGTTCTGGAATCAGAGAGGAGCCACAAACTTCCTTCCACCCAGCGTTCCCCCAAGTCTTCCGACAAAAATGATACCTCACTAGTGTGGGTAGGCCTAGCGCCCGCGACAGGAAACGCCCCAAAACGCAACATGGACACATCACATTTTTTTTAAAGAACTCAGAGGTGTTTTTTGCAAAGTGCCTACCTGTAGATTTTGGCATCTAGCTCAGCCGGCACCAAGGGAAACCTACCAAACCTGTGCATTTCTGAAAACTAGAGACCTAGGGGAATCCAAGATGGGGTGACTTGTGGGGTTCTGACCAGGTTCTGTTACCCAGAATCCTTTGCAAACCTCAAAATTTGGCTAAAAAAACACATTTTCCTCACATTTTGGTGACAGAAAGTTCTGGAATCAGAGAGGAGCCACAAATTCCCTTCCACCCAGCGTTCCCCCAAGTTTCCCGATAAAAATGATACCTCACTTGTGAGGGTAGGCCTAGCGCCCGCGACAGGAAATGCCCCAAAACACAACGTGGACACATCACATTTTTTTAAAGAAAACAGAGGTGTTTTTTGCAAAGTGCCTACCTGTAGATTTTGGCCTCTACCTCAGCCGGCACAAAGGGAAACCTACCAAACCTGTGCATTTTTGAAAACTAGAGACCTAGGGCAATCCAAGAGGGGTGACTTGTGGGGCTCTGACCAGGTTCTGTTACCCAGAATCCTTTGCAAACCTCACAATTTGGCTAAAAAAACAAATTTTCCTCACATTTTGGTGACAGAAAGTTCTGGAATCAGAGAGGATCCACAAATTTTCTTCCACCCAGCGTTCCCCCAAGTCTCCCGATAAAAATGATACCTCACTTGTGTGGGCAGGCCTAGCACCCGCAACAGGAAATGCCCCAAAACGCAACGTGGACACATCACATTTTTTGAAAGAAAACAGAGGTGTTTTTTGCAAAGTGCCTACCTGTAGATTTTGGCCTCTAGCTCAGCCGACACCTAAGGAAACCTATCAAACCTATGCATTTATGAAAACTGGAGACGTAGGGGTATCCAAGATGGGGTGACTTGTGGGGCTCTGACCAGGTTCTGTCACCCAGAATCCTTTACAAACCTCAAAATTTGGCTAAAAAAACAAATTTTCCTCACATTTTGGTGACAGAAAGTTCTGGAATCAGAGAGGAGCCACTAACTTCCTTCCACCCAGCGTTCCACCAAGTCTTCCGATAAAAATGATACCTCACTAGTGTGGGTAGGCCTAGCGCCCGCGACAGGAAACGCCCCAAAACGCAACATGGACACATCACATTTTTTTAAAGAAAACAGAGGTGTTTTTTGCAAAGTGCCTACCTGTAGATTTTGGCCTCTAGCTCAGCCGGCACCAAGGGAAACCTACCAAACCTGTGCATTTTTGAAAACTAGAGACCTAGGGGAATCCAAGATGGGGTGACTTGTGGGGCTCTGGCCAGGTTCTGTTACCCAGAATCCTTTGCAAACCTAATAATTTGGCTAAACAAACACATTTTCCTCACATTTTGGTGACAGAAAGTTCTGGAATCAGAGAGGAGCCACAAATTTCCTTCCACCCAGCGTTCCCCCAAGTCTCCCGATAAACATGATACCTCACTTGTGTGGGTAGGCCTAGCGCCCGCAACAGGAAATGCCCCAAAACGCAACGTGGACACATCACATTTTTTGAAAGAAAACAGAGGTGTTTTTTGCAAAGTGCCTACCTGTAGATTCTGGCCTCTAGCTCAACCCGCACCTAGGGAAACCTACCAAACCTATGCATTTTTTAAAACTAGATACCTAGGGGAATCCAAGAAGGGTGACTTGTGGGACTCTGACCAGGTTCTGTTACCCAGAATCCTTTGCAAACCTCAAAATTTGGCTAAAAAAACACATTTTCCTCACATTTTGGTGACAGAAAGTTCTGGAATCAGAGAGGAGCCACAAATATCCTTCCACCCAGCGTTCCCCCAAGTCTCCCGATAAACATGATACCTCACATGTGTGGGTAGGCCTAATGCCCGTGACAGGAAACGCCCTAAAACGCAACGTGGACACATCAAATTTTTTTAAAGAAAACAGAGGTGTTTTTTGCAAAGTGCCTACCTGTAGATTCTGGCCTCTAGCTGAGCCGGCACCTAGGGAAACCTACCAAACCTATGCATTTTTGAAAACTAGAGACCTAGGGGAATCCAAGAGGGGTGACTTGTGGGGCTCTGACCAGGTTCTGTTACCCAGAATCCTTTGCAAACCTCACAATTTGGTTAAAAAAACAAATTTTTCTCACATTTTGGTGACAGAAAGTTCTTGAATCAGAGAGGAGCCACAAATGTCCTTCCACCCAGCATTCCCCCAAGTCTCCTGATAAACATGATACCTCACTTGTGTGGGTAGGCTTTGCGCCCGCGACAGGAAACGCCCCAAAACGCAACATGGACACATCACATTTTTTTAAAGAAAACAGAGGTGTTTTTTGCAAAGTGCCTACCTGTAGATTTTGGCCTCTAGCTCAGCCGGCACCAAGGGAAACCTACCAAACCTGTGCATTTATAAAAACTGGAGACGTAGGGGAATCCAAGATGGGGTGACTTGTGGGGCTCTGACCAGGTTCTGTCACCCAGAATCCTTTACAAACCTCAAAATTTGGCTAAAAAAACAAATTTTCCTCACATTTTGGTGACAGAAAGTTCTGGAATCAGAGAGGAGCCACTAACTTCCTTCCACCCAGCGTTCCACCAAGTCTTCCGATAAAAATGATACCTCACTAGTGTGGGTAGGCCTAGCGCCCGCGACAGGAAACGCCCCAAAACGCAACATGGACACATCACATTTTTTTAAAGAAAACAGAGGTGTTTTTTGCAAAGTGCCTACCTGTAGATTTTGGCCTCTAGCTCAGCCGGCACCAAGGGAAACCTACCAAACCTGTGCATTTTTGAAAACTAGAGACCTAGGGGAATCCAAGATGGGGTGACTTGTGGGGCTCTGGCCAGGTTCTGTTACCCAGAATCCTTTGCAAACCTAATAATTTGGCTAAAAAAACACATTTTCCTCACATTTTGGTGACAGAAAGTTCTGGAATCAGAGAGGAGCCACAAATTTCCTTCCACCCAGCGTTCCCCCAAGTCTCCCGATAAACATGATACCTCACTTGTGTGGGTAGGCCTAGCGCCCGCAACAGGAAATGCCCCAAAACGCAACGTGGACACATCAAATTTTTTGAAAGAAAACAGAGGTGTTTTTTGCAAAGTGCCTACCTGTAGATTCTGGCCTCTAGCTCAACCCGCACCTAGGGAAACCTACCAAACCTATGCATTTTTTAAAACTAGATACCTAGGGGAATCCAAGAAGGGTGACTTGTGGGACTCTGACCAGGTTCTGTTACCCAGAATCCTTTGCAAACCTCAAAATTTGGCTAAAAAAACAAATTTTCCTCACATTTTGGTGACAGAAAGTTCTGGAATCAGAGAGGAGCCACAAATATCCTTCCACCCAGCGTTCCCCCAAGTCTCCCGATAAACATGATACCTCACTTGTGTGGGTAGGCCTAATGCCCGTGACAGGAAACGCCCTAAAACGCAACGTGGACACATCAAATTTTTTTAAAGAAAACAGAGGTGTTTTTTGCAAAGTGCCTACCTGTAGATTCTGGCCTCTAGCTGAGCCGGCACCTAGGGAAACCTACCAAACCTATGCATTTTGGAAAACTAGAGACCTAGGGGAATCCAAGAGGGGTGACTTGTGGGGCTCTGACCAGGTTCTGTTACCCAGAATCCTTTGCAAACCTCACAATTTGGTTAAAAAAACAAATTTTTCTCACATTTTGGTGACAGAAAGTTCTTGAATCAGAGAGGAGCCACAAATGTCCTTCCACCCAGCATTCCCCCAAGTCTCCTGATAAACATGATACCTCACTTGTGTGGGTAGGCTTTGCGCCCGCGACAGGAAACGCCCCAAAACGCAACATGGACACATCACATTTTTTTTAAGAAAACAGAGGTGTTTTTTGCAAAGTGCCTACCTGTAGATTTTGGCCTCTAGCTCAGCCGGCACCAAGGGAAACCTACCAAACCTGTGCATTTTTGAAAACTAGAGACCTAGGGGAATCCAAGATGGGGTGACTTGTGGGGCTCTGACCAGGTTCTGTTACCCAGAATCCTTTGCAAACCTCAAAATGTGGCTAAAAAAACACATTTTCCTCACATTTTGGTGACAGAAAGTTCTGGAATCAGAGAGGAGCCACAAATTTCCTTCCACCCAGCGTTCCCCCAAGTCTCCAGATAAACATGATACCTCACTTGTGTGGGTAGGCCTAGCGCCCGCAACAGGAAATGCCCCAAAACGCAACGTGAACACATCACATTTTTTGAAAGAAAACAGAGGTGCTTTTTGCAAAGTGCCTACCTGTAGATTCTGGCCTCTAGCTCAGCCGGCACCTAAGGAAACCTACCAAACCTATGCATTTTTGAAAACTAGAGACCTAGAGGAATCCAAGAAGGGTGACTTGTGGGACTCTGACCAGGTTCTGTTACCCAGAATCCTTTGCAAACCTCAAAATTTGGCTAAAAAAACACATTTTCCTCACATTTTGGTGACAGAAAGTTCTGGAATCAGAGAGGAGCCACAAATTTCCTTCCACCCAGCGTTCCCCCAAGTCTCCCGATAAACATGATACCTCACTTGTGTGGGTAGGCTTTGCGCCCGCGACAGGAAACGCCCCAAAACGCAACATGGACACATCACATTTTTTTAAAGAAAACAGAGGTGTTTTTTGCAAAGTGCCTACCTGTAGATTTTGGCCTCTAGCTCTAGCTCACCAAGGGAAACCTACCAAACCTTTAATTTTTGAAAACTAGAGACCTAGGGGAATCCAAGATGGGGTGACTTGTGGGGCTCTGACCAGGTTCTGTTACCCAGAATCCTTTGCAAACCTCAAAATTTGGCTAAAAAAACACATTTTCCTCACATTTTGGTGACAGAAAGTTCTGGAATCAGAGAGGAGCCACAAATTCCCTTCCACCCAGCGTTCCCCCAAGTCTCCCGATAAAAATGATACCTCACTTGTGTGGGTAGGCCTAGCACCCGCAACAGGAAATGCCCCAAAACGCAACGTGGACACATCACATTTTTTTAAAGAAAACAGAGGTGTTTCTTGCAAAGTGCCTACCTGTAGATTCTGGCCTCTAGCTCAGCCGGCACCTAGGGAAACCTACCAAACCTATGCATTTTTTAAAACTAGAGACCTAGGGGAATCCAAGAGGGGTGACTTGTGGGGCTCTGACCAGGTTCTGTTACCCAGAATCCTTTGCAAACCTCACAATTTGGCTAAAAAAACAAATTTTTCTCACATTTTGGTGACAGAAAGTTCTGGAATCAGAGAGGAGCCACACATTTCCTTCCACCCAGCGTTCCCCCAAGTCTCCCGATAAACATGATACCTCACTTGTGTGGGTAGGCCTAGCACCCGCAACAGGAAGCGCCCCAAAACGCGACGTGGACACATCACATTTTTTTAAAGAAAACAGAGGTGTTTTTGGCAAAGTGCCTACCTGTAGATTCTGGCCTCTAGCTCAGCCGGCACCTAGGGAAACCTACCAAACCTATGCATTTTTGAAAACTAGAGACCTAGGGGAATCCAAGAGGGGTGACTTGTGGGGCTCTGACCAGGTTCTGTTACCCAGAATCCTTTGCAAACCTCAAAATTTGGCTAAAAAAACACATTTTCCTCACATTTTAGTGACAGAAAGTTCTGGAATCAGAGCGGAGCCACAAATTCCCTTCCAATCAGCGTTCCCCCAGGTCTCCCGATAAAAATGATACCTCACTTGTGTGGGTAGGCCTAGCGCCCGCGACAGGAAACGCCCCACAACGCAACGTGGACACATCACATTTTTTTAAAGAAAACAGAGGTGTTTCTTGCAAAGTGCCTACCTGTAGATTTTGGCTTCTAGCTCAGCCGGCACCTAGGGAAACCTATCAAACCTGTGCATTTTTGAAAACTAGAGACCTAGGGGAATCCAAGATGCGGTGACTTGTGGGGCTCCGACCAGGTTCTGTTACCCAGAATCCTTTGCAAACCTCAAAATTTGGGTAAAAAACACATTTTCCTCACATTTTGGTGACAGAAAGTTCTGGAATCAGAGAGGAGCCACAAATTCCCTTCCACCCAGCGTTCCCCCAAGTCTCCCGATAAAAATGATACCTCACTTGTGAGGGTAGGCCTAGCGCCCGCGACAGGAAATGCCCCAAAACGCAACGTGGACACATCACATTTTTTAAAGAAAACAGAGGTGTTTTTTTCAAAGTGCCTACCTGTAGATTTTGGCCTCTAGCTCAGCCGGCACCAACGGAAACCTACCAAACCTGTGCATTTTTGAAAACTAGAGACCTCGGGGAATCCAAGATGCGGTGACTTGTGGGGCTCCGACCAGGTTCTGTTACCCAGAATCCTTTGCAAACCTCAAAATTTGGCTAAAAAAACACATTTTCCTCACATTTGGTGACAGAAAGTTCTGGAATCAGAGAGGAGCCACAAATTTCCTTCAACCCAGCGTTCCCCCAAGTCTCCCGATAAACATGATACCTCACTTGTGTGGGTAGGCCTAGCACCCGCAACAGGAAATGCCCCAAAACGCAATATGGACACATCACATTTTTTTAAAGAAAGCAAAGGTGTTTTTTGCAAAGTGCCTACCTGTAGATTTTGGCCTCTAGCTCAGCCGGCACCAAGGGAAACCTACCAAACCTGTGCATTTTTGAAAACTAGAGACCTAGGGGAATCCAAGATGGGGTGACTTGTGGGGCTCTGACCAGGTTCTGTTACCCAGAATCCTTTGCAAACCTCAAAATTTGGCTAAAAAAACACATTTTCCTCACATTTTGGTGACAGAAAGTTCTGGAATCAGAGAGGAGCCACAAATTTCCTTCCACCCAGCGTTCCCCGAAGTCTTCCGATAAAAATGATACCTCACTAGTGTGGGTAGGCCTAGCGCCCGTGACAGGAAACGCCCCAAAACGCAATATGGATACATCACATTTTTTGAAAGAGAGCAAAGGTGTTTTTTGCAAAGTGCCTACCTGTAGATTTTGGCCTCTAGCTCAGCCAGCACCTAGGGAAACCTACCAAACATTTGCATTTTTGAAAACTAGAGACCTAGGGGAATCCAAGATGGGGTGACTTGTGGGGCTCTGACCAGGTTCTGTTACCCAGAATCCTTAGCAAACTTCAAAATTTGGCTAAAAAAACACATTTTCCTCACATTTTGGTGACAGAAAGTTCTGGAATCAGAGTGGAGCCACAAATTTCCTTCCACCCAGTCTCCTGTTAAAAATGGTACCTCACTTGTGTGGGTAGGCCTAGCGCCCACAAAAGGAAATGGCCCAAAACGCAACGTGGATACATCACATTTTTTCACAGAAAACAGAGGTGTTTTTTCCAAAGTGCCTACTTGTGGATTTTGGCCTCTATCTCAGCCGGCCCCAGGGGTGGCAGAAATGGCCTAAAATAAATAACCCCCCCACCCCCCCCGGGAGCGACCCTTGCCTACGGGGTCGCTCCCCCTGCGTGACATTGGCGCAAAAAAAAAATCCCCTGTGCCTAGTGGTTTCTGCCCCCTTGGGGGCAGATTGACCTAAAATCGGCCAACCTGCCCCCAAGGGGGGCAGAAATGGTCTAAATACAATTTGCCCCCCAGGGGAGCGACCCTTGCCTAATGGGTCGCTCCCCATCTCTAAAAAAACAAACAACAAAAAAAACACAAAAAAAAAAGTTGCCCTGGTGCCTAGAGGTTTCTGCCCCCGGGGGGGGCAGAAATGGCCTAAAATAAATTTGCCCCCACCCCCCCCCCCCGGGAACGCCCCTTGCCTACGGGGTCGCTACCCCTGCGTGACATTGGCGCCCAAAAAAAAATCCCCGGTGCCTAGTGGTTTCTGCCCCCCTTGGGGGCAGAAATGGGCCTAAATACAATTTTCCCCTCCAGGGGAGCGACCCTTGTCCAAGGGGTCGCTCCCCATGTGTAAAACAAAAAAAATACAGAAAATCCCTGGTGCCTAGTGGTTTCTGCCCCCCATTGGGGGCAGATCGGCCTAATCAAAATAGGCTGATCTACCCCCCAGAGGGGCAGAAATGGCCTAAAATAATTTCCCCCCCCCCCAGGGGAGCGACCCTTGCCTAAGGGGTCGCCCCCCCTATGCGTGAAATTCACAAAAACAAAAAAAACTCCCTGGTGTCTAGTGGTTTCTGCCCCCCTTTGGGGCAGATTGGCCTCATCAAAATAGCCCAATCTGCCCCCAAGGGGGGCAGAAATGGCCTAAATATATTTTACCCCCTAGGGGAGCGACTCTTGCCTAAGGGGTCGCTCCCCACCTAAAAAAAACAAGAAACAAAACAAATAGAAAAAAAAAAAAAAGATCCCTGGTGCCCTAGCGGTTTCTGCCCCCAGGTTGGGCAGAAAAGGCCTTCCTAAAAAATGCCCCCCATTGGGAGCGATCCCTTGCTCCCTTATGTCTATTTAAAATAAAATAAAAAATCCCTGGTGTCTAGTGGGCGTTTCAAAAGCCGGATTGCAAGCAATCCGGCTTTTGAAACGATTGGAGAGACTTCAAAGGGAAGGAAATACATTTCCTTCCCTTTGAAGCCTCTCCGTGCCTCCCCCACGTGATCGAAAGAGAAATGCAAAGCATTTCTCTTTCAATCGCGCTGGAAGCTGAGCTTCCAGCGCAATGGGGGAGGCTCCTGTGATTGTCAGACGTCACGGGGTGGGGGGGGTCGGGGGTGGAAGGGGAAGGGCTTCCCCTTCCATCCCTGCCTTGGGGGGGTGGGTGGGGAGCACAGTGGTGCCCAAAACGCATAGGCTTCAATGGAGAAGGGGGTGCCCCGGTTCCAGTCTGCCAGCAGGTGAGTACCTGCGTCTTCGGAGGGCAGACCAGGGGGGTTTTGTAGGGCACCGGGGGGACACAAGTCAGCACAAAAAGTACACCCTCAGCGGCACGGGGGTGGGCGGGTGCAGAGTGCAAACAGGCGTCGGGTTTGCAATGGAGTTCAATGGGAGACCCAGGGGTCTCTGCAGCGAAGCAGGCAGGCAAGGGGGGGGGGCTCCTCGGGGAAGCCACCACCTGGGCAAGGGAGAGGGCCACCTGGGGGTCGCTTCTGCACTGGAGGTCGGATCCTTCAGGTCCTGGGGGCTGCGGGTGCAGTGTCTTTACCCAGCGTCGGGTTCTTTGAAGCAGGCAGTTGCGGTCAGGGGGAGCCTCTGGATTCCCTCTGCAGGCATCGCTGGGGGGCCTCAGGGGGGGTCAACTCTGGCTACTTACAGGTTGGTAGTCGCCGGGGAGTCCTCCCTGTAGTGTTGGTTCTCCGCAGGTCGAGCCGGGGGCGTCGGGTGCAGAGTGCAAAGTCTCACGCTTCCGGCGGGAAACGTGTGTTCTTTAAGAGTTGCTTCTTTGTTGCAAAGATGTTTCTTCTTTGGAGCAGAGCCGCTGTCCTCAGGAGTTCTTGGTCCTTTTAGATGCAGGGTAGTCCTCTGAGGCTTCAAAGGTCGCTGGACCCTGTGGAATGCATCGCTGTTGCAGTTTTTCTTGAAGTGGGGAGACAGGCCGGTGGAGCTGGGGCCAAAGCAGTTGGTGTCTCCGTCTTCTCTGCAGGGCTTTCAGGTCAGCAGTCCTTCTTCGTCTTAGGTTGCAGGAATCTATCTTGCTAGGTTCTGGGAGCCCCTAAATACTCAATTTAGGGGTGTGTTTAGGTCTGGGGGGCTAGTAGCCAATGGCTACTAGCCCTGAGGGTGGCTACACCCTCTTTGTGCCTCCTCCCTGAGGGGAGGGGGGCACATCCCTAATCCTATTGGGGGAATCCTCCGTCTGCAAGATGGAGGATTTCTAAAAGTCAGAGTCACCTCAGGACACCTTAGGGGCTGTCCTGACTGGTCAGTGACTCCTCCTTGTTTTCTCATTATCTCCTCCGGCCTTGCCGCCAAAAGTGGGGCAGTGGCCGGAGGGGGCGGGCAACTCCACTAGCTGGAGTGCCCTGGGGTGCTGTAACAAAGGGGGTGAGCCTTTGAGGCGTTACAGTTCCTGCAGGGGGAGATGAGAAGCACCTCCACCCAGTACAGGCTTTGTTACTAGCCACAGAGTGACAAAGGTACTCTCCCCATGTGGCCAGCAACATGTCTGGTGAGTGGCAGGCTGCTAAAACTAGTCAGACCACACTGGAAGTCGGGTATGGTTACCCTGCACTTACAATGTCTAAGGTTTTGCTTAGACACTGTAGGGGCATAGTGCTCATGCACCTGTGCCCTCATCTATGGTATAGTGCACCCTGCCTTAGGGCTGAAAGGCCTGCTAGAGGGGTGACTTATCTATGCCATAGGCAGTGTGAGGTTGGCATGGCACCCTGAGGGGAGTGCCATGTCGACTTAGTCATTTTCTCCCCACCAGCACACACAAGCTGGCAAGCAGGGTGTCTGTGCTGAGTGAGGGGTCTCCAGGGTGGTATAAGACATGCTGCAGCCCTTAGAGACCTTCCCTGGCATCAGGGCCCTTGGTACCAGGGGTACCAGTTACAAGGGACTTAACTGGATGCCAGGGTGTGCCAATTGTGGAAACAAAGGTACAGGTTAGGGAAAGAACACTGGTGCTGGGGCCTGGTTAGCAGGCCTCAGCACACTTTCAAATCATAACTTGGCATCAGCAAAGGCAAAAAGTCAGGGGGTAACCATGCCAAGGAGGCATTTCCTTACACAAGGCTTGTTTGCGGCATTTCTGCCTGGAAACACTTCTGCAACCTCTAGCACAACGTGGGACATCTACCTTCCAAAGGAGAAGTTCCTAGCCCTTTTCGTTGTTGCAGAATCTTCGGCTTCTTCCACCCGGAGGCAGCCCTTTTGCTCCTTCGTCCGGTGTTTGGTGGGCTCCTGCCCCCCCTGGACACTTTTGTGACTCTTGGACTTGGTCCCCTTCCTTTACAGGTCCTCAGGTCCAGGAATCCATCTTCAGTGTTTTGCTGGTGCTTTTGGTTCTTGCAGAATCCCCTTTCACGACTAGTCTGTCTTTCTGGGGTAGTAGGGTAACTTCACTCCTACTTTTCAGGGTCTTGGGGTGGGGTATCTTGGACACCCTTACAGTTTTCTTCCAGTCCCAGCAGCCCTCTACAACCTACCATAGGCCTGGGGTCCATTCGTAATTCGCATTCCACTTTTGGAGTATATGGTTTGTGTTGCCCCTAGGCCTATTTCTACCTATTGCATCCTATTGTGATTCTACATTGTTTGCACTACTTTTCTTACTGTTACTTACCTGTTTTGGGTGTGTGTACATATAATTTGTGTATATTACTTACCTCCTAAGTGAGGGTATCCTCTGAGATACTTTTGGCATATTGTCACTAAAATAAAGTACCTTTATTTTTAGTAACTCTGAGTATTGTGTTTTCTTCTGATATTGTGCTATATGATATAAGTGGTATGGTAGGAGCTTTGCATGTGTCCTAGTTCAGCCTATGCTGCTATGCCATAGCTACCTCTAACAGCCTAAGCTGCTAGAACACCTCTATTCTACTAATAAGGGATGACTGGACCTGGAAAAAGGTGTAAGTACCACAAGGTACCCATTATAAGCCAGGCCATCCTCCTACAAGGGGCCTCTGTGCAGTGCCTCTGGTCTGCGCGACGGGTGCAGCTGCACCCGCCGTACAGAGGCATTGACGGCGGCTCAATGTGGAGTCGCCAGCAATGTCCCGGCCAGGCATTCTGCTGGGCCGCCGGCCCAGAAGAATGTATATTATACGGCCGTGGGGTCCCGGGGGGGGGGGGGCTGGTGGATATAGAAAGTCAGCCAGCATGAACACGGCGGTGTTAACCACCATGTTCATAATGAGGGCCATAGTACCTATATGATATAAGTGGTATAGTAGGAGCTTTGTATGTCTCCTAGTTCAGCCTCAGCTGTTCTGCTATATCTACCTCTATCAGCCTAAGCTGCTACAACACTACCAATCTACTAATAAGGGATATCTGGACCTGGCACAAGCTGTAAGTACCATCAGGTACCCACTATAAGCCAGGCCAGCCTCCTACAGAGAGAGCATAAGCACTGAAGTTTTAGTTAGCAGAACTTCAGTGACACAGTTAAGCACTACTGACAACACACACATTAGGCCACAAATTATGAGCACTGGGGTCCAGACCAGCAGGATCCCAGTGAGACAGGCAAAACATACTGACATACAGGTAGAAATTGGGGGTAACATGCCAAGAAAGATGGTACTTTCCTACACATGTAAGGTGCCTAAGATTGTGAAATTGTACCCCCAATCCAATTCTGGTATTGGGGGGGGGGCAATTCTAGGCACTCTGGGGGCTCCACCATGGACCCCAGTACTGTCAAACCAGTTCTCTGAGGTTTCCACTGCAGCCCCAGCTGCTGCCACCTCACATACAGGCTTCTGCCCTCCTGGGGCTTGGGCAGCCCAATCCCAGGAAGGCAGAACAAAGCATTTCCTTTGTGACAGGGGTGTTACACCCTCTCCCTTTGGAAATAGATGTTACAGGCATGTTAGGGGTATAATCCCAGAGCCTCTGGAAGTGCTTTGACAGGCACAAACGGTGCCCTGCTTGCATAATCCAGTCTGCACCGGTTCAGGGACCCTCAGTCTCTGCTCTGGTGCGAAACTGGACAAAGGAAAGGGGAGTGACCACTCCCTTGTCCATCAACACCCGTGGGGTGGTGCCCAGAGCTCCTCCAGAGTGTCCCTGGTGTTAGCCATCTTGAATTCCAAGGTGTTGGGATACTCTGGGAGCATCTGAGTGGCCAGTGTCAGCAGGTGATGTCAGAGACCCCTTCTAATAGGTGCTTACCAGGTTAGGTGACAAATCCCCCTCTCAGGGCTATTTCGGGTCTCTCCTCTGGGTGTTTCCTCAGATCCGGTTTTGCAAGACTCCAGCAGGTATCCTCTGCAACCTCTGCTTCACTTTCTACCGTCGGATCAACCGCAGAACTGCTCCAGAAACTCTACAACTGCAACAAAGTATCCAAGAAGGCTACTGCAACTCTGTATCTTCAGCTCCTGCCAGCAACTACAACAGTTTCCAGGTCATGCACGCTCCGAGGACTGCCTGTCACCATCCTGCACCAGAAGGACCGAATGAATCTCCTGTGGAGTGACAGAGTCACTTCCCTGCTTCAGCAGGCACCTCTCTGCAGCGACAACCTGTACTCTGGCTCCCCTCTCCCGACGACGAGCGTGGATCCTGGAACCCAGGTGGTGGAATAAAGTGACCCTGACTTTCCAACGGTCCAGCTGTCCAAATTTGTTGGAGGTAAGAGTTTGTCTCCCTGAGCCAGATAGTACCCCTGTGCACCGCATGTTTTGCAGCTCCTAGGGCTTCTGTGCTCTTCTCCAAAGAATTATTCATGCACAGCGCAGCCCAGGTCCCCAGCACTCTATCCTGCGATGCTCTGCTCCCTGAGTTGTTCTCTGGCAGCGTGGGATCATTTTGTGTAGTGATGCAACGACCGCAATTTGCAACTGCTTTGTCCCCGTGTTCTGGGACTCCTATGGGTGCTGCCTGGTCTTCTGAGGGCTCTCTGAAGTGCTGAGAGCCCCCTTTGTCTCCTCGGTCTGGGTTGAGACCCCCAGGTCCGTCCTGGGTCCAGGTAGCGCCTTTTCCCGCCAAACGCGTCTTTTGAGTGAAACATGTATTGTTGGCGGAATCCAATGATGAAAACCAGCCTGCATCCTTCTACTCGATGTGAGACATCTCTTGCACCAAGCAGTAACCCACAGTTGTCTTCTTTGGTACATTTCTGACTTTTTCTTCCAACCAGAGAATCCACTTTACACCTTCATCCGAGTTAGCACGGCCTCCTGTTGCTCCTGGACTCTTCAGCTGTTCTTGGACTTGATCTCCTCTCTCCACAGGTCTTCAGGTCCAGGAATCCATTGTTGGTGTCTTGCAGTCTTGCTTAGTTTTTGCGTAATTCTTTATCACGACTCCTAGTGTGTTCCGAGGAAACTTGCTGTGCTTTACTCCTGTTTTCCTGGGCTCTGGGGTGGGGTACTTTACTTACCTTTGGTGTTTTCTTACACTTGCAGCGCCCCCCCTACATACTACTCTTGCCTAAGTGGGAAACAGACATTCGCATTCCACTATTTTAGTATATGGTTTGTGTTCCCCCAGGCGCATTGTCGCCTACTGTGATTTTCACTATTTGCACTATTTTATGACTGTTTACTTACCTGATTTTGGTTGCTAGTGTATATTTTGTGTATAATACTTATCTCCTAGGGGAGTATATCCTCTAAGTTATTTTTGGCCTTGTGTCACTAAAATAAAGTACCTTTATTTTTCATAACTCTGAATATTGTCTTTCTTGTGTGTGAGTACTGTGTGACTATAGTGCTATTGCAAGAGCTTTGCATGTCTCCTAGTTCAGCTTTGGCTGCTTTGCCTACAGCTACCTCTAGACAGCCTAGCGTCTAGACACTGCCTACATTTCACTAATAATGGATAACTGGACATGACATAAGGTGTAAGTACCTTACTACCCACTACAAACCAGGCCAGCCTCCTACAGTGAGCGACCTTTGACCCTGTCACCAGGCAGGTCGCTCCCCCCATCTGCCACGCAGCCCCCTGTGGGTTGAACCTCCGTTGCCACTTTTGCTGCCTGACTACTCGCTCCCTTTTTTCTATTCCCCTGAGCTTGTGCTTCTGTGCCACTTGTTTTTTCCATTCTGTGCCCCTGTGTTTTGCTTTCTGTACCCCTGTGCTCTGTTGTCCCTCTCCCGCCGTCTTTTCCCGCCGTTTTTTCCCCGGGTTTTCCCCTGGGTTTTTCCCTGGGTTTTTCCCTTGCTGCTGAGCCCCTGCTGCCCCGCCCCCTTCACTCCCATTGGCCACCCTGCTCCCACCTCCCAGCTGCTCCTCCCTCCCTCTGCCCTCATATGGAGGCCGCGAAGCGGGCGCGCCGCTGGCGCGCCGAAGGCGCGCCTAAGGCAAGCCCGTCTGCGCCCGTCCGCGCCTGGACCGCACCCAGCACCAGAACCCCTGGATCCCGCACCCCCGCAACGCCAGACTGCACTACGACGCAAGCACCCTCCACGCACTCAACACCAGACGAGACCACCCCTGCTACCGGGCCACCCCGAAACGCACCCAGGGGCCTTTCACCTGCCGGAACTGCAGATTCACCAGCATCCAACCCTCCACACCACCAGCCAGAGAACCCAACCACCTCCGCTGCGTCCTCCTCAACACCCGCTCCGCTCGCATGCACGCCATCGAACTTTGGGACCTCCTAGACTCCACTGCCCCTGACGTCGCCTTCCTGACGGAGACCTGGCTGAACGCCACCTCAGCACCAGACATTGCCATAGCCATCCCACAGGGCTACAAGATCTCCCGCAGAGACCGCACCAACGGAGGAGGAATCGCCATCATCCACAAAGACTCCATCAAAATCTCAACAAACACCGATGACACCCTCACCACCGCCGAGCACATGCACTTCCAGATCCACACCGACCCCAACACCACCCTCAGAGGAACTCTCATCTACAGACCTCCCGGACCCCGCCCACAGTTCAGTGACACCATTGCTGACCTCATCAGCACCCACGCCCTCGCTTCCACGGACTACATCCTCCTCGGGGACCTGAACTTCCACCTCGAGAACAACAACAACGCCAACTCCACCGCCCTGATCGACAACCTCGCCAACCTCGGACTCAAACAGGTAGTAACGACACCCACTCACGCCGCTGGACACACGCTTGACCCCATCTTCTCGGCAAGCCCCCACGTCTCCTTCAACCACACCACCGAACCACACTGGACCGACCACAGATGCGTCCACTTCACCTTCAGAAAACCCACCACCGCACCCAACAGCTACCACGCCGCTGCTGGAGCAAGGTCACCGGGGACCAACTGACTACCGCCCCCGCCCTGAGACCACCCACCGACCCCACCGACCCAGACACTGCCGCGACCAACCTCACACAGTGGATCAACGACTGCGCCAACACCCTCGCCCCTCTCAAGACCTTTACAACCAACCACACCAACAAGAAAGCCGCCTGGTTCACCGAGGACCTCCGGATCTCCAAGCACACCTGTCGGAAGCTGGAGAAGAAATGGCTCCACGACCGAACACCAGACAACCACACAGCCCTCAAGAGCGCCACCCGCAGACATCACCAACTCATCAGGACCGCCAAGAAGACCGCCTTCGAGGACCGCCTAGACAACAACGCACACTACACCAAAGAGCTCTTCAGCATCGTGAAAGAACTCTCCAACCCCAGCTCCATCACCAACGACATCCCGCCATCTCAAGACCTGTGCGACTCCCTGGCCACCTTCTTCCACCGCAAGATCACCGACATCCACGACAGCTTCAACCCCAACCCCCCCGCACCCACCACCGAGTCCACCACCCCTGCGACTACCACTCGCACCAGTCGCCTGACCGTCTGGTCCAGCGTCAGCGACGAAGACACCATCAAAACCATGAACTCCATCCACTCCGGATCCCCATCGGACCCCTGCCCTCACCACGTCTTCAACAAAGCCAGCGCAGCCATCGCGCCCCACCTCCGGAAAACAATCAACTGTTCCTTCGAGACAGCAACCTTCCCAGAAAGCTGGAAGCACGCCGAGATCAACGCCCTTCTGAAGAAGCCCAAGGCGGACCCCAAGGACCTCAAGAACTTCCGTCCCATCTCCCTGCTCCCTTTCCCGGCAAAAGTGACCGAGAAGATTGTCAACAAACAGCTGACCCGCTACCTCGAAGTCAACAACATCCTGGACCCGTCCCAATCTGGTTTTCGCAGTAACCACAGCACCGAGACCGCCCTCATCGCCGCCACTGACGACATCCGGACCCTGATGGACAAAGGAGAAACAGCCGCCCTCATCCTCCTGGACCTATCAGCAGCCTTTGACACGGTCTGCCACCGCACCCTATCAGCACGCCTCCATGACGCCGGTATCCAAGAGAAGGCCCTGGCCTGGACCACATCCTTCTTCTCCGGCAGAACCCAGAGCGTCCGCCTCCCACCCTTCCGCTCCAAAACCACTGAGATCATCTGCGGCGTCCCACAGGGATCCTCCCTCAGCCCGACACTGTTCAATATCTACATGGCCCCCCTCGCCCACGTCGCACAACAACACAACCTCAACATCATCTCCTACGCCGACGACACCCAGCTGATCATATCCCTCACCGAAGATCCCCACACCGCCAAAGCTAACCTCCACCGAGGAATGAAGGCCATAGCCGACTGGATGAAGGACAGCAGACTGAAGTTGAACTCAGACAAGACGGAGGTCCTCATTCTCGGACCCAACCCATCAGCCTGGGACGACTCTTGGTGGCCCACGTCACTAGGCACAGCCCCGGAACCCACGGACCACGCACGCAACCTGGGGGTCATCCTCGACTCCACTCTCTCCATGACCAGGCAAGTCAACGCCGTCTCTGTGTCCTGCTTCAACACCCTCCGTATGCTCCGCAGGATCTTCAAATGGATCCCCCTCGACACGAGAAAAACCGTTACCCAGGCCCTCATCACCAACAGACTCGACTACGGGAACGCCCTCTACTCAGGAACTACAAACAAGCTCCTGAGACGACTCCAACGCATCCAGAACGCCTCGGCCCGACTCATCCTCGATGTCCCCCGCCGCAGCCACATCACACTCCACCTGAGAGGCCTGCACTGGCTCCCCGTCAACAAAAGGATCACCTTCAAGCTCCTGATCCACGCACACAAAGCACTGCACAACACCGGACCCACCTACCTCAACAACCGACTCAGCTTCCACACCCCCACCCGAAGCCTCCGCTCAGCCAACCTCGCCCTCGCCACAGTCCCCCGCATCCGAAAAACCACCGCCGGCGGCAGATCCTTCTCCTACCTCGCTGCCAAGACCTGGAACACTCTCCCCACCATCCTACGACAGACCCAGGACCTGCTGGCCTTCAGAAGACTCCTCAAGACCTGGCTCTTCGACCAGTAGCACCCTCCCTCCCCAGCGCCTTGACACCCTTGCGGGTATGTAGCGCGCTTTATAAATGCAGTGATTCATTGATTGATTGATTGACAGTGTTCTTTTGTAGTGTGTTCACTGCATTACTGTGTGTTATATGCAAATGCTTTACACATTGTTTTGTGGGATAAGCCTGACTGCTCATGCCAAGCTACCGAGAGGGTGAGCAGGGGTTGTCTTTGGTGTGTACCTTGCCCTGAGTAGAGTGATGGTTCCTGGTTGGCTAGGGTAGACAGTACCCAACCTGGGTAGGTTAGGCCTACCCAGGTTGGGTCTGGGTAGGCCCAACCTATTTCTGGTTGGGCATACCCAACCAGAAATAGGATTCCTGGTTGGCCTACCCTAGCCAACCAGGAATCCCATTTCTAACAAATACTCTTTAAACAAACCCCTTTAACTTCACAAATGCACACAACTTAGCCCTATGCAATCAATATACATTAAATACAACCCCCTTATTCAGTCATAAACTCAACACTGCTTCAAGCCATACAGTTGGCTAAGTGTTCAGTAACTCAACAGCTCAGCCACAAAATTCCAGTACACTCAATACCACATTACTATCCACATAATCCCACTGCACACCATGCCTTATAATTCTACTACACAGATCCACCACACACCATATAATTCCAGCACACACAATTCCATTCCAACCCACACCACATACATCCACTCTAAACCAAAACACATGAATAAAGACTGTCATTTACAACGTCAATAGCTCTAACTCTCACACATGCGAGGCCTTTTACATTGCAAATGCCTGTTTTCCAGGCGAAGGCGGGAAGAAATAGGGATTACAGCCGATTCTCCCTCTTGAGAAGAAACGTTTAGTCACTAAATATGGTACTAATAAAGTTAAAATATCATTTTATGATTGCCCTACAATATTTGAAGGTGAATTTATTACACACTGCTGTTCATTGTAAAGAGGTTCAGTTCCATAACGATATTTAACGGATGTTTGTTTGGGGTATTTCCGGGGCTCGTCTACTTTAAGTGCCCCAGGGGGACTGCTTCTAAAAACCTTTTCACGTTCTAGTTTTTGTAAAGGCGAGCTTCTGAGAGCACTTCCGGTCTGTATAAAACTCCGTGCGTTATCGCCATCTTTCTTTTCGCCATTTTGTTGCAATCATGAAGTACGTAGTTTGTCCTATTGTCGTGCCATATATTACTTTTTTTTTTGGCTAAAACAAGCCTGCTTGAACACCTGTTTTTATTTTATTGTAGGGTAGAACTGTGCAGTTTCAGCGGTTATAAAATTTACCCTGGTCATGGTCGGCGTTATGCCAGGATCGATGGAAAGGTGAGTGGTCTGGTTGGGAAACGTACACGTGATTTTTTTTATCCCTTATGGCAAAAAACGCGATGCTGCGTGTGCTGGATATTAAAGATTCAGTTATGCTTGTGCTTTCAGTAATCTGTTGTCCTTTCACATTATAAATGATATTACATTTACATCCGAAGCAGCCCTAGGCAGCCAGTTTGTGCGACTCTTGCGTTCTAGGACACTGACCCGGAACGGGGCGAAATTTTGTACGTTATCATCGCCGTGAAAGTCGACACGTTTTCAATTGCATGTTGTAAATGTTAAACAAGCCATGGCTTCTTACTTTTGTAAATAATTAATTTCAAACGAATTCCCTGGCTCACTTTTTTTAAATGAACAAATCATTAAGAGGCTTTAGGGGCTGAAGCAGCCACATCGTTGTGTATATCTCCTGATTTCTTATTTATTTATTTTTTTACTTTAATGCTCGTGGTGTAACTCTTCGCTAGTGTTGTATTTATACCGTAACATCTTCAGATTAATGACTGTTATAGGTCAATACAAAAACGTAAGTTGTACAGGGAGATGTAAGTCGGCGTATTGTCTAGTGAGATAATTGGGGGGGGGGGTACAACCCCCCCCAAATTTAAGAGCTGTGAACTAAAAGGATAGGTAATGGTGTGCTTCTGGATACATTAAGATAGGGTGTTTAGTAGTTTTGTGCACTAGACCGTTTGACTTCGCTTGGTAATCATTACTGGAACCTTTGACTCACCACTGAATTGGGACTCAGCATAATCATTTCTGATGGTTTTAACTCCTCAGAAATGCTTGAATTTTAAAATATTTAATTCAGAAACGAGTATAATTCACTTTATATATTTTTAAATTGTATTTCTTCAATGCATTGAACAGCTTTGAACATACAGAACAATAGGTGATCAATGGCAGTGCATTTGCCAATGACACCCCATGATGTGCTTTATTGTGGTAGTGTGGGCCAACAGTTAAGCATAGCATAAGGAAGTGTTGTGCATGTAAGGTATACATAGCAGATAAGTGAGACTCTAAGACATCAACACCAATTTATAAAAATAAAATTATTTCATGTACATTTAGATACCAAGATCATTGAAATCAAGTGAGTACTTCTCAAGACGAATTTTCAGTTTTCCAAAGTCAAGTTACGTTTTCTGTAGCTGCAATGTTTGTTTTGTAGGGGGCTTGCCTGGTTTGTAGTGGGTACCCTAGGTACTTGGACCTTATACCAGGTCCAGTTTTCCCTTATTAGTGAAATGTAATCCGTGTTCTAAGACCTCCTGCTGTCTAGAGGTAGCTGTAGCAGAGCAGCTTAGTCTGAACTAGGAGACATGCAAAGTTCCTGGAATATCACTATAGTTACACAGTACTTACACACAATAAAATACAATACTGACCGTTAAACCAAAAATAAAGGTGCTTTATTTTAGTGACACAAGTCCAAAAATCTTAAAGCCAAATACATTTTCTGGAGGTAAGAATTATACACAACAAATACACTAGACACCAAAATCAGATAAGTAAAAAGTCATGCAATAGTGTAAACAGTAGAAAATGCAAAAGAATGCAATAGGCCTACAGGCAACACAAACCATATACTAGGAAAGTGGAATGTGAATCACAAATTTCCCCTAGGCTAGTGTAGTGTGTAGATGGGTGGTGGGTGTGGAAGAACTCGCCAAAGGTGAGTAAAATACCCCACCCCAGAGCCCAGGAAAGTAGGAGTAAAGTACTGCAAGTTTCCTTACAAATCACAAGTCGTGATTAGAGTTGCTGCAAGAACCAAGCAAGACTGCAAGCAACAAATGGTGTCTTCCTGGACCAGAAGACCTGTGAAGAGACCAAGCCCAGAAGTTGCAGAAGATTCCAGGAAGGACAGGAGCCCCTGTCAACCTAGAAGATGGTGCAAAAGAGGATTCTCAGGTTAGAAGTCTGCAGAAGAGCACCAAAGATGGCTGCAGGTTCCTGCGTGATGCAAGAGATGTCCCACATCAAGATGTTGGATGCAGGCAAGTTGCAGTGCTCGATTTGTCCAACAAGCCTTAAAACAATATCGCGGTTTGCGTCACAGTGCCGCTGCCTTTGCCCAGGCGGGACCTGGGGGCCTCAACTTGCACTGAGGCAGAGGGGGCTCACAACATAGAGGGAACTCAGATGACCGGCAGTGCCCAAGGTTGTCCCAGGACACATGGACGTAGGTGCAAATTGCAGTTGCTGCAGCACTACAAAAGAATGTCACAGGCTGCCGGAGAACAATTCAGCAAGTTGTTGCAGGATGGGGTGCTGGGGACCTGGGCCACGCTGTGCACAAAGAATTCTTGCAAATAATGCACAGTGGCCTTGGGAGCTAGCAATGATGCGGTGCACAGGGGTACTGTCGCAAACAGGGAAGGCAAGCTCTTAACTCTACCAAATTTGGTCATCTGGACCTTGGGACAGTCTAGGTCAAAGGGGTCCACCGCCTGTGTTCCAGGGAGCATGCTCATCGCCAGTAGAGGCGTCCCAGAGAACTGCTCGTCTTGGGAGGTGTCTGCTGGAGCAGGGAAGTGACTCCCATCACTCCACTGGAGATTCCTTCGGTTTTTCTGGTGCAGGGAGTCCAGAGTGTGCTCACATTGGCAACTGTTGCAGTTGCTGGCCAGAGCTGAAGTTGCAGAAGAAAAGTATCCCTTGTGGATACTTTGTTGCAGTTACAGCGGTTCCTGGAGCAGTCTGTGGTTGATCCGGCGGTCAGACGATGAAGCAGGAGCTGCAGAGTATTCCTGGTGGAAACTTGCAAGCTGAATCTGAAGAGGAACCACACCTTGGACAACAAAATGGCTAATGTTAGGGACACACACTGGAGGATCTCTGGGCACTACCCTTGGGGTGGTGATTGACAGGGGAGTTGTCACTCCCCTTTCCTTTGTCCAGTTTCCCACCAGAGCAGGGACTGGGGATCCGTAAACTGGTGTAGACTGGCTTATGCAAGGAATTATTTCCAGAGGCCCTGGGAGGCTACCTTCCCAAGCCTGTAACACCTATTTCCAAAGGGAGAGGGTGTAACACCCTCCTCACAAAGGAAATCCTTTGTTCTGCCTTCCTGTGACTGAGTTGCTCAGACCCCAGGAGGGCAGAACCCTGTCTGTGAGGTGGCAGCAGCTGTACCTGCGGTGCAAGCCTTGGAGCTGGTTTGGCAGTACTGGAGGTCCTTGGTGGTTCCCCCAGGATGCATGGGACTGGCCACCGTACCACATTTGGAATGGTGGGACAATTCCATGATCTTAGACATGTTACATGGCCATATTCGGAGTTACCATTGTGAAGCTACATATAGGTATTGACTTGTATGTAGTGAAAGTGTGTACTCCCTGTACTCGGAAAGTCCATGGAATTGGCCCTGGATAGCTTGGGGGCACCTTTGCTAGTGCAAGGTTGCCCTCACACTAACTTTGCACCAAGCCTCCATTAAATGAAGGTTAGACATATAGGCGAATCATAAGTTGCTTAAGTGCAGTGAAAGTGTGTGCACTATTTCATGCAGACTGCAGTGGCAGTCCTGAAGAAGGGTTTGTCTGAGCTCCTTATTGGCTGCAGCCCATAAGGATCTCTTGGCACCCCAATGCCCTGGGTACCATATTCTAGGGACTTATAAGGGGTTCCGGTGTGCCAGTTGGAGTTGGAATATGAAGTCACTGAATTATAGTCACTAATTTGGAAGCAGAGAGCAGAAGCACTGAAGTTCTGGTTAGCAGAACTTCAATGACAGGCCACAAACTATGAGCACTGGGGTCCTGGCTAGCAGGATCCCAGCGAGACAGTAAACAGGCCAAGTGTGGGGGGGGGGGGGTGTAACCATGCTAGAAAAGCTTGTTTTTCACATGTATGGAAGAGTGCGCCAAACACAATTTATAGGACTAATATTCTGGACTTAAGGTGAGTACAGTGCAGGGTCCTTGGGCACACCAACAGGTCAGTTCAGGCAGTGCTGGTGGGGCAGATTGGTGCATTTCAGCATCAGTGTGCATGTAAGTCAATTGGGCTTGGTCCAGTCACAAAGATGCTGGAATGAGTTCATGTCTGGGTGAGCCACTTGAGGAGGTTCTTTTACTTGCAATGCTCTAATGTAGGGATGCTAGTGGTCCTCTTTGCCTTGCTCTGGGACAGCCAGGTGCAGAGGTTGTTTGGACAGTCTGCTTTGTCACCGGTGGTGGTTGCAAGGAAGGGGCTCACAGTAACAGGCTGCAGGTGTGATCTTGGGGACCAGTCCAATCAAACCAAAAAGTGGGTTTGGGTTTCACAAACCTCGGGGACAAAGACACCAGGGGTTCTGTCTGGTCTCTGTCTCCTGAGGCAGTCTGAGTTTGTAGACAGGCTGCAAATGGCCATATTGGGTGAGCAAAAGGAGGGCTTTGTCTCTGGAGGGTCTGTGAACCATGGTGACACTGTTGGCCCACTTCTGCTCAGTGCAATGATAAAACCTGGCGTACGGTTTTGGTGGTCTGGGGTCCTCAGTCCTTCTTGGGTTGTTTGCAGTTACAGGGAAGCAGCGTTATGCTCCATGGGAGTTCTTGGAGATTTGCAAAACGCTGACAGCTCTCCTGGTTTCTTGGAGGCTACAGTGGCAGGACAGGCCATTGCTTCACAAGGGTTGGGTGCAGATTGCAGGGTTTGTGCCAAGTCTGCTGTGCTACTTGGTTCTTGGGTCAGCAGGCTTTTTGTCCGCTCCTCTAGTGTCCAGCGAAGATCTGTTTTCCTGGTATCAGAGAGGGTCCCCCTGAATACTTAAATTTGTTTGTGTTAAGGTGAGTAACAGGTAGTAGCCAATGGGCTACTTAATCATGAAGTGACTACACTCCCTAAATGACCACTTCCTTTGTGGAGTGGTCATCACCCTGTCCTAGAATTCCACCACACAATTGCAGAATTTCTATGGCTGTTCACTTAAGGCTGGTCTCCCTAGGTCAGGGGTGGGCTTAAGGGAGCCTCAAATGATCGTGGGGAGGTGCTAAGGTGTCGCCTAAATAAGCATCATGCTGATAACAGGCCTTTGTTTTAGCTGGAAAACATGAGCAGCAGTAAATCATTTTGTAATGGGCCATTACTAGCGTTTTGTCATTTATATCCAAGCTGGGGGTGTCAAAAGGGAGGAGACTCCAAATACTCTTCAAAACCTCAGCCCTAATATTCGCAATGTGGACACTTTAATAAGGCCTGCCTTACTAGAACAGTACGTTTTGTATGGTGTATTTGATTGCACTTTAAAAACTAACAACTGCAATGTTTAAATACCTATAGACATATTTAAACATTGCCAATGCATTGGATTAATTGTGAAAAATTTGGAGGGGGCATTTTGTTTCTACTGGAGAGGTTGTGGCATTAAAAGGATTGAAGACAACTCCCCTCGGTCTGTTCAGACTATAAATGCAACATACCTCCTGTGTAGCTGATTTTCTTGCCTGTCCAGATGGCTCTCAATCTGGGGCCAGAAATTGTTAGTGGCAGGTTATCTACAATTAGTCCACCAGCAGTTGGTAGTTTTTCATGGGCACTTCTAAGGTGCCCTGGGGCGTATGTATAAATAAATCCATCACTGGAATCAGTGAGGTTTTTAATGAGATGATTGATAACAAACATCCCTCTTTTCAGTGATGCCAACATTTAGCTGGAGAATGTATTGAGTATCGTCAAGCACATGTTTAAAATGGCTTTCCTGTTCTTACTATGTCTGACATAGTACGGGCATATTTGCTCTATGTATTAGCATGTAATATTAATGGCACACCCTGCCTTGGCTCTGTAAAGCCTGCTGTGGGGTGACTTGTAAATATTACAGCCAGTGTTAGAGGACATGGTACAAGCGTGTGCCATGTCATGTTTTCACTTTGTGGAGCACCTAGTCATACCTACTACAGTGGCAGTATGCATGAGTTTGGTGCTGGGTCCCTCGAAGTGGCACAAGCTGTGCTGCAGCTCTTGGGGACCCTCTCGTATCTTTCGTAGGTACCAGAGGCATCATTTACTAGTGACTTGGAGGTACTAAAGGCCTGGTGACAAGGTGTGTTTTGTGGAAGGAACACTGAAGTGCACTGGGTTCCTGCTAACCAGGTCAACGTGCCAAAGTTGCATCAATGAACAGACAAAGTGGAAGACTACTGAAACCAAAACTCAGTTTCCTGCAGTCTCCAATTCCTAATTCCTTCACACTTGCAGAATGTAAATTACCCAGTGTAGTAAGCTGGGTTCTGGTTGTAGTACCCACCACGTTTTTGCCTGTCAGTATGTTTTGACTATAGTAGTGGGATCCTGCTACCCAGGACCCCAGTAACTGTGCTCTCCTCTAAATCTGGTTACTGGTAAACATTTCACACCCACAGTTGGCATGCTGGTGGACCCATGTAAGTCCCTTAGTATACGGTACTTGCATACCCAGGGCGTAGGTACACTAGGGGTCTCCTGTGGGCTGCAACATTTATTGTGCCACCCATGGTATCCCATGCAAACTGTCAGCAGGCCTGCCATTGCAGCTTGTGTGAAATGGTCCATGCACCCTTTCACCACAGATAAGGCTTACCTTGTATCCTGGTCACTGGACTTGGCAACTGTAAGTCGCCCCTCTGGTAGCCCCTTTAGTCCAAGGGCAGAGTGCATGTCCCTAAATGTGAGGGTACCCTAGCATGATCAGTTTATCCCTACAAACCCCAGATGCCATTCCCTGGGCTTTGCAAGTGTGGCGAAGCCATCTTAAAGTATGTAGTTGACACTGGCCAGCATGAGTCATCTACATATTGGCTTCCCTGAACCTAGGCATGGTTGGTGTCAAACATGTTGGAACCATGCAGCTACACCACTTTTGTTAGTTGCATGATACCATGTACTCTGGGGGTTCCTTAAAGGATATCACCACTTCTGCCTGGGCAGCTTTACGGGGTCTGGCTGACAGCCTGCACTGCCGCTGACCCTTGGCACTGTTCTGTCCTCCTGCTGGTGAGCTTGGCTCAAGCAGAGGAAGGCAGAAAAATATTTCCTGCAAGGGAGAGGTGGGACTGCCCCTTGTTTCAGGTGACTCTAAGAGCTGGGGTGGGATGGCCTCATAGCACCACTAGACTGCTTTGAAAGGCACATTTAGTGCGTTCCTTGGATAATCTGGTATGCACCATTTCAAGAACCCCTTGTTCCCGTTCTGGCATGAAACTCCCTAAAGGACTAGGGAGTGACCCACCCCTGTCCAGCTCCTCCTATAGGGAATTGCACATGGTTCTGCTAGGTGGCCAGTTGATCCTGCCATCTTGAAGCCAAAATGGGAAGACCCCCTCTGAGCATCCGGCTGGTTAGGTCAGGTAGGTGATGTCCCTGACCCACTGATGGGTGGTTCCCTTATGTAGTGACCAACCCTCTTTTAGGGTTACTTAAGGGCTCCTTCAAGGGTGGGTCATATTTGTTAAGACTCTACTAGGAACTTTCTGCAAGACCTCTTCTGCTCTTGGCCTCGAACTGCTGCTCATCTGCTTTGGAACCAAAACATATCTGCCTCTGGTGGGAAGGCTCCAATTTCAACCTTGTTCCTCTGGATCCTTCAAGAATTCTGCAACATCCAAGGGTGTGCATGTAGCTCTATGTATATAACACCAAAATGAGGTATGGTGCCTGGAGTCCAGGGGTTCCCTAGAGGCACAAGTAGATAATACTATTGCTCGTTTGTGGTAGTGTGGCCGAGCAGTTAGGTTTATCAGAGGGTAGTGCAAACACTTGTTGTACAGAGTCAAGAAATGAGGCACACTCAATGACTAACTCCAGGCCAATTGTTTTTCTATAGAACCAAAGTATCTTTGTTGCAGGTAAGTACAGTTGGATTTTGTAGATAAAGCAGTTTACAAGTAACACTTCAATGTCAAAAGTTGACACTTGATGCAATTTTCCACTTGTCAATAGTCCTGGGTGGGAAAAGTTAGTACATTTGTAAGGAAATGCCTCCTTGGCATGGTTATCCCCTGACTTTTTGACTATGCTAATGCTATGTTTTGAATTGAAAGTGTGCTGAGGCCTGCTAACCAGGCCCCAGCACCAGTGTTCTTTCCCTAACCTGTACTTTTGTTTACACAATTGGCACACCCTGGCATGCAGGTAAGTCCCTTGTAACTGGTACCCCTGATGCCAGGGGAGGTTTCTTAAGGGCTGCAGCATATCTTATGCCACCCTGGGGACCCCTCACTCAGCACAGACACACTGCTTGCCAGCTTGTGTGTGCTGGTGAGGACAAAACAAGTAAGTCGACATGGCACTCCCCTCAGGGTGCCATGTCAACCTCACACTGCCTATGCAGTATAGATAAGTCACCCCTCTAGCAGGCCTTACAGCCCTAAGGCAGGGTGCACTATACCATGGGTGAGGGTACCAGTGCATGAGCACTGTGCCCCTGCAGTGTCTAAGCCAAACCTTAGACATTGTAAGTGCATGGTAGCCATAAGAGTATATGGTCTGGGAGTCTGTCAAACACGAACTCCACAGCACCATAATGGCTACACTGAAAACTGGGAAGTTTGGTATCAAACTTCTCAGCACAATAAATGCACACTGATGCCAGTGTACATTTTATTGTAAAATACACCCCAGAGGGCACCTTAGAGGTGCCCCCTGAAACCTTAACCAACTACCTGTGTAGGCTGACTGGTTTTAGCAGCCTGCCACACTCGAGACATGTTGCTGGCCACATGGGGAGAGTGCCTCTGTCACTCTGTGGCTAGTAACAAAGCCTGCACTGGGTGGAGATGCTTATCACCTCCCCCAGGCAGGAGCTGTAACACCTGGTGGTGAGCCTCAAAGGCTCACCCCCTTTGTTCCAGCACCACAGGGCATTCCAGCTAGTGGAGTTGCCCGCCCCCTCTGGCCACGGCCCCACTTTTGGCGGCAAGGCCGGAGGAGATAATGAGAAAAACAAGGAGTCACTGACCAGTCAGGACAGCCCCTAAGGCAACCTGAGCTGAAGTGACTCTGACTTTTAGGAATCCCCCCAATAGGGATAGGAATGTGACCTCCTCCCCTTGGGAGAAGGCACATAGAGGGTGTAGCCACCCTCGGGGCTAGTAGCCATTGGCTACTGCCCTCCCTGACCTAAACACCCCCCTAAATTCTGTATTTAGGGGCTCCCCAGAACCTAGGAAACAAGATTCCTGCAACCTAAGAAGAGGACTGCTGAGCTGAAAAACCCTGCAGAGAAGACAGACACCAACTGCTTTGGCCCCAGCTCTACCGGCCTGTCTTCCCCCCCCCCCCCTTCGGAAGAAAACTGCTCCAGTGACGCTTTCCCCAGAACCAGCGACCTCTGAATCCTCAGAGGACTGCCTGAAGGACCAAGAAACTCCAGAGAACAGCGGCCCTGTTCACCCAAGACTGCAACTTTGTTTCCAAAGAAGCAACTTAAAGACAACTGCATTTCCCGCCAGAAGCGTGAGACTTGCAACTCTGCACCCGACGCCCCCGGCTCAACTTGTGGAGAACAAACACTTCAGGGAGGACTCCCCGGTGACTGAGACCCTGAGTAGCAAGAGTTGCCCCCCCTGAGCCCCCACAGCAACGCCTGCAGAGGGAATCCCGGGGCTCCCCCTGACCACGACTGCCTGACTCCCAGATCCTGACACCTGGAAAAGACTGCACCCGCAGCCCCCAGGATCTGAAAGATCGGAACTCCAGTGCAGGAGTGACCCCCAGGAGGCCCTCTCCCTTGCCCAGGTGGTGGCTACCCTGAGGAGCCCCCCCTTGCCTGCCTGCATCGCTGAAGAGACCCCTTGGTCTCCCATTGATTTCAATTGAAAACCCGACGTGTTTGCACACTGCAACCGGCCGCCCCCGTGCTGCTGAGGGTGTACTTTCTGTGCTAACTTGTGTCGTGTCCCCCCCCCCCCCCGGTGCCCTACAAACCCCCCCGGTCTGCCCTCTGAAGACGCGGGTACTTAACTGCTGGCAGACTGGAACCGGGGCACCCCTTCTCCATTGAAGCCTGTGTTTTGGGCACCACTTTGAACTCTGCACCTGACCGGCCCTGAGCTGCTGGTGTGGTAACTTTGGGGTTGCTCTGAACCCCAACGATGGGCTATCTTGGACCCAAACTTGAACTCTGTAGGTGGTTTACTTACCTGCAAGAACTAACAATTACTTACCTCCCCTAGGAACTGTGAAAATTGCACTAAGTGGTCTAGTTTTAAAATAGCTGTGTTTTATTTGAAAAGTATATATGCTATTGTGATTATTCAAAGTTCCTAAAGTACTTACCTGCAATACCTTTCATGCAAAGTATTACATGTAGAATTCGAACCTGTGGTTCTTAAAATAAACTAAGAAAAGAGATTTTTCTATACAAAAACCTATTGGCCTGGAATTGTCTGAGTGTTCCTCATTTATTGCCTGTGTATGTACAACAAATGCTTAACACTACTCCCTTGTTAAGCCTACTGCTTGACCACACCACCACAAAATAGAGCATTAGTATTATCTCTTTTTGCCACTATCTTACCTCTAAGGGGAACCCTTGGACTCTGCATACTATTCCTTACTTTGAAATAGTGCATACAGAGCCAACTTCCTACAACATTTAACAAGTAAGTATACAGCTTAGGATTCTAGTCTTCAGAGGTTAAAGATGTCTGCGTGTCAGTGTTCAAGGTAATCCTAAAATTTAGGGGCTTCCCTGATCTCACCAGATTCCTGGTGACCAAGAAAAAGCAAGGACTGCTAAGCTGACCCTATCATAAGACTTGACTCCCAACTGACTTGGCGCAAACCCTACCAGCTGGTCTGCAGCATCAGAAGCCCTGCCACAAAACAGCAACGCATCCTGCAGGACCAGCAAACTCTCCATACCCCCAGAGGACTGTCTGAGCACCCCCCCACTACTCAAGGATCAAGAACTCCAGAGGACCACAACCCTGCACCTGTAACCCCTTGGCCTTCAGGAATCTGCAAGGTTCAGCAGGCAGGCTGCCTCTGTGTTAAGCCTTTGGTTTTCTGGATCTGACCCCCTGGAACCAGCATATCTTTTCCAAGCACCCCAGTCCTCATAGGACTCCATTGCAAGCCCTACGGCAAATTTGACCTCTGCACCCAGCCGGCCCCTAGTGGTGCACTTTTGGAGTCAGCCTAAACTTTGACCAGAGGACTTCCTAAATCCCAAAGACTGGAATTGTAAGTTGTGCACTTACCTGTTGTATGCATAAATCTCTCCCCCCCCCCCCCCCCCCCCCCCACCGGCAGGAAGGCAGAACAAAGGATTTCCTTTGTGAGAGGGTGTTACACCCTCTCCCTTTGGAAATAGGTGTGAAGGGCTGGGGAGGAGTAGCCTCCCCCAGCCTCTGGAAATGCTTTGATGGGCACAGATGGTGCCCATCTCTGCATAAGCCAGTCTACAGCGGTTCAGGAATCCCCCAGCCCTGCTCTGGCGTGAAACTGGACAAAGGAAAGGGGAGTGACCACTCCCCTGACCAGTACCTCCCAGAGGAGGTGCCCAGAGCACCTCCAGTGTGTCCCAGACCTCTGCCATCTTGAAAACAGGGCTGTCTGTGGCACACTGGACTGCTGAGTGGCCAGTGCCAGCAGGTGATGTCAGAGGCTCCTTCTGATAGGATCTTACCTCTCTTGGTAGCCAGTCCTCCTAACCTGGTAGCCAAATCTCCTTTTCTGGCTATTTAGGGTCTCTGCTTTTGGGAATTCTTCAGATAACGAATGCAAGAGCTCACCAGAGTTCCTCTGCATCTCCCTCTTCACCGTCTACCAAGGATCGACCGCTGACTGCTCCAGGACGCCTTCAAAACTGCAAAACAAAGTAGCAAGAAGACTACCAGCAACATTGTAGCGCCTAATCCTGCATCTGTTTCCTGGTGGTGCATGCTCTGAGGGCTGTCTGCCTTCACCCTGCACTGGAAGCCCAGAAGAAATCCCTCGATGGAATCTTCCCCCTGCTAACCCAGGCACCAAACTTCTGCTTCACTGGTCCTCTGGTCCCCTCATATTCACGAACGTGGTCCCTGGAACACAGGAGCTGGATCAAGTGACCCTGACAGTCCAGTGGTCCTTCTGTCCAAATGTGGTGAAGGTAAGTCCTTGACTCCCCATGCCAGACAGTAATCCTGTGTACTGTGATCTGCAGCTGCTAGGGCTTCTGTGCACTCTTGCAAGGAATCCTTTGTGCACAGCCCAGGTCCCCAGCACTCATCTTGCATTGCTCAACTCAGAGTTGACAACTGGCTGTGGGGGGCCCTCCTTTGTTGTGTTGAGATGACCGCTGTGCTCATTTCTTGAACACCTGTTAAAGTGCTTCAGTTGGTGCTGCATGCTTCTGCTTGTGCTCTCTGTGCTGCTGAGCACCCCCTCTGTCTCCTTCTCCAAGGGGCGACCTGGTCCTTTCTGGGCCACAACAGCACCCAAAAACCTCTACTGCGACCCTTGCAGCTAGCAAGGCTTGCTTGCGGTCTTTCTGCATGGAAACTGCATCTCCTCCAGCACGCCGTGGGACATCTTCTGTACAAAGGCAGAGTTCCTGGCATCTACCGTTGTTGCAGAATCTTCAGCTTCTTCCACCCGGAGGCAGCCATTTTGCACCTTCATCCAGGGTTTAGTGGGCTCCTGCCCTCCCTGGACACTTGCGTGTAGGAGGCTGGCCTGGCTTATAGTGGGTACCTTGTGGTACTTACACCCTGTGCCTGGTCCAGTTATCCGTTATTGGTAGAATAGAGGTGTTTCTAGCAGCTTAGACTGATATCAGGTAGCTATGGCCAAGCCGCTTAGGCTGAACTAGGAGAACACTACTAATATACTAAGAAGGGATAACTGGACCTGGCACAAAGTGCAAGTACCATCAGGTACCTACTATAAGCCAGGCCAGCCTCCTACACCTCTAAACCATGTAGGAAACTGGCCCTTAGTTACCCCACACGCACATTTTGACTGATATTGATGCTGACTTGCCAGTGCTGGGACCCTAACCAGGCCCCAGCGCCATTGTTCTTTTCCTAAAACGACAATTTTTTTTACCCACCTCTGGCACACAGCAAAGTCCTTTGTCAAAGGTACAGGTGGTAACAAGGGCTTTGTGGCCAGGGAGGATCCCTGAGGGCTGCAGTCCTCACCAAACACATCTGCACTACCACTGCAGATTGTGTTGGTGGAGAGAAAGGTAGTAGACATGGCATCTGTGTGCCATGCCTACAAAACACTGACAGTGGCATAGTTAAGTCACTCCTCTAGCGGGCCTTACAGCCCTAAGGCAGAGTGCACTATACAACAGGTGAGCTCATAGCTGCATGAGCAATATGCCCCTTCAGTGTTTGTCCATTCTTAGATATTGTGTGTGCAGTGTGGCCATATTAAGAATGTCTGGGAGTTTGTCATTTCAAACTCCACAGCTTCATAATGACTTCACTGAATACTGGGACGTTTGGTTTAAAACTTCAGTACAATAAACCCACACTGTCAGTGTTGGGTTTATTCTAAAAAGCACACTGAGGGCATCTTAGAGATGACCCCTGTATTCTACCCGATCCCCTAGTGTAGGACTGATTGGTCTGTGCCAGCCTCCCACTAGCAGACAAGTTGTTGACCACATGGGGTTGAGGGTCTTTGTGGCCAGAAACAACTCCTGCGCTGGGTGGAGGGGCTGCACACCTCTCCCTGCAGCAACCTAGTGGTGAGCCTCTAAGGCTCAGGCCTCCTGTTAGAGTACCCCTGGGCACTCCAGCTAGCAGAGTTGCCCGCCTCCTAGTGAAAGACTCATTTTTGGTGGCAAGTCTGATGGGAAACTTAAGAAAATAACAAGCATTTGCAATGCAATAGGTCTCGCATTTGAGTGAGTTAGAGCTATTGGCGTTGTAAATGCATAACTGGACTTTTCTTGCCACATAAATTGGACAGCCCTGCCACATCATTTGGTCCTCTCTGCTACATAATTCTAGGGGCCCTGCATATAACTAAAGTACTTCAAATTACCTTCTTCCTCAATCTGAGGCAAAAAATGAAAATATAGCCTATAGTATATTTTATATATATCGTATCTTGACATTAATGCTCAGAACAGCCCCTAGAGGGCAAAACTATATAAAAACATTTGTGAGAAACATGGTCATGTAATCACATACTTAGGATCAGGAGAGCCTGATGAAGGGCAGATTTTCATGACAACCACTGAGTCACATTTGGATTTGCTTAATGTACACTTATCTTCTGTAGATATCTTGAAAATGTGATATGGCTCCAGCGCTCCTTGATCAACACTGATGTAATCCTTGCAAACATCCAGTAAGTTTCTCGTTCCTCCATTTAACTTGACTCACACGTGCTTGTGCTACACACCTGCACATCATGCCTCATCCACTGTATCGCATCTGCAACCACTAATCACTGCGTGACATTGCTTATGTACCAAATGTTCACTTTATATATTCCTGTAAATAAAGCTTTAAATATACTCCCACTCCAGTGCAGGAGTATTCAAACACTGGGGGGAAAAAGGTGGTTAGGGGCATACCCATGTGTGAGGGGATTGTCATCTCCTTCACCATGATACATTAACAAGGGCATCACATGCGCAGGACAGGTGGGCTTCTGTAGGCACAAGGAGACCACAAATGGCGCTATTAGATTGCCATCACTTTGCAATGGAATCAGAGGCTGCCTCCCTCCCCCACCCCCTACGGCAGGCAATCTGTTGTGTTTTGTATTTTTTTTCATGGCTGTTTTCATGCTATGCTGCATGCACAAACCAGTCCCGAATCATCATATTTCAGAAACCAGATCATCCCATCCATTCCCCCAGGGTCCTGGTCACAAAAATGTAAGGCAAGTTGCCTTCCCCTCCCAAGGCTTCTAAGCTGTTTTATGGAATGCCGACTGGGGCAGAGCACCTGAAATGGGAGGAGTCAGGAGACAATCACGAGGACGCAGCTGTGCCCTGCTGTCTTGGGAAGTACAACAGAGCATAAACCTGTGACGAGGTATACAACCCAAACTATGGCACCCCTCAAATTTTCGGCAGGCTTATAGGCCACATTTTTGTTTTAAATGTGACACCAAGTTCACCACATCGAAGAAATCAAAACGTGAGCTAAGTGTCGTTTTGAAGCTTATGGCTGGAGTTGGTCATTGTAGTAGAAACGCTTTTCATATGGCGGGAACAATTTCTCAACGGAACACCTCATAACTGCATGATCCTTCTGTACTTTCACTGCTTCGTTTCCAAATTTGACCGCCAATTTAGCACGTTTACATTATTTACAGATCCATACAGTTTCTTTCAGATTACTGAACAAAGTTCTTAGGAGGAAAACACGGCACCTAGCCAGGGCCATGAATTACTATATGGAAGCAATTACATTATGCAGTACGAAGAAGGCATGCAGTATTAACGTCCCCTTTTTTCCATCACTCTGTCATTGGGACTCCCCTCTGTGGTGTATGTAGAGGAAGTTACGGGATGAAACTAAGGCTCAGGTGGGCGGCAGGAAGTGTTCAAGGAAAGGGTGGCAGCATGGGTACTGATCCCACCGGGAGGTGGGCTACACCACATGGATGCGGACCTTCCGGTCTTCCCAATCATATCGGTAGCTCCCCCAGACCCGTTTGTGTGCATTACTATTCAAAACACGAGGGCCACACGACCCATGCTGCAATTGAAGTCTAGTCTGTGTGAGCTGGTGACAGGGATCCGGGAAATACGAAACACCAAGCAGAAATCTACATGAAGAGGTCTCAGAGCAGCAGCTACGGTGAGGAGCAGTATGGCTTTGTTACCCAAGGGCCGGGGATACAAGGAGGAGGGGCTCCCATGAGAGGAGGTGGTGAGCTGTCCACAGAAAGTGCAAAGCAGACAAAATGGGTCTCAGTAGTGACGAGTGGAAGGTGCAATCGGTTAAAGTCAAGACTTTCAGCAAGATGAAACTTGTATCAGCCATCAGAAAATGGACGATAGGGAGTAAATACAGGTGATAACGAGGAGACTGGGTGACATTATTATTATAATATATGTGAGCAGAAAAACTTGATGGGAGAATGGGTGCAAGTGACGAAGAATAGATAAGAGGAAAGAACTAAGATGTCAAAGTGAGGGGTAGTGGCAGTGAGGAATGAGCATTTGGAATGCAATAGTCTCTTGTTTGCTCGAGTTAGAGCTCATAGCGTTGTAAATTACGGACTGGACTGTTATTGCCACGCAGACTGAAAATAAAAGGAAGAGGGCGAGCTGGCCATGGAAAAGCCTCCCTCTGTTTACAGAGGGAGCTGGTGGGGAGGAAGGACAGAACAAGCACCCACTGAGGTGAAACAGGCAAATACCAAAAAAAGTCCCTTACAGAAGAGATAAACAGGACATAGCGCAATTACACAGTACTTTGTACTGCTCCCAAAGTGAAAAAAGGCAGGACAGAGGCAGAACTGACCACTAGCAAGGAAGGATGTCTAACCAATCAAAATGCTGGAACTCACACTATTGTATACTTTAGTATACAGCAGGCTGAACGCTAACGCTCAACCTAACAAGTAGTGACCACGTCACCTGGGACTGCCCGATAGGTCAGACAGGTCACCTCAAAGAATCCAGGAACTCTACAGTCACAAGGAAAAGTATTTGCATTGCAAGATGACAACTTTGACATCTGTCTCTGAACACAGAACAAATGTGAAAATAAGATTTAAGGGCATCTTAATTGCTAATTCTGTTTGACTGAGCAGATTACCTGTTTGTCTACTTGCCAGAAGGGTCGCTATAGTGAGTGGTCAGGTAGATTTTTTGAGCCCTGGTGTGTTTGGGGTTAACTTGAACCCCAAACCATAGACTTAACCCGCGGACACTGGAACTGTAAATCAAGTACTTAAATCTAAATCAAACTAACTTTCCTTCCCGCAGGAACAGTTTCTGAAAATTGCAGTGTCAATGTTGAAAACAGATTATTGACAATATTAACCAACAGTATAATTTACAGATTTCAAAGTACTCTGTGTGAAATACTAATCTGTTGAAATACTTACCTGCAACTTGAATCTTGTGGTTCTAAAAATTAAAAATATATTTTTGCTATATAAAAAACATTGATCTGAGTTCAGTCGGTGTGTCTGTGTGTACCACAAATACTTTGCACTACCCTCTGATAAGCCTAACTTTTTAACCATACTACCACCAAAGAGCATTAGTATTATCTACTTTAGCCTGTTAAGCCTCTGGGGACCCCTAGGACTCTGTGCACCCTCATTTTGTTAGTCTATACAGAGCCAGCTTCCTACAATGGCTAGCTTTGCACACTACATAGAGCCTGCTTCCTACACTGGGTCTGCAGCAAGGACAGAGGGGTGAGAGGCAGTGGCACAGGGGTGGCTGGGTGCAGAGTACCAACACAGCATCAGATTCCCAAAGTTAGTCCATGCAGGAGATCACTTTCTGAAACAGGCTGCAAGCTTTGGCCTGGAGGCTGGGAGAGGTCCACTCACAGCTGCCCTGAGAAGTCACTGTCTTGCCACCCAAGGCCTTTGGGTGCAGGGTTGTCTTTTGGCATCAAACAGATTACTGGGCAGGTAGCCGTCAGGGGGAGCCTTTGGATTTAGGCTGCAGGTGTTGCTGTGGAGTCTGGTAGGGATCAGCCCACGACTGACTCTGGGTCAGAAGAGCTGGGGAACTTTGACTGGATTGATGGGCCACTTGGACTTGGGCCGTGGTGTCTGGTGCGCAGGTGGTTCCAGGAGGTAGTTTTGCACTTCCTCAGGCAGACTTCTTTCTTCAGTGATTTTTTTTTTTGGACAGGTCTGCTGTCCACTGGAGTTCTTGTTCATTGAGAGCAGGCAGTCCACCCAAGGCTTCAGAGGTCGCTGTGCTGCAGGAGAGTAGTCATCTGCTCAGTTTCTTTGAAGGCTGCAGACAGGCTGGTGGAGCTGGGGCCAAGTCAGTGGATGTCTTCTGTTTTCTCTGCTGGGGCAAATTTGTGATGTTGGCTCTTCATATCAACAGGAATCTGATTCCAGGGGTGCCACCTAAATACTGAATTTAAGGATGTTAAAGGGTGTGCCTGGTGGTAGCAAATGGGCTTCTCTCCATTAGGGCGACTACAGCCTTCCTTTGCCAACTTCATTTGGGAAGTGGCATACCCCTAATCCTACTGGTTTAATTCATTCCATGCAAACTGGAGACATTTAAATAGTGTCTTCAGCTCTTCCACCCTAGGGGTAGGACTGGCATGTAGTGGGCACACCTAATTAACTTAATTTTCCCACCAGTCCTTCCACCAAGTGTGGTCAGGAACTAGGGGTTCAGGTTCCTCCACCATTTTGAGAGGCCTGGGTTGCTTTTCAAAGGCAGCAAGGCCTTTAAGCTCCCTGCCCTGGAATGTCCATCTTGCCTTGGAGGTCACACCTCTGCCCAGAGCAGGCTTTTGTTCTGAGCCCTCGATAGCAGACATTTCTGGTGTCCTGAGGTGAAAGCTAAAGTGGCTGCACTGGTCCTGACCAGTCACTGCCCACTCAGAGTTGGTAGGGTTCAAAGGGGGTGCCTCTAAAGTGCCTTCTGAGTGAATGTATTAATAAACACATCACTGAATAATTCAGTGAGGTTTTATTAATAGATGTCCAGAAACCTCTAGGCACCAGGGATCATTTTTTTGTTTTTTAGAGGTGGGGACCGACCCCTTAGGCAAGGGTCGCTCCCCTAGGCGGCAAATTGTATTTAGACCATTTCTGCCCCTCTTGGGGGCAGAGCGGCACATTTTTGTTAGGCCAATCTGCCCCCATGGGGGCAGAAACCACTTGGGCACCAGGGATTGGTGTATGCATGTGTTTTCTTTAGGGAGGTAGCCCCTTGGGTAAGGGTCGCTCCCCATGGGGGCATATTACTGTTGGCCATATCTGCCCATTGGGGGCAGATGGGCGTATTTTTGGAAGGTCCATCCCCCCTGGGGGGCGGGGGGGGGGGCTTGGCAGAAAGCCCACCAGAGGCCAGGGACGTTTTTTCCCCAAAAATAAGAGGGTGGGGGGTATGGCCGTACCCCCACCCCAAATAAATGGGGCCGGAGTTCTGGCAGATAGGGCAATTACCCCTGATCAACACCCCACACACTGGGGTGGGGGGGGGGGTGGGGGTAGATAGTCTACTAGATGCCAGGGAATTTGAAAAAAAGAAAATAATTATTGGGGTGGTGGCTACCAACCACTATGGGCCTGGTTACGCCCCACCTCAACTGAAGGGGGTAACAGTATTTCAGCTCTCCCCCGCACTCTAAAACATCTCATCCCACAGCAAGCAAGAAGATATTTGATTTATTTTTGGTTTTAATTTTACATTTGGGCCATGAACTTGGCTTACTCTCAATCGTCCCACTTGGAATGGTGAGGGCTGCACTTTATGGACTTTGGGACTCTGCCATGTAGAAAAATCCATAAGACCTAGACATCTGAAAACTAAACATCTGGGTGATTCCAGGGTGGTGTTTCACATGCACCCTCACCATTTTTGTACCCACAATCCCCTACAAACCCTCAATTGTGCTGTAAATCACACATTTTTCCCACGTTTTTGTGATGGAACCTTCCAGAATCTGCAGGAATCCACAAAATTCCTACCATCCAGCATTGTCATTTATACCAATAAAAATTCTTCTGCACTTGTCAGCCTAAAATGTTTTTTTGCAAACTGCCCTTTTGGACCCCCTTTGTTCCCCCTCAATATCGACATGTTTCTGGCTCTTCCCTTTCACAACCACTTGGCCCACCTACACAAATGAGGTATTGTGAGAAAGTATCCTCTTTCTAGCCTTGTTACCCCCGCTTTTGGCCTGTTTGTGAGTATGTCAGGGTGTTTTCACTGTCTCACTGGGACCCTGCTAGCCAGGACCCCAGTGCTCATAAGTTTGTGGCCTATATAGGTGTTCCCTGTGTGATGCCTAACTTTCTCACTGAGGCTCTGCTAACCGGAACCTCGGTGGTTATGCTCTCGGTTTTTAAAATTGTCACTAACAGGCTAGTGACCAATTTCACCAATTCACATTGGCATACTGGAACACCCTTATAATTCCCTAGCATATGGTACTGAGGTACCCAGGGTATTGGGGTTCCAGGAGATCCCTATGGGCTTCAGCATTTCTTTTGCCACCCATAGGGAGCTCTGACAATTCTTACACAGGCCTGCCCTTGCAGCCTGAGTGAAATAACGTCCACGTTATTTCACAGCCATTTACCACTGCACTTAAGTAACTTCTAAGTCACCTATATGTCTAACCTTTACCTGGTAAAGGTTGGGTGCAAAGTTACTTAGTGTGTGGGCACCCTGGCACTAGCCAAGGTGTCCCCACATTGTTCAGGGCAAATTCCCCGGACTTTGAGTGCGGGGACACCATTACACGTGTGCACTAGACATATGTCACGACATATGTATAGCGTCACAATGGTAACTCTGAACATGGCCATGTAACATGTCTAAGATCATGAAATTGTCACCCCATGCCATTCTGGCATTGGGGAGACAATTCCATGATCCCCCGAGTGTCTGACACAGACCCGGGTACTGCCAAACTGCCTTTCCCGGGGTTTCACTGCAGCTGCTGCCAACCCCTCAGACAGGTTTCTGCCCTCCTGGGGTCCAGCCAGGCTAGGCCCAGGCAGGCAGAACAAATGACTTCCTCAGAGAGAGGGTGTTACACCCTCTCCCTTTGGAAAAAGGTGTGAAGGCAGGGGAGGAGTAGCCTCCCCAGCCTCTGGAAATGCTTTGATGGGCACAGATGGTGCCCATTTCTGCATAAGCCAGTCTACACCGGTTCAGGGATCCCCAGCCCTGCTCTGGCGTGAAACTGGACAAAGGAAAGGGGAGTGACCACTCTCTTGACCTGCACCTCCCCTGGGAGGTGCCCAGAGCTCCTCCAGTGTGCTCCAGACCTCTGCCATCTTGAAAACCGAGATGCTGCTGGCACACTGGACTGCTCTGAGTGGCCAGTGCCAGCAGGTGACGTCAGCCTCCTTCTGATAGGCTCCTCCAGGTGTTACTAGCCTATCCTCTCTCCTAAGTAGCCAGACCTCCTTTTCTGGCTATTTAGGGTCTCTACTTTGGGGAATTCTTTAGATAACGAATGCAAGAGCTCATCAGAGTTCCTCTGCATCTCTCTTCACCTTCTGCCAAGGAATCGACCGCTGACTGCTCAGGAAGCCTGGAAAACTGCAACAAAGTAGTAAAGACTACTGCGACCTTGTAATGCTGATCCGGCCGCCTTCTCGGCTGTTTTCCTGGTGGTGCATGCTGTGGGGGTAGTCTGCCTCCTCTCTGCACTAGAAGCTCCAAAGAAATCTCCCGTGGGTCGACGGAATCTTCCCCCTGCAACCACAGGCACCAAAGAACTGCATCACCAGTCCTCTGGGTCTCCTCTCAGCACGAGCGAGGTCCCTTGAACTCAGCAAGTCTGTGCAAGTGACTCCCACAGTCCAGTGACTCTTCAGTCCAAGTTTGGTGGAGGTAAGTCCTTGCCTCCCCACGCTAGACTGCATTGTTGGGAACCGCATGATTTGCAGCTGCTCCAGCTCCTTTGCACTCTTCCAGGATTTCCTTTGTGCACAGCCAAGCCTGGGTCCCCGGCACTCTAACCTGCAGTGCACGACCTGAGTTGTCCTCCGGCGTCGTGGGACCCTCCTCTGACTTCGGGTGAGCTCCAGTTCACTCCACTTCGTAGTGCCTGTTCTGGCACTTCTGCGGGTGCTGCTTGCTTCTGAGTAGGCTATTTGTCTTGCTGGACGCCCCCTCTGTCTCCTCACGCAATTGGCGACATCCTGGGCCACAGCAGCATCCAAAAACCCTAACCGCGACCCTTGCAGCTAGCAAGGCTTGTTTGCTGTCTTTCTGCACGGAAACACCTCTGCAAGCTTCTTCACGACGTGGGACATCCATCCTCCAAAGGGGAAGTTTCTAGCCCTTGTCATTCTTGCAGAATCCACAGCTTCTACCATCCGGTGGCAGCTTCTTTGCACCCACAGCTGGCATTTCCTGGGCATCTGCCCACTCCCGACTTGATCGTGACTCTTGCACTTGGTCCCCTTGTTCCACAGGTACTCTCGTCAGGAAATCCATCATTGTTGCATTGCTGGTGTTGGTCTTCCTTGCAGAATTCCCCTATCACGACTTCTGTGCTCTTTGGGGAACTTAGGTGCACTTTGCACCCACTTTTCAGGGTCTTGGGGTGGGCTATTTTTCTAACCCTCACTGTTTCCTTACAGTCCCAGCGACCCTCTACATGGTCATATGGTATGGGGTCCATTCGTGGATCTCATTCCACTTCTAGAGTATGGTTTGTGTTGCCCCTCTCCCTATGTGCCCCCATTGCATTCTATTGTGACTATTCATTGTTTGCTCTGTTTTCTATTGCTATTACTGCATATTGTGTACATAGATCTTGTGTATATTTGCTATCCTCATACTGAGGGTACTCACTGAGATACTTTGGCATATTGTCATAAAAATAAAGTACCTTTATTTTTAGTATATCTGTGTATTGTGTTTTCTTATATTGTGCATATGACACTAGTGGTACTGTAGGAGCTTCACTCGTCTCCTAGTTCAGCCTAAGCTGCTCTGCTAAGCTACCTTTTCTATCAGCCTAAGCTGCTAGACACCCCTCTACACTAATAAGGGATGCCTGGACCTGGTGTAAGTACCCCTTGGTACCTACTACAAGCCATGCCAGCCTCCTACACCTGGTTAGCAGGGTCCCAGCACACTTCTCAGTCAAGTCCGCATCAGTATCAGGCAAAAAGTGGGGGTGTAACTGCAACAGGGAGCCATTTCCTTACAGCAAGCACTACCAATTCAAAGTGCTTCTCTTTAGAGTAACAGCACCAAGGGTATTTACCAAATGACTGTAAGGAAATGCCTCCTTGGCATGGTTGCCCCCTGACTTTTTGCCTTTGCTGATGCTATGTTTACAATTGAAAGTGTGCTGAGGCCTGCTAACCAGGCCCCAGCACCAGTGTTCTTTCCCTAACCTGTACTTTTGTATCCACAATTGGCAGACCCTGGCATCCAGATAAGTCCCTTGTAACTGGTACTTCTAGTACCAAGGGCCCTGATGCCAAGGAAGGTCTCTAAGGGCTGCAGCATGTCTTATGCCACCCTGGAGACCTCTCACTCAGCACAGACACCCTGCTTGCCAGCTTGTGTGTGCTAGTGAGAACAAAACGAGTAAGTCGACATGGCACTCCCCTCAGGGTGCCATGCCAGCCTCTCACTGCCTATGCAGTATAGGTAAGACACCCCTCTAGCAGGCCTTACAGCCCTAAGGCAGGGTGCACTATACCATAGGTGAGGGTACCAGTGCATGAGCATGGTACCCCTACAGTGTCTAAACAAAACCTTAGACATTGTAAGTGCAGGGTAGCCATAAGAGTATATGGTCTGGGAGTTTGTCAAACACGAACTCCACAGCACCATAATGGCTACACTGAAAACTGGGAAGTTTGGTATCAAACTTCTCAGCACAATAAATGCACACTGATGCCAGTGTACATTTTATTGTAAAATACACCCCAGAGGGCACCTTAGAGGTGCCCCCTGAAACTTAACCGACTATCTGTGTAGGCTGACTAGTTTTAGCAGCCTGCCACAAACCGAGACATGTTGCTGGCCCCATGGGGAGAGTGCCTTTGTCACTCTGAGGCCAGTAACAAAGCCTGCACTGGGTGGAGATGCTAACACCTCTCCCAGGCAGGAATTGTCACACCTGGCGGTGAGCCTCAAAGGCTCACCTCCTTTGTGCCAACCCAGCAGGACACTCCAGCTAGTGGAGTTGCCCGCCCCCTCCGGCCAGGCCCCACTTTTGGCGGCAAGGCCGGAGAAAATAATGAGAAAAACAAGGAGGAGTCACTGGCCAGTCAGGACAGCCCCTAAGGTGTCCTGAGCTGAGGTGACTCTGACTTTTAGAAATCCTCCATCTTGCAGATGGAGGATTCCCCCAATAGGGTTAGGATTGTGACCCCCTCCCCTTGGGAGGAGGCACAAAGAGGGTGTACCCACCCTCAGGGCTAGTAGCCATTGGCTACTAACCCCCCAGACCTAAACACGCCCTTAAATTTAGTATTTAAGGGCTACCCTGAACCCTAGAAAATTAGATTCCTGCAACTACAAGAAGGACTGCCTAGCTGAAAAACCCCTGCAGAGGAAGACAAGAAGACGACAACTGCCTTGGCTCCAGAAACTCACCGGCCTGTCTCCTGCCTTCCAAAGATCCTGCTCCAGCGACGCCTTCCAAAGGGACCAGCGACCTCGACATCCTCTGAGGACTGCCCCTGCTTCGAAAAGACAAACTCCCGAGGACAGCGGACCTGCTCCAAGAAAGGCTGCAACTTTGTTTCCAGCAGCTTTAAAGAACCCTGCAAGCTCCCCGCAAGAAGCGTGAGACTTGCAACACTGCACCCGGCGACCCCGACTCGGCTGGTGGAGATCCAACACCTCAGGAGGGACCCCAGGACTACTCTAAGACTGTGAGTACAAAAACCTGTCCCCCCTGAGCCCCCACAGCGCCGCCTGCAGAGGGAATCCCGAGGCTTCCCCTGACCGCGACTCTTTGAATCCTAAGTCCCGACACCTGGGAGAGACCCTGCACCCGCAGCCCCCAGGACCGGAAGGACCGGACTTTCACTGGAGGAGTGACCCCCAGGAGTCCCTCTCCCTTGACCAAGTGGAGGTTTCCCCGAGGAATCCCCCCCTTTGCCTGCCTGCAGCGCTGAAGAGATCCCTAGATCTCCCATTGACTTCCATTACAAACCCGACGCTTGTTTCTACACTGCACCCGGCCGCCCCCCGCGCCGCTGAGGGTGAAATTTCTGTGTGGGCTTGTGTCCCCCCCCGGTGCCCTACAAAACCCCCCTGGTCTGCCCTCCGAAGACGCGGGTACTTACCTGCAAGCAGACCGGAACCGGGGCACCCCCTTCTCTCCATTCTAGCCTATGTGTTTTGGGCACCACTTTGAACTCTGCACCTGACCGGCCCTGAGCTGCTGGTGTGGTGACTTTGGGGTTGCTCTGAACCCCCAACGGTGGGCTACCTTGGACCAAGAACTAAGCCCTGTAAGTGTCTTACTTACCTGGTTAATCTAACAAATACTTACCTCCCCTAGGAACTGTGAAAATTGCACTAAGTGTCCACTTTTAAAACAGCTATTTGTGAATAACTTGAAAAGTATACATGCAATTTTGATGATTTGAAGTTCCTAAAGTACTTACCTGCAATACCTTTCGAATGAGATATTACATGTAGAATTGGAACCTGTGGTTCTTAAAATAAACTAAGAAAAGATATTTTTCTATACAAAAACCTATTGGCTGGATTTGTCTCTGAGTGTGCGTACCTCATTTATTGTCTGTGTATGTACAACAAATGCTTAACACTACTCCTTGGATAAGCCTACTGCTCGACCACACTACCACAAAATAGAGCATTAGTATTATCTATTTTTACCACTATTTTACCTCTAAGGGGAACCCTTGGACTCTGTGCATGCTATTCCTTACTTTGAAATAGCACATACAGAGCCAACTTCCTACAATGACTAGCAGTGGTTGCAGCATACCTCAGAAGACAGTATATACTTGTCTTTACCTATCTGGATGACTGGCTCATAAAAGCCAGTACCATTCAAACCTGGTAACACAAACAATACACAATCGATGCCCTACACAGTTCACAATCAGTTACCAGAAGTAGTCACACATTCAGCCAGCACAAATACAACCATATCTCCGAACAATTCTTAACACAGCATTAGCCTACCTAAACCCACAAAGAATTCATTGAGTAGCTCCATCCTAGGAAGGCATAACAAAGCATTTCCTTTTGGAGAGGATTGTTACACCCTTCCCTTTAGAAATGTGTTACAGGCATGGGAGGGGAGGTGACGTCAGAGCCCTCCTGATTGGTCCATACCTAGTTAGGTGACCAGTCCCCCCTCAGGGCTATTTAGGGTCTTTCTTCTGGGTGTTTCCTCAGATTCAGATTGCACGACTCCAGCAGGAATCCTCTGCATCCTTTACTGCATCTTCACTAACCGATCAACCGCTGACTGCTCCAGGAACTATACAAAATTGCAACAAAGAAGCAAAGATGACTTTTGCAACATTGTATCTTCAGCTCCTGCCAGCAGCCAGAACAGTTTCCAGGTTGTGCATCCTCTGAAGACTGCCTGTCTTCAGCCTGCACCAGAACCGAAGGAATCTCCTGTGAGGTGACGTTCACATCCCTGCTTCAGCAGGCACCTATCTGCAGCAACAACTGGTGGCTTGGGTCCCCTCTCCAGATGGCAGGTGTGAATCCAGCACCCTTGTGCACCATCTAATTTGCAGTTGCCAAGGCTTGTGTGCATACTTCCAAGAAGTTGTTCGTGCACAGCTTGGGCCCCATCACTCCATCCTGTGACGCACAGCTTCCTGAGAGGTTCTCTGGCAGCATGGGAATCCTTTGCCGTGGTGCGTGGGCCTCCATTTGCCCCTTTGTCCCTGTGCTATGCGACTCATGTGTTCACTGCCTGGTCTTCTGATGGCTCTGAGTTGCTGAGAGCCCCCTCTGTCCCTTTCTTATGGGTAGAGGCCACCAATTCCCTCCTGGGCAGTGCCATTTTCACAAACCATGAGCTTTGTGTGTGCTAAGGCTTGTTGGCAGAATCCAGCAATGCAAACCAGACTGCATTCATCCATCCGGCGTGGGACACCACCTGCACCAACCAGATCTCCTAAGGGAGTATAGTCTCCAAAGTATTTTTGGCATTGTCACTAAAATAAAGTAACTTTATTTTTGGTAACACTAAGAATTGGCTTTTGTGTGACTACAGTGCTATTGCAAGAGGCTTGTATGTCTCCTAGTTCAGCCTTGGCTGCTCTGCCTGCAGCTACCTCTAGACATCATGGCTTCTGCACACTTACTATTTCACTGATAAGGGATAACTGGACCTGGTAAAAGGTATCAGTACCTTAGGTACCCACTACAAACTAGGCCAGCCTCCTACACCCACTAATTGTTTCTGGTCAACAAGATCTGTCACTTCCCTCACTGATAATCGTAGCTCCCACAGGGACATGTCAACACTGGTACACAACTTTTAGATCTCTCTTGTACCACCTCACAAGCTCCCTAACAGCCCAGACCTATTAACTCAAAAGAAAGGTCAAATCAGGCATCCCAGTATAATCAAGCTGGTGATTTGGCTCTTGAGGCCGTAGTTTAGATTTCTACAACTTCCATTAGAATGTATACATTCCGAAGGAAGCATGTAAACCTACAACCAAGCAGTGCTATGCAGCTAAATAGAAACATTGTCAACCCAAGAACATTGATGCACTTAAATCATTGGTACGGGATATTGTATGTTTGCTTTGCTTACTAAAAGCAAATCTTGCTTATTAATTTATTAAAATGAACAGCAATATAAGCCTACCTCAAACACAGCATACCTCTGTTTAGAATTCCTGTCATAAAAGCTTTTAGGGAGGGTCTTAAGAGTTGTTCCACCAGCTCCTGCATGGAATCTTAACATTGTGCTCACAGGGCTTATGGGTCTATTTGAACTTGTGCATACTTCCGCTCTTCAATTTCTCTCATAGAAAGTAGCTTTCTTGGTAGCAGTTATTTCCTTCAGCAGAGCAAGTGAAATTAAAACATTCACTTTAGAAGAACCCTGCTTCCAAATACACAAAGTAGTACTTAGCAAAAATTCTAATTTCTTCCCAAAGATGCTTCACCCAGTGCTTAATTAGTAAATAAAAACATACCGATGCTCAAAGGCCTCAACTTAAGTATGCGGATGCAGCAATTAAATGTGCAAACATGTAATACTGAGGCTATCTTGGGCCTCTTTAATCCATTTATAGCCACTCCCTGCCCCTTCAGCTCACTCCTGCAGCTTTCTGCTTTTGTCCTTTGTGACGCTTTTGTTTCTCTTCCTCAGTCTTTCCCAAATGTCTTGCTCGCAATTTACTTAAGGCAGAAAATTAAGCGCCAGCCCTAAAAAATATATAAATAAATGCTGGTGCTCGGCACCCGAAACTACAAGCACAAATTAAGCACTGGTTTCACAATTTCACATGAATCAGTCTTTCCACAGCCAGATTCAGTTGCTGAGATTTCCACACTCAAGAGCGTGTGTGGCTGACATTGGTCAAGCAGTGCTTAAAACACTTTCAAACTACTCCAACAGGCTAGCTATCACTTAATTTAGGAGGGGGTTGCTTTCAGTCTATGCAAAGCATGTGTATCTGCAGCTACACATGCCATAAAATGGAAAATGTCACCCAGTGTACATTTCTTCATGGCATGTAGTGCTGCAGATCCACATGTGCCCTCACTCCTCCCTGGAAGCCTGTAGCTGTTGTGGTACTTATGTAAATTTGTATATAAATTGCTTGGGCATCTTCTTTACTCTCTATATGTACGTACACAATTCATTCTTTCCTTCACTCCTGTGGGGAAAACCGTCTAACAAAGGACTTCGTGCACACTATCATCTAGAGGAGTCACTATCTCGTGACTCGATAAAGCTTCAAGCAAGAACTTGTAACACGCCAATCCCAACAATAGATGGGGAACATATGCAAAGAATGAGTCTGCAGCACTACATGACACGAACAGATGTACACTGGGGTCTCTTGCCCTGTATTCTGTGGTAATGGTTGATATAGATTCTATCATTAGATAGGGCTACGTGAGACACCATTTTTAGCTGCAATTAATAGATATCGTTATGGTTTCCAAAGAGCTTTAATGCAGAGGGGCATGAGGCTTTTTTTGTATTTTTTTGAGGGACAGACGGTAGACACAGTGGGTGATTAAAAATAAAAAATAAAATAAAAAAAGTGGTGGCCAGTGTTTCATGTAGGATTTTAAGAGTTATAACTGGTTTCGAATTTTTGTGTGCAAATTGTGGATCTAAACCTGTTGAAAAATAGTTTCAAAGAAACTTCTCAGTAAAAAAGGAAACTCAAGACCATATTTCCTACTATGCTACTGTACGAAGCTGGCCTAGTGTGTGTTGGGTACCTATTGTACTTACACCTTATACTAGGTCCAGGTATCCCCTATAAGTGTAGGCAGGGTCTAGAAGACAGTCTCTAGAGGTAGATGTGGATGAGCACTCAAGGCTGATCTAGGAGACGTGCGAAGCTCATGCAAAACCACTATAGTCACACAGCACTTCATGAAAACACTCAGTTTTTAATAATAAAGGTACTTAGTTTTGGTCCCACAATACCACTAAAGAGGCAACCCTCAAATAGGTTAGTAATACACTAATTATATACACAACAAACAGTAATAAGCATAGAAAAGGTTACATTATAATGCAGGGGTGAATAAAGCAAGTGACCCTATGGCAGTGGTATTCAAACTTTTTAATGCTGTACCCCTGTAGGGAAAATATCATCGGGGCCCTCTCCGGATTGTTCATAATCTTAATATAGTGGCAGTGTTCAAATGTCCTGAATTTAAATGCTGCAGTTAAGTTGTTGCTTTTTTTAAAATGCAATCAGATACATTCCACCAAACAAGGTTTGCTCAGGCTGGTGTTGCTAATGTGTAACTGTCCACCGTGTGGTTATGGATGGGGTTTTCAAGAGTGTTTGGAGTCTCTTCCCTTTTGACGCATACTCCCATTTTTGGATATAAAAGACCTTACACATTAGTAATGGCCCATTAAAAGATTTACTGCTGCTTATTTATTTTTCCAACTTAACCAGCTTAACCCCTTCGCTGCCAGGCCTTTTCCCCCCTCCTGTGCCGAGCCTTTTTTTGGCTATTTGGAGCAGTTCGCGCTTAGGCCCTCATAACTTTTTGTTCACGTAAGCTACCCACGCCAAATTTGCGTCCTTTTTTTCCAACATCCTAGGGATTCTAGAGGTACCCAGACTTTGTGGGTTCCCCAGAAGGAGGCCAAGAAATTAGCCAAAAAACAGTGAATTTCGTTTATTTTAAAAAAATTGGAAAAATGGGCTGCAGAAGAAGGCTTGTGGTTTTTTCCCTGAAAAGGGCATCAACAAAGGGTTTGCGGTGATAAAATCACCAGCTTCCCAGCTTTCAGGAACAGGCAGACTTGAATCAGAAAACCCAATTTTTCAACACAATTTTGGCATTTTACTGGGACATACCCCATTTTTACGATTTTTTGTGCTTTCAGCCTCCTTCCAGTCAGTGACAGAAATGGGCATGAAACCAATGCTGGATCCCAGAAACCGCAACATTTCTGAAAAGTAGACAAAATTCTGAATTCAGCAAGGGGTAATTGGTGTAGATCCTACAAGGGTTTCCTACAGAAAATAACAACTGAAAAAGAAAAATATTGAAATTGAGGTGAAAAAAACATCCATTTTTCTCTAACTTTTACTCTGTAATTTTTTCCTGCAATGTCAGATTTTCGAAAGCAATATACCGTTACGTCTGCTGGACTCTTCTGGTTGCGGGGATATATAGGGCTTGTAGGTTCATCAAGAACTCTAGGTACCCAGAGCCAATAAATGACCTGCACCCTGCAGTGGGTTTTCATTCTATGCCGGGTATACAGCAATTCATTTGCTGAAATATAAAGAGTAAAAAATAGCTATCAAGAAAACCTTTGTATTTCCAAAATGGGCACAAGATAAGGTGTTGAGAAGCAGTGGTTATTTGCACATCTCTGAATTCCAGGGTGCCCATACTAGCATGTGAATTACAGGGCATTTCTCAAATAGATGTCTTTTTTACACACTGTCTTACATTTGGAAGGGAAAAATGTAGAGAAAGACAAGGGGCAATAACACTTGTTTTGCTATTCTATGTTCCCCCAAGTCTCACGATAAAAATGATACTTCACTTGTGTGGGTAGGCCTAGCGCCCGCGACAGGATATGCCCCAAAACACAACGTGGACACATCACAGAAAACAGACCTGTTTTTAGCAAAGTGCCTACCTGTAGATTTTGGCCTGTAGCTCAGCCGTCACCTAGGGAAACCTACCAAACCTGTGCATTTCTGAAAACTAGAGACCTAGGGGAATCCAAGATGGGGTGACTTGTGGGGCTCGGACCAGGTTCTGTTACCCAGAATCCTTTGCAAACCTCAATTTGGCAAAAAAAACACATGTTCCTCACATTTCTGTGGCAGAAAGTTCTACAATCTGAGAGGAGCCACAAATTTCCTTCCACCCAGCGTTCCCCCATGTCTCCCGATAAAAATGATACCTCACTTGTGTGGGTAGGCCTAGCGCTCGCGACAGGAAATGGCCCAAAACACAACGTGGACACATCACATTTTTTCATAGAAAACAATGCCTACGTGTGGTTTTGGCCTCTAGCTCAGCCGGCACCTGGGGAAACCTAGCAAACCAGCGCATTTTTGAAAACTAGAGACCTAGGGCAATCCAAGATGGGGTGATTTGCGGGGCTCTGACCAGGTTCTGTTACCCAGAATCCTTTGCAAACCTCAAAATCTGGCCCAAAAAACACTTTTTCCTCATTTCGGTGACAAAGTTCTAGAACCTGAGAGGAGCCACAAATTTCCTTCCACCCAGCGTTCCCCGAAGTCTCTCCATAAAAATGGTACCTCACTTGTGTGGGTAGGCCTAGCGCCCACGAAAGGAAATGGCCCAAAACACAACGTGGATACAACATATTTTTTCACAGAAAACAGGTGTTTTTTGCAAAGTGCCTACATGTGGATTTTGGCCTCTAGCTCAGCCGGCCCCAGGGGGGGGGGGGAATGCCCTAAAATAAATTTGACCCCCCACCCCCCCTGCCCAGGTGCGACCCTTGCCTACGGGGTCGCTACCCCTGCGTGACATTGGCGCCAAAAAACAAATTCCCGGTGCCTAGTGGTTTCTGCCCCCTTGGGGGCAGATTGACCTAAAATCGACCAATCTGCCCCCAAAGGGGGCAGAAATGCTCTAAATACAGTTTGCCCCCCAGGGAAGCGACCCTTGTCTGATGGGTCGCTCCCCAGCTCTAAAAAAACAAACAAAAAAAAAAAAAAAATTGCCCTGGCGCCTAGAGGTTTCTGCCCCCAGGGGGGGCAGAAATGGCCTAAAATAAATTTGCCCCCTGAACCCCCACCCACCCCCCCCGGAGCGACGATTGCCTACGGGGTCGTTCCCCCTGCGTGACATTGGCGCCAAAAAACAAATCCCGGGTGCCTAGTGGTTTCTGCCCCCTTGGGGCAGATTGACCTAAAATCGACCAATCTGCCCCCAAGGGGGGCAGAAATGGTCTAAACACAGTTTGCCCCCCAGGGGAGCGACCCTTGTCTGATGGGTCGCTCCCCATCTCTAAAAAAACAAAAAAAACAAACAAAATTGCCCTGGCGCCTACATGTTTCTGCCCCCCCCCCCCCGGGGGGCAGAAATGGCCTAAAATAAATTTGCCCCCGAACCCCCCCCCCCCCCCCCCCCCCCGGAGCGACCCTTGCCTACGGGGTCGCTCCCCTTGCCTACGGGGTCGCTCCCCTTGGCCTACGGGGTCGCTCCCCTTGCCTACGGGGTCGCTCCCCTTGCCTACGGGGTCGCTCCCCCTTGCCTACGGGGGTCGCTCCCCTTGCCTACGGGGTCGCTCCCCTTGCCTACGGGGTCGCTCCCCTTGCCTACGGGGTCGCTCCCCTTGCCTACGGGGTCGCTCCCCTTGCCTACGGGGTCGCTCCCCTTGCCTACGGGGTCGCTCCCCTTGCGTGACATTGGCGCCAAAAAACAAATCCCCGGTGCCTAGTGGTTTCTGCCTCCTTGGGGCAGATTGACCTAAAATCGACCAATCTGCCCCCAAGGGGGGCAGAAATGGTCTAAACAGTTTGCCCCCCAGGGTAGCGACCCTTGCCTGATGGGTCGCTGCCCATCTCTAAAAAAACAACAAAAAAAAATACAAAAAAAAAAATTGCCCTGGCGCCGAGAGGTTTCTGCCCCCCCTGGGGGGTAGATCGGCCTAATACCAATAGGGCGATCTGGGGCAGAGATGGCCTAAAATAACCCTTGACTACAAGGTCGCTCCCCTTGTGTGACGGCGCAAAAAAAGATCCCTGGTGCCTAGTGGTTTCAGCCCCCCTTGGGGGCAGATTGACCGAAAATCGGCCGATCTGCCCCCAAAGCGGGCAGAAATGGCCTAAAATAATCCCCCCCCCCCCCCCCAGGGAGCGACCCTTGCCTAAGGGGGTCGCTCCCCTTGCATGAAATTCACGCAAAAAAAAACTCCCTGTTGTCAAATGGTTTCTGCCCCCCTTGGGGGCAGATTGGCCTCATCAAAATAGGCCAATCTGCCCCCAAGGGGGGCAGAAATGGCCTAAATATAATTTGCCCCCTAGGGGAGCGACCCTTGCCCAAGGGGTCGCTCCACACCTAAAAAAAAAAAAGAAAACATAACAAAAAGGAAAAAAAAAAAAGATCCCTGGTGCCTAGAGGTTTCTGCCCCCCCGGGGGCAGATCGGCCTAATAGGCCAATCTGCCCCCAGGGGGGGGCAGAAAAAGCCTTCCTAAAAAAATGCCCCCCCCGGGAGCGACCCTTGCCCAAGGGGTCGCTCCCTTTTGCCAATTTCACTGAAAAAAAAAAAAAAATCCCTGGTGTCTAGTGGGGTTTCCAAAGCCGGATTGCAAGCAATCCGGCTTTTGAAACCTGTGAGAGACTTCAAAGGGAAGGAAATACATTTCCTTCCCTTTGAAGCCTCTCGGGGCCTCCCCCATGGGATTGAAAAAGAAATGCAAAAGCATTTCTTTTTCAATCACGCTGGAAGCTCTGCTTTCCGCGCGATGGGGGAGACCCTGTGACTAATCAGCACGCGTGCTGACGTCACGGGGGGGGTCGGGGGGTGGGAGGGGGAAGGGCTTCCCCTTCCATCCCTGGGGTGGGGGGGGAACCCCACAGAGGGAGCGAGAGCGCTCCCTCTGGGCTCTGTGCACAGGACATAATGGTTACGTCCTGGGCACAGCAGCACTGTGCCTCAGGACGTAACCATTACGTCCTGGGCACAGAAGGGGTTAACCAAAGCCCTGTTAGCATGCTTGTTTTGGTGAGGTCCTGGAGAACCCTGCCCATTGATCATTTGAAGAACCCTGCTCTAGGGGGAGGCCGGACCATACACTAAAAAGGAATGCAAAGAAGACCTCCCCTACTTAGGTAAGTGTAATGTGTAGAGGGGAGCTGGAGTACTAGAAAGCCACAGATTGTACAGTACAGAAGTAACAGTACCCCCAGTGACCAGGAAAGCAGGAGATTTCCCCCAAACCACCCAAAAGGACAAACGAAAAGACGACCAGTCAAGACTGTTCCCCTGTAGAGAGAGGGGGACAAAGTCCAAGTGTCACAGTAGAGTCCATGAGTAGGAGCTACTGCCCACCCAGCTGTACTTGCAGGAGTTGGTTGGTGATGAAGTCAGCATTGCAGTGGTGGAGCTGGAGAAGAGTTCCCGAAGGATGCTGGCCATGTCCCATGTTAAAAGGAAGATTGCAGACTAGTGTCTGCTGAGATTACAACACACCTTGGCATAGGCAAATATTGTGGTTGGTGGAGAAAGTGGTGTTGCCAAGGACCAGCAAGGCCCAGGAGGACCCAACCCAGGAATGGAGTCACGGGTCACCCTTAGTGGGCCCACAGAATCAGCCAGCACCCACAGGAATCGCACAGGATGGGGACGCAAGTCTCTGAATGTGCACACACAACACTACAGGAAAGGATCCCATGTTGCAGGAGAACCACGCTGTGGGTTGCAGGAAGGAGTGCTGTGGGCTGGAGCTGCATGCAGCCTGAAGTTCCTTTGGAGGAGATGCAAAGAAGCTGTGGCCGCTGCAAGATGAGGTGCACAGTGGTACTATCCTGCATGAGAAGGCAAAGGCTCATCTCCAAAGTTGGTTAGCTAGCAGAGGACTATGCCAGACAGCCACCTGTGATGGAGGATCCATGCAGCTCAGGATGAGACCATACAGCTGGTCATCATTGCAGTAGGTGCCTGCAGATGCAGGGGAGTGACTACTCAACTCCAAGGAAGATTACTTCTCATAGACTTCAGTTGCCTCCCTCAGAGGATGCACAGCTGGAGAAATGTTGCAGAAGCATGGAAACCATGTTGCAAGAAGTCTTCGTGGATGCAGATTGTTGGTTTCTTGAGGGTCCTGTTGTGGTTCCAGTGCCCAGAAGTCAATGTGTAGGTTGCAGAGAAGTCCTGCTGGAACCTTGCAAGGGGAATCTGAGGACCCTCCCCTGAGGAAGACCCTAAATAGCCAAGAGTGGGCTTGGTCACCTAACTAAGTGACTACCTATCAAAGTGCTTCTGATGTCACCTACTTGGCCACTCAGACGCTCCCAGAGTTCCCTGCCATCCTTTGATTCAAGATGCTAGAACCCAGGGATCCTCTAGAGCAGTGGTCTTCAAACTTTTTAATGCTGCGCCCCCCCAGTTGAAAAAAAAACACATTGGGCCCCCCTCAGAATTTTTCACAATTATTTTAGAAAGATGGCAATGTTTAAATAGGACTAAACCTATTTAAACATTGCAGTTAAGTACTGTTACCTTTTTAAAACTGCAATAACCTGCTTCTGCTTAAAACAAAGGCATGTTATCTGGATAATATTTCTTTTTAGCCAGAGTTTGGCGCCCCCCCCCGGGATCACTTGAGGCCCCCCAAGGGGGGCCCGCCCCCCAGTTTGAAGACCTCTGCTCTAGAGGAACTCAGAGCACATGAGTGGTCACTCCCTTGCATTGTACAGTTTTTGCCCCAGGGACTGGGGGGGTCCCTGAGCTGGTATAGACTGGTTAATGCACAGAGTGGGCCAAATGTGCCATTCAAAGCAAAACCAGTGGCTTGGGGAGGCTCCTCCTCCCAAGCCAGTCACACAGGTTTCCCAAGGGAGTGTGGGGGCAGTGTATTACTTTTCTCTCCCAAAGAAAATCCTGTATTTCCTGAGCTTGGCTAGATCAAGCAGCAGGAGGGCAGGTAACAGTTCGTGGGGTGGCAGCCGCTTGGGCTGCCTGGAAAACACTTCAGACTGGTAGTAGCAAGGCTGGGGTCCTCTAAGGAGCCCCCAGAGTGCATGGGATCATACTTGCAACAGTATTGGGGTATGATTCTGACATGTTTGACACCAAACATGCCCAGGTTCGGAGTTACTATTATGTAGCTGCACGTAGGTAGTGACCTATGTCAGTACATGTATAAAATGGTGTTCACGCACTCGGTCCAGGAAAATGGAGCTGGAGTTCATGGGGGCACCTTCTGCTAGTGCCGGGGTGCCCTCACACAGGTACCTGCGCTCTTCCTGAGGGCCTGCTTTCAGGGCGACTGACTTAGTGACCTGGTACAGTGGCCTGTAGTGAAAACAGGTGCATGCACCAGTTTCACAGGCTGCAGTGGCAGGCCTGCAGAAGACTTTGCATGGGTCCCCTATGGGTGGCCTCTAACTGCTGCAGCACATGGGATCCCCTGGTACTCCAATGCCCTGGGTACCGAAGTACCATAATCTAGGGACTTGCATGGGGGCACCGGTATGCCAAATACAGGGTGAAAAGGATTCCAGCAACCAATTTTAATAGTGCATGCTAACTAGGGTCCTAGTTAGCAGGATCCCAGTGAACAGTCAAATGGGCAAAAAGTGGGGGTAACCCAAAGAGGGTGGGGGGGAGGTGGAGGAGGAAAATCAGCTGTGGAGCCCAGGAGCTGCAGAGAGGTCTTTGAAGTCATGCAATGTCCCATGTCAGTCGCCAGGTTGCAGATCAGTGGTCGAGGGGACCACCAACAGGCCTTGGCAAATGCAAGTTTGAGAAAAGGAAGATTTGCAGAGAAGAGGACAGTAAGATCCAGGGTACTCAACCCTTGGAGGGGGTCTATGCTGACCCTTTGCAGAAGCAGTTTCAGCCCCTCACAGGCAACCTAGTGGCAGCAGGCACAGTAAGCTGCAGTGAGGCCCAGTCCGCACACCTGGAGAGAAGTCCCACGTCACTGGAGCAGCAGAGAAGACTGTCCTTGCAAGGATAAAGTGCTGAAGGCAGTGGCTACTTAAAGCCTGAAGATCCCTTAGAGCTGGAGTCAAGCCTTAGTTGCTGCAAGACTTGCAGTGCATAGGGTTATTGTCCTGCAAGGGCCTGGGGGTGGGGGCAGGTAGGACCAAGATGACCTCTCAGGAGCACCACCTGTTGCAGGACCAGACTGTTCCAGAGGACAGCAGATCCCAGCAGCCAGATGTTTCCTTAGGTGCCTGTGGATAAGGCCCGCAGATGGAGTGACTCCTTCACTCCAGGGGAGATATCTTCTTGCTGCTGTGGTTTAGCTGAAGTCTTACTGGAAGGCGTCGGAAGCAAATTGGCAAAGTTGTCTTGGAGTTGCAGGCTTGTTCGCTTCCTGAAGAGTCCAGCAGTTCTGGTGGCCAGGAGCATAAGAGGTTGATGCAGATGGTGTACCAATGCCTTGGGTACGTAAGTGCCATATACTGGGGACTTACAAGGGTACACTTGTATGCCAGTTGCGGGGTGTAAAGCATACCAAAGCAACCAAATTTAGAGGAGAGCACACAATCACTGGGGTCCTGGTTTGCAAAGCCTGTGTGGTGGGTGGGGCGGGGGGGGCTGTAACCATACAGGGTAGAGTGACTTACTACAGAAGTGAAGACTGGCCTGGTCCCAGGGCCCACACAACCCACACCCTTCAAGGGTTCACTGCAATGCAACCTCCAAGTGGTCATTTGTCACCAGTGAAATACCTACCATTGAATTCAATGCGTGTCCTGTTCAGCACCACTGGTAGCTAGAGCAACTCCGCATCTGAACGCCATGGCCAGGTGAAGCTGCTGACTCATGATCTGGTCCAATGGACTTTACTACGTAACTTTTGTTTTACAAAAACATTCTATTGTTCTTGAGCCTGCTCATTACTTACCCATTGATTGGCTTTCATGCCACTCATTCCCTTGCTTCTGCATGGGCAGTACTTATGCATAGTATTCCTTGTCCTTGGGCTTCAGTGTTTTGTTGTGATGCTTGGCCCTAGTGCAGCTTCCTCTGGCCACAGCAGATACATTTGTTTTTTTCCTGTTGAACATTACCTCTATATAGGTCTCCAGTACCCCCTCCTGCTGTCTATGATCTTGCCCCTACTCCTACCATTGTTGCTGATCCCTCCCCACAGTTCCTCCTGCAACTGTCCACCACAAAACAATTGATTGCCAAATAGCTCTTGCAGAACCAAGCACTACTTAGCTTTGAAAGCTTTTTAAAAAATAGATATGGCTTTTCGAAAAAGCATTATGATGTAGTTAACTCAGTTTGCTTAGTTGTAATTTTTTTAAAGCAGTGTTGCACAGCAACATGAAATGCTGAGGCTTCCTACTTGTAAGGGATCTCTAGTAGGACAGTCAGGAGTTACCACTAGCTTGCTCCCTGTGTCTCAGCTTGTAAATATCCACCTGGTCTTTTTCTAAGGCATTGTAGTCTACCTGTATGTCAGTATGTTTCTGTCTCTGGGATCCTGCTGGTCAGGACCCCAGTACTTAGTTTTATGGCCTTATGTGTGTTTGTGTAGTGCTTACTTGTGTCACGGAGGCTCTGCTAACCAGAACCTCAGTGCTTATGCTCTCTGCTTTTAAATTTGTCACTATAGGCTTGTGACAATTTACCAATTTCAATTGGCACACTGGATCCCCCTTATAAGTCCCTAGTATATGGTACCTAGGTACCCAGGGCATTGGTGTACCAGGAGGTCCTTATGGGCTGCAGAATTTCTTTTGCCTCCCATAAGGAGCTCAAACCAACCTTTTCACAGGACTTCCACTGCAGTGTGCGTGAAAGTGCACACATTACACAGCCATTTTCACTGCACTTATAAGTCACCTATGTCTAACCTTCATTTAATGATTGCTAGTACAAGGGTGCACTCATTTAGTAACTTTACACCTAGCCAAGGTGCCCCCACATAGTTCAGGGCCAATTCCCGGGACTGAGTGTGGGGACACCATTACACGCGTGCACTACATATATTGATCAATCCTATATGTAGCTTCACAATGGTAACCCCGAATATGACCATGTAAGGTGTCTAAGATCATAGAATTGTCCCCTATTCCAAATCTGGTATTGAGGAGCCAATTCCATGGATCCTGGGGGCTCCACCATGTGCCACTAGTACTGCCAAACAACTGAGGCTTGCAATGCAGCTACAGCCTCCACCTCAGACAGGGTTCTGCCCTCCTGGTGTCTGAGCAGCTCAGTCCCAGGAAGGCAGAAGAAAGCATTTTCTTTGGGAGCAGAGTGTTCCACCCCCCCCTCTCCCTTTGGAAATAGGTGTTACAGGCTGGGGAGGGGTAGCCTTCCCCATCCTCTGGAAATGCTTTGAAGGGAACAGGTGGTGCCCTCCTTGTATAAGCCAGTGTACACCAGTTCAGGGAGGCCCAGTCCCTGCTCTGGCATGAAACTGGACAAAGGAAAGGAGTGACCACTCCCCCTGACCATCACCACCGGGGTGATTCCCAGAGCTCCTTCAGTGTCCCAGACTTCAGCCATCTTGCTTTCCAAGGTGTGGGGACATTCTGGAGGTCTGAGTGGCCAGAGCTGAAGGGGACGTCAGAGACCCCTCCTGATAAGTCCCGATTTGATAAGGTGGCCAATCCAACTCTCGGATGTTTAGGGTCTCTCCTGTGGGTTCTTTTCAGATTCTACTTGCAAGTTTCCAGCAGAAATCCTCTGCATCTGCTACTTAATCCTCTGACCTTGGATCAACCGCAGACTGCTCCAGGAACTGCTGTAACAGCAGCAAAGAATCCAGAAGGGCTACTTTTCCTCTGCAACTTCAGCTCCAGACTGCAACATTTTCCAGTGTGCATGCTCTGAGGACAGTCTTCAACCTGCACCAGAAAGACTGAAAATCTCCTGTGAAGTGACGGAGGTGCTCCCTTGCTCAAGCAGGCACCTTTTAAGTCATCGACCGGTTCTCTTGGACTGCTCTCCTGGTGACGAGCATGCTCCTTGGAACACAGGGTGGACCCCATCGACCTGAGGTCCTGCTGTCCCAATTTGGGGGAGGTAAGAATTTACCTTCCCTGAGAATGACAGTACCCCTGTGCACCGCATCGTCTTCACCTCCTGAGGCTTCTGCACTATTTGCAAAATTCCTTCGTGCACAGGTCCCCAGCACTTTATCCTGCGATGCTCAACTCACTGAGTTGAACTCCGGTGGCATGGGACCCTCCTTTGTAGTGCTGCACCAACTGCATTTTGCACCTCCTTTGTCCCTGTGTCCTGGGACTCGGTGGGTTTTAGCTGTTGGTCTGAGGGATCTGAAGTGCAGAGAGCCCCCTCTTCCTCCTCAGAGTTGAGGCCCCCAGGTCACTCCTGGTTCCAGAAGTACCACTTTGACACAAAACGTGACTTTGCTGGAACCAAGGCTTGTTGGCAGAATCCAGCACCAAAACTCTCCTGCATCCAACTTCTCTTCATGGGACACCCAGTGCATCACGCAGGAACCCACTGACTTCTTCCCTGGGTGCATTTCTGCAGTCTTCGTTTAACTTGGGATTCTTCTTTTGCACCCTCTTCTGCATTGTCAGGGGCTCTTATCCTTCCTGGAACTTCTTTTGACTTCTGGAGTTTGTCTCCTTCCTTAGCAGGTCTTCAGGTCCAGGAATCCACCATTTGTTTGCAGTCTTGCTTGGTATCTTGCAATAACTCTAATCACGACTTGTAGTGTCCTAAGGAAACTTGCAGTACCTTACTCCTGCTTTTCTGGGGTGGGCTATTTTACTTTTACTGTATTCTTACACTCCCAGCAATTCTCTACACTACACTTGTCTAGGTGGAATTTGTGATTCGCATTCCACTTAGTATATGGTTTGTTACCCCTAGACCTATTTTCTCCCATTGCGTTCTATAGCTGTAAGAAGTTGGCTCTGCACACTATTGCTTACTTTGAAATAGTATATAGAGTCCAATGGTTCCCCTTAGAGGTAAGACTGTGGCAAAAAGAGAATTCTAATGCTCTATTTTGTGGTGGTGTGGTCGCTGTAGGCTAATCATAGGGTAGTGTTAAGCATTTGTTGTACACACAGGCAATAAATGAGGAACACACACTCTTAAGACTTACTCCAGGCCAATAGGTTTTTATATAGAAAAATATATGTTCGATGGCATCTGTCGCTGTAGATACGCATGTTTTGCAATAGCTCGCCATCTGGTGTTGGGCCGGAGTGTTACAAGTTGTTTTTCTTCGAAGAAGTCTTTCGAGTCACGGGACCGAGTGACTCCTCCTTTTGTCTCCATTGCGCATGGGCGTCGACTCCATCTTCGATTGTTTTTTTTTCCGCCATCTGGTTCGGACGTGTTCCTGTCGCTCCGAGTTTCGGAACGGAAAGATAGCTAATTTCGGAAGATTTTCGTCGGTATTGTTGCGTTCGGGATCGGCGTAGTTAGATTCAACACCGCATCAAAGAGCTCCGGTGCCCTTCGGGGTAGTTTTTCGATCCCCCGTCGGGGCCTGGTCGGCCCAACCGCGTGCTGAAGAACGCCGATGGAACGGACCCCGTTCCGTTTCTGCCCCAAATGCCACAATAAATACCCCTATACAGACCAACACTTGGTCTGTAACCTGTGCCTGTCACCTGAGCACAGTGAAGACACCTGCGAGGCCTGTCGTGCGTTCCGGTCCCGAAAAACACTCAGAGACCGTCTAGCCAGAAGACTTCAGGTGGCGTCCGCGCCGACAGCCCACCGAGAGTTCGAGGAACAAGAAGAGGAAGGTACCTTCTCGATCCAAGATTCTGACTCCGAAGGATTCGACGATACACAAACCGTGAGTAAGACGTCGAAAACCACACAGAGGAAGATTTACAAGGCCCAGGGGACGCCACTGCCATCAGGCCATGGCTCCACCCATAAATTCGGTGACCGACCGTCGGCACCGAAAAAGGCCCAAACAGTGCCGAGATCGTCCGACTCCGGTCGAGACACCGGCACGCAGCCTTCTCGGGACCGAGAAAGTGCTGGAGACAAGCCTCGACACCGAGATGCCGGTGTGGACACGGCTCGACGCCGAGACAGCGGCACCGAAGAAGATCGACGCCGAGAGGTTTCGGCCCCGAAAAAGAAAAAAGTCACCTCGGAGCTGAAAACACGCAGACAGGGTTTTGGTGCCGAAACAAACTGCAAGCGACCCAGCTTCAGGCTCTTATACAGAAGAGCACTCGCTAACCTCCCAAATGCAAAAGCATAGGTTTGAGGAGGAGCTACAATCAACTGATGTGGACCATACGCAAAAGCGTACTTTCATACAGCAGGGGACAGGAAAAATAAGCACCCTTCCCCCCCATTAGAATAAAGAGAAGGTTGGAGTTCCAAACTGTACAGACACCACAACCAAAAGTGGTGAAAAGAGTTACCCCACCACCCTCTCCTCCGCCCGTGATTAACGTCTCACCAGCACAAACTCCGTCACACTCCCCAGCTCACACCACCATAAGCCAGGGTGACCAAGATCAAGACGCATGGGACCTATACGACGCCCCAGTGTCAGATAACAGTCCGGAGGCATACCCTACGAAGCCATCTCCACCAGAGGACAGCACCGCGTATTCTCAAGTGGTGGCTAGAGCAGCACAATTTCACAACGTAAGCCTCCACTCAGAACAGGTCGAGGATGATTTTTTATTCAACACACTCATCCACCCACAGCTCATACCAAAGCCTGCCTATGCTCCCTGGTATGCTCCGGCACGCAAAAGAAATCTTTAAGGAGCCGGTCAAAAGTAGGGCAATCACACCAAGGGTGGACAAAGTATAAGGCGCCTCCTACAGACCCGGTTTTCATCACTACACAGCTGCCACCAGACTCTGTCGTTGTAGGAGCAGCTAGGAAAAGGGCCAACTCCCACACATCTGGAGATGCACCACCCCCAGATAAAGAAAGCCGCAAGTTCGATGCAGCTGGTAAGAGTCGCAGCACAAGCTGCAAACCAGTGGCGCATCGCGAACTCCCAGGCACTACTTGCGTGCTATGACAGAGCCCACTGGGACGAGATGCAACCTCTCATTGAACATCTGCCCAAGGACTTACAAAATAGGGCAAAACAAGTGGTTGAGGAGGGACAGACCATTTCCAACAACCAGATCCGCTCCTCCATGGACGCTGCAGATACAGCTGCACGGACAATTAATACATCTGTAACTATCAGAAGGCATGCATGGCTCCGAACGTCTGGATTTAAACCAGAGATTCAACAAGCAGTTCTCAATATGCCTTTTAACGAAAAAGAACTGTTCGGTCCAGAAGTGGACACAGCGATTGAGAAACTCAAAAAAGATACGGACACTGCCAAAGCCATGGGCGCACTCTACTCCCCGCAGAGCAGAGGCAATTACAGCACATTCCGTAAAACACCCTTTCGAGGGGGGTTTCGGGGTCAGAGCACACAAGCCAGCACCTCACAAGCAACACCGTCCAGTTACCAGGGACAGTATAGAGGAGGTTTTCGGGGACAATATAGAGGAGGGCAATTCCCTAGGAATAGAGGAAGATTTCAGAGCCCCAAAACCCCTACTACTAAACAGTGACTCACATGTCACTCACCCCCTCCACACAACACCAGTGGGAGGAAGAATAAGTCATTATTACAAAGCATGGGAGGAAATCACTACAGACACTTGGGTTCTAGCAATTATCCAACATGGTTATTGCATAGAATTTCTACAATTCCCTCCAAACATACCACCAAAAGCACAAAATTTGACAACACACCATTCCAATCTCCTGGAGATAGAAGTGCAGGCACTATTGCAAAAGAATGCAATCGAATTAGTGCCAAACACACAAATAAACACAGGAGTTTACTCACTGTACTTTCTGATACCAAAGAAGGACAAAACGCTGAGACCAATCCTAGATCTCAGAGTAGTGAACACTTTCATCAAATCAGACCACTTTCACATGGTCACACTACAAGAAGTATTGCCATTGCTAAAACTACACGACTACATGGCAACTTTAGACCTCAAGGATGCTTATTTCCATATACCAATACACCCATCGCACAGGAAATACCTAAGGTTTGTATTCAAGGGAATACATTACCAATTCAAGGTACTGCCTTTCGGATTAACAACCGCACCAAGAGTCTTTACCAAATGTCTAGCGATAGTCGCTGCACACATAAGAAGGCAGCAAATACATGTGTTCCCATATCTAGACGACTGGCTAATCAAGGCCCATTCGTTAATAGAGTGCTCAAATCACACAAATCATATCATATACAAACCCTCTTCAAACTAGGGTTCACCGTCCATTTCACAAAATCCAAAATTCTGCCGCGCAAGGTACAACAATACCTGGGAGCCATAATAGACACATCAAAAGGAGTAGCCACTCCAAGTCCACAAAGAATTCAAAATTTCAACACCATCATACAACGCATGTATCCAACACAAAGGATACAAGCAAAGATGGTACTACAACTCCTAGGCATGATGTCTTCATGCATAGCCATTGTCCCAAACGCAAGACTGCACATGAGGCCCTTACAACAGTGCCTAGCATCACAATGGTCACAAGCACAGGGTCACCTTCTAGATCTGGTGTTAATAGACCGCCAAGCTTACCTCTCGCTTCTGTGGTGGAACAACATAAATTTAAACAAAGGGCGGCCTTTCCAAGACCCAGTGCCACAATACGTAATAACAGATGCTTCCATGACAGGGTGGGGAGCACACCTCGATCAACACAGCATAAAAGGACAATGGAACGTACATCAAACAAAACTGCATATAAATCACCTAGAACTTCTAGCAGTTTTTCAAGCACTAAAAGCTTTCCAACCAATAGTTCACAAATACATTCTCGTCAAAACAGACAACATGACAACAATGTATTATCTAAACAAGCAAGGGGGGACGCACTCCACGCAGTTAAGCCTGCTAGCACAAAAGATTTGGCGTTGGGCAATTCACAACCAAATTCGCCTAATAGCACAATTTATACCAGGGATCCAAAATCATCTCGCAGACAATCTCTCTCGATCACCAACAGGTCCACGAATGGGAAATTCACCCCCAAATTCTGAACACTTATTTCAAACTCTGGGGAACACCTCAGACTTGTTTGCGACAAAGGAGAACGCAAAATGCCAAAACTTCGCATCCAGATACCCACACAAACAGTCCCAAGGCAATGCCCTATGGATGAACTGGTCAGGGATATTTGCTTACGCTTTTCCTCCTCTCCCTCTCCTTCCTTACCTGGTAAACAAACTCAGTCAAAACAAACTCAAACTCATATTAATAGCACCAACTTGGGCAAGGCAACCCTGGTACACAACGCTGCTAGACCTATCAGTAGTACCCTGCATCAAATTGCCCAACAGGCCAGATCTGTTGACACAGCACAACCAAAAGATCAGACACCCAGATCCAGCATCGCTGAATCTAGCAATCTGGCTCCTGAAATCCTAGAATTCGGGCACTTACAACTTACCCAAGAATGTATGGATGTCATAAAACAAGCCAGAAGGCCATCCACCAGGCACTGCTATGCAAGTAAATGGAAGAGGTTTGTTTGCTACTGCCATATTAATCAAATACAACCATTACACACAACTCCAGAACATGTAGTGGGTTACTTGCTTCTCTTACAAAAATCTAACCTGGCTTTCTCTTCCATTAAAATACACCTTGCAGCAATATCTGCATACCTGCAGACTACCTATTCAACTTCCCTATATAAGATACCAGTCATTAAAGCATTCATGGAGGGCCTTAGGAGAATTATACCACCAAGAACACCACCTGTTCCTTCATGGAACATAAATGTTGTCCTAACTAGACTTATGGGTCCACCTTTTGAACCCGTGCACTCCTGCGAAATACAGTTCCTAACCTGGAAGGTGGCATTTCTCATCGCCATTACTTCCCTGAGAAGAGTAAGCGAGATTCAGGCGTTTACAATACAGGAACCTTTTAGACAACTACACAAGAATAAGGTCGTCCTAAGGACCAATCCTAAATTTTTGCCAAAGGTTATTTCACCGTTCCATCTAAATCAAACAGTGGAACTTCCAGTGTTCTTTCCACAGCCAGATACCGTAGCTGAAAGGGCACTACATACATTAGATGTCAAAAGAGCATTGATGTATTACATTGACAGAACAAAAAACATCAGAAAGACTAAACAACTATTTATTGCATTTCAAAAACCTCATGCAGGAAACCCAATATCAAAACAAGGTATAGCCAGATGGATAGTTAAATGCATCCAAATCTGCTACCTTAAAGCTAAACGACAGCTGCCCATTACACCAAGGGCACACTCAACCAGAAAGAAAGGTGCTACCATGGCCTTTCTAGGAAACATCCCAATGCAAGAAATATGTAAGGCAGCCACATGGTCCACGCCTCACACATTCACCAAGCACTACTGTGTAGATGTGTTATCCGCACAACAAGCCACAGTAGGTCAAGCCGTATTAAGAACATTATTTCAGACTACTTCCACTCCTACAGGCTGATCCACCGCTTTTGGGGAGATAACTACTTACTAGTCTATGCAAAACATGCGTATCTACAGCGACAGATGCCATCGAACTGAAAATGTCACTTACCCAGTGTACATCTGTTCGTGGCATCAGTCGCAGTAGATTCGCATGTGCCCACCCGCCTCCCCGGGAGCCTGTAGCAGTTTGGTAGTTACCTTCAACTATTTATATATGTATCATCTCAACCTTAAATAGGTGCATACTTAGTCACTCCATTGCATGGGTACTATTACTACAATTCAACTCCTACCTCACCCTCTGCGGGGAAAAACAATCTAAGATGGAGTCTACGCCCATGCGCAATGGAGACAAAAGGAGGAGTCACTCGGTCCCGTGACTCGAAAGACTTCGTTGAAGAAAAACAACTTGTAACACTCCGGCCCAACACCACATGGCGAGCTATTGCAAAACATGCGAATCTACTGCGACTGATGCCACGAACAGATGTACACTGGGTAAGTGACATTTTCATTTCTTTATTTTAAGAACCACCGGTTCAAGATTTCCAAGTAGTACTTCAAATGAAAGGTATTTCACTCAGTTATTCTAGGAACTTTGAATAATCACAATAGCATGTACAGTTTGACAAAAATGGCAATAAGCTATTTTAAAAGTGGAGACCGTGCAAAAATCAACAGTTCCTGGGGGAGGTACGTAATTAAGTTCACAGGTAAGTAAAACACTCACAGGGTTCAAAGTTGGGTCCAAGGTAGCCCACCATTGGGGGTTCAAGGCAACATCTGAGTTACCACACCAGCAGCTCAGGGCTGGTTGGGTGCAGAGGTCAGAGGTGCCTAAAACACGTAGGCTTCAATGGAAACAGGGGTGCCCCAGTTCTTATTTGGCAGCAGATAAGTACCTGCGTGCTCGGAGGGCAGACCTGGGGGTTTTTGTAGGGCACCGGGGGGGGGGGGGGGGGAATACAAGCAGGCACAGGGGCAGCTGGGTGCAGAGTGCAAACAGGTCAGGTTTCAGATAGGAATCAATGGGGAGACCCGGGGGTCTCCAACGATGCAGGCAGGCACGGGGGGAGCTCTTCAGGGTAGCCACCACCTGGGCTAGGCAGAGGGTCACCTGGGGGTCGCTCCTACATTGGAGTTCAGTTCCTTCAGGTCCTGGGGGCTGCAGGTGCACTGCTGGTTCCAGGCTTCTGGTTCCTTGTTACAAGCAGTCGCGGTCAGGGGGAGCCTCTGGATTTCCTCTCCAGGTGTCGCTGTGGGGGCTCGGGGGGGGGGGGGGTCAACTCTGGTACTCACGGGTTCAGTCGCCGAGGAGTCCTCCCTGTAGTTCGTTTTCCGCAGGTCGAGCCAGGGGCATCTGGTGCAGAGTGGAAAGTCTTGCGTGTCCGGCGGGAAATGGGTGGTCTTTAAAGTTGCTTCTTTGTTTCAGAAACTTTCAGTTTATTGAACAGGGCTGCTGTTCTCGGGAGCTTCTTGTTCCTTTAGATGCAGGGTAGTCCTCTGAGGCTTCAGAGGTCGCTGGACCCTGTTGGATGCGTCGCTGTTTCAGTTTTCTTTGAAGTAGGGAGACAGGCCAGTGGGGCTGGGGCCAAATCAGTTGTCGTATCAGTCTTCACTGCAGTGCTTCAGGTCAGCAGTCCTTCTTTAGGTTGCAGGAATCTATCTTCCTCGGTTCTGGGAGCCCCTAAATACTGAATTTAGGGGTGTGTTTAGGTCTGGGAGGGCAGTAGCCAAAGACTACTGTCCTTGAGGGTGGCTACACCCTCTGTGCCGCCTGCCTGTGGGGAGGGGGGGGGGGCACATCCCTAATCCTATTGGGGAATCCTCCAAGATGGAGGATTTCTAAAAGTAAGGGTCAGCTCAGGGCACCTTAGGGGCTGTCCTGACTGGGGAGTGACTCCTCGTTTTCCTCATCTCCTCCAGCCTTGCTGCCAAAAGTGGGGGCAGTGGCCGGAGGGGCAGGCATCTCCGCTAGCTGGGATGTCCTGTGGCACTGTAACAAAGGGGGTGAGCCTTTGAGGCTCACCGCCAGATGTTAGTTCCTGCAGGGGAGGTGAGAAGCACCTCACCCAGTACAGGCTTTGTTCCTGGCCACAGTGACAAAGGCACTCCCAGTGTGGCCAGCAACATGTCTGGTGTGTGGCAGGCTGGCAAACTAGGCAGCCCAGACGAAGTCGGGTATGTTTTGAGGGGCATTTCTAAGATCCCCTCTGGGTGTAGTTTACAATAAAATGTACACTGGCATCAGTGAGCATTTAGTGTGCTGAGAAGTTTGATACCAAACTCCCCAGTTTTCAGTGTAGCCATTATGGTGCTGTGGAGTTCGTGTATGACAAGACTCCCAGACCATATACTCTTATTGCTACCCTGCACTTACAATATCGTAGGTTTTGCTTAAATACTATAGGGGCATAGTGCTCATGCACCTATGCCCTCTCCTGTGGTATAGTGCACCCTGCCTTAGGACTGTAAGGCCTGCTAGAGGGGTGACTTATCTATGCCGCAGGCAGTGTGAGGTTGACATGGCACTCTGAGGGGAGTGCCATGTTGACTTAGTCATTTTCTCCCCACCAGCACACGAGCTGGCAAGCAGTGTGTATGTGCTAAGTGAGGGGTCCCCAGGGTGGCATAAGACATGCTGTAGCCCTTAGACCTTCCCTAGCCTGAGGGCCCTTGGTACCAGGGGTACCAGTTACAAGGGACTTCCCTGAGTGCCAGGGTTGTGCCAATTGTGGAGGCAAAGGTACAGTTTAGGGAAAGCACTGGTGCTTGGTCCTAGTTAGCAGGGTCCCAGCACACTTTCAAATCATAACTTGGCATCAGCAAAGGCAAAATGTCGGGTTACCATGACAAGGAGGCATTTCCTTACAGAAGCATTTCCTATTGTTTGCACTATCCTGTGTCTGATTACTTGCCTTATTTTGTCTAGTGTATGTATTGTGTACTTGCTTCCAGAAGGAGTATTGCCTCCGATATTTTTGGTAGTCACCCAAATAAGTTTATTTTTGGTAATACTTAATATTGTCTTTACTTGTGTATAATTACTGTGTAACTATGGTGGTATTGCAGGAGCTTTGCATGTCTCCTAGTTCAGCCTAAGCTGCTCTGTTATAGCTACCTCTATAAGCCTAAGCTGCTAGAACACTACTACATTTCACTAATAAGGGATAACGACTTGGTGTAAGTACCCACTATAAACCAGACCAGTGTCCTATAGTAGGAAGCTGGCCTGGTGAGCACTTGTGGTGGTATCCACTCATTTCAGGTCCATGTATCCCTTCCTAGTGAAGTGTAGGCAATGTCTAGAAGCCAGGCTCTCGAGGTAGCTGTGGATGAGCGAGCAACCAAGGCTTGTCTAGGAGACCTGCAAAGCTCATGCAATACCACTAGTCACACAGCACTTGCACACATGAACTCAGTTATAAAAACAAAGGTATCTTTAAGTGACAGTTACCAAAAAGTACTAGAGGAAATCCTCCAATAGGAGGTAACTCTGTACACTAGTAATCAGTAATCAGTAATTGGCATAAATGGCAATAGAAAACAGTGTGACTAGCAATAGAAAAGTCCAGAAGCCACAAATGTCCAGTGCAGGCAGAATTCACTACCCACCGGTCTGTGGTTGTAGGGGTTGGTTGACTGTAGGACTACACTACAGTGCAGTCCTGGAGGATGCAGTCTATGGTCCACATCCAGTCGGTAAGTGGTGTGAAAATCCTACCAACAAGCCTGGACAGCAGAAGTCGCAGTGAAGCAAAAATGGAGCTGCCTGGGACCAGCAAGGGGAGAGTGTGGGAGGGGGGGGGGATTAGACAGGCAGCCCCAACAGGAGACTCACTGGAAAAGGAACAAGGAGTCTCGGGAGCACAACTGGAGAAAGGCCCTACGTCACAGAAGCATGCAGAGGGCTGTGCATTGCAGGGAAGGAGGGCCTGGGCTTACATGGAGCCTGAAGATTCCTTGGAGGTGCCTACAAAGCTTGGTAGCTGAAAGAGATGCAGGGTACTGTCCTTTGTGGCAAGGGCTTACCTCCACCAAAGTTGGACAGCTGGCAGAGGACCAAAAAGACTACTCAAGACCACCACCCATGATGCAGGATACACAGCTTCTGAGAGAAGATCCATGCCACAGATTGTCGTTGCAGTTGGTACCTGCAGAGGCAGTGGAATGCCTGCTTCACTCCAAGGGAGAGCCCTTCTTGCTGCTTGTGTAGGCTGAAGACTCGTCACCCTCAGAGCAAGCACAGCCAGGGAAATGTTCTCCTTGCTGGAAGGAGCAGGAGAAAGTGTTGCAGAGCAGAGTCATTGCTGGAGTTGCAGATTCTGTTCCTGAAGAGTCCAGTTGCAAATCCAGATGGACGTTTTACATGTGTACTGGCTATAGGTCATTACCTGTGTCCTGTTACATAATGGTAACTCCGAATCTGGGCATGTTTGATATCAAACATGAGAATCCTATCCCAGTACTATTGCAAGTATGATTCCATGCACTGTAGGGGCTCCTTGGAGGACCCCCAGCATTGCTGCCACCAGTCTTACAGGGTTTTACGGGCAGCCAACACTGCTGCCACCCCCACACAGGTGTCTGCTGCTTCTCTAGCTCAGAGGAAGGCAGAATAAAAGACTTCCTTTGGGAGAGGGGGGTTAACACCCTCTCCCTTTGGAAATAGGGGTGACTAGCTTGGGAGGGGTAGCCTCCTTCAGTCACTGGTATGCTTTGAAGGGCACATTTGATGCCCTCCATGCATAAACCAGTCTACACTGGTTCAGGCCCCCGGACACTGTTCTGGAATGAATGTTGACAATGGAAAGGGTTGTGACCACTCCCCTGTCCATCACCACCCCAAGGGTGGTCCCCAGAGTTCGAATGCTGCTAACCAGGACCTCAGTTTTGCTCTCCTCTAAATTGTACCTTTTTCTTAACACAATTGGCATACCCCAACCACCACCACCATTAAGTCACTAGTATATGGTATGTAGGTACCCAGGGCATTGTGATTCCAGATTCTGCCACCTATAGGGAAGCCCATGCAAAGAGTGTTGCATGCTTGCTATTGCAGACTGCGTGAACCAGGTGCATGCACCCAGTTTCACTAAAGGTCACTACAATAAGTCACCCCTGTGGTAGGCCTTCTCAACCAAGGGCAGGGTGCAGGTACCTGTGGGGGGAACCCCTGCACTAGCAGAGGTGCTGCCACAAACTCAAGCCCCATTTTACTGGACATTGAGTGCGGCATGCCGTTTTGTGTACTGGACATGGGTCAGCACTTGTGTCCAACTACATAACTCCGAACCTAGGCATGTTTAATATCAAACATGTTCGAATCAAACCCCAATATTGTTGCAAGTATTGGAATTCAGATTCCATGCACTCTGTAGGCTCCTTAGATGATCCCCAGCATTACTACCACCAGTCATACAGGGTTTTCTAAGCAGCCCAGCTGCTGCAACACCTCAGACTGTTTTCTGCCCTCCTGCTGCCTGATCTGATCAAACCCAGGAAGGCAGAACTAAGTTTCCTTTGGGAGAGGGAGGTAATACCTCTACCTGTAAACATCTGTTACGGGCTGGGGAGGGGTAGCCTCCCCAAGCCACTGGTTTTGCTTTGATGGGCACATTTGGAGCCCTCCATGCATAAAACAGTCTTCTCCTGTTCAGGGACTCCCCAGTCCCTCTGGCATGAAACTAGACCATGGAAAGGGGAGTGACCACTCCCTTGTCCATCAATCCCCAGGGTGGTGCACAGAACTCCTCCAGAGGGTCAGGTTTCTGCCATCTTGATTCTAAGGTTGGCAGGGAACTCTGGGAGCATCTGAGTGGCCAGGCAGGTGAGATCAGGATGGATAGGTGCCTACTTGGTTAGGTGCCCTTCTCCCACCGTTTTAGGGCTATTTAGGGTCTCCCTCTTGGGTGGGCCCTCAGATTCGGCTCACAAAATTCAGCAGGACTCCTGCAACCCCTGCTTCAACTTCTGGCCCCCAGAACCACAACTGGAAACAGTGTTTCAGAAGAGTCTTGCTCACAGACCTGCAGCTTGTTGGTTCCTGGAGGGTCCAGAGTGCCTGCCAGCTTTGCAACAGTTTCCCCGCCGTGCATCCTCAGGCTGCAACTCCCTTGGAGTGAAGGAGTCTCTTCACTGCACCCAGTCACCTACAAGCAACAACTGGATGTGTCAATCCCCTTTCCTGCTGAGCTGCATGGATCCTGCATCACGGGTGGTGGTCTGAAGTGGCCCTCTGCCAACTGTCCAACTTTGGTATGCCTCTGCCTTCCCATGCCAGACAGTACCCCATACACTTTCTTGCAGCTGCCAAGGCTTGTTTAAATCTCCAAGGGATCTTCTGGCTACATGCAGCTCCAGCACTCCTTCATGCAAAATCCCAGCCTCATGTGTGGTTCTCCTGCAGTGTGGGATCCACTCCTGTAGTGCAGCGTGGGTTTCTGCGACTCCTGTGGTCCTCTCAAAACACCTGTGGGTGCTGCCTCTGCTCCTGTGGACTCTGACACAGAGGATCCCATGTGACTCCCCTACACACCCCCTCCTAGTCAGAGTCCTCCTGGGCCTTGCTGGTCCCCAGCAGCACCTCTTTTTCCAGTAAATGCGAGTTTGCCTTTGCCAAGATGTGTTGTTGGAAACCCTGCACACACACCAGACTGCAATCTTCCTTCTGGCGTGGTAAATCTGCATCCATCTGGGACTCTTCTCTAGCTCCGGGGCTGCAGTGCTCACCTGTTTATCACTGTCGACCAACTCCTGCATCCAGTTGGGTGGGTCGTTTCTCCTACTCTTGGATGCCACTGATTCTTGGACTGATCCCCTCTCTCCACAGGTCTTCAGGAATACACCGCTGGTTTCCTTGCAGTCCTCTTATTTTTCTTTTCCTCCTTTTTGGGTAGTTTAAGAAAATCCAGTGTGTTGCTCCTGCATTCCTGGTCGATGGGGGAGTACTGTTAGTTACCTTTGTGGTTATTCAGTACGCCCAGCTCCCCTCTGCACATTTCACTTATTTACATGTGGGTACCTTGTTCACATTCCATTTTTAAGCATGGTTTATGCTCACCCTAGGGTCACTATTGGTTATTACTGGGGACACTTTCCTAACCTTTTCTATGCCCATTTCTGATTGCTAGTGTGTATATATTTAGTGTATTATCTCCTAAAGGTGGGGGTCACCTGTCTAGTATTTTGTGGTGGTTTGTGCTAAAAGTAAAGTACCTTTTTATTTTCGTACCTTTATTTTTCTTCAACTGAGTTCTTTCATGCGGGTAAGTGCTGTGTGACTACAGTGGTTTTGCATGTGTCTTGGATAACCTTTGGCTACTCGTCCACAGCTATCTCTAGAAAGCCTGGCTTCTAGACACTGCCTACACTTTAATAGGGGATACCAGGACAAGGTGCAAGTACCTTCGGTACCCACCACACACCAGGCTAGCTTCCTGCACTTATGCAGTCCAGAGAAATGGAGATGGAGTTAATGGCTGACAGCTTACAAAGGTACCTGCATCCTGCCTTCTGGGCTCGGAGGGCCTGAAATAGGGATGAATGTGACCCGGTGCAGTGACCTGTAGTGAAAGGGTGCATGCACCTTTTGGCGCAGGCTGCAACAGGAGGCCTGCAGACCCATCTTGTATGGGCTCCCTTGGGCAGCACAGTAAGTGCTGTAGCCCATGTGGAAGCCCTAGGAATTTGTATGGGGGCATTAGTATGACAATTGTGTGGAGTGCTAAGTCCTAAGCAACCACATCTAGAAGGAAGAGCAGTCACTGGAGTCCTGGGTAGCAGGATCCCAGTGAACAGTCAAAGCAGACAGCAGGTGGGGGTAACAATGTCAAAAAGAGTACTTTCCTACAGTATGCTCACTAGAAAATCACTACTATTCACAGGGTTTACATTGTGTACAACTTGAGTTCTTTAGATCAGTGACTCTGGAAAGTGTTCATGGATAAAGAAATATCCCTCAGCATAGTAAAGGTCGGAGCAACCTTCCTTATGTACTATATACCCATAACAATAAATTGTTATCTAATTATATTTTTTCTTTCAAAAGGTTTTCCAATTTTTGAATGCAAAATGTGAGTCTGCATTCCTCTCAAAGAGAAATCCTCGACAAATAAATTGGACTGTTCTCTACAGGCGAAAGCACAAGAAGGGGCAATCTGTAAGTAGGCTGCAGTGTTTGTTACAAAACTTGATTTTAAGTGGTTTAAATTGTGTTCTGTCTGTTTTTGGGAAAGTATGTGCTTCTGGAGACTGACATGTTTTTCTAGCAGGGTGAGTCTTGTTAAATGTATCAAATTAATTGAACCCATTTCATGTGGCTTGCAAAGTGTCAACCCTGGGTCTGATGCTCGGACAAAAAAAATGCAAGACTGCACCCACTGCTAGAGGTTCCAGTGGCCAGAAGTTGAAGTAAACTGAAAGGAGTCCTGCTGGAGTCTTGCCTGTAGAAGCTACGGACCCACCCAAGAGGGAGACTCTTAATAGCCCTAGAAGGGGATTGGTCTAGTGCCAGGTTTCTCCTGTGAGAAAGTAGCCTCTTTCTAGCCTTGTTACCTCCACTTTTGGCCTGTTTGAGTGTATGTCAGGATGTTTTCACTGTCTCACTGGGAACCTGCTAGCCAGGGCCCAGTGCTCATAGTGAAAACCCTATGTCGGTATGTTTGTGTCACTGGGACCGTGCCAGCCAGGACCCCAGTGCTCATGTTTGTGGCCTATATGTATGTGTTCCCTGTGTGATGCCTAACTGTCTCACTGAGGCTCTGCTAACCAGAACCTCAGTGGTTATGCTCTCTCTGCTTTCCAAATTGTCACTAACGGGCTAGTGACCAATTTCACCAATTCACATTGGCATACTGGAACACCCTTATAATTCCCTAGTATATGGTACTGAGGTACCCAGGGTATTGGGGTTCCAGGAGGTCCCTATGGGCTGCAGCATTTCTTTTGCCACCCATAGGGAGCTTTCGTACACAGGCCTGCCAGTGCAGCCTGAGTGAAATAACGTCCACGTTATTTCACAGCTATTTACCCCTGCACTTAAGTAACTTCTAAGTCACCTATATGTCTAACCTTCACCTGGTGAAGGTTGGGTGCAAAGTTACTTAGTGTGTGGGCACCCTGGCACTAGCCAAGGTGCCCCCACATTGTGCAGGGCAAATTCCCCAGACTTTTGAGTGCGGGGACACCATTTCACATTGCACTATACATAGGTCACTACATATGTATAGCGTCACAATGGTAACTCTGAACATGGCCATGTAACATGTCTAAGATCATGGAATTGTCACCCCAATGCCATTCTGGCATTGGGCAGATATTTCCATGCTCCCCCGAGTCTCTAGCACAGCCCTGGGTACTGCCAAACTGCTTTCCCTGGGTTTCACTGCAGCTGCTGCCAACCCCTCAGACAGGTTTCTGCCCTCCTGGGGTACAGCCAGGCCTGGCCCAGGAAGGCAGAACAAAGGACGTCCTCAGAGGGTGTTACACCCTCTCCCTTTGGAAAAAGGTGTTGGGGCTGGGGAGGAGTAGCCTCTGTAAGGAAATGCCTCCTTGGCATGGTTGCCCCCTGACTTTTTGCCTTTGCTGATGCTATGTTTACAATTGAAAGTGTGCTGAGGCCTGCTAACCAGGCCCCAGCACCAGTGTTCTTTCCCTAACCTGTACTTCTGTATCCACAATTGGCAGACCCTGGCATCCAGATAAGTCCCTTGTAACTGGTACTTCTAGTACCAAGGGCCCTGATGCCAAGGAAGGTCTCTAAGGGCTGCAGCATGTCTTATGCCACCCTGGAGACCTCTCACTCAGCACAGACACACTGCTTGCCAGCTTGTGTGTGCTAGTGAGGACAAAACGAGTAAGTCGACATGGCACTCCCCTCAGGGTGCCATGCCAGCCTCTCACTGCCTATGCAGTATAGGTAAGACACCCCTCTAGCAGGCCTTACAGCCCTAAGGCAGGGTGCACTATACCATAGGTGAGGGTACCAGTGCATGAGCATGGTACCCCTACAGTGTCTAAACAAAACCTTAGACATTGTAAGTGCAGGGTAGCCATAAGAGTATATGGTCTGGGAGTCTGTCCAAACACGAACTCCACAGCACCATAATGGCTACACTGAAAACTGGGAAGTTTGGTATCAAACTTCTCAGCACAATAAATGCACACTGATGCCAGTGTACATTTTATTGTAAAATACACCACAGAGGGCACCTTAGAGGTGCCCCCTGAAACTTATCCGACTGTCTGTGTAGGCTGACTAGTTCCAGCAGCCTGCCACACCAGAGACATGTTGCTGGCCCCATGGGGAGAGTGCCTTTGTCACTCTGAGGCCAGTAACAAAGCCTGCACTGGGTGGAGATGCTAACACCTCCCCCAGGCAGGAGCTGTGACACCTGGCGGTGAGCCTCAAAGGCTCACCCCTTTGTCACAGCCCAGCAGGGCACTCCAGCTTAGTGGAGTTGCCCGCCCCCTCCGGCCACGGCCCCCACTTTTGGCGGCAAGGCTGGAGGGAACAAAGAAAGCAACAAGGAGGAGTCACTGGCCAGTCAGGACAGCCCCTAAGGTGTCCTGAGCTGAGGTGACTCTGACTTTTAGAAATCCTCCATCTTGCAGATGGAGGATTCCCCCAATAGGGTTAGGATTGTGACCCCCTCCCCTTGGGAGGAGGCACAAAGAGGGTGTACCCACCCTCAGGGCTAGTAGCCATTGGCTACTAACCCCCCAGACCTAAACACGCCCTTAAATTTAGTATTTAAGGGCTACCCTGAACCCTAGAAAATTAGATTCCTGCAACTACAAGAAGGACTGCCTAGCTGAAAACCCCTGCAGAGGAAGACCAGAAGACGACAACTGCCTTGGCTCCAGAAACTCACCGGCCTGTCTCCTGCCTTCCAAAGATCCTGCTCCAGCGACGCCTTCCAAAGGGACCAGCGACCTCGACATCCTCTGAGGACTGCCCCTGCTTCGAAAAGACAAGAAACTCCCGAGGACAGCGGACCTGCTCCAAGAAAGGCTGCAACTTTGTTTCCAGCAGCTTTGAAAGAACCCTGCAAGCTCCCCGCAAGAAGCGTGAGACTTGCAACACTGCACCCGGCGACCCCGACTCGGCTGGTGGAGATCCAACACCTCAGGAGGGACCCCAGGACTACTCTGATACTGTGAGTACCAAAACCTGTCCCCCCTGAGCCCCCACAGCGCCGCCTGCAGAGGGAATCCCGAGGCTTCCCCTGACCGCGACTCTTTGAATCCAAAGTCCCGACGCCTGGGAGAGACCCTGCACCCGCAGCCCCCAGGACCTGAAGGACCGGACTTTCACTGGAGAAGTGACCCCCAGGAGTCCCTCTCCCTTGCCCAAGTGGAGGTTTCCCCGAGGAACCCCCCCCTTGCCTGCCTGCAGCGCTGAAGAGATCCCGAGATCTCTCATAGACTAACATTGCGAACCCGACGCTTGTTTCTACACTGCACCCGGCCGCCCCCGCGCCGCTGAGGGTGAAATTTCTGTGTGGGCTTGTGTCCCCCCCGGTGCCCTACAAAACCCCCCTGGTCTGCCCTCCGAAGACGCGGGTACTTACCTGCAAGCAGACCGGAACCGGGGCACCCCCTTCTCTCCATTCTAGCCTATGTGTTTTGGGCACCACTTTGAACTCTGCACCTGACCGGCCCTGAGCTGCTGGTGTGGTGACTTTGGGGTTGCTCTGAACCCCCAACGGTGGGCTACCTTGGACCAAGAACTGAACCCTGTAAGTGTCTTACTTACCTGGTAAAACTAACAAAAACTTACCTCCCCTAGGGACTGTGAAAATTGCACTAAGTGTCCACTTTTAAAACAGCTATTTGTCAATAACTTGAAAAGTATACATGCAATTTTTATGATTTAAAGTTCCTAAAGTACTTACCTGCAATACCTTTCGAATGAGATATTACATGTAGAATTTGAACCTGTGGTTCTTAAAATAAACTAAGAAAAGATATTTTTCTATACAAAACCTATTGGCTGGATTTGTCTCTGAGTGTGTGTACCTCATTTATTGTCTGTGTATGTACAACAAATGCTTAACACTACTCCTTGGATAAGCCTACTGCTCGACCACACTACCACAAAATAGAGCATTAGTATTATCTATTTTTACCACTATTTTACCTCTAAGGGGAACCCTTGGACTCTGTGCATGCTTTCCTTACTTTGAAATAGCACCTACAGAGCCAACTTCCTACAGCCTCCCCTAGCCTCTGGAAATACTTTGATAGGCACAGATGGTGCCCATCTCTGCATAAGCCAGTCTACACTGGTTCAGTATCCCCCAGCCCTGCTCTGGTGCGAAACTGGACAAAGGAAAGGGGAGTGACCCCCCTGACCTGCACCTCCCAGGGGAGGTGCCCAGAGGTCCTCCAGCGTGCTCCAGACCTCTGCCATCTTGGATTCAGAGGTGTGCTGGCACACTAGACTGCTGAGTGGCCAGGGCCAGCAGGTGACGTCAGACTCCTTCTGATAGGCTCTTACCTGTGTTACTAGCCTATCCTCCTTCCTAGGTAGCCAAACCTCCTTTTCTGGCTATTTAGGGTCTCTGCTTTAGGGAATTCTTCAGATACCGAATGCAAGAGCTCACCAGAGTTCCTCTGCATCTCCCTCTTCACCTTCTGCCAAAGTATTGACTGCTGACTGCTCAGGACACCTGCAAAACCGCAACAAAGTAGCAAAGACGACTACTGCAACCTTGTATTGCTTCATCCTGCCGGCTTTCTCGCCTGTTTCCTGGTGGTGCATACTCTGGGGGTAGCCTGCCTCCTTGCACCAGGAGCTCTGAAGAAATCTCCCATGGGTCGACGGAATCTTCCCCCTGCAACTGCAGGCAACAAAAGACCATCACCGGTCCCCTCAGCACAACGAGTGTGGTCCCTGGAACTCAGCAACTCTGTCCAAGTGACTCCCACAGTCCAGTGACTCTTCAGTCCAAGTTTGGTGCAGGTAAGTCCTTGCCTCCCCACGCTAGACTGCATTGCTGGATACCGTGTGATTTGCAGCTGGGTCCCGGACACTAACCTGCAGTGCACAACCTTCTGAGTTGTCCTCTGGTGTCGTGCGACTCCCTTTTGTGTCTTCAGGTGGACTCCGGTTCACTCCTCTTCCAAGTGCCTGTTCCAGTACTTCTGCAGGTGCTGCCTGCTTCTGTGAGGGCTCCCTGACTTGCTGGGCGCCCCCTCTGTCTCCTCATCCAAGTGGTGACATCCTGGTCCCTCCTGGGCCACAGCAGCATCCAAAAACCCTAACCGCGACCCTTGCAGCTAGCAAGGCTTGTTTGCGGTCTTTCTGTGTGAGAACACCTCTGCAAGCTTCTTCACGACGTGGGACATCCATCCTCCGAAGGGGAAGTTCCTAGTCCTCTTCGTTCTTGCCAAACACCAAGCTTCCATCTGGTGGCAGCTCCTTTGCACCCTCAGCTGGCATTTCCTGGGCATCTGCCCACTCTCGACACTGTCGCGACTCTTGGACTTGGTCCCCTTGTTTCACAGGTACTCAGGTCCGGAAACCCACTGTTGCTTAGCTGGTGTTGGTTTTCCTTGCAGAATCCCCCTATCATGACTTTTGTGCTCTGGGGGTTGTAGGTGCACTTTACACCTACCTTTCAGGGTCTTGGGGTGGGCTATTTTTCTAACCCTCACTGTTTTCTTACAGTCCCAGCTACCCTCTACAAGCTCACATAGGGTTGGGTTCCATTCGTGGTTCGCATTCCACTTTTGGAGTATATGGTTTGTGTTGCCCCTATACCTATGTGCTCCTATTGCAATCTAGTGTAACTTTACACTGCTTGCATTACTTTTTGCTATTACTGCATATTTTTGGTATTGTGTACATATATCTTGTGTATATTTGGCATACTCATACTGAGGGTACTCACTGAGATACTTTGGCATATTGTCATAAAAATAAAGTACCTTTATTTTTAGTATATCTTTGTATTGTGTTTTCTTATGATATTGTGCAAATGACACCAGTGGTATAGTAGCTTTGCATGACTCCTAGTTCAGCCTAAGCTGCTCTGCTATAGCTACCTTCTATCAGCCTAAGCTGCTAGAAACACCTCTTCTACACTAAGAGCTAACTGGACCTGGTACAGACTAAGTACCCCTTGGTACCACTACAAGCAAGGCCAGCCTCCTAGAGCTGCAGCATGTCTTATGACACCCTGGGAACCCCTCACTCTGCACAGACACTGCTTGGCAGCTTGTGTGTGCTGGTGGGGAGAAAATTACTAAGTCGACATGGCACTCCCCTCAGGGTGCCATGCCAACCTCACACTGCCCATCACATAGATAAGTCACCCCTCTAGCAGGCCTTACAGCCCTAAGGCAGGGTGCACTATACCATGGGTGAGGGCGTAAGTGCATGAGCTCTATACCCCTACAGTGTCTAAGCAAAACCTTAGACATTGTAAGTGCAAGGGTAGTCATAAGAGTATATGGTCTGGGAGTCTGTCATACACAAACTCCACAGCACAATGTCTACACTGAAAACTGGGAAGTTTGGTATCAAACTTCTCAGCACAATAAATGCACACCGATGCCAGTACATTTTATTGTGGAATACACCCCAGAGGGCATCTTACAGATGCCCCTGAAAACATACCCGACTTCGAAAGTGGGCTGACTAGTTTTGCCAGCCTGCCACACACCAGACAGGTTGCTGGCCACATGGGGAGAGTGCCTTTGTCACTCTGTGGCTAGTAACAAATCCTAAACACTTACTTCAAAATTTGGGGAACACCTCAAATAGACCTATTCGCAACAAAGGAAAACACAAAATGCCAAAACTTCGCATCCAGGTACCCACACACGCAGTCTCAAGGCAATGCTCTATGGATGAACTGGTCAGGGATATTTGCGTACGCTTTTCCCCCTCTCCCTCTCCTTCCATATCTAGTAAACAAATTGAGTCAAAACAAACTCAAACTCATACTGATAGCACCATCATGGGCAAGACAACCCTGGTACACAACACTACTAGACCTGTCAGTAGTACCCCATGTCAAGTTACCCAACAGGCCAGATTTGTTAACACAGCACAAACAGATCAGACATCCAAACCCAGCATCGCTGAATCTAGCAATCTGGCTCCTGAGATCCTAGAATTCGGACATTTAGACCTCACCCAAGAATGTATGGAAGTCATAAAACAAGCTAGAAGACCATCCACTAGACACTGCTATGCAAGCAAATGGAAAAGGTTTGTTTGCTACTGCCATAATAATCAAGTTCAACCTTTACACGCATCTCCAAAAGATATAGTGGGTTACTTACTACACTTACAAAAATCAAATCTGGCCTTCTCTTCCATTAAAATACACCTAGCAGCAATATCTGCATACCTGCAGATTACCCATTCAACTTCTCTTATTTAGAATACCTGTCATTAAAGCGTTTATGGAAGGCCTAAAAAGAATTATACCACCAAGGACACCACCTGTTCCTTCATGGAATCTCAACATAGTTTTAACAAGACTCATGGGTCCACCCTTTGAACCCATGCATTCTTGCGAAATACAATTCTTAACCTGGAAGGTTGCATTTCTCATTGCCATCACATCTCTAAGAAGAGTGAGTGAAATTCAGGAGTTTACCATACAAGAACCTTTTATCCAAATACACAAAAATAAGGTGGTCCTAAGAACCAATCCTAAATTTCTACCAAAGGTTATTTCACCGTTCCACTTAAATCAAACGGTAGAACTACCAGTGTTCTTCCCACAGCCAGATTCTGTAGCTGAAAGGGTACTACATACATTAGACATCAGAAGAGCACTAATGTACTACATTGAAAGAACAAAAGAAATCAGAAAAACAAAACTGTTTATTGCATTTCAAAAACCTCATACAGGAAACCCAATATCAAAACAAGGTATAGCCAGATGGATAGTTAAGTGCATCCAAATCTGCTACCTTAAAGCAAAGAGAGCTGCCCATTACACCAAGGGCACACAACCAGAAAGAAAGGCGCTACCATGGCCTTCCTAGGGAATATTCCAATGCATGACATATGTAAGGCAGCCACATGGTCTACGCCTCACACATTTACTAAGCACTACTGTGTAGACGTGCTATCCGCACAACAAGCCACAGTAGGTCAAGCCGTACTAAGAACTTTATTTCAGACTACTTCCACTCCTACAGGCTGAGCCACCGCTTTTGGGGAGATAACTGCTTACTAGTCTATGCACAACATGTGTATCTGCAGCTACACATGCCATCGAACGGAAAATGTCACTTACCCAGTGTACATCTGTTCGTGGCATTAGTCGCTGCAGATTCACATGTGCCCACCCGCCTCCCCGGGAGCCTGTAGCCGTTTGGAAGTTTTCTTCAACATTTGTATATTTGTAAATATATTACTTGTACCTTAATTGGTACATACTTATTCATTCCATTGCATGGGCACTATTACTAACACAACTCCTACCTCACCCTCTGCGGGGAATACAATCTAAGATGGAGTCGACGCCCATGCGCAATGGAAGCAAAGGAGGAGTCCCTCTGTCTCGTGACTCGAATGACTTCTTCGAAGAAAAACAACTTGTAACACTCCGACCCAACACCAGATGGCGGGCTATGCACAACATGTGAATCTGCAGCGACTAATGCCACGAACAGATGTACACTGGGTGTAGGAAGTTGGCTCTGTATGTGCTATTTCAAAGTAAGGAATAGCATGCACAGAGTCCAAGGGTTCCCCTTAGAGGTAAAATAGTGGTAAAAAGAGAATACTAATGCTCTATTTTGTGGTAGTGTGGTCGAGCAGTAGGCTTATCCAAGGAGTAGTGTTAAGCATTTGTTGTACATACCCATAGACAATAAATGAGGTACACACACTCAGACAAATCCAGCCAATAGGTTTTGTATAGAAAAATATATTTTCTTAGTTTATTTTAAGAACCACAGGTTCAAATTTAACATGTAATATCTTGTTTGAAAGGTATTGCAGGTAAGTACATTAGGAACTTTGAATCATTTCAATTGCATGTATACTTTTCAAGTTATTCTCACAAAGCTATTTTAAAAGTGGACACTTAGTGCAATTTTCACAGTTCCTGGGGGAGGTAAGTTTTTGTTAGTTTTACCAGGTAAGTAAGACACTTACAGGGTTCAGTTCTTGGTCCAAGGTAGCCCACCGTTGGGGGTTCAGAGCAACCCCAAAGTTACCACACCAGCAGCTCAGGGCCGGTCAGGTGCAGAGTTCAAAGTGGTGCCCAAAACGCATAGGCTTCAATGGAGAGAAGGGGGTGCCCCGGTTCCGGTCTGCTTGCAGGTAGGTACCCGCGTCTTCGGAGGGCAGACCAGGGGGGTTTTGTAGGGCACCGGGGGGGACACAAGCCCACACAGAAATCTCACCCTCAGCGGCGCGGGGGCGGCCGGGTGCTGTGTTGGAACAAGCGTCGGGTTCGCAATGGAAGTCAATGAGGGATCAAGGGATCTCTTCAGCGCTGCAGGCAGGCAAGGGGGGGCTTCCTCGGGGAAACCTCCACTTGGGCAAGGGAGAGGGACTCCTGGGGGTCACTTCTGCAGTGAAAGTCCGGTCCTTCAGGTCCTGGGGGCTGCGGGTGCAGGGTCTTTTCCAGGCGTCGGGACTTAGGTTTCAAAGAGTCGCGGTCAGGGGAAGCCTCGGGATTCCCTCTGCAGGCGGCGCTGTGGGGGCTCAGGGGGGACAGGTTTTGGTACTCGCAGTAGTAGAGTAGTCCGGGGGTCCTCCCTGAGGTGTTGGTTCTCCACCAGCCGAGTCGGGTTTGCCGGGTGCAGTGTTGCAAGTCTCACACTTCTGGCGGGGAGATTGCAGGGTTCTTTAAAGCTGCTCCTTTGGATAAAGTTGCAGTCTTTTTGGAGCAGGTCTGCTGTCCTCGGGAGTTTCTTGTCGTCGAAGTAGGGCAGTCCTCAGAGGATTCAGAGGTCGCTGGTCCCTTTGGAAGGCGTCGCTGGAGCAGAGTTCTTTGGAAGGCAGGAGACAGGCCGGTGAGTTTCTGGAGCCAAGGCAGTTGTTGTCTTCTGGTCTTCCTCTGCAGGGGTTTTCAGCTAGGCAGTCCTTCTTCTTGTTGTTGCAGTAATCTAAATCTTTAGGTTCAGGGGAGCCCTTAAATACTAAATTTAAGGGCGTGTTTAGGTCTGGGGGGTTAGTAGCCAATGGCTACTAGCCCTGAGGGTGAGTACACCCTCTTTGTGCCTCCTCCCAAGGGGAGGGGGTCACATCCCTAATCCTATTGGGGGAATCCTCCATCTGCAAGATGGAGGGTTTCTAAAATTTAGTCACCTCAGCTCAGGACACCTTAGGGGCTGTCCTGACTGGCCAGTGACTCCTCCTTGTTGTTCTCATTATTTTCTCCGGCCTTGCCGCCAAAAGTGGGGGCCGGGGCCGGAGGGGGCGGGCAACTCCACTAGCTGGAGTGTCCTGCGGTGCTGTGACAAAGGGGTGAGCCTTTGAGGCTCACCGCCAGGTGTTACAGCTCCTGCCTGGGGGAGGTGTTAGCATCTCCACCCAGTGCAGGCTTTGTTACTGGCCTCAGAGTGACAAAGGCACTCTCCCCATGGGGCCAGCAACATGTCTCTAGTGTGGCAGGCTGCTGGAACCAGTCAGCCTACACAGATAGTCGGTTAAGTTTCAGGGGGCACCTCTAAGGTGCCCTCTGGGGTGTATTTTGCAATAAAATGTACACTGGCATCAGTGTGCATTTATTGTGCTGAGAAGTTTGATACCAAACTTCCCAGTTTTCAGTGTAGCCATTATGGTGCTGTGGAGTTCGTGTTTGACAGACTCCCAGACCATATACTCTTATGGCTACCCTGCACTTACAATGTCTAAGGTTTTGTTTAGACACTGTAGGGGTACCATGCTCATGCACTGGTACCCTCACCTATGGTATAGTGCACCCTGCCTTAGGGCTGTAAGGCCTGCTAGAGGGGTGACTGACCTATACTTGCATAGGCAGTGAGAGGCTGGCATGGCACCCTGAGGGGAGTGCCATGTAGACTTACTCGTTTTGTTCTCACTAGCACACACAAGCTGGCAAGCAGTGTGTCTGTGCTGAGTGAGAGGTCTCCAGGGTGGCATAAGACATGCTGCAGCCCTTAGAGACCTTCCTTGGCATCAGGGCCCTTGGTACTAGCAGTACCAGTTACAAGGGACTTATCTGGATGCCAGGGTCTGCCAATTGTGGATACAAAAGTACAGGTTAGGGAAAGAACACTGGTGCTGGGGCCTGGTTAGCAGGCCTCAGCGCACTTTCAATTGTAAACATAGCATCAGTAAAGGTAAAAAGTCAGGGGGCAACCATGCCAAGGAGGCATTTCCTTACACAACCCCCCCCCCCAAACGAAAGAGGATGAGACTAACCTTTCCCAAGAGAGTCTTCATTTTTAAGTGGAAGAACCTGGAAAGGCCAGCTGCATTGGCATGGGCAGTCCCAGGTCTGTGTTTCACTATAAAGTCCATTCCCTGTAGGGAGATGGACCACCTCAACAGTTTTGGATTTTCACCTTTCATTTGCATCAGCCATTTGAGAGGTCTGTGGTCAGTTTGAACTAGGAAGTGAGTCCCAAAGAGGTATGGTCTCAGCTTCTTCAGGGACCAAACCACAGCAAAGGCCTCCCTCTCAATGGCACTCCAACGCTGCTCCCTGGGGAGTAACCTCCTGCTAATGAAAGCAACAGGCTGGTCAAGGCCATCATCATTTGTTTGGGACAAAACTGCCCCTATCCCATGTTCAGAGGCATCTGTCTGCACAATGAACTGTTTAGAATAATCTGGAGCTTTTAGAACTGGTGCTGAGCGCATTGCTTGTTTCAGGGTGTCAAAGGCCTGTTGGCATTCTACAGTCCAGTTCACTTTCTTGGGCATTTTCTTGGAGGTGAGTTCAGTGAGGGCTGTCACAATGGATCCATATCCCTTCACAAACCTCCTGTAATACCCAGTCAAGCCAACGAATGCCCTGACTTGAGTGGGTTTTTGGAGCTACCCAGTCCAGAATAGTCTGGATCTTGGGTTGGAGTGGCTGAACTTGGCCTCCACCTACAAGGTGTCCCAAGTAAACCACAGTTCCCTGCCCTATCTGGCATTTGGATGCCTTGATAGAGAGGCCTGCAGATTGCAGAGCCTTCAAAACCTTCTTCAGGTGGACCAGGTGATCCTGCCAGGTGGAGCTAAAGACAGCAATATCATCAAGATAAGCTGTGCTAAAGGACTCCAAACCAGCAAGGACTTGATTCACCAACCTTTGGAAGGTGGCAGGGGCATTCTTTAAACCAAAGGGCATAACAGTAAACTGATAATGCCCATCAGGTGTGGAGAATGCTGTTTTCTCTTTTGCTCCAGGTGCCATTTTTATTTGCCAGTACCCTGCTGTCAAGTCAAAGGTACTTAAGAATTTGGCAGCACCTAATTTGTCTATGAGCTCATCAGCTCTAGGAATTGGATGGGCGTCTGTCTTGGTGACAGAGTTGAGCCCTCTGTAGTCCACACAAAACCTCATCTCTTTCTTTCCATCTTTGGTGTGAGGTTTAGGGGACTAAGACCACTGGGCTAGCCCAGGGGCTGTCAGAGCGCTCAATTACTCCCAATTCCAGCATCTTGTGGACTTCCACTTTGATGCTTTCCTTAACATGGTCAGACTGTCTAAAAATTTTGTTTTTGACAGGCATGCTGTCTCCTGTGTCCACATCATGGGTACACAGGTGTGTCTGACCAGGGGTTAGGGAGAAGAGTTCAGGAAACTGTTGTAGGACTCTCCTACAATCAGCTTGCTGTTGGCCAGAGAGGGTGTCTGAGTAGATCACTCCATCTACTGAGCCATCTTTTGGGTCTGATGACAGAAGATCAGGGAGAGGTTCTCTCTCTGCCTCCTGATCCTCATCTGTTACCATCAACAGATTTACATCAGCCCTGTCATGGAAGAGCTTAAGGCGGTTCACATGGATCACCCTCTTGGGGCTCCTGCTTGTGCCCAGGTCCACCAGGTAGGTGACCTGACTCTTCCTTTCTAGCACTGGGTAAGGGCCACTCCATTTGTCCTGAAGTGCCATGGGAGCCACAGGCTCCAGAACCCAGACTTTCTGCCCTGGTTGGAACTCAACCATTGCAGCCTTTTGGTCCTACCAAAACTTCTGGAGCTGTTGGCTGGCCTCAAGGTTTTTGCTTGCCTTTTCCATGTACTCTGCCATTCTAGAGCGAAGGCCAAGTACTTAGTCCACTATGTCCTGTTTAGGCTCATGAAGAGGTCTCTCCCAGCCTTCTTTAACAAGAGCAAGTGGTCCCCTTACAGGGTGACTGTAGGAAGTTGGCTCTGTATGTGCTATTTCAAAGTAAGGAATAGCATGCACAGAGTCCAAGGGTTCCCCTTAGAGGTAAAATAGTGGTAAAAATAGATAATACTAATGCTCTATTTTGTGGTAGTGTGGTCGAGCAGTAGGCTTATCCAAGGAGTAGTGTTAAGCATTTGTTGTACATACACATAGACAATAAATGAGGTACACACACTCAGAGACAAATCCAGCCAATAGGTTTTTATATAGAAAAATATCTTTTCTTAGTTTATTTTAAGAACCACAGGTTCCAATTCTACAGGTAATAGCTCATTCGAAAGGTATTGCAGGTAAGTACTTTAGGAACTTCAAATCATAAAAATTGCATGTATACTTCAAGTTATTCACAAATAGCTGTTTTAAAAGTGGACACTTAGTGCAATTTTCACAGTTCCTAGGGGAGGTAAGTATTTGTTAGTTTTACCAGGTAAGTAAGACACTTACAGGGTTCAGTTCTTGGTCCAAGGTAGCCCACCGTTGGGGGTTCAGAGCAACCCCAAAGTCACCACACCAGCAGCTCAGGGCCGGTCAGGTGCAGAGTTCAAAGTGGTGCCCAAAACACATAGGCTAGAATGGAGAGAAGGGGGTGCCCCGGTTCCGGTCTGCTTGCAGGTACGTACCCGCGTCTTCGGAGGGCAGACCAGGGGGGTTTTGTAGGGCACCGGGGGGGGACACAAGTCCACACAGAAATTTCACCCTCAGCAGCGCGGGGGCGGCCGGGTGCGGTGTAGAAACAAGCGTCGGGTTCGCAATGTTAGTCTATGAGAGATCTCGGGATCTCTTCAGCGCTGCAGGCAGGCAAGGGGGGGGTTCCTCGGGGAAACCTCCACTTGGGCAAGGGAGAGGGACTCCTGGGGGTCACTCCTCCAGTGAAAGTCCGGTCCTTCAGGTCCTGGGGGCTGCGGGTGCAGGGTCTCTCCCAGGTGTCGGGACTTTGGTTTCAAAGAGTCGCGGTCAGGGGAAACCTCGGGATTCCCTCTGCAGGCGGCGCTGTGGGGGCTCAGGGGGGACAGGTTTTGGTACTCACAGTATCAGAGTAGTCCTGGGGTCCCTCCTGAGGTGTTGGATCGCCACCAGCCGAGTCGGGGTCGCCGGGTGCAGTGTTGCAAGTCTCACGCTTCTTGCGGGGAGCTTGCAGGGATCTTTAAAGTTGCTGGAAACAAAGTTGCAGCTTTTCTTGGAGCAGGTCCGCTGTCCTCGGGAGTTTCTTGTCTTTTCGAAGCAGGGGCAGTCTTCAGAGGATGTCGAGGTCGCTGGTCCCTTCGGAAGGCGTCGCTGGAGCAGGATCTTTGGAAGGCAGGAGACAGGCCGGTGAGTTTCTGGAGCCAAGGCAGTTGTCGTCTTCTGGTCTTCCGCTGCAGGGGTTTTCAGCTGGGCAGTCCTTCTTCTTGTAGTTGCAGGAATCTAATTTTCTAGGGTTCAGGGTAGCCCTTAAATACTAAATTTAAGGGCGTGTTTAGGTCTGGGGGGTTAGTAGCCAATGGCTACTAGCCCTGAGGGTGGGTACACCCTCTTTGTGCCTCCTCCCAAGGGGAGGGGGTCACAATCCTAACCCTATTGGGGGAATCCTCCATCTGCAAGATGGAGGATTTCTAAAAGTTAGAGTCACCTCAGCTCAGGACACCTTAGGGGCTGTCCTGACTGGCCAGTGACTCCTCCTTGTTGTTCTCATTATTTTCTCCGGCCTTGCCGCCAAAAGTGGGGCCTGGCCGGAGGGGGCGGGCAACTCCACTAGCTGGAGTGTCCTGCTGGGTTGGCACAAAGGAGGTGAGCCTTTGAGGCTCACCGCCAGGTGTGACAATTCCTGCCTGGGAGAGGTGTTAGCATCTCCACCCAGTGCAGGCTTTGTTACTGGCCTCAGAGTGACAAAGGCACTCTCCCCATGGGGCCAGCAACATGTCTCGGTTTGTGGCAGGCTGCTAAAACTAGTCAGCCTACACAGATAGTCGGTTAAGTTTCAGGGGGCACCTCTAAGGTGCCCTCTGTGGTGTATTTTACAATAAAATGCACACTGGCATCAGTGTGCATTTATTGTGCTGAGAAGTTTGATACCAAACTTCCCAGTTTTCAGTGTAGCCATTATGGTGCTGTGGAGTTCGTGTTTGACAGACTCCCAGACCATATACTCTTATGGCTACCCTGCACTTACAATGTCTAAGGTTTTATTTAGACACTGTAGGGGTACCATGCTCATGCACTGGTACCCTCACCTATGGTATAGTGCACCCTGCCTTAGGGCTGTAAGGCCTGCTAGAGGGGTGTCTTACCTATACTGCATAGGCAGTGAGAGGCTGGCATGGCACCCTGAGGGGAGTGCCATGTCGACTTACTCGTTTTGTCCTCACTAGCACACACAAGCTGGCAAGCAGTGTGTCTGTGCTGAGTGAGAGGTCTCCAGGGTGGCATAAGACATGCTGCAGCCCTTAGAGACCTTCCTTGGCATCAGGGCCCTTGGTACTAGAAGCACCAGTTACAAGGGACTTATCTGGATGCCAGGGTCTGCCAATTGTGGATACAAAAGTTCAGGTTAGGGAAAGAACACTGGTGCTGGGGCCTGGTTAGCAGGCCTCAGCACACTTTCAATTGTAAACATAGCATCAGCAAAGGCAAAAAGTCAGGGGGCAACCATGCCAAGGAGGCATTTCCTTACACAACCCCCCCCCCAAACGAAAGAGGATGAGACTAACCTTTCCCAAGAGAGTCTTCATTTTCTAAGTGGAAGAACCTGGAAAGGCCATCTGCATTGGCATGGGCAGTCCCAGGTCTGTGTTCCACTATAAAGTCCATTCCCTGTAGGGAGATGGACCACCTCAACAGTTTAGGATTTTCACCTTTCATTTGCATCAGCCATTTGAGAGGTCTGTGGTCAGTTTGAACTAGGAAGTGAGTCCCAAAGAGGTATGGTCTCAGCTTCTTCAGGGACCAAACCACAGCAAAGGCCTCCCTCTCAATGGCACTCCAACGCTGCTCCCTGGGGAGTAACCTCCTGCTAATGAAAGCAACAGGCTGGTCAAGGCCATCATCATTTGTTTGGGACAAAACTGCCCCTATCCCATGTTCAGAGGCATCAGTCTGCACAATGAACTGCTTAGAATAATCTGGAGCTTTGAGAACTGGTGCTGAGCACATTGCCTGTTTCAGGGTGTCAAAGGCCTGTTGGCAGTCCACAGTCCAGTTTACTTTCTTGGGCATTTTCTTGGAGGTGAGTTCAGTGAGGGCTGTCACAATGGATCCATATCCCTTCACAAACCTCCTGTAGTACCCAGTCAAGCCAAGGAATGCCCTGACTTGAGTCTGGGTTTTTGGAGCTACCCAGTCCAGAATAGTCTGGATCTTGGGTTGGAGTGGCTGAACTTGGCCTCCACCTACAAGGTGTCCCAAGTAAACCACAGTTCCCTGCCCTATCTGGCATTTGGATGCCTTGATAGAGAGGCCTGCAGATTGCAGAGCCTTCAAAACCTTCCTCAGGTGGACCAGGTGATCCTGCCAGGTGGAGCTAAAGACAGCAATATCATCAAGATAAGCTGTGCTAAAGGACTCCAAGCCAGCAAGGACTTGATTCACCAACCTTTGGAAGGTGGCAGGGGCATTCTTTAAACCAAAGGGCATAACAGTAAACTGATAATGCCCATCAGGTGTGGAGAATGCTGTCTTTTCTTTTGCTCCAGGTGCCATTTTTATTTGCCAGTACCCTGCTGTCAAGTCAAAGGTACTTAGAAATTTGGCAGCACCTAATTTGTCAATGAGCTCATCAGCTCTTGGAATTGGATGGGCATCTGTCTTGGTGACAGAATTGAGCCCTCTGTAGTCCACACAAAACCTCATCTCTTTCTTTCCATCTTTGGTGTGAGGTTTGGGGACTAAGACCACTGGGCTAGCCCAGGGGCTGTCAGAGCGCTCAATTACTCCCAATTCCAGCATCTTGTGGACTTCCACCTTGATGCTTTCCTTAACATGGTCAGACTGTCTAAAGATTTTGTTCTTGACAGGCATGCTGTCTCCTGTGTCCACCTCATGGGTACACAGGTGTGTCTGACCAGGGGTTAAGGAGAAGAGTTCAGGAAACTGTTGTAGGACTCTCCTACAATCAGCTTGCTGTTGGCCAGAGAGGGTGTCTGAGTAGATCACTCCATCTACTGTACCATCTTTTGGGTCTGATGACAGAAGATCAGGGAGAGGTTCACTCTCTGCCTCCTGATCCTCATCTGTTACCATCAACAGATTGACATCAGCCCTGTCGTGGAAGAGCTTAAGGCGGTTTACATGGATCACCCTCTTGGGGCTCCTGCTTGTGCCCAGGTCCACCAAGTAGGTGACCTGACTCTTCCTCTCTAGTACTGGGTAAGGGCCACTCCATTTGTCCTGGAGTGCCCTGGGAGCCACAGGCTCCAGAACCCAGACTTTCTGCCCTGGTTGGAACTCAACCAGTGCAGCCTTTTGGTCATACCAAAACTTCTGGAGCTGTTGGCTGGCCTCAAGGTTTTTGGTTGCCTTTTCCATGTACTCTGCCATTCTAGAGCGAAGGCCAAGTACATAGTCCACTATGTCCTGTTTAGGCTCATGGAGAGGTCTCTCCCAGCCTTCTTTAACAAGGGCAAGTGGTCCCCTTACAGGATGACCAAACAGAAGTTCAAAGGGTGAGAACCCTACTCCCTTCTGTGGTACCTCCCTGTAAGCGAAAAGCAGACATGGCAGGAGGACATCCCATCTCCTTTTGAGTTTTTCTGGGAGCCCCATGATCATGCCTTTTAATGTCTTGTTGAATCTCTCAACCAAGCCATTAGTTTGTGGATGGTATGGTGTAGTGAATTTATAAGTCACTCCACACTCATTCCACATGTGCTTTAGGTATGCTGACATGAAGTTGGTACCTCTGTCAGACACCACCTCCTTAGGGAAACCCACTCTGGTAAAGATACCAATGAGGGCCTTGGCTACTGCAGGGGCAGTAGTCGACCTAAGGGGAATAGCTTCAGGATACCTGGTAGCATGATCCACTACTACCAGGATATACATATTTCCTGAGGCTGTGGGAGGTTCCAGTGGACCAACTATGTCCACACCCACTCTTTCAAAGGGCACCCCCACCACTGGAAGTGGAATGAGGGGGGCCTTTGGATGCCCACCTGTCTTACCACTGGCTTGACAGGTGGGGCAGGAGAGGCAAAACTCCTTAACCATGTTGGACATATTGGGCCAGTAGAAGTGGTTGACTAACCTCTCCCACGTCTTGGTTTGTCCCAAATGTCCAGCAAGGGGAATGTCATGGGCCAATGTTAGGATGAACTCTCTGAACAGCTGAGGCACTACCACTCTCCTAGTGGCACCAGGTTTGGGGTCTCTGGCCTCAGTGTACAGGAGCCCATCTTCCCAATAGACCCTATGTGTTCCATTTTTCTTGCCTTTGGACTCTTCAGCAGCTTGCTGCCTAAGGCCTTCAAGAGAGGGACAGGTTTCTTGTCCCTTATACAGCTCTTCCCTTGAGGGTCCCCCTGGGCCTAAGAGCTCAACCTGGTAAGGTTCAAGCTCCAAAGGCTCAGTTCCCTCAGAGGGCAGAACATCTTCCTGAGAAGAGAGGTTCCCTTTCTTTTGCTGTGTTGCAGTTGGTTTCCCAACTGACTTTCCTTTCCTCTTGGTAGGCTGGGCCATTCTTCCAGACTCCAGCTCTACTTGTTCACCCTGTGCCTTGCACTGTGCTCTTGTTTTCACACACACCAGTTCAGGGATACCCAGCATTGCTGCATGGGTTTTTAGTTCTACCTCAGCCCATGCTGAGGACTCCAGGTCATTTCCAAGCAGACAGTCCACTGGGATATTTGAGGAGACCACCACCTGTTTCAGGCCATTGACCCCTCCCCATTCTAAAGTAACCATTGCCATGGGATGTACTTTTCTCTGATTGTCAGCGTTGGTGACTGTGTAAGTTTTTCCAGTCAGGTATTGGCCAGGGGAAACCAGTTTCTCTGTCACCATGGTGACACTGGCACCTGTATCCCTCAGGCCCTCTATTCTAGTCCCATTAATTAAGAGTTGCTGTCTGTATTTTTGCATGTTAGGCGGCCAGACAGCTAGTGTGGCTAAATCCACCCCACCCTCAGAAACTAGAGTAGCTTCAGTGTGGACCCTGATTTGCTCTGGGCACACTGTTGATCCCACTTGGAGACTAGCCATACCAGTGTTACCTGGATGGGGGTTTGGAGTGGAACCTTTCTTGGGACAGGCCTTGTCTCCAGTTTGGTGTCCATGCTGTTTACAGCTATGACACCAGGCCTTTTTGGGATCAAAGTTTTTACCCTTGTACCCATTGTTTTGTGAAGAGGCTCTGGGCCCACCCTCCTGTGCAGGTTTTTGGGGGCCTGTAGAAGACTCTTTACTATTTTTAGTTTTGGTTGTCTCATCACCCTTCTGCTGGGGAGTCTTTGTGACCCCTTTCTTTTGGTCACCCCCTGTTGAAGTCTTGGACACCCTTGTCTTGACCCAATGGTCCGCCTTCTTTCCCAATTCTTGGGGAGAAATTGGTCCTAGGTCTACCAGATGCTGATGCAGTTTATCATTGAAACAATTACTTAACAGGTGTTCTTTCACAAATAAATTGTACAGCCCATCATAATTACTTACACCACTGCCTTGAATCCAACCATCTAGTGTTTTTACTGAGTAGTCTACAAAGTCAACCCAGGTCTGGCTCGAGGATTTTTGAGCCCCCCTGAATCTAATCCTATACTCCTCAGTGGAGAATCCAAAGCCCTCAATCAGGGTACCCTTCATGAGGTCATAAGATTCTGCATCTTGTCCAGAGAGTGTGAGGAGTCTATCCCTACACTTTCCTGTGAACATTTCCCAAAGGAGAGCACCCCAGTGAGATCTGTTCACTTTTCTGGTTACACAAGCCCTCTCAAAAGCTGTGAACCATTTGGTGATGTCATCACCATCTTCATATTTAGTTACAATCCCTTTGGGGATTTTCAACATGTCAGGAGAATCTCTGACCCTATTTATGTTGCTGCCACCATTGATGGGTCCTAGGCCCATCTCTTGTCTTTCCCTCTCTATGGCTAGGATCTGTCTTTCCAAAGCCAATCTTTTGGCCATCCTGGCTAACTGGATGTCCTCTTCACTGGAGTTATCCTCAGTGATCTCAGAGTTGTTGGTCCCTCCTGTGAGGGAACCAGCATCTCTGACTATTATTTGTGGAGTCAGGGCTTGAGAAGCCCTGCTCTCCCTAAGTAGGACTGGTAGGGGGGAATTGTCCTCCAAGTCACTATCCTCTTCCTCTGAGTTGCCACCCTCAGAGGGGTTGGCCTTTTCAAACTCTGCCAAAAGCTCCTGGAGCTGTATTTTGGTAGGTTTGGGGCCCATTGTTATTTTCTTTAGTTTACAGAGTGACCTTAGCTCTCTCATCTGTAGATGGAGGTAAGGTGTGGTGTCGAGTTCCACCACATTCACATCTGTGCTAGACATTATGCTTCTAAAAGTTGGAATACTTTTTAAGAAACTAAAACTGGTTCTAGAATCTAATTCAAACTTTTAACAAACTTTTAAACTCTAAAAGAAATGCTAAACAGGATCTAACACAAGGCCCTAGCAGGTCTTTTAAGAATTTAGAAAACTTTTCAAATTGCAAAAATCAATTTCTAATGACAATTTTGGAATTTGTCGTGTGATCAGGTATTGGCTGAGTAGTCCAGCAAATGCAAAGTCTTGTACCCCACCGCTGATCCACCAATGTAGGAAGTTGGCTCTGTATGTGCTATTTCAAAGTAAGGAATAGCATGCACAGAGTCCAAGGGTTCCCCTTAGAGGTAAAATAGTGGTAAAAATAGATAATACTAATGCTCTATTTTGTGGTAGTGTGGTCGAGCAGTAGGCTTATCCAAGGAGTAGTGTTAAGCATTTGTTGTACATACACATAGACAATAAATGAGGTACACACACTCAGAGACAAATCCAGCCAATAGGTTTTGTATAGAAAAATATCTTTTCTTAGTTTATTTTAAGAACCACAGGTTCCAATTCTACAGGTAATAGCTCATTCGAAAGGTATTGCAGGTAAGTACTTTAGGAACTTCAAATCATAAAAATTGCATGTATACTTTTCAAGTTATTCACAAATAGCTGTTTTAAAAGTGGACACTTAGTGCAATTTTCACAGTTCCTAGGGGAGGTAAGTATTTGTTAGTTTTACCAGGTAAGTAAGACACTTACAGGGTTCAGTTCTTGGTCCAAGGTAGCCCACCGTTGGGGGTTCAGAGCAACCCCAAAGTCACCACACCAGCAGCTCAGGGCCGGTCAGGTGCAGAGTTCAAAGTGGTGCCCAAAACACATAGGCTAGAATGGAGAGAAGGGGGTGCCCCGGTTCCGGTCTGCTTGCAGGTACGTACCCGCGTCTTCGGAGGGCAGACCAGGGGGGTTTTGTAGGGCACCGGGGGGGGACACAAGTCCACACAGAAATTTCACCCTCAGCAGCGCGGGGGCGGCCGGGTGCGGTGTAGAAACAAGCGTCGGGTTCGCAATGTTAGTCTATGAGAGATCTCGGGATCTCTTCAGCGCTGCAGGCAGGCAAGGGGGGGGTTCCTCGGGGAAACCTCCACTTGGGCAAGGGAGAGGGACTCCTGGGGGTCACTCCTCCAGTGAAAGTCCGGTCCTTCAGGTCCTGGGGGCTGCGGGTGCAGGGTCTCTCCCAGGTGTCGGGACTTAGGTTTCAGAGAGTCGCGGTCAGGGGAAGCCTCGGGATTCCCTCTGCAGGCGGCGCTGTGGGGGCTCAGGGGGGACAGGTTTTGGTACTCACAGTATCAGAGTAGTCCTGGGGTCCCTCCTGAGGTGTCGGATCTCCACCAGCCGAGTCGGGGTCGCCGGGTGCAGTGTTGCAAGTCTCACGCTTCTTGCGGGGAGCTTGCAGGGTTTCTTTAAAGCTGCTGGAAACAAAGTTGCAGCTTTTCTTGGAGCAGGTCCGCTGTCCTCGGGAGTTTCTTGTCTTTTCGAAGCAGGGGCAGTCCTCAGAGGATGTCGAGGTCGCTGGTCCCTTTGGAAGGCGTCGCTGGAGCAGGATCTTTGGAAGGCAGGAGACAGGCCGGTGAGTTTCTGGAGCCAAGGCAGTTGTCGTCTTCTGGTCTTCCGCTGCAGGGGTTTTCAGCTGGGCAGTCCTTCTTCTTGTAGTTGCAGGAATCTGATTTTCTAGGGTTCAGGGTAGCCCTTAAATACTAAATTTAAGGGCGTGTTTAGGTCTGGGGGGTTAGTAGCCAATGGCTACTAGCCCTGAGGGTGGGTACACCCTCTTTGTGCCTCCTCCCAAGGGGAGGGGGTCACAATCCTAACCCTATTGGGGGAATCCTCCATCTGCAAGATGGAGGATTTCTAAAAGTTAGAGTCACTTCAGCTCAGGACACCTTAGGGGCTGTCCTGACTGGCCAGTGACTCCTCCTTGTTGCTTTCTTTGTTCCCTCCAGCCTTGCCGCAAAAAGTGGGGGCCGGGGCCGGAGGGGGCGGGCAACTCCACTAGCTGGAGTGTCCTGCGGTGCTGTGACAAAGGGGTGAGCCTGAGGCTCACCGCCAGGTGTTACAGCTCCTGCCTGGGGGAGGTGTTAGCATCTCCACCCAGTGCAGGCTTTGTTACTGGCCTCAGAGTGACAAAGGCACTCTCCCCATGGGGCCAGCAACATGTCTCTAGTGTGGCAGGCTGCTGGAACCAGTCAGCCTACACAGATAGTCGGTTAAGTTTCAGGGGGCACCTCTAAGGTGCCCTCTGGGGTGTATTTTGCAATAAAATGTACACTGGCATCAGTGTGCATTTATTGTGCTGAGAAGTTTGATACCAAACTTCCCAGTTTTCAGTGTAGCCATTATGGTGCTGTGGAGTTCGTGTTTGACAAACTCCCAGACCATATACTCTTATGGCTACCCTGCACTTACAATGTCTAAGGTTTTGTTTAGACACTGTAGGGGTACCATGCTCATGCACTGGTACCCTCACCTATGGTATAGTGCACCCTGCCTTAGGGCTGTAAGGCCTGCTAGAGGGGTGACTGACCTATACTTGCATAGGCAGTGAGAGGCTGGCATGGCACCCTGAGGGGAGTGCCATGTCGACTTACTCGTTTTGTTCTCACTAGCACACACAAGCTGGCAAGCAGTGTGTCTGTGCTGAGTGAGAGGTCTCCAGGGTGGCATAAGACATGCTGCAGCCCTTAAAGACCTTCCTTGGCATCAGGGCCCTTGGTACTAGCAGTACCAGTTACAAGGGACTTATCTGGATGCCAGGGTCTGCCAATTGTGGATACAAAAGTACAGGTTAGGGAAAACACTGGTGCTGGGGCCTGGTTAGCAGGCCTCAGCACACTTTCAATTGTAAACATAGCATCAGCAAAGGCAAAAAGTCAGGGGGCAACCATGCCAAGGAGGCATTTCCTTACAACATTCAACTTTTTGTGGGTTGTGTGCCAATAAAGGAAGGGCTGTGTAGAAGGACTATAGAAGCCTGGTCAGGCTCTTTAGAGGTAGCTGTGGATGAGCAGCCAAGGCTTATCTAGGAGACCTGCAAAGCTCCTGCAATACCACTGTAGTCACACAGTACTTGGACACATGAAAACACTCATTTCTAAATCACCACAATACTAAACTGGTAACCCGCCCTTAGGAGGTAAGTAATACACTAAATATATATACACTAGTAATCAAATAGGCATAGAAAAGGTTAACAGTGCAAATAGAAATAACTATTAGTGAACCTAGGGGAAGCACAAACCATATAATGGAATGTGAACACAAGACCCCCACCTAGTTAAGTGAAATGTGTAGAGGCGAGCTGGGAGTACTACAAAACCAGAGAAGACCGTACCCCCAGCAACCAGGAAAGCAGGAGTAAATCGCTAGATTTTCCCCCAAACCACCCAAAAGGAGGAAAAACCCAGACAAGACTGCAAGAAAACTAGCAGTGGATTCCTGAAAGACCTGTGGAGAGAGGGGACTAAGTCCAAGAGTTACATTGGAGTCAGGAGGAGTAGGAGCTACTACACACCCAGCTGTCCTTCCAGGAGTTGGTCGATGGTGAACAGGTCAACACTGCAGCCCTGGAGCTGAAGAGTTCCTGATGGATGCAGATAATGCCTCACGCTGGAGTGAATATTGCAGGTGCGTCTGTGCAGGAAAACCAGCCTTGGCAAAGGCCAGCTTGCGGTAAGTGGACAAGCAGGGCTGCTGGGGACCAGCAAGCTTTGAGGAGTAGTCGGTCATCAAATCAAATCAAATCAAATCATTAACATTTATAAAGCGCGCTACTCACCCGTGCGGGTCTCAAGGCGCTAGGGGGGAAAGGGGGGGTTATCGCTGCTCGAACAGCCAAGTCTTTAGGAGTCTCCGGAAAGCGGAGTGGTCCTGGGTGATCCTGAGGCTGGTGGGGAGGGAGTTCCAGGTCTTGGCCGCCAGGAAGGAGAAAGATCTCCCACCCGCCGTGGAGCGGCGGGTGCGAGGGACGGCAGCAAGTGCGAGGCCAGCGGAGCGGAGGGGGCGGGTGGGGACGTAGAAGCTGAGGCGTCTGTTGAGGTATTCCGGTCCCTTGTTGTGGAGGGCTTTGTGTGCGTGGGTGAGAAGACGGAAGGTGATCCTTTTGCTGACTGGGAGCCAATGCAGGTGTCTCAGGTGTGCGGAGATGTGGCTGTTGCGGGGTACGTCGAGGATGAGGCGGGCCGAGGCGTTTTGGATGCGTTGCAGGCGGTTTTGGAGTTTGGCTGTGGTCCCGGCGTAGAGGGTGTTGCCGTAGTCCAGGCGGCTCGTGACGAGGGCGTGGGTCACGGTTTTTCTGGTGTCGGCGGGGATCCAGCGGAAGATCTTACGGAGCATGCGGAGAGTGAGGAAGCAGGCGGAGGACACGGCGTTGACTTGCTTGGTCATGGTGAGAAGAGGGTCCAAGATGAAGCCGAGGTTGCGGGCGTGGTCTGCGGGGGTCGGTGCGGTGCCGAGGGCTGTGGGCCACCAGGAGTCGTCCCAGGCGGACGGGGTGTTGCCGAGGATGAGGACTTCCGTTTTTTCAGAGTTCAGCTTTAGGCGGCTGAGCCTCATCCAATCTGCGTCCTTCATACCCTCTTGTAGGTTGGTCTTGGCGCTGGCGGGGTCCTTGGTGAGGGAGAGTACAAGTTGGGTGTCGTCGGCGTAGGAGGTGATGATGATGTCGTGCTTGCGTACGATGTCGGCGAGGGGGCTCATGTAGACATTGAAGAGTGTCGGGCTGAGCGATGAGCCTTGAGGTACGCCGCAGATGATCTTGGTGGGTTCTGAGCGAAACGGAGGGAGGTAAACTCTTTGGGAGCGGTTAGCGAGGAAGGAGGCGATCCAGTCCAGGGCCTGGCCTTGGATCCCGGTGGAGCGTAGGCGGGTGATTAGGGTGCGGTGACAGACGGTGTCAAAGGCAGCCGAGAGGTCGAGGAGAATGAGGGCGACTGTTTCACCGTTGTCCATCAGGGTTCTGATGTCGTCTGTGACTGAGATGAGGGCGGTTTCCGTGCTGTGGTTGGTTCGGAATCCGGTTTGTGAAGGGTCGAGCAGGTTGTTGTCTTCCAGGAAGGTGGTCAGCTGTTTGACGGTCTTTTCTATTACCTTGGCTGGGAAAGGTAGAAGAGAGATGGGGCGGAAGTTTTTCAGGTCGCTTGGGTCAGCCGTAGGTTTCTTTAGTAGGGCGTTGACTTCAGCGTGCTTCCAGCATTCGGGGAAGGTAGCAGAAGAAAAAGAAGAGTTGATGACGGTCTGGAGGTGCGGGGCGATGATGTCGTCGGCTTTGTTAAAGATGAAGTGCGGGCAGGGGTCCGAAGGGGCGCCGGAGTGGATAGAGTTCATGATGGATTTGGTTTCTTCCGTGTTGATGTGGGTCCAGTTGTTGAGGGTGATGTCCGGGGAAGCGGGTTCAGTGGTGTATGGTTGGGTCTGGTGTCCGAAGCTGTCGTGGAGGTCGCTGATCTTGCGATGGAAGAAAGTGGCGAGGGATTCGCACAAATCCTGTGATGGCGTGACGGCGTTGGCGCTGGGGTTGGAGAACTCTTTGACGATGCTGAAGAGTTCTCTGCTGTTGTGGCTGTTTTTGTCTAGTCTGTCGGTGAAAAAGTTCCTTTTGGCAGTGCGGATCAGGTGGTGGTGTTCGCGTGTAGCGTTCTTGAGGGCGGTCATGTTGTCAGCGGTGTGGTCCTTGCGCCAGGCCTTCTCGGCACGACAAGTTTTCTTTGATTCTTTGAGGGTGTCAGAGAACCAGAGAGGTTTTTTGGTGTTGGTCTGTCGCTGCGTGCGTTTGAGGGGAGCAAGGTTGTCAGCGCAGTTGGAGATCCAGTTTGTGAGGTTGAGAGCTGCGACGTTGGGGTCGGTGGTGAGGGTGGGTTGGTTGGCGGCGAGAGCGGAGAAGAGTTGCTCTTCAGGGATCTTGTTCCACTGTCGATGAGGGATGGGTTGAGTGCGGAGGTGGGAGGTCTTGCGTCGGAATGTGAAGTGGACGCAGCTGTGGTCGGTCCAGTGTAGGGCAGAGGTGTGGCTGAAGAAGACGTGTTTGCTGGCGGAGAAGATAGGGTCGAGCGTGTGTCCGGCGATGTGGGTGGCGGTGTTCACCAGTTGTTTGAGGCCGAGGTTGTCGAGCAGGGTGGTGGTGTTGGGGTCGTTGTTTTGTTCCAGATGGAAGTTGAGGTCGCCCAGGAGGATGTAGTCCGGTGAGGCGAGGGCGTGCGGGGAGATGAAGTCGGCGATGGCGTCGCTGAAAGAGGCGCGAGGTCCGGGAGGACGGTAGACGAGGGATCCTCTGAGGGTGGTCCTTGGGTCGGTGCGAATCTGAAAATGCAGGTGTTCAGCGGCGAGGGGGGGGGTCTTCGGTGGAGGTGGTGACGCTGATGGAGTCTTTGAAGATGATGGCGACACCTCCTCCTACTTGGTTGGTGCGGTCTTTTCTGGAGATCTTGTAGCCTTCGGGGATGGCGGTAGCGATGTCTGGAGCAGAGGAGGCGTTCATCCATGTCTCCGTGATGAAGGCGACGTCCGGGGCTGTGGAGTCCAGGAGGTCCCAAAGTTCAACGGCGTGCTTGTGGACCGAACGAGCGTTGATCAGGATGCACTTGAGGTGGTTGATGGCACGTGGGCTTGTGGTCGTGGTAGTTGCGTGGTGGAAGATGCGTTTGCAGGAGTTGCAGGCGAAGGGTCCATGGGTGCGTTTGGGGTGAGCTAGGAAGCAGGTTTTGGAGCGCCCTGGGTTGAGGGCGTGGAGGGTGGTGAGGTCGTAGCGGATCAGCGGGGCTTGGGGGAGCTGGGGACCAGGGGTCGTGGCGCTGGGCGCGGGCCAGGCGCGGACGGGCGCAGACGGGCTCGCCTCTGGCGCGCCTCCGGCGCGCGCCCGCTGCGAGGTCGCGCAGCGGCCGCCGTAGGAGGGGTCAGCTGGGGGCGAATGGGAGCTGGGGGGGCGGGGGCGTGCAGGAGGTCGCGGCGGGAAAGCGCGAGGGAGGGGGGGGGGACAGGTAGAGTGAGAGGAGCTGGGGGAGGGGGTTTAGGGTGGAGGAGGGTGAGTGTTAGGAGGTTTGGAGATTAGGGAGAGAGATAGGGTCATCCCTCAGCATCAGTCTCTGCTGGAGCAGAGGCAGCACCAGCAGGAGTCTCACAGGACAGGGCCATAGGAGTCACAGAAGGAGCCCCCTCAGTGCTACAAAAGGATCCCACGCTGCCAGAGAACAATGTAGGAGGTTGTGCCTTGAAGGCAGGAGTACTGGGGGTTGGAGCTACAGGTTACCTGAAGATCCTTGGAGATGTAAACCAGCCTTGGCAGCTGAGGGAGATGCAGTGCATGGACGTACTGTCCTGCGTGGAAAGGCAAGGACTTACCTCCAGCAAAGTTGGACAGTTGGTAGAAATGACCAAGAGGACTACTCCAGACAATCACCTGTGATGCAAGATACCTCACAGCTGAGGATGAGAGCTAATCCATGCAGCTGGTTCTCATTGCAGTAGGTGCCTGCAGATACAGTGGAGTGACTTCACTTTAAGAGATTCCTTGTGCAGACTGAAGACTTGCCGCCCTCGGAGGATGCACTGCCAGGGAAATGTTGCAGAAGGTGGAAGGAGCATTGGAAATATTGTTGAAAGACTAGTCTTCGGGATGCAGATTGTCTGTTCCTGGAAGGTCCAGTTGCTGTTCCAGTGGCTAGAAGTTGAAGTGGAGGTTGCAGAGGAGACCTTGGAATCTTGGAAGACTAATTTGAGGACCCACCCAAGAGACCCTAAATAGCCACGAAGGGGATTGGTCACCTACCAGGTAAGCACCAAGCCACTGGCCACTCAGATGCTCCCAGAGTTCCCTGCCAACCTTGGAAGCAAGATGGCAGAACCCAGGGACCCTCTGGAGGAGCTCTGGGCACCACCCATGGGGTGGTGATGAACTGGGGAGTTCACTCCCCTTTCCGTTGTCTAGTTTCACACCAGAGCAGGAACTGGGGTTCCCTGGAGCAGTGTGGACCTGTTAATGCACGGAGCTACCCCTCCCAAGCCAGTCACACCAATTTCCACAGGGAGAGGGTGTTACCTCCCTCTCTGATAGGAAGGCCTTTGTTCTGCCTTCTGCTTGATCAGGTCAAGCAGCGGAAGGCAGAAAAGTCTGTGGTGGGGCAGAGGTTTGGGCTGTCTGGAAAACCCATATGACTTTGTAACAATGCTGGGGGTCCTCTACAGAGCCCCAGACTGCATGGAATCATACTTCCAATACTTGGCACTGTATTTGGGTAGGATTCTGTAATGTCTGATACCAAAGATACCTAGGTTCGGAGTTACTATTTTGTTGCTGGACATCGTGACCTATGTCCAGTACACGCATAAAATGGCATCCCTGCCCTCATGCAGTCCAGGAAAATGGAGCTGGAGTTCGTGGGGGCACCTCTGCTAGTGTTGGAGTTCCCTCACACAGGTACTTGCACCTAGCCCTCTGGGCTAGGAGGGCCTGCCAGAGGTGACTTTGCGACTTGGTGCTATGACTTCATAGTGAAAGGGTGCATGCACCTGTCATGCAGGCTGCAATGGCAGGCCTGCAGAACACTTTGCATGGACTCCCTGTGGGTGGCGTAATAGATGCTACAGTCCATAGTGATCTACCATATACTATGGAGTTACATACAGGCACAAGTATGCCAAATGTTGGGTGAAAAAGGTTCCAGCAACCAATTTGAAAAGGAGAGAGCATAATCACTGGGGTAGCCATGCTAGAAAGAGGCTACTTTCCTACACTTCATTGTGCTTTTAAAGATTCTATTCCCATTGATTGTCTAGCTTACCACTGACTAGCATAGTTCGTTTTTATTGAATTAAACAAATCCTGGAATTTCCAGGTAGGTTTTAATCACACTTCATCAGGACTGATGAACATATGTAAATATTTAATTTAAATTTTTTATTGAAAGTTCACCAAATTTCATTAAACATTGACTTTTTAGGAAGAAATTCAAAAAAAACGCAGCCGCCGTGCCGTCAAGTTCCAGCGGGCCATTACTGGTGCATCATTGGCAGAAATAATGGCAAAAAGAAATCAAAAGCCAGAGGTGCGAAAAGCACAGCGGGAACAGGCAATCAGGTGAGGGTCATTAAAAATGGACTTTTTTTGTTTTAGGTGTAACAATTACTAATGTTGGACCTGTTGACAATAGGGCAGTTTTGATGTCTGCTGCCTTGAAAGGCTACAACTCATGATTAGGCTTAAATGACTGGCTTTTGGAGCTGATATAGATTAGTCCCTGTAGGAGGCTGGCTCAGTTTATGGTCTACACCTATAGCGTGGCACCCTATACTGAGTCCAGGCAACACTTGGTGATGGTGTTTAGCTGTCCTGATAGCAAAAGCTCTCTAGGGTAGCTGTGGTGAGCAGCTGAAGGTTATCCAGGATGAGTGTAAAGCACTTGCAATACCACAACAATCAGTAACTGTTCACAAGAAAGAACCACACCAGGTGTTGCAAAAAGTGTTCATTACAGCACTATTACTGTACTAACATTGGTATTGCTCCACTGGAAGATATCTATACACAATATACAATTGGCAACCAGCAGGAAAAGCACAGAAATCCCTGGGACCCTATGGGGGATGGGGGTGGTGTGCAGGCAAACCATATACTAAAAGTGGTATAAGAATGGAGGTGCCCAAGCCAAGTGTTAAAATCCCAAGGGTTGTTGAAGTAACTTACCCAAGGTAAGTGTCAAATCCCACAGGCACCCAGGTGCAAAGTTATCAAGCGGAGTCTGTAGGAAGGTAGCCTTTTTCTAGATTGGTTACCCCCAAATTTTGGCCTATTTGTCACTGTTTGACTGTTTAATGGGATCTTGCTAACCAGGACCCCAGTGACTGCTCTCCCCTCTAAATTGGGTTGCTGGTAATTTTGTAATCCTCACAACTGGCCTACTTGGACCCCATGTAAGCACCTAGTATATGGAACCTAGATACCCAGGGCATTGATGTTCCAGAGGATCCCTATGGGCTGCAGCAGTTATTGCCACTCATAGGGAGCCCACTCAAAGGGTTCTGCAGGCCTGCCATTCCAGCCTCTTTGAAACTGGGGCATGGGGGTCACTCGAGCAGTGCAGGCATTTGGGGGGGGGGGGGCTTCTCAGGACAGCCACCTCCTGGGCAAGGTAGAGGGTCACCTGGGGGTCACTCCTGCTCTGAGATTCGGTTCCTTTAGGTCCTAGGGGCTGCGGGTGCGGTGCTGGTTCCAGGCATCGGGTCACTTGTTACAGGCAGTCGTGGTCAGGGGGAGCCTCTGGATTCTCTGCAGGCGTCTCAGTGGGGGCTCAGAGGGGTCGTCTCTGGTTACTCATGGTCTCTGTCACCTGCCATGTCGACTGCCTTTTTCTCCCCACCAATAAACACAATCTACAATGGCAGTGTGCATGTGTTGGGTGAGGGGTTCCTTAGGGTGGCACAACATATGCAGCAGCCCTTAGGGACCTTCCCTGTCACAGGGCCCTTGGTACCATTGGCACCTTTTACAAGGGACTTATCTGTGTGCCAGGGTTGTGCCAATTGTGGAAACAATGGTACATTTGTGGTGAAAATACTGGTGCTGGGGCCTGGTTAGAAGGGTCCCAGCACACCTCGTCAGCATCAGGCAAAAGGTGGGGGGGGGGGTAACTGAAACATGGAGCCATTTTCCTACAGCCCATATTAAGTACATGGGCTGTGAGTTTGTCATTAGGATCGCCACAGCTCCAAAATGGCTTCACTGAATACTGGGATGCCTGGTATGAAACTTATCAGCACAATAAACCCACACAAATGCCGGTGTTGGATGTATTGGACAATACACCCAGAGGGCATCTTAGAGATGCCCTCTGTATGTTAGTCAAACTTCTAGTGCAGGACTGACCATTCTGTGCCAGCCTGCTACTTCCAGACTAGTTTGACCACATGGGGTTGAGGGCATTTGGGTTCTTTGGCCAGAAACAAAACCTGCACTGGGTGAAGGTGCTTCACACCTGATCCCTGCAGGAACTAACACCAGGCCTCTTGTTACAGTGCCCCAGGGCAATCCAGCTAGCAGAGATGCCTGCTTCTCTCCCCACCGTTGGGGGTTCAGGGCAAACCCAAAGTTACCACACCAGCAGCTCGGGGCTGGTAAAGTGGAAAGAGGTCAAAGAGGTGCCCAAAACACATAAGCCTCTATGGAGAACAGGGGTGCGCTGGTTCCAGTCTGCCAGCAGATAAGTACCCGTGTCCTCAGGGGACAGACCAGGGAGTTTTGTAGAGTACTTGGGGGGGGGGGGGGGGGGGGAACGGACACAAGTAGGCACACAACACACCCTCAGGGGCAGTGGGGTGCAGCGCACAAAGCAGGCGTCTGGTTTCAGATAAACAATAGGACTTGGGGATCACTCTAGCATTGCAGGCAGGCTCGGGGGTGGGGGGCTTCTCGGGACAGCCACTACCTGGGCTAGGCAGGGGGGGGTCACTCCTGCACTGAGGTTCAGGTCCTGTGGCTGTGGGTGCAGTGCTTGTTCCAGGTGTTGGGTCCCTTGTTACAGGCAGTCGCAGTCAGGGGGAGCCTTTGGATTCTCTGCAGGTGTCGCTGTTGGGGGGGGGGGGGGTCGTCTCGGGCTACTCACGGGGTCAGTCGCTGGCGAGTTCTTCCTGTGGTTCTCTGGATCTCGAGCTGGGGGTGTCTGTGCAGAGTGGGAAGTCTCATGCTTCCAGTGGGAAACAAAGTCTTTAAAGTTATAGAAAAGTTGCACGTTTTTTGCAGATTGTTGAGCAGAGCCCCTGCTCACAGGAGTTTCTTGGTCCTGGGGGTCAGGGCAGTCTTCGGAGGCTTCAGAGGTTGCTGGTCCCTGTTACATGCATCACTGGTTGCAGGTTTTCGACTCTGGAGGCAGGCCGTTAGGGCTGGGGCCAAAGCAGTTGTCCGTCTCTGCAGGCTTGTAGATCAGCAGTCCTTTGCTTTAGGTTGCAGGAATCTGATTTCCTGGGTTCTGGGGTGCCCCTAAATACTAGATTTATGGTAGTGTTCAGGTCTGAGAGGGCAGTAGCCAATGGCTACTGTCCTGTAGGGTTGCTACACCCTCTGCGCCTCCTCCCTGTGATGAGGAGGGCATGTCCCTAATCCTATTGGGGGAATCCTCCAAAACTAAGACGGAGGATTTCTAAAGGCAGGGGTCACCTCAGCTTAGGACACTTGAGGGGCTGTCCTGACTGGTGGGTGGTGACTCCTTGTTTTTCTCATCTCCCCTGGACTTGCTGCCAAAAGTGGAGGCTGTGTCCAGTGTGCAGGCATCTCCGCTAGCTGGAGTGCCCTGGGGCATTGTAACAGGAAGCCTTAGCCTTTGAGGCTCATTGCTAGGTGTTACAGTTCCTGCAGGGGGAGGTGTGAAGCACCTCCACCCAGAGCAGGCTTTGTTTTTTGCTTCAGGGCAAAAAGGTCCTCACTCCATGGGGGTCAAAATCCTCAGCAGCAGGCTGGCACAGACCAGTCAGTCCTGCACTGGAGGATTGGGTAAAATACAGGGGAATCTGTAAGATGCACTCTGTGCATTTTTTAATAACTCCAACACTGGCAGTGTGGGTTTATTCTGAGAAGTTTGATACCAAACTTCCCAGTATTCAGTGTAGCCATTATGGAACTGTGGAGTTCTTTTTTGACAAACTCCCAGACCACATACTTAATATGGCCACACTGTACTTACAAGGTGTAAGAATAGACTTAGACACTGTAGGGGCATATTGCTTATGCAGCTATGCCCTCACCTGTGGTATAGTGCACACAACCTTAGGGCTGTAAGGCCTGCTAGAAGGGTGACTTAACTATGCCACAGGCAGCATTTTGTGTGCATGGCATCCTGAAGGGGATGTCATGTCTACTTTGCCATTTTAGATTGTGTGTTGGTGGGGAGAAAAGGGCAGTGTGCAGGTTAGGTGAGGGGTCCCTTAGGGTGGCGCAACATATGCTGCAGCCCTTCGTGACATTCTTGGTCACAGGGCCCTTGGTACCACTTGGATCTTTTACAGGGGACTTGTCTCTGTGCCAGTGATGTGCCAATTGTGGAAAAATGGTACATTAAGTGAAAGAACACTGGTTAGCAGGGTCCCAGCACACTTCAGTCAAGTCAGCATCAATATCAGGCAAAAGGTTGGGGTTCACTGCAACAGGAAGCCATTTTCCTACACTCCCCTTAACCTAACTTGCCAGATTCCTGGTGACCTCACAAAAAGGAAGAAAGGACTGCTAAGCTAACAGCCAGAGAAGACTGAAGATGCAAACTGACTTGACCACAGCCCTACTGGCCTCTTTGTAGCTTCTAAAGACCTGCTAAAAGGAGGATACACATCCTGCAGGACCTGTGACCTCTGAGAATTTGAGGACTGCCTGCACCCCAGAGGACCAAGAACCGCAATGGACAGAGGCCCTGTCCAAGAAGAAACTCCAGCCGAGGACTCAAGAGTTGCAACCTTGGGGAATCAGACTGTCCGTGCAGCAACATCCAGCAGGTGGCCCCCTCCTTGTCCAGTCTTTGGTTTCCTGGAACTGACCCTGTAGGACGTTGGCTCTGTATGCACTATTTCAAAGTAAGGAATAGTAGGCACAGAGTCCATGGGTTCCCCTTAGAGGTAAGATAATGGCAAAAAGAGAATACTAATGCTCTATTTTGTGGTAGTGTGGTCGAGCAGTAGGCTTATCAAAGGAGTAGTGTTAAGCATTTGTTGTACAAGCACAGGCAATAAATGAGGAACACACCCTCAGACAATTCCAGGCCAATAGGTTTTTGTATAGAAAAATATATTTTCTTTGTTTATTTTAAGAACCACAGGTTTAAGATTTACATGTAATACTTCAAATTAAAGGTATTGCAGGTAGTGCAGTTTTCAACAGTTCCTGGGGGGAGTAAGTTTGTTAGTTTTTGCAGGTAAGTAAACCACCTAAGGGGTTAAAGTTTGGGTCCAAGGTAGCCCACTGTTTTGGGTTCAGAGCAACCCCAAAGTTACCACACCAGCAGCTCGGGGCCGGTCAGGTGCAGAGGTCAAAGTGGTGCCCAAAACGCATAGGCTTCAATGGAGAAAGGGGTGCCCCGGTTCCAGTCTGCCAGCAGGTAAGTACCCGTGTCTTCGGAGGGCAGACCAGGGGGGTTTTGTAGGGCACCGGAGGGGACACCAGTCCACACAAAGTACATCCTCAGCAGCACAGGGGCGGCCGGGTGCAGTGTGCAAACACGCGTCGGGTTTTCAATAGGTTTCAATGGGAGACCAAGGGGTCTCTTCAGCGATGCGGGGGGGGGGGGCTCCTTGGGGGGGTCACTCCTGCACTGGAGTTCGGATTCTTCAGGTCCTGGGGACTGCAGGTGCAGAGTCTTTACCAGGCGTCGGGTGTTCTGAGGAACAGGCAGTCGTGGTCAGGGGGAGCCTCTGGATTCCCTCTGCAGGCGTCGCTGTGGGGGTTCAGGGGGGTCAATTCTGGCTACTCACGGTCTTGCAGTCGCCGGGGAGTCCTCCCTGAAGTGTTTGTTCTCCAAGTCGAGCCGGGGGCGTCTGGTGCAGAGTGCCAAGTCTCACGCTTCTGGCGGGAAACACGAGTTGTTTTATAGTTGCTCCTTTGTTTTAAAGTTGCAGTCTTTGAAGAGAGCTGCTGTCCTCGGGAGTTCTTGGTCCTTCTAGATGCAGGGCAGTCCTCTGAGGCTTCAGAGGTCGCTGGTCGCTGGGGAAAGCATCGCTGGAGCAGTGTCTTTAGAAGTGGGGAGACAGGCCAGTAGAGCTGGGGCCAAAGCATTTGGTGGCTCCGTCTTCTCTGCAGGGTTTTTCAGCTCAGCAGTCCTCTTCTTCGGTTGCAGGAATCGGAGTTCCTAGGTTCTGAGGAGCCCTTAAATACTAAATTTAAGGGCGTGTTTAGGTCGGGGGGGGGTTGTCAATAGCCAATGGCTACTAGCCCTGAGGGTGGGTACACCCTCTTTATGCCTCCTCCCAAGGGGAGGGGGGCACATTCCTATCCCTATTGGGGGAATCCTCCATCTGCAAGATGGAGGATTTCTAAAAGTCAGAGTAACCTCCGCTCAGGACACCTTAGGGGCTGTCTTGACTGGCCAGTGACTCCTCCTTGTTTTTCTCATTATCTCCTCCGGCCTTGCTGCCAAAAGTGGGGCCGTGGCTGGAGGGGGCAGGTAACTCCACTAGCTGGAGTGCCCTGGGGTGCTGTAATAAAGGGGGAGAGCCTTTGAGGCTCACCGCCAGGTGTTACAGTTCCTGCAGGGGGAGGTGATAAGCATCTCCACCCAGTGCAGGCTTTACTAGCCACAGAGTGACAAAGGCACTCTCCCCATGTGGCCAGCAACATGTCTGGTAAGTGGCAGGCTGCTAGAACTAGTCAGCCTACACAGATAGTCTGTTAAAGTTTCAGGGGGCACCTCTAAGGTGCCCTCTGGGGTGTATGTTACAATAAAATGTACACTGGCATCATTGTGCATTTATTGTGCTGAGAAGTTTGATACCAAACTTCCCAGTTTTCAGTGTAGCCATTATGGTGCTGTGGGGTTCATGTTTGACAGACTCCCAGACCATATACTCTTATGGCTACCCTGCACTTACTATGTCTAAGGTTTTGCTTAGACACTGTAGGGGCACAGTGCTCATGCACTGGTGCCCTCACCTATGGTATAGTGCACCCGGCCTTAGGGCTATAAGGCCTGCTAGAGGGGTGACTTATCTATACTGCATAGGCAGTGTGAGGTTGGCATGGCACCCTGAGGGGAGTGCCATGTCGACTTACTCGTTTTGTTCTCACCAGCACACACAAGCTGGCAAGCAGTGTCTGTGCTGAGTGAGAGGGGTCCCCAGGGTGGCATAAGATATGCTGCAGCCCTTAGAGACCTTCCCTGGCATCAGGGCCCTTGGTACCAGGGGTACCAGTTACAGGGGACTTACCTGGATGCCAGGGTGTGCCAATTGTGGAAACAAAAGTACAGGTTAGGGAAAACTCTGGTGCTGGGGCCTGGTTAGCAGGCCTCAGCACACTTTCAAATCAACTTAGCATCAGCAAAGGCAAAAAGTCAGGGGGTAACTGTAGGAAGTTGGCTCTGTATGTGCTATTTCAAAGTAAGGAATAGCATGCTCAGAGTCCAAGGGTTCCCCTTAGAGGTAAAATAGTGGTAAAAAGAGAATACTAATGCTCGATTTTGTGGTAGTGTGGTCGAGCAGTAGGCTTATCCAAGGAGTAGTGTTAAGCATTTGTTGTACATACACATAGACAATAAATGAGGTACACACACTCCGAGACAAATCCAGCCAATAGGTTTTGTTATAGAAAAATATATTTTCTTAGTTTATTTTAAGAACCACAGGTTCAAATTTTACATGTAATATCTCATTTGAAAGGTATTGCAGGTAAGTACTCTAGGAACTTTGAATCATTACTTTAGCATGTATACTTTTTACATAAAACACAATAAGCTGTTTTAAAAGTGGACACAGTGCAATTTTCACAGTTCCTGGGGGAGGTAAAGTTTTGTTAGATTTCACAGGTAAGTCACTTACAGGTTTCAGTTTTTGGTCCAAGGTAGCCCACCGTTGGGGGTTCAGAGCAACCCCAAAGTTATCACACCAGCAGCTCAGGGCCGGTCAGGTGCAAAGGTCATAGAGGTGCCCAAAACACATAGGCTTCAATGGAGAGAAGGGGGTGCCCCGGTTCCAGTCTGCCAGCAGGTAAGTACCCGCGTCTTCGGAGGGCAGACCAGGGGGGTTTTGTAGGGCACCGGGGGGGACACGCTAGCACAGAAAGTACACCCTCAGCAGCGCGGGGGCGGCCGGGTGCAGTGTGCAAACAAGCGTCGGGTTTCCTTTAGTTTTCAATGGGAGACAAAGAGGTCTCTTCAGCGGTGCAGGCAGGCAAGGGGGGGGCTCCTCAGGGTAGCCACCACCTAGGCAAGGGAGAGGGCCTCCTGGGGGTCACTCTTGCACAGAAGTTCAGTTTCTTTAGGCGCTGGCGGCTGCGGGTGCAGGGTCTTTTCCAGCCGTCGGGAAATGGAGTTCAGACAGTCACGGTCAGAGGGAGCCTGGGGATTCCCTCTGCAGGCGTCGCTGTGGGGGCTCAGGGGGGACAACTTTGGTTACTCAGTCGTAGAGTCGCCGGAGGGTCCTCCCTGAGTTGGTTGTTCTCCACCAGTCGAGTCGGGGTCGCCGGGTGCAGTGTTGCAAGTCTCACGCTTCTTGCGGGGAGTTGCAGGGGTCTTTAAATCTGCTCCTTGTAACAAAGTTGCAGTTCTTTTGGAGCAGTGCCGCTGTCCTCGGGAGTTTCTTGTCTTTTTCGAAGCAGGGCAGTCCTCCGAGGATTCAGAGGTCGCTGGTCCCTTGGAAAGCGTCGCTGGAGCAGGGTTCTTTGGAAGGCAGGAGACCGGCCGGTAAGTCTGGGGCCAAGGCAGTTGGTTTCTTCTGTTCTTCCTCTGCAGGGGTTTTTCAGCTCAGCAGTCCTTCTTCTTGTTAGTTGCAGGAATCTAAATTCTAGGTTCAGGGAAAAGCCCTTAAATACTCAATTTAAGGGCGTGTTTAGGTCTGGGGGGTTAGTAGCCAATGGCTACTAGCCCTGAGGGTGAGTACACCCTCTTTGTGCCCTCCTCCCAAGGGGAGGGGGGGTCACATCCCTAATCCTATTGGGGGAATCCTCCATCTGCAAGATGGAGGATTTCTAAAAGTTAGTCACTTCAGCTCAGGACACCCTAGGGGCTGTCCTGACTGGCCAGTGACTCCTCCTTGTTGCTTTCTTTGTTTCCTCCAGCCTTGCTGCCAAAAGTGGGGGCTGTGGCCGGAGGGGGCAGGCAACTCCACTAAGCTGGAGTGCCCTGCTGTGCTGTGACAAAGGGGTGAGCCTTTGAGGCTCACCGCCAGGTGTTACAGCTCCTGCCTGGGGGAGGTGTTAGCATCTCCACCCAGTGCAGGCTTTGTTACTGGCCTCAGAGTGACAAAGGCACTCTCCCCGTGGGGCCAGCAACATGTCTCTAGTGTGGCAGGCTGCTGGAACCAGTCAGTCTACACAGATAGTTGGTTAAGTTTCAGGGGGCACCTCTAAGGTGCCCTCTGGTGTATTTTACAATAAAATGTACACTGGCATCAGTGTGCATTTATTGTGCTGAGAAGTTTGATACCAAACTTCCCAGTTTTCAGTGTAGCCATTATGGTGCTGTGGAGTTCGTGTAAAACAGACTCCCAGACCATATACTCTTATGGCTACCCTGCACTTACAATGTCTAAGGTATTGTTTAGACACTGTAGGGGCACAGTGCTCATGCACTGGTGCCCTCACCTATGGTATAGTGCACCCTGCCTTAGGGCTGTAAGGCCTACTAGAGGGGTGACTTATCTATACCTGCATAGGCAGTGAGAGGCTGGCATGGCACCCTGAGGGGTGCCATGTCGACTTACTCGTTTTGTTCTCACCAGCACACACAAGCTGGCAAGCAGTGTGTCTGTGCTGAGTGAGGGGTCTCCAGGGTGGCATAAGACATGCTGCAGCCCTTAGAGACCTTCTCTGGCATCAGGGCCCTTGGTACCAGAGGTACCAGTTACAAGGGACTTATCTGGATGCCAGGGTGTGCCAATTGTGGAATCAAAAGTACAGGTTAGGGAAAGAACACTGGTGCTGGGGCCTGGTTAGCAGGCCTCAGCACACATTCAATTCAAAACATAGCATCAGCAAAGGCAAAAAGTCAGGGGGTAACCATGCCAAGGAGGCATTTCCTTACAGACCCCCTAGACTTCACCTACAGCATCTGTGTCCCAGGGTCCCCCTATAGGAAAGCATTGGGAGCCAGATGCTGTTTGCACCCTGCACCCAGCCACCACAGAGGCTGTTTGGTGCTGACCTGTGCCCCGGTGCTTCTCCAAAACCCCCAGGGCTTCCCTCCGAAGACACGGGTACTTACCTGCAAGCAGGCCTGATTTGAAGTACCCCCCGTCTTAATCAGAGCCTATGTTAAACTGACCAACTTTGACCTGCACTCAGCTGGCCCCTTAGTGGTCGTGGGTGTTGGGAGTTAACTTGAATCCCAGCCTGTGGACAGCCTAACCCCTGGAGACAGTAACTGTAAGTCTTGTACTTCAATACTGAACTGACTTCTTCCCCCAGAACTGTTTCTGAAAATTGCACTGTCGACTTAAAACAAATTATTGCTATTTATTCAAAAACAATATAACTTGCCAAAGTGGTATTGATACATTAGGAAGCTGGCTCTGTATATACTAGATTAAAATGAGTGTGCCGAGTCCATTGGTTTCCCAGAGGCTAAAGTAGACACGAATGGTCTCTTCTGTGGGAGTGTGGTCGAGCAGTTAGGCTTATCAGAGGGTAGTGCAAAACATTTGTTGTACACACACAGACAATAGAGGCACACTCATCCACTCAAGACCAGTGTTTTTCATATAGCAAAAGTCTTATTTCTAGAACCACAAGATACAAGTTGCAGGCAAGTACTTCAATAGATTACTATTTCACACATGTATCAACAGTACTTTGTTTGAAATCTGTTATACAGTTCTTGAGATATTGGCAATCATTTTTAAAAATTAACACTGCAATTTTCAGAAACAGTTGCCAGGAGGAAGAGTTAGATCATTTTACAGGTAAGTACAACACAGTTCCAGGGGTTAGGAAGTCCACAGGTTGGGGTTCAAAGTAACCCCAAACACCCACCACCTGCAACACTGGGCCAGCTGGGTGCAGAGGTCAGTGTAGGCAAAATTAACATGGGCTCCTATGGAGACTGGGGGCACTCACCTGAGGTCCGGGGGGGGTGTCTCTGGCAAACCACAGGATGGACCGGGAGGACTGCCTGCTGAACACTGCTGCATTGGGTGTTTGTCTCCCAGGCCTGGAGGCTGTGGGTGCAGTGGGTCTTTAGGCATTGGATTTCTTTGTCTGGAGCTTTTGTGGTAAGGGGGGTCCTCAGGATCCCCATTGCAGGTGTTGTCGTGGAGTGGTCGACCCAGGGTGGGCACTTGCGCAGAATTGCCAGGGATACTCTACCTGGTTGGACCACCGCCACACAGGATGTGGGCATCTGGTGCAGAGTGGTGCATTCAGAGTGAGGTGGGAGTCCTTAGTCATTGGTTTCTTCTTGGACAGGGCCGCTGTGTATGGGGTTCTTGCACCTTTTGGGGTGCAGGGCAGTCCTCCTTGAGCTTGAGGTCGCTGGTCCCACTGGATGCATTGGAGTTTTGCAGGTTCTTTGAAGCAGGAGATGGGCTGGGCCAAGTCAGTTGTCTTCTCTGCTGGGGTTTCAGCTATGCAGTCAGTCAGGCTGCCAGGTATCTGACGACTTGGTTTCAGGGAGGCTCTTAAATCCTAGATTTGGTGGGTTGTTTAGGGGTCTGGGCAGTAGCCAATGGCACTGTCCCGGAGTGGCTGTACCCTCCTTGTGCCCACTCCCTTTGGGGAAGGGAGACACAAACCTAATTGTATTGGTTGCTGTCCTCCAAACAAAGATGGAGGATTCTGCAGGGAGGGGGGGGGGTTGTCATATCAGCTCTGGCGACCTTAGTAGTGGTCGCTCCTCCCTGTCTTTCCTAATTAAATTTTCCTGCTGGACCTGTTGTCAGAAGTGAGGCTTTATCGGGGTGCAGGCAGCTCCACTAGCTGGAGTGCCCTGGGGCACTGTAATCTGAGGCCTGAGGCTCACTGCCAGGTGTTACCTCCTGTAGGAGGAGTGAAACACCTCCACCCAGGACAGGTTTTGTTTCTAACCAGAGTGCAAAAAGGCGCTCACCCCATTTGGTCAGCAACTTGTTTAAGTGGCAGGCTGGCACAGACCAGTCAGTCCTACACTAGCAGTTTGGTTAACATACAGAGCATCTAAGATGTCATGTGTGCATTTTTCAATAAATCCCACACTGGCATCAGTGGGGGTTTATTGTGCTGAGAAGTTAGATATCAAACTTCCCAGCATTCAGTGAAGCCATTATATAACTGGCGTTCTTGATAACACCCAGACCATATAGTCAGTATGATCTCCCTGCACTTACAATGTCTAAGAATGGACTTGGGCCCTGTAGGGGTATATTGTTCATTCAGCTATGCCCTCATCTGTGGTATAGTGCACCCTGCCTTAGGGCTGTAAGACCTGCTAGAGGTGTGACTTACCTATGCCACAGGCAGTGAGTTGTGGGCATGGCACCCTGAGGGGAGTGCAATATCGACTTTGTATTTTTCTCCCCACCAGCACACACAAGCTGTGACTCAGTGTACATGTGCTGAGTGAGGGGTCCCCAGGGTGGCATAATACATGCTGCAGCCCTTAGACATTCCCTAGCCACAGGGTCCTTGGTACCAGGGGTATATTTTACAAGGGACTTATCTGTGTGCAGGGCTGTGCCAATTGTGGAGACCAAGGTACTGTTTTAGGGAAAACACTGGTGCTGGGGCCTGGTTAGCAGGGTCCTAGCACACTTAATTAAAGCTGGCATCAGCAAAAGGCAAAATGTTAGGGGTGTAACCATGCCAACAGTGGCATTTTCCTACATTCAGGGTTACCATTGTGAAGCTACATATATGTATTGACCTAGATGTAGTGCACACTTAAAATAGCATCCCACACTCAAGAAGTCTGGGAAATTGGTCCTAGACAAAGTGGGGCACCTCTGCTAGTGCAGGGGTGCCCTCACAGTAACTTTGCACCTAGCCTTCAGGTACTGGAGGTTAGACATATAGGTGACTTATAAGTTACCTGATGCAGTGAAAATAGCTGTGGAAGTGCCTACACTATTTCACTCGGGCTGCAATGGCAGTCCTGAAGGTGTTTGTATGAGCTCCTTAGGAGTCGCCATAGAAATGCTGCTGCCCATAAGGGATCTCCTGGAACCCCAATGCCCTGGGTACCTAGTTACCATATATTAGGGATTTATAAAGGGGGTCCAGTATGCCAATCTGGAGTGGAATATGGAGTCATTAGACTATAGTGAAACATTTAGGAACGGAGCATGAGCACTGGAGCTCTGGTTAGCAGGACTCCAGTGACCCAATCAAGCATACTAACACAGTAAAACATACAGGCATATAGGCCACAAACTATGAGCAACTGGGGTCCTGACTAGCAGGATCACAGTGAGACGTTAAAACAAACTGGCAGAAATGGGGGTAACAAACTTTCCACAGATGGTCATCCCAGGTGGAGCTAAATACAGCAACTAGATATACTGCACTGAATGTTTCCAGACCTTGGAGGACTATATTCACCAGCCTTTGCAAAGTGATAGATGCATTTTTCAAACCAAAGAGCATAACTGTAAATTGATTATGCCCTCCAATGGTTGAAAATGCAGTGTTCGATGGCATGTGTAGCTGCAGATACACATGTTGTGCACAGCCCGCCATCTGGTGTTGGGTCGGAGTGTTACAAGTTGTTGTTCTTCGAAGAAGTCTTTCGAGTCATTTTGGTTTAACGTCTTCTGATCTGACTGCAGGCTATTGGCAGATCAAATTAAGTGCTCACATACTTGGCAGATGCCCATGTATCAGCTCATCTACCTAGGCTATGATTTTGTAACTATTAAGCCCTCTAGTCTACTAAACCGCATTTCCCTTTTTTCCATTTTGACAGACTTGGGGACAAGCACCAGTGGGCTGGCAGAAGGGTGTAAGTGCTCAATTACTCCCAAGTCCAACATCTTCTGAACCTCAGATTTAATACGGACTCTGACATGGTCAAGCTACCTATAAATCTTACTTTTGACTGGCAAACTGTCTCCAGTATCAATGGTATGTTCATACCAAGTAGGCTGACCAGGTGTAAGTGAATTTCAGAGAATTGGCCTAGGAGGTTCTTAGTCGCTCTGCTGTAAGGCAGTCTGCAAGGACAACACCCTCCACTGAGCCATCATCTGCAGTGTTGGAAAAGAGATCAGGGGGAGGGGGTCACTCTTCTTCCTGCAACTCAGCTGTGGCTGTGAGTAGGGTTAAATCTGCACTATCATAGGGTTCAAGGCAGTTTACATGAAGTACCCTTGCAGTGCCAAGGTCTACCAAATAGGTGACCTCACTCTTTTCCACAATAAGATGAGGCCCACTCAATTTGTCCTGGTGTGCTTAGGGCCACAGGCTCCAATACCCACACCTTTTGTCCTGGGTGGTACTGTCAGGACAGCCTCCTGGTCATGCCATTGCTTCTGGAGCTCTTGGCTGGCGTGAAGGTTTAGTGGGCTTTTTCATATACTCAGCCATCCTTGATCTTAGTCCAAGCACATCCACAGTGTCTTGTTTAGGGGGGCTTCAAGGGTTGCTCCCACCCCCTTTCACAATAGCAAGGGGACCCTTAAAAGGATGACAAGAGGAGTTCAAAGGGGCTGTAGCCCACTCCCTTCTGGGGTACCTCCCTGTAGGCAAAAAGGAGACCTGGCATGAGGACATCCCATCTGAGTTTTTCAGTGTCTCCCATGATCATGCCTTTGAGAGTTTTGTTAAATCTCTTAACCATTCCATTTGTTTGTGGAAGATATGGTGTGGTTAATTTGTAGGTTACATCACTCCTTCCACATTGCTTTGAGGTATGCAGACATGAAGTTACTACCACTGTCTGATACTGCCTCTTTAGGAAAGCCTACCTTGGAAAATAGTCCAAGGAGGGCCTTTGCCACTGCAGGAGCTGTAGTGGTCCTTAAGGGGATTGCTTTGCGGTATCCTGTGGCATGGTCCACTACTACTAAAATGAATTTGTTTCCAGAAGCAGTTGGAGGGTCAAGATCAACCCCTCCCCTTTCAAATGGCACCCCAACCACTGGCAATGGGATTAAAGAGCCCTTTAGAATGGAATGCCACCAGTCGTGTCACTGGCTTGGCAAGTGACACAAGAACGACAACTGTGTCCTGACACTTGAGGCCAGTGAAAGTTGAGGGACCAGTCTGTCCCTAGTCTTACTTTACCCCAGATGTCTGGCCAGGGGAATATCCTATGCAAAAGTTAGGAGGCATTCCCTATACTGCAAGGGAATGCTAATCTGCTAGTAGCACCAGGTTTCTGATGGATACAACTACCTGTGGATTCCTCACCTAATGAATACTCCCATGGCGCCAGCATTCGATGGAAATCTTCTTACTAGTCTCTGCACGTCGACGAGGACGTCACTCTAGCCCACGCGACGCCGTCTGACGTCATACAGGCAATAAGAGGTCCTCGACGACGTGCGGACGTCAGTTCCCTTTTTTCCGTGCATTCGAAACAGTTATCTTCGAGGGAGCAACTGTTACTTTTGTGGTTACAGTGTATTTTTGCTGCGTAGTCTTTCGCTGTGGTAATGTCGCAGAGAAAGTCTGGATTCAAGCCTTGTCGTGAGTGTGGAGGCAAGATGTCGGTGGCGGATCCTCATTCCGATTGCCTTTGGTGTTTGAGCTCCGACCACGACGTCTCGACTTGTGATTCATGCCAGCACATGAATCCAAAGGCCCTCAAGGAACGTGAGGCGAAGCTGTTTATGGCGAAATCGAAGGAGAAGCATCACAAGAAGTCTTCTTCTCCAAGACATCGGCGTCATCGAGACTCCCGGCGCCGTAGAGAATCTCGGCGTCATTCGAAGGAGACTCGTTCCAGGTCTTCGGATCGACGCCGAAGGACATGGGAGATCAGTCCCACGGTTACGCCGCATCCTTCGACGCCGTTGCCCTCTCCGGCGTCTCCAACTTCACCTGGACAGGCGTCGGTGATTGAGGTATTGGAGCCTCAGGTGTTTTCTCCGGCGTTGCAGACGTCGAGGTCGCCTCCGAGACAGGCACCCCAGTATCCGGCTTTTCCCACCCCTGGAGCCGATAGTTCCGCATTCTTGAATGCGATGTATGCCATCTTCCAACAGATGGCTCCAGGGGGTGCTCCGGCTGGGCCTTTGGCCTTTTCATTGGGTGATCCTGCGCCTCTTCGGCCGGCACCCTTTATGCCCTTTCTCCCTTTTGGGAACGTGGGCTCGGCGCCAGTGGCTGCTCCGGTGGCTTCAGAAGGATTGGCCCCGGGGATTTCCATCCTGTCGACGTCGGGATTTCGGCCTGTGACTCCGGTGGGTCCATCTGCTTCAACTGCTCTTTCGTCGGCGCCGAAGTTACCTGTGGCGCCGGACGCGGCGTCGGTGGCTTCTGAAGATCGGCGCCGATCTTCGACTTCGGCGGAGGCATTGTCGACTCCGCGTATTGAACGGCTTCATTCGAGGAGACGTGCTCTCCGTGTAGTAGAGGAGCAGGAGTACCAACGAGCCCTGGAGGAAGGAGAGCTAGAGGACTCGGGTGATGGGCTGCGTGGTCTGGAGTCGGCCAGTGGGCTGGACACTTCCCCTGAGTGGGATCTTTTGTCCCCGGGAGAATACACTGAGGAGGCTGCTTCCTTTCATGCAGTGGTACGGAAGGCAGCTAGTTTTTTGGACCTGCCTTTGCCCGTGGTGGAGGCTAAACAAAACCTTCTAACAGAGGTGCTACATCCGGCCTCTGCTGCGGCAGAGCCTCTTTTGCCATTTAATGACGCTCTGCTGGATCCGATGTTAGAGGTGTGGAAGAGGCCGGCATCTTCCCCAGCAGTTCACAGAGCCGTGGCCAGGAGGTATCGGGCAGCTCCGACTGACCCTGGTTTTCTGTCTAGGCACCCTACGCCGGAGAGCTTGGTGGTGCAGGCCTCCTGTTCATCCAAGTCAGCGCCTGGTTCTTTCCCGACGGTGCCTGGGGACAGAGATTCAAAGAAACTAGAGGCGCAGTCCAAGAAGATTTTTTCGTCCTGCAGTCTGGCGTTAAAGGCCACCAACGCAACCTGTATCCTGGGGAGGTATATTCATGCTCTGATGGATGACATTTCCTCATCATTTACAGAGCTTCCCCAGGGTCTTTTGGATCTTGTTTCAAATGCCCAGGCTGCTGCGACCCAGATTATCCAGACGGGACTGGATACCACCGACTCGGTAGCCAGAGCAATGGGCACAACTGTGGTGGCAAGGAGACAGGCCTGGCTCCGTAACTCTGGCTTTTCTGCGGATGTACAGTCCACATTGTTGGATCTCCCGTTTGATGGGGACAAACTGTTTGGAGCCAAGGCTGATTCGGCCTTGGAACGTTTTAAGGAGAGCAGGGCCACGGCTAAGTCGTTAGGGCTCCAAGCTCCTTCTTCCACGGCCTCTTCCAGATTTTTCAGGAAGTTTCGTGGATTTGGGCGTGGCTCTTCCTCCTCTTCCTTTCGGGGAAGATATCCGCAACCTGCCTCTTCCCATCCCTATAGATCTTTTAGGGGGAGAGGTAGGGTCCGCACCAGAGGAGCCTCTCAGCAGCACTCTGCCTCTTCCTCATCCTCTGGCGGGGTGCAGCAGGGGAAGCAGCCTTAGGCTTCCACCATTTCCCACTCACTCCTCTCCTGTAGGGGGAAGATTACAGCATTTTCTCACCAAATGGAAGACTGTTATAACGGACACTTGGGTTCTCAGTATTGTGGGAAAAGGCTACACCCTTCCCTTTCGGGAGTTCCCGCCCCTCATCCCGCCCCGTCCTTCTTATTGTTCAGAAGAACACCTCCTGTTGCTAGAACAGGAGGTACAAGCCCTCCTTTCAAAGGGCACGGTGGAGTTGGTCCCAGAGCAGGAAAGGGGTCGAGGATGTTACTCAAGGTATTTCCCGATTCCCAAGAAGGATGGTTGTTTGAGACCAATTCTGGACCTGAGGATCTTGAATTGGTTCCTCAAGCAGGAAAAGTTCAAGATGCTGACCCTAGCACAGGTGCTTTTGGCGTTGAACAAGGAAGACTGGATGGTGTCTGTCGACTTGCAGGATGCTTACTTTCATATCCCGATACTAAAGTCACCCAGGAAGTATCTCCGGTTTGTGGTGAGATCGCAGCACTATCAGTTTGCGGTCCTTCCGTTTGGTCTTACTTCAGCACCTCGAGTCTTCACGAAGGTGATGTCGGTGGTTGCGGCAGAACTCAGAAGGAAGGGGATAGCAGTATTCCCTTACTTGGACGACTGGTTGATCAAAGCCAAGTCCCCGGAGCTTGTGTCGCATCATCTGCAGTCAACAACCCAGTTGTTGTTCGACCTGGGTTTTTCGGTGAACGAGCCCAAATCTCACCTAGAGCCCTCTCAGCGCCTCCTGTTCATAGGGGCAGTACTGGATACAACATTGGGTCGGGCCTTTCCTCCGCCTCAGCGGATTCAAGATATTCAGGATTTGGTACCAATGTTTCGAAATGGAGCGGTAGTTCCAGTCCTCAAGGTCCTTCGTCTGCTCGGTCTGTTTGCCTCCTGCATTCTGTTGGTCACGCATGCTCGCTGGCACATGCCTCCGAAGGCAGTGGTCTCAACACAAAGGGGATCTAGAGGGTACTGTCAAGATCTCCAGAGATGCTGCTGTGGATTTGAAGTGGTGGATTGCAAGCAACAATCTTTCACAAGGAAAGCCGTTCCAGCAGTCGCCACCAGTGGCCACAGTCCTAACGGATGCTTCCACTCTAGGGTGGGGCGCTCATCTGGGGGATCTGGAGATCAAAGGTCTTTGGTCTCCAGAGGAACAGATGTTTCACATCAATCTGTTAGTTACGGGCTGTACGTCTGGCTCTCAAGGCCTTCCTCCCTTCCCTTCGTGGTCAGTCGGTACAGGTCCTAACGGACAATACTACCACGATGTGGTACATAAACAAGCAGGGAGGAGTGGGGTTGTACCTTCTCTGCAGAGAAGCTCTTCGACTATGGTCCTGGGCAAAGGACCATCAGATTTGCTTGATAGCAAACCATCTGGCTGGAGTCTTGTGCGTGCGGACAGTCTCAGTCGCCAATTCTCGGCAGACCACGAGTGGCGTCTCCATCCAGATCAAGTCCGTTTAATCTTCCAGAGGTGGGGGTTTCCTCGGGTAGATCTGTTTGCCACTCGAGAGAACGCGCATTGTCCGTTATTCTGCAGCCTCCAGTATCCGATGCAGGGAGCGTTGGGGGACGCGTTTCAAATAACCTGGTGCGGCCAGTTGCTTTACGCGTTTCCTCCCATACCCTTGATTCCTCGAGTATTGAGGATTCGCCAGGACCGGGCTCTAGTCATCCTAATAGCTCCAGATTGGCCAAGGAGGGTATGGTACTCAGACCTTCTCCAACTCTCAATGTGCCCTCCGCTCAGTCTCCCTTTCAGGGCAGACCTCCTCTCTCAGTCGCAGGGGCAGGTTCTACACCCCAACCTCCAGAGTCTGCACCTACATGCCTGGAGATTGAACGGGGCAACCTGAGTTCCTTCTCTCTCCCGCCTGAGGTAGTGGGTGTTATATTAGCGGCCAGGCGACACTCCACTAAATCTATCTACGCTAATAGATGGTCTAAATTTGTTGCGTGGTGTGGAGAGGCAGATTGATCCTTTGCATGCTCATCTATCAGACGTTTTGTCTTTTGCTCTGTCTCTAGCGCAGAAAGGTTGTGCAGTGGCTACCATTAAGGGTTATTTATCGGCCTTGTCAGCCTTCATATGTCTTCCAGACCAACCATCTTTATTTAAATCCCCTATTGTTATCAGATTCTTGAAAGGTCTTCTAAATAAATATCCTCCAAAGCCATTCGTTATGCCGCAATGGGATTTGTCCTTGGTCCTGACTTTCCTTATGGGGTCCCCTTTTGAACCTATGCATTCTTGCCCCTTAAGGTATTTGGTTTTAAAAACAGTCTTCCTGATAGCTATAACATCAGCAAGGAGAGTGAGTGAGTTGCAGGCCTTATCAGTAAAACCTCCTTATACAACTTTTTATGGGGATAAGGTGGTGAGGACCAAGGCTGCTTTCCTCCCGAAGGTTGTTTCACCCTTCCATTTGGCTCAGGCAATTACTTTGTCCACGTTCTATCCTCCGCCTCATCCTTCCAAAGAGGAAGAAAGACTGCACCGTCTGGACCCAAAGAGGGCGTTGAGCTTCTTTATTGATAGAACAAAGGATTTCAGGCTGGAGGATCAGCTGTTTATTGGATACGTGGGCAAGAGGAGAGGAAAGGCAGTCCACAAGAGAACACTATCCAGGTGGGTTGTTCTTTGCATTAAAATCTGTTACTCTTTGGCAAAGAAGGATCCTCCTGAGGGCATTAGAGCTCATTCCACCAGAGCTAAGTCGGCCACTTCGGCCTTGGCCAGAGGTGTTCCTGTGGTCGACATCTGCAAGGCCGCAACTTGGTCGTCCTTCACACTTTTGCAAAACATTACTGTTTGGATTCTGAGGTTAGAAGGGACGGCCATTTTGCACGGTCAGTGCTGCAGGATTTCTTGGTTTGACCATTTAGGCACCCACCGCCGGGCGTGGTACTGCTTTGGGACTCTATTCATTAGGTGAGGAATCCACAGGTAGTTGTATCCATCAGAAGAACGAGTTACCTTCGGTAACGACTTTTCTGGTGGATACATTAGCTACCTGTGGATTCCTCACGGTCCCACCCGCCTCCCCGTTGCCTTTCTGGTCTTGCCAAGTAATCCTTGAGTACGCTCCTCTTGGTCTTTGAGGGTGCAATAGATGTATATATGTATATATCTTTGTGTATATACTTGATGTGTAGATATATATTTTTAAAAAGAGTTTATATATATATATATATATAAAAGATTTACAGTTATTCATGCAATGTTGTATTTTTTACAATGTAATGGGATGTTGCCTTGCTCTTTCATTGCATTGTCTGGTTGTTCTCATGCACGTAAAAAATGATTGGTACTGACGTCCGCACGTCGTCGAGGACCTCTTATTGCCTGTATGACGTCAGACGGCGTCGCGTGGGCTAGAGTGACGTCCTCGTCGATGTGCAGAGACTAGTAAGATTTCCGTCGAATGCTGGCGCCATGGGAGTATTAATTAGGTGAGGAATCCACAGGTAGCTAATGTATCCACCAGAAAAGTCGTTACCGAAGGTAAGTAACTCGTTCTTTGGGTCCCTTGCTTCAGTATAAAGGAGATTGTTCTCCCAGTAGGCTGAGGCACTGATGTCCCCAGCTTGTTACTTGACTGACCGCTTGCTGTCTTAGACCCTCTAGTGTGGGGGCAGGTCTTCCGTGCCACAGAGTCCTGCCTGGCAGCCCACCCACCCCACACCCAAGAGCTCGGCTCTCCACCTGATGCTCCTCTGGTGTCAGTTCTGCACAAGCAGTTAACTCATCAAAGGGGGAATTATCTGGAGAGGGAGGGATAGAGGACAAGTGTAAAGAAATGGCTCCCTGTTGCAGTTACCCCCCACTTTTTGCCGGATACTGATGCTGACTTGACTGAGGTGTGCTGGGACCCTGCTAATCAGGCCCCAGCACCAGTGTTCTTTCACCTAAAAAGTACCATTGTCTCCACAATTGGCACAACCCTGGCACCCCAGGTAAGTCCCTTGTAACTGGTACCCCTGGTACCAAGGGCCCTGATGCCACGGAAGGTCTCTAAGGGCTGCAGCATGTCTTATGCCACCCTAGGGACCCCTCACTCAGCACAGACACACTGCTTACCAGCTTGTGTGTGCTGGTGGGGAGAAAATGACTAAGTCGACATGGCACTCCCCTCAGGGTGCCATGCCAACCTCACACTGCCTGTGGCATAGGTAAGTCACCCCTCTAGCAGGCCTTACAGCCCTAAGGCAGGGTGCACTATACCACAGGTGAGGGCATATGTGCATGAGCACTATGCCCCTACAGTGTCTAAGCAAAACCTTAGACATTGTAAGTGCAGGGTAGCCATAAGAGTATATGGGCTGGGAGTCTGTCAAAAACGAACTCCACAGCTCCATAATGGCTACACTGAATACTGGGAAGTTTAGTATCAAACTTCTCAGAATAATAAACCCACACTGATGCCAGTGTTGGATTTATTAAAAAATGCACACAGAGGGCATCTTAGAGATACCCCCTGTATTTTACCCAATTGTTCAGTGCAGGACTGACTGGTCTGTGCCAGCCAGCTGCTGAGAGACGAGTTTCTGACCTCATGCGGTGAGAGCCTTTGTGCTCTCTGAGGACAGCAACAAAGCCTGCTCTGGGTGGAGGTGCTTCACACCTCCCCCCTGCAGGAACTGTAACACCTAGCAGTGAGCTTCAAAGGCTCAAGCTTCGTGTTACAATGCCCCAGGGCACTCCAGCTAGTGGAGATGCCCGCCCCCTGGACCCAGCCCCCACTTTTGGCGGCAAGTCCAGGAGAGATAATGAGAAAAACAAGGAGTCGTCACTGGCCAGTCAGGACAGCCCCTAAGGTGTCCTGAGCTGGGTGACTCTGACTTTTAGAAATCCTCCATCTTGTAGCAGGAGGATTCCCCCAATAGGATTAGGGATGTGACCCCCTCCCCTTGGGAGGAGGCACAAAGAGGGTGTACCCACCCTCAGGGCTAGTAGCCATTGGCTACTAACACCCCAGACCTAAACACGCCCTTAAATTTAGTATTTAAGGGCTCCCCTGAACCTAAGAATTTAGATTCCTGCAACTAACAAGGACTGCTGAGCTGAAAAACCCCTGCAGAGGAAGAACAGAAGACACCAACTGCCTTGGCCCCAGACTTACCGGCCTGTCTCCTGCCTTCCAAAGAAACCTGCTCCAGCGACGCTTTCCAAGGGACCAGCGACCTCTGAATCCTCTGAGGACTGCCCTGCTTCGAAAGACAAGAAACTCCAGAGGACAGCGGCACTGCTCCAAAAGAACTGCAACTTTGTTACAAGGAGCAGATTTAAAGACCCCTGCAACTCCCCGCAAGAAGCGTGAGACTTGCAACACTGCACCCGGCGACCCCGACTCGACTGGTGGAGAACAACCAACTCGGGGAGGACCCTCCGGTGACTCTACGACTGTGAGTAACCAAAGTTGTCCCCCCTGAGCCCCCAGCGACGCCTGCAGAGGGAATCCCCAGGCTCCCCCTGACCGCGACTGTCAACTCCATTTCCCGACGGCTGGAAAAGACCCTGCACCCGCAGCCCCTAAAGAAACGGAACGTTCGATGGCATCTGTCGCTGTAGATACGCATGTTTTGCAATAGCTCGCCATCTGGTGTTGGGCCGGAGTGTTACAAGTTTTTCTTCGAAGAAGTCTTGAGTCACGGGACCGAGTGACTCCTCCTTTTGTCTCCATTGCGCATGGGCCTCGACTCCATCTTCGATTGTTTTTTTTCCGGGTTCGGATGTGTTCCTGTCGCTCCGAGTTTCGGAACGGAAAATTAGCTAATTTCGGAAGATTTTCGTCGGTATTGTTGCGTTCGGGATCAGCGTAGTTAGATTCAACACTGCATCGAAGATCGAAGAGCTCCGGTGCCCTTCGGGGTAGTTTTTCGATCCCCCGTCGGGGCCTGGTCGGCCCGACCGCGTGCTGAAGAACGCCGATGGAACGCCGATGGAACGGACCCCGTTCCGTTTCTGCCCCAAATGCCACAATAAATACCCCTATACAGACCAACACTTGGTCTGTCACCTGAGCACAGTGAAGACACCTGTGAGGCCTGTCGTGCGTTCCGGTCCCGAAAGACACTCCGAGACCGTAGAGCCAGAAGACTTCAGATGGCGTCCGCGCCGACAGCCCACCGAGAGTTGGAGGAGCAGGAAGAGGAAGGTACCTTCTCGATCCAAGAATCGGACTCCGAAGGATTCGACGATACACAAACTGTGAGTAAGACGTCGAAAACCACACAGAGGAAAATTTACAAGGCCCAGGGGACGCCACTGCCATCAGGCCATGGCTCTACCCATAAATTCGGTGACCGACCGTCTGCACCGAAAAAGGCCCAAACAGTGCCGAGATCGTCCGACTCCGGTCGAGACACTGGCACGCAGCCTTCTCGGGACCGAGAAAGTGCTGGAGACAAGCCTCGACACCGAGATGCCGGTGTGGACACAGCTCGACGCCGAGACAGCGGCACCGAAGAAGATCGACGCCGAGAGGTTTCGGCCCCGAGAAAGAAAAAAGTCACCTCTGAGCCGGAAAAACACACAGACAAGGTTTTGGTGCCGAAACAAACTGCAAGCGACCCAGCTTCAGGCTCTTATACAGAAGAGCACTCGCTAACCTCCCAAATGCAAAAGCATAGGTTTGAGGAAGAGCTACAATCAACTGATGTGGACCATACGCAAAAGCGTATCTTCATACAGCAGGGGACAGGAAAAATAAGCACCCTTCCCCCCCATTAGAAGAAAGAGAAGGTTGGAGTTCTAAACTGAACAGACACCACAACCAAAAGTGGTGAAAAGAGTTACCCCACCACCCTCTCCTCCGCCCGTGCTTAACGTCTCACCAGCACGAACTCCATCACACTCCCCAGCTCACACCACCATAAGCCAGGGTGACCAAGATCAAGACGCATGGGACCTATACGACGCCCCAGTGTCAGATAACCGTCCGGAGGCATACCCTACGAAGCCATCTCCACCAGAGGACAGCACCGCGTATTCTCAAGTGGTGGCTAGAGCAGCACAATTTCACAACGTAAGCCTCCACTCAGAACAGGTCGAGGATGATTTTTTATTCAACACACTCTCCTCCACCCACAGCTCATACCAAAGCCTGCCTATACTCCCTGGTATGCTCCGGCACGCGTAAAATCTTTAAGGAGCCGGTCAAAAGTAGGGCAATCACACCAAGGGTGGAAAAAAAGTATAAGGCGCCTCCTACAGACCCGGTTTTCATCACTACACAGCTGCCACCAGACTGTCGTTGTAGGAGCAGCTAGGAAAAGGGCCAACTCCCACACATCTGGAGATGCACCACCCCCAGATAAAGAAAGCCGCAAGTTCGATGCAGCTGGTAAGAGTCGCAGCACAAGCTGCAAACCAGTGGCGCATTGCGAACTCCCAGGCACTACTTGCGCGCTATGACAGAGCCCACTGGGACGAGATGCAACATCTCATTGAACATCTGCCCAAGGACTTACAAAATGGGGCAAAACAAGTGGTTGAGGAGGGACAGACCATTTCCAACAACCAGATCCGCTCCTCCATGGACGCTGCAGATACAGCTGCACGGACAATTAATACATCTGTAACTATCAGAAGGCATGCATGGCTCCGAACGTCTGGATTTAAACCAGAGATTCAACAAGCAGTTCTCAATATGCCTTTTAATGAAAAAGAACTGTTCGGTCCAGAAGTGGACACAGCGATTGAGAAACTCAAAAAAGATACGGACACTGCCAAAGCCATGGGCGCACTCTACTCCCCGCAGAGCAGAGGGAATTACAGCACATTCCGTAAAACACCCTTTCGAGGGGGGTTTCGGGGTCAGAGCACACAAGCCAGCACCTCACAAGCAACACCGTCCAGTTACCAGGGACACTATAGAGGAGGTTTTCGGGGACAATATAAAGGAGGGCAATTCCCTAGAAATAGAGGACGATTTCAGAGCCCCAAAACCCCTACTACTAAACAGTGACTCACATGTCACTCACCCCCTCCACACAACACCAGTGGGGGGAAGAATACGTCATTATTACAAAGCATGGGAGGAAATCACTACAGACACTTGGGTTCTAGCAATTATCCAACATGGTTATTGCATAGAATTTCTACAATTCCCTCCAAACATACCACCAAAAGCACAAAATTTAACAACACACCATTCCAATCTCCTGGAGATAGAAGTGCAGGCACTATTGCAAAAGAATGCAATCGAATTAGTGCCAAACACACAAACACAGGAGTTTGCTCACTGTACTTTCTGATACCAAAGGACAAAACGCTGAGACCAATCCTAGACCTCAGAGTAGTGAACACTCATCAAATCAGACCACTTTCACATGGTCACACTACAAGAAGTATTGCCATTGCTAAAACTAAACAACTACATGGCAACTTTAGACCTCAAGGATGCTTATTTCCATATACCAATACACCCATCGCACAGGAAATACCGAAGGTTTGTATTCAAGGGAATACATTACCAATTCAAGGTACTGCCTTTCAGATTAACTACCGCACCAAGAGTCTTTACCAAGTGTCTAGCGGTAGTCACTGCACACATAAGAAGGCAGCAAATACATGTGTTCCCATATCTAGACGACTGGCTAATCAAGGCCCATTCGTTAATACAGTGCTCAAATCACACAAATCATATCATACAAACCCTCTTCAAACTAGGGTTCACCGTCAATTTCACAAAATTCTGCTGCGCAAGGTACAACAATACCTAGGAGCCATAATAGACACATCAAAAGGAGTAGCCACTCCAAGTCCACAAAGAATTCGAAATTTCAACACCATCATACAACGCATGTATCCAACACAAAGAATACACGCAAAGATGGTACTACAACTCCTAGGCATGATGTCTTCATGCATAGCCATTGTCCCAAACGCAAGACTGCACATGAGGCCCTTACAACAGTGCCTAGCATCACAATGGTCACAAGCACAGGGTCACCTTCTAGATCTGGTGTTAATAGACCGCCAAGCTTACCTCTCGCTTCTGTGGTGGAACAACATAAATTTAAACAAAGGGCGGCCTTTCCAAGACCCAGTGCCACAATACGTAATAACAGATGCTTCCATGACAGGGTGGGGAGCACACCTCGATCAACACAGCATACAAGGACAATGGAACGTACATTAAACAAAACTGCATATAAATCACCTAGAACTTCTAGCAGTTTTTCAAGCACTAAAAGCTTTCCAACCAATCATAGTTCACAAATACATTCTCGTCAAAACAGACAACATGACAACAATGTATTATCTAAACAAGCAAGGGGGACGCACTCCACGCAGTTAAGCCTGCAAGCACAAAAGATTTGGCGTTGGGCAATTCACAACCAAATTCGCTTAATAGCACAATTTATACCAGGGATCCAAAATCAACTCGCAGACAATCTCTCTCGATCACCAACAGGTCCACGAATGGGAAATTCACCCCCAAATTTTGAACACTTACTTCACGCTCTGGGGAACACCTCAAATAGACTTGTTTGCGACAAAAGAGAACGCAAAATGCCAACACTTCGCATCCAGATACCCACACACAGTCCCAAGGCAATGCCCTATGGATGAACTGGTCAGGGATATTTGCTTACGCTTTTCCTCCTCTCCCTCTCCTTCCTTACCTGGTAAACAAACTCAGTCAAAACAAACTCAAACTCATATTGATAGCACCAACTTGGGCAAGGCAACCCTGGTACACAACGCTGCTAGACCTATCAGTAGTACCCTGCATCAAATTGCCCAACAGGCCAGATCTGTTGACACAGCACAACCAAAAGATCAGACACCCAGATCCAGCATCGCTGAATCTAGCAATCTGGCTCCTGAAATCCTAGAATTCGGGCACTTACAACTTACCCAAGAATGTATGGAAGTCATAAAACAAGCCAAAAGGCCATCCACCAGGCACTGCTATGCAAGTAAATGGAAGAGGTTTGTTTGCTACTGCCATATTAATCAAATACAACCATTACACACAACTCCAGAACATGTAGTGGGTTACTTGCTTCACTTACAAAAATCTAACCTGGCTTTCTCTTCCATTAAAATACACCTTGCAGCAATATCTGCATACCTGCAGACTACCTGTTCAACTTCCCTATATAAGATACCAGTCATTAAAGCATTCATGGAGGGCCTTAGGAGAATTATACCACCAAGAACACCACCTGTTCCTTCATGGAACCTAAATGTTGTCCTAACTAGACTTATGGGTCCACCTTTTGAACCCATGCACTCCTGCGACATACAGTTCCTAACCTGGAAGGTGGCATTTCTCATCGCCATTACTTCCCTAAGAAGAGTAAGCGAGATTCAAGCGTTTACAATACAGGAACCTTTTATACAACTACACAAGAATAAGGTCGTCCTAAGGACCAATCCTAAATTTTTGCCAAAGGTTATTTCACCGTTCCATCTAAATCAAACAGTGGAACTTCCAGTGTTCTTTCCACAGCCAGATACCGTAGCTGAAAGGGCACTACATACATTAGATGTCAAAAGAGCATTGATGTATTACATTGACAGAACAAAAAACATCAGAAAGACTAAACAACTATTTATTGCATTTCAAAAACCTCATGCAGGAAACCCAATATCAAAACAAGGTATAGCCAGATGGATAGTTAAATGCATCCAAATCTGCTACCTTAAAGCTAAACGACAGCTGCCCATTACACCAAGGGCACACTCAACCAGAAAGAAAGGTGCTACCATGGCCTTTCTAGGAAACATCCCAATGCAAGAAATACGTAAGGCAGCCACATGGTCTACGCCTCACACATTCACCAAGCACTACTGTGTAGACGTTTTATCCGCACAACAAGCCACAGTAGGTCAAGCCGTACTAAGAACATTATTTCAGACTACTTCCACTCCTACAGGCTGATCCACCGCTTTTAGGGAGATAACTGCTTACTAGTCTATGCAAAACATGCGTATCTACAGCGACAGATGCCATCGAACTGAAAATGTCACTTACCAAGTGTACATCTGTTCGTGGCATCAGTCGCAGTAGATTCGCATGTGCCCACCCGCCTCCCCGGGAGCCTGTAGCAGTTTGGAAGTTACCTTCAATTATTTATATATGTATCGTCTCAACCTTAAATAGGTACATACTTAGTCACTCCATTGCATGGGCACTATTACTACAATTCAACTCTTACATCACCCTCTGCGGGGAAAAACAATCGAAGATGGAGTCGACGCCCATGCGCAATGGAGACAAAAGGAGGAGTCACTCGGTCCCGTGACTCGAAAGACTTCTTCGAAGAAAAACAACTTGTAACATTCCGGCCCAACACCAGATGGCGAGCTATTGCAAAACATGCGAATCTACTGCGACTGATGCCACGAACAGATGTACACTGGGTAAGTGACATTTTCATTCTGTGCAGGAGTGACCCCCAGGAGGCACTCTCCCTTGCCCAGGTGGTGGCTACCCCGAGGAGCCCCCCTTTGCCTGCCTGCATCGCTGAAGAGACCCCTTGGTCTCCCATTGAAACCTGAAGGAAACCCGACGCGTGTTTGCACACTGCACCCAGCCGCCCCCGCGCTGCTGAGGGTGTACTTTCTGTGCTAATTTGTGCCCCCCCCCCGGTGCCCTACAAAACCCCCCTGGTCTGCCCTCCGAAGACGCGGGTACTTACCTGCTGGCAGACTGGAACCGGGGCACCCCCTTCTCTCCATTGAAGCCTGTGTTTTGGGCACCTCTTTGACCTTTGCACCTGACCGGCCCTGAGCTGCTGGTGTGATAACTTTGGGGTTGCTCTGAACCCCCAACGGTGGGCTACCTTGGACCAAAAACTGAAACCTGTAAGTGACTTACTTACCTGTGAAATCTAACAAAACTTTACCTCCCCCAGGAACTGTGAAAATTGCACTGTCCACTTTTAAAACGGCTTATTGTGTTTTATGTAAAAAGTATACATGCTAAAGTAATGATTCAAAGTTCCTAGAGTACTTACCTGCAATACCTTTCAAATGAGCTATTACATGTAAAATTTGAACCTGTGGTTCTTAAAATAAACTAAGAAAAGATATTTTTCTATACAAAACCTATTGGCTGGATTTGTCTGAGTGTGTACCTCATTTATTGTCTGTGTATGTACAACAAATGCTTAACACTACTCCTTGGATAAGCCTACTGCTCGACCACACTACCACAAAATAGAGCATTAGTATTATCTCTTTTTACCACTATTTTACCTCTAAGGGGAACCCTTGGACTCTGTGCATGCTATTCCTTACTTTGAAATAGCACATACAGAGCCAACTTCCTACAACAAGGGTTTGCTCTTCCTACCCCTAGTTTTTTGGAGCACTTGGGCCATTGTTCCAGGATCCAAGTTTCCCTGTCCTCTGCTTCTTGGCCTGAACCCTGGTAAGAGCAAATACATGCCCTGGAACTCCCAGCTTTGCTGCATTCGCCTCCAACTCCATTTCCGCCCAAGCTGAGGTTTCCAAATCATTGCCCAGTAGACACTCTCCAGGTAGGTCAGTGGATACGACCACTTTCTAAAACTAGTAAACCACCCCCCAGGTTGAGATTAACTGCCATGGGGTGGCTAACAGTGATATGGGTGATAGTAACTTGGTACTGATGACCAGATAGGTGCTGCTCAGGGGCAACCAGTTTCTCAATTACCACAGTGACACTGGCACCTCTGTAGGCCTCAACCTGAACACCATTTATTGGGGGTAGTTGCTTGTTCTTAACCATATTAAGGGGACAAGCAGCTAAGGTGACAAGGTCAATGCCACCATCAGACTAAAACAGCCTTAATGGTCTCCCTAACTAGACCAACCCAGACTACATTACCATTGGTGAGCCCAGCTCCACCCTTTGTCTATTTGTAGTTTGTCCCACCACCACTGCTATTACTAGGGGCACTCGAACCAGTGACGGTGGGAGGTTTAGTGTTCCTCTTAGGACAAGTGGGGATCACTTGCCCAGTGACCCTTGATTTTTACATAGGTAACACCATGGCTTTCTGATGGTTGGAAGAGGATTTGGGCCCACCACCCCTGAGGATTTTTGTAGGCCTGAAGAAGACTGACTTATCTTTATCCCCACCCTTGTCATGTGACATACCATCCTTGTCCCTTCCTGTATGAGCTTTTTGGCTCACCCTTGTTCTGACCCGTTTGTCTGCCTTCTTTCCCAATTCTTGGGGAGAGGTCAGATCAGAGTCTACTAGATGCTGCTGTAACAAATTGGACACACAAGCATATGCTATAAAGATTACACTATATAAACTTTCATAATCACACCATGCTGCCATGTAACCAACCTTCTAAGGCCTTTACTGAACAGTCCAGTCTGTCCTATCTTGTGATGACTCTTTTTCTGGTTTCTCTGAACTTAATTCTGTATTGCTCAGTGGTTAAGACAAATTCATCCAAGTGGGTCTTAACATTGTACGTGTCTGTATCTTCTGACAGTGTCATTCTCTCCCTTTGCCAGTAAAGGACAGCCACAGAATGGGGACCCTCTGAACTATACAGGCAATCCAGTGCAGCAAACCACTTGTAGATGTCATCCCCCTCCTTGTAAGGAGGAACAATTTTATGAAAGTTTCTAGAGTAAAATTATGTTCGATGGCATATGTTGCTGCAGATACACATGTTTGGCACAGTCCGCTGCCTGGTGTTGGGCTCGGAGTATTACAAGTTGTTTTTCTTCGAAGAAGTCTTTTTGGTCACGGGACCGAAGGACTCCTCCCTCTTTGGCTCCATTGCGCATGGGCGTCGACTCCATCTTAGATTGTTTTTTTCCGCTGTCGGGTTCGGACGTATTCCTTTTGGCTCCGTGTTTCGGTTCGGAAAGTTAGTCAGAATCTCGGAAGAAAGCGTCGGTATTGTTCCGTTCGGTATCGGGATAGTTAGGTACATCGACACCGATCATCGGAAGACTTTGGGGCAGTTTCGATCCCCCATCGGGGCCTGGTCGGCCCGACCGCGTGCGACATCGAAGCCGATGGAACGGACCCCGTTTCGTTTCTGCCCAAAATGTCACAGTAAGTATCCTTATACAGATCAGCACTTGGTCTGTAACTTGTGCTTGTCCCCCGAGCACAAGGAGGATACCTGTGAAGCCTGTCGAGCCTTCCGGTCCAGAAAAACACTCCGGTACCGAAGAGCCAGGCGTCACCAAATGGCGTCCACGTCGACAAAACAACGTTTCGACGACGAAGAGGAAACATTCTCGGTTCCGGAATCAGAATCCGGAGACTCCGACGTCGAACAACAGCAACAAACTGTGAGTAAGACGTCAAAGTAAATCCATCGACAAACCGAAAGCCCAGGGGACGCCACTGCCAACAGGCCATGGCTCGACCCATAAATCAGGCGACCCGTCGAAGGGGCCGAAAAAGGGCACGCCCATAGCGAAGACACCCGACTCCGGTCGAGGGACCGCCATGGAGCAACCTCGGAGCCGAGAAAGCGGCTCCGAGAGACGAAAAACAAGATACCGGCACCGAAAAACATCGGCACCGAGAATCCATGCCGAAAGGAACAAAAATTCTGTCGGTGGCGAAACCGAAAAAAGATTCTCTCTCGGCGCCGAAAAATACCACACCTTCATCCTACTCAGAGGAACAAGGACTAAGTGGCCAAATGCACAAATTTGGACAAGAGCTCCAAAGTGTAGAATCGGACTACACACAAAAGAGACTGTGCATCCAGCAAGATACAGGGAAGATATCAACCCTTCCCCCAATCATGAGGAAAAGAAGGATCGGACTTCCAAAGGATGACACACAACCACAAGCCAAAGTGGTTAAAAAAGTCACGCCTCCGCCCTCTCCTCCACAGGCATCGCCGGCACAAACACCGCCACAAATGCACTCACCAGCGCAAACTACCATAAGTCATGACGATCAGGATCAAGACGCTTGGGACCTGTATGACACCCCAGTGCCGGACAATGATCCCGAGTCATACCCCACAAAGCCGTCACCGCCAGAGGACAGTACCTCATACTCACAACTGGTGGCTAGGGCTGCAGACTTCCACAATGTCCAACTGCATTCCGATCCTATAGAGGATGATTTCTTTAACACCCTCTCGGCTACACACAGCCAATATCAATGTCTCCCAATGCTACCAGGGATGTTACGGCACGCAAAAAAATTTTTGAGGAGCCCGTAAAATCAAGAGCCATCACCCCAAGGGTGGATAAGAAATACAAACCACCACCCACAGACCCAGTGTTTATTACTTCGCAGTTACCACCCGACTCTGTGGTAGTAGGGGCAGCTCGCAAAAGAGCAAATTCACATACATCTGGCGACGCCCCACCTCCGGACAAAAAGCCGAAAATTTGACGCTGCAGGGAAAAGAGTGGCGTCACAGGCAGCCAACCAGTGGCGCATCGCAAATTCACAAGCGCTGCTGGCCAGATATGACCGCGCACACTGGGACGAGATGCAACTTCTCGTAGACCATCTTCCCCAGGAATACCAAAAAAGGGCGCAGCAAATAGTGGAAGAGGGACAAACTATCTCAAACAATCAAATCCGCTCTTCACTAGACGCAGCCGATACTGCAGCAAGAACAGTCAACACTGCTGTCACCATAAGGAGACACGCTTGGCTACGCACTTCAGGCTTCAAACCTGAAATCCAGCAGGCTGTCCTTAATATGCCCTTCAACGAGAAACAACTGTTTGGCTCGGAAGTGGATACAGCCATTGAAAAACTTAAAAAGGACACAGACACGGCCAAAGCCATGGGCGCACTCTACTCCCCGCAGAGCAGAGGCTCTTTCAGAAAAACTCCATTTAGAGGGGGGTTTCGTGGCCAACCCACAGACACCACCAGCCAACAATCAAGAACCACACCATATCAGGGTTCCTTCCAAAGGGGAGGTTTCAGGGGATATCGGGGGGGGGTCAATTCCCAAGGAGTAGGGGAAGATTCCAGACTCCAAAAACACCTCCACCTAAACAGTGACTTTCAAGTCACGCAACCCCTTCACTCAACACCAGTGGGGGGGAAGACTAAGCCAATTCTACCAATCTTGGCAACAGATTACAACAGACAATTGGGTATTAGCAATAATTCAACATGGCTATTGCATAGAATTCCACAACTTCCCACCGAACATCCCCCCCAAAACACGCAAAATGTCACAACATCATTTAGAACTTTTAGGACTAGAAGTTCAAGCACTACTGCAAAAGGATGCAATAGAATTAGTACCAGTACAACAAAAAAAAACACAGGAGTTTACTCCCTGTACTTTCTAATTCCAAAAAGAGACGAAACATTGAGACCAATATTAGATCTCAGGACACTAAATACCTACATCATATCGGACCATTTTCACATGGTCACACTACAAGACATCATTCCACTGCTCAAACAGCAAGATTACATGACCACATTAGACCTAAAGGATGCGTACTTTCATATACCAATACACCCTTCTCACAGAAAGTACCTACGGTTTGTATTCAAAGGAATACATTACCAATTCAAGGTGTTGCCATTCGGAATAACAACTGCACCAAGAGTGTTCACAAAATGTCTAGCAGTAGTTGCAGCACACATCAGGAGACAACAGATACATGTGTTCCCTTACCTAGACGACTGGCTAATCAAAACCAACACAGTAAAAAAATGCGCAAACGACACCACCTTTGTCATACAAACCCTTCACAAACTGGGGTTTTCCATCAACTACACAAAATCACACCTAGAACCGTGTCAAACACAACAATATCTAGGAGCAACCATCAACACATCAAAAGGAATTGCCACTCCAAGTCCACAAAGAGTGCAGGCATTCCACAAGCTAATAAGTGCTATGTTTCCAAACCAAAAGATACAAGCAAAATTTGCGCTAAAACTTCTAGGCATGATGTCATCATGCATAGCCATTGTCCCAAACGCAAGACTACACATGCGACCCTTACAACAGTGTCTAGCATCACAATGGTCACAGGCACAGGGTCAACTTCAAAATCTGGTGTTGGTAGACCGCCAAACATACCTCTCGCTTCTATGGTGGAACAGCAAAAATTTAAACAAAGGGCGGACATTTCAGGACCCAGTGCCTCAATACGTTATAACAACAGATGCTTCCATGACAGGGTGGGGAGCACACCTCCATCACCACAGCATTCAAGGACAATGGGATATACACGAAACAAAATTTCATATCAATTACCTAGAATTGTTGGCAGTATTTCTAGCGTTAAAAGCCTTCCAACCCATAATAACACACAAATATATTCTTGTCAAAACAGACAACATGACAACAATGTATTATCTAAACAAACAAGGAGGAACACACTCAACACAATTGTGCCTCCTAACACAAAAAATTTGGCAGTGGGCGATTCACAACAACATTCGCCTAATAGCACAATTTATTCCAGGAATACAAAACCAACTAGCAGACAACCTTTCGCGAGACCACCAACAAGTCCACGAATGGGAAATTCACCCCCAAGTTCTGAACAAGTACTTTCAAATTTGGGGAACACCCCAGATAGATTTGTTCGCAACAAGAGAAAACTCAAAATGCCAAAACTTCGCATCCAGGTACCCACACCGCGAATCACAAGGCAATGATCTATGGATGAATTGGTCAGGGATATTTGCGTACGCTTTTCCCCCTCTCCCTCTCCTTCCATATCTAGTAAACAAGTTGAGTCAAAACCAACTCAAACTCATACTGATAGCACCCACATGGGCAAGACAACCTTGGTATACAACTCTACTAGACCTTTCACTAGTACCGCATGTCAAACTACCCAACAGGCCAAATCTGTTAACACAACACAAACAGATCAGACATCCAAACCCAGCATCATTGAATCTGGCAATTTGGCTCCTGAAATCCTAGAATTCGGACACTTGGACCTCACACAAGAATGCATGGAGGTCATAAAACAAGCTAGAAAACCTTCCACTAGACACTGCTATGCATCTAAGTGGAAAAGATTTGTTTACTACTGCCATGCCAATCAAATACAACCAGTACATGCCTCTACTAAAGACATAGTAGGATACTTACTACATTTGCAAAAAGCAAATCTCGCTTTTTCATCTATAAAAATACACCTCGCAGCTATATCTGCTTACCTACAAACTACTCATTCATCGTCTCTATTTAGAATACCAGTTATTAAAGCATTCATGGAAGGGCTAAAAAGAATTATACCACCAAGAACACCACCAGTTCCTTCATGGAATCTTAACATCGTCTTAACAAGACTCATGGGTCCCCCTTTCGAACCCATGCATTCCTGTGAAATGCAATATCTAACCTGGAAGGTCTCATTTCTCATTGCAATCACATCCCTCAGAAGAGTAAGTGAAATACAGGCATTTACCATACAAGAACCATTTATTCAAATACACAACAATAAAATAGTTCTAAGAACAAATCCAAAATTTCTGCCAAAAGTAATCTCACCATTCCATTTAAATCAAACCGTAGAATTGCCAGTGTTCTTCCCACAACCAAATTCTGTGGCTGAAAGGGCACTACATACATTAGACATCAAAAGAGCACTAATGTATTACATTGACAGAACAAAGCTAATCAGGAAAACAAAACAACTGTTCATAGCTTTTCAAAAACCACACATAGGAAATCCAATCTCTAAACAAGGCATTGCTAGATGGATAGTCAGATGCATTCAAACATGCTATCTTAAAGCCAAAAGAGAATTGCCTATTACACCAAAGGCACACTCAACCAGAAAGAAAGGTGCTACAATGGCCTTTCTAGGAAACATTCCTATGAGCGAAATATGTAAGGCTGCAACCTGGTCTACGCCTCATACGTTTACTAAACACTACTGTGTAGACGTACTAAATGCACAACAAGCTACAGTGGGCCAAGCTGTACTAAGAACATTATTCCAAACTACTTCAACTCCTACAGGCTAAACCACCGCTTTTAGGGGAGGTAACTGCTTTATAGTCTATGCCAAACATGTGTATCTGCAGCAACATATGCCATCGAACTGAGAATGTCACTTACCCAGTGTACATCTGTTCGTGGCATTAGTCGCTGCAGATTCACATGTACCCTCCCACCTCCCCGGGAAGCCTGTAGCCGTTTAGAAGTAGATCATAAACCTTAAACATCTGAACATTTGTAAATAATTATTAGAAACTCTTATCATACATACATATCCACTCCATTGCATGGGCACTATTTATAGCAAACCACTCCATCCTCACCCTCTGCGGGGAAAACAATCTAAGATGGAGTCGACGCCCATGCGCAATGGAGCCAAAGAGGGAGGAGTCCTTCGGTCCCGTGACCAAAAAGACTTCTTCGAAGAAAAACAACTTGTAATACTCCGAGCCCAACACCAGGCAGCGGACTGTGCCAAACATGTGAATCTGCAGCGACTAATGCCACGAACAGATGTACACTGGGTAAGTGACATTTTCATTTTCTCTGACATCGTAGCTTCTAAATCTGCTATTGCTGCTGCCACCATGGGGCAACCCTTGTCTCAACCCTTGTCTCAACCCTTGTCTCAACCCTTGTCTCAACCCTTGTCTCAACCCTTGTCTCAACCCTTGTCTCAACCCTTGTCTCAACCCTTGTCTCAACCCTTGTCTCAACCCTTGTCTCAACCCTTGTCTCAACCCTTGTCTCACCTTCCATAGCTTAAAAATTCCCTATCTAAAGCCTGCTGTTGCTGTTGCAGCCTCAGTCTAGCCTCCTCAGCTTTAAGTTCCCCATCTAGGGTGTTGTCGTCTGGGTTGGATGTGTGGGACACTTCTGACACAAGTGACATGGGAACGAGCAGAGGTTGATCCTGCCCTAACTTGTGTAATCCTAGTGACCTGGCTTCTAGGGGTGAAGGGTGATACCTGCTACACTAGGAGGATAAGGACCCTCCCCTGCATTTTCAAGATCCTCTCCTGAATCCACCTTTTTTAGAATCCCCCTTTACCTCCCCTTCTGGTTCTGCAGGTTTTTCAGATGGCTCCTGATCATCTTGCAAGAGGATATTTAAAAGTAAATCCTTATTGGGGTTCTTCCCAATCACTAAGCTTCTCTAAGCACAGTCCCCTCAGACGTTTAAAGGTTCTCATAAGTTGTCTTGATAATCCTAGGGGTGGCCTCAATAGAAGACAGTGATGGAAAGTTGGGAAGACCTACTGTTGAACTTATAAAAATATTATAGTGAAAGTGAGACTGCTAGGTATACTTACGTACAGCTCAAAGTATTGGAGTACACGTTTCTTGTGAAAAGCACCAGTAACAGTGGTAAAGCAATTGCAAGTACTTTTCCCTCCGCTGCACCACCAATGTAGGAGGCTGGCCTGGTTTGTAGTGGGCACCTAAGGTACTTATACCAGGTCCAGTTATCCCTTATTAGTGAAATGTAGTGTTCTAGCAGCTTAGGCTGAACTAGGAGACATGCAAAGCTCATGCAATACCACGTAGTCGCAGTACTTATACACAAGAAAAGACAACTCAGTGTTACCAAAAATAAAGGTATTTTTTTAGGTGACAAAAGGCCAAAAATATCTTGGTGGAAATACTCCTTCTGAAGGTAAGTATTATACACAATATATACCCTAGTAACCAAAATCAGTGAACAGTTATAAAAGTGCAAAGCATAAAAATCACCATAGGCTAGAATGGGCCATGGGGAACACAAACCAAATACTAAAATAGTGGAATGCGAAAGTCTGTTCCCCCACCTAGGCAAGTGTAGTTTGTAGAGGGGCGCTGGAAGTGTAAGGAAACACCAAAGGTAAGTAAAATCTCACCCAAAGCCCAGGAAAACAGGAGTAACGTACAGCAAGATTCCTCATAACACACTAGGAGTTGTGATAAAGTATTATGCAAAAACCAAGCAAGACTGCAAGACACCAATGATGGATTCCCGGACCTGAAGACCTGTGGCGAGAATAGACAAAGTCCAAAAACAGCTGAAGAGTCCAGGAGTAATAGGCCCTGCTGACCTGGATGAAGGTGCAAAAGTGGATTCTGCAGTTAGAAGTAAGTGAAAACATGCACCAAAGACTGCTGCGGTTCCTGCTTGGTGCAAGAGATCCCTCATAGAGTAGAATGCAGGCTGGTTTTTGTAGTTGGATTCCACCAACAAGCCTTTGCTCATGCAAAAGATGCGGTTGGTGGGGAAAAAGTGCTACCTGGACCCAGGAGGGGACCAACCCAGACTAAGAGGGTGCTCAGCACTTCAGAGAGCCCTCAGAAGACCAGTCGGCACCCGAAGGATTCCCAGGACACTGGTACAAAGGAGTTGCAAAGCGCAGTCATTGCAGCTCTACACAAAGGGATCCCACACCACTGGAGAACAACTCGGAGCTGAGCATTGCAGGATAGAGTGCTGGGGACCTAGGCTATGCTGTGCATGAAGGATTCCTCAGATAAGCGCACAGAAGCCCTATGTGCTGCAAAACGTGCAGTGCACAGGGGTTCTGTCTGGCTTGGGGAGGCAAGCTCTTACCTCCACCAAATTTGGACAGTTGGTCACTTCGGTCCACCACCTGTGTTCCAGGATCCATTCAGTCAGTGGATGAGACCCGGAGTACCAGTTGCTGCAGAGATGCCTGCTGAAGCATGGAAGTGACTCCGTCACTCCACAGGAGTTCCTTTGGTCCTTCAGGTGCAGAATGAAGACTGGCAGTCCTCGGAGCATGCACGACCTCGCAACTGCTGCAGTTGCTGGCAGGAGCTGAAGGTAGAGTTACAGTAGCCTTCTTGGATACTTTGTTGCAGTTCCTGGAGAAGTTCTTCTGATGGTAGGTGAAGCAGGGGTTGCAGGGGAGTCCTGCTGGAGTCTTGAAAAAACCGAATCTGAGGAAATACCCGGAGGAGAGACCCTAAATAGCTCTGAGGGGGTATCTGTTACCTATCCAGGTAAGCACCTATCAGCAGGGGTCTGTCACCTGCTCGCTCTGGCCACTCAGATGCTCCCAGAGTATCCAACACCTTGGAATCCTAGATGGCTAAAATTGGGGACACTGGAAGAGCTCTGGGCACCACCTCTAGGGGTGGTGATGGGCAGGGTAGTGTTCACTCCTTTGCTTTGTCCAGTTTTGCGCCAGAGCAGGGACTGGATTATGGAAGGAGGTCACCATTTGTGCCCTTCAAAGCACTTCTAGAGGCTCTGGGAGGATGCACCCTCCCATGCCTGTAACACCTATGTTCGATGGCATCTGTCGCTGTAGATACGCATGTTTTGCATAGCTCGCCATCTGGTGTTGGGTCGGAGTGTTACAAGTTGTTTTTCTTCGAAGAAGTCTTTCGAGTCACGGGACCAAGTGACTCCTCCTTTTGTCTCCATTGCGCATGGGCGTCGACTCCATCTTCGATTGTTTTTTTCCGCCATCGGGTTCGGACGCGTTCCTGTCGCTCCGAGTTTCGGAACGGAAAAACAGCTAAATTTCTGAAGATTTTCGTCGGTATTGTTGTGTTCGGGATCGGGGGTGTTAGAATCAACACCGCATCGAAGATCGAAGAGCTCCGGAGCCCTTCAGGGTAGTTTTCGATCCCCCGTCGGGGCCTGCTCGGCCCGACCGCGTGTAGAAGAACGCCGATGGAACGGACCCCGTTCCGTTTCTGTCCCAAATGCCACAACAAATACCCCTATACAGACCAACACTTGGTCTGTAACCTGTGCCTGTCACCTGAGCACAGTGAAGACACTTGCGAGGCCTGTCGTGCGTTCCGGTCCCGAAAAACACTCCGAGACCGTCGAGCCAGAAGACTTCAAATGGCGTCCACGCCGACAGCCCACCGAGAGTTCGAGATACAAGAAGAGGAAGAAACCTTTTCGATACACGAATCGGACTCCGAGGAATTCGACGATCCACGAACCGTGAGTAAGACGTCGAAAACCACTCATAAGAAGATTGTCAAGGCCCAGGGGACGCCACTGCCACCAGGCCATGGCTCCACCCATAAATTCGGTGAACGACCGTCGGCACCGAAAAAGGCCCAAACAGTGCCGAGACCGTCCGGCTCCGGTCGAGACACCGGCACGCAGCCTTCTCGGGACCGAGAAAGAGCTGGAGACATACATCGACACCGAGATAGCGGTGTAGACACGGCTCGACGCCGAGACAGCGGCACCGACGAAGATCGACGCCGAGATGTTTCGACTCCGAAAAAGAAAAAAGTCACCTCGGAGCCGAAAAAAGATGCAGACAGGGTTTCAGTGCCAAAACAACCTGCAACCGACCCAGTTTCAGGCTCTTATACAGAAGAACAATCAATGACCTCCCAAATGCGAAAGCATAGGTTTGAGGAAGACCTGCAATCCACCGATGTAGACCATACGCAGAAACGTATTTTTATACAGCAGGGGACAGGAAAGATAAGCACCCTTCCCCCTATTAGGAGAAAGAGAAGACTGGAATTTCAAACTGACCAAACACCACAAACAAAAATGGTGAAAGGTTACTCCGCCACCCTCTCCTCCACCTATAATTCACGTCTCACCAGCACAAACTCCATCACATTCCCCGGCTCACACCACCATGAGCCAAGGTGACCAGGATCAGGACGCATGGGACTTATACGACGCCCCTGTGTCATAACAGTCCGGAGGCATACCCTACAAAGCCATCACCACCAGAAGACAGTACTGCATATTCTCAGGTGGTGGCTAGAGCAGCACAATTCCACAATGTAAGCCTCCACTCAGAACAAGTCGAGGATGACTTTCTATTCAACACCCTCTCCGCCACCCACAGCTCCTACCAAAGCCTGCCTATGCTCCCTGGTATGCTTCGGCACGCAAAAGACATCTTTAAGGAGCCGGTCAAAAGTAGGGCAATCACACCAAGGGTGGAAAAAAAGTATAAAGCGCCTCCTACAGACCCTATTTTCATCACTACACAGCTGCCACCAGATTCTGTCGTTGTAGGAACAGCTAGGAAAAGGGCCAACTCCCACACATCTGGGGATGCACCACCCCCAGATAAGGAAAGCCGCAAGTTCGATGCAGCTGGAAAGAGTTGCAGCACAAGCTGCAAACCAGTGGCGCATCGCTAACTCTCAGGCACTACTTGCGCGCTATGACAGAGCCCATTGGGATGAGATGCAACATCTCATTGAACATCTACCCAAAGACCTACAAAAGAGGGCAAAGCAAGTGGTTGAGGAAGGACAGAACATTTCAAACAACCAGATACGCTCCTCCATGGATGCAGCAGACACAGCTGCAAGAACAATAAATACATCTGTGACCATCAGAAGGCATGCATGGCTACGAACGTCTGGGTTTAAACCAGAGATTCAGCAGGCAGTTCTCAATATGCCATTCAACGAAAAAGAACTGTTCGGTCCAGAAGTGGACACGGCGATTGAGAAACTTAAAAAAGACACGGACACTGCTAAAGCCATGGGCGCACTCTACTCCCCGCAGAACAGAGGAAATTACAGCACCTTCCGCAAAACACCCTTTAGAGGGGTGTTTCGGGGTCAGGCCACACAAGCCAGTACCTCACAGGCAACAACATCCAGTTACCAGGGACAGTACAGGGGAGGCTTTCGGGGCCAATATAGAGGAGGGCAATTCCCTAGGAATAGGGGAAAATTTCAATGCCCCAAAACCCCTACAACTAAGCAGTGACTCACATGTCACTCACCCCCTCCACACAACACCAGTGGGGGGAAGAATAGGTCATTATTACAAAGCATGGGAGGAAATCACTACAGACACTTGGGTTCTAGCAATTATCCAAAATGGTTATTGCATAGAATTTCTACAATTCCCTCCAAACATACCACCGATAGCACAAAATTTATCAAAACATCATTCCGAGCTCCTGGAGATAGAAGTTCAAGCACTATTGCAAAAGAATGCAATAGAGTTAGTACCAAATACACAAACACAGGAGTTTATTCACTGTACTTCTTAATACCAAAGAAGGACAAAACGCTAAGACCAATCCTAGACCTAAGAATACTAAACACATACATCAAATCAGACCACTTTCACATGGTCACACTACAAGAAGTGTTACCATTGCTGAAACTACACGACTACATGACATTAGACCTCAAAGACGCGTATTTCCATATACCAATACATCCATCGCACAGGAAATACCTAAGGTTTGTATTCAAAGGAATACACTACCAATTCAAGGTACTGCCTTTCGGTTTAACAACCGCACCAAGAGTCTTTACCAAATGTCTAGCAGTAGTCGCTGCACACATCAGAAGGCAGCAAATACATGTATTCCCGTATCTAGACGACTGGCTAATCAAGACCCATTCGTTAACGTGCTCACACCACACAAATCAAATCATACAAACCCTCTACAAACTAGGGTTCACAGTCAACTTCGCAAAATCCAACATTCTGCCATGCAAGTTACAACAATACCTAGGAGCCATAATAAACACAATAGGAGTAGCCACTCCGAGTCCACAAAATTTCAACATCATACAACGCATGTATCCAACACAAAGAATACAAGCAAAGATGATATTACAACTCCTAGGCATGATGTCTTCATGCATAGCCATTGTCCCAAATGCAAGACTGCACATGAGGCCCTTACAACAGTGCCTAGCATCACAGTGGTCACAAGCACAGGGTCACCTTTTAGATCTGGTGTTAATAGACCACCAAACTTACCTCTCGCTTCTATGGTGGAACAATATAAATTTAAACAAAGGGCGGCCTTTCCAAGACCCAGTGCCACAATACGTAATAACAGATGCTTCCATGACAGGGTGGGGAGCACACCTCGATCAACACAGCATACAAGGACAATGGAACGTACATCAAACAAAACTGCATATAAATCACCTAGAACTGCTAGCAGTTTTTCAAGCACTAAAGGCTTTTCAACCAATAATAGTTCACAAATACATTCTCGTCAAAACAGACTACATGACAACAATGCATTATCTAAACAAACCGGGGGAACGCACTCAACGCAATTGAGCCTGCTGGCACAAAAGATATGGCGTTGGGCAATTCACAACAAAATTCGCCTAATAGCACAATTTATCCCAGGGATTCAGAATCAACTCGCAGACAATCTCTCTCGATCACCAACAGGTCCACGAATGGGAAATTCACCCCCAAATTCTGAACACTTACTTCACGCTCTGGGGAACACCTCAAATAGACTTGTTTGCGACAAAAGAGAACGCAAAATGCCAAAACTTCGCATCCAGATACCCACACAGGCAGTCCCACGGCAATGCCCTATGGATGAACTGGTCAGGGATATTTGCCTACGCTTTTCCTCCTCTCCCTCTCCTTCCTTATCTGGTAAACAAACTCAGTCAAAACAAACTCAAACTCATATTAATAGCACCAACTTGGGCAAGGCAACCCTGGTACACAACGCTGCTAGACCTATCAGTAGTACCCCACATCAAACTGCCCAACAGGCCGGATCTGTCAACACAACCAAAAGATCAGACACCCAGATCCAGCATCGCTGAATCTAGCAATCTGGCTCCTGAAATCCTAGAATTCGGACACTTGCAACTTACCCAAGAATGTATGGAAGTCATAAAGCAAGCCAGAAGGCCATCCACCAGGCACTGCTATGCCAGTAAATGGAAGAGGTTTGTTTGCTACTGCCATATTAATCAAATCCAACCATTACACGCAACCCCAAAACATGTAGTGGGTTACTTGCTTCACTTACAAAAATCTAACCTAGCTTTCTCTTCCATTAAAATACACCTTGCAGCAATATCTGCATACCTGCAGCCTACCTATTCAACTTCCCTATATAGGATACCAGTCATTAAAGCATTCATGGAGGGCCTTAAAAGAATTATTCCACCAAGAACACCACCTGTTTCTTCATGGAACCTAAATGTTGTCTTAACTAGACTTATGGGTCCACCTTTTGAACCCATGCACTCCTGCGAAATACAGTTCCTAACATGGAAGGTTGCATTTCTCATCGCCATTACCTCTCTAAGAAGAGTAAGCGAGATTCAGGCGTTTACAATACAAGAACCTTTTATACAACTACACAAAAATAAGGTCGTCCTAAGGACTAATCCTAAATTTCTACCAAAAGTTATTTCACCGTTCCATCTAAATCAAACAGTGGAACTTCCAGTGTTCTTCCCACAGCCAGATTCCGTAGCTGAGAGGGCACTACATACTTTAGATGTCAAAAGAGCATTAATGTATTACATTAACAGAACAGAGCATCAGGAAAACTAAACAGCTATTTATTGCATTCCAAAAACCTCATGCAGGAAACCCAATATCAAAACAAGGTATAGCCAGATGGATAGTTAAATGCATCCAAATCTGCTACCTTAAAGCTAAACGACAACTGCCCATTACACCAAGGGCACACTCAACCAGAAAGAAAGGTGCTACCATGGCCTTTCTAGGAAACATCCCAATGCAAGAAATATGTAAGGCAGCCACATGGTCTACGCCTCACACATTCACCAAGCACTACTGTGTAAACGTGTTATCCGCACAACAAGCCACAGTAGGTCAAGCCGTATTAAGAACATTGTTTCAGACTACTCCCACTCCTACAGGCTGAGCCACCGCTCTGGGGAGATAACTGCTTACTAGTCTATGCAAAACATGCGTATCTACAGCGACAGATGCCATCGAACTGAAAATGTCACTTACCCAGTGTACATCTGTTCGTGGCATCAGTCGCTGTAGATTCGCATGTGCCCACCCGCCTCCCAGGAGCCTGTAGCAGTTCGGAAGGTACCTTCAACTATTTGTATATATATTATTTTAACCTTAAATAGGTACATACTTAGTCACTCCATTGCATGGCCACTATTACTACAATACAACTCCTACCTCGCCCTCTGTGGGGAAAAACAATCGAAGATGGAGTCGACGCCCATGCGCAATGGAGACAAAAGGAGGAGTCACTCGGTCCCGTGACTCGAAAGACTTCTTCGAAGAAAAACAACTTGTAACACTCCGACCCAACACCAGATGGCGAGCTATGCAAAACATGCGAATCTACAGCGACTGATGCCACGAACAGATGTACACTGGGTAAGTGACATTTTCATTCCAATGGGAGAGGGTGTAACACTGCTGTCCTAAGGAAATGACTTTGTTCTGCCTTCCTGTGATTGGGCTGCCCAAGCCCCAGGAGGGCAGGAGCCTGTCTGAGGTGGCAGAAGCTGGGGCTGCAGTGGAAGCCACAGAGCTGGTTTGGCAGTTCTGGGGGTCCATGGTGGAGCCCCAGGGTGCATGGAATTGGCCCCATACCCGAATTGGATTGGGAGTACTATTTCTGTCTTGACACCTTATATGGCCATATTTGGAGTTACCATTGTGAAGCTTCATATATGTATTGACCTATATGTAGTACACACTTAGAATGGCATCCCCACACAAGGCTGTGAAATTGGTCCTGTACAATGTGGGAGGCACCTCTGCTAGTGCAGAGGTGCCCTCACACTAAGTAACGTTGCACCTAGCCTTCAGTAAATGAAGGTTCGACATAGTGCACACTATTTCACAGCACTTATAAGTCGCCTATTTCATGCAGGCTGCAGTGCAGGCCTGAAGTGTTTGTATGAGCTGCTTAGGGGTGGAAATGCTGCAGGATTTCCTGGAACTCTAATGCCCTGGATACCTAGGTGCCATATACTAGGGTTTTGGTTGGGGTGTGGATGTCCAGTACGCCAAACCAGAGTGAAATATGGAGTCAATAGACTAGTGACACATTTAGGAACAGAGCTTGAGCATTGGAGTTCTCCTTGGCAGGATTCCAGTGGCAGTCAAGCATACTGACCACACATACAGGTGACAAACTATGAGCACTGAGGTCCTGACTAGCAGGATCCCAGTGAGACAGTAAAAAAACAATGACAAACAGGTAACATGCCAAGAAAGATGGTACTTTCCTACAGTGCTTAGGACTATAAATGGAAACCCCTTACAAGAGAAGGAAGTTTCTTACCTGTAACGCCAGGTCTGAGTATTTACATTAGTCATAACCCTACCTCCCCAGTAAACAGGATAAACTGTATCAATAGTCTAGTGTTAAGTGCATGTCTCCTCGAACTGAGACAAGTCACCTGCGCCACGTAATGAGATGCTGGTGGTCTCTGGCTTCTTACAGGCATAGCCTCTATTTTCACTCTCATAATGGCAGCCTATGGCGCTACACTGTCCAGGCTTACTTCATTGGTTACCTCAAAAATTTGTAAAACATTTATGCGGTTTCTGTACCAAAACACTATCAAATTGTATACACATGTAATCACCTGGCCACTTTTTTAATTTAAAGATGAAGAATTGGGCCATTATAGCCTTCTCCTATAGGCTGCATTGACTCATAAATGACTGCAGTCCTTACCGAAGAAAGGTAAACTTCTCCACTTGAGAGGATATATTAAGTGCTCTGTGGTTCCTGCACATGGGCGGGAATACTGTGCTTATGACTATAATGGAAAGTTCGATGGCATCTGTCGCTGTAGATACGCATGTTCTGCAATAGCTCGCCATCTGGTGTTGGGCCGGAGTGTTACAAGTTGTTTTTCTTTGAAGAAGTCTTTCGAGTCACGGGACCGAGTGACTCCTCCTTTTGTCTCCATTGCGCATGGGTGTCGACTCCATCTTCGATTGTTTTTTTTTCCGCCATCGGGTTCGGACGTGTTCCTGTCGCTCCGAGTTTCGGAACGGAAAATTAGCTAATTTCGGAAGATTTTCGTCGGTATTGTTGCGTTCGGGATCGGCGTACTTAGATTCCACACCGCATCGAAGATCGAAGAGCTCCGGTGCCCTTCGGGGTAGTTTTTCGATCCTCCGTCGGGGCCTGGTCGGCCCGACCGCGTGCTGAAGAACGCCGATGGAACGGACCCCGTTCCGTTTCTGCCCCAAATGCCACAATAAATACCCCTACACAGACCAACACTTGGTCTGCAACCTGTGCCTGTCACCTGAGCACAGCGAAGACACCTGCGAGGCCTGTCGTGCGTTCCGGTCCCGAAAAACACTCCGAGACCGTCGAGCCAGAAGACTTCAGATGGCGTCCGCACCGACAGCCCAACGGGAGTTCGAGGAACAGGAAGAGGAAGGTACCTTCTCGATCCAAGACTCAGACTCCGAAGGATTCGACGATACACAAACCGTGAGTAAGACGTCGAAATCCACTCAGAGGAACATTTACAAGGCCCAGGGGACGCCACTGCCACCAGGCCATGGCTCGACCCATAAATTCGGTGACCGACCGTCGGCACCGAAAAAGGCCCAAACAGTGCCGAGATCGTCCGACTCCGGTCGAGACACCGGCACGCAGCCTTCTCGGGACCGAGAAAGTGCTGGAGACAAGCCTCGACACCGAGATGCCGGTGTGGACACGGCTCGACGCCGAGACAGCGGCACCGAAACAGATCGACGCCGAGAGGTTTCGGCCCCGAAAAGGAAAAAAGTCACCTCGGAGCCGAAAAAACACGCAGACAAAGTTTCGATGCCGAAACAAACTGCAAGCGACCCAGCTTCAGGCTCTTATACAGAAGAGCACTCGCTAACCTCCCAAATGCAGAAGCATAGGTTTGAGGAAGAGCTACAAGCAACTGATGTGGACCATACGCAAAAGCGTATCTTCATTCAGCAGGGGACAGGAAAAATAAGCACCCTTCCCCCCATTAGGAGAAAGAGAAGGTTGGAGTTCCAGACGGAACAAACACCACAACCAAAAGTGGTGAAAAGAGTTACCCCACCACCCTCTCCTCCGCCCGTGATTAACGTTTCACCAGCACAAACTCCATCACACTCCCCAGCTCACACCACCATGAGCCAGGGTGACCAAGATCAGGACGCATGGGACCTATACGACGCCCCAGTGTCAGATAACAGTCCGGAGGCATACCCTACAAAGCCATCTCCACCAGAAGACAGCACCGCGTACTCTCAAGTGGTGGCTAGAGCAGCACAATTTCACAACGTAAGCCTCCACTCAGAACAGGTCGAGGATGATTTCTTATTCAACACTCTCCTCCACCCACAGCTCATACCAAAGCCTGCCTATGCTCCCTGGTATGCTCCGGCACGCAAGACATCTTTAAGGAGCCGGTCAAAAGTAGGGCAATCACACCAAGGGTGGACAAAAAGTATAAGGCGCCTCCTACGGACCCGGTTTTCATCACTACACAGCTGCCACCAGACTCTGTCGTTGTAGGAGCAGCTAGGAAAAGGGCCAACTCTCACACATCTGGAGATGCACCACCCCCAGATAAAGAAAGCCGCAAGTTCGATGCAGCTGGTAAAAGAGTCGCAGCACAAGCTGCAAACCAGTGGCGCATCGCGAACTCCCAGGCACTACTTGCGCGCTATGACAGAGCCCACTGGGACGAGATGCAACATCTCATTGAACATCTGCCCAAGGACTTACAAAATAGGGCAAAACAAGTGGTTGAGGAGGGACAGACCATCTCCAACAACCAGATACGCTCCTCCATGGACGCTGCAGATACAGCTGCACGGACAATTAATACATCTAACTATCAGAAGGCATGCATGGCTCCGAACGTCTGGATTTAAACCAGAGATTCAACAAGCAGTTCTCAATATGCCTTTTAATGAAAAAACTGTTCGGTCCAGAAGTGGACACAGCGATTGAGAAACTCAAAAAAGATACGGACACTGCCAAAGCCATGGGCGCACTCTACTCCCCGCAGAGCAGAGGGAATTACAGCACATTCCGTAAAACGCCCTTTCGAGGGGGGTTTCGGGGTCAAAGCATACAAGCCAGCACCTCACAAGCCACACCGTCCAGTTACCAGGGACAGTATAGAGGAGGTTTTCGGGGACAATATAGAGGAGGGCAATTCCCTAGAAATAGAGGAAGATTTCAAAGCCCCAAAACCCCTACTACTAAACAGTGACTCACATGTCACTCACCCCCTCCACACAACACCAGTGGGGGGAAGAATAGGTCATTATTACAAAGCATGGGAGAAAATCACTACAGACACTTGGGTTCTAGCAATTATCCAACATGGTTATTGCATAGAATTTCTACAATTCCCTCCAAACATACCACCAAAAGCACAATTTGACAACACACCATTCCAATCTCTTGGAGATAGAAGTGCAGGCACTATTGCAAAAGAATGCAATCGAATTAGTGCCAAACACACAAATAAACACAGGAGTTTACTCACTGTACTTTCTGATACCAAAGAAGGACAAAACGCTGAGACCAATCCTAGACCTCAGAGTAGTGAACACATCAAATCAGACTACTTTCACATGGTCACACTACAAGAAGTATTGCCATTGCTAAAACTACACGACTACATGGCAACTTTAGACCTCAAGGATGCTTATTTCCATATACCAATACACCCATCGCACAGGAAATACCTAAGGTTTGTATTCAAGGGAATACATTACCAATTCAAGGTACTGCCTTTCGGATTAACAACCGCACCAAGAGTCTTTACCAAATGTCTAGCGGTAGTCGCTGCACACATAAGAAGGCAGCAAATACATGTGTTCCCATATCTAGACGACTGGCTAATCAAGGCCCATTCGTTAATAGAGTGCTCAAATCACACAAATCATATCATACAAACCCTCTTCAAACTAGGGTTCACCGTCAATTTCACAAAAGCCAAAATTCTGCCGCGCAAGGTACAACAATACCTGGGAGCCATAATAGACACATCAAAAGGAGTAGCCACTCCAAGTCCACAAAATTCGAAATTTCAACACCATCATACAACGCATGTATCCAACACAAAGGATACAAGCAAAGATGGTACTACAACTCCTAGGCATGATGTCTTCATGCATAGCCATTGTCCCAAACGCAAGACTGCACATGAGGCCCTTACAACAGTGCCTAGCATCACAATGGTCACAAGCACAGGGTCACCTTCTAGATCTGGTGTTAATAGACCGCCAAACTTACCTCTCGCTTCTGTGGTGGAACAACATAAATTTAAACAGGGCGGCCTTTCCAAGACCCAGTGCCACAATACGTAATAACAGATGCCTCCATGACAGGGTGGGGAGCACACCTCGATCAACACAGCATACAAGGACAATGGAACGTACATCAAACAAAACTGCATATAAATCACCTAGAACTTCTAGCAGTTTTTCAAGCACTAAAAGCTTTCCAACCAATAATAGTTCACAAATACATTCTCGTCAAAACAGACAACATGACAACAATGTATTATCTAAACAAGCAAGGGGGGACGCACTCCACGCAGTTAAGCCTGCTAGCACAAAAGATTTGGCGTTGGGCAATTCACAACCAAATTCGCCTAATAGCACAATTTATACCAGGGATCCTAAATCAACTCGCAGACAATCTCTCTCGATCACCAACCGGTCCACGAATGGGAAATTCACCCCCAAATTCTGAACACTTATTTCAAACTCTGGGGAACACCTCAGATAGACTTGTTTGCGACAAAGGAGAACGCAAAATGCCAAAACTTCGCATCCAGATACCCACACACAGTCCCAAGGCAATGCCCTATGGATGAACTGGTCAGGGATATTTGCTTACGCTTTTCCTCCTCTCCCTCTCCTTCCTTACCTGGTAAACAAACTCAGTCAAAACAAACTCAAACTCCTATTAATAGCACCAACTTGTGCAAGGCAACCCTGGTACACAACGCTGCTTGACCTATCAGTAGTACCCTGCATCAAATTGCCCAACAGGCCAGATCTGTTGACACAACTCAACCAAAAGATCAGACACCCAGATCCAGCATCGCTGAATCTAGCAATCTGGCTCCTGAAATCCTAGAATTCGGGCACTTACAACTTACCCAAGAATGTATGGAAGTCATAAAACAAGCCAGAAGTCCATCCACCAGGCACTGCTATGCAAGTAAATGGAAGAGGTTTGTTTGCTACTGCCATATTAATCAAATACAACCATTACACACAACTCCAGAACATGTAGTGGGTTACTTGCTTCACTTACAAAAATCTAACCTGGCTTTCTCTTCCATTAAAATACACCTTGCAGCAATATCTGCATACCTGCGCAGACTACCTATTCAACTTCCCTATATAAGATACCAGTCATTAAAGCATTCATGGAGGGCCTTAGGAGAATTATACCACCAAGAACACCACCTGTTCCTTCATGGAACCTAAATGTTGTCCTAACTAGACTTATGGGTCCACCTTTTGAACCCATGCACTCCTGCGAAATACAGTTCCTAACCTGGAAGGTGGCATTTCTCATCGCCATTACTTCCCTAAGAAGAGTAAGCGAGATTCAGGCGTTTACAATACAGGAACCTTTTATACAACTACACAAGAATAAGGTCGTCCTAAGGACCAATCCTAAATTTTTGCCAAAGGTTATTTCACCGTTCCATCTAAATCAAACAGTGGAACTTCCAGTGTTCTTTCCACAGCCAGATACCGTAGCTGAAAGGGCACTACATACATTAGATGTCAAAAGAGCATTGATGTATTACATTGACAGAACAAAAAACATCAGAAAGACTAAACAACTATTTATTGCATTTCAAAAACCTCATGCAGGAAACCCAATATCAAAACAAGGTATAGCCAGATGGATAGTTAAATGCATCCAAATCTGCTACCTTAAAGCTAAACGACAGCTGCCCATTACACCAAGGGCACACTCAACCAGAAAGAAAGGTGCTACCATGGCCTTTCTAGGAAACATCCCAATGCAAGAAATATGTAAGGCAGCCACATGGTCTACGCCTCACACATTCACCAAGCACTACTGTGTAGACGTGTTATCCGCACAACAAGCCACAGTAGGTCAAGCCGTATTAAGAACATTATTTCAGACTACTCCCACTCCTACAGGCTGATCCACCGCTTTTGGGGAGATAACTGCTTACTAGTCTATGCAAAACATGCATATCTACAGTGACAGATGCCATCGAACTGAAAATGTCACTTACCCAGTGTACATCTGTTCGTGGCATCAGTCGCAGTAGATTCGCATGTGCCCACCCGCCTCCCCGGGAGCCTGTAGCAGTTTGGAAGTTACCTTCAACTATTTATATATGTATCATCTCAACCTTAAATAGGTGCATACTTAGTCACTCCATTGCATGGGCACTATTACTACAATTCAACTCCTACCTCACCCTCTGCGGGGAAAAACAATCGAAGATGGAGTCGACGCCCATGCGCAATGGAGACAAAAGGAGTCACTCGGTCCCGTGACTCGAAAGACTTCTTCGAAGAAAAACAACTTGTAACACTCCGGCCCAACACCAGATGGCGAGCTATTGCAAAACATGCAAAACATGCGAATCTACTGAGACTGATGCCACGAACAGATGTACACTGGGTAAGTGACATTTTCATTATCATTCTTGTTACTCATCTCCCGTTCCCTGTAACCTCAGTCTGGCTAGGGGCAATGATAATCACTGCAGATGTTGGCTCGGGACCTGCCAGGTTAGCTGCCGTCTTAAAGCACAAGTCTGTTCCAGTGTCTTGTGCCTTAATCCAATGTACTCCAGCTGTAGTTTGTATGTCTAATTAGTCTTTACTTGCAGTGGATGTGTGCATTCATGAAATAATTGGGGTATGCGTGATATTATTTAAATGGTGTATCATTGGATCCCACCATGCATTACATAAATTTGGCCAACCTAATGCTTCCAGCATCTTTTCCATGGTTAGCTGGCACATTGAACTAAACTGTCCCAGTGTAGTCCTCTCCTCCATATCATATTCACTGTAGTCTGATGTCCCCACCTTCAATGTCTAGTCTCTTGATAAAATAACTACAAATGAGTTTGTAGTGTGAATCCATGCTTGCTGTGTTTAGTGATTGTGGGTTTTGCTAGGGAGAAGTTTTTAGGAAGGGAAAGCGGACTCAGACTACCAAAGTGCATACTGTCCTGGTTCCAAGCAGAGGTAACTTTCCTTGCTTCCACTTGTCATTGTGTTGAAACTGTTTTGGCTACATAGCTTCAGTAACTGTTTTGGGTTCTATATTCATAGTTTTGCTTCGTATGTTAATTTATAAACTTGTTACAGGGCTGCAAAAGAGGCAAAGAAGGCAAAAGCAGCAACCAAAAAAAGCACCACATCTACTGCAAAGGTAATGCTCATATTATATGAACCAAATGTAGCCTGAAGGATATCGCCACGAATACTGATATCTGGTGTGATCTACCAGTCGTGCAATGCCTTGATTGGAAATTGTACACATTGGTTATTAATGTCTATAAATACTCTGGGAAACAGTAGATATTAGGCCTAGATAAAAGAATTTCCTCTTCTGAGAAATGTCTACTTTTGCTGAAAGATTTATTTAAATTGTTTAATCGTGCCACAGATTTGTTTTACAAACATAAATACCAGGGTTTTAGCCTGCCCATTACCATGAGTTGGCTTCATTGTCCATATTTGCTGGATCCTAATTGGACTGCTTGCACGGGCAATTGAGATACTTTCTTCCCACGGTGGTGCTTGGTCCCCTAGCTCCCTTCCTGCATCGTTGCTGGTTTCGATTTACTTGTAACTCTGCAAAAATGTGCATGTTTTCAGATTCACATGCAGCACCTTGTACAGAGGGGTAACAAGGTGTTCAATGGCATGTGTAGCTGTAGATACACATGCTGTGCATAAGCTTGCCATCTAGTATTGGGTTCAGAGTAGTACAACTTGTTTTTTTAAGTTTGAGTCATGGGATCGTATGACTTCTCTAGGTAATACTGCACATGGGCATGGAGTACTTCGTTTTTCTCTGCCATCTGGTTCGGATGTGTGTTCCCCTCGCTCAGTTCTCTGCTCCAAACAGTCTAAAACAGTTTTTTTTTCAGTCTTTCGTTAATCTGTAATGTTTCTGAACGCATTCCTCAATATTAGACTGTTCCTTTTTCAACACTCTGAATCTTAGTGTTCGATGGCATCTGTCGCTGTAGATACACATGTTCTGCATAGCTCGCCATCTGGTGTTGGGTCGGAGTGTTACAAGTTGTTTTTCTTCGAAGAAGTCTTTCGAGTCACGGGACCGAGTGACTCCTCCTTTTGTCCATTGCGCATGGGCGTCAACTCCATCTTCGATTGTTTTCTTTCCGCCATCGGGTTCGGACGTGTTCCTGTCGCTCCGAGTTTCGGAACGGAAAGTTAGTAGATTTCTGAAGATTTTCGTCGGTATTGTTGCGTTCGGGATCGGCGTAGTTAGATTCAACACCGCATCGAAGATCGACGCGCTCCGGTGCCCTTCGGGGTAGTTTTCGAGCCCCCGTCGGTGCCTGGTCGGCCCGACCGCGTGTCCAACACCGCCGATGGAACGGACCCCTTTCCGTTTTTGTCCCAAATGCCACAAAAAATACCCGTATACAGACCAACATTTGGTCTGTAACCTGAGCACAGTGAAGAGACTTGCGAAGCCTGTCGTGCGTTCCGGTCCCGAAAGACACTCCGTGACCGTCAAGCCAGGAGACTTCAGATGGCGTCCATGCCGACAGCGCACCGAGAGTTCGAGGAACGAGAGGAAGAAGAAACCTTTTCGATCCACGAATCGGACTCCGAGGAATTCGACGATCAAAGAACCGTGAGTAAGACGTCAAACACATAAAAAAAGTGACCAGGCCCAGGGGACGCCACTGCCACCAGGCCATGGCTCCACCCATAAGTTCGGTGACCGACCATCGGCACCGAAAAAGGCCAAAACAGTGCCGAGATCGTCCGACTCCGGTCGAGACACCGGCACGCAGCCTTCTCAGGATCGAGAAAGTGCTGGAGAGAAGCAACGACACCGAGATAGCGGTGTAGAAACGGCTCGACGCCGAGACAGCGGCACCGACGAAGATCGACGCCGAGAGGTTTCGGCTCCAAAAAAGAAAAAAGCCACCTCGGAGCCGAAAAAAGATACAGGCAGGGTTTCGGTGCCGAAACAACCCGTAACCGACCCAGGTCCAGGGTCTTATACAGAGGAGCAATCACTGTCCTCTCAGATGCGAAAGCATATATTTGAGGAAGAGCTGCAATCCACCGAAGTGGACCATACGCAAAAACGTATTTTCATACAGCAGGGAACAGGAAGAATAAGCACCCTTCCCCCTATTAGGAGAAAAAGGAGACTGGAGTTTCAAACAGACCAGGCGCCACAAACAAAAATGGTGAAAAAGGTGACTCCGCCACCCTCTCCTCCACCTGTAATTAACGTCTCACCAGCGCAAACTCCGTCACATTCCCCGGCTCACACCACCATGAGCCAAGGTGACCAGGATCAAGACGCTTGGGACTTATGACGCCCCAGTGTCGGACAACAGTCCGGAGGCATATCCAACAAAGCCCTCACCACCTGAAGACAGCACAGCATATTCTCAAGTGGTGGCTAGAGCAGCACAATTCCACAACGTAAACCTCCACTCAGAACAAGTCGAGGATGACTTTTTATTCAACACCCTCTCCTCCACCCACAGCTCCTACTAAAGCCTGCCTATGCTGCCAGGTATGCTTCGGCACGCAAAGGAAATCTTCAAGGAGCCGGTCAAAAGTAGGGCAATAACGCCAAGGGTGGACAAGAAATATAAAGCACCTCCTACAGACCCTGTTTTCATCACCACACAGCTGCCACCAGATTCCGTCGTAGTGGGAGCAGCTCGGAAGAGAGCCAACTCCCACACATCTGGGGACGCACCACCCCCAGATAAAGAGAGCCGCAAGTTCAATGCAGCTGGGAAAAGAGTCGCAGTACAAGCTGCAAACCAGTGGCGCATCGCTAACTCTCAAGCACTACTTGCGCGCTATGACAGAGCCCATTGGGATGAGATGCAACACCTCATCGAGCATCTACCCAAGGAACTTCAAAAAAGGGCAAAGCAGGTGGTTGAGGAAGGAAAGAACATATCAAATAACCAGATAAGATCTTCTATGGACGCAGCAAACACAGCAAACACAGCTGCAAGAACAATTAATACATCTGTGACCATTAGAAGGCACGCATGGCTAAGAACGTCTGGGTTCAAACCAGAGATACAGCAGGCAGTGCTCAATATGCCATTCAACGAAAAACAACTGTTCGGACCAGAAGTGGACACGGCAATCGAAAAACTTAAAAAAACACACTGACACAGCCATGGGCGCACTCTACTCCCCGCAGAGGAACCTACAGCACCTTCCGCAAGACACCCTTTCGAGGGGGGTTTCGGGGTCAGGCCACACAAGCCAGCACCTCGCAGGCAACACCGTCCAGCTACCAGGGACAGTACAGGGGAGGCTTTCGGGGCCAATACAGAGGAGGGCAATTCCCTAGGAATAGAGGAAAATTTCAAAGCCCCAAAACCCCTACAACCAAGCAGTGACTCAGATGTCACTCACCCCCTCCACACAACACCAGTGGGGGGAAGAATAGGTCATTATTACAAAGCATGGAGTGACTCAGATGTCACTCACCCCCTCCACACAACACCAGTGGGGGGAAGAATAGGTCATTATTACAAAGCATGGGAGGAAATAACTACAGACACTTGGGTCTTAGCAATTATCCAACATGGTTATTGCATAGAATTCCTACAATTCCCTCCAAACATACCACCAAAAGCACAAATTGTCAAAACAACATTCCGACCTTCTGGAAATAGAAGTTCAAGCACTATTGCAAAAGAATGCAATCGAATTAGTACCAATCACACAAACAAACACGGGAGTCTATTCACTGTACTTCTTAATACCAAAAAAGGACAAAACACTGAGACCAATCCTAGACCTCAGAATACTAAACACCTACATCAAAGCAGACCACTTTCACATGGTCACGCTACAAGAGGTGTTACCATTGCTAAAACTACTGGACTACATGACAACCTTAGACCTCAAAGACGCGTATTTCCATATACCAATACATCCATCTCACAGAAAATACCTACGGTTCGTATTCAAAGGAATACATTACAAATTCAAAGTATTGCCTTTTGGTTTACCAACCGCACCAAGAGTCTTTACAAAATGTCTAGCAGTAGTGGCTGCACACATCAGAAGGCAGCAAATACATGTATTCCCGTATCTAGACGATTGGCTAATCAAAACCAATTCAATAACAAAGTGCTTACAACACACAAATCAAATCATACAAACCCTCTACAAACTAGGTTTCACCGTCAACTTTGCAAAATCCAACATTTTGCCGTGCAAAGTACAACAATACCTGGGAGCCATAATAGACACAACAAAAAGAGTAGCCACTCCAAGTCCACAAAGAATTCAAAATTTCAACAAGATCATACAACGCATGTATCCAACACAAACAATACAAGCAAAGATGATATTACAACTCCTAGGCATGATGTCTTCATGCATAGCCATTGTCCCGAACGCAAGGCTACACATGAGGCCCTTACAACAGTGCCTAGCATCACAATGGTCACAAGCACAGGGTCACCTTCTAGATCTGGTGTTGATAGACCGCCAAACTTACCTCTCGCTTCTATGGTGGAACAGTATAAATTTAAACAAAGGGCGGCCATTCCAAGACCCAGTGCCACAATACGTAATAACAGATGCTTCCATGACAGGGTGGGGAGCACACCTCGATCAACACAGCATACAAGGACAATGGAACGTACATCAAACAAAACTGCATATAAATCACCTAGAAATGCTAGCAGTTTTTCACGCATTGCGGCCTTTCCAACCAATTATAACTCACAAATACATTCTTGTCAAAACAGACAACATGACAACTATGTATTATCTAAACAAACAGGGGGGGGACACACTCCGCAGTTGAGTCTTCTAGCACAGAAAATATGGCGATGGGCAATTCACAACCACATTCGCCTAATAGCGCAGTTTATTCCGGGGATCCAGAATCAACTTGCAGACAATCTCTCTCGATCACCAACAAGTCCACGAATGGGAAATTCACCACCAAGTTCTAAACACTTACTTCAGACTCTGGGGAACACCTCAAATAGACTTGTTTGCAACAAGAGAACGCAAAATGCCAAAACTTCGCATCCAGATACCCACACAGGCAGTCCCAAGGCAATGCCCTATGGATGAACTGGTCAGGGATATTTGCCTACGCTTTTCCTCCTCTCCCTCTCCTTCCTTATCTGGTAAACAAATTGAGTCAAAACAAACTCAAACTCATTTTAATAGCACCAACTTGGGCAAGGCAACCCTGGTACACAACACTGCTAGACCTATCAGTAGTACCCCACATCAAATTGCCCAACAGGCCGGATCTGTTAACACAACACAACCGACAGATCAGACATCCAGCATCGCTGAATCTAGCAATCTGGCTCCTGAAATCGTAGAATTCGGACACTTACAACTTATTGTAAGCTATGCAAGTAAATGGAAGAGGTTTGTCTGTTACTGCCATCATAATCAGATCCAACCTATACACGCAACTCCAAAGGATGTAGTGGGTTACTTGCTTCACTTACAGAAATCTAGCCTAGCCTTCTCTCGTAGGGGATTTCCATGTATAGTCATAAGCACTGAATAGTTCCGCGCGCCTGCGGGGACCCCGGAGCACTGTTGTGTAATATATTAAGTGCAATCATCAGCTCCTTGACAAAAAAGGTCTGTGAAAAACACTTAAGAATAACAATGTGCAGCCTATGTGAACAGCTACACAGGCCAAATTGTTAGAAGAAAAAACAGTTGTAGTGTAAATTCACGTTTAAACCTCAATTTATTCTATAAATACATAAATAAATACATTCTCATATTTTATTTACACCTCATGAGAATAAAACAATGTAGGGCAGTGTAGCCCATAGGCTGCCATTATACAGAATGAAAATAGAGCTGTGCCTTTAAGAAAGTAAAGTCTTCCTGTTTCCCATCATGCACAGCAAAAGGCAGTTGCCTCAGTTCTTTTTTCCGGCTCCTTTCTGACAGGACCCTGAAGCATTGAGCTCTACCTCACAAAATCCTTTTGTGACAGAAATTCATTTAAAATCTTTTGAATTTCAATTTCACTCGACGTTTTTAACATTGAGTGATCATTTTCTATTTTTTTCTATTCGATTCTGACAGAATTTTTAAGTTTTTCTACTTCAGAAATGCCTTCACTGTTTGACAAATGCCCTTCTTGTGGCAGAAAAAAGGCCAAAACAGATCCACATCGGGTCTGCATAATTTGCCTTCCATCCAGCCACAAACCGGAGTCGTGTGACATCTGCAAAACCTTCTCCAGAAGGACCCTTCGTGACAGGGAGAAGATCCGACTCCAGGCGACAGGAGGAAAAGTAGTCATTCTACCACAGAGCGAGGAGAAGGTCAGTCTTCTACCAGGGCTCACACTGTTTCCTCTATAACTCCGACCAGACCGGCTCAAAAACGGCACAGGTCTCCGACGTCGAGGGCGTCGACGTCGAGGCAAGGAACGGCACCAACATGCTCGCCGTCGAGGAGTGGTTCGCCGGCGAGAAAGAGACATCGCTCGCCGTCGACGATTTCGCCGTCGAGACGGCGTGGACTTTCGCCGTCGAGATCTGGGTCGCCGTCGACACGGCGAGGACGTTCCACGTCGGAGATCTGAATCCGGCTCGCCGTCAACACGGCGAGAGCGATCAACGTCGAGGGGTGCTCGACGTCGTAGGCGTTCACCGTCATCACGGCGACGTCGAGGGTCGTCGTCGAGAGATTCTCAACGGCGAGAAGAATCGACGGCGAAGGGCACTCGCCGTCACCGTACTTCGACGTCGAGGAGTGTCAACGTCGAGACAATCAAAAAGACCTAGAAGGGTTTATACAACCTCAGAATCCTCGGCTTCACTCATCCTCCTTCCAGCGTCTCCACAACTCTCTCCTCGACAATCACCATTGCCACAGACGCCGGTAACACCGCCTCTTCCGGCTCCTCCTTCAGAGTCTGTTTTGAGGACTCCAACGCGGTCTGTAAGACGTTCGGGACATTCCTCTAGACACTTCTTCCTCTCGGCACCGTCATGAATCACAGATCTCAGCATTCACATCATAGGCGTTCTTCTTCGTCTACACGGGACTACTCTCCAACCCTATCGGACTCACCGTCCCCGAGAGTGTCCCCCATAGATGATGTGAATACGTTCCAGGAGGTCTTAGTACGAGGGGCGACCAAGCTGAACATCCCGCTGGCGGTACCTGCCCCATCGACGTCAGTGATCTTCGAGACCTTGCATCACAGGACATCTTCCAGACCTTTGCTTCCACTGGTTCCAGGTCTCCTTGAACCAGCAATGGATATTTTCCTTGCACCGGCCACAACAAAGTCTGCTCCTTCCAGACTTATTAAAAAATATCGTCCACCAGAACAAGATCCTCTATTCTTGAGGTCGGACCCAGTACCTGATTCGGTTGTCATAGTAGCGGCAAAGAAACTGCATTCAACCTCACCGTCTTCTTCTTCGCCTCCAGATAAAGAGAGCAGAAAGATAGATGCTGCAGGACAAAGTATGTTCTACTGCAGCCGTCACGATGAAGGCAGCCAGCGCTACTGTGTTATTAGGGCGATACGACCTTGCCCTCTGGGACTCTTTAATGCAGTTTGCGGAACATCTTCCTAAGGATAAAAGGGAAGATTTCCTGGAGGTCGTGGGTGAGGGAGCCATGGTTTCTAACCAAATTATAAGTGCTGCAGCTGACTCCGGTGCTATCCGCACACAATTATGCACACAGGATAGCGCTCAGAAGGCATGCATGGTTGAGACTTGCATCACTCAAACCTGAAGCGCAGCAGAGAATACAAAACTTGCCTTTCTCGGGCTCCACCTTGTTCGGTTCTCATGCCGATGAGATGGCTAGAATGAAGGCTGAACTAGATACCCTGAAAGCGGTAGGCATGGAAAGACCGAAAGAACAAAGAGGTTTTCCGGCCATATCAACGACTTTTCACCCACCGGTATCAGTCGCCACACTGGATGTCTTCGCGCCCCCAGCAGCAGCAGCAACAGCAGCAGCATCAAAGGGGTTTCTCCACTCAGCGAAGGTCGACAAGGGGTCGTTCAACACCTCAAACTCAGGCAACTCGACAGGCTCCCACGTCTAAGCCCTGAATCTTTGCTTCCCCCTCCTCCATTATCCACTCCAGTAGGGGGAAGTATCTCAAATCATCTGGACGAGTGGCTACGCATCACAACAGACGCCTGGGTATTGAATATTGTGAGACATGGTTACGCTCTCAGATTCACCAGTTCTCCACCATCTGTTCCACCCAAAACAGCCAACCACCATCTCGAAGCTCTACAGTTAGAGGTCAATATCCTATTGCAAAAAAGAGCCATAGAACCCGTTCCCATCAGCCAACAAGGGAAGGGGATTTATTCGAGATATTTCCTTGTACCAAAAAAAGACAAACGAGTTTCGTCCCATCTTAGATCTGAGGACAGCAAACAAATGGATTCGCAAAGAAAAATTCAGGATGTTAGCCTTACACCAAATTTACCCACATCTACGTCAGGGCGACTGGCTCTGTGCGATAGATCTTTGCGACGCTTACTTTCATATCCCAATAACCAAGAAACATCAAATTCCTAAGGTTCACCGTCGGAAAACGCCATTACCAATTCGCAGTTCTACCTTTCGGCCTAAAATCAGCGCCGAGAACTTTTTCCAAATTCATGGCGGTAGTAGCCGCCCACTTGAGGAAACAGCGAATATTCGTCTACCCCTATCTAGACGATTGGCTCATAAAGGCCTCCAGTTGTCTCGAGGCACAACAACATTTCGAATGGACTCTACAACTGCTGCAAAAACTTGGTCTTCAAGTCAATCTCCTGAAATCTACAGCAACACCTGTTCAGAGGTTGCATTACTTAGGGGCCATTGTAGATACCAGGCTAGGAAAGGTGTTTCCTTCGGAGGAACGACAGTTCTCGATTCTCCAAAAGTGCAAACAACTGCAGGAAAGACCTCAAGCCACTGCAAGAATAATAGCTTCTCTACTGGGCTCGATGGCATCTTGTATCCATCTGGTTCCCAATGCTCGCCTCCATATGAGACCATTGCAGGAAAATCTGGAGGATCAGTGGTGTCAACTGAGGGACGATTGGGAGAACAAAGTCCTTCTTTCTCCTCACACCCTACAATCCCTCAAGTGGTGGTGTTTACTGTAAGGAAATGCCTCCTTGGCATGGTTGCCCCCTGACTTTTTGCCTTTGCTGATGCTATGTTTACAATTGAAAGTGTGCTGAGGCCTGCTAACCAGGCCCCAGCACCAGTGTTCTTTCCCTAACCTGTACTTTTGATTCCACAATTGGCACACCCTGGCACCCAGCTAAGTCCCTTGTAACTGGTACCTCTAGTACCAAGGGCCCTGATGCCAGGGAAGGTCTCTAAGGGCTGCAGCATGTATTATGCCACCCTGGAGACCTCTCACTCAGCACAGACACACTGCTTACCAGCTTGTGTGCTAGTGAGAACAAAATGAGTAAGTCGACATGGCACTCCCCTCAGGGTGCCATGCCAGCCTCTCACTGCCTATGCAGTATAGGTAAGACACCCCTCTAGCAGGCCTTACAGCCCTAAGGCAGGGTGCACTATACCATAGGTGAGGGTACCAGTGCATGAGCACTGTGCCCCTACAGTGTCTAAGCAAAACCTTAGACATTGTAAGTGCCGGGTAGCCATAAGAGTATATGGTCTGGGAGTCTGTCCAACACGAACTCCACAGCACCATAATGGCTACACTGAAAACTGGGAAGTTTGGTATCAAACTTCTCAGCACCATAAATGCACACTGATGCCAGTGTACATTTTATTGTCAAATGCACCACAGAGGGCACCTTAGAGGTGCCCCCTGAAACTTAACCAACTATCTGTGTAGGCTGACTGGTTCCAGCAGCCTGCCACACTAGAGACATGTTGCTGGCCCCATGAGGAGAGTGCCTTTGTCACTCTGAGGCCAGTAACAAAGCCTGCACTGGGTGGAGATGCTAACACCTCCCCCAGGCAGGAGCTGTAACACCTGGCGGTGAGCCTCAAAGGCTCACCCCTTTGTCACAGCACCGCAGGAGACTCCAGCTAGTGGAGTTGCCCGCCCCCTCCAGCCCCAGCCCCCACTTTTGGCGGCAAGGCTGGGGAAAATAATGAGAACAAGGAGTCACTGGCCAGTCAGGACAGCCCCTAAGGTGTCCTGAGCTGAGGTGACTCTAACTTTTAGAAATCCTCCATCTTGCAGATGGAGGATTCCCCCATAGGATTAGGGATGTGACCCCCTCCCCTTGGGAGGAGGCACAAAGAGGGTGTACTCACCCTCAGGGCTAGTAGCCATTGGCTACTAACCCCCCAGACCTAAACACGCCCTTAAATTTAGTATTTAAGGGCTCTCCCTGAACCTAGAAATTAGATTCCTGCAACAAGGACTGCCTAGCTGAAAACCCCTGCAGAGGAACACCAGAAGACAACAACTGCCTTGGCTCCAGAAACTCACCGGCCTGTCTCCTGCCTTCCAAAGAACTCTGCTCCAGCGACGCCTTCCAAAGGGACCAGCGACCTCTGAATCCTCTGAGGACTGCCCTGCTTCGACGACAAGAAACTCCCGAGGACAGCGGACCTGCTCCAAAAAGACTGCAACTTTATCCAAAGGAGCAGCTTTAAAGAACCCTGCAATCTCCCCGCAAGAAGCGTGAGACTTGCAACACTGCACCCGGCGACCCCGACTCGGCTGGTGGAGAACCAACACCTCAGGGAGGACCCCCGGACTACTCTACGACTGAGTACCAAAACCTGTCCCCCCTGAGCCCCCACAGCGCCGCCTGCAGAGGGAATCCCGAGGCTTCCCCTGACCGCGACTCTCTGAAACCTAAGTCCCGACGCCTGGAAAAGACCCTGCACCCGCAGCCCCCAGGACCTGAAGGACCGGACTTTCACTGCAGAAGTGACCCCCAGGAGTCCCTCTCCCTTGCCCAAGTGGAGGTTTCCCCGAGGAAGCCCCCCCTTGCCTGCCTGCAGCGCTGAAGAGATCCCTTGATCTCTCATTGACTTCCATTGCGAACCAGACAATTGTTCTTACACTGCACCCGGCCGCCCCCGCGCCGCTGAGGGTGAAATTTCTGTGTGGGCTTGTGTCTCCCCCCCCCCCCCCCCCCGGTGCCCTACAAAACCCCCCTGGTCTGCCCTCCGAAGACGCGGGTACTTACCTGCTGGCAGACTGGAACCGGGGCACCCCCTTCTCTCCATTGAAGCCTATGCGTTTTGGGCACCACTTTGAACTCTGCACCTGACCGGCCCTGAGCTGCTGGTGTGGTAACTTTGGGGTTGCTCTGAACCCCCAACGGTGGGCTACCTTGGACCAAGAACTGAACCCTGTAAGTGTCTTACTTACCTGGTAAAACTAACAAACTTACCTCCCCCAGGAACTGTGAAAATTGCACTAAGTGTCCACTTTTAAAATAGCTATTTGTGAATAACTTGAAAAGTATACATGCAATTGAAATGATTCAGTTCCTAATGTACTTACCTGCAATACCTTTCAAACAAGATATTACATGTTAAATTTGAACCTGTGGTTCTTAAAATAAACTAAGAAAATATATGTTCGATGGCATATGTTGCTGCAGATACACATGTTTGGCACAGTCCGCTGCCTGGTGTTGGGCTCGGAGTATTACAAGTTGTTTTTCTTCGAAGAAGTCTTTTTTGGTCACGGGACCGAAGGACTCCTCCCTCTTCGGCTCCATTGCGCATGGGCGTCGACTCCATCTTAGATTGTTTTTTTTCCGCTGTCGGGTTCGGACGTATTCCTTTTCGCTCCGTGTTTCGGTTCGGAAAGTTAGTCAGAATCTCGGAAGAAAGCGTCGGTATTGTTCCGTTCGGTATCGGGATAGTTAGGTACATCGACACCGATCATCGGAAGACTTTGGGGTAGCTTCGATTCCCCCATCGGGGCCTGGTCGGCCTGACCGCGTGCGACATCGAAGCCGATGGAACGGACCCCGTTCCGTTTCTGCCCAAAATGTCACAGTAAGTATCCTTATACAGATCAGCACTTGGTCTGTAACTTGTGCTTGTCCCCCGAGCACAAGGAGGATACCTGTGAGGCCTGTCGAGCCTTCCGGTCCAGAAAAACACTCCGGGACCGAAGAGCAAGGCGTCTACAAATGGCGTCCACGCCGACAAAACGTTTCGACGACGAAGAGGAAACATTCTCGGTTCCGGACTCAGAATCCGGAGACCCCGACGTCGAACAACAGCAACAAACTGTGAGTAAGACGTCAAAGTAAAACCATCGAGAAAACGAAAGCCCAGGGGACGCCACTGCCAACAGGCCATGGCTCGACCCATAAAACAGGCGACCCGTCGAAGGCGCCGAAAAAGGGCACGCCCATAGCGAAGACACCCGACTCCGGTCGAGGGACCGCCATGGAGCAACCTCGGCTCCGAGAGACCAAAACAAGAAACCGGCACCGAAAAACATCGGCACCGAGAATCCATGCCGAAAGGAACAAAAATTCTGTCGGTGCCGAAACCGAAAAAAGATTCTCGGCGCCGAAAAATTCCACACCTTCATCCTACACAGAGGAACAAGGAATAAGTGGCCAGATGCACAGATTTGGACAGGAGCTCCAAAGTGTAGAATCAGACTACACACAAAAGAGACTGTACATCCAGCAAGACACAGGGAAGATATCAACCCTTCCCCCAATAATGAGGAAAAGGATCGGTCTCCTCAAGGATGACGCACAACCACAAGCCAAAGTGGTTAAAGTCACGCCTCCGCCCTCTCCACCACAACAGGCATTGCCGGCACAAACACCGCCACAAATGCACTCACCAGCGCAAACTACTATAAGTCAAGATAATCAGGATCAAGACGCTTGGGACCTGTACGACACCCCAGTGCCGGACAATGATCCAGATTCATACCCCACAAAGCCGTCACCGCCAGAGGACAGTACCTCATACTCACAACTGCGGGCTAGGGCTGCAGAATTCCACAATGTCCAACTGCATTCCGATCCTATAGAGGATGATTTTTTATTTAACACCCTCTCGGCTACACATAGCCAATATCAATGTCTCCCAATGCTACCAGGGATGTTACGGCACGCAAAACAAATTTTTGAAGAGCCCGTAAAATCAAGAGCCATCACCCCAAGGGTGGATAAAAAAATACAAACCACCACCCACAGATCCAGTGTTTATTACTTCGCAGTTACCACCTGACTCCGTAGTAGTAGGGGCAGCTCGCAAAAGAGCAAATTCCCATACATCTGGCGACGCCCCACCTCCGGACAAAGAAAGCAGAAAATTTGATGCGGCAGGAAAAAGAGTAGCATCACAGGCAGCCAACCAGTGGCGCATCGCAAATTCTCAAGCGCTGCTGGCCAGATATGACCGCGCTCACTGGGATGAGATGCAACTTCTCGTAGACCATCTTCCCCAAGAATACCAAAAAAGGGTGCAGCAAATAGTTGAAGAGGGACAAACGATCTCAAACAATCAAATCCGCTCTTCACTGGACGCAGCCGATACTGCAGCGAGAACAGTCAACACTGCTGTCACCATAAGGAGACACGCTTGGCTCCGCACTTCAGGCTTCAAACCTGAAATCCAGCAGGCTGTCCTTAATATGCCCTTCAACGAAAAACAACTTTTTGGCCCTGAAGTGGACACAGCCATTGAAAAACTTAAAAAGGACACAGACACGGCCAAGGCCATGGGCGCACTCTACTCCCCGCAGAGGCTCTTTTAGAAAAACTCCATTTAGAGGGGGGTTTCGTGGCCAACCCACAGACACCACCAGCCAACTAACAAGAACCACACCATATCAGGGTTCCTTCCAAAGGGGAGGTGTAAGGAAATGCCTCCTTGGCATGGTTGCCCCCTGACTTTTTGCCTTTGCTGATGCTATGTTTACAATTGAAAGTGTGCTGAGGCCTGCTAACCAGGCCCCAGCACCAGTGTTCTTTCCCTAACCTGTACTTTTGTATCCACAATTGGCAGACCCTGGCATCCAGATAAGTCCCTTGTAACTGGTACTTCTAGTACCAAGGGCCCTGATGCCAAGGAAGGTCTCTAAGGGCTGCAGCATGTCTTATGCCACCCTGGAGACCTCTCACTCAGCACAGACACACTGCTTACCAGCTTGTGTGTGCTAGTGAGGACAAAACGAGTAAGTCGACATGGCACTCCCCTCAGGGTGCCATGCCAGCCTCTCACTGCCTATGCAGTATAGGTAAGACACCCCTCTAGCAGGCCTTACAGCCCTAAGGCAGGGTGCACTATACCATAGGTGAGGGTACCAGTGCATGAGCATGGTACCCCTACAGTGTCTAAACAAAACCTTAGACATTGTAAGTGCAGGGTAGCCATAAGAGTATATGGTCTGGGAGTCTGTCAAACACGAACTCCACAGCACCATAATGGCTACACTGAAAACTGGGAAGTTTGGTATCAAACTTCTCAGCACAATAAATGCACACTGATGCCAGTGTACATTTTATTGTAAAATACACCACAGAGGGCACCTTAGAGGTGCCCCCTGAAACTTAACCGACTATCTGTGTAGGCTGACTAGTTTTAGCAGCCTGCCACAAACCGAGACATGTTGCTGGCCCCATGGGGAGAGTGCCTTTGTCACTCTGAGGCCAGTAACAAAGCCTGCACTGGGTGGAGATGCTAACACCTCTCCCAGGCAGGAATTGTCACACCTGGCGGTGAGCCTCAAAGGCTCACCTCCTTTGTGCCAACCCAGCAGGACACTCCAGCTAGTGGAGTTGCCCGCCCCCTCCGGCCAGGCCCCACTTTTGGCGGCAAGGCCGGAGAAAATAATGAGAAAAACAAGGAGGAGTCACTGGCCAGTCAGGACAGCCCCTAAGGTGTCCTGAGCTGAGGTGACTCTAACTTTTAGAAATCCTCCATCTTGCAGATGGAGAATTCCCCCAATAGGGTTAGGATTGTGACCCCCTCCCCTTGGGAGGAGGCACGAAGAGGGTGTACCCACCCTCAGGGCTAGTAGCCATTGGCTACTAACCCCCCAGACCTAAACACGCCCTTAAATTTAGTATTTAAGGGCTACCCTGAACCCTAGAAAATTAGATTCCTGCAACTACAAGAAGAAGGACTGCCCAGCTGAAAACCCCTGCAGCGGAAGACCAGAAGACGACAACTGCCTTGGCTCCAGAAACTCACCGGCCTGTCTCCTGCCTTCCAAAGATCCTGCTCCAGCGACGCCTTCCAAAGGGACCAGCGACCTCGACATCCTCTGAGGACTGCCCCTGCTTCGAAAAGACAAGAAACTCCCGAGGACAGCGGACCTGCTCCAAGAAAAGCTGCAACTTTGTTTCCAGCAACTTTAAAGAACCCTGCAAGCTCCCCGCAAGAAGCGTGAGACTTGCAACACTGCACCCGGCGACCCCGACTCGGCTGGTGGCGATCCAACACCTCAGGAGGGACCCCAGGACTACTCTGATACTGTGAGTACCAAAACCTGTCCCCCCTGAGCCCCCACAGCGCCGCCTGCAGAGGGAATCCCGAGGCTTCCCCTGACCGCGACTCTTTGAACCTAAAGTCCCGACGCCTGGGAGAGACCCTGCACCCGCAGCCCCCAGGACCTGAAGGACCGGACTTTCACTGGAGAAGTGACCCCCAGGAGTCCCTCTCCCTTGCCCAAGTGGAGGTTTCCCCGAGGAACCCCCCCCTTGCCTGCCTGCAGCGCTGAAGAGATCCCGAGATCTCTCATAGACTAACATTGCGAACCCGACGCTTGTTTCTACACTGCACCCGGCCGCCCCCGCGCCGCTGAGGGTGAAATTTCTGTGTGGACTTGTGTCCCCCCCCGGTGCCCTACAAAACCCCCCTGGTCTGCCCTCCGAAGACGCGGGTACTTACCTGCAAGCAGACCGGAACCGGGGCACCCCCTTATCTCCATTCTAGCCTATGTGTTTTGGGCACCACTTTGAACTCTGCACCTGACCGGCCCTGAGCTGCTGGTGTGGTGACTTTGGGGTTGCTCTGAACCCCCAACGGTGGGCTACCTTGGACCAAGAACTGAACCCTGTAAGTGTCTTACTTACCTGGTAAAACTAACAAATACTTACCTCCCCTAGGAACTGTGAAAATTGCACTAAGTGTCCACTTTTAAAACAGCTATTTGTGAATAACTTGAAAAGTATACATGCAATTTTGATGATTTGAAGTTCCTAAAGTACTTACCTGCAATACCTTTCGAATGAGCTATTACATGTAGAATTTGAACCTGTGGTTCTTAAAATAAACTAAGAAAAGATATTTTTCTATATAAAAACCTATTGGCTGGATTTGTCTGAGTGTGTGTACCTCATTTATTGTCTATGTGTATGTACAACAAATGCTTAACACTACTCCTTGGATAAGCCTACTGCTCGACCACACTACCACAAAATAGAGCATTAGTATTATCTATTTTTACCACTATTTTACCTCTAAGGGGAACCCTTGGACTCTGTGCATGCTATTCCTTACTTTGAAATAGCACATACAGAGCCAACTTCCTACATTGGTGGATCAGCGGTGGGGTACAAGACTTTGCATTTGCTGGACTACTCAGCCAATACCTGATCACACGACAAATTCCAAAATTGTCATTAGAAATTGATTTTTGCAATTTGAAAAGTTTTCTAAATTCTTAAAAGACCTGCTAGGGCCTTGTGTTAGATCCTGTTTAGCATTTCTTTTAGAGTTTAAAAGTTTGTAAAAGTTTGAATTAGATTCTAGAACCAGTTTTAGTTTCTTAAAAAGTATTCCAACTTTTAGAAGCATAATGTCTAGCACAGATGTGAATGTGGTGGAACTCGACACCACACCTTACCTCCATCTACAGATGAGAGAGCTAAGGTCACTCTGTAAACTAAAGAAAATAGCAATGGGCCCCAAACCTACCAAAGTACAGCTCCAGGAGCTTTTGGCAGAGTTTGAAAAGGCCAACCCCTCTGAGGATGGCAACTCAGAGGATGAAGATAGTGACTTGGAGGGAAATTCCCCCCCTCCAGTCCTACTTAGGGAGAGCAGGGCTTCTCAAGCCCTGACTCCACAAATAATAGTCAGAGATACTGGTTCCCTCACAGGAGGGACCAACAACTCTGAGATCACTGAGGATAACTCCAGTGAAGAGGACATCCAGTTAGCCAGGATGGCCAAAAGATTGGCTTTGGAAAGACAGATCCTAGCCATAGAGAGGGAAAGACAAGAGATGGGCCTAGGACCCATCAATGGTGGCAGCAACATAAATAGGGTCAGAGATTCTCCTGACATGTTGAAAATCCCCAAAGGGATTGTAACTAAATATGAAGATGGTGATGACATCACCAAATGGTTCACAGCTTTTGAGAGGGCTTGTGTAACCAGAAAAGTGAACAGATCTCACTGGGGTGCTCTCCTTTGGGAAATGTTCACAGGAAAGTGTAGGGATAGACTCCTCACACTCTCTGGACAAGATGCAGAATCTTATGACCTCATGAAGGGTACCCTGATTGAGGGCTTTGGATTCTCCACTGAGGAGTACAGGATTAGGTTCAGGGGGGCTCAGAAATCCTCGAGCCAGACCTGGGTTGACTTTGTTGACTACTCAGTGAAAACACTAGATGGTTGGATTCAAGGCAGTGGTGTAAGTAATTATGATGGGCTGTACAATTTATTTGTGAAAGAACACCTGTTAAGTAATTGTTTCAATGATAAACTGCATCAGCATCTGGTAGACCTAGGACCAATTTCTCCCCAAGAATTGGGAAAGAAGGCGGACCATTGGGTCAAGACAAGGGTGTCCAAGACTTCAACAGGGGGTGACCAAAAGAAAGGGGTCACAAAGACTCCCCAGCAGAAGGGTGATGAGACAACCAAAACTAAAAATAGTAAAGAGTCTTCTACAGGCCCCCAAAAACCTGCACAGGAGGGTGGGCCCAGAGCCTCTTCACAAAACAATGGGTACAAGGGTAAAAACTTTGATCCCAAAAAGGCCTGGTGTCATAGCTGTAAACAGCATGGACACCAAACTGGAGACAAGGCCTGTCCCAAGAAAGGTTCCACTCCAAACTCCCATCCAGGTAACACTGGTATGGCTAGTCTCCAAGTGGGATCAACAGTGTGCCCAGAGCAAATCAGGGTCCACACTGAAGCTACTCTAGTTTCTGAGGGTGGGGTGGATTTAGCCACACTAGCTGTCTGGCCGCCTAACATGCAAAAATACAGACAGCAACTCTTAATTAATGGGACTAGAATAGAGGGCCTGAGGGATACAGGTGCCAGTGTCACCATGGTGACAGAGAAACTGGTTTCCCCTGGCCAATACCTGACTGGAAAAACTTACACAGTCACCAACGCTGACAATCAGAGAAAAGTACATCCCATGGCAATGGTTACTTTAGAATGGGGAGGGGTCAATGGCCTGAAACGGGTGGTGGTCTCCTCAAATATCCCAGTGGACTGTCTGCTTGGAAATGACCTGGAGTCCTCAGCATGGGCTGAGGTAGAGCTAAAAACCCATGCAGCAATGCTGGGTATCCCTGAACTGGTGTGTGTGAAAACAAGAGCACAGTGCAAGGCACAGGGTGAAAAAGTAGAGCTGGAGTCTGGAAAAATGGCCCAGCCTACCAAGAGAACAGGAAAGTCAGTTGGGAAACCAACTGCAACACAGCAAAAGAAAGGGAACCTCTCTTCTCAGGAAGAAGTTCTGCCCTCTGAGGGAACTGAGCCTTTGGAGCTTGAACCTTATCAGGTTGAGCTCTTAGGCCCAGGGGGACCCTCAAGGGAAGAGCTGTGTAAGGGACAAGAAACCTGTCCCTCTCTTGAAGGCCTTAGGCAGCAAGCTGCTGAAGAGTCCAAAGGCAAGAAAAATGGAACACATAGGGTCTATTGGGAAGATGGGCTCCTGTACACTGAGGCCAGAGACCCCAAACCTGGTGCCACTAGGAGAGTGGTAGTGCCTCAGCTGTTCAGAGAGTTCATCCTAACATTGGCCCATGACATTCCCCTTGCTGGACATTTGGGACAAACCAAGACGTGGGAGAGGTTAGTCAACCACTTCTACTGGCCCAATATGTCCAACATGGTTAAGGAGTTTTGCCTCTCCTGCCCCACCTGTCAAGCCAGTGGTAAGACAGGTGGGCATCCAAAGGCCCCCCTCATTCCACTTCCAGTGGTGGGGGTGCCCTTTGAAAGAGTGGGTGTGGACATAGTTGGTCCACTGGAACCTCCCACAGCCTCAGGAAATATGTATATCCTGGTAGTAGTGGATCATGCTACCAGGTATCCTGAAGCTATTCCCCTTAGGTCGACTACTGCCCCTGCAGTAGCCAAGGCCCTCATTGGTATCTTTACCAGAGTGGGTTTCCCTAAGGAGGTGGTGTCTGACAGAGGTACCAACTTCATGTCAGCATACCTAAAACACATGTGGAATGAGTGTGGAGTGACTTATAAATTCACTACACCTTACCATCCACAAACTAATGGCTTAGTTGAGAGATTCAACAAGACATTAAAAGGCATGATCATGGGGCTCCCAGAAAAACTCAAAAGGAGATGGGATGTCCTCCTGCCATGTCTGCTTTTCGCTTACAGGGAGGTACCACAGAAGGGAGTAGGGTTCTCACCCTTTGAACTTCTGTTTGGTCATCCTGTAAGGGGGCCACTTGCCCTTGTTAAAGAAGGCTGGGAGAGACCTCTCCATGAGCCTAAACAGGACATAGTGGACTATGTACTTGGCCTTCGCTCTAGAATGGCAGAGTACATGGAAAAGGCAACCAAAAACCTTGAGGCCAGCCAACAACTCCAGAAGTTTTGGTATGACCAAAAGGCTGCACTGGTTGAGTTCCAACCAGGGCAGAAAGTCTGGGTTCTGGAGCCTGTGGCTCCCAGGGCACTCCAGGACAAATGGAGTGGCCCTTACCCAGTACTAGAGAGGAAGAGTCAGGTCACCTACCTGGTGGACCTGGGCACAAGCAGGAGCCCCAAGAGGGTGATCCATGTGAACCGCCTTAAGCTCTTCCATGACAGGGCTGATGTGAATCTGTTGATGGTAACAGATGAGGATCAGGAGGCAGAGAGTGAACCTCTCCCTGATCTTCTGTCATCAGACCCAAGAGATGGCACAGTAGATGGAGTGATCTACTCAGACACCCTCTCTGGCCAACAGCAAGCTGATTGTAGGAGAGTCCTACAACAGTTTCCTGAACTCTTCTCCTTAACCCCTGGTCAGACACACCTGTGTACCCATGATGTGGACACAGGAGACAGCATGCCTGTCAAGAACAAAATCTTTAGACAGTCTGACCATGTTAAGGCAAGCATCAAGGTGGAAGTCCACTAGATGCTGGAATTGGGAGTCATTGAGCGCTCTGACAGCCCCTGGGCTAGCCCAGTGGTCTTAGTCCCCAAACCTCACACCACAGATGGAAAGAAAGAGATGAGGTTTTGTGTGGACTACAGAGGGCTCAATTCTGTCACCAAGACAGATGCTCATCCAATTCCAAGAGCTGATGAGCTCATTGATAAATTAGGTGCTGCCAAATTTCTAAGTACCTTTGACTTGACAGCAGGGTACTGGCAAATAAAAATGGCACCTGGAGCAAAAGAAAAGACAGCATTCTCCACACCTGATGGGCATTATCAGTTTACTGTTATGCCCTTTGGTTTAAAGAATGCCCCTGCCACCTTCCAAAGGTTGGTGAATCAAGTCCTTGCTGGCTTGGAGTCCTTTAGCACAGCTTATCTTGATGATATTGCTGTCTTTAGCTCCACCTGGCAGGATCACCTGGTCCACCTGAAGAAGGTTTTGAAGGCTCTGCAATCTGCAGGCCTCTCTATCAAGGCATCCAAATGCCAGATAGGGCAGGGAACTGTGGTTTACTTGGGCCACCTTGTAGGTGGAGGCCAAGTTCAGCCACTCCAACCCAAGATCCAGACCATTCTGGACTGGGTAGCTCCAAAAACCCAGACTCAAGTCAGGGCATTCCTTGGCTTGACTGGGTACTACAGGAGGTTTGTGAAGGGATATGGATCCATTGTGACAGCCCTCACTGAGCTCACCTCCAAGAAAATGCCCAAGAAAGTGAACTGGACTGTGGACTGCCAACAGGCCTTTGACACCCTGAAACAGGCAATGTGCTCAGCACCAGTTCTCAAAGCTCCAGATTATTCTAAGCAGTTCATTGTGCAGACTGATGCCTCTGAACATGGGATAGGGGCAGTTTTGTCCCAAACAAATGATGATGGCCTTGACCAGCCTGTTGCTTTCATTAGCAGGAGGTTACTCCCCAGGGAGCAGCGTTGGAGTGCCATTGAGAGGGAGGCCTTTGCTGTGGTTTGGTCCCTGAAGAAGCTGAGACCATACCTCTTTGGGACTCACTTCCTAGTTCAAACCGACCACAGACCTCTCAAATGGCTGATGCAAATGAAAGGTGAAAATCCTAAACTGTTGAGGTGGTCCATCTCCCTACAGGGAATGGACTTTATAGTGGAACACCGACCTGGGACTGCCCATGCCAATGCCGATGGCCTTTCCAGGTTCTTCCACTTAGAAAATGAAGACTCTCTTGGGAAAGGTTAGTCTCATCCTCTTTCGTTTGGGGGGGGGTTGTGTAAGGAAATGCCTCCTTGGCATGGTTGCCCCCTGACTTTTTGCCTTTGCTGATGCTATGTTTACAATTGAAAGTGTGCTGAGGCCTGCTAACCAGGCCCCAGCACCAGTGTTCTTTCCCTAACCTGTACTTTTGTATCCACAATTGGCAGACCCTGGCATCCAGATAAGTCCCTTGTAACTGGTACTTCTAGTACCAAGGGCCCTGATGCCAAGGAAGGTCTCTAAGGGCTGCAGCATGTCTTATGCCACCCTGGAGACCTCTCACTCAGCACAGACACACTGCTTACCAGCTTGTGTGTGCTAGTGAGGACAAAACGAGTAAGTCGACATGGCACTCCCCTCAGGGTGCCATGCCAGCCTCTCACTGCCTATGCAGTATAGGTAAGACACCCCTCTAGCAGGCCTTACAGCCCTAAGGCAGGGTGCACTATACCATAGGTGAGGGTACCAGTGCATGAGCATGGTACCCCTACAGTGTCTAAACAAAACCTTAGACATTGTAAGTGCAGGGTAGCCATAAGAGTATATGGTCTGGGAGTCTGTCAAACACGAACTCCACAGCACCATAATGGCTACACTGAAAACTGGGAAGTTTGGTATCAAACTTCTCAGCACAATAAATGCACACTGATGCCAGTGTACATTTTATTGTAAAATACACCACAGAGGGCACCTTAGAGGTGCCCCCTGAAACTTAACCGACTATCTGTGTAGGCTGACTAGTTTTAGCAGCCTGCCACAAACCGAGACATGTTGCTGGCCCCATGGGGAGAGTGCCTTTGTCACTCTGAGGCCAGTAACAAAGCCTGCACTGGGTGGAGATGCTAACACCTCTCCCAGGCAGGAATTGTCACACCTGGCGGTGAGCCTCAAAGGCTCACCTCCTTTGTGCCAACCCAGCAGGACACTCCAGCTAGTGGAGTTGCCCGCCCCCTCCGGCCAGGCCCCACTTTTGGCGGCAAGGCCGGAGAAAATAATGAGAAAAACAAGGAGGAGTCACTGGCCAGTCAGGACAGCCCCTAAGGTGTCCTGAGCTGAGGTGACTCTAACTTTTAGAAATCCTCCATCTTGCAGATGGAGAATTCCCCCAATAGGGTTAGGATTGTGACCCCCTCCCCTTGGGAGGAGGCACGAAGAGGGTGTACCCACCCTCAGGGCTAGTAGCCATTGGCTACTAACCCCCCAGACCTAAACACGCCCTTAAATTTAGTATTTAAGGGCTACCCTGAACCCTAGAAAATTAGATTCCTGCAACTACAAGAAGAAGGACTGCCCAGCTGAAAACCCCTGCAGCGGAAGACCAGAAGACGACAACTGCCTTGGCTCCAGAAACTCACCGGCCTGTCTCCTGCCTTCCAAAGATCCTGCTCCAGCGACGCCTTCCAAAGGGACCAGCGACCTCGACATCCTCTGAGGACTGCCCCTGCTTCGAAAAGACAAGAAACTCCCGAGGACAGCGGACCTGCTCCAAGAAAAGCTGCAACTTTGTTTCCAGCAACTTTAAAGAACCCTGCAAGCTCCCCGCAAGAAGCGTGAGACTTGCAACACTGCACCCGGCGACCCCGACTCGGCTGGTGGCGATCCAACACCTCAGGAGGGACCCCAGGACTACTCTGATACTGTGAGTACCAAAACCTGTCCCCCCTGAGCCCCCACAGCGCCGCCTGCAGAGGGAATCCCGAGGCTTCCCCTGACCGCGACTCTTTGAACCTAAAGTCCCGACGCCTGGGAGAGACCCTGCACCCGCAGCCCCCAGGACCTGAAGGACCGGACTTTCACTGGAGAAGTGACCCCCAGGAGTCCCTCTCCCTTGCCCAAGTGGAGGTTTCCCCGAGGAACCCCCCCCTTGCCTGCCTGCAGCGCTGAAGAGATCCCGAGATCTCTCATAGACTAACATTGCGAACCCGACGCTTGTTTCTACACTGCACCCGGCCGCCCCCGCGCCGCTGAGGGTGAAATTTCTGTGTGGACTTGTGTCCCCCCCGGTGCCCTACAAAACCCCCCTGGTCTGCCCTCCGAAGACGCGGGTACTTACCTGCAAGCAGACCGGAACCGGGGCACCCCCTTATCTCCATTCTAGCCTATGTGTTTTGGGCACCACTTTGAACTCTGCACCTGACCGGCCCTGAGCTGCTGGTGTGGTGACTTTGGGGTTGCTCTGAACCCCCAACGGTGGGCTACCTTGGACCAAGAACTGAACCCTGTAAGTGTCTTACTTACCTGGTAAAACTAACAAATACTTACCTCCCCTAGGAACTGTGAAAATTGCACTAAGTGTCCACTTTTAAAACAGCTATTTGTGAATAACTTGAAAAGTATACATGCAATTTTGATGATTTGAAGTTCCTAAAGTACTTACCTGCAATACCTTTCGAATGAGCTATTACATGTAGAATTTGAACCTGTGGTTCTTAAAATAAACTAAGAAAAGATATTTTTCTATATAAAAACCTATTGGCTGGATTTGTCTGAGTGTGTGTACCTCATTTATTGTCTATGTGTATGTACAACAAATGCTTAACACTACTCCTTGGATAAGCCTACTGCTCGACCACACTACCACAAAATAGAGCATTAGTATTATCTATTTTTACCACTATTTTACCTCTAAGGGGAACCCTTGGACTCTGTGCATGCTATTCCTTACTTTGAAATAGCACATACAGAGCCAACTTCCTACAGGAGGTTTCAGGGGATATAGAGGGGGTCAATTCCCAAGGAGTAGGGGAAGATTCCAAACTCCAAAAACACCTCCACCTAAACAGTGACTTTCGTCACGCAACCCCTTCACTCAACACCAGTGGGGGGAAGACTAAGCCAATTCTACCAATCTTGGCAACAGATTACAACAGACAATTGGGTATTAGCAATAATCCAACATGGCTATTGCATAGAATTCCACAAATTCCCACCAAACATCCCTCCCAAAACACGCAAAATGTCACCACAACATTTAGAACTTTTAGGACTAGAAGTTCAAGCACTACTGCAAAAGGATGCAATAGAGTTAGTACCAGTACAACAAAAAAACACAGGAGTTTACTCCCTGTACTTTCTAATTCCAAAAAAAGACAAAACATTAAGACCAAGATTAGATCTCAGGACACTAAATACCTACATCATATCGGACCATTTTCACATGGTCACACTACAAGACATCATTCCACTGCTCAAACAGCAAGATTACATGACCACATTAGACCTAAAGGATGTGTACTTTCATATACCAATACACCCTTCTCACAGAAAGTACCTAAGGTTCGTATTCAAAGGAATACATTACCAATTCAAAGTGTTGCCATTCGGAATAACAACTGCACCAAGAGTGTTCACAAAATGTCTAGCAGTAGTAGCGGCACACATCAGGAGACAACAGATACATGTGTTCCCTTACCTAGACGATTGGCTAATCAAGACCAACACAGTAAAAAAATGCGCAAACGACACCACATGTGTCATACAAACCCTTCACAAACTGGGGTTTTCCATCAACTATACAAAATCACACCTAGAACCGTGTCAGACACAACAATATCTAGGAGCAACCATCAACACATCAAAAGGAATTGCCACTCCAAGTCCACAAAGAGTGCAGGCATTCCACAAGGTAATAAGTGCTATGTTTCCAAACCAAAAGATACAAGCAAAATTTGTGCTAAAACTTCTAGGCATGATGTCATCATGCATAGCCATTGTCCCAAACGCAAGACTACACATGCGACCCTTACAACAGTGCCTAGCATCACAATGGTCACAGGCACAGGGTCAACTTCAAGATCTGGTGTTGGTAGACCGCCAAACATACCTCTCGCTTCTATGGTGGAACAGCAAAAATTTAAACAAAGGGCGGACATTTCAGGACCCAGTGCCTCAATACGTTATAACAGATGCTTCCATGACAGGGTGGGGAGCACACCTCAATCACCACAGCATTCAAGGACAATGGGATATACACCAAACAAAATTTCATATCAATTACCTAGAACTGTTAGCAGTATTTCTAGCGTTAAAAGCCTTTCAACCCATAATAACACACAAATACATTCTTGTCAAAACAGACAACATGACGACAATGTATTATTTAAACAAACAAGGAGGAACACACTCCACAATTGTGCCTCCTAACACAAAAAATATGGCAGTGGGCGATTCACAACAACATTCGCCTAATAGCACAATTTATTCCAGGAATACAAAACCAACTAGCAGACAACCTTTCGCGAGACCACCAACAAGTCCCCGAATGGGAAATTCACCCCCAAGTTCTGAGCAAGTACTTTCAAATTTGGGGAACACCCCAGATAGATTTGTTCGCAACAAAAGAAAACTCAAAATGCCAAAACTTCGCATCCAGGTACCCACACCGCGAATCACAAGGCAATGCTCTATGGATGAGTTGGTCAGGGATATTTGCATACGCTTTTCCCCCTCTCCTTCCATATCTAGTAAACAAGTTGAGTCAAAACCAACTCAAACTCATACTGATAGCACCCACATGGGCAAGACAACCTTGGTATACAACTCTACTAGACCTTTCACTAGTACCGCATGTCAAACTACCCAACAGACCAGATCTGTTAACACAACACAAACAACAGATCAGGCATCCAAACCCAGCATCATTGAATCTGGCAATTTGGCTCCTGAAATCCTAGAATTCGGACACTTAGACCTCACACAAGAATGCATGGAGGTCATAAAACAAGCTAGAAAACCTTCCACTAGACACTGCTATGCATCTAAGTGGAAAAGATTTGTTTACTACTGCCATGCCAATCAAATACAACCATTACATGCCTCTACTAAAGACATAGTAGGATACTTACTACATTTGCAAAAAGCAAATCTCGCTTTTTCATCTATAAAAATACACCTCGCAGCAATATCTGCTTACCTACAAACTACTCATTCATCGTCTCTATTTAGAATACCAGTTATTAAAGCATTCATGGAAGGGCTAAAAAGAATTATACCACCAAGAACACCACCAGTTCCTTCATGGAATCTTAACATCGTCTTAACAAGACTCATGGGTCCACCTTTCGAACCCATGCATTCCTGTGAAATGCAATATCTAACCTGGAAAGTCGCATTTCTCATTGCAATCACATCCCTCAGAAGAGTAAGTGAAATACAGGCATTTACCATACAAGAACCATTTATTCAAATACACAACAATAAAATAGTTCTAAGAACAAATCCAAAATTTCTGCCAAAAGTAATCTCACCATTCCATTTAAATCAAACAGTAGAATTGCCAGTGTTCTTCCCACAACCAAATTCCGTGGCTGAAAGGGCACTACATACATTAGACATCAAAAGAGCACTAATGTACTACATTGACAGAACAAAGCTAATCAGGAAAACAAAACAACTGTTCATAGCTTTTCAAAAACCACACATAGGAAATCCAATCTCTAAACAAGGCATTGCTAGATGGATAGTCAGATGTATTCAAACATGCTATCTTAAAGCCAAAAGAGAATTGCCTATTACACCAAAGGCACACTCAACCAGAAAGAAAGGTGCTACAATGGCCTTTCTAGGAAACATTCCTATGAGCGAAATATGTAAGGCTGCAACCTGGTCTACGCCTCATACGTTTACTAAACACTACTGTGTAGACGTACTAAATGCACAACAAGCTACAGTGGGCCAAGCTGTACTAAGAACATTATTCCAAACTACTTCAACTCCTACAGGCTAAACCACCGCTTTTAGGGGAGGTAACTGCTTTATAGTCTATGCCAAACATGTGTATCTGCAGCAACATATGCCATCGAACTGAAAATGTCACTTACCCAGTGTACATCTGTTCGTGGCATTAGTCGCTGCAGATTCACATGTACCCTCCCACCTCCCCGGGAAGCCTGTAGCCGTTTAGAAGTAGATCATAAATCTTAAACATTTGTAAATAATTATTATAAACTCTTAACGTACATACATATTCACTCCATTGCATGGGCACTATTTATAGCAAACAACTCCATCCTCACCCTCTGCGGGGAAAACAATCTAAGATGGAGTCGACGCCCATGCGCAATGGAGCCGAAGAGGGAGGAGTCCTTCGGTCCCGTGACCAAAAAAGACTTCTTCGAAGAAAAACAACTTGTAATTCTCAGAGCCCAACACCAGGCAGCGGACTGTGCCAAACATGTGAATCTGCAGCGACTAATGCCACGAACAGATGTACACTGGGTAAGTGACATTTTCATTTTCTATACAAAACCTATTGGCTGGATTTGTCTGAGTGTGTGTACCTCATTTATTGTCTGTGTATGTACAACAAATGCTTAACACTACTCCTTGGATAAGCCTACTGCTCGACCACACTACCACAAAAATAGAGCATTAGTATTATCTCTTTTTACCACTATTTTACCTCTAAGGGGAACCCTTGGACTCAGTGCATGCTATTCCTTACTTTGAAATAGCACATACAGAGCCAACTTCCTACAGTGGCCCACGTATATAACTGTTCTCTTCCAGGGGATCCTCATCAATAGTCATAAACATTGAATATTCCCGCCCTTGTGCGGGGACCCCGGAGCATATATATATAAAATACATACATATTATCATGTGTAAAACAGCAATGCAGGCTATAATCATAAATAGGCTAAAATGCTTTATTTCTATGCAAGTTTTTTTTTTTTTTTTTATATTCTAAAATCACAATAGATCATAAATATCTACCTAAGCCCCAAAAACTGGACTTGGGGAAGTAAACAGCAGTAAATATCAGAGAAAAATAGAAAAAAACACATTGAAAAACAATGAAGCATTCTTAGCCAATAGGCTGCATGCAGGTTAACACAGGAGAACCATAAAAACTTTGGCACCGTGCCTTTAAGACCCTGAGCACCTCCAGTATCCCACCATGCCTCAGGGGTGAAGGGAAGGTGACAGTTGGTTCACAGTTAGGTCAGTTCTTTTTTCCGGCTTCTTCTGAGAGGATCCTGGAGCATTGAGCTCTCAGTTTTTCTGAGTTTTCCTCAGAAAAATTCTTTAAAAAAGCGTTTTTTCACTTTTCACTCGACAAGTAACATCTTTGTCTGAGCTAGGAAGGTTTTTTCTGACAGAAAAATGCCATCTCTTTTTGTAAAATGTCCCTCTTGTGGGAAGAAGAAAGCCCAGTCAGACCCACACTCTGTGTATTGTCTGCCTGCCACAGTCACTGTCCTGACACCTGCAAGTATTGTAAGAACATGTCAAGGAGGACTCTCAAAGACCGAGAAAAGATCAGGCTACATGGGCTTCAGGAGAGGAAAAAGTCAACATCCTCTTCACTTCCCAGACCTACAGCAGAAGGAATGGCCCGATCGACGTCGACAGGTAGGATTGTACCTGTTTGTTCTCCATCGACGTCATCGGCACCACCGTCTCACCGGCATAGATCGCCGTCGGCGACCAGACCGACGTCGAAGGACAAAACGTCGAAGCATGGACACAGGGGTACATCTCCGTCGACGGCAGGCCGCCGTTCGGCGTCGACTCATCTCCGGCGCTCCCGTTCGCCTTTGAGAACGTCTCACCCCTTGGCGTCGAAGGACACGACACCAAAAACACCTCGACGGCATGAACATCCGCCGTCGACCACTCGCCACTCAACGTCGAGACACACGACGGCGAGTAGGTCCAGGTCCCGCGATAGGCGATCGGCGTCAAGACACTCGACGGCAAGACCTCCGACGTCAAGACCGTCGACGTCGAGAGCAGACCAGCCATCGCAACCTTCGACGTCGAGGATGCAATCGACATCGACACAACCTTCAGCTGTGTCACAGGCAGTAGAGCCAGCGGACAAAGCTCCCTCACGGGTGGTCTCTATAAGGAGTGCATCATCCCATTCCAGAGCATCGGGGCATGTTTCTCCCATCACAGCATCCCCGGATTCACAATACTCGAGGATGTATTCTCCTACTGCCTCATTACCGAGAACGCCATCGCCTACAGCTAGAGCAGGACGGGCTCGTTCTGCTTCTCGTCAGCCGACCACAAGACCTGCACACTCTGCTACAGCCTCTCGGAGCAGGTCCCGTTCCCGAAGGAGAACCAGGTCACGAACACCACGCAGAAGATCACCTTCTTGGTCTTCTTCAGGATCGTCTGTGGGGCGCTACTCCCCCACACTCACAGATTCTCCACCTGCTAGGATTTCCCCGGTGGATGATATCACCACTTTTAATGAGGTTCTTCTAAGGGGAGCGCAGAAGCTAAATATTGAGGTACCGGAGCCGGCCACCTCATCCTCAGTTATCTTTGAGACCCTACAACACAGATCAGTCTCGAGAAAACTGCTGCCACTAGTACCGGGTTTGCTGCAACAGACTATGGACACTTTTCTGTCTCCAGCCACTCAAGTCTGCCCCGGCTAGGATTCAAAAGAAATACAAAGCTCCGGAACAAGATCCTTTATTCCTGCGGAAGGATCCGCCACCGGACTCTGATCTTAGCCGCAGCCAGAAAAACACACTCTGTGGCATCATCTTCCACAGTCCCCCCGGATAAGGAGAGCAGACACCTAGACTCTCTGGGGAGAAAGATGTGCGGTACGGCGGCATCTGCTATGAAGGTCTCCAGCGCCTCAGCACTTCTGGGCAGATATGACCGCTCTCTGTGGGACTCACTCCACAGATTTACAGAAAAGTTGCCCAGGGAAGATAGACAGGACTTCCAGGAAATCTTGCAGGAAGGGGGCCTAGTATCTAACCAGGTCATCAGCGCGGCGGCGGACGGGGCGGATTTGGCTGCGCATGGGTATGCGCACGGAATCTGCGCTAGGAGGTCTTCCTGGCTACGGCTCACGGGTCTGAAACAGGAAGCACAGCAGCGCATTTTGAACCTCCCATTCAGCGGGAGTTCGTTGTTCGGTACCCACGCGGATGAAGAGATGGCCCGAATGAAAACGGAAGTCGACACGATGAGGGCAGTGGGCCTGGAACGTAAAAAAGACTTCAGGCGGAGGTACAGGCCGTATGACAGACGACCATTCCAGCAGAGGGTTCAAACCCCTCACTGGTCTCAAAGGCCACAACAACGACAGGGACGTCCCCTGTTTCAGGCACGTAGACCCACAAGAGACAGAGGGTCAAGTAGACCAACAGTCTACAGCAAAGACACCATCAAAGCAATGAGGCATTGCTTCCCTCAGCACTGTGCACCACTCCGGTGGGGGGAAGTGTTACGCATCATCTTCGCGAGTGGCACTCAATCACAAAAGACAAATGGGTGCTCAATATTGTCGAACATGGCTATTCTCTCCTTTTCAAAAAACCTCCTCCACACTTGCTGCCAGCAAGGTGTTTTCCTTCTCATCTCAGCCTGCTACGCAAGGAAGTTCTCGCACTCCTACAAAAGAAAGCTGTAGAAAAGGTTCCTCCGGCACAAAAAGGAAAAGGGGTGTACTCCCGTTACTTTCTGGTGGCGAAAAAAGGTCAACAGGGCCTCTTCAGACCAATTCTGGACTTACGGCTCCTGAACAAGTACATAAGAAAACAAAAGTTCAGGATGCTAGCCCTTCACCAGATTGTCCCGCAACTGCATCAGGGAGACTGGATGTGCTCCATCGACCTACAGGATGCATATTTTCACATCCCAATAGCAACCAAACATCGGAAATTTTTACGTTTCCAGATAGCGTCACAGCACTACCAATTCAGAGTCCTTCCATTCGGCCTGAAGTCTGCACCCCGAGTCTTTTCAAAATGTGTAGCAGTGGTAGCGGCACACCTTCGAAGACAAAAAATATTCGTCTACCCCTACCTGGACGACTGGCTAGTGAAGGCCTCATCTCCGGATCAGGCGAGAAAACATCGAGATATCGTTCTAAGAACTTTCGAGTCTCTAGGTCTTCAAATCAACCACGACAAGTCAACCTTGATTCCAACACAAAACCTCCACTACCTGGGAGCGATACTAAACACAGAGCTCCAAAGAGTGTATCCTTCGGAGGAACGACTTTTATCAATCCACAGGAAGTGTCAACATCTATTAACAGCCGATGCACCTACAGCTCGTCAGGTGACATCGCTTCTGGGCTCCATGGCTTCATGCATCTTCATTGTCCCGAATGCCAGGCTACGCATGAGGCCCCTTCAGGAGGCATTAGAGAACAATTGGAGCCAAAAGACTGGTCACTGGGAGGACAGAGTTCGACTACCAGCAGTGGCTTTTCAATCACTACAATGGTGGATGCACAGACCTCACCTGTCGATAGGTTCTCCGTTTCACCAGACAATTCCAGTCGACACTCTGGTAACGGATGCGTCTCTTCAGGGTTGGGGTGCTCATCTGGGTTCCTTCCAAGCTCAGGGTCTGTGGTCCGACAAGGAAAAGAACTATCACATAAATCTACTGGAACTCAGAGCAGTCCATCTGGCTCTCAAATCTTTCTCTCCATTGGTTCAGGGGAAATCTATCCTAATTCAGACAGACAATACAACCACAATGTATTACCTGAACAAACAGGGGGGAACAAGATCACTACCTCTGTCTCGAGAATCCCAAACGATATGGCATTGGCTCCTGGCCAGGGGAATGTCTATCACAGCGGTACACCTGCCAGGTCAGCAAAACGTAGAGGCAGATTTCCTGAGCAGACATCTGGAATACGCGCACGACTGGGTGCTACACGACGAAGTCGTCGGACATCTTCGGTCAATGGGGTCGACCTCAGTTGGATCTCTTTGCAGACGAAACAAACAAGAAATGCCCAGACTTCGCGTCCAGGTTCTGCCGTCCAGGATCTCAAGGGAATGCCCTGTTGATCAACTGGTCAGGGACATTTCTCTACGCCTTTCCACCGATTCCCCTCATACCGGCAGTAATCAACAAATTTTACAACTCCAGAACCAGAATGATTCTGATAGCGCCACAATGGCCCCGCCAATTCTGGTACACGGACCTACTCAACTTATCGGAAAGACCTCACAGGAGGTTGCCGTGCAGACCGGATCTCCTGAGCAGAATGGAAGGCAGAATCCTACATCCCAACCTTCCCTCTCTGAGCTTGACAGCATGGCTCCTGAATTCCTACAGTATGGGCACCTAGGGCTCTCACAGGAGTGCATGAGCATCTTGAAAGAGTCAAAACGACCTTCCACGCGGCGTTCTTACGCTTTTAAGTGGAAGAGATTTTACATCTGGTGCTCTCAACAAGGTATAAATCCCATACGAGCTCAGGAGGACGTCATACTATCCTATTTACTTCATCTGGCGAAGTCTGGTCTGCAGGTATCTTCTATTAAGGTTCATTTATCTGCAATTACAGCGTATCGTAAGTCGCCTTCTCAGGAATCCTTCTTTACGATACCTGTAGTCAAGGATTTTTTAGAAGGCTTGAAAAAGGTTTTTCCTCCCATTCGGAGACCTTCTCCTCCATGGGAACTGAATGTAGTCCTGTCAAAACTTATGGGCCCTCCCTTTGAACCTATCCACAAGGCCTCTTTACAGCACCTTACGTGGAAGACGGCTTTTTTGGTGGCCATTACTTCAGCGAGGAGGGTCAGCGAAATTCAGGCTCTGTCTTGCAGAGAACCGTACACGGTTTTTCACGATAATAGAGTGGTTCTGCGAACTCACCCATCTTTCCTTCCGAAGGTGGTGTCAGAATTCCATATCAATCAGACTATATCTTTACCGACTTTCTTTCCCAATCCGGAGACTCCGGCTGAGAAAGCATTGCATTCTTTAGACTTAAAAAGAGTGCTGAAATTCTATTTGGACAAAACAAAACCGATTAGACATTCTAACCATTTGTTTCTGAATTATGGTCATTTAAGAACAGGAGAGGCAGTGTCTAAACGAACTATATCAAGATGGATTGTGTCTTGTATTGTTAACACTTACCAACTGGCTAATAAGCAATGACTGGCTAGGCCAAAAGCGCATTCCACAAGGGGAAAAGCGGCTACTGCTGCCCTCCTTAATGTACCAATTTCCGAGATTTGTAAGGCTGCTACATGGAAGTCTGTGCATACCTTTACTAAGCATTACTGTTTAGACTCGGATGCAAGAGCGGATGCCCAGGTGGGGCAGGCCTCTCTTAGAAATCTATTTGCATGAATATGTATTCTTTCCTGCACTTCTTTCGGACAGTCCGCAGAGTTTAGGGATGGGCTTGCTAATCTATTCAATGTTTATGACTATTGATGAGGATCCCCTGGAAGAGAAGGATTAGTTACTTACCTGTAAATCCTAGTTCTCTTCCAGGGGTATCCTCATCAAAGTCATAAACAACCCACCCTCCTCCCCGGACTTAAGTCTCCTAGAAGTGCAGGACAGATTATCTTTCTGATCAGTTACACAGATTGTCACCGTAAAAAAGTACTGACCTAACTGTGAACCAACTGTCACCTTCCCTTCACCCCTGAGGCATGGTGGGATACTGGAGGTGCTCAGGGTCTTAAAGGCACGGTGCCAAAGTTTTTATGGTTCTCCTGTGTTAACCTGCATGCAGCCTATTGGCTAAGAATGCTTCATTGTTTTTCAATGTGGTTTTTTCTATTTTTCTCTGATATTTACTGCTGTTTACTTCCCTAAGTCCAGTTTTTGGGGCTTAGGTAGATATTTATGATCTATTGTGATTTTATAATATAAAAAAAAAACTTGCATAGAAATAAAGCATTTTAGCCTATTTATGATTATAGCCTGCATTGCTGTTTTACACATGATAATATGTATGTATTTTATATATATATATGCTCCGGGGTCCCCGCACAAGGGCGGGAATATTCAATGTTTATGACTTTGATGAGGATACCCCTGGAAGAGAACTAGGATTTACAGGTAAGTAACTAATCCTTCCTTGCCCTATCTGGCATTGGGATTCCTTGATAGAGGCCTGTTGCTTGCAGGGCCTGCAAAACCTCTCCAGGTGGACCAGGTGATCCTGCCAATTGGAACTAAAGCCTGCAGTATCTCGTTATGCTGCGCTAAACGACTCAAAACCAGCAAGGACTTGATTAACCAACCTTTAAAAGGTGGCAGGGGCATTCTTTAAGCCAAAGGGCATAACAGTAAACTGATAATACCCATCAGGTGTTGAGAATGCTGTTCTCTTTTGCTCCAGGTGCCATCCTAATATCTTATAAAGAAGTACATCTCCATAATCATAATGACCATAGTCTACAATATAGACAGGCCTAAAGTTGGTAGTCATCCATAAATTTTTTTTTAAGTGGACCAACTTGAACTATAACCAGTCAGGCAACAGCACCCTCTAACACTCCCAAGAGAAGCTCTTCCTCAGATTTTCACCACATGTCCAGTGTGAAGGGAGTCTCCCTGAGCTCTGCTCAGTTCTTTCCAGTTCCCTTCAGAGAAGGGATGGACTTTCCTTATTTCCAAATTGTCGGTCTGATTCTAAAGGCTACTTTTGTCCTACGCAAGACCTGTGGGGAAAAAGTTAATGTAGATCCATATAAAAACTATTGCCTTCATCCTACTCATATGGCAAAGGAATGCAAAGTCTGTCGTACCTTCCCACCAAAAACTGAGACCGAAGGCAGATTGTTGTGCCTACAGAAAACTAAAGTGCAAAACATCAGAGAACAGTGACTCTGTTCCCCAATCTCACAAGAGGGCTACATCTCTTGAGGGAACTTCTGAGGAGGGCAGGAAGTCCCTCAATCATCATTCCAAGGACTCACAAAAGAAAAAACCCTCTTCAGAGGTAGCTTCATCTGCTCCAGCTACTCCCTTTAAGCCACTGAAAGAGGCAAACGTTTCCTGTTTTGCCATTGACAACCAAGTCACCAGCAGCATCGTCGACTATCATCGTTGTCACCATCGTCGACCATCCATGGCGATGAAGACAACGTTTTTCACACTGGTGCCAGTTTAGTCTGAGACCCTCAGACATCTAGGACTTCACCAGCAGCACCAGCGACAGCATCGCCATTGACACTTCCCTCTGTCCAGTCAACTAAGTCAACATCAAGATAATCCCACCATGTCTTATGCGACAAACATTTCACCTTTTCAAAGTCACCTTTTAGACGTGGAGGACTCTGGATCTTTTGGACAGGCTCATGGTCCCTCTGTGAGCGCCACATCATATCAGGAAGATGAATATTATGAGGATGATAAAGAGCAGCAGGTGGAGGGATACTATCGCACACCCTCTACTCAAATATGCTGAACACCACTATTATCCAGACTACCATATCCCACAGGAGCAGTTATGCCTCGTTCGCTTACAGGATCTTCGGAACATACTGGCGGATTAGACTGCACTTTCTGCCAAGGCAGTTTCCACCATCTGCTCAAAGTACAGCTTCTGTTCTGCCACCAGAGATTCCACTGCCAAGGACACCCTGAATGACGCTGCCACCACACAGTTCCTCCGCCTAGGAGCAATACTTCCATATCGGAGACTGAAACTAGAGGAATGCAAATTACCATCTCAGAATGACTAATGGCAGGATTGTTATGCCTACATCTCCGCCTTAATATCCTACAGCAGATTCCCCTCCTGAAGATATTTTTTGGGGGGGTGGAGGGAGGCGTCATTCAAGTATGGAAAGGGCAGCAGAGGTTTAATCTACCAATCACAGTGAAGCATTCCAATTGTTTCTTGTATGATTTCAAGGACCAAGCGCGTAAATCAGTAAGGTCTAGTCCTATTATTGACCAAGCTACAATGCCAGCGGTTCTCCCAAGGATTGACAAATATGGGGTTCTGGGTGATGCTCGTGCACGTCTCATGGGGCACCCTTGGCCAGGCTCTGTAATATCGCAGGGTGCACAGACGTTCTAAAAATCCAGCAGCTCCTGTCTCAGTGCCACCAGATAGAGATGGTTGCTGCTTTGACAGGATAAGGAAAAGGTTTTCTCAGGTCAGCTGTTGATGTAAGAGCTGCTAATGCCCTAGCTATCCTGGCACGCTGTGATAGGCAGATGTGGTCAGATATCAAACCTATGGTTGATCTCATCCCTGAAGAGCATAGGCAGGAAGCAAAAGCAAAAAAAAATCTTGCAGGAAGGAGAGCGAGCCTCTTCTGAGATCATTGATAATGCCATGGACATAGCCTCAACTGGTTTTCGGCAATTAGCAGGCGCTGCTGTTCTGAGGCATCTGGGCTGGCTGAAGGCCACATTTCGACCTTAAGTGCAAACCAAGATTTTGGATATGGCGTAGGATGGAGACATGCATTTTGGTAATCATATAGATTAAGCCCTACTTGCCATTAAAACAGACACTTAGCTTTCTATATTGCAAAGCGCCAAGGGACCTACCTTTCCGAGGGGCAAAGGGGTGTGGCTCTTCATCCTATAGAGGATCCTAATTCCATTCCTAGCCGTTTCAACTGTACCAGCAATACAGACCATCAGTCATATCACCAACCAACTACGCCTGGTTTCTCTTGGCAGGGTGCCCATTTGAAGTCTGCATCAACCCGGAGATGCAGGACGCAAGCAATGACCCAGTAGAAGTACCAGCTACTCACCGGTTCCAGCATCAAGTAGGGGCAAACCTATTCAAATATCTCCAATTGGAAAACTATCACCTTGGGCCAGTGGGTGTTGGACAAAGTGGCTTATGGCCACTGTAGGAGGCTGGCCTGGTTTGTAGTGGGTACCTTGGGTACTTAAACCTCATACCAGGTCCAGATATCACTTATTAGTGAAATGTACTAGTGTTCTACAGCTATAGCAGAGAAGCTTAGGCTGAACTAGGAGACATGCAAAGTTCATGCAATACCACTTAGTCACACAGTACTTACACACAAGTAAAGACAATACTCTTAACAAAAATAATGGTAGTTTATTTGGGTGACAGTACCAAAAATATCCGAGTCAATACTCCTTCTGGAGGTGTTCTACACAATGTATACACTAGACGCAAAAATAAGGCGAGTAATTAGACAAGGGATAGTGCAAACAATAGGAAATGCTATAGAATGCAATGGGAGAAAATAGGTCTAGGGGCAATACAAACCATATACTAAGAGTGGAATGCACCCCCAACCCCTCTCCGACAAGTGTACTGTGTGCAGAATCGTTGGGAGAGTAACTTTACAGTAAAGTTGAGTAAATTACTCCTTTTCTGGGCTCTTGGATGGGGCAAAGTATATTGCAGGTTTTCTTAGGAATCCCTAAAAGTCGTGATGTTGGTTATTGCAAGAACCAACCAAGTCTGCAGACAACTGCTGGATTCCTGGACCTGAAGACCGGCAAGGGAAGGGACCAAGTCCGAAGTCAAAGTTCCAGGAAGGACAGGAGCCCCTGCCAACCCAGAAAAGGGTACAAGAGTCCCCGGTTGGATGAAGACTTCAGAAATGCACCCAAGGAAGATGTCATCAGGTTCCTGCGTGATGTGCTGGATGTCCCACGTCATGAAGTTGGATGCAGGCAAGTTTGGGAGCAGGATTCCTCCAACAAGCCTCGGTTCTGGCAAAGTCGCATTTTGCATCAAGAAGGCACTATAAGGCCTGAGGAGGGACCTGGAGGCCTCCTCTGTGTGGAGGAAGAGGGGGCTCTCAGCACTTCAGAGCCCTCAGAGCACCAGATAGCACCAACGGGAGTCCCAGAACATGGGGACAAAGGAGGTGCACAATGCAGTTGGTGCAGCACTACAAAGGAAGGTCCCACGCCACCGGAGCTCAACTCAGCAATGAGAGCGTTGCAGGATAGTGCTGGGGACCTGGGCCAGGCTGTGCACAAAGGAATTTTGCAAATAGAGCACAGAGGCCTCAGGAGGTGAAGACGTGGTGCACAGGGGTACTGTTCTCTGGGAAGGTAAGGACTTACCTTCTCCAAATTAAGACAGCAGGACATTCTGATTGGGGGGAAGGGGGGGTCCACCTTCTGTGTTCCAAGGAGCACGCTTGTCACCAGGAGAGGAGTCCAAGAGAACTGGCCGTCTACTTAGGCGCCTGCTACAGCAGGGGAGTGACTGTCACTCCACTGGAGATTTCTTCGGTCCTTCTGGTGCAGGATGACTGGGAATCATCAGCGTGCACACCGTGGAAACTGTTGCAATTGCTGGCTGGAGCTAAAGTTGTGAAGGAAAAGTATCCCTTATGAATACTTCGTTGCTGTTGCAGCAGTTCCTGGGGCAGGCTGCAGTTAATCAATGTCAGGATGTAGTAGTTGCAGAAGATTCCTGCGGTCTACTTGTTAGTAGAATCTGAAGAGAACCCACAGGAGAGACCCTAAATAGCCCTGAGTGGGGGATTAGCTACCTTATCAGGTATGGACCAGTCAAGAGGCGTCTCGTCACCTGCTGGCACTGGCCTCAGTCCTCCAGTACCCCCACACCTTGCAAAGTAAGATGGCTGAAGTTTAGGACACGCTGGAGGAGCTCTAGGTACCACCCCCAGTGTGGTGCTGGTCAGGGGAGTGGTCACTCCCATTTCCTTTGTCCAGTTTCACGTCAGAGCAGGGACAAAGGGTCCCTGAACCGGTGTAGACTGGCTTTTGCAAGGAGGGCACCATCTGTGCCCTTCAAAGCATTTCCAGCAGCTGGGGGAGGCTGCCCTCCCCAACCTGTAATCCCGATCTCCAAAGGGAGCGGGTATAACACCCTGCTTCCAAAGGAAATGCTTTGTTCTGCCTTCCTGGGACTGAGCTACTCAGACCCCAGGAGGGCAGAACCCTGTCTGAGGTGGCAGTGGCTGTAGCTGCAGTGCAAGCCTCGTCTGGTTTGAAAGTACTGGGGGGGGTATGCTGGAGCCCCCAGGATGAATGGAATTGGCTCCCCAATACAAGATCCCTCTCAAAGGATAGAACTCACTGACTCTATCTTCCACAGGAGTCCAGCTGCTCTGGCAACTTGAGGACAGCCTCAATGAAGATGACCATCTTTTAGTAAGGATGGCCAAATGTTAGCTTGGAGCAACAACTCCTGGCTATGGTAAGGGAGAGCCGAAATGTGCTTAGCACCCATTAATGGTGGCGAGCAATACACCTGTTAGAAATGGGGTTTCTGGTTGGCTAGGGTATGCACCTCAGCCAGGCAGAACTTACCCACTCTAGTCAGGGCAAGGGAGTTACACGTCCAAGATAACCCCTGCTCACCCCCTTGGTAGCTTGGCACGAGCAGTCAGGCTTAACCCAGAGGCAATGTGTAACGTGTTTGCACACCACACGTGACGCAATATCCCCACCACAAAGGAAACACAACACCAGATTATATGAAAATATACTGTATTGTACACAAGGCAATTATCAGACCAAACATCACATATCAGTACTATCCTGCTACCTTAGCAGTTGTCAGAACGTTACACATTAGTTACTCTGCAACCTAGCAGTAGTCACACATTACACACAGGTTACTCAGTATTCTGCAACATAAGCAGTAGTGAGGAAAACCCGTTATTACATCACAGCACTTGTCATAAGAATATCATAAAATGCCCATAGTAGGAACATTAAACATATGGCAAGTTAGAAAGACATATTAGCAAGCATGTCCATAAAAGGAACATTTGCATACACATGTAAAAACAAACGCAGGTAGGTAATATATGAATCAAACAAAAGCCCTTTGGATCTGAATACTGACATCCTTAAAAAAAAAAAAAGATTGTTTTAAAATATGGAGGGTGATATCACCAAGTGGTTCAGCTTTTGAGAGGGCTTGTGCAGCCAGAAAGTTAAACGGGTCTCACTGGGGAGCTCTTTTGGGAACTGTACAAAGATAAGTGTAGGGATAGGCTCCTCACTCTCCGGTAAAGATGCAGAATCCTATGACCACATGAAGGCTACCCCGATTTGAAGACTTGGATGCTTCACTGAGTATAGAATTGGTTTTGGAGGGGGCTCACAAAACCTCGAACCAGACCGGAGTTGATTATGTTGACTACTCAGTGAAAACACTAGGTGGTTAGATAACTGGCAGTGGAGTGCATGACTGATGCGTTTTATTTGTTTATGAAGGGACACCTGCTATGCAACAGATTCAATGACCAGTTGCATCAACATCTGGTAGACCTAGGTCCAACTTCTCCCCAAGAACTGGGAAGGATAGACCATTGGGTCAAGACTAGGGTAACCAAGCCTTCACAGGGGGTGACCAAAAGAAATGGGTCACAAAGCCTCCCCAGGTTAAGGGTGGTGAGACATCCAAGGACCGTCTTCTCAAGGGCTCCAAAAACCTGCTTAGGAGGGTGGGCCCGAGCCTCTTCAGTCCACAAATGGGTACAAGAGTGTAAACTTTCTTCCCAAGAAGGCCTGGTGTCACAACTGTAAACAGCATGGACACCAAACTAGAGAAATCCTACTAGCACTACTCCAGTTAGTACTGGAATAACCAGCCTCCAGTTGGGATCAACAGTGTCCCCAGAGCAAATCAGGGTTCACACCGAAGCTGCTCTAGTCTGAGGGTAGGGTGGATATAGCCACACTGGCTGCCTGGCCACCTAACATGCAAAGATACGGGCAGCAGTTCTTAATGGGACAAAAGTAGAATCCCTGAGGTATATAGGTGCCATTGTTACCATGGTGAGAAACTGGTTTCCCCAGGTCAGTATTTGGCTGGGCAAACATCCAGTTACCATTGGCTGACAATGAGACTAAAGTCCACCCCATGGTTATGGTGACTTTAGATTGGGGAGGGGTTACTGGCCTGAAACAGGTAATCTCTTCTGCAATTCCAGTAGAATGCTTGCTAGGGAATGATCTGGAGTCCTCTGCTTGGGCTGAGGTAGAACTCAAAACCCAAGGTGGCTTGCTGGGAATCCCTGATCTGGTGTCAAACCAGAGCAGGGCACAGGGTGAAAGTGTTGGAGCCTGGAATAATGGTCCAATCTTCCAAGAGAAAGGAGGACTGGGGAACCAGCCTCTGAATAGCAAAAGAAACCAGACCTCTCTTCCCAGGAAGATGTCTTATCCTCTGAGGGAACTGAGTCTGTGGAGCTGGAGCCTTATCGGGTAGAGCTCTTGGGCCCCAGGGGACCCTCAAGGGAACAGCCTTGTATGGGACAAAAGACCTGCCTCACTCTTGAAGGCCTGAGGCAGCAAGCTGCAACACAGAAGGGAGATGTCAGTGGCTCCCACAGTCTATTGGGAGGATAGACTCCTTTACACTGAGGCTAGGTATCCCAAACCTGGTGCCACTAGGAGAGTGGTAGTGTCTCCGGAGTTTAGGGAGTTTTATCAAGTTTATACTCTCCTTGCCCATGAAATCCCCTAGCTGGGCATTTGGAACAGACAAAACATGGAGCAGACTTGTCGACCACTTCCATTGGCCCAATGTGTCGCAAAGGAGTTTTGTAGCGCCTGTCAAGCCAGTGGCAAGACAGGTGGCCATACAAAAGCCCCCATTACACTTCCAGTGGTGGGGGTTCCTTTTTGAAAGGGTTGGTGTGGATATTGTGGGTCCACTTGAACCACCCACAGCCTCAGGGAACCAGTATATGCTGGTAGTAGTGGATCATGCTGCCAGATAATCAGAAGCAATTCCCCTTAGGTCAACTACTGCCCCTGCAGTAGCCAAGGCCCTGATTGGTATTTTTACCAGAGTGGGTGTCCCGAAGTAGGTGGTTTCTGACAGAGGTACAAACTTCATGTCCGCTTATCTGAAACACATGTGGCACGAGTGGGGTGACTTACAAATTCACTGCGCCATCCACAAACCAATGGACTTGAGAGATTCAACAAGACATTGAAGGGCATGATCATGGGGCTCTCAAAATCAAAAGATGAGATGTCCTCCTGCATTTTGCCTACAGAGATGTCACAGAAGGGTTTCCCCCCCTTAGAGCTTCTGTTTGGCCGCCCTGTAAGAGGACCACTGGCAATTCTTGAAGGGTGGGAGAGACCTCCATGAGCCTAAGCAAGAAGTAGCCATCCTAGAGCAGAGGCCAAGCACATAGTCCACTGAGTACATTGAGGCCTCCAAAAACCTTGAGGCCAGCCAGCAACTCCGAAAGATGTGGTATGACCAAAAGGCTGCAATGGTTGAATTCTAGCCAGAGCGGAAAGTCTGGGTGCTGGAACCTGTGGCTCCCAGGGCACTTCAGGACAGATGGAGTGGCCCTTGCCGAATCCTAGAAAAGAAGTCAGGTCACTTAGAGCTTAAGGCTGTTAACATGGATCACCCTCTTGGGTGTCCTGCTAGTGCCCAGGTCTACTGACAGGGCAGATAACCATGTGTAGGAAAGTACCATCTTGCCTGGCATGTTACCCCATATTTCACTGTATATATGTTTTAGTCTGTCACTGGGGACCCTGCCAGGCAGGGCCCCAGTACTCAAAGGTGTGTGCCCTGTATGTGTTCCCTGTGTGATGCCTGTCACTGAGGCTCTGCTAACCAGAACCTCAGTGGTTATGCTCTCTGCTTTCCAAATTGTCACTAACAGGCTAGTGACCAATTTCACCAATTCACATTGGCATACTGGAACACCCTTAATTCCCTAGTATATGGTACTGAGGTACCCAGGGTATTGGGGTTCCAGGAGATCCCTATGGGCTGCAGCATTTCTTTTGCCACCCATAGGGAGCTCTGACTATTCTTACACAGGCCTGCCAGTGCAGCCTGAGTGAAATAACGTCCACGTTATTTCACAGCCATTTACCACTGCACTTAAGTAACTTATAAGTCACCTATATGTCTAACCTTTACCTGGTGAAGGTTGGGTGCAAAGTTACTTAGTGTGTGGGCACCCTGGCACTAGCCAAGGTGCCCCCACATTGTTCAGGGCAAATTCCCTGGACTTTGTGAGTGCGGGGACACCATTACACGCGTGCACTATACATAGGTCACTACCTATGTATAGCGTCACAATGGTACCTCCCAACATGGCCATGTAACTTGTCTAAGATCATGGAATTGTCACCCCAGTGCCATTCTGGCACAGAACCTGGGTAATGACAAACTGCCTTTCCGGGGTCTCCACTGCAGCTGCTGCTGCCAACCCCTCAGACAGGTTTCTGCCCTCCTGGGGTCCAGGCAGCCCTAGCCCAGTAAGGCAGAACAAAGGATTTCCTCTGAGCGGGTGTAACACCCTCTCCCTTTGGAAATAGGTGTGATGACTGGGGAGGAGTAGCCTCCCCCAGCCTCTGGAAATGCTTTGATGGGCACAGATGCTGCCCATCTCTGCATAAGCCAGTCTACACAGGTTTACCCAGCCCTGCTCTGGCACAAAACTGTACAAAGGAAAGGGACCACTCCCCGGACCTGCACCTCCCAGGGGAGGTGCCCAGAGCTGCTCCAGTGTGTCCCAGACCTCTGCCATCTTGGAAACAGAGGTGTTGCTGGCACACTGGACTGCTGAGTGGCCAGTGCCAGCAGGTGACGTCAGAGACCCCCTCTGATAGGCTCTTACCTCTTAGTAGCCAAACCTCCTTTTCTGGCTATTTAGGGTCTCTGCTTTGGGGAATTCTTCAGATACCGAATGCAAGAGTTCACCAGAGTTCCTCTGCATCTCCCTCTTCACCTTCTGCCAAAGGATCGACCGCTGACAGCTCGGGTCGCCTGCATAACCGCAACAAAGTAGCCAGACTACTAGCAACCTTGTATCGCTTCATCCTGCTGGCTTTCTCGACTGTTTCCTGGGGGTAGCCTGCCTCCTTTCTGCACCAGGAGCTCTGAAGAAATCTCCTGTGGGTCGACAGAATCTTCCCCCTGCAACCGCAGGCAACCAGACTGCATCACCGGTCCTCTGGGTCCCCTTTCAGCACGATGAGCGTGGTCCCTGGAACTCAGCAACTCTGTCCAAGTGACTCCCACAGTCCAGTGACTCTTCAGTCCAAGTTTGGTGGAGGTAAGTCCTTGCCTCCCCACACTAGACTGCATTGCTGGGTACCGCGTGATTTGCAGCTGCTCCGGCTCCTGGGCACGCTTCCAGGATTTCCTTCATGCACAGCCAAGCCTGGGTCCCTTACACTCTAACCTGCAGTGCACAACCTTCTGAGTTGTCCTCCGGTGTCGTGGGACTCCCTTTTGTGACTTCGGGTGGACTCCAGTTCACTCCTCTTCCAAGTGCCTGTTCCAGTACTTCTGCGGGTGCTGCCTGCTTCTGTGAGGGCTCCCTGACTTGCTGGGCGTCTCCTCATCCAAGTGGCGACATCCTGGTCCCTCCTGGGCCACAGAAGCATCCAAAAACCCTAACTGCGACCCTTGCAGCTAGCAAGGCTTGTTTGTGGTCTTTCTGCATGGGAACACCTCTGCAAGCTTCTTCACGATGTGGGACATCCATCCTCCAAAGGGGAAGTTCCTAGTACTCTTCTTTCTTGCAAAACACCAAGCTTCCATCAGGTGGCAGGTTCCTTGCACCCTCAGCTGGCATTTCCTGGGCTCCTGCCCACTCTTGACACTGTTGTGACTCTTGGACTTGGTCCCCTTGTCTTACAGGTACTCAGGTCTGGAAATCCACTGTTGCATTGCTGGTGTTTTTCCATGCAGAATCCCCATATCACAACTTCTGTGCTCTCTGAGGGTTGTAGGTGCACTTTACACCTACCTTACAGGGTCTTGGGGTGGGCTATTTTTCTAACCCTCACTGTTTTCTTACAGTCCCAGCGACCCCCTACAAGCTCACATAGGTTTGGGGTCCATTCGTGGTTCGCATTCCACTTTTGGAGTATAGTTTGTGGTGCCCCTATACCTATGTGCTCCTATAGCAATCTAGGTTAACTTTACACTGCTTGCGTTACTTCCTTTGCTATTACTGCATATTTTTGGTATTGTGTACATATATCTTGTGTTTCTCTTCCAGGGGATCCTCATCAATAGTCATAAACATTGAATATTCCCGCCCTTGTGCGGGGACCCCGGAGCATATATAAAATATATACACATTATACATATGTAACAAACAGTCATGCAGGCTATCATGTTAAAAACAGGCTAAAATGCTTTATTTCTATGAAGTTTTTTTTTTTTTTTTTTAAATACTACAATAGAGCATAAAATAAGTACCCAAGCTCCTAAAATTAGGCTTGGGGAAGTAAGCAGTAGCAAACTCTAGTGAAAAAATAGAGAACTGCATTGAAAAACAATGAAGCATTCTTAGCCAATAGGCTGCATGTAGGTTAACACAGGAGAACCATAAAAACTTTGGCACTGTGCCTTTAAGACCCTGAGCACCTCCAGTATCCCACCATGCCTCAGGGGTGAAGGAAAGGTGACAGTTGGTTCAGTTAGGTCAGTTCTTTTTTCCGGCTTCTTCTGAGAGGATCCTGGAGCATTGAGCTCTCAGTTTTTCTGAGTTTTCCTCAGAAAAATTCTTTAAAAAAGCGTTTTTTCACTTTTCACTCGACAAGTAACATCTTTGTCTGAGCTAGGAAGGTTTTTTCTGACCGAAAAATGCCTTCTTTTCGTCAAATGCCCTGCTTGTGGGAAGAAGGCCCAGTCAGATCCCCACTCTCTGTGCATAGTGTGCCTGCCTCAGAGTCACTGCCCTGACACTTGTAAGTACTGTAAGAACATGTCTAGGAGGACTCTGAAAGACAGAGAAGATCCGACTTCATGGGCTTCAGGAGAGGAAAAGAACATCGTCCTCCTCACTCCCCAGGCATCCAGAAGGCCATTCTCAGGAGAGAATGGCCCGGTCGACGTCGACAGGTAGGAAAATACCTGTTTCTTCACAGTCGACGTCGCTACCACCGTCCCACCGGCATAGGTCGACGGCGACACACCCGACGTCGAAGGGAACGGCGTCGAGGGAACATCAGAGCAGGGGCAGGTCTCCGTCGACGGCAGCCCGCCGATCGACGTCGAGCCATCGCCGGCATGCCCGGTCGCCGCCAAAGGCTGTGCGCCCCCCGACGTCAGGACACACGACGTCGAGATCTCCACGACGGCACGAGAAACATCCGCCGTCAACCTCCCATCGCTCCACGTCGAGGCACACGACGGCGAGCAGGTCGAGGTCCAAGGAACGCCGTTCGACGTCAAGGCACTCAACGTCGAGGCAATCAACGTCGAGGCAGGACCAACCGACTGGGCGTCCTTCGACGTCGAAACAGCCATCGACGTCGACGCAGGTTTTACCTGTCCAACAGGGAGCAGAACATCGCCCCTCGCCAGACAAGGCTCAGTCTCCAGTGGTCTCCATACCGAGCGACTTCTCGGTCAAGAGCATCTCCTGGGCATGTCTCGCCCATCAACCTATCTCCGAGATGGCTGGAGAGCCTCAACAGACCAGTGGCCTCCCCAGATTCGCAATATTCGCGAATGTATTCACCCACTGCCTCCCCGCCAAGAACGCCATTGCCGACAGCCGGGGCAGAACGGGCTCGTTCAGCTCCTCGACAGCCGACCGGGAGGCCTAGGCGCTCGGCTACAGCGTCCCGCAGCAGATCTCGCTCTCAACGGAGATCCAGGTCACGCACAAGATCACCCTCTTGGTCTTCATGAGGTTCTTCTGTCGGGCGTTACTCACCTACTCTTACAGATTCACCACCTGCTAGAGTCTCACCAGTGGATGACATAACCACTTTCAACGAGGTGTTGCTAAGAGGAGCGCAGAAACTCAATATAGAGGTTCCAGAACCGTCTACCTCCTCATCAATCATCTTTGAGACGCTACAACAGAGATCAGCGTCGAAAAAGTTGCTGCCTCTAGTGCCTGGTTTGTTGCAGCCGACCATGGACACTTTTCTGGCCCCAGCCTCGTTTAAGTCTGCCCCGGCTCGGATTCTTAAAAAGTACAAGGCTCCAGAGCAATACCCTTTATTCCTTAGGAAGGATCCGCCACCAGACTCAGTGATCATAGCTGCCGCCCGAAAGACCCACTCGGTGGCATCTTCATCCACGGTACCCCCGGATAAAGAGAGCAGGCATTTAGACTCTCTGGGAAGAAAGATGTGCGGGACAGCGGCTTCAGCAATGAAGGTCTCTAGTGCGTCTGCGCTCCTGGGCAGGTACGATCGTTCTCTGGGATTCCCTCAGTAGATTTACAGAAAAACTGCCCAGAGAAGACGGGCAAGATTTCCAAGAGATTCTACAGGAAGGATGCCTGGTATCTAACCAAGTTATCAGCGCGGCAGCGGATGGGGCGGATTTGGCGGCTCATGGGTACGCACATGGTATCTGTGCGAGATCTTCCTGGCTGAGGCTCACTGGCTTGAAACAGGAGGCACAACAACGTATCCTGAATCTCCCATTTGCCGGGAATTCTCTATTCGGTGCCCATGCAGACGAAGAGATGGCCCGCATGAAGACCGAGGTGGATACCATGAAGGCGGTAGGCCTCGAAAGAAGGAAAGATTTCAGGCGGAGGTACAGACCGTACGATAGACGCCCTTTCCAACAGAGGGTTCAAACCCCTCATTGGTCGCAAAGGTCTCAGCAACGACAGGGACGCCCTCTGTTTCAGCGAAGAAACACAAGGGAGCGAGGGTCAAGTAGACCTAAACAGTCCACTCCAAAAGCACCCACTAAGCAATGAAGTCTCGCTTCCCTCGACACTGTACACCACTCCGGTGGGGGGGAAGTATTATTGCTCATCTTCACGAGTGGCACTCTATCACAAGAGACAAATGGGTGCTCAATATTGTCGAACATGGCTATTCTCTCCTTTTCAAGCAGCCTCCACCACTCTTGCCACCAACCAAACACAATCCGGCTCATCTCACCTTGCTACGCAAGGAGGCTCTCGCCCTCCTAAGAAAGAATGCCATAGAAAGGGTTCCACCTGCCCACAGAGGAAAGGGGGTCTACTCCTGTTACTTTCTAGTAGCAAAGAAGGGTCAAGAGGGCGTTTTCAGGCCAATCCTGGATCTAAGACTGCTGAACAAATACATAAGAAAGCAGAAGTTCAGAATGCTAGCGCTTCACCAAATTTTCCCTCAACTGCATCAGGGAGACTGGATGTGCTCCATCGACCTGCAGGATGCGTATTTCCACATCCCAATAGCTCCAAAGCATCAAATTCCTGCGCTTTCGAGTAGCGTTACAGCATTACCAGTTCAGGGTTCTACCCTTTGGCCTGAAATCTGCTCCAAGAGTTTTCTCGAAATGTATGGCAGTGGTGGCGGCGCCTCTACGAAGACAAAGGATATACATATATCCATACCTAGACGACTGGCTACTAAAGGCTTCTTCTCCGGAGCAGGCGAGAAGCCATCGGGACATTGTACTAGGAGTTTGCGAAGCTCTAGGTCTTCAGGTCAATTACCAGAAGTCAACCTTGACTCCAACGCAGAGTCTTCACTACCTAGGAGCTATCATAAACACAGAACTACAAAAAGTGTATCCTTCGGAGGAACGACTGTCCTCAATAAACATGAAGTGCCAGGACCTGTTGAGAGCCAGCGCACCTACGGCACGTCAGGTGACATCACTACTGGGCTCCATGGCATCGTGCATCTTTATTGTCCCAAATGCCAGACTCCACATGAGACCCCTCCAAGAGGCATTGGAGGCCAATTGGAGCCAAAGAACAGGTCGCTGGGAAGACACAATGCGGCTACCGGAGGTAGCACTGCAGTCATTGAGATGGTGGATGCACAGACCTCACCTGTCAGTGGGCGCTCCGTTTCACCAGGTACTTCCATCCGACACTCTGGTAACGGATGCGTCTCTTCAGGGATGGGGGGCTCATCTGGGTCCTTTTCAAGCGCAGGGTCTGTGGTCAGACAAGGAGAAGCAGTACCACATCAATCTGCTAGAACTCAGAGCTGTCCATCTGGCTCTCAAGTCTTTCACACCGCTAATTCAGGGGAAAACTCTATTGATACAGACGGACAATACAACCACGATGTATTACTTGAACAAACAAGGGGGAACGAGATCCCTACCCCTTTCACGAGCTCCTGGCCAGAGGAATGTCAATCACAGCAGTTCACCTGCCAGGTCAGCAGAACGTAGAAGCAGACTTTCTAAGCAGACACCTGGAGGACGTTCACGATTGGGTCCTGCACGACGAAGTCGCAGAATACATCTTCGCGCAATGGGGTCGGCCTCAACTGGACATCTTCGCAGACGATGTAAACAGGAAATGCCCAGACTTCGCATCCAGGTTCTACCGTCCAGGATCTCGAGGGAATGCCCTGTTGATCGACTGGTCAGGGACATTTCTTTATGCTTTTCCTCCGATTCCCCTCATTCCGGCAGTGATCAGCAAACTTTACGGATCCAGGACCAGAATGATTCTTATAGCGCCACAATGGCCTCGACAATTCTGGTACACGGATCTCCTCAACCTGTCGGAAAAACCTCACAGGAGGCTGCCGTGCAGACCGGATCTTCTGAGCAGAATGGAGGGCAGGATTCTGCATCCCAACCTACCCTCTCTGAGCTTAACAGCATGGCTCCTGAATTCCTGCAGTATGGGCACCTAGGACTATCGCAGGAGTGCATGAACATCCTGAAAGAGTCCAAACGGCCTTCCACGCGGCGTTCCTACGCTTTTAAGTGGAAGAGATTCTACATATGGTGCTGTCAGCAAGGCCATAATCCCATACGGGCGCAGGAGGACGTCATACTGTCCTATTTGCTTCACCTAGCGAAATCCGGTCTGCAGGTATCATCTATTAAGGTACATTTGTCTGCTATTACTGCCTATCGCAAGTCACCTTCTCAGGAATCCTTTACGAAACTTGTAGTCAAGGATTTCTTAGAAGGTTTGAAGAAAGTTTTTCCGCCTATTCGGAGGCCTTCTCCTCCGTGGGAACTGAACATAGTCCTAGCAAGACTTATGGGCCCTCCTTTCGAGCCTATCCATAAGGCCTCCTTACAACACCTTACGTGGAAAACGGCTTTTCTGGTGGCCATTACTTCAGCGAGGAGGGTCAGTGAGATCCAGGCCTTGTCTGCAAAAGAACCGTACACGGTTTTTCATGACAATAGAGTAGTTCTACGAACTCACCCATCTTTCCTTCCGAAGGTGGTGTCAGAATTCCATATTAATCAGACCATAACTTTACCGACGTTCTTTCCCAATCCGGAAACTCCGGCTGAGAAAGCATTGCACTCATTAGACTTGAAAAGAGTGCTGAAATTTTATCTGGACAAGACAAAATCGATTAGACCCTCTAACCGCTTGTTTGTGAACTATGGTCATTTAAGGACAGGAGAAGCAGCATCTAAGCGAACAATATCAAGATGGATAGTCTCTTGTATTGTTAATACTTACCAGCTAGCTAATAGACAATTGCTAGCGCGGCCTAGAGCGCATTCCACAAGGGGAAAAGCGGCTACTGCTGCTCTCCTTAACAATGTTCCTATATCTGAGATTTGTAAGGCTGCTACATGGAAGTCTGTCCATACTTTTACAAGACATTATTGTTTAGACTCAGATGCAAGAGCGGATGCCCAAGTGGGGCAGGCCTCTCTAAGGAATTTATTTGCGTAAGACATGTCTATTCCTGCACTTCTATCGGACAGTCCGCTGGGTTTAGGGATGGGCTTGCTAATCTATTCAATGTTTATGACTATTGATGAGGATCCCCTGGAAGAGAAGGATAAGTTACTTACCTGTAAATCCTAGTTCTCTTCCAGGGGTATCCTCATCAAAGTCATAAACAACCCACCCTCCTCCCCGGACGCACGTCTACTGGAAGTGCAGGACAGACAGTATTTTGATTCAATTATACAAATTGTCACCGTAAAAAGAACTGACCTAACTGTGAACCAACTGTCACCTTTCCTTCACCCCTGAGGCATGGTGGGATACTGGAGGTGCTCAGGGACTTAAAGGCACAGTGCCAAAGTTTTTATGGTTCTCCTGTGTTAACCTACATACAGCCTATTGGCTAAGAATGCTTCATTGTTTTTCAATGCAGTTTTCTCTATTTTTTCACTAGAGTTTGCTACTGCTTACTTCCCCAAGCCTAATTTTAGGAGCTTGGGTACTTATTTTATGCTCTATTGTAGTATTTAAAAAAAAAAAAAAAACTTCATAGAAATAAAGCATTTTAGCCTGTTTTTAACATGATAGCCTGCATGACTGTTTGTTACACATGTATAATGTGTATATATTTTATATATGCTCCGGGGTCCCCGCACAAGGGCGGGAATATTCAATGTTTATGACTTTGATGAGGATACCCCTGGAAGAGAACTAGGATTTACAGGTAAGTAACTTATCCATATTTGGCATCCTCATACTGAGGGTACTCACTGAGATACTTTTGGCATTGTCATAAAAATAAAGTACCTTTTATTTTTAGTAGATCTGTGTATTGTTTTCTTATGATATTGTGCATATGACATCAGTGGTGTAGTAGGAGCTTTACGTGTCTCCTAGTTCAGCCTATGCTGCTTTGCCTTAGCTACCTTCTATCAGCCTTAGCTGCTAGAAACAGCTCTTCTACACTAAGGGATAACTGGAACTGGCACAAGGTGTAAGTACCTGTGGTACCCACTACAAGCTACGCCAGCCTCCTACACAATGTTACTGATGAAAAATCAGTGAACCTCTCAACTGACCCTAAGGATAGGTCAGATGGCGTTGTCTATTCAGACACCCTGTAAGGAAATGCCTCCTTGGCATGGTTACCCCCTGACGTTTTGCCTTTGCTGATGCTAAGTTTTGACTTGAAAGTGTGCTGAGGCCTGCTAACCAGGCCCCAGCACCAGTGTTCTTTCCCTGACCTGTACTTGTTTCCACAATTGGCACACCCTGGCATCCAAGTAAGTCCCTTGTAACTGGTACCAAGGGCCCTGATGCCAGGGAAGGTCTCTAAGGGCTGCAACACTATGTCCCTACAGTGTCTAAGCAAAACCTTAGACCTTGTAAGCGCAGGGTAGCCATAAGAGTGTATGGTCTGGGAGTCTGTCATGCACTAACTCCACAGCACCATAATGACTACACTGAAAACTGAAGTTCGGTATCAAACTTCTCAGCACAATAAATGCACACTGATGCCAGTGTAAATTTTATTGTAACATACACCCAGAGGGCACCTTAGAGGTGCCCCCTGAAACCTTAACCGACTATCCGTGTAGGCTGACTAGTTTTAGCAGCCTGCCACACACCAGACATGTTGCTGGCCACATGAGAGAGTGCCTTTTGTCACTCTGTGGCTCACCCCCTTTGTTACAGCACCACAGGGCACTCCAGCTAGTGGAGTTGCCCGCCCCCTCCGGCCACAGCCCCACTTTTGGCGGCAAGGCCGGAGGAGATGAGAAACAAGGAGTCACTGGCCAGTCAGGACAGCCCCTAAGGTGTCCTGAGGTGACTAACTTTTAGAAATCTTCCATCTTGCAGATGGAGGATCCCCCCCAATAGGATTAGGGATGTGCCCCCTCTCCCCTAAGGGACGAGGCACAAAGAGGGTGTACCCACCCTCCGGGCTAGTAGCCATTGGCTACTAACCCCCAGACCTAAACATGCCCTTAAATCTACTATTTAAGGGCTCCCCAGAACCTAGGAACTCGGATTCCTGCAACCTAAGAGGACTGCTTAGCTGAAAAACCCTGCAGAGAAGACAGACACCAACTGCTTTGGCCCCAGCTCTACCGGCCTCTCTCCCCACTTCTAAAGACACTGCTCCAGCGACGCACTCTCCAGGGACCAGCGACCTCTGAAGCCTCAGGACTGCCCTGCATCTAGAAGGACCAAGAAACTCCAGAGGACAGCAGCTCTGTTCACCAAAGACTGCAATTTTGTAACAAAGGAGCAACTTTGAAACAACTAGTGTTTCCCGCTGGAAGCGTGAGACTTGGCACTCTGCACCAGACGCCACCGGCTCGACTTGTGGAGAACAAACACTTCAGGGATGACTCCCCGGCGACTGCGAGACCGTGAGTAGCCAGAGTTGACCCCCACAACGACGCTTGCAGAGGGAATCCTGAGGCTCCCCCTGACCGTGACTGCCTGCTCTCAGATCCTGATGCCTGGTAAAGATTCTGCACCCCGCAGCCCCCAGGACCTAAAGGATCCACACTGCACCCGGCCGCCCCGTGCTGCTGAGGGTGTTTTTTCTGTGTGGACTGGTGTTCTCCACCCCTCCCCCTCCCTGTTGCCCTACAGAACCCCCTGGTCTGCCCTCCGAAGACGCGGTTACTTACCTGCTGGCAGACTGGAACCGGGGCACCCCCTTCATTGAAGCCTATGCGTTTTGGGCACCACTTTGACCTCTGCACCTGATCGACCCTGAGCTGCTAGTGTGGTAACTTTAGGGTTGCTCTGAACCCCCAACGGGGGGGCTACCTTGGACCCAAACTTGAACCCTGTAGGTGGTTTACTTACCTGCAAAAACAAACTCTTACTTCCCCCAGGAACTGTTGAAAATTGCATTGTGTAGTTTTAAAATATCTGATTTATGTGAAAACTGTATATGCTATTTTGCTAATTCAAAGTTCCTAAAGTAGCTACCTGCAATACCTTTCATTTGAAGTATTACATGTAAATATTGAACCTGTGGTTCTTAAAATAAACTAAGAAAAGAGATTTTTCTATACAAAAACCTATTGGCCTGGAATTGTCTTTGTGTTCCTCATTTGCTTGTGTGTGTGTACCACAAATGCTTAACACTACTCCCTTGTTAAGCCTACTGCTTGACCACACCACCACAAAATAGAGCATTAGTATTATCTCTTTTTGCCACTATCTTACCTCGAAGGGGAACCCTTGGACTCTGCATACTATTCCTTACTTTGAAATAGTGCATACAGAGCCAACTTCCTACAACCACAAAAGAGCTTTAGTATTCTACTTTAGCCTCTGTTAAGCCTCTTGTGGAATGACCTCGTCTCTGAACGCTGTACCTCATTTTGATAGTATATACACAGCCAGCTTCCTACACCATCAAATACTTAATGGTATGATTCAGCTTTTGATACAATCATGAGATTAATTGGCAAATTATTTCAAAATGTGGTCCATTAAGCACTATCCTGAAAGTTGGAGCTTTCTTCAAAAGACTACTGTACCCTCTTGTTGGTTGGCTACTGAATCCCTTTAAGTTGCTAATTCCTCAGATAACAGAACTTGGACAAATGGGATATTAGGACGGTCGAATTCCAGTTCTGCCATCATAAACCAATGCTATAGCCATTGGGTGTCCAGTTTTTCTTAAATGTATTAAATTGATCTGAAGTTTCTGCATATGCTTTCATTAAATGTTTTTGGTTTTATTTTAGGCTCCTTCAAAATCTGCACCCAAGCAGAAGTTTGCCAAGCCTATGAAGACTCAAGCACCACGTGTTGGAGGAAAACGCTAACCCAGCTCACTGATATTCAAATAAAGATCTAAATAATGTTACTGTAACCAGCACAGCAACTGGGCTTGGATTATTTCTAGGTGGAAAATAAAGTGTTTTTTGTTTTTCCTTCAGAAGCTACATTTGTATTCATTTGTCAGTGAAACATTTCTATGCCCTTTTATGTGGAACTCATTTTCACCAGTCCTTGCCGGTATTGTAGCACTACATAATCTGTATCCCATTCTGTCCTATGTTTCAGAACTTGGTTTGGCTCATTTTAACCATGTAGAAGTCCTCATTTTTCTTTCCTCTCCTTAGGACCACTTCCTCAGTACCAAATGGTTAATGTGGCAACACTTTTCTCTCTTCCTGCCACAATATATAGAAAAGCCTTTTTGTATGGTCACCCCCAAGGTTTTGGACTTGTGCTGCTTTTTGTTTTTTTGTCTGTGCAGCAGTTGACATGACCTAACTTGCAGGCCCTGGGGTGCCATATGATTGAGACTTGGAACTAACTATAGTGCCCCTAGTGGACTGCAGCCCTTGTGGTGCCATGCTGAGTGGGAGAAGGTAGTCTGCTAGCCTACCACTGCAGGTTGGCAGAGCAGCTTAAACTGCTAACTTGACTTTGCACTTTCAGAACATTGTGAATCCTAAACCTTCCTTTTTTAATCAACATTTTGTTTTTAGGCATACAACCATTGTCCCTTATTCAAAGGTTTGATGGCAAGGCTCAGTGTTGATGTCCTCACATCAAGAAACTAAAGACATCTTTTAGGTTCTTCGGCAACAAAGCAATGCCTCTAACTGTATAGGGATCTACTAATCTTCATTGGTTTTCAAATATGTAGTGGTTGACCACATCAGTTTATGACCAGCAACTGTAAGCTTTCCTGCCAAGTTTTGTATAGGGGGTAAATTCAGACTTCATCTCAACACTACTAGTTGGTTTGCTGCCAAAAACATCCAGTTCAATGGCATTTGGCTGTAGGTACACATGCTTTGCTTGAGTCTGTCATCTAGTATTGGGCTCGGTGTGTTCCAAGTTTTTCTTCGAAGAATGAGTCATGAGGTTGAGTGACTCCTCTTGGTGATGGTGCGCATGGGCATTGAGTCCTTTGTTTATCTTTCAGCTGTCTGGTTTGGATGTTTTCCCTCTTGCTCCAGTGGGTCTCTGTTCAGTACCTTGGTACTTTAATTTCCATCTTTCTCCCAGTGTCTTAAGTTTTCAATTGTGTATTTATCACTTTTAGGAATCTAGCCAAATTATATCGTCTAACACCCTTAAGGGTGTCCATGCCCTTCTTGGGCCTACTTTGACAACTGTAGTTGGAGAATGATGGGCTAATGAAACATCCCCGGAATACAGGGACATGTAAGGCCTGTAGGTCTTTTAGGTCCAAAAAGACCCTCCAGGACCAAAGAAGCACATTGATTAGAAATGGCATTGAAGACAGATGCTCCTGACATCTTTGGAGAAGAGCATGCACAGGATTAAGTCTGACACCAGTCAACCCTTTGGTTTCGAGACTCCGAGTTGAACCAAGATTTGGACATCAAGAGTTAATCCATTCCAGCAACACAGTACATGAGTACTCCAACACTGTCTCACCAAGCAAAGACAGTCAAAAAGGCTTCCTCCACTGAACTCTGGCCATGGTAGGATGTGAAATACATTTGGATATCCCACCCTCCAGTTTGGCACTGAAATTTATAAAGACCAAAATGCCTTTGAAACCCACAAGAGGCAACCACATTCCAGTCTTTTCTGGGATAGAGTTGAACATTTGAGTCTACCATTTCAGCCCTTTAAAAACCAGTATTGCCATATACTTTGGAGCCCATACCTTTGGCTAAAAAAGAGCATTCAGGAATTTAGTTCAGAGCTGAAAGCTATAGTGGGCAAAGCTTCTACTGTTTCCTCAGAGGAGAGGTCTTCTGTAGAGCCTATCTTAGAAGTGATGGAGACTAGACATCGCAGAATTAACACAAGGGATCAAAGAATCATGGCTTCTTAGTGCAATAAAAAGGACACTCGTTCCAAGAAACATTGAACACTGCCTCCCCCTTTAAGTTTCTAAAGACAAGATTCCAGAACAACCTCCCCACCTTGTTCTCCTGTACTTCACTCTACTCCACAATCGCCTACATCTTTAATCCTCCCCCCCAACAGTTAACTCCACAAGCATCACTTAATAGAAATTATTTAAGTGATGTTCCACAAGGTGTGGATCCATATCATCCAGATCCCAAATTACCCAAACCTTTATCCAGCAAGGCCTTCTCCCCTGGAGGATACTGTTGCATAAAACAAAGTTAATGCAAGGGCAGCAGCGTATCATAATGTGCAAATACAGACCCAATCTAAGATTTCCTCTTCAACACTGAGCAACAGTGTTTCGACCCTTGCTACCAGGCATGCCTAGACTTAGTGCTTATAGGAGGCTGGCCTGGCTTATAGTGGGTACCTGAAGGTACTTACACCTTGTGGCAGGTCCAGTTATCCCTTAGTAGTGTTCTAGCAGCTTAGGCTGATAGAGGTGGCTATAGCAGAGCAGCTATATCATAAATACAAAACTCCGTTACTAAAAATAAAGGTACTTTAAGTTCGATGGCATCTGTCGCTGTAGATACGCATGTTTTGCAATAGCTCGCCATCTGGTGTTGGGCCGGAGTGTTACAAGTTGTTTTTCTTCGAAGAAGTCTTTCGAGTCACGGGACCGAGTGACTCCTCCTTTTGTCTCCATTGCGCATGGGCGTCGACTCCATCTTCGATTGTTTTTTTTCTGCCATCGGGTTCGGACGTGTTCCTGTCGCTCCGAGTTTCGGAACGGAAAGATAGCTAATTTCGGAAGATTTTCGTCGGTATTGTTGCGTTCGGGATCGGCGTAGTTAGATTCAACACCGCATCGAAGAGCTCCGGTGCCCTTCGGGGTAGTTTTTCGATTCCCCCGTCGGGGCCTGGTCGGCCCGACCGCGTGCTGAAGAACGCCGATGGAACGGACCCCGTTCCGTTTCTGCCCCAAATGCACAATAAATACCCCTATACAGACCAACACTTGGTCTGTAACCTGTGCCTGTCACCTGAGCACAGTGAAGACACCTGCGAGGCCTGTTGTGTGTTCCGGTCCCGAAAAACACTCAGAGACCGTCGAGCCAGAAGACTTCAGATGGCGTCCGCGCCGACAGCCCACCGAGAGTTCGAGGAACAAGAAGAGGAAGGTACCTTCTCGATCCAAGACTCAGACTCCGAAGGATTCGACGATACACAAACCGTGAGTAAGACGTCAAACCACACAGAGGAAGATTTACAAGGCCCAGGGGACGCCACTGCCATCAGGCCATGGCTCCACCCATAAATTCGGTGACCGACCGTCGGCACCGAAAAAGGCCCAAACAGTGCCGAGATCGTCCGACTCCGGTCGAGACACCGGCACGCAGCCTTCTCGGGACCGAGAAAGTGCTGGAGACAAGCCTCGACACCGAGATGCCGGTGTGGACACGGCTCGACGCCGAGACAGCGGCACCGAAGATCGACGCCGAGAGGTTTCGGCCCCGAAAAAGAAAAGTCACCTCGGAGCCGAAAAAACACGCAGACAGGGTTTCGGTCCCGAAACAAACTGCAAGCGACCCAGCTTCAGGCTCTTATACAGAAGAGCACTCGCTAACCTCCCAAATGCAAAAGCATAGGTTTGAGGAAGAGCTACAATCAACTGATGTGGACCATACGCAAAAGCGTATTTTCATACAGCAGGGGACAGGAAAAATAAGCACCCTTCCCCCCATTAGAAGAAAGAGAAGGTTGGAGTTCCAAACTGAACAGACACCACAACCAAAAGTGGTGAAAAGAGTTACCCCACCACCCTCTCCTCCGCCCGTGATTAACGTCTCACCAGCACAAACTCCATCACACTCCCCAGCTCACACCACCATAAGCCAGGGTGACCAAGATCAAGACGCATGGGACCTATACGACGCCCCAGTGTCAGATAACAGTCCGGAGGCATACCCTACGAACCCATCTCCACCAGAGGACAGCACCGCGTATTCTCAAGTGGTGGCTAGAGCAGCACAATTTCACAACGTAAGCCTCCACTCAGAACAGGTCGAGGATGATTTTTTTATTCAACACTCTCCTCCACCCACAGCTCATACCAAAGCCTGCCTATGCTCCCTGGTATGCTCCGGCACGCAAAAGAAATCTTTAAGGAGCCGGTCAAAAGTAGGGCTATCACACCAAGGGTGGAAAAAAAGTATAAGGCGCCTCCTACAGACCCGGTTTTCATCACTACACAGCTGCCACCAGACTCTGTCGTTGTAGGAGCAGCTAGGAAAAGGGCCAACTCCCACACATCTGGAGATGCACCACCCCCAGATAAAGAAAGCCGCAAGTTCGATGCAGCTGGTAAGAGTCGCAGCACAAGCTGCAAACCAGTGGCGCATTGCGAACTCCCAGGCACTACTTGCGCGCTATGACAGAGCCCACTGGGACAAGATGCAACATCTCATTGAACATCTGCCCAAGGACTTACAAAATAGGGCAAAACAAGTGGTTGAGGAGGGACAGACCATTTCCAACAACCAGATCCGCTCCTCCATGGATGCTGCAGATACAGCTGCACGGACAATTAATACATCTGTAACTATCAGAAGGCATGCATGGCTCCGAACGTCTGGATTTAAACCAGAGATTCAACAAGCAGTGCCTTTTAACGATGCCTTTTAACAGTGCCTTTTAACAATGCCTTTTAACGAAAAAGAACTGTTCGGTCCAGAAGTGGACACAGCGATTGAGAAACTCAAAAAAGATACGGACACTGCCAAAGCCATGGGCGCACTCTATTCCCCGCAGAGCAGAGGCAATTACAGCACATTCCGTAAAACACCCTTTCGAGGGGGGTTTCGGGGTCAGAGCACACAAGCCAGCACCTCACAAGCAACACCGTCCAGTTACCAGGGACAGTATAGAGGAGGTTTTCGGGGACAATATAGAGGAGGGCAATTCCCTAGGAATAGAGGAAGATTTCAGAGCTCCAAAACCCCTACTACTAAACAGTGACTCACATGTCACTCACCCCCTCCACACAACACCAGTGGGGGGAAGAATAAGTCATTATTACAAAGCATGGGAGGAAATCACTACAGACACTTGGATTCTAGCAATTATCCAACATGGTTATTGCATAGAATTTCTACAATTCCCTCCAAACATACCACCAAAAGCACAAAATTTGACAACACACCATTCCAATCTCCTGGAGATAGAAGTGCAGGCACTATTGCAAAAGAATGCAATCAAATTAATGCCTAACACACAAATAAACACAGGAGTTTACTCACTGTACTTTCTGATACCAAAGAAGGACAAAACGCTGAGACCAATCCTAGACCTCAGAGTAGTGAACACTTTCATCAAATCAGACCACTTTCACATGGTCACACTACAAGAAGTATTGCCATTGCTAAAACTACACGACTACATGGCAACTTTAGACCTTAAGGATGCTTATTTCCATATACCAATACACCCATCGCACAGGAAATACCTAAGGTTTGTATTCAAGGGAATACATTACCAATTCAAGGTACTGCCTTTCGGATTAACAACCGCACCAAGAGTCTTTACCAAATGTCTAGCGGTAGTCGCTGCACACATAAGAAGGCAGCAAATACATGTGTTCCCATATCTAGACGACTGGCTAATCAAGGCCCATTCGTTAATAGAGTGCTCATATCACACAAATCATATCATACAAACCCTCTTCAAACTAGGGTTCACCGTCAACTTCACAAAATCCAAAATTCTGCAGCGCAAGGTACAACAATACCTGGGAGCCATAATAGACACATCAAAAGGAGTAGCCACTCCAAGTCCCCAAAGAATTCAAAATTTCAACACCATCATACAACGCATGTATCCAACCCAAAGGATACAAGCAAAGATGGTACTACAACTCCTAGGCATGATGTCTTCATGCATAGCCATTGTCCCAAACGCAAGACTGCACATGAGGCCCTTACAACAGTGCCTAGCATCACAATGGTCACAAGCACAGGGTCACCTTCTAGATCTGGTGTTAATAGACCGCCAAACTTACCTCTCGCTTCTGTGGTGGAACAACATAAATTTAAACAAAGGGCGGCCTTTCCAAGACCCAGTGCCACAATACGTAATAACAGATGCTTCCATGACAGGGTGGGGAGCACACCTCGATCAACACAGCATACAAGGACAATGGAACGTACATCAAACAAAACTGCATATAAATCACCTAGAACTTCTAGCAGTTTTTCAAGCACTAAAAGCTTTCCAACCAATAATAGTTCACAAATACATTCTCGTCAAAACAGACAACATGACAACAATGTATTATCTAAACAAGCAAGGGGGGACGCACTCCACGCAGTTAAGCCTGCTAGCACAAAAGATTTGGCGTTGGGCAATTCACAACCAAATTCGCCTAATAGCACAATTGTAGGAAAGTACCATCTTGCCTGGCATGTTACTCCCATTTTTCACTGTATATATGTTGTTTTAGTTGTATGTCACTGGGACCCTGGTAACCCAGGGCCCCAGTGCTCATAAGTGTGCCTGAATGTGTTACCTGTGTAGTGACTAACTGTCTCACTGAGGCTCTGCTAATCAGAACCTCAGTGGTTATGCTCTCATTTCTTTCCAAATTGTCACTGACGGGCTAGTGACCATTTTTACCAATTTACATTGGCTTACTGGAACACCCTTATAATTCCCTAGTATATGGTACTGAGGTACCCAGGGTATTGGGGTTCCAGGAGATCCCTATGGGCTGCAGCATTTCTTTTGCCACCCATAGGGAGCTCTGACAATTCTTACACAGGCCTGCCACTGCAGCCTGGGTGAAATAACGTCCACGTTATTTCACAGCCATTTTACACTGCACTTAAGTAACTTATAAGTCATCTATATGTCTAACCTTTACCTGGTAAAGGTTAGGTGCAAAGTTACTTAGTGTGAGGGCACCCTGGCACTAGCCAAGGTGCCCCCACATTGTTCAGAGCCAATTCACTGAACTTTGTGAGTGCGGGGACACCATTACACGTGTGCACTACATATAGGTCACTAGCTATATGTAGCTTCACCATGGTAACTCCGAATATGGCCATGTAACATGTCTATGATCATGGAATTGCCCCCTCTATGCCATCCTGGCATTGTTGGTACAATTCCATGATCCCAGTGGTCTGTAGCACAGACCCTGGTACTGCCAGACTGCTCTTCCTGGGGTTTCACTGCAGCTGCTGCTGCTGCCAACCCCTCAAACAGGCAGCTGCCCTCCTGGGGTCCAGCCAGGCCTGGCCCAGGATGGCAGAACAAAGAACTTCCTCTGAGAGAGGGTGTGACACCCTCTCCCTTTGGAAAATGGTGTGAAGGCAGGGGAGGAGTAGCCTCCCCCAGCCTCTGGAAATGCTTTGTTGGGCACAGATGTGCCCAATTCTGCATAAGCCAGTCTACACCGGTTCAGGGACCCCTTAGCCCCTGCTCTGGCGCGAAACTGGACAAAGGAAAGGGGAGTGACCACTCCCCTGACCTGCACCTCCCCTGGGAGGTGTCCAGAGCTCCTCCAGTGTGCTCCAGACCTCTGCCATCTTGGAAACAGAGGTGCTGCTGGCACACTGGACTGCTCTGAGTGGCCAGTGCCACCAGGTCACGTCAGACTCCTGCTGATAGGCTCCTTCAGGTGTTAGTAGCCTTTCCTCTCTCCTAGGTAGCCAAACCCTCTTTTCTGGCTATTTAGGGTCTCTGTCTCTGGGGAAACTTTAGATAACGAATGCATGAGCTCAGCCGAGTTCCTCTGCATCTCTCTCTTCACCTTCTGATAAGGAAACGACCGCTGACCGCGCTGGAAGCCTGCAAACCTGCAACATAGTAGCAAAGACGACTACTGCAACTCTGTAACGCTGATCCTGCCGCCTTCTCGACTGTTTTCCTGCTTGTGCATGCTGTGGGGGTAGCCTGCCTCCTCTCTGCACCAGAAGCTCCGAAGAAATCTCCCGTGGGTCGACGGAATCTTCCCCCTGCAACCGCAGGCACCAAAAAGCTGCATCACCGGTCCCTTGGGGTCTCCTCTCAGCACGACGAGTGAGGTCCCTCGAATCCAGCGACGCTGTCCAAGTGACCCCCACAGTCCAGTGACTCTTCAGCCCAAGTTTGGTGGAGGTAAGTCCTTGCCTCGCCTCGCTGGGCTGCATTGCTGGGAACCGCGACTTTGCAGCTACTCCGGCCCCTGTGCACTTCCGGCGGAAATCCTTCGTGCACAGCCAAGCCTGGGTCCACGGCACTCTAACCTGCATTGCACGGCTTTCTAAGTTGGTCTCCGGCGAAAGTACAGAAAGTTCCTCCTAACACTGGCACATGACATTCCCTTAGCTGGGCATCTAGGACAAATAAACTTGGGACAGGCTTGTTCCCCCTGTTTCATTGGCCTAGGATGTCTGTGACACAAAAGAATTTTGCAAGTCCTGTGAAACCTGTCAAGCCAGTGGCAAGACAGGTGGCACCCCAAAGGCACCCCTTATCGCACTGCCTGTGGTTGGGGTTCCCTTTGAAAGGGTAGGGGTTGACATAGTTGGCCCCCTTGACCCTCCTACTGCTTCAGGCAATAGGTTTATCTTGGTGGTAGTGGACCATGCCACAAGATATCCTGAAGCTATTCCTTTAAGGACCACTACAGCTCCTGCAGTGGCAAAGGCCCTCCTGGGAATATTTTCCAGGGTGGGCTTCCCAAAGGAAGTAGTATCAGACAGAGGAAGCAATTTCATGTCTGCATACTTAAAGGCCATGTGGAAGGAGTGTGGTGTAACTTACAAGTTCACAACACCCTATCATCCACAAACAAATGGACTGGTGGAGAGATTTAATAAAACTCTCAAAGGCATGATTATGGGACTCCCTGAAAAACTCCGCAGGAGATGGGATATCCTTCTACCATGCCTCCTTTTTGCCTACAGGGAGGTACCCCAGAAAGGAGTGGGCTTCAGCCCCTTTGAACTTCTTTTTGGACACCCTGTTAGGGGTCCACTCACACTTGTAAAGGAGGGTTGGGAACAACCTTTAAAAGCTCCTAAGTAGGATATTGTGGATTATGTACTTGGCCTCAGATCAAGGATGGCTGAGTACATGAAAAAGGCCAGTAAAAACCTTCAGGCCAGCCAAGAGCTCCAGAAGCAATGGCATGATCAGAAGGCTGTTTTGGTTCAGTACCAACCAGGGCAGAAAGTGTGGGTCTTGGAGCCTGTGGCCCCAAGAGCACTCCAAGATAAATGGAGTGGACCCCACACAATTGTTGAAAAGAAGGGTGAAGTCACCTACTTGGTTGACTTAGGCACTGCCAGGAGTCCCCTTAGGGTGCTCCATGTCAACCGCCTGAAACCCTACTATGACAGGGCTGATCTCACCCTGCTCATGGCAACAGATGAGGGACAGGAAGAAGACAGTGATCCTCTACCTGATCTCTTCTCTTCCACAGAACAAGATGCTCTTGTGGAAGGTGTAGTTTTGGCTGATTGTCTTACTGCTGAGCAGAAAGATAATTGCATAAATCTCCTAGGACAATTTTCAGAACTCTTCTCTACTGTGCCAGGCACCACTTCTTGGTGTGAGCACACTATAGATACTGGAGACAGTTTACCTGTCAAAAGTAAGATCTATAGGCAGCCTGACCATGTCAGGGACTGCATAAAGCAAGAAGTTCAGAAAATGTTGGAACTAGGAGTGGTTGAGCACTCTGACAGTCCATGGGCTTCTCCTGTGGTACTGGTACCAAAACCCAATTCTAAAGATGGAAAGAAGGAAATGAGGTTTTGTGTAGACTATAGAGGTCTCAACTTGGTAACCAAAACTGATGCTCACCCTATACACAGGGCAGATGAGCTTATAGATACACTGGCATCTGCCAAGTATCTAAGCACTTTTGATTTGACTGCAGGGTATTGGCAGATCAAATTGTCAGAAGATGCTAAACCGAAGACTGCATTTTCTACCATTGGAGGACATTACCAGTTTACTGTAATGCCTTTTGGTTTGAAAAAGGCACCTGCCACTTTTCAGAGGTTGGTGAACACAGTCCTGCAAGGGCTGGAAGCTTTCAGTGCAGCATATTTGGACGATATAGCTGTCTTTAGCTCCAGCTGGGATGATCACCTGGTCCACCTATGGAAGGTTTTGGAGGCTCTGCAAAAGGCAGGCCTCACTATCAAGGCTTCAAAGTGCCAGATAGGGCAGGGTAAGGTGGTTTATCTGGGACACCTTGTTGGTGGGGAACAGATTGCACCACTTCAGGGGAAAATCCAAACAATTATTGATTGGGTTCCCACTACCACTCACTCAGGTGAGAGCCTTCCTAGGCCTCACTGGGTATTACAGGAGGTTCATTAAGAACTATGGCTCCATTGCAGCCCCTCTTAATGACCTCACATCCAAGAAAATGCCTAAAAAGGTATTATGGACAGCAAGCTGTCAGAAAGCTTTTGAGGAGCTGAAGCAGGCCATGTGCTCTGCACCTGTCCTGAAAAGCCCTTGTTACTCTAAAAAAATTCTATGTCCAAACTGATGCATCTGAATTAGGAGTAGGGGCAGTCCTATCACAACTTAATTCTGAGGGCCAGGATCAACCTGTTGCTTTTATTAGTAGGAGGTTGACCCCTAGAGAAAAGCGTTGGTCTGCCATTGAGAGGGAGGCCTTTGCTGTGGTCTGGGCTCTGAAGAAGTTGAGGCCATACCTGTTTGGCACTCACTTCATTGTTCAGACAGACCACAAACCTCTACTTTGGCTAAAACAAATGAAAGGTGAAAATCCTAAATTGTTGAGGTGGTCCATATCCCTACAGGGAATGGACTATACAGTGGAACATAGACCTGGGAGTAGCCACTCCAATGCAGATGGACTCTCCAGATATTTCCACTTAGACAATGAAGACTCATCAGGTAATGGCTAGTCTTATTGTCCTTCGTTTGGGGGGGGGTTGTGTAGGAAAGTACCATCTTGCCTGGCATGTTACCCCCATTTTTCACTGTATATATGTTGTTTTAGTTGTATGTCACTGGGACCCTGGTAACCCAGGGCCCCAGTGCTCATAAGTGTGCCTGAATGTGTTACCTGTGTAGTGACTAACTGTCTCACTGAGGCTCTGCTAACCAGAACCTCAGTGGTTATGCTCTCTCATTTCTTTCCAAATTGTCACTGACAGGCTAGTGACCATTTTTACCAATTTACATTGGCTTACTGGAACACCCTTATAATTCCCTAGTATATGGTACTGAGGTACCCAGGGTATTGGGGTTCCAGGAGATCCCTATGGGCTGCAGCATTTCTTTTGCCACCCATAGGGAGCTCTGACAATTCTTACACAGGCCTGCCACTGCAGCCTGAGTGAAATAACGTCCACGTTATTTCACAGCCATTTTACACTGCACTTAAGTAACTTATAAGTCACCTATATGTCTAACCTTTACCTGGTAAAGGTTAGGTGCAAAGTTACTTAGTGTGAGGGCACCCTGGCACTAGCCAAGGTGCCCCCACATTGTTCAGAGCCAATTCACTGAACTTTGTGAGTGCGGGGACACCATTACACGCGTGCACTACATATAGGTCACTACCTATATGTAGCTTCACCATGGTAACTCCGAATATGGCCATGTAACATGTCTGTTCATGGAATTGCCCCCTCTATGCCATCCTGGCATTGTTGGTACAATTCCATGATCCCAGTGGTCTGTAGCACAGACCCTGGTACTGCCAGACTGCCCTTCCTGGGGTTTCACTGCAGCTGCTGCTGCTGCCAACCCCTCAGACAGGCAGCTGCCCTCCTGGGGTCCAGCCAGGCCTGGCCCAGGATGGCAGAACAAAGAACTTCCTCTGAGAGAGGGTGTGACACCCTCTCCCTTTGGAAAATGGTGTGAAGGCAGGGGAGGAGTAGCCTCCCCCAGCCTCTGGAAATGCTTTGTTGGGCACAGATGTGCCCAATTCTGCATAAGCCAGTCTACACTGGTTCAGGGACCCCTTAGCCCCTGCTCTGGCGCGAAACTGGACAAAGGAAAGGGGAGTGACCACTCCCCTGACCTGCACCTCCCCTGGGAGGTGTCCAGAGCTCCTCCAGTGTGCTCCAGACCTCTGCCATCTTGGAAACAGAGGTGCTGCTGGCACACTGGACTGCTCTGAGTGGCCAGTGCCACCAGGTGACGTCAGAGACTCCTGCTGATAGGCTCCTTCAGGTGTTAGTAGCCTTTCCTCTCTCCTAGGTAGCCAAACCCTCTTTTCTGGCTATTTAGGGTCTCTGTCTCTGGGGAAACTTTAGATAACGAATGCATGAGCTCAGCCGAGTTCCTCTGCATCTCTCCCTTCACCTTCTGATAAGGAAACGACCGCTGACCGCGCTGGAAGCCTGCAAACCTGCAACATAGTAGCAAAGACGACTACTGCAACTCTGTAACGCTGATCCTGCCGCCTTCTCGACTGTTTTCCTGCTTGTGCATGCTGTGGGGGTAGCCTGCCTCCTCTCTGCACCAGAAGCTCTGAAGAAATCTCCCGTGGGTCGACGGAATCTTCCCCCTGCAACCGCAGGCACCAAAAAGCTGCATCACCGGTCCCTTGGGTCTCCTCTCAGCACGACGAGCGAGGTCCCTCGAATCCAGCGACGCTGTCCAAGTGACCCCCACAGTCCAGTGACTCTTCAGCCCAAGTTTGGTGGAGGTAAGTCCTTGCCTCACCTCGCTGGGCTGCATTGCTGGGAACCGCGACTTTGCAGCTACTCCGGCCCCTGTGCACTTCCGGCGGAAATCCTTCGTGCACAGCCAAGCCTGGGTCCACGGCACTCTAACCTGCATTGCACGACTTTCTAAGTTGGTCTCCGGCGACGTGGGACTCCTTTGTGCAACTTCGTCGAGCACCGTTTCACGCATCCTCGTAGTGTCTGTTTCTGGCACTTCTCCGGGTGCTACCTGCTTCAGTGAGGGCTCTTTGTCTTGCTCGACGTCCCCTCTCTCTGCAGGTCCAATTTGTGACCTCCTGGTCCCTCCTGGGCCCCAGCAGCGTCCAAAAACGCCAAACGCACGATTTGCGTCTAGAAAGGCTTGTTGGCGTCCTTTCGGCGGGAAAACACTTCTGCACGACTCTCCAAGGCCAGAGGGATCCGTCCACCAAAGGGGAAGTCTCTAGCCCTTTTCGTTCCTGCAGAAACCTCAGCTTCTTCTGTCCAGTCGAAGCTTTTTTGCACCCGCAGCTGGCATTTCCTGGGCATCTGCCCATCTCCGACTTGCTTGTGACTTTTGGACTTGGTCCCCTTGTTCCACAGGTACCCTAGATTGGAAATCCACAGTTGTTGCATTGCTGGTTTGTGTCTTTCCTGCATTATTCCTCTAACACGACTCTTTTGTCCTTAGGGGAACTTTAGTGCACTTTCACTCACTTTTCAGGGTCTTGGGGAGGGTTAGTTTTCTAACTCACTATTTTCTAATAGTCCCAGCGACCCTCTACAAGGTCACATAGGTTTGGGGTCCATTCGTGGTTCGCATTCCACTTTTGGAGTATATGGTTTGTGTTGCCCCTATCCCTATGTTTCCCCATTGCATCCTATTGTAACTATACATTGTTTGCACTGTTTTCTAAGACTATACTGCATATTTTTGCTATTGTGTATATATATCTTGTGTATATTTCCTATCCTCTCACTGAGGGTACACTCTAAGATACTTTGGCATATTGTCATAAAAATAAAGTACCTTTATTTTTAGTATAACTGTGTATTGTGTTTTCTTATGATATTGTGCATATGACACTAGGTGGTACTGTAGTAGCTTCACACGTCTCCTAGTTCAGCCTAAGCTGCTCTGCTAAGCTACCATTATCTATCAGCCTAAGCTGCTAGACACCCTATACACTAATAAGGGATAACTGGGCCTGGTGCAAGGTGCAAGTACCCCTTGGTACTCACTACAAGCCAGTCCAGCCTCCTACAACAATTTATACCAGGGATCCAAAATCAACTCGCAGACCATCTCTCTCGAGATCACCAACAGGTCCACGAATGGGAAATTCACCCCCAAATTCTGAACACTTATTTCAAACTCTGGGGAACACCTCAGATAGACTTGTTTGCGACAAAGGAGAACGCAAAATGCCAAAACTTCGCATCCAGATACCCACACAAACAGTCCCAAGGCAATGCCCTATGGATGAACTGGTCAGGGATATTTGCTTACGCTTTTCCTCCTCTCCCTCTCCTTCCTTACCTGGTAAACAAACTCAGTCAAAACAAACTCAAACTCATATTAATAGCACCAACTTGGGCAAGGCAACCCTGGTACACAACGCTGCTAGACCTATCAGTAGTACCCTGCATCAAATTGCCCAACAGGCCAGATCTGTTGACACAGCACAACCAAAAGATCAGACACCCAGATCCAGCATCGCTGAATCTAGCAATCTGGCTCCTGAAATCCTAGAATTCGGGCACTTACAACTTACCCAAGAATGTATGGATGTCATAAAACAAGCCAGAAGGCCATCCACCAGGCACTGCTATGCAAGTAAATGGAAGAGGTTTGTTTGCTACTGCCATATTAATCAAATGCAACCATTACACACCACTCCAGAACATGTAGTGGGTTACTTGCTTCACTTACAAAAATCTAACCTGGCTTTCTCTTCCATTAAAATACACCTTGCAGCAATATCTGCATACCTGCAGACTACCTATTCAACTTCCCTATATAAGATACCAGTCATTAAAGCATTCATGGAGGGCCTTAGGCGAATTATACCACCAAGAACACCACCTGTTCCTTCATGGAACCTAAATGTTGTCCTAACTAGACTTATGGGTCCACCTTTTGAACCCATGCACTCCTGCGAAATACAGTTCCTAACCTGGAAGGTGGCATTTCTCATCGCCATTACTTCCCTAAGAAGAGTAAGCGAGATTCAGGCGTTTACAATACAGGAACCTTTTATACAACTACACAAGAATAAGGTCTTCCTAAGGACCAATCCTACATTTTTGCCAAAGGTTATTTCACCGTTCCATCTAAATCAAACAGTGGAACTTCTAGTGTTCTTTCCACAGCCAGATACCGTAGCTGAAAGGGCACTACATACATTAGATGTCAAAAGAGCATTGATGTATTACATTGAGAGAACAAAAAACATCAAAAAGACTAAACAACTATTTATTGCATTTCAAAAACCTCATGCAGGAAACCCAATATCAAAACAAGGTATAGCCAGATGGATAGTTAAATGCATCCAAATCTGCTACCTTAAAGCTAAACGACAGCTGCCCATTACACCAAGGGCACACTCAACCAGAAAGAAAGGTGCTACCATGGCCTTTCTAGGAAACATCCCAATGCAAGAAATATGTAAGGCAGCCACATGGTCTACGCCTCACACATTCACCAAGCACTACTGTGTAGACGTGTTATCCGCACAACAAGCCACAGTAGGTCAAGCCGTATTAAGAACATTATTTCAGACTACTTCCACTCCTACAGGCTGATCCACCGCTTTTGGGGAGATAACTGCTTACTAGTCTATGCAAAACATGCGTATCTACAGCGACCGATGCCATCGAACTGAAAATGTCACTTACCCAGTGTACATCTGTTCGTGGCATCAGTCGCAGTAGATTCGCATGTGCCCACCCGCCTCCCCGGGAGCCTGTAGCAGTTTGGAAGTTACCTTCAACTATTTATATATGTATCATCTCAACCTTAAATAGGTGCATACTTAGTCACTCCATTGCATGGGCACTATTACTACAATTCAACTCCTACCTCACCCTCTGCGGGGAAAAACAATCGAAGATGGAGTTGACGCCCATGCGCAATGGAGACAAAAGGAGGAGTCACTCGGTCCCGTGACTAGAAAGACTTCTTCGAAGAAAAACAACTTGTAACACTCCGGCCCAACACCAGATGGCGAGCTATTGCAAAACATGCGAATCTACTGCGACTGATGCCACAAACAGATGTACACTGGGTAAGTGACATTTTCATTTAGTGACAATATGCCAAAAGTATCTGAGGATGTACTCCCTTAGGAGGTTAGTATACACAAAATATACACACCAAATCCGGTAAGTCAGACACTTAGAAAAGTAGTTCAAACTCTGTAGAATACAATAGGCTAGGGGCAACACAAACCATATACTCAAGGTGGAATGTGAACCATGAATGGACCCCCACGGGCAGGCGGGGGTGGGCAGGCAGGAGCCCACTAGACACCGGATAAAAGGGCTGCATCTGGGTGGAAGAAGCCAAAGATTCTGCGACAACGGAAGGTGCAAGGAACTTCTCCTTTGGTCAGAAGATGTCCCAGAGTGTGCTGAAGGATGCAGAGTTTCTACGCAGAGACCACAAACAAGCCTGGCTAGCTGCAAGAGTTGCAGTAGAAGAGTATGGGTCCTGCCCAGGAAGGACCAGGAATTCACCCCTTGGCGGAGGAAACGGGGTGCTCAGCAACACAGCCCACACAGAAGCAGGCAGCACCTACAGAAGCACTTGATTAGGTGTTCAAGAAATCTGAGCATGGAGGTCGTCTCAACACGAGGATCCCATGAAGCCGGTGGTCAACTCAGAGTTGAGCAATGCAGGAAGGAGTGCTGGGGACCTGTGCTGTGCATGAAGGATTCCTTGCAAAAGTGTACAGAAGCCCTAGCAGCTGCAGATCACACAGTGCACAGGATTACTCTGGTGTGGGGGAGGTAAGGACTTACCTCCACCAAATTTGGACCGGGCCACTGGACTGTCGGGGTCACTTGGATCCAGCTCCTGTGTTCCAGGGGCCACGCTTGTCAAGATGAGGGGACCCAGAGGACCAGTGATGCAGAAGTTTAGTGCCTGCATTAGCAGGGGGAAGATTTCACTGACCCACAGGAGATTTCTTCTTGGCAGGATGAAAGCAGACAGCCCTCAGAGCATGCACCACCAGGAAACAGTCAAAAGCTGACAGGATTAGGCACTACAATGTTGCTGGTAGTAGTCTTCCTACTTAGTTGTGATTTTGCAGGCATCCTGGAGCAGTCAGCGGTTGATCCTTGGCAGAAGTTGAAGAGATGCAGAGGAACTCTGGTGAGCTCTTGCATTCGTTATCTGAAGAGAAACCCACATGAGAGACCCTAAAGAGCCCTCTGAGGAGGATTGGCCACCTAACCAGTTAAGCACCTATCATGAGGGGTCTCTGACGTTACCTGCTTGCACTGGCCACTCCGGCCTCCACTGCGCTCTCACACATCTGCATTCAAGATGGCAGAGGTCTGGGACACACTGGAGGAGCTCTGGGCACCACCCCTGGGGTGGTGATGGATAAGGGAGTGGTCACTCCTCTTTTGTCCAGTTCCCTGCCAGAGCAGGGGCTGGGGGAATCCCTGAACCGGTGTAGACTGGTTTATGCAAGGAGGGCACCATCTGTGCCCATCAAAGCATTTCCAGAGGCTGGGGGAGGCTACTCCTCCCCAGCCCTTCACACCTATTTCCAAAGGGAGAGGGTGTAACACCCTCTGTCAGAGGAAATCCTTTGTTCTGCCTTCCTGGGACTGGGCTTCCCAGACCCCAGGAGGGCAGAAGCTTGTCTGTGGGTTGGCAGTGGCGTTAGCTGCAGTGAAAACCTCGGAGCTAGTTTAGCAGTTTCTGGGGATGCATGGGATTGGCACCCCAGTACCAGATTGGGCACGGGGGACAATTCCATGATCTTAGACCTGTTACATGGCCATATTCAGAGTTACCATAGTTAAGCTACCTATATGTATTGACCGATCTGTAGTGCATGCATGTAATGGTGTTCCCGCACTCAAGTCCAGGGAAATTGCCCTGAACAATGTGGGGGCACCTTGGCTAGTGCCAGGGTGCCCTCACACTTAACTTTGCTCATAACCTTCACCAAGTGAGGGTTAGACATATAGGTGACAGGTTACTTAAGTGCAGTGTAAAATGGCTGTGAAAGAACGTGGACAGGCTGCAGTGGCAGTCCTGTGTAAGAATAGTCTGATCTCCATATGGGTGGCAAAAGAACAGCTGCAGCCCCTAGGGATCTCCTGGAACCCCAATACCCTGGTTACCATATACTAGGGAATTATAAGTGTGCCAATCAGAATTGGTGAATGATCACTAGCCTGCAGTGACAATTTTAAAAGCAGAGAGCATAAGCACTGAGGTTCTGGTTAGCAGAACCTCCGTGATACAGTTAGGTAACACACATAGGCCACAAACCGAGCCCTAGGGTTTGGGCTAGCAGGATCCCAGTGACGCAGGCAAAAAAAATAAAACTGACACGTAAAATAAACAGGGGGTACAGGACTGACTTATTCAAATAACCTTTTAGGGCAAGAATAATTACACCAAGGCTAGACCAAGCTGCACCCTCCGATCCAACTTTTGTAAAAACACAACTAACACCAGACTAGTGGTAAGTGCAGCACGAAAGCGGGCGAACAGGCAATCCACAGGGTTTAGGAAAGTGTTTTCTTTTTGCAAGGTTACCCACACACTTTGCCTATTGTCTTTACTGGGATCCTGCTAACCTGGACCCCAGTGGCTGTGCGCTCATTCTAAATTTGGTTGCTTAGGACACCCCACAATTGGCATACTGGTGCCCATATAATCACTGAGTATGTTGTACTTGGGTACCCAGGTCATTAGGGCACCAGGGGTTCCCCTGGTACTGCAACATGTATTATGCCACCCATGGAAGCCCATGCTAAATGTGTCCGCAGGCCTGCCATTGGAGCCTTTGTAAAAAGGTGCATTCACTACAGGTCACTGCAAGTCACCCTTATGGTAGGTCCTAGCCCAGTGGGCAGGGTGCCAGTACCTGTGAGGGCACCCCTGCATGGGGGGGAGGGGGGGTGGAAGAATGATGGCACAGGTCAGCACCAAACACCCCCTTAGGGGGTGGCACGGTGTAAACTGTCAGGCTCCAATGCTTTCCTATAGGAGGCCCCCAGGGGGTCACAAAGATGGTGCAGGCACTTACTCAGAATTGCCTGTGGACCAGCTGTAGTTGGTTGGACATTGGCTGTGGGCATCTGGTTCACAGTGAGCAGGACTCCTATCTGGGATATTTCTAGAGTCCTTGGATGGAGTTTCAACTTGGACAGGGCTGCGGTCTATGGGACTTCTTGGTCCTCTGTGATGCAGGCAGTTCTCTGGAGGCTTTTCAGAGGTTGCAGGTCCTGCAGGATGTCACCTTCTTTTTACGGGGCTTTAGAAGCTGAAGACCAGCCGGTAGGACTGGGGCCCAAGTCAGTTTGTACTTTAGTCTTCTGCTGGGGGCTTCAGCTTAGCAGTCCTTCCTTGTGAGGTTGCCAGGAATCTATCAAGCTAGGTTCAGTGGGAGCCCTTAAATCATGGATTTAGGGGTGTTGTTGGAGTGGGAGGTCAGTAGCCAATGCCTGCGGTCCCTGAGGGTGGCTACACCCTACCTATGTCGCTCCCTTTTTTTGGGGGGAGGGGGGGGGCACCAACCTGCTGCCTTCTGCCTCTGTCCCACGAGCACGCTGCCGTTTGCGTGTTCGAGGCCCTCCTCCACCCGCAGGCATCCTCCTGCGCCTCATCCCTGGTGGCTAGTGGGCTCACTTGACCCGTGTGCCGCTTCCGCCGTCCTGTAAGTGTTTTTTGGCTTTTTAGTTTTTTCAGCGCCTCGCCGCCGGCGCTTCTGCCCCCTTTGTGCCCCCCTGATTGCTGTCTCCCCGATCGTGTATTGTGCCATTATTGTATTTCTGATTGTATTTTCTCATTGTAACTGCTTGTAGTTTTGCTCGTTTTCAGTGTTTTTTGCCCCTTGTGCGCTCCCCGTTCCCTGCCGCTGCCTCCCTGCGGCCCCGCCCCCCTCGCACCCCCATTTGCCGCTCCCTCCCAGCTGCTCCTCCCTCCCCCCTCCCTTCTTAATGGCTGGCGCTGCGCGTCGCGAGTGAGCGAACTCTGACCTGTTTCAGGTCCTGAGCTCGCCCCCCACGACCGCAGCACCAACCTGCTGCCTTCTACCTCTGTCCCACGAGTACGCTGCCGTTTGCATGTTCGAGGCCCTCCTCCACCCGCAGGCATCCTCCTGCGCCTCATCCCTGGTGGCTAGTGGGCTCACTTGACCCGTGTGCCGCTTCCGCCGTCCTGTAAGTGTTTTTTGGCTTTTTCGTTTTTTCAGCGCCTCGCTGCCGGCGCTTCTGCCCCCTTTGTGCCCCCCTGATTGCTGTCTCCCCGATCGTGTATTGTGCCATTATTGTATTTCTGATTGTATTTCTGATTGTATTTTCTCATTGTAACTGCTTGTAGTTTTGCTCGTTTTCAGTGTTTTTTGCCCCTTGTGCGCTCCCCGTTCCCTGCCGCTGCCTCCCTGCGGCCCCGCCTCCCTCCCGCCTCCCAGCTGCTCCTCCCTCCTTCTTAATGGCTGGCGCTGCGCGTCGCGAGTGAGCGAACTCTGACCTGTTTCAGGTCCTGAGCTCGCCCCCCACGACCGCAGCACCAACCTGCTGCCTTCTGCCTCTGTCCCACGAGCACGCTGCCGTTTGCGTGTTCGAGGCCCTCCTCCACCCGCAGGCATCCTCCTGCGCCTCATCCCTGGTGGCTAGTGGGCTCACTTGACCCGTGTGCCGCTTCCACCGTCCTGTAAGTGTTTTTTGGCTTTTTCGTTTTTTCAGCGCCTCGCCGCCGGCGCTTCTGCCCCCTTTGTGCCCCCCTGATTGCTGTCTCCCCGATCGTGTATTGTGCCATTATTGTATTTCTGATTGTATTTCTGATTGTATTTTCTCATTGTAACTGCTTGTAGTTTTGCTCGTTTTCAGTGTTTTTTGCCCCTTGTGCGCTCCCCGTTCCCTGCCGCTGCCTCCCTGCGGCCCCGCCCCCCTCGCACCCCCATTTGCCGCTCCCTCCCGCCTCCCAGCTGCTCCTCCCTCCCCCCTCCCTTCTTAATGGCTGGTGCTGCGCGTCCGCGCGCGCCGCTGGCGCGCCGGAGGCAAGCCCGTCTGCGCCTGGACCGCGCCCAGCGCCACACCCCCTGGCCCTCGTGCCCCCCGCATCCGCTACTCGATCAACGAACTCCGCGCCTTCAATCCCGGCCCCTCCACTGAATGCTGCCGGGCATCCCCGAAGCACACTAAAGGACCTTTTTCCTGCCGTACCTGCAACTTCTCCTGCATCAGAACGACCAATCCAACTACTGAAACATTCAACCCCAACCACCTGAACTGCATCCTCATCAACACCCGCTCCGCACGAAAACACGCCATCGAGCTCTGGGATTTGCTCGACACCACTGCTCCTGACGTGGCTTTCCTGACCGAAACCTGGTGGAACGACTCCTCGTCTCCGGACATCGCCATCGCCATACCGGACGGCTACAAAATCACCAGAAGAGATCGAACCAACGGAATCGGCGGCGGAATAGCCATCGCTCACAAAGCTACCCTCAAAATCCACACCCACTCGGACGACACCCTCAGGACAGCCGAACACCTCCACTTCCAGATCCACACGGACCCCAACACGACCCTCAGAGGAACCCTCATATACCGCCCTCCAGGACCAAGAGCCCCCTTCAGCGACACCATCGCCGACCTTGCAAGCACCCACGCCCTCGCTTCCCCGGATTACATCCTCCTGGGAGATCTGAACTACCATCTGGAAAATGCCAACGACGTCAACACCGCATCACTGACCTCCAACCTCCTCAACCTCGGACTCCGCCAGCTAGTCAACACGCCCACCCACATCGCCGGACACACCCTTGACCCCCTCTTCACCTCAAGCAACCACGTTTCCTTCAGCCACACCTCCGAACTCCACTGGACCGACCATCACTGCGTCCATTTCACCTATAAGAAAACCACAGAGCAACACCGCATCCAGCTACCTCCCCACCGCCGCTGGGGCAAAGTCACCCAAGACCAACTGACCAGCACCCTCATCAACAACCTTCCACCCGACGCAACCGACCCGAGCACAGCCGCCATCAACCTCCATCAATGGATCCTCGACTGCGCCAACACCCTTGCCCCTCTCAAGAAACCCACTGCAATCCAAGGAAAGAAAAAACCAGCCTGGTTCACAGACGATCTAACCACCTCCAAAAGCATCTGCCAGAAGCTCAAAAAGAAATGGATCCAAGAACGCACACCCGACAACCTCGTCGCCCTCAAAAACGCCAACCGCGAACACCACCAACGGATCCGCATCGCCAAGCGCGCCCACTTCACCGAACGCATCAACAACAACGCCCACAACTGCAAAGAACTCTTCGGCATCGTGAAGGAACTCTCCAATCCAAAAGCCAACTCCAACGACATCCCGCCCTCCCAGAAACTCTGCGACGACCTCTCCACCTTCTTCCACCAGAAAATCGCTACCATCCACGACAGCTTCAACACCGGTCCACCGCCAGACCCCACCCCCGACGTCTCCTCCTGCGACTGCCGCCTCACCGCCTGGACCCACGTGGATGAGGCAGAAACCATAACAACCATCAACACCATCCACTCAGGCTCCCCCACGGACCCCTGCCCCCATCATGTTTTCAACTCAGCCAACGCCACCATCGCCCCCGAACTCCGCAAGATCATCAACCTCTCCTTCACTTCTGCCACCTTCCCGGACAGCTGGAAACACGCAGAAATCCAACCCCTCCTCAAAAAACCCAAGGCCGACCCCAACGATCTCAAAAACTTCCTTCCGATCTCTCTCCTCCCTTTTCCAGCGAAAGTCATCGAGAAGATCGTCAACACTCAGCTCACCCACTTCCTCGAAGACAATTCCATCCTGGACCCCTCACAATCCAGATTCAGACGAAACCACAGCACTGAGACTGCTCTCCTCGCCGCCACAGATGACATCAGACATCAAATGGACAACGGCGAAACCTCAGCCCTCATCCTCCTCGACCTATCAGCCGCCTTTGACACCGTCTGCCACCGCACCCTACTGACCCGCCTCCAGGAAGCCGGCATCCAAGACAAAGCCCTCCACTGGATCTCATCCTTCCTCTCCGACAGAACGCAGAGAGTCCGTCTCTCCCCTTTCCGCTCCAAAGCCACCAACCTCATCTGCGGCGTCCCCCAAGGATCCTCCCTCAGCCCTACGTTGTTCAACGTCTACATGGCCCCCCTCGCTCAACTGGCCCGCCAACATCATCTCAGCATCATCTCCTACGCCGACGACACCCAGCTCGTCCTCTCCCTGACCAAAGACCCGCTCACCGCCAAAACAAACCTCCACGAGGGACTAAAATCCATCGCCGAGTGGATGAACAACAGTCGCCTGAAACTCAACTCCGACAAGACGGAAGTCCTCATCCTCGGGCGCACTCCCTCGGCCTGGAACGACTCATGGTGGCCCTCCGTCCTCGGACCCCTGCCAGCCACGCAAGAAACCTCGGCTTCATCCTGGACTCCGCCCTCACCATGTCCAAACAGGTCAGCGCCGTCTCCTCCTCCTGTTTCAACACCCTTCGAATGCTCCGCAGAATCTTCAAGTGGATTCCAACAGAAACCAGAAAGACGGTGACCCAGGCCCTCGTCAGCAGCAGACTTGACTACGGCAACGCACTCTACACAGGCATCCCAACCAAAGACATCAAACGACTCCAACGCATCCAAAATGCCTCCGCCCGACTGATCCTCGACATACCCCGCCGAAGTCACATCTCCCCTCACCTAAAGGAACTCCACTGGCTCCCGGTAGACAAGAGGATCACCTTTAAACTCCTGACCCACGCTCACAAGGCACTTCACAACACCGGACCCTCCTACCTCAACACCAGACTGAACTTCTACACTCCAACACGTCAACTCCGATCCGCCAACCTCGCCATCGTACCCCGAATCCAGCGCAAGACATCCGGCGGCAGATCCTTCTCCTTCCTCGCCGCCAAGACCTGGAACTCTCTCCCCACATCTCTTCGCCAGACCCAGGACCTCCTCGCATTCAGAAGGCTCCTCAAGACCTGGCTCTTCGACCGCTAAATCAGCAGCGCTCCCCCCCCCCCCCCCCCCTCTCAGCGCCTCGAAACCCTGACGGGTACATAGCGCGCTTTATAAATACTATGATTGATTGATTGATTGATTGGGGAGATTTCCCAGGTCCCAGGTGAAGTGGTCACTCAGGTTTCCTTAATTTTCCTGCCGGTCTTGCCATTAAGTGGGTCTTTCTCGTGGGGGGTGACTCCACTAGCTGGCATGCCCTGGGGCACTGTAACCAGAGGCCTGAGGTTCATAGCCAGGTGCTACAATTTCTGCAGGGGGGAGGGCTGAATCACCTCCACCTAGTGCAGTCTGTTTCTGGCTATGGAGCACAAAGCCCCCTCACCCCCCCACCCCCCCCCCCCATGGTCAGAAACCTGTCTGGAAATGGCAGGCTGGCAAAGACTGATCAGTCCTGCACTACCAGTTTGGCAACATACAAAAGGCATCTCTTAAGATGCCTTCTGGGTGATTTTTTTTTTTGTAATACATCCAAAACTGGCATCAGTGTGGGTTTATGGTGCTTGGATGTTTGATACCAAACTTCCCAGTACAGGGAAGCCATTATGGAGCTGTGGAGTTTGTAATCAAACTCCCAGCTCATATTCTCAATATGGCCACACTTCACCTACTATGTTTAAGAATAGACTTAGACTCTGTAGGGGCATATTGGCCATGCAGCTATGCCCTCACCTGTGGTATAGTGCACCCTGCTTAAGTCTGTAAGGCCTGCTAGATGGGTGACTTAGTTATGGCAGTGGTTTGAGGGCATGGTACCCTCGGAAGGGTGCCATGTCAACTTTCTTTTTCTCCCTACCATTGTAGACAAGCTGCAATGACGGTGTACTTGTGTTTGGCGAGGGGCCCCCAGGGTGGCATAATACATGCTGCAGCCCTTGGAGACCTTCCCTGGCCACAGGGCATGTGCTACTGTGGGTAACTTTTTTACAAGAGACTTAACTGTGTGCCAGGAGTGTTCCAATTGTGGTAACAGTGGTAGTTTTGGGGAAACATTGGTGCTAGGGCCTGGTTAGCAGGATCTTCGCACACTATCAAGTTGGCATCACTCTCGGGTAAAATGTGGGAGGGTAACAAGGGCACTTTCCTACACAGTGAAGCCATTTTACCAATGTACTGGACACCGGTCCAGCTACATAATGGTGACCCAACCTGGGCATGTTTGGTATCAAGCACATTGGCATCATTCTCTAATACTGTTTTAAGTATTGGTTGTACGATTCCATGCTCTTTTTGGGGGGTGGGGGTGGGATGTTCCTTAGAGGACCCTACCAGCCTTCTGGGGTTTTCTGGGCATCCTGTGCTGCTGCAACCCCTTGGACAGATGTCTGCCCTCCTGCTGCTTGACCAGGGTCAGGCAGAAAAAAAGGATTTCCTGTGGGAGAGGAGGTAACACCCTCTCCCTTGGAAATAAATGTTAACTGGCTTGGGAGGGGTAGCCTCCAAAGCCACTAGTATGCTTTGAAAGGCACATTTGGTGCCCTCCTTGCATAAACCAGTTTGTCCCAGTCCAGGGACCCCCTCCCCCCCGGTCCTAGCTCTGGTGCATAACTAGACTGAGGAAACGAGTGAACACTCACCTGTCCATTACCACCCTAGATGTGGTGCCCACTGCCTCTAGGTGGCCACTTGATTCTGCCATCTTAAATCCAAGGTGGGTAGAGGCCCCTGGGAGCATTTGAGTTGACAGGTCAGGTAGGTGGTGTCAGTACCCTCCTGGTAGGTGGTCACCCTGCTAGGTGACCAATTCCCCCTTCCTGGGCTACTTAGGGTCTCTCAAGCGTGGAGACTTCTGACATGCAATATTCCAGCAGGACTCCTCTACATAGTTTACTTCATCTTCTGGCCACTGGGACTGCAACTGGACCCTCCAGGAACAGACATCTAACTTCAGTGACAACTCTGCAACATTGTTTCTCCGGCTCCTTCCAACAACTGCAACATTTCCACAGCTGGGCGTTCTCTGAGGGCAGTGACTAGTCAGCCTACACAAGAAGTAAGAAGGAATCTCCCTTGGAGTGAAGGAGTCGCTACCCTGTATATACAGGCCCCAACTGCAACAATGACCTGCTACGTGGATCTCATCAAACTACGTAGATCTTGCATCACAGGTGGTGGTCTGGATTGGTGCCATTGGTCCTATCTGCCAGCTGCCCAACTTGGGAGACAGTAAGCCCTTGCCCGTCCTTGACAGTAGCCCTGTGCATCATGACTCTTGCAGCTAGCAAGGCTTGTTTACTCCTCCAAGGGATCTTCGGACTCTAGCCCCAGCGACCATCACTCCTTTTTGCAAAGCAGTCTCCTGCCTGCTACTTCAGTGACATTGGGACTTCTGTTTAGGGGTGCTGAGTATTGTAATTGTATTGTAATCGTATGTTCGATGGCATCTGTCGTTGTAGATACGCATGTTTTGCATAGCTCGCCATCTGGTGTTGGGCCGGAGTGTTACAAGTTGTTTTTCTTCGAAGAAGTCTTTCAAGTCACGGGACCGAGTGACTCCTCCTTTTGTCTCCATTGCGCATGGGCGTCGACTCCATCTTCGATTGTTTTTTTTCCGCCATCGGGTTCGGACGTGTTCCTGTCGCTCCGAGTTTCGGAACGGAAAGATAGCTAATTTCGGAAGATTTTCGTCGGTATTGTTGCGTTCGGGATCGGCGTAGTTAGATTCAACACCGCGTCTAAGATCGAAGAGCTCCGGTGCCCTTCGGGGTAATTTTTTTCGATCCCCCGTCGGGGCCTGGTCGGCCCGACCGCGTGCAGAAGAACGCCGATGGAACGGACCCCGTTCCGTTTCTGTCCCAAATGCCACAATAAATACCACTATACAGACCAACACTTGGTCTGCAACCTGTGCCTGTCACCTGAGCACAGTGAAGACACCTGCGAGGCCTGTCGTGCGTTCCGGTCCCGAAAAACACTCCGAGACCGTCGAGCCAGAAGACTTCAGATGGCGTCCGCGCCGACAGCCCACCGGGAGTTCGAGGAACAAGAAGAGGAGGGAACCTTTTCGATCCAAGAATCGGACTCCGAAGGATTCGACGATACACAAACCGTGAGTAAGACGTCGAAAACCACTCAGAAGATTTACAAGGCCCAGGGGACGCCACTGCCACCAGGCCATGGCTCGACCCATAAATTCGGTGACCGACCGTCGGCACTGAAAAAGGCCCAAACAGTGCCGAGATCGTCCGACTCCGGTCGAGACACCGGCACGCAGCCTTCTCGGGACCGAGAAAGTGCTGGAGACAAGCATCGACACCGAGATACCGGTGTAGACACGGCTCGATGCCGAGACAGCGGCACCGAAGAAGATCGACGCCGAGAGGTTTCGGCCCCGAAAAAGAAAAAAGTCACCTCGGAGCCGAAAAAAGATGCAGACAGGCTTTCGGTGCCAAAACAAACTGCAACCGACCCAGTTTCAGGCTCTTATACAGAAGAGCACTCGCTAACCTCCCAAATGCAAAAGCATAGGTTTGAGGAAGAGCTACACTCAACTGATGTAGACCATACGCAAAAGCGTATTTTCATACAGCAGGGGACAGGAAAAATAAGCACCCTTCCCCCTATTAGAAGAAAGAGAAGATTGGAGTTCCAAACTGAACAAACACCACAAACAAAAGTGGTGAAAAAAGTTACCCCACCACCCTCTCCTCCACCTGTGATTAACGTCTCACCAGCACAAACTCCATCACATTCCCCAGCTCACACCACCATGAGCCAGGGTGACCAAGATCAAGACGCATGGGACTTATACGACGCCCCAGTGTCAGATAACAGTCCGGAGGCATACCCTACGAAGCCATCTCCACCAGAGGACAGCACTGCGTATTCTCAAGTGGTGGCTAGAGCAGCACAATTTCACAATGTAAGCCTCCACTCAGAACAGGTCGAGGATGACTTTTTATTCAACACACTCTCCTCCACCCACAGCTCCTACCAAAGCCTGCCTATGCTCCCTGGTATGCTCCGGCACGCAAAAGAAATCTTTAAGGAGCCGGTCAAAAGTAGGGCAATCACACCAAGAGTGGAAAAAAAGTATAAGGCGCCTCCTACAGACCCGGCTTTCATCACTACACAGCTGCCACCAGACTCTGTCGTTGTAGGAGTAGCTAGGAAAAGGGCCAACTCCCACACATCTGGAGATGCACCACCCCCAGATAAAGAAAGCCGCAAGTTCGATGCAGCTGGTAAGAGAGTCGCAGCACAAGCTGCAAACCAGTGGCGCATCGCTAACTCCCAGGCACTACTTGCGCGCTATGACAGAGCCCATTGGGATGAGATGCAACATCTCATTGACCATCTGCCCAAGGACCTACAAAATAGGGCAAAACAAGTGGTTGAGGAGGGACAGACCATTTCCAACAACCAAATCCGCTCCTCCATGGATGCTGCAGATACAGCTGCACGGACAATTAATACATCTGTAACTATCAGAAGGCATGCATGGCTCCGAACGTCTGGATTTAAACCAGAGATTCCGCAAGCAGTTCTCAATATGCCTTTTAACAAAAAAGAACTGTTCGGTCCAGAAGTGGACACAGCGATTGAGAAACTCAAAAAAGACACGGACACTGCTAAAGCCATGGGCGCGCACTACTCCCCGCAGAGCAGAAGGAATTACAGCACATTCCGTAAAACACCCTTTAGAGGGGGGGTTTCGGGGTCAGAGCACACAAGCCAGCACCTCACAGGCAACACCGTCCAGTTACCAGGGACAGTACAGAGGAGGTTTTCGGGGACAATATAGAGGAGGGCAATTCCCTAGGAATAGAGGAAAATTTCAAAGCCCCAAAACCCCTACTACTAAGCAGTGACTCACATGTCACTCACCCCCTCCACACAACACCAGTGGGGGGAAGAATAAGTCATTATTACAAAGCATGGGAGGAAATCACTACAGACACTTGGGTTCTAGCAATTATCCAACATGGTTATTGCATAGAATTTCTACAATTCCCTCCAAACATACCACCAAAAGCACAAAATTTGACAAAACATCATTCCAATCTCCTGGAGATAGAAGTGCAGGCACTATTGCAAAAGAATGCAATCGAATTAGTGCCAAACACACAAATAAACACAGGAGTTTACTCACTGTACTTTCTGATACCAAAGAAGGACAAAACGCTGAGACCAATCCTAGACCTCAGAATAGTGAACACATTCATCAAATCAGACCACTTTCACATGGTCACACTACAAGAAGTATTACCATTGCTAAAACTACACGACTACATGACAACTTTAGACCTCAAGGGCGCGTATTTCCATATACCAATACACCCATCGCACAGGAAATACCTAAGGTTTGTATTCAAAGGAATACATTACCAATTCAAGGTACTGCCTTTCGGATTAACAACCGCACCAAGAGTCTTTACCAAATGTCTAGAGGTAGTCGCTGCACACATCAGAAGGCAGCAAATACATGTGTTCCCATATCTAGACGACTGGCTAATCAAGGCCCATTCGTTAATAGAGTGCTCAAATCACACAAAACAGATCATACAAACCCTCTTCAAACTAGGGTTCACCGTCAACTTCACGAAATCCAACATTCTGCCGTGCAAGGTACAACAATACCTAGGAGCCATAATAGACACAACAAAAGGAGTAGCCACTCCAAGTCCCCAAAGAATTCAAAATTTCAACACCATCATACAACGCATGTATCCAACACAAAAGATACAAGCAAAGATGATATTACAACTCCTAGGCATGATGTCTTCATGCATAGCCATTGTCCCAAACGCGAGACTGCACATGAGGCACTTACAACAGTGCCTAGCATCACAGTGGTCTCAAGCACAGGGTCATCTTCTAGATCTGGTGTTAATAGACCGCCAAACTTACCTCTCGCTTCTGTGGTGGAACAACATAAATTTAAACAAAGGGCGGCCTTTCCAAGACCCAGTGCCACAATACGTAATAACAACAGATGCTTCCATGACCGGGTGGGGAGCACACCTCGATCAACACAGCATACAAGGACAATGGAACGTACATCAAACAAAACTGCATATAAATCACCTAGAACTTCTAGCAGTTTTTCAAGCACTAAAAGCTTTCCAACCAATAATAGTTCACAAATACATTCTCGTCAAGACAGACAACATGACAACAATGTATTATCTAAACAAGCAAGGGGGGACGCACTCCACGCAGTTAAGCCTGCTAGCACAAAAAATTTGGCGTTGGGCAATTCACAACCAAATTCGCCTAATAGCACAATTTATACCAGGGATCCAAAATCAACTCGCAGACAATCTCTCTCGAGATCACCAACAGGTCCACGAATGGGAAATTCACCCCCAAATTCTGAACACCTATTTCAAACTCTGGGGAACACCTCAGATAGACTTGTTTGCGACGAAGGAGAACGCAAAATGCCAAAACTTCGCATCCAGATACCCACACAAACAGTCCCAAGGCAATGCCCTATGGATGAACTGGTCAGGGATATTTGCTTACGCTTTTCCTCCTCTCCCTCTCCTTCCTTACCTGGTAAACAAACTCAGTCAAAACAAACTCAAACTCATATTAATAGCACCAACTTGGGCAAGGCAACCCTGGTACACAACGCTGCTAGACCTATCAGTAGTACCCTACATCAAATTGCCCAACAGGCCAGATCTGTTGACACAACACAACCAAAAGATCAGACACCCAGATCCAGCATCGCTGAATCTAGCAATCTGGCTCCTGAAATCCTAGAATTCGGGCACTTACAACTTACCCAAGAATGTATGGAAGTCATAAAGCAAGCCAGAAGGCCATCCACCAGGCACTGCTATGCAAGTAAATGGAAGAGGTTTGTTTGCTACTGCCATATTAATCAAATACAACCATTACACACAACTCCAGAACATGTAGTGGGTTACTTGCTTCACTTACAAAAATCTAACCTGGCTTTCTCTTCCATTAAAATACACCTTGCAGCAATATCTGCATACCTGCAGACTACCTATTCAACTTCCCTATATAAGATACCAGTCATTAAAGCATTCATGGAGGGCCTTAGGAGAATTATACCACCAAGAACACCACCTGTTCCTTCATGGAACCTAAATGTTGTCCTAACTAGACTTATGGGTCCACCTTTTGAACCCATGCACTCCTGCGAAATACAGTTCTTAACCTGGAAGGTTGCATTTCTCATCGCCATTACTTCCCTAAGAAGAGTAAGCGAGATTCAGGCGTTTACAATACAAGAACCTTTTATACAACTACACAAGAATAAGGTCGTCCTAAGGACTAATCCTAAATTTTTGCCAAAGGTTATTTCACCGTTCCATCTAAATCAAACAGTGGAACTTCCAGTGTTCTTTCCACAGCCAGATACCGTAGCTGAAAGGGCACTACATACATTAGATGTCAAAAGAGCATTAATGTATTACATTGACAGAACAAAGAACATCAGAAAGACTAAACTATTTATTGCATTTCAAAAACCTCATGCAGGAAACCCAATATCAAAACAAGGTATAGCCAGATGGATAGTTAAATGCATCCAAATCTGCTACCTTAAAGCTAAACGACAGCTGCCCATTACACCAAGGGCACACTCAACCAGAAAGAAAGGTGCTACCATGGCCTTTCTAGGAAACATCCCAATGCAAGAAATATGTAAGGCAGCCACATGGTCTACGCCTCACACATTCACCAAGCACTACTGTGTAGACGTGTTATCCGCACAACAAGCCACAGTAGGTCAAGCAGTATTAAGAACATTATTTCAAACTACTTCCACTCCTACAGGCTGAGCCACCGCTTTTGGGGAGATAACTGCTTACTAGTCTATGCAAAACATGCGTATCTACAGCGACAGATGCCATCGAACTGAAAATGTCACTTACCCAGTGTACATCTGTTCGTGGCATCAGTCGCTGTAGATTCGCATGTGCCCACCCGCCTCCCCGGGAGCCTGTAGCAGTTTGGAAGTTACCTTCAACTATTTGTATATGTATCATCTCAACCTTAAATAGGTACATACTTAGTCACTCCATTGCATGGGCACTATTACTACAATTCAACTCCTACCTCACCCTCTGCGGGGAAAAACAATCGAAGATGGAGTCGACGCCCATGCGCAATGGAGACAAAAGGAGGAGTCACTCGGTCCCGTGACTCGAAAGACTTCTTCGAAGAAAAACAACTTGTAACACTCCGGCCCAACACCAGATGGCGAGCTATGCAAAACATGCGAATCTACAGCGACTGATGCCACGAACAGATGTACACTGGGTAAGTGACATTTTCATTATATAGCGCTTACGACCCCTGACGAGGCGTTGAAGCGCTTTTCGATGAGTAGCACGCTACTCCGGAACCCAACAAGAATTAGTGATGGATTAGTATCGTTAAATAATGAGTACAGTTTTAGTAGAGTTAATTTGAGCCGCGGATATGAGAGTTTGTTAGTTAGACTGGAGTAATGGAGGAGGAAATAAATCCAGAGGTGTTAATTGGGAGTATATCCTTCATTTACTCAACCCAAAGGCTTGGGATGAGTAAAGCGAGGTGGAGGGGGAAGAGTATGTGGAAGGGTTAGGGAGAGCATAGTAGCAGGGTGAGATGAATGCAGGAGAATTTAGTAGGGTTGTGTGGGAGGTCACAGAGGTAGAGTGAGGTTTGGTGAGTTAGATGTGGAGGAAAGAGCTTACGCAGAGATATTTAGGAGATGAAAGTGGTAGAAGGGATTTGGGATGAGTCAGAGTGAGAATGGAGGATAGTTTGATAGAGACATGACATAAGAGTGATGAGTAGATAAGTGTGATAAGATGAGAGCAGGAATTCATAGATATCTAGTATAACCCCCAAAAAAACCAGGAGCCATGCAATGATCCACGAACATGCCAAGCACAGAAACAACACATATATATATATATACACACACAAAATACATAATTAGAATCATGGGTAAAAAATACTTAGACAGGTTTAAAGAGTGTGTGTATTTTATTGTTATGACATAGTAGCAATACATATTTTCCAAAGAAATTATAAATAAATATAAATATACATATAATCTGAAAAAAAATATTTATCCACATAGGCATATGCAGTTCATAGTTGTTTGAAAAAGGTGGTTATGAAGGAAAGAGCCAACTCTTGAGTAGTTTTCTGAAGACCAGAGTTATCTGTGGCTCTTATAGTTGGGGGTAATGAATTCCATAGTTTGGCTGCTTGGACGGAGAAGGATGTACCACCTATAGTGTCTTTCTTGTATGGTGGTGTTCTAAGGCGGGGTGCCAGTCTTGAGCGGAGGGTTCTTTGTTGGATGTATTTGGTCATTTTCTTTCTGATAAAAAGCGGTCCTGTTCAATGTATAGCTTTGTGGGTGATACAAAGCAGCTTGAAAGTGCATCTTCTGGCAACGGGTAACCAGTGTAGTGCTCTCAAGGCAGGGGAGATGTGGGCTTGCGGCTTTATATGTAGTAGTAGCCTGGCTGCGGAATTCTGGATACGTTGTAGTTTTTTCATAACAGATAGAGATGATCCATGGTAGAGGCTATTGGCATAATCCAGTTTGGATAGTACAAGTGAGATAGTAGCTTGCACCTAGAGTGGAAATCCGAGGTGGGGGAAGATGCATCGTAAAGTTCTTAAGGTTGATGAAGCTTGTGAGTGCTAATTTGTCTACTTGGGCATTCATAGTTAACTTGGAATCCATGGTGATTCCTAGGTTTTTAACTTCCTTGGATAATTGAGGAGGTGGTCCGAGATCGTCAGGGCAGACGCACAGAGGGTCATAACTTTTCCAGTCACCACATATGAGTATTTCTGTTTTGGAGGTATTTAGTTTGAGATGGCTCCAGGTCATCCACTGATCAATGGCTCTGAGGCAACTGAAGATTTGTGAGTTTTCAATGTTTTTGGGGTCTTCTAATTTAAGTAGTATTTGTGTGTCATCTGCATAGTTGTAGCATGTGAGATGGAAATCATTGATCAGTTCTGGTAAAGATATCATGTAGATGTTGAAAAGCAAAGGTGAGATGATTGACCCTTGGGGGACCCCTGCTTTTGTGAGGTAGAGTTCGGACGAGAAGGGGGGCGAGTGGATGATATTTGCTCTTTGTTAAAGATAGGAAGTAATCCAGTCGAGAGCAATCCCTTGTATGCCGGCTTCATGGAGTCTTTGCGTTAGGGCGTCATGGTCAACCGTATCAAAGGCAGCCTGTATTCCTTCTGTTTCTTGTATATGAGACAATTATGTATTAAACTGTGTTGACATGCAGTTAGAAACAAACACATAAGGACCAGTGAGGGTTTTAACGATTCGCAAGAACAGCAAGATAGCTAGACTTCGGAAGGGGATGTCAAGTGAGACCTTTCACTAGATTTAAGTGCGCTTTTCACTGAGCCGAGTTTAAAAACAACCCTGAATAAAGCAGACTTCATCCAGGGTGTGAAAACATACCAAGGTCTGGCAGAGGCATTGTGCTATAGTTGCATGTATACAGTGCTTCAGGTCCTGTCGAGATTTTGGACTGGTAGCAGGCTATTTTGTGGGATTGTTTATGTTTTTTTTCTTTGTTAGTGTTTTATAAAGGGAGAACCTTCTACTCTGTGTCTCCAGTAGCGGAAGATAGAACCCGCTTGTCACAGTCTCATCCGGATTACGCTCCAGTACATCATCAATTCACCTCCAGGAAGGGTTCTAGATCTTTTTCTGCTATGGAATCTGAGCGCAAAGACTTGCTTTATCTTTGCCAAGCCCAAGAGTTAGGATGGCTTGTCCTTTCCAGAAGCTGAGCTTCAACTGGGGCACCTGCTACGTTTATATTTGTAAGTGCTTCCTGTTGAGGTTTAGTTTCTGTAAAATGAGCATCATGGCCTACCCAACCGGAGTATTTTCTACGAGTAAGTCAGTAAGCGTTACCTAGCATGTTTTATATGCCCTGTTTATATTGTACACTAAGGCTACGTGATGGGTCATGGGGGAAACGTCTCCAAAAACCTTCTGTGCCTTTGGCAATGTGATTGTTACTAGTGCGTCTTTGTGGAGATGTCCTCATGCTTCTGCGCATCAACAACGCACCACCTGAATCTGAGGTAAACGCAGTGGGGTCGTTTCGGAAAGATGTCCATCATCCTGGTAAAAGGCGGGAATTCCTTTGCCTACTACGAGGGTGGACGGGGCGTGGCTCACCGGGTGGAGCTTACAGGTGACTTATAAAGGGAGAACCTTCTACTCTGTTTCTCCAGGAGAGGAAGATAGAACCCGCTATTCAAGTCAGATACAGATTATGCTCCAGTACATCATCAATTCACCTCCAGGAAGGATTCTAGATCTTTTTCTGCTATGGAATCTCTGAGCGCACAGCCTTGCTTTATCTTTGCCAAGCCCAAGAGTTAGGGTGGCTTGTCCTTTCCAGAAGCTGAGCTTCAACTGGGGTACCTGCTACGTTTATATTTGTAAGTGCTTCCTGTTGAGGTTTAGTTTCTGTAAAATGAGCATCATGGCCTACCCAACTGGAGTATTTTCTACGAGTAAGTCAGTAAGCGATACCTAACATGTTTTTTACGCCCTGTTTATATTGTACACTGTATCATCGTAATAGTCTGCTCGAGCCATCCGAGTCTGCTTCTGAATCGTGCTGAAAGAAGGATTTACGGCATCAGGCGCCACTAGAGATCAAAGAAATAGGGACAGTGGCCTGGAGGGAAGAGGTCAGTTTAGCATTAGCAGAAAAATACACAAAAGGGGACAGATGGAGTCATTAGTGGCCCACAAGAGCAGGCATACTAGGTCCAGTCATAAAATGGCAAAAGGTGAGACAAGAGCTTCGGCCAACACTGGCAAGAGGTTAATATTTACTTCCAATATGCCAATCCAAGGGCTGTGCTTAACACCCTCATGCTGCTGCTTCTATAGAGGCACTGGAGATCCAGTAAGCATCAGCCTTGGGAGAAATGCAAGGAAGACTGACGTTTAGCATGCTGCACCTTAGCACTGTTAAGATTTCCAAAGCATCCCCCACTGAGTCCATCCCAGGGTGTCTTCTCCAACACAAGTAACGCCTCAGCTGGGAGAAAGCTTGGTATGCCACCTGCTGATCTCAGCTTTGAATTCAGATATGGACTTCACTAGTTAGATGATGTGTGTAGAGATTTGATCTGCCTTCCTTATTGGTCAAGAGCACGAGTGTGCCACAGGCCACGTCTGCTTTCCTAATTGAATGGATAGTATGCCTAAAGGGCCTGCTCTCTCTGCTAAACACTTACACGGAGCTACTGGCTATGTTCATCCCATTCCCTAGCTTTCATTTTAATTTATACAAATGATACCCAGTATCTTCTCTGGTTTGAGTAGCTTTCAAGCATTGCACAATGAAAGTGAGAGATTGGATGGTGAGCTGCGGGCTCAAAAAGCTCAGACACAACAAAAGACCTCCACACATCGAATTTCTGCCTTCTTTACCACTGGTCTTAGTCAGACACCTCCAATGTTAGTGAGTAAACATGGGTTTGAATGTGGTCAGTCTGCTTTTTTTTTTTTTTTTTTTACTAAAAGCAATTTTTAAAAGTTATCACCAACCAGCAGAAAAACAATTTTATTGCAAGACCAGAGGCTCTTATTATGTTTTCTCAATTCTTGCAAATTTAATAGCAGCAGTCAAGATAACAAATAGAAAAACTACAAATCCCAACAGGTGGAGAACAGCAGCCAATGGGATTGAATCAGCAGTATCAAAAACAGATCAACCAATCATAATACACCCCCCGATAACATCCTTACTGGACTGTGAACAGCCTTCTATTCTTGCAGCTCACAGTCGAGTTAAGTACTTATTATTTATATGTATACCCCTTCATTGCATTGTACTGTCGTTGAGTTACTGACTTATAATATATTTCCACTTTATATTGCGTTCACAACATACGGTGGGTGGTTCTGCATAAGGTGTCTTAGACGGGAGTGCATGTCTCTGGGTCAGGTGTTCTTACCCACAGAGGTGTGTGTTTCTCTACAGTGTACCAGGCCAGAATTGTTTCTTTCTACAGGCAGTTCATCTATGCATGAGGGTCGATGTCTTGGGGGATGACTGCAAAGAGTGTAGGACTTTGCATATTTTGCCTTTATTTTTTCCTTTTATTTGAATAATCTTTATTTTGTGGCCTAATAATTTAAGTAATGGAGATTGATAGCTCTCCTTTAATTCAACACATTAAATCAGGACGACCACTCATTAAAGGATAATTTAAATGAGTTCATTCAGAATTCAGGTAAGCAGGCTATGTCTGCCTTTATGGACAAATTATCTAAGAATATCGAGAATTAGGTTTTCAACATTGTGTCCAATACACTGTTGGCCCATTCTGTTGGGGGGGGGGGGGGGGCATAAAACACCCTTCTTCATCCTCAGTTACAATTAATCCCCAATAAAACGGTGGCACTATCCACCAGTGAGATTTTCTCACATAAGGCAGAGGACACGGTTCTTAACAGGCCTCCTTCTGTGGAGGGGGAAACAAACAAGGCATTTTTGAAAACTCGTCATCTTTTAAATGTAAGGCTAAAACCAAACATTTCATACCCAATGTTAATACCTCACATCCTGGACACAGATGGTAATTTGGGTGACGTTGATCCAGACAATAATAAAGATGGCCAAGGAGATGCAGACTCTGCACCAATTCTTACCCACCCTCCCAAAAAAAATAAAAAAATAAAAAAAATAGGGCCTGCTCGCCTAGATTATCACAAATCAAATTTTGTATCAGATTCGGATGGGGCCCCCCATGTTCCACCCCAATAGTATACACCACCCTTATTCTACTGAGTAGTTTCTGGTGGACCACATGGGTGAATATGTGGCTTCCAGACTATGCTGCCCTTTGGACAAACAGATAAGAGCTAAGCTCAGATCAGAGTGCTGATGTCCTTCACTTCCCATCAAGATCACGGTGACACCAGCCATTGACCCCTCTCTTCTAACTTTCTTTTCCAAGTTTGGAAAGGACCTGTTCAAAGGAGTTGAGAAGGCATTGTCTTCATGCCAGGACAAATTATTGGACACTGTAGGTCCCCTTGCCTGTATTTTTGATTTGGCAGAAGCAGCAAGATTGGCTACCATTCCTATAAATCCGGATGACCTTTTTTTTTTATGAGCACAACAAAACTTTTGCCTTCTCAGAAATGCCAACTCTGCTCTCACTCACAAATGCAGAAAGGGTCTTTTTTTCCCCAATTGGACCCTAAATTTGTTAACCTGGCGGTGGTAGATCCAGGCTTTAATGTGGAAGGTTGTCTCTTCAGAGATGCGCTCATAAAAGAATTGAGCAAATACGTCTCCACGTTCGCTTCTTTGGATAAGGCTCAACAGTTCCTAAAGAAGATGTTTTCCCAACAGGTTTTCCCCAGGGACAGCACAGGCAGGAACCACTTTGCCAGCTGCAGTTACACAACCAAGGTTCCAGAGGTTCATTCAATTCCTCCTACCAAGAATACAGGCCTCAGTTCTACCCACAGAGAGGCTGAGGCAACTAAAGTTCCAGATATGCCTTTCAACCAGGTGAGTCCAATTGCTGACCAACCTCCAGGAGGAGGTTGTATTCGTCTATTTCTTCTAAAATGGTGGACAATAACCTCAGATCCATTAGTTCTAAACACAGTCCAAGGTTATGGAATCGAGCTCTACTCAGAATCTTTTCAATATTTCCTCATCCCCCTCAATTCCCCACAGAAATATCATCCCTCATCTCTCTAGAGTGTCTCTCCTACAAAAAGAAGCAGTTTCTATATGTCATCTCAATCATTCCTGTTTCCTCAGCTCTGTCTTTTTAGTTCGAAAAAGAAACAAGATGAGACCAGTCATCAATCTCAACCACTTCAACCATTTTGTGGTGTATCGTCACTTCAAAATAGAAACCATTATTCATCTTAGGGATTCTCTGCTTCAACATGACTGGATGGTTCGTTTGGATTTGCAAGACACCTACCTTTCCGTCGCTATTCATCCCTTTTTAAGAAGTATCTGCAATTTCAGAAGCTAGGCCGAACTTTATCATTTTTTCCTCACTTTCTTTCGGTCTTTCATCGGCTCCTTGGTGCTTCACCAAGCTGATGCAACCAGTAGTTGCTTTCCTCAGAGATCAAGAGGTAAGACTGATTTATTTGGCTGACATCCTTATATTGAGCCAAAGTCTTCTCTCTCTCTCTCTACAGACTCATATTTGTCTCACGTGTTCTCTCCTTTCAGATTTAGGATTTCTAATCAATAGAGAAAAATCTCTTCTTTCTCTCACCCAAGAAATACAATTTCTGGGTTTCCTTATAAAAAGTAAAACTCTGCCACTTTGCATCTTCCTTCAGCAAAAAGTAAAGTCCATAAATTCCTAAGTCCCGCAAACCCACCACAACAAGGTAATTTCCTTCAGGTCTCTGACAAGAATAGTAGGTGTACTTTCCTCTGCAATTCAAGCCATTTTCCCAGGTCCTCTTCATTATCAGGCAGTTCAAAGATTAAGAATGTGTCACTTACAAAAAGGCCTTGCTTAATCAGACAACATTTCCCTAGATCAAGAATCTCCTCTAGAACCACAACGGTATTTACAGGTCTGGAATGGCAGGACTATGTTTCCATCAGCCCCAGATCTTGTGTTGGAATCAGATGCAATCGACACAGATTGGGGCACCCGCTTTGGACCAATATCGACTGGGGGTTCTTGGTCACTAAAAGAGTCCAAATTGCACATCAATTGTTTAGAGGTGCTTGCAGGTCCCTTTGCGATCAGAAGCCTTGCAAAGAGCAGTCAGTCTTCCCTACATACAGGAGGCTAGGTCTTCCTTTTTAGGGTCGAGCCTGCGTTGCATGCGTTCTCGCATGCATATCGCAGCGAGACACTTTAGGGATTAGAAAAGGGCCCGGAGCCCTGTCGACGTCACGTCAGTGTTTTTTTTATTTTTATTGGTTCATAGGCTTGCCTAATAATATCTGCTTGCTTTCATTGGTCGAAGGCATGCATACGTCATGCCTCTTCCGGTGGCTAGCCCTCCTCGAGCGCATCGACCAAGTACAGAAAACATGCGAGGCTCGCTGTTTCCTGTCCGGCTCGTGGATTACCTTTTCTCTAATTTACTAGCGTGATTTCGCTTGTCAGAAGTCGAGTGCTTTACATAGTTAATTGCACTTTTTTGGGTTACGTACATAACTGCACTTTTGCCGATAGGTGAAAAGTCGGGTTAGGAGTTTACAACGCTATCAGCTCTAACATGAGCAAACACGAGACCCGTTTCATTGCAAATGCTTGTTTACTTTGGGTGCTAAAGTCTGCATGTGACATTCCCTGGAATTAGTAATGAGTACTTGCTACCTCCAGACGTAATTCCACCAAATAATGCAGCCTACAATTTACTAACTGCTGCGAGGTCCCATACCCTAAGCTTCTTAAGGGGATTCATGTGCTTCTTCTACCCTGATGGGTTGGAGCCTCAGAATTTGCTCCAATACCTGAGGAGTATTTCTGAAACATGTTGCAGTGATGGTTATGCACTTAGAGGGAAACTTTGTGATTTATGTGTTTACTGCTGCATTCCATGCCCCAACATTCCTATTGTTTGGGGGGGGTGGGGGGTGGAAGGAAACAAACACTTTACACACTGCCTCAGGAGCTAAGTCTGGCTGCTCTGCGCCAAGCTAGCAGGGGGTGAGCACAGTTGATCTTTGGTGTGTAACTTACTTGCCCTGACAAGAGTGGTGGGCTCTGTCCGGCTTAGGTGCACACCACAGCCGACCAGAAACCACAGTTCTAACAGTATGTGTATCTTCATGATTCATTGTACCCAACATAAGGTTACATACCTGCAAAAGGAACATAGAAAATATACAATGGTTCTTAAAAGGCAATCAAAAAATTTATTCAGGTTTGATGCTACCAAGTTCTATATAGCACTATATTACCACTCTTACAGTCATGCGCATTGTTAGGTACCTTCCCTGTCTCAAGATTCAGACACAGACTGGGGCCACTTATAAGAATGTGTCAGTTTGGCTAACAATACTGTGCATATGCTAATATACAATTGTCGTATTCAGTAAAAGGTGTGCCTGACACAAAAGACAGATTTTGAAAACAACTCACGACAGAACGTGTTACAGAAGTGGTTCCCAACCTTTTGAGTTCTGTGGACCCCCTCTTTACCACTACTGGAACCCGAGGACCCCCCACTGAATTATTGGAACACAGGGACCCCCCACTGAGTCATTACTATAAGGTGGGCACCTATTCTGTTAATATTATTTAATTCTCTAAGCAGTCGCGGACCCCCTGAGGAAGCTTCACGGACGCCCAGGGGTCCCTGGACCACAGGTTGGGAACCACTGTGATGTGCTTCATATTTACAAAATTGGTAACCTTAGATGTGCACTAGGCAATCTACTTGTATCTGTACTTTTTAACCATATGCCTGACTCCAGTGGCCCTTCTATCATGCCGCGTTCAGCAGGGTACGCTACCTTATGTGTCACTATTGCTTACATATGTGTTTCGGAAGGCAGATTGAGTAGTTTTTGTGTACGATAATCTGCATAGCTCGTTTGCACTAGATTATAAAATAACAGTTGAGTGTATCTATATGTATGTAATGTAATAGAGAAATAACAAATGCATTCACGAGAAAGCCGACTCACTGACAATGTAATAAAATGTTCAAGAGAAAGGGCTGGGATTTACGCCACTTCGGTACCGACTAGGGACTGTTTTTTCCACACACTTGTTTAGTTTAGAACAGCGCTCAGCGAGGCACCGTGGTGACGCGTGCAAAAAAAGCCGTCACGTGGCTGGGCTCGGGTGGCACTCTAAAGAGAAAATTGATTCAGCAGCACATAATATTACGTCGTTAGTAAAGACCATAATATGCATTTGGGTGTAAAAAATTGCCCCAATTAAAAAATAAAGTAAACGTATTGGCAGAAGAATGAAAAAAAAGTCTGTTGGACAGCGCTGATCATAATCACTATGCTTAAAGCTAGGCACTCAGCAGCAGATATCACTAAATATACTTTGCTCTGACAATTCCCACTCCTCCAACATAATCGTGTCATTGGCGCAGTGAAAAAAAAACCAAGAGAGTAGTCAATCCTACATATTACGTAACCGAAGGAGAAAACCGACAAATCTGTATAATACAAGCCATCTGCACAGGCAAAGCAGTAGGCCTCGATGGTTATACGATTTAAATGGCAAAGGCTTAAGAGTACAACGACAGAAGAAGAAAGGATGAATATACCAATCAGGGCCACCACAATCCTCTATTTCTCTCCTACCCCCTCCAGGTTCTGGTGCATCTGCTCACCTTCCACTACGCCGCACAAGAACTTGCGGGAGCATGCAGTCTCTGACTCGGTCCCGTCCTCGATGGTCTCCGGCGGCTGAACCATGGCCGGAGGAGCAACAGTGCACGGGCCTCCTTGCAACTTCTGTGCCTGCTGCCAGTGGGTTGCCTGTGGGGGCGGCTGCTGAGTGTCACCCCAGACTCCCCTCCTTGGGTTGAGTCCTCTGAACCTTGCTGGTCCTCCTAAGCCTTGCAAACAGCCTTGTCCTCCACATTGGCCAAGGCTGGGTGGTGGTTTTCCAGCACCACTAACACTGTATCTCGACTGCTGACATCGGACATCACTTGCAACACTTCTGGGACTTCTCTGTCTCCTGTGTTGCACTGCTAACCATCCATTCAACCTGGTCCTGCATCCACAGTAGGGTGGGTAGTGGCTCCTGCCCTGACGCCATCACAAACTGGACTTGGTCCCTTTCCCTTGCAGGTCCTCTTCTGGCGGATCCTCCTGGATTCTGCCATTCTTGGTTGGGTTTTGAATAATCCTTTTCCAAAGTCGTCCTCTTGGTTTTGAGGAAAACCAGGTACTTATTGTAGGAGGCTGGCCTGGCTTGTAGTGGGTACCAGAGGTACTTACACCTTGTGCCAGGTCCAGTTAACCGTATTAGTGTAGAAGAGGTATTTCTAGCAGCTTAGGCTGATAGAAGGTAGCTACAGCAGAGCAGCTTAGGCTGAAGTAGGAGGCATGCAAAGCTCTTACTATACCACTGGTGTCATATGCACAATATCCTAAGAAAACACAATACAGATACTAAAAATAAAGGTACTTTTTTTTTATTACAATATGCCAAAAGTATCTCAGTGAGTACCCTCAGTATGAGGATGCCAAATATACACAAGATGTATGTACACAATACCAAAAATATGCAGTAATAGCAAGAGGAAGTAATGCAAGCAGTGTAAAGTTACAATAGATTGCAATAGGAGCACATAGATATAGGGGCAACACAAACCATATACCAAAAAAGTGGAATGCGAACCACAAATGGACCCCAAATCTGTGTGAGCTTGTAGAGGGTTGCTGGGACTGTAAGGAAACAGTGAGGGTTAGAAAAATAGCCCACCCCAAGACCCTGTAAGGTAGGTGTAAAGTGCACCTACAACCCCCAGAGAGCACAGAAGTCGTGATAGGGGGATTCTGCAAGGAGAACCAACACCAGCAAAGCAACAACAGTGGATTTCCGGACCTGAGTACCTGTAAGACAAGGGGACCAAGTCAAAGAGTCGCGAGAGTGGGCAGATGCCCAGGAAATGCCAGCTGAGGGTGCAAGGAAGCTGCCACCGGATGGAAGAAGCTAGGTGTTTTGCAAGAACGAAGAGGACAAGGAACTTCCCCTTTCGAGGATGGATGTCCCACGTCGTGAAGCAGCTTGCAGAGGTGCTCCCATGCAGAAAGACTGCAAACAAGCCTTGCTAGCTGCAAGGGTCACGGTTAGGGTTTTTGGATGCTGCTGTGGCCCAGGAGGGACCAGGATGTCGCCACTTGGTTGAGGAGACAGAGGGGGCGCCCAGCAAGTCAGGGAGCCCTCACAGAAGCAGGCAGCACCCGCAGAAGTACTGGAACAGGCACATAGAGGAGTGAACCGGAGTCCACCCGAAGTCACAAAAGGGAGTCCCACGACGCCGGAGGACAAATCAGAAGGTTTTGCACTGCAGGTTAGAGTGTCGGGGACCCAGGCTTGGCTGTGCACGAAGGAAATCCTGGAAGAGTGCACAGGAGCCGGAGCAGCTGCAAATCACGCGATACCCAGCAATGCAGTCTAGCGTGGGGAGGCAAGGACTTACCTCCACCAAACTTGGACTGAAGAGGCACTGGACTGTGGGAGTCACTTGGACAGAGTTGCTGAGGTCCAGGGACCACGCTCGTGGTGCTGAGAGAGGACCCAGAGGACCGGTGATGCAGTCTTTTGTTGCCTGCGGTTGCAGGGGGAAGATTCCGTCGACCCACTGGAGATTTCTTCAGAGCTCCTGGTGCAAGAAGGAGGCAGGCTACCCCAGAGCATACACCACCAGGAAACAGGCGAGAAAGCCGGCAGGAAGAAGCAATACAAGGTTGCAGTAGTCTTTGCTACTTTGTTGTGGTTTTGCAGGCGTCCTGAGCAGTCAGCGGTCAATTCCTTGGCACAAGCTGAAGAGAGAGATGCAGAGGAACTCTGATGAACTCTTGCATTCGTTATCTAAAGAATTCCCCAAAGCAGAGAACCTAAATAGCCAGAAAAGGAGGTTTGGCTACCTAGGAGAGAGGATAGGCTAGCAACACCTGAAGGAGCCTATCAGAAGGAGTCTCTGATGTCACCTGCTGGCACTGGCCCCTCAGAGCATTCCAGTGTGCCAGCAGCACCTCTGTTTCCAAGATGGCAGAGGTCTGGAGCGCACTGGTGGAGCTCTGGGCACCTCCCAGGGGAGGTGCAGGTCAGGGGAGTGGTTACTCCCCTTTCCTTTGTCCAGTTTCGCGCCAGAGCAGGGCTGGGGGATCCCTGAACCGGTGTAGACTGGCTTATGCAGAAATGGGCACCATCTGTGCCCATGAAAGCATTTCCAGAGGCTGGGGGAGGCTACTCCTCTCCAGCCTTAACACCTTTTTCCAAAGGGAGAGGATGTAACACCCTCTCTCTGAGGAAGTCCTTTGTTCTGCCTTCTTGGGCCAAGCCTGGCTGGACCCCAGGAGGGCAGAAACCTGTCTGAGGGGTTGGCAGCAGCTGCAGTGAAACCCCGGGAAAGGTAGTTTGGCAGTACCCGGGTCTGAGCTAGAGAATCGGAGGATCATGGAATTGTCTCCCCAATGCCAGAATGGCATTGGGGTGACAATTCCATGATCTTAGACATGTTACATGGCCATGTTTGGAGTTACCATTGTGACGCTATACATATGTCGTGACATATGTATAGTGCACGCGTGTAATGGTGTCCCCGCACTCACAAAGTGCTGGGAATTTGCCCTGAACAATGTGCTGGCACCTTGGCTAGTGCCAGGGTGCCCACACACTAAGTAACTTAGCACCCAACCTTTACCAGGTAAAGGTTAGACATATAGGTGACTTATAAGTTACTTAAGTGCAGTGGTAAATGGCTGTGAAATAGCGCAGACGTTATTTCACTCAGGCTGCCATGGCAGGCCTGTGTAAGAATTGTCAGAGCTCCCTATGGGTGGCAAAAGAAATGCTGCAGCCCATAGGGATCTCATGGAACCCCAATACCCTGGGTACCTCAGTACCATATACTAGGGAATTATAAGGGTGTTCCAGTATGCCAATGTAAATTTGTGAAATTGGTCACTAGCCTGTTAGTGACAATTTGGAAAGAAATGAGAGAGCATAACCACTGAGGTTCTGGATAGCAGAGCCTCAGTGAGACAGTTAGTCATAACACAGGTAACACATACAGGGCACACTTATGAGCACTGGGTCCCTGGCTGGCAGGGTCCCAGTGACACATACAACTAAAACAACATATATACAGTTAAATATGGGGGGGGGGGGGGGGGGGGGGGGGGTAACATGCCAGGCAAGATGGTACTTTCCTACACCCTTCCAGCCAGGGCCCCATTGCTCATAAGTGTGCCCTGTATGTGTTCCCTGTGTGATGACTAACTGTCTCACTGAGGCTCTGCTAACCAGAACCTCAGTGGTTATGCTCTCTCATTACTTTCTAAATTGTCACTAACAGGCTAGTGACCAATTTCACCAATTCACATTGGCATACTGGAACACCCTTATAATTCCCTAGTATTTGGTACTGAGGAACCCAGGGGATTGGGGCTTCCAGGAGATCCCTATGGGCTGCAGCATTTCTTTTGCCACCAATAGGGAGCTCTGACAATTCTTACACAGGCCTGCCACTGCAGCCTGAGTGAAATAACGTCCACGTTATTTCACAGCCATTTACCACTGCACTTAAGTAACTTATAAGTCACCTATATGTCTATCCTTTACCTGGTAAAGGTTAGGTGCTAAGTTACTTAGGCCCTCATTCTGACCTTGGCGGTCGGCGGAGAGGCGGCGGTGCGACCGCGAACAGACCGGCGGTCAGAAAAATGGCATTCTGACCACGGCGGTCACCGCCGCGATCGACCGCCACTTCCCCACTCCGACAGCTACGGCGGTCATGACCGCCGGGCTAGAGTTTTGCGCACTCCGGCCCGGCGGTCGTCCCAAGACCGCCAACGGTATCATGACCCTGCTTACCGCTGCGGTTTCTGGCGGTCGGGAACCGCCATGCGAACCATGGCGGTAAGCACTATCGGGGCCAGGGAACTCCTTCCCTGGCACTGATAGGGGTCTCCCCCACCCCCCACTACCCACCCGAGTCCTCCCCCCACACCCTCCACCCCCCTGCCACCCCCCAGAGGTGGTACGAACCCCCTCCCCATCCCCACCCCGACATGCACATACATACACCCCGACATGCACACACCCCCAACATGCACATATACACACCCCCTACACACACATACACAACGGGGACACATACCCGCACACATACATGCAGACATGCGCACCTGCCGAACAGCACACATTACCCATAGACACAGCAGCACCCCCCGCCCGCATACACTCACTCACACACCCCCTCTACACACTCACACGCACACCCCCATGCACGCCCACATCACACAACACCCCCCTCCCCCTCCCCTCACGGACGGTCAACTTACCTTGTGCGTTGGTCCTCCGGGAGGCGACGGGAGCCATGGGGAGGTGACCGCCAACAGAACACCGCCAACAGAAGACCGCCACACAGATATGTGGGTCGTAATTCTGTGGGCGGTGTTCTGCTGGCGTGGCGGTGGAGGTTGACCAGTCTCCACTTTTCCGCCGACCGCCAGTGTGGCTGCTGGCGGTTTCCCGGCGGAACGCTCCCAGCGGTCGGAATGCGCACAGCGGCATACCGCCGCGGTCGGCGGTCTTCACCGCGGCGGTAACTCGGCGGTCTCGCGAAAAGACCGCCAAGGTCAGAATGAGGGCCTTAGTGTGTGGGCACCCTGGCACTAGCCAAGGTGCCCCCACATTGTTCAGGGCAAATTCCCCGGACTTTGTGAGTGCGGGGACACCATTACGCGCGTGCACTGTACATAGGTCACTACCTATGTACAGCGTCACAATGGTAACTCCGAACATGGCCATGTAACATGTCTAAGATCATGGAATTGTCACCCCCAATACCATGCTGGCATTGGGGAGACAATTCCATGATCCCCTGAGTCTCTAGCACAGACCCCGGTACTGCCAAACTACCTTTCCCTGGGTTTCACTGTAGCTGCTGCTGCTGCCAACCCCTCAGACAGGTTTCTGCCCTCCTGGGGTCCAGCCAGGCTTGGCCCAGGAAGGCAGAACAAAGGACTTCCTCAGAGAGAGGGTGTTACACCCTCTCTCTTTGGAAAAAGGTGTCAGGGCTGGGGAGGAGTAGCCTCCCCCAGCCTCTGGAAATGCTTTGATGGGCACAGATGGTGCCCATCTCTGCATAAGCCAGTCTACACTGGTCCAGGGATCCCCCAGCACTGCTCTGGTGCGAAACTGTACAAAGTAGAGGGGAGTGACCACTCCCCTGACCTGCACCTCCCCAAGCTTTGCAGCTAGCAAGGCTTGTTTGCGGTCTTTCTGCGGGAAAACACTCCTGCACGACTCTTCACGACGTGGGACATCCATCCTCCAAAGGGGAAGTTTCTAGCCCTTGTCGTTCTTGCAGAATCCTCCGCTTCTACCATCCGGTGGCAGCTTCTTTGCACCCACAGCTGGCATTTCCTGGGCATCTGCCCACTCCCGACTTGATCATGACTTTTGGACTTGGTCCCCTTGTTCAACAGGTACTCTCGTCTGGAAATCCATTGTTGTTGCATTGCTGGTGTTGGTCTTTCCTGCAGAATTCCCCTATCACGACTTCTGTGCTCTTTGGGGAACTTAGGTGCACTTTGCACCCACTTTTCAGGGTCTTGGGGTGGGCTATTTTTCTAACCCTCACTGTTTTCTTAAAGTCCCAGCGACCCTCTACAAGGTCACATAGGTTTGGGGTCCATTCGTGGTTCGCATTCCACTTCTAGAGTATATGGTTTGTGTTGCCCCTATTCCTATGTGCCCCTATAGCATCCTATTGTGACTATACATTGTTTGCACTATTTTCTATTACTATTACTGCATATTTTTGTGTTGTGTACATATATCTTGTGTATATTTGCTATCCTCATACTGAGGGTACTCACTGAGATACTTTGGCATATTGTCATAAAAATAAAGTACCTTTATTTTTAGTATATCTGTGTATTGTGTTTTCTTATGATATTGTGCAAGTGACACTAGTGGTACTGTAGGAGCTTCACTCGTCTCCTAGTTCAGCCTAAGCTGCTCTACTATGCTACCTTTTCTATCAGCCTAAGCTGCTAGACACCCCTCTACACTAATGAGGGATACCTGGGCCTGGTGCAAGGTGTAAGTACCTCTTGGTACCCACTACAAGCCAGTCCAGCCTCCTACATTGGTTGTGCAGCGGTGGGATAAGTACTGTGCAACTACTTACCACTTTTGTCATTGTACTTTTCATAAGAGAAAATATACAAAACAAGTTCAGTGTATGTACACATAACCAAAAAGTTTTGCTTTTCCTCTTTTCACTTCTTTGCTAAGTGGTGAAAAGTACCTCTAAACTTTCTAAAAGTTCTTAAAAAGTTTAAAAAGTTTTTTTTCTGTTCTTTAAAAAGTTCTGAAAACTTTTTCTTTCTTTTTCTGTCCCTTAAACCTTTTCTATCATGTCTGGTACAGGCCAAACTCTTGATCTGGCCAGCATAGCTTACGACAACCTTAGCTGGAACGAAGCAAGGAGTCTCTGTTTTGATAGAGGTTTAGGGGTAGGGAAGAATCCCTCAAGACAACTGTTAGTTAATATGCTCATTGAACAAGATAAGACCTTAGGTGGCACTTCTGGTGACAAATTAGCTATTGGTTCCCATTCTGATTCTGGGGCACCCCAGGTGAAAGATTTGGGTGGGAATCTTTCCAACCTGCCCCTTAGCAGGCCACCTAGCAGGGCTGGTACTTATGTGAGTTCTCATCACAGTTTAGAGATTACTTCTTTAGGCCAGGTTGTTAGAGTGCCATCTGTTAGGGACAGGTCTCCCTCTGTTCATTCACACCATTCTTCTGTGTCAAAGCATGCCCAACCCACCCACCCTGACGACAGAGTGTTAGAAAGGGAACTCAATAGACTGAGAGTGGAAGAGTCCAGGCTGAAGCTTAAAAAGCAACAGCTGGATCTAGACAGGGAAGCATTTGACTTAGAAAAAGAAAGGCAGAGGTTGAGGTTTGGACCCCATGGTGGCAGCAGCAGTATTCCAAAGAGTCCTCCTGCAAAAGAGCATGATTCTAGGAATCTGCACAAGATAGTTCCCCCTTACAAGGAGGGGGATGACATTAACAAGTGGTTTGCTGCACTTGAGATGGCCTGTGTTGTACAGGATGTCCCCTCAAAGGCAGTGGGCTGCTATCCTATGGCTATCATTTAGTGGAAAGGGTAGGGATAGGCTCCTTACTGTGAAAGAAAGTGATGCCAATAATTTTGCAGTTCTTAAGAATGCACTCCTTGATGGTTATGGCTTAACCACTGAACAGTACAGGATCAAGTTCAGAGAAACCAAAAAGGAGTCTTCACAAGACTGGGTAGACTTTGTTGACCATTCAGTGAAGGCCTTGGAAGGGTGGTTACATGGCAGTAAAGTTTCTGACTATGAAAGCCTGTAAAACTTAATCCTGAGAGAGCATATTCTTAATAAATGTGTGTCTGATTTGTTACACCAATACCTGATAGACTCTGATCTGACCTCTCCCCAAGAATTGGGAAAGAAGGCAGACAAATGGGTCAGAACAAGGGTGAACAGAAAAGTTCATACAGGGGGTGACAAGGATGGCAAGAAGAAGGATGGTAAGTCTTCTGACAAGGGTGGAGACAAATCTAAAAATGAGTCTTCATCAGGCCCACAAAAACACTCTGGTGGGGGTGGTGGGCCCAAATCCTCTTCAAATCAAAACAAAGAAAAGAAACCATGGTGCTATTTATGTAAAATAAAAGGCCATTGGACAACAGATCCCAGTTGTCCAAAGAAAAGCACCAAGCCTCCTACCACTACAACCCCTGCTGCTACACCTAGTGCCCCTAGTAATAGCAGTGGTGGTGGGAGCAAACCTACTAATAGCCAATCCAAGGGAGTAACTGGGCTCACTTTTGGTAACTTAGTTGGGGTTGGTCTGATTAGGGAGACCACAGAGGCTGTATTAGTCTCTGAGGGGGCTATTGATTTAGCCACCTTGGTTGCTTGTCCCCTTAACATGGATAAGTACAAGCAACTACCCCTAATAAATGGTGTTGAGGTTCAGGTCTACAGGGACACAGGTGCCAGTGTTACAATGGTAATAGAGAAACTGGTCCACCCTGAACAACACCTACTTGGTCACCAGTACCAAGTAACCGATGCTCATAACAACACCCTTAGCCACCCCATGGCTGTTGTGAATCTCAACTGGGGGGGGGGTTACTGGCCCAAAGAAAGTTGTGGTTGCCTCAGATTTACCTGTAGACTGTCTATTAGGGAATGATTTAGAGACATCAGCTTGGGCAGAAGTGGAGTTGGAGGCTCATGCAGCAATGCTGGGCATTCCAGGGCATATTTTTGCTTTGACAAGGGCCCAGGCCAAAAAGCAAAAAGGACAGGGTGACTTGGATCCTGGAAGAATGGACCAAGTGCTCCCTAAAGCTAGGGTTAGTAAAGGTAAAACACTACCTACTATCCCTCCCTCTACAGTTGATTCTACTTCTGAGGAAGAAGATTTTCCACCCTGTGCAGAACCTACACCAGAGGAGCTGGAAGCAGACACTGCTGAGCTTTTGGGTGAAGGGGGGGCTGCCAGGGAGGAGCTGAGTGTGGCACAGCAGACCTGTGACACACTAGAGGGTCTAAGGCAGCAAGCTGTCAAACAAGCAAATGGGGATGTCAGTGACTCTCACAGAGTTTACTGGGAGGACAACCTCTTGTACACTGAAGCAAGGGATCCAAAACCTGGAGCTGCCAGGAGATTGGTGATTCCTCAGGAGTACAGAAAGTTCCTCCTAACTCTAGCCCACAACATTCCCTTAGCTGGACATTTGGGGCAAATGAAAACTTGGGACAGGCTTGTTCCCTTGTTTCATTGGCCTAGAATGTCAGAGGACACAAAGGAATTTTGTAAGTCCTGTGAAACCTGTCAAGCCAGTGGCAAGACAGGTGGCACCCCAAAGGCACTCCTTATTCCACTACATGTGGTTGGGGTTCCCTTTGAAAGGGTAGGGGTTGACAGAGTTGGCCCCCTTGACCCTCCTACTGCTTCAGGCAATAGGTTTATCTTGGTGGTAGTCGACCATGCCACCAGATATCCTGAAGCAATTCCTCTAAGGACCACTACAGCTCCTGCAGTGGCAAAGGCCCTCCTGGGAATCTTTTCCAGGGTGTGCTTCCCAAAAGAGGTGGTATCAGACAGGGGAAGCAATTTCATGTCTGCTTACTTAAAGGCCATGTGGAAGGAGTGTGGTGTTACATACAAGTTTACCACACCCTATCATCCACAAACAAATGGACTGGTGGAGAGATTTAACAAAACTCTCAAAGGTATGATAATGGGACTCCCTGAAAAACTCCGCAGGAGATGGGATATCCTCTTACCTTGCCTCCTTTTTGCTTACAGGGAGGTACCCCAAAAAGGAGTGGGCTTCAGCCCCTTTGACCTCCTATTTGGACACCCTGTGAGAGGTCCTCTAACACTTGTTAAGGAGGGTTGGGAACAACCTTTAAAATCTCCAAAGCAAGACATAGTGGACTATGTACTTGGCCTAAGATCTAGGATGGCTGAGTACATGAAAAAGGGCAGTAAAAACCTTCAGGCCAGCCAAGAGCTCCAAAAGCAATGGCATGACCAGAAGGCTGTTTTGGTTCAGTACCAACCAGGGCAGAAAGTGTGGGTCTTGGAGCCTGTGGCCCCAAGAGCACTCCAAGACAAATGGAGTGTACCCCACATAATTGTTGAAAAAAAGGGTGAAGTCACCTACTTAGTTGACTTAGGCACTGCCAGGAGTCCCCTTAGGGTGCTCCATGTCAATTGCCTGACAGGGCTGATCTCACCCTGCTCATGGCAACAGATGAGGGACAGGAAGAAGAGAGTGACCCTCTCCCTGATCTCTTCTCTTCCACAGAACAAGATGCTCTAGTGGAAGGTGTAATACTGGCAGATTGTCTTACTGCTGAGCAGAAAGACCACTGCATAAATCTCCTGGGTCAGTTTTCTGAACTCTTCTCTACTGTGCCAGGCACCACTTCTTGGTGTGAGCACACTATAGATACTGGAGACAGCTTGACTGTCAAAAGTAAGATCTATAGGCAGCCTGACCATGTCAGAGCCTGCATAAAACAAGAGGTGCAGAAAATGCTTGAACTGGGAGTGGTTGAGCACTCTAAAAGTCCATGGGCCTCTCCTGTGGTACTTGTACCAAAACCTCATTCCAAGGATGGAAAGAAGGAAATGCGGTTTTGTGTGGACTACAGAGGTCTCAACCAGGTAACCAAAACTGATGCTCACCCTATACCCAGGGCAGATGAGCTAATAGATACACTGGCATCTGCCAAGTATCTAAGCACTTTTGACTTGACTGCAGGGTATTGGCAGATCAAATTATCAGAAGATGCAAAAGCAAAAACAGCATTTTCAACCATTGGAGGCCATTACCAATTCACAGTAATGCCTTTTGGATTGAAGAATGCACCTACCACTTTTCAAAGGTTGGTTAATACAGTCCTGCAAGGGCTGGAAGCCTTTAGTGCAGCATATCTAGATGATATAGCTGTCTTTAGCTCCAGCTGGGATGATCACCTGGTCCACCTATGGAAAGTTTTAGAGGCCCTGCAAAAGGCAGGCCTCACTATCAAGGCCTCAAAGTGCCAGATAGGGCAGGGGAAGGTGGTTTATCTGGGACACCTTGTTGGTGGAGAACAGATTGCACCACTTCAGGGGAAAATCCAAACTATTATAAATTGGGTTCCCCCTACAACTCAAACTCAGATGAGAGCCTTTTTAGGCCTCACTGGGTACTACAGGAGGTTCATAAAGAACTATGGCTCCATTGCAGCCCCTCTTAATGACCTCACATCTAAAAAAATGCCTAAGAAGGTATTATGGACAGCAAACTGTCAGAAAGCTTTTGAGGAGCTGAAGCAGGCCATGTGCTCTGCACCTGTCCTAAAAAGCCCCTGTTACTCCAAAAAAATCATTGTCCAAACTGATGCATCTGAATTAGGGGTAGGGGCAGTCTTATCACAACTTAATTCTGAGGGCCAGGATCAACCTGTTGCTTTTATCAGCAGGAGGTTGACCCCTAGAGAAAAGCGTTGGTCTGCCATTGAGAAGGAGGCCTTTGCTGTGGTCTGGGCACTGAAGAAGTTGAGGCCATACCTGTTTGGCACTCACTTCAATGTTCAGACAGACCACAAACCTCTACTTTGGCTAAAACAAATGAAAGGTGAAAACCCTAAATTGTTGAGGTGGTCCATATCCCTACAGGGGATGGACTATACAGTGGAACATAGACCTGGGACTACCCACTCCAATGCAGATGGACTCTCTGTGAGAAAGTAGCCTCTTTCTAGCCTTGTTACCCCCACTTTTGGCCTGTTTGTGAGTGTATGTCAGGGTGTTTTCACTGTCTCACTGGGATCCTGCTAGCCAGGGCCCAGTGCTCATAGTGAAAACCCTATGTTTTTAGTATGTTTGTTATGTGTCACTGGGACCCTGCTAGTCAGGACCCCAGTGCTCATAAGTTTGTGGCCTATATGTATGTGTTCCCTGTGTGGTGCCTAACTGTCTCACTGAGGCTCTGCTATCCAGAACCTCAGTGGTTATGCTCTCTCATTTCTTTCAAATTGTCACTAACAGGCTAGTGACCAATTTTACCAATTTACATTGGCTTACTGGAACACCCTTATAATTCCCTAGTATATGGCACTAAGGTACTCAGGGTATTGGGGTTCCAGGAGATCCCTATGGGCTGCAGCATTTCTTTTGCCACCCATAGGGAGCTCTGACAATTCTTACACAGGCCTGCCACTGCAGCCTGAGTGAAATAACGTCCACATTATTTCACAGCCATTTTACACTGCACTTAAGTAACTTATAAGTCACCTATATGTCTAACCTTTACCTGGTAAAGGTTAGGTGCAAAGTTACTTAGTGTGAGGGCACCCTGGCACTAGCCAAGGTGCCCCCACATTGTTCAGGGCCAATTCCCCGGACTTTGTGAGTGCGGGGACACCATTACACGCGAGCACTACATATAGGTCACTACCTATATGTAGCTTCACAATGGTAACTCCGAATATGGCCATGTAAGATGTCTATGATCATGGAATTGCCCCCTCTATGCCATCCTGGCATAGTTGGCACAATCCCATGATCCCAGTGGTCTGTAGCACAGACCCTGGTACTGCCAAACTGCCTTTCCTGGGGCTTCACTGCAGCTGCTGCTGCTGCCAACCCCTCAGACAGGTTTCTGCCCCCCTGGGGTCAAGCCAGGCTTGTCCCAGGATGGCAGAACAAAGGACTTCCTCTGAGAGAGGGTGTTACACCCTCTCCCTTTGGAAAATGGTGTGAAGGCAGGGGAGGAGTAGCCTCCCCCAGCCTCTGGAAATGCTTTCTTGGGCACAGATGTGCCTAATTCTGCATAAGCCAGTCTACACCGGTTCAGGGACCCCTTAGCCCCTGCTCTGGCGCGAAACTGGACAAAGGAAAGGGGAGTGACCACTCCCCTGACCTGCACCTCCCCTGGGAGGTGTCCAGAGCTCCTCCAGTGTGCTCCAGACCTCTGCCATCTTGGAAACAGAGGTGCTGCTGGCACACTGGACTGCTCTGAGTGGCCAGTGCCACCAGGTGACGTCAGAGACTCCTTCTGATAGGCTCCTTCAGGTGTTAGTAGCCTATCCTCTCTCCTAGGTAGCCAAACCCTCTTTTCTGGCTATTTAGGGTCTCTGTCTCTGGGGAAACTTTAGATAACGAATGCAAGAGCTCATCAGAGTTCCTCTGCATCTCTCTCTTCACCTTCTGCCAAGGAATCGATTGCTGACCGCGCTGGAAGCCTGCAAAACTGCAACAAAGTAGCTAAGACGACTACTGCAACTCTGTAACGCTGATCCTGCCGCCTTCTCGACTGTTTTCCTGGTGGTGCATGCTGTGGGGGTAGTCTGCCTCCTCTCTGCACTAGAAGCTCCAAAGAAATCTCCCGTGGGTCGACGGAATCTTCCCCCTGCAACCGCAGGCACCAAAAAGCTGCATTACCGGTCCCTTGGGTCTCCTCTCAGCACGACGAGCGAGGTCCCTCGAATCCAGCAACTCTGTCCAAGTGACTCCCACAGTCCAGTGACTCTTCAGTCCAAGTTTGGTGGAGGTAAGTCCTTGCCTCACCTCGCTAGACTGCATTGCTGGGAACCGTGACTTTTGCAGCTACTCCGGCCCCTGTGCACTTCCGGCGGAAATCCTTTGTGCACAGCCAAGCCTGGGTCCACGGCACTGTAACCAGCATTGCACGACTTTCTAAGTTGGTCTCCGGCGACTTGGGACTCCTTTGTGTAACTTCGGGTGAGCACCGTTTCACGCATCCTCGTAGTGCCTGTTTCTGGCACTTCTCCGGGTGCTACCTGCTGCTGAGAGAGCTCCTTGTCTTGCTCGACGTCCCCTCTACCTCCTGGTCCAATTTGCGACCTCCTGGTCCCTCCTGGGCCACAGCAGTGTCCAAAAACGCTAACCACACGATTTGCAGCTAGCAAGGCTTGTTGGCGTTCTTTCGGCGGGAAAACACTTCTGCACAACTCTCCACGGCAAGAGGGATCGGTCTACCAAAGGGGAAGTCTCTAGCCCTTTTTGTTCCTGCAGAAACCTCAGCTTCTTCTGTCCAGTAGAAGCTTCTTTGCATCCACAGCTGGCATTTCCTGGGCATATGCCCATCTCCGACTTGCTTGTGACTTTTGGACTTGGTCCCCTTGTTCCACAGGTACCCTAGATTGGAAATCCACAGTTGTTGAATTGTTGGTTTGTGTCTTTCCTGCATTATTCCTCTATCACGACTTCTTTGTCTTTTGGGGAACTTTAGTGCACTTTGCACTCACTTTTCAGGGTCTTGGGGAGGGCTAATTTTCTAACTCTCACTATTTTCTAATAGTCCCAGCGACCCTCTACAAGGTCACATACGTTTGGGGTCCATTCGTGGTTCGCATTCCACTTTTGGAGTATTATGGTTTGTGTTGCCCCTATTCCTATGTGTCCCCATTGCATCCTATTGTAACTATACATTGTTTGCACTGTTTTCTAAGACTATACTGCATATTTTTGGTATTGTGTACATATAGCTTGTGTATATTTGCTATCCTCATACTGAGGGTACACTCTGAGATACTTTGGCATATGGTCATAAAAATAAAGTACCTTTATTTTTAGTATAACTGTGTATTGTGTTTTCTTATGATATTGTGCAAGTGACACTTGTGGTACTGTAGGAGCTTCACTCGTCTCCTAGTTCAGCCTAAGCTGCTCTGCTAAGCTATCATTATCTATCAGCCTATGCTGCTAGACACCCTATACACTAATAAGGGATAACTGGGCCTGGTGCAAGTACCCCTTGGAACTCACTACAAGCCAGTCCAGCCTCCTACATTGGTTGTGCAGCTGTGGGATAAGTGCTTTGAGACTACTTACCACTCTTGTCATTGTACTTTTCATAAGAGAAAAATATACAAAACAAGTTCAGTGTGTGTACACATAGCTAAAAAGTTTTGCATTTCCTCTTTTCACTCTTTTCTAAAGTGCTGAAAAGTACTTCTAAACTTTCAAAAAGTTCTAAAAAGTTTTAAAAGTTTTTTTCTCTGTCTTTCTAAAAGCTCTGACAAACTTTTTTCTCTTTTTCTATCACTTTAACTCCCTCTAAAAATGTCTGGCACAGGCCAAAATGTTGATCTGTCCAAGATTGCATATGATCACCTTAGCTGGAAAGGAGCAAGGAGTCTCTGCATAGAGAGAGGTTTGAGTGTAGGGAAGAATCCTTCCTTGGAATTGTTACTTAACATGCTTAGAGAACAAAATAAGGCTAAAAGTGCCCCATCTGTTGCAAAAGTAGCTAATGGTTCCCAATCTGATCCAGGGACTCCCCCAGGAAAAGATTCAGGAAAGAAACTTCTTAGCCTGCCCATTACTAGACAGTCTAGCATAGTTGGTACTGAGGTGGAGTCACATCATACAGATGGTGTGCTCTTACATTACACTGTCAGCCAAGCTGTTAGGGTGCCCTCTGTAAGGGACAGGTCTCCTTCTGTTCATTCTCATCATACTTCGGTGTCTAGGAATGTCCCTCCCACCAACCCTGATGACAGATTGGTAGAAAGGGAACTCAATAAGTTGAGGGTGGAACAAACCAGACTGAAGCTTAAAAAGCAACAGCTGGATTTGGATAGACAGTCTTTAGAACTAGAGAAGGAAAGACAGAAGTTGGGTTTAGAAACCCATGGTGGCAGCAGCAGTATTCCCCATAGTCATCCTGCAAAAGAGCATGATTCCAGGAATCTGCATAAGATAGTTCCCCCTTATAAGGAGGGGGATGACATTAACAAGTGGTTTGCTGCACTTGAGAGGGCCTGTGTTGTACAGGATGTCCCTCAAAGGCAGTGGGCTGCTATCCTATGGCTATCATTTAGTGGAAAAGGTAGGGATAGGCTCCTTACTGTGAAAGAAAGTGATGCCAATAATTTTACAGTTCTTAAGAATGCACTCCTGTATGGTTATGGCTTAACCACTGAACAATACAGGATAAAGTTCAGAGAGACCAAAAAGGAGTCTTCACAAGACTGGGTTGATTTCATTGACGATTCAGTGAAGGCCTTGGAGGGGTGGTTACATGGCAGTAAAGTTACTGATTATGACAGCCTGTATAACTTGATCCTGAGAGAGCATATTCTTAATAATTGTGTGTCTGATTTGTTGCACCAGTACCTGGTAGACTCTGATCTGACCTCTCCCCAAGAATTGGGAAAGAAGGCAGACAAATGGGTCAGAACAAGGGTGAACAGAAAAGTTCATACAGGGGGTGACAAAGAGAACAATAAGAAGAAAGATGGGGAAAAATCTCAAGATAAGCATGGGGACAAGGGTAAAACCAAAGATCCCACTTCAAATCTTAAACACTCTTCAGGGGGTGGGGATAAAACAAATTCTTCCTCTTCTTCTCAACCAACACAATTTAAAAAGCCTTGGTGCTTTGTGTGTAAAAACAGAGGCCATAGGCCAGGGGATACGTCCTGTCCAGGTAAACCCCCTGAGCCTACCACCACTAATACATCAAGCTCTAGTGCCCCTAGCAGTAGTGGTACTAGTGGTGGGACTGCTGGCAACAGTCAAGTTAAGGGTGTAGTTGGGTTCACTTATGGGTCCATAGTAGAAACTGGGGTAGTCACTCCCAAGACAGTTTCTGTCACACCTAGTGGTGTTGGCCTTGCCACACTGGCTGCTTGTCCCCTTACAATGGATAAGTACAGGCAGACAGTTTCAATAAATGGTGTTGAGGCCTTGGCCTACAGGGACACAGGTGCCAGTATCACTTTGGTGACTGAAAACCTAGTGCACCCTAAACAACACATCATTGGACAACAGTATAAGATTATTGATGTCCATAACTCCACTAAGTTTCTTCCCTTAGCTATAATTCAGTTTAGTTGGGGTGGAGTTACTGGCCCTAAGCAGGTGGTGGTATCACCTAGCTTACCTGTAGACTGTCTCTTAGGTAATGACCTAGAGGCCTCAGGTTGGGCTGATGTAGAGTTTTATGCCCATGCAGCCATGCTGGGCATCCCAGAGGAATTGTTCCCTCTCATTTCTACTGAAATGAAAAAGCAAAGGAGAGAAGGCCTGAAAACTCAGGATCCCTCTCCATCAACAGGTAAAAAGGGTATCACAGTATACCCTAACCACCCTACCATTCAGGATACCATTCCTGTGGTGGGAGATACCTCTCCTGGGGTGGCACCTGTTCCAAGGGAATCATCAGTTGGCAAAACTGTACTCCCTGAGGTGGAATTACCTCTCTGTGGGATAACTAACATTTGTGAGAAAAAGAGCACCATTTTAGTTAACATGGAGCATCCCTCCAACCCTTCCAGAGAAACTTTAGTGCAGAAACCCTGCACTACCTCACAACACTTAGGACAGCATCCCTGCCCTAGTGTGGAGCTCATAGGACAGAATCCCTGCCCTGCTCCAACTAAAGAGAAACAGCATCCCTGTTCTCTCTTCCAGCCACATGGACAAAGTTTTTGCCCAGCTATGGCTTTACTGAGACAGCATCCCTGTCTGGCATTTCCATCATTACAAATAGGTTCAGTGGACAATTCCCACTGCTCTAAACTAAAACGTACTGATAGAAACTCTGAAAATACATCTTCACATTGTTGCTTAGCTAAAAAACTTCAAACAGGGTGGTTTACATCCCCACAGGGAAGTAACCATATAGTGGATGATAAAGGGAGTACCCAGACTATTGCAGAGCTACTCTCTACTTATCACCACTTAGACAATAAAGTCTCAACTGGCCAAGGTTAGCCTTATTGTCCTTCGTTTGGTGGGGGGGTGGGGGTTGTGTGAGAATGTAGCCTCTTTCTAGCCTTGTTACCCCCACTTTTGGCCTGTTTGTGAGTGTATGTCAGGGTATTTTCACTGTCTCACTGGGATCCTGCTAGCCAGGGCCCAGTGCTCATATTGAAAACCCTATGTTTTCAGTATGTTTGTTATGTGTCACTGAGACCCTGCTAGCCAGGACCCCAGTGCTCATAAGTTTGTGGCCTATATGTATGTGTTCCCTGTGTGATGCCTAACTGTCTCACTGAGGCTCTGCTAACCAGAACCTCAGTGGTTATGCTCTCTCATTTCTTTCAAATTGTCACTAACAGGCTAGTGACCAATTTTACCAATTTACATTGGCTTACTGGAACACCCTTATAATTCCCTGGTATATGGTACTGAGGTACCCAGGGTATTGGGGTTCCAGGAGATCCCTATGGGCTGCAGCATTTCTTTTGCCACCCATAGGGAGCTCTGACAATTCTTACACAGGCCTGCCACTGCAGCCTGAGTGAAATAACGTCCACGTTATTTCACAGCCATTTTACACTGCACTTAAGTAACTTATAAGTCACCTATATGTCTAACCTTTACCCGGTAAAGGTTAGGTGCAAAGTTACTTAGTGTGAGGGCACCCTGGCAATAGCCAAGGTGCCCCCACATTGTTCAGGGCCAATTCCCCGGACTTTGTGAGTGCGGGGACACCATTACACACGTGCACTACATATAGGTCACTACCTATATGTAGCTTTACAATGGTAACTCCGAATATGGCCATGTAACATGTCTATGATCATGGAATTGCCCCCTCTATGCCATCCTGGCATAGTTGGCACAATCCCATGATCCCAGGGGTCTGTAGCACAGACCCTGGTACTGCCAAACTGCCTTTTCAGGGGTTTCACTGCAGCTGCTGCTGCTGCCAACCCCTCAGACAGGTTTCTGCCCCCCTGGGGTCAAGCCAGGCTTGTCCCAGGATGGCAGAACAAAGGACTTCCTCAGAGAGAGGGTGTTACACCCTCTCCCTTTGGAAAATGGTGTGAAGGCAGGGGAGGAGTAGCCTCCCCCAGCCTCTGGAAATGCTTTCATGGGCACATTTGGTGCCCGTTTCTGCATAAGCCAGTCTACACCAGTTCAGGGACCCCTTAGACCTGCTCTGGCGCGAAACTGGACAAAGGAAAGGGGAGTGACCACTCCCCTGACCTGCACCTCCCCTGGGAGGTGTCCAGAGCTCCTCCAGTGTGCTCCAGACCTCTGCCATCTTGGAAACAGAGGTGCTGCTGGCACAGTGGCCTGGTCTGAGTGGCCAGTGCCACCAGGTGACGTCACAGACTTCTGATAGGCTCCTTCAGGTGTTGCTAGCCTATCCTCTCTCCTAGGTAGCCAAACCCTCTTTTCTGGCTATTTAGGGTCTCTGTCTCTGGGGAAACTTTAGATAAGGAATGCAAGAGCTCATCCAAGTTCCTCTGCATCTCTCTCTTCACCTTCTGCCAAGGAATCGACTGCTGACCGCGCTGGAAGCCTGCAAAATTGCAACATAGTAGCAAAGACGACAACTGCAACTCTGTAACGCTGATCCTGCCGCCTTCTCAACTGTTTTCCTGGTGGTGCATGCTCTGGGGGTAGTCTGCCTCCTCTCTGCACTAGAAGCTCCGAAGAAATCTCCCATGGGTCGACGGAATCTTCCCCCTGCTACCGCAGGCACCAAAGAACTGCATCACCGGTCCCCTGGGTCTCCTCTCAGCACGACGAGCGAGGTCCCTTGAATCCAGCAACTGTGTCAAAGTGACTCCCACAGTCCAGTGACTCTTCAGTCCAAGTTTGGTGGAGGTAAGTCCTTGCCTCCCCACGCCAAACTGCATTGCTGGGAACCGCGACTTTTGCAGCTACTCCGGCCTCTGTGCACTTCCGGCGGAATTCCTTTGTGCACAGCCAAGCCTGGGTCCACGGCACTCTAACCTGCATTGCACAACTTTCTAAGTTGTCCTCCGGCGGCGTGGGACTCCTTTGTGCAACTTCGGGTGAGCACCGTTTCACTCCTCTTCGTAGTGCCTGTTCCGACACTTCTGCGGGTGCTGCCTGCTTCTGAGAGGGCTCCTTGTCTTACTCGACGCCTCCTCTGTCCCCAGACGCAATTGGCGACATCCTGGTCCCTCCTGGGCCACAGCAGCATCCAAAAACCCTAATCGCATGATTTGCAGGTAGCAAGGCTTGTTGGCTGTCTTTCTTCAGGAAAATACTTTTGCACAACTCTTCACGACGTGTGACATCCATCCTCCAAAGGGGAAGTTTCTAGCCCATGTCGTTCTTGCAGAATCCTCTGCTTCTACTGCCTAGTAGCAGCTTCTTTGCACCCACAGCTGGCATTTCCTGGGCATCTGCCCATCTCCGACTTGCTTGTGACTTTTGGACTTGGTCCCCTTGTTCCACAGGTCCTCTTGTCTGGTAATCCATCGTTGTTGCATTGTTGGTGTTGGTCTTTCCTGCAGAATTCCCCTATCACGACTTCTGTGCTCTTTGGGGAACTTAGGTGCACTTTGCACCCACTTTTCAGGGTCTTGGGGTGGGCTATTTTTCTAACCCTCACTGTTTTCTTACAGTCCCAGCGACCCTCTACAAGGTCACACAAGTTTGGGGTCCATTCGTGGTTTGCATTCCACTTTTGGAGTATATGGTTTGTGTTGCCCCTATCCCTATGTGTCCCCATTGCATCCTATTGTAACTATACATTGTTTGCACTGTTTTCTAAGACTATACTGCATGTTTTTGGTATTGTGTACATATATCTTGTGTATATTTGCTATCCTCATACTGACGGTACTCACAGAGATACTTTGGCATATTGTCATAAAAATAAAGTACCTTTATTTTTTGTATATCTGTGTATTGTGTTTTCTTATGATATTGTGCAAGTGACACTAGTGGTACTGTAGGAGCTTCACTCGTCTCCTAGTTCAGCCTAAGCTGCTCTGCTAAGCTACCTTTTCTATCAGTCTAAGCTGCTAGACACCCCTACACACTAATAAGGAATACCTGGGCCTGGTGCAAGGTGTAAGTACCTCTTGGTACTCACTACAAGCCAGTCCAGCCTCCTACATTGGTGGTGCAGCGGTGGGATAAGTACTTTGCAACTACTTACCACTTTTGTCACTGTACTTTTCATAAGAGAAAAATATACAAAACAAGTTCAGTGTATGTACACCTAACCAAAAAGTTTTGCTTTTCCCCTTTCACTTCTTTACTAAAGTGCTGAAAAGTACTTCTAAACTTTCTCAAAAGTTTCTAAAAAGTTTTAAAAGTTTTTTTTCTGTCTTTCCAAAAGTTCTGAAAAACTTTTTTCTCACTTTTTCTATAACTTAAACACTGTCTAAAATGTCTGGCACAGGCCAAACTGTTGATCTGTCCAAACTTGCTTATGATCACCTTAGCTGGAAAGGAGCAAGGAGTCTCTGCATAGATAGAGGTTTAAGTGTAGGGAAGAATCCTCCTAGAGAACTGTTGGTGAATATGCTTGTTGAACAGGATAAGGCCAGAGTTGGCACTTCTGTTGAAAAGTTAGCTGATGGTTCCCAATCTGATCCTGGGGCACCCCTAGCAAAAGATTTAGAAAGGAAACCTCCTAGCCTGCCCACTGGCAAATCACCTAGCATAGCTGGCACTGATGTAGAGTCACATCATACTGATAGTGTGGTCTCACATCACAGTAAGAGTATTAATTCTCACCATAGTAGAATTGCTGTTTCTGTTAGCCAGGTTGTTAGGGTGCCATCTGTTAGGAACAGGTCTCCTTCTGTTCAATCTCACCACACTTCTGTTTCTAGGCATGTCCCTCCCACCCACCCTGATGACAGAGTGTTAGAAAGGGAGCTCAATAGATTGAGAGTGGAGGAATCCAGGCTGAAGCTCAAGAAGCAACAGCTGGATTTAGATAGACAGTCCTTAGAAATAGAAAGAGAAAGACAGAAAATTGGGTTTGAAACCCATGGTGGTAGCAGCAGTATTCCCCATAGTCATCCTGCAAGAGAGCATGATTCTAGGAATCTACATAAGATAGTTCCCCCTTATAAGGAGGGGGATGACATTAACAAGTGGTTTGCTGCACTTGAGAGGGCCTGTGTTGTACAGGATGTCCCTCAAAGGCAGTGGGCTGCTATCCTATGGCTATCATTTAGTGGAAAGGGTAGGGATAGGCTCCTTACTGTGAAAGAAAGTGATGCCAATAATTTTACAGTTCTTAAGAATGCACTCCTAGATGGTTATGGCTTAACCACTGAACAGTACAGGATGAAGTTCAGAGAGACCAAAAAGGAGTCTTCACAAGACTGGGTAGACTTTGTTGACCATTCAGTGAAGGCCTTGGAGGGGTGGTTACATGGCAGTAAAGTTACTGATTATGAAAGCCTGTATAACTTGATCCTGAGAGAGCATATTCTTAATAATTGTGTGTCTGATTTGTTGCACCAGTACCTGGTGGACTCTGATCTGACCTCTCCCCAAGAATTGGGAAAGAAGGCAGACAAATGGGTCAGAACAAGGGTGAACAGAAAAGTTCATACAGGGGGTGAAAAGACGGCAATAAGAAGAAGGATGGTAAGTTTTCTGACAAGGGTGGGGACAAATCTAAAAATGAGTCTTCATCAGGCCCACAAAAACACTCTGGTGGAGGTGGTGGGCCCAAATCCTCTTCTAATCAAAACAAAGAAAAGAAACCATGGTGCTATTTATGTAAAATAAAAGGCCATTGGACAACAGATCCCAGTTGTCCAAAGAAAAGCACCAAGCCTCCTACCACTACAACCCCTACTGCTACACCTAGTGTCCCTACTAATAGCAGTGGTGGTGGGAGCAAACCTACTAATAGCCAATCCAAGGGAGTAGCTGGGCTCACTATTGGTAACTTAGTTGGGGTTGGTCCTATTAGGGAGACCACAGAGGCTGTGTTAGTCTCTGAGGGGGCTATTGATTTAGCCACCTTGGTTGCTTGTCCCCTTAACATGGATAAGTACAAGCAACTACCCCTACTAAATGGTGTTGAGGTTCAGGCCTACAGGGACACTGGTGCCAGTGTTACAATGGTAATAGAGAAACTGGTCCACCCTGAACAACACCTACTTGGTCACCAGTACCAAGTAACCGATGCTCATAACAACACCCTTAGCCACCCCATGGCTGTTGTGAATCTCAACTGGAGGGGGTTACTGGCCCAAAGAAAGTTGTGGTTGCCTCAGATTTACCTGTAGACTGTCTATTAGGGAATGATTTAGAGACATCAGCTTGGGCAGAAGTGGAGTTGGAGGCTCATGCAGCAATGCTGGGCATTCCAGGGCATATTTTTGCTTTGACCAGGGCTCAGGCCAAAAAGAAAAAAGGACAGGGTGACTTGGATCCTGGAAGAATGGACCAAGTGCTCCCTAAAGCTAGGGGTAGCAAAGGTAAATCACTACCTACTATCCCTCCCTCTACAGTGGATTCAACTTCTGAGGAAGAAGAATTCCCACCCTGTGCAGAACCTACACCAGAGGAGCTGGAAGCAGACACTGCTGAGCTTTTGGGTGAAGGGGGGCCTGCCAGGGAGGAGCTGAGTGTGGCACAGCAGAACTGTCCCACACTAGAGGGTCTAAGGCAGCTAGCAGTCAAACTTGCAAATGGGGATGTCAGTGACTCTCACAGAGTTTACTGGGAGGACAACCTCTTGTACACTGAAGCAAGGGATCCAAAACCTGGAGCTGCCAGGAGATTGGTGATTCCTCAGGAGTACAGAAAGTTCCTCCTAACTCTCGCTCACGACATTCCTTTAGCTGGACATTTGGGGCAAATGAAAACTTGGGACAGGCTTGTTCCCTTGTTTCATTGGCCTAGAATGTCTGAGGACACAAAATAATTTTGTAAGTCCTGTGAAACCTGTCAAGCCAGTGGCAAGACAGGTGGCACTCCAAAGGCACCCCTTATTCCACTGCCTGTGGTTGGGGTTCCCTTTGAAAGGGTAGGGGTTGACATAGTTGGCCCCCTTGACCCTCCTACTGCTTCAGGCAATAGGTTTATCTTGGTGGTAGTGGACCATGCCACCAGATATCCTGAAGCAATTCCTCTTAGGACCACTACAGCTCCTGCAGTGGCAAAGGCCCTCCTGGGAATCTTTTCCAGGGTCGGCTTCCCAAAAGAGGTGGTATCAAACAGAGGAAGCAATTTCATGTCTGCTTACTTAAAGGCCATGTGGAAGGAGTGTGGTGTAACATACAAGTTCACTACACCCTATCATCCACAAACAAATGGACTGGTGGAGGGATTCCTTCGTGCACAGCCAAGCCTGGGTCCCCGACACTCTAACCTGCAGTGCACAACCTTCTGAGTTGTCCTCCGGCGTCGTGGGACCTTCTTTTGTGACTTCGGGTGAGCTCTGGTTCACTCCTCTTCCAAGTGCCTTTTCTGGTACTTCTGCGGGTGCTGCCTGTTTCTGTGAGGGCTCCCTGACCTGTCTCCTCATCGAAGTGGCGACATCCTGGTCCCTCCTGGGCCACAGCAGCATCCAAAAACTCTAACCGCGACCCTTGCAGCTAGCATAGCTTGTTTGCGGTCTTTCTGCGTGGGAACACATCTGCAAGCTTCTGCACGACGTGGGAGATCCATCCTCCAAAGGGGAAGTTCCTAGTCCTCTTCGTTCTTGCAGAATCCACAGCTTCTACCATCCGGTGGCAGCTTCTTTGCACCCTCAGCTGGCATTTCCTGGGCATTGTGGTTCTAAAAATTCTGGACCCATGTAATTTACTTTGCCACAGCAGTACGATTTTAGTATCAAAAGACCGATAATGACTAGTACACTAAGCATGAGCATTTTCGCTCAATTCCAGCAGCGTTTTCACCTCGAAATCGCCATTTTCGTCCTGCACTCGTGGCTCCCATTTTATACACGGCAGCCATTTTTAAAAGTTGCCCTCACATAGGCTTATAATACAGTCAGATTTGCTTCCAAGGACACGTACACCTTGATTGACTTTTCTCTGACCTGGGCAAGCTGGAACCATTGCCTCAGGCCAAACCTGTTTGGTCAGTCCCTCTCCCAGTGGCCGAATCAGATAGCATCAAGGCACACCAGGCCATAAAACCCTTATTATCGCTCACACACCCTGCCTAACTTGCTCACACCTGCACCTGCTCTTTTCTTCTTCTTACTTTACGAGGGGGAGGTGCCCGTTTTTATGAGGGGTCCACACTTATCTGATGTAAAATACTAGGCCTTGCCGGGTAATTTATTATGGGTTGGATGACATGAAATATAAGGTTTCATCATGACACTGTTTTTTCCTTTGTAGTGAAAACATGTGAATGACCAACCAAAATGTCAAGAATGTTTGCCTGAAGCTTAAAAAACTGTATATAAGGAAACCTGACTTTGCATTGAAACACAGTCTCCTGAGAACATACAAATCGTGCTGTTGTACTTCTAGGACACTTGTCAATTGGTTGCAGCCAATAAATTCGATCTTTGACTTCACCTAGAAGACTCTGAGTTTCTGTAGTCTGAATCAGGAAAGTACCCGAGGTCTTTGGGTGTACCCTGGCACCGCTGGGTTACCGGATCAGTACCGGTTCTGAAAAACCCAGTACCTCAGTTGGCGCCCAAACGTGGGGCGATACCAGCTGTACCGGTACAAGCCTGAGGTCCGTGGGGAGCTTCGTGTGAAAATTCTGGAGGAAGGCCGCCACTTCATCGACCCCTGCATGTCGACGTGGTCCGAAAGTCTTTGTTGCGAGGTTCCCTGCTTCCCGACGGCTATGAAGGACTGCTGCCCTGGCTATCGCCCTGATTTGGACCCTTGATTTTTGGTAGAGCGAAACGATAAGACGAGTCTTCTGGTGACGTCATTGATATTTTCAGTTAAGTATAAGTGGAGCGTCTCCCAGTCCTTAGTTGGACACTTGGTTTGGTCCTTAGTTGGACACTTGGTTTGGTCCTTAATTGGACATTTGGTTTGGTATCCCTTTGGGATCACTTTGATTTGGAACTTGCAAGTACCAAAGCCGAAGGACTCGTGTATTCACGAGACTATCGTAAACGATAATCCTTTGAAGTTTGAAGCTAGACTAGTGAGCGAAGATGCCTGGTCTTAGCAGACTTGGAAATTAGTTTTGTCTTGGTTGTAAAAGGGACTCCCGGTTGGAGGACTCATGTCCGGTTCCTCCGATTGGAACTCCAACCTTTGAACTATATGTGAAGCACGGAGTGGGCCCCATCACGTTTAATAAAGTATGGGTCCGCTATTCTCGGAAATAATTGAGAAAAGTTTTTTTTTTTTCTTGTAAATATGACTTACAACTAGGATCTGCAAATGGTTCTGTAAGTAAATTGCGACGGCGCTATTTATGAAAAATGGCTAAAGCGCGCTGTATTGTGTGTCCTGAGTGTTTTCTGTTTATATCTGAAATGAGCTCAATGTGTGTTTGTGGGTCTTCTTGATGTTTTCAGTTTGTTAAGTAAAATGTTGGTTAATTAATATTAAGTAGAAACTTAGAAAAAATCCAGAAATGAACCATGTGATGTGCTAACATAGCTATATGTTGCTCTTTAATTTATAGAATGAGCAATTGTGCACATATACAAAACTGCCGTTAAATGCTTAATAAATTAGAAAACACATTCAATAGATATAAATAGGGCCCCCCCAAAAAAAACCGAAATTATCTATTTTCAATTCAGCCAGCACTTTCCCAGTTAAACATGGGTGGAATTTTGCATAACCTTCCTTTTAAATGAAAGTGGCGCAAAAATGTGACGCATTTCAAGTTAGGCTTATGCGCTTAGGCTTGTGAGTTAATGTATCCCAAATAATAGGCAAGGGATGCAGCTTGCTTTTATATGTGGAATTATCAAAAAAAAAAAAAAGAATAATTGGGTTCTTATTTTTTTTTTAAAAGAAAATTATTAATTATGGAAAAATTATTTAAAAAATAAGTTCCTTTCAAAATCGTTTTTTAATATTTATAAAGCTTAATACCTATACTATGACCTCCTAACATTAAAATTTAATTTAAGTTATGTTGCACCGCTAAAATGACATTTGTATGTGCAATTTTCCCTTGGCGCAGGAGCAAACAAGCTCATTTCTATAAAGTATAAGTTAATATTTTCAATGGCTGACTCATGGATTGTGTAATAGACATTCTGGTAATGCATATTATGCAAGAAAATTGTAGGATATTGATTTTTTAATGCCTAAAATATCAAAGTCGATTTTAGGCAAAAGCACTGTTTAAACTGCATTTTCTTTCATTCAGAGTACTTTTTAAAGTGTCTCAGGCTTCAGTAAATGCATACATTTAGGTTTGATATATATTTGCAGGTTGTGCCTTCTTATGATTCAATGAGTCAATGTGCCAGTACAAAGGCTTGTTTTAATATCAAGGTTGAAGGTTCTAACTTCAGCTGGGCCTACTGAGACGTTCATTCATTCGAGGTTGATGAAATATGTACCATTGCATGGGATTGCAACAAGCATTTATTCTAACAACTGGTATGTGTGTTATTAAGGTTTGTGAATTATTCACAGTAAATGTAGTTTAATAATCTGGAAATAGAGATAATTTTTTTAGCGCCTAAAAAGGATTTTTTTTTTTTTTTTTTTTTTTTTTAAATAGAGTGAATTATTGCAGGTTAGAAGGAAAATAGGAAGGCCTACTGTCTTTGACAGATTCAGAGTGGCAGAAGCTAGGAGAGCTACAGAGGCTGGCTCAAGTCACGCTGCTGAGATGCTATCTTTAGTTTTCCCATAAACAATGGAGGAGGCTGTCATGTTGACACCTGTGACCTTTTAACTTAGGGCCTTGTCTCTGTGAAATGCAGAATGACCCTACGGGCCTCTAAAAGTGGGATTTCTGGTTTCTCCAGAAGAACATCAATACAATTAAAGAACTTAATTCCAAAGGGAAAATATAAAAAAAAGGGGTTTCTTCGAATGTCCCACCATCATGTTAAATGCTCTGCAGAACTGATACATTTGTGTCTCCGCTCTAAAAAAATAAAATGATGCCTGCTAGTAACTTTTATTTGACAGAAAACTAAGTGTTGCATTAAGTCTTAGACAGAAAATAAGATGCAGCCCTTTTTTTTTTATTTTGAAGGCTACATGCCTGAATGAGAACGATTTGCCAATTAAGACTTATTTTTCACAGTGGAAATTGTAGGTGCCAAATTAATATGGAGTGTCAGTGTAACAATTTTTACTTTTAGAAAGGTAAAACTAAGGTGGCTTGATGTTGCGAAGTAACTGACAAGAGGGTAACAGTTAAGTAATGGAAATTTATTTTCATGTATTTGGTCCTATCATGAATTGTTCTTGCTGGTCCTGTATGTTAGAAGAGAAACAGTAAAGTTATATTTGACAGCAGATTTCCATTGCCTGGTGATCTACTGTCAAAAGGAGGGTAAGGATTTTAAACCTGACAAATTAAACAGGCCCAAATATTGGGTTTTGGGCTGCAGTTTTACAGTGCATAAAGTACATGACATGGTGTTGTGTGTCACCGCTTATTCACACATGCTATTGTTTTGTCTATGCTTTTTGTGCTTGATACACAGCAAGTATATCTGATGGCTTGACGTTTTGTGTGTTTTTATTATTTTTTATTTGTTTTTTGCATGTTTGTTGCTGCTTTTGATACTATTACAAGCTCCCCTGTGTTGTGAGGGGATGGTCATGACGATGCCCATCGCTACGCAACAGTTGGTTGAACTTGTTCTGGTTACTAAATTCCACAGATAATGATATTTCATGCTGTGAACATAAAAGACAACACTTCACCAGTGAATGTCTATTTGGCTATAATGGTATTGAAGGAAAATAAAAAGAGATATACAGGATCAAAGTGTGTCACCTGCAGTTAGTCACGTTACTGCCCCTTCCCTTAAAGGAACAGGCAGCCCTACATTTATGTATCCTTGATTGGACCTAAGGATGAAATTATAGATCTGTGACTCAAGGTGGCCTAATTTCTATATTACATTAGTTAATGATGTTCTGTTTCCTAAGTAGCATATGGCTTTCGTTCCTTAAAAGAAAACCAGGTTTTCATTTTTTCCTGAAGAAGGAACTGAAACATTAGCTAGGAGTACCGTATATGGTGTAGTCGCCAACGGTAGAGTTAAAATTTGTGTAACTTTGGCCTTTGTGTATCACCCGTACTCTTGGTGTTGTGTCACATGCCTGACTATCACCCAAATAATTTTTTTTGTTCTTTCTATAGATTTTTTCTTTGATTACTTCCCCTGACCAATGTCGCACCATGCTTAGTTATTGAGATTTTAGCTATGTCCTAGTCCCATTTCTCTTTTTCGAATTCCTTTCACCAGTCAGCCCTTTTATTATTATTGATGTATTGTTCAGGTTCACATTTCCAGACTGCAGTGATGTACCAGGGACCCCCATGTTATGTATAATTCCCTTTGGTATGACCAGACTGGTTTTCAAGAATTTGCCTGCTTCAATGTTTTCCAGCCTGACTGTCAGGGTAGCGATAGACTGGTTAACTGACTCAATATTATAGTAAGACAAGTTTTCCATCTCAATAGGAGATATCTTATGTTTACCTTTTTGAACATGACGAATTTTCAATGTCTATTTAAATTTGGTTTTCGGTTCCCTTCTGTTCCTGCTACTTTAATTTTTTGTGGGATCAGATGTGTCCTAATCATGCAAATATCAGGACCCTCTAGTTCTTGTCTTTTTGTTTGCACATTTGACTATTAGCCTGTGTATTGCATAGTGCACCTGATGCACAGTTTTTAAAGGAAGGTTTCTACATGTCCCTGATAATCGGTATCATGTGATTTCTCTATTGAGATGTTCTAAGGTAAGGAGGAACACCTAGACTTAATCATTGAGGCAAATATGTGTTTACCCCATTAGACAATGCCACTGTGTGAGGAAATCCATTCAGATAGAATTCTCATGTAGCTATAGATGGCAGAGAATAATGGAGAGAACTGAATTAAAGATGCTACAGACCCTGTTTTGCCCTTCTGCCTTTGTCTTTGTATTTTATGCCCATGGTGTATGGCTACTCCTTTGAAGATTGCAGACCACCTGCTTGCAGTCCCCTTGTTAAAAACCATGAACTGTTTTTGTACTAAATTGAAGGAAACTAACAGCTGTGGCACACTTCCTACGTCACTAGATTCTGCGGGTATCAAGTCATAATAACCTGCAGGACATTGATTTAAGCCTAATTCCCATCAGTGACAGCTACAGATGAAAGACGGACGTCTTGGCCCTACAGTCTCAGCACCCAGGAAGTAGCAAAGCTGGAAAGCGATCGCCAGCGCATGATATCGTACTTGCTCCATCAGACGGCGTTGGACATCACAAAACCAAAGTTTCAGTGTAAAAGAACTAAAGAGAAGGATTCCTGTTGTTGATGGCAGAGCTGTTTTGAGGTTTCATTTCTCTACCTGTCATGTGCTGGTAACCTCTGACAGTGTGCAATCCCTTAGGGTTGTGAAAAATTATTATTTCATTTGTAAATAGTGGTCACTACTTTCTCCCGTTGTCTATATGTTCTTAATAACGTGTTTTCTAGTGTCTTTTAAACATGACGTTGTCATTTATGGGTGGGATTGTTTTTCTCTACTCAATTGACTTCTGCACCCACTTCCCAACCTATGTCTTTTCCTACTATTGTTTCTTTGCACTCTTTTCACCCTTTTCCTGAACATGAGCAGGTCAGAAGATCAGAATTTGTAAGCAATTCTTTTGTACAGCTTCTGCATCAACACTAGTTAGTAGTGAACATCACTAATTGTTGGGTGTGTGATCTTATGCCACCTACTGCAGATAGAGGTATTCCTTATTTTGTCCTGCCATATGTGGCCTTTTGTGCTACTTCATGTTCGAGGAGACCTGTCCAGAGAGAGTTACCAAGTACTAGAATTTTGCTCCAGCAACATCTCCATGGCCTTATAAACATAGACCTGGACTCAGATTAGCATGAGAATAGGTTTATTACCTGTGTAAGGGCAAAAGGAGGGTTTGTGGTTCTAAAAATTCTGGACCCATGTAATTTACTTTGCCACAGCAGTACGATTTTAGTATCAAAAGACTGATAATGACTAGTACACTAAGCATGAGCATTTTCGCTCAATTCCAGCAGCGTTTTCACCTCGAAATCGCCATTTTCGTCCTGCACTCGTGGCTCCCATTTTATACACGGCAGCCATTTTTAAAAGTTGCCCTCACATAGGCTTATAATACAGTCAGATTTGATTCCAAGGACACGTACACCTTGATTGACTTTTCTCTGACCTGGGCAAGCTGGAACCATTGCCTCAGGCCAAACCTGTTTGGTCAGTCCCTCTCCCAGTGGCCGAATCAGATAGCATCAAGGCACACCAGGCCATAAAACCCTTATTATCGCTCACACACCCTGCCTACCTTGCTCACACCTGCACCTGCTCTTTTCTTCTTCTTACTTTACGAGGGGGAGGTGCCCGTTTTTATGAGGGGTCCACACTTATCTGATGTAAAATACTAGGCCTTGCCGGGTAATTTATTATGGGTTGGATGACATGAAATATAAGGTTTCATCATGACACTGTTTTTTCCTTTGTAGTGAAAACATGTGAATGACCAACCAAAATGTCAAGAATGTTTGCCTGAAGCTTAAAAAACTGTATATAAGGAAACCTGACTTTGCATTGAAACACAGTCTCCTGAGAACATACAAATCGTGCTGTTGTACTTCTAGGACACTTGTCAATTGGTTGCAGCCAATAAATTCGATCTTTGACTTCACCTAGAAGACTCTGAGTTTCTGTAGTCTGAATCAGGAAAGTACCCGAGGTCTTTGGGTGTACCCTGGCACCGCTGGGTTACCGGATCAGTACCGGTTCTGAAAAACCCAGTACCTCAGCATCTGCCCACCCTCGACATTGTCGTGACTCTTGGACTTGGTCCCCTTGTTTCACAGGTACTCAGGTCCGGAAATCCACTGTTGTTGCTTTGCTGGTGTTGGTCTTGCTTGCAGAAACCCCCTATCACGACTTCTGTGCTCTCTGGGGATTATGTTTACACTTTACACCTACTTCTCAGGGTCTTGGGGTGGGCTATTTTTCTAACCCTCACTGTTTTCTTACAGTCCCAGCAACCCTCTACAAGCTCACATAGGTTTGGGGTCCATTCATGGTTCGCATTCCACTTTTGGAGTACATGGTTTGTGTTGCCCCTATACCTATGTGCTCCTATTGAAATCTACTGTAACTATACATTGCCTGCATTACTTCCTTTTGCTATTACTGCATATTTTTGGGTATTGTGTACATATATCTTGTGTATATTTGGCATCCTCATACTGAGGGTACTCACTGAGATACTTTTGGCATATTGTCATAAAAATAAAGTACCTTTATTTTTAGTATATCTGTGTATTGTGTTTTCTTATGATATTGTGCATATGACACCAGTGGTATAGTAGGAGCTTTGCATGTCTCCTAGTTCAGCCTAAGCTGCTCTGCTATAGCTACCTTCTATCAGCCTGGGATGCTAGAAACACCTCTTCTACACTAATAAGGGCTAACTGGACCTGGTACAGAGTGTAAGTACCCCTTGGTACCCACTACATGCCAGGCCAGCCTCCTACATTGGTTGTGCAGCGGTGGGATAAGTACTTGGAACTACTTACCACTTTGTCATTGTGTACTTTTCATAAGAGAAAAATATACAAAACAAGTTCAGTGTATGTACACCTAACCAAAAAGCTTTGCTTTTGTTCTCTTACACTATCTGCTTAGTGCTGAAAAGTACTCCTAAACTTTCAAAATGTTTCAAAAAGTTTTTTTTTCTGTTCTTTAAAAAATCCTAAAACTTTTTTCTATCCTTTATCTGTCTCTGAACCTTTTTCTATTTTGTCTGGTGTAGGAACTCCCCTTAATTTGTTCAGTACTACTTATGACCACCTTAACTTTAAGAGCCCAAGGAGTCTCTGCATTGATAGAGGTTTAGTGGTAGGTAAGAACCCTTCTAGAGAGTTACTGTCTAATATGCTTATTGAGAATGATAAGGCCCAGGGTGGCACCTCATCTGAAAAGTTGATAGATAGCTCACACTCTGACTCAGGGGAGCCCCAAGTAGGAGTGTTGCAGGGTTCCCTTCTTAATCTGCCCCTTAGCAGACCTCATAGCAATGCTGGTAGTATAAGAAGCTCCCATCATAGTAGGGAGGGTTTTGTTCCCGAAGGCCAGGTTGTTAGAGAGCCAACTGTTAGGGACAGGTTTCCCTCTGCTCATTCAAACTTTTCTTCTGTGTCAAAACATTCTCAACCCACCCACCCTGATGACAAGATGTTAGAAAGGGAACTCAATAAGTTGAGAGTGGAAGAGTCCAGACTGAAGCTTAAACAGCAACAGCTGGCTGTAGACAGGGAATCCCTAGACTTAGAAAAAGATAGACAGAGGTTGGGGTTAGGACCCCATGGTGGCAGCAGCAGTATTCCTGATAGCAATCCTGTGAGAGAGCATGATTCTAGGAATCTGCACAAGATAGTTCCCCCTTACAAGGAGGGGGATGACATTAACAAGTGGTTTGCTGCACTTGAGAGGGCCTGTATGGTACAGGGGGTCCCTCAAAGGCAGTGGGCTGCTATCCTATGGCTATCTTTCAGTGGAAAGGGTAGGGATAGGCTCCTTACTGTGAAGGAAAGTTATGCCAATAATTTTACAGTTTTGAAGAATCCACTCTTGGATGGATTTGGCTTAACCACTGAACAATACAGGATTAAGTTAAGAGAAACCAGAAAAGAGTCCTCACAAGACTGGGTAGACTTTGTTGACTATTCAGTGGAGGCCTTGGAGGGGTGGTTACATGGCAGTAAAGTTTCTGACTATGAAAGCCTGTACAATCTAATCCTGAGAGAGCATATTCTGAATAACTGTGTGTCTGATTTGTTACACCAATATCTATTGGACTCAGATCTGACCTCTCTCCAAGAATTGGGAAAGAAGGCAGACAAATGGGTCAGAACAAGAGTGAACAGAAAAGTTCATACAGGGGATGACAAGGATGTCAAGAAGAAGGATGGTAAGTCTTCAGATAAGGGTGGGGACAAATCTAAAAATGAGTCATCATCAGGCCCACAAAAACACTCTGGTGGGGGTGGTGGGTCCAAATCCTCTTCTAATCAAGTAAAGAAACCATGGTGCTATTTATGTAAAGTAAAAGGCCATTGGACAACTGATGCCAGTTGTCCAAAGAAAAGCACCAAGCCTCCCACTACCACAACTCCTACTGCAACCTCTAGTGCCCTTAGTAATAGCAGTGGTGGTGGGAGCAAACCTACTAATAGCCAATCCAAGGGAGGAGCTGGGCTCACTTTTGGTAATTTAGTTGGGGTTGGTCTTGTTAGGGAGACCTCAGAGGCTGTGTTGGTCTCTGAAAGTGCCATTGATTTGGCCACCTTGGTTGCTTGTCCCCTTAATATGGATAAGTACAAGCAACTTCCCCTAATCAATGGTGTTGAAGTTCAGGCCTACAGGGACACAGGTGCCAGTGTTACCATGGTAATAGAGAAACTGGTACACCCTGAACAATACCTACTTGGTCACCAGTACCAAGTGACAGACGCTCATAACAACACTCTTAGCCACCCAATGGCTGTTGTGAATCTCAACTGGGGGGGGTTACTGGTCCAAAGAAAGTTGTGGTTGCCTCAGATTTACCTGTAGACTGTCTACTAGGGAACGATTTAGAGACATCAGCTGGGGCAGAAGTGGAATTGGAGGCTCATGCAGCAATGCTGGGCATTCCTGGGCATATTTTTGCTTTGACAAGGGCGCATGCCAAAAAGCAAAAAGGACAGGGTGACTTGGATCCTGGAACAATGGACCAAGTGCTCCCTAAAGCTAGGGTTAGTAAGTGTAAATCCCTACCCACTGTCACTCCCTCTACAGATGATTCAACTTCTGAGGAAGAAGAATTTCCCCCCTGTGCAGAACCTTCACCAGAGGAGCTGGCAGCAGACACTGCTGACCTTTTTGGCGGAGGGAGGCCTGCTAGGGAGGAGCTGAGTGTGCCACAGCAAACCTGTCCCACATTAGAGGGTATAAGACAGCAAGCTGTCAAACAGCAGAATGGGGATGTCAGTGACTCACATAGAGTTTACTGGGAGGACAACCTCTTGTACACAGAGGCAAGGGATCCAAAACCTGTAGCAGCCAGGGGATTGGTCATTCCCCTGCAGTATAGAGAGCTCCTCCTAACTCTGGCACACGACATTCCCTTGGCTGGACATTTGGGTCAGATTAAAACACGGGAAAGGCTTGTCCCCCTGTTTCACTGGCCTAGGATGTCAGAGGACACAAAAGACTTTTGTAAGTCCTGTGTGACCTGCCAAGCCAGTGGCAAGACTGGTGGCACTCCGAAGGCTCCCCTTATTCCACTGCCTGTGGTTGGGGTTACCTTTGAAAGGGCAGGGGTTGATATAGTTGGCCCCCTTGACCCTCCTACTGCTTCAGGCAATAGGTTTATCTTGGTGGTAGTGGACCATGCCACAAGATATCCTGAAGCTATTCCTCTAAGGACCACTACAGCCCCTGCAGTGGCAAAAGCCCTCCTGGGAATCTTTTCCTGGGTGGGTTTCCCAAAAGAGGTTGTATCAGACAGGGGTAGCAACTTTATGTCTGCATAGTTGAAGGCCATGTGGAAGGAATGTGGTGTAACATACAAATTCACCACACCTTATCATCCACAAACAAATGGACTGGTAGAGAGGTTTAATAAAACTCTCAAAGGAATGATAATGGGACTCCCTGAAAAAATCAGGAGGAGATTGGATGTCCTGTTACCTTGCCTCCTTTTTGCTTACAGGGAGGTACCCCAGATAGGAGTGGGCTTCAGGCCCTTTGAACTCCTATTTGGACACGCTGTAAGAGGTCCCCTAACACTTGTGAAGGAGGGTTGGGAACAACCTTTAAAAGCTCCTAAGCAAGACATAGTAGACTATGTACTCGGCCTAAGATCCAGAATGGCTGAGTACATGAAAAAGGCCAGTAAAAACCTTCAGGCCAGCCAAGAGCTCCAAAAGCAATGGCATGACCAGAAGGCTGTTCTGATTCAGTACCAACCAGGACAGAAAGTGTGGGTATTGGAGCCTGTGGCCCCAAGAGCACTCCAAGTCAAATGGAGTGGACCCCATCTCATTGTTGAAAAGAAGGGGCGAGGTCACCTACTTGGTTGACCTGGGCACTACCAGGAGTCCCCTTAGGGAGCTCCATGTCCATCGCCTAAAACCGTACTATGACAGGGCTGATCTCACCCTGCTCATGGCAACAGATGAAGGACAGGAAGAAGAGAGTGACCCTCTCCCTGATCTCTTCTCTTCCACAGAACAAGATGCTCTAATGGAAGGTGTAGTTTTGGCAGACTGTCTTACTGCTGAGCAGAAAGACAACTGCACAAATCTCCTGGGTCAGTTTTCTGAACTCTTTTCTACTGTGCCAGGCACCACTTGTTGGTGTGAGCACACCTGTCAAAAGTAAGATCTATAGGCAGCCTGACCATGTCAGGGACGGCATAAAACAAGAAGTTCATAAAATGCTTGAACTGGGAGTGGTTGAACATTCTGAAAGCCCATGGGCCTCTCCTGTGGTGCTTGTACCAAAACCTCACTCAAAAGATGGGAAAAGAGAGATGAGGTTTTGTGTAGATTACAGAGGTCTCAATCAGGTAACCAAAACTGATGCTCACCCTATACCCAGGGCAGATGAGCTCATAGATACATTGGCATCTGACAAGTATCTAAGCACCTTTGATTTGACTGCAGGGTATTGCAGATCAAGTTATCAGAGGATGCTAAAGCAAAAACTGCATTTTCAACTATTGGAGGGCACTACCAATTCACAGTAATGCCCTTTGGTTTGAAAAATGCACCTGCCACTTTTCAGAGGTTGGTGTATACAGTCCTTCAAGGGTTGGAGGCTTTTAGTGCAGCATATCTGGACGATATAGCTGTCTTTAGCTCCACCTGGGATGATCACCTGGTCCACCTGTGGAAAATTTTGGAGGCCCTGCAGAAGGCAGGCCTCACTATCAAGGCTTCAAAGTGCCAGATAGGGCAGGGGAAAGTGGTTTATCTGGGACATCTGGTAGGTGGAGAACAGATTGCACCACTTCAGGGGAAAATCCAAACTATCATAGATTGGGTTCCCCCTACAACTCAGACCCAGGTGAGAGCCTTCTTAGGCCTCACTGGGTATTACAGGAGGTTCATTAAGAACTATGGCTCCATAGCAGCCCCACTTAATGACCTCACTTCCAAGAAAATGCCTAAAAAGGTATTGTGGACAGCTAGCTGTCAGAAAGCTTTTGAGAAGCTGAAACAGGCCATGTGCACTGCTCATGTTACTCCAAGAAATTAATTGTTCAAACTGATTCATCTGAATTAGGGGTAGGGGCAGACTTATCACAACTCAATTCTGAGGGCCAGAATCAACCTGTTGCTTTTATCAGCAGGAGGTTGACCCCTAGAGAAAAGCGTTGGTCTGCCATAGAGAGGGAGGCCTTTGCTGTGGTCTGGGCACTGAAGAAGTTGAGGCCATACCTGTTTGGCACTCACCTCATTGTTCAGACAGACCACAAACCTCTACTTTGGCTAAAACAAATGAAAGGTGAAAACCCTAAATTGTTGAGGTGGTCCATATCTCTACAGGGAATGGACTATACAGTGGAACATAGACCTGGGAGTACCCACTCCAATGCAAATGGACTCTCCAGATATTTCCACTTAGACAATGAAGACTCATCAGGTCATGGCTAGTCTTATTGTCCTTCGTTTGGGGGGGGGGGGGGGTTGTGTAGGAAAGTACCATCTTGCCTGGCCTGTTACCCCCATATTTCACTGTATATATGTTGTTTTAGTGTGTGTGTCACTGGGACCCTGCCAGCCAGGGCCCCAGTGCTCATAAGTGTGCCCTGTATGTGTTCCCTGTGTGATGACTAACTGTCTCACTGAGGCTCTGCTAACCAGAACCTCAGTGGTTATGCTCTCTCTGCTTTCTTAATTGTCACTAACAGGCTAGTGACCAATTTCACCAATTCACATTGACATACTGGAACACCCTTATAATTCCCTAGTATATGGTACTGAGGTACCCAGGATATTGGGGTTCCAGGAGATCCCTATGGGCTGCAGCATTTCTTTTGCCACCCATAGGGAGCTCTGACAATTCTTACACAGGCCTGCCACTGCAGCCTGAGTGAAATAACGTCCACGTTATTTCACAGCCATTTACCACTGCACTTAAGTAACTTATAAGTCACCTGTATGTCTAACATTCACCTGGTGAAGTTTTCACCAGGCTTGTAGTGGGTACCAAGGGGTACTTACACTCTGTACCAGGTCCAGTTATCCCTTATTAGTGTAGAAAAGGTGTTTCTAGCAGCTTAGGCTGATAGAAGGTAACTGTAGCAGAGCAGCTAGGCTGAACTAGGAGACATACAAAGCTCCTACTATACCACTGGTGTCATATGCACAATATCATAAGAAAACACAATACACAGATATACTAAAAATAAAGGTACTTTATTTTTATGACAATATGCCAAAAGTATCTCAGTGAGTACCCTCAGTATGAGGATGCCAAATATACACAAGATATATGTACACAATACCAAAAATATGCAGTAATAGCAAAAGGAAGTAATGCAAGCAATGTAAAGTTAAGGTAGATTGCAATAGGAGCACATAGGTATAGGGGCAACACAAACCATATACTCCAAAAGTGGAATGCGAACCACGAATTGACCCCAAACCTATGTGAGCTTGTAGAGGGTCGCTGGGACTGTAAGAAAACAGTGAGGGTTAGAAAAATAGCCCAAAATGTGCACCTATAACCCTCAGAGAGCACAGAAGTCGTGATAGGGGGATTCTGCAAGGAAGACCAACAACAGCAAAGCAACAACAGTGGATTTCCGGACCTGAGTACCTGTGAAACAAGGGGACCAAGTCCAAGGGTCGCGACAATGTCGAGAGTGGGCAGATGCCCAGGAAATGCCAGCTGAGGGTGCAAAGAAGTTGCCACTGGATAGAAGAAGCTTTGGTTTCTGCAAGAACGAAGAGGACTAGGACCTTCCCGTTTGGAGGATGGATGTCCCACGTCGTGACGAAGCTTGCAGTGGTGTTCCCACGCAGAAAGACCGCAAAAAAGCCTTGCTAGCTGCAAGTTTTGCGGTTAGGGTTTTTGGATGCTGCTATGGCCCAGGAGGGACCAGGATGTCGCCACTTGGATGAGGAGACAGAGGGGGCACCCAGCAAGTCAGGGAGCCCTCACCGAAGCAGGCAGCACCCACAAAAGTACCGGAACAGGCACTTAGAAGAGGAGTGAACCGGAGTCCACCCAAAGTCAGAAAAGGGAGTCCCACGACGCCGGAGGACAACTCAGAAGGTTGTGCACTGCAAGTTAGATTGTCGGGGACCCAGGCTTGGCTGTGCATGAAGGAAATCCTGGAAGAGTGCACAGGAGCCGGAGCAGCTGCAAATCACGAGGTAGCCAGCAATGCAGTCTAGCGTGGGGAGGCAAGGACTTACCTCCACCAAACTTGGACTGAAGAGTCACTGGACTGTGGGAGTCACTTGGACAGATTTGCTGAGTTCCAGGGACCACGCTCGTCGTGCTGAGAGGGGACCCAGAGGACTGGTGATGCAGTCTTTTGTTGCCTGCGGTTGCAGGGGGAAGAGTCCTTCGTCCCACGGGAGATTTCTTCAGAGCTCCTGGTGCAGGAAGGAGGCAGGCTACCCCCAGAGCATGCACCACCAGGAAACAGGCGAGAAAGCGTCAGGATAAGCGATACAAGGTTGCAGTAGTCGTCTTTGCTACTTTGTTGCGGTTTTGCAGGCGTCCTGAGCAGTCAGCGGTCAATCCTTTGGCAGAAGGTGAAGAGAGAGATGCAGAGGAACTCTGCTGAGCTCCTGCATTCGGTATCTGAAGAATTCCCCAAAGCAGAGACCGTAAATAGCCAGAAAAGGAGGTTTGGCTACCTAGGAAGGAGGATAGGCTAGTAAGAAAGGTAAGAGCCTATCAGAAGGAGTCTCTGACGTCACCTGATGGCACTGGCCACTCAGAGCAGTCCAGTGTAGCAGCAACACCTCTGTTTCCAAGATGGCAGAGGTCTGGAGGACACTGGAGGAGCTCTGGGCACCTCCCCTGGGAGGTGCAGGTCAGGGAAGTGGTCACTCCCCTTTCCTTTGTCCAGTTTCGCGCCAGAGCAGGGCTGGGGGATCCCTGAACCGGTGTAGACTGGCTTCTGCAGAGATGGGCACCATCTGTGCCCATCAAAGCATTTCCAGAGGCTGGGGGAGGCTACTCCTCCCCAGTCCTGACACTTTTTTCCAAAGGGAGAGGGTGTAACACCCTCTCTCTGAGGAAGTCCTTTGTTCTGCCTTCCTGGGCCAAGCCTGGCTGGACCCCAGGAGGGCAGAAACCTGTCTGAGGGGTTGGCAGCAGCAGCAGCAGCAGCAGCAGCAGCTGCAGTGAAACTCCGGGAAAGGTAGTTTGGCACTACCCGGGTCTGTGCTAGAGACTCGGGGGATCATGGAATTGTCTCCCAATTGCCATTCTGGCATTGGGGTGACAATTCCATGATCTTAGACATGTTACATGGCCATGTTCGGAGTTACCATTGTGACGCTATACATAGGTAGTGACCTCTGTATAGTGCTCGCGTGAAATGGTGTCCCCGCACACACAAAGTCAGGGGAATTTGCCCTGAACGATGTGGGGGCACCTTGGCTAGTGCCAGGGTGCCCACACACTAAGGGGCATATTTATACTCTGTTTGCGCCGGATTTGCATCGTTTTTTTTTACGCAAAGCTAACTCCATATTTATACTTTGGCGTTAGACCCGTCTAGCGCCAAAGATCTTGGATTTTGCGTCATTTTTTAGTGTGGACACCTACCTTGCGTTAATTATATGCAAGGTAGGCGTTCCCTTCTAAAAAATTACTCTAAGGCATGTGCGCCTTTGAGGTACTGGGTTTTTCAGAACCGGTACTGATCCGGTAACCCAGCGGTGCCAGGGTACACCCACAGACCTCGGGTACTTTCCTGATTCAGACCACAGAAACTCAGAGTCTTCTAGGTGAAGTCAAAGATCGAATTTATTGGCTGCAACCAAGTAACAAGCGTCCTAGAAGTACAACAGCACGGTTTGTATGTTCTCAGGAGACTGTTCTCCAATGCAAAGTCAGGTTTCCTTATATACAGTTTTTTAAGCTTCAGGCAAACATTCTTGACATTTTGGTTGGTCATTCACATGTTTTCACTACAAAGGAAAAAACAGTGTCATGATGAAACCTCATATTTCCTGTCATCCAACCCATAATAAATTACCCGGCAAGGCCTAGTATTTTACATCAGATAAGTGTGGACCCCCAATAAAAACGGGCACCTCCCCCTCGTAAAGTAAGAAGAAGAAAAGAGCAGGTGCAGGTGTGAGCAAGATTAGGCAGGGTGTGTGAGCGATAATAAGGGTTTTATGGCATGGTGTGCCTTGATGCTATCTGATTCGGCCACTGGGAGAGGGACTGACCAAACAGGTTTGGCCTGAGGCAATGGTTCCAGCTTGCCCAGGTCAGAGAAAAGTCAATCAAGGTGTACGTGTCCTTGGAATCAAATCTGACTGTATTATAAGCCTATGTGAGGGCAACTTTTAAAAATGGCTGCCGTGTATAAAATGGGAGCCACGAGTGCAGGACGAAAATGGCGATTTCGAGGTGAAAACGCTGCTGGAATTGAGCGAAAATGCTCGTGCTTAGTGTACTAGTCATTATCGGTCTTTTGATACTAAAATCGTACTGCTGTGGCAAAGTAAATTACATGGGTCCAGAATTTTTAGAACCACAAACCCTCCTTTTGCCCTTACATAGGCAATAAACCTATTCTCATGCTAATCTGAGTCCAGGTCTATGTTTATAAGGCCATGGAGATGTTGCTGGAGCAAAATTCTAGTACTTGGTAACTCTCTCTGGACAGGTCTCCTCGAACATGAAGTAGCACAAAAGGCCACATATGGCAGGACAAAATAAGGAATACCTCTATCTGCAGTAGGTGGCATAAGATCACACACCCAACAATTAGTGATGTTCACTACTAACTAGTGTTGATGCAGAAGCTGTACAAAAGAATTGCTTACGAATTCTGATCTTCTAACCTGCTTATGTTCAGGAAAAGGGTGAAAAGAGTGCAAAGAAACAATAGTAGGAAAAGACATAGGTTGGGAAGTGGGTGCAGAAGTCAATTGAGTGGAGAAAAACAATCCCACCCATAAATGACAACGTCATGTTTAAAAGACACTAGAAAACACGTTATTAAGAACATATAGACAACGGGAGAAAGTAGTGACCACTATTACAAATGAAATAATAATTTTTCACAACCCTAACCAAAAAGCAAATCCTAAAATTATCTAGTAACATTTTTAGGGCTCCTCTGCATTTCAGTAATTTTTGTATGTTCAGGTGGAACAGTGGTGACTCTCATCAATGCTCTAAGGTGAAAAGGGGGTACTCTTTCCACAGAAAATGGACTTTATTCTGCTTTTACTAAACAGAATAGTACTTTAAAACAATGCCAGCAAAACAATCAGTCTCCTAACACCTAGTCTATACAATCACACGGAAACCTCTTGTGAAACCAACTATGCCCAGAGTCCGTTCAAAAAGCCTCTCTGGCAGGCTTCTATTGTCCATCAAATTTTCTTTTGTTGTTTTCTTTCGCATGGGCCTCTCAATTCAGGCCTCTTCGTGAGAAAAGTACTGCTTAGTTGGAGTGCCCTCCTGGCAAACACCCACAGCTCACTCGAAAGTCTCAATGTCTTAAAGCAATGCACCAGTGTCTCTCCTCTGTGGCAGACACTACAAACAATGTGCTCTTCATTGATCAAGGGCACAAATCATCTCGTGCAGACCCAAGCACCATTAATTGGGAAATAGCTCAAGCTCAGCAGCACTTTCAGACTCCAACACTCATTATTTAGTGTCAGAGGACGCTCAAGCTGCTCTTTCATGGGCACCACAATATAGTGCCTTTTTCCAAACTTGAAATCTCCGGTGCACTGCCCTTCTTCCGTTGGAGCAAAGAAAAGGGGGTGTGTGGCCAAAACTCAGGCCAAGGGGCTCAAGGGATTGCACACTGTCAGAGGCTACCAGCACATGACAGGTAGAGAAATGAAACCTCAAAACAGCTCTGCTATCAACAACAGGAATCCTTCTCTTTACCTCTTTTACACTGAAACTTTGGTTTTGTGATGTCCAACGCCGTCTGATGGAGCTAGTACGATACCATGCGCTGGCAATCGCTGTCCAGCTTTGCTACTTTCTGGGTGCTGAGACTGTAGGGCCAAGACATCCGTCTTTCATCTGTAGCTGTCCCTGATGGGAATTAGGCTTAAATCAATGTCCTGCAGGTTATTATGACTTGATACCCGCAGAATCTAGTGACGTAGGAAATGTGCCACAGTTGTTAGTTTCCTTCAATTTAGTAAAAAAACAGTTCATGGTTTTTAACAAGGGGACTGCAAGCAGGTGGTCTGCAATCTTCAAAGGAGTAGCCATACACCATGGGCATAAAATACAAAGACAAAGGCAGAAGGGCAAAACAGGGTCTCTAGCATCTTTAATTGGGTTCTCTCCATTATTCTCTGCCATCTATAGCTACATGAGAATTCTATCTGAATGGATTTCCTCACACAGTGGCATTGTCTAATGGGGTAAACACATATTTTCCTCAATGATTAAGTCTAGGTGTTCCTCCTTACCTTAGAACATCTCAATAGAGAAATCACATGATACCGATTATCAGGGGCATGTAGAAACCTTCCTTTAAAAACTGTGCATCAGGTGCACTATGCAATACACAGGCTAATAGTCAAATGTGCAAACAAAAAGACAAGAACTAGAGGGTCCTGATATTTGCATGATTAGGACACATCTGATCCCACCAAAAATTAAAGTAGCACGAACAGAAGGGAACCGAAAACCAAATTAAAATAGACATTGAAAATTCGTCATGTTCAAAAAGGTAAACATAAGATATCTCCTATTGAAATGGAAAACTTGTCTTACTATAATATTGAGTCAGTTAACCAGTCTATCGCTACCCTGACTGTCAGGCTGGAAAACATTGAAGCAGGCCTAAGGCAAATTCTTGAAAACCAGTCTGGTCATACCAAAGGGAATTATACATAACATGGGGGTCCCTGGTACATCACTGCAGTCTGGAAATGTGAACCTGAACAATACATCAATAATAATAAAAGGGCTGACTGGTGAAAGGAATTCGAAAAAGAGAAATGGGACTAGGACATAGCTAAAATCTCAATAACTAAGCATGATGCGACATTGGTCAGGGGAAGTAACAAAAGAAAAAATCTATAGGAAGAACAAAAAAAATTATTTGGGTGATAGTCAGGCATGTGACACAACACCGAGAGTACGGGTGATACACAAAGGCCAAAGTTACACCAATTTTAACTCTACCGTTGGCGACTACACCATATACGGTACTCCTAGCTAATGTTTCAGTTCCTTCTTCAGGAAAAAATGAAAACCTGGTTTTCTTTTAAGGAACGAAAGCCATATGCTACTTAGGAAACAGAACATCATTAACTAATGTAATATAGAAATTAGGCCACCTTGAGTCACAGATCTATAATTTCATCCTTAGGTCCAATCAAGGCTACATAAATGTAGGGCTGCCTGTTCCTTTAAGGGAAGGGGCAGTAACGTGACTAACTGCAGGTGACACACTTTGATCCTGTATATCTCTTTTTATTTTCCTTCAATACCATTATAGCCAAATAGACATGCACTGGTGAAGTGTTGTCTCTTATGTTCACAGCATGAAATATCATTATCTGTGGAATTTAGTAACCAGAACAAGTACAACCAACTGTTGCGTAGCGATGGGCATCGTCATGACCATCCCCTCACAACACAGGGGAGCTTGAAATAGTATCAAAAGCAGCAACAAACATGCAAAAAACAAAAAAAAATAATAAAAACGCACAAAACGTCAAGCCATCAGATATACTTGCTGTGTATCAAGCACAAAAAGCATAGACAAAACAATAGCATGTGTGAATAAGTGGTGACACACAACACCATGTCATGTACTTTATGCACTGTAAACCTGCAGCCCAAAACCCAATATTTGGGCCTGTTTAATTTGTCAGGTTTAAAATCCTTACCCTCCTTTTGACAGTAGATCACCAGGCAATGGAAATCTGCTGTCAAATATAACTTTACTGTTTCTCTTCTAACATACAGGACCAGCAAGAACAATTCATGATAGGACCAAATACATGAAAATAAATTTCCATTACTTAACTGTTACCCTCTTGTCAGTTACTTCGCAACATCAAGCCACCTTAGTTTTACCTTTCTAAAAGTAAAAATTGTTACACTGACACTCCATATTAATTTGGCACCTACAATTTCCACTGTGAAAAATAAGTCTTAATTGGCAAATCGTTCTCATTAAGGCATGTAGCCTTCAAAATTTTAGAAAAGGGCTGCATCTTATTTTCTGTCTAAGACTTAATGCAACACTTCGTTTTCTGTCAAATAAAAGCAACTAGCAGGCATCATTTTATTTTTTAGAGCGGAGACACAAATGTATCAGTTCTGCAGAGCATTTAACATGATGTTGGGACTTTCGAAGAAACCCCTTTTTTTTATATTTTCCCTTTGGAATTAAGTTCTTTAATTGTATTGATGTTCTTCTGGAGAAACCAGAAATCCCACTTTTAGAGGCCCGTAGGGTCATTCTGCATTTCACAGAGACAAGGCCCTAATTTAAAAGGTCACAAGTGTCAACATGACAGCCTCCTCCATTGTTTATGGGAAAACTAAAGATAGCATCTCAGCAGCGTGACTTGAGCCAGCCTATGTAGCTCTCCTAGCTTCTGCCACTCTGAATCTGTCAAAGACAGTAGGCCATCCTATTTCCTTCTAACCTGCAATAATTCACTCTATTTAAAAAAATAAAAAAAATAAAAAAAATTCCTTTTTAGGCGCTAAAAAAATTATCTCTATTTCCAGATTATTAAACTACATTTACTGTGAATAATTCACAAACCTTAATAACACACATACCAGTTGTTAGAATAAATGCTTGTTGCAATCCCATGCAATGGTACATATTTCATCAACCTCGAATGAATGAACGTCTCAGTAGGCCCAGCTGAAGTTAGAACCTTCAACCTTGATATTAAAACAAGCCTTTGTACTGGCACATTGACTCATTGAATCATAAGAAGGCACAACCTGCAAATATATATCAAACCTAAATGTATGCATTTACTGAAGCCTGAGACACTTTAAAAAGTACTCTGAATGAAAGAAAATGCAGTTTAAACAGTGCTTTTGCCCAAAATCGACTTTGATATTTTAGGCATTAAAAAATCAATATCCTACAATTTTCTTGCATAATATGCATTACCAGAATGTCTATTACACAATCCATGAGTCAGCCATTGAAAATATTAACTTATACTTTATAGAAATGAGCTTGTTTGCTCCTGCGCCAAGGGAAAATTGCACATACAAATGTCATTTTAGCGGTGCAACATAACTTAAATTAAATTTTAATGTTAGGAGGTCATAGTATAGGTATTAAGCTTTATAAATATTAAAAAACGATTTTGAAAGGCACTTATTTTTTAAATAATTTTTCCATAATTAATCATTTTCTTTAAAAAAAAAAAAAAAAAACAATTATTCTTTTTTTTGGTGATAATTCTGCATATAAAAGCAAGCTGCATCCCTTGCCTATTATTTGGGATTCATTAACTCACAAGCCTAAGCGCATAAGCCTAACTTGAAATGCGTCACATTTTTGCGCCACTTTCATTTAAAAGGAAGGTTATGCAAAATTCCACCCATGTTTAACTGGGAAAGTGCTGGCTGAATTGAACATTCCTATCAAATATACTGCAGCTGAAAAGTTTGCCTGTGAACATCTAATACAATGCATCTAAGAAAAATGCTGTAAATGTATTTTTTTTTTTTTGCAAAAATAGATAATTTCGTTTTTTTGGGGCCCTATTTATATCTATTGAATGTGTTTTCTAATTTATTAAGCATTTAACGGCAGTTTTGTACATGTGCACAATTGCTCATTCTATAAATTAAAGAGCAACATATAGCTATGTTAGCACATCACATGGTTCATTTCTGGATTTTTTCTAAGTTTCTACTTAATATTAATTAACCAACATTTTACTTAACAAACTGTAAACATCAAGAAGACCCACAAACACACATTGAGCTCATTTCAAATATAAACAGAAAACACTCAGTACACACAATACAGCGCGCTTTAGCCATTTTTCATAAATAGCGCCGTCGCAATTTACTTACAGAACCGTTTGCAGATCCTAGTCATATTTACAAGAACAAAAAGAAAACTTTTCTCAATTATTTCCAAGAATAGCGGACCCATACTTTATTAAACGTGATGGGGCCTACTCCGTGCTTCACATATAGTTCATAGGTTGGAGTTCCAATCGGAGGAACCGGACATGAGTCCTCCAACCGGGAGTCCCTTTTACAACCAAGACAAAACACATTTCCAAGTCTGCTAAGACCAGGCATCTTCGCTCACTAGTCTAGCTTCAAACTTCAAAGGATTATCGTTTACGATAGTCTCGTGAATACACGAGTCCTTCGGCTTTGGTACTTGCAAGTTCCAAATCAAAGTGATCCCGAAGGGATACCAAACCAAATGTCCAACTAAGGACCAAACCAAGTGTCCAACTAAGGACTGGGAGACGCTCCACTTATACTTAACTGAAAATATCGATGACGTCACCAGAAGACTCGTCTTATCGTTTCGCTCTACCAAACATCAAGGGTCCAAATCAGGGCGATAGCCAGGGCAGCAGTCCTTCGTAGCCGTCGGGAAGCGGGGAACCTCGCAGCAAAGACTTTCGGACCACGTCGACATGCAGGGGTCGATGAAGTGGCGGCCTTCCTCCAGAATTTTCACACGAAGCTCCCCACGGACCTCAGGCTTGGACCGGTACCGCTGGTATCGCCCCACGTTGGGCGCCAACTGAGGTACTGGGTTTTTCAGGACCGGTACTGATCCGGTAACCCAGCGGTGCCAGGGTACACCCAAAGACCCCGGGTACTTTCCTGATTCAGATCACAGAAACTCAGAGTCTTCTAGGTGAAGTCAAAGATCGAATTTATTGGCTGCAACCAAGTAACAAGGGTCCTAGAAGTACAACAGCACGGTTTGTATGTTCTCAGGAGACTGTTCTCCAATGCAAAGTCAGGTTTCCTTATATACAGTTTTTTAAGCTTCAGGCAAACATGCTTGACATTTTGGTTGGTCATTCACATGTTTTCACTACAAAGGAAAAAACAGTGTCATGATGAAACCTCATATTTCCTGTCATCCAACCCATAATAAATTACCCGGCAAGGCCTAGTATTTTACATCAGATAAGTGTGGACCCCCAATAAAAACGGGCACCTCCCCCTCGTAAAGTAAGAAGAAGAAAAGAGCAGGTGCAGGTGTGAGCAAGATTAGGCAGGGTGTGTGAGCGATAATAAGGGTTTTATGGCATGGTGTGCCTTGATGCTATCTGATTCGGCCACTGGGAGAGGGACTGACCAAACAGGTTTGGCCTGAGGAAATGGTTCCAGCTTGCCCAGGTCAGAGAAAAGTCAATCAAGGTGTACGTGTCCTTGGAATCAAATCTGACTGTATTATAAGCCTATGTGAGGGCAACTTTTAAAAATGGCTGCCGTGTATAAAATGGGAGCCACGAGTGCAGGACGAAAATGGCGATTTCGAGGTGAAAACGCTGCTGGAATTGAGCGAAAATGCTCATGCTTAGTGTACTAGTCATTATCGGTCTTTTGATACTAAAATCGTACTGCTGTGGCAAAGTAAATTACATGGGTCCAGAATTTTTAGAACCACACCTTATTTAAACTCCCGTGCAAAAATGACGCACGGGAGTGGGCGGGCCTTAAAAAATGACGTCCAGCCGCTTTTGCGTAATTTTTTAACGTCTGGTCAGGGCAGGCGTTAAGGGACCTGTGGGCTCGGAAGGAGCCCAGAGGTGCCCTCCCATGCCCCCAGGGACACCCCCTGCCACCCTTGCCCACCCCAGGAGGACGCCCAAGGATGGAGGGACACATCCCAGGGAACTTACGGTAAGTTCAGGTAAGTATTTTTTTCGTAATTTTTTTGTGGCATAGGGGGGCCTGATTTGTGCCCCCCTACATGCCATTATGCCCAATGACCATACCCAGGGGACATAAGTCCCCTGGGCATGGCCATTGGGCAAGGGGGCATGACTCCTGTCTTTGCTAAGACAGGAGTCATTTCAATGGGGGTTGGGCGTCAAAAAAAATGGCGCAAATCGGGTTGAGGCCAAAATTCTCCCTCAGACCTGACTTGCCCCATTTTTTGACGCCCAAGCTCCATTTTCCCCTACGCCGGCGCTGCCTGGTGTGAGTCATTTTTTTTGACGCACACCAGTCAGCTGCGCCGGCTAACGTCATTCAATAAATAAGGCGCCCGCATGGCACTTTGGAATGGTGTTAGCCGGCGTTAACATTTTTGACACACAACTGCGTTGGCGCAGTTGTGCATCAAAAAGTATAAATATGGCCCTAAGTAACTTAGCACCCAACCTTCACCAGGTGAAGGTTAGACATATAGGTGACTTATAAATTACTTAAGTGCAGTGGTAAATGGCTGTGAAATAACGTGGGCATTATTTCACTCAGGCTGCAGTGGCAGGCCTGTGTAAGCATTGTCAGAGTTCCCTATGGTTGCCAAAAGAAATGCTGCAGCCCATAGGGATCTCCTGGAACACCTATACCCTGGCTACCTCAGTACCATACACTAAGGAATTATGAGGGTGTTCCAGTATGCCAATGTGAATTGGTAAAATTGGTCACTAGCCTGTTAGTGACAATTTGTAAAGAAGAGAGAGCATAACCACTGAGGTTCTGGTTAGCAGAGCCTGTAACATGTCTAGGATCATGGAATTCTGGCATTGGGGAGACAATTCCATGATCCCCCGAGTCTCTAGCTCAGACCCGGGTACTGCCAAACTACCTTTCCCGGGGTTTCACTGCAGCTGCTTCTGCTGCCAACCCCTCAGATAGGTTTCTGCTCTCCTCGGGTCCAGCCAGGCTTGGCCCAGGAAGGCAGAACAAAGGACTTCCTCGGGGAGAGAGGGTGTTACACCCTCTCCCTTTGGAAAAAGGTGTCAGGGCTGGAGAGGAGCAGCCTCCCTCAGCCTATGGAAATGTTTTGATGGGCACAGATGGTGCCCATCTCTGCATAAGCAAGTCTGCACTGGTTCAGGGATCCCCCAGCCCTGCTCTGGCGTGAAACTGGACAAAGGAAAGGGGAGTGACCACTCCCCTGACCTGCACCTCCCCTGGGAGGTGCCCAGAGCTCCTCCAGTGTGCTCCAGACCTCTGCCATCTTGGAAACAGAGGTGCTGCTGGCACACTGGACTGCTCTGAGTGGCCAGGGCCAGCAGGTGACGTCAGAGACTCCTTCTGATAGGCTCCTTCAGGTGTTGCTAGCCTATCCTCTCTCCTAAGTAGCCAAACCCTCTTTTCTGGCTATTTAGGGTCTCTGCTTTGGGGAATTCCTTAGATAACGAATGCAAGAGCTCATCAGAGTTCCTCTGCATCTCTCTCTTCACCTTCTGCCAAGGAATCAACTGCTGACCGCGCTGGAAGCCTGCAAAACTGCAACAAAGTAGCAAAGACAACTACTGCGACTTCGGGTGAGCACTGATTCACTCCACTTTGTAGTGCCTTTTCTGGCACTTGTCTGGGTGTTGCTTGCTTTTGAGTGGGCTCTTTGTCTTGCTGGACGCCCCCTCTGTCTCCTCACGCAATTGGCGACATCCTGGTCCCTCCTGGGCCACAGGAGCATCCAAAAACCCTAACCGCAATCCTTGCAGCTAGCAATGCTTGTTTGCGGTCTTTCTGCGGGAAAACACTTCTGCACGACTCTTCGCGACGTCGGACATCCATCGTCCAAAGGGGACGTTTCTAGCCCTTGTCGTTCTTGCAGAATCCTCAGCTTCTACTGTCTGGTGGCAGCTTCTTTGCACCCACAGCTGGCATTTCCTGGGCATCTGCCCACTCCCGACTTGATCGTGACTTTTGGACTTGGTCCCCTTGTTCCACAGGTACTCTCGTCTGGAAATCCATCGTTGTTGCATTGCTGGTGTTGGTCTTTCCTGCAGAATTCCCCTATCACGACTTCTGTGCTCTTTGGGGAACTTCAGTGCACTTTGCACTCACTTTTCAGGGTCTTGGGGTGGGCTATTTTTCTAACCCTCACTGTTTTCTTACAGTCCCAGCGACCCTCTACAAGGTCACATAGGTTTGGGGTCCATTCGTGGTTCGCATTCCACTTCTAGAGTATATGGTTTGTGTTGCCCCTATCCCTATGTGCCCCCATTGCATTCTATTGTGACTATACATTGTTTGCACTGTTTTCTATTGCTATTACTGCATATTTTGGTATTGTGTACATATATCTTGTGTATATTTGCTATCCTCATACTGAGGGTACTCACTGAGATACTTTGGCATATTGTCATTGTGAGAAGGTAGCCTCTTTCTAGCCTTGTTACCCCCACTTTTGGCCTGTTTGTGAGTGTATGTCAGGGTGTTTGTCACTGTTTTCACTGTCTCACTGGGATCCTGATAGCCAGGCCTCAGTGCTCATAGTGAAAACACTATGTTTTCAGTATGGTTGTTATGTGTCACTGGGATCCTGCTGGTCAGGACCCCAGTGCTCATAGGTTTGTGGCCTATATGTATGTGTCACTGGGACCCTGTCACACAGGGCCCCAGTGCTCATAGGTGTGCATGTATATGTTCCCTGTGTGGTGCCTAACTGTCTCACTGAGGCTCTGCTAACCAGAACCTCAGTGGTTATGCTCTCTCATTACTTTTAAATTGTCACTAACAGGCTAGTGACCAATTTTACCAATTCACTTTGGCTTACTGGAACACCCTTATAATTCCCTAGTATATGGTACTAAGGTACCCAGGGTATTGGGGTTCCAGGAGATCCCTATGGGCTGCAGCATTTCTTTTGCCACCCATAGGGAGCTCTGACAATTCTTACACAGGCCTGCCACTGCAGCCTGAGTGAAATAACGTCCACGTTATTTCACAGCCATTTTACACTGCACTTAAGTAACTTATACAGTAAGTCACCTATATGTCTAACCTTTACCTGGTAAAGGTTAGGTGCAAAGTTACTTAGTGTGAGGGCACCCTGGCACTAGCCAAGGTGCCCCCACATTCTTCAGAGCCAATTCCCTGAACTTTGTGAGTGCGGGGACACCATTACACGCGTGCACTACATATAGGTCACTACCTATATGTAGCTTCACCATGGTAACTCCGAATATGGCCATGTAACATGTCTATGATCATGGCATTGCCCCCTCTATGCCATCCTGGCATTGTTGGTACAATTCCATGATCCCAGTGGTCTGTAGCACAGACCCTGGTACTGCCAGACTGCCCTTCCTGGGGTTTCACTGCAGCTGCTGCTGCCAACCCCTCAGACAGGCAGCTGCCCTCCTGGGGTCCAGCCAGGCCTGGCCCAGGATGGCAGAACAAAGAACTTCCTCTGAGAGAGGGTGTGACACCCTCTCCCTTTGGAAAATGGTGTGAAGGCAGGGGAGGAGTAGCCTCCCCCAGCCTCTGGAAATGCTTTGTTGGGCACAGATCTGCCCAATTCTGCATAAGCCAGTCTACACCAGTTCAGGGACCCCTTAGCCCCTGCTCTGGCGCGAAACTGGACAAAGGAAAGGGGAGTGACCACTCCCCTGACCTGCACCTCCCCTGGGAGGTGTCCAGAGCTCTCCAGTGTGCTCCAGACCTCTGCCATCTTGGAAACAGAGGTGCTGCTGGCACACTGGACTGCTCTGAGTGGCCAGTGCCACCAGGTGACGTCAGAGACTCCTGCTGATAGGCTCCTTCAGGTGTTAGTAGCCTTTCCTCTCTCCTAGGTAGCCAAACCCTCTTTTCTGGCTATTTAGGGTCTCTGTCTCTGGGGAAACTTTAGATAACGAATGTATGAGCTCAGCCGAGTACCTCTGCATCTCCCTCTTCACCTTCTGATAAGGAATCGACCGCTGACCGCGCTGGAAGCCTGCAAACCTGCAACATAGTAGCAAAGACGACTACTGCAACTCTGTAACGCTGATCCTGCCGCCTTCTCGACTGTTTTCCTGCTTGTGCATGCTGTGGGGGTAGTCTGCCTCCTCTCTGCACCAGAAGCTCCGAAGAAATCTCCCGTGGGTCGACGGAATCTTCCCCCTGCAACCGCAGGCACCAAAAAGCTGCATCACCGGTCCCTTGGGTCTCCTCTCAGCACGACGAGCGAGGTCCCTCGAATCCAGCGACTCTGTCCAAGTGACCCCCACAGTCCAGTGACTCTTCAGCCCAAGTTTGGTGGAGGTAAGTCCTTGCCTCACCTCGCTGGGCTGCATTGCTGGGAACCGCGACTTTGCAGCTACTCCGGCCCCTGTGCACTTCCGGCGGAAATCCTTCGTGCACAGCCAAGCCTGGGTCCACGGCCCTCTAACCTGCATTGCACGACTTTCTAAGTTGGTCTCCGGCGACGTGGGACTCCTTTGTGCAACTTCGGCGAGCACCGTTTCACGCAGCCACGTAGTGCCTGTTTCTGGCACTTCTCCGGGTGCTACCTGCTTCAGTGAGGGCTCTTTTTCTTGCTTGAAGTCCCCTCTCTCTGCAGGTCCAATTTGCGACCTCCTGGTCCCTCCTGGGCCCCAGCAGCGTCCAAAAACGCCAAACGCACGATTTGCGTGTAGCAAGGCTTGTTGGCGTCCTTCCGGCGGGAAAACACTTCTGCACGACTCTCCAAGGCGAGTGGGATCCGTCCACCAAAGGGGAAGTCTCTAGCCCTTTTCGTTCCTGCAGAAACCTCAGCTTCTTCTGTCCAGTCGAAGCTTCTTTGCACCCGCAGCTGGCATTTCCTGGGCATCTGCCCATCTACGACTTGCGTGTGACTTTTGGACTTGGTCCCCTTGTTCCACAGGTACCCTAGATTGGAAATCCACAGTTGTTGCATTGCTGGTTTGTGTCTTTCCTGCATTATTCCTCTAACACGACTATTTTGTCCTTAGGGGAACTTTAGTGCACTTTGCACTCACTTTTCAGGGTCTTGGGGAGGGTTATTTTTCTAACTCTCACTATTTTCTAATAGTCCCAGCGACCCTCTACAAGGTCACATAGGTTTGGGGTCCATTCGTGGTTCGCATTCCACTTTTGGAGTATATGGTTTGTGTTGCCCCTATCCCTATGTTTCCCCATTGCATCCTATTGTAACTATACATTGTTTGCACTGTTTTCTAAGACTATACTGCATATTTTTGCTATTGTGTATATATATCTTGTGTATATTTCCTATCCTCTCACTGAGGGTACACTCTAAGATACTTTGGCATATTGTCATAAAAATAAAGTACCTTTATTTTTAGTATAACTGTGTATTGTGTTTTCTTATGATATTGTGCATATGACACTAAGTGGTACTGTAGTAGCTTCACACGTCTCCTAGTTCAGCCTAAGCTGCTCTGCTAAGCTACCATTATCTATCAGCCTAAGCTGCTAGACACCCTATACACTAATAAGGGATAACTGGGCCTGGTGCAAGGTGCAAGTACCCCGTGGTACTCACTACAAGCCAGTCCAGCCTCCTACAGTCATAAAAATAAAGTACCTTTATTTTTAGTATATTTGTGTATTGTGTTTTCTTATGATATTGTGCAAGTGACACTGGTGGTACTGTAGGAGCTTCACTCGTCTCCTAATGTGAGAAAGTAGCCTCTTTCTAGCCTTGTTACCCCCACTTTTGGCCTGTTTGTGAGTGTATGTCAGGGTGTTTTCACTGTCTCACTGGAATCCTGCTAGCCAGGGCCAGTGCTCATAGTGAAAACCCTATGTTTTCAGTGTGTTTGTTATGTGTCACTGGGACCCTGCTAGTCAGGACCCCAGTGCTCATAAGTTTGTGACCTATAGGTATGTGTTCCCTGTGTGGTGCCTAACTGTCTCACTGAGGCTCTGCTAACCAGAACCTCAGTGGTTATGCTCTCTCATTTCTTTCCAAATTGTCACTAACAGGCTAGTGACCAATTTTACCAATTTACATTGACTTACTGGAACACCCTTATAATTCCCTAGTATATGGTACTGAGGTACCCAGGGTATTGGGGTTCCAGGAGATCCCTATGGGCTGCAGCAATTCTTTTGCCACCCATAGGGAGCTCTGACAATTCTTACACAGGCCTGCCACTGCAGCCTGAGTGAAATAACGTCCACGTTATTTCACAGCCATTTTACACTGCACTTAAGTAACTTATAAGTCACCTATATGTCTAACCTTTACCTGGTAAAGGTTAGGTGAAAAGTTACTTAGTGTGAGGGCACCCTGGCACTAGCCAAGGTGCCCCCACATTGTTCAGAGCCAATTCCCTGAACTTTGTGAGTGCGGGGACACCATTACACGCGTGCACTACATATAGGTCACTACCTATATGTAGCTTCACAATGGTAACTCCGAATATGGCCATGTAACATGTCTATGATCATGGAATTGCCCCCTCTATGCCATCCTGGCATTGTTGGTACAATTCCATGATCCCAGTGGTCTGTAGCACAGACCCTGGTACTGCCAAACTGCCCTTCCTGGGGTTTCACTGCAGCTGCTGCTGCTGCCAACCCCTCAGACAGGCATCTGCCCTCCTGGGGTCCAGCCAGGCCTGGCCCAGGATGGCAGAACAAAGAACTTCCTCTGAGAGAGGGTGTGACACCCTCTCCCTTTGGAAAATGGTGTGAAGGCAGGGGAGGAGTAGCCTCCCCCAGCCTCTGGAAATGCTTTGTTGGGCACAGATGTGCCCAATTCTGCATAAGCCAGTCTACACCGGTTCAGGGACCCCTTAGCCCCTGCTCTGGCGCGAAACTGGACAAAGGAAAGGGGAGTGACCACTCCCCTGACCTGCACCTCCCCTGGGAGGTGTCCAGAGCTCCTCCAGTGTGCTCCAGACCTCTGCCATCTTGGAAACAGAGGTGCTGCTGGCACACTGGACTGCTCTGAGTGGCCAGTGCCACCAGGTGACGTCAGAGACTCCTTGTGATAGGCTCCTTCAGGTGTTGCTAGCCTATCCTCTCTCCTAAGTAGCCAAACCCTCTTTTCTGGCTATTTAGGGTCTCTGTCTCTGGGGAAACTTTAGATAACGAATGCAAGAGCTCATCCGAGTTCCTCTGCATCTCTCTCTTCACCTTCTGATAAGGAATCGACAGCTGACCGCGCTGGAAGCCTGCAAACCTGCAACATAGTAGCAAAGACGACTACTGCAACTCTGTAACGCTGATCCTGCCGCCTTCTCGACTGTTTTCCTGCTTGTGCATGCTGTGGGGGTAGTCTGCCTTCTCTCTGCACCAGAAGCTCCGAAGAAATCTCCCGTGGGTCGACGGAATCTTCCCCCTGCAACCGCAGGCACCAAAAAGCTGCATTACCGGTCCCTTGGGTCTCCTCTCAGCACGACGAGCGAGGTCCCTCGAATCCAGCGACTCTGTCCAAGTGACCCCCACAGTCCAGTGACTCTTCAGTCCAAGTTTGGTGGAGGTAAGTCCTTGCCTCACCTCGCTGGGCTGCATCCTGGGAACCGCGACTTTTGCAGCTACTCCGGCCCCTGTGCACTTCCGGCGGAAATCCTTTGTGCACAGCCAAGCCTGGGTCCACGGCACTCTAACCTGCATTGCACGACTTTCTAAGTTGGTCTCCGGCGACGTGGGACTCCTTTGTGCAACTTCGGCGAGCACCATTTCACGCATCCTCGTAGTGCCTGTTTCTGGCACTTCTCCGGGTGCTATCTGCTTCAGAGAGGGCTCCTTGTCTTGCTCGACGTCCCCTCTACCTCCTGGTCCAATTTGCGACCTCCTGGTCCCTCCTGGGCCTCAGCAGCGTCCAAAAACGCTAACCGCACGATTTGCAGCTAGCAAGGCTTGTTGGCGTTCTTTCGGCGGGAAAACACTTCTGCACGACTCTCCACGGCGAGAGGGATCCATCCACCAAAGGGGAAGTCTCTAGCCCTTTTCGTTCCTGCAGAAACCTCAGCTTCTTCTGTCCAGTAGAAGCTTCTTTGCACCCGCAGCTGGCATTTCCTGGGCATTTGCCCATCTCCGACTTGCTTGTGACTTTTGGACTTGGTCCCCTTGTTCCACAGGTACCCTAGATTGGAAATCCACAGTTGTTGCATTGCTGGTTTGTGTCTTTCCTGCATTATTCCTCTAACACGACTTCTCTGTCCTTAGGGGAACTTTAGTGCACTTTGCACTCACTTTTCAGGGTCTTGGGGAGGGTTATTTTTCTAACTCTCACTATTTTCTAATAGTCCCAGCGACCCTCTACAAGGTCACATAGGTTTGGGGTCCATTCGTGGTTCGCATTCCACTTTTGGAGTATATGGTTTGTGTTGCCCCTATCCCTATGTTTCCCCATTGCATCCTATTGTAACTATACATTGTTTGCACTGTTTTCTAAGACTGTACTGCATATTTTTGCTATTGTGTATATATATCTTGTGTATATTTCCTATCCTCTCACTGAGGGTACACTCTAAGATACTTTGGCATATTGTCATAAAAATAAAGTACCTTTATTTTTAGTATAACTGTGTATTGTGTTTTCTTATGATATTGTGCATATGACACTAAGCGGTACTGTAGTAGCTTCACACGTCTCCTAGTTCAGCCTAAGCCGCTCTGCTAAGCTACCATTATCTATCAGCCTAAGCTGCTAGACACCCTATACACTAATAAGGGATAACTGGGCCTGGTGCAAGGTGCAAGTACCCCTTGGTACTCACTACAAGCCAGTCCAGCCTCCTACATTGGTTGTGCAGCGGTGGGATAAGTGCTTTGAGACTACTTACCACTCTTGTCATTGTACTTTTCATAAGAGAAAAATATACAAAACAAGGTCAGTGTATATACACATAGCCAAAAAGTTTTGCATTTCCTCTTTTCACTCTTTTCTAAGTGCTGAAAAGTACTTCTAACTTTCTAAAAAGTTCTAAAAAGTTAAAAAAGTTTTTTTTCTCTGTCTTTCTAAAAGCTCTGACAAACTTTTTATCTTTTACTATCACTTTAACTCTCTCTAAAAAATGTCTGGCACAGGCCAAAATGTTGATCTGTCCAAACTGGCATATGATCGCCTTAGCTGGAAAGGAGCAAGGAATCTCTGCATAGAGAGAGGTTTGAGTGTAGGGAAGAATCCTTCCTTAGAACTGTTAATTAACATGCTTAGAGTACAGGATAAGGCCATAAGTGCCCAATCTGTTGAAAAAGTAGCTAATGGTTCTCAATCAGATCCAGGGACTCCCCCAGGAAAAGATTCAGGAAAGAAACTTCCTAGCCAGCCCATTACTAGACAGTCAAGCATAGTTGGTAATGATGATGAGCCACACCGTATAAATAGTGTTGTCTCACATCAAAGCAAAAGCATTTATTCTCACCATACTGGTAGGGATGTTTCTGTTAGCCAAGCTGTTAGGGTGGCTTCTGTAAGGGACAGGTCTCCTTCTGGCCATTCTCACCATACTTCTGTTTCAAGGCATGTCCCTCCCACCCACCCTGATGACAGATTGTTAGAAAGGGAGCTCAATAGATTGAGAGTGGAACAAACCAGACTGAAGCTCAAGAAGCAACAGCTGGATTTGGATAGACAGACTTTAGAAGTAGAGAAGGAGAGACAGAAACTGGGTTTAGAAACCCATGGTGGCAGCAGCAGTATTCCTCATAGTCATCCTGCAAAAGAGCATGATTCCAGGAATCTGCACAAGATAGTTCCCCCTTACAAGGAGGGGGATGACATTAACAAGTGGTTTGCTGCACTTGAGAGGGCCTGTGTTGTACAGGATGTCCCTCAAAGGCAGTGGGCTGCTATCCTATGGCTATCATTTAGTGGAAAAGGTAGGGATAGGCTCCTTACTGTGAAAGAAAATGATGCTAATAATTTCCAAGTTCTTAAGAATGCACTCCTGAATGGTTATGGCTTAACCACTGAACAATACAGGATAAAGTTCAGAGAGACCAAAAAGGAGTCTTCACAAGACTGGGTTGATTTCATTGACCATTCAGTGAAGGCCTTGGAGGGATGGTTACATGGCAGTAAAGTTACTGATTATGAAAGCCTGTATAACACAATCCTGAGAGAGCATATACTTAATAATTGTGTGTCTGATTTGTTGCACCAGTACCTGGTAGACTCTGATCTCACCTCTCCCCAAGAATTGGGAAAGAAGGCAGACAAATGGGTCAGAACAAGGGTGAACAGAAAAGTTCATACAGGGGGTGACAAAGATGGCAATAAGAAGAAAGATGGTGAAAAATCTCAAGATAAGCATGGGGATAAGGGTAAAACCAAAGATCCCACTTCAAATCTTAAACACTCTTCAGAGGGTGGGGATAAAACAAATTCTTCCTCTTCTTCCCAACCTGCACACATTAAAAAGCCTTGGTGCTTTGTGTGTAAAAACAGAGGCCATAGGCCAGGGGATAAGTCCTGTCCAGGTAAACCCCCTGAGCCTACCACCACTAATACATCAAGCTCTAGTGCCCCTAGCAGTAGTTTTAATAGTGGTGGGACTGCTGGCAACAGTCAAGTTAAGGGTGTAGTTGGGTTCACTTTTGGGTCCATAGTAGAAACTGGGGTAGTCACTCCCAAGACAGTTTCTGTCACACCTAGTGGCATTGGCCTTGCCACACTGGCTGCTTGTCCCCTTACAATGGATAAGTACAGGCAGACAGTTTCAATAAATGGTGTTGAGGCCTTGGCCTACAGGGACACAGGTGCCAGTATCACTTTGGTGACTGAAAACCTAGTGCACCCTGATCAACACATCATTGGACAACAGTATAAGATTATTAATGTCCATAACTCCACTAAGTTTCTTCCCTTAGCTATAATTCAGTTTAGTTGGGGTGGAGTTACTGGCCCTAAGCAGGTGGTGGTATCACCTAGCTTACCTGTAGACTGTCTCTTAGGTAATGACCTAGAGGCCTCAGGTTGGGCTGATGTAGAGTTTTATGCCCATGCAGCCATGCTGGGCATCCCCGAGGAATTGTTCCCTCTCATTTCTACTGAAATGAAAAAGCAAAGGAGAGAAGGCCTGAAAACTCAGGATCCCTCTCCATCAACAGGTAAAAAGGGTATCACAGTATCCCCTAACCACCCTGCCATTCAGGATAGCATTCCTGTGGTGGGAGAAACCTCTCCTGGGGTGGCACCTGTTCCAAGGGAATCATCAGCTGGCAAAGCTGGACTCCCTGAGGTAGAAGTACCTCTCTGTGGGATAACTAACATTGGCGAGAAAAAGAGCACCATTTTAGTTAACATGGAGCATCCCTCCAACCCTCCCAGAGAAACTTTAGTGCAGAAACCCTGCACTGCCTCACAACACTTAGGACAGCATCCCTGCCCAAGTGTGGAGCTCATAGGACAGCATCCCTGCCCTGCTCCAACTCAAGAGAAACAGCATCCCTGTTCTCTCTTCCAGCCATATGGACAAAGTTTTTGCCCAGCTATGGCTTTTCTGAGACAGCATCCCTGTCTGGCATTTCCATCACTACAAATAGGTTCAGTGGACAATTCCCACTGCTCTAAACTAAAACTTACTGATAGAAACTCTGAAAATACATCTTCACATTGTTGCTTAGCTAAAAAACTTCAAACAGGGTGGTTTACATCCCCACAGGGAAGTAACCATATAGTGGATGATAAAGGGAGTAACCAGTCTATTGCAGAGCTACTCTCTACTTATCACCACTTAGACAATAAAGTCTCAACTGGCCAAGGTTAGCCTTATTGTCCTTCGTTTGGGGGGGGTTGTGTGAGAAAGTAGCCTCTTTCTAGCCTTGTTACCCCCACTTTTGGCCTGTTTGTGAGTGTATGTCAGGGTGTTTTCACTGTCTCACTGGAATCCTGCTAGCCAGGGCCAGTGCTCATAGTGAAAACCCTATGTTTTCAGTGTGTTTGTTATGTGTCACTGGGACCCTGCTAGTCAGGACCCCAGTGCTCATAAGTTTGTGACCTATAGGTATGTGTTCCCTGTGTGGTGCCTAACTGTCTCACTGAGGCTCTGCTAACCAGAACCTCAGTGGTTATGCTCTCTCATTTCTTTCCAAATTGTCACTAACAGGCTAGTGACCAATTTTACCAATTTACATTGGCTTACTGGAACACCCTTATAATTCCCTAGTATATGGTACTGAGGTACCCAGGGTATTGGGGTTCCAGGAGATCCCTATGGGCTGCAGCAATTCTTTTGCCACCCATAGGGAGCTCTGACAATTCTTACACAGGCCTGCCACTGCAGCCTGAGTGAAATAACGTCCACGTTATTTCACAGCCATTTTACACTGCACTTAAGTAACTTATAAGTCACCTATATGTCTAACCTTTACCTGGTAAAGGTTAGGTGCAAAGTTACTTAGTGTGAGGGCACCCTGGCACTAGCCAAGGTGCCCCCACATTGTTCAGAGCCAATTCCCTGAACTTTGTGAGTGCGGGGACACCATTACACGCGTGCACTACATATAGGTCACTACCTATATGTAGCTTCACAATGGTAACTCCGAATATGGCCATGTAACATGTCTATGATCATGGAATTGCCCCCTCTATGCCATCCGCGGCATTGTTGGTACAATTCCATGATCCCAGTGGTCTGTAGCACAGACCCTGGTACTGCCAAACTGCCCTTCCTGGGGTTTCACTGCAGCTGCTGCTGCTGCCAACCCCTCCGACAGGCATCTGCCCTCCTGGGGTCCAGCCAGGCCTGGCCCAGGATGGCAGAACAAAGAACTTCCTCTGAGAGAGGGTGTGACACCCTCTCCCTTTGGAAAATGGTGTGAAGGCAGGGGAGGAGTAGCCTCCCCCAGCCTCTGGAAATGCTTTGTTGGGCACAGATGTGCCCAATTCTGCATAAGCCAGTCTACACCGGTTCAGGGACCCCTTAGCCCCTGCTCTGGCGCGAAACTGGACAAAGGAAAGGGGAGTGACCACTCCCCTGACCTGCACCTCCCCTGGGAGGTGTCCAGAGCTCCTCCAGTGTGCTCCAGACCTCTGCCATCTTGGAAACAGAGGTGCTGCTGGCACACTGGACTGCTCTGAGTGGCCAGTGCCACCAGGTTATGTCAGAGACTCCTTGTGATAGGCTCCTTCAGGTGTTGCTAGCCTATCCTCTCTCCTAAGTAGCCAAACCCTCTTTTCTGGCTATTTAGGGTCTCTGTCTCTGGGGAAACTTTAGATAACGAATGCAAGAGCTCATCCGAGTTCCTCTGCATCTCTCTCTTCACCTTCTGATAAGGAATCGACTGCTGACCGCGCTGGAAGCCTGCAAACCTGCAACATAGTAGCAAAGACGACTACTGCAACTCTGTAACGCTGATCCTGCCGCCTTCTCGACTGTTTTCCTGCTTGTGCATGCTGTGGGGGTAGTCTGCCTCCTCTCTGCACCAGAAGCTCCGAAGAAATCTCCCGTGGGTCGACGGAATCTTCCCCCTGCAACCGCAGGCACCAAAAAGCTGCATTACCGGTCCCTTGGGTCTCCTCTCAGCACGACGAGCGAGGTCCCTCAAATCCAGCGACTCTGTCCAAGTGACCCCCACAGTCCAGTGACTCTTCAGTCCAAGTTTGGTGGAGGTAAGTCCTTGCCTGACCTCGCTGGGCTGCATTGCTGGGAACCACAACTTTTGCAGCTACTCCGGCCCCTGTGCACTTCCGGCGGAAATCCTTTGTGCACAGCCAAGCCTGGGTCCACGGCACTCTAACCTGCATTGCACGACTTTCTAAGTTGGTCTCCGGCGACGTGGGACTCCTTTGTGCAACTTCGGCGAGCACCGTTTCACACATCCTCGTAGTGCCTGTTTCTGGCAATTCTCCGGGTGCTACCTGCTTCAGATAGAGCTCCTTGTCTTGCTCGACGTCTCCTCTCTCTGCTGGTCCAATTTGCGACCTCCTGGTCCCTCCTGGGCCTCAGCAGCGTCCAAAAACGCTAACCGCATGATTTGCAGCTAGCAAGGCTTGTTGGCGTTTTTTCGGCGGGAAAATACTTCTGCACGACTCTCCACGGCGAGTGGGATCCGTCCGTCAAAGGGGAAGTCTCTAGCCCTTTTCGTTCCTGCAGAAACCTCAGCTTCTTCTGTCCAGTAGAAGCTTCTTTGCACCCTCAGCTGGCATTTCCTGGGCATTTGCCCATCTCCGACTTGCTTGTGACTTTTGGACTTGGTCCCCTTGTTCCACAGGTACCCTAGATTGGAAATCCACAGTTGTTGCATTGCTGGTTTGTGTCTTTCCTGCATTATTCCTCTAACACGACTTCTCTGTCCTTAGGGGAACTTTAGTGCACTTTGCACTCACTTTTCAGGGTCTTGGGGAGGGTTATTTTTCTAACTCTCACTATTTTCTAATAGTCCCAGCGACCCTCTACAAGGTCACATAGGTTTGGGGTCCATTCGTGGTTCGCATTCCACTTTTGGAGTATATGGTTTGTGTTGCCCCTATCCCTATGTTTCCCCATTGCATCCTATTGTAACTATACATTGTTTGCACTGTTTTCTAAGACTATACTGCATATTTTTGCTATTGTGTATATATATCTTGTGTATATTTCCTATCCTCTCACTGAGGGTACACTCTAAGATACTTTGGCATATTGTCATAAAAATAAAGTACCTTTATTTTTAGTATAACTGTGTATTGTGTTTTCTTATGATATTGTGCATATGACACTAAGCGGTACTGTAGTAGCTTCACACGTCTCCTAGTTCAGCCTAAGCTGCTCTGCTAAGCTACCATTATCTATCAGCCTAAGCTGCTAGACACCCTATACACTAATAAGGGATAACTGGGCCTGGTGCAAGGTGCAAGTACCCCTTGGTACTCACTACAAGCCAGTCCAGCCTCCTACACCTAGTTCAGCCTAAGCTGCTCTGTTAAGCTACCTTTTCTATCAGCCTAAGCTGCTAGACACCCCTCTACACTAATAAGGGATACCTGGGCCTGGTGCAAGGTGTAAGTACCCCTTGGTACTCACTACAAGCCAGTCCAGCCTTCTACAGTAGCCAATCCCCCTCTCAGGGCTATTTAGGGTCTCTCCTGTGGGTTCTCTTCAGATTCTACTTGCAAGTTTCCAGCAGGAATCCTCTGCAACTACTACATCACAAGGGATACTTTTCTTCTGCAACTTCAGCTCCATCCAGCAATTGGAACAGTTTCTACGGGGTGCACGCTCTGAGCAGTCCCTGTCTCCATCCTGCACCAGAAGGACAGAAGAAATCTCCTGTGGGGTGGCGGAGTCACACCCCTGCTCATGCAGGCACCTTCCAAGTCGACGAACAGTACTCCAGGATTCCTCTCACAGTGACGAGCGTGCTCCTAGAAACACAGAGGGTGGAACCCATCAACACAGACTGTCCTCAGGTCCTGCTAATGCAATTTGGAGGAGGTAAGGCATTGCCTTCCATGAGAGCGACAGTACCCCTGTGCATCGCGTCTTCTTCAGCTCCTAAGGCCTCTGTGCACTATTTGCAAAATTCCTTCATGCACAGCCTGGCCCAGCTCCCCAGCACTCTATCCTGCGACGCTCAACTCGCTGGGTTGACCTCCGGAGGCATGGGACCCTTCTTTGTATTGCTCCACCAACCACGTTTTGCACCTCCTTTGTCCCTGTGTCCTGAGACTCCCGTGGGTGCTGTCTGGCATCCTGGGGGTCTCTAAAGTGCTGAGAGCCTCCTCTTCCTCCTCACACAGAGTTGAGGTCCCCAGGTCCCTCCTGGGTCCAGCCAGTGCAATTGTGATGCAAAATGCACATTTGTTGTAACCAAGGCATGTTGGTGACTTCCAACATGAAACCACATCTGTATCCAGCTTCTCATCATGGGACATCCTTTGCATCATGCAGGAACCTGCTGGCATCTTCCTAGGGTGCAATTCTGCAGTCTTCGTCCAACCGGGGGCTCTTCTTTTGCACCCTCTTCTGGGTTGGCAGGGACTCCTGTACTTCCTGGAACTTCTTTTGACTTCTGGACTTGCTCCCCTTCTTTTGCAGGTCTTCCGGTCCAGGAATCCAGCAGTTGTTTTTTGCAGACTTGTTTGGTTACTGCAATTATCCATATCACGAGGTGTCCTAAGGAAACTTGCAGTACTTTACTTCTGCTTTTCTGGGCTCTGGGGTGGGGTAATTTACTTACCTTTACTGTATTTCTACTCTCCCAGCGATTCTGCACACACTACAATTGTCTAGAGGGTATTCCTGATTCCATTCCACTTTCTTAGTATATGGTTTGTGTTGCCCCTAGACCTATTCTCTCCCATTGCATTCTATAGCATTTCCTATTGTTTGCACTATCCTATGTCTAATTACTTACCTTATTTTAGTGTCTAGTATATATATTGTGTATAATACTTACCTCCTGAAGGAATATTGCCTCTAAGATATTTTTGGTACTGTGTCACCCAAATAAACGAAGTTTATTTTTGGTAACACTGAGTATTGTCTTTGCTTGTGTATAAGTACTGTGTAACTATAAGTGGTATTGCATGAGCTTTGTATGTCTCCTAGTTCAGCCTAAGCTGCTCTGCTATAGCTACCTCTATCAGCCTAAGCTGCTAGAACACTACTTCTTCACTACTAAGGGATAACTGGACCTGGTAAAAGGTGTAAGTACCCAAGGTGCCCACTACAAACCAGGCCAGGCTCCTACAATCACAGGATAGAGTGCTGTGGACCTGGCCCAGGCTGTGCACAAAGGACTCTTGCAAATAGTGCACAGGGGCCTCAGGAGGTGAAGATGACGGGGTGCACAGGGGTACTGTCACAAATGGGGAAGGCAAGCTCTTATCTCCTCCAAATTGGGACAGCGGGACCTCAGGACAGTATGTGTCGAAGGGGTACACCAACTGTGTTCCAAGGAGCATGCTCATTGCCAGGATAAGAGTCCAAGAGAACCAGTCGTCGATTTCGAAGGTGCCTGCAAGAGCAGGGTAGTGACTCCATCACTCCACTGGAGATTTCTTCAGTCCTTCTGTGCAGGGTGAAGACAGGGACTCCCCAGAGCGTGCACACCGTGGAAACTGTTGCAGTTGCTGGCTGGAGCTGAAGTTGCAGAGGAAAAGTAGCCCTTGTGGATACTTTGTTGCTGCTACAGCGGTTCCTCGAGCAGTCTGCGGTCAATCCAAGGTCAAAGGATGAAGTAGTAGTTGCAGAGGATTCCTGCTGGAAAATTGCAAGTAGAATCTGAAGGGAAACCCACAGGAGAGACCCTAAAAAGCCCTGAGAGGGGGATTGGCTACCTTATCAGGTATGGACCTATCAGGAGAGGTCTCTGATGTCACCTGCTGGCACTGGCCACTCAGAGGCCTCCAGAGTGTTCCCACACCTTGGAAAACAAGATGGCTGAGGTCTGGGTCACACTGGAGGAGCTCTGGTCACCACCCCTGGGGTGGTGATGGACAGGGTAGTGGTCATTCCACTTTCCTTTGTCCAGTTTTGCGGCAGAGCAGGGACTGGGGGTTCCTGAACCGCTGTAGACTGGCTTATGCAAGGAGGGCACTATCTGTGCCCTTCAAGGCATTTCCAGCGGCTGGGGGAGGCTACCCCTCCCCAGCCTGTAACACCTATTTCCAAAGGGAGAGGGTGTAACACCCTGCTCCCAAAGGAAATGCTTTGTTCTGTCTTCCTGGGACTGAGCTGCTCAGAACCCAGGAGGGCAGAACCCTGTCTGTGAGGTGTCAGAGGCTGTAGCTGCAGTGCAAGCCTCAGAGAGCTGGATTGGCAATACTTGGGGGTCCATGGTGTAGACCCCAGGATGCATAGAATTGGCTCCCCAATACCAGATTTGGAATGGGAGGGCAATTCCATGGTGTTAGACACCTTACATGGCCATGTTCGGGGTTACCATTGTGAAGCTACATATAGATATTGACCTATATGTAGTGCACACGTGTAATGACGTCCCCGCACTCACAAAGTCTGGGGAATTGGTCCTGGACTGTGTGGGGGCACCTTTGCTAGTGCAAGGGTGCCCTCATACTTAGTAACTTTGCACCTAGACTTCAGTAAATGAAGGTTTGTCATATAGGTGTCTAAGTTACTTAAATGCAGTGAAAGTGGCTGTGAAATAGTGTGTGCACTATTTCACTCAGGCTGCAGTGGCAGTCATGTGAAAGGGTTTGTCTGAGCTACTTATGGGTCACAAAAGAAATGCTGCAGCCCATAAGGATCTCCTGGAACCCCAATGCCCTGGGTACCTAGGTACCATATACTAGGGACTTATAAAGGGGGGCCCAGTGTGCCAGTTGAAATTGGTAAACAAAGTCACTAGCCTACAGTGATAAATTTAAGAGCAGAGAGAGCATAAGCACTGAGGTTCTGGTTAGCAGAGCCTCAGTAGCATAGTTAAGCACTCCTGACAACACACATGAGCACTGGGGTCCTGACCAGCAGGGTCCTAGTGAGACAGGCAAAACACACTGACATATAGGGTTTTCACTATGAGCAGTGGTGTCCTGGCTCGCAGGATCCCAGGGACACAGTAAAAACACACTCACAAACAGGCCAAAAGTTGGGGTAACCATGCTAGAAAGAGGCTACTTTCTCACACAGACTATCATCAGTGCAACCATGCACTATATGATCTCTTCAGTGTGAGTATTGAGCCTATCATATGTGTTTGATCACTGTGTCATGCTTACTGAGCTAGATATATGAGGAAGAGTGAAACATTATTATTAGCTCACATGACTCACATATCCCATTTTTAGCAAGTAGGCATTTGTGTGTTTACTAAGGGATTTTCACTGTGTGCAAGTCAAGGAACTGAATCTTATTGTCACACCATGATGTACAATTGTGAGACAAGACATTCAGCACATTGCCATTGCAGTGGAACTATTACATGATCCTGGCGCATAAACAAAGAGTGCAGGTGATAATGACTTTAGCTGACTCTCTTTGAGATGCTAAGAAGTGTTTATGGTATATGCACATCTACCATGGGAGTCCTTTCTGCAACAAACATACAACACTCTGGATTATAGGGGTGAATTTATTTACAAGTGTGGGTTGTTCAGCATGACTATTTTTGCATTGTTTGGTGGAACAATACCAAAATTGAAAGTGAGCTAATGATGTTCAGACAGAGTCCATTTGGGAGACCTGTCATGCGACATTTAGAGGTGATGAGAATTTCAGTGTGGACATACTGATTGCCATTAAAGAAGGTAGACCACTTCAACAGTCCACAAGTGGAAAAGACTGACAGGTGCAGAAACAAAATGTTGCAGTTCTGGGTAACAAAAGAGGTGGCATGATGATAGACACAGGACCGATGGGGAACTGTCCGGGTGGCAAAGACAAATGTTAACTGGCAGTTTTTTGATGGAAATTAGAGGAGTCCTCATCTTCTTCCTCTGATGGGTGTTGTGCCTTGCCTTCAGTTGGTGGTGTTTGTGTGTGAGGCATCTGGGGCAAACACACAACAGAGATCAAAGATGTAGCTTCCCTGTCCCCAGCAGAATTTGTCTGCGCCAGCAAGGAAGGAAGAACAATGCTGACAAGGGTCTTATGGCTTCTAAGCAAGGCAACAATATCTCTATTGAGGAAAACCACTGGAGCTATGTAAGAGTCCAACTTGCACTCCATAAATTGCATGATCTTAATGATAGTCCCTAGCTTGGTGGCAACCTTATTGGTATCAGATGTTGAGGCCTGTACTTCTTGCCTTATGACAACAACAATGTCAGCTAGGGAATTACTTATACTATTTAGGCAAGTGTAGGTGCCTTTAATTGCCTCAGATGTATCCTTATTGGGACTGAGGCCCTAAAGACTCCTTATAGGGTACCCGCTATGGTTTCCATCCCCTCCCGCACCTCATCAATCATCTGCTGCTGGAGTCCTACCTCTTGCCATTGGAAGACAACTCGGGGGTCGTCGGAGTCCACAGCTAGTCTTGGACTGGCAAATGGAGCATGTTCTGTGGGTGGTGGCTCCTCCAGAGAACCTGCAATGCTGCAATTGCTTGCCATGTCCGGAGAAGGAGATTCTATGATGTCCAGGAGTTGTTGGAAGGTGTCATCATCCATGAGAGGCAGGATGTTATCACAACAGGTTGGTCATCTACGATAGGCTGCTGGACAGAATGTGTTGTTTGTCCATCTGCACTGAAAGTTTAGTATTTTCATGATGGTCTATGACAGATGTTGCCAACAGTAATTTTGCATTCAAGCAGATTTTATAATCATTTACTTTATGTTACACATAGATGTGTTGAAACATGTTGCTAGGAGGAAATGAAGCAAAGTTACACTATTTTTGTTTTCCAACTGTCAATATCTGTACATTGTTCACACAACCACATTGTGACATGGAGTCCATTTTTGTGTCATAGCACACATTGCAAGGCAGTTACACAGCTTGCTGGCCTGCCTTGGCAAAAAATGTGAGTGCATGTGAGGGCCCTATTTAGCATGTTTCTGGAGTTATTTTTAAATCATGGCTATATTGATGTAAGGTGGTTCACTTATTGATACTACTACTGTGAACATTGTACCATGTCACTGGGGTGCCCGCGTTTCCTTTGGCCATTACTTAGCCCGCAGCTCGTGACAAAGTGATGTTAGTTTGGTCATCTATTACTTTTGATCCATCACTCTGCCTTTCTCACAGTACACCACGCCAATCTGCCTTGTAGTGCTGCATTGCATGCTTTTTGTGCATTCATATAACCAAGGGCTCATACTTGACACACTTCCACACAGCTCTACGCAGTACGCAGTCTTACTACACTGCAGGTATTGTTAAAGGCATGTACTCATCATAGTTTACTATTTGTGTACACTCCTGTGATATCCTAGCACACATCTCCAGAGTCCAGCCCAATAAGTACTGTGAGCTATCTCTGTAGGGGATAAGTACCAGCAAACTTGTAAATATGCAACCACTGAAGTATTTTGTCATTACCTCAGTTGGCCCCCTGCAGAGTATCACAGTACTCTTTACAGGTTGGGCAGTTTTCTAAGGTCCCAAGTGATGTGCTGCTTCAGTCTAGTCTTTTTTTGCTTTGCATTGTGGGACTTGTAGTTCTGGTCACTCATTAGACTAAAATTTGCAGTGTTCAAAGGGCAACATGGACTGGGGCAGCACATCACACATGGACAAAAGAAACTTTGCACAACTGGACTGGACAAATTGTCCCTGAGCAAAAAAACTTTGTGTAATGCATAGGTTGACATATTAGACATTCCTGCCATTTCTTTTGCACACAGCACAGTGCAGCACACCAAAGTGTGTTGCTCAACTGCATGACGTTTTACCATATTGTTCCTTGATGACACTTACCGTGTAGATCATCCTGGTCCTCAACCACAGCACTGCCCTGTCCAGCAACTCCTTCTACCAACTCAGCTGGGATGAATGGCGCCACCTGCAACTCCAATGGGTCCAACTCCTTCTGGTCTTCTGGTCCTCCTCCAGTCCACACCGCCCTCAGGTTCATGGCCACTTTCTCCTTGGTCCTGTGCTTATATCCCACCTTTTGCCAGCTCATACACTGTCTTTTTTACTTGGCCAACACTGTTAATCTTATCCACTATGGACTGCCAAATGGCTTCCTTCTTCTCTAATGGCAATTTGGAGGTAACAAAGAGAATGTGTTAATTTTTTGTCACCTCAGCTATTAATATATGGGTCTCCTCCCCACACACATAGCTCTTCCTCTTCCTCCTGCCTTGGACTGCTGTTTGGTCATCTTTGCTGGGGTTGGGATTGATGCCCTTTTGTAGATTCTGTTGCCTCCATTTTCTTCATTTGTTGTGGTTTGTTGGTCTGATTTTCTCAATGTGTCATTTTTGTTACCATACCGCTACACAATTCACTCCTATATGTTGCAGTGCTGATTTGCGGCATTTCCAAGTGCTTTATGACAGGCAAATCAGCTTTGTGTCATGTATGGGCCAGTTGCCTTATGCCACGTTGTGTCGTATTTTTTTGGTTGCGTCAAAATCTTTGACGCAGCTTCGAATCTTATGACATGGCGCACCATTCCATAGATATGATGCATCAATATCGCAAGACAATGGGACAATGAAGTACAAATAGTTTGATGCAACACTGTTGCAATGCAGCATTAGGTCACTTCTTTTAAATCTGGCTCTTAGTTTCTATAGACAGAGCATTTTCTGTTTTGCTAATAATTTTGGCGCTGTTTGACAATTCTTCACAAAATATTCAAAACTAGTGTCCTGGTTACTTCAGCTGTTGTCTGGAAAATGTGGGGGTGAAATGTCTTGTGGTGGCAGAGAAAAAAGGGGGGCCCAAAATGCATTTTCCCCATTGAATTTCCCACAGGGATTTTAGACACTACTACATCCATGTGTCAACAGCAATGCCCTGATTGGCTGGCCACAACCTGACAGGAAAATTGCTGCCACTATTTTAGATATTGAGGCATATTGCCAGAGTCTACAAATTGAACTGAAATGTAAAAGAAGGGGTGAGGGTATAGATTACCCTGACCCCCGTTGGTGCAATACATGGGGTCTGTGAGGGAAGAATTGCCATAAAAGGATTTTTCCACATGTGTGGATCTGCAGATCCACTGTGGCACTCACTGCGGCTCCCGTGGCAATCTGCGATGGATCCGTGGATCCAGCCTCAATGGAAAAAAATCTGTACTCACAGCCCCACATAGATACTCACAAACCCACTCACAGCCTCATACAGTGACTTACAGACCCGGTCACACACCCACAAAACCACTCATATATCTACTCACAGACCTATACAGCCTCACACACACTTGCTCCCAGACCCATATAGCTACTCACACACCTGCTCCCAGACCCATACAGCCACCCAGTCACACACCCACAAAACCACTCACACATCTACTCACAGATCCATACAGCCACTCACACACCCACTCACAAATCCATACAGCCACTCACACCAACACTCACACACCCAAAAATACTCACGCATCTACTCACAGACCCATGCAGTCACTCACACCGACTCACAGACCCAAAAGATACTCACACACCCACTCACTAACTCATACACTCACACACCCACTCACAGACTGATATAGCCACTCACACACCCGTTATACCATTCACACATATATGCACAGATCCATACAGACACTCATACAGCCATTCAGAAACCCACACAGCCACTCACACACACACACCGCAGACTAATGCAGCCACCCACAGACCCAGTCACACACCCACAAAACTACCCACACATCCACTCAGACCTATAAAGCCACTCACACACCCCCTCACAGACCCATACAGTGACTCACATACCCACTCAAATACCCATAAAACCACTCACACATCTATACACATACCCCTACAGCCACACACACACAGCCTCATTGACCCATACTGCCAGTCACACACCCACTCATAGACCCATACATCCACTCACACCCACTCACTGACACATGCAGCCACTCACACATCCACATAACCAATCACACACTTTCTCACAGACCCATATAGCTATTCATATACCCACTCACACACATTGTCACACCCCCACACAACCACTCACCCATCCATTCACAAACCCACATTCAATGACAGACCCACTTATACACCCATTCCCACACTCAAACACCTAGTCATAGATCCCCAAAACAACTGATACATCCAGTGACAGACCCAAAGGGCCACACACATGTCCATCGTTTTAAATGTATTGTTGTTTTAAATAAGTGCCTTTGTTTGGGAATAGGTCCGCAGATCTGTTTTGATGCCAAAAGTGCTGCTGTATTGAATGTGTGCTTTTGCTTTGTGGATCTATGATCGATCCAAGGATCTGAGTGAGAAATTTAAAAAAGGACTTGAAAATAAAAGGAAGCAGTGTTTGGGAAAAAATGTGGCTCTGAAAAGAGCCTTTGTGTTTATGATGTGTAGATGATAACTACACATAGGACAGGATTCAGTCTTTCAAGTTATTGAGGGACACCCTGTTGTCTCTGTCTGTGAAATGGACTCCATTTTTGTAATGTAATCCATCCACATCAAAGCATAGGTTGTTATGGTATATAGAGCCCATGTTAGGTCCCATAGGAATGCAGAAAAAGTTTTGTTGACTAGTTGACTAGTTTCCTGGATTTCTCTATCTGTGGACAAAATCCGGTTGACAACTTCCATTTTTATCTTAGGCAAATGTTGGAGAACACAAAGGCAGTATGTGGGAAAAGTGTCATTAATTTACCAAAGGTTGTCACGTACTGTGCTGGACTTCTCACCTCTGGATTTCGGATTGGCAAATACACCAAGTCTTCTACAGGTCCTGGATACTCCCAGATAAGGGCAACCCCTTCTAGTAGCCACGGTGCCGCTTGACAGGCTACGCCAAAGCAGACCGTACCCTCCAGAAGGAGTCCCAGAGGGAAAAAAAACCAACACTGGGGAAAAAACCTCTAACAGGAACTCCTGAAGGAAAACAAGAAAAAACAGGACTTGACGACAGGAAACAAAAATTGGCAATATCCAGGGTAAAAGGCAGGAAAAAAGGAACAGGCAAAAATATCCCAAGGCAAAAGCAGGACCAAAGAACAGGCAAAGATCTCCCAAGGCAAAAGCAGGAACAAAGAACAGGCCAAAAATCTCCCAAGGCAAAAAGCAGGAACAAAGAACAGGAGCGAACAGCACAACCAGAAGGAAGTGTTTGCAACGCAAGGAGGAACAAGACTGACTGACTTATATACTGAGAAAAGGGAAGTGACATCACAGGAAAGGGAAGTAACACCATCTTGGATTGGGAAAAGCCCATAGACCAGTATAGAAAAAAGGAAGTAGTATAAAAGAAAAACAGAGCATGCTGGGACAAAAACACGAAGAAGACAAGATGGACACAACATGGATAGAGACAGGCAAAAGGACCAACAAAAAACCCACCACCAACAACAAAAGAAGAAAAAAGGCTGCAAGTAAGTGTAGCGCAAGCAGGAGCGAAATATATGCTTCCCAGAAAGCATAGTCAAAAAACGCAGGGAACGGCGCTCCGAATATCGGTAGCGCGTTTCACCCGCGAGGACAGAAAGAGACGCCGCGTCAGAGCACGGCGTTACAGTAGGCCCCCTCCCCAAGGCACCAGGTTTGTCAAGATGAGTGTCAAAAAACAGGCGAACCAAACGGGGAGCATGGACAGAGTAAGCATCCTCCCAAGAACAGTCACTGAGGGGGTATCCTTTCCAATGGACCAAAAACTGTAGTTTGCGTCAAAAAATTCTGGAATCACAGATCTCCTGGACTTCATACTCAGGCTGTCCATTGATAGAAAGAGGAGGTGGACGTTGGAACTAGCGATGGTAAGGATCAGGAACAAAGGGTTTTAACTGGGGCACGTGGAAAACAGGATGAACCCTCCAGGTATGAGGTAAGCGGAGACGCACAACTACAGGATTCAGGATGTGCGAAATTCGAAAGGGTCCAAAAAAACGTGGTTTGAACTTATTGGTGGAAAACCGGGATGGTAGAAATCTGGAAGAAAGCCATACCTTGTGGCCCACTTGATACAAAGGTGCGGCTTGCCGATAACGATCCGCCTTTCGCTTCATAGCATGTTTCGAAGCTAGGAGAGTTGTGTGAAGTAGGCCCTGAATTTGACAGATCTGTCGTGAAAAAGAAGTGACTGCAGGCACAGAAGAAGATGTTCGAGAAACAGTAGTGAAAGTCCTCGGATGAAATCCATAAGTACAATAAAAGGGTGTGGTCTTGGTCACACTATGTATTGTGTTGTTATAGGAGAACTCGGCAAGAGCAAGATATTCCGACCAATTGCTTTGTGTGGCATTACACTAACATCTCAGATACTGCTGAAGTTCTTGATTCACTTGTTCAGTTTGCCCATTCGTTTGTGGATGGAAACCCGAGGATAAAGAAATCTCAATGTTAAAGAAGGCACAAAAGGCTCTCCAGAAACGTGATACATATTGAGGCCCTCTGTCCGAAATGGCCTCTTGAGGAAGACCATGGAGGCGAAAAATATCCTGTAGAAAAATGTGACTCATTTCTGGGGCTGTTGGTAGTTTCTTCAAGGCTGAAAAATGGGCCATCTTGGTGAATGAATCTACGGTCACCATGATTACTTGGTTACCAGAGGAGGTAGGTAGAGAACATATGAAATCCGTGGATAGAGTACACCAAGGAGCGGAAGGAACCGGTAAAGGTCTTGATAAACCTGCCACCTTAGTTCGGGGTGTCTTAGTCTGGGCACAGACTGGGCATGCTGACACATAGGTTTCAGTGTCTGTCTTTAGCGAAGCCACCAAAAAGATTGCTGAAGCAGCTCCTGGGTCTTCCTGATACCTCGATGACCGGCTATAGGAGAATCATGGCACATTTGCAGGGCTTCTGTCTGCACTTTCTTGGTAGGTAGGAAAAGAGCATGTTGATGATAGAAGTAGTTGTCCTTCTTCTGCAAAAAAGGAGTCACTCTATCCCATTCTGAAGCAGACAGAAACTAGTACTCGGATTGAATGCGTTCTTGAAAAGATTGAGTAGCTCAGATGATCCTGCTAGACTCAATAAGATGTGGAGAGGAGTTCTGGGCTATGTCAGGATATCTGCGGGATAAGGCATCTGCCACTAAGTTCTGGGAACCAGGTATGTACATGATCACGAAATCGTACTGGCTAAAAAAGAAAGCCCATCGAGCATGACGACTGTTGCGACACTGAAAGCTCCGAAGACACTGGAGATTACGGTGATCAGTCCTAGCTTCAAAAGGCTCTCTGGAACCCATCAGGAAATGCCTCCATTCCTTACAAGCTACTTTGAGAGCGAGTAGTTCTCGTTCCAGTACAGAATAATTTCATTCAGCCTCTGATAGAATATGAGACAGATAAAAGATAGGATGTTCCAATCCATCATTGTCTTGCTTCTGCAGCAGAACTGCTCCAATAGCTCTGTCTGAGGCATCAGTATCGACGATAAATTTCTTGGTATTGTCAGGATGGCGCAACACGGGTGCTTGGGTAAAGGCTGTCTTTAATTCTTGAAATGCGCATTCGGCCTCCTTGGTCCAAATGAAACCCTTCTTTAGGTTCTCTTTCTTAATTGTTTGTGTTATGAAACTTTGTAGGTGGGCAAAGTTCTGAATAAACTGACGATAAAAGTTTGATAAACCAAGAAAACATTGCGTTTCTTTAATGGATGTTGGAGAAGGCCAATCTAATATGGCACTGACCTTGTCAGGATCCATGGATATTCCGTGTTGATTAATACAAAACCTGAGATACCTTACTTCAGATTTATGGAACTCACACTTCTCAGGTTTGCAAAACAATTGGTTTTTCTTGAGTCTTTCCAGGACTTGCAGGACATGATCTACATGGTGCTCAGGATCACGGGAATATATCAAGATATCATCCAAGTAAATGACTACATATTGATTGAGTACATCAGAAAACACTGAATCCATAAAGCGTTGAAAAACAGAAGGGGCGTTGGTCAGTCCAAAGGGCATAACACGATACTCATAGTGCCCAAAAGGGGTACGGAAAGCTGTTTTCCATTCATCTCTTTCCTTGATCCGAAGGAGATGATAGGCACCCCGTAAGTCTAATTTAGTAAATATCTTGGCTCCTTGAATGGCATCCAATATATCTCTGATTAAAGGCAGTGGATATCGATCCTTAATCGTTATTCTGTTGAGTTCACGAAAGTCCACACAAGGACGCAGATCCTTAGTCTTCTTTGGGACGAAGAAGAGAGGTGCCCCAGCGGGGGACGTGGAAGGAGCAATCAAACCGTTGTGTAAGTTGTCGTCTAAATATTCCCTTAGCACCTTCTTTTCTTGGTCTGTCAGAGAATACATTCGACCGAAGGGTACGACTTCATCAGGAATTAAAGGAATAGCACAGTCATAACTGCGATGAGGTGGCAAAATAGGATTACTAGGTTTCTGAAAAATCCTGATATATTCCTGATAACAATCTGGAACCCCCTGGATAATATTGATAGAGTTATCCTTAGTTGACTGACAGGACCTATTGGGGTCCAATAAGAAGTAGTGGAATAACAATTCTGTTGACAAAATGAAGAGTTAGGGATATAGTTCGTGTTTCCCAATTGATATAGGGGTTGTGTCGGGCTAACCAGGGAATTCCCAAAATCATGATGTGATTTGGTGAGGCTATGAGATCAAAGGCAACGTGTTCTTGATGCCCCCCAAATGTCAAACAAAGAGTAGGAGTTGAGGCCACCACAGGTCCTGAGGTTAACGGAGAGCCATCCACCGTGTGAACCTGCTCAGGAGTTTCTTTAGGAATGCGGGGAATTCCTTTACTCGTAGCCCAGGTCTCATCCAGATAGAGTCCACTGGCTCGACAATCAAGGAGAGCCAGAAGATGTTCTTCTTGATCTTGTGAACTTTGTAACTTGACAGAGAGGATAAACAGGGTGGACATGCTTTCTTTGGAGGAACATATTGATGGTACTTCAGCTCCTCCCGTCTCCTTCCTCCTTACAGGGGACGGGAGCTGGCATTTCCCGCAGACCTGGAGGGACGTACTGGACAACTACGGATCAGGTGGCCAGCCTTACCACAGTATAGGCAAAGTCCCCTTCGTCGTCGTTCCTCCCTTTCTGACTCCGTCAATGGCCCACGAACCAGATCTATCTGCATGGGCTCTTCATGGGGAGGTGGAGAGGCTTCAGATGGACTATCTTCTGTTCGCCGACTGCTAGCACGGAAGGTACCGGACTGGTATGGAGCTCTAGTTCTACGTCTTTCCATCTTGCGCTCTCGAAGTCTATAATCGATGTTCATAGATTGATCCATTAATTCTTTCAAAGAACAAGCTGGAGAAGAGTGTACAAGCTCATCTTTAATTTCTTCACGCAGGCCTCAGCGGAAAAGGGTTACGAAGGTGCGTTCTACCCAGGAGGTTTCAACTGCCAGCTGTTTGAAGCGGGTTATATACTGCAGTACATCCTGATTACCCTGCTGAATGTCACATAAGGCTTCTTCAGCTGCTGCTTCTACCCCAGGTCTCTCAAACATTTGTTTGAAAACAGTCAGTAAGGCGGAATAGTTAGCCAGGACTGGGTCATCTGCAGAAACCAGAGGAGTCGCCCAAGCAAGCGCTGGACCTGACAAGGCGCTGATCAGATAGCCCACCTTAGCCTTATCCGAAGAAAACTGGAGTGGACGAAAGGCAAAGAAAACCAACAGGGCGTCCAAAAATTCTTTCATCTTTAAAGGATCTCCGGAATATCGAGGAATAGTAGCAGATACAGGTGGTATGTCCATTGATCGGGAAGACAAGACCTGTCGTAGAGCAGTGTTCTCTGCCCGTAACTGTTGTAACTCTTGGGCTTGTTGTTGGACAGTCTGTAACATAGCTTGAGCATTTTCTGACGCCTCTCCCTGTGGATCTTCCATGGCACTCTCGCAACGCAGAATCTTTTGGCGTTGCAATCTGTCACGTACTGCGCTGGACTTCTCACCTCTGGATTTCGGATTGGCGAATACACCAAGGGGGTCATTCCTACCCTGGTGGTCTGAGACCGCCAGGGTAGGGGACCGCGGGAGCACCGCCAACAGGCTGGCGGTGCTCCTAAGGGCATTCTGACCGTAGCGGTATGGCCGCGGTCAGAAAGGGAAAACCGGCGGTGTCCCGCCGGTTTTCCGCTGCCCTGAGGAATCCCCCATGGCGGCGCAGCAGCTGCGCCGCCATGGGGGATTCCGACCCCCTCACCGCCATCCTGTTCCTGGCGGTTTCGACCGCCAGGAACAGGATGGCGGTGAGGGGTGTCGTGGGGCCCCCGTAAGAGGGCCCCACTTTGAATTTCAGTTTCTGCATAGCAGACACTGAAATTCGCGACGGGTGCAACTGCACCCTTCGCACCCCTTCCACTCCGCCGGCTCCATTCGGAGCCGGCTTCCTCGTGGAAGGGTGTTTCCCACTGGGCTGGCGGGCGGACTTTTGGCGGTCGCCCACCAGCCCAGTGGGAAACCCAGAATGACCGCCGCGGTCTTTTGACCACGGTACGGTCTTCTGGCGGTTCCCACTTGGCGGGCGGCTCCTGCCGCCCGCCAAGCTAGGAATCACCCCCCAAGTCTTCTACAGGTCCTGGATACTCCCAGATAAGGGCGACCCCTTCTAGTAGCCTCGGTTCCGCTTGACAGGCTACGCCAAAGCAGACCGTACCCTCCAGAAGGAGTCCCAGAGGGAAAAAAACCCAACACTGGGGAAAAAAACCTCTAACAGGAACTCCTGAAGGAAAACAAGAAAAAACAGGACTTGACGACATGAAACAAAAATAGCCAATATCCAGGGTAAAAGGCAGGAAAAAAGGAACAGGCAAAAATATGCCAAGGCAAAAGCAGGAACAAAGAACAGGCAAAAATCTCCCAAGGCAAAAGCAGGAACAAAGAACAGGCAAAAAATCTCCCAAGGCAAAAAGCAGGAACAAAGAACAGGAGCGAACAGCACAACCAGAAGGAAGTGTTTGCAACGCAAGGAGGAACAAGACTGACTGACTTATATACTGAGAAAAGGGAAGTGACATCACAGGAAAGGGAAGTAACACCATCTTGGATTGGGAAAAGCCCATAGACCAGTATAGAAAAAAGGAAGTAGTATAAAAGAAAAACAGAGCATGCTGGGACAAAAACACGAAGAAGACAAGATGGACACAACATGGATAGAGACAGGCAAAAGGACCAACAAAAAACCCACCACCAACAACAAAAGAAGAAAAAAGGCTACAAGTAAGTGTAGCGCGAGCGGGAGCGAAATATATGCTTCCCAGAAAGCATAGTCAAAAAACGCGGGGAACGGCGCTCCGAATATCGGTAGCGCTTTCCACCCGCGAGGACAGAAAGAGACGCCGCGTCAGAGCACGGCGTTACAAAGGTATCCATTATTAATATTTTCAGTCCTACCATAGTAATTATGCCTAGGTCATTGCCACCTGAGTGTACAATCATAAGGTATGGATGTTAGCAATCAGCAATGCTTTCAACCAAAAGCAGTAATTAATGTCACGTTAACCCTCTCTGGCCAACCCAAGTAATGTCTACATTAGGTACACCTAGGTCCCTGTCAATGCTACTCTTTCTAGCACTCTCTTTGGCCCAAAAAAACACAAAACTATGATCTACAATCCACACTCTGACCATTTTGGAGGCAAAAAGGAGTAGCACATAGGAGAAGGCTGCAGCTGAATGAGGCAGTTGTGAAGATAAAAGGCAGTTAAAATGGACGACATCACCTAATATATAAGAGAACATATTGATTGGATGGTGGATATATGCAGGGAAGTCAAATTAGTGAGTGATTTGGAAAAAGTAACTACAGCTGTAATTTGTTTTTGAAAAAATAAAAAAGTTATGTTGTTAGGGAAATGCTTGAAATTGCAACTAGTCAACCACCCCTGCTACAGTTTAATTTGAAGCTACTATGTTTATTATGGAAAGTAATGTAACCTTTTCATCTAGTGGTACCTAGAGAGTGTTGCAAACATTGTCACCATGGAAGCATACCTAAAAGAGTGTAGGGGAAGGGAACAAAAAAGACTGCACTGAGAAAATCAAAAGCAGTGTGTTGAATAAACATTGCTCCTTGTGATGTGCTTGGCTTTTAAATAATTACATCTTACAAACTGAAAAATAAATACAAAGCATTAATAGTAGATTGTTAAATGCTTTTACGGGCTTCCATGTAGATGTGCCGCAGATTTACACAGTAGAGTGTGTTGAGTGCCATGGTGGATTTGCAAACCACAGCGGATCCACGAATCTGCCCAACAACTTCCAAATTTCACTTCTTTACAGGAGTTTTAGAAAGGGTTAAAAATACTGACCATTTAGAAGTGGTCTATCAATATTAATACATAAAAGGAAGCCTGTGATTTTCTATGTACAGCAGCATCAGTGAAAGGAGAATGGAAACGGTAGCCATTATTAGTATTTTTGTACTGAGAGTGGAAGAGCATTACTAATTTTCTGAATTGAGATTTGTACTTGAAAGAGATATTAACTGATATTGAAAGAAAAGTTGGAGAACTTCATTTGGAGAAGAGTGAAGATATTTTAATGGTTTGTGAATTAAGGTGTACTGTAAAAAATGTATATTAAAAATGATAGCTACATATAGGCTGAGAGAAAATGTGTGCTTTTCAATAAAAGCGAAAAAGAAGGGAGGTTAGATGAGTACATTAAGCAAAAACATGGTTATCAGGAAAGGAGAAGGAAGAATTTGGATACTGAAAGTATGCTTATTTTATAAATCGTCTATGACTCGATGTGTTTTAAATTATAAATGGGTTTTGGGTTACAGTATGTGATATAATAGTGTGCAATTTGCACCCACTCACACAGTCAGGCAAGCATTCATACACCAAGGGGCACATTTAGGAGAGCTTTGCGCCATGCTTGCACCACACAATGTGGTACATGCGTGATGCTAACCTCTAGTTCAGATTTTTTAACTCATGCAAAGCCACTTTGCGTGGCTTTGAATAATGTAAATAATCTGGAGTAATGCAACGCAGCACAAATTGCTGAGTTGCATTACTCTGCACAAGGGAGGCATTTCATGGGCATTGCTTAGGTGATCCCATGCAATGCTCATGGTTTTAGACACATTGCCTGATTTACCAAAGCTGGCAAACCAAGGAACGCACCAAAAAGATATGCCTCTCCAGGAGAGGCATAACAAGGAGATATATGTTTATATATCATTGTTACATCCTCTTTCTATGTGTATTGCATTCAGTAGCACACATACATAGAGGAATATGCCTCTAAGTATTGTTTTTGTGTAGAAAGGTGCTGTAGGAGGCTGGCCTGGCTTGTAGTGGGTACCAAGGGGTACTTACACCTTGCACCAGGTCCAGGTATCCCTTATTAGTGTAGAGGGGTGTCTAGCAGCTTAGGCTGATAGAAAAGGTAGCTTAGCAGAGCAGCTTAGGCTGAACTAGGAGACGAGTGAAGCTCCTACAGTACCACTAGTGTCACATGCACAATATCATAAGAAAACACAATACACAGATATACTAAAAATAAAGGTACTTTATTTTTATGACAATATGCCAAAGTATCTCAGTGAGTACCCTCAGTATGAGGATAGCAAATATACACAAGATATATGTACACAATACCAAAATATGCAGTAACAGCAATAGAAAACAGTGCAAACAATGTATAGTCACAATAGAATGCAATGGGGGCACATAGGGATAGGGGCAACACAAACCATATACTTTAGAAGTGGAATGCGAACCACGAATGGACCCCAAACCTATGTGACCTTGTAGAGGGTCGCTGGGACTGTAGGAAAACAGTGAGGGTTAGAAAAATAGCCCACCCCAAGACCCTGAAAAGTGGGTGCAAAGTGCACCTAAGTTACCCAAAGAGCACAGAAGTCGTGATAGGGGAATTCTGCAAGGAAGACCAACACCAGCAATGCAACAACAATGGATTTCCTGATGAGAGTACCTGTGGAACAAGGGGACCAAGTCCAAGAGTCACGATCAAGTCGGGAGTGGGCAGATGCCCAGGAAATGCCAGCTGTGGGTGCAAAGAAGCTGCCACTGGATGGTAGAAGCTGTGAATTCTGCCAGAACAATAAGGGCTAGAAACTTCCCCTTTGGAGGATGGATATCCCAGGTCGTGAAGAGTCGTGCAGAGGTATTTCCGTGCAGAAACATTGCAAACAAGCCTTGCTAGCTGCAAGGGTCACGGTTAGGGTTTTTGGATGCTGCTGTAGCCCAGAAGGGACCAGGATGTCGCCAATTGCGTGAGGAGACAGAGGGGGCGTCCAGCAAGACAAAGAGCCCACTCAGAAGCAAGCAGCACCTGCAAAAGTGCCGGAACAGGCACTACGAAGTGGGGTGAACCAGAGCTCACCCGAAGTCACAAAGGAGGGTCCCACGACGCCGGAGGACAACTCAGGAGGTCGTGCACTGCAGGTTAGAGTGCTGGGGACCCAGGCTTGGCTGTGCACAAAGGAAATCCTGGAAGAGTGCACAGGAGCCGGAGAAGCTGCAAAACACGCGGTTCCCAGCAATGCAGTCTAGCGTGGGGAGGCAAGGATTTACCTCCACCAAACTTGGACTGAAGAGTCACTGGACTGTGGGAGTCACTTGGACAGAGTTGCTGAGTTCAAGGGACCTCGCTCAGCGTGCTGAGAGGAGACCCAGAGACCGGTGATGCAGTTCTTTGGTGCCTGCGGTTGCAGGGGGAAGATTCCGTCGACCCACGGGAGATTTCTTCGGAGCTTCTAGTGCAGAGAGGAGGCAGACTACCCCCACAGCATGCACCACCAGGAAAACAGTCGAGAAGGCGGCCGGATCAGCGTTACAAGGTCGCAGTAGTCGTCTTTGCTACTTTGTTGCAGTTTTGCAGGCTTCCAGAGCAGTCAGCGGTCGATTCCTTGGCAGAAGGTGAAGAGAGAGATGCAGAGGAACTCTGATGAGCTCTTGCATTCGTTATCTAAGGAATTCCCCAAAGCAGAGACCCTAAATAGCCAGAAAAGGAGGTTTGGCTACTTAGGAGAGATGATAGGCTAGCAACACCTGAAGGAGCCTATCAGAAGGAGTCTCTGACGTCACCTGCTGGCACTGGCCACTCAGAGCAGTCCAGTGTACCAGTAGCACCTCTGTTTTCAAGATGGCAGAGGTCTGGGACACACTGGAGGAGCTCTGGGCACCTCCCCTGGAGGTACTGGTCCGGGGAGTGGTCACTCCCCTTTCCTTTGTCCAGTTTCACGCCGTGCCCATCAAAGCATTTCCAGAGGCTGCGGGTGGCAACTCCTCCCCAGCCCTTCACACCTATTTCCAAAGGGAGAGGGTGTAACACCCTCTATCAGAGGATATCCTTTGGTCTGCCTTCCTGGGCCAGGGCTGCCTGGTCCCAGGGGGGCAGAAACCTGTCTGAGGGATTGGCAGCAGCAGCAGCTGCAGTGGAAACCCCAAAAAGGCAGTTTGGCAGCACCCGGGTTCTGTGCTAGAGACCCGGGGGATCATGGAATTGTCTCCCCAATACCAGAATGGTATTGGGGTGACAATTCCATGATCTTAGACATGTTACATGGGCATGTTCGGAGTTACCATTGTGACGCTTTACATAGGTAGTGCATGCGTGTAATGGGGTCCCCGCACTCACAAAGTCTGTGGAATTTGCCCTGAACGATGTGGGGGCACCTTGGCTAGTGCCAGGGTGCCCACACACTAAGTAACTTGGCACCCAACCTTCACCAGGTGAAGGTTAGACATATGGGTGACTTATAAGTTACTTAAGTGCAGTGAAAATGGCTGTGAAATAATGTGTGCATTATTTCACTCAGGCTGCCGTGTAAGGCCTGTGTAGTATTTGTCTGAGCTCCCTATGGGTGGCAAAAGAAATACTGCAGCCCATAGGGATCTCCTGGAACCCCAATACCCTGGGTACCTCAGTACCATATACTAGGGAATTATAAGGGTGTTCCAGTATGCCAATGTGAATTGGTGAAATTGGTCACTAGCCTGTTAGTGACAATTTGTAAAGCAGAGAGAGCATAACCACTGAGGTTCTGGATAGCAGAGCCTCAGTGAGACAGTTAGGCATCACACAGGGAACACATACATACAGGCCACAAACTTATGAGCACTGGGGTCCTGGCTAGCAGGGTTCCAGTGACACATAACAACCATACTGAAAACATAGGGGTTTCACTATGAGCACTGGTCCCTGGCTAGCAGGATCCCAGTGAGACAGTGAAAGCACCCTGACATATACTCACAAACAGGCCAAAAGTGGGGGTAACAAGGCTAGAAAGAGTCTACTTTCTCACAAAGACCCAATCCCCAATGAGCAACTCAGAGCTTCTGGAACCTTGGGATGAGTTGTGGACACTCGAAGGACCCTAAAAGTACTTCTCAAAGAAGGCACAGAAGTTTGGATAGGTTTGGAGCAACTTTGGAAAAAAGCTCCATAAGTGGACCGACCCAACGTTGTGAGTCAAGCCGGCCAACGTCAACTGCAACCCGGCCTGACTTGCAGGTTCTAGATTTCTTCAGTCCTTCTGTGCAGGGTGAAGACAGGGACTCCCTAGAGCGTGCACACCGTGGAAACTGTTGCAGTTGCTGGCTGGAGCTGAAGTTACAGAGGAAAAGTAGCCCTTGTGGATACTTTGTTGCTGCTACAGCGGTTCCTCGAGCAGTCTGCGGTCAATCCAAGGTCAAAGGATGAAGTAGTAGTTGCAGAGGATTCCTGCTGGAAAATTGCAAGTAGAATCTGAAGGGAAACCCACAGGAGAGACCCTAAAAAGCCCTGAGAGGGGGATTGGCTACCTTATCAGGTATGGACCTATCAGGAGAGGTCTCTGATGTCACCTGCTGGCACTGGCCACTCAGAGGCCTCCAGAGTGTTCCCACACCTTGGAAAACAAGATGGCTGAGGTCTGGGTCACACTGGAGGAGCTCTGGTCACCACCCCTGGGGTGGTGATGGACAGGGTAGTGGTCATTCCACTTTCCTTTGTCCAGTTTTGCGGCAGAGCAGGGACTGGGGGTCCCTGAACCGCTGTAGACTGGCTTATGCAAGGAGGGCACTATCTGTGCCCTTCAAGGCATTTCCAGCGGCTGGGGGAGGCTACCCCTCCCCAGCCTGTAACACCTATTTCCAAAGGGAAAGGGTTTAACACCCTGCTCCCAAAGGAAATGCTTTGTTCTGTCTTCCTGGGACTGAGCTGCTCAGAACCCAGGAGGGCAGAACCCTGTCTGTGAGGTGTCAGAGGCTGTAGCTGCAGTGCAAGCCTCAGAGAGCTGGATTGGCAATACTTGGGGGTCCATGGTGTAGACCCCAGGATGCATAGAATTGGCTCCCCAATACCAGATTTGGAATGGGAGGGCAATTCCATGGTGTTAGACACCTTACATGGCCATGTTCGGGGTTACCATTGTGAAGCTACATATAGATATTGACCTATATGTAGTGCACACGTGTAATGACGTCCCCGCACTCACAAAGTCTGGGGAATTGGTCCTGGACTGTGTGGGGGCACCTTTGCTAGTGCAAGGGTGCCCTCATACTTAGTAACTTTGCACCTAGACTTCAGTAAATGAAGGTTTGTCATATAGGTGTCTAAGTTACTTAAATGCAGTGAAAGTGGCTGTGAAATAGTGTGTGCACTATTTCACTCAGGCTGCAGTGGCAGTCATGTGAAAGGGTTTGTCTGAGCTACTTATGGGTCACAAAAGAAATGCTGCAGCCCATAAGGATCTCCTGGAACCCCAATGCCCTGGGTACCTAGGTACCATATACTAGGGACTTATAAGGGGGGCCCAGTGTGCCAGTTGAAATTGGTAAACAAAGTCACTAGCCTACAGTGATAAATTTAAGAGCAGAGAGAGCATAAGCACTGAGGTTCTGGTTAGCAGAGCCTCAGTAACATAGTTAAGCACTCCTGACAACACACATGAGCACTGGAGTCCTGACCAGCAGGGTCCTAGTGAGACAGGCAAAACACACTGACATATAGGGTTTTCACTATGAGCAGTGGTGTCCTGGCTCGCAGGATCCCAGGGACACAGTAAAAACACACTCACAAACAGGCCAAAAGTTGGGGTAACCATGCTAGAAAGAGGCTACTTTCTCACACAGACTATCATCAGTGCAACCATGCACTATATGATCTCTTCAGTGTGAGTATTGAGCCTATCATATGTGTTTGATCACTGTGTCATGCTTACTGAGCTAGATATATGAGGAAGAGTGAAACATTATTATTAGCTCACATGACTCACATATCCCATTTTTAGCAAGTAGGCATTTGTGTGTTTACTAAGGGATTTTCACTGTGTGCAAGTCAAGGAACTGAATCTTATTGTCACACCATGATGTACAATTGTGAGACAAGACATTCAGCACATTGCCATTGCAGTGGAACTATTACATGATCCTGGCGCATAAACAAAGAGTGCAGGTGATAATGACTTTAGCTGACTCTCTTTGAGATGCTAAGAAGTGTTTATGGTATATGCACATCTACCATGGGAGTCCTTTCTGCAACAAACATACAACACTCTGGATTATAGGGGTGAATTTATTTACAAGTGTGGGTTGTTCAGCATGACTATTTTTGCATTGTTTGGTGGAACAATACCAAAATTGAAAGTGAGCTAATGATGTTCAGACAGAGTCCATTTGGGAGACCTGTCATGCGACATTTAGAGGTGATGAGAATTTCAGTGTGGACATACTGATTGCCATTAAAGAAGGTAGACCACTTCAACAGTCCACAAGTGGAAAAGACTGACAGGTGCAGAAACAAAATGTTGCAGTTCTGGGTAACAAAAGAGGTGGCATGATGATAGACACAGGACCGATGGGGAACTGTCCGGGTGGCAAAGACAAATGTTAACTGGCAGTTTTTTGATGGAAATTAGAGAAGTCCTCATCTTCTTCCTCTGATGGGTGTTGTGCCTTGCCTGCAGTTGGTGGTGTTTGTGTGTGAGGCATCTGGGGCAAACACACAACAGAGATCAAAGATGTAGCTTCCCTGTCCCCAGCAGAATTTGTCTGCGCCAGCAAGGAAGGAAGAACAATGCTGACAAGGGTCTTATGGCTTCTAAGCAAGGCAACAATATCTCTATTGAGGAAAACCACTGGAGCTATGTAAGAGTCCAACTTGCGCTCCATAAATTGCATGATCTTAATGATAGTCCCTAGCTTGGTGGCAACCTTATTGGTATCAGATGTTGAGGCCTGTACTTCTTGCCTTATGACAACAACAATGTCAGCTAGGGAATTACTTATACTATTTAGGCAAGTGTAGGTGCCTTTAATTGCCTCAGATGTATCCTTATTGGGACTGAGGCCCTACAGACTCCTTATAGGGTACCCGCTATGGTTTCCATCCCCTCCCGCACCTCATCAATCATCTGCTGCTGGAGTCCTACCTCTTGCCATTGGAAGACAACTCGGGGGTCGTCGGAGTCCACAGCTAGTCTTGGACTGGCAAATGGAGCATGTTCTGTGGGTGGTGGCTCCTCCAGAGAACCTGCAATGCTGCAATTGCTTGCCATGTCCGGAGAAGGAGATTCTATGATGTCCAGGAGTTGTTGGAAGGTGTCATCATCCATGAGAGGCAGGATGTTATCACAACAGGTTGGTCATCTACGATAGGCTGCTGGACAGAATGTGTTGTTTGTCCATCTGCACTGAAAGTTTAGTATTTTCATGATGGTCTATGACAGATGTTGCCAACAGTAATTTTGCATTCAAGCAGATTTTATAATCATTTACTTTATGTTACACATAGATGTGTTGAAACATGTTGCTAGGAGGAAATGAAGCAAAGTTACACTATTTTTGTTTTCCAACTGTCAATATCTGTACATTGTTCACACAACCACATTGTGACATGGAGTCCATTTTTGTGTCATAGCACACATTGCAAGGCAGTTACACAGCTTGCTGGCCTGCCTTGGCAAAAAATGTGAGTGCATGTGAGGGCCCTATTTAGCATGTTTCTGGAGTTATTTTTAAATCATGGCTATATTGATGTAAGGTGGTTCACTTATTGATACTACTACTGTGAACATTGTACCATGTCACCGGGGTGCCCGCGTTTCCTTTGGCCATTACTTAGCCCGCAGCTCGTGACAAAGTGATGTCAGTTTGGTCATCTATTACTTTTGATCCATCACTCTGCCTTTCTCACAGTACACCACGCCAATCTGCCTTGTAGTGCTGCATTGCATGCTGTTTGTGCATTCATATAACCAAGGGCTCATACTTGACACACTTCCACACAGCTCTACGCAGTACGCAGTCTTACTACACTGCAGGTATTGTTAAAGGCATGTACTCATCATAGTTTACTATTTGTGTACACTCCTGTGATATCCTAGCACACATCTCCAGAGTCCAGCCCAATAAGTACTGTGAGCTATCTCTGTAGGGGATAAGTACCAGCAAACTTGTAAATATGCAACCACTGAAGTATTTTGTCATTACCTCAGTTGGCCCCCTGCAGAGTATCACAGTACTCTTTACAGGTTGGGCAGTTTTCTAAGGTCCCAAGTGATGTGCTGCTTCAGTCTAGTCTTTTTTTGCTTTGCATTGTGGGACTTGTAGTTCTGGTCACTCATGTTAAACATTAGACTAAAATTTGCAGTGTTCAAAGGGCAACATGGACTGGGGCAGCACATCACACATGGACAAAAGAAACTTTGCACAACTGGACTGGACAAATTGTCACTGAGCAAAAAAACTTTGTGTAATGCATAGGTTGACATATTAGACATTCCTGCCATTTCTTTTGCACACAGCACAGTGCAGCACACCAAAGTGTGTTGCTCAACTGCATGACGTTTTACCATATTGTTCCTTGATGACACTTACCGTGTAGATCATCCTGGTCCTCAACCACAGCACTGCCCTGTCCAGCAACTCCTTCTACCAACTCAGCTGGGATGAATGGCGCCACCTGCAACTCCAATGGGTCCAACTCCTTCTGGTCTTCTGGTCCTCCTCCAGTCCACACCGCCCTCAGGTTCATGGCCACTTTCTCCTTGGTCCTGTGCTTATATCCCACCTTTTGCCAGCTCATACACTGTCTTTTTTACTTGGCCAACACTGTTAATCTTATCCACTATGGACTGCCAAATGGCTTCCTTCTTCTCTAATGGCAATTTGGAGGTAACAAAGAGAATGTGTTAATTTTTTGTCACCTCAGCTATTAATATATGGGTCTCCTCCCCACACACATAGCTCTTCCTCTTCCTCCTGCCTTGGACTGCTGTTTGGTCATCTTTGCTGGGGTTGGGATTGATGCCCTTTTGTAGATTCTGTTGCCTCCATTTTCTTCATTTGTTGTGGTTTGTTGGTCTGATTTTCTCAATGTGTCATTTTTGTTACCATACCGCTACACAATTCACTCCTATATGTTGCAGTGCTGATTTGCGGCATTTCCAAGTGCTTTATGACAGGCAAATCAGCTTTGTGTCATGTATGGGCCAGTTGCCTTATGCCACGTTGCGTCGTATTTTTTTGGTTGCGTCAAAATCTTTGACGCAGCTTCGAACCTTATGACATGGCGCACCATTCCATAGATATGATGCATCAATATCGCAAGACAATGGGACAATGAAGTACAATTAGTTTGATGCAACACTGTTGCAATGCAGCATTAGGTCACTTCTTTTAAATCTGGCTCTTAGTTTCTATAGACAGAGCATTTTCTGTTTTGCTAATAATTTTGGCGCTGTTTGACAATTCTTCACAAAATATTCAAAACTAGTGTCCTGGTTACTTCAGCTGTTGTCTGGAAAATGTGGGGGTGAAATGTCTTGTGGTGGCAGAGAAAAAAGGGGGGCCCAAAATGCATTTTCCCCATTGAATTTCCCACAGGGATTTTAGACACCACTACATCCATGTGTCAACAGCAATGCCCTGATTGGCTGGCCACAACCTGACAGGAAAATTGCTGCCACTATTTTAGATATTGAGGCATATTGCCAGAGTCTACAAATTGAACTGAAATGTAAAAGAAGGGGTGAGGGTATAGATTACCCTGACCCCCGTTGGTGTAATATATGGGGTCTGTGAGGGAAGAATTGCCATAAAAGGATTTTTCCACATGTGTGGATCTGCAGATCCACTGTGGCACTCACCGCGGCTCCCGTGGCAATCTGCGATGGATCCGTGGATCCAGCCTCAATGGAAAAAAATCTGTACTCACAGCCCCACATAGATACTCACAAACCCACTCACAGCCTCATACAGTGACTTACAGACCCGGTCACACACCCACAAAACCACTCATATATCTACTCACAGACCTATACAGCCTCACACACACTTACTCCCAGACCCATATAGCTACTCACACACCCGCTCCCAGACCCATACAGCCACCCAGTCACACACCCACAAAACCACTCACACATCTACTCACAGATCCATACAGCCACTCACACACCCACTCACAGATCCATACAGCCACTCACACCCACACTCACACACCCAAAAATACTCACGCATCTACTCACAGACCCATGCAGTCACTCACACCGACTCACAGACCCAAAAGATACTCACACACCCACTCACTAACTCATACACTCACACACCCACTCACAGACTGATATAGCCACTCACACACCCGTTATACCATTCACACATATATGCACAGATCCATACAGACACTCATACAGCCATTCAGAAACCCACACAGCCACTCACACACACACACCGCAGACTAATGCAGCCACCCACAGACCCAGTCACACACCCACAAAACTACCCACACATCCACTCAGACCTATAAAGCCACTCACACACCCCCTCACAGACCCATACAGTGACTCACATACCCACTCAAATACCCATAAAACCACTCACACATCTATACACATACCCCTACAGCCACACACACACACCCTCATTGACCCATACTGCCAGTCACACACCCACTCATAGACCCATACATCCACTCACACCCACTCACTGACACATGCAGCCACTCACACATCCACATAACCAATCACACACTTTCTCACAGACCCATATAGCTATTCATATACCCACTCACACACATTGTCACACCCCCACACAACCACTCACCCATCCATTCACAAACCCACATTCAATGACAGACCCACTTATACACCCATTCCCACACTCAAACACCTAGTCATAGATCCCCAAAACAACTGATACATCCAGTGACAGACCCAAAGGGCCACACACATGTCCATCGTTTTAAATGTATTGTTGTTTTAAATAAGTGCCTTTGTTTGGGAATAGGTCCGCAGATCTGTTTTGATGCCAAAAGTGCTGCTGTATTGAATGTGTGCTTTTGCTTTGTGGATCTATGATCGATCCAAGGATCTGAGTGAGAAATTTAAAAAAGGACTTGAAAATAAAAGGAAGCAGTGTTTGGGAAAAAATTTGGCTCTGAAAAGAGCCTTTGTGTTTATGATGTGTAGATGATAACTACACATAGGACAGGATTCAGTCTTTCAAGTTATTGAGGGACACCCTGTTGTCTCTGTCTGTGAAATGGACTCCATTTTTGTAATGTAATCCATCCATATCAAAGCATAGGTTGTTATGGTATATAGAGCCCATGTTAGGTCCCATAGGAATGCAGAAAAAGTTTTGTTGACTAGTTGACTAGTTTCCTGGATTTCTCTATCTGTGGACAAAATCCGGTTGACAACTTCCATTTTTATCTTAGGCAAATGTTGGAGAACACAAAGGCAGTATGTGGGAAAAGTGTCATTAATTTACCAAAGGTTGTCACGTACTGCGCTGGACTTCTCACCTCTGGATTTTGGATTGGCGAATACACCAAGTCTTCTACAGGTCCTGGATACTCCCAGATAAGGGCGACCCCTTCTAGTAGCCACGGTGCCGCTTGACAGGCTATGCCAAAGCAGACCGTACCCTCCAGAAGGAGTCCCAGAGGGAAAAAAAACCAACACTGGGGAAAAAACCTCTAACAGGAACTCCTGAAGGAAAACAAGAAAAAACAGGACTTGACGACAGGAAACAAAAATAGGCAATATCCAGGGTAAAAGGCAGGAAAAAAGGAACAGGCAAAAATATCCCAAGGCAAAAGCAGGACCAAAGAACAGGCAAAGATCTCCCAAGGCAAAAGCAGGAACAAAGAACAGGCAAAAAATCTCCCAAGGCAAAAAGCAGGAACAAAGAACAGGAGCGAACAGCACAACCAGAAGGAAGTGTTTGCAACGCCAGGAGGAACAAGACTGACTGACTTATATACTGAGAAAAGGGAAGTGACATCACAGGAAAGGGAAGTAACACCATCTTGGATTGGGAAAAGCCCATAGACCAGTATAGAAAAAAGGAAGTAGTATAAAAGAAAAACAGAGCATGCTGGGACAAAAACACGAAGAAGACAAGATGGACACAACATGGATAGAGACAGGCAAAAGGACCAACAAAAAACCCACCACCAACAACAAAAGAAGAAAAAAGGCTGCAAGTAAGTGTAGCGCGAGCAGGAGCGAAATATATGCTTCCCAGAAAGCATAGTCAAAAAACGCAGGGAACGGCGCTCCGAATATCGGTAGCGCGTTTCACCCGCGAGGACAGAAAGAGACGCCGCGTCAGAGCACGGCGTTACAGTAGGCCCCTGTAGGAGGCTGGACTGGCTTGTAGTGAGTACCAAGGGGTACTTGCACCTTGCACCAGGCCCAGTTATCCCTTATTAGTGTATAGGGTGTCTAGCAGCTTAGGCTGATAGATAATGGTAGCTTAGCAAAGCAGCTCAGGCTGAACTAGGAGACGTGTGAAGCTACTACAGTACCACTTAGTGTCATATGCACAATATCATAAGAAAACACAATACACCGTTATACTAAAAATAAAGGTACTTTATTTTTATGACAATATGCCAAAGTATCTTAGAGTGTACCCTCAGTGAGAGGATAGGAAATATACACAAGATATATATACACAATAGCAAAAATATGCAGTATAGTCTTAGAAAACAGTGCAAACAATGTATAGTTACAATAGGATGCAATGGGGAAACATAGGGATAGGGGCAACACAAACCATATACTCCAAAAGTGGAATGTGAACCACGAATGGACCCCAAACCTATGTGACCTTGTAGAGGGTCGCTGGGACTATTAGAAAATAGTGAGAGTTAGAAAAATAACCCTCCCCAAGACCCTGAAAAGTGAGTGCAAAGTGCACCAAAGTTCCCCTAAGGACAAAATAGTCGTGTTAGAGGGAAAATGCAAGGAAAACACAAATCAGCAATGCAACAACGATGGATTCCTGACTGAGGGTACCTGTGGAACAAGGGGACCAAGTCCAAAAGTCACAAGCAACTCGGAGATGGGCAGATGCCCAAGAAATGCCAGCGGTTGGTGCAAAGAAGCTCTTACTAGGCTGAAGAACTGTGAATACTGCAAGAACGACAAGGGCTAGAGATTTCCCCTTTGGAGGATGGATCCCCCACGCATTGGAGAGTCGTGCAGAAGTGTTTTCCCGCCGGATAGACGCCAACAAGCCTTGCTACACGCAAATCGTGCGTTTGGCGTTTTTGGACGCTGCTGGGGCCCAGGAGGGACCAGAAGGTCGCAAATTGGACCTGCAGAGAGAGGGGACGTCGAGCAAGACAAAGAGCCCTCACTGAAGCAGGTAGCACCCGGAGAAGTGCCAGAAACAGGCACTACGAGGATGCGTGAAACGGTGCTCGCCGAAGTTGCACAAAGGAGTCCCACGTCGCCGGAGACCAACTTAGAAAGTCGTGCAATGCAGGTTAGAGTGCCGTGGACCCAGGCTTGGCTGTGCACGAAGGATTTCCGCCGGAAGTGCACAGGGGCCGGAGTAGCTTGCAAAGTCGCGGTTCCCAGCAATGCAGCCCAGCGAGGTGAGGCAAGGACTTACCTCCACCAAACTTGGGCTGAAGAGTCACTGGACTGTGGGGGTCACTTGGACGGTGTCGCTGGATTCGAGGGACCTCGCTCGTCGTGCTGAGAGGAGACCCAAGGGACCGGAAATGCAGCTTTTTGGTGCCTGCGGTTGCAGGGGGAAGATTCCGTCGACCCACGGGAGATTTCTTCGGAGCTTCTGGTGCAGAGAGGAGGCAGACTACCCCCACAGCATGCACAAGCAGGAAAACAGTCGAGAAGGCGGCAGGATCAGCGTTACAGAGTTGCAGTAGTCGTCTTTGCTACTATGTTGCAGGTTTGCAGGCTTCCAGCGCGGTCAGCGGTCGATTCCTTATCAGAAGGTGAAGAGGGAGATGCAGAGGAACTCGGCTGAGCTCATGCATTCGTTATCTGAAGTTTCCCCAGAGACAGAGACCCTAAATAGCCAGAAAAGAGGGTTTGGCTACCTAGGAGAGAGGAAAGGCTACTAACACCTGAAGGAGCCTATCAGCAGGAGTCTCTGACGTCACCTGGTGGCACTGGCCACTCAGAGCAGTCCAGTGTGCCAGCAGCACCTCTGTTTCCAAGATGGCAGAGGTCTGGAGCACACTGGAGGAGCTCTGGACACCTCCCAGGGGAGGTGCAGGTCAGGGGAGTGGTCACTCCCCTTTCCTTTGTCCAGTTTCGCGCCAGAGCAGGGGCTAAGGGGTCCCTGAACCGGTGTAGACTGGCTTATGCAGAATTGGGCACATCTGTGCCCAACAAAGCATTTCCAGAGGCTGGGGGAGGCTACTCCTCCCCTGCCTTCACACCATTTTCCAAAGGGAGAGGGTGTCACACCCTCTCTCAGAGGAAGTTCTTTGTTCTGCCATCCTGGGCCAGGCCTGGCTGGACCCCAGGAGGGCAGCTGCCTGTCTGAGGGGTTGGCAGCAGCAGCAGCTGCAGAGAAACCCCAGGAAGGGCAGTCTGGCAGTACCAGGGTCTATGCTACAGACCACTGGGATCATGGAATTGTACCAACAATGCCAGGATGGCATAGAGGGGGCAATTCCATGATCATAGACATGTTACATGGCCATATTCGGAGTTACCATGGTGAAGCTACATATAGGTAGTGACCTATATGTAGTGCACGCGTGTAATGGTGTCCCCGCACTCACAAAGTTCAGGGAATTGGCTCTGAACAATGTGGGGGCACCTTGGCTAGTGCCAGGGTGCCCTCACACTAAGTAACTTTGCACCTAACCTTTACCAGGTAAAGGTTAGACATATAGGTGACTTATAAGTTACTTAAGTGCAGTGTAAAATGGCTGTGAAATAACGTGGACGTTATTTCACTCAGGCTGCAGTGGCAGGCCTGTGTAAGAATTGTCAGAGCTCCCTATGGGTGGCAAAAGAAATGCTGCAGCCCATAGGGATCTCCTGGAACCCCAATACCCTGGGTACCTCAGTACCATATACTAGGGAATTATAAGGGTGTTCCAGTAAGCCAATGTAAATTGGTAAAAATGGTCACTAGCCTGTTAGTGACAATTTGAAAGTAATGAGAGAGCATCACCACTGAGGTTCTGGTTAGCAGAGCCTCAGTGAGACAGTTAGGCACCACACAGGGAACATATACATGCACACCTATGAGCACTGGGGCCCTGTGTGACAGGGTCCCAGTGACACATACATATAGGCCACAAACCTATGAGCACTGGGGTCCTGACTAGCAGGATCCCAGTGACACATAACAACCATACTGAAAACATGGTGTTTTCACTATGAGCACTGAGGCCTGGCTATCAGGTTCCCAGTGAGACAGTGAAAACAGTGACAAAACACCCTGACATACACTCACAAACAGGCCAAAAGTGGGGGTAACAAGGCTAGAAAGAGGCTACCTTCTCACACAACCCCCCCCCAAACGAAGGACAATAAGGCTAACCTTGGCCAGTTGAGACTTTATTGTCTAAGTGGTGATAAGTAGAGAGTAGCTCTGCAATAGACTGGTTACTCCCTTTATCATCCACTATATGGTTACTTCCCTGTGGGGATGTAAACCACCCTGTTTGAAGTTTTTTAGCTAAGCAACAATGTGAAGATATATTTTCAGAGTTTCTATCAGTAAGTTTTAGTTTAGAGCAGTGGGAATTGTCCACTGAACCTATTTGTAGTGATGGAAATGCCAGACAGGGATGCTGTCTCAGAAAAGCCATAGCTGGGCAAAAACTTTGTCCATCTGGCTGGAAGAGAGAACAGGGATGCTGTTTCTCTTGAGTTGGAGCAGGGCAGGGATGCTGTCCTATGAGCTCCACACTAGGGCAGGGATGCTGTCCTAAGTGTTGTGAGGTAGTGCAGGGTTTCTGCACTAAAGTTTCTCTGGGAGGGTTGGAGGGATGCTCCATGTTAACTAAAATGGTGCTGTTTTTCTCACCAATGTTAGTTATCCCACAGAGAGGTACTTCCACCTCAGGGAGTCCAGCTTTGCCAGCTGATGATTCCCTTGGAACAGGTGCCACCCCAGGAGAGGTTTCTCCCACCACAGGAATAGTATCCTGAATGGTAGGGTGGTTAGGGGATACTGTGATACCCTTTTTACCTGTTGATGGAGAGGGGTCCTGAGTTTTCAGGCCTTCTCTCCTTTGCTTTTTCATTTCACTTGAAATGAGAGGGAACAATTCCTCAGGGATGCCCAGCATGGCTGCATGGGCATAAAACTCTACATCAGCCCAACCTGAGGCCTCTAGGTCATTACCTAAGAGACAGTCTACAGGTAAGCTAGGTGATACCACCACCTGCTTAGGGCCAGTAACTCCACCCCAACTAAACTGAATTATAGCTAAGGGAAGAAACTTAGTGGAGTTATGGACATCAATAATCTTATACTGTTGTCCAATGATGTGTTGTTCAGGAGGCACTAGGTTTTCAGTCACCAAAGTGAAACTGGCACCTGTGTCCCTGTAGGCCAAGGCCTCAACACCATTTATTGAAACTGTCTGCCTGTACTTATCCATTGTAAGGGGACAAGCAGCCAGTGTGGCAAGGCCAATGCCACTAGGTGTGACAGAAACTGTCTTGGGACTGATTACATCAGTTTCCACTATGGACCCATAAGTGAACCCAACTACACCCTTTGCTTGACTGTTGCCAGCAGTCCCACCACTAGTACCACTACTGCTAGGGGCACTAGAGCTTGATGTATTAGTGGTGGTAGGCTCAGGGGGTTTACCTGGACAGGACTTATCCCCTGGCCTATGGCCTCTGTTTTTACACACAAAGCACCAAGGCTTTTTAATGTGTGCAGGTTGGGAAGAAGAGGAAGAATTTGTTTTATCCCCACCCTCTGAAGAGTGTTTAAGATTTGAAGTGGGATCTTTGGTTTTACCCTTATCCCCATGCTTATCTTGAGATTTTTCACCATCTTTCTTCTTATTGCCATCTTTGTCACCCCCTGTATGAACTTTTCTGTTCACCCTTGTTCTGACCCATTTGTCTGCCTTCTTTCCCAATTCTTGGGGAGAGGTCAGATCAGAGTCTACCAGGTACTGGTGCAACAAATCAGACACACAATTATTAAGTATATGCTCTCTCAGGATTGTGTTATACAGGCTTTCATAATCAGTAACTTTACTGCCATGTAACCACCCCTCCAAGGCCTTCACTGCCTGGTCAATGAAATCAACCCAGTCTTGTGAAGACTCCTTTTTGGTCTCTCTGAACTTTATCCTGTACTGTTCAGTGGTTAAGCCATAACCATCCAGGAGTGCATTCTTAAGAACTGTAAAATTATTGGCATCACTTTCTTTCACAGTAAGGAGTCTATCCCTACCCTTTCCACTAAATGATAGCCATAGGATAGCAGCCCACTGCTTTTGAGGGACATCCTGTACAGCACAGGCCCTCTCAAGTGCAGCAAACCACTTGTTAATGTCATCCCCCTCCTTATAAGGGGGAACTATCTTGTGCAGATTCCTGGAATCATACTCTTTTGCAGGATGACTATGGGGAATACTGCTGCTGCCACCATGGGTATCTAAACCCAACTTCTGTCTTTCCCTCTCTATTTCTAAAGACTGTCTATCCAAATCCAGCTGTTGCTTCTTGAGCTTCAGTCTGGTTTGTTCCACTCTCAATCTATTGAGCTCCCTTTCTAACAATCTGTCATCAGGGTGGGTGGGAGGGACATTTCTAGATACAGAGGTATGATGGGAATGAACAGAAGGAGACCTGTCCCTTACAAAGGGCACCCTAACAGCTTGGCTACCAGTATAATGTGAGAGCACATCATCAGTATGATGTGATTCAACCTCTGTACCAACTATGCTAGACTGTCTAGTAATGGGCAGGCTGAGAAGTTTCTTTCCTGAACCTTTTCCTGGGGGAGTCCCTGGATCAGATTGAGAACCATTAGCTACTTTTTCTACAGATTGGGCACTTATGGCCTTATCCTGTACTCTAAGCATATTAATTAACAGTTCTAAAGAAGGATTCTTCCCTACACTCAAACCTCTCTCTATGCAGAGACTCCTTGCTCCTTTCCAGCTAAGGTGATCATATGCAAGTTTGGACAGTTCAACTTTTTGGCCTGTGCCAGACATTTTTTAGAGAGAGTTAAAGTGATAGACAAAGAGAAAAAAGTTTTCAGAACTTTTTTGGAAAGACAGAAAAAAACTTTTTAAACTTTTAAGAACTTTTTGAAAGTTTAGAAGTACTTTTCAGCACTTAGAAAAGAGTGAAAAGAGGAAATGCAAAACTTTTTGGCTATGTGTATATACACTGACCTTGTTTTGTATATTTTTCTCTTATGAAAAGTACAATGACAAGAGTGGTAAGTAGTCTCAAAGCACTTATCCCACCACTGCACAACCAATGTAGGAGGCTGGACTGGCTTGTAGTGAGTACCAAGGGGTACTTGCACCTTGCACCAGGCCCAGTTATCCCTTATTAGTGTATAGGGTGTCTAGCAGCTTAGGCTGATAGATAATGGTAGCTTAGCAAAGCAGCTCAGGCTGAACTAGGAGACGTGTGAAGCTACTACAGTACCACTTAGTGTCATATGCACAATATCATAAGAAAACACAATACACCGTTATACTAAAAATAAAGGTACTTTATTTTTATGACAATATGCCAAAGTATCTTAGAGTGTACCCTCAGTGAGAGGATAGGAAATATACACAAGATATATATACACAATAGCAAAAATATGCAGTATAGTCTTAGAAAACAGTGCAAACAATGTATAGTTACAATAGGATGCAATGGGGAAACATAGGGATAGGGGCAACACAAACCATATACTCCAAAAGTGGAATGTGAACCACGAATGGACCCCAAACCTATGTGACCTTGTAGAGGGTCGCTGGGACTATTAGAAAATAGTGAGAGTTAGAAAAATAACCCTCCCCAAGACCCTGAAAAGTGAGTGCAAAGTGCACCAAAGTTCCCCTAAGGACAAAATAGTCGTGTTAGAGGGAAAATGCAAGGAAAACACAAATCAGCAATGCAACAACGATGGATTCCTGACTGAGGGTACCTGTGGAACAAGGGGACCAAGTCCAAAAGTCACAAGCAACTCGGAGATGGGCAGATGCCCAAGAAATGCCAGCGGTTGGTGCAAAGAAGCTCTTACTAGGCTGAAGAACTGTGAATACTGCAAGAACGACAAGGGCTAGAGATTTCCCCTTTGGAGGATGGATCCCCCACGCATTGGAGAGTCGTGCAGAAGTGTTTTCCCGCCGGATAGACGCCAACAAGCCTTGCTACACGCAAATCGTGCGTTTGGCGTTTTTGGACGCTGCTGGGGCCCAGGAGGGACCAGAAGGTCGCAAATTGGACCTGCAGAGAGAGGGGACGTCGAGCAAGACAAAGAGCCCTCACTGAAGCAGGTAGCACCCGGAGAAGTGCCAGAAACAGGCACTACGAGGATGCGTGAAACGGTGCTCGCCGAAGTTGCACAAAGGAGTCCCACGTCGCCGGAGACCAACTTAGAAAGTCGTGCAATGCAGGTTAGAGTGCCGTGGACCCAGGCTTGGCTGTGCACGAAGGATTTCCGCCGGAAGTGCACAGGGGCCGGAGTAGCTTGCAAAGTCGCGGTTCCCAGCAATGCAGCCCAGCGAGGTGAGGCAAGGACTTACCTCCACCAAACTTGGGCTGAAGAGTCACTGGACTGTGGGGGTCACTTGGACGGTGTCGCTGGATTCGAGGGACCTCGCTCGTCGTGCTGAGAGGAGACCCAAGGGACCGGAAATGCAGCTTTTTGGTGCCTGCGGTTGCAGGGGGAAGATTCCGTCGACCCACGGGAGATTTCTTCGGAGCTTCTGGTGCAGAGAGGAGGCAGACTACCCCCACAGCATGCACAAGCAGGAAAACAGTCGAGAAGGCGGCAGGATCAGCGTTACAGAGTTGCAGTAGTCGTCTTTGCTACTATGTTGCAGGTTTGCAGGCTTCCAGCGCGGTCAGCGGTCGATTCCTTATCAGAAGGTGAAGAGGGAGATGCAGAGGAACTCGGCTGAGCTCATGCATTCGTTATCTGAAGTTTCCCCAGAGACAGAGACCCTAAATAGCCAGAAAAGAGGGTTTGGCTACCTAGGAGAGAGGAAAGGCTACTAACACCTGAAGGAGCCTATCAGCAGGAGTCTCTGACGTCACCTGGTGGCACTGGCCACTCAGAGCAGTCCAGTGTGCCAGCAGCACCTCTGTTTCCAAGATGGCAGAGGTCTGGAGCACACTGGAGGAGCTCTGGACACCTCCCAGGGGAGGTGCAGGTCAGGGGAGTGGTCACTCCCCTTTCCTTTGTCCAGTTTCGCGCCAGAGCAGGGGCTAAGGGGTCCCTGAACCGGTGTAGACTGGCTTATGCAGAATTGGGCACATCTGTGCCCAACAAAGCATTTCCAGAGGCTGGGGGAGGCTACTCCTCCCCTGCCTTCACACCATTTTCCAAAGGGAGAGGGTGTCACACCCTCTCTCAGAGGAAGTTCTTTGTTCTGCCATCCTGGGCCAGGCCTGGCTGGACCCCAGGAGGGCAGCTGCCTGTCTGAGGGGTTGGCAGCAGCAGCAGCTGCAGAGAAACCCCAGGAAGGGCAGTCTGGCAGTACCAGGGTCTGTGCTACAGACCACTGGGATCATGGAATTGTACCAACAATGCCAGGATGGCATAGAGGGGGCAATTCCATGATCATAGACATGTTACATGGCCATATTCGGAGTTACCATGGTGAAGCTACATATAGGTAGTGACCTATATGTAGTGCACGCGTGTAATGGTGTCCCCGCACTCACAAAGTTCAGGGAATTGGCTCTGAACAATGTGGGGGCACCTTGGCTAGTGCCAGGGTGCCCTCACACTAAGTAACTTTGCACCTAACCTTTACCAGGTAAAGGTTAGACATATAGGTGACTTATAAGTTACTTAAGTGCAGTGTAAAATGGCTGTGAAATAACGTGGACGTTATTTCACTCAGGCTGCAGTGGCAGGCCTGTGTAAGAATTGTCAGAGCTCCCTATGGGTGGCAAAAGAAATGCTGCAGCCCATAGGGATCTCCTGGAACCCCAATACCCTGGGTACCTCAGTACCATATACTAGGGAATTATAAGGGTGTTCCAGTAAGCCAATGTAAATTGGTAAAAATGGTCACTAGCCTGTTAGTGACAATTTGAAAGTAATGAGAGAGCATCACCACTGAGGTTCTGGTTAGCAGAGCCTCAGTGAGACAGTTAGGCACCACACAGGGAACATATACATGCACACCTATGAGCACTGGGGCCCTGTGTGACAGGGTCCCAGTGACACATACATATAGGCCACAAACCTATGAGCACTGGGGTCCTGACTAGCAGGATCCCAGTGACACATAACAACCATACTGAAAACATGGTGTTTTCACTATGAGCACTGAGGCCTGGCTATCAGGTTCCCAGTGAGACAGTGAAAACAGTGACAAAACACCCTGACATACACTCACAAACAGGCCAAAAGTGGGGGTAACAAGGCTAGAAAGAGGCTACCTTCTCACAGCCCCCTCCCCAAGGCACCAGGTTTGTCAAGATGAGTGTCAAAAAACAGGCGAACCAAACGGGGAGCATGGACAGAGTAAGCATCCTCCCAAGAACAGTCACTGAGGGGGTATCCTTTCCAATGGACCAAAAACTGTAGTTTGCGTCGAAAAATTCTGGAATCACAGATCTCCTGGACTTCATACTCAGGCTGTCCATTGATAGAAAGAGGAGGTGGACGTTGGAACTGGCGATGGTAAGGATCAGGAACAAAGGGTTTTAACTGGGGCACGTGGAAAACAGGATGAACCCTCCAGGTATGAGGTAAGCGGAGAAGCACAACTACAGGATTCAGGATGTGCGAAATTCGAAAGGGTCCAAAAAAACGTGGTTTGAACTTATTGGTGGAAAACCGGGATGGTAGAAATCTGGAAGAAAGCCATACCTTGTGGCCCACTTGATACAAAGGTGCGGCTTGCCGATAACGATCCGCCTTTCGCTTCATAGCATGTTTCGAAGCTAGGAGAGTTGTGTGAAGTAGGCCCTGAATTTGACGGATCTGTCGTGAAAAAGAAGTGACTGGAGGCACAGAAGAAGATGTTCGAGAAACAGTAGTGAAAGTCCTCGGATGAAATCCATAAGTACAATAAAAGGGTGTGGTCTTGGTCGCACTATGTATTGTGTTGTTATAGGAGAACTCGGCAAGAGCAAGATATTCCGACAATTGCTTTGTGTGGCATTACACTAACATCTCAGATACTGCTGAAGTTCTTGATTCAATTGTTCAGTTTGCCCATTCGTTTGTGGATGGAAACCCGAGGATAAAGAAATCTCAATGTTAAAGAAGGCACAAAAGGCTCTCCAGAAACGTGATACATATTGAGGCTCTCTGTCCGAAATGGCCTCTTGAGGAAGACCATGGAGGCGAAAAATATCCCGTAGAAAAATGTGACTCATTTCTGGGGCTGTTGGTAGTTTCTTCAAGGCTGAAAAATGGGCCATCTTGGTGAATGAATCTACGGTCACCATGATTACTTGGTTACCAGAGGAGGTAGGTAGAGAACATATGAAATCCGTGGATAGAGTACACCAAGGAGGGGAAGGAACCGGTAAAGGTCTTGATAAACCTGCCACCTTAGTTCTGGGTGTCTTAGTCTGGGCACAGACTGGGCATGCTGACACATAGGTTTCAGTGTCTGTCTTTAGCGAAGCCACCAAAAAGATTGCTGAAGCAGCTCCTGGGTCTTCCTGATACCTCGATGACCGGCTATAGGAGAATCATGGCACATTTGCAGGGCTTCTGTCTGCACTTTCTTGGTAGGTAGGAAAAGAGCATGTTGATGATAGAAGTAGTTGTCCTTCTTCTGCAAAAAAGGAGTCACTCTATCCCATTCTGAAGCAGACAGAAACTGGTACTCGGATTGAATGCGTTCTTGAAAAGATTGAGTAGCTCAGATGATCCTGCTAGACTCAATAAGATGTGGAGAGGAGTTCTGGGCTATGTCAGGATATCTGCGGGATAAGGCATCTGCCACTAAGTTCTGGGAACCAGGTATGTACATGATCACGAAATCGTACTGGCTAAAAAAGAAAGCCCATCGAGCATGACGACTGTTGCGACACTGGTGATCAGTCCTAGCTTCAAAAGGCTCTCTGGAACCCATCAGGAAATGCCTCCATTCCTTACAAGCTACTTTGAGAGCGAGTAGTTCTCGTTCCAGTACAGAATAATTTCATTCAGCCTCTGATAGAATATGAGACAGATAAAAGATAGGATGTTCCAATCCATCATTGTCTTGCTTCTGCAGCAGAACTGCTCCAATAGCTCTGTCTGAGGCATCAGTCTCGACGATAAATTTCTTGGTATTGTCAGGATGACGCAACACGGGTGCTTGGGTAAAGGCTGTCTTTAATTCTTGAAATGCGCATTCGGCCTCCTTGGTCCAAATGAAACCCTTCTTTAGGTTCTCTTTCTTAATTGTTTGTGTTATGAAACTTTGTAGGTGGGCAAAGTTCTGAATAAACTGACGATAAAAGTTTGATAAACCAAGAAAACATTGCGTTTCTTTAATGGATGTTGGAGAAGGCCAATCTAATATGGCACTGACCTTGTCAGGATCCATGGATATTCCGTGTTGATTAATACAAAACCCGAGATACCTTACTTCAGATTTATGGAACTCACACTTCTCAGGTTTACAAAACAATTGGTTTTTCTTGAGTCTTTCCAGGACTTGCAGGACATGATCTACATGGTGCTCAGGATCACGGGAATATATCAAGATATCATCCAAGTAAATGACTACATATTGATTGAGTACATCAGAAAACACTGAATCCATAAAGCGTTGAAAAACAGAAGGGGCGTTGGTCAGTCCAAAGGGCATAACACGATACTCATACTGCCCAAAAGGGGTACGGAAAGCTGTTTTCCATTCATCTCTTTCCTTGATCCGAAGGAGATGATAGGCACCCCGTAAGTCTAATTTAGTAAATATCTTGGCTCCTTGAATGTCCTCCAATATATCTCTGATTAAAGGCAGTGGATATCGATCCTTAATCGTTATTCTGTTGAGTTTACGAAAGTCCACACAAGGACGCAGATCCTTAGTCTTCTTTGGGACGAAGAAGAGAGGTGCCCCAGCGGGGAACGTGGAAGGAGCAATCAAACCGTTGTGTAAGTTGTCGTCTAAATATTCCCTTAGCACCTTCTTTTCTTGGTCTGTCAGAGAATACATTCGACCGAAGGGGACGACTTCATCAGGAATTAAAGGAATAGCAGTCATAACTGCGATGAGGTGGCAAAATAGGATTACTAGGTTTCTGAAAAATCCTGATATATTCCTGATAACAATCTGGAACCCCTGGATAATATTGATAGAGTTATCCTTAGTTGACTGACAGGACCTTTTTGGAGTCCAATAAGAAGTAGTGGAATAACAATTCTGTTGACAAAATGAAGAGTTAGGGATATAGTTCGTGTTTCCCAATTGATATAGGGGTTGTGTCGGGCTAACCAGGGAATTCCCAAAATCATGATGTGATTTGGTGAGGCTATGAGATCAAAGGCAACGTGTTCTTGATGCCCCCCAAATGTCAAACAAAGAGTAGGAGTTGAGGCCACCACAGGTCCTGAGGTTAACGGAGAGCCATCCACCGTGTGAACCTGCTCAGGAGTTTCTTTGGGAATGCGGGGAATTCCTTTACTCGTAGCCCAGGTCTCATCCAGATAGAGTCCACTGGCTCGACAATCAAGGAGAGCCAGAAGATGTTCTTCTTGATCTTGTGAACTTTGTAACTTGACAGAGAGGATAAACAGGGTGGACATGCTTTCTTTGGAGGAACATATTGATGGTACTTCAGCTCCTCCCGTCTCCTTCCTCCTTACAGGGGACGGGAGCTGGTGTTTTCCGCAGGCCTGGAGGGACGTACTGGACAACTACGGATCAGGTGGCCAGCCTTACCACAGTATAGGCAAAGTCCCCTTCGTCGTCGTTCCTCCCTTTCTGACTCCGTCAATGGCCCACGAACCAGATCTATCTGCATGGGCTCTTCATGGGGAGGTGGAGAGGCTTCAGATGGACTATCTTCTGTTCGCCGACTGCTAGCACGGAAGGTCCCGGACTGGTATGGAGCTCTAGTTCTACGTCTTTCCATCTTGCGCTCTCGAAGTCTATAATCGATGTTCATAGATTGATCCATTAATTCTTTCAAAGAACAAGCTGGAGAAGAGTGTACAAGCTCATCTTTAATTTCTTCACGCAGGCCTCGGCGGAAAAGGGTTACGAAGGTGCGTTCTACCCAGGAGGTTTCAACTGCCAGCTGTTTGAAGCGGGTTATATACTGCAGTACATCCTGATTACCCTGCTGAATGTCACATAAGGCTTCTTCAGCTGCTGCTTCTACCCCAGGTCTCTCAAACATTTGTTTGAAAACAGTCAGTAAGGCGGAATAGTTAGCCAGGACTGGGTCATCTGCAGAAACCAGAGGAGTCGCCCAAGCAAGCGCTGGACCAGACAAGGCGCTGATCAGATAGCCCACCTTAACCTTATCCGAAGAAAACTGGAGTGGACGAAAGGCAAAGAAAACCAACAGGGCGTCCAAAAATTCTTTCATCTTTAAAGGATCTCCGGAATATCGAGGAATAGTAGCAGATACAGGTGGTATGTCCATTGATCGGGAAGACAAGACCTGTCGTAGAGCAGTGTTCTCTGCCCGTAACTGTTGTAACTCTTGGGCTTGTTGTTGGACAGTCTGTAACATAGCTTGAGCATTTTCTGACGCCTCTCCCTGTGGATCTTCCATGGCACTCTCGCAACGCAGAATCTTTTGGCGTTGCAATCTGTCACGTACTGCGCTGGACTTCTCACCTCTGGATTTCGGATTGGCGAATACACCAAGGGGGTCATTCCTACCCTGGTGGTCTGAGACCGCCAGGGTAGGGGACCGCGGGAGCACCGCCAACAGGCTGGCGGTGCTCCTAAGGGCATTCTGACCGTAGCGGTATGGCCGCGGTCAGAAAGGGAAAACCGGCGGTGTCCCGCCGGTTTTCCGCCGCCCTGAGGAATCCCCCATGGCGGCGCAGCAAGCTGCGCCGCCATGGGGGATACCGACCCCCTCACCGCCATCCTGTTCCTGGCGGTTTCGACCGCCAGGAACAGGTTGGCGGTGAGGGGTGTCGTGGGGCCCCTGGGGGTCCCTGCAGTGCCCATGCCAATGGCATGGGCACTGCAGGGGCCCCCGTAAGAGGGCCCCACTTTGAATTTCAGTGTCTGCATAGCAGACACTGAAATTCGCGATGGGTGCAACTGCACCCGTCGCACCCCTTCCACTCCACCGGCTCCATTCGGAGCCGGCTTCCTCGTCGAAGGGTGTTTCCCACTGGGCTGGCGGGCGGACTTTTGGCGGTCGCCCGCCAGCCCAGTGGGAAACCCAGAATGACCGCCGCGGTCTTTTGACCGCGGTACGGTCTTCTGGCGGTTCCCGCTTGGTGGGCGGTTCCCGCCAAGCTAGGAATCACCCCCCAAGTCTTCTACAGGTCCTGGATACTCCCAGATAAGGGCGACCCCTTCTAGTAGCCTCGGTTCCGCTTGACAGGCTACGCCAAAAGCAGACCGTACCCTCCAGAAGGAGTCCCAGAGGGAAAAAAAACCAACACTGGGGAAAAAAACCTCTAACAGGAACTCCTGAAGGAAAACAAGAAAAAACAGGACTTGACGACAGGAAACAAAAATAGCCAATATCCAGGGTAAAAGGCAGGAAAAAAGGAACAGGCAAAAATATCCCAAGGCAAAAGCAGGAACAAAGAACAGGCAAAAATCTCCCAAGGCAAAAGCAGGAACAAAGAACAGGCAAAAAATCTCCCAAGGCAAAAAGCAGGAACAAAGAACAGGAGCGAACAGCACAACCAGAAGGAAGTGTTTGCAACGCAAGGAGGAACAAGACTGACTGACTTATATACTGAGAAAAGGGAAGTGACATCACAGGAAAGGGAAGTAACACCATCTTGGATTGGGAAAAGCCCATAGACCAGTATAGAAAAAAGGAAGTAGTATAAAAGAAAAACAGAGCATGCTGGGACAAAAACACGAAGAAGACAAGATGGACACAACATGGATAGAGACAGGCAAAAGGACCAACAAAAAACCCACCACCAACAACAAAAGAAGAAAAAAGGCTACAAGTAAGTGTAGCGCGAGCAGGAGCGAAATATATGCTTCCCAGAAAGCATAGTCAAAAAACGCGGGGAACGGCGCTCCGAATATCGGTAGCGTGTTCCACCCGCGAGGACAGAAAGAGACGCCGCGTCAGAGCACGGCGTTACAAAGGTATCCATTATTATTATTTTCAGTCCTACCATAGTAATTATGCCTAGGTCATTGCCACCTGAGTGTACAATCATAAGGTATGGATGTTAGCAATCAGCAATGCTTTCAACCAAAAGCAGTAATTAATGTCACGTTAACCCTCTCTGGCCAACCCAAGTAATGTCTACATTAGGTACACCTAGGTCCCTGTCAATGCTACTCTTTCTAGCACTCTCTTTGGCCCAAAAAAACACAAAACTATGATCTACAATCCACACTCTGACCATTTTGGAGGCAAAAAGGAGTAGCACATAGGAGAAGGCTGCAGCTGAATGAGGCAGTTGTGAAGATAAAAGGCAGTTAAAATGGACGACATCACCTAATATATAAGAGAACATATTGATTGGATGGTGGATATATGCAGGGAAGTCAAATTAGTGAGTGATTTGGAAAAAGTAACTACAGCTGTAATTTGTTTTTGAAAAAATAAAAAAGTTATGTTGTTAGGGAAATGCTTGAAATTGCAACTAGTCAACCACCCCTGCTACAGTTTAATTTGAAGCTACTATCTTTATTATGGAAAGTAATGTAACCTTTTCATCTAGTGGTACCTAGAGAGTGTTGCAAACATTGTCACCATGGAAGCATACTTAAAAGAGTGTAGGGGAAGGGAACAAAAAAGACTGCACTGAGAAAATCAAAAGCAGTGTGTTGAATAAACATTGCTCCTTGTGATGTGCTTGGCTTTTAAATAATTACATCTTACAAACTGAAAAATAAATACAAAGCATTAATAGTAGATTGTTAAATGCTTTTACGGGCTTCCATGTAGATGTGCCGCAGATTTACATAGTAGAGTGTGTTGAGTGCCATGGTGGATTTGCAAACCACAGCGGATCCACGAATCTGCCCAACAACTTCCAAATTTCACTTCTTTACAGGAGTTTTAGAAAGGGTTAAACATACTGACCATTTAGAAGTGGTCTATCAATATTAATACATAAAAGGAAGCCTGTGATTTTCTATGTACAGCAGCATCAGTGAAAGGAGAATGGAACGGTAGCCATTATTAGTATTTTTGTACTGAGAGTGGAAGAGCATTACTAATTTTCTGAATTGAGATTTGTACTTGAAAGAGATATTAACTGATATTGAAAGAAAAGTTGGAGAACTTAATTTGGAGAAGAGTGAAGATATTTTAATGGTTTGTGAATTAAGGTGTACTGTAAAAAATGTATATTAAAAATGATAACTACATATAGGCTGAGAGAAAATGTGTGCTTTTCAATAAAAGCGAAAAAGAAGGGAGGTTAGATGAGTACATTAAGCAAAAACATGGTTATCAGGAAAGGAGAAGGAAGAATTTGGATACTGAAAGTATGCTTATTTTATAAATCGTCTATGACTCGATGTGTTTTAAATTATAAATGGGTTTTGGGTTACAGTATGTGATATAATAGTGTGCAATTTGCACCCACTCACACAGTCAGGCAAGCATTCATACACCAAGGGGCACATTTAGGAGAGCTTTGCGCCATGCTTGCACCACACAATGTGGTACATGCGTGATGCTAACCTCTAGTTCAGATTTTTTAACTCATGCAAAGCCACTTTGCGTGGCTTTGAATAATGTAAATAATCTGGAGTAATGCAACGCAGCACAAATTGCTGAGTTGCATTACTCTGCACAAGGGAGGCATTTCATGGGCATTGCTTAGGTGATCCCATGCAATGCCCATGGTTTTAGACACATTGCCTGATTTACCAAAGCTGGCAAACCAAGGAACGCACCAAAAAGATATGCCTCTCCAGGAGAGGCATAACAAGGAGATATATGTTTATATATTATTGTTACATTCTCTTTCTATGTGTATTGCATTCAGTAGCACACATAGATAGAGGAATATGCCTCTAAGTATTGTTTTTGTGTAGAAAGGTGCTGTAGGAGGCTGGCCTGGCTTGTAGTGGGTACCAAGGGGTACTTACACCTTGCACCAGGTCCAGGTATCCCTTATTAGTGTAGAGGGGTGTCTAGCAGCTTAGGCTGATAGAAAAGGTAGCTTAGCAGAGCAGCTTAGGCTGAACTAGGAGACGAGTGAAGCTCCTACAGTACCACTAGTGTCACATGCACAATATCATAAGAAAACACAATACACAGATATACTAAAAATAAAGGTACTTTATTTTTATGACAATATGCCAAAGTATGTTAGAGTGTACCCTCAGTGAGAGGATAGGAAATATACACAAGATATATGTACACAATACCAAAAATATGCAGTATAGTCTTAGAAAACAGTGCAAACAATGTATAGTTACAATAGGATGCAATGGGGACACACAGGGATAGGGGCAACACAAACCATATACTCCAAAAGTGGAATGCGAACCACGAATGGACCCCAAACCTATGTGACCTTGTAGAGGGTCGCTGGGACTATTAGAAAATAGTGAAAGTTAGAAAATTAGCCCTCCCCAAGACCCTGAAAAGTGAGTGCAAAGTGCACTAAAGTTCCCCCAAAGACAAAGAAGTCGTGATAGAGGAATAATGCAGGAAAGACACAAACCAACAATGCAACAACTGTGGATTTCCAATCTAGGGTACCTGTGGAACAAGGTGACCAAGTCCAAAAGTCACAAGCAAGTCGGAGATGGGCATATGCCCAGGAAATGCCAGCTGTGGATGCAAAGATGCTTCTACTGGACAGAAGAAGCTGAGGTTTCTGCAGGAACAAAAAGGGCTAGAGACTTTCCCTTTGGTGGACGGATCCCTATCGCCGTGGAGAGTCGTGCAGAAGTGTTTTCCCGCAAAAGAACGCCAACAAGCCTTGCTAGCTGCAAATCGTGCGGTTAGCGTTTTTGGACGCTGCTGTGGCCCAGGAGGGACCAGGAGGTCGCAAATTGGACCAGGAGAGAGAGGGGACGTCGAGCAAGACAAGGAGCCCTCTCAGGAGCAGGTAGCACCCGGAAAAGTGCCAGAAACAGGCACTACGAGGATGCGTGAAATGGTGCTCACCCGAAGTTACACAAAGGAGTCCCACGTCGCCGGAGACCAACTTAGAAAGTCGTGCAATGCAGGTTAGAGTGCCGTGGACCCAGGCTTGGCTGTGCACAAAGGATTTCCGCCGGAAGTGTACAGGGGCCGGAGTAGCTGCAAAAGTCGCGGTTCCCAGCAATGCAGTCTAGCGAGGTGAGGCAAGGACTTACCTCCACCAAACTTGGACTTAAGAGTCACTGGACTGTGGGGGTCACTTGGACAGAGTTGCTGGATTCGAGGGACCTCGCTCGTCGTGCTGAGAGGAGACCCAAGGGACCGGTAATGCAGCTTTTTGGTGCCTGCGGTTGCAGGGGGAAGATTCCGTCGACCCACGGGAGATTTCTTCGGAGCTTCTGGTGCAGAGAGGAGGCAGACTACCCCCACAGCATGCACCACCAGGAAAACAGTCGAGAAGGCGGCAGGATCAGCGTTACAGAGTTGCAGTAGTCGTCTTTGCTACTTTGTTGCAGTGTTGCAGGCTTCCAGCGCGGTCAGCAGTCGATTCCTTGGCAGAAGGTGAAGAGAGAGATGCAGAGGAACTCTGATGAGCTCTTGCATTCGTTATCTAAAGTTTCCCCAGAGACAGAGACCCTAAATAGCCAGAAAAGAGGGTTTGGCTACCTAGGAGAGAGGATAGGCTACTAACACCTGAAGGAGCCTATCAGAAGGAGTCTCTGACGTCACCTGGTGGCACTGGCCACTCAGAGCAGTCCAGTGTGCCAGCAGCGCCTCTGTTTCCAAGATGGCAGAGGTCTGGAGCACACTGGAGGAGCTCTGGACACCTCCCAGGGGGGGTGCAGGTCAGGGGAGTGGTCACTCCCCTTTCCTTTGTCCAGTTTCGCGCCAGAGCAGGGGCTAAGGGGTCCCTGAACCGGTGTAGACTGGCTTATGCAGAATTAGGCACATCTGTGCCCAAGAAAGCATTTCCAGAGGCTGGGGGAGGCTACCCCTCCCCTGCCTTCACACCATTTTCCAAAGGGAGAGGGTGTAACACCCTCTCTCAGAGGAAGTCCTTTGTTCTGCCATCCTGGGACAAGCCTGGCTTGACCCCAGGGGGGCAGAAACCTGTCTGAGGGGTTGGCAGCAGCAGCAGCTGCAGTGAAACCCCAGAAAAGGCAGTTTGGCAGTACCAGGGTCTGTGCTACAGACCACTGGGATCATGGAATTGTACCAATAATGCCGGGATGGCATAGAGGGGGCAATTCCATGATCTTAGACATGTTACATGGCCATATTCGGAGTTACCATTGTGAAGCTACATATAGGTATTGACCTATATGTAGTGCACGCGTGTAATGGTGTCCCCGCACTCACAAAGTTCAGGGAATTGGCTCTGAACAATGTGGGGGCACCTTGGCTAGTGCCAGGGTGCCCTCACACTAAGTAACTTTGCACCTAACCTTTACCAGGTAAAGGTTAGACATATAGGTGACTTATAAGTTACTTAAGTGCAGTGTAAAATGGCTGTGAAATAACGTGGACGTTATTTCACTCAGGCTGCAGTGGCAGGCCTGTGTAAGAATTGTCAGAGCTCCCTATGGGTGGCAAAAGAAATGCTGCAGCCCATAGGGATCTCCTGAAACCCCAATACCCTGGGTACCTCAGTACCATATACTAGGGAATTATAAGGGTGTTCCAGTAAGCCAATGTGAATTGGTAAAATTGGTCACTAGCCTGTTAGTGACAATTTGGAAAGAAATGAGAGAGCATAACCACTGAGGTTATGGTTAGCAGAGCCTCAGTGAGACAGTTAGGCACCACACAGGGAACACATACATATAGGCCACAACCTTATGAGCACTGGGGTCCTGACTAGCAGGGTCCCAGTGACACATAACAAACATACTGAAAAAATAGGGTTTTCACTATGAGCACTGGGCCCTGGCTAGCAGGATCCCAGTGAGACAGTGAAAACACCCTGACATACACTCACAAACAGGCCAAAAGTGGGGGTAACAAGGCTAGAAAGGGGCTACTTTCTCACACATCCCCCCCCCAAACGAAGGACAATAAGGCTAACCTTGGCCAGTTGAGACTTTATTGTCTAAGTGGTGATAAGTAGAGAGTAGCTCTGCAATAGACTGGTTACTCCCTTTATCATCCACTATATGGTTACTTCCCTGTGGGGATGTAAACCACCCTGTTTGAAGTTTTTTAGCTAAGCAACAATGTGAAGATGTATTTTCAGAGTTTCTATCAGTAAGTTTTAGTTTAGAGCAGTGGGAATTGTCCACTGAACCTATTTGTAGTGATGGAAATGCCAGACAGGGATGCTGTCTCAGAAAAGCCATAGCTGGGCAAAAACTTTGTCCATATGGCTGGGAGAGAGAACAGGGGTGCTGTTTCTCTTGAGTTGGAGCAGGGCAGGGATGCTGTCCTATGAGCTCCACACTAGGGCTGGGATGCTGTCCTAAGTGTTGTGAGGCAGTGCAGGGTTTCTGCACTAAAGTTTCTCTGGGAGGGTTGGAGGGATGCTCCATGTTAACTAAAATGGTGCTCTTTTTCTCACCAATGTTAGTTATCCCACAGAGAGGTACTTCTACCTCAGGGAGTCCAGCTCTGTCAGCTGATGATTCCCTTGGAACAGGTGCCACCCCAGGAGAGGTTTCTCCCACCACAGGAATGGTATCCTGAATGGTAGGATGGGTAGGGGATAATGTGATACCCCTTTTACCTGTTGTTGGAGAGGGATCCTGAGTTTTCAGGCCTTCTCTCCTTTGCTTTTTCATTTCAGCAGAAATGAGAGGGAACAATTCCTCTGGGATGCCCAGCATGGCTGCATGGGCATAAAACTCTACATCAGCCCAACCTGAGGCCTCTAGGTCATTACCTAAGAGACAGTCTACAGGTAAGCTAGGTGATACCACCACTTGCTTAGGGCCAGTAACTCCACCCCAACTAAACTGAATTATAGCTAAGGGAAGAAACTTAGTGGAGTTATGGACATCAATAATCTTATACTGTTGTCCAATGATGTGTTGATCAGGGTGCACTAGGTTTTCAGTCACCAAAGTGATACTGGCACCTGTGTCCCTGTAGGCCAAGGCCTCAACACCATTTATTGAAACTGTCTGCCTGTACTTATCCATTGTAAGGGGACAAGCAGCCAGTGTGGCAAGGCCAATGCCACTAGGTGTGACAGAAACTGTCTTGGGACTGACTACCCCAGTTTCTACTATGGACCCATAAGTGAACCCAACTACACCCTTAACTTGACTGTTGCCAGCAGTCCCACCACTAGTACCACTACTGCTAGGGGCACTAGAGCTTGATGTATTAGTGGTGGTAGGCTCAGGGGGTTTACCTGGACATGACTTATCCCCTTGCCTATGGCCTCTATTTTTACACACAAAGCACCAAGGCTTTTTAAATTGTGTAGGTTGAGAAGAAGAGGAAGAATTTGTTTTATCCCCACCCCCTGAAGAGTGTTTAAGATTTGAAGTGGGATCTTTGGTTTTACCCTTGTCCCCATGCTTATCTTGAGATTTTTCACCATCTTTCTTCTTATTGTTCTCTTTGTCACCCCCTGTATGAACTTTTCTGTTCACCCTTGTTCTGACCCATTTGTCTGCCTTCTTTCCCAATTCTTGGGGAGAGGTCAGATCAGAGTCCACCAAGTACTGGTGCAACAAATCAGACACACAATTATTTAGAATATGCTCTCTCAGGATCAAGTTATACAGGCTGTCATAATCAGTAACTTAACTGCCATGTAACCACCCCTCCAAGGCCTTCACTGAATGGTCAATGAAATCAACCCAGTCTTGTGAAGACTCCTTTTTGGTCTCTCTGAACTTTATCCTGTATTGTTCAGTGGTTAAGCCATAACCATCCAGGAGTGCATTCTTAAGTACTGTAAAATTATTGGCATCACTTTCTTTCACAGTAAGGAGCCTATCCCTACCTTTTCCACTAAATGATAGCCATAGGATAGCAGCCCACTGCCTTTGAGGGACATCCTGTACAACACAGGCCCTCTCAAGTGCAGCAAACCACTTGTTAATGTCATCCCCCTCCTTATAAGGGGGAACTATCTTATGCAGATTCCTGGAATCATGCTCTTTTGCAGGATGACTATGGGGAATACTGCTGCTGCCACCATGGGTTTCTAAACCCAATTTCTGTCTTTCCCTCTCTATTTCTAAAGACTGTCTATCCAAATCCAGCTGTTGCTTTTTAAGCTTCAGTCTGGTTTGTTCCACCCTCAACTTATTGAGTTCCCTTTCTAACAATCTGTCATCAGGGCTGGTGGGAGGGACATTTCTAGATACAGAGGTATGATGGGAATGAACAGAAGGAGACCTGTCCCTTACAGAGGCCACCCTAACAGCTTGGCTGACAGTGTAATGTGAGAGCACATCATCTGTATGATGTGACTCCACCTCAGTACCAACTATGCTAGACTGTCTAGTAATGGGAAGGCTAAGAAGTTTCTTTCCTGAACCTTTTCCTGGGGGAGTCCCTGGATCAGATTGAGAACCATTAGCTACTTTTTCAACAGATGGGGCACTTATGACCTTATCTTGTTCTCTAAGCATGTTAATTAACAGTTCTAAGGAAGGATTCTTCCCTACACTCAAACCTCTCTCTATGCAGAGACTCCTTGCTCCTTTCCAGCTAAGGTGATCATATGCACGTTTGGACAGATCAACATTTTGGCCTGTGCCAGACATTTTTAGAGAGAGTTAAAGTGATAGAAAAAGAGAAAAAAGTTTTCAGAACTTTTTAGAAAGACAGAAAAAAAACTTTTTAAACTTTTATGAAATTTTTGAAAGTTTAGAAGTACTTTTCAGCACTTTGAAAACAGTGAAAAGAGGAAATGCAAAAACTTTTTAGCTATGTGTACATACACTGAACTTGTTTTGTATATTTTTCTCTTATGAAAAGTACAATGACAAGAGTGGTAAGTAGTCTCAAAGCACTTATCCCACCGCTGCACAACCAATGTAGGAGGCTGGACTGGCTTGTAGTGAGTACCAAGGGGTACTTGCACCTTGCACCAGGCCCAGTTATCCCTTATTAGTGTATAGGGTGTCTAGCAGCTTAGGCTGATAGATAATGGTAGCTTAGCAGAGCAGCTTAGGCTGAACTAGGAGACGTGTGAAGCTACTACAGTACCACAAGTGTCACTTGCACAATATCATAAGAAAACACAATACACAGTTATACTAAAAATAAAGGTACTTTATTTTTATGACAATATGCCAAAGTATCTTAGAGTGTACCCTCAGTGAGAGGATAGGAAATATACACAAGATATATGTACACAATACCAAAAATATGCAGTATAGTCTTAGAAAACAGTGCAAACAATGTATAGTTACAATAGGATGCAATGGGGACACACAGGGATAGGGGCAACACAAACCATATACTCCAAAAGTGGAATGCGAACCACGAATGGACCCCAAACCTATGTGACCTTGTAGAGGGTCGCTGGGACTATTAGAAAATAGTGAAAGTTAGAAAATTAGCCCTCCCCAAGACCCTGAAAAGTGAGTGCAAAGTGCACTAAAGTTCCCCCAAAGACAAAGAAGTCGTGATAGAGGAATAATGCAGGAAAGACACAAACCAACAATGCAACAACTGTGGATTTCCAATCTAGGGTACCTGTGGAACAAGGGGACCAAGTCCAAAAGTCACAAGCAAGTCGGAGATGGGCATATGCCCAGGAAATGCCAGCTGTGGATGCAAAGAAGCTTCTACTGGACAGAAGAAGCTGAGGTTTCTGCAGGAACAAAAAGGGCTAGAGACTTCCCCTTTGGTGGACAGATCCCTCTCGCCGTGGAGAGTCGTGCAGAAGTGTTTTCCCGCCGAAAGAGTGCCAACAAGCCTTGCTAGCTGCAAATCGTGCGGTTAGCGTTTTTGGATGCTGCTGTGGCCCAGGAGGGACCAGAAGGTCGCAAATTGGACCAGGAGAGAGAGGGGACGTCGAGCAAGACAAGGAGCCCTCTCAGGAGCAGGTAGCACCCGGAGAAGTGCCAGAAACAGGCACTACAAGGATGCGTGAAACGGTGCTCACCCGAAGTTACACAAAGGAGTCCCACGTCGCCAGAGACCAACTTAGAAAGTCGTGCAATGCAGGTTAGAGTGCCGTGGACCCAGGCTTGGCTGTGCACAAAGGATTTCCACCGGAAGTGTACAGGGGCCGGAGTAGCTGCAAAAGTCGCGGTTCCCAGCAATGCAGTCTAGCGAGGTGAGGCAAGGACTTACCTTCACCAAACTTGGACTGAAGAGTCACTGGACTGTGGGGGTCACTTGGACAGAGTTGCTGGATTCGAGGGGCCTCGCTCGTCGTGCTGAGAGGAGACCCAAGGGACCGGTAATGCAGCTTTTTGAGGCCTGCGGTTGCAGGGGGAAGATTCCGTCAACCCACGGGAGATTTCTTCGGAGCTTCTAGTGCAGAGAGGAGGCAGACTACCCCCACAGCATGCACCACCAGGAAAACAGTCGAGAAGGCGGCAGGATCAGCGTTACAGAGTTGCAGTAGTCGTCTTTGCTACTTTGTTGCAGTGTTGCAGGCTTCCAGCGCGGTCAGCAGTCGATTCCTTGGCAGAAGGTGATGAGAGAGATGCAGAGGAACTCTGATGAGCTCTTGCATTCGTTATCTAAAGTTTCCCCAGAGACAGAGACCCTAAATAGCCAGAAAAGAGGGTTTGGCTACCTAGGAGAGAGGATAGGCTACTAACACCTGAAGGAGCCTATCAGAAGGAGTCCCTGACGTCACCTGGTGGCACTGGCCACTCAGAGCAGTCCAGTGTGCCAGCAGCACCTCTGTTTCCAAGATGGCAGAGGTCTGGAGCACACTGGAGGAGCTCTGGACACCTCCCAGGGGAGGTGCAGGTCAGGGGAGTGGTCACTCCCCTTTCCTTTGTCCAGTTTCGCGCCAGAGCAGGGGCTAAGGGGTCCCTGAACCGGTGTAGACTGGCTTATGCAGAATTGGGCACATCTGTGCCCAAGAAAACATTTCCAGAGGCTGGGGGAGGCTACCCCTCCCCTGCCTTCACTCCATTTTCCAAAGGGAGAGGGTGTAACACCCTCTCTCAGAGGAAGTCCTTTGTTCTGCCATCCTGGGACAAGCCTGGCTTGACCCCAGGGGGGCAGAAACCTGTCTGAGGGGTTGGCAGCAGCTGCAGTGAAACCCCAGAAAAGGCAGTTTGGCAGTACCAGGGTCTGTGCTACAGACTGTGAGAAGGTAGCCTCTTTCTAGCCTTGTTACCCCCACTTTTGGCCTGTTTGTGAGTGTATGTCAGGGTGTTTGTCACTGTTTTCACTGTCTCACTGGGATCCTGATAGCCAGGCCTCAGTGCTCATAGTGAAAACACTATGTTTTCAGTATGGTTGTTATGTGTCACTGGGATCCTGCTGGTCAGGACCCCAGTGCTCATAGGTTTGTGGCCTATATGTATGTGTCACTGTGACCCTGTCACACAGGGCCCCAGTGCTCATAGGTGTGCATGTATATGTTCCCTGTGTGGTGCCTAACTGTCTCACTGAGGCTCTGCTAACCAGAACCTCAGTGGTTATGCTCTCTCATAACTTCCAAATTGTCACTAACAGGCTAGTGACCATTTTTTCCACTTTACATTGGCTTACTGGAACACCCTTATAATTCCCTAGTATATGGTACTGAGGTACCCAGGGTATTGGGGTTCCAGGAGATCCCTATGGGCTGCAGCATTTCTTTTGCCACCCATAGGGAGCTCTGACAATTCTTACACAGGCCTGCCACTGCAGCCTGAGTGAAATAACTTCCACGTTATTTCACAGCCATTTTACACTGCACTTAAGTAACTTATAAGTCACCTATATGTCTAACCTTTACCTGGTAAAGGTTAGGTGCAAAGTTACTTAGTGTGAGGGCACCCTGGCACTAGCCAAGGTGCCCCCACCTTGTTCAGAGCCAATTCACTGAACTTTGTGAGTGCGGGGACACCATTACACGCGTGCACTACATATAGGTCACTACCTATATGTAGCTTCACCATGGTAACTCCGAATATGGCCATGTAACATGTCTATGATCATGGAATTGCCCCCTCTATGCCATCCTGGCATTGTTGGTACAATTCCATGATCCCAGTAGTCTGTAGCACAGACCCTGGTACTGCCAGACTGCCCTTCCTGGGGTTTCACTGCAGCTGCTGCTGCTGCCAACCCCTCAGACAGGCAGCTGCCCTCCTGGGGTCCAGCCAGGCCTGGCCCAGGATGGCAGAACAAAGAACTTCCTCTGAGAGAGGGTGTGACACCCTCTCCCTTTGGAAAATGGTGTGAAGGCAGGGGAGGAGTAGCCTCCCCCAGCCTCTGGAAATGCTTTCTTGGGCACAGATGTGCCCAATTCTGCATAAGCCAGTCTACACCGGTTCAGGGACCCCTTAGCCCCTGCTCTGGCGCGAAACTGGACAAAGGAAAGGGGAGTGACCACTCCCCTGACCTGCACCTCCCCTGGGAGGTGTCCAGAGCTCCTCCAGTGTGCTCCAGACCTCTGCCATCTTGGAAACAGAGGTGCTGCTGGCACACTGGACTGCTCTGAGTGGCCAGTGCCACCAGGTGACGTCAGAGACTCCTGCTGATAGGCTCCTTCAGGTGTTAGTAGCCTATCCTCTCTCCTAAGTAGCCAAACCCTCTTTTCTGGCTATTTAGGGTCTCTGTCTCTGGGGAAACTTTAGATAACGAATGCACGAGCTCAGCCGAGTTCCTCTGCATCTCCCTCTTCACCTTCTGATAAGGAAACGACCGCTGACCGCGCTGGAAGCCTGCAAACCTGCAACATAGTAGCAAAGACGACTACTGCAACTCTGTAACGCTGATCCTGCCGCCTTCTCGACTGTTTTCCTGCTTGTGCATGCTGTGGGGGTAGTCTGCCTCCTCTCTGCACCAGAAGCTCCGAAGAAATCTCCCGTGGGTCGACGGAATCTTCCCCCTGCAACCGCAGGCACCAAAAAGCTGCATTACCGGTCCCTTGGGTCTCCTCTCAGCACGACGAGCAAGGTCCCTCGAATCCAGCGACACCGTTCAAGTGACCCCCACAGTCCAGTGACTCTTCAGCCCAAGTTTGGTGGAGGTAAGTCCTTGCCTCACCTCGCTGGGCTGCATTGCTGGGAACCGCGATTTTGCAAGCTACTCCGGCCCCTGTGCACTTCCGGCGGAAATCCTTCGTGCACAGCCAAGCCTAGGTCCACGGCACTCTAACCTGCATTGCACGACTTTCTAAGTCGGTCTCCGGCGACGTGGGACTCCTTTGTGCAACTTCGGCGAGCACCGTTTCACGCATCCTCGTAGTGCCTGTTTCTGGCACTTTTCCGGGTGCTACCTGCTTCAGTGAGGGCTCTTTGTCTTGCTCGACGTCCCCTCTCTCTGCAGGTCCAATTTGCGACCTCCTGGTCCCTCCTGGTCCCCAGCAGCGTCCAAAAACGCTAAACGCACGATTTGCGTGTAGCAAGGCTTGTTGGCGTCCATCCGGCGGGAAAACACTTCTGCACGACTCTCCAAGGCGCGGGGGATCCATCCTCCAAAGGGGAAGTCTCTAGCCCTTGTCGTTCCTGCAGTATTCACAGTTCTTCAGCCTAGTAAGAGCTTCTTTGCACCAACCGCTGGCATTTCTTGGGCATCTGCCCATCTCCGAGTTGCTTGTGACTTTTGGACTTGGTCCCCTTGCTCCACAGGTACCCTCCGTCAGGAATCCATCGTTGTTGCATTGCTGATTTGTGTTTTCCTTGCATTTTCCCTCTAACACGACTATTTTGTCCTTAGGGGAACTTTAGTGCACTTTGCACTCACTTTTCAGGGTCTTGGGGAGGGTTATTTTTCTAACTCTCACTATTTTCTAATAGTCCCAGCGACCCTCTACAAGGTCACATAGGTTTGGGGTCCATTCGTGGTTCGCATTCCACTTCTGGAGTATATGGTTTGTGTTGCCCCTATCCCTATGTTTCCCCATTGCATCCTATTGTAACTATACATTGTTTGCACTGTTTTCTAAGACTATACTGCATATTTTTGCTATTGTGTATATATATCTTGTGTATATTTCCTATCCTCTCACTGAGGGTACACTCTAAGATACTTTGGCATATTGTCATAAAAATAAAGTACCTTTATTTTTAGTATAACTGTGTATTGTGTTTTCTTATGATATTGTGCATATGACACTGAGTGGTACTGTGGTAGCTTCACACGTCTCCTAGTTCAGCCTAAGCTGCTCTGCTAAGCTACCATTATCTATCAGCCTAAGCTGCTAGACACCCTATACACTAATAAGGGATAACTGGGCCTGGTGCAAGGTGCAAGTACCCCTTGGTACTCACTACAAGCCAGTCCAGCCTCCTACATTGGTTGTGCAGTGGTGGGATAAGTGCTTGAGACTACTTACCACTCTTGTCATTGTACTTTTCATAAGAGAAAAATATACAAAACAAGGTCAGTGTATATACACATAGCCAAAAAGTTTTGCATTTCCTCTTTTCACTCTTTTCTAAGTGCTGAAAAGTACTTCTAAACTTTCAAAAAGTTCATAAAAGTTTAAAAAGTTTTTTCTGTCTTTCCAAAAAGTTCTGAAAACTTTTTTCTTTTTTTTCTATCACTTTAACGCTCTCTAAAAATGTCTGGCACAGGCCAAAATAATGAACTGTCCAAACTTGCATATGATCACCTTAGCTGGAAAGGAGCAAGGAGTCTCTGCATAGAGAGAGGTTTGAGTGTAGGAAAGAATCCTTCCTTAGAACTGTTAATTAACATGCTTAGAGTACAGGATAAGGCCATAAGTGCCCAATCTGGTGAAAAAGTAGCTAATTGTTCTCAATCTGATCCAGGGACTCCCCCAGGAAAAGATTCAGGAAAGAAACTTCTCAGCCTGCCCATTACTAGACAGTCTAGCATAGTTGGTACAGAGGTTGAATCACACCATACTGATGGTGTGCTCTCACATTATACTGGTAGCCAAGCTGTTAGGGTGCCCTCTGTAAGGGACAGGTCTCCTTCTGTTCATTCACATCATACCTCTGTATCTAGAAATGTCCCTCCCACCCACCCTGATGACAGATTGTTAGAAAGGGAGCTCAATAGATTGAGAGTGGAACAAACCAGACTGAAGCTCAAGAAGCAACAGCTGGATTTGGATAGACAGTCTTTAGAATTAGAGAAGGAAAGACAGAAGTTGGGTTTAGATACCCATGGTGGCAGCAGCAGTATTCCCCATAGTCATCCTGCAAAAGAGCATGATTCCAGGAATCTGCACAAGATAGTTCCCCCTTATAAGGAGGGGGATGACATTAACAAGTGGTTTGCTGCACTTGAGAGGGCCTGTGCTGTACAGGATGTCCCTCAAAGGCAGTGGGCTGCTATCCTATGGCTATCATTTAGTGGAAAGGGTAGGGATAGACTCCTTACTGTGAAAGAAAGTGATGCCAATAATTTTACAGTTCTTAAGAATGCACTCCTGGATGGTTATGGCTTAACCACTGAACAGTACAGGATAAAGTTCAGAGAGACCAAAAAGGAGTCTTCACAAGACTGGGTTGATTTCATTGACCATTCAGTGAAGGCCTTGGAGGGGTGGTTACATGGCAGTAAAGTTACTGATTATGAAAGCCTGTATAACACAATCCTGAGAGAGCATATACTTAATAATTGTGTGTCTGATTTGTTGCACCAGTACCTGGAAGACTCTGATCTGACCTCTCCCCAAGAATTGGGAAAGAAGGCAGACAAATGGGTCAGAACAAGGGTGAACAGAAAAGTTCATACAGGGGGTGACAAAGATGGCAATAAGAAGAAAGATGGTGAAAAATCTCAAGATAAGCATGGGGATAAGGGTAAAACCAAAGATCCCACTTCAAATCTTAAACACTCTTCAGAGGGTGGGGATAAAACAAATTCTTCCTCTTCTTCCCAACCTGCACACATTAAAAAGCCTTGGTGCTTTGTGTGTAAAAATAGAGGCCATAGGCCAGGGGATAAGTCCTGTCCAGGTAAACCCCCTGAGCCTACCACCACTAATACATCAAGCTCTAGTGCCCCTAGCAGTAGTGGTACTAGTGGTGGGACTGCTGGCAACAGTCAAGCAAAGGGTGTAGTTGGGTTCACTTATGGGTCCATAGTGGAAACTGATGTAATCAGTCCCAAGACAGTTTCTGTCACACCTAGTGGCATTGGCCTTGCCACACTGGCTGCTTGTCCCCTTACAATGGATAAGTACAGGCAGACAGTTTCAATAAATGGTGTTGAGGCCTTGGCCTACAGGGACACAGGTGCCAGTTTCACTTTGGTGACTGAAAACCTAGTGCACCCTGATCAACACATCATTGGACAACAGTATAAGATTATTGATGTCCATAACTCCACTAAGTTTCTTCCCTTAGCTATAATTCAGTTTAGTTGGGGTGGAGTTACTGGCCCTAAGCAGGTGGTGGTATCACCTAGCTTACCTGTAGACTGTCTCTTAGGTAATGACCTAGAGGCCTCAGGTTGGGCTGATGTAGAGTTTTATGCCCATGCAGCCATGCTGGGCATCCCTGAGGAATTGTTCCCTCTCATTTCAAGTGAAATGAAAAAGCAAAGGAGAGAAGGCCTGAAAACTCAGGATCCCTCTCCATCAACAGGTAAAAAGGGTATCACAGTATCCCCTAACCACCCTACCATTCAGGATACTATTCCTGTGGTGGGAGAAACCTCTCCTGGGGTGACACCTGTTCCAAGGGAATCATCAGCTGGCAAAGCTGGACTCCCTGAGGTGGAAGCACCTCTCTGTGGGATAACTAACATTGGTGATAAAAACAGCACCATTTTAGTTAACATGGAGCATCCCTCCAACCCTCCCAGAGAAACTTTAGTGCAGAAACCCTGCACTACCTCACAACACTTAGGACAGCATCCCTGCCCTAGTGTGGAGCTCATAGGACAGCATCCCTGCCCTGCTCCAACTCAAGAGAAACAGCATCCCTGTTCTCTCTTCCAGCCAGATGGACAAAGTTTTTGCCCAGCTATGGCTTTTCTGAGACAGCATCCCTGTCTGGCATTTCCATCACTACAAATAGGTTCAGTGGACAATTCCCACTGCTCTAAACTAAAACTTACTGATAGAAACTCTGAAAATACATCTTCACATTGTTGCTTAGCTAAAAAACTTCAAACAGGGTGGTTTACATCCCCACAGGGAAGTAACCATATAGTGGATGATAAAGGGAGTAACCAATCTATTGCAGAGCTACTCTCTACTTATCACCACTTAGACAATAAAGTCTCAACTGGCCAAGGTTAGCCTTATTGTCCTTCGTTTGGGGGGGGGGTTGTGTGAGAAGGTAGCCTCTTTCTAGCCTTGTTACCCCCACTTTTGGCCTGTTTGTGAGTGTATGTCAGGGTGTTTGTCACTGTTTTCACTGTCTCACTGGGATCCTGATAGCCAGGCCTCAGTGCTCATAGTGAAAACACCATGTTTTCAGTATGGTTGTTATGTGTCACTGGGATCCTGCTGGTCAGGACCCCAGTGCTCATAGGTTTGTGGCCTATAGGTATGTGTCACTGGGACCCTGTCACACAGGGCCCCAGTGCTCATAGGTGTGCATGTATATGTTCCCTGTGTGGTGCCTAACTGTCTCACTGAGGCTCTGCTAACCAGAACCTCAGTGGTTATGCTCTCTCATTACTTTCAAATTGTCACTAACAGGCTAGTGACCATTTTTACCAATTTACATTGGCTTTCTGGAATACCCTTATAATTCCCTAGTATATGGTACTGAGGTACCCAGGGTATTGGGGTTCCAGGAGATCCCTATGGGCTGCAGCATTTATTTTGCCACCCATAGGGAGCTCTGACAATTCTTACACAGGCCTGCCACTGCAGCCTGAGTGAAATAACTTCCACGTTATTTCACAGCCATTTTACACTGCACTTAAGTAACTTATAAGTCACCTATATGTCTAACCTTTACCTGGTAAAGGTTAGGTGCAAAGTTACTTAGTGTGAGGGCACCCTGGCACTAGCCAAGGTGCCCCCACCTTGTTCAGAGCCAATTCACTGAACTTTGTGAGTGCGGGGACACCATTACACGCGTGCACTACATATAGGTCACTACCTATATGTAGCTTCACCATGGTAACTCCGAATATGGCCATGTAACATGTCTATGATCATGGAATTGCCCCCTCTATGCCATCCTGGCATTGTTGGTACAATTCCATGATCCCAGTAGTCTGTAGCACAGACCCTGGTACTGCCAGACTGCCCTTCCTGGGGTTTCACTGCAGCTGCTGCTGCTGCCAACCCCTCAGACAGGCAGCTGCCCTCCTGGGGTCCAGCCAGGCCTGGCCCAGGATGGCAGAACAAAGAACTTCCTCTGAGAGAGGGTGTGACACCCTCTCCCTTTGGAAAATGGTGTGAAGGCAGGGGAGGAGTAGCCTCCCCCAGCCTCTGGAAATGCTTTCTTGGGCACAGATGTGCCCAATTCTGCATAAGCCAGTCTACACCGGTTCAGGGACCCCTTAGCCCCAGAGCTCCTCCAGTGTGCTCCAGACCTCTGCCATCTTGGAAACAGAGGTGCTGCTGGCACACTGGACTGCTCTGAGTGGCCAGTGCCACCAGGTGACGTCAGAGACTCCTGCTGATAGGCTCCTTCAGGTGTTAGTAGCCTATCCTCTCTCCTAAGTAGCCAAACCCTCTTTTCTGGCTATTTAGGGTCTCTGTCTCTGGGGAAACTTTAGATAACGAATGCACGAGCTCAGCCGAGTTCCTCTGCATCTCCCTCTTCACCTTCTGATAAGGAAACGACCGCTGACCGCGCTGGAAGCCTGCAAACCTGCAACATAGTAGCAAAGACGACTACTGCAACTCTGTAACGCTGATCCTGCCGCCTTCTCGACTGTTTTCCTGCTTGTGCATGCTGTGGGGGTAGTCTGCCTCCTCTCTGCACCAGAAGCTCCGAAGAAATCTCCCGTGGGTCGACGGAATCTTCCCCCTGCAACCGCAGGCACCAAAAAGCTGCATTACCGGTCCCTTGGGTCTCCTCTCAGCACGACGAGCAAGGTCCCTCGAATCCAGCGACACCGTTCAAGTGACCCCCACAGTCCAGTGACTCTTCAGCCCAAGTTTGGTGGAGGTAAGTCCTTGCCTCACCTCGCTGGGCTGCATTGCTGGGAACCGCGATTTTGCAAGCTACTCCGGCCCCTGTGCACTTCCGGCGGAAATCCTTCGTGCACAGCCAAGCCTGGGTCCACGGCACTCTAACCTGCATTGCACGACTTTCTAAGTTGGTCTCCGGCGACGTGGGACTCCTTTGTGCAACTTCGGCGAGCACCGTTTCACGCATCCTCGTAGTGCCTGTTTCTGGCACTTCTCCGGGTGCTACCTGCTTCAGTGAGGGCTCTTTGTCTTGCTCGACGTCCCCTCTCTCTGAAGGTCCAATTTGCGACCTCCTGGTCCCTCCTGGGCCCCAGCAGCGTCCAAAAACGCCAAACGCACGATTTGCGTGTAGCAAGGCTTGTTGGCGTCCATCCGGCGGGAAAACACTTCTGCACGACTCTCCAAGGCGCGGGGGATCCCTCCTCCAAAGGGGAAGTCTCTAGCCCTTGTCGTTCCTGCAGTATTCACAGTTCTTCAGCCTAGTAAGAGCTTCTTTGCACCAACCGCTGGCATTTCTTGGGCATCTGCCCATCTCCGAGTTGCTTGTGACTTTTGGACTTGGTCCCCTTGCTCCACAGGTACCCTCCGTCAGGAATCCATCGTTGTTGCATTGCTGATTTGTGTTTTCCTTGCATTTTCCCTCTAACACGACTATTTTGTCCTTAGGGGAACTTTAGTGCACTTTGCACTCACTTTTCAGGGTCTTGGGGAGGGTTATTTTTCTAACTCTCACTATTTTCTAATAGTCCCAGCGACCCTCTACAAGGTCACATAGGTTTGGGGTCCATTCGTGGTTCGCATTCCACTTCTGGAGTATATGGTTTGTGTTGCCCCTATCCCTATGTTTCCCCATTGCATCCTATTGTAACTATACATTGTTTGCACTGTTTTCTAAGACTATACTGCATATTTTTGCTATTGTGTATATATATCTTGTGTATATTTCCTATCCTCTCACTGAGGGTACACTCTAAGATACTTTGGCATATTGTCATAAAAATAAAGTACCTTTATTTTTAGTATAACTGTGTATTGTGTTTTCTTATGATATTGTGCATATGACACTGAGTGGTACTGTGGTAGCTTCACACGTCTCCTAGTTCAGCCTAAGCTGCTCTGCTAAGCTACCATTATCTATCAGCCTAAGCTGCTAGACACCCTATACACTAATAAGGGATAACTGGGCCTGGTGCAAGGTGCAAGTACCCCTTGGTACTCACTACAAGCCAGTCCAGCCTCCTACAAAGTGTGAAGCAGAAAATTGCGATTTTGCCAGGATCAAATCTATGCATAGTGAGGAAATAGACTAAAAAGTGTGCACAAGCACCTTTCTTCATATTCGAATGTTCGCTGTTCATCATTCAAAAATATTAACTTTAGTTAGAAGACTTTGCTTTGAAAAAAGTCCTGCATTGTATTTAGAACAAATAAACTTTTGTATGGTTCAGTATTAGATGTTGAAAGTGTTTGTGAAGATATTCAATTATGTTTCTGTGGTCCTGAAGTGGAGTCTGGACAAAATCAGGATTTGGTATTTTTAGGTGTAGATGAACATAACACAGATATTAAAACTGATAATTTTGCACAAGAAATAACATACTTTAGTGCAGTTTCTACAGAGTTCTCGGCATACTCATTTCAAAGGCCAAATTCGAAATGTTGATGTGTTACTGAAAACTGAACAAGAAAGCAGAGAAAAGTGGCTTGCATTTGCAATCTGTATAATTGTTGAAGAACGTTTTGTTTTGTCTACTCAGCCGATCATCTGCAAGTATTGCTATGGTAAATTAGGGGACATTAAAATGCATGTCAGAGAAATACATAATAAATTAGAGTTGGTTAAAATCCCAGAGGAACCCAAACAGCTAAATGTTTATGAAACAATACTGATGAAATATATATCCCCTTTTCAAGCAATAACTTATATGGAACATTAGAATGAGAAACTACTACCAACTGAGCTACAGAAAGGCCTTAAAGGTAGAGTGCTGTACTTACCTTTAGATTTTAATTGCAATACTGAAACTGTGGTTGTAGAAAGAGATATGGATGAACCAATTCTTGTTCTAGTCAATGGTGTGCCCACAAAAAACAAGAAAATCTGAAAGGAACTAGTGGATGTGAAGAAGGTGAAGAAAGCTATATTCTATCTCAAACAGAATAATGTATATTACAAAGATGTTGATGTTGTTGCACATGGAAGTTGCATGGAGAAAGAAATGTTACCCTCAAGTGGACAGCTTGAAAAAGTGGATGTGAAAAAATATATGAGAACTACAGTATCCATCCACTGCATTCGAAAGAGATTATGGGGGATGCCATTGAACTGTATCAGATTAAACAAGCAAAAAAAGCTCCAATGAGTATATGGATGAAATTTTTAGATGCTTGATATTTTCCACAACTGTTTTCAACTGATGTAGGTGGGTGGTATAATGAGTGCCCTGCAGATGAGTATAGGTCAACAAGATTATATTCAGAGGACCCTACATTTCGACAAAGTATTTTGTATATATTCCATCTCTCATTCAAAAGTGATTAGTCTGAACTATCATATGCTGTTAACCATATTCTTAAGACAGGAGTTACTCTACAAAATATGCCTGCAAAAGACTTTGTTGACAAACTTCGTGGAAAAGATGAGACATTTGAGAATAATTTTATAAATTTGATGGCATGCCAACATGGGACCAATGAGTATTGATATCACTGTTATGGTGAACTGCAGTGTATGTTGCAAAATTCAGGTGCACCAACTTGGTTTGTGAACCTGAGATGTGCAGAGTATGCATGGGATGACTTACATGACTTCTTGGGAGAAGCAAACAGTAGCATTAAGGGCATCAATTTAAAGACACCAGGAGAACTTTGCCCTTTGGATCCTACAAATGTTTGTAGGCATTTTTACCACAGATTTCAAGCCATGCTTTGCTTCATCGGCTACAAAAAATCTACCTCTTGGAGAAATTACTGATTTCTTTTGGCGTAAAGAGTACCAGACAAGAGGTGCTCCTCATATTCATATGCTGTTGTGGATAAAAGATGCACCAAAATTTGGAAAAGACACAGGCGAGTCTGTACTTTCTTTCCTAGAACAGTAGGCTCTATGTAGCATCCCAAAAGACAGCAAGAAGAAAAGGCCTAAAACAGCAAGTTCTGTATTTTCAGTCACATAGATGTGGAACTACTATAGGTGGAAATCAAAGTAAAAGGAAACTTTTACGCAAAATGTTATTTTGGATTTCCAAAACCTGTTATTTCAAAAGGAAGAATGAATAGTTTTTATCTGCAGTGAGACATACACTTAATCGGAAATCACCCAAGAAAACTACAACCAGATGAGAACAGAGGCTTTGAAATATATTAATGGCTAAAATCCTGTCATTCTGAAAAGGTGGAATGCCAATATGGATTGAGAAGACGGAGATGAAAGATATGTGGGAAGAGATATCTGCTGAAAAGTCTTTAACAAAGAAATTATACAGCTTCTATTTGAAGGTGCTTTCACACAGCAAAAATGGATCCTATGAATGCTATGATAGGTTGACTTACTAACCAAAAAGGAGTGTACATCTTGAAATGTTTGTCTTTATGAAATACTTCAAAACTACAGATATAGAAACAATGTAACAGAAGATGTAGATGAAGGTAAATATGCATTAGTCGGTTGCTATGGTTGTTTGGTACAACACATCAAAGGCACTCTAATTAACCATAGAAAACTGAGTTGACAGATTGCTGAAAAAAGAAAGGTTTTCTATTTGGCACTTTTGTATCTGTTTAAACTTTGACGTTCTGAATCACAATTACTATGCGGGCGTAACTATTATGAAGAGTCTTTCAATGCTGAAAGAATAGTATTGAGTGTTCAGTATTTTCTAACTACTTGAAAATGTTAAATGAAGAAAAGTAACAGGAAGAAACATTTGCTGCTGAGGTAGCTATGGAGAGTTCACAAAGCAGCCAAAGTTCAGGTCCTCAAAGTCAGGATTCACTTGGGCAGAAAATAATTGAAAATGAAGCTGCTATTAAATGAGTGGAGACTGCAATAGAACAAGCAAGACAGGAAACAACTGATTTGGCTGACTTAGTTGTAAAACTAAATGATGAGCAAAAGGAAATATATTTGGAGGAAAGGCCGTGTTTAAGCAAGTATTGCTCCATGACAAGAAAGAGTGTGCATGCTCAACATTTAAGCCTATACTGTTGTATGTCAGTGGTCAAGCTGGTACCAGTATAAGCTTCTTAATACAAATTTTCACTGCTTTCCTATGGAAGACTACAGACTGTAATTTGTCATGTGTAGTGTAGGAAAGTACCATCTTGCCTGGAATGCTACCCCCATATTTCACTGTATATATGTTGTTTTAGTGTATGTGTCACTGGGACCCTGCTAGCCAGGGCCCCAGTGCTCATAAGTGTGCCCTGTATGTGCTCCCTGTGTGTTGACTAACTGTCTCACTGAGGCTCTGCTAACCAGAACCTCAGTGGTTATGCTCTCTCTGCTTTCTAAATTGTCACTAACAGGCTAGTGACCAATTTCACCAATTCACATTGGCATACTGGAACACCCTTATCATTCCCAAGTATATGGTACTGAGGTACCCAGGGTATTGGGGTTCCAGGAGATCCCTATGGGCTGCAGCATTTATTTTGCCACCCACAGTGCCAGTGCAGCCTGAGTGAAATAATGTCCACGTTATTTCACAGCCGTTTACCACTGCACTTAAGTAACTTATAAGTCACCTATATGTCTAACCTTTACCTGGTAAAGGTTGGGTGCTAAGTTACTTAGTTTGTGGGCACCCTGGCACTAGCCAAGGTGCCCCCACATTGTTCAGGGCAAATTCCCCAGACTTTGTGAGTGCGGGGACACCATTTCACGCGTGCACTGTACATAGGTCACTACCTATGTACAGCTTCGCAATGGTAACTCTGAACATGGCCATGTAACATGTCTAAGATCATAGAATTGTCTCCCCAATGCCATTCTGGCGTTGGGGAGACAATTCCATGATCCCCGAGTCTCTAGCACAGACCCGGGTACTGCCAAACTACCTTTCCCGGGGTTTCACTGCAGCTGCTGCTGCTGCCAACCCCTCAGACAGGTTTCTGCCCTCCTGGGGTCCAGCCAGGCCTGGCCCAGAAAGGCAGAACAAAGGACTTCCTCAGAGAGAGGGTGTTACACCCTCTCCCTTTGTAAAAAGGTGTTAGGGCTGGGGAGGAGTAGCCTCCCCCACCCTCTGGAAATGCTGTGATGGGCACAGATGGTGCCCATCTCTGCATAAGCCAGTCTACACCGGTTCAGGGATCCCCCAGCCCTGCTCTGGCACGAAACTGGACAAAGGAAAGGGGAGTGACCACTCCCCTGACCTGCACCTCCCAGGGGAGGTGCCCAGAGTTCCTCCAGTGTGCTCCAGACCTCTGCCATCTTGGAAACAGAGGTGCTGCTGGCACACTGGACTGCTCTGAGTGGCCAGTGCCAGCAGATGACGTCAGAGACTCCTTCTGATAGGCTCTTACCTGTGTTGCTAGCCTATCCTCCTTCCTAGGTAGCCAAACCTCCTTTTCTGGCTATTTAGGGTCTCTGCTTTGGGGAATTCTTTAGATAACGAATGCAAGAGCTCATCAGAGTTCCTCTGCATCTCCCTCTTCACCTTCTGCCAAAGGATCGACCGCTGACTGCTCAGGACGCCTGCAAAACCGCAACAAAGTAGCAAAGACGACTACTGCAACCTTGTATAGCTGATCCTGCCACCTTCTTGACTGTTTCCTGGTGGTGCACGCTCTGGGCAGGCAACAAAAGACTGCATCACTGGTCCTCTGGGTCCCCTCTCAGCATGACGAGCGTGGTCCCTGGAACTCAGCAACTCTGTCCAAGTGACTCCCACAGTCCAGTGACTCTTCAGTCCATGTTTGGTGGAGGTAAGTCCTTGCCTCCCCATGCTAGACTGCATTGCATCTTCCAGGATTTCCTTCGTGCACAGCCAAGCCTGGGTCCCTGACACTCTAACCTGCAGTACACAACTTCCTGAGTTGTCCTCTGGCGTCGTGGGACTTCCTTTTGTGTCTTCGGGTGAGCTCCGGTTCACTCCTCTTCCAAGTGCCTGCTCCGTTACTTCTGCGGGTGATGCCTGCTTCTGTTATGGCTCCCTGACTTGCTGGGCGCCTCCTCTGTCTCCTCACCCGAGTGGCGACATCTTGGTCCCTCCTGGGCCACAGCAGCATCCAAAAACCCTAACCGTGACCCTTGCAGCTAGCAAGGCTTGTTTGCGGTCTTTCTGCGTGGGAACACCTCTGCAAGCTTCTACATAACGTGGGACATCCATCCTCCAAAGGGGAAGTTTCTAGCCCTCTTTGTTCTTGCAGAATCCACAGCTTCTACTATCCGGTGGCAGCTTCTTTGCACCCTCAGCTGCCATTTCCTGGTGATCTGCCCAATCTCGACTTTGTCGCGACTCTTGGATTTGGTCCCCTTGTTCCACAGGTACTCTCGTCCAGAAATCCACTTTGGATGCTTTGCTGGTGTTGGTCTTCCTTGCAGAATTATCCCCTATCACGACTTCTGTGCTCTCTGGGGAATATAGGTGCACTTTCCACCTACTTTTCTGGGTCTTGGGGTTGGCTATTTTTCTAACCCTCACTGTTTTCTTACAGACCCAGCGACCTTCCACAAGCTCACATAGGTTTGGGGTCCATTCGTGGATCGCATTCCACTTTTGGAGTATATGGTTTGTGTTGCCCCTATACCTATGTGCTCCTATTGCAATCTACTGTAGCTTTACATTGCTTGCATTACTTCCTTTTGCTATTACTGCATATTTTTGGTATTGTGTACATATATCTTGTGTATATTTGGCATCCTCATACTGAGGGTGCTCACTGAGATACTTTTGGCATATTGTCATAAAAATAAAGTACCTTTATTTTTTGTATATCTGTCTATTGTGTTTTCTTATGATATTGTGCATATGGCACCAGTGGTATAGTACGAGCTTTGCATGTCTCCTAGTTCAGCCTAAGCTGCTCTGCTATAGCTACCTTCTATCAGCCTAAGCTGCTAGAAACACCTCTTCTACACTAATAAGGGATAACTGTACCTGGTACAGAGTGTAAGTACCCCTTGGTACCCACTACAAGCCAGGCCAGCCTCCTACATTGGTTGTGCAGCGGTGGGATAAGTACTTGCAACTACTTACCACCTTGTCATTGTGTACTTTTCATAAGAGAATAATATACAAAACAAGTTCAGTGTATGTACACCTAACCAAAAAGTTTTGCTTTTCTTCTCTTACTCTATCTGCTAAGTGCTGAAAAGTACTCCTAAACTTTCAAAAAGTTTCAAAAGTTTGAAAAAGTTTTTTTTTCTGTTCTTTAAAACGGCCTGAAACTTTTTCTCTCTTCTCACTGTCCCTAAACCTTCTTCTATCATGTCTGATATAGGAACTTCTCTTAAAATTGTCAATACAACTTATGAAAATCTTAACTTTAAGAGCCTAAGGAGTCTCTGCATTGATAGAGGTTTAGTGGTAGGAAAGAACCCTTCTAGAGAATTTCTGTCTAATATGCTTATTGAGAATGATAAGGCCCAGGGTGGCACCTCATTTGAAAAGTTGATAGATAGCTCACACTCTGACTCAGGGGAGCCCCCTGAGAGAGTGGTACAGGGTTATCCTCCTAATCTGCCCCTTAGCAGACCACCTAGCAATGCTGGTAGTAATAGAAGCTCCCATCATAGTAGGGATGTTTTTGTTCCTGAAGGCCAGGTTGTCAGAGTGCAAGCTGTTAGAGGCAGGTCTCCCTCTGTTTAATCCAATATTTCTTCTGTGTCAAAGCATTCCCAACCCACAGACCTTCAAGACAAATTGTTAGAAGGGGAACTCAATAAGTTGAGAGTGGAAGAGACCAGGCTGAAGCTTAAACAGCAACAGCTTGCTCTAGACAGGGAATCCCTGGACTTAGAGAAGGAGAGACAGAGGTTGGGGTTTGGACTCTATGGTGGCAACAGCAGTATTCCTGATAGCAATCCTGTGAGAGAGCATGATTCCAGGAATCTGCACAAGACAGTTCCCCCTTACAAGGAGGGGGATGACATTAACAAGTGGTTTGCTGCACTTGAGAGGGCCTGTATGGTACAGGGGGTCCCTCAAAGACAGTGGGCTGCTATCCTATGGCTATCTTTCAATGGAAAGGGTAGGGATATGCTCCTTACTGTTAAAGAAAGTGATGGCAATAATTTTACAGTTTTGAAGGATGCACTCTTGGATGGATTTGGCTTAACCACTAAGCAATACAGGATTAAGTTCAGAGAAACCAGAAAAGAGTCCTCACAAGACTGGGTAGACTTTGTTGACTATTCAGTGGAGGCCTTGGAGGGGTGGTTACATGGCAGTAACGTTTCTGACTATGAAAGCCTGTACAATCTAATCGTGAGAGAGCATATTCTGAATAACTGTGTGTCTGATTTGTTACACCAATATCTAGTGGACTCAGATCTGACCTCTCCCCAAGAATTGGGAAAGAAGGCAGACAAATGGGTCAGAACAAGAGTGAACAGAAAAGTTCATACAGGGGGTGACAAGGATGGCAAGAAGAAGGATGGTAAGTCCTCAGACAAGGGTGGGGACAAATCTAAAAATTAGTCTTCATCAGGCCCACAAAAACACTCTAGTGGGGGTGGTGAGTCCAAATCTTTTCTAATCAAGTAAAAAAAACATGGTGCTATTTATGTAAAGTAAAAGGACAACTGATGCCAGTTGTCCAAAGAAAAGCACCAAGCCTCCCACTACCACAACCCCTACTGCAACCTCTAGTGTCCCTAGTAATAGCAGTGGTGGTGGGAGCAAACCTACTAATAGCCAATCCAAGGGAGTGGCTGGGCTCACTTTTGGTAATTTATTTGGGGTTTGTAGGAGGCTGGCCTGGCTTGTAGTGGGTACCAAGGGGTACTTACACGTACCAGGTCCAGTTATCCCTTATTAGTGTAGAAGAGGTGTTTCTAGCAGCTTAGGCTGATAGAAGGTAGCTATAGCAGTGCAGCTTAGGCTGAACTAAGAGACATGCAAAGCTCCTACTATACCACTGGTGTCATATGCACAATATCATAAGAAAACACAATACACAGATATACTAAAAATAAAGGTACTTTATTTTTATGACAATATGCCAAAAGTATCTCAGTGAGTACCCTCAGTATGAGGATGCCAAATATACACAAGATATATGTACACAATACCAAAAATATGCAGTAATAGCAAAAGGAAGTAATGCAAGCAATGTAGAATTACAGTAGATCGCAATAGGAGCACATAGGTATAGGGGCAACAACAAGCCATATACTCCAAAAGTGGAATGCGAACTACGAATGGACCCCAAACCTATGTGAGCTTATAGAGGGTCGCAGGGGCTGTAAGAAAACAGTGAGGGTTAGAAAAATAGCCCACCCCAAGACCCAGAAAAGTAGGTGTAAAGTGCACCTATATTCCCCAGAGAGCACAGAATTTGTGATAGGGGAATTCTGCAAGGAAGACCAACACCAGCAATGCAAACAAAGTGGATTTCCGGAAGACAGTACCTGTGGAACAAGGGGACCAAGACCAAGAGTCGCGACAAAGTCGAGATTGGGCAGATGCCCAGGAAATGCCAACTGAGGGTGCAAAGAAGCTGCCACCGGATGGTAGAAGCTGTGGATTCTGCAACAACGAAGAGGGCTAGAACCTTACCCTCTGGAGGATGGATGTCCCACGTCGTGTAGAAGCTTGAAGAGGTTTTCCCACGCAGAAAGACCGCAAAGAAACCTTGCTAGCTGCAAGGGTCGCGGTTAGGGTTTTTGGATGCTGCTGTGGCCCAGGAGGGACCAGGATGTCGCCACTTGGATGAGGCGACAAAGGGGGAGCCCAGCAAGTCAGGGAGCCTTCACAGAAGCAGGCAGCACCTGCAGAAGTGCCGGAACAGGCACTACGAAGAGGAGTGAACCGGAGCTCACCCGAAGAAACAAAAGGGATTCCCACGACGCCAGAGGAGAACTCAGGAGGTTGTGCACTACAGGTTAGAGTGTCGGGACCCAGGCTTGGCTGTGCACGAAGGAAATCCTGCAAGAGTGCACAGGAGCCGGAGCAGCTGCAAATCACGCGGTACCCAGCATCGCAGTCTAGCGTGGGGAGGCAAGGACTTACCTCCACCAAACTTGGACTGAAGAGTCACTGTACTGTGGGAGTCACTTGGACAGAGTTGCTGAGTTGCAGGGACCACGCTCGTCGGGCTGAGGGGGGACCCAGAGGACCGGTGATGCAGTCTTTTGTTGCCTGCGGTTGCAGGGGGAAGATTCCGTCGACCCACAGGAGATTTCTTCAGAGCTCCTAGTGCAGAGAGGAGGCAGGCTAACCCCAGAGCATGCACCACCAGGAAACAGTCGAGAAGGCGGCAGGATCAGCGATACAAGTTTGCAGTAGTCGTCTTTGCTACTTTGTTGCAGTTTTGCAGGCGTCCTGAGCAGTCAGTGGTCAATCCTTTGGCAGAAGGTAAAGAGAGAGATGCAGAGGAACTCTGATGAGCTCTTGCATTCGTTATCTAAAGAATTCTCCAAAGCAGAGACCCTAAATAGCCAGAAAAGGAGATTTGGCTACCTAGGAAGGAGGATAGGCTAGCAACACAGGTAAGAGCCTATCAGAAGGAGTCTCTGACGTCACCTGCTGTCACTGGCCACTCAGAGCAGTCCAGTGTGCCAGCAGCACCTCTGTTTCCAAGATGGCAGAGGTCTGGAGCACACTGGAGGAGCTCTGGGCACCTCCCCTGGGAGGTGCAGGTCAGGGGAGTGGTCACTCCCCTTTCCTTTGTCCAGTTTTGCGCCAGAGCAGGGCTGGGGGATCCCTGAACCGGTGTAGACTAGCTTATGCAGAGATGGGCACCATCTGTGCCCATCAAAGCATTTCCAGAGGCTGGGGGAGGCTACTCCTCCCCAGCACTGACACCTTTTTCCAAAGGAAGAGGGTGTAACACCCTCTCTCTGAGGAAGTCCTTTGTTCTGCCTTCCTGGGCCAAGCCTGGCTGGACCCCAGGAGGGCAGAAACCTGTCTGAGGGGTTGGCAGCAGCAGCAGCTGCAGTGAAACCCCGGGAATGGTAGTTTGGCAGTACCCAGGTCTGTGCTAGAGACTCGGGGGATCATGGAATTGTCTCCCCAATGCCAGAATGACATTCGGGTGACAATTCCATGATCTTAGACATGTTACATGGCCATGTTCGGAGTTACCATTGTGACGCTCTACATAGGTAGTGACCTATGTATAGTGCACGCGTGAAATGGTGTCCCCGCACTCACAAAGTCCAGGGAATTTGCCCTGAACGATATGGGGGCACCTTGGCTAGTGCCAGGGTGCCCACACACTAAGTAACTTAGCACCCAACCTTTACCAGGTAAAGGTTAGATATATAGGTGACTTATAAGTTACTTAAGTGGAGTGGTAAATGGCTGTGAAATAACATGGACGTTATTTCACTCAGGGTGCAGTGGCAGGCCTGTGTAAGAATTGTCAGAGCACCCTATGGGTGGCAAAAGAAATGCTGCAGCCCATAGGGATCTCCTGGAACCCCAATACCCTGGGTACCTCAGTACCATATACTAGGGAATTATAAGGGTGTTCCAGTATGCCAATGTAAATTGGTGAAATTGGTCACTAGCCTGTTAGTGACAATTTAGAAAGCAGAGAGAGCATAACCACTGAGGTTCTGGTTAGCAGAGCCTCAGTGAGACAGTTAGGCATCACACAGGGAACACATACATATAGGCCACAAACGTATGAGCACTGGGGTCCTGGCTAGCAGGGTCCCAGTGACACATAACAAACATACTGAAAACATTGGGTTTTAACTATGAGCACTGGGCCCTGGCTAGCAGGATTCCAGTGAGACAGTGAAAACACCCTGACATATACTCACAAACAGGCCAAAAGTGGGGGTAACAAGGCTAGAAAGGGGCTACTTTCTCACAGGGTTGGTCTTGTTAGGGAGACCACAGAGGCTGTGTTAGTGTAGGAAAGTACCATCTTGCCTGGCATGTTACCCCCATTTTTCACTGTATATATGTTGTTTTAGTTGTATGTGTCACTGGGACCCTGGTAACCCAGGGCCCCAGTGCTCATAAGTGTGCCTGAATGTGTTACCTGTGTAGTGACTAACTGTCTCACTGAGGCTCTGCTAATCAGAACCTCAGTGGTTATGCTCTCTCATTTCTTTCCAAATTGTCACTGACAGGCTAGTGACCATTTTTACCAATTTACATTGGCTTACTGGAACATCCTTATAATTCCCTAGTATATGGTACTGAGGTACCCAGGGTATTGGGGTTCCAGGAGATCCCTATGGGCTGCAGCATTTCTTTTGCCACCCATAGGGAGCTCTGACAATTAATACACAGGCCTGCCACTGCAGCCTGAGTGAAATAACGTCCACGTTATTTCACAGCCATTTTACACTGCACTTAAATAACTTATAAGTCACCTATATGTCTAACCTTTACCTGGTAAAGGTTAGGTGCAAAGTTACTTAGTGTGAGGGCACCCTGGCACTAGCCAAGGTGCCCCCACATTGTTCAGAGCCAATTCACTGAACTTTGTGAGTGCGGGGACACCATTACACGCGTGCACTACATATAGGTCACTACCTATATGTAGCTTCACAATGGTAACTCCGAAAATGGCCATGTAACATGTCTATGATCATGGAATTGCCCCCTCTATGCCATCCTGGCATAGTTGGCACAATCCCATGATCCCAGTGGTCTGTAGCACAGACCCTGGTACTGCCAAACTGCCCTTCCTGGGGTTTCACTGCAGCTGCTGCTGCTGCCAACCCCTCAGACAGGCATCTGCCCTCCTGGGGTCCAGCCAGGCCTGGCCCAGGATGGCAGAACAAAGAACTTCCTCTGAGAGAGGGTGTGACACCCTCTCCCTTTGGAAAATGGTGTGAAGGCAGGGGAGGAGTAGCCTCCCCCAGCCTCTGGAAATGCTTTGTTGGGCACAGAGGTGCCCAATTCTGCATAAGCCAGTCTACACCGGTTCAGGGACCCCTTAGCCCCTGCTCTGGCGCGAAACTAGACAAAGGAAAGGGGAGTGACCACTCCCCTGACCTGCACCTCCCCTGGGAGGTGTCCAGAGCTCCTCCAGTGTGCTCCAGACCTCTGCCATCTTGGAAACAGAGGTGCTGCTGGCACACTGGACTGCTCTGAGTGGCCAGTGCCACCAGGTGACGTCAGAGACTCCTGCTGATAGGCTCCTTCAGGTGTTAGTAGCCTATCCTCTCTCCTAGGTAGCCAAACCCTCTTTTCTGGCTATTTAGGGTCTCTGTCTCTGGGGAAACTTCAGATAACGAATGCAAGAGCTCATCCGAGTTCCTCTGCATCTCTCTCTTCACCTTCTGATAAGGAATCGACTGCTGACCGCGCTGGAAGCCTGCAAACCTGCAAAATAGTAGCAAAGACGACTACTGCAACTCTGTAACGCTGATCCTGCCGCCTTCTCGACTGTTTTCCTGCTTGTGCATGCTGTGGGGGTAGCCTGCCTCCTCTCTGCACCAGAAGCTCCGAAGAAATCTCCCGTGGGTCGACGGAATCTTCCCCCTGCAACCGCAGGCACCAAAAAGCTGCATTACTGGTCCCTTGGGTCTCCTCTCAGCACGACGAGCGAGGTCCCTCGAATCCAGCGACTCTGTCCAAGTGACCCCCACAGTCCAGTGACTCTTCAGTCCAAGTTTGGTGGAGGTAAGTCCTTGCCTCACTTCGCTGGGCTGCATTGCTGGGAACCGCGACTTTGCAGCTACTCCGGCTCCTGTGCACTTCTGGCGGAAATCCTTTGTGCACAGCCAAGCCTGGGTCCACGGCACTCTAACCTGCATTGCACGACTTTCTAAGTTGGTCTCCGGCGACGTGGGACTCCTTTGTGCAACTTCGGCGAGCACTGTTTCACGCATCCTCGTAGTGCCTGTTTCTGGCACTTCTCCGGGTGCTACCTGCTTCAGTGAGGGCTCTTTGTCTTGCTCGACGTCCCCTCTCTCTTCAGGTCCAATTTGCGACCTCCTGGTCCCTCCTGGGCCCCAGTAGCGTCCAAAAACGCCAAACGCACGATTTGCGACTAGCAAGGCTTGTTGACGTCCTTCCGGCGGGAAAACACTTCTGCACGAGTCTCCAAGGCGAGAGGGATCCGTCCACCAAAGAGGAAGTCGCTAGCCCTTTTCGTTCCAGCAGAAACCTCAGCTTCTTCTGTCCAGTAGAAGCTTCTTTGCACCCGCAGCTGGCATTTCCTGGGCATCTGCCCATCTCCGACTTGCTTGTGACTTTTGGACTTGGTCCCCTTGTTCCACAGGTACCCTAGATTGGAAATCCACAGTTGTTGCATTGCTGGTTTGTGTCTTTCCTGCATTATTCCTCTAACACGACTACTTTGTCCTTAGGGGAACTTTAGTGCACTTTGCACTCACTTTTCAGGGTCTTGGGGAGGGTTATTTTTCTAACTCTCACTATTTTCTAATAGTCCCAGCGACCCTCTACAAGGTCACATAGGTTTGGGGTACATTCGTGGTTCGCATTCCACTTTTGGAGTATATGGTTTGTGTTGCCCCTATCCCTATGTTTCCCCATTGCATCCTATTGTAGCTATACATTGTTTGCACTGTTTTCTAAGACTATACTGCATATTTTTGCTATTGTGTATATATATCTCGTGTATATTTCCTATCCTCTCACTGAGGGTACACTCTAAGATACTTTGGCATATTGTCATAAAAATAAAGTACCTTTATTTTTAGTATAACTGTGTATTGTGTTTTCTTATGATATTGTGCATATGACACTAAGTGGTACTGTAGTAGCTTCACACGTCTCCTAGTTCAGCCTAAGCTGCTCTGCTAAGCTACCATTATCTATCAGCCTAAGCTGCTAGACACCCTATACACTAATAAGGGATAACTGGGCCTGGTGCAAGGTGCAAGTACCCCTTGGTACTCACTACAAGCCAGTCCAGCCTCCTACATTGGTTGTGCAGCGGTGGGATAAGTGCTTTGAGACTACTTACCACTCTTGTCATTGTACTTTTCATAAGAGAAAAATATACAAAACAAGGTCAGTGTATATACACATAGCCAAAAAGTTTTGCATTTCCTCTTTTCACTCTTTTCTAAGTGCTGAAAAGTACTTCTAAACTTTCAAAAAGTTCTTAAAAGTTTAAAAAGTTTTTTTCTGTCTTTCCAAAAAGTTCTGAAAAGTTTTTTCTCTTTTTCTATCACTTTAACTCTCTCTAAAAATGTCTGGCACAGGCCAAAATGTTGATCTGTCCAAACTTGCATATGACAACCTTAGCTGGAAAAGAGCAAGGAGTCTCTGTATAGAGAGAGGTTTGAGTGTAGGGAAGAATCCTTCCTTGGAACTGTTACTTAACATGCTTAGAGAACAGGATAAGGCCATAGGTGCCTCATCTGTTGAAAAAGTACCTAATAGTTCCCAATCTGATTCAGGGACTCCCCCAGGAAAAGATTCAGGAAAGAAACTTCCTAGCCTGCCCATTACTAGACAGTCTAGCATAGTTGGTAATGATGATGAGCAACACCATATAAATAGTGTTGTCTCACATCATAGCAAAAGCATTTATTCTCACCATACTGGTAGTAATGTTTCTGTTAACCAAGCTGTTAGGGTGGCTTCTGTAAGGGACAGGTCTCCTTCTGTTCATTCCCATCATAGCTCTGTTTCTAGGAATGTCCCTCCCACCAACCCTGATGACAGAATGTTAGAGAGGGAACTCAATAAGTTGAGGGTGGAACAAACCAGACTGAAGCTTAAAAAGCAACAGCTGGATTTGGATAGACAGTCTTTTGAATTAGAGAAGGAAAGACAGAAGTTGGGTTTAGATACCCATGGTGGCAGCAGCAGTATTCCCCATAGTCATCCTGCAAAAGAGCATGATTCCAGGAATCTGCACAAGATAGTTCCCCCTTATAAGGAGGGGGATGACATTAACAAGTGGTTTGCTGCACTTGAGAGGGCCTGTGTTGTACAGGATGTCCCTCAAAGGCAGTGGGATGCTATCCTATGGCTATCATTTAGTGGAAAAGGTAGGGATAGGCTCCTTACTGTAAAAGAAAATGATGCTAATAATTTCCAAGTTCTTAAGAATGCACTCCTGGATGGTTATGGCTTAACCACTGAACAGTACAGGATAAAGTTCAGAGAGACCAAAAAGGAGTCTTCACAAGACTGGGTTGATTTCATTGACCATTCAGTGAAGGCCTTGGAGGGGTGGTTACATGGCAGTAAAGTTACTGATTATGACAGCCTGTATAACTTAATCCTGAGAGAGCATATTCTTAATAATTGTGTGTCTGATTTGTTGCACCAGTACTTGGTGGACTCTGATCTGACCTCTCCCCAAGAATTGGGAAAGAAGGCAGACAAATGGGTCAGAACAAGAGTGAACAGAAAAGTTCATACAGGGGGTGACAAAGATGGCAACAAAAAGAAGGATGGTAAATCGTCAGACAAGGGTGGGGACAAATCTAAAAATGAGTCTTCATCAGGCCCACAAAAACACTCTGGTGGGGGTGGTGGGTCCAAATCCTCCTTTAATCAGAACAAGGAAAAGAAACCATGGTGCTATTTATGTAAAATAAAAGGCCATTGGACAACAGATCCCAGTTGTCCAAAGAAAGGCACCACTGCTCCTACCACTACAACCCCTACTGCTACACCTAGTGTCCCTACTAATAGCAGTGGTGGTGGGAGCAAACCTACTAATAGCCAATCCAAGGGAGTAGCTGGGCTCACTTTTGGTAATTTAGTTGGGGTTGGCCTTGTTAGGGAGGCCACAGAGGCTGTGTTAGTCTCTGAGGGGGCTATTGATTTAGCCACCTTAGTTGCTTGTCCCCTTAATATGGATAAGTACAAGCAGCTACCCCTAATAAATGGTGTTGAGGTTCAGGCCTACAGGGACACTGGTGCCAGTGTGACTATGGTCATAGAGAAACTGGTCCACCCTGAACAACACCTACTTGGTCACCAGTACCAAGTAACCGATGCTCACAACAACACACTTAGCCACCCCATGGCTGTTGTTAATCTCAACTGGGGGGGGGGGTTACTGGTCCAAAGAAAGTTGTGGTAGCCACAGATTTACCTGTAGACTGTCTACTAGGAAATGATTTGGAGACATCAGCTTGGTCAGATGTGGAGTTGGAGGCCCATGCAGCAATGCTGGGCATCCCAGGGCATATTTTTGCTTTGACAAGGGCTCAGGCCAAAAAGCAAAAAGGACAGGGAAGCTTGGATCCTGGAAGAATGGACCAAGTGCTCCCTAAAGCTAGGGCTAGTAGAAGCAAACCACTTCCTACTATCCCTCCCTCTACAGTGGATTCTAATTCTGAGGAAGAAGAATTCCCTCCCTGTGCAGAACCTACACCAGAGGAGCTGGAAGCAGACACTGCTGAGCTTTTGGGTGAAGGGGGGCCTGCCAGAGAGGAGCTGAGTTTGGCACAGCAAACCTGTCCCACATTAGAGGGTCTAAGACAGCAAGCTGTCAAACAGGCTAATGGGGATGTCAGTGACTCTCACAGAGTTTACTGGGAGGACAACCTCTTGTACACTGAGCATAGGGATCCTAAACCTGGAGCTGCCAGGAGATTAGTGATTCCTCAGGAGTACAGAAAGTTCCTCCTAACACTGGCACATGACATTCCCTTAGCTGGGCATCTAGGACAAATGAAAACTTGGGACAGGCTTGTTCCCCTGTTTCATTGGCCTAGGATGTCTGAGGACACAAAGGAATTTTGTAAGTCCTGTGAAACCTGTCAAGCCAGTGGCAAGACAGGTGGCACCCCAAAGGCACCCCTTATCCCACTGCCTGTGGTTGGGGTTCCCTTTGAAAGGGTAGGGGTTGACATAGTTGGCCCCCTTGACCCTCCTACTGCTTCAGGCAATAGGTTTATGTTGGTGGGAGTGGACCATGCCACAAGATATCCTGAAGCTATTCCTTTAAGGACCACTACAGCACCTGCAGTGGCAAAGGCCCTCCTGGGAATATTTTCCAGGGTGGGCTTCCCAAAGGAAGTGGTATCAGACAGGGGAAGCAATTTAATGTCTGCATACTTAAAGGCCATGTGGAAGGAGTGTGGTGTAACGTACAAGTTCACAACACCCTATCATCCACAAACAAATGGACTGGTGGAGAGATTTAATAAAACTCTCAAAGGCATGATTATGGGTCTCCCTGAAAAACTCCGCAGGAGATGGGATATCCTTCTACCATGCCTCCTTTTTGCCTACAGGGAGGTACCCCAGAAAGGAGTGGGCTTCAGCCCCTTTGAACTTCTTTTTGGACACCCTGTTAGGGGTCCACTCACACTTGTAAAGGAGGGTTGGGAACAACCTTTAAAAGCTCCTAAGCAGGATATTGTGGATTATGTACTTGGCCTCAGATCAAGGATGGCTGAGTACATGAAAAAGGCCAGTAAAAACCTTCAGGCCAGCCAAGAGCTCCAGAAGCAATGGCATGATCAGAAGGCTGTTTTGGTTCAGTACCAACCAGGGCAGAAAGTGTGGGTCTTGGAGCCTGTGGCCCCAAGAGCACTCCAAGATAAATGGAGTGGTCCCCACACAATTGTTGAAAAGAATGGAGAAGTCACCTATTTAGTTGACTTAGGCACTGCCAGGAGTCCCCTTAGGGTGCTCCATGTCAACCGCCTGAAACCCTACTATGACAGGGCTGATCTCACCCTGCTCATGGCAACAGATGAGGGACAGGAAGAAGACAGTGATCCTCTACCTGATCTCTTCTCTTCCACAGAACAAGAAGCTCTTGTGGAAGGTGTAGTTTTGGCTGATTGTCTTACTGCTGAGCAGAAAAACAATTGCATAAATCTCCTAGATCAATTCTCTGAACTCTTCTCTACTGTGCCAGGTACCACTTCTTGGTGTGAGCACACTATAGATACTAGAGACAGTTTACCTGTCAAAAGTAAGATCTATAGGCAGCCTGACCATGTCAGGGACTGCATAAAGCAAGAGGTCCAGAAAATGTTAGAACTAGGAGTGGTTGAGCACTCTGACAGTCCATGGGCTTCTCCTGTGGTACTGGTACCAAAACCCCATTCCAAAGATGGAAAGAAGGAAATGCGGTTTTGTGTAGACTATAGAGGTCTCAACTTGGTAACCAAAACTGATGCTCACCCTATACCCAGGGCAGATGAGCTCATAGATACACTGGCATCTGCCAAGTATCTAAGCACTTTTGATTTGACTGCAGGGTATTGGCAGATCAAATTATCAGAAGATGCTAAACCTAAGACTGCATTTTCTACCATTGGAGGACATTACCAGTTTACTGTAATGCCTTTTGGTTTGAAAAATGCACCTGCCACTTTTCAGAGATTGGTGAACACAGTCCTGCAAGGGCTGGAAGCTTTCAGTGCAGCATATTTGGACGATATAGCTGTCTTTAGCTCCAGCTGGGATGATCACCTGGTCCACCTATGGAAAGTTTTGGAGGCCCTGCAAAAGGCAGGCCTCACTATCAAGGCTTCAAAGTGCCAGATAGGGCAGGGTAAGGTGGTTTATCTGGGACACCTTGTTGGTGTGGAACAGATTGCACCACTTCAGGGGAAAATCCAAACTATCATTGATTGGCTTCCCCCTACCACTCAGACTCAGGTGAGAGCCTTCCTAGGCCTCACTGGGTATTACAGGAGGTTCATTAAGAACTATGGCCCCTTTGAACTCCTATTTGGTCACCCTGTAAGAGGTCCTCTAACACTTGTTAAGGAGGGTTGGGAACAACCTTTAAAAGCTCCAAAGCAGGATATTGTGGATTATGTACTTGGCCTCAGATCAAGGATGGCTGAGTACATGAAAAAGGCCAGTAAAAACCTTCAGGCCAGCCAAGAGCTCCAAAAGCAATGGCATGACCAGAAGGCTGTTTTAGTTCAGTACCAACCAGGGCACAAAGTGTGGGTCTTGGAGCCTGTGGCCCCAAGAGCACTCCAAGACAAATGGAGTGGACCCCACATAATTGTTGAGAAAAAGGGTGAAGTCACCTACTTAGTTGACTTAGGCACTTCCAGGAGTCCCCTCAGGTTGCTTCATGTCAATCGCCTGAAACCCTACTATGACAGGGCTGATCTCACCCTGCTCATGGCAACTGATGAGGGACAGGAAGAAGAGAGTGACCCTCTCCCTGATCTCTTCTCTTCCACAGAACAAGATGCTCTTGTGGAAGGTGTTGTACTGGCAGATTGACTTACTGCTGAGCAGAAAGACCACTGCATAAATCTCCTGGGTCAGTTTTCTGAACTCTTCTCCACTGTGCCAGGTACCACTTCTTGGTGTGAGCACACTATAGATACTGGAGACAGCTTGCCTGTCAAAAGTAAAATCTATAGGCAGCCTGCCCATGTGAGAGACTGCATAAAGCAAGAGGTGCAGAAAATGCTTGAACTGGGAGTGGTTGAGCACTCTGAAAGTCCATGGGCTTCTCCTGTGGTACTTGTACCAAAACCTCAGTCCAAGGATGGAAAGAAGGAAATGCAGTTTTGTGTAGACTACAGAGGTCTCAACCAGGTAACAAAAACTGATGCTCACCCTATACCCAGGGCAGATGAGCTAATAGATACACTGGCATCTGCCAAGTATCTAAGCACTTTTGATTTGACTGCAGGGTATTGGCAGATCAAATTATCAGAAGATGCAAAAGCAAAAACTGCATTTTCAACCATTGGAGGCCATTACCAATTCACAGTAATGCCTTTTGGATTGAAAAATGCACCTGCCACTTTTCAGAGGTTGGTGAACACAGTCCTGCAAGGGCTGGAAGCTTTTAGGGCAGCATATCTAGACGATATAGCTGTCTTTAGCTCCAGCTGGGATGATCACCTGGTCCACCTATGGAAAGTTTTAGAGGCCCTGCAAAAGGCAGGCCTCACTATCAAGGCTTCAAAGTGCCAGATAGGGCAGGGTAAGATGGTTTATCTGGGACACCTGGTTGGTGGAGAACAGATTGCATCACTCCAGGGGAAAATCCAAACTATTTTAGATTGGGTTCCCCCTACTACTCAGACTCAGGTGAGAGCCTTTTTAGGCCTCACTGGGTACTATAGGAGGTTCAGAAAGAACTATGGCTCCATTGCAGCCCCTCTTAATGACCTCACATCCAAGAAAATGCCTAAAAAGGTATTATGGACAGCAAACTGTCAGAAAGCTTTTGAGGAGCTGAAGCAGGCCATGTGCTCTGCACCTGTCCTGAAAAGCCCTTGTTACTCTAAAAAATTCTATGTCCAAACTGCTGCATCTGAATTAGGAGTAGGGGCAGTCCTATCACAACTTAATTCTGAGGGCCAGGATCAACCTGTTGCTTTTATTAGTAGGAGGTTGACCCCTAGAGAAAAGCGTTGGTCTGCCATTGAGAGGGAGGCCTTTGCTGTGGTCTGGGCTCTGAAGAAGTTGAGGCCATACCTGTTTGGCACTCACTTCATTGTTCAGACAGACCACAAACCTCTACTTTGGCTAAAACAAATGAAAGGTGAAAATCCTAAATTGTTGAGGTGGTCCATATCCCTACAGGGAATGGACTATACAGTGGAACATAGACCTGGGAGTAGCCACTCCAATGCAGATGGACTCTCCAGATATTTCCACTTAGACAATGAAGACTCATCAGGTCATGGCTAGTCTTATTGTCCTTCGTTTGGGGGGGGGTTGTGTAGGAAAGTACCATCTTGCCTGGCATGTTACCCCCATTTTTCACTGTATATATGTTGTTTTAGTTGTATGTGTCACTGGGACCCTGGTAACCCAGGGCCCCAGTGCTCATAAGTGTGCCTGAATGTGTTACCTGTGTAGTGACTAACTGTCTCACTGAGGCTCTGCTAATCAGAACCTCAGTGGTTATGCTCTCTCATTTCTTTCCAAATTGTCACTGACAGGCTAGTGACCATTTTTACCAATTTACATTGGCTTACTGGAACACCCTTATAATTCCCTAGTATATGGTACTGAGGTACCCAGGGTATTGGGGTTCCAGGAGATCCCTATGGGCTGCAGCATTTCTTTTGCCACCCATAGGGAGCTCTGACAATTCTTACACAGGCCTGCCACTGCAGCCTGAGTGAAATAACGTCCACGTTATTTCACAGCCATTTTACACTGCACTTAAATAACTTATAAGTCACCTATATGTCTAACCTTTACCTGGTAAAGGTTAGGTGCAAAGTTACTTAGTGTGAGGGCACCCTGGCACTAGCCAAGGTGCCCCCACATTGTTCAGAGCCAATTCACTGAACTTTGTGAGTGCGGGGACACCATTACACGCGTGCACTACATATAGGTCACTACCTATATGTAGCTTCACAATGGTAACTCCGAAAATGGCCATGTAACATGTCTATGATCATGGAATTGCCCCCTCTATGCCATCCTGGCATAGTTGGCACAATCCCATGATCCCAGTGGTCTCTAGCACAGACCCTGGTACTGCCAAACTGCCCTTCCTGGGGTTTCACTGCAGCTGCTGCTGCTGCCAACCCCTCAGACAGGCATCTGCCCTCCTGGGGTCCAGCCAGGCCTGGCCCAGGATGGCAGAACAAAGAACTTCCTCTGAGAGAGGGTGTGACACCCTCTCCCTTTGGAAAATGGTGTGAAGGCAGGGGAGGAGTAGCCTCCCCCAGCCTCTGGAAATGCTTTGTTGGGCACAGAGGTGCCCAATTCTGCATAAGCCAGTCTACACCGGTTCAGGGACCCCTTAGCCCCTGCTCTGGCGCGAAACTGGACAAAGGAAAGGGGAGTGACCACTCCCCTGACCTGCACCTCCCCTGGGAGGTGTCCAGAGCTCCTCCAGTGTGCTCCAGACCTCTGCCATCTTGGAAACAGAGGTGCTGCTGGCACACTGGACTGCTCTGAGTGGCCAGTGCCACCAGGTGACGTCAGAGACTCCTGCTGATAGGCTCCTTCAGGTGTTAGTAGCCTATCCTCTCTCCTAGGTAGCCAAACCCTCTTTTCTGGCTATTTAGGGTCTCTGTCTCTGGGGAAACTTCAGATAACGAATGCAAGAGCTCATCCGAGTTCCTCTGCATCTCTCTCTTCACCTTCTGATAAGGAATCGACTGCTGACCGCGCTGGAAGCCTGCAAACCTGCAACATAGTAGCAAAGACGACTACTGCAACTCTGTAACGCTGATCCTGCCGCCTTCTCGACTGTTTTCCTGCTTGTGCATGCTGTGGGGGTAGCCTGCCTCCTCTCTGCACCAGAAGCTCCGAAGAAATCTCCCGTGGGTCGACGGAATCTTCCCCCTGCAACCACAGACACCAAAAAGCTGCATTACAGGTCCCTTGGGTCTCCTCTCAGCACGACGAGCGAGGTCCCTCGAATCCAGCGACTCTGTCCAAGTGACCCCCACAGTCCAGTGACTCTTCAGTCCAAGTTTGGTGGAGGTAAGTCCTTGCCTCACCTCGCTGGGCTGCATTGCTGGGAACCGCGACTTTGCAGCTACTCCGGCCCCTGTGCACTTCCGGCGGAAATCCTGTGTGCACAGCCAAGCCTGGGTCCACGGCACTCTAACCTGCATTGCACGACTTTCTAAGTTGGTCTCCGGCGACGTGGGACTCCTTTGTGCAACTTCGGCGAGCACCGTTTCACGCATCCTCGTAGTGCCTGTTTCTGGCACTTCTCCGGGTGCTACCTGCTTCAGTGAGGGCTCTTTGTCTTGCTCGACGTCCCCTCTCTCTTCAGGTCCAATTTGCTACCTCCTGGTCCCTCCTGGGCCCCAGCAGCGTCCAAAAACGCACGATTTGCGACTAGCAAGGCTTGTTGGCGTCCTTCCGGCGGGAAAACACTTCTGCACGACTCTCCAAGGCGAGAGGGATCCGTCCACCAAAGGGGAAGTCTCTAGCCCTTTTGGTTCCTGCAGAAACCTCAGCTTCTTCTGTCCAGTAGAAGCTTCTTTGCACCCGCAGCTGGCATTTCCTGGGCATCTGCCCATCTCCGACTTGCTTGTGACTTTTGGACTTGGTCCCCTTGTTCCACAGGTACCCTAGATTGGAAATCCACAGTTGTTGCATTGCTGGTTTGTGTCTTTCCTGCATTATTCCTCTAACACAACTACTTTGTCCTTAGGGGAACTTTAGTGCACTTTGCACTCACTTTTCAGGGTCTTGGGGAGGGTTATTTTTCTAACTCTCACTATTTTCTAATAGTCCCAGCGATCCTCTACAAGGTCACATAGGTTTGGGGTCCATTCGTGGTTCGCATTCCACTTTTGGAGTATATGGTTTGTGTTGCCCCTATCCCTATGTTTCCCCATTGCATCCTATTGTAGCTATACATTGTTTGCACTGTTTTCTAAGACTATACTGCATATTTTTGCTATTGTGTATATATATCTTGTGTATATTTCCTATCCTCTCACTGAGGGTACACTCTAAGATACTTTGGCATATTGTCATAAAAATAAAGTACCTTTATTTTTAGTATAACTGTGTATTGTGTTTTCTTATGATATTGTGCATATGACACTAAGTGGTACTGTAGTAGCTTCACACGTCTCCTAGTTCAGCCTAAGCTGCTCTGCTAAGCTACCATTATCTATCAGCCTAAGCTGCTAGACACCCTATACACTAATAAGGGATAACTGGGCCTGGTGCAAGGTGCAAGTACCCCTTGGTACTCACTACAAGCCAGTCCAGCCTCCTACAGCCACCCATAGGGAGCTCTGACAATTCTTACACAGGCCTGCCACTGCAGCCTGAGTGAAATAACGTCCACGTTATTTCACAGCCATTTTACACTGCACTTAAGTAACTTATAAGTCACCTATATGTCTAACCTTTACCTGGTAAAGGTTAGGTGCAAAGTTACTTAGTGTGAGGGCACCCTGGCACTAGCCAAGGTGCCCCCACATTGTTCAGGGCCAATTCCCCGGACTTTGTGAGTGCGGGGACACCATTACACGCGTGCACTACATATAGGTCACTACCTATATGTAGCTTCACAATGGTAACTCCGAATATGGCCATGTAACATGTCTAAGATCATGGAATTGCCCCCTCTATGCCATCCTGGCATTGTTGGCACAATTCCATGATCCCAGTGGTCTGTAGCACAGACCCTGGTACTGCCAAACTGCCTTTCCTGGGGTTTCACTGCAGCTGCTGCTGCTGCCAACCCCTCAGACAGGTTTCTGCCCTCCTGGGGTCAAGCCAGGCTTGTCCCAGGATGGCAGAACAAAGGACTTCCTCTGAGAGAGGGTGTTACACCCTCTCCCTTTGGAAAATGGTGTGAAGGCAGGGGAGGAGTAGCCTCCCCCAGCCTCTGGAAATGCTTTCTTGGGCACAGATGTGCCCAATTCTGCATAAGCCAGTCTACACCGGTTCAGGGGACCCCTTAGCCCTGCTCTGGTGCGAAACTGGACAAAGGAAAGGGGAGTGACCACTCCCCTGACCTGCACCTCCCCTGGGAGGTGTCCAGAGCTCCTCCAGTGTGCTCCAGACCTCTGCCATCTTGGAAACAGAGGTGCTGCTGGCACACTGGACTGCTCTGAGTGGCCAGTGCCACCAGGTGATGTCAGAGACTCCTTCTGATAGGCTCCTTCAGGTGTTAGTAGCCTATCCTCTCTCCTAGGTAGCCAAACCCTCTTTTCTGGCTATTTAGGGTCTCTGTCTCTGTCTCTGGGGAAACTTTAGATAACGAATGCAAGAGCTCATCAGAGTTCCTCTGCATCTCTCTCTTCACCTTCTGCCAAGGAATCGACTGCTGACCGCGCTGGAAGCCTGCAACACTGCAACAAAGTAGCAAAGACGACTACTGCAACTCTGTAACGCTGATCCTGCCGCCTTCTCGACTGTTTTCCTGGTGGTGCATGCTGTGGGGGTAGTCTGCCTCCTCTCTGCACTAGAAGCTCCGAAGAAATCTCCCATGGGTCGACGGAATCTTCCCCCTGCAACCGCAGGCACCAAAAAGCTGCATTACCGGTCCCTTGGGTCTCCTCTCAGCACGACGAGCGAGGTCCCTTGAATCCAGCAACTCTGTCCAAGTGGCCCCCACAGTCCAGTGAGTCTTCAGTCCAAGTTTGGTGGAGGTAAGTCCTTGCCTCACCTCGCTAGACTGCATTGCTGGGAACCGCGACTTTTGCAGCTACTCCGGCACCTGTGCACTTCCGGCGGAAATCCTTTGTGCACAGCCAAGCCTGGGTCCACGGCACTCTAACCTGCATTGCACGACTTTCTAAGTTGGTCTCCGGCGACGTGGGACTCCTTTGTGTAACTTCGGGTGAGCACTGTTTCACGCATCCTTGTAGTGCCTGTTTCTGGCACTTCTACGGGTGCTACCTGCTGCTGAGAGGGCTTCTTGTCTTGCTCGACGTCCCTCCTGGGCCACAGCAGCATCCAAAAACGCTAACCGCACGATTTGCAGCTAGCAAGGCTTGTTGGCGTTCTTTTGGCAGGAAAACACTTCTGCACGACTTTCCACGGCGAGAGGGATCCGTCCACCAAAGGGGAAGTCTCTAGCCCTTTTCGTTCCTGCAGAAACTTCAGCTTCTTCTGTCCAGTAGAAGCTTCTTTGCACCCACAGCTGGCATTTTCTGGGCATATGCCCATCTCTGACTTGCTTGTGACTTTTGGACTTGGTCCCCTTGTTCCACAGGTACCCTAGATTGGAAATCCACAGTTGTTGCATTGTTGGTTTGTGTCTTTCCTGCATTATTCCTCTATCACGACTTCTCTGTCTTTGGGGGAACTTTAGTGCACTTTGCACTCACTTTTCAGGGTCTTGGGGAGGGCTAATTTTCTAACTCTCACTATTTTCTAATAGTCCCAGCGACCCTCTACAAGGTCACATAGGTTTGGGGTCCATTCGTGGTTCGCATTCCACTTTTGGAGTATATGGTTTGTGTTGCCCCTATCCCTATGTGTCCCCATTGCATCCTATTGTAACTATACATTGTTTGCACTGTTTTCTAAGACTATACTGCATATTTTTGGTATTGTGTACATATATCTTGTGTATATTTCCTATCCTCTCACTGAGGGTACACTCTAAGATACTTTGGCATATTGTCATAAAAATAAAGTACCTTTATTTTTAGTATAACTGTATATTGTGTTTTCTTATGATATTGTGCAAGTGACACTTGTGGTACTGTAGTAGCTTCACACGTCTCCTAGTTCAGCCTAAGCTGCTCTGCTAAGCTACCATTATCTATCAGCCTAAGCTGCTAGACACCCTATACACTCATAAGGGATAACTGGGCCTGGTGCAAGGTGCAAGTACCCCTTGGTACTCACTACAAGCCAGTCCAGCCTCCTACATTGGTTGTGCAGCGGTGGGATAAGTGCTTTGAGACTACTTACCACTCTTGTCATTGTACTTTTCATAAGAGAAAAATATACAAAACAAGTTCAGTGTGTGTACACATAGCTAAAAAGTTTTGCATTTTCTCTTTTCACTCTTTTCTAAAGTGCTGAAAAGTACTTCTAAACTTTCAAAAAGTTCTTAAAAGTTTAAAAAGTTTTTTTTCTGTCTTTCTAAAAAGTTCTGAAAACTTTTTTCTCTTTTTCTATCACTTTAACTCTCTCTAAAAATGTCTGGCACAGGCCAAAATGTTGATCTGTCCAAACTTGCATATGACCACCTTAGCTGGAAAGGAGCAAGGAGTCTCTGTGTAGAGAGAGGTTTGAGTGTAGGGAAGAATCCTTCCTTGGAATTGTTACTTAACATGCTTAGAGAACAAGATAAGGCTAAAAGTGCCCCATCTGTTGAAAAAGTAGCTAATGGTCCCCAATCTGATCCAGGGACTCCCCCAGGAAAAGATTTAGGAAAGAAACTTCCTAGCCTGCCCATTACTAGACAGTCTAGCATAGTTGGTAATAATGAAGAGCCACACCATACAAATAGTGTTGTCTCACATCATAGCAAGAGCATTTATTCTCACCACAATGGTAGTGATGTTTCTGTTAGCCAAGCTGTTAGGGTGGCTTCTGTAAGGGACAGGTCTCCTTCTGTTCATTCACATCATTCTTCTGTGTCTAAGAATGTCCCTCCCACCAACCCTGATGACAGAATGTTAGAAAGGGAACTCAACAAGTTGAGAGTGGAACAAACCAGGCTGAAGCTTAAAAAGCAACAGCTGGATTTGGATAGACAGTCTTTTGAACTAGAGAAGGAAAGACAGAAGTTGGGTTTAGATACCCATGGTGGCAGCAGCAGTATTACCCATAGTCATCCTGTAAAAGAGCATGATTCCAGGAATCTGCATAAGATAGTTCCCCCTTATAAGGAGGGGGATGACATTAACAAGTGGTTTGCTGCACTTGAGAGGGCCTGTGTTGTACAGGATGTCCCTCAAAGGCAGTGGGCTGCTATCCTATGGCTATCATTTAGTGGAAAAGGTAGGGATAGGCTCCTTACTGTGAAAGAAAGTGATGCCAATAATTTTACAGTACTTAAGAATGCACTCCTGGATGGTTATGGCTTAACCACTGAACAATACAGGATAACGTTCAGAGAGACCAAAAAGGAGTCTTCACAAGACTGGGTTGATTTCATTGACCATTCAGTGAAGGCCTTGGAGGGGTGGTGAAATGGCAGTAAGGTTACTGACTTTGAAAGCCTGTATAACTTGAACCTGAGAGAGCATATTCTTAATAATTGTGTGTCTGATTTGTTGCACCAGTACTTGGTGGACTCTGATCTGACCTCTCCCCAAGAATTGGGAAAGAAGGCAGACAAATAGGTCAGAACAAGGGTGAACAGAAAAGTTCATTCAGGGGGTGACAAAGATGGCAACAAAAAGAAGGACGGTAAGTCTTCTGACAAGGGTGGGGACAAATCTACAAATGAGTCTTCATCAGGCCCACAAAAACACTCTGGTGGGGGTGGTGGGTCCAAATCCTCCTTTAATCAAAACAAAGAAAAGAAACCATGGTGCTATTTATGTAAAGTAAAAGGCCATTGGACAACAGATCCCAGTTGTCCAAAGAAAAGCCCCAAGCCTCCTACCACTACAACCCCTACTGCTACCCCTAGTGTCCCTACTAATAGCAGTGGTGGTGGGAGCAAACCTACTAATAGCCAATCCAAGGGAGTAGCTGGGCTCACTATTGGTAACTTAGTTGGGGTTGGTCTTGTTAGGGAGACCACAGAGGCTGTGTTAGTCTCTGAGGGGACTATTGATTTAGCCACCTTAGTTGCTTGTCCCCTTAATATGGATAAGTACAAGCAGCTACCCCTAATAAATGGTGTTGAGGTTCAGGCCTACAGGGACACTGGTGCCAGTGTGACTATGGTTATAGAGAAACTGGTCCACCCTGAACAACACCTACTTGGTCACCAGTACCAAGTAACCGATGCTCACAACAACACACTTAGCCACCCCATGGCTGTTGTAAATCTCAACTGGGGGGGGGTTACTGGTCCAAAGAAAGTTGTGGTAGCCACAGATTTACCTGTAGACTGTCTACTAGGAAATGATTTGGAGACATCAGCTTGGGCAGATGTGGAGTTGGAGGCCCATGCAGCAATGCTGGGCATCCCAGGGCATATTTTTGCTTTGACAAGGGCTCAGGACAAAAAGCAAAAAGGACAGGGAAGCTTGGATCCTGGAACAATGGACCAAGTGCTCCCTAAAGCTAGGGCTAGTAGAAGCAAACCACTTCCTACTATCCCTCCCTCTACAGTGGATTCAACTTCTGAGGAAGAAGAATTCCCTCCCTGTGCAGAGCCTACACCAGAGGAGCTTGAAGCAGACACTTCTGAGCTTTTGGGTGAAGGGGGGCCTGCCAGAGAGGAGCTGAGTGTGGCACAGCAAACCTGTCCCACATTAGAGGGTCTAAGACAGCAAGCTGTCAAACAGGCTAATGGGGATGTCAGTGACTCTCACAGAGTTTACTGGGAGGACAACCTCTTGTACACTGAGGCAAGGGATCCTAAACCTGGAGCTGCCAGGAGATTAATGATTCCTCAGGAGTACAGAAAGTTCCTCCTAACTCTTGCACACAACATTCCCCTAGCTGGGCATCTAGGACAAATGAATACTTGGGACAGGCTTGTTCCCTTGTTTCATTGGCCTAGGATGTCTGAGGACACAAAAGATTTTTGTAAGTCCTGTGAAACCTGTCAAGCCAGTGGCAAGACAGGTGGCACCCCAAAGGCACCCCTTATTCCACTGCCTGTGGTTGGGGTTCCCTTTGAAAGGGTAGGGGTTGACATTGTTGGCCCCCTTGACCCTCCTACTGCTTCAGGCAATAGATTCATCTTGGTGGTAGTGGACCATGCCACAAGATACCCTGAAGCTATTCCTTTAAGGACCACTACAGGTCCTGCAGTGGCAAAGGCCTTCCTGGGAATATTTTCCAGGGTGGGCTTCCCAAAGGAAGTAGTATCAGACAGGGGAAGCAATTTCATGTCTGCATACTTAAAGGCTATGTGGAAGGAGTGTGGTGTGACTTATAAGTTCACTACACCCTATCATCCACAAACAAATGGACTGGTGGAGAGATTTAACAAAACTCTCAAAGGCATGATTATGGGTCTCCCTGAAAAACTCCGCAGGAGATGGGATATCCTTCTACCATGCCTCCTTTTTGCCTACAGGGAGGTACCCCAGAAAGGAGTGGGCTTCAGCCCCTTTGAACTTCTTTTTGGACACCCTGTTAGGGGTCCACTCACACTTGTCAAGGAGGGTTGGGAACAACCTTTAAAAGCTCCAAAACAATATATTGTGGATTATGTACTTGGCCTCAGATCAAGGATGGCTGAGTATATGAAAAAGGCCAGTAAAAACCTTCAGGCCAGCCAAGAGCTCCAGAAGCAATGGCATGACCAGAAGGCTGTTTTGGTTCAGTACAAACCAGGGCAGAAAGTGTCGGTCTTGGAGCCTGTGGCCCCAAGAGCACTCCATGAAAAATGGAGTGGTCCCCACACAATTGTTGAGAAAAAGGGAGAAGTCACCTATTTAGTTGACTTAGGCACTGCCAGGAGTCCCCTTAGGGTGCTCCATGTCAATCGCCTGAAACCCTACTATGACAGGGCTGATCTCACCCTGCTCATGGCAACTGATGAGGGACAGGAAGAAGACAGTGATCCTCTACCTGATCTCTTCTCTTCCACAGAACAAGATGCTCTTGTGGAAGGTGTAGTTTTGGCTGATTGTCTTACTGCTGAGCAGAAAGACCATTGCATAAATCTCCTAGATCAATTCTCTGAACTCTTCTCTACTGTGCCAGGTACCACTTCTTGGTGTGAGCACACTATAGATACTGGAGACAGCTTGCCTGTCAAAAAGTAATATCTATAGGCAGCCTGACCATGTCAGGGACTGCATAAAGCAAGAGGTGCAAAAAATGTTAGAACTAGGAGTGGTTGAGCACTCTGAAAGTCCATGGGCTTCTCCTGTGGTACTTGTATCAAAACCCCATTCCAAAGATGGAAAGAAGGAAATGCGGTTTTGTGTAGACTATAGAGGTCTCAACTTGGTAACCAAAACTGATGCTCACCCTATACCCAGGGCCGATGAGCTCATAGATACACTGGCATCTGCCAAGTATCTAAGCACTTTTGATTTGACTGCAGGGTATTGGCAGATCAAATTATCAGAAGATGCTAAACCTAAAACAGCATTTTCAACCATTGGAGGACATTACCAGTTCACTGTAATGCCTTTTGGATTGAAGAATGCACCTGCCACTTTTCAGAGGTTGGTGAACACAGTCCTGCAAGGGCTGGAAGCTTTCAGTGCAGCATATCTGGACGATATAGCTGTCTTTAGCTCCAGCTGGGATGATCACCTGGTCCACCTATGGAAAGTTTTGGAGGCCCTGCAAAAGGCAGGCCTCACTATCAAGGCTTCAAAGTGCCAGATAGGGCAGGGTAAGGTGGTTTATCTGGGACACCTTGTTGGTGGGGAACAGATTGCACCACTACAGGGGAAAATCCAAACAATTATTGATTGGGTTCCCCCTACTACACAGACCCAAGTGAGAGCCTTCCTAGGCCTCACTGGGTATTACAGGAGGTTCATTAAGAACTATGGCTCCATGGCAGCCCCTCTTAATGACCTCACATCCAAGAAGATGCCTAAAAAGGTATTATGGACAGCAAACTGTCAGAAAGCTTTTGAGGAGCTGAAGCAGGCCATGTGCTCTGCACCTGTCCTGAAAAGCTCTTGTTACTCTAAACAATTTTATGTCCAAACTGATGCATCTGAATTAGGAGTAGGGGCAGTCCTATCACAACTTAATTCTGAGGGCCACGATCAACCTGTTGCTTTTATTAGTAGGAGGTTGACCCCTAGAGAAAAGCGTTGGTATGCCATTGAGAGGGAGGCCTTTGCTGTGGTCTGGGCACTGAAGAAGTTGAGGCCATACCTGTTTGGCACTCACTTCATTGTTCAGACAGACCACAAACCTCTACTTTGGCTAAAACAAATGAAAGGTGAAAATCCAAAATTGTTGAGGTGGTCCATATCCCTACAGTGAATGGACTATACAGTGGAACATAGACCTGGGAGTAGCCACTCCAATGCAGATGGCCTCTCCAGATATTTCCACTTAGACAATGAAGACCCATCAGGGAATGACTAGTCTTATTGTCCTTCGTTTGGGGGGGTGGTTGTGTAGGAAAGTACCATCTTGCCTGGCATGTTACCCCCATTTTTCACTGTATATATGTTGTTTTAGTTGTATGTGTCACTGGGACCCTGTTCTCCAGGGCCCCAGTGCTCATAAGTGTGCCTGAATGTGTTACCTGTGTAGTGACTAACTGTCTCACTGAGGCTCTGCTAATCAGAACCTCAGTGGTTATGCTCTCTCATTTCTTTCAAATTGTCACTGACAGGCTAGTGACCAATTTTACCAATTTACATTGGCTTACTGGAACACCCTTATAATTCCCTAGTATATGGTACTGAGGTACCCAGGGTATTGGGGTTCCAGGAGATCCCTATGGGCTGCAGCATTTCTTTTGCCACCCATAGGGAGCTCTGACAATTCTTACACAGGCCTGCCACTGCAGCCTGAGTGAAATAACGTCCACGTTATTTCACAGCCATTTTACACTGCACTTAAGTAACTTATAAGTCACCTATATGTCTAACCTTTACCTGGTAAAGGTTAGGTGCAAAGTTACTTAGTGTGAGGGCAGATAATGCAGAGGTGATTCCCCACAAAAATTTAATCAACTCATAAGTACATTACTTCAAAAAATTGTTTAATTGTGAAGGAGAGTTCCAGAAATATTTAGTCCATTTGAGGTAAAGATGAACTTGAAGTTGAGGTAATTTTCATTGATCAACAAGTTGGATGCAAAATCAGATAGGAGTATACGTTGATGCAACAGCCAACACGTGTTTCGCCCCTTTGGCGTGTAAGCGGGGGCTTTCTCAAGGCTGTAGAGAATATATATAGGCGATGTAAGTCATAAGTCAGAAATATGGTGTCAGGTGTGAAGGCATGCTGCTGATGCAGATTGTGCGTTACATTATGTGCTTCTTCTAAAGAAACCAGTGAACTAAAACAAACCCATACCACTTTCCCAAGTGTGGGACAAAGGTTTAAAACTGATAAGAACAAGTACTTGTAGTGTTTTAAAGAAAACAAAGTTATAATACTTGTGCTAAGTTAATTGATAAGCGGAGCAGAAGAAAAAGCCAAGAAGAAAGTGTACTGGCACTCACATGCTATTAATGGTGATTGAGAAAAAACATGCATTAGAAAAATTATATGGGACATTGTATAGTATATATTAGTAAGGGAAGTTTTTGGTAAGGAAGAAAAGACATACCTAATTCAGAGCATATTACAAAAACTTCAGACATTGAATTGTCACAGTTGTAAATAGAACCCTAGACATAAAATTATATACAATATGTTTTTGTTGTTTGAAAACAACCAAAGAAAAGAAAAAATGTATATCAGATAATACAGATAAAAGCAACCAGTGAGCCAAAGAATCAAGTTTGCCACCTTTAACAATATGACTAGGCTGTAGACCAACAATATAGATAAACATCAAGCGAAGTTGAAAGATATCGTGGTGTATCTAAGAAATAATTTTTACACAGAATAGCAAGTGCATAATGAGCTCCAAACTATTTCAAAAACTTAAACGGTGCTCATTATCTAGCCAACGTACTGAAACATACTAAATCAGATGCTGAGAACCTGTCTCCCCGAAAGGGGAAAGCAGAAGCTACAAACGAGCAAAAATTATTTTTACCTTATTCGGTGTTAAGGGAAAGAGAAAAATGCCGGTAACTCGCCGGCGCGTCCCGCGGTAAATCGCTGCATCTCCATCAAGCGGCAGCGTGTTTTAAACGTTACACGTTCCGTCTCTGCCTCGCGTTCAACGAAACAGAGGAGGGACACTCCATATTTTGGGAAACCGAAATGTGGCGGCCATCTTAAAACGGATAAAAAAAGTCTAGTAATGATGATTCAACTCAACAGAAACGAGCAAACTACAAGCCAAAACAGGTCAATGATATCCAAGTACCACACAAGTACAGTAAGAAAGAAAGAATATTGGAAAAAGATATTAATACACATAAGAAGATTGAGGAGGTGATAATAACCTGAGAAAAAATATTAATAAATAAAATAAGGTTAGATATAAATCAGAGAAAGACCAAAAGGATATTCTCCACAAGGAAAGAAAAAGGCATTATTTGAAAAAGATCTATGATGACAGCAACCAGTACAAGGCTCAGTGTAGGGACAAAGTTAGAAAATGGTTATTAGTCTATTAAAGTAGAAATGGAGAACACATAATAAGTAGATAAAACAATAAAGATATAATTGTCCTATAAGTTTAAACTAAAGTCGTATAAAATAGAGCATAGAGTAATGTGTTAGGAAGGAAAGTAGTGAAGAGAGTAAGTATGTAACAGAGAGTAGGAAAGAAAAAGGGCATGTTGAAAAAATATAGTGTGGACCAAAGGTTTAAAAAAGGAGAGAAGACAAAAACTGTAGTGGCTTGAATAAAATTAGAGCTATCATACATCAAAGAAACGGCTTTAGTCAAGCAGCATTTATAGTAACCAGTAGTGCCATTCATGGTCCTGATTCAGACCATTATTCACCGTATCATACTGGATAATCATCTTGCTTTCTTGTTGACGTAGGCGTAGATGTAGATTACCACCTCGTGGAGACGGGGAGATGCGGTGTATTCCGATGAATTTAAAGGAACGTGCATTAAGGTGAAAAGTTTTGTAGTGCTCTACAAGAGGTGCTTTAGTCTCAAGTTTCAAGATATTTCGAAAATGTTCTTGGATTCGTTGTTTTAAGGGACGAATCGTACTACCAATATAAGCTTTTTGGCATGGGCAGAGTATCAAATACACCACGTTCCTGCTTTCACAGTTGATGAAGTCCTGAATTGTGTGTTCTTGGTCATTGATGTGCAGAGTAGAAGTTCGGTTGAGACCCAATTTGCATATTGAACATTTAGTGCAGATGAAAAATCCTTTAGGTTTGGGAAAGTAAGGTTCAGGGACTGGTTGTTGAAAAAACGAAGGACAAAGTTTATCACGGAGGTTAGGGGCCCGTCGGAACCCTATTTGTGGGTACTGAAAAATAAATGGTTGGATAGATGGATTGTTGCTAATGAGGTGCCAATGTTTACGAAGTTGTTTCCGTATATGGTAGCGACCATTATGAAATTGGATTATAAATCGAATAGAAGAGTCTATTTTGCAGCCCTGTGGTGAATTGATCATCTTATGTCGATCCATTTTGCTCAAATTGTTATGCGAAGAGGTTAGCAAGCGTTGTTTATAGCCCCTGACCAAAAGTCTCTGAGTAATTTGAGAAGAAAAAAAGTCATAATCGCTAGATTTTGAGCAGTTCACTTTGGCTCTTCTATATTCACCTTGTGGAATGTTTTTGATTATGCTTGGGGGGTGACAACTAGAGGCGTGTAAGATAGAATTGGCCGCTGTAGATTTTCGGTAGAATTTCGTCTGTAATTTGTTGTTATCCACATACATTAGTAAGTCAAGATATTCAACTTGTGTATCCGAAATATTGTAAGTGATGTCAATGTCCCATTTGTTTGGTACTAGGGACTGGAGAAATTGAGTTAAAAGTGTATTATTTCCTTGCCAGATCAACAAAATATCATCAATATAGCGACCCCAGAAGATGATATTATGAGAAAAATCTTCATTATGATTGTTCCACAACCATTCCCGTTCCACTGCCCCCATTAGGATGCAGGCGTAGGGAGGCGCGAATTTGGCCCCCATCGCCGTACCTTGGAGCTGTAGGTAGAACTGTCCATCAAAGAGAAAGTAGTTGTTCTCCAGACAAAATTGAAGCATGTTCAATATCATACTGTTATGGGTAGAAAAAGACACAGGTTTTGTCGAAAGTGCTATTCTGACTGCCTCTAGACCGTCCTGGTGTTTAATTGAGGTATAAAGGCTAACTATATCGATGGTCACTAAGAGGTAGTCAGGTTGCCAATCAATTTCTTGAAGTTTACATATGATGTCTTTTGTATCCCTCACAAATGAAGGTAAATTAATCATGAATGGTTGGAGTACTTGATCAATTAAAGTCCCTAATTTAGAACAGATAGAATTGATGCCCGATATTATAGGCCTACCTTTAGGAGGAAAATCTTTTTTGTGTATTTTGGGTAGTAGATACATTGTTGGCACTGTTGGGTGAGAAAGAAATAGGGCAGATCTTTCTTGATGTGAGATAACTTGCCGTGAAAGCCAATGGTCAAGTAGTTCTGAGAGTTGCTGTTGAAAATGAGCCGTAGGATTTGAGTCTAGACGTTTATAACACTTGGGGTTGTGTAGTTGGCGGTAAGCCTCCTGAAGATAATCCGAGGTATTTAGAATGACGATATTACCTCCCTTATCTGCCTCCTTTATAATGATATTGGGATTCATTCTTAAATTGGACAGAGCTGTTCTTTGTTGATGAGTGATATTTGAGGGGAAAAATTTGCGCTTGTCGCAGTAGCGTTTATATTCTTTATCAAGGTCTTTTAGAACTGCATGTGCAAAGTAATCAATGGAATTCCCTGCTGGAAGGGTAGGAGTGAAAGTGGATTTTAGTCTCATACCCGAGGGATGATATTGGTTAATGTTTAGCTCTAATTGTTCAGCTAATGTACTGAGAGGGAGATCTGGTTCAGTAAAATTGGCTAAATTACAAAGAAGACCAATATCTTCAAGGTCCCGAACAGTAGTATCATGAGAGGGAGGTGAGGGCAGTGGCTGGGAGGGAGAATCTTACACGCCTCTAGTTGTCACCCCCCAAGCATAATCAAAAACATTCCACAAGGTGAATATAGAAGAACCAAAGTTAGCTGCTCAAAATCTAGCGATTATGACTTTTTTTCTTCTCAAATTACTCAGAGACTTTTGGTCAGGGGCTATAAACAACGCTTGCTAACCTCTTCGCATAACAATTTGAGCAAAATGGATTGACATAAGATGATTAATTCACCACAGCGCTGCAAAATAGACTCTTCTATTCGATTTATAACCCAATTTCATAATGGTCACTACCATATACGGAAACAACTTCGTAAACATTGGCACCTCATTAGCAACAATCCATCTATCCAACCATTTATTTTTCAGTACCCACAAATAGGGTTCCGACGGGCCCCTAACCTCCGTGATAAACTTTGTCCTTCGTTTTTTCAACAACCAGTCCCTGAACCTTACTTTCCCAAACCTAAAGGATTTTTCATCTGCACTAAATGTTCAATATGCAAATTGGGTCTCAACCGAACTTCTACTCTGCACATCAATGACCAAGAACACACAATTCAGGACTTCATCAACTGTGAAAGCAGGAACGTGGTGTATTTGATACTCTGCCCATGCCAAAAAGCTTATATTGGTAGTACGATTCGTCCCTTAAAACAACGAATCCAAGAACATTTTCGAAATATCTTGAAACTTGAGACTAAAGCACCTCTCGTAGAGCACTACAAAACTTTTCACCTTAATGCACGTTCCTTTAAATTCATCGGAATACACGGCATCTCCCCGTCTCCACGAGGTGGTAATCTACATCTACGCCTACGTCAACAAGAAAGCAAGATGATTATCCAGTATGATACGGTGAATAATGGTCTGAATCAGGGCCATGAATGGCACTACTGGTTACTATAAATGCTGCTTGACTAAAGCCGTTTCTTTGATGTATGATAGCTCTAATTTTATTCAAGCCACTACAGTTTTTGTCTTCTCTCCTTTTTTAAACCTTTGGTCCACACTATATTTTTTCAACATGCCCTTTTTCTTTCCTACTCTCTGTTACATACTTACTCTCTTCACTACTTTCCTTCCTAACACATTACTCTATGCTCTATTTTATACGACTTTAGTTTAAACTTATAGGACAATTATATCTTTATTGTTTTATCTACTTATTATGTGTTCTCCATTTCTACTTTAATAGACTAATAACCATTTTCTAACTTTGTCCCTACACTGAGCCTTGTACTGGTTGCTGTCATCATAGATCTTTTTCAAATAATGCCTTTTTCTTTCCTTGTGGAGAATATCCTTTTGGTCTTTCTCTGATTTATATCTAACCTTATTTTATTTATTAATATTTTTTCTCAGGTTATTATCACCTCCTCAATCTTCTTATGTGTATTAATATCTTTTTCCAATATTCTTTCTTTCTTACTGTACTTGTGTGGTACTTGGATATCATTGACCTGTTTTGGCTTGTAGTTTGCTCGTTTCTGTTGAGTTGAATCATCATTACTAGACTTTGTTTATCCGTTTTAAGATGGCCGCCACATTTCGGTTTCCCAAAATATGGAGTGTCCCTCCTCTGTTTCGTTGAACGCGAGGCAGAGAAGGAACGTGTAACGTTTAAAACACGCTGCCGCTTGATGGAGATGCAGCGATTTACCGCGGGACGCGCCGGCGAGTTACCGGCATTTTTCTCTTTCCCTTAACACCGAATAAGGTAAAAATCATTTTTGCTCGTTTGTAGCTTCTGCTTTCCCCTTTCGGAGAGACAGGTTCTCAGCATCTGATTTAGTATGTTTCAGTACGTTGGCTAGATAATGAGCACCGTTTAAGTTTTTGAGATAGTTTGGAGCTCATTATGCACTTGCTATTCTGTGTAAAAATTATTTCTTAGATACACCACGATATCTTTCAACTTCGCTTGATGTTTATCTATATTGTTGGTCTACAGCCTAGTCATATTGTTAAAGGTGGCAAACTTGATTCTTTGGCTCACTGGTTGCTTTTATCTGTATTATCTGATATACATTTTTTCTTTTCTTTGGTTGTTTTCAAACAACAAAAACATATGGTATATAATTTTATGTCTAGGGTTCTATTTACAACTGTGACAATTCAATGTCTGAAGTTTTTGTAATATGCTCTGAATTAGGTATGTCTTTTCTTCCTTACCAAAAACTTCCCTTACTAATATATACTATACAATGTCCCATATAATTTTTCTAATGCATGTTTTTTCTCAATCACCATTAATAGCATGTGAGTGCCAGTACACTTTCTTCTTGGCTTTTTCTTCTGCTCCGCTTATCAATTAACTTAGCACAAGTATTATAACTTTGTTTTCTTTAAAACACTACAAGTACTTGTTCTTATCAGTTTTAAACCTTTGTCCCACACTTGGGAAAGTGGTATGGGTTTGTTTTAGTTCACTGGTTTCTTTAGAAGAAGCACATAATGTAACGCACAATCTGCATCAGCAGCATGCCTTCACACCTGACACCATATTTCTGACTTATGACTTACATCGCCTATATATATTCTCTACAGCCTTGAGAAAGCCCCCGCTTACGCGCCAAAGGGGCGAAACACGTGTTGGCTGTTGCATCAACGTATACTCCTATCTGATTTTGCATCCAACTTGTTGATCAATGAAAATTACCTCAACTTCAAGTTCATCTTTACCTCAAATGGACTAAATATTTCTGGAACTCTCCTTCACAATTAAACAATTTTTTGAAGTAATGTACTTATGAGTTGATTACATTTTTGTGGGGAATCACCTCTGCATTATCTTGACTATTAATATTGGGAGGCTTAGGGTCCAGGCCCCCCGGTTTGATTCTCCCACACCTTGCTTAACCTACGAATAGGCATTCTAAGGAAGTCGATTGGCTGGACTCCCCTCTTTTTTACTGTAGCAACTAGTTGCATACGTATAGACTTCCTGCTTAAGCCCTGTATCAATATGTCCTCTACCCTTAACAGAAGGGAACAACGAAATGCCAAATTGGATCAAGTCTTCAATACATCGGATACTGGCACTCCCAACTTGGGTAACACCAACTTGACATCTGCAAGAAGCACTTTCTTAGCTTTGAAAAAATCACTTAAAAAAGAAACAGCCAAATGGTGGGAGGTGGCTTCTCTTAAAAAATATTTGGAACACGACCGTATCCCTCGAGGGTTACGTATTCTGATTTTTCCACCTACAGATACCACCTCCCAGGAGAGTCTTCAAAAATGGGAAGCAAATTTAAAAATGGCTTCAATGAATATGATTCACCAACTTATTGACATCTCTCAGGAACAATATGAACACCACAAACAAGAAGTAGACCAGCTCACTCAACGAATAGAGGAGGCTAATTGGGGTGACATCTCAACTAAAAACTATGCAATCCTCAATAACATCATTGATAATTATGAGGCTGACATTATTCAGAGGAAAAACCGTAAATTCAGACGAGACCTACGTGATTATCAACAGGGGAGAGTATATACTTTTAGTAAGAAGTATGATAACGTTCAGGACCCTAATCCCCCTATGGACACACTAAGCTGCCCAGATACTATCCCTTCCTCTGAAGTTGAAACATCTGAGGACTCAGATAAGGAATCCTCTATTAGACCTGGGGTAAATTTTTTAGAGGAGGCAAGACGATTTCGCCTAGGGTCTCTGCAGGAAACTCGGACAAAATTACCAGATATCTCAGCGGCCACTCCGGGCACCTCAGGTATACAAACACGGGCCCGCAGCAAGAACCTTCGGCCCCTCAACACAACGACCAACTAGTAGTTAATCTTTCAGATTATTCCCTTTCCTCATCCGAACTCTACATTCTTAATAAAGGTCTTTCCTACTGCCCCACAAATACTTGGAATCTAACTCAAACCAAAATTGACTTTTTTAAATTCATACGTCAACTCAAATTAAAGTCATTTTTCTCCACTTTTACTTCTTCTCCCTCCCAGCCACTGCCCTCACCTCCCTCTCATGATACTACTGTTCGGGACCTTGAAGATATTGGTCTTCTTTGTAATTTAGCCAATTTTACTGAACCAGATCTCCCTTTCAGTACATTAGCTGAACAATTAGAGCTAAACATTAACCAATATCATCCCTCAGGTATGAGACCAAAATCCACTTTCACTCCTACCCTTCCAGCAGGGAATTCCATTGATTACTTTGCACATGCAGTTCTAAAAGACCTTGATAAAGAATATAAACGCTACTGCGACAAGCGCAAATTTTTCCCCTCAAATATCACTCATCAACAAAGAACAGCTCTGTCCAATTTAAGAATGAATCCCAATATCATTATAAAGGAGGCAGATAAGGGAGGTAATATCGTCATTCTAAATACCTCGGATTATCTTCAGGAGGCTTACCGCCAACTACACAACCCCAAGTGTTATAAACGTCTAGACTCAAATCCTACGGCTCATATTCAACAGCAACTCTCAGAACTACTTGGCCATTGGCTTTCACGGCAAGTTATCTCACATCAAGAAAGATCTGCCCTATTTCTTTCTCACCCAACAGTGCCAACAATGTATCTACTACCCAAAATACACAAAAAAGATTTTCCTCCTAAAGGTAGGCCTATAATATTGGGCATCAATTCTATCTGTTCTAAATTAGGGACTTTAATTGATCAAGTACTCCAACCATTCATGATTAATTTACCTTCATTTGTGAGGGATACAAAAGACATCATATGTAAACTTCAAGAAATTGATTGGCAACCTGACTACCTCTTAGTGACCATCGATATAGTTAGCCTTTATACCTCAATTAAACACCAGGACGGTCTAGAGGCAGTCAGAATAGCACTTTCGACAAAACCTGTGTCTTTTTCTACCCATAACAGTATGATATTGAACATGCTTCAATTTTGTCTGGAGAACAACTAATTTCTCTTTGATGGACAGTTCTACCTACAGCTCCAAGGTACGGCGATGGGGGCCAAATTCGCGCCTCCCTACGCCTGCATCCTAATGGGGGCAGTGGAACGGGAATGGTTGTGGAACAATCATAATGAAGATTTTTCTCATAATATCATCTTCTGGGGTCGCTATATTGATGATATTTTGTTGATCTGGCAAGGAAATAATACACTTTTAGCTCAATTTCTCCAGTCCCTAGTACCAAACAAATGGGACATTGACATCACTTACAATATTTCGGATACACAAGTTGAATATCTTGACTTACTAATCTATGTGGATAACAACAAATTACAGACGAAATTCTACCGAAAATCTACAGCGGCCAATTCTATCTTACACGCCTCTAGTTGTCACCCCCCAAGCATAATCAAAAACATTCCACAAGGTGAATATAGAAGAGCCGAAGTTAACTGCTCAAAATCTAGCGATTATGACTTTTTTTCTTCTCAAATTACTCAGAGACTTTTGGTCAGGGGCTATAAACAACGCTTGCTAACCTCTTCGCATAACAATTTGAGCAAAATGGATCGACATAAGATGATCAATTCACCACAGCGCTGCAAAATAGACTCTTCTATTCGATTTATAACCCAATTTCATAATGGTCACTACCATATACGGAAACAACTTCGTAAACATTGGCACCTCATTAGCAACAATCCATCTATCCAACCATTTATTTTTCAGTACCCACAAATAGGGTTCCGACGGGCCCCTAACCTCCGTGATAAACTTTGTCCTTCGTTTTTTCAACAACCAGTCCCTGAACCTTACTTTCCCAAACCTAAAGGATTTTTCATCTGCACTAAATGTTCAATATGCAAATTGGGTCTCAACCGAACTTCTACTCTGCACATCAATGACCAAGAACACACAATTCAGGACTTCATCAACTGTGAAAGCAGGAACGTGGTGTATTTGATACTCTGCCCATGCCAAAAAGCTTATATTGGTAGTACGATTCGTCCCTTAAAACAACGAATCCAAGAACATTTTCGAAATATCTTGAAACTTGAGACTAAAGCACCTCTCGTAGAGCACTACAAAACTTTTCACCTTAATGCACGTTCCTTTAAATTCATCGGAATGCACCGCATCTCCCCGTCTCCACGAGGTGGTAATCTACATCTACGCCTACGTCAACAAGAAAGCAAGATGATTATCCAGTATGATACGGTGAATAATGGTCTGAATCAGGACCATGAATGGCACTACTGGTTACTATAAATGCTGCTTGACTAAAGCCGTTTCTTTGATGTATGATAGCTCTAATTTTATTCAAGCCACTACAGTTTTTGTCTTCTCTCCTTTTTTAAACCTTTGGTCCACACTATATTTTTTCAACATGCCCTTTTTCTTTCCTACTCTCTGTTACATACTTACTCTCTTCACTACTTTCCTTCCTAACACATTACTCTATGCTCTATTTTATACGACTTTAGTTTAAACTTATAGGACAATTATATCTTTATTGTTTTATCTACTTATTATGTGTTCTCCATTTCTACTTTAATAGACTAATAACCATTTTCTAACTTTGTCCCTACACTGAGCCTTGTACTGGTTGCTGTCATCATAGATCTTTTTCAAATAATGCCTTTTTCTTTCCTTGTGGAGAATATCCTTTTGGTCTTTCTCTGATTTATATCTAACCTTATTTTATTTATTAATATTTTTTCTCAGGTTATTATCACCTCCTCAATCTTCTTATGTGTATTAATATCTTTTTCCAATATTCTTTCTTTCTTACTGTACTTGTGTGGTACTTGGATATCATTGACCTGTTTTGGCTTGTAGTTTGCTCGTTTCTGTTGAGTTGAATCATCATTACTAGACTTTGTTTATCCGTTTTAAGATGGCCGCCACATTTCGGTTTCCCAAAATATGGAGTGTCCCTCCTCTGTTTCGTTGAACGCGAGGCAGAGAAGGAACGTGTAACGTTTAAAACACGCTGCCGCTTGATGGAGATGCAGCGATTTACCGCGGGACGCGCCGGCGAGTTACCGGCATTTTTCTCTTTCCCTTAACACCGAATAAGGTAAAAATCATTTTTGCTCGTTTGTAGCTTCTGCTTTCCCCTTTCGGAGAGACAGGTTCTCAGCATCTGATTTAGTATGTTTCAGTACGTTGGCTAGATAATGAGCACCGTTTAAGTTTTTGAGATAGTTTGGAGCTCATTATGCACTTGCTATTCTGTGTAAAAATTATTTCTTAGATACACCACGATATCTTTCAACTTCGCTTGATGTTTATCTATATTGTTGGTCTACAGCCTAGTCATATTGTTAAAGGTGGCAAACTTGATTCTTTGGCTCACTGGTTGCTTTTATCTGTATTATCTGATATACATTTTTTCTTTTCTTTGGTTGTTTTCAAACAACAAAAACATATGGTATATAATTTTATGTCTAGGGTTCTATTTACAACTGTGACAATTCAATGTCTGAAGTTTTTGTAATATGCTCTGAATTAGGTATGTCTTTTCTTCCTTACCAAAAACTTCCCTTACTAATATATACTATACAATGTCCCATATAATTTTTCTAATGCATGTTTTTTCTCAATCACCATTAATAGCATGTGAGTGCCAGTACACTTTCTTCTTGGCTTTTTCTTCTGCTCCGCTTATCAATTAACTTAGCACAAGTATTATAACTTTGTTTTCTTTAAAACACTACAAGTACTTGTTCTTATCAGTTTTAAACCTTTGTCCCACACTTGGGAAAGTGGTATGGGTTTGTTTTAGTTCACTGGTTTCTTTAGAAGAAGCACATAATGTAACGCACAATCTGCATCAGCAGCATGCCTTCACACCTGACACCATATTTCTGACTTATGACTTACATCGCCTATATATATTCTCTACAGCCTTGAGAAAGCCCCCGCTTACGCGCCAAAGGGGCGAAACACGTGTTGGCTGTTGCATCAACGTATACTCCTATCTGATTTTGCATCCAACTTGTTGATCAATGAAAATTACCTCAACTTCAAGTTCATCTTTACCTCAAATGGACTAAATATTTCTGGAACTCTCCTTCACAATTAAACAATTTTTTGAAGTAATGTACTTATGAGTTGATTACATTTTTGTGGGGAATCACCTCTGCATTATCTTGACTATTAATATTGGGAGGCTTAGGGTCCAGGCCCCCCGGTTTGATTCTCCCACACCTTGCTTAACCTACGAATAGGCATTCTAAGGAAGTCGATTGGCTGGACTCCCCTCTTTTTTACTGTAGCAACTAGTTGCATACGTATAGACTTCCTGCTTAAGCCCTGTATCAATATGTCCTCTACCCTTAACAGAAGGGAACAACGAAATGCCAAATTGGATCAAGTCTTCAATACATCGGATACTGGCACTCCCAACTTGGGTAACACCAACTTGACATCTGCAAGAAGCACTTTCTTAGCTTTGAAAAAATCACTTAAAAAAGAAACAGCCAAATGGTGGGAGGTGGCTTCTCTTAAAAAATATTTGGAACACGACCGTATCCCTCGAGGGTTACGTATTCTGATTTTTCCACCTACAGATACCACCTCCCAGGAGAGTCTTCAAAAATGGGAAGCAAATTTAAAAATGGCTTCAATGAATATGATTCACCAACTTATTGACATCTCTCAGGAACAATATGAACACCACAAACAAGAAGTAGACCAGCTCACTCAACGAATAGAGGAGGCTAATTGGGGTGACATCTCAACTAAAAACTATGCAATCCTCAATAACATCATTGATAATTATGAGGCTGACATTATTCAGAGGAAAAACCGTAAATTCAGACGAGACCTACGTGATTATCAACAGGGGAGAGTATATACTTTTAGTAAGAAGTATGATAACGTTCAGGACCCTAATCCCCCTATGGACACACTAAGCTGCCCAGATACTATCCCTTCCTCTGAAGTTGAAACATCTGAGGACTCAGATAAGGAATCCTCTATTAGACCTGGGGTAAATTTTTTAGAGGAGGCAAGACGATTTCGCCTAGGGTCTCTGCAGGAAACTCGGACAAAATTACCAGATATCTCAGCGGCCACTCCGGGCACCTCAGGTATACAAACACGGGCCCGCAGCAAGAACCTTCGGCCCCTCAACACAACGACCAACTAGTAGTTAATCTTTCAGATTATTCCCTTTCCTCATCCGAACTCTACATTCTTAATAAAGGTCTTTCCTACTGCCCCACAAATACTTGGAATCTAACTCAAACCAAAATTGACTTTTTTAAATTCATACGTCAACTCAAATTAAAGTCATTTTTCTCCACTTTTACTTCTTCTCCCTCCCAGCCACTGCCCTCACCTCCCTCTCATGATACTACTGTTCGGGACCTTGAAGATATTGGTCTTCTTTGTAATTTAGCCAATTTTACTGAACCAGATCTCCCTTTCAGTACATTAGCTGAACAATTAGAGCTAAACATTAACCAATATCATCCCTCAGGTATGAGACCAAAATCCACTTTCACTCCTACCCTTCCAGCAGGGAATTCCATTGATTACTTTGCACATGCAGTTCTAAAAGACCTTGATAAAGAATATAAACGCTACTGCGACAAGCGCAAATTTTTCCCCTCAAATATCACTCATCAACAAAGAACAGCTCTGTCCAATTTAAGAATGAATCCCAATATCATTATAAAGGAGGCAGATAAGGGAGGTAATATCGTCATTCTAAATACCTCGGATTATCTTCAGGAGGCTTACCGCCAACTACACAACCCCAAGTGTTATAAACGTCTAGACTCAAATCCTACGGCTCATATTCAACAGCAACTCTCAGAACTACTTGGCCATTGGCTTTCACGGCAAGTTATCTCACATCAAGAAAGATCTGCCCTATTTCTTTCTCACCCAACAGTGCCAACAATGTATCTACTACCCAAAATACACAAAAAAGATTTTCCTCCTAAAGGTAGGCCTATAATATTGGGCATCAATTCTATCTGTTCTAAATTAGGGACTTTAATTGATCAAGTACTCCAACCATTCATGATTAATTTACCTTCATTTGTGAGGGATACAAAAGACATCATATGTAAACTTCAAGAAATTGATTGGCAACCTGACTACCTCTTAGTGACCATCGATATAGTTAGCCTTTATACCTCAATTAAACACCAGGACGGTCTAGAGGCAGTCAGAATAGCACTTTCGACAAAACCTGTGTCTTTTTCTACCCATAACAGTATGATATTGAACATGCTTCAATTTTGTCTGGAGAACAACTAATTTCTCTTTGATGGACAGTTCTACCTACAGCTCCAAGGTACGGCGATGGGGGCCAAATTCGCGCCTCCCTACGCCTGCATCCTAATGGGGGCAGTGGAACGGGAATGGTTGTGGAACAATCATAATGAAGATTTTTCTCATAATATCATCTTCTGGGGTCGCTATATTGATGATATTTTGTTGATCTGGCAAGGAAATAATACACTTTTAGCTCAATTTCTCCAGTCCCTAGTACCAAACAAATGGGACATTGACATCACTTACAATATTTCGGATACACAAGTTGAATATCTTGACTTACTAATCTATGTGGATAACAACAAATTACAGACGAAATTCTACCGAAAATCTACAGCGGCCAATTCTATCTTACACGCCTCTAGTTGTCACCCCCCAAGCATAATCAAAAACATTCCACAAGGTGAATATAGAAGAGCCGAAGTTAACTGCTCAAAATCTAGCGATTATGACTTTTTTTCTTCTCAAATTACTCAGAGACTTTTGGTCAGGGGCTATAAACAACGCTTGCTAACCTCTTCGCATAACAATTTGAGCAAAATGGATCGACATAAGATGATCAATTCACCACAGCGCTGCAAAATAGACTCTTCTATTCGATTTATAACCCAATTTCATAATGGTCACTACCATATACGGAAACAACTTCGTAAACATTGGCACCTCATTAGCAACAATCCATCTATCCAACCATTTATTTTTCAGTACCCACAAATAGGGTTCCGACGGGCCCCTAACCTCCGTGATAAACTTTGTCCTTCGTTTTTTCAACAACCAGTCCCTGAACCTTACTTTCCCAAACCTAAAGGATTTTTCATCTGCACTAAATGTTCAATATGCAAATTGGGTCTCAACCGAACTTCTACTCTGCACATCAATGACCAAGAACACACAATTCAGGACTTCATCAACTGTGAAAGCAGGAACGTGGTGTATTTGATACTCTGCCCATGCCAAAAAGCTTATATTGGTAGTACGATTCGTCCCTTAAAACAACGAATCCAAGAACATTTTCGAAATATCTTGAAACTTGAGACTAAAGCACCTCTCGTAGAGCACTACAAAACTTTTCACCTTAATGCACGTTCCTTTAAATTCATCGGAATGCACCGCATCTCCCCGTCTCCACGAGGTGGTAATCTACATCTACGCCTACGTCAACAAGAAAGCAAGATGATTATCCAGTATGATACGGTGAATAATGGTCTGAATCAGGACCATGAATGGCACTACTGGTTACTATAAATGCTGCTTGACTAAAGCCGTTTCTTTGATGTATGATAGCTCTAATTTTATTCAAGCCACTACAGTTTTTGTCTTCTCTCCTTTTTTAAACCTTTGGTCCACACTATATTTTTTCAACATGCCCTTTTTCTTTCCTACTCTCTGTTACATACTTACTCTCTTCACTACTTTCCTTCCTAACACATTACTCTATGCTCTATTTTATACGACTTTAGTTTAAACTTATAGGACAATTATATCTTTATTGTTTTATCTACTTATTATGTGTTCTCCATTTCTACTTTAATAGACTAATAACCATTTTCTAACTTTGTCCCTACACTGAGCCTTGTACTGGTTGCTGTCATCATAGATCTTTTTCAAATAATGCCTTTTTCTTTCCTTGTGGAGAATATCCTTTTGGTCTTTCTCTGATTTATATCTAACCTTATTTTATTTATTAATATTTTTTCTCAGGTTATTATCACCTCCTCAATCTTCTTATGTGTATTAATATCTTTTTCCAATATTCTTTCTTTCTTACTGTACTTGTGTGGTACTTGGATATCATTGACCTGTTTTGGCTTGTAGTTTGCTCGTTTCTGTTGAGTTGAATCATCATTACTAGACTTTGTTTATCCGTTTTAAGATGGCCGCCACATTTCGGTTTCCCAAAATATGGAGTGTCCCTCCTCTGTTTCGTTGAACGCGAGGCAGAGACGGAACGTGTAACGTTTAAAACACGCTGCCGCTTGATGGAGATGCAGCGATTTACCGCGGGACGCGCCGGCGAGTTACCGGCATTTTTCTCTTTCCCTTAACACCGAATAAGGTAAAAATAATTTTTGCTCGTTTGTAGCTTCTGCTTTCCCCTTTCGGGGAGACAGGTTCTCAGCATCTGATTTAGTATGTTTCAGTACGTTGGCTAGATAATGAGCACCGTTTAAGTTTTTGAAATAGTTTGGAGCTCATTATGCACTTGCTATTCTGTGTAAAAATTATTTCTTAGATACACCACGATATCTTTCAACTTCGCTTGATGTTTATCTATATTGTTGGTCTACAGCCTAGTCATATTGTTAAAGGTGGCAAACTTGATTCTTTGGCTCACTGGTTGCTTTTATCTGTATTATCTGATATACATTTTTTCTTTTCTTTGGTTGTTTTCAAACAACAAAAACATATTGTATATAATTTTATGTCTAGGGTTCTATTTACAACTGTGACAATTCAATGTCTGAAGTTTTTGTAATATGCTCTGAATTAGGTATGTCTTTTCTTCCTTACCAAAAACTTCCCTTACTAATATATACTATACAATGTCCCATATAATTTTTCTAATGCATGTTTTTTCTCAATCACCATTAATAGCATGTGAGTGCCAGTACACTTTCTTCTTGGCTTTTTCTTCTGCTCCGCTTATCAATTAACTTAGCACAAGTATTATAACTTTGTTTTCTTTAAAACACTACAAGTACTTGTTCTTATCAGTTTTAAACCTTTGTCCCACACTTGGGAAAGTGGTATGGGTTTGTTTTAGTTCACTGGTTTCTTTAGAAGAAGCACATAATGTAACGCACAATCTGCATCAGCAGCATGCCTTCACACCTGACACCATATTTCTGACTTATGACTTACATCGCCTATATATATTCTCTACAGCCTTGAGAAAGCCCCCGCTTACGCGCCAAAGGGGCGAAACACGTGTTGGCTGTTGCATCAACGTATACTCCTATCTGATTTTGCATCCAACTTGTTGATCAATGAAAATTACCTCAACTTCAAGTTCATCTTTACCTCAAATGGACTAAATATTTCTGGAACTCTCCTTCACAATTAAACAATTTTTTGAAGTAATGTACTTATGAGTTGATTAAACTTTTGTGGGGAATTACCTCTGCATTATCTTGACTATTAATATTGGGGGGCTTAGGGTCCAGGCCCCCCCGTTTGATTCTCCCACACCTTGCTTAACCTACGAATAGGCATTCTAAGGAAGTCGATTGGCTGGACTCCCCTCTTTTTTACTTAGTGTGAGGGCACCCTGGCACTAGCCAAGGTTCCCCCACATTGTTCAGGGCCAATTCCCCGGACTTTGTGAGTGCGGGGACACCATTACACGCGTGCACTCCATATAGGTCACTACCTATATGTAGCTTCACAATGGTAACTCCGAATATGGCCATGTAACATGTCTAAGATCATGGAATTGCCCCCTGTATGCCATCCTGGCATTGTTGGCACAATTCCATGATCCCAGTGGTCTGTAGCACAGACCCTGGTACTGCCAAACTGCCTTTCCTGGGGTTTCACTGCAGCTGCTGCTGCTGCCAACCCCTCAGACAGGTTTCTGCCCTCCTGGGGTCAAGCCAGGCTTGTCCCAGGATGGCAGAACAAAGGACTTCCTCTGAGAGAGGGTGTTACACCCTCTCCCTTTGGAAAAGGGTGTGAAGGCAGGGGAGGAGTAGCCTCCCCCAGCCTCTGGAAATGCTTTCTTGGGCACAGATGTGCCCAATTCTGCATAAGCCAGTCTACACCGGTTCAGGGGACCCCTTAGCCCTGCTCTGGCACGAAACTGGACAAAGGAAAGGGGAGTGACCACTCCCCTGACCTGCACCTCCCCTGGGAGGTGTCCAGAGCTCCTCCAGTGTGCTCCAGACCTCTGCCATCTTGGAAACAGAGGTGCTGCTGGCACACTGGACTGCTCTGAGTGGCCAGTGCCACCAGGTGACGTCAGAGACTCCTTCTGATAGGCTCCTTCAGGTGTTAGTAGCCTATCCTCTCTCCTAGGTAGCCAAACCCTCTTTTCTGGCTATTTAGGGTCTCTGTCTCTGGGGAAACTTTAGATAACGAATGCAAGAGCTCATCAGAGTTCCTCTGCATCTCTCTCTTCACCTTCTGCCAAGGAATCGACTGCTGACCGCGCTGGAAGCCTGCAACACTGCAACAAAGTAGCAAAGACGACTACTGCAACTCTGTAACGCTGATCCTGCCGCCTTCTCGACTGTTTTCCTGGTGGTGCATGCTGTGGGGGTAGTCTGCCTCCTCTCTGCACTAGAAGCTCCGAAGAAATCTCCAGTGGGTCGACGGAATCTTCCCCCTGCAACCGCAGGCACCAAAAAGCTGCATTACCGGTCCCTTGGGTCTCCTCTCAGCACGACGAGCGAGGTCTCTCGAATCCAGCAACTGTGTCCAAGTGGCCCCCACAGTCCAGTGACTCTTCAGTCCAAGTTTGGTGGAGGTAAGTCCTTGCCTCACCTCGCTAGACTGCATTGCTGGGAACCGCGACTTTTGCAGCTACTCCGGCCCCTGTGCACTTCCGGTGGAAATCCTTTGTGTACAGCCAAGCCTGGGTCCACGGCACTCTAACCTGCATTGCACGACTTTCTAAGTTGGTCTCCGGAGACGTGGGACTCCTTTGTGTAACTTCGGGTGAGCACCATTTCACGCATCCTCGTAGTGCCTGTTTCTGGCACTTGTCCGGGTGCTATCTGCTGCTGAGAGGACTCCTTGTCTTGCTCGACGTCCCCTCTACCTCCTGGTCCAATTTGCGACCTCCTGGTCCCTCCTGGGCCATAGCAGCATCCAAAAACGCTAACCGCACGATTTGCAGCTAGCAAGGCTTGTTGGCATTCTTTCGGCGGGAAAACACTTCTGCACGACTCTCCACCGCGAGAGAGATCCGTCCCCAAAGGGGAAGTCTCTAGCCCTTTTCGTTCCTGCAGAAACCTCAGCTTCTTCTGTCCAGTAGAAGCTTCTTTGCACCCACAGCTGGCATTTCCTGGGCATATGCCCATCTCCGACTTGCTTGTGACTTTTGGACTTGGTCCCCTTGTTCCACAGGTACCGTAGATTGGAAATCCACAGTTGTTGCATTGTTGGTTTGTGTCTTTCCTGCATTATTCCTCTATCACGACTTCTCTGTCTTTGGGGGAACTTTAGTGCACTTTGCACTCACTTTTCAGGGTCTTGGGGAGGGCTAATTTTCTAACTCTCACTATTTTCTAATAGTCCCTGCGACCCTCTACAAGGTCACATAGGTTTGGGGTCCATTCGTGGTTCGCATTCCACTTTTGGAGTATATGGTTTGTGTTGCCCCTATCCCTATGTGTCCCCATTGCATCCTATTGTAACTATACATTGTTTGCACTGTTTTCTAAGACTATACTGCATATTTTTGGTATTGTGTACATATATCTTGTGTATATTTCCTATCCTCTCACTGAGGGTACACTCTAAGATACTTTGGCATATTGTCATAAAAATAAAGTACCTTTATTTTTAGTATAACTGTGTATTGTGTTTTCTTATGATATTGTTCAAGTGACACTTGTGGTACTGTAGTAGCTTCACACGTCTCCTAGTTCAGCCTAAGCTGCTCTGCTAAGCTACCATTATCTATCAGCCTAAGCTGCTAGACACCCTATACACTAATAAGGGATAACTGGGCCTGGTGCAAGGTGCAAGTACCCCTTGGTACTCACTACAAGCCAGTCCAGCCTCCTACACCAGGGCAGATGAGCTCACAGATACACTGGCATCTGCCAAGTATCTAAGCACCTTTGATTTGACTGCAGGGTATTGGCAGATCAAGTTATCAGAGGATGCTAAAGCAAAAACTGCATTTTCGACTATTGGAGGGCACTACCAATTCACAGTAATGCCCTTTGGTTTGAAAAATGCACCTGCCACTTTTCAGAGGTTGGTGAATACAGTCCTGCAAGGGTTGGAGGCTTTTAGTTCAGCATATCTGGACGATATAGCTGTCTTTAGCTCCACCTGGGATGATCACCTGGTCCACCTGTGGAAAGTTTTGGAGGCCCTGCAGAAGGCAGGCCTCACTATCAAGGCTTCAAAGTGCCAGATAGGGCAGGGGAAAGTGGCTTATCTGGGACACCTGGTAGGTGGAGAACAGATTGCACCACTTCAGGGGAAAATCCAAACAATCATGGATTGGGTTCCCCCTACAACTCAGACCCAGGTGAGAGCCTTCTTAGGCTTCACTGGGTATTACAGGAGGTTCATTAAGAACTATGGCTCCATTGCAGCCCCACTTAATGACCCCACTTCCAAGAAAATGCCTAAAAAGGTATTGTGGACAGCCAGCTGTGAGAAAGCTTTTGAGGAGCTGAAACAGGCCATGTGCATTGCACCTGTCCTAAAAAGCCCATGTTACTCCAAGAAATTCATTATTCAAACTGATGCATCTGAATTATGGGCAGGGGCAGTCTTATCACAACTCAATTCCGAGGGCCAGGGTCAACCTGTTGCTTTTATCAGCAGGAGGTTGACCCCTAGAGAAAAGCGTTGGTCTGCAATGGAGAGGGAGGCCTTTGCTGTGGTCTGGGCACTGAAGAAGCTGAGGCCATACCTGTTTGGCACTCACTTCATTGTTCAGACAAACCACAAACCTCTACTTTGGCTAAAACAAATGAAAGGTGAAACCCCTAAATTGTTGAGGTGGTCCATATCTCTACAGGGAATGGACTATACAGTGGAACATAGACCTGGGAGTGCCCACTCCAATGCAGATGGACTCTCCAGACATTTCCACTTACACAATGAAGACTCATCAGGTCATGGCTAGTGTTATTGTCCTTCGTTTGGGGGGGGGGGGTTGTGTAGGAAAGTACCATCTTGCCTGGCATGTTACCCCCATATTTCACTGTATATATTTTGTTTTAGTGTATGTGTCACCGGGACCCTACCAGCCAGGGCCCCAGTGCTCATAAGTGTGCCCTGTATGTGTTACCTGTGTGATGACTAACTGTCTCACTGACACTCTGCTAACCAGAACCTCAGTGGTTATGCTCTCTCTACTTTCTAATTTGTCACTAACAGGCTAGTGACCAATTTCACCAATTCACATTGGCATACTGGAACACCCTTATAATTCTCTAGTATATGGTACTAAGGTACCCAGGGTATTGGGGTTCCAGGAGATCCCTATGGGCTGCAGCATTTCTTTTACCACCCACAGGGAGCTCTGACAATTCTTACACAGGCCTGCCACTGCAGCCTGAGTGAAATAACGTCCACGTTATTTCACAGCCATTTACCACTGCACTTAAGTAACTTATAAGTCACCTATATGTCTAACCTTCACCTGGTGAAGGTTGGGTGCAAAGTTACTTAGTGTGTGGGCACCCTGGCACTAGCCAAGGTGCCCCCACATCGTTCAGGGCAAATTCCCCGGAGTTTGTGAGTGCGGGGACACCATTTCTCGCGTGCATTATACATAGGTCACTACCTATGTATAGCGTCACAATGGTAACTCCAAACATGGCCATGTAACATGTCTAAGATCATGGAATTGTCACCCCAATACCATTCTAGCATTGGGGAGACAATTCCATGATCCCCTGAGTCTCTAGCACAGACCCGGGTACTGCCAAACTACCTTTCCCGGGGTTTCACTGCAGCTGCTGCCAACCCCTCAGACAAGTTTCTGCCCTCCTGGGGTCCAGCCAGGCTTGGCCCAGGAAGGCAGAACAAAGGACTTCCTCAGAGAGAGGGTGTTACACCCTCTCCCTTTGGAAAAAGGTGTCAGGGCTGGGGAGGAGTAGCCTCCCCCAGCCTCTGGAAATGCTTTGATGGGCACAGATGGTGCCCATCTCTGCATAAGCCAGTCTACACCGGTTCAGGGATCCCCCAGCCCTGCTCTGGCGTGAAACTGGACAAAGGAAAGGGGAGGGACCACTCCCCTGACCTGCACCTCCCTCCCACGGGAGGTGCCCAGAGCTCCTCCAGTGTTCTCCAGACCTCTGCCATCTTGGAAACAGAGGTGCTGCTGGCACACTGGACTGCTCTGAGTGGCCAGTGTCAGCAGATGACGTCAGAGACCCCTTCTGATAGGCTCTTACCTGTCTTGCTAGCCTATCCTGCTTCCTAGGTAGCCAAACCTCCTTTTCTGGCTATTTAGGGTCTCTGCTTTGGGGAATTCTTTAGATAACAAATGCAAGAGCTCATCAGAGTTCCTCTGCATCTCTCTCTTCACCTCCTGCCAAGGAATCGACCGCTGACTGTTCAGGAAGCCTGCAAAACCACAACAAAGTAGCAAAGAGGACTACAGCAACCTTGTGTTGCTGATCCTGCCGCCTTCTCGACTGTTTTCCTGGTGGTGCATGCTGTGGGGGTAGCCTGCCTCCTCTCTGCACTAGAAGCTCTGAAGAAATCTCTTGTGGGATGACGGAATCCTCCCCCTGCAACCGCAGGCACCAAAAGAACTGCATCACCGGTCCTCTGGGTCCCCTCTCAGCACGACGAGCGTGGTCCCTGGAACTCAGCAACTCTGTCCAAGTGACTCCCACAGTCCAGTGACTCTTCAGTCCAAGTTTGGTGGAGGTAAGTGCTTGCCTCCCCACGCTAGACTGCATTGCTGGGTACCGCGTGATTTGCAGCTGCTCCGGCTCCTGTGCACTCTTCCAGGATTTCCTTTGTGCACAGCCAAGCCTGGGTCCCCATCACTCTAACCTGTAGTGCACAACCTTCTGAGTTGTCCTCCGGCGTCGTGGGACACCCTTTTGTGTCTTCGGGTGGACTCCGGTTCACTCCTCTTCTAAGTGCCTGTTCCGGTACTTCTGCGGGTGCTGCCTGCTTCTGTGAGGTCTCCCTGACTTGCTGGGCGCCCCCTCTGTCTCCTCATCCAAGTGGCGACATCCTGGTGCCTCCTGGGCCACAGCAGAATCCATAAACCCTAACTGCGACCCTTGCAGCTAGCAAGGCTTGTTTGCGGTCTTTCTGCGTGGGAACACCTCAGCAAGCTTCTTCACGACGTGGGACATCCATCCTCCAAAGGGGAAGTTTCTAGCCCTCTTCGTTCTTGCAGAATCTACAGCTTCTACCATCCAGTTGCAGCTTCTTTGCACCCTCAGCTGGCATTTACTGGGCATCTGTCCTCTCGCAACATTGCCGCGACTCTTGGACTTGGTCCCCTTGTTTCACAGGTACTCAGGTCTGGAAATCCACTTTGGTTGCATTGATGGTGTTGGTCTTCCTTGCAGAATTCCCCTATCACGACTTCTGTGCTCTCTCAGGAATATAGGTGCACTTTACACCTACTTTTCAGGGTCTTGGGGTGGGCTATTTTTCTAACCCTCACTGTTTTCTTACAGTCCCAGTGACCCTCTACAAGCTCACATAGGGTTGGGGTCCATTTGTGGTTCGCATTCCACTTTTGGAGTATATGGTTTGTGTTGCCCCTATACCTATGTGCTCCTATTGCAATCTACTGTAACTTTACATTGCTTGCATTACTTCCTTTTGCTATTACTGTATATTGTTGGTATTGTGTACATATATCTTGTGTATATTTGGCATCCTCATACTGAGAGTACTCACTGAGATACTTTTGGCTTATTGTCATAAAAATAAAGTACCTTTATTTTTAGTGTATCTGTGTATTGTATTTTCTTATGATATTGTGCATATGACACCAGTGGTATAGTAGGAGCTTTGCATGTCTCCTAGTTCAGCCTAAGCTGCTCTGCTATAGCTACCTTCTATCAGCCTAAGCTGCTAGAAACACCTCTTCTACACTAATAAGGGATAACTGGACCTGGTACAGAGTGTAAGTACCCCTTGGTTCCCACTACAAGCCAGGCCAGCCTCCTACATTGGTTGTGCAGCGGTGGGATAAGTACTTGCAACTACTTACCACTTTGTCATTTTGTACTTTTCATAAGAGAATAATATACAAAACAAGTTCAGTGTATGTACACCCAACCAAAAAGTTTTGCTTTTCTTCTCTTACACTATTTGCTAAGTGCTGAAAAGTACTTCTAAACTTTCTAAAAGTTTCAAAAAGTTTGAAAAAGTTTTTTTTCCTCTTCTTTAAAAAGTCCAGAAACTTTTTTCTCTCTTTTATCTGTCTCTAAACCTTTTTCTATCATGTCTGATGTAGGAACTCCTCTTAACTTGGTCAATACAGCTTATGACCACCTTAACTTTAAGGGCCTAAAGTGTCTCTGCATTGATAGAGGTTTAGCAGTAGGAAAGAACCCCTCTAAAGAATTATTGTCTAACATGCTTATTGAAAATGATAAGGCCTTAGCTGGCAGTTCAATTGAGAAGTTAGGAGATAGCTCACACTCTAACTCAGGGGAACCCCCAGTAGAAGTGTTAGAGGGTGCCCTTCCTAATCTGCCGCTCAGCAGACCACCTAGCAATGCTGGTAGTAATAGAAGCTCCCATCACAGTAGGGATGTTTTTGTTCCTGCAGGTCAGGTTGCTAGGGTGCCAACTGTTAGGGACAGGTCTCCCTCTGTTCATTCACATCATTCTTCTGTGTCAAAGCATTCCCAACCCACCCACCCTGATGACAGGATGTTAGAAAGGGAACTCAATAAGTTGAGAGTGGAAGAGTCCAGGCTGAAGCTTAAACAGCAACAGCTGGCTCTAGACAGGGAAACCCTAGACTTAGAAAAAGAAAGACAGAGGCTGAGAGGCTGGGGTTTGGACCCCATGGTGGCAGCAGCAGAATTCCAGATAGCAATCCTGTGAGAGAACATGATTCTAGGAATCTGCATAAGATAGTTCCCCCTTACAAGGAGGGGGATGACATTAACAAGTGGTTTGCTGCACTTGAGAGGGCCTGTATGGTACAGGGGGTCCCTCAAAGGCAGTGGGCTGCTATCCTATGGCTATCTTTCAGTGGAAAAGGTAGGGATAGACTCCTTACTGTAAAGGAAAGTGATGCCAATAATTTTACAGTTTTGAAGAATGCACTCTTGGATGGATTTGACTTAACCACTGAACAATACCTGAATAAATTCAGAGAAACCAGAAAAGAGTCCTCACAAGACTGGGTAGACTTTGTTGACTATTCAGTGAATGCCTTGGAGGGGTAGTTACATTGCAGTACAGTAAAGTTTCTGACTATGAAAGCCTGTACAATCTAATCTTGAGAGAGCATATTCTGAATAACTGTGTGCCTGATTTGTTACACCAATATCTAGTGGACTCAGATCTGACCTCTCCCCAAGAATTGGGAAAGAAGGCAGACAAATGGGTCAGAACAAGAGTGAGCAGAAAAGTTCATACAGGGGGTGACAAGGATGGCAAGAAGAAGGATGGTAAGTCTTCAGAGAAGGGTGGGGACAAATCTAAATATGAATCTCATCAGGCCCACAAAAACACTCTGGAGGGGGTGGTGGGTCCAAATCCTCTTCTAATCAAGTAAAGAAACCATGGTGCTATTTATGTAAAGTAAAAGGCCATTGGACAACTGATGCCAGTTGTCCAAAGAAAAGCACCAAGCCTCCCACTACCACACCCCTACTGCAACCTCTAGTGCCCCTAGTAATAGCAGTGGTGGTGGGAGCAAACCTACAAATAGCCAATCCAAGGGAGTAGCTGGGCTCACTTTTGGTAATTTAGTTGGGGTTGGTCTTGTTAGGGAGACCACAGAGGCTGTGTTAGTCTCTGAAGGTGCCATTGATTTAGCCACCTTGGTTGCTTGTCCCCTTAATATGGATAAGTACAAGCAACTTCCTCTAATCAATGGTGTTGAGGTTCAGGCCTACAGGGACACAGGTGCCAGTGTTACTATGGTAATAGAGAAACTGGTACACCCTGAACAACACCTACTTGGTCACCAGTACCAAGTGACAGACGCTCATAACAACACTCTTAGCCACCCTATGGCTGTTGTGAATCTCAACTGGGGGGGTTACTGGTCCAAAGAAAGTTGTGGTTGCCTCAGATTTACCTGTAGACTGTCTACTAGGAAATGATTTAGGTACATCAGCTTGGGCAGAAGTGGAGTTGGAGGCTCATGCAGCAATGCTGGGCATTCCTGGGCATATTTTTGCTTTGACAAGGGCTCAGTCCAAAAAGCAAAAAGGACAGGGTGACTTGGATCCTGGAACAATGGACCAAGTGCTCCCTAAAGCTAGGGTTAGTAAGGGTAAATCCCTACCCACTATCCCTCCCTCTACAGATGATTCTACTTCTGAGGAAGAAGAATTCCCCCCTGTGCAGAACCTTCACCAGAGGAGCTGGCAGCAGACACTGCTGAGCTTTTGGGTGGAGGGGGGCCTGCCAGGGAGGAGCTGAGTATGGCACAGCAAACCTGTCCCACATTAGAGGGTCTAAGACAGCAAGCTGTCAAACAGCAAAATGGGGATGTCAGTGACTCACATAGAGTTTACTGGGAGGACAACCTCTTGTATACAGAGGCAAGGGACCCAAAACCTGGAGGAGCCAGGAGATTGGTCATTCCCCTGCAATACAGAGAGATCCTCCTAACTCTGGCACACGACATTCCCTTGGCTGGACATTTGGGTCAGATTAAAACATGGGAAAGGCTTCTCCCCCTGTTTCACTGGCACAGGATGTCAGAGGACACAAAGGATTTTTGTAAGTCCTGCGTGACCTGCCAAGCCAGTGGCAAGACTGGTGGCACCCTAAAGGCTCCCCTTATTCCACTGCCTGTGGTTGGGATTCCCTTTGAAAGGTTAGGGGTTGACATAGTTGGCCCCCTTGACCCTCCTACTGCTTCAGGCAATAGGTTTATCTTGGTGGTAGTGGACCATGCCACAAGATATCCTGAAGCAATTCCTCTAAGGACCACTACAGCTCCTGCAGTGGCAAAAGCCCTCCTGGGAATCTTTTCCAGAGTGGGTTTCCCAAAGAGGTTGTATCAGACAGGGGTAGCAACTTTGTGTCTGCATACTTAAAGGCCATGTGGAAGGAATGTGGTGTAACATACAAATTCACCACACCTTATCATCCACAAACAAATGGACTGGTAGAGAGGTTTAATAAAACTCTCAAAGGAATGATAATGGGACTCCCTGAAAAACTCAGGAGGAAATGGGATGTCCTGTTACCTTGCCTCCTTTTTGCTTACAGGGAGGTACCCCAGAAAGGAGTGGGCTTCAGCCCCTTTGAACTCCTATTTGGACACTGTAGGAAAGTACCATCTTGCCTGGCATGTTACCCCCATTTTTCACTGTATATATGTTGTTTTAGTTGTATGTGTCACTGGGACCCTGGTAACCCAGGGCCCCAGTGCTCATAAGTGTGCCTGAATGTGTTACCTGTGTAGTGACTAACTGTCTCACTGAGGCTCTGCTAATCAGAACCTCAGTGGTTATGCTCTCTCATTTCTTTCCAAATTGTCACTGACAGGCTAGTGACCATTTTTACCAATTTACATTGGCTTACTGGAACACCCTTATAATTCCCTAGTATATGGTACTGAGGTACCCAGGGTATTGGGGTTCCAGGAGATCCCTATGGGCTGCAGCATTTCTTTTGCCACCCATAGGGAGCTCTGACAATTCTTACACAGGCCTGCCACTGCAGCCTGAGTGAAATAACGTCCACGTTATTTCGCAGCCATTTTACACTGCACTTAAGTAACTTATAAGTCACCTATATGTCTAACCTTTACCTGGTAAAGGTTAGGTGCAAAGTTACTTAGTGTAAGGACACCCTGGCACTAGCCAAGGTGCCCCCACATTGTTCAGAGCCAATTCACTGAACTTTGTGAGTGCGGGGACACCATTACACGCGTGCACTACATATAGGTCACTACCTATATGTAGCTTCACCATGGTAACTCCGAATATGGCCATGTAACATGTCTATGATCATGGAATTGCCCCCTCTATGCCATCCTGGCATTGTTGGTACAATTCCATGATCCCAGTGGTCTGTAGCACAGACCCTGGTACTGCCAGACTGCCCTTTCTGGGGTTTCACTGCAGCTGCTGCTGCTGCCAACCCCTCAGACAGGCAGCTGCCCTCCTGGGGTCCAGCCAGGCCTGGCCCAGGATGGCAGAACAAAGAACTTCCTCTGAGAGAGGGTGTGACACCCTCTCCCTTTGGAAAATGGTGTGAAGGCAGGGGAGGGGTAGCCTCCCCCAGCCTCTGGAAATGCTTTGTTGGGCACAGATGTGCCCAATTCTGCATAAACCAGTCTACACCGGTTCAGGGACCCCTTAGCCCCTGCTCTGGCGCGAAACTGGACAAAGGAAAGGGGAGTGACCACTCCCCTGACCTGCACCTCCCCTGGGAGGTGTCCAGAGCTCCTCCAGTGTGCTCCAGACCTCTGCCATCTTGGAAACAGAGGTGCTGCTGGCACACTGGACTGCTCTGAGTGGCCAGTGCCACCAGGTGACGTCAGAGACTCCTTGTGATAGGCTCCTTCAGGTGTTAGTAGCCTTTCCTCTCTCCTAGGTAGCCAAACCCTCTTTTCTGGCTATTTAGGGTCTCTGTCTCTGGGGAAACTTTAGATAACGAATGCATGAGCTCAGCCGAGTTCCTCTGCATCTCCCTCTTCACCTTCTGATAAGGAATCGACCGCTGACTGCGCTGGAAGCCTGCAAACCTGCAACATAGTAGCAAAGACGACTATTGCAACTCTGTAACGCTGATCCTGCCGCCTTCTCGACTGTTTTCCTGCTTGTGCATGCTGTGGGGGTAGTCTGCCTCCTCTCTGCACCAGAAGCTCCGAAGAAATCTCCCGTGGGTCGACGGAATCGTCCCCCTGCAACCGCAGGCACCAAAAAGCTGCATTACCGGTCCCTTGGGTCTCCTCTCAGCACGACGAGCGAGGTCCCTCGAATCCAGCGACACCGTCCAAGTGACCCCCACAGTCCAGTGACTCTTCAGCCCAAGTTTGGTGGAGGTAAGTCCTTGCCTCACCTCGCTGGGCTGCATTGCTGGGAACCGCGACTTTGCAAGCTACTCCGGCCCCTGTGCACTTCCGGCGGAAATCCTTCGTGCACAGCCAAGCCTGGGTCCACGGCACTCTAACCTGTATTGCACGACTTTCTAAGTTGGTCTCCGGCGACGTGGGACTCCTTTGTGCAACTTCGGCGAGCACCGTTTCACGCAGCCTCGTAGTGCCTGTTTCTGGCACTTCTCCGGGTGCTACCTGCTTCAGTGAGGGCTCTTTGTCTTGCTCGACGTCCCCTCTCTTTGCAGGTCCAATTTGCGACCTTCTGGTCCCTCCTGGGCCCCAGCAGCGTCCAAAAACGCCAAACGCACGATTTGCGTGTAGCAAGGCTTGTTGGCGTCCATCCGGCGGGAAAACACTTCTGCACGACTCTCCAAGGCGTGGGGGATCCATCCTCCAAAGGGGAAGTCTCTAGCCCTTGTCGTTCCTGCAGTATTCACAGTTCTTCAGCCTAGTAAGAGCTTCTTTGCACCAACCACTGGCATTTCTTGGGCATCTGCCCATCTCCGAGCTGCTTGTGACTTTTGGACTTGGTCCCCTTGTTCCACAGGTACCCTCAGTCAGGAATCCATCGTTGTTGCATTGCTGATTTGTGTTTTCCTTGCATTCTCCCTCTAACACGACTATTTTGTCCTTAGGGGAACTTTGGTGCACTTTGCACTCACTTTTCAGGGTCTTGGGGAGGGTTATTTTGCTAACTCTCACTATTTTCTAATAGTCCCAGCGACCCTCTACAAGGTCACATAGGTTTGGGGTCCATTCGTGGTTCGCATTCCACTTCTGGAGTATATGGTTTGTGTTGCCCCTATCCCTATGTTTCCCCATTGCATCCTATTGTAACTATACATTGTTTGCACTGTTTTCTAAGACTATACTGCATATTTTTGCTATTGTGTATATATATCTTGTGTATATTTCCTATCCTCTCACTGAGGGTACACTCTAAGATACTTTGGCATATTGTCATAAAAATAAAGTACCTTTATTTTTAGTATAACTGTGTATTGTGTTTTCTTATGATATTGTGCATATGACACTAAGTGGTACTGTAGTAGCTTCACACGTCTCCTAGTTCAGCCTGAGCTGCTCTGCTAAGCTACCATTATCTATCAGCCTAAGCTGCTAGACACCCTATACACTAATAAGGGATAACTGGGCCTGGTGCAAGGTGCAAGTACCCCTTGGTACTCACTACAAGCCAGTCCAGCCTCCTACATTGGTTGTGCAGCGGTGGGATAAGTGCTTTGAGACTACTTACCACTCTTGTCATTGTACTTTTCATAAGAGAAAAATATACAAAACAAGGTCAGTGTATATACACATAACCAAAAAGTTTTGCATTTCCTCTTTTCACTCTTTTCTAAGTGCTGAAAAGTACTTCTAAACTTTCAAAAAGTTCTTAAAAGTTTAAAAAGTTTTTTTCTGTCTTTCCAAAAAAGTTCTGAAAACTTTTTTCTCTTTGTCTATCACTTTAACTCTCTCTAAAAATGTCTGGCACAGGAAAAAATGTTGAACTGTCCAAACTTGCATATGATCACCTTAGCTGGAAAGGAGCAAGGAGTCTCTGCATAGAGAGAGGTTTGAGTGTAGGGAAGAATCCTTCCTTAGAACTGTTAATTAATATGCTTAGAGTACAGGATAAGGCCATAAGTGCCCAATCTGTAGAAAAAGTAGCTAATGGTTCTCAATCTGATCCAGGGACTCCCCCAGGAAAAGGTTCAGGAAAGAAACTTCTCAGCCTGCCCATTACTAGACAGTCTAGCATAGTTGGTACAGAGGTTGAATCACATCATACTGATGATGTGCTCTCACATTATGCTGGTAGCCAAGCTGTTAGGGTGCCCTTGGTAAGGGACAGGTCTCCTTCTGTTCATTCCCATCATACCTCTGTATCTAGAAATGTCCCTCCCACCCACCCTGATGACAGATTGTTAGAAAGGGAGCTCAATAGATTGAGAGTGGAACAAACCAGACTGAAGCTCAAGAAGCAACAGCTGGATTTGGATAGACAGTCTTTAGAAATAGAGAGGGAAAGACAGAAGTTGGGTTTAGATACCCATGGTGGCAGCAGCAGTATTCCCCATAGTCATCCTGCAAAAGAGCATGATTCCAGGAATCTGCACAAGATAGTTCCCTCTTATAAGGAGGGGGATGACATTAACAAGTGGTTTGCTGCACTTGAGAGGGCCTGTGCTGTACAGGATGTCCCTCAAAAGCAGTGGGCTGCTATCCTATGGCTATCATTTAGTGGAAAAGGTAGGGATAGGCTCCTTACAGTGAAAGAAAATGATGCCAATAATTTTACAGTTCTTAAGAATGCACTCCTGGATGGTTATGGCTTAACCACTGAACAGTACAGGATAAAGTTCAGAGATACCAAAAAGGAGTCTTCACAAGACTGGGTTGATTTCATTGACCAGGCAGTGAAGGCCTTGGAGGGGTGGTTACATGGCAGTAAAGTTACTGATTATGACAGCCTGTATCACTTGATCCTGAGAGAGCATATTCTTAATAATTGTGTGTCTGATTTGTTGCACCAGTACTTGGTGGACTCTGATCTGACCTCTCCCCAAGAATTGGGAAAGAAGGCAGACAAATGGGTCAGAACAAGAGTGAACAGAAAAGTTCATACAGGGGGTGACAAAGATGGCAACAAAAAGAAGGATGGTAAGTCTTCTGACAAGGGTGGGGACAAATCTAAAAATGAGTCTTCATCAGGCCCACAAAAACACTCTGGTGGGGGTGGTGGGCCCAAATCCTCCTTTAATCAGAACAAGGAAAAGAAACCATGGTGCTATTTATGTAAAATAAAAGGCCATTGGACAACAGATCCCAGTTGTCCAAAGAAAGGCACCACAGCTCCTACCACTACAACCCCTACTGCTACACCTAGTGTCCCTACTAATAGCAGTGGTGGTGGGAGCAAACCTACTAATAGCCAATCCAAGGGAGTAGCTGGGCTCACTTTTGGTAATTTAGTTGGGGTTGGTCTGATTAGGGAGACCACAGAGGCTACTTTAGTCTCTGAAGGGGCTATTGACTTAGCCACTTTAGTTGCTTGCCCCCATAACTTGGCGAAGTACAAGCAACTAACCCTAATAAATGGTGTTGAGGTCCAGGCCTACAGGGACACAGGTGCCAGTGTCACAATGGTGATTGAGAAACTGGTGCACCCTGAACAACACATACTTGGACACCAGTACCAAGTAACCGATGCTCACAACATAACACAAAGCCACCCCATGGCTGTTGTAAATCTCAACTGGGGGGGGTATCTGGTCCAAAGAAAGTTGTGGTAGCTTCAGATTTACCTGTAGACTGTCTATTAGGGAACGATTTGGAGACATCAGCTTGGTCAGATGTGGAGTTGGAGGCCCATGCAGCAATGCTGGGCATCCCAGGGCATATTTTTGCTTTGACAAGGGCTCAGGCCAAAAAGCAAAAAGGACAGGGAAGCTTGGATCCTGAAACAATGGACCAAGTGCTCCCTAAAGCTAGGGCTAGTAGAAGCAAACCACTTCCTACTATCCCTCCCTCTACAGTGGATTCTACTTCTGAGGAAGAAGAATTCCCTCCCTGTGCAGAACCTACACCAGAGGAGCTGGAAGCAGACACTGCTGAGCTTTTGGGTGAAGGGGGGCCTGCCAGAGAGGAGCTGAGTGTGGCACAGCAAACCTGTCCCACATTAGAGGGTCTCAGACAGCAAGCTGTCAAACAGGCTAATGGGGATGTCAGTGACTCACACAGAGTTTACTGGGAGGACAACCTCTTGTACACTGAGCATAGGGATCCTAAACCTGGAGCAGCCAGGAGATTAGTGATTCCTCAGGAGTACAGAAAGTTCCTCCTAACACTGGCACATGACATTCCCTTAGCTGGGCACCTGGGTCAAATGAAAACTTGGGACAGATTGGTACCATTGTTTCATTGGTCTAGGATGTCTGAGGACACAAAAGAATTTTGTAAGTCCTGTGAAACCTGTCAAGCCAGTGGCAAGACAGGTGGCACTCCAAAGGCACCCCTTATCCCACTGCCTGTGGTTGGGGTTCCCTTTGAAAGGGTAGGGGTTGACATAGTTGGCCCCCTTGACCCTCCAACTGCTTCAGGCAATAGGTTTATCTTGGTGGTAGTGGACCATGCCACAAGATATCCTGAAGCTATTCCTTTAAGGACCACTACAGCTCCTGCAGTGGCAAAGGCCCTCCTGGGAATATTTTCCAGGGTGGGCTTCCCAAAGGAAGTAGTATCAGACAGAGGAAGCAATTTCATGTCTGCATACTTAAAGGCCATGTGGAAGGAGTGTGGTGTAACTTACAAGTTCACAACACCCTATCATCCACAAACAAATGGACTGGTGGAGAGATTTAATAAAACTCTCAAAGGCATGATTATGGGACTCCCTGAAAAACTCCGCAGGAGATGGGATATCCTTCTACCATGCCTCCTTTTTGCCTACAGGGAGGTACCCCAGAAAGGAGTGGGCTTCAGCCCCTTTGAACTTCTTTTTGGACACCCTGTTAGGGGTCCACTCACACTTGTAAAGGAGGGTTGGGAACAACCTTTAAAAGCTCCTAAGCAGGATATTGTGGATTATGTACTTGGCCTCAGATCAAGGATGGCTGAGTACATGAAAAAGGCCAGTAAAAACCTTCAGGCCAGCCAAGAGCTCCAGAAGCAATGGCATGATCAGAAGGCTGTTTTGGTTCAGTACCAACCAGGGCAGAAAGTGTGGGTCTTGGAGCCTGTGGCCCCAAGAGCACTCCAAGATAAATGGAGTGGACCCCACACAATTGTTGAAAAGAAGGGTGAAGTCACCTACTTGGTTGACTTAGGCACTGCCAGGAGTCCCCTTAGGGTGCTCCATGTCAACCGCCTGAAACCCTACTATGACAGGGCTGATCTCACCCTGCTCATGGCAACAGATGAGGGACAGGAAGAAGACAGTGATCCTCTACCTGATCTCTTCTCTTCCACAGAACAAGATGCTCTTGTGGAAGGTGTAGTTTTGGCTGATTGTCTTACTGCTGAGCAGAAAGATAATTGCATAAATCTCCTAGGACAATTTTCAGAACTCTTCTCCATTGTGCCAGGCACCACTTCTTGGTGTAGGCACACTATAGATACTGGAGACAGTTTACCTGTCAAAAGTAAGATCTATAGGCAGCCTGACCATGTCAGGGACTGCATAAAGCAAGAAGTTCAGAAAATGTTGGAACTAGGAGTGGTTGAGCACTCTGACAGTCCATGGGCTTCTCCTGTGGTACTGGTACCAAAACCCAATTCTAAAGATGGAAAGAAAGAAATGCGGTTTTGTGTAGACTATAGAGGTCTCAACTTGGTAACCAAAACTGATGCTCACCCTATACCCAGGGCAGATGAGCTCATAGATACACTGGCATCTGCCAAGTATCTAAGCACTTTTGATTTGACTGCAGGGTATTGGCAGATCAAAATGTCAGAAGATGCTAAACCTAAGACTGCATTTTCTACCATTGGAGGACATTACCAGTTTACTGTAATGCCTTTTGGTTTGAAAAATGCACCTGCCACTTTTCAGAGGTTGGTGAACACAGTCCTGCAAGGACTGGAAGCTTTCAGTGCAGCATATTTGGATGATATAGCTGTCTTTAGCTCCAGCTGGGATGATCACCTGGTCCACCTTTGGAAAGTTTTGGAGGCCCTGCAAAAGGCAGGCCTCACTATCAAGGCTTCAAAGTGCCAGATAGGGCAGAGTAAGGTGGTTTATCTGGGACACCTTGTTGGTAGGGAACAGATTGCACCACTTCAGGGGAAAATCCAAACTATTATTGATTGGGTTCCCCCTACCACTCAGACTCAGGTGAGAGCCTTCCTAGGCCTCACTGGGTATTACAGGAGGTTCATTAAGAACTATGGCTCCATTGCAGCCCCTCTTAATGACCTCACATCCAAGAAAATGCCTAAAAAGGTATTATGGACAGCAAACTGTCAGAAAGCTTTTGAGGAGCTGAAGCAGGCCATGTGCTCTGCACCTGTCCTGAAAAGCCCTTGTTACTCTAAAAAATTCTATGTCCAAACTGATGCATCTGAATTAGGAGTAGGGGCAGTCCTATCACAACTTAATTCTGAGGGCCAGGATCAACCTGTTGCTTTTATTAGTAGAAGGTTGACCCCTAGAGAAAAGCGTTGGTCTGCCATTGAGAGGGAGGCCTTTGCTGTGGTCTGGGCTCTGAAGAAGTTGAGGCCATACCTGTTTGGCACTCACTTCATTGTTCAGACAGACCACAAACCTCTACTTTGGCTAAAACAAATGAAAGGTGAAAATCCTAAATTGTTGAGGTGGTCCATATCCCTACAGGGAATGGACTATACAGTGGAACATAGACCTGGGAGTAGCCACTCCAATGCAGATGGACTCTCCAGATATTTCCACTTAGACAATGAAGACTCATCAGGTAATGGCTAGTCTTATTGTCCTTCGTTTGGGGGGGGGGTTGTGTAGGAAAGTACCATCTTGCCTGGCATGTTACCCCCATTTTTCACTGTATATATGTTGTTTTAGTTGTATGTGTCACTGGGACCCTGGTAACCCAGGGCCCCAGTGCTCATAAGTGTGCCTGAATGTGTTACCTGTGTAGTGACTAACTGTCTCACTGAGGCTCTGCTAATCAGAACCTCAGTGGTTATGCTCTCTCATTTCTTTCCAAATTGTCACTGACAGGCTAGTGACCATTTTTACCAATTTACATTGGCTTACTGGAACACCCTTATAATTCCCTAGTATATGGTACTGAGGTACCCAGGGTATTGGGGTTCCAGGAGATCCCTATGGGCTGCAGCATTTCTTTTGCCACCCATAGGGAGCTCTGACAATTCTTACACAGGCCTGCCACTGCAGCCTGAGTGAAATAACGTCCACGTTATTTCGCAGCCATTTTACACTGCACTTAAGTAACTTATAAGTCACCTATATGTCTAACCTTTACCTGGTAAAGGTTAGGTGCAAAGTTACTTAGTGTAAGGACACCCTGGCACTAGCCAAGGTGCCCCCACATTGTTCAGAGCCAATTCACTGAACTTTGTGAGTGCGGGGACACCATTACACGCGTGCACTACATATAGGTCACTACCTATATGTAGCTTCACCATGGTAACTCCGAATATGGCCATGTAACATGTCTATGATCATGGAATTGCCCCCTCTATGCCATCCTGGCATTGTTGGTACAATTCAATGATCCCAGTGGTCTGTAGCACAGACCCTGGTACTGCCAGACTGCCCTTCCTGGGGTTTCACTGCAGCTGCTGCTGCTGCCAACCCCTCAGACAGGCAGCTGCCCTCCTGGGGTCCAGCCAGGCCTGGCCCAGGATGGCAGAACAAAGAACTTCCTCTGAGAGAGGGTGTGACACCCTCTCCCTTTGGAAAATGGTGTGAAGGCAGGGGAGGGGTAGCCTCCCCCAGCCTCTGGAAATGCTTTGTTGGGCACAGATGTGCCCAATTCTGCATAAACCAGTCTACACCGGTTCAGGGACCCCTTAGCCCCTGCTCTGGCGCGAAACTGGACAAAGGAAAGGGGAGTGACCACTCCCCTGACCTGCACCTCCCCTGGGAGGTGTCCAGAGCTCCTCCAGTGTGCTCCAGACCTCTGCCATCTTGGAAACAGAGGTGCTGCTGGCACACTGGACTGCTCTGAGTGGCCAGTGCCACCAGGTGACGTCAGAGACTCCTTGTGATAGGCTCCTTCAGGTGTTAGTAGCCTTTCCTCTCTCCTAGGTAGCCAAACCCTCTTTTCTGGCTATTTAAGGTCTCTGTCTCTGGGGAAACTTTAGATAACGAATGCATGAGCTCAGCCGAGTTCCTCTGCATCTCCCTCTTCACCTTCTGATAAGGAATCGACCGCTGACCGCGCTGGAAGCCTGCAAACCTGCAACATAGTAGCAAAGACGACTACTGCAACTCTGTAACGCTGATCCTGCCGCCTTCTCGACTGTTTTCCTGCTTGTGCATGCTGTGGGGGTAGTCTGCCTCCTCTCTGCACCAGAAGCTCCGAAGAAATCTCCCGTGGGTCGACGGAATCGTCCCCCTGCAACCGCAGGCACCAAAAAGCTGCATTACCGGTCCCTTGGGTCTCCTCTCAGCACGACGAGCGAGGTCCCTCGAATCCAGCGACACCGTCCAAGTGACCCCCACAGTCCAGTGACTCTTCAGCCCAAGTTTGGTGGAGGTAAGTCCTTGCCTCACCTCGCTGGGCTGCATTGCTGGGAACCGCGACTTTGCAAGCTACTCCGGCCCCTGTGCACTTCCGGCGGAAATCCTTCATGCACAGCCAAGCCTGGGTCCACGGCACTCTAACCTGTATTGCACGACTTTCTAAGTTGGTCTCCGGCGACGTGGGACTCCTTTGTGCAACTTCGGCGAGCACCGTTTCACGCAGCCTCGTAGTGCCTGTTTCTGGCACTTCTCCGGGTGCTACCTGCTTCAGTGAGGGCTCTTTGTCTTGCTCGACGTCCCCTCTCTCTGCAGGTCCAATTTGCGACCTTCTGGTCCCTCCTGGGCTCCAGCAGCGTCCAAAAACGCCAAACGCACGATTTGCGTGTAGCAAGGCTTGTTGGCGTCCGTCCGGCGGGAAAACACTTCTGCACGACTCTCCAAGGCGTGGTGGATCCATCCTCCAAAGGGGAAGTCTCTAGCCCTTGTCGTTCCTGCAGTATTCACAGTTCTTCAGCCTAGTAAGAGCTTCTTTGCACCAACCGCTGGCATTTCTTGGGCATCTGCCCATCTCCGAGCTGCTTGTGACTTTTGGACTTGGTCCCCTTGTTCCACAGGTACCCTCAGTCAGGAATCCATCGTTGTTGCATTGCTGATTTGTGTTTTCCTTGCATTCTCCCTCTAACACGACTATTTTGTCCTTAGGGGAACTTTGGTGCACTTTGCACTCACTTTTCAGGGTCTTGGGAGGGTTATTTTGCTAACTCTCACTATTTTCTAATAGTCCCAGCGACCCTCTACAAGGTCACATAGGTTTGGGGTCCATTCGTGGTTCGCATTCCACTTCTGGAGTATATGGTTTGTGTTGCCCCTATCCCTATGTTTCCCCATTGCATCCTATTGTAACTATACATTGTTTGCACTGTTTTCTAAGACTATACTGCATATTTTTGCTATTGTGTATATATATCTTGTGTATATTTCCTATCCTCTCACTGAGGGTACACTCTAAGATACTTTGGCATATTGTCATAAAAATAAAGTACCTTTATTTTTAGTATAACTGTGTATTGTGTTTTCTTATGATATTGTGCATATGACACTAAGTGGTACTGTAGTAGCTTCACACGTCTCCTAGTTCAGCCTGAGCTGCTCTGCTAAGCTACCATTATCTATCAGCCTAAGCTGCTAGACACCCTATACACTAATAAGGGATAACTGGGCCTGGTGCAAGGTGCAAGTACCCCTTGGTACTCACTACAAGCCAGTCCAGCCTCCTACAGACACCCTGTAAGAGGTCCCCTAACACTTGTGAAGGAGGGTTGGGAACAACCTTTAAAAGCTCCTAAGCAAGACATAGTGGACTATGTACTCGGCCTAAGATCCAGAATGGCTGAGTACATGAAAAAGGCCAGTAAAGACCTTCAGGCCAGCCAAGAGCACCAAAAGCAATGGCATGACCAGAAGGCTGTTCTGATTCAGTACCAACCAGGACAGAAGGTGTGGGTATTGGAGCCTGTGGCCCCAAGAGCACTCCAAGACAAATGGAGTGGACCCCACCTCATTGTTGAAAAGCAGGGAGAGGTCACCTACTTGGTTGACCTGGGCACTGCCAGGAGTCCCCTTAGGGTGCTCCATGTCAATTGCCTAAAACCCTACTATGACAGGGCTGATCTCACCCTGCTCATGGCAACAGATGAAGGACAAGAAGAAGAGAGTGACCCTCTCCCTGATCTGTTCTCTTCCACAGAACAAGATGCTGTAGTGGAAGGTGTAGTTTTGGCAGACTGTCTTACTGCTGAGCAGAAAGACAACTGCATAAATCTCCTGGGTCAGTTTTCTGAACTCTTTTCTACTGTGCCAGGCACCACTTCTTGGTGTGAGCGCACTATATATACTGGAGACAGCTTGCCTGTCAAAAGTAAGATCTATAGGCAGCCTGACCATGTCAGGGACTGCATAAAACAAGAAGTTCAGAAAATGCTTGAACTGGGAGTGGTTGAACACTCTGAAAGCCCATGGGCCTCTCCTGTGGTGCTTGTACCAAAGCCTCACTCAAAAGATGGGAAAAGGGAGATGAGGTTTTGTGTAGATTACAGAGGTCTCAACCAGGTAACTAAAACTGATGCTCACCCTATACCCAGGGCAGATGAGCTCATACATACACTGGCATCTGCCAAGTATCTAAGCACCTTTGATTTGACTGCAGGGTATTGGCAGATCAAGTTATCAGAGGATACTAAAGCAAAAACTGCATTTTCGACTATTGGAGGGCACTACCAATTCACAGTAATGCCCTATGGTTTGAAAAATGCACCTGTCACTTTTCAGAGGTTGGTGAATACAGTCCTGCAAGGGTTGGAGGCTTTTAGTGCAGCATATCTGGACGATATAGCTGTCTTTAGCTCCACCTGGGATGATCACCTGGTCCACCTGTGGAAAGTTTTGGAGGCCCTGCAGAAGGCAGGCCTCACTATCAAGGCTTCAAAGTGCCAGATAGGGCAGGGGAAAGTGGCTTATCTGGGACACCTGGTAGGTGGAGAACAGATTGCACCACTTCAGGGGAAAATCCAAACAATCATGGATTGGGTTCCCCCTACAACTCAGACCCAGGTGAGAGCCTTCTTAGGCTTCACTGGGTATTACAGGAGGTTGATTAAGAACTATGGCTCCATTGCAGCCCCACTTAATGACCCCACTTCCAAGAAAATGCCTAAAAAGGTATTGTGGACAGCCAGCTGTGAGAAAGCTTTTGAGGAGCTGAAACAGGCCATGTGCATTGCACCTGTCCTAAAAAGCCCATGTTACTCCAAGAAATTCATTATTCAAACTGATGCATCTGAATTATGGGCAGGGGCAGTCTTATCACAACTCAATTCCGAGGGCCAGGGTCAACCTGTTGCTTTTACCAGCAGGAGGTTGACCCCTAGAGAAAAGCGTTGGTCTGCAATGGAGAGGGAGGCCTTTGCTGTGGTCTGGGCACTGAAGAAGCTGAGGCCATACCTGTTTGGCACTCACTTCATTGTTCAGACAGACCACAAACCTCTACTTTGGCTAAAACAAATGAAAGGTGAAACCCCTAAATTGTTGAGGTGGTCCGTATCTCTACAGGGAATGGACTATACAGTGAAACATAGACCTGGGAGTACCCACTCCAATGCAGATGGACTCTCCAGATATTTCCACTTTGACAATGAAGACTCATCAGGTCATGGCTAGTGTTATTGTCCTTCGTTTGGGGGGGGGGGTTGCCTGGCATGTTACCCCCATATTTCACTGTATATATTTTGTTTTAGTGTATGTGTCACCGGGACCCTGCCAGCCAGGGCCCCAGTGCTCATAAGTGTGCCCTGTATGTGTTACCTGTGTGATGACTAACTGTCTCACTGACACTCTGCTAACCAGAACCTCAGTGGTTATGCTCTCTCTGCTTTCTAATTTGTCACTAACAGGCTAGTGACCAATTTCACCAATTCACATTGGCATACTGGAACACCCTTATAATTCCCTAGTATATGGTACTGAGGTACCCAGGGTATTGGGGTTCCAGGAGATCCCTATGGGCTGCAGCATTTCTTTTACCACCCACACGGAGCTCTGACAATTCTTACACAGGCCTGCCACTGCAGCCTGAGTGAAATAACGTCCACGTTATTTCACAGCCATTTACCACTGCACTTAAGTAACTTATAAGTCACCTATATGTCTAACCTTCACCTGGTGAAGGTTGGGTGCAAAGTTACTTAGTGTGTGGGCACCCTGGCACCAGCCAAGGTGCCCCCACATCGTTCAGGGCAAATTCACCGGACTTTGTGAGTGCGGGGACACCATTTCTCGCGTGCACTATACATAGGTCACTACCTATGTATAGTGTCACAATGGTAACTCCAAACATGGCCATGTAACATGTCTAAGATCATGGAATTGTCACCCCAATACCATTCTAGCATTGGGGAGACAATTCCATGATCCCCTGAGTCTCTAGCACAGACCCGTATACTGCCAAACTACCTTTCCCGGGGTTTCACTGCAGCTGCTGCTGCTGCCAACCCCTCAGACAAGTTTCTGCCCTCCTGGGGTCCAGCCAGGCTTGGCCTAGGAAGGCAGAACAAAGGACTTCCTCAGAGAGAGGGTGTTACACCCTCTCCCTTTGGAAAAAGGTGTCAGGGCAGGGGAGGAGTAGCCTCCCCCAGCCTCTGGAAATGCTTTCATGGGCACAGATGGTGCCCATTTCTGCATAAGCCAGTCTACACCGGTTCAGGGACCCCTCAGCCCTGCTCTGGCGCGAAACTGGACAAAGGAAAGGGGAGTGACCACTCCCCTGACCTGCACCTCCCCTGGGAGGTGCCCAGAGCTCCTCCAGTGTGCTCCAGACCTCTGCCATCTTGGAAACAGCGGTGCTTCTGGCACACTGGACTGCTCTGAGTGGCCAGGGCAAGCAGGTGACGTCAGAGACTCTTTCTAATAGGCTCTTACCTGTGTTGCTAGCCTATCCTCCTTCCTAGGTAGCCAAACCTCCTTTTCTGGCTATTTAGGGTCTCTGCTTTGGGGAATTCCTTAGATAACGAATGCAAGAGCTCATCAGAGTTCCTCTGCATCTCTCTCTTCACCTTCTGCCAAGGAATCGACTGCTGACCGCGCTGGAAGCCTGCAAAACTGCAACAAAGTAGCTAAGACGACTACTGCAACTCTGTAACGCTGATCCTGCCGCCTTCTCGACTGTTTTCCTGGTGGTGCATGCTGTGGGGGTAGTCTGCCTCCTCTCTGCACTAGAAGCTTTGAAGAAATCTCCAGTGGGTCGACGGAATCTTCCCCCTGCTACCGCAGGCACCAAAGAACTGCATCACCGGTCCCCTGGGTCTCCTCTCAGCACAACGAGCGAGGTCCCTTGAATCCAGCAACTGTGTCCAAGTGACTCCCACAGTCCAGTGACTCTTCAGTCCAAGTTTGGTGAAGGTAAGTCCTTGCCTCCTCACTCCAGACTGCATTGCTGGGAACCACGTCTTTTGCAGCTACTCCGGCCTCTGTGCACTTCCGGTGGAAATCCTTTGTGCACAGCCAAGCCTGGGTCCACAGCACTCTAACCTGCATTGCATGACTTTCTAAGTTGTCCTCCGGCGGCGTGGGACTCCTTTGTGCAACGTCGGGTGAGCACCATTTCACTCCTCTTCGTAGTGCCTGTTCCAGCACTTCTGCGGGTGCTGCCTGCTTCTGAGAGGGCTTCTTGTCTTGCTCGATGCCCCCTCTGTCCTCAGACGCAATTGGCAACATCCTGGTCCCTCCTGGGCCACAGCAGCATCCACAAACCCTAACCGCATGATTTGCAGCTAGCAAGGGTTGTTGGCGGACATTCGGTGGGAAAACACTTCTGCACGACTCTCTGCGGCGTGGGGGATCCATCCTCCAAAGGGGAAGTCTCTAGCCCTTGTCGTTCCTGCAGAATCCTCAGCTTCTACTGCCTAGTAGCAGCTTCTTTGCACCCACAGCTGGCATTTCCTGGGCATCTGCCCATCTCCGACTTGCTTGTGACTTTAGGACTTGGTCCCCTTGTCCACAGGTACCCTCAACTGGAAATCCATTGTTGTTGCATTGCTGGTTTGTGTCTTTCCTGCAGAATTCCCCTATCATGACTTCTATGTCCTTTGGGGAACTTTAGTGCACTTTGCACTCACTTTTCAGGGTCTTGGGGTGGGCTATTTTTTTAACCCTAACTGTTTTCTTACAGTCCCAGCGACCCTCTACAAGGTCACATAGGTTTGGGGTCCATTTGTGGTTCGCATTCCACTTTTGGAGTATATGGTTTGTGTTGCCCCTATCCCTATGTGTCCCCATTGCATCCTATTGTAACTATACATTGTTTGCACTGTTTTCTAAGACTATACTGCATATTTTTGGTATTGTGGACATATATCTTGTGTATATTTGCTATCCTCATACTGAGGGTACTCACTGAGATACTTTGGCATATTGTCATAAAAAATAAAGTACCTTTATTTTTAGTATATCTGTGTATTGTGTTTTCTTATGATATTGTGCAAGTGACACTAGTGGTACTGTAGGAGCTTCACTCGTCTCCTAGTTCAGCCTAAGCTGCTCTGCTAAGCTACCATTATCTATCAGCCTAAGCTGCTAGACACCCTATACACTAATAAGGGATACCTGGGCCTGGTGCAAGGTGTAAGTACCCCTTGGTACTCACTACAAGCCAGTCCAGCCTCCTACATTGGTGGCAGCGGTGGGATAAGTACTTTGCAACTACTTACCATTTTTGTCACTGTACTTTTCATAAGAGAAAAATATACAAAACAAGTTCAGTGTATGTACACCTAACCAAAAAGTTTTGCATTTCCTCTTTTCACTCTTTTCTAAGTGCTGAAAAGTACCTCTAAACTTTCTAAAAGTTCTTAAAAAGTTTTAAAAGTTTTTTTCTGTCTTTCCAAAAGTTCTGAAAAACTTTTTCTCACTTTTTCTATCACTTGAACACTGTCTAAAATGTCTGGCACATGCCAAACTGTTGATCTGTCCAAACTTGCTTATGATCACCTTAGCTGGAAAGGAGCAAGGAGTCTCTGCTTACATAGAGGTTTGAGTGTAGGGAAGAATTCCCCCAGAGAACTGTTGGTTAACATGCTTATAGAACAGGATAAGGCCAGAGGTGCCCAATCTGTTGAAAAAGTAGCTAATGGTTCCCAATCTGATCCAGGGACTCCCCTAGAAAAAGATTCAGGAAATAAACTTCCTAGCCTGCCCATTACTAGACAGCCTAGCATAGTTGGTACTGAAGTAGAGTCACACCATACTGATTGTGTTGTCTCACATCATAGCAAGAGTATTTCTTCTCACCATAGTAGAAGTGATGTTTCTGTTAACCAAGCTGTTAGGATGCCTTCTGTAAGGGATGGGTCTCCTTCTGTTCAATCTCACCATACTTCTGTTTCAAGGAATGTACCTCCCACCCACCCTGATGACAGATTGTTAGAAAGGGAGCTCAATAGATTGAGAGTGGAACAAACCAGACTGAAGCTCAAGAAGCAACAGCTGGATTTGGATAGACAGTCCTTAGAAGTGGAAAGGGAAAGACAGAAATTGGGTTTATAAACCCATGGTGGCAGCAGCAGTATTCCCCATAGTCATCCTGCAAAAGAGCATGATTCCAGGAATCTGCACAAGATAGTTCTCCTTATAAGGAGGGGGATGACATTAACAAGTGGTTTGCTGCACTTGAGAGGGTCTGTGTTGTACAGGATGTCCCTCAAAGGCAGTGGGCTGCTATCCTATGGCTATCATTTAGTGGAAAGGGTAGGGATAGGCTCCTTACTGTGAAAGAAAGTGATGCCAATAATTTCACTGTTCTTAAGAATGCACTCCTGGATGGTTATGGCTTAACCACTGAACAGTACAGGATGAAGTTCAGAGAGACCAAAAAGGAGTCTTCACAAGACTGGGCAGACTGTGTTGACCATTCAGTGAAGGCCTTGGAGGGGTGGTTACATGGCAGTAAAGTTACTGATTATGAAAGCCTGTATAACTTAATCCTAAGAGAGCATATTCTTAATAATTGTGTGTCTGATTTGTTGCACCAGTACTTGGTGGACTCTGATCTGACCTCTCCCCAAGAATTGGGAAAGAAGGCAGACAAATGGGTCAGAACAAGGTTGAACAGAAAAGTTCATACAGGGGCTGACAAAGATGGCAATAAGAAGAAAGATTGTGAAAAATCTCAAGATAAGCATGGGGATAAGGGTAAAACCAAAGATCCCACTTCTAATCTTAAACACTCTTCAGGGGGTGGGGATAAAACAAATTCTTCCTCTTCTTCTCAACCTACGCAAGTTAAAAAGCCTTGGTGCTTTGTGTGTAAAAACAGAGGCCATAGGCCAGGGGATAAGTCCTGTCCAGGTAAACCCCCTGAGCCTACCACCACTAGTACATCACGCTCTAGTGCCCCTAGCAGTAGTGGTACTAGTGGTGGGACTGCTGGCAACAGTCAAGTTAAGGGTGTAGTTGGGTTCACTTATGGGTCCATAGTAGAAACTGGGGTAGTCTGTCACACCTAGTGGCATTGGCCTTGCCACACTGGCTGCTTGTCCCCTTACAATGGATAAGTACAGGCAGACAGTTTCAATAAATGGTGTTGAGGCCTTGGCCTACAGGGACACAGGTGCCAGTATCACTTTAGTGACTGAAAACCTAGTGCATCCTGAACAACACATCATTGGACAACAGTATAAGATTATTGATGTCCATAACTCCACTAAGTTTCTTCCCTTAGCCATAATTCAGTTTAGTTGGGGTGGAGTTACTGGCCCTAAACAGGTGGTAGTATCACCTAACTTACCTATAGACGGTCTCTTAGGTAATGACCTAGAGGCCTCAGGTTGGGCTGATGTAGAGTTTTATGGCCATGCAGCCATGCTGGGCATCCCAGAGGAATTGTTCCCTCTCATTTCTACTGAAATGAAAAAGCAAAGGAGAGAAGGCCTGAAAACTCAGGATCCCTCTCCATCAACAGGTAAAAAGGGTATCACAGTATCCCCTAACCACCCTACCATTCAGGATACCATTCCTGTGGTGGGAGAAACCTCTCCTAGGGTGGCACCTGTTCCAAGGGAATCATCATTTGGCAAAACTGTACTCCCTGAGGTGGAAGTACCTCTCTGTGGGATAACTAACATTGGTGAGAAAAAGAGCACCATTTTAGTTAACATGGAGCATCCCTCCAACCCTCCCAGAGAAACTTTAGTGCAGAAACCCTGCACTGCCTCACAACACTTAGGACAGCATCCCTGCCCTAGTGTGGAGCTCATAGGACAGCATCCCTGCCCTGCTCCAAATAAAGAGAAACAGCTTCCCTGTTCTCTCTTCCAGCCATATGGACAAAGTTTTTGCCCAGCTATGGCTTTATTGAGACAGCATCCCTGTCTGGCATTTCCATCATTACAAATAGGTTCAGTGGACAATTCCCACTGCTCTAAACTAAAACTTACTGATAGAAACTCTGAAAATACATCTTCACATTGTTGCTTAGCTAAAAAACTTCAAACAGGGTGGTTTACATCCCCACAGGGAAGTACCCATATAGTGGATGATAAAGGGAGTAACCAGTCTATTGCAGAGCTACTCTCTACTTATCACCACTTAGACAATAAAGTCTCAACTGGCCAAGGTTAGCCTTATTGTCCTTCGTTTGGGGGGGGTTGTGTGAGAAAGTAGCCTCTTTCTAGCCTTGTTACCCCCACTTTTGGCCTGTTTGTGAGTGTATGTCAGGGTATTTTCACTGTCTCACTGGGATCCTGCTAGCCAGGGCCCAGTGCCCATAGTGAAAACCCGATGTTTTCAGTATGTTTGTTATGTGTGTCTGGGACCCTGCTAGCCAGGACCCCAGTGCTCATAAGGTTGTGACCTATATGTATGTGTTCCCTGTGTAGTGCCTAACTGTCTCACTGAGGCTCTGCTATCCAGAACCTCAGTGGTTATGCTCTCTCATTTCTTTCCAAATTGTCACTAACAGGCTAGTGACCAATTTCACCAATTCACATTGGCATACTGGAACACCCTTATAATTCCCTAGTATATGGTACTGAGGTACCCAGGGTATTGGGGTTCCAGGAGATCCCTATGGGCTGCAGCATTTCTTTTGCCACCCATAGGGAGCTCTGACAATTCTTACACAGGCCTGCCACTGCAGCCTGAGTGAAGTAATGCACACATTATTTCACAGCCATTTTCACTGCACTTAAGTAACTTATAAGTCACCTATATGTCTAACCTTTACTTAGTAAAGGTTAGGTGCAAAGTTACTTAGTGTGTGGGCACCCTGGCACTAGCCAAGATGCTCCCACATTGTTCAGGGCAAATTCCCCGGACTTTGTGAGTGTGGGGACACCATTACACGTGTGCACTACACATAGGTCAATACCTACGTGTAGCTTCACAATGGTAACTCCGAATATGGCCATGTAACATGTCTAAGATCATGGAATTGCCCCCTCTATGCCATCCTGGCATTGTTGGCACAATCCCAGGATCCCACGGGTCTGTAGCTCAGACCCGGGTACTGCCAAACTGCCTTTTCAGGGGTTTCACTGCAGCTGCTGCTGCTGCCAACCCCTCAGACAGGTTTCTGCCCTCCTGGGGTCCAGCCAGGCTTGGCCCAGGATGGCAGAACAAAGGACTTCCTCAGAGAGAGGGTGTTACACCCTCTGCCTTTGGAAAAAGGTGTTAAGGCAGGGGAGGAGTAGCCTCCCCCAGCCTCTGGAAATGCTTTCATGGGCACAGATGGTGCCCTTTTCTTCATAAGCCAGTCTACACTGGTTCAGGGACCCCTCAGCCCTGCTCTGGCGCGAAACTGGACAAAGGAAAGGGGAGTGACCACTCCCCTGACCTGCACCTCCCCTGGGAGGTGCCCAGAGCTCCTCCAGTGTGCTCCAGACCTCTGCCATCTTGGAAACAGAGGTGCTTCTGGCACACTGGACTGCTCTGAGTGGCCAGGGCCAGCAGGTGACGTCAGAGACTCCTTCTGATAGGCTCCTTCAGGTGTTGCTAGCCTATCCTCTCTCCTAAGTAGCCAAACCCTCTTTTCTGGCTATTTAGGGTCTCTGCTTTGGGGAATTCCTTAGATAACGAATGCAAGAGCTCATCAGAGTTCCTCTGCATCTCTCTCTTCACCTTCTGCCAAGGAATCGACTGCTGACCGCGCTGGAAGCCTGCAAAACTGCAACAAAGTAGATAAGACGACTACTGCAACTCTGTAACGCTGATCCTGCCACCTTCTGGACTGTTTTCCTGGTGGTGCATGCTGTGGGGGTAGTATGCCTCCTCTCTGCACTAGAAGCTCCGAAGAAATCTCCCGTGGGTCGACGGAATCTTCCCCCTGCTACCGCAGGCACCAAAGAATTGCATTACCGGTCCCCTGGGTCTCCTCTCAGCACGACGAGTAAGGTCCCTTGAATCCAGCAACTCTGTCCAAGTTACTCCCACAGTCCAGTGACTCTTCAGTCCAAGTTTGGTGGAGGTAAGTCCTTGCCTCCCCACGCCAGACTGCATTGCTGGGAACCGTATCTTTTGCAGCTTCTCCGGCCTCTGTGCACGTCCAGCAGAAATCCTTTGTGCACAGCCAAGCCTGGGTCCACGGCACTCTAACCTGCATTGCACAACTTTCTAAGTTGTCCTCCGGTGGCGTGGGACTCCTTTGTGCAACTTCGGGTGAGCACCATTTCACTCCTCTTTGTAGTGCCTGTTCCGGCACTTCTGCGGGTGCTGCCTGCTTCTGAGAGGGCTCCTTGTCTTGCTCGACGCCCCCTCTGTCCCCAGATGCAATTGGCGACATCCTGGTCCCTCCTGGGCCACAGCAGCATCCAAAAATCCTAACCGCATGATTTGCAGATAGCAAGGCTTGCTGGTGGTCTTTCTTCAGGAAAACACTTCTGCACAACTCTCCACGGCGTGAGGGATCTATCCTCCAAAGGGGAAGTCTCTAGCCCTTGTTGTTCCTGCAGAATCCTCAGCTTCTACTGCCTAGTAGCAGCTTCTTTGCACCCACAGCTGGCATTTCCTGGGCATCTGCCCATCTCCGACTTGCTTGTGACTTTTGGACTTGGTCCCCTTATTCCACAGGTACCCTCGACTGGAAATCCATCGTTGTTGCATTGCTGGTTTGTGTCTTTCCTGCAGAATTCCCCTATCACGACTTCTATGTCCTTTGGGGAACTTTAGTGCACTTTGCACTCACTTTTCAGGGTCTTGGGGTGGGCTATTTTTTTAACCCTCACTGTTTTCTTACAGTCCCAGCGACCCTCTACATGGTCACATAGGTTTGGGGTCCATTCGTGGTTCGCATTCCACTTTTGGAGTATATGGTTTGTGTTGCCCCTATCCCTATGTGTCCCCATTGCATCTTATTGTAACTATACATTGTTTGCACTGTTTTCTAAGACTATACTGCATATTTTTGGTATTTTGTACATATATCTTGTGTATATTTGCTATCCTCATACTGAGGGTACTCACTGAGATACTTTGGCATATTGTCATAAAAAATAAAGTACCTTTATTTTTAGTATATCTGTGTTTTGTGTTTTCTTATGATATTGTGCAAGTGACACTAGTGGTACTGTAGGAGCTTCACTCGTCTCCTAGTTCAGCCTAAGCTGCTCTGCTAAGCTACCATTATCTATCAGCCTAAGCTGCTAGACACCCTATACACTAATAAGGGATACCTGGGCCTGGTGCAAGGTGTAAGTACCCCTTGGTACTCACTACAAGCCAGTCCAGCCTCCTACACTGAGTACGAAGACCAGGCTGTGGGGAATATTCCAATTCTTAAAATACATGACAGTATGGCTATTCAGCTACGGCTTTTTTTTCATAAAGCAAGGCGGTCAAAGTCATGTGAAGGAAAAGGGGTACGTAAGGGATGGTTTGACGAGAGGTGTTCAAAGGCCAAGTCTGGGCTAAAAGCAGTAGTAATGCCTGGTTCCCAGGGGGAGATTAAACAAGCTAGGTCCATATATAAAGGAACCCTGTCCAATGCAAAAAAGCAGTGGGAGGTTCCCTGTGGCAGGAATTATTAGATGCCTCTAGAGAAAAGAATAACAAGCGCTTTTGGGAACTTCTGTCTAAAAGAGAAAATGGAGGTAGGAGCTGCCCCAGCAATCACATACAACCAGAAAGCTGGGTAGAGCATTTTTCCACCCTTTATGCCTTACCAGAGGGCCTAATGGACACTAATGTAGTCCACTCTCCACCAATGATATTGGATCTGAACCCCAGCACGCCCCTCCAAGTAGGGGCTCAGTGTGTCCTTAAGGGTCACCTCATCCTCAAAATAGAAGAAACCCTTGAGGCTATAAACAGTCTGAAACCTGGCAAAGCACCCGGACTGGATAAACTTCCTGGACATCTTTATAGATCGGAACCATATATATGGTCCTGGTACATTAATGCCATTTCAAACAGGATAGCTGCAGGGGGACAAATCCCAGGTACATGGAAGGGGGCTGAAATTATACCTATCTACAAAAAAGGAAATGCTAATCTTCCAGCTAATTACAGGCCAATTAGCCTTATAGACAACTTACAAAAGATCTTCGCTAAACAAATTCTACAGAGGCTAACTAGCTGGGTTGAGGAGCACCAAATTCTTTCCCAACTACAGGCAGGGTTCCCTGCTAAAACCAGCACGGTAGACCAGGTCTTTCAATTGGCCATATTGTATTGGAAATATGCTCTTATCGCCAAGCGTGTCTATATGTAGTATTTATAGACCTGCGATCTGCTTTTGACCTGGTCCCAAGAGCTAAATTGTGGGAAGTGCTGGGTAGATTGGGAGTCCCAGAGGACTTATTACTTCTGTTAAAACGATTACATGAAAATACCTATGCTCAAGTGAGGTGGGGTGAACAAGGCGAATTGACGGAACAGATTCCAATTAGAAGGGGAGTTCGCCAAGGTTATGTGCTAGCCTCCTTACTATTTACTTTATTTATTAATGAAGTAGTGAAGGCTATGTCCACATGCCAGAATGATGTTTCCTCCTTGAATACACAAAAAATTCCTATCCTCCTTTTCGCTGACGATTCGCTCCTCATTTCTAAGACACCAATTGGGCTGCAAATCCTTGTTGACCAATTCAATCTATTCTGTAGCGATCATGGGTTGGAGGTTAACATTAACAAAACTAAATTGATGGTGTTATCCAAAGGAACTAGCAAAAGATATTCCATTCACATTGATGGAGTCCCCTTGAAGGAAGTTAGCTCTATAGACTACCTGGGAGTCAGGCTAACTAGTAAACTATCATGGGAAGAGCAGATTATAAAAAGCGCAGGGCTGTAACAACACAGAGCTTCATCCATACTGCGCTTTTATCAAAGTTCCTTTAAGAAAATGGTGGATCCCCAGCAATAAAAATCTATATAGCTAAGGCACAAGGAGCAGCCCTGTATGGAGCAGAAGTATGGGGTTTCTCCAATTGTAACAAGATCTCAGTGGGGGAAAACAATTTCGCAAGGGCTTTGATTGCGTGTCCACGCACCACACCCCTGTTTCCATTATTCTTAGATCTGGGGTTGTCCAATAGCAGATCTAGTTATCTTAAGACCCCTCCTTTATTGGATCAGGCTATGGATTACCCCTGAATTAGATATATATAAGACCTCATTACTCGACTTATTAAAATGTCAAAATGCCAATACTCTTCCCTGGATTCGTCATGTGTCTCACTGGTTTCGTTTGTTGGGTTTGGGTGATTACTGGGAAAACCCCCACAAACTAGAGAGACAGCATAAAAATGTTTTAAAGCTAACTTATTGGTCTTATGATAGGGATAACAATATAACCTGTAAATCACACCGTCGTTTGACTAATTCTTTTATTGATCTTAAATGGTCTCCAAAGTTTGAATCTTACCTGGACATTATACCGGATTTGCAGGGCAAAAGTTTATATGCAAGGTTTCGGTTCGGCTCTTTGCCCTTGATGTCATTTATTCATAGGTTGGGGCCGATCAGCCTTCCTGATATATGCCCCGCTTGTGGCAGTACTTTTGAAACCATTGAACATTTTATGTTCTTCTGTCCAGCCTATGCGATTCCGCAATCAAAATGGATTTTCAAAACTTGTAAGGCTATGGGATTTAAGAACTGTTCCTTGGCTTTACGGGTGCTAAAAAGTCACAATTCACCTTCTTCTGGTGGGCGCTGACCTACAGGAATAGTACAGGGGAAAAGGAGAAGATATAAGAGTCCGCACTGTCACAGTCATTGGCCCGCATCCCTACCCTTGCCATGTCGCACATGCACTCACCGTAGTTTCAAGCACACGTCATTCTCCCCCCCTATCTTTCATCCACACCACTCCAAACAGCCATTGCCCATACAGCATGCTCACAGTGTACTCACCTGTTTGTCTGGAGGACCGTAGAGTTGCGTGTACTGGGGGAGGACCCCATCCACTTGTTTCTCCAACTCCTCCGTGCTAAAAGCAGGGGCCCTTTCCCCAGACACACGAGCCATTGTCTCATGGAGACTGAGGTCACAGCAGCACTTGCAGTGTAGGTCCTCTCCTGTCGAAGATCAGGTATCAAGTGATTGAACAGAGAGAAAATGGCGGTCACGTCCACGGCGGTGCGTACCGTCACCGCCGGCGTACATCGTCATTGGCTCCTCTGACCCATAGGGTCCAATGTTAACCAATGCAGGTTTGCGCTGCGGTCTTCGACCGCCTACCACGACGGTGTACAATGCCAGCACAGTTACCTCATATCCCCTTGTCCCACATTACAGGTCAGGCAAACGCCATTTCAGGGGGCCACATGGCATTATTTTTTACTGCGTCACACATATCTAGGCCTTGCTTATACACTAATACTGCCATATGTCGATTTTAAAACATTTTCCTATAAAGTTGTGTTTGCGTACCTCAGTGTTGGTTGACTCTCTGCTCGCTGCTCTCCTCCATAGAGCACGTCCGCTGGGGCAGGTGAGGAGATGGCGGCATCCTCCGGTGTACAGACCGCTGGTGGACCTGTCGACAATGGAGGAGCGACATGTGATTATCACCTACAGACTTAATCGTGCCACAATCCAGGAACTGTGTGCCAAGTTGGACCCAGACCTGATGTCAGCTATCCGCCATCCCACAGGAATCCCCCCTCTAGTGCAGGTGCTGTCAGTACTCCATTTCCTAGCAAGTGGGTCTTTTCAAACAACAGTGGCCATAGCATCAGGGATGTCCCAGCCTCTGTTTTCCAACGTGTTGTCCAGAGTGTTGTCTGCCCTGCTGAAACACATGCGGAGCTACATCGTTTTTTCCTCAGGTGGAGGATTTGCCTACAGTGAAAGGTGACTTCTATGCCTTGGGACATATCCCCAACATCATAGGTGCCATTGATGGGACACATGTGGCCTTGGTCCCCCCACGCAGGAGTGAACAGGTGTACAGAAACCGGAAGAGTTACCATTCTATGAATGTGCAGATGGTGTATTTGGCCGACCAGTACATCTCCCATGTGAATGCCAAATTTCCTGGCTCAGTGCATGACGCTTACATTCTGAGGAATAGCAGCATCCCTTATGTGATGGGGCAACTCCAGAAGCACTGTGGGCCATATTTATACTTTTTGACGCAAAACTGCGCCGCCGCAGTTTTGCGTCAAAAATTTTACCGCCGGCTAACGCCATTTCGTAGCACCGTGCGGGCGTCTAATTTATACACGGCGGCGCAATCAACAGGTGGGAGTAATTTTTTTTTACGCACATCGCGGCGTCAAGTCCGAAAGGAAAACGATATTAACGTGGCGTAAATGACTGTGGGTCGATTTACGACACCGCAACCCGGATATGCGCTGTTTTGTTTGACGCAATAGCGTCAAAAATACCCGCGAACACTGCCCTTTCAGCAGAGGAGAGCCAAAATGGATCCCAGATGCCACTACATACCCCAGGAAGATGACAGCAGACCAGGAACCAGCCAGGATGATCCATACAAGAACCAGGACATATATAGAAAAAAAAGAAAGTGTTGCTTCAGTGCAGAGGAGCAGGAAATCCTGGTTAAAGAGGTGACGGAACACCAGCACCAACTGTTTATCACCTCTAAGTTGCCAATCAGTAGGAGAGAGGCCATATGTCAACAAATTGTTGACAAGATCAACAGTGTGGCTGAAGTACGCAGAACAGTCACCGAGTGTAAGAAACGCTGGCATGACTGCAAACGTAGGACAAAGGAAAAAATGGCCAGGAACAGGAAGGCAGCACTGCAGACTGGAGGGGGGAGTCCAGCACACCAGGAGGCCCTGGACCACATGGAGGAGATGGTTGCAGCCGTCATCCCCGAGGAGATCGTCACAGGGATTCAAGGACAGGACAGTGCAGACTACCACGAGACAACGCACATGCAGGGTAAGTTCCATGGGGAATTAAAATACAATAATGTTGACTGTAATCAGGGGGGGAATACCTACTACACATTGCATGTAAGTCATCATATACATGGAGTGGCATGGGTAAAGGGGCACCGCAGGGGGGCATGGCCTGCACATACAGAAGCTGGGGCACAACATAACACTACACCAACAACAGTCCCATGGGGGCATCCTGTCATGCCAACAATGGAGCAAAGGGAAAGCCTCGACAGGAGGCAAGGCCACTACGTCAAACTTACATCCTGGCACTTGTCAGCCAAAATATCTCCTACATTAACTAGGGCCCTATCAGCAATCCTCTAGCCAAAACAACAACTACCACCTCTGATCTCTGTGCAGCTATAGTAGCCAATGGCAGTAACCTCCCCATTGAACATACCTACCTAAATTAGGGGGTGAGGATGATATCTGCAACAATCCCCTGAAACAAGGCAAAGGCCCCAGTACACTCAAATGTCAATGCCCATAGTTGTCACATACATCAGCCAAAGTAAACAGCAATAGGAGCGACACAGCACTAAGGACACACCCATGCTGCATATGTCAGGGTCCATCCTGTGCCTGGCAAACAAGGCAACATCACAAAAGTCATACTGCTCAGACAACAGCATTGAGGAGGGGACACATGGAACTGGTCACTGAAATACACCTGCACAGTCAGAGGACCAAATTAGGACACTGATACGATAATCAAGGCAATCCAATGTAACACACATTACCCAACATCTTCAGGACACATTAACAATGTCAACATCCATATCACATCATAACATTGCCATGCATAGGATATGCCACATGTCAATTACATTTAAGTCAATGTGAACAATCAGGGATTGGGGCAGGTCCTGAGAGGCAATTGTTCTGCCAGGACCATCAGAACACCCACAGCCAGTGAAAGGTCTCACCATGAGAATGGATATACACGGAGGGTTGAGTAGGACAAAAAGCTGGCTATTCTCTATTTGGTATAAAGCAACACCTAGAGGCAAGTAGGCAGACAAGTCTGATAACTCAATATCATACATGTGACACACAGGTGGGCCATAGGCCTATAAAAATGCCAATCTGAAGGACAGCAGATACCAATACCAAACAAGATCACAAAGTGAATTCATCAAAAGGCAGGCATGTTACGTCAAAATTGTCACAACACAGACACACTAATTGTACCCTGTTTCATTTCAGAGGAAGATGGATCTCCTGCCGATATGCCTGTCCCAGAATTCCCTGATGACATGGATGACGAGCCCATAAACATTCCCCAGGAGACCATCCAAAAGGTCCTTGAAACCCTCCAGACCCCACCTTCAGTCACAAGGAGGAGCACAGAACAAGCAGCCATCACAGTCACAGAAGAACCACCCACCACCCCAATTGCAAGACCTGCCAGCTCCTACATAGCTGAGGACTCTGACGACACTGGCACCAGCTTTGAAAGAACTGTAGTTGGAGTACAGTGGGAGCTGGCCAAGGAGGTGCAGGTGGGGATGCAAAATGTGGCAGCCAGCCTTGAGGGGGTGCGCTTGTGCATGATGTCATCTGCAGATCAGGCAGCAGCTATGCAAGCCCTAACATCCATACTGCAAGGACTACAAGAAACTGTAAAGGAATTCACCACTGCAGTAAGGGAGTTGCCACAACACCTCGCACCCCAAACTTTCCAATGCATGCACAAATGCAATCATGACTCCCTCAGGGCTGACCTGGCTGCATACCATCGTGATGTAGCTGCTATTCTCAAAAAACAGCAGGCCCTCCTTACTGCAGTACTGCCCTTAAGAACTTCACAGGGAGCAGCCACCGGGATGTCTGACTCCACGTCTTCTAACACTGAGGTGGGTGTTGCCCCTTCACAACCAACAACAACAAGGACAAAGCAGGCAACACACACATCAGAAGAAGACATGGAACAGATCACATTCACACGGAAGAGTACCCGGAAGCACTAGTCCCTGCACCATGGCCTACTTTGACCAAGGTCCTACGTTTTGTCAATTGCCAGTCTCACTACAACTATACTCAATGACTGTTCTGCTAACCAGTGTATAACTTGTCAGCATTGCCAGTGAATGTCTCTCTCCTACTAATTGGCAAATCCTGTCCCTCTGCACTGTCGGTAACATCACCCCAGCATGTCAGGAGCATCATCCACACCCCTTCTGTAGGATCACCATGTAAGATTTCACTAGAACGGACTCAGCAAACCTGGACAATGTACATATTGCACTACAGCCCCTATCATTAAATAGCACTTGCACACCTTATATGTCTCTGTGTAATTTGACACATCAACTGTGCAGTAGATAACTCAAAAGTGCCTGTGTGACAACCATGTAGCTTGTCAATACAACTGTCCTGACATCATGTAGTCTGATACATCTGTGCAGTGGCCAGGATTGCATCATAGCCTGTCCATCCTGAGGAGAATAACTGATGAAGGGAGAAACCACACACAATCATGCTGTGTTGGACCATCAATAGAAATCAAAGTCAACTAATGGTGGCTGATAAATGTGGTCACCATGCAATACTAATACATTGAAATATGCAGTAAAATCTAAGCAAACACAACTAAACACAGCATCAATCAACCTTTCTGAGTAAACTTCCAAAAAAGTACTCATGCTGATTATTTTGCACACATGATCTATGTCAGTAATGAAGACAAGAAGACAAGAGGGTTAACAACACCTCATCTTCAAAGATGTCCCTGAACATCACACTGCAGTCCGACCTAAAAAATTCCCCACAATACCAAGTCTGGAAGCACACTTTGTGATGTAGAAAACATACTCATCAACACAAATCCTTTGTGATCCATGTCAACTCCAAATGGTGGTTCTATCAAATGGTGGATACTTACCAAGTTAGCACAGGGGTAGCTGCCATTTTAAACCTCTTTTTTCTTTGGTTTGTAGCATAGGACACAAATGTCATAGAACAACAATCACCCACACTGATGGCAAGGCCATGATCAAGTAGCAGTTAACACATAATGCAAAGGGTTAACTATATATTTATTCATAAGTAATCACACCAGAGGCAACTAAGGGAAAAGTCATACCTACACTAATCTAACCTGACTACTCATAACCCACAACTGTCCCTAACTAACCTAAGCTAAACTTACTCTACACATATAACGAATCGATCTAAACATCAACCCCCCACCCACCATTATGAGACAGGACACATGCAGGACAACACATACTAACCTACACACATACTATACTATCCTAAACAATCATATATATATATTTATTTTTTTATTTATATATATATATTTTTTTTTCTAAACAGACAGGAACCCCAACATTGACAGCCACCCACCAACCCACACACTTAATAATGAAAAGTAGAAAGAATAAGGACCCCCCACCCTCCTACCTAACACTAACTAAGCTAACAACCTATACTAACCTAACACTAATCCCCCAAGCCCACTAATCATGATAAAAAGGAAAGAGGAGGGAGGGGAGGGATAAATTTAAAGAGACCATATCAGTCCTAGAGGTTGGCCCTCCGGAGGGTCCACCTGATGGACCTGACCCGCTTCTTTATGTAGGCCACATCCTGGCTCAGCTTGTCCACCTTCCTAATGAACTTGTCCATTTTGCGGTCCAAGGCCTGCAATGCCGCAGGGTCAATTGGAGGTGCTGCTGCTGTCTGGGTCCCGGCAGAGGTGCTCTGTGTGGGTGTTGAGCGTAGCCCACTGGACTGTCCTGCAGCTCTTATAATGCTGGGTCCTGGTCGTGCTGCAGAGGCAGGGACAACTGTCCCCGCTGTTGCTGGGGCCACTTGGGGAGAACTGGTGGTTGTGGTGGTGGTGGTGGCGGTAGTGGGCAACGTTGGGCCACCCTGTGGTGAAGCCCACCATGCTCAGGAGGCCCGATCCGCCTGGTATTTTCGGGCCATCCGTCGGAACCCCGACTGCATCTGCAGGATGTGTCGGTACCTCATGGCCCGCCTCTCAAATTCATGCCTCTGTGCGGCACTCATGTTTGCAGCTGTGAAGAGAAAGGGCAACTATTTACCATAGGAAATGCATTGTGTGGAATAGCACAATGGGTCAATCGGAAATTACTTTTACTGTAGTTGTAACAGCTCATATCACCATATAGATCATTGAAAGTCTCAGAGGAAGTACATGGGAAGCCTGCATACAAAGGTTATCTCACACATAGCATGTACAATTATCTACATGATGGGTGACATCAGCCTAAACTTCTTATCATAAAAATTACAAATGCAGCCTACATTCATGCTGCACCTCCTCCGCCTATTGCCTGGACTCCATATGTCAGTGTATGTGATAACAATCACAACCCTCAAGATCTGCAATTTGTAATTGGATTTGCTAGTATAGAACTCATGTGCCATAACCGAGTGTGTACACTAGGTTCAAAACAAAGCCCCTCATTCTGATTCTGGCGGGCGGCGGCGGCCGCCCGCCAGAATTCAGCCCTCCATAATACCGCTCCGCGGTCAAAAGACCGCGGAGGGTATTATGAGTTTTTCCCTGGGCTGGCGGGCGGTCTCCAAAAGACCGCCCGCCAGCCCAGGGAAAAACTCCCTTCCCACGAGGATGCCGGCTCGTAATCGAGCCGGCGGAGTGGGAAGGTGCGACGGGTGCTACTGCACCCGTCGCGTATTTCACTGTCTGCTACGCAGACAGTGAAATACTAGCGGGCCCTCTTACGGGGGCCCCTGCAGTGCCCATGCCATTGGCATGGGCACTGCAGGGGCCCCACGACAATCCTTACCGCCATCCTGTTCCTGGCGGGCGAGCCGCCAGGAACAGGATGGCGGTAAGGATTGTCAGAATCCCCTCGGCGGCGCAGCGAGCTGGGCCGCCTTGGAGGATTCTAAGGGGCAGTGGAAAACCGGCGGGAGAGCGCCGGTTTTCCCTTTCTGACCGCGGCCAAAGCGCCGCGGTCAGAATGCCCAAGGGAGCACCGCCGGCCTGTCGGCGGTGCTCCCGCCCCCGTTGGCCCTGGCGGTTCTCTACCGCCAGGGTCATAATGAGGCCCAAAGTGTCAAATGGTCACAAGTATGTGTAACATACTGGTTGCTACAGTCCTAGGTACCCTATTCCCAAACACATGGCTGTCTTTGAGGGGGGGTGGGAAGAACAACCAACAATCCCAAAATCGATGCACACCCAGGAGTGTATAGAAAGCTCAACATGTTTTTGCCTCCACACACACACCACCAGTGAAGGGCTATCAACAAATCAGAGTCAGCTAAACCTTGTCCTATCCGAGGTCCACACATGTCAAAATGTACTGACCTAGGCCAATATCACATACTTCCAGTGAGGTATATTTTTCTACAGACACAGAGGAGCAAGAAGACCCATGATCATGAATAGCATGTACACCTAGGCCGTTGCACTGTAGTCCCACACACTTCTAGTACAACTTGTGGAAGTACATGCCCCCGGAAGATCCAACCTACATCGTTTACTAGGGAAGCAGCAGATTTCAGACAAGCCATTTGCAGAAGCTATCTGGGAGAATGTCAGTCTGAAATACAGACTCAGTCCGAGACGAGTCCCAGAGCAACTCTTACATTAACTAGTGTATTCCACATGACTCACCCCATTTCCCATAGCGGGCCCTACAGGAATGGCCTACAGACCCAAATTCTGACAAATGGATAAGCATGGGTCAACTCAAAATGAAGTGATAACTGAAATCCCACTAATGGAACAATACTAATGATTGGGCAGCGCATCAAACCTTGCAATCTGTTCAACACACAGTAGTCCATCATGCATCACCAGCAAACATAAAAAATACCACACATGCAACACTCACTGTAGGTGTCGGGGTCCTCAAAATGAGCCACCTCTCCCACTGTGTACGGTGCAGGTCCACCTGTAAAGCATGGAAGGAAGAATATACTCAGAATCCGTGCACTGACAAACAATTGCAAATACAAAGACAATGTGATAATATGACATGAGTAATAAAACACTTTCACACATGCTCATACTGCATGGAATTATTCATGCGCAACATTTACATCAGATGAGTTTCCTGCTACAGTTACACACACTACTACACACATTCAGTGGCCCGGTCTGTCATGTGGTGGCAAAGATGCACCTCCATTAGTATGCACCAACAATATAGGTGTGCAATCATCTCATCATGTGCATCCATGAGAGACATCCAAAATCTGGTTACTTGAGGACTGCCTGACCTCTCAAACAGCCTATGTGGTCAAGACACATATGTGACTGATAGGTACATGGTAGAGAGGGCCAGGTACTTTGGCAATACCTCATGTTGTTACAGTTTCATACATTGATGTGTCCAAACAATAGTGATTGGCACCAAACATAGATGTTTGTACCCTAGTCCATACCTTTGGACTGCCATACCTATTCTGATTTGGGCACAAGTGACAATAAATACCTGTCTAATATGTTCGCTGAGGGCACCTGAGTCCTTTACAAATATGGTTCATGCTCAGATCTGGCATGTAACAATTAAATGTGAAGGAGCACATTTATCACGAAAAGGCATGGCACTTCCAAGAACATTTTCCCTACACACCAACCAGACACACATGTGACATATGTGTGGACAACATTGCTAACTTCAATTGACGTGAAGGCAGCACTCATTTTCAGCATCATGTAGGGTTTACAAATGTCAGTCTAGCTATAGCGTCTACATATGTAGGTATGATGTTTCTACATCCATATTTCACTGGCTATTGTGACCTGTAGAGTCCTAATTGCGTCATTAATGTGTCGCTTGTCCGACACAAAGGCGGCACTTCATTACATTCTGCTACAGGCAACCGGTATGTGTAGAAAACATGAGCTACCTGTCTGCTAGCATTTGTCATCCTTCACATTGTGCATCAATTACCCTGTATGTTTCCCTAGCATTACACAGTCAGCTACTTATCTGGCAGATTGGGTAACAATCATCACCTGTCACAACACAGCTTTAAATTGTGCACATTTAAATGATCTGTACTCACCAACATGTCCACCAATCCTGATTCCCAGGTGGTACAGCAGATCTTGCTCCCTGGAGATCAGATCAGCCCAGCGGTGCTTCAATTGATGGTCATTCCTTTGGCTACCATATAGACGCACCATGTGATGGTGCACCTTCCCCCACCGGACTTTATGGGCCTCCGTGTGATACCCCTGTATCACCCTACCCCAGCCTCCAGCATAAGTGGGAGGAAATGGCAAACAAGCCATATAAACCCCCCCCAATTCCTCCTCACCCATCCTGGAAAGCCGTGGCCTACCAGACAAGTCAGCACTGAAAAAGGGGAAAAAGTAGTTGAAAAAGGAAAAGGGGGAAATGGGGAAAGGTAGAGTGGGGAAATACAAAGAAAACTTAAGAAGAAGAGCCCAACTATCCCCTATATTACAGTACCCACAACAGACTCCCACAGACAATAAATACAACACTGGACTTGACAAATTATGACAACACAGACTCAGACAGTATTCTACAACAAGACAATGATGACAAAAGCACAAGTGAGATGGCACACTGGACACAAAAGCACTAATACACAGGACAACACTTTGCATACAGCCACACAGTCTAGAATAATCTGAGGCTGCAAAGTGAAAGTGAAAGTACACCCACTGTACAGATTCTGTAAACAGGATATCCTATTACATCACATCCTGCATAAAATGGCAGCCGTTTTTTTCCACTATGCGTCATATTTTCACGCATACAGCTTGTGCGTCATATTTTTTGACACACAGGAGTGCAAATAATGCAGAGTCAAAAAAAAATTCATTATTGGGATGTAATATTTGTTTGAGGCATATTTTACAGTTCTAGAGTTGAAAATTAAGCCGCAGCAAAATATGATATCTATTTATGAAAAATATATTTGACTCAGCATTATATGCACTCATGTGCGTCAAAAATAATGACGCACAAGCTGTATGCGTGGAAATATAACGCATAATGGAAAAAAACGGAGGCCATGTTATGCAGGATATTATGATATCTATTTATGAAATATATTTTTGACTCTGCATTATCTGCACTCCTGTGCGTCAAAAATTATGTCGTACAAGCTGTATGCGTGGAAATATGACACATTATGACAAATATGTCTTTCATTTGTCCAATTGAGAAATGAATTTTGTCATGACCAAACGGTGCTAAGTGATAAACTTTGGGGTTAGCTATAGCAAATGTCCCTTATAGGATGTATAGAAGGTATTCACAGTGCAATACTAATGATTGGCCAGAATGGATATTACTCATAATTGTACACATATGTAGATAATTGCTGATTGCTAATTTCAAAATATGAATGAGATACCAGGATGTATTCCTTAGCAAAATTGTGTCCACATGTATCAAGCTATTCAAAATGAAATAAAGGCCAATTAGGTAGTGCAATTGTCGCCTAAACATTTTTTGGGGGTAACCATGTCCTATTTACGAGTTATCTAAAATGTGTTTCACTTTTGACATGTTGGGCACACATGCGCCTTATGCATGTGTGTGCTTCACATGTGCATAAAAAAATTATATTTGGGGGGCAGCAGAGGGGAACTTAGGCCCCCAGCACCCTGGGGTTTGCTCTTCCAGACTTGCAACTTTATCCAAGGGTTTCCCAAATTCAGTAATGCTAAACCATCGGCAGCAGGCCCATGGAAGCAAATTGGGTATGATTCACTGTTTGCTAATCTGTAATCCCATTTGCCCATTTGACGTTTGCCCTATTGATTCTTTGGAGAATTCTGACATACCATTTTGCATTGATTTTATAGCAAAATCTCAACGTTCCTTATGTCATGATAGCAAATAGGTTGTTGATGTATGTGGCCCTTTATGCATTACCTGGTTTAGAGGCATGTTTCATTCTTCCTGCTAGGTTACAACCGGGACACTACTGTGATCAGCTGCTTGCAACCATTTTGTTGACTGGATGGTACATGTACATGTGTGTGGTCCAATATTGATCCAGTATCAACTGTCAAAGTGTATGTTGTCACTGTAACGTCCAGGTCTCATCATTAGTTAGTGGCAGCTAATCGTGTATCTAATGAGTATCGTTTGTAGCAAAATTTGAAAAAAGTCATTGAGGACATGGTCACCTACACGTGGATGGTCCCACCCTGTCACTGAAGATGTGTAATGAGACTTTCAACTGGGCAACCTTGGTGTGCTGAGTGAGAGAATGTCTCAGGTGTCTGGATCCGGCATGTGTCATTGCAACATTTGTACTCAAGTTGGCCTCTGTGGATGGTAATGTATCAGGCAACATCATAGCCTCTGTGCAGAAGTAAATGGCTGGTATTCAGCACACACGACTCATCTTTATTATTTGAACAATGTAACTCTGCGTGTGAACTGTCAGGGTCCTCATATGTGTTGACTTTTCATGGACATTATCTGAGGTTGCTGGTTCGGCTGGAGGCCACTTACAGAGGCCACTTACACCATCAAATGCTATGGTCCAAGTACACTGTCACACTTTGTAGTTTAGGCAATAATGAGGGCCAGACAACGGAAGGGCCATGATTTAGCTGTTCAAGGGCACTGTCACAAATATGATACAAATAACAGTCAGATGATGCAATACTATGTATTTGAGTATACATTGATGAGGCTAATGACAAGTTAGTGTCTGAGGTACAAGAGGTTTTGGACTGCACGTGTGGTCCATAGGTGGACCCCAGGTATCTTTAGGGTGACCCACGGACAGGTGCCAGTCAGGCTGACAGGATGCTGGGTCAATCAGGAGCCAGTTCTTTCAGAAATTACATGATCAGTGGTCTGACTAGGACTGGTCAGAGGGAGCAGTAGACAGTTGACATGTCACACTGTATATGTCCTATGTTGTTTTGAAGGTGACACATGAAACCATATACAGTGTTACACGGCAACATTAGTAGCAATGCTTAGAGATGTAATTGCCCAAATGCCAACATCTATGCTGTAGGAGGCATCAGCAGGGACGAGGCATGTACATTTGTGTGGTGTGCATGGAGGGGGTCACTGGTGTGGCCTCCATCAGTGTCTCACTAGTCCTGTCAGATGAGATTTGCTGAAAATTAGCCTACAGTACCTTTCACACGAGAATCAACCTACAGGTGATACCAGGCCTTAAAAACTCCAAGCCAGTGTATTATATGAGCTGAGTTCCATGCAGTGAGATGGTACTATGACAATGGTAGGCATAGGAAAGGGTGTGGCACACTGGATGACTCTTGTGAGTGTGTGTGTGTGTAGATGAGGGAATCTCAGTGTACACATATCAGCCTTCCAGGGACCTCTTCAGACAGGTGGGGTGTGACCAGCCGCAGGTGTGTGTAATGTTTTTAGAAAAGGTCTGGCATGTAGATGGGTAGTGATGTGCTGGATGCTTGTCATAGGTGTAGCACTTGTGCTGTGTATGGTCTGCTTATGTGTAACTGTAGTGACAGATAGTCATTGCAAAGATAGTAAGTAGTTGGAATTACTGTTGCCAAGAGTCTGGTAATACATTCCTGTTCCTGAAGCATAAGCATGTGAACTGCCTGATGTATGAGGCCTGTTTTCCCCTAGTTGTGTGATGGTTTTTTAGTTGTGTGCCATCTGCTGCGATGATCCATGTTTCCTACATGTATGTGTGTCATATGTGTGGTCCTCAGCTATTGCCCTTCAAAGGTGAACTGTACAGGATGTCAGTAATTTACATTGTGTATATGTGAGCATTGTATGGTGGCCATTACATTTGTAGTGTCCTGTGTCCTGATTGTTATATCATTATTGCTCATTGAGACGACATTCTTCTTCTGATATTTCAAGCTAAAGGTGGGCAGAAATGAATAGGCCAAACCATAATGTGGTGTTTGTTATCAGTGTTTATTTACAATAGTGCATTAAGTGGTGATGGTGATAATTATGAAAAGAAATTATTTACAATCTGTTGGCGCCTACGCACTCCAGCAGCCGTGTTTGGTTGTTTCCCCTCCTGTTGCAGGCCAGCATCCTCCTATTCTTCGTCTTCAGGCATGTATGGGTCTGGTTTGAGGAGGGGAATGTTCCTTTTGACACAAATGTTGTGCAATATTGCACATGTGAGTATGATCCTATAGACCATCTCGGGGGAATATAGTAGGCTACCACCAGTGATGTCGAGGCAGCGGAACCTTGACTTGAGGATGCCGAAGGTCCGCTCGACAATGCTGCGTGTCCTCTTATGGGCGTTGTTGTAGGCCCGCTCTGCAGCAGTACTCGGGTTCCCAAATGGTGTCATTAGCCATGGCTGGATGCCATACCCCTGATCAGCTGAAAGAAAAAAACAGAATGGGATCATGTTGATGTAGCTTGCATTATTGAAAAGACCGTCCATGGCAGTAGTTGTCTTGTGTTGTCTGTGACTCTTTTGTGTACTGATGTGACATCCTATAATTGTAGGCTATACCATCTGCATTGCGTTTTTACCTTGGCTGAGCACGTTTGTCTGCTACTCGTTTGTCATCAGTATGTTTTGTGATTTTCAGTGCAGTGTGCCCTCCCTAACATTGTGACTTGTGATACAGGTGTCCTTGTGTCTTCACTTGGGGTGAGTAGATAGTTCAATGTAGAGTTTAATTTATAAGTGTTGTTAGCACGTTCATATGGAAGTACCCTGGACATCCCATACCTTTAGACTTAGGCAATGTATTAATGTAAAGGTCATTGTGAGACAATTTGCAAGGTGACATTCAGGCAACCACACTCATTGACGTATTCACATTAGGCTGTACAGTAATTTCCGATGTGTGACAGGTTCAATGGTCAGTTAAGAAACATGGCTAGTGATGTCAGGACCTCTGTATGTTCCTGTTGACATGTTACTGTTGTGGTGTATGTGTTGTGTGTCCTAGTGGGTTGCTGTGCAGTGTGTATATAAGTAGGTTTTTGTACTTACCAACAAGTAGTCCATTGCCATACCGTCCATCCTGGAAGTGTTGGTTGATGGTAGAGTGACGGAAGATGAATGAGTCATGTACACTCCCATGATATTTAGCCACGATGTTGGTGATCAATCCCTGGTGATCGACTATGGCCTGCACGTTGATGGAATGTGTGTGCTTCCTGTTGCGGTAGAGGTGTTCAGTCGCAGCAGGTGACACAAGGCGTACATGTGTGCAGTCGATTGCACCAAGGACGTGTGGGAAGCCACTGATTGCGTAGAACCCCTGTTTAGTTTCCTGCTGCTTCTGCAGTGTGTTAGGGAAGCAGATGTGGCGGGGTGTCAGTTGAATGATGGCATCCAGTACTTTTGGCAGAAATGCGGAGAATGATGGTTGTGATATTCCGCCAACCAGGGCACCAGTTGTTTGAAATGAGCCACTTGCCAGCAGGTGAAGTACGGCAAGCAGCTTTGTTTCTGTTGGTATGGTGCGGGGTGTCACCAAAGTGGGGGCCAACTGCTGTTCAATGTTTCGCAGCAGCTGCTGAATGGCCTGCCAGTTCAACCGGTACCTCTGTATGATGTTGTGTTCCCTGAGGCCCTGAAGGGTTGATCTTGGGCGAAATATCCTCTCCTGCCTTCTGCGCTGCCTTTGGGGTCCCTGCTGGTGTTGTTGTAGCTGCTGTTGTTGCTGCTGGGCTCTGCGTCTGCGTGCACGCTAGATAAGAATCACCTCCATGTCTCCCTGTTGCTGCTCTGCTGCTCTGCTGTTTGTTCTGTGTTCTGATTAAATACAGGTGTGTTTGCCCCATTTTAACGCCTGCCCTGACCCAGGTGTTAAATTTTGACGCAAATCGGGCTGTGCGTCATTTTCTGGCTCCGCCTCCCGGCCGAGCATCATTTTTGTCCGGAAGCATAAATACGACGCACGGCCGTTTGCGTCGTTGTAGGAGGCTGGACTGGCTTGTAGTGAGTACCAAGGGGTACTTACACCTTGCACCAGGCCCAGGTATCCCTTATTAGTGTATAGGGTGTCTAGCAGCTTAGGCTGATAGATAATGGTAGCTTAGCAGAGCAGCTTAGGCTGAACTAGGAGAAGAGTGAAGCTCCTACAGTACCACTAGTGTCACTTGCACAATATCATAAGAAAACACAATACACAGATATACTAAAAATAAAGGTACTTTATTTTTATGACAATATGCCAAAGCATCTCAGTGAGTACCCTCAGTATGAGGATAGCAAATATACACAAGATATATGTACACAATACCCAAAATATGCAGTATAGTTTTAGGAAACAGTGCAAACAATGTATAGTTACAATAGGATGCAATGGGGAAACATAGGGGTAGGGGCAACACAAACCATATACTCCAAAAGTGGAATGCAAACCACGAATGGACCCCAAACCTATGTGACCTTGTAGAGGGTCGCTGGGACTGTAAGAAAACAGTGAGGGTTAGAAAAATAGCCCACCCCAAGACCCTGAAAAGTGAGTGCAAAGTGCACTAAAGTTCCCCAAAGAGCACAGAAGTTGTGATAGGGGAATTCTGCAGGAAAGACACAAACCAGCAATGCAACAATGATGGATTTCCAGACGAGAGTACCTGTGGAACAAGGGGACCAAGTCCAAAAGTCACGATCAAGTCGAGAGTTGGCAGATGCCCAGGAAATGCCAGCTGTGGGTGCAAAGAAGCTGCTACTAGGCAGTAGAAGCTGAGGATTCTGCAAGAACGACAAGGGCTAGAAACTTCCCCTTTGGAGGATGGATGTCCCACGTCGTGAAAAGTCGTGTAGAAGTGTTTTCCTGAAGAAAGACCGCAAACAAGCCATGCTAGCTGCAAATTCTGCGGTTAGGGTTTTTGGATGCTGCTGTGGCCCCGGAGGGACCAGGATGTCACCAATTGCGTCTGGGGACAGAGGGGGCACCCAGCAAGACAAGAAGCCCTCTCAGAAGCAGGCAGCACCCGCAGAAGTGCCGAAACAGGCACTACGAAGAGGAGTGAAACAGTGCTCACCCGAAGTTGCACAAGAGAGTCCCACGCCGCCGGAGGACAACTCAGGAGGTCGTGCAATGCAGGTTAGAGTGCCGTGGACCCAGGCTTGGCTGTGCACAAAGGATTTCCGCCGGAAGTGCACAGAGGCCGGAGTAGCTGCAAAAGACGCAGTTCCCAGCAATGCAGTCTGGCGTGGGGAGGCAAGGACTTACCTCCACAAACTTGGACTGAAGAGTCACTGGACTGTGGGAGTCACTTGGACAGAGTTGCTGGATTCAAGGGACCTCGCTCGTTGTGCTGAGAGGAGACCCACAGTACCGGTGATGCAGTTCTTTGGTGCCTGCGGTAGCAGGGGGAAGATTCCATCGACCCACTGGAGATTTCTTCGGAGCTTCTAGTGCAGAGAGGAGGCAGACTACCCCCACAGCATGCACCACCAGGAAAACAGTCGGGAAGGCGGTAGGATCAGCGTTACAGAGTTGCAGTAATCGTCTTTGCTACTTTGTTGCAGTTTTGCAGGCTTCCAGCGCGGTCAGCAGTCGATTCCTTGGCAGAAGGTGAAGAGAGAGATGCAGAGGAACTCTGATGAGCTCTTGCATTCGTTATCTAAGGAATTCCCCAAAGCAGAGACCCTAAATAGCCAGAAAAGAGGGTTTGGCTACTTAGGAGAGAGGATAGGCTAGCAACACCTGAAGGAGCCTATCAGAAGGAGTCTCTGACGTCACCTGCTGGCCCTGGCCACTCAGAGCAGTCCAGTGTGCCAGCAGCACCTCTGTTTCCAAGATGGCAGAGGTTTGGAGCACACTGGAGGAGCTCTGGGCACCTCCCAGGGGAGGTGCTGGTCAGGGGAGTGGTCACTCCCCTTTCCTTTGTCCAGTTTCGCGCCAGAGCAGGGCTGAGGGGTCCCTGAACCGGTGTAGACTGGCTTCTGCAGAAATGGGAACCATCTGTGCCCATGAAAGCATTTCCAGAGGCTGGGGGAGGCTACTCCTCCCCTGCCTTAACACCTTTTTCCAAAGGGAGAGGGTGTAACACCCTCTCTCTGAGGAAGTCCTTTGTTCTGCCTTCCTGGGCCAGGCCTGGCTGGACCCCAGGAGGGCAGAAACCTGTCTGAGGGGTTGGCAACAGCAGCAGCTGCAGTGAAACCCCTGAAAAGGCAGTTTGGCAGTACCCGGGTCTGAGCTACAGACCCGTGGGATCATGGGATTGTGCCAACAATGCCAGGATGGCATAGAGGGGGCAATTCCATGATCTTAGACATGTTACATGGCCATATTCGGAGTTACCATTGTGAAGCTACACATAGGTAGTGACCTATGTGTAGTGCACGCGTGTAATGGTGTCCCCGCACTCACAAAGTCCGGGGAATTTGCCCTGAACTATGTGGGAGCACCTTGGCTAGTGCCAGGGTGCCCACACACTAAGTAACTTTGCACCTAACCTTTACTAAGTAAAGGTTAGACATATAGGTGACTTATAAGTTACTTAAGTGCAGTGAAAATGGCTGTGACATAATGTGTGCATTATTTCACTCAGGCTGCAGTGGCAGGCCTGTGTAGGATTTGTCAGAGGTCCTTATGGGTGGCAAAAGAAATGCTGCAGCCCATAGGGATCTCCTGGAACCCCAATACCCTGGGTACCTTAGTACCATATACTAGGGAACTATAAGGGTGTTCCAGTATGCCAATGTAAAATGGTGAAATTGGTCACTAGCCTGTTAGTGACAATTTGGAGAGAAATGAGAGAGCATAACCACTGAGGTTCTGGATAGCAGAGCCTCAGTGAGACAGTTAGTCATGACACAGGTAACACAATCAGGCACACTTATGAGCACTGGGGCCCTGGCTGGCAGGGTCCTAGTGACACATACAACTAAAACAACATATATACAGTGAAAAATGGGGGTAACATGCCAGGCAAGATGGTACTTTCCTACACAACCCCCCACCTCAAACGAAGGACAATAAGACTAGTCATTACCTGATGGGTCTTCATTGTCTAAGTGGAAATATCTGGAGAGTCAGTCTGCATTGGAGTGGGTACTCCCAGGTCTATGTTCCACTGTATAGTCCATTCCCTGTAGGGATATGGACCACCTCAACAATTTAGGATTTTCACCTTTAATTTGTTTTAGCCAAAGTAGAGGTTTGTGGTCTGTCTGAACAATGAAGTGAGTGCCAAACAGGTATGGCCTCAACTTCTTCAGTGCCCAGACCACAGCAAAGGCCTCCCTCTCAATGGCAGACCAACGCTTTTCTCTAGGGGTCAACCTCCTGCTGATAAAAGCAACAGGTTGATCCTGGCCCTCAGAATTAAGTTGTGATAGGACTGCCCCTACTCCTAATTCAGATGCATCAGTTTGGACATAGAATGTTTTAGAGTAACAGGGGCTTTTCAGGACAGGTGCAGAGCACATGGCCTGCTTCAGCTCCTGAAAAGCTTTCTGACAGTTTGCTGTCCATAATACCTTCTTAGGCATTTTCTTGGATTTGAGGTCATTAAGAGGGGCTGCAATGGAGCCATAGTTATTTACGAACCTCCTGTAATACCCAGTGAGGCCTAAAAAGGCTCTCACCTGAGTCTGAGTAGTAGGGGGAACCCAATCTAAAATAGTTTGGATTTTCCCCTGCAGTGGTGCAATCTGTTCCCCACCAACCAGGTGTCCCAGATAAACTACTTTCCCCTGCCCTATCTGGCACTTTGAAGCCTTGATAGTGAGGCCTGCCTTTTGCAGGGCCTCCAAAACTTTCCATAGGTGGACCAGGTGATCATCCCAGCTGGAGCTAAAGACAGCTATATCATCTAGATATGCTGCACTAAAAGCTTCCAGCCCTTGCAGGACTGCGTTCACCAACCTTTGAAAAGTGGCAGGTGCATTTTTCAATCCAGAAGGCATTACTGTGAATTGGTAATGGCCTCCACTGGTTGAAAATGCAGTTTGTGCTTTTGCATCTTCTGATAATTTGATCTGCCAATACCCTGCAGTCAAATCAAAAGTGCTTGGATACTTGGCAGATGCCAGTGTATCTATTAGCTCATCTGCCCTGGGTATAGGGTGAGCATCAGTTTTGGTTACCTGGTTGAGACCTCTGTAGTCAACACAAAACCGCATTTCCTTCTTTCCATCCTCGGAATGAGGTTTTGGTACAATTACCACAGGAGAGGCCCATGGACTTTCAGAGTGCTCAACCACTCCCAGTTCAAGTATTTTCTGCACCTCTTGCTTTATGCAGTCTCTGACATGGTCAGACTGCCTATAGATTTTACTATTGACAGGCAAGCTGTCTCCAGTATCTATAGTGTGCTCAGACCAAGAAGTAGTACCTGGCACAGTAGAGAAGAGTTCAGAAAACTGACCCAGGAGATTTATGCAGTGGTCTTTCTGCTCAGCAGTAAGACAATCTGCCAGTACAACACCTTCCACCAGAGCATCTTGTTCTGTGGAAGAGAAGAGATCAGGGAGAGGGTCACTCTCTTCTTCCTGTCCCTCATCAGTTGAAATGAGCAGGGTGAGATCAGCCCTGTCATAGTAGGGTTTCAGGCGATTGACATGGAGCACCCTAAGGGGACTCCTGGTAGTGCCTAAGTCAACTAAGTAGGTGACTTCACCCTTTTTCTCAACAATTGTGTGGGGTCCACTCCATTTGTCTTGGAGTGCTCTTGGGGCTACAGGCTCCAAGACCCACACTTTCTGCCCTGGTTGGTACTGAACCAAAACAGCCTTCTGGTCATGCCATTGCTTCTGGAGCTCTTGGCTGGCCTGAATGTTTTTACTAGCCTTTTTCATGTACTCAGCCATGTAGGAAAGTACCATCTTGCCTGGCATGTTACCCCCATTTTTCACTGTATATATGTTGTTTTAGTTGTATGTGTCACTGGGACCCTGTTCACCAGGGCCCCAGTGCTCATAAGTGTGCCTGAATGTGTTACCTGTGTAGTGACTAACTGTCTCACTGAGGCTCTGCTAATCAGAACCTCAGTGGTTATGCTCTCTCATTTCTTTCCAAATTGTCACTAACAGGCTAGTGACCAATTTACCAATTTACATTGGCTTACTGGAACACCCTTATAAGTCCCTAGTATATGGTACTGAGGTACCCAGGGTATTGGGGTTCCAGGAGATCCCTATGGGCTGCAGCATTTCTTTTGCCACCCATAGGGAGCTCTGACAATTCTTACACAGGCCTGCCACTGCAGCCTGAGTGAAATAACGTCCACGTTATTTCACAGCCATTTTACACTGCACTTAAGTAACTTATAAGTCACCTATATGTCTAACCTTTACCTGGTAAAGGTTAGGTGCAAAGTTACTTAGTGTGAGGGCACCCTGGCACTAGCCAAGGTGCCCCCACATTGTTCAGAGCCAATTCCCTGAACTTTGTGAGTGCGGGGACACCATTACACGCGTGCACTACATATAGGTCAATACCTATATGTAGCTTCACAATGGTAACTCCGAATATGGCCATGTAACATGTCTAAGATCATGGAATTGCCCCCTCTATGCCATCCTGGCATTGTTGGCACAATTCGATGATCCCAGTGGTCTGTAGCACAGACCCTGGTACTGCCAAACTGCCTTTTCTGGGGTTTCACTGCAGCTGCTGCTGCTGCCAACCCCTCAGACAGGTTTCTGCCCCCCTGGGGTCAAGCCAGGCTTGTCCCAGGATGGCAGAACAAAGGACTTCCTCTGAGAGAGGGTGTTACACCCTCTCCCTTTGGAAAATGGTGTGAAGGCAGGGGAGGAGTAGCCTCCCCCAGCCTCTGGAAATGCTTTCTTGGGCACAGATGTGCCCAATTCTGCATAAGCCAGTCTACACCGGTTCAGGGACCCCTTAGCCCCTGCTCTGGCACGAAACTGGACAAAGGAAAGGGGAGTGACCACTCCCCTGACCTGCACCTCCCCTGGGAGGTGTCCAGAGCTCCTCCAGTGTGCTCCAGACCTCTGCCATCTTGGAAACAGAGGTGCTGCTGGCACACTGGACTGCTCTGAGTGGCCAGTGCCACCAGGTGACGTCAGAGACTCCTTCTGATAGGCTCCTTCAGGTGTTAGTAGCCTATCCTCTCTCATAAGTAGCCAAACCCTCTTTTCTGGCTATTTAGGGTCTCTGTCTCTGGGGAAACTTTAGATAACGAATGCAAGAGCTCATCAGAGTTCCTCTGCATCTCTCTCTTCACCTTCTGATAAGGAATCGACTGCTGACCGCGCTGGAAGCCTGCAAACCTGCAACATAGTAGCAAAGACGACTACTGCAACTCTGTAACGCTGATCCTGCCGCCTTCTCGACTGTTTTCCTGCTTGTGCATGCTGTGGGGGTAGTCTGCCTCCTCTCTGCACCAGAAGCTCCGAAGAAATTCCCTGTGGGTCGACGGAATCTTCCCCCTGCAACCGCAGGCACCAAAAAGCTGCATTACCGGTCCCTTGGGTCTCCTCTCAGCACGACGAGCGAGGTCCCTCGAATCCAGCAACTGTGTCCAAGTGGCCCCCACAGTCCAGTGACTCTTCAGTCCAAGTTTGGTGGAGGTAAGTCCTTGCCTCACCTCGCTAGACTGCATTGCTGGGAACCGCGACTTTTGCAGCTACTCCGGCCCCTGTGCACTTCCGGCGGAAATCCTTCATGCACATCCAAGCCTGGGTCCACGGCACTCTAACCTGCATTGCACGACTTTCTAAGTTGGTCTCCGGCGACGTGGGACTCCTTTGTGTAACTTCGGGTGAGCACTGTTTCACGCAACGTCGTAGTGCCTGTTTCTGGCACTTCTCCAGGTGCTACCTGCTTCAGAGAGGGCTCCTTGTCTTGCTCGACGTCCCCTCTCTCTCCTGGTCCAATTTGCGACCTCCTGGTCCCTCCTGGGCCACAGCAGCGTCCAAAAACGCTAACCGCACGATTTGCAGCTAGCAAGGCTTGTTGGCGTTCTTTCGGCGGCAACAAAATTCTGCACGACTCTCCACGGCGAGTGGGATCAGTCCACCAAAGGGGAAGTCTCTAGCCCTTTTCGTTCCTGCAGAAACTTTAGCTTCTTCTGTCCAGTAGTAGCTTCTTTGCACCCACAGCTGGCATTTCCTGGGCATATGCCCATCTCCGACTTGCTTGTGACTTTTGGACTTGGTCCCCTTGTTCCACAGGTACCCTAGATTGGAAATCCACAGTTGTTGCATTGTTGGTTTGTGTCTTTCCTGCATTATTCCTCTATCACGACTTCTTTGTCTTTGGGGGAACTTTAGTGCACTTTGCACTCACTTTTCAGGGTCTTGGGGAGGGCTAATTTTCTAACTCTCACTATTTTCTAATAGTCCCAGCGACCATCTACAAGGTCACATAGGTTTGGGGTCCATTCGTGGTTCGCATTCCACTTTTGGAGTATATGGTTTGTGTTGCCCCTATCCCTATGTGTCCCCATTGCATCCTATTGTAACTATACATTGTTTGCACTGTTTTCTAAGACTATACTGCATATTTTTGGTATTGTGTACATATATCTTGTGTATATTTCCTATCCTCTCCCTGAGGGTACACTCTAAGATACTTTGGCATATTGTCATAAAAATAAAGTACCTTTATTTTTAGTATAACTGTGTATTGTGTTTTCTTATGATATTGTGCAAGTGACACTTGTGGTACTGTAGTAGCTTCACACGTCTCCTAGTTCAGCCTAAGCTGCTCTGCTAAGCTACCATTATCTCTCAGCCTAAGCTGCTAGACACCCTATACACTAATAAGGGATAACTGGGCCTGGTGCAAGGTGCAAGTACCCCTTGGTACTCACTACAAGCCAGTCCAGCCTCCTACAAGCCATCCTTGATCTGAGGCCAAGTACATAGTCCACTATGTCTTGCTTTGGAGCTTTTAAAGGTTGTTCCCAACCATCCTTCACAAGTGTTAGAGGACCTCTCACAGGGTGACCAAAGAGGAGTTCAAAGGGGCTGAAGCCCACTCCTTTCTGGGGTACCTCCCTGTAAGCAAAAAGGAGGCATGGTAAAAGGATATCCCATCTCCTGCGGAGTTTTTCAGGGAGTCCCATAATCATGCCTTTGAGAGTTTTGTTAAATCTCTCCACCAGTCCATTTGTTTGTGGATGATAGGGTGTAGTGAACTTGTATGTCACACCACACTCCTTCCACATGGCCTTTAAGTAAGCAGGCATGAAATTGCTTCCCCTGTCTGATTCCACCTCTTTTGGGAAGCCCACCCTGGAAATGATTCCCAGGAGGGCCTTTGCCACTGCAGGAGCTGTAGTGGTCCTTAGAGGAATTGCTTCAGGATATCTGGTGGCATGGTCCACTACCACCAAGATAAACCTATTGCCTGAAGCAGTAGGAGGGTCAAGGGGGCCAACTATGTCAACCCCTACCCTTTCAAAGGGAACCCCAACCACAGGCAGTGGAATAAGGGGTGCCTTTGGAGTGCCACCTGTCTTGCCACTGGCTTGACAGGTTTCACAAGACTTACAAAATTCCTTTGTGTCCTCTGACATTCTAGGCCAATGAAACAAGGGAACAAGCCTGTCCGAAGTTTTCATTTGCCCCAAATGTCCAGCTAAGGGAATGTCGTGAGCAAGAGTTAGGAGGAACTTTCTGTACTCCTGAGGAATCACCAATCTCCTGGCAGCTCCAGGTTTTGGATCCCTTGCTTCAGTGTACAAGAGGTTGTCCTCCCAGTAAACTCTGTGAGAGTCACTGACATCCCCATTTGCTTGTTTGACAGCTTGCTGTCTTAGCCCTTTAGTGTGGGACAGGTCTGCTGTGCCACACTCAGCTCCTCCCTGGCAGGCCCCCCTTCACCCAAAAGCACAGCAGTGTCTGCTTCCAGCTCTTCTGGTGTAGGTTCTGCACAGGGTGGGAATTCTTCTTCCTCAGAAGTTGAATCCACTGTAGAGGGAGGGATAGTAGGTACTGATTTACCTTTGCTACCCCTAGCTTTAGGGAGCACTTGGTCCATTCTTCCAGGATCCAAGTCACCCTGTCTTTTTTGCTTTTTGGCCTGAGCCCTGGTCAAAGCAAAAATATGCCCTGGAATGCCCAGCATTGCTGCATGAGCCTCCAACTCCACTTCTGCCCAAGCTGATGTCTCTAAATCATTCCCTAATAGACAGTCTACAGGTAAATCTGAGGCAACCACAACTTTCTTTGGGCCAGTAACTCCCCCCCCCAGTTGAGATTCACAACAGCCATGGGGTGGCTAAGGGTGTTGTTATGAGCATCGGTTACTTGGTACTGGTGACCAAGTAGGTGTTGTTTAGGGTGGACCAGTTTCTCTATTACCATTGTAACACTGGCACCTGTGTCCCTGTAGGCCTGAACCTCAACACCATTTATTAGGGGTAGTTGCTTGTACTTATCCATGTTAAGGGGACAAGCAACCAAGGTGGCTAAATCAATAGCCCCCTCAGAGACTAACACAGCCTCTGTGGTCTCCCTAATCAGACCAACCCCAACTAAGTTACCTATAGTGAGCCCAGCTACTCCCTTGGATTGGCTATTAGTAGGTTTGCTCCCACCACCACTGCTATTAGTAGGGACACTAGGCGTAGCAGTAGGGGTTGTAATGGTAGGAGGCTTGGTGCTTTTCTTTGGACAACTGGGATCTGTTGTCCAATGGCCTTTTATTTTACATAAATAGCACCATGGTTTCTTTTCTTTGTTTTGATTAGAAGAGGATTTGGGCCCACCACCCCCACCAGAATGTTTTTGTGGGCCTGATGAAGACTCATTTTTAGATTTGTCTCCACCCTTGTCAGAAGACTTACCATCCTTCTTCTTATTGCCATCTTTGTCACCCCCTGTATGAACATTTCTGTTCACCCTTGTTCTGACCCATTTGCCTGCCTTCTTTCCCAATTCTTGGGGAGAGGTCAGATCAGAGTCCACCAGGTACTGGTGCAACAAATCAGACACACAATTATTAAGAATATGCTCTCTCAGTATTGAGTTATACAGGCTTTCATAATCAGTAACTTTACTGCCATGTAACCACCCCTCCAAGGCCTTCTCTGAATGGTCAACAAAGTCCACCCAGTCTTGTGAAGACTCCTTTTTGGTCTCTATGAACTTCATCCTGTACTGTTCAGTGGTTAAGCCATAACCATCCAGGAGTGCATTCTTAAGAACTGCAAAGTTATTGGCATCACTTTCTTTTACAGTAAGGAGCCTATCCCTACCCTTTCCACTAAATGATAGCCATAGGATAGCAGCACACTGCCTTTGAGGGACATCCTGTACAACACAGGCCCTTTCAAGTGCAGCAAACCACTTGTTAATGTCATCCCCCTCCTTATAAGGGGGAACTATCTTATGCAGATTCCTAGAATCATGCTCTCTTGCAGGATGACTATGGGGAATACTGCTGCTGCCACCATGGGTTTCAAACCCCATTTTCTGTCTTTCTCTTTCTATCTCTAAGGACTGCCTATCTAAATCCAGCTGTTGCTTCTTGAGCTTCAGCCTGGATTCCTCCACTCTCAATCTATTGAGCTCCCTTTCTAACACTCTGTCATCAGGGTGGGTGGGAGGGACATGCCTAGAAACAGAAGTATGGTGAGAATGAACAGAAGGAGACCTGTTCCTAACAGATGGCACCCTAACAGATTGGCAAACAGAAACAGCACTTCTACTATGATGAGAAGGAATACTCTTACTGTGATGTGAGACCACACTATCTGTATGATGTGACTCTACATCAGTACCAGCTATGCTAGGTCGTCTGCTAATGGGCAGGCTAGGAAGTTTCCCTTCTAAATCTTTTGCTAGGGGTGCCCCAGGGTCAGATTGGGAACCATCAGCTAACTTTTCAACAGAAGTGCCACCTCTGGCCTTATGCTGTTCAACAAGCATATTCACTAACAGTTCTCTAGAGGGATTTTTTCCTACACTTAAACCTCTCTCTATGCAGAGACTCCTTGCTCCCTTCCAGCTAAGGTGATCATAAGCAAGTTTGGACAGATCAACAGTTTGGCCTGTGCCAGACATTTTAGAAAGTGTTTAAGTGATAGAAAAAGTGATAAAAAAGTTTTTCAGAACTTTTGAAAAGACAGAAAAAAAAACTTTTAAAACTTTTAAAGAACTTTTAGAAAGTTTAGAGGTACTTTTCAGCACTTAGTAAAGAAGTGAGAGAAGAAAAGCAAAACTTTTTGGTTAGGTGTACATACACTGAACTTGTTTTGTATATTTTTCTCTTATGAAAAGTACAGTGACAAAACTGGTAAGTAGTTGCAAAGTACTTATCCCACCGCTGCACAACCAATGTAGGAGGCTGGACTGGCTTGTAGTGAGTACCAAGAGGTACTTACACCTTGCACCAGGCCCAGGTATCCCTTATTAGTGTATAGGGTGTCTAGCAGCTTAGGCTGATAGATAATGGTAGCTTAGCAGAGCAGCTTAGGCTGAACTAGGAGACGAGTGAAGCTCCTACAGTACCACTAGTGTCACTTGCACAATATCATAAGAAAACACAATACACAGATATGCTAAAAATAAAGGTACTTTATTTTTATGACAATATGCCAAAGTATCTCAGTGAGTACCCTCAGTATGAGGATAGCAAATATACACAAGATATATGTACACAATACCAAAAATATGCAGTATAGTCTTAGAAAACAGTGCAAACAATGTATAGTTACAATAGGATGCAATGGGGACACATAGGGATAGGGGCAACACAAACCATATACTCCAAAAGTGGAATGCAAACCACGAATGGACCCCAAACCTATGTGACCTTGTAGAGGATCGCTGGGACTGTAAGAAAACAGTGAGGGTTAGAAAAATAGCCCACCCCAAGACCCTGAAAAGTGAGTGCAAAGTGCACTAAAGTTCCCCAAAGAGCACAGAAGTCGTGATAGGGGAATTCTACAGGAAAGACACAAACCAGCAATGCAACAATGATGGATTTCCAGACGAGAGTACCTGTGGAACAAGGGGACCAAGTCCAAAAGTCACGATCAAGTCGAGAGTGGGCAGATGCCCAGGAAATGCCAGCTGTGGGTGCAAAGAAGCTGCTACTAGGCAGTAGAAGCTGAGGATTCTGCAAGAACGACAAGGGCTAGAAACTTCCCCTTTAGAGGATGGATGTCCCACGTCGTGAAGAGTCGTGCAGAAGTGTTTTCCTGAAGAAAGACCACAAACAAGCCTTGCTAGCTGCAAATCGTGCGCTTAGGGTTTTTGAATGCTGCTGTGGCCCAGGAGGGACCAGGATAACGCCTATTGCGTCTGGGGACAGAGGGGGTGCCCAGCAAGACAAGGAGCCCTCTCAGAAGCAGGCAGCACCCGTAGAAGTGCCGGAACAGGCACTACAAAGAGGAGTGAAATGGTGCTGACCCGAAGTTGCAGAAGAGAGTCCCACGCCGCCGGAGGACAACTCAGGAGGTCGTGCAATGAAGGTTAGAGTGGCGTGGACCCAGGCTTGGCTGTGCACAAAGGATTTCCGCCGGAAGTGCACAGAGGCCGGAGTAGCTGCAAAAGACGCAGTTCCCAGCAATGCAGTCTGGCGTGGGGAGGCAAGGACTTACCTCCACCAAACTTGGACTGAAGAGTCACTGGACTGTGGGAGTCACTTGGACAGAGTTGCTGGATTCAAGGGACCTCGCTCGTCGTGATGAGAGGAGACCCAGAGTACCGGTGATGCTGTGCTTTGGTGCCTGCGGTAGCAGGGGGAAGATTCCGTCGACCCATGTAGGAGGCTGGACTGGCTTGTAGTGAGTACCAAGGGGTACTTGCACCTCGCACCAGGCCCAGTTATCCCTTATTAGTGTATAGGGTGTCTAGCAGCATAGGCTGATAGATAATGGTAGCTTAGCAGAGCAGCTTAGGCGGAACTAGGAGACGTGTGAAGCTACTACAGTACCACTAGTGTCACTTGCACAATATCATAAGAAAACACAATACACAGTTATACTAAAAATAAAGGTACTTTATTTTTATGACAATATGCCAAAGTATCTTAGAGTGTACCCTCAGTGAGAGGATAGCAAATATACACAAGTTATATGTACACAATACCAAAAATATGCAGTACAGTCTTAGAAAACAGTGCAAACAATGTATAGTTACAATAGGATGCAATGGGGACACATAGGGATAGGGGCAACACAAACCATATACTCCAAAAGTGGAAGGCGAACCACGAATGGACCCCAAACCTATGTGACCTTGTAGAGGGTCGCTGGGACTATTAGAAAATAGTGAGAGTTAGAAAATTAGCCCTCCCCAAGACCCTGAAAAGTGAGTGCAAAGTGCACTAAAGTTCCCCAAAAGACAAAGAAGTCGTGATAGAGGAATAATGCAGGAAAGACACAAACCAACAATGCAACAACTATGGATTTCCAATCTAGGGTACCTGTGGAACAAGGGGACCAAGTCCAAAAGTCACAAGCAAGTCGGAGATGGGCATATGCCCAGGAAATGCCAGCTGTGGATGGAAAGAAGCTTCTACTGGACAGAAGAAGCTGAGGTTTCTGCAGGAACGAAAAGGGCTAAAGACTTCCCCTTTGGTGGACGGATCCCTCTCGCCGTGGAGAGTCGTGCAGAAGTGCTTTCCCACCGAAAGAATGCCAACAAGCCTTGCTAGCTGCAAATCGTGCGGTTAGCGTTTTTGGACGCTGCTGTGGCCCAGAAGGGACCAGGAGGTCGCAAATTGGACCAGGAGGTAGAGGGGACGTCGCGCAAGACAAGGAGCCCTCTCAGCAGCAGGTAGCACCCGGAGAAGTGCCAGAAACAGGCACTACAAGGATGCGTGAAATGGTGCTCACCCGAAGTTACACAAAGGAGTCCCACGTCGCCGGAGACCAACTTAGAAAGTCGTGCAATGCAGGTTAGTGTGCCGTGGACCCAGGCTTGGCTGTGCACAAAGGATTTCCGCCGGAAGTGCACAGGGGCCGGAGTAGCTGCAAAAGTCGCAGTTCCCAGCAATGCAGTCTAGCGAGGTGAGACAAGGACTTACCTCCACCAAACTTGGACTGAAGAGTCACTGGACTGTGGGAGTCACTTGGACAGAGTTGCTGGATTCAAGGGACCTCGCTCGTTGTGCTGAGAGGAGACCCGATGGACCGGTAATGCAGCTTTTTGGTGCCTGCGGTTGCAGGGGGAAGATTCCGTCGACCCACGGGAGATTTCTTCGGAGCTTCTAGTGCAGAGAGGAGGCAGACTACCCCCACAGCATGCACCACCAGGAAAACAGTCGAGAAGGCGGCAGGATCAGCGTTACAGAGTTGCAGTAGTCGTCTTTGCTACTTTGTTGCAGTGTTGCAGGCTTCCAGCGCGGTCAGCAGTCGATTCCTTGGCAGAAGGTGAAGAGAGAGATGCAGAGGAACTCTGATGAGCTCTTGCATTTGTTATCTAAAGGTTCCCCAGAGACAGAGACCCTAAATAGCCAGAAAAGAGGGTTTGGCTACCTAGGAGAGAGGATAGGCTACTAACACCTGAAGGAGCCTATCAGGAGTCTCTGACGTCACCTGGTGGCACTGGCCACTCAGAGCAGTCCAGTGTGCCAGCAGCACCTCTGTTTCCAAGATGGCAGAGGTCTGGAGCACACTGGAGGAGCTCTGGACACCTCCCAGGGGAGGTGCAGGTCAGGGGAGTGGTCACTCCCCTTTCCTTTGTCCAGTTTCGCACCAGAGCAGGGCTAAGGGGTCCCCTGAACCGGTGTAGACTGGCTTATGCAGAATTGGGCACATCTGTGCCCATGAAAGCATTTCCAGAGGCTGGGGCAGGCTACTCCTCCCCTGCCTTCACACCATTTTCTAAAGGGAGAGGGTGTAACACCCTCTCTCAGAGGAAGTCCTTTGTTCTGCCATCCTGGGACAAGCCTGGCTTGACCCCAGGAGGGCAGAAACCTGTCTGAGGGGTTGGCAGCAGCAGCAGCTGCAGTGAAACCCCAGGAAAGGCAGTTTGGCAGTACCAGGGTCTGTGCTACAGACCACTGGGATCATGGAATTGTGCCAACAATGCCAGGATGGCATAGAGGGGGCAATTCCATGATCTTAGACATGTTACATGGCCATATTCGGAGTTACCATTGTGAAGCTACATATAGGTAGAGACCTATATGTAGTGCACGCATGTAATGGTGTCCCCGCACTCACAAAGTCCGGGGAATTGGCCCTGAACAATGTGGGGGCACCTTGGCTAGTGCCAGGGTGCCCTCACACTAAGTAACTTTGCACCTAACCTTTACCAGGTAAAGGTTAGACATATAGGTGACTTATAAGTTACTTAAGTGCAGTGTAAAATGGCTGTGAAATAACGTGGACGTTATTTCACTCAGGCTGCAGTGGCAGGCCTGTGTAAGAATTGTCAGAGCTCCCTATGGGTGGCAAAAGAAATGCTGCAGCCCATGGGGATCTCCTGGAACCCCAATACCCTGGGTACCTCAGTACCATATACTAGGGAATTATAAGGGTGTTCCAGTAAGCCAATGTAAATTGGTAAAATTGGTCACTAGCCTGTCAGTGACAATTTGAAAGAAATGAGAGAGCAGAACCACTGAGGTTCTGATTAGCAGAGCCTCAGTGAGACAGTTAGTCACTACACAGGTAACACATTCAGGCACACTTATGAGCACTGGGGCCCTGGAGAACAGGGTCCCAGTGACACATACAACTAAAAGAACATATATACAGTGAAAAATGGGGGTAACATGCCAGGCAAGATGGTACTTTCCTACACAACCCCCCCCCCAAACGAGGGACAATTAGGGGGTCATTCTGACTGCGGCGGACGGCGGTCGCCGCCCGCCAAGCGGTTCCCGCCGAAAGACCGCTCCGCAGTCAAAAGACCGCGGCGGTCATTCTGGCTTTCCCACTGGGCCGGTGGGCAACCGCCGAAAGTCCGCCCGCCAGCCCAGCGGGAAACACCCTTCCCACGAGGACGCCGGCTCAGAATGGAGCCGGCGGAGTGGGAAGGTGCGACGGGTGCAGTTGCACCCGTCGCGAATTTCAGTGCCTGCAAAGCAGACACTGAAATTCTTCGTGGGGCCCTCTTACGGGGGCCCCTGCAGTGCCCATGCCATTGGCATGGGCACTGCAGGGGCCCCCAGGGGCCCCGCAGCACCCCCTACCACCATCCTGTTCCTGGCGGGAGAACCGCCAGGAACCGGATGGCGGTAGGGGGTGTCAGAATCCCCATGGCGGCGGAGCGCGCTCCGCCGCCATGAAGGATTCTCAAGGGCAGCGGGAAGTCGGCGGTACACCGCTGACTTTCCGTTTCTGGCCGCAGCTGAACCGCCGCGGTCAGAATGCCCAGCGGTGCACCGCCAGCCTGTTGGCGGTGCTACCGCCGACCTCCGCCATGGCGGTAATTACCGCCAGGGTCAGAATGACCCCCTAAGACTAGTCATTCCCTGATGGGTCTTCATTGTCTAAGTGGAAATATCTGGAGAGTCCATCTGCATTGGAGTGGCTACTCCCAGGTCTATGTTCCACTGTATAGTCCATTCCCTGTAGGGATATGGACCACCTCAACAATTTAAGATTTTCACCTTTCATTTGTTTTAGCCAAAGTAGAGGTTTGTGGTCTGTCTGAACAATGAAGTGAGTGCCAAACAGGTATGGCCTCAACTTCTTCAGTGCCCAGTCCACAGCAAAGGCCTCCCTCTCAATGGCAGACCAACGCTTTTCTCTAGGGGTCAACCTCCTACTAATAAAAGCAACAGGTTGATCCTGGCCCTCAGAATTAAGTTGTGATAGGACTGCCCCTACTCCTAATTCAGATGCATCAGTCTGGACATAGAATTTTTTAGAGTAACAAGGGCTTTTCAGGACAGGTGCACAGCACATGGCCTGCTTCAGCTCCTCAAAAGCTTTCTGACAGTTTGCTGTCCATAATACCTTTTTAGGCATCTTCTTGGATGTGAGGTCATTAAGAGGGGCTGCCATGGAGCCATAGTTCTTAATGAACCTCCTGTAATACCCAGTGAGGCCTAGGAAGGCTCTCACCTGAGTCTGAGTAGTAGGGGGAACCCAGTCAATAATTGTTTGGATTTTCCCCTGTAGTGGTGCAATCTGTTCCCCACCAACAAGGTGTCCCAGATAAACCACCTTACCCTGCCCTATCTGGCACTTTGAAGCCTTGATAGTGAGGCCTGCCTTTTGCAGGGCCTCCAAAACTTTCCATAGGTGGACCAGGTGATCATCCCAGCTGGAGCTAAAGACAGCTATATCGTCCAGATATGCTGCACTGAAAGCTTCCAGCCCTTGCAGGACTGTGTTCACCAACCTCTGAAAAGTGGCAGGTGCATTCTTCAATCCAAAAGGCATTACAGTGAACTGGTAATGTCCTCCAATGGTTGAAAATGCTGTTTTAGGTTTAGCATCTTCTGATAATTTGATCTGCCAATGCCCTGCAGTCAAATCAAAAGTGCTTAGATACTTGGCAGATGCCAGTGTATCTATGAGCTCATCTCCCCTGGGTATAGGGTGAGCATCAGTTTTGGTTACCAAGTTGAGACCTCTATAGTCTACACAAAACCACATTTCCTTCTTTTCATCTTTGGCATGGGGTTTTGGTACAAGTACCACAGGAGAAGCCCATGGACTTTCAGAGTGCTCAACCACTCCTAGTTCTAACATTTTCTGCACCTCTTGCTTTATGCAGTCCCTGACATGGTCAGGCTGCCTATAGATCTTACTTTTGACAGGCAAGCTGTCTCCAGTATCTATAGTGTGCTCACACCCAGAAGTGGTACCTGGCACAGTAGAGAAGAGTTCAGAGAATTGATCTAGGAGATTTATGCAATGGTCTTTCTGCTCAGCAGTAAGACAATCAGCCAAAACTACACCTTCCACAAGAGCATCTTGTTCTGTGGAAGAGAAGAGATCAGGTAGAGGATCACTGTCTTCTTCCTGTCCCTCATCAGTTGCCATGAGCAGGGTGAGATCAGCCCTGTCATAGTAGGGTTTCAGGCGATTGACATGGAGCACCCTAAGGGGACTCCTGGCAGTGCCTAAGTCAACTAAATAGGTGACTTCTCCCTTTTTCTCAACAATTGTGTGGGGACCACTCCATTTATCTTGGAGTGCTCTTGGGGCCACAGGCTTCAAGACCCACACTTTCTGCCCTGGTTTGTACTGAACCAAAACAGACTTCTGGTCATGCCATTGCTTCTGGAGCTCTTGGCTGGCCTGAAGCTTTTTACTGGCCTTTTTCATATACTCAGCCATCCTTGATCTGAGGCCAAGTACATAATCCACAATATCTTGTTTTGGAGCCTTTAAAGGTTGTTCCCAACCCTCCTTGACAAGTGTGAGTGGACCCCTAACAGGGTGTCCAAAAAGAAGTTAAAAGGGGCTGAAGCCCACTCCTTTCTGGGGTACCTCCATGTAGGCAAAAAGGAGGCATGGTAATAGGATATCCCATCTCCTGCTGAATTTTTCAGGGAGACCCATAATCATGCCTTTGAGAGTTTTATTAAATCCCTCCACCAGTCCATTTGTTTGTGGATGATAGGGTGTGGTGAATTTATAAGTTACACCACACTCCTTCCACATGGCCTTTAAGTATGCAGACATGAAATTGCTTCCCCTGTCTGATACTACTTCCTTTGGGAAGCCCACCCTGGAAAATATTCCCAGGAGGGCCTTTGCCACTGCAGGAGCTGTAGTGGTCCTTAAAGGAATAGCTTCAGGATATCTTGTGGCATGGTCCACTACCACCAAGATAAATCTATTGCCTGAAGCAGTAGGAGGGTCAAGGGGGCCAACTATGTCAACCCCTACCCTTTCAAAGGGAACCCCAACCACAGGCAGTCGGATAAGGGGTGCCTTTGGAGTGCCACCTGTTTTGCCACTGGCTTGACAGGTTTCACAGGACTTACAAAATTATTTTGTGTCCTCAGACATCCTAGGCCAATGAAACAAGGGAACAAGTCTGTCCCAAGTTTTCATTTGTTCCAGATGCCCTGCTGGGGGAATGTCGTGAGCAAGAGTTAAGAGGAACTTTCTGTACTTCTGAGGGATCACTAATCTCCTGGCAGCTCCAGGTTTAGGATCCTTTGCCTCAGTATACAAGAGATTGTCCTCCCAGTAAACTCTGTGAGAGTCACTGACATCCCCATTAGCCTGTTTGACAGCTTGCTGTCTCAGACCCTCTAATGTGGGACAGGTTTGCTGTGCCACACTCAGCTCCTCTCTGGCAGGCCCCCCTTCACCCAAAAGCTCAGCAGTGTCTGCTTCAAGCTCCTCTGGTGTAGGTTCTGCACAGGGAGGGAATTCTTCTTCCTCAGAAGTTGAATCCACTGTAGAGGGAGGGATAGTAGGAAGTGGTTTACTTCTACTAGCCCTAGCTTTAGGGAGCACTTGGTCCATTGTTCCAGGATCCAAGCATCCCTGTCCTTTTTGCTTTTTGGCCTGAGCCCTGGTTAAAGCACAAATATGCCCTGGGATGCCCAGCATTGCTGCATGGGCCTCCAACTCCACATCTGACCAAGCTGATGTCTCCAAATCATTTCCTAGTAGACAGTCTACAGGTAAATCTGAGGCTACCACAACTTTCTTTGGACCAGTAACCCCCCCCCAGTTGAGATTTACAACAGCCATGGGGTGGCTAAGTGTGTTGTTGTGAGCATCGGTTACTTGGTACTGGTGAGCAAGTAGGTGTTGTTCGGGGTGGACCAGTTTCTCTATGACCATAGTCAAACTGGCACCAGTGTCCCTGTAGGCCTGAACCTCAACACCATTTATAAGGGGTAGCTGCTTGTACTTATCCATATTAAGGGGACAAGCAACTAAGGTGGCTAAATCAATAGCCCCCTCAGAGACTAACACAGCCTCTGTGGTCTCCCTAACAAGACCAACCCCAACTAAGTTACCAAAAGTGAGCCCAGCTACTCCCTTGGATTGGCTATTAGTAAGGTTTGCTCCAACCACCACTGCTATTAGTAGGGACACTAGGTGTAGCAGTAGGGGTTGTAGTGGTAGGAGGCTTGGTGCTTTTCTTTGGACAACTGGGATCTGTTGTCCAATGGCCTTTTACTTTACATAAATAGCACCATGGTTTCTTTTCTTTGTTTTGATTAAAAGAGGATTTGGGCCCACCACCCCCACCAGAGTGTTTTTGTGGGCCTGATGAAGACTCATTTTTAGATTTGTCTCCACCCTTGTCAGAAGACTTACCATCCTTCTTTTTGTTGCCATCTTTGTCACCCCCTGTATGAACTTTTCTGTTCACCCTTGTTCTGACCCATTTGTCTGCCTTCTTTCCCAATTCTTGGGGAGAGGTCAGATCAGAGTCCACCAAGTACTGGTGCAACAAATCAGACACACAATTATTAAGAATATGCTCTCTCAGGATCAAGTTATACAGGCTTTCAAAATCAGTAACTTTACTGCCTTGTAACCACCCCTCCAAGGCCTTCACTGAATGGTCAATGAAATCAACCCAGTCTTGTGAAGACTCCTTTTTGGTCTCTCTGAACTTTATCCTGTATTGTTCAGTGGTTAAGCCATAACCATCCAGGAGTGCATTCTTAAGAACTGTAAAATTATTGGCATCACTTTCTTTCACAGTAAGGAGCCTATCCCTACCTTTTCCACTAAATGATAGCCATAGGATAGCAGCCCACTGCCTTTGAGGGACATCCTGTACAACACAGGCCCTCTCAAGTGCAGCAAACCACTTGTTAATGTCATCCCCCTCCTTATAAGGGGGAACTATCTAATGCAGATTCCTGGAATCATGCTCTTTTGCAGGATGACTATGGGGAATACTGCTGCTGCCACCATGGGTATCTAAACCCAACTTCTGTCTTTCTTTCTCTAGTTCAAAAGACTATCTATCCAAATCCAGCTGTTGCTTTTTAAGCTTCAGTCTGGTTTGTTCCACTCTCAACTTGTTGAGTTCCCTTTCTAACATTCTGTCATCAGGGTTGGTGGGAGGGACATTCTTAGACACAGAAGAATGAACAGAAGGAGACCTGTCCCTTACAGAAGCCACCCTAACAGCTTGGCTAACAGAAACATCACTACCACTGTGGTGAGAATAAATGTTTTTGCTATGATGTGAGACAACACTATTTGTATGGTGTGGCTCTTCATCATTACCAACTCTGCTAGACTGTCTAGTAATGGGCAGGCTAGGAAGTTTCTTTCCTGAATCTTTTCCTGGGGGAGTCCCTGGATCAGATTGGGAACCATTAGCTACTTTTTCAACAGATGGGGCACTTTTGGCCTTATCTTGTTCTCTAAGCATGTTAAGTAACAATTCCAAGGAAGGATTCTTCCCTACACTCAAACCTCTCTCTACACAGAGACTCCTTGCTCCTTTCCAGCTAAGGTGGTCATATGCAAGTTTGGACAGATCAACATTTTGGCCTGTGCCAGACATTTTTTTTAGAGAGAGTGATAGAAAAAGAGAAAAAAAAAATCAGAACTTTTTGAAAGTTTAGAAGTACTTTTCAGCACTTTAGAAAAGAGTGAAAAGAGGAAATGCTAAACTTTTTAGCTATGTGTACACACACTGAACTTGTTTTGTATATTTTTCTCTTATGAAAAGTACAATGACAAGAGTGGTAAGTAGTCTCAAAGCACTTATCCCACCGCTGCACAACCAATGTAGGAGGCTGGACTGGCTTGTAGTGAGTACCAAGGGGTACTTGCACCTTGCACCAGGCCCAGTTATCCCTTATTAGTGTATAGGGTGTCTAGCAGCATAGGCTGATAGATAATGGTAGCTCAGTAGAGCAGCTTAGGCGGAACTAGGAGACGTGTGAAGCTACTACAGTACCACTAGTGTCACTTGCACAATATCATAAGAAAACACAATACACAGTTATACTAAAAATAAAGGTACTTTATTTTTATGACAATATGCCAAAGTATCTTAGAGTGTACCCTCAGTGAGAGGATAGCAAATATACACAAGTTATATGTACACAATACCAAAAATATGCAGTATAGTCTTAGAAAACAGTGCAAACAATGTATAGTTACAATAAGATGCAATGGGGACACATAGGGATAGGGGCAACACAAACCATATACTCCAAAAGTGGAATGCGAACCACAAATGGACCCCAAACCTATGTGACCTTGTAGAGGGTCGCTGGGACTATTAGAAAATAGTGAGAGTTAGAAAATTAGCCCTCCCCAAGACCCTGAAAAGTGAGTGCAAAGTGCACTAAAGTTCCCCAAAAGACAAAGAAGTTGTGATAGAGGAATAATGCAGGAAAGACACAAACCAACCATGCAACAACGATGGATTTCCAATCTAGGGTACCTGTGAAACAAGGGGACCAAGTCCAAAAGTCACAAGCAAGTCGGAGATGGGCATATGCCCAGGAAATGCCAGCTGTGGATGCAAAGAAGCTTCTACTGGACAGAAGAAGCTGAGGTTTCTGCAGGAACGAAAAGGGCTAGAGACTTCCCCTTTGGTGGACAGATCCCTCTCGCCGTGGAGAGTTGTGCAAAAGTGTTTTCCCGCCGAAAGAACGCCAACAAGCCTTGCCAGCTGCAAATCGTGCGGTTAGCGTTTTTGGACGCTGCTGTGGCCCAGGAGGGACCAGGAGGTTGAGGGGACGTCGAGCAAGACAAGGAGCCCTCTCAGCATCAGGTAGCACCCGGAGAAGTGCCAGAAACAGGCACTACGAGGATGCGTGAAACGGTGCTCACCCGAAGTTACACAAAGGAGTCCCACGTCGCCGGAGACCAACTTAGAAAGTCGTGCAATGCAGGTTAGAGTGCTGTGGACCCAGGCTTGGATGTGCACAAAGGATTTCCGCCGGAATTTCACAGGGGCCGGAGTAGCTGCAAAAGTCGCGGTTCCCAGCAATGCAGTCTAGCGAGGTGAGGCAAGGACTTACCTCCACCAAACTTGGACTGAAGAGTCACTGGACTGTGGGAGTCACTTGGACAGAGTTGCTGGATTCAAGGGACCTCGCTCGTCGTGCTGAGAGGAGACCCAAGGGACCGGTAATGCAGCTTTTTGGTGCCTGCGGTTGCAGGGGGAAGATTCCGTCGACCCACGGGAGATTTCTTCGGAGCTTCTAGTGCAGAGAGGAGGCAGACTACCCCCACAGCATGCACCACCAGGAAAACAGTCGAGAAGACGGCAGGATCAGCGTTACAGAGTTGCAGTAGTCGTCTTTGCTACTTTGTTGCAGTGTTGCAGGCTTCCAGCGCGGTCAGCAGTCGATTCCTTGGCAGAAAGTGAAGAGAGAGATGCAGAGGAACTCTGATGAGCTCTTGCATTCGTTATCTAAAGTTTCCCCAGAGACAGAGACCCTAAATAGCCAGAAAAGAGGGTTTGGCTACCTAGGAGAGAGGATAGGCTACTAACACCTGAAGGAGCCTATCAGAAGGAGTCTCTGACGTCACCTGGTGGCACTGGCCACTCAGAGCAGTCCAGTGTGCCAGCAGCACCTCTGTTTCCAAGATGGCAGAGGTCTGGAGCACACTGGAGGAGCTCTGGACACCTCCCAGGGGAGGTGCAGGTCAGGGGAGTGGTCACTCCCCTTTCCTTTGTCCAGTTTCGCGCCAGAGCAGGGCTAAGGGGTCCCCTGAACCGGTGTAGACTGGCTTATGCAGAATTGGGCACATCTGTGCCCATGAAAGCATTTCCAGAGGCTGGGGGAGGCTACTCCTCCCCTGCCTTCACACCATTTTCCAAAGGGAGAGGGTGTAACACCCTCTCTCAGAGGAAGTCCTTTGTTCTGCCATCCTGGGACAAGCCTGGCTTGACCCCAGGGGGGCAGAAACCTGTCTGAGGGGTTGGCAGCAGCAGCAGCTGCAGTGAAACCCCAGAAAAGGCAGTTTGGCAGTACCAGGGTCTGTGCTACAGACCACTGGGATCATGGAATTGTGCCAACAATGCCAGGATGGCATACAGGGGGAAATTCCATGATCTTAGACATGTTACATGGCCATATTCGGAGTTACCATTGTGAAGCTACATATAGGTAGAGACCTATACGTAGTGCACGCGTGTAATGGTGTCCCCGCACTCACAAAGTCCGGGGAATTGGCCCTGAACAATGTGGGGGCACCTTGGCTAGTGCCAGGGTGCCCTCACACTAAGTAACTTTGCATCTAACCTTTACCAGGTAAAGGTTAGACCTATAGGTGACTTACAAGTTACTTAAGTGCAGTGTAAAATGGCTGTGAAATAACGTGGACGTTATTTCACTCAGGCTGCAGTGGCAGGCCTGTGTAAGAATTGTCAGAGCTCCCTATGGGTGGCAAAAGAAATGCTGCAGCCCATAGGGATCTCCTGGTACCCCAATACCCTGGGTACCTCAGTACCATATACTAGGGAATTATAAGGGTGTTCCAGTAAGCCAATGTAAATTGGTAAAATTGGTCACTAGCCTGTCAGTGACAATTTGAAAGAAATGAGAGAGCATAACCACTGAGGTTCTGATTAGCAGAGCCTCAGTGAGACAGTTAGTCACTACACAGGTAACACATTCAGGCACACTTATGAGCACTGGGGCCCTGGAGAACAGGGTCCCAGTGACACATACAACTAAAACAACATATATACAGTGAAAAATGGGGGTAACATGCCAGGCAAGATGGTACTTTCCTACAACCCACGGGAGATTTATTCGGAGCTTCTAGTACAGAGAGGAGGCAGACTACCCCCACAGCATGCACCACCAGGAAAACAGTCAAGAAGGCGGCAGGATCAGCGTTACAGAGTTGCAGTAGTTGTCTTCGCTACTTTGTTGCAGTTTTGCAGGCTTCCAGCGCGGTCAGCAGTCGATTCCTTGGCAGAAGGTGAAGAGAGAGATGCAGAGGAACTCTGATGAGCTCTTGCATTCTTTATCTAAGGAATTCCCCAAAGCAGAGACCCTAAATAGCCAGAAAAGAGGGTTTGGCTACTTAGGAGAGAGGATAGGCTAGCAACACCTGAAGGAGCCTATCAGAAGGAGTCTCTGACGTCACCTGCTGGCCCTGGCCACTCAGAGCAGTCCAGTGTGCCAGCAGCACCTCTGTTTCCAAGATGGCAGAGGTCTGGAGCACACTGGAGGAGCTCTGGGCACCTCCCAGGGGAGGTGCAGGTCAGGGGAGTGGTCACTCCCCTTTCCTTTGTCCAGTTTCGCGCCAGAGCAGGGCTGAGGGGTCCCTGAACCGGTGTAGACTGGCTTATGCAGAAATAGGCACCATCTGTGCCCATCAAAGCATTTCCAGAGGCTGGGGGAGGCTACTCCTCCCCTGTCTTAACACCTTTTTCCAAAGGGAGAGGGTGTAACACCCTCTCTCTGAGGAAGTCCTTTGTTCTGCCTTCCTGGGCCAAGCCTGGCTGGACCCCAGGAGGGCAGAAACCTGTCTGAGGGGTAGGCAGCAGCTGCAGTGAAACCCCTGAAAAGGCAGTTTGGCAGTACCCGGGTCTGTGCTACAGACCCGTGGGATCATGGGATTGTGCCAACAATGCCAGGATGGCATAGAGGGGGCAATTCCATGATCTTAGACATGTTACATTACCATATTCGGAGTTACCATTGTGAAATGGTGTCCCCGCACTCACAAAGTCCGGGGAATTTGCCCTGAACTATGTGGGAGCACCTTGGCTAGTGCCAGGGTGCCCACACACTAAGTAACTTTGCACCTAACCTTTACTAAGTAAAGGTTAGACATATAGGTGAGTTATAAGTTACTTAAGTGCAGTGAAAATGGCTGTGAAATAATGTGTGCATTATTTCACTCAGGCTGCAGTGGCAGGCCTGTGTAGGATTTGTCAGAGCTCCCTATGGGTGGCAAAAGAAATGCTGCAGCCCATAGGGATCTCCTGGAACCCCAATACCCTGGGTACCTTAGTACCATATACTAGGGAATTATAAGGGTGTTCCAGTATGCCAATGTAAATTGGTGAAATTGGTCACTAGCCTGTTAGTGACAATTTGGAGAGAAATGAGAGAGCATAACCACTGAGGTTCTGGATAGCAGAGCCTCAGTGAGACAGTTAGTCATAACACAGGTAACACAATCAGGCACACTTATGAGCACTGGGGCCCTGGCTGGCAGGGTCCCAGTGACACATACAACTAAAACAACATATATACAGTGAAAAATGGGGGTAACATACCAGGCAAGATGGTACTTTCCTACAGTCGTTTTTTGGACGGGAACGCCTACCCTGCATATCATTAACGCAGAGCGGGTTGCCGCATCCAAGAAATGACGCACACGGTGGAATTTTGTCGTCCGCGGGCTCGGGCGTCAGAGTTTAAATATGGGGCAACCTTTGCGCTGATTGTGCGTCAAATTTTTTGACGCACAATCGGCACAAACGGAGTATAAATATGCCCCTGTGTGTGGCTATTAAGTGAGGACATGGACCCAATACAGTGTGACTAGGTGTCTGGGGATGTCCCTAAGAGTTAGTGTGTGTCTAACGGTTGTCCCTCGATATTTGCAGGTGACTCTGGTTACCCCAACCTGTCATGGCTGCTGACCCCAGTGAGGAATCCCAGGACAAAGGCAGAGGAATGCTACAATAAGGCACATGGGCAAACTAGGATTATAGAGAGGACCTTCGGCCTCCTGAGGGCTAGGTTCAGGTGCCTCCACATGACAGGTGGTTCCCTATTCTACTCACCAAAAAAGGTGTGCCAGATCATCGTGGCCTGCTGTGTGCTTCACAACTTGGCTTTGCGACGACAGCTGCCTTTTCTGCAGGAGGATGGTCCTGAAGGAGGTGTTGTGGCAGCTGTGGAGCCTGTGGACAGTGAAGATGAGGAAGCAGAAGAAGAGGACCTAGACAACAGGAACGCGGTGATCCAGCAATACTTCCAGTGAGACACAGGTAAGAAGACAACACTGCCTGCTACATCTGTTTAATTCTTCTACCTCTCATCTGTCTGTCATTTACGCCCAGTGTATAGAGCCTGAGTTGTCACTTTCCCTTTCAATTTCACGGATGTGGGTCCCACTGTGTGACATCTGCTTTGTTTCCTCATGGACTAGAGCTGTGTGACATAGGTATGTTGACAATACAATGGATATATCATTTCTACTCAGTTCTTGCAAATACACATTTTCGAAAGCACAGACTGACTCAAGATTGTTTTGTGATTTAAGGGTGTTTATTTAAGTGCAAAATAGTGGAGGGGGTTGTAAATTGGTCAGGGGTGATGGTGGAGGAATGTCCATGGCAGAGTCCAGTCTCTTAGTCTCACAGGTGCATTGTCCAAAGGGGCATAGGAAGTGGAACTGGGGCAGTTTAAGGATGGACAGGGTGACAAAGTGGGACAAAAGGATGACAATCAGGGTGGTCTCATTTTTTGGCGGGGGTCTTGGCATTGTTCTCTGTCTTTGTCCTGGATCTCAGGGACCATTTGTGGGGTGGTTGTCAATCTGCAGGGGGTGGGGTGCTGGTGTCATGGTCCTGTGGCGGTGCCTCCTGTCCACTAGCGCCGGCGGAGGTGGTGGGAAGTTCATCGTCCAGACTAGTGTCAGGGGCCCCTTGTTGTGCCACAGTGTCCCTCCTGGTGTTGACGAGTTCCTTCAGCACCCCTACAATGGTGCCCAAGGTGGAATTGATGGATTTGAGTTCCTCCCTGAACCCCAAATACTGTTCCTCCTGCAGCCGCTGGGTCTCCTGAAACTTGGCCAGAACCATTGCCATTGTCTCCTGGGAATGGTGGTATGCTCCCATGATGTTGGAGAGGGCCTCGTGGAGAGTGGGTTCCCTGGGCCTGTCCTCCCCCTGTCGCACAGCAGCCCTCCCAGTTCCCCTGTTTCCCTGGGCCTCTGTCCCCTGAACCGTGTGCCCACTACCACTGCGCCCAGGTCCCTGGTGTTGTTGGGGTGGTGGGTTATCCTGGGTTCCCTGTAGTGGTGGACACACTGCTTCTTGACGTGTCCTGGGGACAGAGGTATGGGCCAGCTGGGTGGGTGCTGTGCTGGTGTTTCCAGAGGGGGGAAGCTCTGTGGTGGCCTGTGCCAGTGTGAGGGGAACCGACTGTCCTGAGGTCCCAGATGGGCCGGGCTGGTCATCTAGATCCAGTTGGACAGAGCTGCTGTCATCACTGTGGGCCTCTTCTGTGGGTGGAGTGGACATGTCTGGACCCTCCTGTCCGGTGACGTTGGGTAGGGGTCCTGCAGGGGTGTAAAAGCATGATTATTGCATCTGTGTGTGCCATGGTGTGCAATGGGTGGGTGACCCTGTACCCCAGTGCTTGCATTCTTGTGTGGGACCTTGTGTGATAATGGTTTAGGGGGGTGTATGGGTATGTGCAGTGGGCATGCTTTGGTGATGGGTGTCCATGCTTTTGTGTTACATGCAGGGCTTGGGTTTGGGATGTGTGGTTTGTGATATTGGGACATATGTGTGGAGTTGGAATGATGGAGGTGAGGGCGAATGTAGGAGGCTGGCCTGGCTTGTAGTGGGTACCAAGGGGTACTTACACTCTGTACCAGGTCCAGTTATCCCTTATTAGTGTAGAAGAGGTGTTTCTAGCAGCTTAGGCTGATAGAAGGTAGCTATAGCAGAGCAGCTTAGGCTGAACTAGGAGACATGCAAAGCTCCTACTATACCACTGGTGTCATATGCACAATATCATAAGAAAACACAATACACAGATATACTAAAAATGAAGGTACTTTATTTTTATGACAATATGCCAAAAGTATCTCAGTGAGTACCCTCAGTATGAGGATGCCAAATATACACAAGATATATGTACACAATACCAAAAATATGCAGTAATAGCAAAAGGAAGTAATGCAAGCAATGTAAAGTTACAGTAGATTGCAATAGGAGCACATAGGTATAGGTGCAACACAAACCATATACTCCAAAAGTGGAATGCGAACCACGAATGGACCCCAAACCTATGTGAGCTTGTAGAGGATCGCTGGGACTGTAAGAAAACAGTGAAGGTTAGTAAAATAGCCCACCCCAAGACCCTGAAAAGTAGATGTAAAGTGCACCTGTAACCCCCAGAGAGCACAGAAGTCGTGATAGGGGGATCCTGCAAGGAAAACCAACACCAGCAATGCAACCTGAGTACCTGTAAGACAAGGGGACCAAGTCCAAGAGTTGCGACAGTGTCGAGAGTGGGCAGGAGCCCAGGAAATGCCAGCTGATGGTGCAAGGAAGCTGCCACCGGAAGGAAGAAGCTTGCTGTTTTGCAACGAAGAGGACTAGGGACTTCCCCTTTGGAGGATGGATGTCCCACATCGTGAAGAAGCTTGCAGAGGTGTTCCCACGCAGAAAGACCACAAACAAGCCTTGCTAGCTGCAAGGGTTGCGGTTAGGGTTTTTGGACACTGCTGTGGCCCAGGAGGGACCAGGATGTCGCCACTTGGATGAAGAGACAGAGGAGGCGCCCAGCAAGTCAGGGAGCCCTCACAGAAGCAGGCAGCACCCGCAGAAGTACCGGAACAGGCACTTAGAAGAGGAGTGAACCGGAGTCCACGCGAAGTCGCAAAAGGGAGTCCCACAACGTCGGCGGACAACTCAGAAGGTTGTGCACTGCAGGTTAGAGTGTCGGGGACCTAAGCTTGGCTGTGCACAAAGGAAATCCTGGAAGAGTGCACAGGAGCCGAGCAGCTGCAAACCATGCTGCACCCAGCAGTGCAGTCTAGCGTGGGGAGGCAAGGACTTACCTCCACCAAACTTGGACTGAAGAGTCACTGGACTGTGGGAGTCACTTGGACAGAGTTGCTGAGTTCCAGGGACAAAGCTCGTTGTGCTGAGAGGGGACCCAGAGGACCAGTGATGCAGTCTTTTATTGCCTGCGGTTGCAGGGGAAGATTCCGTCGACCCATGGGAGAGTTCTTCAGAGCTCCTGGTGCAAGAAGGAGGCAGGCTAACCCCAGAGCATGCACCACCTGGAAACAGTCGAGAAAGCCGACAGGATGAAGCGATACAAGGTTGCTAGTAGTCGTCTGGCTACTTTGTTGCGGTTTTGCAGGCGTCCTGAGCAGTCAGCAGTCGATCCTTTGGCAGAAGGTGAAGAGGGAGATGCAGAGGAACTCTGGTGAGCTCTTGCATTCGTTATCTGAAGAATTCCCCAAAGCAGAGACCCTAAATAGCCAGAAAAGGAGGTTTGGCTACCTAGGAAGGAGGATTGGCTACTAAGAGAGGTAAGAGCCTATCATAAGGAGTTCTCTGACGTCACCTGCTGGCACTGGCCACTCAGAGCAGTCAAGTGTGCCAGCAACACCTCTGTTTCCAAGATGCCAGAGGTCTGGGGCACACTGGAGGAGCTCTGGGCACCTCCCCTTTCCTTTGTCCAGTTTCACGCCAGAGCAGGGCTGGGGGATCCCTAAACCGGTGTAGACTGGGTTATGCAGAGATGGGCAGCATCTGTGCCCATCAAAGCATTTCCAGAGGCTGGGGGAGGCACTCCTCCCCAGCCATCACACCTATTTCCAAAGGGAGAGGGTGTTACACCCTCTCTCAGAGGAAATCCTTTGTTCTGTCTTCCTGGGACAGGGCTGCCTGGACCCCAGGAGGGCAGAAACCTGTCTGAGGGGTTGGCAGCAGCAGTAGCTGCAGTGGAGACCCCAGAAAGGCAGTTTGGCAGTACCTGGGTTCTGTGCTAGAGACCCAGGGGATCATGGAATTGTCTCCCTAATGCCAGAATGGCATTGGGGTGACAATTCCATGAACTTGGACATGTTACATGGCCATGTCAGGAGTTAACATTGTGACACTATACATAGGTAACCTTTGTATAGTGCACGCGTGTAATGGTGTCCCCACACTCACAAAGTCCGGGGAATTTGCCCTGAACAATGTGGGGGCACCTTGGCTAGTGCCAGGGCGCCCACACACTAAGGGGCATATTTATACTCCGTTTGCGCCGGAATTGCGTCGTTTTTTTGGACGCAATTTCGACGCAAAACTAACTCCATATTTATACTTTGGTGTTAGACGCGTCTAGCGCCAAAGTCCATGGAGTTTGCGTCATTTTTTTGCGTGGACACCTACTTTGCGTTAATGAGATGCAAGGTAGGCGTTCACGTCTAAAAAATCGACTCCGAGGCATGTGCGTCGGATTTATACTCCCGGGGAAAATTCACGCCCGGGAGTGGGCGTGTCAAAAAAAATGACGTACGGCCGCTTTTGCACCGTTTTTTAGCTCCTGCAAAAGGCAGGCGTTAAGGGACCTGTGGGCTCTGAAGGAGCCCAGAGGTGCGCTCCCATGACCCTAGGGACCCCCCTGTCACCCTTGCCCACCCCAGGAGGACACCCCAGGCTGGAGGGACCCATCCCAGGGACATTAAGGTAAGTTCGGGTAAGTGTTTTTTTTTTTTTTTTTGTGGCATAGGGGGGCCTGATTTGTGCCCCCCTACATGCCACTATGCCCAATGCCCATGCCCAGGGGACATAAGTCCCCTGGGCATGGCCATTGGGCAAGGGGGCATGACTCCTGTCTTTGCTAAGACAGGAGTCATTTCTATGGGGGTTGGGAGTGAAAAAACATGGCGCAAATCGGGTTGAGGCGAAAAATTTGCCTCAACCTGACTTGCCCCATTTCTTGACGCCCAAGCCCCATATCCCCCTACGCCGGTGCTGCCTGGTGTACGTCGTTTTTTTCCACGCACACCAGGCAGCGCCGGCGGCTAACGCCGGCTAACGTCATTGATTAAATACGGTGCCCGCATGGCGCTTCAGAATGGCGTTAGCCGGCGCTAATTTTTTTGACGCAAAACTGCGTTAGCGCAGTTTTGCGTCAAAAAGTATAAATATGGGCCTAAGTAACTTTGCACCCAACCTTCACCAGGTCAAGGTTAGACATATAGGTGACTTATAAGTTACTTAAGTGCAGTGGTAAATGGCTGTGAAATAACGTGGATGTTATTTCACTCAGGCTGCACCGGCAGGCCTGGGTAAGAATTGTCAGATCTCCCTATGGGTGGCAAAAGAAATGCTGCAGCCCATAGGTGTGAGAAAGTAGCCTCTTTCTAGCCTTGTTACCCCCACTTTTGGCCTGTTTGTGAGTGAATGTCAGGGTATTTTCACTGTCTCACTGGGATCCTGCTAGCCAGGGCCCAGTGCTCATAGTGAAAACCCTATGATTTCAGTATGTTTGTTATGTGTCACTGGGACCCTGCTAGCCAGGACCCCAGTGCTCATAAGTTTGTGGCCTATATGTATGTGTTCCCTGTGTGATGCCTAACTGTCTCACTGAGGCTCTGCTAACCAGAACCTCAGTGGTTATGCTCTCTCACTTCTTTCAAATTGTCACTAACAGGCTAGTGACCAATTTTACCAATTTACATTGGCTTACTGGAACATCCTTATAATTCCCTAGTATATGGTACTGAGGTACCCAGGGTATTGGGGTTCCAGGAGATCCCTATGGGCTGCAGCATTTCTTTTGCCACCCATAGGGAGCTCTGACAATTCTTACACAGGCCTGCCACTGCAGCCTGAGTGAAATAACGTCCACGTTATTTCACAGCCATTTTACACTGCACTTAAGTAACTTATAAGTCACCTATATGTCTAACCTTTACCTGGTAAAGGTTAGGTGCAAAGTTACTTAGTGTGAGGGCACCCTGGCACTAGCCAAGGTGCCCCCACATTGTTCAGGGCCAATTCCCCGGACTTTGTGAGTGCGGGGACACCATTACACACGTGCACTACATATAGGTCACTACCTATATGTAGCTTCACAATGGTAACTCCGAATATGGCCATGTAACATGTCTATGATCATGGAATTGCCCCCTCTATGCCATCCTGGCATAGTTGGCACAATCCCATGATCCCAGTGCTCTGTAGCACAGACCCTGGTACTGCCAAACTGCCTTTCCTGGGGTTCACTGCAGCTGCTGCTGCTGACAACCCCTCAGACAGGTTTCTGCCCTCCTGGGGTCAAGCCAGGCTTGTCCCAGGATGGCAGAACAAAGGGCTTCCTCTGAGAGAGGGTGTTACACCCTCTCCCTTTGGAAAATGGTGTGAAGGCAGGGGAGGAGTAGCCTCCCCCAGCCTCTGGAAATGCTTTCATGGGCACAGATGTGCCCAATTCTGCATAAGCCAGTCTACACCGGTTCAGGGGACCCCTTAGCCCTGCTCTGGCACGAAACTGGACAAAGGAAAGGGGAGTGACCACTCCCCTGACCTGCACCTCCCCTGGGAGGTGTCCAGAGCTCCTCCAGTGTGCTCCAGACCTCTGCCATCTTGGAAACAGAGGTGCTGCTGGCACACTGGACTGCTCTGAGTGGCCAGTGCCACCAGGTGACGTCAGAGACTCCTTCTGATAGGCTCCTTCAGGTGTTGCTAGCCTATCCTCTCTCCTAAGTAGCCAAACCCTCTTTTCTGGCTATTTAGGGTCTCTGTCTCTGGGGAAACACCAAAAAGCTGCATTACCGGTCCCTTGGGTCTCCTCTCAGCACGACGAGCGAGGTCCCTCGAATCCAGCAACTGTGTCCAAGTGACCCCCACAGTCCAGTGACTCTTCAGTCCAAGTTTGGTGGAGGTAAGTCCTTGCCTCCCCACGCCAGACTGCATTGCTGGGAACCGTGACTTTTGCAGCTACTCCGGCCTCTGTGCACTTCCGGCGGAAATCCTTGGTGCACAGCCAAGCCTGGGTCCACGGCACTCTAACCTGCATTGCACGACTTTCTAAGTTGGTCTCCGGCGACGTGGGACTCCTTTGTGTAACTTCGGGTGAGCACTGTTTCACGCATCCTCGTAGTGCCTGTTTCTGGCACTTCTCCGGGTGCTACCTGCTACTGAGAGGGCTCCTAGACTTGCTCGACGCCCCTTCTCTCTCCTGACGCAATTTTCGACATCCTGGTCCCTCCTGGGCCATAGCAGCATCCAAAAACGCTTACCGCACGATTTGCAGCAAGCAAGGCTTGTTGGCAGTCTTTCGGTGGGAAAACACTTCTGCACGACTCTCCACAGCGTGAGGGATCCGTCCTCCAAAGGGGAAGTCTCTAGCCCTTGTCGTTCCTGCAGAAACCTAAGCTTCTTCTGTCCAGTAGAAGCTTCTTTGCACCCACAGCTGGCATTTCCTGGGCATCTGCCCATCTCCGACTTGCTTGTGACTTTTGGACTTGGTCCCCTTGTTCCACAGGTACCCTCGACTGGAAATCCATCATTGTTGCATTGCTGGTTTGTGTCTTTCCTGCAGAATTCCCCTATCACGACTTCTATGTCCTTTGGGGGAACTTTAGTGCACTTTGCACTCACTTTTCAGGGTCTTGGGGTGGTCTATTTTTCTAACCCTCGCTATTTTCGAATAGTCCCAGCGACCCTCTACAAGGTCACATAGGTTTGGGGTCCATTCGTGGTTCGCATTCCACTTTTGGAGTATATGGTTTGTGTTTCCCCTATCCCTATGTGTCCCCATTGCATCCTATTGTAACTATAAATTGTTTGCACTGTTTTCTAAGACTATACTGCATATTTTTGGTATTGTGTACATATATCTTGTGTATATTTCCTATCCTCTCACTGAGGATACACTCTGAGATACTTTGGCATATTGTCATAAAAATAAAGTACCTTTATTTTTAGTATAACTGTGTATTGTGTTTTCTTATGATATTGTGCAAGTGACACTTGTTGTACTGTAGGAGCTTCACTCGTCTCCTCGTTCAGCCTAAGCTGCTCTGCTAAGCTACCATTATCTATCAGCCTATGCTGCTAGACACCCTATACACTAACAAGGGATAACTGGGCCTGGTGCAAGGTGCAAGTACCCCTTGGTACTCACTACAAGCCAGTCCAGCCTCCTACATTGGTTGTGCAGCGGTGGGATAAGTGCTTTGAGACTACTTACCACTCTTGTCATTGTACTTTTCATAAGAGAAAAATATACAAAACAAGTTCAGTGTGTGTACACATAACTAAAAAGTTTAGCATTTCCTCTTTTCACTCTTTTCTAAGTGCTGAAAAGTACTTCTAAACTTTCTAAAAAGTTCTAAAAAGTTTTAAAAGTTTTTTTTCTGTCTTTCAAAAAGTTCTGAAAACTTTTTTCTCTTTTTCTATCACTTTAACTCTCTCTAAAAATGTCTGGCACAGGCCAAAATGTTGACCTGTCTAAGATTGCATATGATCACCTTAGCTGGAAAGGAGCAAGGAGTCTCTGTGTAGAGAGAGGTTTGAGTGTGGGGAAGAATCCTTCCTTGGAATTGTTACTTAACATGCTTAGAGAACAAGATAAGGCTAAAAGTGCCCCATCTGTTGAAAAAGTAGCTAATGGTTCCCAACCTGATCCAGGGACTCCCCCAGGAAAAGATTCAGGAAAGAAACTTCTTAGCCTGCCCATTACTAGACAGTCTAGCATAGTTGGTACTGAGGTGGAGTCACATCATACAGATGATGTGCTCTCACATTACACTGTCAGCCAAGCTGTTAGGGTGCCCTCTGTAAGGGACAGGTATCCTTCTGTTCATTCTCATCATACTTCTGTGTCTAGGAATGTCCCTCCCACCAACCCTGATGACAGATTGTTACAAAGGGAACTCAATAAGTTGAGGGTGGAACAAACCAGACTGAAGCTTAGGAAGCAACAGCTGGATTTGGATAGACAGTCTTTAGAATTAGAGAAGGAAAGACAGAAGTTGGGTTTTGAAACCCATGGTGGCAGCAGCAGTATTCCCCATAGTCATCCTGCAAAAGAGCATGACTCCAGGAATCTGCATAAGATAGTTCCCCCTTATAAGGAAGGGGATGACATTAACAAGTGGTTTGCTGCACTTGAGAGGGCCTGTGTTGTACAGGATGTCCCTCAAAGGCAGTGGGCTGCTATCCTATGGCTATCATTTAGTGGAAAATGTAGGGATAGGCTCCTTACTGTGAAAGAAAGTGATGCCAATAATTTTACAGTTCTTAAGAATGCACTCCTGGATGGTTATGGCTTAACCACTGAACAATACAGGATAAAGTTCAGAGAGACCAAAAATGAGTCTTCACAAGACTGGGTTGATTTCATTGACCATTCAGTGAAGGCCTTGGAGGGGTGGTTACATGGCAGTAAAGTTACTGATTTTGAAAGCCTGTATAACTTGATCCTGAGAGAGCATATTCTTAATAATTGTGTGTCTGATTTGTTGCACCAGTACTTGGTGGACTCTGATCTGACCTCTCCCCAAGAATTGGGAAAGAAGGCAGACAAATGGGTCAGAACAAGGGTGAACAGAAAAGTTCATACAGGAGGTGACAAAGAGAACAATAAGAAGAAAGATGGTGAAAAATCTCAAGATAAGCATGGGGATAAGGGTAAAACCAAAGATCCCACTTCAAATCTTAAACACTCTTCAGGGGGTGGGGATAAAACAAATTCTTCCTCTTCTTCTCAACCTACACAATTTAAAAAGCCTTGGTGCTTTGTGTGTAAAAATAGAGGCCATAGGCCAGGGGATAAGTCCTGTCCAGGTAAACCCCCTGAGCCTACCACCACTAATACATCAAGCTCTAGTGCCCCTAGCAGTAGTGGTACTAGTGGTGGGACTGCTGCCAACAGTCAAGTTAAAGGTGTAGTTGGGTTCACTTATGGGTCCTTAGTAGAATCTGGGGTAGTCAGTCCCAAGACAGTTTCTGTCACACCTAGTGGCATTGGCCTTGCCACACTGGCTGCTTGTCCCCTTACAATGGATAAGTACAGGCAGACAGTTTCAATAAATGGTGTTGAGGCCTTGGCCTACAGGGACACAGGTGCCAGTATCACTTTGGTGACTGAAAACCTAGTGCACCCTGATCAACACATCATTGGACAACAGTATAAGATTATTGATGTCCATAACTCCACTAAGTTTCTTCCCTTAGCTATAATTCAGTTTAGTTGGGGTGGAGTTACTGGCCCTAAGCAGGTGGTGGTATCACCTAGCTTACCTGTAGACTGTCTCTTAGGTAATGACCTAGAGGCCTCAGGTTGGGCTGATGTAGAGTTTTATGCCCATGCAGCCATGCTGGGCATCCCTTAGGAATTGTTCCCTCTCATTTCTACTGAAATGAAAAAGCAAAGGAGAGAAGGCCTGAAAACTCAGGATCCCTCTCCATCAACAGGTGAAAAGGGTATCACAGTATCCCCTAACCACCCTACCATTCAGGATACCATTCCTGTGGTGGGAGAAACCTCTCCTGGGGTGGCACCTGTTCCAAGGGAATCATCAGTTGACAAAGCTGGACTCCCTGAGGTAGAAGTACCTCTCTGTGGGATAACTAACATTGGTGAGAAAAAGAGCACCATTTTAATTAACATGTAGCATCCCTCCAACCCTCCCAGAGAAACTTTAGTGCAGAAACTCTGCACTGCCTCACAACACTTAGGACAGCATCCCTGCCCTAGTGTGGAGCTCATAGGACAGCATCCCTGCCCTGCTCCAACTAAAGATAAACAGCATCCCTGTTCTCTCTTCCAGCCATATGGACAATTATTTTGCCCAGCAATAGCTTTTCTGAGACAGCATCCCTGTCTGGCATTTCCATCACTACAAATAGGTTCAGTGGACAATCCCCACTGCTCTAAACTAAAACTTACTGATAGAAACTCTGAAAATACATCTTCACATTGTTGCTTAGCCAAAAAACTTCAAACAGGGTGGTTTACATCCCCACAGGGAAGTAACCATATAGTGGATGATAAAGGGAGTAACCAGTCTATTGCAGAGCTACTCTCTACTTATCACCACTTAGACAATAAAGTTTCAACTGGCCAAGGTTAGCCTTATTGTCCTTCGTTTGGGGGGGTTGTGTGAGAAAGTAGCCTCTTTCTAGCCTTGTTACCCCCACTTTTGGCCTGTTTGTGAGTGTATGTCAGGGTATTTTCACTGTCTCACTGGGATCCTGCTAGCCAGTGAGACAGCAAGGACTTACCTCCACCAAACTTGGACTGAAGAGTCACTGGACTGTGGGGGTCACTTGGACACAGTTGCTGGATTCGAGGGACCTCGCTCGTCGTGCTGAGAGGAGACCCAAGGGACCGGTAATGCAGCTTTTTGGTGCCTGCGGTTGCAGGGGGAAGATTCCGTCGACCCACGGGAGATTTCTTCGGAGCTTCTAGTGCAGAGAGGAGGCAGACTACCCCCACAGCATGCACCACCAGGAAAACAGTCGAGAAGGCGGCAGGATCAGCGTTACAGAGTTGCAGTAGTCGTCTTTGCTACTATGTTTCAGGTTTGCAGGCTTCCAGCGCGGTCAGCAGTCGATTCCTTATCAGAAGGTGAAGAGAGAGATGCAGAGGAACTCTGATGAGCTCTTGCATTCGTTATCTAAAGTTTCCCCAGAGACAGAGACCCTAAATAGCCAGAAAAGAGGGTTTGGCTACTTAGGAGAGAGGATAGGCTAGCAACACCTGAAGGAGCCTATCAGAAGGAGTCTCTGACGTCACCTGGTGGCACTGGCCACTCAGAGCAGTCCGGTGTGCCAGCAGCACCTCTGTTTCCAAGATGGCAGAGGTCTGGAGCACACTGGAGGAGCTCTGGACACCTCCCAGGGGAGGTGCAGGTCAGGGGAGTGGTCACTCCCCATTCCTTTGTCCAGTTTCGCGCCAGAGCAGGGCTAAGGGGTCCCCTGAACCGGTGTAGACTGGCTTATGCAGAATTGGGCACATCTGTGCCCATGAAAACATTTCCAGAGGCTGGGGGAGGCTACTCCTCCCCTGCCTTCACACCATTTTCCAAAGGGAGAGGGTGTAACACCCTCTCTCAGAGGAAGTCCTTTGTTCTGCCATCCTGGGACAAGCCTGGCTTGACCCCAGGAGGGCAGAACCCTGTCTGAGGGGTTGGCAGCAGCAGCAGCTGCAGTGAACCCCAGGAAAGGCAGTTTGGCAGTACCAGGGTCTGTGCTACAGACCACTGGGATCATGGGATTGTGCCAACTATGCCAGGATGGCATAGAGGGGGCAATTCCATGATCATAGACATGTTACATGGCCATATTCGGAGTTACCATTGTGAAGCTACATATAGGTAGTGACCTATATGTAGTGCACGCGTGTAATGGTGTCCCCGCACTCACAAAGTCCGGGGAATTGGCCCTGAACAATGTGGGGGCACCTTGGCTAGTGCCAGGGTGCCCTCACACTAAGTAACTTTGCACCTAACCTTTACCAGGTAAAGGTTAGACATATAGGTGACTTATAAGTTACTTAAGTGCAGTGTAAAATGGCTGTGAAATAACGTGGACGTTATTTCACTCAGGCTGCAGTGGCAGGTCTGTGTAAGAATTGTCAGAGCTCCCTATGGGTGGCAAAAGAAATGCTGCAGCCCATAGGGATCTCCTGGAACCCCAATACCCTGGGTGCCTCAGTATCATATACTAGGGAATTATAAGGGTGTTCCAGTATGCCAATGTGAATTGGTGAAATTGGTGAAATTGGTCACTAGCCTGTTAGTGACAATTTGGAAAGAAATGAGAGAGCATAACCACTGAGGTTCTGGTTAGTAGATCCTCAGTGAGACAGTTAGTCATCACACAAGGAACACATACAGGGCACACTTATGAGCACTGGGGCCCTGGCTGGCAGGGTCCCAGTGACACATACGACTAATATGAAATATGGGGGTAACATGCCAGGCAAGATGGTACTTTCCTACACAACCCCCCCCCAAACGAAGGACTAGCCATGACCTGATGAGTCTTCATTGTCTAAGTGGAAATATCTGGAGAGTTCATCTGCATTGGAGTGGGTACTCCCAGGTGTATGTTCCACTGTATAGTCCATCCCCTGTAGAGATATGGACCACCTCAACAATTTAGGGTTTTCACCTTTCATTTGTTTTAGCCAAAGTAGAGGTTTGTGGTCTGTCTGAACAATGAAGTGAGTGCCAAACAGGTATGGCCTCAACTTCTTCAGTGCCCAGACCACAGCAAAGGCATCCCTTTCTATGGCAGACCAACGCTTTTCTCTAGGGGTCAACCTCCTGCTGATAAAAGCAACAGGTTGATCCTGGCCCTCAGAATTGATTTGTGATAAGACTGCCCCTACCCCTAATTCAAATGCATCAGTTTGAACAATGAATTTCTTGGAGTAACATGGGCTTTTTAGGACAGGTGCAGAGCACATGGCCTGTTTCAGCTCCTCAAAAGCTTTCTGACAGCTAGCTGTCCATAATACCTTTTTAGGCATTTTCTTAGATGTGAGGTCATTAAGAGGGGCTGCAATGGAGCCATAGTTCTTTATGACCCTCCTGTAATACCCAGTGAGGCCTAAGAAGGCTCTCAACTGGGTCTGAGTTGTAGGGGGAACCCAATCTATAATAGTTTGGATTTTCCCCTTAGTGGTGCAATGTGTTCTCCACCTACCAGGTGTCCCAGATAAACCACTTTCCCCTGCCCTTTCTGGCACTTTGAAGCCTTGATAGTGAGGCCTGCCTTTTGCAGGGCCTCCAAAACTTTCCACAGGTGGACCAGGTGATCATCCCAGGTGGAGCTAAAGACAGCTATATCATCTAGATATGCTGCACTAAAAGCCTCCAATCCTTGCAGGACTGTGTTCACCAACCTCTGAAAAGTGGCAGGTGCATTTTTCAAACCAAAGGGCATTACTGTGAATTGGTAGTGCCCTCCAATAGTCAAAAATGCAGTTTTTGCTTTAGCATCCTCTGATAACTTGATCTGCCAATACCCTGCAGTCAAATCAAAGGTGCTTAGATACTTGGCAGATGCCAGTGTATCTATTAGCTCATCTGCCCTGGGTATAGGGTGAGCATCAGTGTTAGTTACCTGGTTGAGACCTCTGTAATCCACACAAAATCTCATTTCCTTCTTTCCATCTTTGGAATGAGGTTTTGGTACAAGTACCACAGGAGAGGCCCATGGACTTTCAGAGTGCTCAACCACTCATAGTTCAAGCATTTTCTGAACCTCTTGTTTTATGCAGTCCCTGACATGGTCAGGTTGCCTATAGATCTTACTTTTGACAGGCAAGCTGTCTCCAGTATCTATAGTGTGCTCACACCAAGAAGTGGTGCCTGGCACAGTAGAAAAGAGTTCAGAAAACTGACCCAGGAGATTTATGCAGTGGTCTTTCTGCTCAGCAGTAAGACAATCTGCCAAAACTACACCTTCCACTAGAGCATCTTGTTCTGTGGAAGAGAAGAGATCAGGGAGAGGGTCACTCTCTTCTTCCTGTCCTTCATCTGTTGCCATGAGCAGGGTGAGATCAGCCCTGTCATAGTAGGGTTTCAGGCGATTGACATGGAGCACCCTAAGGGGACTCCTGGCAGCGCCCAAGTCAACCAAGTAGGTGACTTCTCCTTTTTCTCAACAATTATGTGGGGACCACTCCATTTGTCTTGGAGTGCTCTTAGGGCCACAGGCTCCAAGACCCACACTTTCTGCCCTGGTTGGTATTGAATCAGAACAGCCTTCTGGTCATGCCATTGCTATTGGAGCTCTTGGCTGGCCTGAAGGTTTTTGCTGGCCTTTTTCATATACTCAGCCATTCTGGATCTTAGGCCAAGTACATAGTCCACTATGTCTTGCTTAGGAGCTTTTAAAGGTTGTTCCCATTCCTCCTTTACAAGTGTTAGAGGACCTCTTACAGGGTGCCCAAATAGGAGTTCAAAGGGGCTGAAGCCTACTCCTTTCTGGGGTACCTCCCTGTAAGCAAAAAGGAGGCAAGGTAACAAGACATCCCATCTCCTCCTGAGTTTTTCAGGGAGTCCCATTATCATTCCTTTGAGAGTTTTGTTGAATCTCTCAACCAGTCCATTGGTTTGTGGATGATAGGGTGTGGTGAATTTGTATGTTACACCACATTCCTTCCACATGGCCTTTAAGTAAGCAGACACAAAGTTGCTACCCCTGTCTGATACCACCTCTTTTGGGAAACCCACCCTGGAAAAGATTCCCAGGAGGGCTTTTGCCACTGCAGGAGCTGTAGTGGTCATTAGAGGAATTGCTTCAGGATATCTGGTGGCATGGTCCACTACCACCAAAATAAACCTATTGCCTGAAGCAGTAGGAGGGTCAAGGGGGCCAACTATGTCAACCCCTACCCTTTCAAAGGGAACCCCAACCACAGTTAGTGGAATAAGGGGTGCCTTTGGGGTGCCACCTGTTTTGCCACTGGCTTGACAGGTGACACAGGACTTACAAAATTCCTTTGTGTCCTCTGACATTCTAGGCCAATGAAACAAGAGGACAAGCCTGTCCCAAGTTTTCATCTGCCCTAAATGTCCAGCCAAGGGAATGTTGTAGGCTAGAGTTAGGAGGAACTCTCTGTATTGCAGGGGAATAACCAATCTCCTGGCTGCTCCAGGTTTTGGATCCCTTGCTTCAGTATACAAGAGGTTGTCCTCCCAGTAAACTCTGTGAGAGTCACTGACATCCCCATTTTGCTGTTTGACAGCTTGCTGTCTTAGACCCTCTAGTGTGGGACAGGTCTGCTGTGCCACACTCAGTTCCTCCCTGGCAGCCCCTCCCCCACCCAAAAGCTCAGCAGTGTCTGCTTCCAGCTCCTCTGGTGAAGGTTCTGCACAGGGTGGAAATTCTTCTTCCTCAGAAGTTGAATCCACTGTAGAGAGAGGGATAGTAGGTAGTGATTTACCTTTACTAACCCTAGCTTTAGGGAGCACTTGGTCCATTGTTCCAGGATCCAAGTCACCCTGTCCTTTTTGCTTTTTGGCCTGATCCCTGGTTAAAGCAAAAATATGCCCAGGAATGCCCAGCATTGCTACATGAGCCTCCAACTCCACTCCTGCCCAAGCTGATGTCTCTAAATCGTTCCCTAGTAGACAGTCTACAGGTAAATCTGAGGCAACCACAACTTTCTTTGGGCCAGTAACCCCCCCCCCCCCCCCCCCCCCCAGTTGAGATTCACAACAGCCATGTGGTGGCTAAGAGTGTTGTTATGAGCATCAGTCACTTGGTACTGGTGACCAAGTAGGTGTTGTTCAGGGTGGACCAGTTTCTCTATTACCATGGCAACACTGGTACCTGTGTTCCTGTAGGCCTGAACCTCAACACCATTTATTAGGGGAAGTTGCTTGTACTTATCCATATTAAGGGGACAAGCAACCAAGGTGGCCAAATCAATGGCACCTTCAGAGAGTAACACAGCCTCTGTGGTCTCCCTAACAAGACCAACCCCAACTAAATTACCAAAAGTGAGCCCAGCTACTCCCTTGGATTGGCTATTAGTAGGTTTGCTCCCACCACCACTGCTATTACTAGGGGCACTAGGTGTAGCAGCAGGGGTTGTAGTGGTGGGAGGCCTGGTGCTTTTCTATGGACTACTTGCATCAGTTGTCCAATGGCCTTTTACTTTACATAAATAGCACCATGGTTTCTTTACTTGATTAGAAGAGGATTTGGGCCCATCACCCCCACCAGAGTGTTTTTGTGGGCCTGATGAAGACTCATTTCTAGATTTGTCCCCACCCTTGTCTGAAGACTTACCATCCTTCTTCTTGCCATCCTTGTCACCCCCTGTATGAACGTTTCTGTTCACTCTTGTTCTGACCCATTTGTCTGCCTTCTTTCCCAATTCTTGGGGAGAGGTCAGATCTGAGTCCACTAGATATTGGTGCAACAAATCAGACACACAGTTATTAAGAATATGCTATCTCAGGATTAAGCTATACAGGCTTTCATAGTCAGAAACTTTACTGCCATGTAACCACCCCTCCAAGGCCTTCACTGAATGGTCAACAAAGTCTACCCAGTCTTATGAAGACTCCTTTTTGGTTTCTCTGAACTTGATCCTGTACTGTTCAGTGGTTAAGCCATAACCATCTAGGAGTGCATTCTTAAGAACTGTAAAATTATTGGCATCACTTTCCTTCACAGTAAGGAGCCTATCCCTACCCTTTCCACTGAAAGATAGCCATAGGATAGCAGCCCACTGTCTTTGAGGGACCCCCTGTACAACACAGGCCCTCTCAAGTGCAGCAAACCACTTGTTAATGTCATCCCCCTCCTTATAAGGGGGAACTATCTTGTGCCGATTCCTAGAATCATGCTCTTTTACAGGATTACTATCTGTAATACTGCTACTGCCACCATGGGGTCCAAACCCCAACCTCTGCCTTTCTTTTTCTAAGTCAAAAGTTTCACTGTCTAGAGCCAGCTGTTGCTGTTTAAGCTTCAGTCTGGACTCTTCCACTCTCAATCTATTGAGTTCCCTTTCTAACATTCTGTCATCAGGGTGGGTGGGTTGGGCATGCTTATACACAGAAGAATGGTGTGAATGAACAGAGGGAGACCTGTCCCTAACAGATGGCACTCTAACAACCTGGCCTAAAGGAGTGACATCCCTACTGTGATGAGAGGTCACATCAGTACCAGCCCTGCTAGGTGGCCTGCTAAGGGGCAGGTTGGGAAGATTCTCATATAACACTTTTGCTGGGGCTACCCTAGAATCAGAGTGTGAACCATCAGCTAATCTCTCACCAGATGTGCCAGCTATGGCCTTATCATTTTCTGTGAGCACATTAACTAACAATTCTCTAGAGGGATTCTTCCCTACCCCTAAACCTCTATCAATGCAGAGACTCCTTACACCTTTCCAGTTAAGGTGGTCATAAGCTGTGCTGGCCAGATCCAGAGTTTGACCTGTACCAGACATGATAGAAAAAGGTTTAAGGGACAGAAAAAGAAAGAAAAAGTTTCAGAACTTTTTAAGGAACTGAAAAAAAACTTTTTCAACTTTTAAGAACTTTTTAAAAGTTTTTAGAGGTACTTTTCAGCACTTAGGAATAGAGTAAGAGAAGAAAAGCAAAACTTTTTGGTTAGGTGTACATACACTGAACTTGTTTTGTATATTTTTCTCTTATGAAAAGTACAAAATGACAAAGTGGTAAGTAGTTGCAAGTACTCATCCCACCGCTGCACAACCAATGTAGGAGGTTGGCCTGGTTTGTAGTGGGTACCAAGGGGTACTTACACTCTGCACCAGCTCCAGGTATCCCTTATTAGTGTAGAAGAGGTGTCTAACAGCTTTGGCTGATAGAAAAGGTAGCTTAGCAGAGCAGCTTAGGCTGAACTAGGAGACATGCAAAGCTCCTACTATACCACTGGTGTCATATGCACAATATCATAACAAAACACAATACACAGATATACTAAAAATAAATGTACTTTATTTTTATGACAATATGCCAAAAGTATCTCAGTGAGTACCCTCAGTATGAGGATAGCAAATATACACAAGATATATGTACACAATACCAAAAATATGCAGTAATAGCAATAGAAAGCAATGCAAGCAATGTACAGTCACAATAGATTACAATGAGAGCACATAGGTAAAGGGGCAACACAAACCATATACTCCAAAAGTGGAATGCGAATCACGAATGGACCCCAAACCTATGTGACCTTGTAGAGGGTCGCTGGGACTGTAAGAAAACAGTGAGGGTTATAAAAATAGCCCACCCCAAGACCCTGAAAAGTGGGTGAAAAGTGCACCTAAGTTCCCCAGAGAGCACAGAAGTCGTGATAGGGGAATTCTGCAAGGAAGACCAACACCAGCAATGCAACAACAATGGATTTCCAGACGAGAGTACCTGTGAAATAAGGGGACCAAGTCCAAGAGTCACACTCAAGTCGTGAGTGGGCAGATGCCCAAGAAATGCCAGCTGAGGGTGCAAAGAAGCTGCCACCGGATGGTAGAAGCTGTGGATTCTACAAGAACGAAGAGGACTAGAAACTTCCCGTTTGGTGGATGGATGTCCCACGTCGTGAAGAAGCTTGCAGAGGTGTTTCCGTGTAGAAAGACCGCAAACAAGCCTTGCTAGCTGCAAGGGTTGCGGTTAGGGTTTTTGGATGCTGCTGTGGCCCAGGAGGGACCAGGATGTCACCAATTGCGTGAGGAGACAGAGGGGGTGCCCAGCAAGACAAGGAGCCACTCAGAAGCAAGCAGCACCCGCAGAAGTGCTGGAACAGGCACTACGAAGAAGAGTGAACCGGAGCTCACCCGAAGTCACAAAAGAAGGTCCCATGACGCCGGAGGAGGTCGTGCACTGCAGGTTAGAGTGTCGGGGACCCAGGCCTGGCTGTGCACAAAAGAAATCCTGGAAGAGTGCACAGGAGCTGGAGCAGCTGCAAATCACGCGGTACCCAGCAATGCAGTCTAGCGTGGGGAGGCAAGGACTTACCTCCACCAAACTTGGACTGAAGAGTCACTGGACTGTGGGAGTCACTTGGACAGAGTTGCTGAGTTCCAGGGACCACGCTCGTCGTGCTGGGAGGGGACCCAGAGGACCGGTGATTTTGGTATTGTGTACATATATCTTGTGTATATTTGCTATCCTCATACTGAGGGTACTCACTGAGATACTTTGGCATATTGTCATAAAAATAAAGTACCTTTTTTTTTTAGTATATCTGTGTATTGTGTTTTCTTATGATATTGTGCATATGACACTAGTGGTACTTTAGGAGCTTCCCTCGTCTCCTAGTTCAGCCTAAGCTGCTCTGCTAAGCTACCTTTTCTATCAGCCTAAGCTGCTAGACACCCCTGTACACTAATAAGGGATACCTGGGCCTGGTGCAAGGTGTAAGTACCCCTTGGTACTCACTACAAGCCAGTCCAGCCTCCTACACTTATAAGTTACTTAAGTGCAGTGGTAAATGGCTGTGAAATAACGTGGACGTTATTTCACTCAGGCTGCAGTGGCAGGTCTGTGTAAGAATTGTCAGAGCTCCCTATGGGTGGCAAAAGAAATGTTGCAGCCCATAGGGATCTCCTGGAACCCCAATACCCTGGGTACCTCAGTACCATATACTAGGGAATTATAAGGGTGTTCCAGTATGCCAATGTGAATTGGTAAAATTGGTCACTAGCCTGTTAGTGACAATTTGGAAATACATGAGAGAGCATAACCACTGAGGTACTGGTTAGCAGAGCCTCAGTGAGACAGTTAGTCATCACACAGGGAACACATACAGGGCACACTTATGAGCACTGGGGCCCTGGCTGGCAAGGTCCCAGTGACACATACAACTAAAGCAACATATATATAGTGAAATATGGGGGTAACATGCCAGGCAAGATGGTACTTTCCTACAGAGATCATCAGCTGAGATACAATCCCTATTAAATACCAACTTCCCCAAGTACTTTGGAGAAATGGTATCCAGAATATTCAATGCTTCGAGCACCACTGGGATTGTTCACTTCTTTAAGGCTGTCGGGTCTGGTTTCGTATCCATCTTCCAGACTGTCTTCGGAGTCATCCCATCAGCCTTCCACTCGCTCTTTTCAAGTGTGTTTGGTGGCTTTCCAATTATTTTGGCTTTGATTGGCGGACTACTACTGCTATTTCTTCTGATTCGCAGTGGTTGTTTCTTTCCAGGAACGCAGAGCAATGGAGCCACTCCCACCAACTCCACTGTGCCGTGAGCGCATGGTTCGGATCTTCGGTGAACCCTTGCTGGTGGAATTGGAGCATGACTGGTCGTTGTCATTTCGGCCCCTTCTCTGGTGCGTACAACCAGTCTTCCGCTGCATATGGTGTCTCTTTGAACATCTGCCTATGGTCTGTCGTGCTGTTGCACCGACATCTCCTGTGGACCACGCACTGCTGATGTCCGCGATGAGGGTTCATACACGGTCATTCCCCTTGAGACTGAGGTTGCTCCGCGAGGCCACCAATGAGCCTTCCGTTTTGAGATCTACCACGGATGAGGACACTACAATGGATGACGTTACACCAGGAAATGCTGCTCACTGCTGCTCTGTGGATCCATTTGTCTGCCCAGCTCTCGATTTTACATCAGATGATGTTGACTCATTTTTTAGGTCCTTGGTTGGTGACTTTGATGACACTCTTCAAGATCATGCGTAGAGCACATAATTTGATGAATTTGATTTGCCATTCCTGTTTTCAAATTGTACACTTCAATTAACTTGCTTTGGCATGCTGTGCTTGTCATGGTTGACATTAACATCTCTGTATGTGTTTTAGTGACATTTGTTTTTATTATCTTTTTAACACATTTTAAAGATTTTTTTAGCTGATTTTTTATGCTTTTAACTTTTAGTTCGGAGAAATTTTAGCACTTGGGTTCCTATAACTTCGTCATACCTGTTACGGCAATGGGGAAGGTGTAGTTGATCCTACTTCGTTTTAATGGGATGACAGGAGTTAGCTTAGCCTTTGGCTTGCAGACTCGTGCCCCCGTCACCTAACCTACTTACCTTGCTCTGCCTTAGCACATTTAATTATTTATTTCTTCTAAGATGGCTGCCTTGTTTAGAGTTAGGCCACTTGTTATGGGTTACATTATCAGTGTCACCGCGCTAAGGCGTAAAGATCAAGCACCAAAGACAAACAAACAGTAGGCCTTCACACTTAGGGATTTTCCCTCTCTACACTTTTGAGGGATTGTTTATATTAATTGCCGTCCCAAGCATGTCTGTTATCTGTTGTTTGGGAACACACCTATGTCAGGGGTCCTTGAAGATCTGTATAAATATATCGCACTTTAGACAGATAATCAGAGGGATTCCGACCAGAGGGCATCGCCACCATCGCTGATATCGATGCTGCAGTTGTCTTGACGCTGACCCAGTCTTCGTGTCTCTGCGGAGTCTGAGATAGAAACCTCATTCCAGGGTAAGGAGAGTTGGGGGCTCCTCTCATGGACATGGCATTGGCAGATTAGGTTTAGCAAACCCAGCTCTCCTTTAGGTAGGAGGTTAGGCCTTTCATATTAGGGTATTAGGGCATATTACATCTTGTATGTCTTTTCTATGCATTGCAAAATGGTGGGGGTCTTTGTAATAATGACTCTCGTCTTCACAATTCTATTCCTTGCATTAGTCACTATCCTAATCATTGCAGCCCATGCAACTTATCGCAAATTGCAGTTATGTTGAATAAAAATGATTGAAACTTTACTGCATCTTTGTCATTGCCTGTGTTTGTATGAGACATGATATATCTGTGAGAAAGGGGTAATCTCCATTTAACCACGACACTCTCTGAGATGTCTTACTCTCGAGTCCATGCGTAAAGGCTGCCACAAATCACCTTTTACTATTGTGTTTCTGATGAGGTGCTGCTAGTGAACCGGTAAGGTTGGGACAACAGTTGCGACTTGTTGTAGGAAAGATGTAGTCGCCTACAAACAAAAGTACTGTCATCCTTCAACCAGCAGTCTTGCCCAGAGCAAGAGTCCAAACTACGACAAAAGTACCATCTTTCTTGGCATGTTACCCTGTGGTTCTAAAAATTCTGGACCCATGTAATTTACTTTGCCACAGCAGTACGATTTTAGTATCAAAAGACTGATAATGACTAGTACACTAAGCATGAGCATTTTCGCTCAATTCCAGCAGCGTTTTCACCTCAAAATCGCCATTTTCGTCCTGCACTCGTGGCTCCCATTTTATACACTGCAGCCATTTTAAAAAGTTGCCCTCACATAGGCTTATAATACAGTCAGATTTGATTCCAAGGACACGTACACCTTGATTGACTTTTCTCTGACCTGGGCAAGCTGGAACCATTGCCTCAGGCCAAACCTGTTTGGTCAGTCCCTCTCCCAGTGGCCGAATCAGATAGCATCAAGGCACACCATGCCATAAAACCCTTATTATCGCTCACACACCCTGCCTAATCTTGCTCACACCTGCACCTGCTCTTTTCTTCTTCTTACTTTACGAGGGGGAGGTGCCCGTTTTTATTGGGGGTCCACACTTATCAGATGTAAAATACTAGGCCTTGCCGGGTAATTTATTATGGGTTGGATGACATGAAATATGAGGTTTCATCATGACACTGTTTTTTCCTTTGTAGTGAAAACATGTGAATGACCAACCAAAATGTCAAGAATGTTTGCCTGAAGCTTAAAAAACTGTATATAAGGACACCTGACTTTGCATTGAAACGCAGTCTCCTGAGAACATACAAACCGTGCTGTTGTACTTCTAGGACGCTTGTTACTTGGTTGCAGCCAATAAATTCGATCTTTGACTTCACCTAGAAGACTCTGAGTTTCTGTGGTCTGAATCAGGAAAGTACCCGAGGTCTTTGGGTGTACCCTGGCACCGCTGGGTTACCGGATCAGTACCGGTTCTGAAAAACCCAGTACCTCAACCCCCATTTTTCCATGTATGTCAGTATGTTTTTGCCTGTCTCACTGGAATCCTGCTGGTCAGGACCCCGTGCTCATAGTTTATGGACTAATGTGTGTGTCTGTATAGTGCTTGACTGTGTCACTGAGGCTTTGCTAATCAGAACCTCAGTGCTTATGCTCTCTCTGCTTTTAAACTTGTCACTATAGGCTACTGACTTCATTTACTAATTTCAATTGGCACACTGGACCTCCCTTATAAGTCCCTAGTATATGGTACCTAGGTACCCAGGGCATTGGGGTTTCAGGAAATCCTTATGGGCTGCAGCATTTCTTTTGTCACCCATAAGGAGCTCAGACAAACCCTTTCACAGGACTGCCACTGCAGCCTGAGTGAAATAACGCACACGTTATTTCACAGCCATTTTCACTGCACTTAAGTAACTTATAAGTCACCTATATGTCTAACCTTCACCTGCTGAAGGTTAGGTGCAAAGTTACTAAGTGGTTTGCTGCACTTGAGAGAGCCTATAAATTTCAGAGGGTGACTCATGTACAGTGGGCTGCTATCCATTGGCTATCCTTCTCTGGTAAGGGAGAGGCAGACTCCTTATTGTCAGAGAGGATGATGCACATAATTACCAAATTCAAGAAAATGCACTCTGAGATGGCCTGGACTTAATCACTGAACAGTACAGACTTAAGTTCAAAGAGACCAGAAAGAAGTCATCAAAGGACTGGACTGATTTTGTAGACTGTTCTGTGAAGGCTCTAGAAGGTTGGTTAAATGGCAGTAAGGTGACTGACTATGAAAGCCTGTATAACTTAATTCTGAAAGAGCATATATTGAACAATTGTGTGTCTGATTTGGTACATCAGTATCTTGTGGACTCAGATCTGACCTCTCCCTAAGAATTGGGTAAGAAGGCAGACAAATTGGTCAGAACAAGGGTGAGCAGAAAAGCTTATACAGGGGGTGACAAGGACAGCAAGAAGGATGGTAAGTCTCATGACAAGGGTGGGGACACAGATGAAAAATCATCAGAGTCTTCATCAGGCCCACAAAAATCCTCTAGGGGTGGTGGGTCCAAATTCTCTTCACACAATCAGAAAAAGCTGTGGTGTTATTTATGTAAAATAAAAGGCCATTGGGCAAGTGACCACCACCACAACCCCCACTGCTTCCACTAGTGCTCCTACTAATAGCAGCGGTGGTAGGAAGAACACAACAAATAGTCAGTCAAAGGGTGTAGCTAGGCTCACTTTTGGTAATGTAGTCGGGGTTGGTCTAGTTAGGGAGACCACTGAGGCCGTTTTTTTTGAGTCTCTGATGGTGGCATTGACCTTGCCCCCTTAGTTGCTTGTCCCATTAATATGGATCAGTACAAGCAACTACCCCTAATAAATGGTGTTCGGGTTGAGGCCTACTGGGACACAGGTGCCAGTGTCACAATGGTGATAGAGAAACTGGCAGCCCCTGAGCAACACCTACGTGGTGTAGGAAAGTACCATCTGGCCTGGCATGTTACCCCCATTTTCACTGTATGTCTGTTTGTTTTTGCCCATGTGTCACTGGGGTCCTGCTAGGCAGGACCTCAGTGCTCCGAATGTATGCCCTGTATGTGTTCCCTGTGTGGTGTCTAACTGTATCACTGAGGCTCTGCTAACCAGAACCTCAGTGTTTATGGTCTCTCTGCTTTCTAAAATTGTCACTGCAGGCTAGTGACTAATTTTACCAATTCTCATTGGCACACTGGAACACCCATATAATTCCCTTGTATATGGTACCTAGGTACCCAGGGTATTGGGGTTCCAGGAGATCCCTATGGCTGCAGCATTTCTTTTGCCACCCATAGGGAGCTCAGACAATTCTTAGACAGGACTGCCACTGCAGCCTGAGTGAAATAACGTCCACGCTATTTCACAGCCATTTTTCACTGCACATAAGTAACTTATAAGTCACCTATATGTCTAACCCTCACTTGGTGAAGGTTAGGTGGCAAGTTACTGAGGGCCATATTTATACTTTTTGACGCAAAGCTGCGCCGGCGCAGCTTTGCGTACATTTTTTTACCGCCGGCTAACGCCATTTCGATGCGCCGTGCGGGCGTCAAATTTATACTTTGACGCACGGCGGCGCAACCAACAGGTGGGAGTCATTTTTTTTTTACGCACACAGCGGCGTCAAGTCGTAAAGGAAAACAACGTTAACGCGACGTAAATGACTGTGGGTCGATTTACGACAGCGCAACCCGGAAAGCGCCGTTTTTTTTTACACAATAGCGTCAAATTTACCTGCAAACACTGCCCTTTCAGCAGAGGAGAGCCAAAATGGATCCCAGATGCCACTACAGACCCCAGGAAGATGACAGCAGACCAGGAACCAGCCAGGATGATCCATACAGGAACCAGGACATATATAGAAAAAAAAGGAAGTGTCGCTTCAGTGCAGAGGAGCAGGAAATCCTGGTTAAAGAGGTGACAGAACACCAGCACCAAATGTTCATCACCTCTAAGTTGCCAATCAGCAGGAGAGAGGCCATATGGCAACAAATTGTTGACAAGATCAACAGTGTGGCTGAAGTACGCAGGACAGTCACCGAGTGTAAGAAACGCTGGCATGACTGCAAATGTAAGACAGAAGAAAAAATGATGGCCAGAAACAGGAAGGCAGCACTGCAGACTGAAGGTGGGAGTCCAGCACACCAGGAGGCCCTGGACCACATGGAGGAGATGGTCGCAGACGTCATCCCTGAGGAGATCGTCACAGGGATTCAAGGACAGGACAGCGCAGACTACCACGAGACAACGCATATGCAGGGTAAGTCGCATGAGGAATTAAAATGCAATAATGTGGACTGTAAGCAGGGGGGGGAATACCTACTACACAATGCATGTAAGTCAGCATATATAAGGAGTGGCATGGGTAAAGGGGCACGGCAGGGGGGCATGCCCAGCACAGACAGAAGCTGGGGCACGACATAACACAGCACCAACAACAGTCCCATGGGGGCATGCTGTCATGACAACAATGGAGCTAAGGGAAAGCTGCGACTGGTGGGAAGGCCACTACGTCAAACTTACATCCTGGCACTCGTCAGTCAAAATATATCCTACATCAACTAGGTCCCTATCAGTAATCCAGTAGCCAAAACAACAACTGCAATGTAACTGCAACAACAGTTGACACTAACACCGCTGATCTCTGTGTAGCTATAGTAGCCAATGGCAGTAACCTCCCCATGGAACATACATACCTAAATCAGGGGGTGAGGATGACATCAGCAACTATTTCCAGAAATAAGAAAAAGGCACCAGTACACTTAAATGTCAATGCCCATAGTTGACACATACATCAGCCAAAGTAAACAGCAATAGGAGCCACACAGCACTAAGGACACACACATGCTGCATACGTTTAGGGTCCCTCACGTGCCTGGCTAACAAGGCAACATCACTAATGTCATACTGCTCAGACAACAACATTGAGGACGGGACACATGCAACTGGTCACTGAAACATACCTGCACAGTCTGAGGACCAAATAGGACATTGATACGATAAACAGGGCAATCCAATTAAACACACATTACCCAACATCAGCTGGAAACATTAACAATGTCAACATCCATATCACATTGTAACATTGCCATGCATAGGATATGCCACATAACAATTACAATTAGGTCAATGTGAATAAAAAGATTTTGGGTCAGGTCCTGAGAGGCAAGTGTGCTGCCAGGGCTATCACAACACCCACAGCCAGTGAAAGGTCTCACCATAAGAATAGTTATACACGGAGGGTCGAGTAGGACAAAAAGATGGCTATTCCCTAATTGGTACAAAGTAACACCTCGAGGCGATTAGGCAGACAAGTCTGATAACTCTATATCATACATGTGACACACAGGTGGGCCATAGGCCTATAACAATGCCCATATGAAGGACAGCAGATACCAATAACAAACCAGAGCACAAAGTAAAGTCTTCAAAAGGCTTGCATGTTATGGCAAATTTGTCACAACACAGACACACTAATTGTACTCTGTTTCATTGCAGAGGAACATGGATCTCCTGCCGATATGCCTGTCCCTGATTTCCTTGATGACATGGATAACGAGCCCATAAACATTCCCCAGGAGACCATCCAAAAGGTCCTTGAAACCCTCCAGACCCCACCTTCAGTCACAAGGAGGAGCACAGAACAAGCAGCCATCACAGAAGAACCACCCACCACCCCAATTGTAAGACCTGCCAGCTCCAATACAGCTGAGGACTCTGACGACACTGGCACCAGCTTTGAAAGAACTGTAGTTGGTGTACAGCGGGAGCTGGCCAAGGAGGTGCGGGTGGGGATGCAAACAATGGCATCCAGCCTTGAGGGGGTGCGTTCGTGCATGACGTCATTTGCAGATCAGACAGCTGCTATGCAAGCCCTAACATCTATCTTGCAGGAACTGCAGAAAACACAGAAGGAAATCAGCACAGCTGTAATACAGTTGACCCAACACCTACAACTGCAATCCAGTCAACGCGTCCACGAATGCAACATTGAACCCCTCAGGGCCGACCTGGCTGCCTACCATCGTGATGTGGCTGCTATTCTCAAAAAAACCAGCAGGCCCTCCTTGCAGCAGTACTGCCCTTAAGAACTTCACAGGGAGCAGCCTCCGGGATGTCTGACTCCACGTCTTCTAACACTGAGGTGTGTGTTGCCCCTTCACAACCAACAACAACAAGGACAAACCAGGCAACACACACATCAGAAGAAGAAGACATGGAACAGATCACATTCTCACGGAAGAGTACCCGGAAGCACTAGTCCCTGCACCATGGCCTACTTTGACCAAGGTCCTACTTTGTGTCAAATGCCAGTCTCACTACAACTACACTCAATGACTGTTCTGCTAACCACTGTATGACTTGTCAGCATTGCCAGTGAATGTCTCTCTCCTACTATTCGGCAAATCCTGTCCCTCTGCACTGTCTGTGACATCACCCCAGCATGTCAGGAGCATCATCCACACCCCTTCTGTAGGATCACCGTGTAAGAATGCACCAGAACGGACTCAGCAAACATGGACAATGGACATTTTGCACTACAGCACCTATCAATAAATAGTACTTGCACACCTAATATGTCTCTGTGTTATTTGACACATCAACTGTGCAGTAGATAACTCTAAAGTGCCTGTGTGACAACCATGTAGCTTGTCAATACAACTGTCCTGACATCATGTAGTCTGATACATCTGTGCAGTGGCCAGGATTGCATCATAGCCTTACCATCCTGAGGAGAATAACTGATGAAGGGACAAACCACACACAATCATGCTGTGTTGGACAGAATAATGCTCCATCTATAGCAATTCAAGTCAATTAATGGTGGCTGATAAATGTAAGCACCATGCAATACTAAAACATGAAATTATGCAGCATAATCTAAGCAAACACAAATAAACACTGCATCAATCTCTCTTTCTGAGTATACTTCCATGAAGGGAAGTCATGCTGAATTTTTACACACTTGATCTATGTCAGCAATGAAGGCAACAAGACAAGAGTGTTAACAACACATCATCTACAAAGATCTCCCTGAACATCACACTGCAGTCCCACATAATAAATTACCCACAATACCAAGTCTGGAAGCACACTTTGTGATGTAGAATACCTACTTATCAACACAAATCCTTGGTGATTGATGTAAACGACCAATGGTGGGTCTCCCAAATGGTGGATACTTATCAAGTTAGCACAGGGGTAGCTGCCATGTTAAATCTCCATGTTCTGTGGTGTGTAGCATAGGACACAAATGTCATAGAAAAACATTCACCTACACTGATGTCAAGGCCATGATCAAGTAGCAGTTAACGCATAATGCAAAGGGTTAACTATATGTTTATTCCTATGTATTCACACCAGAGGCAACTAAGGGAAAAGTCATACCTACACTAATCTAACCTGACTACTCCTAACCCACAACTGTCCCTAACTAACCTAAGCTAAACTTACTCTACACATATAACGAATCGATCTAAACATCAACCCCCCACCCACCATTATGAGACAGGACACATGCAGGACAACACATACTAACCTACACACATACTATGCTATCCTAAACAATCATATATATATATATATTTTTTTTTTTATATATATATATTTTTTTTTATATACAAACAGGAATCCCAACATTGACCCCCACCCACCCACACAAAAAAGAAAAATAGAAAGAATAAGGACCCCCCACCCTCCTCCCTAACACTAACTAAGCTAACAACCTACACTAACCTAACACTAATCCCCAAAACCCAACTATCAGTACAAAAAGGAAAGAGGAGAGAGGGGAGGGGTAAATGTAAAACATGCAAAAAGTCCTAGAGGTTGGCCCTCCGTAGGGTCCGCCTGATGGACCGAACCCTTTTCTTAATATATGCCACATCCTGGCTTAGCTTGTCCACCTTTGAAATAACTTTGTCCATTTTACGGCTTAATGCCAGGAATGCCGCTGGGTCTACAGGAGGGGCTGCTGCAGTCTGTGTGCTGGCCGATGTGGACGGTGTGGCAGCAGTTGTATGCCCACTGGACTGTCCTGCGTGTTGGAAATGGCTGGGTCCAGGTCGTGCTGACGAGGCAGGGTCAACTGTCCCCGCCGTTGCTGGGGCCACTTGGGGAGACCTGGTGGATGTGGTGGTGGTGGCTGTTGTGGGCAATGTAGGGCCACCCTGTGGTGAGGCCCACCATGCCCCGGAGGCCTGATCAGCTTGGTATTTGCGGGCCATCCTCCTGAACCCCGACTGCACCTGCAGGATGTGCCGGTATCGCATTGCACGCCGTTCAAACTGGTGTCTCTCTGCGGCACTCATGTTTGCAGCTGTGAAGAGATATGGCAACTATTTACCATAGGAAATGCATTGGGTGGAATAGCACAATGGGTCAATTGCACATTACTTGTACTGTATTTGTTACAGCGATTGTCACAACATAGTTAATTGAAAGTCTCAGAGGAAGTACATGTGAAGCCTGCATACAAAAGGGCATCTCACACCTAGCATATCCATGTCTCTACATGATGGGTGACATCTGCCTAAACTTCTCATCCAAATAATGGCTAATGCAGCTGACATTATGGCTGAACCTCTTCCGCATACTGACTTCACTACATATGTCACTCTATGTGATAACTATCACAACCCTCACTCAATGCCATTTGTAAATTGTTGTTTGCAAATATTGAACTCATGTGCCATAACCGAATGTGTACACTAGGTTCTAAACAAAGTTGCAAAAGGTCACAAGTATGTGTAACATACTGGTTGCTACAGTCCTAGGTACCCTATTCCCAATCACATGGCAGTCTTTGAGGGTGGGGTGGGAAGAACAACCAACAATCCCAGATTCAATGCACACCCAGGAGTGTATAGAAAGGTCAACAAGTATTTGCCTCCACACACAACACCAATGAAGGGCTAGCAACAATTTGGAGTCAGCCAAAAATTGTCCTATCCAAGGTCCACACATGTCAAAATGCACTGACTTAGGCCAACATCACATACTACCAGTGAGGCATATTTTAACACACACACAGAGGAGCAAGAACACCCATGATCATGAGTAGAATGAACACCTAGGCCATTGCACTCTAGTCCCACACACTTCTAGTTCAACTTGTGGAAGTACATGCCCCCGGAAGATCCAACCTACAGTGTACTCAGTCCATCCTCAACTAGGGAAGCTGCATATTTAAGACAAGCCTTTAGCAGAAGCTATCTGGGAGAATGTCAGTCTGAAATGCAGACTCAGTCCAAGCCAAGTCCCAGAGCAACTCTTACATTAACCAGTGTATTCTACATGACTCATCCCACTCCCCATAGCGGGCCGACTGAAATGACCTACAGCCCCTAAATCTGAGAGATGGATAAGCATTGGTCTACTGAAACTGAAGTGATATTTGAAATCCCACTAATGCAACAATACCAATGAACAGGCAGCGCATCAAACCTTGAATTCTGTTGAACACACAGTAGTCCGTCATGCATCACTAGCAAACAATAAAAATAGCACTCATGCCACACTCACTGTAGGTGTCGGGGTCCTCAAAATGAGCCACCTCTCCCACGGTGTATGGTGCAGGTCCACCTGTAAAGCATGGAAGGAAGAATATACTCAGACTCCGTGCACTGACAAACAATTGCAGTTACAATGACAATGTGAGAATATGACATGCGTAATGAAACACTTTGACACATGCTCATACTGCATGGAAGATTTCTTAATCAACATTTACATTGGATGAGTCTCCTGCTACAGTTACACACCCTACTACACACATGCAGTGGCCAGGACAGTCATGTGGTGTCAAAGATACACCTCCATTAGTATGCCCCAACAATATCGGGGTGCATTCATCTCATCATGTGCATCCCAGAGAGACATCCAAAAGCTGGTTACTTGAGGACTGCATGACCCCTCAAACTCAAACAGGCTATGTGGTTATTTTAAACACACACCAACCAGACACACATGTGACATATGTGTGGACAACATAGCTAACTTCAATTGACGTGAAGGCACCACTCATTTATAGCATCATAATGGTTTTACAAATTTCTGTCTAGCTATGGCGTCTACATATGTAGGTATGATGTTTCAACATCCATTTTTCACTGGCAATTATGACCTGTAGAGTTCAAATAGAGGCATTAACGTGTCGCTTGTCTGAAACAAAGGCAACACTACATTACATACAGCTACAGGCATCCTGTATGTGTTGAAAACATGAGCTATCTGACTGCTAGCATTTGTCTTCCTACACATTGTGCAACAATTACCCAGTAGGTTTCCCTAGCATTCCACACAGTCAGCTACTTATCTAGCAGATTGGGTAACAATCATCACATGTCCCCACACAGCTTTCAATTATTCACATGTAATTGATTTGTACTCACCAACATGGCCACCAATCCTGATTCCCAGGTGGTCCAGCAGATCCTGCTCCCTGGATATCAGATCAGCCCAGCGGTGCTTGAGTTGATGGTCATTCCTCAGGCTACTGTAGACCCGGACCAAGTGATGGCACACCTTCCCCCACCGGACTTTACGTGCCTCCGTGTGATACCCCTGTATCACACGGCCCCCAGGCTCCAGCATGAGTGGGAGGAAATGGCAAACAAGCCAAATAAATCCCCCCAATTCCTCCTCACACATCCTGGCAAGCCGTGGCCTACCTGACATCTCTACAATTACAAAGAAGAAAAATTTGGAACAAAAAGGAAAAGGGGGAAATGGGGAAAGGTAGAGTAGTGAAGAAAAAAGAAAACTTAAGAAAAATAGCCCAACTAACCCCAAATTTAAACTACCCAGAACAGACTCCCACAGACAAAAAAAGAAACACTGGATTTGACAAAAGTATACAAAACAGACTCAGACAATATTAGACAACAAGACAATGATCACAAAAGCACAATAGAGAAGGTACACTGGACACAAAAGCACTAAAAACACAGGACAACACTTTCCACACAGCCACACAGTCTAGAATAATCTGAGACTGCAAAGTGAAAGTACACTCACAGTACAGATTCTGTAAACAGGATATCCTATTACATCACTTCCTGCATAAAATGGCCGCCGTTTATTTTTCCGTTATGCGTCATATTTTCACGCATACAGATTGTGCGTCATATTTTTTGATGCATAACAGTGCACATAATGCAGAGTCAAAAATAATTTCTACATTGTTCCCTTACATTTGTGTGAGGCTGATTTTACAGTTCTACAGTTGAAATGTAATTCGCTGGCAAATATGAGAACCAAATATGAAAGTTATTTTTGACTCTGCATTCTGTGCACTCCTGTACGTCAAAAAATTATGACGCCCATGCTGTATGCGTGGAAATATGACGCTTCATAGAAAATATGGTGGCCATGTAATGCAGCCTATTAATCTATTATTTTTAATATAATATTTTTTGACTCTGCATTCTGTGCACTCCTGTACGTCAAAAAATTATGACGTCCATGCTGTATGCGTGGAAATATGATGCATTTTGACAAATATGTCTTAATTTTGTCAAATTCGGAAAGGAATTTTGTCATGACCAAACGGTGCTAAGTGATACACATTTGGGGTTAGCTATGACACATGTCCCTTATTGGATGTATAGAAGGCATTCACAGTGTAATAGTAATGATTGCTCAAAATGGTTATTGCCCATATTTGTACACATATTTTGGGTAATTGCTGATGGCTAATTTCAAATGATGAATGGGATACCAGGATGTATTCCTTATCAACAATGTGTCCACATTTATCACGGTAATCCAATTATCTATAGTCCAAACAGGTAGTGCAATTGTCACTTACACTTTTTATGGGGCTAACCATGTCCTAATAATGATTTTGTGTATCTTATATGTGTTTTACATTTGACATGTAGGCCACACATGCGCCTTATGCATGTGTGTACTTCACATGTACAATTCTTGTATATTTGGGGGGCGGTAGAGGTGGACTTAGGCCCCCAGCACCCTAGGGTTTGCCCTTCCAGATTTGCTAATTTATCCACGTCTTTCATTTATTCTGTTATGCTAAACCTGCAGCAGCAGGCTCATGGAAGGCCATAGGGTATGATTCACTGTTAGCCATTCAATAATCCCATTTGCCCATTTGCCGTTTGCCCTATTGATTATTTGGAGCAATCTGACATACCATTTTAAACTGACATTTTTTGCTAAATCTCAGCGTTCCTCATGTGCTGATGACAAATAGGTTGTTGATGTATGTGGCCCTTTATGCATTACCTGGTTTAGTGGCATGTTTCATTCTTCCTGCTAGGTTACAACTGGGACACTACTGTGATCGGCTGCTTGCAAATATTTGGTTGATTGGATGGCATATGTTTATATGTGTGGTCCAATGTAGATCCACTATCAACTGTCTGGGTGTATGTTGTCACTGTAACTTCAAGGTCTCCTCATGAGTTAGTGGCAGCTAATCTTGTTCCAATTGGGCATTGTTTGTAGCAAAAATTGAGAGAAGCCATTGAGGACATGGTCACATACACATGGATGGTCCCACCCTGTCACTGAACACGTGTAATGAGACTTTCAAATGAGCTACATTTTTGTGCTGAGTGAGAGAATGTCTCAGGTGTCTGGATCAGGCATGTGTCATTGCCACATTTGTACTCCCGTTGGCCTCTGTGGATGGTAATGTATCATGAAACATCATAGCCTCTGTGCAGACATTTGCGGTGTATATTTTTTGTGTGATGAGTGTAATGTCATTATTGCTCAATGGGACGACATTCTTCTTCAGCAATTTCAAACTAAAGGTGGGCAGAAATGAATAGGCCAAACCATAATGTGGTGTTTGTTATCTGTGTTTATTTACAATTGTGCAATAAGTGGTGATATAAGAAATTATGAAAAGAAATTATTTACAATGTGTTGGCGCCTACGCACTCCAGCAGCCGTGTTTGGTTGTTCCCCCTCCTGTTGCAGGCCAGCATCCTCCTCTTCGTCGTCTTCAGGCATGTCTGGGTCTGGTTCGAGGAGGGGAATGTTCCTTTTTACACAAATATTGTGCAATATGGCACAAGTGAGTATGATCCTACAGACCATCTCTGGAGAATATAGTAGGCTACCACCAGTGATGTCAAGGCAGCGGAACCTTGACTTGAGGATCCCAAAGGTCCGCTCAACAATGCTGCTTGTCCTCTTATGGGCGTCGTTGTATGTCCGCTCTGCAGCAGTAGTCGGGTTCCCAAATGGTGTCATTAGCCAAGGCTGGATGCCATACCCCTGATCAGCTGAAAGAAAAACACAGAATGGGATCATGTAGATGTAGGAGGCACTCTTGTACAGACCTTTGATGGCATTAGTTGTCTTGTGTTGTCTGTGACTCTTTTGTGTACTAATGTGACAACCTATACTTGTAGGCTAAAACTTTTGCATTGAGTTTTTTCCTTGGCTGAGCAAGTGTTTGTTAGCTAACCGTTTGTCAGCAGTATGTTTTGGGATTTTCAGTACAGTGTGCCCTCCCTAGCATTGTGACGTGTGATACAGGTGTCCGTGTGTCTTCACTGGGGGTGAGATGATAGTTCCATGCAGAGTTAAAAATAAAAGTGTAGTTAACACGTTCATATGAAAGTACCCTGGACATCCCATACCTTAAGACTTATGCAATGTATTAATGTACAGGTTATTGTGACACTTACAATTTGCAAGGTGACATTTAGGCAACCACACTCATTAATGTCTTCACATTAAGCTGTACAGTAAATTCCAATGTGTGACAGGTTCAATGGTGACTTAAGAAACATGGCTAGTGATGTGAGGACCTCAGTGTGTTCCTGGCTAGGTGTTGCTATTGTGGTGTATGTGTTGTGTGTCCTAGAGGGTTGCTGTGCAATGTGTGTATAAGTTGGATTTTTGTACTTACCAACAAGTAGTCCATTGCCATACCGTCCATCCTGGAAGTGTTGGTTGATGGTAGAGTGACGGAAGATGAATGCGTCATGTACACTCCCAGGATATTTAGCCACAATGTTGCTGATCAATCCTTGGTGATCGACTATGGCCTGCACGTTGATTGAATGTGTGTGCTTCCTGTTGCGGTAGAGGTGTTCTGTTGCAGCAGGTGGCACAAGGCGTACGTGTGTGCAGTCGATTGCACCAAGGACGTGTGGGAAGCCACTGATGGCGTAGAACCCCTGTTTTGTTTCCTGCTGCTTCTGCAGTGTGTTAGGGAAGCAGATGTGGAGGGGTGTCAGGCGAATGATGGCATCCAGTACTTTTGGCAGAAATGCGGAGAATGATGGTTGTGATATTCCACCAACCAGGGCACCAGTTGTTTGAAACGAGCCACTTGCCAGCAGGTGAAGTACGGCAAGCAGCTTTGTTTCTGTTGGTATGCTGTGGGGTGTCACCAAAGTTGGGGCCAACTGCTGTTCAATATTTCTCAGCAGCTGCTGAATGGCCTGCCAGTTCAACCGGTACCTCTGTATGATGTTGTGTTCCCTGAGGCCATGCAGGGTTGTTCTTGGGCGGAATATCCTCTCCTGCCTTCTGCGCTGCCTTTGGGGTCCCTGCTGTTGGTGTTGTAGCTGCTGTTGTTGCTGCAGGGCTCTGCGTCTACGTGCACGCTGGATAAAAATCACCTCCATGTCTCCCTGTTGCTGCTCTGCTGCTCTGCTGCTCTGTTGTTTGTTCTGTGTGTTCTGATTAAATACAGGTGTGTTTGCCCCATTTTAACGCCAGCCCTGAGGCGTTAAATTTTGACGCACATCCGGCTTTGCGTCATTTTTTTGCTCCGCCTCCCGGCCGGGAGTCATTTTTGCCCAGAAGCATAAATACGACGTGCGGCCGTGTGCGTCGTTTTTTGGACGGGAGCGCCTACCCTGCATATCATTAACGCAGGGTGGGTTGCCGCTTCCAGAAAATGACGCACACTGTGGATTTTTATCATCCGCGGGCTCGGGCGTCAGGGTTTAAATATGGGGCAACTTTTGCACTGATTGTGCGTCAAAACATTTGACGCACATTCGGCGCAAACAGAGTATAAATATGCCCCTTAGTGTGTGGGCACCCTGGCACTAGCCAAGGTGCCCCCACATTGTTCAGGGCAAATTCCCCGAACTTTGTGAGTGTGGGGACACCATTACACGCGTGTAGGTCACTACCTATTTGTAGCGTCACAATGGTAACTCCGAACATGGCCATGTAACATGTCTAAGATCATGGAATTGTCACCCCAATACCATTCTGCTATTGGGGGGACAATTCCATTATCCCCTGGGTCTCTAGCACAGAACCTGGGTATTGCCAAACTACCTTTCTGGGGTTTCCAATGCAGCTGCTGCTGCCAACCCCTCAGACAGGATTCTGCCCTCCTGGGGTCTGGGCAGCCCAGTCCCAGGAAGGCAGAACAAAGGATTTTCCTCTGAGAGAGGGTGTTACACCCTCTCCCTTTGGAAATAGGTGTGAAGGGCTGGGGAGGAGTAGCCTCCCCCAGCCTCTTGAAATGCTCTGATGGGCACAGATGGTGCCCATCTCTGCATAAGCCAGTCTACACCGGTTCAGGGATCCCCCAGCCCTGCTCTGTCGCGACACTGGACAAAGGAAAGGGGAGTGGGGGAGTGACCACTCCCCTGACCAGTACCTCCCAGGGGAGGTGCCCAGAGCTCATCAGTGTGTCCCATACCTCTGCCATCTTCGATTCAGAGGTGTTGGGGGCACACTGGACTGCTCTGAGTGGCTAGTGCCAGAAGGTGACGTCAGGGACCCCTCCTGATAGGTGCTTACCTCTTTCAGTAGCCAAGCCTCCTTTCTTAGTAGCTAAACCTCCTTTTCTGGCTATTTAGGGTCTCTCCTCTGGGCTATTCCTCAGATAACAAATGCAAGAGCTCACCAGAGTTCCTTTGCACTTCCCTCTTCGACTTCTGCCAAGGATCGTTCGCTGACTGCTCCAGGACGCTTGCAAAACCGCAACAAAGTAGCAAGACAACTACCTGCAACATTGTATCACCTCATCCTGCCGGCTTTCTCGACTGTTTCCTGGTGGTGCATGCTCTGAGGGCTGTCTGCCTTCAGCCTGCACTGGAAGCTAAGAAGAAATCTCCCGTGGGTCGACGGAATCTTCCCCCTGCTAACGCAGGCACCAAACTTCTGCATCACCGGTCCTCTGGGTCCCCTCTCATACTGACGAGCGTGGTCCCTGGAACACAGGAGCTGAGTCCAAGTGTCTCCCACAGTCCGGTGGCCCTCCTGTCCAAAGATGGTGGAGGTAAGTCCTTGCCTCCCCACGCCAGACAGCAAACCTGTGTACTGCGTGATTTGCAGCTGCTCCGGCTTTTGTGCACTTCTCCAAGGATTCCTTTGTGCACAGCCTAGCCTGGGTCCCCAGCACTCCGTCCAGCAGCACTCAACCCGCTGAGTTGGACTACGGCATCATGGGACCCTCGTTTGTGACTCTGAGTCGACCGCTGTCCTCAGATATTCCAAGTTTCTGCTCCAGTACTTCTGCAGGTGCTGCCTGCTTCTGTGGGGGCTCTCTGAGTTGCTGAGCGCCTCCTCTGTCTCTTCCTCTAAGGGGCGACATCCTGGTCCTTCCTGGGCCCCAGCAGCACCCAAAAATCTCAACCGCGACTCTTGCAGCTAGCAAGGCTTGATTGCAATATTTCTGCCTGGAAACATGTCTGCATCCTCCAGCACGCCGTGGGACATCTTTCATCCAAAGGAGAAGTTCCTAGCCCTTTTTGTTGTTGCAGAATAGTTGGCTTCTTCCACCCAGAGGCAGCCCTCTTGCACCTCCATCCGGGGTTTTCTGGGCTCCTGCCCCCCGGACACTTCCGTGACTCTTGGACTTGGTCCCTTTCTTTTACAGGTCTTCAGGTCCAGGAATCCGTCTTCAGTGTTTTGCTGGTGCTTGTGGTTCTTGCAGAATCCCCTATCACGACTATTGTGTCTTTTTGGGGTAGTAGGGTAATTTTACTCCTACTTTTCAGGGTCTTGGGGTGGGGTATTTTGGACACCCTTACTGTTTTCTTAGGCCTGGGGTCCATTCGTGATTCGCATTCCACTTTTGGAGTATATGGTTTGTGTACCCATAGGCCTATTTCTACCAATTGCATTCAATTGTGATTCTACATTGTTTGCACTACTTTTCTCACTGTTACTTACCTGTTTTGGGTTTGTGTACATATAATTTGTGTATATTACTTACCTCCTAAGTAAGTGTATCCTCTGAGATACTTTTGGCATATTGTCACTAAAATAAAGTACCTTTATTTTTAGTAACTCTGAGTATTGTGTTTTCTTTTGATATTGTGCTAATGATATAAGTGGTATAGTAGAAGCTTTGCATGTCTCCTAGTTCAGCCTAAGTTGCTTTGCCATAGGTACCTCTAACAGCCTAAGCTGCTAGAAACACCTCTATTCTACTAATAAGGGATAACTGGACATTGCACAAGGTGTAAGTACCACAAGGTACCAACTTTAAGCCAGGCCAGCCTCCTACACGTGGTCATCAGTACTAAGTGAAAGATGCACATAGCATCACTGTTAGCCACCTCATGGCTATTGTGAATCTCACCGGGGGCGTTACTGGTCCAAAGAAAGTTGTAGTAGCCACTGACTTACCTGTAGAGTATCTGCTAGGCAATGATTTGGAGACTTCAGCTTGGGCTGAAGTGGAGTTGGAGGCCCATGCAGCAATGCTGGGCATTGCTGGGCATATCTTAGAAAGGGCGCAGGCCAAGAAGCAAAGAGGACAGGGAAACTTGGATCCTGGAATAATGGACCAAGTGCTCCCAAAAACTAGGGGTAGGAAGGGCAAACCCTTGTCCACTATCCCTCCCTCTCCAGATGATTCCCCTTTTGAGAAAGAGGAATCCTCTCCCTGTGCAGAAACTACACCAGAAGAGCTGGAAGCTGAGACAGCTGAGCTTTTGGGTGCAGGGGGGGCTGCTAGGGAGGAACTGAGTGTGGCACAGCAGACCTGTCCCACACTACAGGGTTTGAGACAGCAAGCTGTCAAACAGAAGAATGGGGATTGTCAATGACAACCACAGAGTTTACTGGGAGAATAATCTCCTCTAAACTGAAGCAAGGGACTCTAAACCTGGTTCCACCAGGAGACTGGGCATCCCCCTTCAGTACAGGGAATTCTTCCTAACTCTAGCTCATGACATTCCCTTGGCTGGGCATTTAGGCAAAAGTAAAACATGGGACAGACTTGTTCCACATTTTCACTGGCCCAATATGTCAGAAGATACAAAGGAATTTTGTCGCTCCTGTGTCACCTGCCAAGTCACTGGCAAGACTGGAAGCACTCCCAAGGCCCCCTTAATTCCACTGCTAGTGGTTGGGGTACCCTTTGAAAGGGTAGGGGTTGATATTGGTGCCCCCCCTTGACCCTCCAACAGCTTCAGGCAATAGATTAATCCTTGTGGTGGTGCACCATTGTAGGAGGCTGGCCTGGCTTGTAGTGGTACCAAGGGGTATTTACACTCTGCACCAGGTCCAGTTATCCCTTATTAGTGTAGAAGAGGTGTCTAGCAGCTTAGGCCGATAGAAAAGGTAGTATAGCAGAGCAGCTTAGGCTGAACTAGGAGACATGTAAAGCTCCTACTATACCACTGGTGTCATATGCACAATATCATAAGAAATCACAATACACAGATATACTAAAAATAAAGGTACTTTATTTTTATGACAATATGCCAAAAGTATCTCAGTGAGTACCCTCAGTATGAGGATAGCAAATATACACAAGATATATGTACACAATACCAAAAATATGCAGTAATAGCAATAGAAAGCAATGCAAGCAATGTACAGTCACAATAGATTGCAATGAGAGCACATAGGTATAGGGGCAACACAAACCATATACTCCAAAAGTGGAATGCGAACCACAAATGGACCCCAAACCTGAGCTTGTAGAGGGTCGCTGGGACTGTAAGAAAACAGTGAGGGTTAGAAAAATAGCCCACCCCAAGACCCTGAAAAGTGGGTGCAAAGTGCACCTATGTTCCCCAGAGAGCACAGAAGTCGTGATAGGGGAATTCTGCAAGGAAGAACAACACCAGCAATGCAACAACGATGGATTTCCGGACAAGAGTACCTGTGGAACAAGGGGACCAAGTCCAAAAGTCACGATCAAGTCAGGAGTGGGCAGATGCCCAGGAAATGCCAGCTGTGGGTGCAAAGAAGCTGCCACCGGATGGTAGAAGCTGTGGATTCTGCAAGAACGAAGAGGACTAGGAACTTGCCCTTTGGAGGATGGATGTCCCACGTCGTGAAGAAGCTTACAGTGGTGTTTCCGTGCAGAAAGACCGCAAACAAGCCTTGCTAGCTGCAAGGGTCACGGTTAGGGTTTTTGGTTGCTGCTGTGGCCCAGGAGGTACCAGGATGTCGCCAATTATGTGAGGAGACAGAGGGGGCGTCCAGCAAGACAAAGAGCCCACTCAGAAGCAAGCAGCACCCACAGAAGTGCCAGGCCAGGCACTACAAAGAAGAGTGAACCAGAGCTCACCCGAAGTCACAAAAGAAGGTCCCACGACGCCGGAGGATAACTCAGGAGGACGTGCACTACAGGTTAGAGTGTCGGGGACCCAGGCTTGGTTGTGCACAAAGGAAATCCTGGAAGAGTGCACAGGAACCGGAGCAGCTGCAAATCACGTGGTACCCAGCAATGCAGTCTAGCGTGGGGAGGCAAGGACTTACCTCCACCAAACTTGGACTGAAGAGTCACTGGACTGTGGGAGTCACTTGGATAGAGTTGCTGAGTTCCAGGGAACACGCTCGTCGTGCTGAGAGGGGACCCAGAGGACCGGTTATGCAGTTCTTTGGTGCCTGCAGTTGCAGGGGGAGGATTCCGTCGTCCCACGGGAGATTTCTTCTGAGCTTCTAGAGCAGAGAGGAGGCAGACTACCCCCACAGCATGCACCACCAGGAAAACAGTCGAGAAGGCGGCCGGATCAGCGTTACAAGGTCGCAGTAGTCGTCTTTGCTACTTTGTTGCAGTTTTGCAGGCGTCCAGCGCAGTCAGCGGTCGATTCCTTGGCAGAAGGTGAAGAGAGAGATGCAGAGGAACTCTGATGAGCTCTTGCATTCGTTATGTAAAGAATTCCCCAAAGCAGAGACCCTAAATAGCCAGAAAAGGAGGTTTGGCTACCTAGGAAGGAGGATAGGCTAGCAACACAGGTAAGAAGCTATCAGAAGGAGTCTCTGACGTCACCTGCTGGCCCTGGCCACTCAGAGCAGTCCAGTGTGCCACCAGCACCTCTGTTTCCAAGATGGCAGAGGTCTGGAGCACACTGGAGGAGCTCTGGGCACCTCCCAGGGGAGGTGCAGGTCAGGGGAGTGGTCACTTTCCTTTGTCCAGTTTCGCGCCAGAGCAGGGCTGGGGGATCCCTGAACCGGTGTAGACTGGCTTATGCAGAGATGGGCACCATCTGTGCCCATCAAAGCATTTCCAGAGGCTGGGGGAGGCTACTCCTCCCCAGCCCTGACACCTTTGTCCAAAGGGAGAGGGTGTAACACCCTCTCTCTGAGGAAGTCCTTTGTTCTGCCTTCCTGGGCCAAGCCTGGCTGGACCCCAGGAGGGCAGAAACCTGTCTGAGGGGTTGGCAGCAGCAGCAGCTGCAGTGAAACCCCGGGAAAGGTAGTTTGGCAGTACCCGGGTCTGTGCTAGAGACTCAGGGGATCATGGAATTGTCTCCCCAATGCCAGAATGGCATTGGGGTGACAATTCCATGATCTTAGACATGTTACATGGCCATGTTCGGAGTTACCATTGTGACGCTATACATAGGTAGTGACCTATGTATAGTGCACATGTGTAATGGTGTCCCCGCACTCACAAAGTCCGGGGAATTTGCCCTGAACAATGTGGGGGCACCTTGGCTAGTGCCAGGGTGCCCACACACTAAGTAACTTAGCACCCAACCTTTACCAGGTAAAGGTTAGACATATAGGTGACTTATAAGTTACTTAAGTGCAGTGGTAAATGGCTGTGAAATAACGTGGATGTTATTTTACTCAGGCTGCAGTGGCAGGCCTGTGTAAGAATTGTCAGAGCTCCCTATGGGTGGCAAAAAAAATGCTGCAGCCCATAGGGATCTCCTGGAACCCCAGTACCCTGGGTACCTTAGTACCATATACTAGGGAATTATAAGGGTGTTCCAGTATGCCAATGTAAATTGGTGAAATTGGTCACTAGCCTGTTAGTGACAATTTGGAAAGAAATGAGAGAGCATAACCACTAAGGTTCTGATTAGCAGAGCCTCAGTGAGACAGTTAGCCATCACGCAGGTAACACATACAGGGCACACTTATGAGCACTGGGGCCCTGGCTGGCAGGGTCCCAGTGACACATACAACTAAAACAACATAGAAACAGTGAAATATGGGGGTAACATGCCAGGCAAGTTGGTACTTTCCTACACAACCCCCCCCCCCCAAACGAAGGACAATAAGACTAGCCATGCCCTGATGAGTCTTCATTGTCTAAGTGGAAATATCTGGAGAGTCCATCTGCTTTGGAGTGGGTACTCCCAGGTCTATGTTCCACTGTATAGTCCATTCTCTGTAGGGATATGGACCACCTCAACAATTTAGGGTTTTCACCTTTCATTTGTTTTAGCCAAAGTAGAGGGTTGTGGTCTGTCTGAACAATGAAGTAAGTGCCAAACAGGTATGGCCTCAACGTCTTCAGTGCCCAGACCACAGCAAAGGCCTCCCTCTCTATGGCAGACCAACGCTTTTCTCTAGGGGTCAACCTTCTGCTGATAAAAGCAACAGGTTGATCCTGGCCCTCAGAATTAAGTTGTGCTAAGACTGCCCCTACCCCTAATTCAGATGCATCAGTTTGGACAATGAATTTTTTGGAGTAACAGGGGCTTTTCAGGGCAGGTGCAGAGCACATGGCCTGCTCCAGCTCCTCAAAAGCTTTCTGACAGTTAGCTGTCCACAATACCTTTTTAGGCATTTTCTTTGAAGTGAGGTCATTAAGAGGGGCTGCTATGGAGCCATAGTTCTTTATGAACCTCCTGTAGTACCCAGTGAGGCCTAAAAAGGCTCTCACCTGAGTCTGAGTTGTAGGGGGAACCCAATCTCTGATAGTTTGGATTTTACCCTGAAGTGGTGCTATCTGTTCTCCACCTACCAGGTGTCCCAGATAAACCACTTTCCCCTGCCCTATCTGGCACTTTGAAGCCTTGATAGTGAGGCCTGCGTTTTTGCAGGGCCTCCAAAACTTTCCATAGGTGGACCAGGTGATCATCCCAGGTGGAGCTAAAGACAGCTATATCATCTAGATATGCTGCACTAAAAGCTTCCAAACCCTTGCAGGACTGTATTCACCAACCTCTGAAAAGTGGCAGGTGCATTTTTCAAACCAAAGGGCATTACTGTGAATTGGTAGTGCCCTCCAATGGTAGAAAATGCAGTTTTTGCTTTAGCATCCTCTGATAACTTGATCTGCCAATACCCTGCAGTCAAATCAAATGTGCTTAGATACTTGGCAGATGCCAGTGTACCTATTAGCTCATCTGCCCTGGGTATAGGGTTAGCATCAGTTTTAGTTACCTGGTTGAGACCTCTGTAGTCTACACAAAACCGCATTTCCTTCTTTCCATCCTTGAAATGAGGTTTTGGTACAAGTACCACAGGAGAGGCCCATGGACTTTCAGAGTGCTCAACCACTCCCAGTTCAAGCATTTTCTGAACCTCTTGTTTTATGCAGTCTCTGACATGGTTAGGCTGCCTATAGATCTTACTTTTGACAGGCATGCTGTCTCCAGTATCTATAGTGTGCTCACACCAAGAAGTGGTGCCTGGCACATTAGAAAAGAGTTCAGAAAACTGACCCAGGAGATTTATGCAGTGGTCTTTCTGCTCAGCAGTAAGACAATCTGCCAGAACTACACCTTCCACCAGAGCATCTTGTTCTGTGGAAGAAACGAGATCAGGGAGAGGGTCACTCTCTTCTTCCGGTCCTTCATCTGTTGCCATGAGCAGGGTGAGATCAACCCTTTCAAAGTAGGGTTTCAGGAGATTGACATGGAGCACCCTAAGGGGACTCCTGGCAGTGCCTAAGTCAACCAAATAGGTGGCTTCTCCCTTTTTCTCAACAATAATGTGGGGACCACTCCATTTGTCTTGGAGTTCTCTTGGGGCCAGAGGCTCCAAGACCTACACTTTCTGCCCTGGTTGGTACTGAATCAGAACAGCCTTATGGTCATGCCATTGCTTTTGGAGCTCTTGGCTGGCCTGAAGGTTTTTACTGGCCTTTTTCATGTACTCAGCCATCCTAGATCTTAGGCCAAGTACATAGTCCACTATGTCTTGCTTAGGAGCTTTTAAAGGTTGTTCCCAACCCTCCTTCACAAGTGTTAGAGGACCTCTTAAAGGGTGTCCAAATAGGAGTTCAAAGGGGCTGAAGCCCACTTCTTTTTGGGGTACCTCCCTGTAAGCAAAAAGGAGGCAAGGTAACAGGACATCCCATCTCCTCCGGAGTTTTTTCAGGGAGTCCCATTATCATTCCTTTGAGAGTTTTATTAAACCTCTCAACCAGTCCATTTGTTTGTGGATGATAGGGTGTAGTGAACGTGTATGTCACACCACACTCCTTCCACATGGCCTTTAAGTAAGCAGACATGAAATTGCTTCCCCTGTCTGATACCACCTCTTTTGGGAAGCCCACCCTGGAAAAGATTCCCAGGAGGGCCTTTGCCACTGCAGGAGCTGTAGTGGTCCTTAGAGGAATTGCTTCAGGATATCTGGTGGCATGGTCCACTACCACCAAGATAAACCTATTGCCTGAAGCAGTAGGAGGGTCTAGGGGGCCAACTATGTCAACCCCTACCCTTTCAAATGGGACCCCAACCACAGGTAGTGGAATAAGGGAAGCCTTTGGAGTGCCACCTGTTTTGCCACTGGCTTGACAGGTTTCACAGGACTTACAAAATTCCTTTGTGTCCTCTGACATTCTAGGCCAGTGAAACAAGGGGACAAGCCTGTCCCAAGTTTTCATTTGCCCTAAATGTCCAGCCAAGGGAATGTCGTGGGCTAGATTTAGGAGGAACTCTCTGTATTGCTGAGGAATCACCAACCTCCTGGCAGCTCCAGGTTTTGGATCCCTTGCTTCAGTATACAAGAGGTTGTCCTCCCAGTAAACTCTGTGACAGTCACTGACATCCCCATTGTGCTGTTTGACAGCTTGCTGTCTTAGACCCTCTAGTGTGGGACAGGTCTGCTGTGCCACACTCAGCTCCTCCCTGGCAGGCCCCCCTCCACCCAAAAGCTCAGCAGTGTCTGCTTCCAGCTCCTCTGGTGTAGGTTCTGCACAGGGTGGAAATTCTTCTTCCTCAGAAGTTGAATCCACTGTAGAGGGAGGGATAGTAGGTAGTGTTTTACCTTTACTAACCCTAGCTTTAGGGAGCACTTGGTCCATTCTTCCAGGATCCAAGTCAACCTGTCCTTTTTGCTTTTTGGCCTGAGCCCTTGTCAAAGCAAAAATATGCCCAGGAATGCCCAGCATTGCTGAATGAGCCTCCAACTCCACTTCTGCCCAAGCTGATGTCTCTAAATCGTTTCCTAGTAGACAGTCTACAGGTAAATCTGAGGCAACCACAACTTTTTTTGGACCAGTAACCCCCCCCAGTTGAGATTCACAACAGCCATGGGGTGGCTAAGAGTGTTGTTATGAGCATCAGTCACTTGGTACTGGTGACCAAGTAGGTGTTGTTCTGGGTGGACCAGTTTCTCTATTACCATGGTAACACTGGCACCTGTGTCCCTGTAGGCCTGAACCTCAACACCATTTATTAGGGGAAGTTGCTTGTACTTATCCATATTAAGGGGATAAGCAACTAAGGTGGCCAAATCAATGGCCCCCTCAGAGACTAACACAGCCTCTGTGGTCTCCCTAACAAGACTAACCCCAACTAAATTACCAAAACTGAGCCCAGCTACTCCCTTGGATTGGCTATTAGTAGGTTTGCTCCCACCACCACTGCTATTACGAGGGGCACTAGGTGTAGCAGCAGGGGTTGTAGTGGTAGGAGGCTTGGGTAACTGGGATCAGTTGTCCAATGGCGTTTTATTTTACATAAATAGCACCATGGTTTCTTTACTTTATTTTGATTTGAAGAGGATTTAGGCCCACCACCCCCACCAGAGTGTTTTTGTGGGCCTGATGAAGACTCATTTTTAGATTTGTCCCCACCCTTGTCAGAAGACTTACCATCCTTCTTCTTGCCATCCTTGTCACCCCCTGTATGAGCATTTCTGTTCACCCTTGTTCTGACCCATTTGTCTGCCTTCTTTCCCAATTCTTGGGGAGAGGTCAGATCAGAGTCCACTAGATACTGGTGCAACAAATCAAACACACAACTGTTAAGAATATGCTCTCTCAGGATTAAGTTATACAGGCTTTCATAGTCAGAAACTTTAATGCCATGTAACCACCCCTCCAAGGCCTTCACTGAATGGTCAACAAAGTCTACCCAGTTGTGTGAAGACTCCTTTTTGGTTTCTCTGAACTTGATCCTGTACTGTTCAGTGGTTAAGCCATAACCATCTAGGAGTGCATTCTTAAGAACTGTAAAATCATTGGCATCACTTTCCTTAACATTAAGAAGCCTATCCCTACCCTTTCCACTGAAAGATAGCCATAGGATAGCAGCCCACTGCCTTTGAGGGACCCCCTGTACATTACAGGCCCTCTCAAGTACAGCAAACCACTTGTTAATGTCATCCCCCTCCTTTTAAGGGGGAACTATCTTGTGCAGATTCCTAGAATCATGCTCGTTTACAGGATTACTATCTGTAATACTGCTGCTGCCACCATGGGGTCCAAACCCCAATCTCTGTCTTTCTTTTTCTAAGTCAAATGCTTGTCTGTCTAGATCTAGCTGTTGCTTCTTGAGCTTCAGTCTGGATTCTTCCACTCTCAAACTATTGAGTTCCCTTTCTAACATTCTGTCTTCAGGGAGGGTGGGTTGGGCATGCTTTGACACAGAAGAATGGTGAGAATGAACAGAGGGAGACCTGTCCCTAACAGATGACACTCTAACAACCTGGCCTAAAGGAGTAACCTCTATACTATGATGATAACTCACATCAGTAACAACCCTGCTAGGTGGCCTGCTAAGGGGCAGGTTGGGAAGGTTCCCTTTTAACCCTTTAACTGGGGCTACCCCAGAATCAGAGTGTGAACCATCAGCTTATCTCTCACCAGAGGTGCCAACTAAGGTCTTATCCTGTTCAATGAGCATATTAACTAACAATTCTCTTGAGGGATTCTTCCCCACCCCTAAACCTCTTTCAATGCAGAGACTCCTTGCTCCTTTCCAGCTAAGGTGGTCATAAGCAATTCTGGCCAGATCCAGAGTTTGACCTGTACCACACATAATAGAAAAGGTTTAAGAGACAGAAAAAGAAAGAAAAAGTTTCAGTACTTTTTAAGGAACAGAAAAAAAAAACTTTTAAAACTTTTTAAGAACTTTTTGAAAGTTTTAGAGGTACTTTTCAGCACTTAGCAAAAGAGTAAGAGAAGAAAAGCAAAACTTTTTGGTTAGGTGTACATACACTGAACTTGTTTTGTATATTTTTCTCTTATGAAAAGTACAAAATGACAAAGTGGTAAGTAGTTGCAAGTACTTATCCCACCCCTGTACAACCAATGTAGGAGGCTGGCCTGGTTTGTAGTGGGTACCAAGGGGTACTTATACCTTGCACCAGGTCCAGGTATCCATTATTAGTGTAGAGGGGTGTCTAGCAGCTTAGGCTGATAGAAAAGGTAGCTTAGCAGAGCAGCTTAGGCTGAACTAGGAGGCGTGTAAAGCTCCTACTATACCACTGGTGTCATATGCACAATATCATAAGAAAACACAATACACAGATATACTAAAAATAAAGGTACTTTATTTTTATGACAATATGCCAAAAGTATCTCAGTGAGTACCCTCAGTATGAGGATAGCAAATATACACAAGATATATGTACACAATACCAAAATTATGCAGTAATAGCAATAGAAAGCAATGCAAGCAATGTACAGTCACAATAGATTGCAATGAGAGCACATAGGGATAGGGGCAACACAAACCATATACTCTAGAAGTGGAATGCGAACTACGAATGGACCCAAAACCTATGTGTTCGTGTAGAGGGTCGCTGGGACTGTAAGGAAACAGTGAGGGTTAGAAAAATAGCCCACACCAAGACCACCTAGCAATGTAATTGAAGCTCCCATCATAGTAGGGATGTGTTTGTTCCTGAAGGCCAGGTAGTTAGAGTGCAAGCTGTTAGAGGCAGGTCTCCCTCTGTTGAATCCAATATTTCTTCTGTCTCCAAGCATTCCCAACCCACCCACCCTGAAGACAAATTGTTAGAAAGGGAACTCAACAAGTTGAGACTGGAAGAGACCACACTGAAGCTTAAACAGCAACAGTTGGCTCTAGACAGGGAATCCCTGGACTTAGAGAAGGAGAGACAGAGGTTGGGGTTTGGACCCCATGGCAGCAGCAGCAGTATTCCTGATAGTAATCCTGTGAGTGAGCATGATTCCAGGAATCTGCACAAGATAGTTCCCCCTTACAAGGAGGGGGATGACATTAACAAGTGGTTTGCTGCACTTGAGAGGGTCTGTATGGTACAGGGGGTCCCTCAAAGGCAGTGGGCTGCTATCCTATGGCTATCTTTCAATGGAAAGGGTAGGGATAGGCTCCTTACTGTTAGAGAAAGTGATGCCAATAATTTTGCAGTTTTGAAGGATACACTCTTGGATGGATTTGGCTTAACCACTGAACAATACAGGATTAAGTTCAGAGAAACCAGAAAAGAGTCCTCACAAGACTGGGTAGACTTTGTTCAATATTCAGTGAAGGCCTTGGAGGGGTGGTTACATGGCAGTAAAGTTTCTGACTATGAAAGCCTGTACAATCTAATCCCGAGATAGCATATTCTGAATAACTGTGTGTCTGATTTGCTACACCAATATCTAGTGGACTCAGATCTGACCTCTCCCCAAGAATTGGGAAAGAAGGCAGACAAATGGGTCAGAACAAGAGTGAACAGAAAAATTCATACAGCGGGTGACAAGGATGGCAAGAAGAAGGATGGTAAGTCTTCAGACAAGGGTGGGGACAAATCTAAAAATGAGTCTTCACCAGGCCCACAAAAACACTCTGGTGGGGGTGGTGGGTCTAAATCCTCTTCTAATCAAGTAAAAAAGCCTTGGTGCTATTTATTTAAAGTAAAAGTCCATTGGACAACTGATGCCAGTTGCCCAAAGAAAAGCACCAAACCTCCCACTACCAAAACCCCTACTACAACCTCTAGTGCCCCTAGTAATAGCAGTGGTGGTGGGAGCAAACCTACTAATAGCCAATCCAAGGGAGTAGCTGGGCTCACTTTTGGTAATTTAGTTGGGGTTGGTCTTGTTAGGGAGACCACAGAGGCTGTGCTAGTCTCTGAAGGTGCCATTGATTTGGCCACCTTGGTTGCTTGTCCCCTTAATATGGATAAGTACAAGCCACTTCCCCTAATCAATGGTGTTGAGGTTGAGGCCTACAGGGACACAGAAGCCAGTGTTACCATGGTAATAGAGAAACTGGTCCACCCTGAACAACACCTACTTGGTCACCAGTACCAAGTGACAGACGCTCATAACAACACTCTTAGCCACCCCATGGCTGTTGTGAATCTCAACCGGGGGGGGTTACTGGTCCAAAAAAAGTTGTGGTTGCCTCAGATTTACCTGTAGACTGTCTACTAGGAAACGATTTAGAGACATCAGCTTGGGCAGAAGTGGAGTTGGAGGCTCATGCAGCAATGCTGGGCATTCCTGGGCACAGTTTTGCTTTGACAAGGGCTCAGGCCAAAAAGCAAAAAGGACAGGGAGACTTGGATCCTGGAACAATGGACCAAGTGCTCCCTAAAGCTAGGGGTAGCAAGGGTAAATCCCTACCCACTATCCCTCCCTCTACAGATGATTCAACTTCTGAGGAAGAAGAATTTCCACCCTGTGCAGAACCTTCACCAGAGGAGCTGACAGCAGACACTGCTGAGCGTTTGGGTGGAGGGGGGCCTGCCAGGGAGGAGCTGAGTGTGGCACAGCAATCCTGTCCCACATTAGAGGGTCTCAGACAGCAAGCTGTCAGACAGCAAAATTGGGATGTCAGTGACTCACATAGAGTTTACTGGGAGGACAACCTCTTGTACACAGAGACAAGGGACCCAAAACCTGGAGCAGCCAGGAGATTGGTCATTCCCCTGCAGTACAGAGAGTTCCTCCTAACTCTGGCACATGACATTCCTGTGGCTGGACATTTGGGTCAGATTAAAACATGGGAAAGGCTTGTCCCCCTGTTTCACTGGCCTAGGATGTCAGAGGACACAAAAGATTTGTGTAAGTCTTGCGTGACCTGCCAAGCCAGTGGCAAGACTGGTGGCACTCCAAAGTCTCCCCTTATTCCACTACCTGTGATTGGGGTGCCCTTTGAAAGGGTAGGGGTTGACATAGTTGGCCCCCTTGACCCTCCTACTGCTTCAGGCAATAGGTTTATCTTGGTGGTAGTGGACCATGCCACAAGATATCCTGAAGCAATTCCTCTAAGGACCACTACAGCACCTGCAGTGGCAAAAGCCCTCCTGGGAATCTTTTCCAGGGTGGGTTTCCCAAAAGAGGTTGTATCAGACAGGGATAGCAACTTTATGTCTGCATACTTAAAGACTACGTGGAAGGAATATGGTGTAACATACAAATTTACCACACCTTATCACCCACAAACAAATAGACTGGTAGAGAGGTTTAATAAAACTCTCAAAGGAATGATAATGGGACTCCCTGAAAAACTCAGGAGGAGATGGGATGTCCTGTTACCTTGCCTTCTTTTTGCTTACAGGGAGGTACCCCAGAAAGGAGTGGGCTCCAGCCCCTTTGAACTCCTATTTGGGCACCCTGTAAGAGGTCCTCTAACACTTGTGAAGGAGGGTTGGGAACAACCTTTAAAAGCTCCTAAGCAAGATATCGTGGACTATGTACTTGGCCTAAGATCCAGAATGGCGGAGTATCTGAAAAAGGCCAGTAAAAACCTTCAGGCCAGCCAAGAGCTCCAAAAGCAATGGCATGACCAGAAGGCTGTTCTGATTCAGTACCAACCAGGACAGAAAGTGTGGGTATTGGAGCCTGTGGCCCCAAGAGCACTCCAAGTCAAATGGAGTGGACCCCATCTCATTGTTGAAAAGAAGGGGCGAGGTCACCTACTTGGTTGACCTGGGCACTGCCAGGAGTCCCCTTAGGGTGCTCCATGCCAATCGCCTAAAACCCTACTATGACAGTGCTGATCTCACCCTGCTCATGGCAACAGATGAGGGAGAAGAAGAAGATAGTGACCCTCTCCCTGATCTCTTCTCTTCCACAAAAGAGGATGCTCTAGTGGAAGGTGTAGTTTTGGCAGACTGTCTTACTGCTGAGCAGAAAGACAACTGCATAAATCTCTTAGGTCAGTTTTCTGAACTCTTTTCAACTGTGCCAGGCACCACTTCTTGGTGTGAGCACACAATAGATACTGGAGACAGCATGCCTGTCAGAAGTAAAATCTGTAGGCAGCCTGACCATGTCAGGGACTGCGTAAAGCAAGAAGTTCAGAAAATGCTTGACTTAGGAGTAGTTGAACATTCTGAAAGCCCATGGGCCTTTCCTGTGGTGCTTGTACCAAAGCCTCACTCAAAAGATAGAAAAAGGGAGATGAGGTTGTGTGTAGATTACAGAGGTCTGAACTAGGTAACAAAAACTGATGCTCACCCTATACCCAGGGCAGATGAGCTCATAGATACACTGGCATCTGCCCAGTATCTAAGCACCTTTGATTTGACTGCAGAGTATTGGCAGATCAAGTTATCAGAGGATGCTAAAGCAAAAACTGCATTTTCGACTATTGGAGGCCAATTCACAGTAATGCCCTTTGGTTTGAAAAATGCGCCTGCCACTTTTCAGAGGTTGGTGAATACAGTCCTGCAAGGGTTGGAGGCTTTTAGTGCAGCATATCTGGATGATATAGCTGTCTTTAGCTCCACCTGGGATGATCACCTGGTCCACCTGTGCAAAGTTTTGGAGGCCCTGCAAAAGGCAGGCCTCACTATCAAGGCTTCAAAGTGCCAGATAGGGCAGGGAAAGGTGGTTTATCTGGGACACCTGGTAGGTGGAGAACAGATTGCACCACTTCAGGGGAAAATCCAGACAATCATGGATTGGGTTCCCCCTACAACACAGACCCAGGTGAGAGCCTTCCTAGGCCTCACTGGGTATTACAGGAGATTCATTAAAAACTATGGCTCCATTGCAGCCCCACTTAATGATCTCACTTCCAAGAAGATGCCTAAAAAGGTATTGTGGACAGCTAGCTGTCAGAAAGCTTTTGAGGAGCTCAAACAGGCCATGTGCACTGCACCTGTCCTAAAAAGCCCATGTTACTCCAAGAAATTCATTGTTCAAACTGATGCATCTGAATTAGGGGTAGGGGCAGTCTTATCACAACTCAATTCTGAGGGCCAGGATCAACATGTTGCTTTTATCAGCAGGAGGTTGACCCCTAGAGAAAAGCGTTGATCTGCCATAGAGAGGGAGGCCTTTGCTGTGGTCTGGGCACTGAAGAATTTGAGGCCATACCTCTTTGGCACTCACTTCATTGTTCAGACAGACCACAAACATCTACTTTGGCTAAAACAAATGAAAGGTGAAAACCCTAAATTGTTGAGGTGGTCCATATCTCTAGAGGGAATGGACTATACAGTGGAACATAGACCTGGGAGCACCCACTCCAATGCAGATGGACTCTCCAGATATTTCCACTTAGACAATTAAGACTCATCAGATCATGGCTAGTCTTATTGTCCTTCGTTTGGGGGCGGGGGGGTTGTGTAGGAAAGTACCATCTTGCCTGGCATGTTACCCCCATATTTCACTGAATATATGTTGTTTTAGTGTATGTGTCACTGGGACCCTGCCAGCCAGGGCCCCAGTGCTCATAAGTGTGCCCAGTATGTGTTCCCTGTGTGATGACTAACTGTCACACTGAGGCTCTGCTAACCAGAACCTCAGTGGTTATGCTCTCTCTGCTTTCAAAATTGTCGCTAACAGGCTAGTGACCAATTTCACCAATTCACATTGGCATACTGAAACACCCTTATAATTCCCTAGTATATGGTACTGAGGTACCTAGGGTATTGGGGTTCCAGGAGATCCCTATGGGCTGCAGCAGTTCTTTTGCCACCCATAGGGAGCTCTGACTATTCTTACACAGGCCTGCCACTGCAGCCTGAGTGAAATAACATCCACGTTATTTCACAGCCATTTACCACTGCACTTGAGTAACTTATAAGTCACCTATATGTCTAACCTTCACCTGGTGAAGGTTGGGTGCAAAGTTACTTAGTGTGTGTGCACCCTGGCACTAGCCAAGGTGCTCCCACATCGTTCAGGGCAAATTCCCGGGACTTTGTGAGTGCGGGGACACCATTACACGCGTGCACTATACATAGGTCACTACCTATGTATAGCGTCACAATGGTAACTCCGAACATGGCCATGTAACATGTCTAAGATCATGGAATTGTCACCCCAATGCCATTCTGGCATGGGGAGACAATTCCATGATCCCCCGGGTCTCTAGCACAGAACCCGGGTACTGCCAAACTGCCTTTCCTGGGGTTTCACTGCAGCTGCTGCTGCTGCCAACCCCTCAGACAGGTTTCTGCCCTCCTGGGGTCCAGCCAGGCCTGGCCCAGGAAGGCAGAACAAAGGACTTCCTCAGAGAGAGGGTGTTACACCCTCTCCCTTTGGAAAAAGGTGTCAGGGCTGGGGAGGAGTAGCCTCCACCAGCCTCTGGAAATGCTTTGATGGGCACAGATGGTGCCCATCTCTGCATAAGCCAGTCTACACCGGTTCAGGGGTCCCCCAGCCCTGCTCTGGCGCGAAACTGGACAAAGGGAAGGGGAGTGACCACTCCCAAGGGAGGTGCCCAGAGCTCCTCCAGCGTGCCCCAGACCTGTGCCATCTTGGATTCAGAGGTGTGCTGGCACACTGGACTGCTCTGAATGGCCAGGGCCAGCAGGTGACATCAGAGACTCCTTCTGATAGGCTCTTACCTTTCTTACTAGCCTATCCTCCTTCCTAGGTAGCCAAACCTCCATTTCTGGCTATTTAGGGTCTCTGCTTTGGGGAATTCTTCAGATACCGAATGCAAGAGCTCACCAGAGTTTCTCTGCATCTCTCTCTTCACCTTCTGCCAAAAGATCGACCGCTGACTGCTCAGGACGCCTGCAAAACCGCAACAAAGTAGCAAAGACTGCATCCTTGTATCGCTTCATCCTGCTGGCTTTCTCGCCTGTTTCCTGGTGGTGCATGCTCTGGGGGTAGCCTGCCTCCTTCTTGCACCAGGAGCTCTGAAGACATTTCCCGTGGGTCAACGGAATCTTCCCCCTGCAACCGCAGGCAACAAAAGACTGCATCACCGGCCCTCTGGGTCCCCTCTCAGCACAACTAGCGTGGTCCCTGGAACTCAGCAACTCTGTCCAAGTGACTCCCACAGTCCAGTGACTCTTCAGTCCAAGTTTGGTGGAGGTAAGTCCTTGCCTCCGCACGCTAGACTGCATTGCTGGATACTGCGTGATTTGCAGCTGCTCAGGCTCCTGTGCACTCTTCCAGGATTTCCTTTGTGCACAGCCAAGCCTGGGTCCCCGACACTCTAACCTGCAGTACACAACCTTCTGAGTTGTCCTCCAGCGTCGTGGGACTCCCTTTTGTGTCTTCGGGTGGACTCCGGTTCACTCCTCTTCCAAGTGCCTGTTCTGGTACTTCTGCGGGTGCTGCCTGCTTCTGTGAGGGCTCCCTGACTTGCTGGGTGCCCCCTCTGTCTCCTCATCCAAGTGGCAACATCCTGGTCCCTCTTGGGCCACAGCAGCAGCCAAAAACCCTAACCGCGACCCTTGCAGCTAGCAAGGCTTGTTTGCATTCTTTCTGCGTGGGAATACCTTTGTAAGCTTCTTCACGACGTGGGACATCCATCCTCCAAAGGGGAAGTTCCTAGCCCTCTTCGTTCTTGCAGAAACCAAAGCTTCTTCCATCCGGTGGCAGCTTCTTTGCACCTTCAGCTGGCATTTCCTGGGCATCTGCCCACTCTCGACATTGTCGCGACTCTTGGACTTGGTCCCCTTGTTTCACAGGTACTCAGGTCCGGAAATCCACTGTTGTTGCTTTGCTGGTGTTGGTCTTCCTTACAGAAACCCCCTATCACGAATTATGTGCTCTCTGGGGGTTATAGGTGCACTTTACACCTACTTTTCAGGGTCTTGGGGTGGGCTATTTTTCTAACCCTCACTGTTTTCTTACAGTCCCAGTGACCCTCTACAAGCTCCCATAGGTTTGGGGTCCATTTGTGGTTCGCATTCCACTTTTGGAGTATATGGTTTGTGTTGCCCCTATACCTATGTGCTCCTATTGCAATCTACTGTAACTTTACATTGCTTGCATTACTTCCTTTTGCTATTACTGCATATTTTTGGTATTGTGTACATATATCTTGTGTATATTTGGCATCCTCATACTGAGGGTACTCACTGGGATACTTTTGGCATATTGTCATAAAAATAAAGTCCCTTTATTTTTAGTATATCTGTGTATTGTGTTTTCTTATGATTTTGTGCATATGACACCAGTGGTATAGTAGGAGCTTTGCATGTCTCCTAGTTCAGCCTAAGCTGCTCTGCTATAGCTACCTTCTATCAGCCTAAGCTGCTAGAAACACCTCTTCTACACTAAGAAGGGATACCTGGACCTGGTACAGAGTGTAAGTACCCCTTGGTACCCACTACAAGCCAGGCCAGCCTCCTACAATACCCTCACTTAGGAGGTAAGTAATGTACACAAATTATATGTACACAAACCCAAAACAGGTAAGTAACAGTATGAACAGTAGTTCAAACAATGTAGAATCACAATAGGATGCAATAGGTAGACATAGGCCTAGGGGCAACACAAACCATATACTCCAAAAGTGGAATGCGAATCACAAATGGACCCCAGGCCTATGGGAGATTGTAGAGGGTCACGGGGACTGTAAGAAAACAGTAAGGATGTCCAAAATACCCAACCCCAACACCCTGAAAAGTAGGAGTAAATTTACCCTACTACCCCAGAAAGACAGAATAGTCGTGATAGGGGATTCTGCAAGAACCACAGGCACCAGCAAAACACTGAAGACGGATTCCTGGACCTGAGGACCTGTAAAGGAAGGGGAGAAGTCCAAGAGTCACGAAAGTGTCCAAGGGAGGCAGGAGCCCACCAAACCCCGGATGAAGGTGCAAAAGGGCTGCCTCCGGGTGGAAGAAGCCGAAGATTCTGCAACAACAAACAGGGCTAGGAACTTCTCCTTTTGATGGAAGATGTCCCACGGTGTGCTGGAGGTTGCAGACATGTTTCCAGGCAGAAATACCGCAAACAAGCCTTGCTAGCTGCAAGGGTAGTGGTTGAGGTTTTTGGGTGCTGCTGGGGCCCAGGAAGGACCACGATGTCGCCACTTGGAGGAGGAGACAGAGGGGGCGCTCAGCAACTCAGAGAGCCCCCGCAGAAGTACTGGAGCAGGCACTTAGAAAATCTGAGGACAGCAGTCGACTCAGAGTCACAAAGGAGGGTCCCACGACGAGGGTCAGCGAGTTGGACAATGCAGGACGGAGTGCTGGGGACCCAGGCTAGGCTGTGCACAAAGGAATCCTTGGAAAAGTGCACAGAAGCCACAGCAGCTGCAAATCACGCAGTCTACAGGTTTGCTGTCTGGCATGGGGAGGCAACATACATTTAAAAATGGGGGTAACATGCCTGGCAAGATGGTAGTTTCCTACATGGTCCACCACCTGTATTCCAGGGATCATGCTTGTGGACAGGAGAGGAGTCCCAGAATACAGGTTGTCATCGCAAAGAGGTGCCTGCTGAAGCAGGGAAGTAACTCCATCCCTCCACTGGAGATTCCTTCAGTTCTTCTGGTGGAGGGTGAAGACAGGCAGTCCTCAGATCATGCACAGAGGGGGTTTGGCTACCAACCCAGGCATGCACCTATCAGGAGGGGTCTCCAACGTCACCTGCTTGCTCCGGTCACTCAGAGGTCTCCAGAGGGTCGCCACACCTTGGAATCCAAGATGGCTAACGCCAAGGACACTCTGAAGGAGCTCTGGGCACAGCCCCTGGGGTGGTGATGGACAGGGGAGTGGTCACTCCCCTTTCCTTTGTCCAGTTTTGTGCCAGAGCAGGGACTGGGGGGGTCCTTAAACCAGTGTAGACTGGATTATGCAAGGAGGGCACCGTTTGTGCCCTTCAAAGCATTTCCAGAGGCTCTGGGAGGATATCTCTCCCATGCCTGTAACACCTATTTCCAATGGCAGAGGGTGAAACACCCCTCTCCTAAAGGAAATGCATTGTTCTACCTTCCTTGGATTAAGCTGCTCGATCACCAGGAGGGCAGAAACCTGTCTCTGAGGTGGCAGCAGCTGGGGCTGCAGTGGAAACCTCAAGAGAGTTGGTTTGGCAGTACTGGGGGGTCGATGGTGGAGCCCCCTTGGTGCATGGAACTGGCCCCCCAATACCAGATTTGGATTGGGGGTTCAATTCCACAATCTTGGACACCTCATGTGGCCATATTCAGAGTTACTATTGTGAAGCTACATATATGTTTTGACATATATGTAGTGCACGGTTATAATGGTGTCCCTGGACTCAAGAAGTCCAGGGAATTGGCCCTGGACAATGTGGGGGCTCCTTTGCTAGTGCAAAGGTGCCCTCACACACAGTCATTTTGTACCTAGCCTTCAGTAAATGAAGGTTAGACATATATGTGACTTATAAGTTACCTGGTGCAGTAAAAAATGGCTGTGAAATAGTGTGTGCACTATTTCACTCAGGCTGCTGTGGAAGTCCTGAAGAGACATTTGTATGAGCTCCTTATGGGTGGCAAAAGACATGCTGCAGCCCATAAGGATCTTCTGGAACCCCAATGCCCTGGGTACCTAGGTACCATATATTATAGACCTATAAGGGGGGGGGGGGGGTCAAGTATGCCAATCAGAATTGGAATATGGAGTCACTAAACTATAGTGACACATTTGGTACACAGAGAGAGCATAAGCACTGGAGTTCTGGTCAGCAGAACTCCAGTGAAACAGTCAAGCATACTGACAACACATATAGGCCACAAACTATGAGCACAGGGGGCCTGACTAGCAGGATCCCAGTGAGACAGTAAAAACACACTGACAAACATGCAGTAATTGGGGACAACATGCCAAGAAATATGGTACTTTCCTTCACAACCCCCCAAACAAGGGACAATAAGGCTAACCTTGCCCAGATGAGTCTTCATTGTCTAAGTGGAAATATCTGGAGAGTCCATCTGCATTGGATTGGGTACTCCCAGGTCTATGCTCCACTTAAAAGTCTATACCCTGTAGGCAAATGGACCACCTCAACAATTTAGGGTTTTCACCTTTCAGTTGTTTGTCATAATAGAGGTTTGTTGTCTGTTTGAACAAGTAAGTGAGTTCCAAACAAGTAGGGTATCAGCTTCTTCAAGCCCCAGACCACACCAAAGGCCTCCCTCTCGATGGCAGACCAACGCTTTTCTCTAGGGGTCAACCTCCTGCTGATAACAGCAACAGGTTGATCCTGTCCCTCTGAGTTAAGTTGTGATAGTAAAACCCCTACCCCTAATTCAGAAGCATCTGTTTGGACAATTAATTTTTGGGAGTAGTGTAGGAAAGTACCATCTTATCTGGCATGTTACCCCCATTTTCACTGTATGTATGTTTGTTTTTGCCCGTGTGTCACTGGGATCCTGCCAGGCAGTACCCCAGTGCTCATAATGTATGCCCTGTATGTGTTCCCTGTGTGGTGCCTAACTGTATCACTGAGGCTCTGCTAACCAGAACCTCAGTGTTTATGCTCTCTCTGCTTTCTAAATTTGTCACTGCAGGCTAGTGACTAATTTTACCAATTCTCATTGGCACACTGGTACACCCATATAATTCCCTTGTATATGGTACTTAGGAAGCCAGGGTATTGGGGTTCCAGGAGATCCCTATGGGCTGCAGCATTTCTTTTGCCACCCACAGGGAGCTCAGACAATTCTTACACAGGCCTGCCACTGCAGCCTGAGTGAAATAACGTCCACGTTATTTCACAGCCATTTTTCGCTGCACATAAGTAACTTATAAGTCACCTATATGTCTAACCTTCATTTAGTGAAGGTTAGGTTCCAAGTTACTTAGTGTGTGGGCACCCTGGCACTAGCCAAGATGCCCCTACATCGGTCAGGGCAAATTCCCCGAACTTTGTGAGTGCGGGGACACCATTACATGCGTGCACTGCACATAGGTCACTACCTATGTGTAGCGTCACAATAGTAATTCCGAACATGGCCATGTAACATGTCTAAGATCATGGAATTGTCACCCCAATACCATTCTGGTATTGGGGGGACAAATCCATGATCCCCCGGGTCTCTAGCACAGAACCCGGGTACTGCCAAACTGCCTTTACGGGGTTTCCACTGGAGCTGCTGTGGCTACCAACCCCTCAGACAGGATTCTGCCCTCCTGGGGTCTGGGCAGCCCTGGCCCAGGAAGGCAGAACAAAGGATTTCCTCTGAGAGAGGGCGTTACACCCTCTCCCTTTGGAAATAGGTGTGAAGGGCTGGGGAGGAGTAGCCTCCCCCAGCCTCTGGAAATGCTTTGATGGGCACAGATGGTGCCCATCTCTGCATAAGCCAGTCTACACCGGTTCAGGGATCCCCCAGCCCTGCTCTAGTGCGAAACTGCACAAAGAAAAGGGGAGTGACCACTCCCCTGACCAGTACCTCCCAGGGGAGGTGCCCAGAGCTCCTACAGTGTGTCCCAGAAGTCTGCCATTTTGGATTCAGAGGTGTTGGGGGCACACTGGACTGCTCTGAGTGGCCAGTGCCAGGAGGTGACGTCAGAGACCCCTCCTGATAGGTTCTTACCTCTCTTGGTAGCCAAACTTCCTTTCTTGGTAGCCAAACCTCCTTTTCTGCTATTTAGGGTCTCTCCTCTGGGCTATTCCTCAGATAACGAATGCAAGAGCTCACCAGAGTTCCTCTGCACTTCCCTCTTTGACTTCTGCCAAGGATCGACCGCTGACTGCTCCAGGACACCTGCAAAACCGCAACAAAGTAGCAAGAAGACTACCAGCAACATTGTAGGGCCTCGTCCTGACGGCTTTATCAACTGTTTCCTGGTGGTGCATGCTCTGAGGGCTGTCTGCCTTCACCCTGCACTGGAAGCCAAGAAGAAATCACCTGTGGGTCGACGGAATCTTTCCCCTGCTAACGCAGGCACCAAACTTCTGCATCACCGGTCCTCTGGGTCCCCTCTCATCCTGACGAGTGTGGTCCCTGGAACACAGGAGCAGGGTCCAAGTGTCTCCCACAGTCCAGTGGCCCTTCTATCCAAAGTTGGTGGAGGTAAGTCCTTGCCTCCCCACGCCAGTCAGCAAACCAGTGTGTTGTGTGATTTGCAGCTGCTCCGGCTTCTGTGCACTTTTCCAAGGATTCCTTTGTGCGCAGCCTAGCCTGGGTCCCCAGCACTCCGTCCTGCATTGCCCAACTCGCTGAGTTGGACTCCGATGTCGTTGGACCCCCCTTTGTGACTCTGAGTCGACCGCTTTCCTCAGGTCTTCTAAGTGCCTGCTCTGGTACTTCTGCGGGTGCTGCCTGCTTCTGCAGGGGCTCTCTGAGTAGCTGAGTGCCCCTCTGTCTCTTCCTCCAAGGGGGCGACATCCTGGTCCTTCCTGGGCCCTAGAAGCACCCATAAACCTCAACTGTGACTCTTGCAGCTAGCAAGGCTTGTTTGCGGTATTTCTGCCTGGAAACACTTCTGCAACCTCCAGCACACTGTAGGACATCTTCCATCCAAAGGATAAGTTCCTAGCCCTTTTCGTTGTTGCAGAATCTTTGGTTTCTTCCTCCCGGAGGCAGTCCTTTTGCACCTTCATCCGGGGTTTCTCTGGGCTCCTGTCCCCCCCGGACACTTTCGTAAATCTTGGACTTGGTCCCCTTCTTTTACAGGTCCTCAGGTCCAGGAATCCGTCTTCAGTGTTTTGCTGGTGCTTCTGGTTCTTGCAGAATCCCCTATCACGACTATTGTGTCTTTCTGGGGTAGTAGGGTAACTTTACTCCTACTTTCTAGGGTCTTGGGGTGGGGTATTTTTCACACCCCTACTGTTTTCACACAGTCCCAGCGACCCTCTACAATCTCCATAGGTCAGGGGTCCATTCGTGATTCGCATTCCACTTTTGGAGTATATGATTTGTGTTGCCCCTAGACCTATGTTTACCTATTGCATCCTATTGTGATTCTACATTGTTTACACTACTTTTCTTACTGTCACTTACCTGTTTTGGGTTTGTCTACATATAACTTGTGTATATTACTTACCTCCTAAGTGAGGGTATTCTCTGAGATACTTTTGGCATATTGTCACTAAAATAAAGTACCTTTATTTTTAGTAACTCTGAGTATTGTGTTTTCTTATGATATTGTGCTATATGATATGAGTGGTATAGTAGCAGCTTTGCATGTCTCCTAGTTAAGCCTAAGCTGCTTTGCCATAGCTACCTTCTATCAGCCTCAGCTGCTAGAAACACCTCTATTCTAGTAATAAGGGAGAACTGGACCTGGCACAGGGTGTAAGTATCACAAGGTACCCACAATAAGCCAGGCCAGCCTCCTACAAGTAGTTTGTGCTCTTCAAAACAGATGCAGAACACATAGCCTGCTTAAGCTCCTCAAAAGCTTTCTGACAGCTATCTGTCCCCAATACCTCTTTAGGTATTTTCTTAGAGGTGAGGTCATTAAGAGGTGCAACAATGGAGCCATAGGTCCTATTGGACCTCATGTAATACCCATTGAGACCAAGAAAGGCTCTGACCTGGGTCTGAGTAGTAGGGGAGCCCAGTCTAAAATAGTCTGCATCTTCCCCTGTAGTCGTTCAATCTGTTTTCCATCTACCAGGTGACTCAGATTAACCACTTTCCCATGCCCTATCTGGCATTTTGAAGCCTTGATAGCGAGGCCTGCCTTTTGGAGGGCCTTCAAAACTTTCGACAGGTGGACCAGGTGGTCATCCCAGGTAGAGCTAAATACAGCAATATCATCTAGATATGCTGCACTGAAAGCTTCCAGACCTTGGAGGACTGTGTTCACCAGTCTCTGAAAAGATGCAGGTGCATTTTTTAGGCCAAAGGGCATAAATGTAAACTGATAATTCCCTCCAATGGTTGAAATGTAGTTTTGGGTTTAGCATCTTCTGATAATCTGATCTGCCAATACCCTGCAGTCAAATCAAAGGTGCTTAGATACTTGCCAGATGCCAGTGTATCTATGGGGAGCTCATCTGCCCGGGGTATAGGGTCTGTTTTTGTAACTGTATTGAGCCCTCTGTAATCTACACAAAACCTCATTTCTCTCTTTCCATCTTTGCTCTGAGGTTGGGGGACAGGATCTGACTGAGTGCTCAATAACACCTAGGTCCAACATTTTCTGATTCACACATTTAATACAGTCTCAGACATGGTCAGGCTGCTTATAAATCTTCCTTTTGGCAGACAAGCTGTCTCCAGTATCAATGGTATGCTCACACCAAGTAGTGGTACTAGGTGTGAGTGAAAAGAGTTCAGAAAAATGGCCTAGTGAATTCTTAGAGTCCTCCCTCTGTTCTGCTGTGAGGCAGTCTGCCAGTACAACTCTTTCCACTAAGCCATCAGCATCAGTGTTGGAGAAGAGGTCAGGGCTCTTCCTCCTGCCCCTCATCTGTGGCCATGAGTAAGGTCAAATCTGCCCTATCATAGTTACGTTTAAGGCGCTTGACATGAAGAACCCTGAAGGGTCTTCTGGCAGTGCCAAGGTCTACCAAGTAGGTGACCTCACCCTTCTTTTCCACAATAAGATGTGGTCCACTCCATTTGTCTTGGAGTGCTCTTGGTGCAACAGGCTCCAAAACCCACACCTTCTGTCCTGGGTGGTACTCAGTCAGGACAGCCTTCTGGTCATGCCATTGCTTTTGGAACTCTTGGCTGGCCTGAAGGTTTTTAGTGGCCTTTTTCATGTCCTCAGCCATCCTTGATCTTAGGCCAAGCACATAATCCACAATGTCTTGTTTAGGGGGCTTCAAGGGTTGCTTCCACCCTTCTTTCATAAGAGCAAGGGGACACCTACCAGGGTGAGCAAAGAGGAGTTCAAAGGGGCTGTAGCCCACTCCTTTTTGGGGTACCTCCCTGTAGGCAAAAAGAAGGCATGGCTGGAGCACATCCCATCTCCTTCTGAGTTTTTCAGAGAGTCCCATGATCAAGCCTTTGAGAGTTTTGTTAAATCTTTCAACCAGTCCATGTGTTTGTGGGTGATAGGGTGTAGTGAATTTATAGCTTACCATACTCCTTCCACATAACTTTTAAGTATGTAGACATGAAGTTACTACCCCTGTCTGATACTACCTCTTTAGGAAAGCCCACCCTTGAAAATATTCCCAGGAGGGCCTTTGCCACTGCAGGAGCTGTAGTGGTCCTTAGGGGGATGGCTTCTGGGTATCTTGTGGCATGGTCCACTACCACTAAGATGAACCTGTTACCAGAAGCAGTTGGAGGGTCAAGGGGACCAACAATGTCATGCCCTACCCTTCCAATAGTTTTGTCACTGGCTTGGCAGGTCACACAAGAGCGACAAAACTCTTTTGTGTCTTCTGACATGTGAGGCCAGTGAAAGTGAGGGACAAGTCTGTCCTAGGTCTTACTTTGCCCAGCCAGGGGAATAGCATGTGGAAGAGTTAGGAGGAATTTCCTATACTGCGAGGTAATGATCAGTCTCCTAGTAGCAGCAGGTTTAAGGTCCCTTGCCTCAGTATAAAGAAGATTGTTCTCCCAAAAATCTCTATGTGAGTCACTGATACCCCCATTTTGCTGTTTGACACCTTGCTGTCTTAGACCCTCTAGTGTGGGACAGGTCTGCTGTGCCACACTCAGTTCCTCCCCGGCAGGCCTTTCTGCACCCAAGAGCTCAGCTGTGTCAGCCTGAAGCTCCTCTGGTGTAGGTTCTGCACAGGGAGTTGACTCCCCCTCATCAAAAGGGGAATCGTCTGGAGAAGGAAGGGTAGTAGACAAGGTTTTGCCCTTTTTACCCCTGGTTTTTGGGAGCACTTGGTCCATTGTTCAAGGATACAAGTTCGCCTGGCCTCTTTGCTTCTTAGCCTGAGTCCTGGTAAGAGCAAAGATATGCCCTAGAATGCCCACCATTGCTGCATGGGCCTCCAAGTCCACTTCAGCCCAAGCTGAAGATCCATATAATTGCCCAATAGACCCTCTACAGGTAAGTCAGTGGACACCACAACCTTTTACGGCCAGTAAACCCCCCAGTTGCGATTCATAACAACCATGGGGTAGCTAACAGTGGGTGTCAGTAACCTGGTACTGATGACCAAGTAGGCTCAGGGGCAACCAGTTTTTCCATCACCATAGTGGCACTGGCACCTGTGTCCCTGTAGGCCTCAACCTGAACACCATTTATTAGTGGTAGATGCTTGTACTTATCCATATTAAGGGGACAAGCAACTAAGGTGGCAAGGTCAATGCCACCATCAGAGACTAAAACAGCCTCAGTGGTCTCCCTAACTAGACAAACCCCCACTACATTACCAAAAGAGAGCCCAGCTATACCCTTTGTTTGGCTATTTGTAGAGTTTTTCTTACCATCACTGCTATTACTAGGGGCACTAGTGGAAGCAGTGGGGGTTGTGGTGGTAGGAGGCTTGGTGTTTCTCTTGGGACAAGTGGGATCACTTGCCCAATGGCCTTTGTGCTTATATGAATAGCACCAAGGCTTTTTCTGATGGTTAGAAGAGGATTTGGGACCCCTGCCCCCAGAGGATTACTGTGGGCCTGATCAAGACTGACTTTTTATGTTTGTCCCCACCCTTGTCATGTGACTTACCATCCTTCTTCTTGTTGTCCTTGTCACCCCCTGTATGAGCTTTTCTGCTGACCCTTGTTCTGACCTATTTGTCCGCCTTCTTTTCCAATTCTTTTGAGTCCACAACATACTGGTGTAACAAATCAGACACACAATTGTTAAGAATATGCTCTCTCAAGATCAGGTTGCATAATCTTTCATAATCAGACACATTGCTACCATGCAACCAACCTTCTAAGGCCTTTACTGAACAGTCCACAAAGTCTATCCAATCTTATGAAGACTCTTTTCTGATTTCTCTGAACTTAATCCTATATTGTTCAGTGGTTAAGCTAAATCCATCCAAGAGTGCAGTCTTCAGAACATTGTAATTGTCTGAGTCATCTTCTCTAGCAGTAAGGAGTCTATCTCTCCCCTTGTCAGAGAAGGACAACCACAGAATAGCAGCCCACTGTACCTGAGGGGCCCTCTGAAATTTACTGGCCTCTCAAGGGCAGCAAACCACTTGTAAATGTCATCCCCCTCCTTGTAAGGGGGGACAATTTTGTGCAGGTTTCTAGAGTCAAAGGGGTGTTCTTTATTATTGGAACTTCTAAAACTACTGCTGCTGCTGCCACCTTGGTGAACTAACTCCAACCCCTGCCTTTCCCTTTCCACAGCTAGGGAGTCCCTATCTAAGGCCAACTGCTGTTGTATTAGCTTCAGTCTGGCCTCCTCCAACCTCAGCTTTCTGAGTTCCCTATCTAGGGACTGGTCCTCAGGGTTGGATGTGTGGGACGGTTCTGACACAAAAGTGGCATGGGAATGAGCATAGGTTGACCTTTCCCTAACTTGTGTTACTGTAGTGACCTGGCCTCTAGGTGTGAAGAGTGCCCTACATGTGTGTAACCCCTTCCCATTACCAGCAACACTAAGAGGTTTGTTAAGGAAAAGATCTGTGGAAGGACCCTCCCCTGGATGTTCAGGACCCTCTCCTGAATCTACAGGGTCAGAATCCTCATCTACCTCCCCCGCTGGTTGTACATGACCTTCAGGCTGCTCCTGGTCATCTTTTTAGAGGAGATTCAAGAGGAAATCTTTGTTAGGGGTTTTCCCAGTCCCTAAACTTCTTTCTAAACAGAGACCCCTCAGACTTTTGAAATTAAGATTTTCATAAGTGGTATTGACAACCCTGGGTGTAGCCTCTATAGAAGAAAAAGTTAGAGAAAAGAGTGAGAAGTTTAGCAAAGTATTCCTGTGAGAAGGTAGCCTCTTTCTAGCCTTGTTACCCCCACTTTTGGCCTGTTTGTGAGTGTATGTCAGAGTGTTTGTCACTGTTTTCACTGTCTCACTGGGATCCTGATAGCCAGGCCTCAGTGCTCATAGTGAAAACACTATGTTTTCAGTATGTTTGTTATGTGTCACTGGGATCCTGCTGGTCAGGACCCCAGTGCTCATAGGTTTGTGGCATATATGTATGTGTCACTGGGACCCTGTCACACAGGGCCCCAGTGCTCATAGGTGTGCATGTATATGTTCCCTGTGTGGTGCCTAACTGCCTCACTGAGGCTCTGCTAACCAGAACCTCAGTGGTTATGCTCTCTCATTACTTTCAAATTGTCACTAACAGGCTAGTGACCAATTTTACCAATTTACATTGGCTTACTGGAACACCCTTATAATTCCCTAGTATATGGTACTGAGGTACCCAGGGTATTGGGGTTCCAGGAGATCCCTATGGGCTGCAGCATTTCTTTTGCCACCCATAGGGAGCTCTGACAATTCTTACACAGGCCTGCCACTGCAGCCTGAGTGAAATAACGTCCACGTTATTTCACAGCCATTTTACACTGCACTTAAGTAACTTATAAGTCACCTATATGTCTAACCTTTACCTGGTAAAGGTTAGGTGCAAAGTTACTTAGTGTGAGGGCACCCTGGCACTAGCCAAGGTGCCCCCACATTGTTCAGAGCCAATTCCCTGAACTTTGTGAGTGCGGGGACACCATTACACGCGTGCACTACATATAGGTCACTACCTATATGTAGCTTCACAATGGTAACTCCGAATATGGCCATGTAACATGTCTATGATCATGGAATTGCCCCCTCTATGCCATCCTGGCATAGTTGGCACAATCCCATGATCCCAGTGGTCTGTAGCACAGACCCTGGTACTGCCAAACTGCCCTTCCTGGGGTTTCACTGCAGCTGCTGCTGCTGCCAACCCCTCAGACAGGCAGCTGCCCTCCTGGGGTCCAGCCAGGCCTGGCCCAGGATGGCAGAACAAAGAACTTCCTCTGAGAGAGGGTGTGACACCCTCTCCTTTTGGAAAATGGTGTGAAGGCAGGGGAGGAGTAGCCTCCCCCAGCCTCTGGAAATGCTTTGTTGGGCACAGAGGTGCCCAATTCTGCATAAGCCAGTCTACACCGGTTCAGGGGACCCCTTAGCCCTGCTCTGGCGCGAAACTGGACAAAGGAAAGGGGAGTGACCACTCCCCTGACCTGCACCTCCCCTGGGAGGTGTCCAGAGCTCCTCCAGTGTGCTCCAGACCTCTGCCATCTTGGAAACAGAGGTGCTGCTGGCACACTGGACTGCTCTGAGTGGCCAGTGCCACCAGGTGACGTCAGAGACTCCTGCTGATAGGCTCCTTCAGGTGTTAGTAGCCTTTCCTCTCTCCTAGGTAGCCAAACCCTCTTTTCTGGCTATTTAGGGTCTCTGTCTCTGGGGAAACTTTAGATAACGAATGCATGAGCTCAGCCGAGTTCCTCTGCATCTCTCTCTTCACCTTCTGATAAGGAAACGACCGCTGACCGCGCTGGAAGCCTGCAAACCTGCAACATAGTAGCAAAGACGACTACTGCAACTCTGTAACGCTGATCCTGCCGCCTTCTCGACTGTTTTCCTGCTTGTGCATGCTGTGGGGGTAGCCTGCCTCCTCTCTGCACCAGAAGCTCCGAAGAAATCTCCCGTGGGTCGACGGAATCTTCCCCCTGCAACCGCAGGCACCAAAAAGCTGCATTACCGGTCCCTTTGGTCTCCTCTCAGCACGACGAGCGAGGTCCCTCGAATCCAGCGACGCTGTCCAAGTGACCCCCACAGTCCAGTGACTCTTCAGCCCAAGTTTGGTGGAGGTAAGTCCTTGCCTCACCTCGCTGGGCTGCATTGCTGGGAACCGCGACTTTGCAGCTACTCCGGCCCCTGTGCACTTCCGGCGGAAATCCTTTGTGCACAGCCAAGCCTGGGTCCACGGCACTCTAACCTGCATTGCACGACTTTCTAAGTTGGTCTCCGGCGACGTGGGACTCCTTTGTGCAACTTCGGCGAGCACTGTTTCACGCATCCTCGTAGTGCCTGTTTCTGGCACTTCTCCGGGTGCTACCTGCTACAGTGAGGGCTCTTTGTCTTGCTCGACGTCCCTTCTCTCTGCAGGTCCAATTTGCTACCTCCTGGTCCCTCCTGGGCCCCAGCAGCGTCCAAAAACGCCAAACGCATGATTTGCGCCTAGCAAGGCTTGTTGGCGTCCTTTCGGCGGGAAAACACTTCTGCACGACTCTCCAAGGCGAGAGAGATCCGTCCACCAAAGGGGAAGTCTCTAGCCCTTTTCGTTCCTGCAGAAACCTCAGCTTCTTCTGTCCAGTCGAAGCTTCTTTGCACCCGCAGCTGGCATTTCCTGGGCATCTGCCCATCTACGACTTGCTTGTGACTTTTGGACTTGGTCCCCTTGTTCCACAGGTACCCTAGATTGGAAATCCACAGTTGTTGCATTGCTGGTTTGTGTCTTTCCTGCATTATTCCTCTAACACGACTATTTTGTCCTTTGGGGAACTTTAGTGCACTTTGCACTCACTTTTCAGGGTCTTGGGGAGGGTTATTTTTCTAACTCTCACTATTTTCTAATAGTCCCAGCGACCCTCTACAAGATCACATAGGTTTGGGGTCCATTCGTGGTTCGCATTCCACTTTTGGAGTATATGGTTTGTGTTGCCCCTATCCCTATGTTTCCCCATTGCATCCTATTGTAACTATACATTGTTTGCACTGTTTTCTAAGACTATACTGCATATTTTTGCTATTGTGTATATATATCTTGTGTATATTTCCTATCCTCTCACTGAGGGTACACTCTAAGATACTTTGGCATATTGTCATAAAAATAAAGTACCTTTATTTTTAGTATAACTGTGTATTGTGTTTTCTTATGATATTGTGCATATGACACTAAGTGGTACTGTAGTAGCTTCACACGTCTCCTAGTTCAGCCTAAGCTGCTCTGCTAAGCTACCATTATCTATCAGCCTAAGCTGCTAGACACCCTATACACTAATAAGGGATAACTGGGCCTGGTGCAAGGTGCAAGTACCCCTTGGTACTCACTACAAGCCAGTCCAGCCTCCTACATTGGTTGTGCAGTGGTGGGATAAGTGCTTGAGACTACTTACCACTCTTGTCATTGTACTTTTCATAAGAGAAAAATATACAAAACAAGGTCAGTGTATATACACATAGCCAAAAAGTTTTGCATTTCCTCTTTTCACTCTTTTCTAAGTGCTGAAAAATACTCCTAAACTTTCAAAAAGTTCTTAAAAGTTTTAAAAGTTTTTTTTCTGTCTTTCTAAAAAGTTCTGAAAACTTTTTTTCTCTTTTTCTATCACTTTTAACTCTCTCTAAAATGTCTGGCACAGGCCAAAATGTTGACCTGTCTAAGATTCCATATGATCACCTTAGCTGGAAAGGAGCAAGGAGTCTCGGCATAGAGAGAGGTTTGAGTGTAGGGAAGAATCCTTCCTTAGAACTGTTAATTAATATGCTTAGAGTACAGGATAAGGCCATAAGTGCCAAATCTGGTGAAAAAGTAGCTAATGGTTCTCAATCTGATCCAGGGACTCCCCCAGGAAAAGGTTCAGGAAAGAAACTTCTCAGCCTGCCCATCACTAGACAGTCTAGCATAGTTGGTACAGAGGTTGAATCACACCATACTGATGGTGTGCTCTCACATTATACTGGTAGCCAAGCTGTTAGGGTGCCCTCTGTAAGGGACAGGTCTCCTTCTGTTCATTCCCATCATACCTCTGTATCTAGAAATGTCCCTCCCACCCACCCTGATGACAGATTGTTAGAAAGGGAGCTCAATAGATTGAGAGTGGAACAAACCAGACTGAAGCTCAAGAAGCAACAGCTGGATTTGGATAGACAGTCTTTAGAATTAGAGAAGGAAAGACAGAAGTTGGGTTTAGATACCCATGGTGGCAGCAGCAGTATTCCCCATAGTCATCCTGCAAAAGAGCATGATTCCAGGAATCTGCACAAGATAGTTCCCCCTTATAAGGAGGGGGATGACATTAACAAGTGGTTTGCTGCACTTGAGAGGGCCTGTGTTGTACAGGATGTCCCTCAAAGGCAGTGGGCTGCTATCCTATGGCTATCATTTAGTGGAAAAGGTAGGGATAGGCTCCTTACTGTGAAAGAAAATGATACCAATAATTTTACAGTTCTTAAGAATGCACTCCTGGATGGTTATGGCTTAACCACTGAACAGTACAGGATAAAGTTCAGAGAGACCAAAAAGGAGTCTTCACAAGACTGGGTTGATTTCATTGACCATTCAGTGAAGGCCTTGGAGGGGTGGTTACATGGCAGTAAAGTTACTGATTATGAAAGCCTGTATAACACAATCCTGAGAGAGCATATACTTAATAATTGTGTGTCTGATTTGTTGCACCAGTACCTGGAAGACTCTGATCTGACCTCTCCCCAAGAATTGGGAAAGAAGGCAGACAAATGGGTCAGAACAAGGGTGAACAGAAAAGTTCATACAGGGGGTGACAAAGATGGCAATAAGAAGAAAGATGGTGAAAAATCTCAAGATAAGCATGGGGATAAGGGTAAAACCAAAGATCCCACTTCAAATCTTAAACACTCTTCAGAGGGTGGGGATAAAACAAATTCTTCCTCTTCTTCCCAACCTGCACACATTAAAAAGCCTTGGTGCTTTGTGTGTAAAAATAGAGGCCATAGGCCAGGGGATAAGTCCTGTCCAGGTAAACCCCCTGAGCCTACCACCACTAATACATCAAGCTCTAGTGCCCCTAGCAGTAGTGGTACTAGTGGTGGGACTGCTGGCAACAGTCAAGCAAAGGGTGTAGTTGGGTTCACTTATGGGTCCATAGTGGAAACTGATGTAATCAGTCCCAAGACAGTTTCTGTCACACCTAGTGGCATTGGCCTTGCCACACTGGCTGCTTGTCCCCTTACAATGGATAAGTACAGGCAGACAGTTTCAATAAATGGTGTTGAGGCCTTGGCCTACAGGGACACAGGTGCCAATTTCACTTTGGTGACTGACAACCTAGTGCACCCTGATCAACACATCATTGGACAACAGTATAAGATTATTGATGTCCATAACTCCACTAAGTTTCTTCCCTTAGCTATAATTCAGTTTAGTTGGGGTGGAGTTACTGGCCCTAAGCAGGTGGTGGTATCACCTAGCTTACCTGTAGACTGTCTCTTAGGTAATGACCTAGAGGCCTCAGGTTGGGCTGATGTAGAGTTTTATGCCCATGCAGCCATGCTGGGCATCCCTGAGGAATTGTTCCCTCTCATTTCAAGTGAAATGAAAAAGCAAAAGAGAGAAGGCCTGAAAACTCAGGATCCCTCTCCATCAACAGGTAAAAAGGGTATCACAGTATCCCCTAACCACCCTACCATTCAGGATACTATTCCTGTGGTGGGAGAAACCTCTCCTGGGGTGGCACCTGTTCCAAGGGAATCATCAGCTGGCATAGCTGGACTCCCTGAGGTAGAAGTACCTCTCTGTGGGATAACTAACATTGGTGACAAAAAGAGCACCATTTTAGTTAACATGGAGCATCCCTCCAACCCTCCCAGAGAAACTTTAGTGCAGAAACCCTGTACTGCCTCACAACACTTAGGACAGCATCCCTGCCCTAGTGTGGAGCTCATAGGACAGCATCCCTGCCCTGCTCCAACTCAAGAGAAACAGCATCCCTGTTCTCTCTTCCAGCCAAATGGACAAAGTTTTTGTCCAGCTATGGCTTTACTGAGACAGCATCCCTGTCTGGCATTTCCATCATTACAAATAGGTTCAGTGGATAATTCCCACTGCTCTAAACTAAAACTTACTGATAGAAACTCTGAAAATACATCTTCACATTGTTGGTTAGCTAAAAAACTTCAAACAAGGTGGTTTACATCCCCACAGGGAAGTAACCATATAGTGGATGATAAAGGGAGTAACCAGTCTATTGCAGAGCTACTCTCTACTTATCACCACTTAGACAATAAAGTCTCAACTGGCCAAGGTTAGCCTTATTGTCCTTCGTTTGGGGGGGGGTTGTGTGAGAAGGTAGCCTCTTTCTAGCCTTGTTACCCCCACTTTTGGCCTGTTTGTGAGTGTATGTCAGGGTGTTTGTCACTGTTTTCACTGGGATCCTGATAGCCAGGCCTCAGTGCTCATAGTGAAAACACTATGTTTTCAGTATGTTTGTTATGTGTCACTGGGATCCTGCTGGTCAGGACCCCAGTGCTCATAGGTTTGTGGCCTATATGTATGTGTCACTGGGACCCTGTCACACAGGGCCCCAGTGCTCATAGGTGTGCATGTATATGTTCCCTGTGTGGTGCCTAACTGCCTCACTGAGGCTCTGCTAACCAGAACCTCAGTGGTTATGCTCTCTCATTACTTTCAAATTGTCACTAACAGGCTAGTGACCAATTTTACCAATTTACATTGGCTTACTGGAACACCCTTATAATTCCCTAGTATATGGTACTGAGGTACCCAGGGTATTGGGGTTCCAGGAGATCCCTATGGGCTGCAGCATTTCTTTTGCCACCCATAGGGAGCTCTGACAATTCTTACACAGGCCTGCCACTGCAGCCTGAGTGAAATAACATCCACGTTATTTCACAGCCATTTTACACTGCACTTAAGTAACTTATAAGTCACCTATATGTCTAACCTTTACCTGGTAAAGGTTAGGTGCAAAGTTACTTAGTGTGAGGGCACCCTGGCACTAGCCAAGGTGCCCCCACATTGTTCAGAGCCAATTCCCTGAACTTTGTGAGTGCGGGGACACCATTACACGCGTGCACTACATATAGGTCACTACCTATATGTAGCTTCACAATGGTAACTCCGAATATGGCCATGTAACATGTCTATGATCATGGAATTGCCCCCTCTATGCCATCCTGGCATAGTTGGCACAATCCCATGATCCCAGTGGTCTGTAGCACAGACCCTGTTACTGCCAAACTGCCCTTCCTGGGGTTTCACTGCAGCTGCTGCTGCTGCCAACCCCTCAGACAGGCAGCTGCCCTCCTGGGGTCCAGCCAGGCCTGGCCCAGGATGGCAGAACAAAGAACTTCCTCTGAGAGAGGGTGTGACACCCTCTCCCTTTGGAAAATGGTGTGAAGGCAGGGGAGGAGTAGCCTCCCCCAGCCTCTGGAAATGCTTTGTTGGGCACAGAGGTGCCCAATTCTGCATAAGCCAGTCTACACCGGTTCAGGGGACCCCTTAGCCCTGCTCTGGCGCGAAACTGGACAAAGGAAAGGGGAGTGACCACTCCCCTGACCTGCACCTCCCCTGGGAGGTGTCCAGAGCTCCTCCAGTGTGCTCCAGACCTCTGCCATCTTGGAAACAGAGGTGCTGCTGGCACACTGGACTGCTCTGAGTGGCCAGTGCCACCAGGTGACGTCAGAGACTCCTGCTGATAGGCTCCTTCAGGTGTTAGTAGCCTTTCCTCTCTCCTAGGTAGCCAAACCCTCTTTTCTGGCTATTTAGGGTCTCTGTCTCTGGGGAAACTTTAGATAACGAATGCATGAGCTCAGCCGAGTTCCTCTGCATCTCTCTCTTCACCTTCTGATAAGGAAACGACCACTGACCGCGCTGGAAGCCTGCAAACCTGCAACATAGTAGCAAAGACGACTACTGCAACTCTGTAACGCTGATCCTGCCGCCTTCTCGACTGTTTTCCTGCTTGTGCATGCTGTGGGGGTAGCCTGCCTCCTCTCTGCACCAGAAGCTCCGAAGAAATCTCCCGTGGGTCGACGGAATCTTCCCCCTGCAACCGCAGGCACCAAAAAGCTGCATTACCGGTCCCTTTGGTCTCCTCTCAGCACGACGAGCGAGGTCCCTCGAATCCAGCGACGCTGTCCAAGTGACCCCCACAGTCCAGTGACTCTTCAGCCCAAGTTTGGTGGAGGTAAGTCCTTGCCTCACCTCGCTGGGCTGCATTGCTGGGAACCGCGACTTTGCAGCTACTCCGGCCCCTGTGCACTTCCGGCGGAAATCCTTTGTGCACAGCCAAGCCTGGGTCCACGGCACACTAACCTGCATTGCACGACTTTCTAAGTTGGTCTCCGGCGACGTGGGACTCCTTTGTGCAACTTCGGCGAGCACCGTTTCACGCATCCTCGTAGTGCCTGTTTCTGGCACTTCTCCGGGTGCTACCTGCTACAGTGAGGGCTCTTCGTCTTGCACGACGTCTCCTCTCTCTGCAGGTCCAATTTGCGACCTCCTGGTCCCTCCTGGGCCCCAGCAGCGTCCAAAAACGCCAAACGCACGATTTGCACCTAGCAAGGCTTGTTGGCGTTTTTTCGGCGGGAAAACACTTCTGCACGACTCTCCAAGGCGAGAGGGATCCGTCCACCAAAGGGGAAGTCTCTAGCCCTTTTCGTTCCTGCAGAAACCTCAGCTTGTTCTGTCCAGTCGAAGCTTCTTTGCACCCGCAGCTGGCATTTCCTGGGCATCTGCCCATCTACGACTTGCTTGTGACTTTTGGACTTGGTCCCCTTGTTCCACAGGTACCCTATATTGGAAATCTACAGTTGTTGCATTGCTGGTTTGTGTCTTTCCTGCATTATTCCTCTAACACGACTATTTTGTCCTTTGGGGAACTTTAGTGCACTTTGCACTCACTTTTCAGGGTCTTGGGGAGGGTTATTTTTCTAACTCTCACTATTTTCTAATAGTCCCAGCGACCCTCTACAAGGTCACATAGGTTTGGGGTCCATTCGTGGTTCGCATTCCACTTCTGGAGTATATGGTTTGTGTTGCCCCTATCCCTATGTTTCCCCATTGCATCCTATTGTAACTATACATTGTTTGCACTGTTTTCTAAGACTATACTGCATATTTTTGCTATTGTGTATATATATCTTGTGTATATTTCCTATCCTCTCACTGAGGGTACACTCTAAGATACTTTGGCATATTGTCATAAAAATAAAGTACCTTTATTTTTAGTATAACTGTGTATTGTGTTTTCTTATGATATTGTGCATATGACACTACAGGGAGTGCAGAATTATTAGGCAAGTTGTATTTTTGAGGATTCATTTTATTATTGAACAACAACCATGTTCTCAATGAACCCAAAAAACTAATTAATATCAAAGCTGAATATTTTTGGAAGTAGTTTTTAGTTTGTTTTTAGTTTTAGCTATGTTAGGGGGATATCTGTGTGTGCAGGTGACTATCACTGTGCATAATTATTAGGCAACTTAACAAAAAAATATATATACCCATTTCAATTATTTATTATTACCAGTGAAACCAATATAACATCTCAACATTCACAAATATACATTTCTGACATTCAAAAACAAAACAAAAACAAATCAGTGACCAATATAGCCACCTTTCTTTGAAAGGACACTCAAAAGCCTGCCATCCATGGATTCTGTCAGTGTTTTGATCTGTTCACCATCAACATTGCGTGTAGCAGCAACCACAGCCTCCCAGACACTGTTCAGAGAGGTGTACTGTTTTCCCTCCTTGTAAATCTCACATTTGATGATGGACCACAGGTTCTCAATGGGGTTCAGATCAGGTGAACAAGGAGGCCATGTCATTAGATTTCCTTCTTTTATACCCTTTCTTGCCAGCCACGCTGTGGAGTACTTGGACGCGTGTGATGGAGCATTGTCCTGCATGAAAATCATGTTTTTCTTGAAGGATGCAGACTTCTTCCTGTACCACTGCTTGAAGAAGGTGTCTTCCAGGAACTGGCAGTAGGACTGGGAGTTGAGCTTGACTCCATCCTCAACCCGAAAAGGCCCCACAAGCTCATCTTTGATGATACCAGCCCAAACCAGTACTCCACCTCCACCTTGCTGGCGTCTGAGTCGGACTGGAGCTCTCTGCCCTTTACCAATCCAGCCACGGGCCCATCCATCTGGCCCATCAAGACTCACTCTCATTTCATCAGTCCATAAAACCTTATAAAAATCAGTCTTGAGATATTTCTTGGCCCAGTCTTGACGTTTCAGCTTGTGTGTCTTGTTCAGTGGTGGTCGTCTTTCAGCCTTTCTTACCTTGGCCATGTCTCTGAGTATTGCACACCTTGTGCTTTTGGGCACTCCAGTGATGTTGCAGCTCTGAAATATGGCCAAACTGGTGGCAAGTGGCATCGTGGCAGCTGCACGCTTGACTTTTCTCAGTTCATGGGCAGTTATTTTGCGCCTTGGTTTTTCCACACGCTTCTTGCGACCCTGTTGACTATTTTGAATGAAACGCTTGATTGTTCGATGATCACGCTTCAGAAGCTTTGCAATTTTAAGAGTGCTGCATCCCTCTGCAAGATATCTCACTATTTTTGACTTTTCTGAGCCTGTCAAGTCCTTCTTTTGACCCATTTTGCCAAAGGAAAGGAAGTTGCCTAATAATTATGCACACCTGATATAGGGTGTTGATGTCATTAGACCACACCCCTTCTCATTACAGAGATGCACATCAACTAATATGCTTAATTGGTAGTAGGCTTTCGAGCCTATACAGCTTGGAGTAAGACAACATGCATAAAGAGGATGATGTGGTCAAAATACTCATTTGCCTAATAATTCTGCACTCCCTGTAAGTGGTACTGTAGTAGCTTCACACGTCTCCTAGTTCAGCCTAAGCTGCTCTGCTAAGCTACCATTATCTATCAGCCTAAGCTGCTAGACACCCTATACACTAATAAGGGATAACTGGGCCTGGTGCAAGGTGCAAGTACCCCTTGGTACTCACTACAAGCCAGTCCAGCCTCCTACAATTCCCCTAACTTTTTAGAAGAAAAGAAAACATTTTCAAACTTTGAAAAAGTTGGGAAAAACTTTTTGGAAGTGAAAAAAATGACTGGTAGGTACAATTGTATATAGCTCTAAGTATTGGAGAACACTTTTCTTCTGAAAAGCACTAGTAACAAAGTGGTAAAGCAGTTGCAAGTACCTTTCCCACCACTGCACCACCAATGTAGGAGGCTAGCCTGGTTTGTAGTGGGTACCTAAGGTACTTACACCTTACACCAGGTCCAGTTATCCCTTATTAGTGAAAAGTAGGCAGTGTCTAGCAGCTTAGGCTGTCTAGGGGTAGCAGGGGTAGCTGTAACAGAGCAGCCAAGGCTGACAAAGGAGACATGCAAAGCTCTTGCAATACCGCTATAGTCACACAGTACTTACACACAATAAAAGACAATACTCAGTGTTACCAAAAACAAAGGTACTTTATTTTAGCGAGACAAGGCCGAAAATATCTTAGAGGCAATACTACTTCTGGAGGTAAGTATTATACACAAGTAGGTTATGGACACAAAGTGGGAGGATTTATATTTTATTGTAATTGTTGGATTATCTCTCAATTTCCTCCATGTTCTAACCTTTTTATGAGATTAAATTGTTTTATGGTTGCTTTGATGGTTATGATGACTAAATAAAGCTTGTGTTTATCAGTATACACAATATATACACTATTAACCAAAATCAGGTAAGTAAACAGTCATAGAATAGTGCAAACAGTGAAAAACACAATAGATTGCAATGGGCCTAGGGGCAACACAAACCATATACTAAAATAGTGAAAAGCAAATTTCGAACTCACCCCTAGGTAAGTGTAGTGTGTAGAGGGACACTGGGAGGGTAGGAAAACACTAAAGGTAAGTAAAGTACCCCACACCAGAGCCCAGGAAAGCAGGAGTAAAGTACAGCAAGTTTCCACAGAACACACTGCAAGTCTTGATGAAGAATTATGCAAGAACCAAGCAAGACTGCAAGCAACCAATGATGGATTCCTGGACCTGAAGACCTGTGGAGAGAGAAGACCAAGTCCAGACGTTGAAGAAGAGTCCAGGAAGAACAGGAGCCTCTGCCCACCTGGAAGAAGGTGCAAAAGGGGATTCTCCATTAGGAAGACAAGTACAGAAATGCACCAAAGAAGATACTTGCAGATTTCTGCTTGGTGCAAGAGATGTCCCATGTTGAGACGTTGAATGCAGGCTGTTTGCGTCGCTGGAGTCCGCCAACAAGCCTTGATTCATGCAAGAACTTGTTTTGCATCAAAGAGGAGCAGCGTGGACCCAGGGTGGACCTGGGGATCTCAACTTGGACTGAGGAGACAGAGGGGGCTCTCAGCACTCCAGAGAGCCCTCAGAAAACCAGGCAGCACCCACGGGAGTCCCAGGATGAGCTCAGCATCAGGAGGGTGCCTATACCGACTCTGTGGCAGGGCTCAGGCAGAATGCATTGTTTGTCATCCTTCTGGAAAGGGACCGGGTGGAATAGGGCTATCTCTTATCAACCAAACCTCTATGTCGCACCAGTGGCCTGCAATATCTTAATTGGTGGGTCTACCAGGCAAATGGGGCAAATAGTCAATCCCCTGAGCCTCGAGATGGGGCTCATGTAGGAGGCTGGCCTGGTTTGTAGTGGGTACCAAAGGTACTTACACCTTATACCAGGTCCTGTTCTCCCTTATTAGTGAAATGTAGTCACTGTCTAAAGCCATGCTGCTCCCTGCATGATGGAGATATTTTTTCATCTGTTTCCCTGTCTGCTTCAGTGTGGGCAGGGAAGCAGATGAAAGTTGTCCCCTAGTTGGCTCAAGCATTTTTTAATTTATGGAAAGTAGTGCCACTTTCCTTGGGCCCCTTAGCGCTCTCCTAACTCCACCACTGTAGTGCCGTATTTAAGATACAGAGCACCATAGCAGTATTAGGGTGACTAGCGTCATAACTTTTGATGCTAGTCCGGCGCGTTGCAGGATTAGATTCAAAATTATGACGTTAATCCTGCAAAGCAGCCAGAGGCCCATTTTAATCAATGGGAGCCTTTGTTTAACGCCTGCATTAAAAAATGCCAATAATAATAGTGCAAAGGAACCTCATAGATTCCTTGGTGCCATTTATACAGCCACTCCCTAATGCTCCCTTGCATACATTATGCCTGGCTCAGGCATAATGTGGAGCAAGGGGTTACACAGTGGAGCAATGCAAGCATTTTGCCACTTTGTAAATATGAAAAAGCGTTTTTCCCCTTCAAACGCCTGTAGGAGGCTGGACTGGCTTGTAGTGAGTACCAAGGGGTACTTGCACCTTGTACCAGGCCCAGTTATCCCTTATTAGTGTATAGGGTGTCTAGCAGCTTAGGCTGATAGATAATGGTAGTTTAGCAGAGCAGCTTAGGCTGAACTAGGAGACGTGTGAAGCTACTACAGTACCACTTAGTGTCATATGCACAATATCATAAGAAAACACAATACACAGTTATACTAAAAATAAAGGTACTTTATTTTTATGACGATATGCCAAAGTATCTTAGAGTGTACCCTCAGTGGGAGGATAGGAAATATACACAAGATATATATACACAATAGCAAAAATATGCAGTATAGTCTTAGAAAACAGTGCAAACAATGTATAGTTACAATAGGATGCAATGGGGAAACATAGGGATAGGGGCAACACAAACCATATACTCCAAAAGTGGAATGCGAACCACGAATGGACCCCAAACCTATGTGACCTTGTAGAGGGTCGCTGGGACTATTAGAAAATAGTGAGAGTTAGAAAAATAACCCTCCCCAAGACCCTGAAAAGTGAGTGCAAAGTGCACTAAAGTTCCCCTAAGGACCAAAGAGTCGTGTTAGAGGAATAATGCAGGAAAGACACAAACCAGCAATGCAACAACTGTGGATTTCCAATCTAGGGTACCTGTGGAACAAGGGGACCAAGTCCAAAAGTCACAAGCAAGTCGGAGATGGGCAGATGCCCAGGAAATGCCAGCTGCGGGTGCAAAGAAGCTTCGACTGGACAGAAGAAGCTGAGGTTTCTGCAGGAACAAAAAGGGCTAGAGACTTCCCCTTTGGTGGACGGATCCCACTCGCCTTGGAGAGTCGTGCAGAAGTGTTTTCCCGCCAAAAGGACGCCAACAAGCCTTGCTACACGCAAATCGTGCGTTTGGCGTTTTTGGACGCTGCTGGGGCCCAGGAGGGACCAGGAGGTCGCAAATTGGACCTGCAGAGAGAGGGGACGTCGTGCAAGACAAAGAGCCCTCACTGAAGCAGGTAGCACCAGGAGAAGTGCCAGAAACAGGCACTACGAGGATGCGTGAAACGGTGCTCGCCGAAGTTGCACAAAGGAGTCCCACGTCGCCGGAGACCAACTTAGAAAGTCGTGCAATGCAGGTTAGAGTGCCGTGGACCCAGGCTTGGCTGTGCACGAAGGATTTCCGCCGGAAGTGCACAGGGGCCGGAGTAGCTGCAAAGTCGCGGTTCCCAGCAATGCAGCCCAGCGAGGTGAGGCAAGGACTTACCTCCACCAAACTTGGGCTGAAGAGTCACTGGACTGTGAGGGTCACTTGGACAGCGTCGCTGGATTTGAGGGACCTCGCTCGTCGTGCTGAGAGGAGACCCAAGGGACCGGTAATGCAGCTTTTTGGTGCCTGCGGTTGCAGGGGGAAGATTCCGTCGACCCACGGGAGATTTCTTCGGAGCTTCTGGTGCAGAGAGGAGGCAGACTACCCCCACAGCATGACAAGCAGGAAAACAGTCGAGAAGGCGGCAGGATCAGCGTTACAGAGTTGCAGTAGTCGTCTTTGCTACTATGTTGCAGGTTTGCAGGCTTCCAGCGTGGTCAGCGGTCGATTCCTTATCAGAAGGTGAAGAGGGAGATGCAGAGGAACTCGGCTGAGCTCATGCATTCGTTATCTAAAGTTTCCCCAGAGACAGAGACCCTAAATAGCCAGAAAAGAGGGTTTGGCTACCTAGGAGAGAGGATAGGCTACTAACACCTGAAGGAGCCTATCAGCAGGAGTCTCTGACGTCACCTGGTGGCACTGGCCACTCAGAGCAGTCCAGTGTGCCAGCAGCACCTCTGTTTCCAAGATGGCAGAGGTCTGGAGCACACTGGAGGAGCTCTGGACACCTCCCAGGGGAGGTGCAGGTCAGGGGAGTGGTCACTCCCCTTTCCTTTGTCCAGTTTCGCGCCAGAGCAGGGGCTAAGGGGTCCCTGAACCGGTGTAGACTGGCTTATGCAGAATTGGGCACATCTGTGCCCAACAAAGCATTTCCAGAGGCTGGGGGAGGCTACTCCTCCCCTGCCTTCACACCATTTTCCAAAGGGAGAGGGTGTCACACCCTCTCTCAGAGGAAGTTCTTTGTTCTGCCATCCTGGGCCAGGCCTGGCTGGACCCCAGGAGGGCAGCTGCCTGTCTGAGGGGTTGGCAGCAGCAGCAGCTGCAGTGAAACCCCAGGAAGGGCAGTCTGGCAGTACCAGGGTCTGTGCTACAGACCACTGGGATCATGGAATTGTACCAACAATGCCAGGATGGCATAGAGGGGGCAGTTCCATGATCATAGACATGTTACATGGCCATATTCGGAGTTACCATGGTGAAGCTACATATAGGTAGTGACCTATATGTAGTGCACGCGTGTAATGGTGTCCCCGCACTCACAAAGTTCAGTGAATTGGCTCTGAACAATGTGGGGGCACCTTGGCTAGTGCCAGGGTGCCCTCACACTAAGTAACTTTGCACCTAACCTTTACCAGGTAAAGGTTAGACATATAGGTGACTTATAAGTTACTTAAGTGCAGTGTAAAATGGCTGTGAAATAACGTGGACGTTATTTCACTCAGGCTGCAGTGGCAGGCCTGTGTAAGAATTGTCAGAGCTCCCTATGGGTGGCAAAAGAAATGCTGCAGCCCATAGGGATCTCCTGGAACCCCAATACCCTGGGTACCTGAGTACCATATACTAGGGAATTATAAGGGTGTTCCAGTAAGCCAATGTAAATTGGTAAAAATGGTCACTAGCCTGTTAGTGACAATTTGAAAGTAATGAGAGAGCATAACCACTGAGGTTCTGGTTAGCAGAGCCTCAGTGAGACAGTTAGGCACCACACAGGGAACATGTACATGCACACCTATGAGCACTGGGGCCCTGTGTGACAGGGTCCCAGTGACACATACATATAGGCCACAAACCTATGAGCACTGGGGTCCTGACCAGCAGGATCCCAGTGACACATAACAACCATACTGAAAACATAGTGTTTTCACTATGAGCACTGGGGCCTAGCCATCAGGATCCCAGTGAGACAGTGAAAACAGTGACAAACACCCTGACATACACTCACAAAACAGGCCAAAAGTGGGGGTAACAAGGCTAGAAAGAGGCTACCTTCTCACACAACCCCCCCCAAACGAAGGACAATAAGGCTAACCTTGGCCAGTTGAGACTTTATTGTCTAAGTGGTGATAAGTAGAGAGTAGCTCTGCAATAGACTGGTTACTCCCTTTATCATCCACTATATGGTTACTTCCCTGTGGGGATGTAAACCACCCTGTTTGAAGTTTTTTAGCTAAGCAACAATGTGAAGATGTATTTTCAGAGTTTCTATCAGTAAGTTTTAGTTTAGAGCAGTGGGAATTGTCCACTGAACCTATTTGTAGTGATGGAAATGCCAGACAGGGATGCTGTCTCAGTAAAGCCATAGCTGGGCAAAAACTTTGTCCATATGGCTGGAAGAGAGAACAGGGATGCTGTTTCTCTTGGGTTGGAGCAGGGCAGGGATGCTGTCCTATCAGCTCCACACTAGGGCAGGGATGCTGTCCTAAGTGTTGTGAGGCAGTGCAGGGTTTCTGCACTAAAGTTTCTCTGGGAGGGTTGGAGGGATGCTCCATGTTAACTAAAATGGTGCTCTTTTTCTCACCAATGTTAGTTATCCCACAGAGAGGTACTTCCACCTCAGGGAGTACAGTTTTGCCAACTGATGATTCCCTTGGAACAGGTGCCACCCCAGGAGAGGTTTCTCCCACCACAGGAATAGTATCCTGAATGGTAGGGTGGTTAGGGGATACTGTGATACCCTTTTTACCTGTTGATGGAGAGGGATCCTGAGTTTTCAGGCCTTCTCTCCTTTGCTTTTTCATTTCACTTGAAATGAGAGGTAACAATTCCTCAGGGATGCCCAGCATGGCTGCATGGGCATAAAACTCTACATCAGCCCAACCTGAGGCCTCTAGGTCATTACCTAAGAGACAGTCTACAGGTAAGCTAGGTGATACCACCACCTGCTTAGGGCCAGTAACTCCACCCCAACTAAACTGAATTATAGCTAAGGGAAGAAACTTAGTGGAGTTATGGACATCAATAATCGTATACTGTTGTCCAATGATGTGTTGTTCAGGAGGCACTAGGTTTTCAGTCACCAAAGTGAAACTGGCACCTGTGTCCCTGTAGGCCAAGGCCTCAACACCATTTATTGAAACTGTCTGCCTGTACTTATCCATTGTAAGGGGACAAGCAGCCAGTGTGGCAAGGCCAATGCCACTAGGTGTGACAGAAACTGTCTTGGGACTGATTACATCAGTTTCCACTATGGACCCATAAGTGAACCCAACTACACCCTTTGCTTGACTGTTGCCAGCAGTCCCACCACTAGTACCACTACTGCTAGGGGCACTAGAGCTTGATGTATTAGTGGTGGTAGGCTCAGGGGGTTTACCTGGACAGGACTTATCCCCTGGCCTATGGCCTCTATTTTTACACACAAAGCACCAAGGCTTTTTAATGTGTGCAGGTTGGGAAGAAGAGGAAGAATTTGTTTTATCCCCACCCTCTGAAGAGTGTTTAAGATTTGAAGTGGGATCTTTGGTTTTACCCTTATCCCCATGCTTATCTTGAGATTTTTCACCATCTTTCTTCTTATTGCCATCTTTGTCAGCCCCTGTATGAACTTTTCTGTTCACCCTTGTTCTGACCCATTTGTCTGCCTTCATTCCCAATTCTTGGGGAGAGGTCAGATCAGAGTCTACCAGGTACTGGTGCAACAAATCAGACACACAATTATTAAGTATATGCTCTCTCAGGATTGTGTTATACAGGCTTTCATAATCAGTAACTTTACTGCCATGTAACCACCCCTCCAAGGCCTTCACTGAATGGTCAATGAAATCAACCCAGTCTTGTGAAGACTCCTTTTTGGTCTCTCTGAACTTTATCCTGTACTGTTCAGTGGTTAAGCCATAACCATCCAGGAGTGCATTCATAAGAACTGTAAAATTATTGGCATCATTTTCTTTCACAGTAAGGAGCCTATCCCTACCTTTTCCACTAAATGATAGCCATAGTATAGCAGCCCACTGCCTTTGAGGGACATCCTGTACAACACAGGCCCTCTCAAGTGCAGCAAACCACTTGTTAATGTCATCCCCCTCCTTATAAGGGGGAACTATCTTGTGCAGATTCCTGGAATCATGCTCTTTTGCAGGATGACTATGGGGAATACTGCTGCTGCCACCATGGGTATCTAAACCCAACTTCTGTCTTTCCTTCTCTAATTCAAAAGACTGTCTATCCAAATCCAGCTGTTGCTTTTTAAGCTTCAGTCTGGTTTGTTCCACCCTCAACTTATTGAGTTCCCTCTCTAACATTCTGTCATAAGGGTTGGTGGGAGGGACATTTCTAGAAACAGAGCTATGATGGGAATGAACAGAAGGAGACCTGTCCCTTACAGAAGGCACCCTAACAGCTTGGTTTACAGAAACATTACTACCAGTATGGTGAGAATAAATGCTTTTGCTATGATGTGAGACAACACTATTTATTTGGTGTGGCTCATCATCATTACCATCTATGCTAGATTGTCTAGTAATGGGCAGGCTAGGAAGTTTCTTTCCTGAATCTTTTCCTGGGGGAGTCCCTGAATCAGATTGGGAACTATTAGGTACTTTTTCAACAGATGGGGCACCTATGGCCTTATTCTGTTCTCTAACCATGTTAAGTAACAGTTCCAAGGAAGGATTCTTCTCTACACTCAAACCTCTCTCTATACAGAGACTCCTTGCTCTTTTCCAGCTAAGGTTGTCATATGCAAGTTTGGACAGATCAACACTTTGGCCTGTGCCAGACATTTTTTAGAGAGAATTAAAGTGATAGAAAAAGAGAAAAAAGTTTTCAGAACTTTTTGGAAAGACAGAAAAAAACTTTTTAAACTTTTAAGAACTTTTTGAAAGTTTAGAAGTACTTTTCAGCACTTTAGAAAAGAGTGAAAAGAGGAAATGCAAAACTTTTTTGGCTATGTGTATATACACTGACCTTGTTTTGTATATTTTTTCTCCTATGAAAAGTACAACGACAAGAGTGGTAAGTAGTCTCAAGCACTTATCCCACCACTGCACAACCAATGTAGGAGGCTGGACTGGCTTGTAGTGAGTACCAAGGGGTACTTGCACCTTGCACCAGGCCCAGTTATCCCTTATTAGTGTATAGGGTGTCTAGCAGCTTAGGCTGATAGATAATGGTAGCTTAGCAGAGCAGCTTAGGCTGAACTAGGAGACGTGTGAAGCTACTACAGTACCACTTAGTGTCATATGCACAATATCATAAGAAAACACAATACACAGTTATACTAAAAATAAAGGTACTTTATTTTTATGACAATATGCCAAAGTATCTTAGAGTGTACCCTCAGTGGGAGGATAGGAAATATACACAAGATATATATACACAATAGCAAAAATATGCAGTATAGTCTTAGAAAACAGTGCAAACAATGTATAGTTACAATAGGATGCAATGGGGAAACATAGGGATAGGGGCAACACAAACCATATACTCCAAAAGTGGAATGCGAACCACGAATGGACCCCAAACCTATGTGACCTTGTAGAGGGTCGCTGGGACTATTAGAAAATAGTGAGAGTTAGAAAAATAACCCTCCCCAAGACCCTGAAAAGTGAGTGCAAAGTGCACTAAAGTTCCCCTAAGGACCAAAGAGACGTGTTAGAGGAATAATGCAGGAAAGACACAAACCAGCAATGCAACAACTGTGGATTTCCAATCTAGGGTACCTGTGGAACAAGGGGACCAAGTCCAAAAGTCACAAGCAAGTCGGAGATGGGCAGATGCCCAGGAAATGCCAGCTGCGGGTGCAAAGAAGCTTCGACTGGACAGAAGAAGCTGAGGTTTCTGCAGGAACGAAAAGGGATAGAGACTTCCCCTTTGGTGGACAAATCCCTCTCGCCTTGGAGAGTCGTGCAGAAGTGTTTACCCACCGAAAGGACGCCAACAAGCCTTGCTACACGCAAATCGTGCGTTTGGCGTTTTTGGACGCTGCTGGGGCCCAGGAGGGACCAGGAGGTCGCAAATTGGACCTGCAGAGAGAGGGGACGTCGTGCAAGACAAAGAGCCCTCACTGAAGCAGGTAGCACCCGGAGAAGTGCCAGAAACAGGCACTACGAGGATGCGTGAAACGGTGCTCGCCGAAGTTGCACAAAGGAGTCCCACGTCGCCGGAGACCAACTTAGAAAGTCGTGCAATGCAGGTTAGAGTGCCGTGGACCCAGGCTTGGCTGTGCACGAAGGATTTCCGCCGGAAGTGCACAGGGGCCGGAGTAGCTGCAAAGTCGCGGTTCCCAGCAATGCAGCCCAGCGAGGTGAGGCAAGGACTTACCTCCACCAAACTTGGGCTGAAGAGTCACTGGACTGTGAGGGTCACTTGGACAGCGTCGCTGGATTCGAGGGACCTCGCTCGTCGTGCTGAGAGGAGACCCAAGGGACCGGTAATGCAGCTTTTTGGTGCCTGCGGTTGCAGGGGGAAGATTCCGTCGACCCACGGGAGATTTCTTCGGAGCTTCTGGTGCAGAGAGGAGGCAGACTACCCCCACAGCATGCACAAGCAGGAAAACAGTCGAGAAGGCGGCAGGATCAGCGTTACAGAGTTGCAGTAGTCGTCTTTGCTACTATGTTGCAGGTTTGCAGGCTTCCAGCGCGGTCAGCGGTCGATTCCTTATCAGAAGGTGAAGAGGGAGATGCAGAGGAACTCGGCTGAGCTCATGCATTCGTTATCTAAAGTTTCCCCAGAGACAGAGACCCTAAATAGCCAGAAAAGAGGGTTTGGCTACCTAGGAGAGAGGATAGGCTACTAACACCTGAAGGAGCCTATCAGCAGGAGTCTCTGACGTCACCTGGTGGCACTGGCCACTCAGAGCAGTCCAGTGTGCCAGCAGCACCTCTGTTTCCAAGATGGCAGAGGTCTGGAGCACACTGGAGGAGCTCTGGACACCTCCCAGGGGAGGTGCAGGTCAGGGGAGTGGTCACTCCCCTTTCCTTTGTCCAGTTTCGCGCCAGAGCAGGGGCTAAGGGGTCCCTGAACCGGTGTAGACTGGCTTATGCAGAATTGGGCACATCTGTGCCCAACAAAGCATTTCCAGAGTCTGGGGGAGGCTACTCCTCCCCTGCCTTCACACCATTTTCCAAAGGGAGAGGGTGTCACACCCTCTCTCAGAGGAAGTTCTTTGTTCTGCCATCCTGGGCCAGGCCTGGCTGGACCCCAGGAGGGCAGCTGCCTGTCTGAGGGGTTGGCAGCAGCAGCAGCTGCAGTGAAACCCCAGGAAGGGCAGTCTGGCAGTACCAGGGTCTGTGCTACAGACCACTGGGATCATGGAATTGTACCAACAATGGCAGGATGGCATAGAGGGGGCAATTCCATGATCATAGACATGTTACATGGCCATATTCGGAGTTACCATGGTGAAGCTACATATAGGTAGTGACCTATATGTAGTGCACGCGTGTAATGGTGTCCCCGCACTCACAAAGTTCAGTGAATTGGCTCTGAACAATGTGGGGGCACCTTGGCTAGTGCCAGGGTGCCCTCACACTAAGTAACTTTGCACCTAACCTTTACCAGGTAAAGGTTAGACATATAGGTGACTTATAAGTTACTTAAGTGCAGTGTAAAATGGCTGTGAAATAACGTGGACGTTATTTCACTCAGGCTGCAGTGGCAGGCCTGTGTAAGAATTGTCAGAGCTCCCTATGGGTGGCAAAAGAAATGCTGCAGCCCATAGGGATCTCCTGGAACCCCAATACCCTGGGTACCTGAGTACCATATACTAGGGAATTATAAGGGTGTTCCAGTAAGCCAATGTAAATTGGTTAAAATGGTCACTAGCCTGTTAGTGACAATTTGAAAGTAATGAGAGAGCATAACCACTGAGGTTCTGGTTAGCAGAGCCTCAGTGAGACAGTTAGGCACCACACAGGGAACATGTACATGCACACCTATGAGCACTGGGGCCCTGTGTGACAGGGTCCCAGTGACACATACATATAGGCCACAAACCTATGAGCACTGGGGTCCTGACCAGCAGGATCCCAGTGACACATAACAACCATACTGAAAACATAGTGTTTTCACTATGAGCACTGGGGCCTAGCCATCAGGATCCCAGTGAGACAGTGAAAACAGTGACAAACACCCTGACATACACTCACAAAACAGGCCAAAAGTGGGGGTAACAAGGCTAGAAAGAGGCTACCTTCTCACAACGCCACATTAGAGTAAAAAATATGACACTTAGGGCCAGTTGTACAAAGCTTTTTGCACGTCGCAAACAGCGAATTTCGCTGTTTGCGACGTGCAAAAAGCACTTTGCAATGCACAAACCCCATTTTGCGATTCGGTAACCTGGTTACCGAATCGCAAAAAGGGTTTGTGAGTCGTAATTAGGAAGGGGTGTTCCCTTCCTAATTGCGAGTCGCGGTGCAATGCAGGATTGCTTTGTGACCGCAAACGCGTTTGCAAACTAATCGCAGTTTGCACCCTTTTGCAATGGGTGATAACCCATTCGCAAAAGGGAAGGTGTCCCCATGGGACCCCTTCCCTGTTGTAAATGGCACTGCAAACATTTTTTCAGAGCAGGCAGTGGTCCTGTAGACCACTGCCTGCTCTGAAAAAATGTAACAAAAAAGTTTCATTTTTTGTTTTTGTAATGCATCTCATTTTCCTTTAAGGAAAACGGGCTGCAGTACAAAAAAAAAACAGCTTTATTAAAAAGCAGTCACAGACATGGTGGTCTGCTGTCCGCAGCAGGCCACCATCCCTGTGAGGGCCGCCACTTGCAAGGGAGGTTGCAAATTGCGACCCACCTTATGATTATTCATGAGGTGGCCCTTTGCGACCCCCTTGCGAGTCGCTCTAACTCGCAATTTGCGGGTCGCAATTTGTAATGAACCTACATCTGGCCCTTAGGCCCATATGTAAGAAAAATTATATACAACTGTGCTAGTGCAGTTGTGCATTATTTTTTTAACGCGAGCTAGCATAATTTCTTAGAGCCACCCGTGCACCACATTTAAGAAATGATGTAAGATGGTGCTAATAAATTGGTAGCGTAAAAAAATGACGTTAACCATTGCAACATGCCGTAAGGAAAAATTACGCTAATGCTGCAAAAGTGGCGCTAGGCCGTTTTGCGGCACGTAAATATGTCACAAAAGGGTTAGCCCTATTTATTTACAACATTAGCATCAAAACAAAACACACAAGCAGGAAAAAGTGCGAATTGAAGAGAAGATGGAGTTTTCAGGCCAGGAGACACCCCGGGGGACTCCAATCCCCCAAGTACCAGCCAGGAGGGTCCAGAAAAGCCTCAGGAGAAGGAGAAGAGAAAGCACAAGTGTCGCTTTAGAGAGAAGGATCATGACATCCTAGTCAGAGAGGTGACAGAGCACCAACACCATCTCTTCGTCACCTCCAAATTGCCAGCTGGTAGGAGAGACGCAATATGGCAGGAAATAGTAGACAAAGTCAACAGCATCGGGAGAAAGTGGGAGAACATGGCGGGCTACACGGAAGCGATAGCCCATTAGAATCGCTTACCCGCCGTTCCTAGGGAGGCGTGGCACGGACGAGTCAGTCAGCCTGCAGATGTGCCTGCCGGCGTTTGGAGGCATGGGGATCCGGTCGGCTCTGCAGGAAGGAGAGGCACCCAGCGGGAGGACCCGGCACTGGGAGCGTGCCGCGCTGGAGCTCCGTCAGGTGTGCCGAGGTGCAGCAAGGATTCCCCTCCGGGGGAATCCAAGCAGAGCCAGTACAAGCAATGTTCCTGGGAGGAATTCCAAGGAACCTGGTAGCACGGCAACACGCGCGAAACAGGCGGCCAGGAAGGAGGTTACAGCGGCAGCTGAGCTCGTTGGAGGCTCATTTAGGCAGAGTGGAGGGGGTTGGAGCACCCCCTCCTCTATCCTCTATAATCCATCTCAGGTAGGGGGGCCGGGGTTGAGGGAGGTAGAGGGGGGAGCGAGGCTTGTGGAACACAAGGCAAGAGCTGTGAAAAAAACTTGGAACCAGTGAGGTACCCTGTAAGGAGAGGAAGTGAGGGAAGGCAAAAAATAAAAAACAAACTTACACCCTCACTAAGAGCCTATTTCAGGGCGAGACCGGAGGGTATTGTGCTTATTCCTGGTCAGGGGAAAATGGATGATCACACCGTTAAGGCAAGTGGGAATGGTGTAGGCTCTGGTAAGGGGGTGGAATATAATTATTTCCCTCCAATTGATGACTGGGCTCGCCAAGAGGTGACACAAGTAGGATCTGAAGTTTCCCTGGCTAGTCGTAGTAGTAATGCGTTGACCTTGCGGCAGGAGGCAGAAGTCCTGGTTTTGACGGTTTCTAGTCCCCCTCCCGCCCAAGCCCTGGCCCCTGGTTCAACTTATAGTCCCTCCATGGAGGCTTTGATCCTTTCCATTTCGGACGATATACAAAAAAGGCTTTGCAAGTTCTGAGAGTAATCAAGGGGAAATTAGAGAGGCCTGTGAGGTATTGGAAAAAAAAATCGACAGTTTGATGGAGAGGATCCAAGTTTTAGAGGAAATGGTGGGGGGGATGAAGGAGGAGTTGAAGCACCATAAAGAGGAGATTCAAGAGTTGAATGAAAATGAGCAAGGATTACAATCCAGGATGGAGCAGCTGGAGAACTATTCACAAAGGAACAATATTAGACTCTTGAAGGTTCCGGAAGGAGTGGGAGGGGAAAATTTGAAGTCTTATGTGGTCTCCTTAATAAAATCTGTATGTGAGTTGGAGGAGAGTAAAGAAGAGAGCGAGAAAGATATCCAGAGAGTTCATCGTGACCCTTTCACGAGGCGGCCGAATAGCAGTAGACCACGAAAAATTTGGTTAACTTTTTAACTTATCAGCTGAATGAAAAGATTTTGATCAGTGCATTAAGGCAGAAGTCGCTAAGGTGGAAAATGTGACATTTGAGATTAGGTCTTATTTGTCTAAACTTACTATGGATAGGCAGTGGGAGTTGGGAAAGAGTTTGGATGAGTTCAAGAAGTTAGGGGCTTCCGTGCAGCTGAAATTCCCTGCATTTCTTCGAATTATGCACAATAATAAAATGTACAATATAAGGGATGTGGGCAGGGCAGATGAATTGTTGGCTGTTATTAGGAGAGAGCAGGCTGATCATATGTGAAGGGGGATTTTCCCCCGAGTGCACTAAAGTCTCCCAGGTAGGTGGGACACTCTAAAATAGGGCCATGTTGGCCGACAAAGTGGGGGGGTTCTCTACGGGAGGGTTGAGGGAGGCAGGGGAGGGTGGGTCAGAAGGAGGGGGGCAATTGGGGGAAGCAACAAAAATGTTCCTTATTCACTGAGGCTGAGGGATAGTTTGCTAGTTAGGAATGACTAGTATAGGCAAAGGTCAGGGGAAGGGAAGCTTTACTATGCAATTTCTCTCCTAGAATATCAACGGTTTGAGGACTAGTGTGAGAAGGAATACAATTTTACAATATTTAAGGGATTTGCCAGCACAAATTCTTATCTTACAAGAGACTCACCTGGCGGCAGATGAGTGTAAGGAGTTATTTGAGATGCGAAAATGGGCACAAACCTGTATTTGTACTAGTCATAATTCTCATACGAGGGGGGTGGCCATTCTGGTCAAACATGGCTTGCAAATCAGGGTAGAAATACTCAAAGTAAGATCTGATCAAGCAGGGCGTTGGGTCATAGTAAGAGCTCAGGTTGGGGGAGTAGTTTTGGTATTGGTTGGATTCTATGGCCCAAACCGTGACAACATTGAGCCTCTTAAGCGGGTGTTCTCTCAGTTAATCAAATTTTCAGACCCGGTTATCATGATGGGGGATTTTAATGTGGTGCTGGACAACAAATTGGATAGAACGGATACCTGTAGATCTTTAGGCACGCCAAAATCTCAGCAATATTCAAGGAGAATGATGAAGAGCATGGCCTGTGTGATATATGGCGGAAGAGGGAGGGGATGCAAGGGTCTTCTCCTTTATTAATAAGAACTACAGCCATGCTTCACGCATCGACTATTTTTTAGTTGATAGTAGGTTGCTGGAGAAAGTGGATGAGGTAGAATATATACCTTCTCATTTATCAGACCACGCAGTGGTGGTACTGCACTTAACCTTGCCTCAGAGGAGAATGTATAATAGATGGACACTTGAGCGTGCATTATTAATAGAGGACAATGTGACATCTCAATTACGTAGGGAAACAGAAGTCTTCTTTGATACTAACGTAGGCTCGGCATCACTAGCTGTGGTATGGGATACTTTCAAGGCCATTATAAGAGGAAAAATTAAGAGCATTGCATGCTATAAGCGTAAATTGTTTAGAAATGAAATAAGCTTTCTAGAACAGGAAATGTTAAAAAAAAGCGAGAAGTTTGTTGGCAAAGAGGAAACGTTTCAGTCAGAGGCAGTGAGGGTGGAATTGGCTGAGTTAAGACATCGTATGGAAAGTATTTTACAAGCAAGAATTGTTAAAAGATGGAAGGCTAGCAAACTAAAGCACTTTGAATATGGTGAGAATTCGGGAAAGTTGCTTGCCTGGAAGTCTAAATCGGACCAGGTTAGGAATTATATTAAGGAAATCAACTTGGATGAGTCAGGGGTGAAACTGACACAAAGTGAGGATATTGAGTATGGGTTTCAGGATTTTTTTGCATTTCTGTATACTGAAAGCGTAGAGGGGCGAGAAGAGTTGGTGGATGACTGGTTAGCCCCTGATGTGGTACTGGAAATTACTCTACAGCACCAGGAGTTTCTTAATAGTCCTATAACTATTGACGAAGTATGGGCGGTGTTGTTCAGAGGCAAAGACGGGAAAGCCCCGGGTCCTGATGGCATCCCAGGGGAGTTGTATAAAGTATTAGGTGATATAATCATCCCAATCTTGACTGAGTTGTTTGGCAAGATTTTTTTAAATGAAATAGATATCCCAAATACATGGAATGAGGCGATTATTACGCAGATTTTGAAACCAGGGAAAAACGCGACAAAATGTGCATCGTATAGGCCTATTTCATTACTAAATAGTGATTATAAATTGTTTGCCAAAATAGTGGCGGATAGGTTGAATAGAGTAGTGAATAACTTGATACATCCTGACCAGAAGGGCTTCTCGAAGGGTAGACATTTGTATGAGCTGACATATGATTTGATTGGGGCTATAGACATGGCAACGTCCTTTGATTACCCTTTACGGGTCATTACTATCGATGCAGCAAAAGCCTTTGATCAAGTAAGTTGGGGCTATCTAAAATCTCTTTTAAAAAGAGCTAATATGGGAAATAATTTCTGTGGGGTTGTTAATCAGATATATAGGGCTCCAACAGATAGAATACTCATGAATGGCAATCTTACTGGAATTATTACAATAACCAGGGGTACTAGACAGGGATGTCCATTATCTCCTGCACTATTCAATTTATACATTGAGCCATTTGCTAGAAAGATTCGGCAAAATTCAGTGATTTCTCCTTTTCGTTGTAGGGGTTGGGAAAGGAAACTTGCTTTGTACGCAGACGATCTTTTGGTGTATACTGATAACCTACCATCTGCAATTCCTGAGATCTTTAGATTAGCCGAAGGGCAAGGTATCTGGCTACCAGGTAAATGTGGAAAAGACGGAGATCATGGCTCGGAATATGGAATATAAATCAGTTTACAGTAAGAAGGAAATAAGGTACTTGGGAGTCCTGGTGACCCAGGATATCAAACAGTTAGTAGAGAGGAATCAGCAAAAGCTGCTATTGGAATGTAAGGGATTACTGCAGGGTTGGGCTCATCTTCCCTTAACGATTATTGGAAGGGTTAATTTGGTAAAAATGTCTATTCTTCCAAAGTGGATTTTTTTGTTTTCTGCTTCTCCACTCCCCATGCAGAAAAAAAATGTATAAAATAAAATGCAGCAGCTCATAAATGATTTTATATGGAGCTCTAAAGGGGTTAGAATTTCTCGGAGAAAGCTGCGTAGGTGTAAGGAAAAAGGTGGTCTGGCATTACCAGAATTACAGTATTATGCTTGGGCTTCCCTCTTGAAAAATACCAGGATTCTATTTCTTTCTTCAGATTCAATGACAACGGGCCTTATGTTTAAGGTGATGGCCTCTACCATCAAGGGTGTGTCAAGCAATTTTATTTTTAAATTTGGTGATCCTAAGTTTTTTTAAAAGGTAAAACTGAAAATTATGCAGGGATTGGCAGAATGTTGGTATCAGCTTAGACAAACTGCAAAGGTTACATATTATAATTGCAACGCACCTATTTGGGATTCCCCAGGTACACCAGAGTGTTTTCAAGATGTTCTAGCCTTACCAATCAAACGGGCAGGTATAGAGTACTGGGGAGATCTCTTTCAGGAGGGGGTACTCCTTCCCTGGGAAGAGTTGATGCAACAAACGGGTGGCTCCCTGACCAGGTGGAAGTTTCTGCAAATAAGGGATTGGGCACAGGGCGTTAAGGGAGGAGTTGGTATGCCCAATGTTCTGGAAGAGATTGTCCCGAGTCCATTGGTAGGCCCCCATAGAGTGGCAGCTTGGTATTGGGGGATTCTAGAAGGGGTGGATGGTGAGTTCGAACTTCTCACGGCTTTGTGGAGTGAATTCTTCCCTAAAGAGTCAGCTCATATGTGGTAGAAGAAGTCATTAACTTTTCTGTTTGACATTGTTAAGCCAGCTGCTTTGAGGAAGAACCACTACTATACGATTCATAGAGCTTACATTTCTCCTGCGAAGTTATCTAAAATGAAAGGAGGGCAGGAGGTGAAATGTCCAAAATGTGGTTTAATACAAGCAACTGACATCCATACGTTCTGGGAATGTCCGGGTGTTCGTTATTTTTGGGAAAAGGTATGTGAGACTGTCTCAAGTATACTGGAGTGGGAAATTGTAGCATCTCTCCCTTTAGTAATTTTTGGTCAACCACAAGATCAGCAGGGGAGGAGTGGAAGAGGTACAACCCTGAATCTCAAATTTGTATTTTATGTAATTCTGTTGGGGAGAAGGGAAATATGCAGAAAATGGATGTCGACTTCCCCTCCAATATGTTCGGAATGGCTTAATGATGTGTTTCGTACCGCAGATTTGGATTTAAGGTCACGGGAAAATAACAGAATGGGGGGGAATATTTGGGCACCATTATTGATTTGGAAACATTGACTTGGAAACTTTGATTTAGATAATGATAATTTGGCAAATATTATGTGTGAATAAGTACTGGTTTCTGTTATTTGTCCAATGATTTTACTCCCTGCTCTGAAATCCTCATGGAATCTAGGCAGATGGAGGATTGTTTGAGAGTAAAGGGCGCCCCTGGCCTGGATAACTCTATTACTCTACTATTGGTAAAGTAAGAGGGGTTCTTTAATAGCCACGATGAATGAGGACAAAAAAAAAAAAAAAAAAGTCAACAGCATCGCAGAGATGAAGAGGACTGTCACCGAGTGCAAGAAGCGCTGGTACGATTGCAAGCGCAGGTCTAAGGAGAAACCGGCCAGGAACAGAAATGCAGCACTGCAGACTGGAGGTGGAAGTCCCGCACCAAAGGATGACCTGGATGAGATGGAGGAGATGGTTGCAACAGTCATCCTGGAGCAGCTGGTCACAAGAATCACAGGACAGGACAGAGCAGACTACCAAGAATCCACAAATTCAGGGTAAGTTGCAGGGGGGATATCTGGAATTCCACAAATGACAGAAGGGGGAGGCACATAGGACATACTCAATGCATGCTAAAGGGTTGCATCGGGACACATAGGCCCTGAATCAAGACGCGCCATCCCCACCCAAGCCACACATGTACTGACGCTATGGTTGTGCTATGCACTCCAACATATACACAACGTCAACATAGGCCACTCACTATGGCTATACTCTACCATGTAAATATACAGCACACTGCCTGGAAGGGACGTGCAAATAGTGTGGTTGTGGCTGTGCCATGACAACACCCATTGTATATTGTCAAAGCCCATGTACCAACACAACGTAGACAACAGAGACTAGGAATGAAGTCAATACCACCCCAGGGATGATGTCAGGGTGGTGTCTCTGGACAAAATGCTTCCCTTCCTCCTTGTTGCATTGCCTTTACTCATGTGTGCTGCATCTTACAGCACACATTGAAATGCCACCTTAGCAAAAATTGCTTGTACATGTGCAGGAAGAACTCCTCCCTGCACATGAACAAATCATCCCCTCAAGGTAGGTACCCCTTCATCATGCTGCAACAATGCCTGTGCAGGCGCAGGGAAATTGCAGGGCTGGATCGTAAACATGGCACATCCCTGCGTATCTAAACTGGTGCAGTGTAGTGCAACACATATTGCAGGTGCCCCTGAGCTGTACCACATGAGAAAAATCTGCCCTAAAGCTTGCAACCTGTGAAACACAACCCATACAGGGTGAACCCATAACAACTCAGAGACAACCATATGTGCCATATAGGAATGGTCACAAAATAAAACACATACAACACATGGAGCATGTCTATGAACATCATCTGTGCAGCTGTACGAGTAGCTGCAATCTCACCATCTGACACGACAGAGGCCCAGATCAAACAGAAAATGATGGTGCGTGCTACTGTGCCAAATTGGGCAGCATCACGCACCATTATTTTCAAAACGCAGGGATGCGCCATATTCATAAGAATACTACACACTCCTTAGTTCTGGGCTTAAAATCATGCCAGTGTTGTGACAGTAAGAAATGTTCCCTCTTCACCCAAACACTGTTGACTTGTCTGCTATTGACTGTCATTGTCTCTTTCTTACCAATTGGCAATTCTTTAACACCTCACTAATGCAAACTACTCCTAGCCATGTCTCATGACATATCCCTCAACCCTGGACTTTGATTGTGCTACATATGGCGAATCTTCACTCATGGGTTCTGTGAACTGGACATTGTATAGAATTCACAAATACACTTGCAACTGTAAATAAAGCACCCTGTACACATGTAGCATTTCTACGTTTATTGTGATCCATATACTCAGCTAAATGATTACATTGTGTGAATCCATGTCAATGTGTACAGAATATCAGTACATGAGTGCATGAGTGTCAGACACAAAGCCCCACACTAGGATCCTAAAACGAGAAAGGTGAATGATGGTGTTGTTGGCTACCAACTTACTAAGTATTCTATACAAATATTGAACAGATGCCCTTTGAAGTTAATATACGGTATGTATGTATGGCTCTGAACCAAGTCAATGGTAATTTACTCAGATGGGAGTACCAGTACAACTTATTTGTGTGGTACAGGAGAAGCTAACCTTATTAGTGATGGGCACCTGTCAGTGGTGCAGGATACAGTTCCAATTCATATTTCGGATCAAAGTGGCGAATATCAAGTAACATATGTTAAGTGCGAACATTAATCATTGGATTATTGAGGATTTACCTAATCATGAGCCCTGAAGAAGTCGTTCGGGATCTAAAAAAGAATTTCCCATGACGAATCACGTGTTGTCTTGAATTGTATTACAGCTTGAATTGTATTACCACGGATGGTTACCAAATATTTGAAGATTTTATTTTGGATCATTGGATTGGATTGGACATTTCGAACTTGTATTAAATTGGATGCTTTGTTTCTTTAAGATTACTTATTTTGGGTTTTATTTATACTATTGTGTCCATAAATGGTGTGCCGCACATTGTATTATTGATTGTTGGGGTTCTTTTGAACCTTTGAGGGACAGGTGTTTTCCCTTGTGCAGGCACCCCTTACTTCTTTGTAAAACTTTTGCTGATTAGGATCCTGAGCGCCTTTATAACCCTAACAAATCACCCCATGAGTTAGATTATACAGTTCCAATTTTGCCTGTTGTCAGATGTGCCACACTTGCCAACAATGAAACTGTAGGACCCCACCAATTACAGGTGAAGTTCCATACTCACCTGTCCCATATAAAGTATGCATACACATTGCGAATGGCTGGAACAGTGGATGGCAAATGTAAGGACTAGCAGCCAATCTGACAGCTCCTTGGTCATAGGGCATATGGTGATCATTGAAAATCAAGACAGTAAGCATATCCTAAGCCATTCCTCCAACTTGGCCAGTACACTCAGGAGAACCCCCAGACACTCAATCAACTTACAAATAAATTAGTCTAATAGAAACAGGATTTATTGCAAAAAAAATTACCAACCATATTCCTACAACTAACCTAAAAACTACCCTATGCTAAACTAACCTATACTAACTTAACTTAACTAACAACTACACCCATCTAACCTATTCTAAACTTATCTTGCACATGTAACACCAAACTCTAAACATTGTCCTCCCACCCCTTAAGAGACAAGATACAGGTAGGACAACATAAACTATGACTACACATGTACTAACCTAACCTAAACAAATATATATATATATATATATATATATATATATATATATATTTTTTTATACACAAATATCCCAACATGGCCCCCCACCAATAAAAAGATGTAGAGACCCCCCCTACTATACTTAAACTAACCTATGCCTTCCCTACGCTCACCTAATGCTACCCATCTAAAACACAATCTAAAGGTATGTACAACAGTAAAAGGGAGGGGAAGGAACTGGGAGGCTGTTGGAGAAAATAATTTCATTTTTTCATTCTCTTCAGTTTTTTTCTTTATGTACCCCATCTTCTATTGTCAGCACTCTCCTCCAATTTGTCCAGTTTAGCTATTATCTTGGCTATGTCCTGTTTCATGTGAATTTAAAACTGACTGCTTACGACTGAACAGGTGTGTGGCTCCTGATAGGTGCAGCTGACGTGGAGGGGCTTATACCTGCAGAGGCCCCGTGCAATCCTGATGTCTTCCTACCACTGTCCTTTTTTGGCTGTGGCTGCTGTGGAGGTCTCTCATGTGCAAATGCATGCCATTCCCCCGTCACCTTTTCCTTGCACAACCTCCTTCCCACTCTGCGGTATCCAGCATCCACCTCCATAATGTGCCGGTAGCATTCTGCCCTTTTGTGGAAAGCGTGCCTTTGGTCTGCTGTCATATTGGCAGCTGAAAAATTAGGAAAAAGAAGCATCAGATTCAGTATTGGTCGGAGGCTGAACAGACATATTATGTACACTGCAACAGCAGATAACACATACAGTCCACCACACATTCCTCAACAATGACTTACTCCTCGTGTATGACTATTTCCTACCAGCTATCTACGGTATCATGTACAAGTCACTTGGGATGACGGCTATCCATTGTTGACCATCAGGCCCAGAGGTGAGTGGACTAAATTGTCTATGATCAACATTTGTGTCATCAAACTTGTGAGGATCACGTGCCCCAAGAAGTCTGGATTTCCTGTGTTTCTGTCCATAAGGGGGGCTGTGCACGCAATCCACCTCAACACCCCTGGTGAAACATCAAGGCTTGCCCAGCCATCATGGATGCAATGTGGGGGCCATATGATAGGAGATCTTGAAACGTCCCACCAGCTATTCTAGGTTTGGTAAATCATCATTCATTTGTCCTGGTGTGGACCTTGGCTGAGCATATGTTACAAGGGGGCACACCATTGCCCATGATGTGCCCACATGTACAACTAATGCAATGTCCCCAGAAAGTTTGTCCGAAGCCTGACCTGCACATCAAAGTTGTCCATGCATTAAAGAACTAAAGCCCCCTACCCTGTGCTATGTTGTGAAACGGTACACATGGTGGCTGTATGGGTGCCCTTAGGCCCACAGTGAATTTGGCACTGCACTGGGTACTGCAGCAGTATCGTGATATAGTGAACATCATGTGCATATACATGTCAGACATCATCAAAGTACCAGGTATGCACTCAGCATTCACATCATATGCACATGTGATGTGACCTCCATCACTCACAAATATTATGGGGGCAGGACCATGTTGTGAATACTGCTGAGGTCTGGCTTGGGAAAAATCATAGACTTTTCCCACAACCATCTGGAGCCGAGTTGTCTCCTAATTGTGTACACTACTTACTGTTGTCCAGCACAATATGGGTCCTTGCAGTACTACAGCCTCAATATATATCTGAAGGGTAGTGAGGCAGCTGTGGTGCATGTGTCTCCTACATAAGCCTCCTAGAGACCTCTAAAGATATAACCTACATCTGTACCATCTTGCAAGTAAGTGTAAGCTTAGTGGCACACAGTGCTGTCAATATTGCTGTGACAAAGTAGTTGTCAACAGGCATGCTATTTACAGAAACAGCTGCACTGACACCTATTATGATAGACATCAATGAATATGCGGCCAGCCATTCCAATTCCTAATACACACAATTCCATGCCAGGACACGTTGCCCCTTGTGGTACAAGCAAGGCATTCTCATTGCGCAACATTCCAACAGACATGACGTCACAATCCATACTTAAATGATATCATATAATTGGTAAGGCAGAACCATTACCACACCAAACCCTGGAGTGGCACACATGACGCACAAGATGACACTTGCTGGCTGCATTGGGGTCTTCAAATCGGGCCACCTCACCAACAGTGTAGGGCAGAGGTCCACCTGCAAGACATGAATGGAAAACATTGCGTAGTGAAATTTAGTCATATCAGTTAATGGACGACATTGTTCACTATCAACTTGTTAGATCAGGGCAACTGACAAACATCTATGAACAGTCAATCACACATCGTCTCAGATAATGTAGGCCCACACACCTACAAACTATCACTTTCCCAAACATTTCTGTAGTGTTTTCACTGCACCATTTATACATGGCATTGTCATGCAGGTGTTTGTTAGCTCTACACCAGCATGACCATATGGGACATTTTCCCCACAAACAGGTTTTGAGCTCCCCTCCCGATCATGATGCATGGCACAGGCCTCATGTTGTGCTGCTCAAAACCGAGTTGCCCTATACATGCAACACAACACCTTGTAATGGATGTGCAGGAAAGATGGTACATCTGCCCTGTCTCAGCTTCATTATTGTATATTGTCATGGAAGCCCTAAGGGGGTGCTGGGGCTCTTCATACAGGCAGCATACAACATGTTTAGATCCATAACCATGAAATGCTGCACTCAACCTTATCAGCACCTGTCATGCACATGCAAATAATGGACTTTGTATGGAAATGTGATACTTACCAACTGCCCCACCAATCTCGATGCCCAGATGATCCAGTAGATCTTGCTCCCTTGTTATGAGGTCAGCCCAGCTGTGCTTCAATTGGTGGTCATTTCTTCCTGTGGCAAACACTCGAGTCAGGTGGTGGAGCACCTTGCCCCAACGCAGCTTCCTGGCCTCTGTGGGGTAGCCTTGTATGACACGGCCACCCATTATGAGCATCATGGGGAGGTAAAGCTGTACCAGCCATATGAAGTCCCCCAGCCCATTGGCGGACATCCTGGCCCCAACTACCCCAAATACCAAAATAACTATACTACCTCAGACAAACACCCCACAATACAGTGACAGACACAGAACACTTACAATACAAAAGACAGATTAAGTGACAAATAAAACACAACAGCTACAGGAAACAGCACAAAAAGCACTCCAAACACTCCAAAACTCCAACAGCACCAGCTCCGCACACCCTTACACAGTCACAGACAATAAGACTGTGAAGTGAAAGTGAACTCACTGTACCGTGTATGCATGCATGTCCTGTTTTATCACTTCCTGGGCCTGTGCGTCATGTGTCCAGTCATGCGTCTTTTTTTATTATGCATGACGGTCATGCGTCGATTTTTACCATTGTGTGTGAAAAGGCCTGTGGACGTGCGATAGTCATTCAGGGGCTAGGTGTCTTTTGGCTTAAGGGAATAGTATGGTATATGCGTATGTGTGTACATTTTATACGCATGACAGTCATTTTTCAAATGTTTCCACATTGTCTGTTAAAAGGCATGTGGACGTGCAATAGATGCTCAGGGTCCAGGAGTCTTTTACCTGTGGAGAAAAGTATGAGGTTTAGGTGTTTGCGTCTATATTTTTGACGCATGACGATCATGTGTCAGTTTTTCTCCATGGTGTGTGAAAAGGCCTGTGAACGTGTGCTAGATGCTCAGGGGCCAGGTGTCATATTACTGACGTTGCAGGGTTTAGATTTGAGCCATTTGCATCATTTTTTTCACGCATGTAGGAAATTTTGCAATGTAGGCCTTGAGTGCTCCCAGATTCGCTTACCATGTCACATGGGCTATGCAACAATGTTGTAATTATGGTATGGCTACACATGTGTAATTATTCAGTCATGTCTTAACAGTGACATTGGTATGTTGAACCTAGAGGTTTGTTTATGAGTCTGCTACATGTGATTACTCATAACTTGTGCAAATGTGCATGTATAGCTACACTGTGTCCACATACATGTTGACACATGTGTACCATGAGTGTACATATGTGTTTTAATACTAATTTGGGGGAGTACTACATTGTTATGTTTGATTTAGAAATGTACACATACCAACAACACAAAATATATGACGGCCTATGTCCAACACATGGTAAGGCATGTGACAACCATGACAATTCGTACTCAGAGTATGCAGTGGACTAGGACTGGTTTGACACCACGTTACCCCTGCCAATTTGCATGTGCATGTGTGTCCACTCTGTGGTGTGTTGTTGGTTTTTACCTCATGATGCTCTGCTACACGTGTAACATACAGCTCCCCATGCATCTTAGTTGCAGGAGATGGTATGCACACGTCACTGAAGGTTGGTATATGCAGGTGTGTGTCTGTGTAAAGAAATGTGCAGTCTCATTTTAGTAACATATGACCACAGTGGTGTGTTCATGGGATGTGAAACCTCACATTACTATCTTCCTGCATGGACACACGTTGGACTTTGACAAATGCATGTGTAGTCCATATGTCAGAACACATGTAAAGGTAATTTCTTTCAGTCACTGATTGTGTGATACCTATGCCCTTACTTTTGTGCTAGGTTGTCTTTTGTTCAGAATCCTATACACATTACCATGCCTGAGCCATTACAGTGGTACATATGTGTTGAGATAGGTGGTATATGTGTGCATGCCACCAACTAGGCACTCACATTTGTCCACATTATGTTTGTTATGACTGTCATATACAATGGCCTACCACTGTGTTGCAGTATGCATAGATGGCAGCCTACTCATCATCACTACGGTGGGAGTTTGTATGGCAACACAAACCCATTGTTGCACATGAAAGGGCAGGTTTACGGAGCTCCAATTTACGCAGCCCACTGTGCATAAACATCAGACCCTAACAATGTCATACGTTTTTGTAACCAGAACAGTGATGTTATGGTGTTATGGTGCTGTGAGTGGGGATCTAGCTTCTTCTTGATTGCTACTCAGCAGAACAATGCATAATCCCCTGCAGACAGACACATGCACAATTGTGATCAAACAGACCAGAATATCACATTTTCTGCTGCAATACTTGATGTCAGCCTTCCCCTCTCATGTACAGAGGACTGGGTAATTGCACATGTAGGGCATTTCTCATAATTTGATGTCCTTAGTAATTTCCATGGGCAGCTTGATTAGGGGTTGTATGTCTGCTGTGGCTTCTATTTTGGGAATGTGCCAGGGTACAGATGGTGTTGTCTGTCACTGCCTCCTGTCATGTTGGCATGCGATGGGCAACTACCAGGTTATGGTGGTGGCAAACATGACTGGGTTATACACTGCCCTGGCCGCCCTCTCTGTACATATGTTGGATGTTGACATGTAGACATTGATGTGTTGCACACTCAGTAATGGTCTATGTGTGTTCCTTCTCCATGTTTTCCAGCATTACTGATAAGGTATGTACTGTCGCCTACGTTGCTCCTATTCTTTAGGCTGCTTGCACTTTGTACAAATCTTCTACAGCAACATTGTCAGATCATACATGGAAAGGATGCAACATTTGACTTGAGTAAATTGTAAATGTACACATCTTCTACGACTGGCTAGATGATAGTTACTGTCCCATTGAAGGTATTTTTGAGATGCCTCGCATACATGACATTACACCTGCCACAGCACTTGAGTTATCTCCAAGTGACCTCCCATGTTGTATTTGAAATTATCTGTGAGTATCTTTCTGCTCTCCATCCACATCCACTGCTGAACATGGGTATGCATTTCTTCCAGCATGCCACAACCTAGGTAACTCTTACCATGATTGGATGATGTTGAGGTGTGAAATCATCTTAGTGCTGTTTTTTCATTAGCTGTATGCAAAATAAATAGCTACTTCTACTCCCATTAATTGTTTTGATGGGTCTCTGACATTTTTAACATTGCTGGACATAGTTGCACATCCCACACCTGAATGCCATGTTGGAACCCAGAACATGTATGGAATAATTTGTACCTACCTTGCACTTGTTCTGGCATGTGAGTGACAATGTGTGTATTGCTATGTGCTGTGTTGTTATACAGAGCATACTAGGTAACCATGCTGACACATGTAATGCATCATTGGTACTAGCAAACCCTTTGCTACCTAGGACATACACCCGTACGTCGGTCTTCACATGTTTATCTGGAATTACTGTAGGCATGTCTCAAGACAGCAGATTTGTGTGAAAAGTGTTCATCTTATGTACATAGGAAGTGTAACACACTCTGCCTAAATTCCACACAGACAATTATTTGGTGGTGCATTGTCCCACTTAATTCTTAGATCCTGACAATGGGTCATGTGTTTGGATAGTGATTCGGCACCCATAGCTGCTTAATTTGTCTAACAACCCATAGCGCACTCCGCAGCCTACGTGTGTGTGCCATAAGTGAGGTACAGTCCACCATGCGTCAGGGTTGTGCCCAATGGCAGTGCCAGGACATAATCCCATGGATACACTGTGCAGGCTTTGCCTCTAACATTGCTACAATCCCAGTACAATTACTGAATGTCCATAGCTACCAATATCCCACACCTTGTCACACATGCACCGTGCAGGCAAAACAGCAATTACCCTGAGATGTGACAGTGTTCAGTTCTGACATTACTTAAACACCCTTTGATAATAGCCCCTACCTTGTGTGTGCCCCCCTTGCAAAAATCCTGGTAGGCGTGGTGTTGATGTGGGGAAAGGGCTATGTAATAGCACATTGCCCACTTGACGGCATGATATATGTAGTGGTGCATGGATCAAGACCTTCAGGAGTCACCTGCCCGTGAACTGCATGTCACTGATTGAGGTAGTAAACCCTCTTACATCACAAACAATGTTGCTACCATAATTGTAGCTATTGTGTTTCTTACCTGCTCCCTGAGGTTTGAGTTACATTCCAATGGTATATGTAGTGGAGAATGATTAGACCAAGGAGATTTAGATGCAAAGTATTTTATTTGTGCTATTTACAATGTGATGTTGTGAGTCCAGCCACTATGTATGAAAGTTCTCTACTATGTGGAGTTTTCTGCAAACTCCTGGAGCAGTGTTTTGTTGTTGCCCCTCCAAATTAGCTGCACCATCATCATCCTCCTCCTCGTTGGGGACATAAACCTGTTCATCCCAGGGAACATTTGTTCTTACACATATGTTATGGAGGACTGCACACACCAGTATGATTTTACATACCAGTGGTGGAGCATACAAAAGGCTGCCTCCTGTCAGAGGAAGGCACCTGAACCTTGACTTCAGAAGCCCAAATGTCCTCTCCACCACATTGAGTGTTCTTCTGTGCCCTTCGTTGTGTGCACGCTCTTCCACCATTGTGGGATTGGCAAATTGAGTCATTACCCGTGGCTGTATGCCGTAACCTTGATCAGCTGCAAAGGAATGAGAGAAGATGTGTTGGTAAACCTTGATAGTAGTTTGGATTATCCCATGGCAGTTGTTAGTTGTAGGTGGAGTGGTGACTCTGACTTGCTTGTGGTATAGTGTATGTTCCTGGTTTTGTGAAATGGTTTCATAGGTCTGTGTTGACGGACATGACAATCTTGGGTAGTGGCTCAGGGACCTGGGAATTTTCATATTGACTCCAAACTGATGGATATACTATTGCAAAAATGTGTTGTGTAGTCCATATTTGAGGCAGTGTCCTATTGTTGGATGTAACCTACCACCTCCTTGCACCACAATGGTGTCAGATGTAGACACCATGGTAGTCCTATAAAGCCAAATTGTGCCGTCTATGTTACCATGTGGCACTACGCATGCAGTGCGACATTTAGCTACCCTTTGTGGCAGATGTTGGTTGTCCAAGCCGTCAAGTGTACAAGGTGTGTATCACACATTTGCAGGATAATCTAATTTGGTGTAGTAGTATCTTCTAGCTTCCAGTACATGATTTATCACAGACACTTTCAACATATGCACATTGCAGGCTTTCGGAGGGGCATACCTATTTTCCACGAGTCCCTATGTACAGTGCATGTAAGGTGAGGTATGTCCTCTATACTTCTGCCGAGTCCTACTATGGCATCCATGATCTCTACAGTTTTGCACAAACTCTGCACCCTTGCTGTGATGTGTGGCGCAATATGGTGCAGCAGGCGTACAATGGACTCGCAGTTCAGTTGGTACATCCTGATGGCATCTTGTTGCCTGAGGCTAAGGATGGTTGTCCGCTGTCTGAAGATCCTCTCCCGTCTTCTGCGTTGCCTTTGTGGCTGCTGTGGTGGTGTTTGTGGTTGCTGAAGAGGAGGTGGAGGAAACCTGCTGTTTTTGCTGACGGCTGGGGCGTGTGCCAAGCTGGAGCAGTACCACTTCTATGTTGGAATGGAGGTTGCAAAGGCTCCTTCTGTGTGTTTTCCCTGAGTGGTGGTGTGTGGGCCTCTTTTTAACACCTGGTCTTACCAGGCATTAAATTTTGACGCTAATCAGCCTTAGCGTCATTTTGTGGTCCACATCCTTGGTATGCGTTGTTTTTTGTGTTGGAAGGTAAATATGGCGCTAGAAGCATAGCGTAACTTTTGGGAAGGGAACGCGTACTTTGCATCTCATTGTCACAATGAGAATCAAGTTGGGTTGGCGATTCCTAAAAATTGCGTTAACTCTAATATTTTGACACTAGACGGGTCTAGCATCAAAATATAATTTTGGAGTTAAGTTAGCACCACTTTTGCGTCATAAAAATGACGCAAAGGCAGTGCAAACATTTCATAAATATGGGACTTAGAGGGTCATTACAACATTGGCGGTAAAAGCCACTTACCGCCATGCAGAAGACCGCCAACACACCGCCGCGGCCGCGGAATTCTGCCACAGCTATTATGACCCACATCTCGAAATCCGACAAAATCCAGACACCCACACAAGACCGCCACACCAAAGGTCAGTGATAAACTGGCGAAATCAAAACCTCCACTGTCACGCCAACAGAAATACGCCCACACTATCACGACACACGAATCCACGCGGCGGTCTTTCAACCGCGGTATTCCATTGGCGGTACACACCGCTGCGTTCAAAATACACACACTCTTACAAAACACAGCCACATTGGACAATTCGAAATACACACACATACCACTCCCACACACCCATCACAATATAAAACACACACCCACATCACCCACAAACCCCTACGACAAAAAATCCAGAAAGAAGGCCAGAGAGAGACCCCACCATCCACAAACTAGCAGCCACAGGCACTCAACACCATCACCCACACTACTTCCATGCACAAAACACCACACACCACTACACATCACCACACTTATCACCACATACACCACCCCACACATCACCTACACCACCCCATGGCACGGCAAAGACACCCCAGGTTCTCGGAGGAGGAGCTCAGGGTCATGGTGGAGGAAATCGTCCGGGTAGAGCCACAGCTATTTGAAGCACAGGTGCAGCACACCTCAATTGCATGGAAGATGGAGCTATGGAGAAGAATAGTCGACAGGGTCAACGCAGTGGGACAGCACCCAAGAAATCGAGACGACATCAGGAAGAGGTGGAACGACCTACGGGGGAAGGTGCGTTCTGTGGTCTCAAGACACCACATCGCGGTACAGCGGACTGGCGGCGGACCCCGACCTCCTCCCCCACAACTAACAACATGGGAGGAGCAGGTCTTGGAGATTCTGCATCCTGAGGGCCTCGCAGGAGTTGGTGGAGGAATGGACTCTGGTAAGTCAAATCTTAACTTTCATATCCCCCACCCTACCTGTATGCTATCACAGACCCCCACCCTCGCCCCCTCCCCTATCACTCCAACTCCTCACAAATGTCCCAACATCACAAACCACACATCCCAACACCAAGCCCTGCATGACACAACAAAGCATGGACACCCATCACTAAATTATGCCCACTGCACATACACATAACACCCCCCTCAACCATCATCACACAAGCCCCCACACAGGAATGCTAGCACTGGGGTACAGGGTCCCCCACCCATTGCACACCATGGCACACACAGATGCAATAATCATGCTTTTACACCCCTGCAGGACCACTACCCTACGTCACCAGACAGGAGAGTCCAGACATCTCCACCCCACCCACTGAAGAGGCCCACAGTGATGACAGCAGCTCTGTCCAACTGGATCCAGATGACAAGCCCAGACCATTGTGGGCCTCGGGACAGTCGGTTCCCCACACCCAGTCACAGGCCACCACAGAGCTTCCACCCTCTGGTAACACCAGCACAGCACTCACCCAGCGGCCCATACCTCCGTCCCCAGGACACGTCAATCAGCTGTGTGTCCACCACTACAGGGAACCAAGGATAACCCACCACCCCAACAACAACAGGTACCTGGGGGCAGTGGTAGTGGGCACACGGTCCAGGGGACGGAGGCCCAGGAACACAGGGGAACTGGGAGGGCTGCTGTGGGACAGGGGGCGGACAGGCCTAGGGAACCCACTCTCCACGAGGCCCTCTCCTCCATCATGGGAGCATACCACCACTCCCAGGAGACGATGGCAATGGTACTGGCCAAGTTTCAGGAGACCCAGCGCATGCAGGAGGAACAGTATTTGGGCTTCAGGGAGGAACTCAGAGCCATCAGCTCCGCCCTAGGCACCATCGTAGGGGTGCTGAAGGAAATACTTAACACCAGGAGGGACACTGTGGCACTACAAGGGGCCCCTGACACTAGCATGGATGATGAACTGCCCACCACCTCTGCCGGCGCTAGTGGACAGGAGGCACCGCCACAGGATCACCACACCAGCACCCCACCCCCTGCAGACGGAGAACCACCCCGCAAACAGTCCCTGAGATCCAGGAACAGGACAGAGCACGATGCCAAGATCCCCGCCAAGAAATTAGACCACCGTGATTGTCATCCCACTGTCCCACTTTGTCACCCTGTCCATATTTAAACTGCTCCAGCTCCACTTCCTATGCCCATATGGGCAATGCACCTGTGAGACTAATAGACTGGACTCTGCCATGGACATTCCTCCGCCATCACCCCTCACCATTTAACTTCCCCCTCCAATATTTTGTATTTAAATAAACACCCTTGAATCACAAAACAATCTGGAGTCAGTCTGTGATTTCGAAAATGTGTATTAGCAATTACAGTGTCAAAATGCTCTTTCAAATGTAATGTAAACATACCTATGTCACACATCTCAAGTCCATGAGGAATCTAAGCAGATGACACGTTGGAAACCACACCTGTGGAACCGTAAGGGAAATGTACAACTCAGTTACCATATACTGGTAGAAATCGACAGACAGGATAGAGGTAGAAGTGTGAAAGTACTTGTAGTAGGCAGGAATGTGTTTTCACCTGTGTGTCACTTGAAATTTTGCTGTATAACTGAGTCCCTGTTGTCAATGTCTTCTTCCTCTGCTTCATCCTCATCACTGTCCACAGGCTCCACAGCTGCCACAACACCGTCATCTGGACCATCCTCCTGCAGAAAAGGCACCTGTTGTCGCAAAGCTAAGTTGTGAAGCATACAGCAGGCCACGATGATATGGCACACCTTCTTTAATGAGTAGAATAGGGAACCATCTGTCATATGGAGGCACCTGAACCTGGCCTTCAGGAGGCCGAAGGTCCGTTCAATCCCCCTCCTAGTCCGCCCATGTGCCTCATTGTAGCATTCCTCTGCCCTTGTCCTGGGATTCCTCACTGGGGTCAGTAGCCATGACAGGTTGGGGTAACCAGAGTCCCCTAATAGCCACACCCGGTGCCTCTGGAGTTGACCCATCACATAAGGGATGCTGCTATTTCGCAGGATGTAGGCATCATGCACTGAACCAGGGAACATAGCATTTACCTGGGAGATGTACTGGTCTGCCAAACATACCATCTGTGCATTCATCGAATGATAACTCTTCCGGTTCCTGTACACCTGTTCACTCCTGTGGGGGGGACCGGAGCTACATGGGTCCCATCAATGGCACCGATGATGTTGGGGATATGTCCAAGGGCATAGAAGTCACCTTTAACTGTAGGCAAATCCTCCACCTGAGGGAAAACGATGTAGCTCCGCATGTGTTTCAGAAGGGCAGACAACACTCTGGACAACACGTTGGAAAACATAGGCTGGGACATCCCTGATGCCATGGCCACTGTTGTCTGAAATGACCCACTGGCAAGGAAATGGAGCACTGATAGCACCTGCACTTGAGGGGGGATCCCTGTGGGATGGCGGATTGCTGACATCATGTCAGGCTCCAACTGGGCACACAGTTCCTGGATTGTGGCATGGTCAAACCTGTAGGTGATGATCAAATGTCTTTCTTCCATTGTCGACAGGTCCACCAGCGGTCGGTACACCGGAGGATTCCGCCATCTCCTCACATGTCCCAGCAGACGGTGCCTAGGAATGACAACAGCGACCACAGAGTCAAACAACTCAGAGGTATGTACCCACAGTCTACAAAGAACACCCTTCATACACAAAATGTGGCCTGTATTTGTGCTGTGCGACAAGGCCTAGGTCTGTGTGACGCAGTTGGTAATTAGGGCATGTGGGCCCCTGAAATGGCGGCTCCCTGGCCTCTAAAGTGTGACAATGGGATGTGAGGTAACTGCGCTGGTGTTGTACACCGTTGTGGTAGGCGGTCGAAGACCGCATCTCAATGCTGCATTGGTTAACATTGGACCCTATGGGTCCCAGGAGCCAATGACGAAGTACGCCGGCGGTGATGTTACGCACCGCCGCGGACGTGACCGCCATTTTCTATCTGTTGAATCACTCGATACCTGATCTTCGACAGGAGAGGACCGACCTACACTGCAAGTGCTGCTGTGACCTCGGTCTGGAAGAGACAATGGCTCGTGTTTCTGGGGAAAGGGCCCCTGCCTTCAATGCAGAGGAGTTGGAGAAGCTCGTGGATGGGGTCCTCCCCCAGTACACGCTACTCTACGGTCCTCCAGACCAACAGGTAAGTACACAGGGAGCATGTTGTATGGGCCATGCCTGTGTGGAGAGGGCTGGTTGTAAGAATGAAGGGGGCACAGTTCTGCATGCATGATGGAATGTGAATGCATGTGCCACATGGCAAGGGTAGGGATGTGGGCCACTCACTTAGACGGTGCAGTTGTTAATGACTTCTCTTCTTCCCCTGTACATGTCATGTAGGTCAGCGCCCACCAGAAGAAGGATATTTGGCGTGCCATCGCCAAGGATGTCCGGACCCTGGGGGTCCACCACAGACGGAGCACCCACTGCCGGAAGAGATGGGAGGACATTCGCCACTGGAGCAAAAAGACGGCGGAGGCTCAGCTGGGGATGGCCTCCCAACGTGGGAGGGGTGCCCGTCAAACCATGACCCCCCTGATGTTCTGGATCCTGGCAGTTGCCTACCCTGAGTTGGATGGGCGCTTGAGGGCATCACAGCAGACACAAGGGGGTGAGTACAACATCATTCAGCTGACTTTGCGTGCAGTGAAGGTGTCTGGGTGGGGGAGAAGGGCTGTAGGTTTCCCTAGGCCAGGGCGAGTTCTGTAGGCTAGGCCCCTCCGTAATGCAGGCCATGTGGCACCCCACCCCACCTCTGTAGAGTGACAAGTACAGGTATTCATGCCCCTGTGTCATCTATGTGTGCAGATGTCATCCATAGCCTTGTAGGCCATATCCCAGGAATTGCATCTGTAGAGCCCAACAGCGCGATGTAGTGCAGGGGGCTGCTGTGTCTGTATTGTCCGCCAACGGTAGCGGTAAGCCATGCACTCAACCTGTCTTTCTTCTGTCGTCCTCCTCCTTTTTGTGGTCTCCCTGTTCTTGTGTGCATCATCATCATCAGGCGGAGGTACAGTGGCACCGGATCACGAGGGAGCTGCATCCCACATGGCCATGGAGGGCCACACCACGGACTCAGAATACACCAGTGGGACGGAGGGCGAGGGGAGCACCACGGCGGTCACAGGATCTGCAACCAGCGACACGGACTCGTCCTCCGATGGGAGCTCCCTTGTGGTGGCGGCAACATCTGTGCCCCCCACTTCTACAGGTACAGCCGCCACCCCCCCACCAGCACCGCCCTCCCAGCAGCCCCTCAGCGTGTGCTCTGTGCCCGCTCACCCAGGAGGGTGGGCATCACCTTCGCCCCAGGCACCTCAGCCCCTGCCCCTGTCACCTCTGCTGCCCTCAGTGAGGAGGCCATTGACCTCCTCAGGTCCCTCACTGTTGGGCAGTCTACCATTTTGAATGACATCCAGGGTGTAGAAAGGGAATTGCAACACACTAATGCATTCCTGGAGGGCATTTATTCTGGTCAGGCTGCCCTTCATCAAACCCTGCAAACTCTGGCCTCAGCACTGATGGCAGCCATTGTCCCTGTGTCTAACCTCCCCCCTCCCACTTCCTCCACCCGACCCAATCCCCTGTACCTCTGTCTATCCCAAGCACACCATCAGACCAGCCTGCACACACCTCACCACACAAGGGAAGCTCAGGCAAACATAAGCACCACACATCCCACAGGCACTCACGCAAGCATCACACACATACAGACACACCAACATCCACTGCCTCCACTGTGTCCCCCTCCTCGTCGTCTCCCTCCTCCCTCCCAGTCTCGTCTACACTCACACCTGCATGCACTACCACTACAGCCACTACATCCAGCACCAGCACACACACCACCACACCCCGCTCACGTGCACTCACCACCCCCACTACCATTTACACGTCCCCTGTGTCCTCTCCCAGTGTGTCTGTGACGCCCCCTCCGAAAATACACAAACGCAGGCACACACCCACCCAACAGCCATCCACCTCACGACAGCCTACACCTCCTACAACCACCACCTCTTCCTCCACTCCCATATCCCCTCCATCTACCCGTCCCAGTGTCTCCAAAAAACTTTTCCTGGCCCCCCTTACCTAATTCCCACCACCCCCCCCCCTCCAACTCATAGGTCCCGTACTAGCACCTCAGCCAAAAAATCTCCGGGACCAGTGGTGCCTGTTGTTACAGGTATGTGGAGTGCATCAGCCACCAGGCCAGCCAGTGTGGCACAGAGCCACAGCACAGCCAGTCCCCTCCCTATGAAGCACCAGAGGTTGGACAGTGCCCGGCGGGAGAGGGGGAACACTCCAGCCAGCAAAGCCGCTCACAAGGGTCCGGGGGTAGTGTCGACTCAGCTGTGACTCCTCCCAAGGTGGGGAAGGGGCAAAAGAAATCTCCAAAGTCTGGGAGGACAGCACGGCGGAGAGGACCGCCATCATCCCCACTGCCCAGGAGGCCACCGCCAGCCCCAGAGTCACTGGCCAGGAGGCCACCGCCAGAGTCACTGCCCAGGAGGCCAGCCCCATCGTCACTGGCCAGGAGGCCACCGCCAGAGTCACTGCCCAGGAGGCCAGCCCCATCGTCACTGGCCAGGAGGCCACCGCCAGCCCCATCGTCACTGGCCAGGAGGCCACCGCCAGCCATAGACCAGCTGGCCAGGAGGGCCCCGCAAGCCACAGCCCAGTTGACCCATGAAGGACCGGCAGCCACAGCCCTGCTGGGCAATGAAGGACCGCCTTGGCAAGCTCCCCTGAACAGGCCAGGGACCGCTGAACAGGGCAAAGACCGCCATGTAATGCACCGCTGAACAGGTCTGACACTGGAAACGCAAGCACCGCTGAACAGGCCAGGGACTGCTGAACAGGGCAAAGACAACCATGGAATGCACCGCCAGCCCATTTGCGGCAGGGGCAGTGACGCAATTGGGACCGTCACGGGGTGTGTGCTGCACTCTGGGCACAGGTACCCCTCCAGCACCAGTGGAGACTGTTATCCACTTGAGAGACTGTTTCTTTGCACTCCCCAGGATAAAGCAGTGGGCAAACCACCCACTGTAGAGACTTGAGAGACTGTGGCTTTGCACTCCCCAGGATATGGCAGTGGGCAACCCACCCACTGTAGAGACTTGAGAGACTGTGGCTTTGCACTCCCCAGGATGGATCAGTGGCCAACCACCCACTGTAGAGACTTGAGAGACTGTGGCTTTGCACTCCCCAGGATGGAACAGTGGGCAACCCACCCACTGTATAGACTTGAGAGACTGTGGCTTTGCACTCCCCAGGATGGAACAGTGGGCAAACCACCCACTGTAGAGACTTGAGAGACTGTGGCTTTGCACTCCCCAGGATGGAACAGTGGGCAACCCACCCACTGTAGAGACTTGAGAGACTGTGGCTTTGCACTCCCCAGCATGGAACAGTGGGCAACCCACCCACTGTAGATGTAGGAGGCTGGACTGGCTTGTAATGAGTACCAAGGGGTACTTGCACCTTGCACCAGGCCCAGTTATCCCTTATTAGTGTATAGGGTGTCTAGCAGCTTAGGCTGATAGATAATGGTAGCTTAGCAAAGCAGCTCAGGCTGAACTAGGAGACGTGTGAAGCTACTACAGTACCACTTAGTGTCATATGCACAATATCATAAGAAAACACAATACACAGTTATACTAAAAATAAAGGTACTTTATTTTTATGACAATATGCCAAAGTATCTTAGAGTGTACCCTCAGTGAGAGGATAGGAAATATACACAAGATATATATACACAATAGCAAAAATATGCAGTATAGTCTTAGAAAACAGTGCAAACAATGTATAGTTACAATAGGATGCAATGGGGAAACATAGGGATAGGGGCAACACAAACCATATACTCCAGAAGTGGAATGCGAACCACGAATGGACCCCAAACCTATGTGACCTTGTAGAGGGTCGCTGGGACTATTAGAAAATAGTGAGAGTTAGAAAAATAACCCTCCCCAAGACCCTGAAAAGTGAGTGCAAAGTGCACTAAAGTTCCCCTAAGGACAAAATAGTTGTGTTAGAGGGAGAATGCAAGGAAAACACAAATCAGCAATGCAACAACGATGGATTCCTGTCTGAAGGTACCTGTGGAACAAGGGGACCAAGTCCAAAAGTCACAAGCAGCTCGGAGATGGGCAGATGCCCAAGAAATGCCAGCGGTTGGTGCAAAGAAGCTCTTACTAGGCTGAAGAACTGTGAATACTGCAGGAACGACAAGGGCTAGAGACTTCCCCTTTGGAGGATGGATCCCCCACGCCTTGGAGAGTCGTGCAGAAGTGTTTTCCCGCCGGATGGACGCCAACAAGCCTTGCTACACGCAAATCGTGCGTTTGGCGTTTTTGGACGCTGCTGGGGCCCAGGAGGGACCAGGAGGTCGCAAATTGGACCTGAAGAGAGAGGGGACGTCGAGCAAGACAAAGAGCCCTCACTGAAGCAGGTAGCACCCGGAGAAGTGCCAGAAACAGGCACTACGAGGATGCGTGAAACGGTGCTCGCCGAAGTTGCACAAAGGAGTCCCACGTCGCCGGAGACCAACTTAGAAAGTCGTGCAATGCAGGTTAGAGTGCCGTGGACCCAGGCTTGGCTGTGCACACAGGATTTCCGCCGGAAGTGCACAGGGGCCGGAGAAGCTTGCAAAGTCGCGGTTCCCAGCAATGCAGCCCAGCGAGGTGAGGCAAGGACTTACCTCCACCAAACTTGGGCTGAAGAGTCACTGGACTGTGGGGGTCACTTGGACGGTGTCGCTGGATTCGAGGGACCTCGCTCGTCGTGCTGAGAGGAGACCCAAGGGACCGGAGATGCAGCTTTTTGGTGCCTGCGGTTGCAGGGGGAAGATTCCGTCGACCCACGGGAGATTTCTTCGGAGCTTCTGGTGCAGAGAGGAGGCAGACTACCCCCACAGCATGCACAAGCAGGAAAACAGTCGAGAAGGCGGCAGGATCAGCGTTACAGAGTTGCAGTAGTCGTCTTTGCTACTATGTTGCAGGTTTGCAGGCTTCCAGCGCGGTCAGCGGTCGATTCCTTATCAGAAGGTGAAGAGGGAGATGCAGAGGAACTCGGCTGAGCTCATGCATTCGTTATCTAAAGTTTCCCCAGAGACAGAGACCCTAAATAGCCAGAAAAGAGGGTTTGGCTACCTAGGAGAGAGGAAAGGCTACTAACACCTGAAGGAGCCTATCAGCAGGAGTCTCTGACGTCACCTGGTGGCACTGGCCACTCAGAGCAGTCCAGTGTGCCAGCAGCACCTCTGTTTCCAAGATGGCAGAGGTCTGGAGCACACTGGAGGAGCTCTGGACACCTCCCAGGGGAGGTGCAGGTCAGGGGAGTGGTCACTCCCCTTTCCTTTGTCCAGTTTCGCGCCAGAGCAGGGGCTAAGGGGTCCCTGAACCGGTGTAGACTGGCTTATGCAGAATTGGGCACCTCTGTGCCCAACAAAGCATTTCCAGAGGCTGGGGGAGGCTACTCCTCCCCTGCCTTCACACCATTTTCCAAAGGGAGAGGGTGTCACACCCTCTCTCAGAGGAAGTTCTTTGTTCTGCCATCCTGGGCTAGGCCTGGCTGGACCCCAGGAGGGCAGCTGCCTGTCTGAGGGGTTGGCAGCAGCAGCAGCTGCAGTGAAACCCCAGGAAGGGCAGTCTGGCAGTACCAGGGTCTGTGCTACAGACCACTGGGATCATGGAATTGTACCAACAATGCCAGGATGGCATAGAGGGGGCAATTCCATGATCATAGACATGTTACATGGCCATATTCGGAGTTACCATGGTGAAGCTACATATAGGTAGTGACCTATATGTAGTGCACGCGTGTAATGGTGTCCCCGCACTCACAAAGTTCAGTGAATTGGCTCTGAACAATGTGGGGGCACCTTGGCTAGTGCCAGGGTGCCCTCACACTAAGTAACTTTGCACCTAACCTTTACCAGGTAAAGGTTAGACATATAGGTGACTTATAAGTTACTTAAGTGCAGTGTAAAATGGCTGTGAAATAACGTGGACGTTATTTCACTCAGGCTGCAGTGGCAGGCCTGTGTAAGAATTGTCAGAGCTCCCTATGGGTGGCAAAAGAAATGCTGCAGCCCATAGGGATCTCCTGGAACCCCAATACCCTGGGTACCTCAGTACCATATACTAGGGAATTATAAGGGTGTTCCAGTAAGCCAATGTAAATTGGTAAAATTGGTCACTAGCCTGTTAGTGACAATTTGAAAGTAATGAGAGAGCATAACCACTGAGGTTCTGGTTAGCAGAGCCTCAGTGAGACAGTTAGGCACCACACAGGGAACATATACATGCACACCTATGAGCACTGGGGCCCTGTGTGACAGGGTCCCAGTGACACATACATATAGGCCACAAACTTATGAGCACTGGGGTCCTGACCAGCAGGATCCCAGTGACACATAACAAACATACTGAAAACATAGTGTTTTCACTATGAGCACTGAGGCCTGGCTATCAGGATCCCAGTGAGACAGTGAAAACAGTGACAAACACCCTGACATACACTCACAAACAGGCCAAAAGTGGGGGTAACAAGGCTAGAAAGAGGCTACCTTCTCACACAACCCCCCCCCAAACGAAGGACAATAAGGCTAACCTTGGCCAGTTGAGACTTTATTGTCTAAGTGGTGATAAGTAGAGAGTAGCTCTGCAATAGACTGGTCACTCCCTTTATCATCCACTATATGGTTACTTCCCTGTGGGGATGTAAACCACCCTGTTTGAAGTTTTTTAGCTAACCAACAATGTGAAGATGTATTTTCAGAGTTTCTATCAGTAAGTTTTAGTTTAGAGCAGTGGGAATTGTCCACTGAACCTATTTGTAGTGATGGAAATGCCAGACAGGGATGCTGTCTCAGAAAAGCCATAGCTGGGCAAAAACTTTGTCCATCTGGCTGGAAGAGAGAACAGGGATGCTGTTTCTCTTGAGTTGGAGCAGGGCAGGGATGCTGTCCTATGAGCTCCACACTAGGGCAGGGATGCTGTCCTAAGTGTTGTGAGGTAGTGCAGGGTTTCTGCACTAAAGTTTCTCTGGGAGGGTTGGAGGGATGCTCCATGTTAACTAAAATGGTGCTCTTTTTCTCACCAATGTTAGTTATCCCACAGAGAGGTACTTCCACCTCAGGGAGTCCAGCTTTGCCAGCTGATGATTCCCTTGGAACAGGTGCCACCCCAGGAGAGGTTTCTCCCACCACAGGAATAGTATCCTGAATGGTAGGGTGGTTAGGGGATACTGTGATACCCTTTTTACCTGTTGATGGAGAGGGATCCTGAGTTTTCAGGCCTTCTCTCCTTTGCTTTTTCATTTCACTTGAAATGAGAGGGAACAATTCCTCAGGGATGCCCAGCATGGCTGCATGGGCATAAAACTCTACGTCAGCCCAACCTGAGGCCTCTAGGTCATTACCTAAGAGACAGTCTACAGGTAAGCTAGGTGATACCACCACCTGCTTAGGGCCAGTAACTCCACCCCAACTAAACTGAATTATAGCTAAGGGAAGGAACTTAGTGGAGTTATGGACATCAATAATCTTATACTGTTGTCCAATGATGTGTTGTTCAAGAGGCACTAGGTTTTCAGTCACCAAAGTGAAACTGGCACCTGTGTCCCTGTAGGCCAAGGCCTCAACACCATTTATTGAAACTGTCTGCCTGTACTTATCCATTGTAAGGGGACAAGCAGCCAGTGTGGCAAGGCCAATGCCACTAGGTGTGACAGAAACTGTCTTGGGACTGATGACATCAGTTTCCACTATGGACCCATAAGTGAACCCAACTACACCCTTTGCTTGACTGTTGCCAGCAGTCCCACCACTAGTACCACTACTGCTAGGGGCACTAGAGCTTGATGTATTAGTGGTGGTAGGCTCAGGGGGTTTACCTGGACAGGACTTATCCCCTGGCCTATGGCCTCTGTTTTTACACACAAAGCACCAAGGCTTTTTAATGTGTGCAGGTTGGGAAGAAGAGGAAGAATTTGTTTTATCCCCACCCTCTGAAGAGTGTTTAAGATTTGAAGTGGGATCTTTGGTTTTACCCTTATCCCCATGCTTATCTTGAGATTTTTCACCATCTTTCTTCTTATTGCCATCTTTGTCACCCCCTGTATGAACTTTTCTGTTCACCCTTGTTCTGACCCATTTGTCTGCCTTCTTTCCCAATTCTTGGGGAGAGGTCAGATCAGAGTCTACCAGGTACTGGTGCAACAAATCAGACACACAATTATTAAGTATATGCTCTCTCAGGATTGTGTTATACAGGCTTTCATAATCAGTAACTTTACTGCCATGTAACCACCCCTCCAAGGCCTTCACTGAATGGTCAATGAAATCAACCCAGTCTTGTGAAGACTCCTTTTTGGTCTCTCTGAACTTTATCCTGTACTGTTCAGTGGTTAAGCCATAACCATCCAGGAGTGCATTCTTAAGAACTTGGAAATTATTGGCATCATTTTCTTTTACAGTAAGGAGCCTATCCCTACCTTTTCCAGTAAATGATAGCCATAGGATAGCAGCCCACTGCCTTTGAGGGACATCCTGTACAGCACAGGCCCTCTCAAGTGCAGCAAACCACTTGTTAATGTCATCCCCCTCCTTGTAAGGGGGAACTATCTTATGCAGATTCCTGGAATCATGCTCTTTTGCAGGATGACTATGGGGAATACTGCTGCTGCCACCATGGGTATCTAAACCCATTTTCTGTCTTTCCCTCTCTATTTCTAAAGACTGTCTATCCAAATCCAGCTGTTGCTTCTTGAGCTTCAGTCTGGTTTGCTCCACTCTCAATCTATTGAGCTCCCTTTCCAACAATCTGTCATCAGGGTGGGTGGGAGGGACATTTCTAGATACAGAGGTATGATGGGAATGAACAGAAGGAGACCTGTCCCTTACAGAGGGCACCCTAACAGCTTGGCTACCAGCATAATGTGAGAGTACACCATCAGTATGGTGTGATTCAACCTCTGTACCAACTATGCTAGACTGTCTAGTAATGGGCAGGCTGAGAAGTTTCTTTCCTGAACCTTTTCCTGGGGGAGTCCCTGGATCAGATTGAGAACCATTAGCTACTTTTTCAACAGATTGGGCACTTATGGCCTTATCCTGTACTCTAAGCATATTAATTAACAGTTCTAAAGAAGGATTCCTCCCTACACTCAAACCTCTCTCTATGCAGAGACTCCTTGCTCCTTTCCAGCTAAGGTGATCATATGCAAGTTTGGACAGTTCAACTTTTTGGCCTGTGCCAGACATTTTTTAGAGAGAGTTAAAGTGATAGACAAAGAGAAAAAAGTTTTCAGAACTTTTTGGAAAGACAGAAAAAAACTTTTTAAACTTTTAAGAACTTTTTGAAAGTTTAGAAGTACTTTTCAGCACTTAGAAAAGAGTGAAAAGAGGAAATGCAAAACTTTTTGGCTATGTGTATATACACTGACCTTGTTTTGTATATTTTTCTCTTATGAAAAGTACAATGACAAGAGTGGTAAGTAGTCTCAAAGCACTTATCCCACCACTGCACAACCAATGTAGGAGGCTGGACTGGCTTGTAATGAGTACCAAGGGGTACTTGCACCTTGCACCAGGCCCAGTTATCCCTTATTAGTGTATAGGGTGTCTAGCAGCTTAGGCTGATAGATAATGGTAGCTTAGCAAAGCAGCTCAGGCTGAACTAGGAGACGTGTGAAGCTACTACAGTACCACTTAGTGTCATATGCACAATATCATAAGAAAACACAATACACAGTTATACTAAAAATAAAGGTACTTTATTTTTATGACAATATGCCAAAGTATCTTAGAGTGTACCCTCAGTGAGAGGATAGGAAATATACACAAGATATATATACACAATAGCAAAAATATGCAGTATAGTCTTAGAAAACAGTGCAAACAATGTATAGTTACAATAGGATGCAATGGGGAAACATAGGGATAGGGGCAACACAAACCATATACTCCAGAAGTGGAATGCGAACCACGAATGGACCCCAAACCTATGTGACCTTGTAGAGGGTCGCTGGGACTATTAGAAAATAGTGAGAGTTAGAAAAATAACCCTCCCCAAGACCCTGAAAAGTGAGTGCAAAGTGCACTAAAGTTCCCCTAAGGACAAAATAGTTGTGTTAGAGGGAGAATGCAAGGAAAACACAAATCAGCAATGCAACAACGATGGATTCCTGTCTGAAGGTACCTGTGGAACAAGGGGACCAAGTCCAAAAGTCACAAGCAGCTCGGAGATGGGCAGATGCCCAAGAAATGCCAGCGGTTGGTGCAAAGAAGCTCTTACTAGGCTGAAGAACTGTGAATACTGCAGGAACGACAAGGGCTAGAGACTTTCCCTTTGGAGGATGGATCCCCCACGCCTTGGAGAGTCGTGCAGAAGTGTTTTCCCGCCGGATGGACGCCAACAAGCCTTGCTACACGCAAATCGTGCGTTTGGCGTTTTTGGACGCTGCTGGGGCCCAGGAGGGACCAGGAGGTCGCAAATTGGACCTGAAGAGAGAGGGGACGTCGAGCAAGACAAAGAGCCCTCACTGAAGCAGGTAGCACCCGGAGAAGTGCCAGAAACAGGCACTACGAGGATGCGTGAAACGGTGCTCGCCGAAGTTGCACAAAGGAGTCCCACGTCGCCGGAGACCAACTTAGAAAGTCGTGCAATGCAGGTTAGAGTGCCGTGGACCCAGGCTTGGCTGTGCACACAGGATTTCCGCCGGAAGTGCACAGGGGCCGGAGAAGCTTGCAAAGTCGCGGTTCCCAGCAATGCAGCCCAGCGAGGTGAGGCAAGGACTTACCTCCACCAAACTTGGGCTGAAGAGTCACTGGACTGTGGGGGTCACTTGGACGGTGTCGCTGGATTCGAGGGACCTCGCTCGTCGTGCTGAGAGGAGACCCAAGGGACCGGAGATGCAGCTTTTTGGTGCCTGCGGTTGCAGGGGGAAGATTCCGTCGACCCACGGGAGATTTCTTCGGAGCTTCTGGTGCAGAGAGGAGGCAGACTACCCCCACAGCATGCACAAGCAGGAAAACAGTCGAGAAGGCGGCAGGATCAGCGTTACAGAGTTGCAGTAGTCGTCTTTGCTACTATGTTGCAGGTTTGCAGGCTTCCAGCGCGGTCAGCGGTCGATTCCTTATCAGAAGGTGAAGAGGGAGATGCAGAGGAACTCGGCTGAGCTCATGCATTCGTTATCTAAAGTTTCCCCAGAGACAGAGACCCTAAATAGCCAGAAAAGAGGGTTTGGCTACCTAGGAGAGAGGAAAGGCTACTAACACCTGAAGGAGCCTATCAGCAGGAGTCTCTGACGTCACCTGGTGGCACTGGCCACTCAGAGCAGTCCAGTGTGCCAGCAGCACCTCTGTTTCCAAGATGGCAGAGGTCTGGAGCACACTGGAGGAGCTCTGGACACCTCCCAGGGGAGGTGCAGGTCAGGGGAGTGGTCACTCCCCTTTCCTTTGTCCAGTTTCGCGCCAGAGCAGGGGCTAAGGGGTCCCTGAACCGGTGTAGACTGGCTTATGCAGAATTGGGCACCTCTGTGCCCAACAAAGCATTTCCAGAGGCTGGGGGAGGCTACTCCTCCCCTGCCTTCACACCATTTTCCAAAGGGAGAGGGTGTCACACCCTCTCTCAGAGGAAGTTCTTTGTTCTGCCATCCTGGGCTAGGCCTGGCTGGACCCCAGGAGGGCAGCTGCCTGTCTGAGGGGTTGGCAGCAGCAGCAGCTGCAGTGAAACCCCAGGAAGGGCAGTCTGGCAGTACCAGGGTCTGTGCTACAGACCACTGGGATCATGGAATTGTACCAACAATGCCAGGATGGCATAGAGGGGGCAATTCCATGATCATAGACATGTTACATGGCCATATTCGGAGTTACCATGGTGAAGCTACATATAGGTAGTGACCTATATGTAGTGCACGCGTGTAATGGTGTCCCCGCACTCACAAAGTTCAGTGAATTGGCTCTGAACAATGTGGGGGCACCTTGGCTAGTGCCAGGGTGCCCTCACACTAAGTAACTTTGCACCTAACCTTTACCAGGTAAAGGTTAGACATATAGGTGACTTATAAGTTACTTAAGTGCAGTGTAAAATGGCTGTGAAATAACGTGGACGTTATTTCACTCAGGCTGCAGTGGCAGGCCTGTGTAAGAATTGTCAGAGCTCCCTATGGGTGGCAAAAGAAATGCTGCAGCCCATAGGGATCTCCTGGAACCCCAATACCCTGGGTACCTCAGTACCATATACTAGGGAATTATAAGGGTGTTCCAGTAAGCCAATGTAAATTGGTAAAATTGGTCACTAGCCTGTTAGTGACAATTTGAAAGTAATGAGAGAGCATAACCACTGAGGTTCTGGTTAGCAGAGCCTCAGTGAGACAGTTAGGCACCACACAGGGAACATATACATGCACACCTATGAGCACTGGGGCCCTGTGTGACAGGGTCCCAGTGACACATACATATAGGCCACAAACTTATGAGCACTGGGGTCCTGACCAGCAGGATCCCAGTGACACATAACAAACATACTGAAAACATAGTGTTTTCACTATGAGCACTGAGGCCTGGCTATCAGGATCCCAGTGAGACAGTGAAAACAGTGACAAACACCCTGACATACACTCACAAACAGGCCAAAAGTGGGGGTAACAAGGCTAGAAAGAGGCTACCTTCTCACAGTAGAGACTTGAGAGACTGTGGCTTTGCACTCCCCAGGATGGATCAGTGGGCAACCCACCCACTGTAGAGACTTGAGAGACTGTGGTTTTGCACTCCCCAGGATGGAACAGTGGGCAAACCACCCACTGTAGAGACTTGAGAGACTGTGGCTTTGCACTCCCCAGCATGGATCAGTGGGCAACCCACCCACTGTAGAGACTTGAGAGACTGTGGCTTTGCACTCCCCAGGATGGATCAGTGGGCAACCCACCCACTGTAGAGACTTGAGAGACTGTGGCTTTGCACTCCCCAGGATGGAACAGTGGGCAACCCACCCACTGTAGAGACTTGAGAGGCTGTGGCTTTGCACTCCCCAGGATATGGCAGTGGGCAAGCCACCCACTGTAGAGACTTGAGAGACTGTGGCTTTGCACTCCCCAGGATTGAACAGTGGGCAAGCCACCCACTATAGAGACTTGAGAGACTGTGCTTTGCACTCCCCAGGATACATCAATGGGCATGGAGCCCCCTCGTGGATCTGGCGTGGTGCACTCATCCGGCTGAGGTGCCCCCCCTTCCTTTCCCCCTGAGGTGCCTGTTGTATTTCTATCTGATGCCCCAGCAGTGTTCTCTCCGTTTTGATCAGGTATCTTGTGTGGGCCTCGCCCATGCATTTTGAGCCCAGTGGTCCACGGACAATGAATGGTGCATTACCTGCACTACTAATCGTGGTGTATTTTTTGTTTAATGTGTATATATATAGGGGATATAGGGGTTATACCAATGAGATCTTAGAGAACACTAGTACAAGAGTGAAATCCCGTATGAGGGAACAGTTATTGTTCACCACCGCAAAGACCATGAATTTGTCAGAGTCTAAGAAAAAGAACAAACGAAAAGACACAAGATTTATTACCACATTTAACAGTGCCCACGACTCTGTAAGAAAGTTACTACAACAGCATTGGCATATGCTCAAGAGCGATCCAGTCATAGGCACACTAATAAGTAACAGACCCATGATAACCTATAGAAAAGCAACATCGATGAGGGATATTTTGGTCAAAAATGATGTGAGACTAGAGAAATCTTTGAAAATGAGTTGGCTAAAGACACAGGATGGATTCTATAAATGTACTAAATGCAAAGCATGTAAGAATGGGGAAAATATTAAAACGATTGAATACCCATACAAAAGAATACATACCATCAAAGGCAGATATGACTGCAAAAGTGATTACGTAATCTATATTCTCAAATGCACATGCCCTAAGCTATATGTAGGTAGTACAAAACTTCAGGTACATAAACGAATTTTACAACACCTAAGGGCTATAGTTAATAGAGATGAGACTTATCCGGTTGCCAGACATATGCATGAGTTTCATGGAGGTCGTGTAGAAGATGTCAAGTATAGTGTAATAGATGGCATCAGAAAGGACATCCGTGGAGGAGATAGGGAAAAACATCTGAGGAAATTAGAGTCCAGATATATATTGGCATTAGATACTAGAGAGCCAGGAGGATTGAACTCCAGTGAAGAGTTATATATTCATTTAGGCTGATGTGGTTGATTAATGTATAGTAATACAGCAACTAAAACATACACATTACATAGATACAGTCATTGTACGATTTTGCTAGTATATATGAGATTTAACTTATTTATGATTGTTCATAGCAATAATGTCTAATGTAACATCTATGCTTATTGATTGGACCTGGTTGGCCTCTCCAAGGAGATTTATTTTAAGATTTATACGTAATTAGTTTCGTTGTCATCAATTCTAATTTACTCAGATTTATAAAGATTTAGTTAGATTGGTAAATAACATTTTGTGTTTTAGCACTATACACTGGCTTATTTCGTTACATTAATTTATTTTGCTATATGTATCATATATATTTTTTCACATGTATGACATTACCTGTTTTGTTTATAATAAATCCTTGAAACCTTCGTGGAGTGCTGGAGCCTTAATGATTGGTTAAGGAATTCTGTATATATATATATATATATATATATATATATATATATATATGTATATATTTGCTTACTGTATTTTGATATATTACAATGGTTCAACTCATTTCCTTTTGTCTTTGCATTCTTCCGGGGGGGTTGGGGGGGTGTTACTGTAATGTATAAATATGCATTGGTGTGTGTGTTGTAGTGGGTGAGGGTCGGGTGGGGTTGGGATGTTGGTTGTGTGTGTCCCTGTGTTTTTGCCTCCCCCCTCCCCTATGTCGTAGGTGCAGTACTCACCGTGCTCTTCGCCGCCAGCGTTGATGATCCTCGTATAGGAGCAGGAAGACTATCACTGGCAGAATATGGAGTTCCGGCTCCATGGTGTCCTGATTCCTCGTGGGATGTGTAGAGGTGAGCGTTTTCCCTTTGAAATGGCTGTTTCCGCTGTGTTTTTATCCGCGGTGAATCCGCCCTGGAAAAGGTGGCGGATTGGTAGGTTGTGATACTGTGGGCGGTACATTGTCTTCCGCCTGTCTGTTGGCGGTGACCGCTGTGCTGTTTGTCTGTACCGCCGTGGCGGTCGGAGTGTTAAAGTGGCTGTCTTTGTTGGCGGTTTCCGCCACGGTCATAATTCCAAACATTTTACCGCCGGCCTGTTGGCGGTCTTACCGCCGCTTTAACACCGTCCGCCAGGGTTGTAATGACCACCTTAGTCTTGACTCTCGCTTATCAGGAGCTTTAGATTGCTCCTGCCAAGTGAAAGCAAACAGAAATTTCCCTCCCTCACTTGTGCAGGCAGGGAAACTGCTACTTCCCGGGGTATGCACCCCAGGACCTAGCAGGAGCCCAGTCCTGAGGGATGGGGTCTCCAGGGCCATTAATGGTTCTGGGAGAGGGGGGGGTCGCATGGCCCCCTCATTTTGGATTGCATGACTAGGTCCCAAAGGATGGATGCCATGCAACCCCATTTCCCATTTTACTTAGTGGGTAGGCCCCAGCGAGGGGGTATGCAGGACAGAAATCGGCTAGGGAAGAGAGCTGTGTGGCCCCTATATTTTATGTTGTCTGGGCCCTGGAGGATAGTGTACACAGGGCCAAAATTGGCCCAGGTGTGAGGCCACAAGTGTCCCCCATCCCCAATTATAATAAAAAATACATCCTGGGGGCCTGAGTCACCCGGGGGCATAGGAAAAAAGAAGAGCATCCTGTGCTTGTTTTTTTAATTTTACAGTGGATTTGCGGGGTCCTCCACAAATTCATGGTCACGTTTAAAAAATAAAATAATTGGGGCCCTTGGCGGGGTCCCTCTGGGACCCAACCAGCAGGCCTAGGGTGTGAGGGTATTTCTACCCTGCCCCCTTGTCTTTTTTTTAATGTTTTTTTTGGGGGGGACTCGGCTGAGTCTCACCATGAGATCTGTCAACTCAGAGGAGGATCCAAGTCCCTTGATATACATAAATCCTTTTCAGAATGAATCTACCCAAAATTACAAACGGGCTGTTTCTGGATCAAGATCTACCTTTCTGCCAAATTTGGAGTAATTCCTTTCAGCGTTTCGTGCAGAGTTGTGTTCAAAATTCCTATAAGAAATTGCATGGTGAAAATACATTTTGAGACCCTACTTTTTCTTAACTCTAGCTTGATGAATCACCCCAAAACTTTCTAGCCGCAGCTAAACTGACTGGTGGACTAGTTTTGAAAATTTCGAGAAGATTCATTAAGCAGCGCCAGAGTTATAGGCAAAAAAAAGAATGGTTTTCTTATGGTAAGTAGATAGGTAGATGTGACAGAAGGTGCCACGAGTGATGTAATAATTGGGGTAATTAGCAGTGTATGGTGAGGGCACAAGCTATAGTTACCTTAGGGCAAGAGTTACGGTTACTTCAATTAACTTTAACTATAACAGCTGAATTTCTATAGTTTTGTGCATGTAAATTTGAATCTAACTATAACGTCCCTGTAACCTTTGATCTTTTAGTGAATTTCTAAGATTTTTTTAATTCCATTTCATAAGTATATTGCCCCTTTAACCTTCTTTTCCAGTGAATTTCTAGGTTTTTTTTAAGGTTAAGTAAGATACCCTTTGCAACACATGGTGGGGTGGTTGGGCACAGGGCCTGCCCTGGCATTGTGCTGCTGCCAACGAAGTGTGCTGCTCCTGCCGCCCCTCCCACTTGCCATCCATAGTTAGAGTTATCTCAAGAAACTATAACTCGTTCCTTAAGGTAACTATAACTCGTGCCCTTGCCGTGCACAGTTTATTTATTTGTGGTAATTAGCAGTGCATGGCGAGGGTATGAGTTATAATTCCCTTAGGACACAAGCTATAGTTATTTGAGATAATTCTAACTATAACTGGTACATTTCCATGGTTTGGTACGCTTAAAATGTGAGCCTAACCATAATGTCTCTGTAATCTTTGTTTTTACAATACATTTCTATGGTTTTTTTGCTCTTCATTAATCTAACCACTGTGGTGGCAGTACTTGGCCAACGGACCTGGACTGCGGCCAATCCCCTCTAACCCCCCAACTCCATGCTGCACAAGGCCCTTCAAATGTGTGCAGCGGGAGTTGGCCATAGCTTGTGTCTCTGGGTATGAGAATAGGTGTGACAAGATGTAACTGGGCGGGAGAGTGGGTGCGTCAGTGTCTTAGTGGGTTGTGAGTGGGTGCATCAGTTTCTGTGTGGGTCTGTGAGTAGGTGCGTGAGGATATCAGTGGGTCTGTGAGTGGGTGTGTGAGAGTCTGAGTCTGAATAGGTGCATACGTGTCTCAGTGGGTCTGTGAGTGGATGCATGAGTGTCTGAGTGTGGCTGTGAGTGGGTGCATGAGAGTCTGAGTGGGGCTGTGAGTGGGTGCGCAAGTGTCTGAGTGGGTCTGTGAGTGGGTGCGCGAGTGTCTGAGTGGGTCTGTGAGTGGGTGTGTGAGGGTCTGAATGGGTGTGGGAGAAAGAGATTGAGAGAGAGAGAAAGAGAGTGAAAGGGAGAGAAATAGCTTTTTACGCTTTGGTGGATGATAGAATTAGATATTTCTGGACATATTTAAAAAAAAATGTATTTGTCAATTAAAAGCAGTGAGATCACCTTTCAGTATGAACCTTAAACGTTGGCGGTTTAAAAGAAACTAAAGGAGGGAAATGATCACGGACACATCTTAAGTAGAAACCTCAGATGTCAGTGTGAGGGTCCGTGACCTTAATCATTAAGCCACAGGTGACTGGTCTACTTTGCATCAAAACGTAACTTTAACATTTGAACCACACAGGTTGCTAACTCTTAGAAGTCATTGTATGGAGAGACCATTGCAATGACAATCTGTCTCTCTCTCTCTTTGTCTCATTATAGGATGGAACAAAGAAAGAGAGAGAGTGACAGGACCGAAGTCGGGGGGGAGGGCTTGAGGTCCCTGGTGTCCTAGCCAGATTCCCACATCCAGTGGGAGCCGGCATTGCTCCCACAAGCAGGGAGCTGCTTTCAATTTCAACTCCCTGCTTGTGGGAGCAATAATTTCATCTGTCTTCCTTGCATGAATATTTGTTTGCAGGGATGACAGAAGAAAAGTCTGCTTTCTGACAGCTGAGCTTTCTGACATCTCCTGCTGGCAGAAAGGGGACTCTGGCAAAGCTCCCACCAAGCAAAAGCAAACAGTTATGTCCCTGGGTTGGGTACCCCGGGACATGGCAGGAGCTGGCCCTGGGGAGTGGCCATCCTGAGGGCCATCAGTGGCTCAATGCGGCCCCTTCCAACATGCTCTTTCTATAGAGACTAGGTCCTAATTATAACTATGTGGTGGCGACTGCCACTAGGATATATATATCTCTCTGTGGCACTCTGCACCTTGCTTATCGTTAGGGCTGCAATGATGGAAGATAGCAAATTATCTGCTGCTGTGAATGTATATAATCATGATATTAATGAGTTAAACTTATGAAAGCACTTTACTAAGAAAAGCACTTTATTTAAAAAAGTACTGTATCAAAAAATATGTTAACTAAACCAAATGATCAAGTGATCCTATAAATTGTAATTTATTACAAGGTCCTTACATGATTTGGATTCTCATGCTGCCATAAGGAGGGTTGATTGCATAAGAAAAGCTCTAAATGGTATTACACTTGGTTTGTGTGTGTTTATACCTTTAAGAGAAGGTGTGAACAAAAAAGAGGCGTTTCCTTTAAATCTATGTTTTGCACTACACTATGAGATGGCCCAGTCGAAGGTTTTTGTTGAAACGCGTATGCCAGGTTTTCTTTGTGGAACCTCGCACTTTATTGAATGGACTAATAAACCCATTTAAAAGTAACTGAGTCAAACTGGATTTGTGCCATCTCTCAGAATTGCCTGAAGAACAGTGTACGGATTGGGGCAAGCTTCCTGGGATAAATATATATATATATATATATATATATATATATATATATATATATATATATATATATATATATAAATAAATAAATATTCAACAAGGAAGTGTTGGCAGCCATGTTGGGACTTAGCTTCAGCCAAATCCCAGAAAAAAATTTAAACAATAAGAAAAGGGGCCAGGGTACGGACACCCTGTCCCTTTAGCTCTGGTGATGGAGTCCAGAGGGACCCCACCAGGTCAAAAAAGCATTTAATAAAAAATTTCGGCAGACATTGCGGCAGATCTGGCGAAAATTTTAAAAAAAGACAGTGTTGTTTCCCGCGCTTGGTCCCGGGGGCATTGTTATTTTAATGTGGGCTGCCCTGGGGTGCCCGCTGCCCCAAGGTGTCCTAAGGTAATTATAACTCATGCCTTCACCATGCACTGCTAAGTACCCCACATATTACATCACTCCTAACATCATCTATGATAATATTGATAATATCACTGCAATATTTGCAGTAAAATATTGATAAAAAAACTGCATGTGGTGAAAGCGCAAGTTATAGTTATCTTAGGGAACAATTTATAGTTACTTGAAATAACTATAACTGTAACTGCTGAATTTTTATGGTTCCTATGGTTTTGTGCAAGTAACTTCAGAACCTAACGTCACTGTAACCTTTGGTTTATATATGTACATATATATCTCAAACACAGTACCATATTTGATATGTATCTATATATATATATATATATATTGCCTTGTCCAATTCCTGCCTTTCTTCCTGGCCTCACCAAATGGGATCGGTGCACAGCTCCGGGCAGGACCCGTCAATATTTATAAAAATTTAGAAGATAGAATGCCGGCACTCCAGACAACTCCAGTGTTTATTTAATAGCTTTTAAATCCTTTGATAGTAACAATGTATCAGCTTACATCAGCAATGCGTTTCAACCATTGCGGTCTTCATCTTAGCCCAAATCTTTACAGAAGCCCCATCCCCCATAGAAAATATACTGTTTGGTTTACTAAACATAGAAAAAATATAGAAGAAATACTATATAGATCCATCATAATATTCAAAGAAAACAAGATTAAATATAGAAGATATAAACATTCATTTTGTTGTGACTCCCAATTCTATGCTACTCCATTACCAAGCCAAAATTACCTATTTGCCAAGTGGCCAACGGTACTGTACCATCCTTTCATCTAATCAAGAATAATTTTATTTGAAATTGGTACATCCATTTGTTGTATACCATCCTGTTCCTACAATATCAATGCTACCATTATCTAAAACCATTTGATTTCCATTATTTGTATCATAATCATAGCATTGTAGAATGCCAAGTGGCCAACACTATTATACCATTCTGTCATTTGAACAAAATAATTTCTTTTGGAATTGATATATCAGTTTGGGATCATATCTTTACATATCATCTCGGGGTGTAAACAGACCAATATGATGCAAGCCAACCGTGATCATGTAATTCCAAAAACCCCAACAATCAAACATCGAAAATCAAAATATAATAAAATGTCTGTAACACTATTTGCAAATTATCCAATTCAACCTACATGAACATAAAGTTCCTCATCTTGGTTCAATCCCCACAGATGTCTGCTATTTATCTGAATTATATACTCAGATTCCATTTTCCTAAGAATCCGTTCCCTATCACCCCCTCTCGGGGTCAGCAACACCCTATCAATTCCCAAAAATGACATTGTATCAGTTTCCCCTCCATGTACCTGGCCACCGTGGCGGGCCACTGGATAGTTTGCATCATTATTTCTATTGACACGCCAATGTTCCAAAATTTGTTTTTTCATAGGAAAAATTGCACTCCCCACATATCAAAGTCCACATAGGTAACAGATTACATATATAGCAAAGTCAGAGTTTTTTTATTTTAACTTCTTTGCCTGTGGGTAACACGCACGTTTTTTGCAATTCACACTATTTTTGCAAGCCTTGCACTTTGCACATTTGTCAAAGCCCCGTTGACTGCCTAGGAAAGTCTCCATATTCTTGGTCAGATAATTATGTACCAACATATCCTGCAGGGAGCTACTCTTCCTGTATATCATTCTTGGGCAATGGCTAACAATTCGACAATCGCCCTATCTGTTCTCACAAGGTGACAATATTGTTTCAAAATCTTCATCACCTGGTCCGAGTAAGCACTGTAAGTGGTGATACATCTCAGAGTATTCTCATTTTCTTTCTTCCCTTTCGGAACTAGGAGACTCTCCCTTTGTACCCTTGACACCTTTTGGCAGGAATCTTTGATGAGTTTTGTTGGGTATGCCCTGGATTTGAATCTCCCAATCTATTAATTTGTTCACTCTGGAAACTCTGGGACGTTCTACAATTTCTTTTAGCTCTAAGTAGTTCCACATAAGGGATACTCCACTTTAATTTGGGTGGGTGACGGTTATGGGCATGTAAAATGCTATTCCCTGACATACTTTTCCTAAAAAGACTAGTCTGAACAGTACCCCCTTCCCCTGTGACCACAACATCCAGAAAGTCCATGGTTTGTCTATGTGTTTTGTGTGTAAAGCTCAGATTGAACTCATTATTAGATAACCAATCCAAAAAGTCCTGTAACATTTCCTCTGGACCATCCCATATTACAAAAATATCATCAATACATCCCGTCCAGAAAATAATATGGTTAGACCATTTTTCATTTTCATCCAACATTACCTGTTGTGTCTCCTACAACCCCATGAACAAACAAGCATAGCTTGAAGCAAAGGAGCTCCCCATCACAGTCCCTGTGACCTGTCTGTACCATTGGTCCTCAAAGAGGAAAAAATTGTTCTCCAAACAAAATCTCAAAATTTTCAAAAGCAATTTAGAATGTTCATATAGTCTTATAGGCTTGTCCCTAAAACAATGCTGACATGCCTGAATGACTAGATCATGTTGGACACAAGTGTACAAAGATACCACATCTATAGTAACCATACTGTAATAGGATTTCCAAGCGATATCTTGTATTTTGAGAATTCTACAATATGACACCAAGCTGAGTACATAGGGACGCAGAAAATAATCAAGATATATTGAAGTATTCTCAAGGAGACTTCCTCTTGCCGATACTATTGGTCTGCCAGGAAGGTCCCTGCTATGCTTATGAATTTTGGCAACTTGTAAAAACAAGGTACCACTGGTTTCTTGACTGTGAGAAATTGTAATTCATCATCTGTGAGAAGGCCATAGTTGTAACTCTCTAAAAGTAAGTCATGAAAAAATGTCACTGAAGTCCAATATGCTGTCGCTGTCGACCTCATAACAATTCCAGAATAACAACTGTCTCCTTGCTTCTTGTTGGTATTTCTTCAGATCCCACAGCACTACATTTCCACCTTTATCATCTGGTTTGTTTACAAAAGATGCAGCTTTATTTAATGTGATTAATGCTCTTCGTTGGCCTGGTGTTAAGCTACTTGAATAGGTATCCCCACTGTCCTTCCATAGTTTCATCAAATCAAAAACCACTGCCTCGTGAAAAGCATCAATATTGTCATGGGGGTAGTGGGATTACATTTCGATTTGGGCTTAAATTTACTATCACTTACATCACCTGTCTCCAATCCCAAATCTCTCAAAAAGTCACTTTTAGTGTCCCACAATCTGTCCCCCACTTCCAAGTCTCTAAGGGTGGCTAAACCTCCAATATCACCTATAGATAGTTCCGAGGACAAATCCATAGTACTTATATCTGTCCTAAGTTGCTGTGGGACATGCTTGTCCTTCTGTTGGGTTAAGATTTTTAACAGCTTCAATTTTCTGACAAATTGAAAAATGTCAATACGGGTTTTAGTATAATCAAAATTAGCAACAGGACAGAGGGATAATTCCAGTTTCAAAACAAAACGTTCATCGTGAGATAATACATGGGAAGAAATATTCACAATCGTAAGTTTATTCTCACACATTATCTTTTTCTCCTGCCCTGTTGCGTACTTTTCCCATCCAGCTTCTCGGTTTCTTGCTGCCGTTCCCCCTCTCCTGTTCTTTTTCCGTCTCCGCGTTCTCCCTTTCCTCTTGGAGGCTTCCTTTGGGGTCATTGATTTAATTGTAAAAAACGGTATACTTCGAATGTTGTGAAAGGTTGTCCTGAAGAGCTGCTGGTACCTGGTTGCTCCTCAAGATCTGAAACATTCTCTACACTTGACTTAGATGATAATGTCTCCTGTTGTCTTAAACCTTCATTTTGGTGGAAATCCTTTCTTGCCAAATCAAACTTTCTACCAAAAGTCAGGATGCGACCAGTGGCATAGTCAATTTTATCTCTTAGGAATTTCCTTTTCTTCTTCATCTTACTTTCTTCCTCATATTTCATTAGTCGCAACTCCATCTCCTTGCAGAAATTCTTAATTTTCTCTTGTGCCGTTTCGTTCTCCAAAGGTGCCCTCATATTTTTTATTTCCTCCCTGATTTGTCTTAGTTTAATTGCTGCATAGTTTGACAGAAGCTCCAGCATGCTTTTACAAGTAGATGCCATTAAAACAGACCATTCCTCCAAAGGTTTGGGATGTGCGGATTTGAGTATGTTGGGGTAATCAGTATTCTAAGTCCACGTGGAACTATTCCAACCTCAATGTAATTATTCAATGAAATAACATCCCAGCTTCTATTTATTTCTTTTTTACAAAGTTTCTCCAAATGCCACAATTGTTGTTTTAAGGGCATAGTATCATCCATAACTGTCTCTCCTTTTGTATTCGTGTCACTCAATAAACTTGTTGCATTCTCATCAAACAAATCCTGTGCTGCCTCCAATCTGGAACGGATTGCTTCATTCATAATGTGAACTTTGCTGATATAGTGTCACCCCAATGTTAATAACTGCTTCCTAATTTAACAGCCGAAAGAGAATGTTAGTACTGCTTGAAAGATGTTTATGACCGGTTATCTTTGACTTCTATTATGAGCCTACAAACGCCATCATTCAATCAAAACAAGATATTGTCAGCCAATTACGGCACCGGGTATGAAACGACCCAGTGTTTCCAATAAATTACATGCTACGGCTGTGCAACCAATACGCTCCACTCCTCTAACCGATCCTTCAAAGGAAACAAAGTATCAACTGGTCGGGCTAAGGGGGGGGTCTATTGATATTATTAAACAAGAAACTGCAGTGCGATCATTCAGCACTAAAAATAGATTTCTCTGATATACTGGGTGTCCAGCTTGAACTTAATCGCGGTCTCAAGGTAATAGTAATCAATGAATATGCTAGGTCAGTGTCACGGGGATAGAGTCTCAGACCTTGGCTCTACTAACTGAATTCACGGATACCTTACATTTTTCCACAAAGCTAGTGGTTGGAAGGGACATGAATTGTACATTTGAACCCTCTCCTAGAAACAGCGATCTAATGGCTGAAGAGGAAGACTATTGGGGCATTCCACAACTAACGAGCAAACGAGTGTGTACTCGCTCCTGTGTTGCCCTCCAGCTGACAACACTGTGTTTCAAGTGTGGGCTTCGGGCATGTAGCGCTCGGAAGTGCTCCAATCCAAGCATCGCCCCCACCTTTAAGCGCAGCCAATATACTAGTGTTATTTACTATATCCTAGTGAATGTTAGGATGTGGCCGATATTGGAAGATATGAAGGTTGATTCAGGCACAATAGTGATCATACCCCCTTGCTCCTTACTTTATATAGCGGAGAATTTAGGAGGTTTCAGAACATCCACCACACTATGGTCCCAGAGCCACTTGTGGCCAATAATTATAAACATGTTAGTTGGCCTAAAGTGATGACCAATCCGTACTTAATCAAGGAGATCTATAAATTGTTTGTCGATGACATGGCAAATTATGAAGAGCACAAGGTCTGAAATATCCCAATTTTCAGCATCCATGAGATGCTGGTACAAGAATTACAGAATGTCTTCTATAAGAAGATCACCACCAAGCAAACTGGTGTCACATTTAAAACAAGGGAGTGGTTTAATGAGGATTGCTCTAAGGCTAAAGTAGCACTAAAGTCAGCTATTGTGTCTCGTTCTCAGAGGGTGATTGGAACAGCCAGACTAACCTATAATAGGGCTAAAGTACAGGCAAAGAAAAGTTGGGAAGACTCAATCTGGCAGAATCTGCTTGATGCAACCAGACACAATGATAATGTGACTTTTTGGAAGTTACTTTCCAATAGACATAGAGAGGGTAGGAGCACAATCCGCACCCATATTCAACCAGAGAGCTGGGTGGACCATTTCACTAATCTTTATGCTCCGTTCTGCAATTCTTCTACCCACGATTCCTTCCAGCAGCAGCTGGCTAAAACCCATTTATTGTCAGACGACCGAGGAATGGACGTTTGTAACTATGATGATCATATTGTTTTTAACTTGGGGGAAACTATTGCTACAATCAATTCCCTAAAATCTTCTAAAGCCCGAGGTCCAGATAAGATGCCGGGGGGTTTATATAAGTCTGAGCCAGTAATCTGGTCTAGTTATTTCAACATGATATCAAATGGGGGCCCAATGCCCAGTACTTGGAAAGGGGCCAAAATAATACCTATTTAAAAGAAGGGTGAAGTGAGTTCCCCTGCTAACTATAGACCCATCAGCCTTATTGATAATCTCCACAAAATGTCTGCAAAACAGCTTTTGGATAGGTTGTTGGATTGGGCTGATGTTCATCAAGCGATCTCCCCACTCCAGGCGGGTTTCCGCTCCAAAACTAGTACAGTGGTTCAAGTTTTTAGGTTGGCACTCCTTTATTGGAAATATGTAACCCTTGCTAAACACAATTTATATGTTGTTTTTGTGGATCTTTGGTCTGTTTTTGATTTGGTACGTAGAGAGAAATTGTGGGGTACTCCAGGGAACATAATTCATCTTTTACAGTGACTACAAGAGGGTAGATATGCTCAGGTGAGATGGGGTAATCAGGGGGAATTGACAGACCATATTGCCATCCAGCAGGGGGTTCACCAAGGCTGTGTCCTGGCATCAACACTATTCACTTTATTTATAAATGAGGTGGTTCAAGCTGTGTCTCACTGTCAGAACGATGCTACCTCCTTAAATGCTAAAACAATCCCTATACTACTCTGTGTGGATGACTCATTCCTTATCTCTAAGACTTCAATGGGGCTCCAGACTCTGGTTAATAAGTTTACAGCATTTTGTGCAGATCGTGGGTTAGAACTGAATGTCAGCAAAATCAAACTAATGGTGTTTAGCTCAGGACCAGCCACAAGATGCAGTATTAACATAGATGGTGTTACTTTGGATAACATTAGCTCGATAGATTACTTGGGTGTGAGGATTTCCAATAATTTATATTGGGAAGATCAGATCAGTAAAAGCGTGTCTCTCCTCCAACACAGATCAGGTGCTATTTTATGCCTACATAAAAGTACTGCCACGAAAGCCGTTTCTCCGGCTATTAAGATCTAAGTGGCACAAGCACAAATTGCTGCTATCTATGATGCTGAGGTGTGGGGATTTTGCAAAGCTCCCAAATTGTCTGTGAGTGAAAATAGCTTTGCCACTGCACTACTTGTGTGCCCAGGCAGCACTCCTCTGATTCCCATTGTTAAACTTTTCATCCTTGGCGTGGTCTCCCTTAACGTTTTGCCTCTGTTCCCCAGGTTGTTGATGTGTGCTGGACTCTGATTTTTCTGTTTTTGTTACGCTGGGCACTTTACCACTGCTAACCAGTGCTAAAGTGCAAGTGCTCCTTTACAAAATGTGTATGTAATTGGCTTATTTATGATTGGTATATTTGATTTACTAGTAAGTCCCTAGTAAAGTGCACTTGAGGTGCCAGGGCCTGTAAATCAAATGCTACTAGTGGGCCTGCAGCACTGGTTGTGCCACCCACATAAGTAGCTCTGTCATCATGTCTCAGACCTGCCACTGCAGTGGCTGTGTGTGCAGTTTTAACTGTAAATTCGACTTTGCAAGTGTACCCATGTGTGTTATATGTCCTAACAGTGAAACATTGCTAAATCCGTTTTTCACTGTTGCACGGCCTGTCCCTCTCATAGGTTAACATGGAGGCTACCTTTAAATCTGATTAAAGTGTAGATTCCCTTTGGGAGCGGATGGGCATGTGGAGCTTAGGGTCTGTGAGCTCAGAATTTAAAAATACATCTTTTAGTAAAGTTGATTTTAAGATTGCGTGTTTGAAAATGCCACTTTTAGAAAGTGAGCATTTTCTTGCTTATACCATTTCTGTGACTCTGCCTGTTTGTGGATTCCCTGTCTGGGTCAGTTTGACAGTTGGGCTGGTTGCACCTCACACTAGACAGTGACACAAAGGTTGCTGGGGTGTAGCCTGCATATCCTGATGAGCCATCTGTGCTAGGAGGGAGGGGAGGAGTATTAGTCACTCACACCTGAAAGGGCTGTGCCGGCCCTCACACAATGCAATCTCCAACCCCCTGGTGATTGCATTGGGGCCTGGCCTGGGCAAGGCAGGATTTCACATTCAAAAGAGACTTTACTTTAAAGTAGGCCTACTTCAAAGGAGAAATTGGGTATAAGAAGGGCACCCATAACCACAGACTAGAGAACACTACCGGAAACAAGATGAACCTCTGCCTGGAGAAGAGATGAAGTAAGAAGAGCTACCTTGCCTGTGACTGTGCTTTGTGGAGCTACCCTGCAGTTGCTGCTTCTGCCAGAGTAAGAGGGCAAAGAATGGACTTTGTGTGCCTTTCATCTTGAGAACAACTCTCCAAGGGCTTGATTTAGAGCTTGCCTCCTGTTGTTTAAAGTCTTAGGGACAGCAAAGACTTCTCTCTGCCAGCACCTGGAGTCTCTGGAGAGACTCCTACTCTGCCCTGTGGTACCCATCCAGTTCCTAGGACCCTGAAAGGAGAAGCTGGCAGCCTTAGAGTAAGAAATCCATGCACAGAGCGCCATGAGGGGAAAAGATCGACACAACTGATCTGCGGCTGAAGAAAGGATGGGCCATTAGCTCCACGGCTGAAAATCGACGCTCGCCAGAAATGCGACCAAAGAATCGACACATGGAGCTGGAGAAACGACGCGCAGCATCGCTGACGGAGGCTGGGAGATCGCAACCCGCGCTGCATGGTTTTTGGATCATCGTGCGGCTGGATTTCAGACGCAAACATCATTGGGCCTGTAAAAAAAATGCATGGCCTGCCCGGACCTGAGAGTTCCGACCGGATCTATGCATCACTCTCCTGCGGAGAGAAGAAATTACGTGCCCCGACCCAACGAAAGGAGAAACAATGCAAGGTCTCACTTGTGAGTGAAATTGACGCATCGCAAGCCCTTTTTGACCCACACTCGCCCGTGCTGGGTTATTTTTGACGCACCCAAGGTACATTTTCATGCTAACAGTGTTAGTGTGTGTTTGAAACTACATAAAGACTCTTTTTGCTTTTTAATTGATACCTTGACTTGTGTACTGTGGATTTTTTGTCATGTTGGTCTTGTTTTGTTTAGATAAATATTTTCTATTTTTCTAAACCTGTGTTGTGTCATTTTGTAGTGTTTTTATTAAGGTACTGTGTGTGTTGGTACAAATACTTTACACCTAGCACTCTGAAGTTAATCCTACTGCTCTGCCAAGCTACCAAGGGGGTAAGCAGGGGTTAGCTGAGGGTGATTCTCTTTTACCCTGACTGAAGTGAGGGTCCTTGCTTGAACAGGGGGTAACCTGACTGTCAACCAAAGACCCCATTTCTAACACCCATCTTTCTGGATCTTGGTTTTAATCATATCTCAGATACCTTAGCATTAAGACTGTTACTTTTTTGGGTAAAGATTTGGACCACCCCAGAGCTCACTATTTATAGGGACTCACTTCTAGATCTTTTAAAAAGACCCAATGTAGCTTCTATCCCATGGTTTAGGCACTTGCGTTAACTGGTTCTGCACTTTGGATCTTGGGGGTTATTGGGAGAACCCACAGGACTTAGGGAAGGCCCAGAAACAAACAAAGAAAATAGCCTACTGGTCTTACGTTAGGAATAACTATCTCCTTGCCACATCCCATAGACAGCTGACCAACCAATTCCTTGACTTCAAATGGTACCCCCAGTATGAACCTTTTTTAGATCTTATCCCGATTCCCTAGGAAAGAGCCTGTATACCCGTTTTCGCTATGGGTGTTTACCGTTAATGTCTTTTACTAGTAGTTGGAGGGCATTGTCAGTACCCAACCTGTGTCCAGGCTGTAATGATGCCCTAGAATCGGTTGAACACCTCTTGTTCTTTTGCACAGCATATGCTTTCCCATGACGTAGGTGGATTTGCCCAGTCTGCCAGAATTTGGGCATTAAACAATATGTTACTGCCCTCAGGAGTTTAAAGAGCAACACTTCCATTGTACTGATACATGCAGTTAGCTAGTTCCTTGTGGCTGCATGGCATATCCGCACTCGCCTTTTACAACATTAGTGACATGTAAATATGTACGTTACAGGGCAAGGACTGAGAGATTTAATCAACTTTTATTCCTAATATTGTATGATTTTTTTTAATTGTTCCTATTTATTTCTTTATTTTTGTAATCCAATTTTGTATTTATATGGACAATTGTGGTTATTTGCTTTGATGGTTTTTATGACCGAATAAAGCTTGTGTTCCCTGAAAGTTTCAACTTACACCGGTCCAATGTTCCGTCACGGCACTCAGGGGGTCATTACGACCCTGGCGGAACAAGTCCGCCAGGGCCGTGGGACGCGGTGGCACCGCCGACAGGCCGGCGGTGCCCCGCGGGGCATTCTGACTGCGGCGGCTCAGCCGCGGTCAGAGAAGGGAAACCGGCGGTCTCCCGCCGGTTTCCCGCTGCCCCAAAGGAATCCTCCAAGCCGGCGCAGCATGCTGCGCCGGCATGGGGATTCCGACTCCCCCTCCCGCCATCCAGTTCCTGGCGGTTCTCCCGCCGGGAACCGGATGGCGGGAGGGGGAGTCGCGGGGCCCCTGGGGGCCCCTGCCGTGCCCATGCCTATGGCATGGGCACGGCAGGGGCCCCCGTAAGAGGGCCCCTAAAAGTATTTCAGTGTCTGCAAAGCAGACACTGAAATACGCGACGGGTGCAACTGCACCCGTCGCACCTTCCCACTCCGCCGGCTCTATTACGAGCCGGCGTCATCGTGGGAAGGGAGTTTTCCCCTGGGCTGGCGGGCGGTCTTGTGAAGACCGCCCGCCAGCCCAGGGGAAAACTTGGAATACCCTCCGCGGTCTTACGACCGCGGAGCGGTATTTCGGAGGGGGGAAGCCTGGCGGGCGGCCTCCGCCGCCCGCCAGGCTCGGAATGAGGGCCTCAGTGTTTCCATTAAGTTAACTGTTACGGCTGGCTTGGTAATGGAGTAGCATAAAACTGGGAGTCACAACAAAACAAATGTTTGTATCTCCTATATTTAATCTTGTTTTCTTTGAATAATATGATGGATCTATATAGTATTTCTTCTATATTTTTTCTATGTTTAGTAAACCTAACAGTATATTTTCTATGGGGGATGGGGCCTCTGTAAAGATTTGGGCTAAGAAGAAGACTGCAATGGTTGAAACGCGTAGCCGATGAAAGCTGATACATTGTTACTATCGAAGGATTTAAAAGCTATTAAATAAACACTGGAGTTGTCTGGAGTGCCGGCGTTCTATCTTTTAGATTTTGATATATATATCTTGCAGTTTCGACTTACAAGCAATGAAATCCTTGCACATATTAAGTGGCAATAGACATTACAAATGAGAATTTCTATTTGTGACTGTGAATACTAGTACCGGACTATGAAACGGGTTGGTTTTAATTTGCTTTTTTGCACACCTAGATTAACATTCTGTAAAACAATAGAAACAAACTTTAATTACCACTTTGGGGTGATTGTTAGGCTGTCTGTTTTCTGTTTTTATATTGAATTGGTCCTTTTTTCTATACATAGGGACCTTCTGTCTGATCTCTATGACCTATAGTACAATATGATTCTCTCTATTGGCGCATGATCAATATCGAGTAAGGTTACAGTTCCATTTGGGAATTATTTGATTTATATCCTATATATGAATTTGATATCACTGTTGAGATGAATTGGGACATTCACATTTTTGGCACCTATATATTACCTTTATATTACCTTTATATTTATTGATGTATATTATCTTTTTTATATATATGTTGGAACTATTTATTCTATTTGTAGAACATATATATTTATTTCATAGATGAACTGATTGATATTTATATCATATTCTATACACCTATTTATATATTATCCTTAGAAGTGATGCTGAAAATTAATTATTTATAATATTTACTTTTATATTTATATCGTTCCCATGTATTGGAAGAATAGATGCTTAAAAGTGATTGTTTTAATAATGGGATGATATATGGGGTCATAGGAGATATATAACAGTGTGACAGTTATGATCTTGATTCAAGTATATGGATGTTATCTGGTATCCTGACTGAAGACTACTACGTTACAATATGGCCGCCTTATTTCACAATTTTTCAGCTACGTTGCTGAAATTAAATAGATAGGTGCAAAAATGTCTGCCAATGTCCAGTTGAAGGCTTTTGCCGAAACGCAGCGACATTTGGCCGGGACAGTGTGTGTTTGTTGTTCTTTTTGGGCACTAATTTGATTATTATCATATGTATTTTTGAAGTGACTTTTTTAAAGTGTATTTTTGTTTGCCTGTATGAACTTTTCTAATAAATGGAGCTGACGATTTTTTACATGAATTATTTTTTAATTGTGTTCATTGTCTACCTTCCACGATCTCTTGGATATTGTGCAGCCTTTTGGTGCTAAAATATGTTGCACCGTTCTTCGAAAATCATTGTTCCGCGTTCGTCCGGTTCGCGGCTTGGCTAGCACGCTGTTTGGAGTGCGTGTGATACTTTGTAACCGGAACCCCCTTTGAAGAGAATTTTCACGCTGCACCGCACCGTTGTGATACAGCGTTTTTCCCTCCCATGGGATTATCGGAGCTGCTGAAGGGAGTCGGAAGACTTCTCCGAGGTAAGGAGGATTTCCCACGGGGGTGGCTGTAGGAGGCTGGACTGGCTTCTAGTGAGTACCAAGGGGTACTTACACCTTGCACCAGGCCCAGGTATCCCTTATTAGTGTATAGGGGTGTCTAGCAGTTTAGGCTGATAGAAAAGGTAGCTTAGCAGACCTGCTTAGGCTGAACTAGGAGACGAGTGAAGCTCCTACAGTACCACTAGTGTCACTTGCACAATATCATAAGAAAACACAATACACAGATATACTAAAAATAAAGGTACTTTATTTTTATGACAATATGCCAAAGTATCTCAGTGAGTACCCTCAGTATGAGGATAGCAAATATACACAAGATATATCTACACAATACCAAAAATATGCAGTATAGCAATAGAAAACAGTGCAAACAATGTATAGTTACAATAGGATGCAATGGGGGCACATAGGGATAGGGGCAACACAAACCATATACTCTAAAACTGGAATGCGAACCACGAATGGACCCCAAACCTATGTGACCTTGTAGAGGGTTGCTGGGACATTTAAGAAAACAGTGAGGGTTAGAAAAATAGCCCACCCCAAGACCCTGAAAAGTGAGTGCAAAGTGCACTGAAGTTCCCCAAAGAGCACAGAAGTCGTGATAGGGGAATTCTGCAGGAAAGAACAACACCAGCAATGCAACAACGATGGATTTCCAGATGAGAGTACCTGTGGAACAAGGGGACCAAGTCCAAAAGTCACGATCAAGTCGAGAGTGGGCAGATGCCCAGGAAATGCCAGTTGTGGGTGCAAAGAAGCTGCCACTGGACAGTAGAAGCTGAGGATTCTGCAAGAACGACAAGGGCTACAAACTTCCCCTTTGGAGGTTGGATGTCCGACGTCGTGAAGAGTCGTGCAGAAGTGTTTTCCTGAAGAAAGACCGCAAACAAGCCTTGCTAGCTGTTAAGCTCGCAATTAGGGTTTTTGGATGCTGCTGTGGCCCAGGAGGGACCAGGATGTCACCAATTCTGTGAGGGGACAGATGGGGCGTCCAGCAAGACAAAGAGCCCTCACAGAAGCAAGCAGCACCCGGAGAAGTGCCGGAACAGGCACTACGAAGTGGAGTGAAACGGTGCTCACCCGAAGTTGCACAAGAGATTCCCACGCCGCCGGAGGACAACTCAGGAGGTCGTGCAATGCAGGTTAGAGTGCCGTGGACCCAGGATTGAATGTGCACAAAGCAAATCCTGGAAAAGTGCACAGGAGCCGGAGTAGCTGCAAAAGACGCCGTTCCCAGCAATGCAGTCTGGCGTGGGGAGGCAAGGACTTACCTCCACCAAACTTGGACTGAAGAGTCACTGGACTGTGGGAGTCACTTGGACAGAGTTACTGAGTTCAAGGGACCTCGCTCGTCGTGCTGAGAGGAGACCCAGAGGACAGGTGATTCAGTTCTTTGGTGCCTGCGGTTGCAGGGGGACGATTCCGTCGACCCACAGGAGATTTCTTCGGAGTTTCTAGTGCAGAGAGGAGGCAGACTACCCCCGCAGCATGCACCACCAGGAAAACAGTTGAGAAGGCGGGAGGATCAGCGTTACAGTGTCGCAGTAGTCGTCTTTGCTACTTTGTTGCAGTTTTGCAGGCTTCCAGCATGGTCAGCAGTCGATTCCTTGGCAGATGGTGAAGAGAGAGATGCAGAGGAACTCTGATGAGCTCTTGCATTCGTTATCTAAGGAATTCCCCAAAGCAGAGACCCTAAATAGCCAGAAAAGAGGGTTTGGCTACTTAGGAGAGAGGATAGGCTAGCAACACCTGAAGGAGCCTATCAGAAGGAGTCTCTGACGTCACCTGCTGGCCCTGGCCACTCAGAGCAGTCCAGTGTGCCAGCAGCACCTCTGTTTCCAAGATGGCAGAAGTCTGGAGCACACTGGAGGAGCTCTGGGCACCTCCCAGGGGAGGTGCAGGTCAGGGGAGTGGTCACTCCCCTTTCCTTTGTCCAGTTTCGAGCCAGAGCAGGGCTGAGGGGTCCCTGAACCGGTGTAGACTGGCTTATGCAGAAATGGGCACCATCTGTGCCCATGAAAGCATTTCCAGAGGCTGGGGGAGGCTACTCCTCCCCTGCCTTAACACCTTTTTCCAAAGGGAGAGGGTGTAACACCCTCTCTCTGAGGAAGTCCTTTGTTCTGCCTTCCTGGGCCAAGTCTTGCTGGACCCCAGGAGGGCAGAAACCTGTCTGAGGGGTTGGCAGCAGCAGCAGCTGCAGTGAAACCCCTGAAAAAGCAGTTTGGCAGTACCTGGGTCTGTGCTAGAGACCCGTGGGATCATGGGATTGTGCCAACAATGCCAGGATGGCATTGAGGGGGCAATTCCATGATCATAGACATGTTACATGGCCATATTCGGAGTTACCATTGTGAAGCTATACATAGGTAGTGACCTATGTATAGTGCACGCGTGTAATGGTGTCCCCGCACTCACAAAGTCCGGGGAATTTGCCCTGAACGATGTGGGGGCACCTGGGCTAGTGCCAGGGTGCCCACACACTAAGTAACTTAGCACCTAACCTTTACCAGGTAAAGGTTAGACATATAGGTGACATATCAGTTACTTAAGTGCAGTGGTAAATGGCTGTGAAATAACGTGGACGTTATTTCACTCAGGCTGCAGTGGCAGGCCTGTGTAAGAATTGTCAGAGCTCCCTATGGGTGGCAAAAGAAATGCTGCAGCCCATAGGGATCTCCTGGAACCCCAATACCATGGGTACCTTAGTACCATATACTAGGGAATTATAAGGGTGTTCCAGTATGCCAATGTAAATTGGTGAAATTGGTCACTAGCCTGTTAGTGACAATTTGGAAAGAAATGAGAGAGCATAACCACTGAGGGTCTGAATAGCAGAGCCTCAGTGAGACAGTTAGTCATAACACAGGTAACACATACAGGGCACACTTATGAGCACTGGGGCCCTGGCTGGCAGGGTCCCAGTGACACATACAACTAAAACAACATATATACAGTGAAATATGGGGGTAACATGCCAGGCAAGATGGTACTTTCCTACACAAACCCCCCCCCCCCAAACGAAGGACAATAAGACTAGCCATGACCTGATGAGTCTTCATTGTCTAAGTGGAAATATCTGGAGAGTCCATCTGCATTGGAGTGGGTACTCCCAGGTCTATGTTCCACTGTATAGTCCATCCCCTGTAGAGATATGGACCACCTCAACAATTTAGGGTTTTCACCTTTCATTAGTTTAGCCAAAGTAGAAGTTTGTGGTCTGTCTGAACAATGAAGTGAGTGCCAAACAGGTATGGCCTCAACTTCTTCAGTGCCCAGACCACAGCAAAGGCCTCCCTCTCTATGGCAGACCAACGTTTTTCTCTAGGGGTCAACCTCCTGCTAATAAAAACAACAGGTTGATCCTGGCCCTCAGTATTAAGTTGTGATAAGACTGCCCCTACCCCTAATTCAGATGCATCAGTTTGGACAATGATTTTTTTGGAGTAACAGGGGCTTTTCAGGACAGGTGCAGAGCACATGGCCTGCTTCAGCTCCTCAAAAGATTTCTGACAGTTTGCTGTCCATAATACCTTCTTAGGCATTTTCTTGGATGTGAGGTCATTAGGAGGGGCTGCAATGGAGCCATAGTTCTTTATGAACCTCCTATAGTACCCAGTGAGGCCTAAAAAGGCTCTCACCTGAGTCTGAGTTGTAGGGGGAACCCAATCTATAATAGTTTGGATTTTCCCCTGAAGTGGTGCAATCTGTTCTCCACCTACCAGGTATCCCAGATAAACCACCTTCCCCTGCCCTATCTGGCACTTTGATGCCTTGATAGTGAGGCCTGCCTTTTGCAGGGCCTCCAAAACTTTCCATAGGTGGACCAGGTGATCATCCCAGCTGGAGCTAAAGACAGCTATATCATCTAGATATGCTGCACTAAAAGCTTCCAGCCCTTGTAGGACTGTATTCACCAACCTTTGAAAAGTGGCAGGTGCATTTTTCAATCCAAAAGGCATTACTGTGAATTGGTAATGGTCTCCAATGGTTGAAAATGCAGTTTTTGCTTTTGCATCTTCTGATAATTTGATCTGCCAATACCCTGCAGTCAAGTCAAAAGTGCTTAGATACTTGGCAGATGCCAGTATATCTATTAGCTCATCTGCCCTGGGTATAGGGTGAGCATCAGTTTTGGTTACCTGGTTGAGACCTCTGTAGTCTACACAAAACCGCATTTCCTTCTTTCCATCCTTGGAATGAGGTTTTGGTACAAGTACCACAGGAGAGGCCCATGGACTTTCAGAGTGCTCAACCACTCCCAGTTCAAGAATCTTCTGCGCCTCTTGCTTTATGCAGTCTCTGACATGGTCAGGCTGCCTATAGATCTTACTTTTGACAGGCACGCTGTCTCCATTATCTATAGTGTGCTCACACCAAGAAGTGGTGCCTGGCACAGTAGAGAAGAGTTCAGAAAACTGACCCAGGAGATTTATGCAGTGGTCTTTCTGCTCAGCAGTAAGACAATCTGCCAGTACTACGCCTTCCACTAGAGCATCTTGTTCTGTGGAAGAGAAGAGATCAGGGAGAGGGTCACTCTCTTTTTCCTGTCCCTCATCTGTTGCCATGAGCAGGGTGAGATCAGCCCTGTCATAGTAGGGTTTCAGGCGATTGACATGGAGCACCCTAAGGGGACTCCTGGCAGTGCCTAAGTCAACTAAGTAGGTGACTTCACCCTTCTTTTCAACAATTATGTGGGGTCCACTCCATTTGTCTTAGAGTGCTCTTGGGGCCACAGGCTCCAAGACCCACACGTTCTGCCCTGGTTGGTACTGAACCAAAACAGCCTTCTGGTCATGCCATTGCTTTTGGAGCTCTTCGCTGGCCTGAAGGTTTTTATTGGCCTTTTTCATGTACTCAGCCATCCTAGATCTGAGGCCAAGTACATAGTCCACTATGCCTTGCTTTGGAGCTTTTAAAGGTTGTTCCCAACCCTCCTTAACAAGTGTTAGAGGACCTCTCACAGGGTGTCCAAATAGGAGTTCAAAGGGGCTGAAGCCCACTCCTTTTTGGGGTACCTCCCTGTAAGCAAAAAGGAGGCAAGGTAACAGGATATCCCATCTCCTTCGGAGTTTTTCAGGGAGTCCCATAATCATGCCTTTGAGAGTTTTGTTAAATCTCTCCACCAGTCCATTTGTTTGTGGATGATAGGGTGTGGTGAACTTGTATGTCACACCACACTCCTTCCACATGGCCTTTAAGTAAGCAGACATGAAATTGCTTCCTCTGTCTGATACCACCTCGTTTGGGAAGCCCACCCTGGAAAAGATTCCCAGGAGGGCCTTTGCCACTGCAAGAGCTGTAGTGGTCCTTAAAGGAATTGCTTCAGGATATCTGGTGGCATGGTCCACTACCCCCAAGATAAACCTATTGCCTGAAGCAGTAGGAGGGTCAAGGGGGCCAACTATGTCAACCCCTACCATTTCAAAGGGAACCCCAACCACAGGTAGTGGAATAAGGGGTGCCTTTGGAGTGCCACCTGTCTTGCCACTGGCTTGACAGGTTTCACAGGACTTACAAAATTCCTTTGTGTCCTCTGACATTCTAGGCGAATGAAACAAGGGAACAAGCCTGTCCCAAGTTCTCATTTGCCCCAAATGTCCAGCTAAGGGAATGTCGTGGGCTAGAGTTAGGAGGAACTTTCTGTACTCCTGAGGAATCACCAATCTCCTGGCAGCTCCAAGTTTTGGATCCCTTCCTTCAGTGTACAAGAGGTTGTCCTCCCAGTAAACTCTGTGAGAGTCACTGACATCCCCATTTGCTTGTTTGACAGCTTGCTGCCTTAGACCCTCTAGTGTGGGACAGGTATGCTGTGCCACACTCAGCTTCCTCCCTGGCAGGACCCCCTTCACCCAAAAGCTCAGCAGTGTCTGCTTCCAGCTCCTCTGGTGTAGGTTCTGCACAGGGTGGAAATTCTTCTTCCTCAGAAGTTGAATCCACTGTAGAGGGAGGGATAGTAGGTAGTGTTTTACCTTTACTAACCCTAGCGTTAGGGAGCACTTGGTCCATTCTTCCAGGATCCAAGTCACCCTGTACTTTTTGCTTTTTGGCCTGAGCCCTGGTCAAAGCAAAAATATGCCCTGGAATGCCCAGCATTGCTGCATGAGCCTCCAACTCCACTTCTGCCCAAGCTGATGTCTCTAAATCATTCCCCAATAGATAGTCTACAGGTAAATCTGAGGCAACCACAACTTTCTTTGGGTCAGTAACCCCCCCCAGTTGAGATTCACAACAGCCATGGGGTGGCTAAGGGTGTTGTTATCAGCATCGGTTACTTGGTACTGGTGACCAAGTAGGTGTTGTTCAGGGTGGACCAGTTTCTCTATTACCATTGTACCACTGGCACCTGTGTCCCTGTAGGCCTGAACCTCAACACCATTTATTAGGGGTAGTTGCTTGTACTTATCCATGTTAAGGGGACAAGCAACCAAGGTGGCTAAATCAATAGCCCCCTCAGAGACTAACACAGCCTCTGTGGTCTCCCTAATCAGACCAACCCCAACTAAGTTACCAAAAGTAAGGCCAGCTACTCCCTTGGATTGGCTATTAGTAGGTTTGCTCCCACCACCACTGCTATTACTAGGGGCACTAGGTGTAGCAGCAGGGGTTGTAGTGGTTGGAGGCTTGGTGCTTTTCTTTGGACAACTGGGATCTGTTGTCCAATGGCCTTTTATTTTACATAAATAGCACCATGGTTTCTTTTCTTTGTTTTGATTTGAAGAGGATTTGGGTCCACCACCCCCACCAGAGTGTTTTTGTGGGTCTGATGAAGACTCATTTTTCGATTTGTCCCAACCCTTGTCAGAAGACTTACCATCATTCTTCTTGCCATCTTTGTCACCCCCTGTATGAACTTTTCTGTTCACCCTTGTTCTGACCCATTTGTCTGCCTTCTTTCCCAATTCTTGGGGAGAGGTCAGATCAGAGTCCACCAGGTACTGGTGCAACAAATCAGACACACAATTATTAAGAATATGCTCTCTCAGGATTAAGTTATACAGGCTTTCATAATCAGTAACTTTACTGCCATGTAACCACCCCTCCAAGGCCTTCACTGAATGGTCAACAAAGTCTACCCAGTCTTGTGAAGACTCCTTTTTGGTTTCTCTGAACTTCATCCTGTACTGTTCAGTGGTTAAGCCATAACCATCAAGGAGTGCATTCTTAAGAACTGTAAAATTATTGGCATCACTTTCCTTCACAGTAAGGAGCCTATCCCTACCCTTTCCACTGAAAGAGAGCCATAGGATAGAAGCCCACTGCCTTTGAGGGACATCCTGTACAACACAGGCCCTCTCAAGTGCAGCAAACCACTTGTTAATGTCATCCCCCTCCTTATAAGGGGGAACTATCTCGTGCAGATTCCTAGAATCATGCTCTTTTGCAAGATGACTATTTGGAATACTGCTGCTGCCACCATGGGATTCAAATCCCAATTTCTGTCTTTCTCTTTCTATCTCTAAGGACTGCCTATCTAAATCCAGCTATTGCTTCTTGAGCTTCAGTCTGGATTGTTCCACTCTCAATCTATTGAGCTCCCTTTCTAACATTCTGTCATCAGGGTTGGTGGGTGAGGCATGTCTAGAAACAGAAGTATGCTGAGAATGAACAGAAGGAGACCTGGCCCTAACAGATGACACTCTAACATTCTGGCCTACAGAACTAACACTTTTACTGTGATGAGAAACAACACTATGACTGTGATGAGAAACAACACTATTACTATGATGTGAAATCACATCAGTGCCAGCTATGCTAGGTGGCTTGCTAGGGGGCAGGTTGGAAAGCTCCCCTCCCACATCTTTTGCTAGGGGTGCCCCAGAATCAGAGTGGGAACCATTAGCTAATTTCTCACCAGAAGTGCCACCTAAGGTCTTATCTTGTTCAATGAGCATATTAACCAACAGCTGTCTTGAGGGATTCTTCCCTACCCCTAAACCTCTATCTATGCAGAGACTCCTTGCTTCCTTCCAGCTAAGGTTGTCATAAGCTATGTTGGACAGATCAAGAGTTTGGCCTGTACCAGACATTTTAGACAGTGTTTAAGAGATACAAAAAGTGAGAAAAAGTTTTCAGAACTTTTTAAAGGACAGAAAAAAAAACTTTTAAAACTTTTTAAGAACTTTTTAGAAAGTTTAGAGGTACTTTTCAGCACTTAGTAAAGAAGTGAGAGAAGAAAAGCAAAACTTTTTGGTTAGGTGTACATACACTGAACTTGTTTTGTATATTTTTCTCTAATGAAAAGTACAATGACAAAAGTGGTAAGTAGTTGCAAAGTACTTATCCCACCGCTGCACCACCAATGTAGGAGGCTGGACTGGCTTGTAGTGAGTACCAAGGGGTACTTACACCTTGCACCAGGCCCAGGTATCCCTTATTAGTGTATAGGGGTGTCTAGCAGCTTAGGCTGATAGAAAAGGTAGCTTAGCAGAGCAGCTTAGGCTGAACTAGGAGACGAGTGAAGCTCCTACAGTACCACTAGTGTCACTTGCACAATATCATAAGAAAACACAATACACAAGTATACTAAAAATAAAGGTACTTTATTTTTATGACAATATGCCAAAGTATCTCAGTGAGTACCCTCAGTATGAGGATAGCAAATATACACAAGATATATGTACACAATACCAAAAATATGCAGTATAGTCTTAGAAAACAGTGCAAACAATGTATAGTTACAATAGGATGCAATGGGGGCACATAGGGATAGGGGCAACACAAACCATATACTCTAAAAGGGGAATGGGAACCACGAATGGACCCCAAACCTATGTGACATTGTAGAGGGTCGCTGGGACTGTAAGAAAACAGTGAGGGTTAGAAAAATAGCCCACCCCAAGACCCTGAAAAGTGAGTGCAATGTGCACTGAAGTTCCCCAAAGAGCACAGAAGTCGGGATAGGGGAATTCTGCAGGAAAGACCAACACCCGCAATGCAACAACAATGGATTTCCAGACGAGAGTACCTGTGGAACAAGGGGACCAAGTCCAAAAGTCACGATCAAGTCGAGAGTGGGCAGATGCCCAGGAAATGCCAGTTGTGGGTGCAAAGAAGCTGCCACTGGACAGTAGAAGCTGAGGATTCTGCAAGAACGACAAGGACTAGAAACTTCCCCTTTGGAGGATGGATGTCCCACGTCGTGAAGAGTTGTGCAGAAGTGTTTTCCTGAAGAAAGACTGCAAACAAGCCTTGCTAGCTGCAAAGCTTGCGGTGAGGATTTTTGGATGCTGCTGTGGCCCAGGAGGGACCAGGATGTCACCAATTGCGTGAGGGGACAGAGGGGGTGTCCAGCAAGACAAGGAGCCCTCTCAGAAGCAAGCAGCACCAAGAGAAGTGCCGGAACAGGCACTACGAAGTGGAGTGAAACAGTGCTCACCCGAAGTTGCACAAGAGACCCCCACGCCGCCGGAGGACAACTCAGGAGGTCGTGCAATGCAGGTTAGAGTGCCGTGGACCCAGGCTTGGCTGTGCACAAAGGAAATCCTGGAAAAGTGCACAGGAGCCGGAGTAGCTGCAAAACATGCGGTTTCCAGCAATGCAGTCTGGCGTGGGGAGGCAAGGACTTACCTCCACCAAACTTGGACTGAAGTGTCACTGGACTGTGGGAGTCCCTTGGACAGAGTTGCTGAGTTCAAGGGACCTCGCTCGTCGTGCTGAGAGGAGACCCAGAGGACCGGTGATGCAGTTCTTTGGTGCCTGCGGTTGCAGGGGGACGATTCCGTCGACCCACAGGAGATTTCTTCGAAGCTTCTAGTGCAGAGAGGAGGCAGACTACCCCCACAGCATGCACCACCAGGAAAACAGTCGAGAAGGCGGCAGGATCAGCGTTACAGTGTCGCAGTAGTCGTCTTTGCTACTTTGTTGCAGTTTTGCAGGCTTCCAGCGCGGTCAGCAGTCGATTCCTTGGCAGAAGGTGAAGAGAGAGATGCAGAGGAACTCTGATGAGCTCTTGCATTCGTTATCTAAGGAATTCCCCAAAGCAGAGACCCTAAATAGCCAGAAAAGAGGGTTTGGCTACTTAGGAGAGAGGATAGGCTAGCAACACCTGAAGGAGCCTATCAGAAGGAGTCTCTGACGTCACCTGCTGGCCCTGGCCACTCAGAGCAGTCCAGTGTGCCAGCAGCACCTCTGTTTCCAAGATGGCAGAGGTCTGGAGCACACTGGAGGAGCTCTGGGCACCTCCCAGGGGAGGTGCAGGTCAGGGGAGTGGTCACTCCCCTTTCCTTTGTCCAGTTTCGAGCCAGAGCAGGGCTGAGGGGTCCCTGAACCGGTGTAGACTGGCTTATGCAGAAATGGGCACCATCTGTGCCCATGAAAGCATTTCCAGAGGCTGGGGGAGGCTACTCCTCCCCTGCCTTAACTCCTTTTTCCAAAGGGAGAGGGTGTAACACCCCCTCTCTGAGGAAGTCCTTTGTTTCTGCCTTCCTGGGCCAAGCCTGGCTGGACCCCAGGAGGGCAGAAACCTGTCTGAGGGGTTGGCAGCAGCAGCAGTTGCAGTGAAACCCCTGAAAAGGCAGTTTGGCAGTACCCGGGTCTGTGCTAGAGACCCGTGGGATCATGGGATTGTGCCAACAATGCCAGGATGGCATTGAGGGGGCTATTCCATGATCATAGACGTTACATGGCCATATTCGGAGTTACCATTGTGAAGCTATACATAGGTAGTGACCTATGTATAGTGCACGTGTGTAATGGTGTCCCCGCACTCACAAAGTCCGGGGAATTTGCCCTGAACCATGTGGGGGCACCTTGGCTAGTGCCAGGGTGCCCACACACTAAGTAACTTAGCACCTAACCTTTACCAGGTAAAGGTTAGACATATAGGTGACTTATAAGTTACTTAAGTGCAGTGGTAAATGGCTGTGAAATAACGTGGACGTTATTTCACTCAGGCTGCAGTGGCAGGCCTGTGTAAGAATTGTCAGAGCTCCCTATGGGTGGCAAAAGAAATGCTGCAGCCCATAGGGATCTCCTGGAACCCCAATACCCAGGGTACCTTAGTACCATATACTAGGGAATTATAAGGGTGTTCCAGTATGCCAATGTAAATTGGTGAAATTGGTCACTAGCCTGTTAGTGACAATTTGGAAAGAAATGAGAGAGCATAGCCACTGAGGTTCTGAATAGCAGAGCCTCAGTGAGACAGTTAGTCATAACATAGGTAACACATACAGGGCACACTTATGAGCACTGGGGACCTGGCTGGCAGGGTCCCAGTGACACATACAACTAAAACAACATATATACAGTGAAATATGGGGGTAACATGCCAGGCAAGATGGTACTTTCCTACAGTGGCTAAATGGAATAGATCGTGAATTCACTGGTGTACGGCTCAGATGGACTATTGCAGTCAAACATTTGAAATATTCGCTGGAAATCTAACTTGTTATTTTGAGTTCGTGTGACTTTTTTGTTGATAATGATTGACAAACTACGTCGGCTCCTTAAATTATATTTACACACGCTGTCCCGTGGTTTATAGTCTGAAAAGGACTTTATTATATTTTTCGAAGTATACACCCTTGGAATTGTATCTGTTTTTTCTTTGTTTTTTCTTTTTCTCTTTTTTCCTTTTTCCTTTTGGAGTCTTTGCATTGTAAGACGGTTACTGCATATATCTGCATATTGAGGACTCCGTTCCATGGTTGTTGTTTCTCTTTCTTTTTTTACGTGGTTCCACATTACCACTTTTTGAAAAATCGAGTTCAATATGGCCAATCGAAGAGCATTATGGGAACAAGCAGCTGTTACCCTATTTGACAATGCTCCAGGGACATCAAAATCCTCAAACTCGTACTGCATCTAACATCATTTTTTAATTGGAAAAGGCACGGATTTTGGAATTGAAAAAATGGTGGGAGATGACCTCGTTGACCAAATACATAGAAAATGGTCGAGTACCACGAGGTCTAAGGATCTTAATTTTGCCAACCCTTGGTGATATTGATCCCGATTTACTTGAGCAATGGAGATCGCATACATCTGATTGCTCGGTCAAATTGATCGACACTCTGATTATTCAATCTAAATGATGTATGGAGGAACAGACATACAAGATTGAGCAGCTAATGAAAGAATTGGAAAAAATGGGCAGTTCACAAGAGATACAACAATTATTGGTGAAAATGGAAGAACGTATTACAAAAAAAGAAGATGAAATTAAAACTCGTAAAGCTTTAAAATTTAATAGAGACAAAAAAGATTATGAATTAGGAAGAATTTACATGTTTGCTCGAAAATACAACACTCTCAGAGCGCAAGATAAGATTCCAACAACAGATAGTTCAAATGTGCAACTAAATTCTGTAGATGAGAGCTCCGATTTGAGTTCATCGGCTGATGGGGCCTCTTCTAACAAATTGGATTTTCACGGGGAAATTGGATTATTACAATTAGTCACACCACAAGCAAACAGGAACGGAGGACGAGGTCGAAGAGGCACAAGACACGGAGGGGGAAGAGGAAGAAATTACAAACATCAAGATTAGAGGGGGATTCTTAATTTGACAATTCTAATATTATTGTGAATATTTGTAAGGTTGATTTGACTCAGAATCAAGAACGTATTCTCAATTTAGGGTTGAGTTTCTGCCCGGATGTGCACTGGGATTATATTGATACAAGAATAGAATTATATAAATTCATACGCAAATTGCGTTTAATGAAGCATTTTTCCAACAAAGCTCAGGCAAATTTGTCAGTGTCAAATATGAATGTGGGTGATTTCTCTGGGTTCCTTATTAATGATGTCCCTGATTTAGTAGAGATTGGTGACTTGATCAGTACAGAAGATACTATGGGTGACAACAGAGGTACTAATAATGAAATCTTGAAAACTATGGGATTCACAGTAGATCACACCATTTCCAGTGCATTAAAAACTTCCAGCAGATTTGATCCACAGTTACCTTCTGGTAATTTAATTGATCCCTTTTATGAATTGGCGGTTGATGACATTGATCATTTTTGCAAGGATTGAAATTGTAACAAATTGAAAAGATCTAAGAGAATAAATTTTTCAGTTATGGATTGGAAAGATTTGAACGATCTGAAATCTAACAGTACGATTGTCATCAAGCCCTCTGATAAAGGAGGCAATATTGTAATCATGGATGTAGAGTGATACGTTAAGGAGGCCCATTGCCAATTATCCAACAGGGATCACTATGAGAAATTAGGTGTATATCCCACCACTGAATATCAAGTCATTTATTGGGAGATGCTGGATATAGGGCGTACTAATGGCCTCATTGATTATAACGAGTATCTCTACTTGAAGGTTGAATTTCCTAAAATTCCCTGCATTTATTTCTTACCAAAGATCCATAAAAATAAGAAACACCCCACTGGTCGACCAATTGTGAGTATGAATTCCTCCCTTCTAGAAAATACTTCCTGTTACTTGGATCTCTTTTTATGTCCTTATGTAACTGAACTGCCCTCATATTTGCGAGATACAAATGACTTTTTAGCCAAAATACATAACTTTCCATGGCAATCTAGTTTTTTATTGGTCACCATGGATGTAACCGCTCTCTATACTTCTATTATGCATGAATATGGTATTCAGGCCTGCAGACATTTTTTTGGTACCTGCAAAATTGAATTCTTCCAACATACTAACATGCTTCTGACCATGCTGAGATTTTGCCTTACCCATAATGTTTTCTTATTTGATAATGAATACTATCTTCAGAAAAAGGGGACAGCAATGGCAGCTTCATTTGCTCCCACGTTTGCGAACCTGTATATGGGTTGGTGGGAAAAGGAGATAGCTTGGTTTGAATCTAACAATGATTATATGAAACGAGTGGTTTTGTGGGCCAGATATATTGATGACCTTTTTCTCATTTGGGATGGTGATGAACATTCTCTGGTACAATATGTTAACATACTTAACAACAATGAGTTTAATATCCATTTGGATTTGAAATATCGTGCCTGTACCATTGAGTTTTTGGATGTTCAGATAACCATCCACTATGACACTCTGCAGACGACCATATTTCGCAAACCAACTGCATGCAATGCCATTCTGCATGGGAATAGCGGTCATTCCAAAGCCCTAAAATGGAGCATTCCTTACAGTCAATTTTTACGGGCTCGTAGAATTTGTTCCGATGATGAATGCTTCAACATTGAAATTGCTACCATGACACAGAGATTTCTTGAAAGAGGTTACCCTCGGAAGATCTTAAATGATGCCCATTTGAGAGTATTGAATATGTCCAGAGAAAAATTGCTCTTCAAATCAGGAGGCATAGATGATAATTCTCAAGGTAATAGATCCCCTCCAAGGCTGTTTTTTTAACTCAATTCACAACATTCTGAATTGAATAACATCATACAAAAAATTGCCATGTTTTGCGACATGATTCCCACATTAAAGAGAATGTAGGTTTACATCCCCAGATTACATATCGCAAAACCCGGTCATTAGGTGATCATCGTACAAGGAGTCTATTCTGTTCTAAAGCAAATCGATCTTGGTTATCTAAGAAAAGTCTGGGCTTTTGGAAATGTGCTCACTGTAAATCTTGTAAATATGCGTATAATACCCATTCAAATACCACATTTGAGGGCAGAGTCTGTGAAATAACTGGTCGTATTACCTGCGATACTGAGTATGTTGTATATGTGATTGAATGTGGCTGCCATAAAAAAATATGTAGGCAGCACCATTCATAAATTAAAAGTGAGGTTTTTGCAACATCTCAGAGCAATCAAAAATCAGGATTGATCATATCCCTTAGCTAAATACTTCTGGGATGTTCATGAAGGCAATTGCAGCTCTTTGACATTCTATGGGATAAAAACCATTGTTGTTAACCCCCGGGGTGGGAATAGAACTGCAATGTTAAGACAAACTGAATCGAAAATGATTCTATCATTAGGTTCTGAAAATCAGTGGGGACACAATTTGGATGCGGAACTTTATGTACATCTGTGAGAATCTGAACCTCTCGCAGTTTCGACTTACAAGCAATGAAATTCTTGCACATATTAAGTGCAATAGACATTACAAATGAGAATTTCTATTTGTGACTGTGAATACTAGTACCGGACTATGAAACAGGTTGTTTTTAATTTGCTTTTTTGCACACCTAGATTAACATTCTGTAAAACAATAGAAACAAACTTTAATTAGCACTCTGGGGTGATTGTTAGGCTGTCTGTTTTCTGTCCAAGTTTTTATATTGAATTGGTCTTTTTTTCTATACATGGGGACCTTCTGTTTGATCTCTATGACCTATAGTACAATATGATTCTCTCTACTGGTGCATGATCAATATCGAGTAAGGTTACAGTTCCTTTTGGGAATTATTTGATTTATAGCCTACATATGAATTTTATATCACTGTTGAGATGAATTGGGACTTTTACATTTTTGGCACCTATTATGAGGATATTTATATTTATTGATGTATATTATCTTTTTTATATATATGTTGGAACTATTTATTCTATTTGTAGAACATATATATTTATTCCATTGATGAACTGATTGATATTTATATCATATTCTATACACCTATTTATATATAAATTATCATTAGAAGTGATGCTGAAAATTAATTATTTATAATATTTACTTTTATATTTATATCGTTCCCATGTATTGGAAGAATAGATGCTTAAAAGTGATTGTTTTAATAATGGGGTGATATATGGGGTCATAGGAGATATATAACAGTGTGACATTTATGATCTTGATTCAAGTATATGGATGTTATCTGGTATCCTGGACTGAAGACTACTACGTTACAATATGGGCGCCTTATTTCACAATTTTTCAGCTACGTTGCTGAAATTAAAGAAGGACTAGAAGATTTAAATAGATAGGTGCAAAAATGTCTGCCAATGTCCAGTTGAAGGCTTTTGCTGAAACACGTCGACATTTGGCCGGGACAGTGTGTGTTTGTTGTTCTTTTTGGGCACTAATTTGATTATTATCATATGTATTTTTGAAGTTACTTTTTTGAAGTTTATTTTTGTTTGCCTGTATGAACTTTTCTAATAAATGGAGCTGCCGATTTTTGACATGAATTATTTTTTTATTGTGCTCATTGTCTACCTTCCACGATCTCTTGGATATTGTGCAGCCTTTTGGTGCTAAAATATGTTGCACTGTTCTTCGAAAATGATATATATTTGGTTTTTTTCACTGAAAATATCAAAGGTTACAGGGATGTTATAGTTATAGACTGGTGGTCAGTTGAAACACATTGTGAGATTCTGCAATAAAACTTCAAGTACTGCATCATTGACTGTGCCCTGAGTGTGCATCTTCAGTGATTGCTTTCTGTATTTGTCTGACCAGCTTGCTACAGCAGCATACACACCACCCCTTGTGGGTTCTAGGTCCCAGAAGGAGCCACTTTGTGTAACATTTTATTTTATTAGTTCCATATTAATAATACAATTCTTAAATTACATTATATTTTGATTTTAACATTCAAGTATTTTGATAGTTTACTTTAAAGAACAATAAACTGTAATAATTTTCCTTATACTTTCACATATAGTTATCTCTGTCATGGTGGCAGAGGTCTCCAGTTATGTATGTAAATCTACTAGCAGTAACTTTACACAAAGAAATTCTGCTGTAGGAGGCTCCATCCACTGGTTCAAGGAGTGGAGACATGTAACTTAACAACTACGTGTGGATCTACATTCAGAAATGGTGAATAGCGAAAAAGGACAGAGTTACATCTATGTGATTTGTGCCACCTTGTGTGGCTTTGTAAAGAAATGTAGCACAAGACAGCTGCTTGTACTGTGGTATGATACATTTCAAGGTGGGAGTTGTTCAATGGATGGAGCACGAGGTTCCCATGTATCCACCTATGAATTTTGGCACATTCCCAGACAACCTAAAGCTAGTAAACATGGGAATCAAAATGCTACGCCTTTGCCAGTGAAGCGTAACAAGAAGAAATATTTTTATTTCCTCTTTCGATGTGTGCTGCATTCTGCAGCACGCATGGAAAACGGAACATGCCTCTATGGATTGTTTTGTGCAGGAAGGTATCCCTTCCTGCACGAAAACAGTCCTGCCTGTAACAAAGGCACCCTTGCACTAGGATGCAAGGGTGTCTGCATTGGCAATAGGCATAACACAGTGTATCAGCGCAAGGAGAGAGCAGGAATGCTCCAAATCTTTGTACAAATGGAGCATTTCTGCTCTCTCCCTTTACCGCAGTGAGGCACAGCAACTTTGTTTGCTTCCCTGCGTTGCGTGAAAAATAAGTAAATATGCCCCTAAATTTTTAATTTGAAGGAAAGCCTACTATGTTCATTGAGTTATCTGCATGTCTGTCTCAGGGGTGTATTGGGTGAAAAAAGACACACAAACAACTAGCACGCATTAAACATAGATTCATACCTTAAAATACATTTATTTTGTATTCAGGAAAATAAAATTTTCAACATGTTTCTCTTAGTGGAAATGTCACTTTGCTTTTTGAAAGGCCTTAATTAAAACAATCATTGGACTCAATCAATCATCAGTCATTGGTTGTTTTAACTCCCAAGACATTTGATGTATACCACAGCAGATTTCTTTACTTCGTCAGAGGAATGCGGTTCTTTTGTCCCCTGTTGTTAGCAAATTATGAAACAAGGGACATTAGAGGACATGTGATGCCGTAAACTGTTGATATTTTGTTCCTTGTTACCAAGATTGGGGAAATACATAATCCAGCATGACAAAATATGTTACATATCTGCATAATGTTGATTTATTTCTAGTTGGAATGGAACTCACCATTGTCAAGTACTGTACTCATATCTATTCCTATGGCATATGTTTGCTGGGTGACATTTCACATTGGATTCTGAAAAATTTAAAATAAATCAAATGTCTTCTCTACTATGAGCACTTTCTTATTTTTGCCTTTCGAAGAAATATGGAATGCTGCCCATTTAACGGGGCCTTACACAAAGCAAGGAGACAATTAAAATAAAATTGAAATGCCAACTGTGATTCTTTGAAAAAAGGCTACAGTATTCTTGTTGACACTCCGTAGCACTCAACGGTGAATAGGTGTTTTGTTACCCAGCACATATTAAAGATTTTGAAAAGAAAGACAACGAGCAAATTGAGGTTTTTCTTCGAATGCTGTCAACCCAATTATAGTGAAGGTAAAATTAATACAACCTCGATTTCAAATAGGTAGAAAGATCTGCTTAAGAATACAGTACATGTGTTTATGAACTTTTCAACCGTATTTTTTCATGAGATTGCAGGATTGACCGACTCACCTAATATCAGGCAGGTTGAAATGTTCACATTCCTTGCCAGAAAACGCATTGCTCAAACAGTCCAAAAAAACTTTTCAAAATAGTGACATTTCTGAACTATGCTAAACCAACAAAAAAATCCTTATCTACATATTACTCTCGCCAATAGAAATGTAACTTTACAAAGTTCAAAGAGGAATAAAACTGTCAAACGTGTAATGGCAAGACACCGGTAAAACAGGAAGACAATAATGCTACAAAGAAATTGCAAAAGAATATGTACAAGACCCTGTTTTCCTCATATTTTATAGACTGCAATGCATGTTTAACAGCAGCAGTCCAGGATGCAGTTCCAAGCACCAGACTGCTGATGCAGCTTCTATTTCCAGGGATTGTGCAGCCTTCAACTTTTGTGTCACCAAATTACACTTGATATACTTGTTTCCCTTGGCAAAAGTGGCAGAATAGCACTGTTAGTATGTGCCTCTTCGAGATGTGGATCTCTGCTTGCGTTTGTCTGGGACCGCTGGCCATTTATAAGTGTCATGGGGATGTTGCAGTAGGTATGCTGGTTACCTATTGACATAAGAGGCAGAGTGCCAGTAGGAGGTACGGCATATTCATAATTACGGTAACAGTGCTTCTGGCGCAGTTGGGAATGGTATGTTTGATGAAAGGAAGATCGTAGGTCTGGATGGGCAGCAGCTAGAGCTGTGGAGGCAGCAGCAGCCATTGAGATCGCTGAAACAGTCTGCAGTTCGCCAAAAGGCCCCTGCTCGCTGACATCCAAAACCTGCTCGTGTGAGACAGATTCCATCCTCTTAAAAGGCATTTCATACTGTAGGCGTTTCCAGAATTTCGAATTTAAATTATTGCACTTTGGTCCTTGCCATTTTATTACTGTCAGCATCTTAATAGTATGTTTCAGGGCCTCAACCTCTTGATAATTCATAATTCCACGAAGTTCACTGCATTCAATGAGGATAACTTTTATTTCCCCGGTGATTAACATATTGCGTAGCCTGGTTTCCAGTTCAAAGATGCTCCAGCCTCTTCTGACAACATAATTTGGGGTCATAACTATTATCAGCCTCTTGCTTTGGTCAACGCATCTGGCGACGTCTTCGATGTAAGCTGCAACAAATAAGGCAAATAGCAATTGAAATTAATGCTGACACAAGATTAATCATAAGCACTTGTCAGGGAATGCATCTGGCCATTCTTTCGCTTGAGTGAAATTTTAGTGCATAAATTATTGAACAGACGAGCAAATCTATTGAAAGACATCAAAGCCAGTCAGCAAACATCCCAGTGTAATACATTTTTTTAGAAACAGCTTGCAAAAGAATTGCAGAAAGACTAAATACATTTGTCATTACTGCCGTAATCCAGTTATGAAGGAATAAATCTAATCAATTTTTGTATTTCTTCTATCATAACGGAACAGCAGCATAACAGATGCGAAATAGATTATCTTTTATAGTCACAAAGCGTGTAGCCTGCCTCTTCAACTCTGCAATGTTTCCATCCTTGCCTGAAATTCCATATTGGGATTAGAAGGAAAACACATAAGGATAATGTACTTTCGGCATATTTTTAAAGTGATTCTCCCAGATACTTTTTTTTTGTTATAATTCTACAGGAATCGAGTAAAAAGTATGAATTGTTGGTTTGGGTAAACTGCGTGTAATCTTATACACGTGGCAATAATAGTACTTTCGATTTCAATTCTAATGTTAATGTGTTTTCTGAAGTATTGGCAACCCAGGTCTACTCAAAGTCCAAGTCATGAAGAGCTTCATATAAGTAATGAGCCCAAGGATTAGTCGACGTTTTAAGGTCTTGTTTAATAAAATGAAGTAGGGCTTTGAGGGAGCTCTCTAACATGTCTAAGTTGGTGACAATAATTAATATGAGCCGTGTTACATGAAAGATCTTGTTTCAATAGCCAAAATTCTAACTATGTCTGTAACCTACTAGTGCTCTGGAAGAGATGGACAATTCATCAAAACAATTAGCATAGGAGGAGATCTAAGGTGGGAGCTGTAGGAAAGTACCATCTTGCCTGGCATGGTACCCCCATATTTCACTGTATGTATGTTGTTTCAGTCTTTGTGTCCGGGGACCCTGCCAGGCAGGGCCCCAGTGCTCATAAGTATGTACCCTGTATGTGTTTCCTGTGTGATGCCTAACTGCCTCACTGAGGTTTCAGGAAATCCCTATGGGCTGCAGCATTTCTTTTGCCACCCATAGGGAGCTCTGACAATTCTTACACATGCCTGCCACTGCAGTCTGAGTGAAATAACGTCCACGTTATTTCACAGCCATTTACCACTGCACATAAGTAACTTATAAGTCACCTATATGTCTAACCTTCACCTGGTGAAGGTTGGGTGCAAAGTTACTTAGTGTGTGGGCACCCTGACACTAGCCAAGGTGCCCCCACATCGTTCAGGGCAAATTCCCCGGACTTTGTGAGTGCGGGGACACCATTACACGTGTGCACTATACATAGGTCACTACCTATGTATAGCCTCACAATGGTAACTCTGAACATGACCATGTAACATGTCTAAGATCATGGAATTTTCACCCCAATACCATTCTGGTATTGGGGGGACACTTCCTTGATCCCCCGGGTCTCTAGCACAGAACCCGGGTACTGCCAAACTGCCTTTCCGGGGTCTCCACTGCAGCTGCTGCTGCTGCAAACCCCTCAGACAGGTTTCTGCTCTCCTTGGGTCCAGGCAGCCCTGGCCCAGGAAGGCAGAACAAAGGATTTCCTCTGAGAGAGGGTGTTACACCCTCTCCCTTTGGAAATAGGTGTGAAGGGCTGGGGAGGAGTAGCCTCCCCCAGCCTTTGGAAATGCTTTGTTGGGCACAAATGGTGCCCATCTCTGCATAAGCCAGTCTACACCGGTTCAGGGATCCCCCAGCCCTGCTCTGGCGCCTAACTGGACAAAGGAAAGGGGAGTGACCACTCCCCTGACCAGTACCTACCAGGGGAGGTGCCCAGAGCTCCTCCAGTGTGTCCCAGACCTCTGCCATCTTGGAAACATAGGTGTTGGGGGCACACTGGACTGCTCTGAGTGGCCAGTGCAAGCAGGTGACGTCGGAGACTCCTTCTGATAGGCTCTTACCTCTCTTGGTATGCAATCCTCCTAACCTGGTAGCCAAACCTCCTTTTCAGGCTATTTAGGGTCTCTGCTTTGAGGTATTCTTCAGATAACGAATGCAAGAGCTCACCAGAGTTCCTCTGCATCTCCCTCTTCACCTTCTACCAAGGATCGACCGCTGACTGCTCCAGGACACCTGCAAAACCGCAACAAAGTAGCAAGACGACTACCAGCAACATTGTAGCACCTGATCGTGCCGGCTTTCTCAACTGTTTCCTGGTGGTGCATGCTCTGGGGGTAACCTGCCTTCACCCTGCACCAGAAGCTGCGAAGAAATCTCCTGTGGGTCGACGGAATCTTCCCCCTGCTAACGCAGGCACCAAAAGACTGCAACACTGGTCCTCTGGGTCCCCTCTCATCCTGACGAGGGTGGTCCCTGGAACACAGCGACTCTGTCCAAGTGACTCCCACAGTCCAGTGACTCTTCAGTCCAAGTTTGGTGGAGGTAAGTCCTTGCCTCCCCACGCTTGACTGCAAAGCTGTGTGCCGCGTGATTTGTAGCTGCTCTGGCTCCTGTGCAGTCTTCCAGGATTTCCTTTGTGCACAGCCTAGCCTGGGTCCCCAGCACTCCGTCCTGCAGTGCACAACCTTCTGAGTTGTCCTCCGATGTCGTGGGACTCCCTTTCACTCTTCTTCCAAGTCTCTGTTGGGGTACTTCTGCGGGTGCTGCCTGCTTCTGTGAGGGCTCTCTGAGCTGCTGAGCACCCCCTCTGTCTCTTCCTCCAAAAGGCGACATCCTGGTCCTTCCTGGTCCTCAGCAGCACCCAAAAACCTCTACCGCGACCCTTGCAGCTAGCAAGGCTTGTTTGCGGTCTTTCTGCGTGGGAACACCTCTGCAAGCTTCATCGCGACGTGGGACATCCGTCTTCTAAAGGAGAAGTTCCTAGTCCTCTTCTTTCTTGCAGAACTCTAAGCTTCTTCCAACCGGTGGCAGCTTCCTTGCACCTTCAGCTGGGGTTTCCTTGGCTCCTGCCCCCCCGGACACTGTTGCGACTATTGGACTTGGTCCCCTTGTCTTACAGGTACTCAGGTCTGGAAATCCGTTGTCAGTGCACTGCTGGTGTTTGTTCTTCCTGCAGAATCCCCCTATCACGACTTCTGTGCTCTCTGGGGGAAGTAGGTGTACTTTACTCCTACCTTACAGGGTCTTGGGCTGGGCTATTTTTCTAACCCTCACTGTTTTCTTACAGTCCCAGCGACCCTCTACAAGCTCACATAGGTTTGGGGGTCCATTCGTGGTTCGCATTCCACTTTTGGAGTATATGGTTTGTGTTGCCCCTATACCTATGTGCTCCTATTGCAATCTACTGTAACTTTACATTGCTTGCATTACTTCCTTTTGCTATTACTGCATATGTTTGGTATTGTGTACATATATCTTGTGTATATTTGGCATCCTCATACTGAGGGTACTCACTGAGATACTTTTGGCATAGTGTCATAAAAATAAAGTACCTTTGTTTTTAGTAACTCTGTGTATTGTGTTTTCTTATGATATTGTGCATATGATATAAGTGGTATAGTAGGAGCTTTGCATGTCTCCTAGTTGAGCCTAAGCTGCTTTGCCATAGCTACCTTCTATCAGTCTAAGCTGCTAGAAACACCTCTTCTACACTAATAAGGGATAACTGGACCTGGTACAAGGTGTAAGTACCTTTGGTACCCACTACAAGCCAGGCCAGCCTCCTGCAGGAGCAGTCAGGAAAGACGGGCCAGCCATTTTTAAGTGCCGGTACAAATGCAGCCTTTAATATTTCTTCGACTGATGGCTTTGCTAGTTTTGCATTAAGCCTACTCAAAGCGAATATTAATGCTACACCTTTTTTATGTGGATAAATGTTAGCAGGGAGACAGGTTATTTATCAGCCAAACTTCTGAGTTATTTTACGTGGTAGTAAAAGATAAAGAAGGCGTGCCTAGGAACCATTTTTTTGGATTTCCCTTTAATGTTAAAAAATACTATTGTTTTGGTTCTAAATTGGTTGCTAATTAGTTTCTTTCTTAAACTGTGTTTCTGCAGTTTGTTAAGAGACCTTTGTAGACATATGGTGGTTTGGTCCAAAATAACCAGATCATCTTCATACTGCAGAATCTGTATTTTTTATTTGCTGTTCTCAGTCGAAATTGTCTGGTTTTATTCATAGGAGCCCGACATCAGCAAATATATAAACTGAACAATAGGGGTACCAAAACACAACCCTATTTTAAGCCTCTACTTGTGCTGCTAAGCTTTGATACACTGCGTGCCGCACCTACATTAATTCTTACTCAGGTGTCGGCATATAAGGATATTTTGTCTTGTAACACAGCTGAAGAATGCCGTAGTTTGAAAGCTTTCTCCATAAAATAAAGCGATATACTCAATTAACGCTGCTGTGTAGTCAATAAAGAAGACGCAAAGGGTTCCACCTTGTACTTGTGCCTTTTGCTGTGCTGTGGAAATGCAATGATAGTATTTATCACATTTGACCTAAAGCCATTTGAAAAAAAACAGGAATGTTGTTTTTTTCTTTCTGCCCGGTTTTCCAGTTCTGCCAGAAACATTCTGGAATATACTTTTGCCTCCATAACTAAAAGTGCGATTAGACTGTGACTGACTGGGTCGGACCTAGATTCCTCTTTAAGAGAGGATGAACAATAGATCCATAGCAGGAGTCTAGAACGTGAGCCGTCTGAAACAAGGCCCTGTGAACTGATGGTAAACAGTTTCCAATAAGTATAATTAGTCTTGTCAATTGAGAACAGGATAATGTTGGGACAAGGAAAATTGTTTAATAATAATTTCCTTGTGTTAGACCTAATATTGACCATCGTAAGAACTAATTGGTCTATTTTAGAAGGGCCCTCAATACTAAAGCTACTACTACATATGGTGACTAAAAAGCCACAACGCATGCGTCATCTGTGTTTAAATCTAGGGCTATGAATTGCTCCTATTTGAGAAATCCAGCTCCATTTTCTGTGGGATGGCCATCAACAACGTCTAGATGATTAATAAACTGCCAAAATTGACTTTGTCCCTTAATCTGGATAATTTAGACTCGTTTCCACTAACGGTCAAGGAGCTTTCTCTTTGCCTCTCATGTTTATTTTTTGTAGTTAATTTTCAAATGTATTAAGTTAGCTAGAATCCCAGAATTATTCGTTTTTTGTATGGTTTCGGAAATATTCTGAGACCCCATCTTTGCCTTTTTAAGGAATGGGAGAACCAACCATGGTTAACAGTCAATATGGTCTTGTGATTGTGTGGATAAGTTCTGCTGTGGGCTAACTTATCAAAGAGGGGAGATATTACCAGTAGCTATCAGGATAGCTGCAATGTGAAGTCTGAGGAACTCACTAGACTGTTATACAGATCGATAACTGCCATGCATATAGTTACTCCAATGACCAATATAGCCGAGATGTAGAAAGAGCCATGAGTAAAACTACTTTACGGACGATTAAATATATTAATTTCGGGGATCATCCCCATAAAACACGTGAGATAAATACATAAAGTCCAATGAAGAAGTGATACAATAAAAATACCTATTACAACGTTGAATGCAATTCATACAGATTTAAAATTAACAAAGCAACAATTACAACTATTATAAAACGTTGAATTCATCTAGGCTGCAGCTATAAAACGTTTCCTTAGCCTCCACGGTAAGTACACAAATCGTGCCAATCCGAATACAATAACTCATTGGTATTCGATCTGATACCTCTAAAGGTGTCTTTGTAAAATCGAAAACCTATACCTTTGCATGGGAAAACAATAAATTTTTCCTCAAATTGCAATACAATGGGCAAAAATGTACATGGCTTTAATATTCAATTTAAGATGCACAAAATCGGCATTTGTTGTTGTCCAGTATGCAGTGTGATCACTTGGACGTGAAGGTCTCAACAGGCAAAACCACCAGCCTGGTTGTTGGTACAGGTTATTTGCCATAGAGGGCTCAATATTGTCCATGTATTGTTTGATCTTCAGTGAATACTTGAAAGACAAGAAATTGTCAACCCCCGTCATTTTGCTTCCGCAAACCAACCATCCATTAGCCCAGTATTTATTCTTGCACTCGTCTTTAAATGTACCTAACACAGGGCCATTAATGTCCCAAAGGTCATTTAAACCCAATTGAAACAACATTTTTATTTTAAACAAACGCTAAACATATCTTGCCACATACCTTGTCCAACTTTACCAGTTCATCTAATGGCTGCCAGTAAACTTCAAGTTCTGGTAATGACCAGATGTGTAACTAGTATAGCAAAGGACTCAGGTGTGCTATGTGGGAGATTCTGTGCAGAGCCAGATCAAATTATATGAGTGTAAGAGGTGCACTTTGTGGAAAATTGAACAATGGTCTCAAAAATTGTTCTCTGCTTTTAATAATAAAGGCACTTTGCCGTAACCCCAAATTTTTGCTCTGTGAAAAGAGAAGCACCCAAACCCTTTGTACCATAGACTTTAACAGTGGGTAACATAGACCTGTATTGGGTCGCTTTATCAGGAGCGGCTTCTCTGTTAATGTGGAGGAGCGTCGCCACACTGCTGAGAGCCAGCAGTGAAAACATGAAAAATAAAATGATAATAAAGAAATGTTATCATTTTATTTTTCATCATCAAAAGCAGAGTCTAGGACTAGCAGGTCCATCCTGATGGACAGCAGTAGAGAGGAGGAGAGGTTGGCACTATAAGTGTGCATGCCCGTTTGGCCGGCTGTCTTAGGATGGCCAAACCGACATGCGCACTTAGATTTCTCCAACCTAAGCTGTCTTGCACAGCCACGTGAACAGGCACAGACTCCCAGGCTCCCTGGCCCTGGTTGAGTGCCAAACCAGCCCACTCAGACCAATCCCTGTGCTTCTCTCACGCCAGGAGATATCATTACAAGCATGAGAGCAGTGTCTGGATTTGTGTAGGAGAGTCTGGGATTCTGTGCAGTGTGCACCAGTCCAGGAGCAGGGGAGTAGAAGAGCACCAAGGCAGCTGCCAGGAGCAGCAGGTAAGTACTGTTTTTTTTTTCATTATCACAGGCATCTGACACAATGTACAGTAAAGGTAATTAACTGTATATCTGCAAGACAGGTTTCCATGACAGGAGTTCATTTAGGATAGGAAGAGTGGTGTGGCTACAGCGAGAATACTTAGGCTTCAGCTCAGGGAACTATCCTTCAGTCACCCGGATAAATTTACTTCATTAGTCAGTGATGCTGAAAACAATGTGATCTAAATGCCTGCTTTCAAAGAATATGTTTTGTCTGGACACTTCTGTTTCACCACAAGCATTTGTTTCTTCTGAATAACTATTATCTGGTGCCATCTATTGATATGGCTTTGTAAATTGCCTCTTTATTAATAAAGACAGCAGGCTTGCTTTTATTTCAAAATCTATAGATCGCTTTTACTTCTGTCCACTTTGAGACAGGCTACCAGGAAAGGAATTGTTCTCTTATCCTAGCCATTTGCTCACTTATTTCAGGTACTCCTGTTTCAGAACTGACAGTTCTTGATCTTCATTGTGGTTTTCAGCACAGTGCATTGTACAGCCAAATGAAAATGTTGACTGCTGCACTGTTTACTGTAACTCAGCTACTTGGGTGGTGACATCATCTCTCCCGCCTGATTCACAGCTCTGGTACAACACTTCCTTTGTGCAACTCACCTGTTCCGCCTAGAAACCATACTTTGCAGTAGACAGGAAAAAGATGGCATATTATCTTAAGTGCATATTTTATGCTCAAAACTTCTCCTGTCTTAGTTTGACTCTTGCTCTAGGCAAGACATCTGGTTTAAGGATGACAGTACTTATAGGTAGGTGACTAGGCCAATCCTACAAGTTGCAACTTTCATCCCAACCCTCCTGGCTCACAAGCAGTACCTCACCAATAACCCAAACAGTAAAAGGTGATTTTTGGCAGCCTGTACGCATGAACTAAAGAGTGTGACATCTCAGGGAGGTCAACATGTCTCATTTAAACACAGGCAATGAAAAATATGCTGTAAAATTTTCAATAGGTTTTATTAACAAGACTGTAACCTACGATAAATTGAATGGGCTGCAATGATTAGGCTAATGAATAATGCAAGAAACAGAATGGTAAAAACAATAGTCATGAATACAAAGACCCCCACCAGCTTGCAATAACATGAAATGTAGCACAGATGTGAAATAGTCCCTAATACCCTAGCATTAAGAATGTAATCTCTAACCTAAAGAGAGCTAGGAGTGTTAAACCTAATCTGCCAGTACCATCTCCATGAAAAGAGACCCCCAACCTTCGTTACCTTTGAATGAGGTCTCTAGATCAGACTCCGTGGGGGCATGAAGACTGGGTCAGCATCAAGCAACGTGTAGCATAGACAGCATTGATGGCATCTGGTAGGAATCCCTCTGATTATCTTGTTTGTGTGAAATGTATTTATACAGATCTGGTAGGACCCCTGACGCAGGTATGTTCCCAAACAATAAATAAGAAGGCATGCTTAGGGCGGAAAATATATAAACCATTCCCTGAAAAGGTACATTATGTTTCTGGCACACGAAAGTGGGAAAGTCCATAATGTGAATACCTACGTATCTCATTTACCTTTGGCGCTGATAGTGACGCCTTTACAGAGTGGCACTTGTAGGAAAGTACCATCTTGCCTGGCATGTTACCCCCATATTTCACTGTATATATGTTGTTTTAGTCTATGTGTCACTGGGACCCAGCCAGGCAGGGCCCCAGTGCTCATAAGTGTGCCCTGTGTGATGACTAACTGTCTCACTGAGGCTCTGCTAACCAGAACCTCAGTGGTTATGCTCTCTCTGCTTTCCAAATTGTCACTAACAGGCTAGTGACCAATTTCACCAATTCACATTGGCATACTGGAACACCCTTATAATTCCCTAGTATATGGTACTGAGGTACCCAGGGTATTGGGGTTCCAGGAGATCCCTATGGGCTGAAGCATTTCTTTTGCCACCCATAGGGAGATCTGACAATTCTTACACAGGCCTGCCAGTGCAGCCTGAGTGAAATAACGTCCACGTTATTTCACAGCCATTTACCACTGCACTTAAGTAACTTATAAGTCACCTAGATGTCTAACCTTCACCTGGTGAAGGTTGGGTGCAAAGTTACTTAGTCTGTGGGCACCCTGGTACTAGCCAAGGTGCCCCCACATTGTTCAGGGCAAATTCCCCAGACTTTGTGAGTGCGGGGACACCATTACACGCGTGCACTATACATAGGTCACTACCTATGTATAGCGTCACAATGGTACCTCCGAACATAGCCATGTAACATGTCTAACATCATGGAATTGTCACCCCAATGCCATTCTGGCATTGGGTAGGCAATTCCATGATCCCCCGGGTCTCTAGCACAGAACCCGGGAACTGCCAAACTGCCTTTCCAGGGTCTCCACTGCAACTGCTGCTGCTGCCAACCCCTCAGACAGGTTTCTGCCCTCCTGGGGTCCAGGCAGCCCTGGCCCAGGAAGGCAGAACAAAGGATTTCCTCTGAGAGAGGGAGGGTGTGACACCCTCTCCCTTTTGAAATAGGTGTGATGGCTGGGGAGGAGTAGCCTCCCCTAGCCTCTGGAAATGCTTCGATGGGCACAGATGCTGCCCATCTCTGCATAAGCCAGTCTACACCGGTTTAGGGATCCCCCAGCCCTGCTCTGGCGTGAAACTGGACAAAGGAAAGGGGAGTGACCACTCCCCTGACCTGCACCTCCCAGGGGAGGTGCCCAGAGCTCCTCCAGTGTGCCCCAGACCTCTGCCATCTTGGAAACAGAGGTGTTGCTGGCACACTCCACTGCTCTGAGTGGCCAGTGCCAGCAGGTGACGTCAGAGACTCCTTCTGATAGGCTCTTACCTTTCTTACTAGCCTATCCTCCTTCCTAGGTAGCCAAACCTCCTTTTCTGGCAATTTAGGGTCTCTGCTTTGGGGAATTCTTCAGATACTGAATGCAAGAGCTCACCAGAGTTCCTCTGCATCTCCCTCTTCAACTTCTGCCAAAGGATCGACTGCTGACTGCTCAGGGCGCCTGCAAAACCGCAACCAAGTAGCAAAGACGACTACTGCAACCTTGTATCACTTCATCCTGCCGGCTTTCTCGACTGTTTCCTGGTGGTGCATGCTCTGGGGGTAGCCTGCCTCCTTTCTACACCAGGAGCTCTGAAGAAATCTCCAGTGGGTCGACGGAATCTTCCCCCTGCAACCGCAGGCAACAAAAGACTGCATCACCGTTCCTGTGGGTCCCCTCTCAGCCCGACGAGCGTGGTCCCTGGAACTCAGCAACTCTGTCCAAGTGACTCCCACAGTCCAGTGACTCTTCAGTCCAAGTTTGGTGGAGGTAAGTCCTTGCCTCCCCACGCTAGACTGCATTGCTGGGTACCGCATGATTTGCAGCTGCTCCGGCTCCTGTGCACTCTTCCAGGATTTCCTTCATGCACAGCCAAGCCTGGGTCCACAACACTCCAACCTGCAGTGCACAACCTTCTGAGTTGTCCTCCGGCGTCGTGGGACTCCCTTTTCTGACTTCGGGTGGACTCCGGTTCACTCCTCTTCTAAGTGCCTGATCCGATACTTCTGCGGGTGCTGCCTGCTTCTGTGAGGGCTCCCTGACTTGCTGGGCAACCCCTCTGTCTCCTCATCCAAGTGGCGACGTCCTGGTCCCTCCTGGGCCACAGCAGCATCCAAAAACCCTAACCGCGACCCTTGCAACTAGCAAGGCTTGTTGCGGTCTTTCTGCGTGGGAACACCCCTGCAAGCTTCTTCTCGACGTGGGACATCCATCCTCCAAAGGGGAAGTTCCTAGTCCTCTTCGGTCTTGCAAAACACCATGCTTCTTCCATCCGGTGGCAGCTTCCTTGCACCCACAGCTGGCATTTCCTGGGCTCCTTCCCACTCTCGACACTGTCACAACTCTTGGACTTGGTCCCCTTGTCTTACAGGTACTCAGGTCCAGAAATCCACTGTTGTTGCATTGCTGGTGTTGGTTTTCCTTGCAGAATCCCCCTATCACGACTTCTGTGCTCTCTGGGGGTTGTAGGTGCACTTTACACCTACCTTACAGGGTCTTCGGGTGGGCTATTTTTCTAACCCTCACTGTTTTCTTATAGTCCCAGCGACCCTCTACAAGCTCACCTAGGTTTGGGGTCCATTCGTGGTTCGCATTCCACTTTTGGAGTATATGGTTTGTGTTGCCCCTATACCTATGTGCTCCTATTGCAATCTATTGTAACTTTACACTGCTTGCATTACTTCCTTTTGCTATTACTGCATAATTTTGGTATTGTGTACATATGTCTTGTGTATATTTGGCATCCTCATACTGAGGGTACTCCCTGAGATACTTTTGGCATATTGTCATAAAAATAAAGTACCTTTATTTTTAGTATATCTGTGTATTGTGTTTTCTTATGATATTGTGCATATGACACCAGTAGTACAGTAGGAGCTTTATATGTCTCCTAGTTCAGCCTAAGCTGCTTTGCCATAGCTACCTTCTATCAACCTAAGCTGCTAGAAACACCTCTTCTACACTAATAAGGGATACCTGGACCTGGCACAAGGTGTAAGTACCTCTGGTACCCACTACAAGCCAGGCCAGCCTCCTACAGCACTGATAACATGAAACTAAAACATCTTCCTAACTATAAAGATAGCAACCATCTTGGAAGAAATAAATAAATGTGCTAAAACAGAGCAATCTAAGTAGGTTAAAAGTCACTGGGTGACGGGGCACAGGCCTGCAAGCCAGAAGGCTAAGCTAACTCCTGATTTCTGCGTAAAACTAAATAGGATCCACTACACTCCTCCCTGTGTGAATAACAGTGAGTGAGAGTGAGTAAAAGTAAGGCACATTTTGGAAAACTGGGGCAAACTCCTGGCAAGTATTATGCCCCACCACTTTCAAAGATCACCAGCCTCCACTGCACTTTATAAATTTGCAGAACAGATGCTGTTCTACGCGTTAATACCATCTGGCTCTTTGTTACATGCGGTGACCATGATAACGTTTCAGATAACTTCAGGCCCAGGTAGTCAAAATTTCTAACCCTATCCAAGACAATCTGTCCTAATTTCAAACCACCCTTGAATTTCCTGTGAAGTTTGAAATACATATATTTTGTTTTAGCTGGAGTAATCTACAGCCTCTGCTCCACACAAAATGCAGTGAACTTGTTCAATAATGATTGTAGACTCATTGGTGTCCTAGAGATCAAAAGAGTGTTGTCAGCGAACATGACGGCAGGTATTTTAAAGCATTTAGCCTTAGGGGAATAATTAACAAAAGCCAGCAATTAATTAACAACTCCATTGAAGTATAAGGAGACTAGAATGGGGGGGGCAACTCTGCCTTACCCCTTTCAAGATTGGAATTGCTTGGTTAATAATAAGTGGCTGTCCCATCTGACCTGTGCATCATTGTCCTTGTGCAAGCAGATTACAACTGACAAGATGTTGTCAGGTACCCCTAATGAACTTAATTCCTTTCACAGTTAGGCTCTTGGTAGAAGGTGAAAGGCCACTCACAAGTTGACATATGTGACAAAAAGATATTGTGTTGTGGTCACAGAGTTCCAGTATAATGTGGTAAGGCAAAACATTTGATAAATGGTACTTATGTTTTGATGAAGCCCTGTTTGGAGATCATAAATGGCATGATTCTCTAAAATCCAGTCCTGCAGTCTATCCAAAATCTGCTTGCAAAAGATTTTCTGGAAATTATCCAGGAGGGTAATAGGTCTATAGTTTGCAGGGTTATCCTTTGGACCCTTTTTATGGATCAGGATTATTTCCACCCCTTTCCACGTGGCTGGGATGTCTGCACCTTCAACAATTGGCATTTGACAGCATGTTATTCTAGGGGGCCCAAACCAATGGTTCAGATCTATATAAACCACCAGTGATTTTGTATTGTTCCATGGCTATCTGTGGTTTCAGCTCTAAAATGTTTTTTGCAGTCTCTGAGATGAACTATTTCAGAAAGTTGGACGCTCGTTATTTTTTCACGTATTTGTCGAGACGATTGCGATTAAGACGCCAATATGTACAAAAAGCCCACCATATTGGGCTTCTATATAAAAGTGCATGAAAGAGTTAAGACATGCTAACCTTTCAGAAGTGGACTTACAAAAGTAAAATATGAAAGGTATCAGGCAGTGCAGAGTTGAAAAGGTTGCAATTTATGGTTGCTTTGCATGAATGGTGTGCCATTCCTATGCTTCGTTTTCACAATTCCTGATACTATTAAATCTATGTAATGAAATCTAATGAAAGCAAAAAAACATTTCACCAACAAACTCAGTCTTCAGGAATGTGAATTACATTTAATTTTGAGAAACCAATTGATTAAAAATGCATATGTCTATGTGAGATCATTAAAAGAGAGTATGAAATATGTGGAAAAGTATTGAAAGTACTTGGGATGATCTTTGAGTGGTAGTGTGAGTGCTTTTGTATATTTATTAATAAGTAACTAACATGCAGTTTGTCTGAGGTGTAGACTAGCTGTGTGAGAAGTTGGTTCACAAATTGTTGCCATGGAACTGCATATTGTGCATGTGCTGCTTTACTACCTGCTCTAATTGCTAGAAACAAAACCTGCACAGTAAAGGTTAAACTTATACTTATCAAAGTATTGAAAGATGTGAACGTTTTACGTGCTTGTACATGATGTGCTCCTCACAAAGAATGGTTTGCTCTGAATTCTGGGACTTGTAGTCCTATATATTCTATTTTAAAAGAGGACTACAAGACTTAGAGTTGAAAGCGAACAACATGCACTGTGGGTATACATGAAGTCTGAACTTTTGAAAGTTGAGAGCAATGTATTAGATACCTGTAGGATAGGTGTTGGTAAATTATAAGGCAGGTTTGTATGTGCTTAGATGGTAAGATATGGGGCCAGATGTATGAAAAAAGCCTTTTGCGATTCGGAAATAACGATTTTTAAGAAATCGCTTTTTCCGAGTCGCAAAATGCTATGTATCATGTGTGCGATTTGCTAATAGCGATTTTTTTTAAATCGCAAATGCTATTACCGAATCGCAAATTGCGATACAGCCCCCATTCGCACCTATGGGCCTGTCGGCCCATATTTGTGATTTTTTTGCATTTCCTAACTGGAATTCGCAATTTTGGAAATGCAAAAAATTTGCAGATATGGGACAGGCCCATAGGTGCAAAATGGCCTGGTATCGCAATTTGCGATTCGGTAATAGCATTTGCGATTTTTAAGAAATCTCTATTACCGAATCGCAAATGTGATGCAGTGCATTTTGCGATTCAGAAATAGCGATTTCTTAAAAATTGCTATTTCTGAATCGCAAAAGGCATTCTTGGTACATGTGGCCCCTAGTCACAGTGACAGAGGGACATTCAGTTACATGGTGAGCAACTAATTATGTATCCAACAGTATGAAAGAGAGCAGCAGACACACCTACTTTAACCTCTATTCCCTAACACAGCGACAGAGGTAATGGTTCGGGTACTTACATATACATAGAAGTACTAAAACAGACAGTCACATACCAGCACATTTACTTAAACATATCATGGAACTGCTTGACTCCTGCCCTCATTCAGATATGTAGGCAAGTAGTGCTACAACCTGGACATCCATCCACATAAATAGTCCTTTAACTTTGGCTCAGGCCTGCTAATTGAGAGGCTGTCTGGCACTCTCACTTACAGCTTCACTTGGCATATAAAACATTTGTTAAGTCTTAAACTCACGTTTTAGTACACATAAGTCAAGTTTGAGATAAGGTTCAGGTATGTCATAAAGCAACGTGCTTTGTGCTATAATTATTGAGAGATGTCCTTTTGAGTTTTAGTAACATACTCATGCACTTGCAGACACCTACACAAACCACTACATAGAGTATACCACTTATAAAGGAACTCACATACATGTTTCCAAAGCATAGAGCCTGTCTCTCACCCCCTCATAGACCGAAAGAGGTACTTATACATTCACTCACACATTCATGAACTACTTATGTACGCAACAGTATCAAAAGCAGTTGCAAACACACTTACCTACCCCTCCATTTACTAAATCAGGCAGTAAGGTTTTACCTCAGTCAGTTTCATAGACATTTAGAGAGTCATACGGTTGGTACACCAGACAGTCATATACTGCCAGACATATTTAAACAGCTGGACACATAGGGCCTCATTACGATTTTGGCGGTCACAGGACTGTCATGTTGGTGGTCATACCACCAACAGGCTGGCAGAGAAGACCATCAAATTATGACCATAGCGGTATTCCCAACACAATACAGCCAAAACACCGCCGGAACTGCCACTGCGATCAGACCGCAAAGGACGACGGAAGCCACATGCAGGGCGGCGGAGACCATGATTCCGCCAGACAGATTACAAGGCAGCACATCTCCAAGGTTTCTGCTGCGGTGGCACCACCATGAAAACCCAAGTGGAAATGAACTGCATGAAAGGAAACACTCACCTTCAGGAAGCCATATGCGTCCGGAGCCGCCATGGAACCAGAACTACACTTCATCCCGCTGCTCCTGCTCGCACAAAGATTTATGAATCTTCGCCAATGCAGATGACAGCAACCGTAAGTACACACACTACCTGTTACTGTTGTATATTGTCAATGTTTGTGCACTCACACAATATACTATTGGGAAGTGGGTGTGAGGGCGGCAACCACACGCTACTACACACTGACATGTACACTCACATGGTGCCACACACATGCGCACATACACAGTACACACACGTTGGCCAACACACACACATCATTATCACACATGCACGGAAACACGGCACAGGCCCAGTCACACACAATACCAAACAACACCACAACACCATAATCACACCATCATCAATACATTGGCAAGCATTCAGAATAGACACTACCCCAGGACACATCACACATACAACACAACCTACAAGCAACAGGGAACGAACACACACAATCACACTACCATACAACATACCATTTGACATACACATCACACACAGCACATTGTATCTATCATACAATGCACTTAACAGGCACACAGGCACAGCCAAAGTATAAAAAGCCACACAACACAGCAACTATAGGAGGCTGGCCTGGTTTGTAGTGGGTACCTTGGGTACTTACACCTTATACCAGGTCCAGTTATCCCTTATTAGTGAAATGTAGTAGTGTTCTAGCAGCTTAGGCTGATAGAGGTAGCTATAGCTGAGCAGCTTAGGCTGAACTAGGAGACATGCAAAGCTCCTGCAGTACCACTTATAGTTACACAGTACTTATACACAAGTAAAGACAATACTAAGTTTTACCAAAAATAAAGGCAGTTTATTTGGGTGACACAAGGCCAAAAATATCTTAGAGGCAATACTCCTTCTGGAGGTAAGTATTATACACAATATATACACTAGACACCAAATACGGTAAGTAATTAGACATAGGATAGTAAAAACAATAGGAAATGCTATAGAATGCAATGGGAGAAAATAGGTCTAGGGGGCAACACAAATAATATACTAAGAAAGTGGAATGCAAATCACAAATTTCTCCCTAGACAAGTGTAGTGTGTGCAGAATTGCTGGGAGAGTAAGAATACAGGAAAGGTAAGTAAATCACCCCGCCCCAGAGCCCAGAAAAGCAGAAGTAAAGTACTGCAAGTATCCTTAGAACACACTACAAGTCGTGATTAGAGTTATTGCAAGAACCAGGCAAGACTGCAAACAACAAATGGTGGATTCCTGGAGCTGAAGACCTGCAAAGGAAGGAGACCAAGTCCAGAAGTCGAAAGAAGTTCCAGGAAGGACAGGAGCCCTTTCCAACCCAGAAGAGGATGCAAAAGAAGAGTCCCCGGTTGGACGAAGACTGCAGAAATGCACCCAAGGAAGGTGTCAGCGGGTTCCTGCATGATGCCAAGGATGTCCCACAAAGAGAAGTTGGATGTAGGAGAGTTTTGGTGCTGGATTCCTTCAACAAGCTTGGTTCCGGCAAAGTTGTGTTTTGCGTCAAGTTGGCGCTATCTGGACCCAGGATGGACCTGGGGGGCTCAACTCTGTTTGATGAGGAAAATGCGGCTCTTAGCACTTTAGAGAGACCTCAGAACACCAGATAGCACCCACGGGAGTCCCAGGACTAGGGGACAAAAGAGGTGCAAAATGCAGTTGTTGCAGCACTACAAAGGAAGGTCCCACGCCGCGGAACAACTCAGCGAGTTGAGCATCACAGGATAAAGTGCTGGGGACCTGGGCCACGCTGGGCATGAAGGAATTTTGCAAATAGAGTACAGAGGCCTCAGGAGGTGAAGAAGACGCAGTGCACAGGGATACTGTCATTCTCTGGGAAAGCAAGGTCTTACCTCCTCCAAATTGGGACAGCAGGACCTCATGACAGTCTGTGTCGATGGGGTCCACCCTCTGTGTTCCAAGGAGCAAGCTCGTCGACAGGCGAGGACTCCAAGAAAACCGGTTGTCGACTTAGAAGGTGCCTGCTTCCGCAGGGGAGTGACTTTGTCACTCCACTGGAGATTTCTTCGATCCTTCTGGTGCAGGGTGAAGACAGGGAGTCCCCAGGTCATGCACACCATGGAAACTGTTGCAGTTGCTGGCTGAAGCTGAAGTTGCAGAGGAAAAGTAGCCCTTTTGGATACTTTGTTGCTGTTACAGTGGTTCCTGGAGCAGTCTGCGGTCGATCCGAGGTCAGAGGATGAAGTAGTAGTTGCAGAGGATTCCTGATAGAAACTTGCAAGCAGAATCTGAAGAGAACCCACAGGAGAGACCCTAAATAGCACTGAGAGGGGAATTATCTACCTTATCCGGGAAGGACCTATCAGGAGAGGTCTCTGGAGTCACCTGCTGGCACCGGCCACTCAGAGGCCTCCAGATTGTCCCCACACCTTGCAAAGCAAGATGACTGAAGTCTGGGATACACTAGAGGAGCTCTGGGCACCACCACTGGGGTGTGATGGACGGGGGAGTGGTCACGCCCCTTTCCTTTGTCCAATTTCGCGCCAGAGAAGGGACTGGGGGTCCCTGAACTGGTGTAGACTGACTAATGCAAAGAGGGCACCATCTGTGTCCTTCGAAGCATTTCTAGAGGCTGGGGAGGCTACCCCTCCCCAGCCTGTTACAGCTATTTCCAAAGGAAGAAGGTGTAACACCCTCCTCCCAAAGGAAATGCTTTGTTCTACCTTTCTGGGACTGAGCTGCTCAGACCACAGGAGGGCAGAACCCTGTCTGTGAGGTGGCAGCAGCTGTAGCTGCAGTGCAAGCCTCAGAGAGATGGTTTGGCAGTACTGGGGGTCCATGGTGGAGTCCCCAGGCTGCATGGAATTGGCTCCCCAATACCAGATTTGGAATGGGGGGAATTCCATGATCTTAGACACCTTACATGGCCATTTTCGGAGTTACCATTGTGAAGGTACATATAGGTATTGACCTATATGTAGTGCACACTTGTAATGGCGTCCCTGCACTCACAAAGTCCCGGGAATTGGCCCTGAACTATGTGGGAGCACCTTTGCTAGTGCAAGGGTGTAGGAGGCTGGCCTGGCTTATAGTGGGTACCTTGTGGTACTTACACCTTGTGCCAGGTCCAGTTATCCCTTATTAGTAGAATAGAGGTGTTCTAGCATCTTAGGCTGATAGAGGTAGCTATGGCAAAGCCGCTTAGGCTGAACTAGGAGACATGCAAAGCTCCTACTATACCACTCATATCATATAGCACTATATCATAAGAAAACACAATACTCAGAATTACTAAAAATAAAGGTACTTTATTTTAGTGACAATATGCCAAAAGTATCTCAGAGGATATACTCCCTTAGGAGGTAAGTAATATACACAAATTATATGCACACAAACCAAATCAGGTAAGTAAACAGTTAGAAAAGTAGTGCAATAACTGTAGAACACAATAGAATGCAATAGGGAGAAATAGGCCTAGGGGCAACACAAACCATATACTCCAAAAGTGGAATGCGAACCTCAAATGGACCCCAGGCCTAGTGTAGTGTGTAGAGGGTCGCTGGGAATGTAAGAAAATACTAAGGGTCATATTTATACTTTTTGATGCAAAACTACACCAGCGCAGTTTTGCGTCAAAAATATTACCGCCGGCTAACGCCATTTCGGTGCGATGTGCGGGCGTCAAATTTATACTTTGACGAACGGCGGTGCAAACCACAGGTGTAAGTCATTTTTTTTTACGCACACCGCAGCATCAAGTTGTAAAGCAAAATGACGTTAACGCGGCGGAAATGACTGTGGGTCGATTTACGACACCTGATATGCAGCGTTTTTGGACGTAATAGCGTCAAAATTCCCCGCAAACACAGTCATTTCAGCAGAGGAGAGCCAAAATGGATCCCAGATGCCTGTACAGATCCCAGGAAGATGACAACAGACCAGGAACCAGCCAGGAGGACCCACACAAGACCCAGGACAGTTTTAAGAAGAAAAGAAAGTGCTGCTTCAGTGCAGAGGAACAGGAAATTCTGGTAAAAGAGGTGACGGAACACCAGCACCAATTGATTGTCACCTCAAAGTTGCCAATCAGTAGGAGAGAGGCAATATGGCAACAAATTGTTGACAAGATTAACAGTGTGGCAGAAATACGCAGAACAGTCATCGAGTGCAAGAAACGCTGGCATGACTGCAAGCGCAGGACCAAGGAAAAGAAGGGCAGGAATAGGAAGGCAGCACTGCAGACTGGAGGTGAGAGTCCAGCACACCAGGAGGCCCTGGACCACATGGAGGAGATGGTCGCAGCCGTCATCCCTGAGGAGATCGTCACAGGGATTCAAGAACAGGACAGCGCAGACTACCAGGAGACAACACAGACGCAGGGTAAGTCGCATGGGGAATTAAAATGCACTAATGTCAACTGTAAGCAGGGGGGGATACCAACCACAAAATGCATGGAAGTCATCATATACATGGAGTTACATGGGTAAAGGGGTATGGCATGGGGGCATGGCCTGTACAGAGAGAAGCTGGGGCACACCATAACACTACACCAACAACAGTCCCATGGGGGCATGCTGCCATGCCAATGATGGAGCAAAGGTAAAGCCACGCCAGGAGGGAAGGGCACAATGTCAAACTGACATCCCGGCACACGTCAGCCACTATACCCCCTACATTAACTAGGGCCCAATTAACAACCTCTAGCCATACTGACAACTGGAATGTAACAGTGACAACAGTTGCCACTACCACCTCCGCTCTGTGTGCAGCTCAAGTAGCCAATGGCAGTAACGACCCCATGGATCATACACACCTAAATTAGTGGGTGGAGGATGACAACTTTAACAATCCCATGAAACAAGAGAAATGCTCCAGTCCTTGCAATTGTGAATGGCCATAGTTGCCGCAAGCATCAACCAATGTCATGTTCTGCTTTTCTACTTATCTCATATCAGAGCTTACAGAACCTCTCTGGAATGCACTTCTGAGTTCAAAGAAGACCTTTATTGTTGTTAATTCTTCCCCACCCACAAGTTCTTGAGAGACGAATTAATAGATTTCAAGCACAAAGTAGTCGTAGCAAGAAAACCAAATATATCACAGTACTTCTCAGTTGCAATGTACACAGCAGATATATATTATATGATTACAGTAGCAAAGCATAAAAATCAAAATTCATCACTGTATGAGCAAGTAGGACCTATCTTCAGCTTCATCTTTCTGGGGTCTGCAAGTTGATGACTCCGGTCAACTGCGAGAAAGAGATTATCTACCCACACGGGAGACTGGCAACTGACGTCTAGCTCCAGCCTGAAGTCAAGCAGATTTGAATCTAAGTCACTGTAGCCCAGAGTCATCCTTACAAAAGCGTGCCCCCTCTTCTCAGACTCGGGAAAACTACACAAGCCTTTGGAGACTGGCCAAATCTCCTAGACTTCTCCTATTCCCAAGGCTGAGCAGAAAGGAAAACACCAAATGTACTCTCTTTTCTCAGGTCTAGTCTGGTGTGAAGAAAACAGCTTGGTCCATCTTGTGGAAAAACACAGCTTGGAAGAATACAGACATCTGCGATGTTTCAACTGCAATGTCTAACTCCACGTTAAACCCAATAGGCAGCTGAGCTGAATACAAAATGTAATGTCTAATATCATGTCAAAGCCAATAGGCAGCTGAACTTAATACAAAATGTAATGTCTAATATGTCAAAGCCAATAGGCAGCTAAACTGAATACAGCATGTCAAAGCCTATAGGCAGAATACAGAATATAATGGCTAATGCGATGTTAAAGCCAATAGGCAGCTAAACTGAAAAAAACATATAATGTGCTACTGGTGAACATTAAGCAACTAATATGCGCAGTGGTGAAACACAAAGTCATTGGTCAAAAACAATTAATAGCATCACATGTCATCAACAGTAGGAGCTACACAGCACTAAGGTCACACCCATGCTGCATATGCCAGGGTCCATCCTGTGCCTGGGTCACAATGCAACATCCCCAATGTCATACTGCTCAGACAACAGCATTGAGGGGGAGGACACATGTAACTGGTGTAGGAGGCTGGCCTGGCTTGTAGTGGGTACCAAGGGGTACTTACACTCTGTACCACATCCAGTTATCCAGGTCCAGGTCCAGTTATCCCTTATTAGTGTAGAGAGGTGTTTCTAGCAGCTTAGGCTGATAGAAGGTAGCTATAGCAGAGCAGCTTAGGCTGAACTAGGAGACATGCAAAGCTCTTACTATACCACTGGTGTGATATGCACAATATCATAAGAAAACACAATACACAGATATACAAAAAGGTACTTTATTTTTCTGACAATATGCAAAAAGTATCTCAGTGAGTACCCTCAGTATGAGGATGCCAAATATACACAAGATATATGTACACAATACCAAAATATGCAGTAATAGCAATAGAAAACAGTGCAAACAGTGTATAGTCACAATAGAATGCAATGGGGGCACATAGGGATAGGGGCAACACAACCATATACTCTAGAAGTGGAATGCGAACCATGAATGGACCCCAAACCTATGTGACCTTGTAGAGGGTCGCTGGGACTGTAAGAAAACAGTGAGGGTTAGAAAAATAGCCCACCCCAAGACCCTGAAAAGTGGGTGCAAAATGCACCTAAGTTCCCCAAAGAGCACAGAAGTCGTGATAGGGGAATTCTGCAAGGAAGACCAGCAATGCAACAACAATGGATTTCCTGACGAGAGTACCTGTGGAACAAGGGGACCAAGTCCAAGAGTCACGATCAAGTTGGGAGTGGGCAGATGCCCAGATAATGCCAGCTGTGGGTGCAAAGAAGCTGCCACCGGATGGTAGAAGCTGTGGATGTCGCCAATTGCGTGAGGAGACAGAGGGTGCGTCCAGCAAGACAAAGAGCCCACTCAGAAGCAAGCAGCACCCGCAGAAGTGCCGGAACAGGCACTACGAAGTGGAGTAAACCGGAGCTCACCCGAAGTCACGAAAGAGGGTCCCACGATGCCGGAGGACAACTCAGGAGGTCGTGCACTGCAGGTTAGAGTGCCGAGGACCCAGGCTTGGCTGTGCACAAAGGAAATCCTGGAAGAGTGCACAGGAGCCGGAGTAGCTGCAAAACAAGCGGTTCTCAGCAATGCAGTCTAGCGTGGGGAGGCAAGGACTTACCTCCACCAAACTTGGACTGAAGAGTCACTGAACTGTGGGAGTCACTTGGACAGAGTTGCTGAGTTCAAGGGACCTCGCTCGTCGTGCTGAGAGGAGACCCAGAGGACCGGTGATGCAGTTCTTTGGTGCCTGCGGTTGCAGGGGGAAGATTCCGTCGACCCACGGGAGATTTCTTCGGAGCTTCTAGTGCAGAGAGGAGGCAGACTACCCCCACAGCATGCACCACCAGGAAAACAGTCGAGAAGGTGGCAGGATCAGCGTTACAAGGTCGCAGTAGTAGTCTTTGCTACTTTGTTGCAATTTTGCAGGCTTCCAGCGCGGTCAGCAGTCGATTCCTTGGCAGAAGGTGAAGAGAGAGATGCAGAGGAACTCTGATGAGCTCTTACATTCGTTATCTAAGGAATTCCCCAAAGCAGAGACCCTAAATAGCCAGAAAAGGAGGTTTGGCTACCTAGGAGAGAGGATAGGCTAGCAACACCTGAAGGAGCCTATCAGAAGGAGTCTCTGACGTCACCTGCTGGCACTGGCCACTCAGAGCAGTCCAGTGTACCAGCAGCACCTCTGTTTCCAAGATGGCAGAGGTCTGGAGCACACTGGAGGAGCTCTGGGCACCTCCCAGGGGAGGTGCAGGTCAAGGGAGTGGTCACTCCCCTTTCCTTTGTCTAGTTTCGCACCAGAGCAGGGCTGGGGGATCCCTGAACCGGTGTAGACTGGCTTATGCAGAAATGGGCACCATCTGTGCCCATCAAAGCATTTCCAGAGGCTGGGGGAGGCTACTCCTCCCTAGCCCTGACACCTTTTTCCAAAGGGAGAGGGTGTAACACCCTCTCTCTGGGGAAGTCCTTTTTTCTGCCTTCCTGGGCCAAGCCTGGCTGGACCCCAGGAGGGCAGAAACCTGTCTGAGGGGTTGGCAGCAGCAGCAGCTGCAGTGAAACCCCAGGAAAGGTAGTTTGGCAGTACCCAGGTCTGAGCTAGAGACTCGGAGGATCATGGAATTGTCTCCCCAATGCCAGAATGGTATGATCTTAGACATGTTACATGGCCATGTTCGGAGTTACCATTGTGACGCTATACATATGTCGTGACATATGTATTGTGCACGCGTGTAATGGTGTCCCCCCACTCACAAAGTCCGGGGAATTTGCCCTGAACAATGTGGGAGCACCTTGGCTAGTGCCAGGGTGCCCACACACTAAGTAACTTAGCACCCAACCTTTACCAGGTAAAGGTTAGACATATAGGTGACTTATAAGTTACTTAAGTGCAGTGGTAAATGGCTGTGAAATAACGTGGACGTTATTTCACTCAGGCTGCACTTGTCAGATCTCCCTATGGGTAGCACAAGAAATGCTGCAGCCCATAGGGATCTACTGGAACCCGAATACCCTGGGTACCTCAGCACCATATACTAGGGAATTATAAGGGTGTTCCAGTATGCCAATGTAAATTGGTGAAATTGGTCACTAGCCTGTTAGTGACAATTTGGAAAGAAAAATGAGAGAGCATAACCACTGAGGTTATGGATAGCAGAGCCTCAGTGAGACAGTTAGTCATAACACAGGTAACACATACAGGGCACACTTATGAGCACTGGGGCCCTGGCTGGCAGGGTCCCAGTGACACATACAACTAAAACAACATATATACAGTGAAATATGGGGGTAACATCCTAGGCAAGATGGTACTTTCCTACACAACCCCCCCCAAACGAAGGACAATAAGACTAGCCATGACCTGATGAGTCTTCATTGTCTAAGTGGAAATATCTGGAGAGTCCATCTGCATTAGAGTGGGTACTCCCAGGTCTATGTTCCATTGTATAGTCCATTCCCTGTAGGGATATGGAGCACCTCAACAATTTAGGGTTTTCACCTTTCATTTGTTTTAGCCAAAGTAGAGGTTTGTGGTCTGTCTGAAAAATGAAGTGAGTGCCAAACAGGTATGGCCTCAAGTTCCTCAGTGCCCAGACCACAGCAAAGGCCTCCCTCTCTATGGCAGACCAACGCTTTTCTCTAGGGGTCAACCTCCTGCTGATGAAAGCAACAGGTTGATCCTGGCCCTCAGAATTAAGTTGTGATAAGACTGCCCCTACCCCTAATTCAGATGCATCAGTTTGGACAATGAATTTTTGGGAGTAACGGGGGCTTTTCATGACAGGTGCAGAGCACGTGGCCTGCTTCAGCTCCTCAAAAGCTTTCTGACAGTTTGCTGTCCATAATACCTTTTTAGGCATTTTCTTAGATGTGAGGTCATTAAGAGGGGCTGCAATGGAGCCATAGTTCTTTATGAACCTCCTGTAGTACCTAGTGAGGCCTAAAAAGGCTCTCACCTGAGTCTGAGTTGTAGGGGGAACCCAATCTATAATAGTTTGGATTTTCCCCTGAAGTGGTGCAATCTGTTCTCCACCTACCAGGTGTCCCAGATAAACCACTTTCCCCTGCCCTATCTGGCACTTTGAAGCCTTGATAGTGAGGCCTGCCTTCTGCAGGGCCTCCAAAACTTTCCATAGGTGGACCAGGTGATCATCCCAGCTGGAGCTAAAGACAGCTATATCATCTAGATATGCTGCACTAAAAGCTTCCAGCCCTTGCAGGACTGTATTCACCAACCTTTGAAAAGTGGCAGGTGCATTTTTCAATCCAAAAGGCATTACTGTGACTTGGTAGTGCCCTCCAATGGTTGAAAATGCAGTTTTTGCATCCTCTGAAAACTTGATCTGCCAATACCCTGCAGTCAAATCAAAGGTGCTTAGATAATTGGCAGATGCCAGTGTATCTATTAGCTCATCTGCCCTGGGTATAGGGTGAGTATCAGTTTTAGTTACCTGGTTGAGACCTCTGTAGTCAACACAAAATCTCATTTCCCTTTTCCCATCTTTGGAATGAGGTTTTGGTACAAGTACCACAGGAGAGGCCCATGGACTTTCAGAGTGCTCAACCACTCCCAGTTCAAGCATTTTCTGAACCTCTTGTTTTATGCAGTCTCTGACATGGTCAGGCTGTCTATAGATCTTACTTTTGACAGGCAAGCTGTCTCCAGTATCTATAGTTTGCTCACACCAAGAAGTGGTGCCTGGCACAGTAGAAAGGAGTTCAGAAAACTGACCCAGGAGATTTATGCACTGGTCTTTCTGCTCAGCAGTAAGACAATCTGCCAGTACTACACCTTCCACTAGAGCATCTTGTTCTGTGGAAGAGAAGAGATCAGGGAGAGGGTCACTCTCTTCTTCCTGTCCTTCATCTGTTGCCATGAGCAGGGTGAGATCAGCCCTGTCATAGTAGGGTTTCAGGCGATTGACATGGAGCACCCTAAGGGGACTCCTGGCAGTGCCTAAGTCAACCAAGTAGGTGACTTCTCCCTTTTTCTCAACAATAATGTGGGGTCCACTCCATTTGTCTTGGAGTGCTCTTGGGGCCACAGGCTCCAAGACCCACACTTTCTGCCCTGGTTGGTACTGAATCAGAACAGCCTTCTGGTCATGCCATTGCTTTTGGAGCTCTTGGCTGGCCTGAAGGTTTTTACTGGCCTTTTTCATGTACTAAGCCATTCTGGATCTTAGGCCAAGTACATAGTCCACTATGTCTTGCTTTGGAGCTTTTAAAGGTTGTTCCCAACCCTCCTTCACAAGTGTTAGGGGACCTCTTACAGGGTGTCCAAATAGGAGTTCAAAGGGGCTGAAGCCCACTCCTTTCTGGGGTACCTCCCTGTAAGCAAAAAGGAGGCAAGGTAACAGGACATCCCATCTCCTCCGGAGTTTTTCAGGGAGTCCCATTATCATTCCTTTGAGAGTTTTATTAAACCTCTCAACCAGTCCATTTGTTTGTGGATGATAGGGTGTGGTGAACTTGTATGTCACACCACATTCCTTCCACATGGCCTTTAAGTAAGCAGACATGAAATTGCTTCCCCTGTCTGATACCACCTCTTTTGGGAAGCCCACCCTGGAAAAGATTCCCAGGAAGGCCTTTGCCACTGCAGGAGCTGTAGTGTTCCTTAGAGGAATTGCTTCAGGATATCTGGTGGCATGGTCCACTATCACCAAGATAAACCTATTGCCTGAAGCAGTAGGAGGGTCAAGGGGGCCAACTATGTCAACCCCTACCCTTTCAAAGGGAACCCCAACCACAGACAGTGCAATAAGGGGTGCCTTTGGGGTGCCACCTGTCTTGCCACAGGCTTGACAGGTTTCACAGGATTTACAAAATTCCTTTGTGTCCTCTGACATTCTAGGCCAATGAAACCAAGGGACAAGCCTGTCCCAAGTTTTCATTTGCCCCAAATGTCCAGTTAAGGGAATGTCGTGGGGTAGAGTTAGGAGGAACTTTCTGTATTGCTGAGGAATCACCAATCTCCTGGAAGCTCCAGGTTTTGGATCCCTTGCTTCAGTATACAAAAGGTTGTCCTCCCAGTAAACAGAGTCACTGACATCCCCATTTGCTTGTTTGACAGCTTGCTGTCTTAGACCCTCTAGTGTGTGACAGGTATGCTGTGCCACACTCAGCTCCTCCCTGGCAGGCCCCCCTTCACCCAAAAGCTCAGCAGTGTCTGCTTCCAGCTCCTCTGGTGTAGGTTCTGCAGAGGGTGGAAATTCTTCTTCCTCAGAAGTTGAATCCACTGTAGAGGGAGGAATAGTAGGTAGTGTTTTACCTTTACTAACCCTAGCTTTAGGGAGCACTTGGTCCATTATTCCAGGATCCAAGTCACCCTGTCCTTTTTGCTTTTTGGCCTGAGCCCTGGTCAAAGCAAAAATATGCCATGGAATGCCCAGCATTGCTGCATGAGCCTCCAACTCCACTTCTGCCCAAGCTGATGTCTCTAAATCGTTCCCTAGTAGACAGTCTACAGGTAAATCTGAGGCAACCACAACTTTCTTTGGACCAGTAAACCCCCCCAGTTGAGATTCACAACAGCCATGGGATGGCTAAGAGTATTGTTATGAGCATCAGTCACTTGGTACTGGTGACCAAGTAGGTGTTGTTCAGGGTGGACCAGTTTCTCTATTACCATTGTAACACTGGCACCTGTGTCCCTGTAGGCCTGAACCTCAACACCATTTATTAGGGGTAGTTGCTTGTACTTATCCATATTAAGGGGACAAGCAACCAAGGTGGCCAAATCAATGGCCCCCTCAGAGACTAACACAGCCTCTGTGGTCTCCCTAACAAGACCAACCCCAACTAAATTACTAAATGTGAGCCCAGCACTCCCTTGGATTGGCTATTAGTAGGTGTGCTCCCACCACCACTGCTATTACTAGGGACACTAGGTGTAGCAGCAGGGGTTGTAGTGGTAGGAGGCTTAGATTTTCTTTGGGCAACTGGTATCAGTTGTCCAATGGCCTTTTATTTTACATAAATAGCACCATGGTTTCTGTTAAAAATGGGGTCTTTGGTTGACAGTCAGGTTACCCCCTGTTCAAGCAAGGACCCTCACTCTAGTCAGGGTAAAAGAGAATCACCCTCAGCTAACCCCTGCTTACCCCCTTGGTAGCTTGGCAGAGCAGTAGGCTTAACCTCAGAGCGCTAGGTGTAAAGTATTTGTACCAACACACACAGTAACTCAATGAAAACACTACAAAATGACACAACACCGGTTTAGAAAAATAGGAAATATTTATCTAAATAAAACAAGACCAAAACGTCAAAACTCCGACATACACAAGTCAAGTTATGAATTTTTAAAGAATAAACTCAAAAATAGCGCTTAGAAACAAAAATGCTTCAATGAGATGTTAACACGCGTCGTGACGGAGTCGTTCCCAACAAGCCGACACCAGCGGCGCCGGACACGGAGTCGTGTAGACCCCCAAGTACAGTACCTTTGGTGAAGAGTGAAAACAAGCCGAGGCGCGAAGTCAGGAATCGTGGCGTCTGTGCGAAACGTTGAATCCGTGCACTTCAAGCGGCGTCGGTCACGACGTGGTGCGGTGACTTCCACGGAGTCGCGGACTTCAGCGGGGCTGCTGCGGCGACGGGCCTGCGAAGAGTGTCGCGTTCCAGCGAAGGTCACGGCGTCAGGTGCAGGCGGCGTTACCGGATTCAGCAGCAGCGTAGGTCCGGAGTCGTCCGAAGACGATTTCCTTGGATTTCCACCAGCTTTCCTTTCAAGGGCCCAGGGACTGGATAGGGCACCACTTGTCAGAGCAGGAGTCTCTCCAGAGACTCCAGGTGCTGGCAGAGAGAAGTCCTTGCTGTCCCTGAGACTTCAAACAACAGGAGGCAAGCTCTAAATCAAGCCCTTGGAGATTTCTTCACAAGATGGAAGGCACAAAAAGTCCAGTCTTTGCCCTCTTACTCTGGCAGAAGCAGCACTGCAGGAAAGCTCCACAAAGCACAGGCAGGGCAGCACGTCTTCCTCAGTTATCAGCTCTTCTCCAGGCAGAGGTTCCTCTTGGTTCTAGAAGTGTTTCTAAAGTCTGTAGATTTGGGTGCCCTTCTTATACCCATTTTAGTCTTTGAAGTCACCTTTCTTCAAAGGGGACTCACACCTACTTGTGAAATCCTGCCTTGCCCAGGCAAGTCATCAGACACACAGCAGGGGGTTGGAGCCGGCATTGTCAGAGGCAGGCACAGTCCTTTCAGATGAGAGTGACCACTCCACCCCTCCCTCCTAGCAGAGATGGCTAATCAGGAAATGCAGGTTACACCCCAGCCCCCTTTGTGTCACTGTCTGGTGTGAGGTGAAAAACAACCCAACTGTCAAACTGACCCAGACAGGGAATCCACAAACACGGCAGAGTCACAGAATGGTTTAAGCAAGAAACTGCTCACTTTCTAAAAGTGGCATTTTCAAACACACAATCTTAAAATCAACTTTACTAAAAGATGTATTTTTAAATTGTGAGTTCAGGGACCCCAAACTCCACTTGTCCATCTACTCTCTAGGGGAATCTACACTTTAATCATATTTAAAGGTAGCCCCCATGTTATCCTATGAGAGAGACAGGCCTTGCAACAGTGAAAAACAAAGTTGGCAGTATTTCACTGTCAGGACATATAAACCACATTACTATATGTCCTACCTTATCCATACAATGCACCCTGCCCTTGGGGCTACCTAGGGCCTTTCTTAGGGGTGCCTTACATGTAAGAAAAGGGAAGGTTTAGGCCTGGCAAGTGGGTACACTTGCCAAGTCGAATTTACAGAGTAAAAATACACACACAGACACTGCAGTGGCAGGTGTGAGAAATGATTACAGGGTTACTTGTGTGGGTGGCACAACCAGTGCTGCAGGCCCACTAGTAACATTTGATTTACAGGCCCTGGGCACCTCTAGTGCACTTTACTAGGGACTTAACAGTAAAACAAATATGCCAATCATGGAGAATCAATTACGTACACACTTTAAACAGGAGCACTTGCACTTTAGCACTGGTTAGCAGTGGTAAAGTGCCCAGAGTAACAAAAACAATAAAATCAGAGTCCAGCACCCATCAACAACCTGGGGAACAGAGGCAAAAAGTTAACGGAGACCACGCCAAGGATGAAAAGTCTAACACGTGTCCCCCCCAGCTAAAAGTGGGGAGCAACTACCCAACCTCATGGGAGTTCTCATCACTAAGGCAGAAGAACCTGGACAGACCATCAGCATTGGCGTGCTCTGTACCAGGACGATGTTCCACCGTAAAGTCCATCCCCTGTAGGGAAATGGACCACCTCAACAGTTTTGGATTCTCACCCCTCATCTGCATTAACCATCTGAGGGGCCTGTGGTCGGTCTGAACTCTGAAGTGAGCCCAAGCAAGTAGGGTCTTAGCTTCTTCAGTGCCCAGACCACAGCAAACGCTTCGCGTTCTATGGCACTCCACCTACGTTCCCTGGGTAGTAACCTCCTGCTAATGAAGGCTACGGGTTGATCTAGGCCCTCTTCATTAAGCTGTGAGAGTACTGCTCCAATACCATGCTCTGAGGCGTCTGTTTGCACAACAAACTCCTTGGAGTAGTCAGGTGCCTGCAGCACAGGTGCTGTGCACATGGCAGCCTTCAGGGCATCAAAAGCGTTCTGGCAAGCCTCTGTCCAGATCACTTTCTTGGGTTGCTTCTTAGAAGTCAACTCCGTTAAGGGGGTAACAATGGTACCATATCCCTTAACAAACCTCCTGTAATATCCTGTGAGACCTAAAAAGGCTCTCACTTCAGTCTGGGTCTTGGGAGGCTCCCAAGCCAGAATCGTGTCAATCTTAGGCTGTAGGGGTGCCACCTGGCCACTCCCCACCTGGTGTCCTAAGTACATCACAGAACCCTGCCCTATTTGGCACTTGCTCACCTTAATAGTGAGGCCTGCCTTCTGCAGGGCCTCTAACACTCTCCAGAGGTGTTGCAGGTGTTCCTCCCATGTGGAACTAAACACAGCAATGTCATCCAGGTAGGCGGCACTGAACTCATCCAGTCCAGCCAACACCTGGTTGACCAATCTCTGAAAGGTGGCAGGGGCATTCTTCATGCCAAAGGGCATCACATTGAAGTGGAAGTGCCCATCTGAGGTAGAGAATGCTGACCTCTCCTTTGCCCCCTCAGGTAAGGCAATCTGCCAGTACCCAGATGTTAAATCAAACGTACTGAGGTACTTGGCAGCTCCTAACCGATCAATGAGCTCATCAGCTCGGGGGATGAGGTGTGTGTCAGTCTTGCTGACCGCATTGAGACCCCGGTAGTCCACACAGAACCTAATTTCTAGAGTGGCACCAGGAGCAGCAGCCTTTGGGACCAAGACCACTGGGCTGGGCCAAGGACTGCTGGAGTGCTCAATAACCCCTAGGGTTAACATTTTGGAGACTTCCTCCTTAATGCAAGCCCTGACCCTGTCAGTCACCCTGTAAACCTTATGTTTAACAGGTGTACTGTCCCCAGTGTCCACATCATGTGTACACAGGTGTGTGACTCCTGGGATCAGGGAAAACAGCGAGGCGAACTGTCCCAGCACGTGGCGACAGTCCCTCTGCTGTTCCTCAGTCAGGGAGGGGGAGAGGATCACTCCCTCCACAGACCCATCTTTCTCTCCTGCAGACAGGAGGTCAGGAAGAGGCTCACTCTCTTCCTCCACCCCATCATCTGTCGCTAGGAGCATGGATAGCTCAGTTCGCTCAAAGTGTGGTTTGAGGCTGTTGACATGCAGGACCCACAAAGGGTTTCTGGGGGATTGCAAGTCTACCAGATAGGTGACCTCGCTCTTTCTTTCCACCACCTCAAAAGGCCCAGTCCACTTATCTTGGAGAGCCCTAGGCTCCACTGGTGCCATGACCCACACTTTTTGTCCAGGCTGAAACTCAACCAGAGTGGCATTCTGGTCGTACCACTGTTTCATATCCTCCTGGCTTGCTTCCAGGTTCTCCTGAGCGAGACTCCTGAAGCGGGCAGTCTGGTTTCTTAGTGCCAGCATGTAGCTAAATACATCCTGGGGTGGTTTACTAGGAGCTTTCTCCAAAGCCTCCTTCACCAGACTGAGCGGTCCCCTCACAGGGTGGCCATAGATGAGCTCAAAGGGGCTAAAGCCAAGTCCCTTTTGAGGCACCTCCTTGTAAGCGAACAGAAGGCATGGCAAGAGAACGTCCCACTTACGCCTCAAGGGCTCTGACAGGCCCTGAATCATGCCTTTCAAGGTGCGGTTGAATCTCTCAACCAGACCATTACTTTGGGGGTGGTAAGGGGTGGTGAACTTGTAGGTTACCCCACACACCTTCCACAGAGACTTCATATAAGTGGATATGAAGTTTGTACCTCTATCAGATACCACCTCCTTGGGGAACCCCATGCAGGTAAAAACCCCCATCAAGGCACGTCCCACCACAGGGGCAGTGACCGTCCTTAGAGGAATGGCTTCTGGGTACTGTGTGGCATGGTCCACCAAGACCAGGATGAACCTGTTGCCCATGGCTGTCTTGGGATCCAGAGGCCCCACAATGTTAATTCCTACCCTTTCAAAGGGAGTGCTGACTACAGGTAAAGGTTGGAGGGGAGATTTGCATTTCCCCCCACTCTTGCCACTTGCCTGACAAGTCTGACAAGACCTACAATAAGCAGCTGACTGCTTGTGCATCAAGGGCCAGTAAAAGTGGGAGACAAGCCTCTTATAGGTCTTGTCCTGCCCTAGATGTCCTGCCAAAGGCACATCATGAGCCAAACCCAGTAGGAAGGCCCTGAAGCACTGGGGTACCACCAGCATACGAGCTGACCCAGGCTCAGGAACCTTAGGCTCACTGTACAGGAGGCCATCCTCCCAATAAATCAGGTGAGTACCTGGCGCCTCGCCAGCTGCCTGGGCTGCAGCCTGCTGCTGCAGCCCCTCAAGAGTAGGGCACTCCTTCTGCGCTGTGCAGAATGCTTCCCTGGTGGGTCCCCCTTCCTGCTGCCACTGCGACAGCTCAGGGATCTCCCCCAGTTCAGCCACCTGTTCCCCTGTAGGCTCTGGGGCATCACCCTCAGGCTCTGCCTCCTCCCGGACCTTGGGAACTTCTGGGGCTGGTTTCCAGTGCCCCCTGCCCTTCCTCTTCTTGGCGGTCCCCTGGGCCACTGTTTCAGGCTTCAGGGGCTCTTGACTACCCTGACTGGCTGCCATAGACCTGGTGGATACGCATACCCACCCAGGCAGACCCAACATCTCCAAGTGAGACCTGTGTTCCACCTCCTTCCAAGGGGAATCCTCCAGGTCGTTACCTAGCAAACAATCAACAGGCATGGTTGGACTCACAGCTACTTTCCAGGAACCTGAGACCCCCCCATTCAAAGGGAACCTGCGCCACTCTGCAGAGGCGCTCAGAGTTGTCTACCGCAACTACTTGGTGAAGTACCCGGGGATCAATCTGCTCTTCAGACACCAGGTGACTCCTCACTGTAGTCACACTGGCTCCTGTGTCTCTCAGAGCCTCTACCCTCTGTCCATTGATGGTCACCCATTGCCTGTGCTTCTTAGTGTTATCAGGCACTAGGTTTCTCTGGACCATCTCACTGTCCCCTAGTGAGACAAGGGACATTTCTGCTGGTTCCCACCCACCTGAAACCAAATCCTCCCCAAGCGCTACACTGGCCAAACCCTGGGACGGTGCACCAGTGGGTGCCGGTGTACTTTTGGGGCATTTGGGGTCCCCCCTCACATGACCCACCTGGTCACATGCATAGCACTTACGTGGGGGACCACCTGCCACTGGCTTCCTTTTGGACAACCATGGCTTCTTTTCACTGGGAGGTTGGGAATCCTTACCCTGGGAATCAGTTTGGGGCCTTTTAGAGAACTCCCCCTGTTTGCCCTTACCCCCCCCCTTTCTTCTGAGAGGGACCCTGCCCACCCTTGGCGTGGTCTCCCCCATACCTCTTTTGGACCCTGGTGCTCTCCCAGCGGTCCGCTTCCTGTGCAAGCTTCCTGGGGTCAGTCAGCTTGCTGTCAATGAGGTGCTGGCGCAGCTCTGGAAAACATAAACTGTACAAGTGCTCCCAAGCAATTCAGTTGTAAAGCCCCTCATACGTGTTCACCCAACCATCCAGTGACCTGCAAAAAGAATCAACACATTCCAACCATGTTTGGGATTCCTTTCTCTTGTAGGATCTAAACTTCTCCTTGTACTGCTCAGGGGTGAGACCATACCTGGTGAGTAAGGCCTCCTTCATGACAGGGTAGGTGAGATCCTGAGCATCCCCTAAGGCTGTCAGTGTGTCCCTCCCCTCTGCCTCAAAATGCTTCCACAGGGCTGCCCCCCAATGAGCTTCAGGGACCAGGTTCATGTGGAGAGCTGACTCATAACCCTTGAACCACAAGTAGGTATCATCCTCCCTCTTATAATCCCTCACAAGGTCTTTTGGGATGTGTACCCTTCTCTCAGGCTGCACTGTAGGATTGCTGCCACCATCCCTACTGGGCTGACTCCTCTGATCTATCTCTTTTAAACTGAGCTCATGAGCCATTGCTAACTTCCATTCCTCAATGGCCAGCCTTCTCTGTTCCATATCTAGACTGAGCTTTTTCAGCTCCAATTGGTACTCCCTCTCTGCCTGTCTGTCCTGTAACTCTCCAGGTGTCAGACCCTTGGAGGATACACTGCTACTTGCCCTAGAGACTCTTTCCCTGGGAATAACAGGTCCCCCCACTATACCATTATGTACTGATTGCTCTCCCTCCTCATCCTCATCCTCCTCCTCATCCTCAGTGTGCCCTCCAGTGCTTCTGGTTGTCACCCAGGCCCTCTGCGCCTTTTTCAGCTCATCCTTCTTGGAAGAGCTCTTAATGGGACAACCAAAAGTTTTACAAAACTGCTTTAGCTGAGCCTTGTTATACCTATCCAATTGCTTCAGGTCAAAAACAGCTTCAACTGATGCATCTCCAAGTAGAGACATGATAAAAGGTTAAAAGAGTGCAAAGTTCCAAATGCAGAAAAGCAAGTTCTCAAATGAAGTTCCAGAAAAGTCAATCACCGCATCAGCGAAAAAAGAAACTGAATGCAGAGCAAAAACAGTCCAAATAGAAAAAAACAAAAATCACAAGACTAGTAGTATGTGGTCACGTAGTGGTCTGAACTCAAACAGTAGTGTACACTTAATTACTGTATGTCAAGCACAAATACAAGTCCAAATCCCAACCGCTGATCACCAATGTTAGAAATGGGGTCTTTGGTTGACAGTCAGGTTACCCCCTGTTCAAGCAAGGACCCTCACTCTAGTCAGGGTAAAAGAGAATCACCCTCAGCTAACCCCTGCTTACCCCCTTGGTAGCTTGGCAGAGCAGTAGGCTTAACCTCAGAGCGCTAGGTGTAAAGTATTTGTACCAACACACACAGTAACTCAATGAAAACACTACAAAATGACACAACACCGGTTTAGAAAAATAGGACATATTTATCAAAACAAAACAAGACCAAAACGACAAAAATCCGACATACACAAGTCAAGTTATAAATTTTTAAAGATTAAACTCAAAAATAGCGCTAAGAAACAAAAATGCTTCAATGAGATGTTAACACGGCGTCGTGACAGAGTCATTCCCAACAAGCCGACACCAGCGGCGCCGGACACGGAGTCGTGTAGACCCCCAAGTACAGTACCTTTGGTGAAGAGTGAAAACAAGCCGAGGCGCGAAGTCAGGAATCGCGGCGTCTGTGCGAAACGTTGAATCCGTGCACTTCAAGCGGCGTCGGTCACGACGTGGTGCGGCGACTTTCACGGAGTCGCGGACTTCAGCGGGGCTGCTGCGGCAACGGGCCTGCGAAGAGTGTCGCGTTCCAGCGAAGGTCGCGGCGTCAGGTGCAGGCGGCGTTACCGGATTCAGCAGCGGCGTCGGTCCGGAGTCGTCCAAAGTCGATTTCCTTGGATTTCCACCAGCTTTCCTTTCAAGGGCCCAGGGACTGGATAGGGCACCACTTGTCAGAGCAGGAGTCTCTCCAGAGACTCCAGGTGCTGGCAGAGAGAAGTCTTTGCTGTCCCTGAGACTTCAAACAACAGGACGCAAGCTCTAAATCAAGCCCTTAGAGATTTCTTCACAAGATGGAAGGCACAAAAAGTCCAGTCTTTGCCCTCTTACTCTGGCAGAAGCAGCACTGCAGGAAAGCTCCACAAAGCACAGTCACAGGCAGGGCAGCAAGTCTTCCTCAGTTATCAGCTCTTCTCCAGGCAGAGGTTCCTCTTGGTTCTAGAAGTGTTTCTAAAGTCTGTAGATTTGGGTGCCCTTCTTATACCCATTTTAGTCTTTGAAGTCACCTTTCTTCAAAGGGGACTCACACCTACTTGTGAAATCCTGCCTTGCCCAGGCAAGTCATCAGACACACAGCAGGGGGTTGGAGCCGGCATTGTCAGAGGCAGGCACAGTCATTTCAGATGAGAGTGACCACTCCACCCCTCCCTCCTAGCAGAGATGGCTAACCAGGAAATGCAGGTTACACCCCAGCCCCCTTTGTGTCACTGTCTGGTGTGAGGTGAAAAACAACCCAACTGTCAAACTGACCCAGACAGGGAATCCACAAACACGGCAGAGTCACAGAATGGTTTAAGCAAGAAACTGCTCACTTTCTAAAAGTGGCATTTTCAAACGCACAATCTTAAAATCAACTTTACTAAAAGATTTATTTTTAAATTATGAGTTCAGGGACCCCAAACTCCACATGCCCATCTACTCTCTAGGGGAATCTACACTTTAATCATATTTTAAGGTAGCCCCCATGTTATCCTATGAGAGAGACAGGCCTTGCAACAGTGAAAAACAAAGTTGGCAGTATTTCACTGTCAGGACATATAAACCACATTACTATATGTCCTACCTTATCCATACAATGCACCCTGCCCTTGGGGCTACCTAGGGCCTTTCTAAGGGGTTCCTTACATGTAAGAAAAGGGAAGGTCTAGGCCTGGCAAGTGGGTACACTTGCCAAGTCGAATTTAAAGAGTAAAAATACACACACAGACACTGCAGGGGCAGGTGTGAGAAATGATTACAGGGTTACTTGTGTGGGTGGCACAACCAGTGCTGCAGGCCCACTAGTAACATTTGATTTACAGGCCCTGGGCACCTCTAGTGCACTTTACTAGGTACTTAACAGTAAAACAAATATGCCAATCATGGAGAATCAATTACGTACACACTTTAAACAGGAGCACTTGCACTTTAGCACTGGTTAGCAGTGGTAAAGTGCCCAGAGTAACAAAAACAATAAAATCAGAGTCCAGCACCCATCAACAACCTGGGGAACAGATGCAAAAAGTTAAGGGAGACCACGCCAAGGATGAAAAGTCTAACAGTTTCTTTTCTTTGTTTTGATTTGAAGAGGATTTGGGCCCACTACCCCCACCAGAGTGTTTTTGTGGGCCTGATGAAGACTCATTTTTAGATTTGTCCCCACCCTTGTCAGAAGACTTACCATCCTTCTTCTTGCCATCCTTGTCACCCCCTGTATGAGCATTTCTGTTCACCCTTGTTCTGACCCATTTGTCTGCCTTCTTTCCCAATTCTTGGGGAGAGGTCACATCAGAGTCTACCAGGTACTGGTGTAACAAATCAGACACACAATTATTAAGAATATGCTCTCTCAGGATTAAGTTATACAGGCTTTCATAGTCAGAAACTTTACAGCCATGAAACCACCCCTCCATGGCCTTCACTGAATGGTCAACAAAGTCTACCCAGTCTTGTGAAGACTCCTTTTTGGTTTCTCTGAACTTGATCCTGTACTGTTCAGTGGTTAAGCTATAACCATCAAGGAGTGCATTCTTAAGAACTGTAAAATTACTGGCATCACTTTCTTTAACAGTAAGGAGCCTATTCCTACCCTTTCCACTGAAAGATAGCCATAGGATAGCAGCCCACTGCCTTTGAGGGACCTCCTGTACAACACAGGCCCTCTCAAGTGCAGCAAACCACTTGTTAATGTCATCCCCCTCCTTGTAAGGGGGTACTATCTTGTGCAGATTCCTAGAATCATGCTCTTTTACAGGATGACTATTTGGAATACTGCTGCTGCCACCATGGGGTCCTAACCCCAACTTCTGTCTTTCTTTTTCTAAGTCAAATGCTTCCCTGTCTAGGTCCAGCTGTTGCTTCTTAAGCTTCAGCCTGGATTCTTCCACTCTCAATCTATTGAGTTCCCTTTCTAACATTCTGTCTTCAGGGAGGGTGGGTTGGGCATGCCTTGACACAGAAGAATGGTGTGAATGAACAGAGGGAGACCTGTCCCTAACAGATGGCACTCTAACAACCTGGCCTACAGAAGTCACACTCCTACTGTGATGAGAAGTCACATGAGTACCAGCTATGCTAGGTGGCCTGCTAAGGGGCAGGTTGGGAAGGTCCCCTTCTAACCCTTTCACTGGGGGTGCCCCAGAATCAGAGTGGGAACCATCAGCTAATCTCTCACCAGAAGTGCCAACTAAGGTCTTATCTTGTTCAACGAGCATGTTAACTAATAGTTCTCTAGAGGGATTCTTCCCTACCCTTAAACCTCTTTCAACGCAGAGACTCCTTGCTGCTTTCCAGCTAAGGTGGTCATAAGCCGTCTTGGAAAGAACCAGAGTTTGACCTGTACCAGACATAATAGAAAAGATTTAAGGGACAGAAAAAGAAATAAAAAGTTTTCAGAACTTTTTTTAAAGGACAGAAAAAAACTTTTAAAGAACCTTTTGAAAGTTTTAGAGGTACTTTTCAGCACTTAGCAAAAGAGTAAGAGAAGAAAAGAAAAACTTTTTGGTTAGGTGTACATACACTGAACTTGTTTTGTATATTTTTCTCTCATGAAAAGTATAATATGACAAAGTCGCGGTTAGGGTTTTTGGATGCTGCTGTGGCCCAGGAGGGACCAGGATGTCGCCAATTGCGTGAGAAGACAGAGGGTGTGTCCAGCAAGACAAAGAGCCCACTCAGAAGCAAGCAGCACCCGCAGAAGTGCCGGAACAGGTGGAGTGAACCAGAGCTCACCCGAAGTCACGAAAGAGGGTCCCACGACGCCGGAGGACAACTCAGGAGGTCGTGCACTGCAGGTTAGAGTGCCGGGGACCCAGGCTTGGCTGTGCACAAAGGAAATCCTGGAAGAGTGCACAGGAGCTGGAGTAGCTGCAAAACACGCGGTTCTCAGCAATGCAGTCTAGCGTGGGGAGGCAAGGACTTACCTCCACCAAACTTGGACTGAAGAGTCACTGAACTGTCGGAGTCACTTGGACAGAGTTGCTGAGTTCAAGGGACCTCGCTCGTCGTGCTGAGAGGAGACCCAGAGGACCGGTGATGCAGTTCTTTAGTGCCTGCGGTTGCAGGGGGAAGATTCCGTCGACCCACGGGAGATTTCTTCGGAGCTTCTACACCACCAGGAAAACAGTCAAGAAGGCGGCAGGATCAGCGTTACAATGTCGCAGTAGTCATCTTTGCTACTTTGTTGCAGTTTTGCAGGCTTCCAGCGCGGTCAGCAGTCGATTCCTTGGCAGAAGGTGAAGAGAGAGATGCAGAGGAACTCTGATGAGCTCTTACATTCGTTATCTAAGGAATTCCCCAAAGCAGAGACCCTAAATAGCCAGAAAAGGAGGTTTGGCTACCTAGGAGAGAGGATAGGCTAGCAACACCTGAAGGAGCCTATCAGAAGGAGTCTCTGACATCACCTGCTGGCACTGGCCACTCAGAGCAGTCCAGTGTGCCAGCAGCACCTCTGTTTCCAAGATGGCAGAGGTCTGGAGCACACTGGAGGAGCTCTGGGCACCTCCCAGGGGAGGTGCAGGTCAGGGGAGTAGTCACTCCCCTTTCCTTTGTCCAGTTTCGCGCCAGAGCAGGGCTGGGGGATCCCTGAACCGGTGTAGACTGGCTTATGCAGAAATAGGCACCATCTGTGCCCATCAAAGCATATCCAGAGGCTGGGGGAGGCTACTCCTCCCCAGCCCTGACACCTTTTTCCAAAGGGAGAGGGTGTAACACCCTCTCTCTGAGGAAGTCCTTTTTTCTGCCTTCCTGGGCCAAGCCTGGCTGGACCCCAGGAGGGCAGAAACCTGTCTGAGGGGTTGGCAGCAGCAGCAGCTGCAGTGAAACCCCCGGAAAGGTAGTTTGGCAGTACCCGGGTCTGAGCTAGAGACTCGGGGGATCATGGAATTGTCTCCCCAATGCCAGAATGGCATTGGGGTGACAATTCCATGATCTTAGACATGTTACATGGCCATGTTCGGAGTTACCATTGTGACGCTATACACATGTCGTGACATATGTATTGTGCACGCGTGTAATGGTGTCCCCGCACTCACAAAGTCCGGGGAATTTGCCCTGAACAATGTGGGAGCACCTTGGCTAGTGCCAGGGTGCCCACACACTAAGTAACTAAGCACCCAACCTTTACCAGGTAAAGGTTAGACATATAGGTGACTTATAATTTACTTAAGTGCAGTGGTAAATGGCTGTGAAATAACGTGGACGTTATTTCACTCAGGCTGCACTGGCAGGCCTGTGTAAGAATTGTCAGATCTCCCTATGGGTGGCACAAGAAATGCTGCAGCCCATAGGGATCTACTGGAACCCCAATACCCTGGGTACCTCAGCACCATATACTAGGGAATTATAAGGGTGTTCCAGTATGCCAATGTAAATTGGTGAAATCGGTCACTAGCCTGTTAGTGACAATTTGGAAAGAAAAATGAGAGAGCATAACCACTGAGGTTATGGATAGCAGAGCCTCAGTGAGACAGTTAGTCATAACACAGGTAACACCTACAGGGCACACTTATGAGCACTGGGGCCCTGGCTGGCAGGGTCCCAGTGACACATACAACTAAAACAACATATATACAGTGAAATATGGGGGTAACTGTAGGAAAGTACCATCTTGCCTGGCATGTTACCCCCATTTTTCACTGTATATATGTTGTTTTAGTTGTATGTGTCACTGGGACCCTGGTAACCCAGGGCCCCAGTGCTCATAAGTGTGCCTGAATGTGTTACCTGTGTAGTGACTAACTGTCTCACTGAGGCTCTGCTAATCAGAACCTCAGTGGTTATGCTCTCTCATTTCTTTCCAAATTGTCACTGACAGGCTAGTGACCATTTTTACCAATTTACATTGGCTTACTGGAACACCCTTATAATTCCCTAGTATATGGTACTGAGGTACCCAGGGTATTGGGGTTCCAGGAGATCCCTATGGGCTGCAGCATTTCTTTTGCCACCCATAGGGAGCTCTGACAATTCTTACACAGGCCTGCCACTGCAGCCTGAGTGAAATAACGTCCACGTTATTTCACAGCCATTTTACACTGCACTTAAGTAACTTATAAGTCACCTATATGTCTAACCTTTACCTGGTAAAGGTTAGGTGCAAAGTTACTTAGTGTGAGGGCACCCTGGCACTAGCCAAGGTGCCCCCACATTGTTCAGAGCCAATTCACTGAACTTTGTGAGTGCGGGGACACCATTACACGCGTGCACTACATATAGGTCACTACCTATATGTAGCTTCACCATGGTAACTCCGAATATGGCCATGTAACATGTCTATGATCATGGAATTGCCCCCTCTATGCCATCCTGGCATTGTTGGTACAATTCCATGATCCCAGTGGTCTGTAGCACAGACCCTGGTACTGCCAGACTGCCCTTCCTGGGGTTTCTCTGCAGCTGCTGCTGCTGCCAACCCCTCAGACAGGCAGCTGCCCTCCTGGGGTCCAGCCAGGCCTGGCCCAGGATGGCAGAACAAAGAACTTCCTCTGAGAGAGGGTGTGACACCCTCTCCCTTTGGAAAATGGTGTGAAGGCAGGGGAGGAGTAGCCTCCCCCAGCCTCTGGAAATGCTTTGTTGGGCGCAGATGTGCCCAATTCTGCATAAGCCAGTCTACACCGGTTCAGGGACCCCTTAGCCCCTGCTCTGGCGCGAAACAGGACAAAGGAAAGGGGAGTGACCACTCCCCTGACCTGCACCTCCCCTGGGAGGTGTCCAGAGCTCCTCCAGTGTGCTCCAGACCTCTGCCATCTTGGAAACAGAGGTGCTGCTGGCACACTGGACTGCTCTGAGTGGCCAGTGCCACCAGGTGACGTCAGAGACTCCTTGTGATAGGCTCCTTCAGGTGTTAGTAGCCTTTCCTCTCTCCTAGGTAGCCAAACCCTCTTTTCTGGCTATTTAGGGTCTCTGTCTCTGGGGAAACTTTAGATAACGAATGCATGAGCTCAGCCGAGTTCCTCTGCATCTCCCTCTTCACCTTCTGATAAGGAATCGACCGCTGACCGCGCTGGAAGCCTGCAAACCTGCAACATAGTAGCAAAGACGACTACTGCAACTCTGTAACGCTGATCCTGCCGCCTTCTCGACTGTTTTCCGGCTTGTGCATGCTGTGGGGGTAGTCTGCCTCCTCTCTGCACCAGAAGCTCCGAAGAAATCTCCCGTGGGTCGACGGAATCTTCCCCCTGCAACCGCAGGCACCAAAAAGCTGCATTACCGGTCCCTTGGGTCTCCTCTCAGCACGACGAGCGAGGTCCCTCGAATCCAGCGACACCGTCCAAGTGACCTCCACAGTCCAGTGACTCTTCAGCCCAAGTTTGGTGGAGGTAAGTCCTTGCCTCACCTCGCTGGGCTGCATTGCTGGGAACCGCGACTTTGCAAGCTTCTCCGGCCCCTGTGCACTTCCGGCGGAAATCCTGTGTGCACAGCCAAGCCTGGTTCCACGGCACTCTAACCTGCATTGCACGACTTTCTAAGTTGGTCTCCGGCGACGTGGGACTCCTTTGTGCAACTTCGGCGAGCACCGTTTCACGCATCCTCGTAGTGCCTGTTTCTGGCACTTCTCCGGGTGCTACCTGCTTCAGTGAGGGCTCTTTGTCTTGCTCGACGTCCCCTCTCTCTGCAGGTCCAATTTGCGACCTTCTGGTCCCTCCTGGGCCCCAGCAGCGTCCAAAAACGCCAAACGCACGATTTGCGTGTAGCAAGGCTTGTTGGCGTCCATCCGGCGGGAAAACACTTCTGCACGACTCTCCAAGGCGTGGGGGATCCATCCTCCAAAGGGGAAGTCTCTAGCCCTTGTCGTTCCTGCAGTATTCACAGTTCTTCAGCCTAGTAAGAGCTTCTTTGCACCAACCGCTGGCATTTCTTGGGCATCTGCCCATCTCCGAGCTGCTTGTGACTTTTGGACTTGGTCCCCTTGTTCCACAGGTACCCTCAGTCAGGAATCCATCGTTGTTGCATTGCTGATTTGTGTTTTCCTTGCATTTTCCCTCTAACACGACTATTTTGTCCTTAGGGGAACTTTAGTGCACTTTGCACTCACTTTTCAGGGTCTTGGGGAGGGTTATTTTGCTAACTCTCACTATTTTCCAATAGTCCCAGCGACCCTCTACAAGGTCACATAGGTTTGGGGTCCATTCGTGGTTCGCATTCCACTTCTGGAGTATATGGTTTGTGTTGCCCCTATCCCTATGTTTCCCCATTGCATCCTATTGTAACTATACATTGTTTGCACTGTTTTCTAAGACTATACTGCATATTTTTGCTATTGTGTATATATATCTTGTGTATATTTCCTATCCTCTCACTGAGGGTACACTCTAAGATACTTTGGCATATTGTCATAAAAATAAAGTACCTTTATTTTTAGTATAACTGTGTATTGTGTTTTCTTATGATATTGTGCATATGACACTAAGTGGTACTGTAGTAGCTTCACACGTCTCCTAGTTCAGCCTAAGCTGCTCTGCTAAGCTACCATTATCTATCAGCCTAAGCTGCTAGACACCCTATACACTAATAAGGGATAACTGGGCCTGGTGCAAGGTGCAAGTATCCCTTGGTACTCACTACAAGCCAGTCCAGCCTCCTACAGTAACATGCTAGGCAAGATGGTACTTTCCTACAGTGACCCAGGCGCAAACGGGAAGGGGTCCCCATGGGACCCATTCCCCTTTGTGTCTGGCAAGAAAAAAACAAAATTTCAGGGCACGAGTGGTCCAATGGACCACTACCTGCCCTGAAAAATACCGAAACTAAAGGCTTAGTTTTTTTCTTCAAAGTGCAGCTCGTTTTCCTTTAAGGAAAACGGGTTGCACTTTGAAAAAAAAAGACTGCTTTATTCAAAAGCAGTCACGGACATGGTGGTCTGCTGTTCCCAGCAGGCCACCATCCCCGTGAGTGCCCTGAATCGCTATGGGGTCGCAAATTGCGACCCACCTCATTAATATTAATGAGGTGGGTCTTTGCGACCCCATAGCGACTCGCAGAAGGTGTCTGAGACACCTTTCTGCATTCCAAATTGCGAGTTGCAATTTGCGAGTCGCTGGGACTTGCTACACTGGCCCTTGGTGTTTTGCAAGAACGAAGAAGACTAGGAACTTCCCCTTTGGAGGATGGATGTCCCACATCTTGAAGAAGCTTGCAGAGGTGTTCCCACGCAGAAAGACCGCAAACAAGCCTTGCTAGCTGCAAGGGTCGCGGTTAGGGTTTTTGGATGTTGCTGTGGCCCAGGAGGGACCAGGATGTCGCCACTTGGATGAGGAGACAGAGGGGGCGCCCAGCAAGTCAGGGAGCCCTCACAGAAGCAGGCAGCACCCGCAGAAGTACCGGAACAGGCACTTAGAAGAGGAGTGAACCGGAGTCCACCCGAAGTCACAAAAGGGAGTCCCACAACGCCGGAGGACAACTCAGAAGGTTGTGCTCTGCAGGTTAGAGTGTCGGGGACCCAGGCTTGGCTGTGCACAAAGGAAATCCTGGAAGAGTGCACAGGAGCCGGAGCAGCTGCAAATCATGCGGTACCCAGCAATGCAGTCTAGCGTGGGGAGGCAAGGACTTACCTCCACCAAACTTGGACTGAAGAGTCACTGGACTGTGGGAGTAACTTGGACAGAGTTGCTGAGTTCCAGGGACCACGCTCGTCGTGCTGAGAGGGGACCCTGAGGACCGGTGATGCAGTCTTTTGTTGCCTGCGGTTGCAGGGGGAAGATTCCGTCGACCCACGGGAGATTTCTTCAGAGCTGCTGGTGCAAGAAGGAGGCAGGCTACCCCCAGAGCATGCACCACCAGGAAACAGGCGGAAAATCCGGCAGGATGAAGCGATACAAGGTTGCAGTAGTCGTCTTTGCTACTTTGTTGCGTTTTTGCAGGTGTCCTGAGCAGTCAGCGGTCGATCCTTTGGCAGAAGGTGAAGAGGGAGATGCAGAGGAACTCTGGTGAGCTCTTGCATTTGGTATCTGAAGAATTCCCCAAAGCAGAGGCCCTAAATAACCAGAAAAGGAGGTTTGGCTAACTAGGAAGGAGGATAGGCTAGTAAGAAAGGTAAGAGCCTATCAGAAGGAGTCTCTGACGTCACCTGCTGGCCCTGGCCACTCAGAGCAGTCCAGTGTGCCACCACACCTCTGAATCCAAGATGGCAGAGGTCTGGGGCACGCTGGAGGAGCTCTGGGCACCTCCCCTGGGAGGTGCAGGTCAGGGGAGTGGTCACTCCACTTTCCTTTGTCCAGTTTCGCGCCAGAGCAAGGCTGGGGGATCCCTGAACCGGTGTAGACTGGCTTATGCAGAGATGGGCACCATCTGTGCCCATCAAAACATTTCCAGAGGCTGGGAGAGGCTACTCCTTCCCAGCCCTGACACCTTTTTCCAAAGGGAGAGGGTGTAACACCCTCTCTCTGAGGAAGTCTTTTGTTCTGCCTTCCTGGGCCAAGCCTGGCTGGACCCCAGGAGGGCAGAAACCTGTCTGAGGGGTTGGCAGCAGCAGCAGCTGCAGTGAAACCCCGGGAAAGGCAGTTTGGTAGTACCCGGGTTCTGTGCTAGAGACCCGGGGGATCATGGAATTGTCTCCCCAATGCAAGAATGGCATTGGGGTGACAATTCCATGATCTTAGACATGTTACATGGCCATGTTCGGAGTTACCATTGTGACGCTATACATAGGTAGTGACCTATGTATACTGCACGCGTGAAATGGTGTCCCCGCACTCACAAAGTCCGGGGAATTTGCCCTGAATGATGTGGGGACACCTTGGCTAGTGCCAGGGTGTACACACACTAAGTAACTTTGCACCCAACCTTCACCAGGTGAAGGTTAGACATATATAGGTGACTTATAAGTTACTTAAGTGCAGTGGTAAATGGCTGTGAAATAACGTGGACGTTATTTCACTCAGGCTGCAGTGGCAGGCCTGTGTAAGAATTGTCAGAGCTCCCTATGGGTGGCAAAAGAAATACTGCAGCCCATAGGGATCTCCTGGAACCCCAATAGTCTGGGTACATCAGTACCATATACTAGGGAATTATAAGGGTGTTACAGTATGCCAATGTGAATTGGTGAAATTGGTCACTAGCCTGTTAGTGACAATTTGGAAAGCAGAGAGAGCATAACCACTGAGGTTCTGGTTAGCAGAGCCTCAGTGAGACAGTTAGTCATCACACAGGGAACACATACAGGGCAGACTTATGAGCACTGGGGCCCTGGCTGGCAGAATCCCAGTGACACATACACTAAAACAACATATATACAGTGAAATATGGGGGTAACATGCCAGGCAAGATGGTACTTTCCTACAACTGGTCACTTAAATACACCTGCACAGTCAGAGGAGGAAATAGGACACTGCTACGACTATCAGGGCAATCCAATCTCCACACATTCCCCAACATCAGTTGTACACATTACCAATGCTAACACCCATATCATGCCATAACAATGCTATGCATAGGATACGCTATATGTCAACTACATATAAGTGGATGTGAAAGATCAGAGACTGGGGCAGGTCCAGATAGTTAAGTGTGCTGCCAGTGCCATCAGAACACCCACAGCCAGTGAAAGGCCTCGCCATTAGAATGGATGTAGACGGAGGGTTGAGTAGGACAAAAAGGTGGCAATTCACTATTTGGCCAGAACCAACACCTAGAGGAGATGATGCCGACAAGTCTAATAACTTACCACAATACATGTGACATGCAGGTGGGCCATAGGCCTGGGAGAATGCTCATCTGAAAGACTGGAGCAATGAACAGGAAACAAGATCACAATGTGAAAATGTGAGAAGGTAGCCTCTTTCTAGCCTTGTTACCCCCACTTTTGGCCTGTTTGTGAGTGTATGTCAGGGTGTTTGTCACTGTTTTCACTGTCTCACTGGGATCCTGATAGCCAGGCCTCAGTGCTCATAGTGAAAACACCATGTTTTCAGTATGGTTGTTATGTGTCACTGGGATCCTGCTAGTCAGGACCCCAGTGCTCATAGGTTTGTGGCCTATATGTATGTGTCACTGGGACCCTGTCACACAGGGCCCCAGTGCTCATAGGTGTGCATGTATATGTTCCCTGTGTGGTGCCTAACTGTCTCACTGAGGCTCTGCTAACCAGAACCTCAGTGGTTATGCTCTCTCATTACTTTCAAATTGTCACTAACAGGCTAGTGACCAATTTTACCAATTTACATTGGCTTACTGGAACACCCTTATAATTCCCTAGTATATGGTACTGAGGTACCCAGGGTATTGGGGTTCCAGGAGATCCCTATGGGCTGCAGCATTTCTTTTGCCACCCATAGGGAGCTCTGGCAATTCTTACACAGGCCTGCCACTGCAGCTTGAGTGAAATAACGTCCACGTTATTTCACAGCCATTTTACACTGCACTTAAGTAACTTATAAGTCACCTATATGTCTAACCTTTACCTGGTAAAGGTTAGGTGCAAAGTTACTTAGTGTGAGGGCACCCTGGCACTAGCCAAGGTGCCCCCACATTGTTCAGAGCCAATTCACTGAACTTTGTGAGTGCGGGGACACCATTACACGCGTGCACTACATATAGGTCACTACCTATATGTAGCTTCACCATGGTAACTCCGAATATGGCCATGTAACATGTCTATGATCATGGAATTGCCCCCTCTATGCCATCCTGGCATTGTTGGTACAATTCCATGATCCCAGTGGTCTGTAGCACAGACCCTGGTACTGCCAGACTGCCCTTCCTGGGGTTTCACTGCAGCTGCTGCTGCTGCCAACCCCTCAGACAGGCAGCTGCCCTCCTGGGGTCCAGCCAGGCCTGGCCCAGGATGGCAGAACAAAGAACTTCCTCTGAGAGAGGGTGTGACACCCTCTCCCTTTGGAAAATGGTGTGAAGGCAGGGGAGGAGTAGCCTCCCCCAGCCTCTGGAAATGCTTTGTTGGGCACAGATGTGCCCAATTCTGCATAAGCCAGTCTACACCGGTTCAGGGACCCCTTAGCCCCTGCTCTGGCGCGAAACTGGACAAAGGAAAGGGGAGTGACCACTCCCCTGACCTGCACCTCCCCTGGGAGGTGTCCAGAGCTCCTCCAGTGTGCTCCAGACCTCTGCCATCTTGGAAACAGAGGTGCTGCTGGCACACTGGACTGCTCTGAGTGGCCAGTGCCACCAGGTGACGTCAGAGACTCCTGCTGATAGGCTCCTTCAGGTGTTAGTAGCCTTTCCTCTCTCCTAGGTAGCCAAACCCTCTTTTCTGGCTATTTAGGGTCTCTGTCTCTGGGGAAACTTTAGATAACGAATGCATGAGCTCAGCCGAGTTCCTCTGCATCTCCCTCTTCACCTTCTGATAAGGAATCGACCGCTGACCGCGCTGGAAGCCTGCAAACCTGCAACATAGTAGCAAAGACGACTACTGCAACTCTGTAACGCTGATCCTGCCGCCTTCTCGACTGTTTTCCTGCTTGTGCATGCTGTGGGGGTAGTCTGCCTCCTCTCTGCACCAGAAGCTCCGAAGAAATCTCCCGTGGGTCGACGGAATCTTCCCCCTGCAACCGCAGGCACCAAAAAGCTGCATTACCGGTCCCTTGGGTCTCCTCTCAGCACGACGAGCGAGGTCCCTCGAATCCAGCGACGCTGTCCAAGTGACCCCCACAGTCCAGTGACTCTTCAGCCCAAGTTTGGTGGAGGTAAGTCCTTGCCTCACCTCGCTGGGCTGCATTGCTGGGAACCGCGACTTTGCAGCTACTCCGGCCCCTGTGCACTTCCGGCGGAAATCCTTCGTGCACAGCCAAGCCTGGGTCCACGGCACTCTAACCTGCATTGCACGACTTTCTAAGTTGGTCTCCGGCGACGTGGGACTCCTTTGTGCAACTTCGGCGAGCACCGTTTCACGCATCCTCGTAGTGCCTGTTTCTGGCACTTCTCCGGGTGCTACCTGCTTCAGTGAGGGCTCTTTGTCTTGCTCGACGTCCCCTCTCTCTGCAGGTCCAATTTGCGACCTCCTGGTCCCTCCTGGGCCCCAGCAGCGTCCAAAAACGCCAAACGCACGATTTGCGTGTAGCAAGGCTTGTTGGCGTCCTTCCGGCAGGAAAACACTTCTGCACGACTCTCCAAGGCGAGAGGGATCCGTCCACCAAAGGGGAAGTCTCTAGCCCTTTTCGTTCCTGCAGAAACCTCAGCTTCTTCTGTCCAGTCGAAGCTTCTTTGCACCCGCAGCTGGCATTTCCTGGGCATCTGCCCATCTACGACTTGCTTGTGACTTTTGGACTTGGTCCCCTTGTTCCACAGGTACCCTAGATTGGAAATCCACAGTTGTTGCATTGCTGGTTTGTGTCTTTCCTGCATTATTTCTCTAACACGACTCTTTTGTCCTTAGGGGAACTTTAGTGCACTTTGCACTCACTTTTCAGGGTCTTGGGGAGGGTTATTTTTCTAACTCTCACTATTTTCTAATAGTCCCAGCGACCCTCTACAAGGTCACATAGGTTTGGGGTCCATTCGTGGTTCACATTCCACTTTTGGAGTATATGGTTTGTATTGCCCCTATCCCTATGTTTCCCCATTGCATCCTATTGTAACTATACATTGTTTGCACTGTTTTCTAAGACTATACTGCATATTTTTGCTATTGTGTATATATATCTTGTGTATATTTCCTATCCTCTCACTGAGGGTACACTCTAAGATACTTTGGCATATTGTCATAAAAATAAAGTACCTTTATTTTTAGTATAACTGTGTATTGTGTTTTCTTATGATATTGTGCATATGACACTAAGTGGTACTGTAGTAGCTTCACACGTCTCCTAGTTCAGCCTAAGCTGCTCTGCTAAGCTACCATTATCTATCAGCCTAAGCTGCTAGACACCCTATACACTAATAAGGGATAACTGGGCCTGGTGCAAGGTGCAAGTACCCCTTGGTACTCACTACAAGCCAGTCCAGCCTCCTACAGAAAACATCTCAAGGCAGGCGTGTCACATCACTAATGCCACAACACAGACACACTAATTGTACCCTATTTCATTGCAGAGGATGATGGATCTGCTGTGGAAAAGCCTATCCAGGAATACCCTGATGACATGGATGACGAGCTGACACACATCAGCCACCAGACCCTCCAAGATGTCCTTGGAACCCTCCAGACCCCACATTCAGTCACAAGGAGGAGCTCAGAATAAGCAGCCATCACAGAGGACCCACCCACAACACCAATTGCAAGACCTGCCAGCTCCAATACAGCTGAGGACTCAGACGACATAGGGTGGGGATGCAAACTATGGCAGCCAGCCTAGAGGGGGTGCGTTCGTGCATGATGTCATCTGCATATCAGGCAGCAGCCAGGCAAGCGCTAACATCCATCCTGCAAGGACTACAACAAACTGTCAAGGAATTCACCACTGCAGTAAGGGAGTTGCCACAACACCTCGCACTCCAAACCTTCCACTGCATACACGAATGCAATCATAACCCCCTCAGGGCAAACCTGGCTGCCTACCATCGTGATGTGACTGCTATTCTTAAGAATCAGCAGATCCTCCTTGCAGCAGTACTGCCCTAAAGACCTTCACAGGTAGCAGCAACCGGGATGTCTGACTCCACGTCTTCTAACACTGAGGTGTGTGTTGCCCCTTCACAACCACCACCACCAAGGACAGAGGAGGTAGTACATACATCAGAAGATGAAGATGTGGAACAGATCACCTTCACACGGAAAAGTACCGGGAAGCACTAGTCCCTGCCACATGGCCAACTATTACCAAGGTCCAGCACTTTGTAACATGCCAGTCTTACAACAACTGTACTCAATGACTGTTCTGCAAACCACTGTTTATCTTGTCATCCTGCCCAGTGATTGTCTCTCATTTACTCATTGGCAAAGCTTGTCCCTCTGCACTGTCTGACACATCACCCCAGCATGTCAGATGCATTTTCCTTTACCACTTGTGTATAATCACAATGGAAGATGTCACTATAATGGACTAACAATCATGGACAATGTACATAAAGCACTACAGCACTTTTCAATAAATAGCACTTACACAACCACTTTGTCTCTCTGTAATGTGACACATCAACTGTGCAGTAGATAACTGAAATGTGCCTCCTGTCAAATTACATAGCTTGTCAATACAACTGTCCTGAAATTATGTAGTCTGATAATTATGCACAGTGGCCTGGATTGCACCATCCTCTGCCATTCCTGAGGGTTATATCTGAAGAAAAAAGAGAAACCATACACCATCATGCTGTGTTGGACAGAATAATGCTTCCTCAAGGGATATCTAAGCCATCAAATAGTGGCAGCTAAATGTTGCCACCATGCAATACTAACACATATAACAGTGCCCACAAATCTAAGCAAACAGTCAACAAACTGCATGAATGAAGGTGTCTGAGTTTACCTCCAAATAAGTAATCATGCTGAACAGTGTCACAAATGATCTCTGTGAGTCATGAACACGATACTACAAGAGTGCTTACGACCACTCAGCTAATAAGGGTTTCCTTGAACATCACACTGAAGTCAGACATAAAACAGTGTCCCCAATACCAAATCTGGAAGCACTGTTTGTGACTTTGAAAACATACGTAATGAAAAAAAGATGTTGGGATCCATAGTAACTGTGATTGGTGGTTGCAATGAATGGTGGAATCTTTGCAAGGTAGCACTGGGGTAGCTGCCAATTTTACAGCTCAGTTGGGATTTGTTCGTAGCATAGGACACAAATGTAATAGAACAAAATTCATGTACACTTATGCCAAGGCCCTGATCAAGAAGCATTTTACACATACTGTAAAGGGTTCACTACATATTTATTAAATGTCAATAACAGAAGAGGAAACTCTGGGAAAAGTCTTGCCTACCCTAATCTACCCTAACTACTCATTACCCACAACTGTCCCTAACGAACCTAAGCTAAACTTACTTATCACGTGTAACAAAATGTTCTAAACATCAACCCCCCACCCCCCTTATGAGATGGGACACATGGAGGACAACAGATACTAACCTAAACACATAGTATTCTATACTAAACAAATATATATTTTTTGTTTTGTTTTTTCTAAACACACAAGAACCCCAACATAGCCCCGCACCCACCCACCCACACACTCAAAAAGAAAAAATTGAAATAATCAGTACCCCCCACCCCCCCACCCACTACCACTAACTAAACTAACAGCCTATACTAACCTAACACTAAGCCCCCTAAGCCCACTAAGTATAAGAACAAGGAAAGAGGAGGGAGGGAATCATGTCCATTAACAAAGTCTAGAAGTTGGCCCTCCGGAGGGTCTGCTTTATGGACCGCACACGCCTGTTCATATGGCGAACATCCCGGCTCAGGTGACTAATGTTCCGGAGGACACAGTCCATTTTGCTCTGCATGTCCTGAAAAGCAGCAGGGTCAATTGTTGCAGCTGGGGCAGTCTGGGTACCAGCTGAGGACGTGTGGGGCTGTGTATTGTCAATGCCTGTGGGCTGCCCTGAAGGTGGTCCACTGCTAGGGCCTGGGGCACTTGCAGACATTGTTGGGACAACAGTCCCAGCTGTGGGTGGTGCCACCTGGGTGGAAGTGGTGGTCGTGCTGGTGGTGGCTGTGGTGGGCAAAGTAGGGCCACCCTGTGGGAAAGCCCTCCAGGCTCCGGAGGCACGTTCCGTCCTGTATCTTCGGGCCATCCGTCTGTACCCCGACTCAACCAGCAGGATATACTGGTAACGCATTGACTGCCTCTGGAACTCATGGACCTGGATGGGTGTCACGTTAGCAGCTGTGAAGACAAAGGCAAAAAATTACATTAGGAACTGCATTGTGTGAAATGTCATAAGAAGTAAATCAGACAGTACATCTACTGTACTTGTAACAGCTCATATCATCATACAGATCATTGAATGTCCCTGAGGAAGTATATGGCAGGCCAGCCTACAAAGGTCGTGTCACACATAGCACATCCAAACCCTACAAGATGGTTAACAACTGGCATGAATTTGGCATCAGAGTTTTGACAGTTGTCAGCTAACAATCAAGCAGCAGATCCTCCGCCAATGCCAGGGTTACAAATGTCAGTGTACAGGATGGAAATCTAGGGCCACATGATCTGCAAGTTGTAAATGGACTTGCTAGTATAGTACTCATGTGCTATACCTGAGTGTGTATATTAGGATCCGACCAAAGATTCACTGATTTACATGTCTGTTTAAAATACTTGTATCATCAGTCCAAGGTACGCTATTCACAAACCCATGCCTGTGTTTGAGGGTGGGGGGGGGTGTAGAAACAATTAACAATTTCAAAAACATGGAAACCCAGGAAACTTTGGAAAGCAGGACATGTGTATGGCTCTATACACACACCACAGGTAAGGTGTATCTACAAATAGGAGACAGCAAACCCTTGACCAATCCCAGCACCACACATGTCTGGCAATGCAGTCCTTTGTCCACATCATATACTTCCAGTAAGGCATGACTTACAACAGACACAGAGTTGCAAGAACACCCCTGCCCATGATTTGCATGCACACCTAGGCCATTGCACTCAAGTGCCACATACTTGTAGCACTACATGTGGAGCTACATGCTGCTAGGAAGTTCAACCTACAGTTTCATAAGTACGTTAGTGAATAGGGAAGCATAAGTCTGTGGGTAAGCATTTTGCAGCCCCATTCTGGGAGAATGTGGGTCTGACAGGCAGACTAAATCTGAGGTTAGGTCCAGTGCGACTCTTGTTTATACAAGTGTTATCCACATGACTCACTCCAATTCACATTGCAGGGCCTACAGAAATGACCTAGAATCCCTAGATAATACAATAGGATAAGCATTGGCAAACTCCTAAATGCTGAGATAATGAAATCCCACTCATGGAACAAGACAAATAATGGGCCAGCGCATCACAGCTTGCTATGTGTTCAACACACAGGAGTCCATCACACATCACCAGCAAAGACAACACATAACAAACATATCAACACTTACTGGGTGCCGGTCCACCTGTAAGGTATGGAAGGAAGAAATGTGCTCAAAATCTGTGCACTGACCAACAATTTCAAAGACAAAAACTATGTGTAAGATGACATAAGTAAGTAAAGCCACTCAGACATGATGATACTGCATCCGATATAGCACGGTTAACATGCACATAGCATGGGTCTCCTGTGACAATTACACACATATCTGCACACATGCAGTGGCCCTAACTATCATGTGGTGGCAAACATGCTCCTTCATTAGTGAGCAGACATAATGATGGCGTGTATTTGTCTCATCATGTGCATCCAAGAGAGACTTCCAAAGCCTGTTTACTTGAGGAGTGCATTACCAGTCAAACAGCCATTGTGGCAGTGACAAATTCATGACACATAGGTACAATGTACAGAGGGGCAGGGACAGTTGTAAGACCTCATGTTGTTACAGTTTCTTCATTTGATATGGCCCAGCTATGGTGATTTGCACCAACCATAGAGATATGAACCCATGTGCATACCTTTGGCCTGCCATCCCTAAACGAAAGGTGGAACACCAAACACCAAGTACCAGTGTAAGATGTTAGCTGAGGGCACCTTGCACTTTTTCTCTATGCTTCCAAATCCAGATCTGACATGTATCCAAAATTATGAAGGACCACAATAATCCCTAACATTTATAGAACTTCCGTGATCGCTTTCCTTACACACTCACCAGAAACACAGGGGCCACATTGCTATCATCAATTGACGTGAAGCCTGCACTCATTTTCTGCATCATGTAGTGTTTCTAAAGTCAGTGTAGCTGTTGTGTCAACAAAGGTTGGTAATATTTTGGTAAATCTATACGTCACTGGCAAATGTGACCTATATAGACATGATCAGCTCCTATTTTGTGTTGCTGTCTGACACAGAGGTGGCACCAACTTACATTAAGCAAAAGTATTCAGTAAGTTTGCAGAGCTCTTGCTTCCTGACAGCTAGCAATTGTGGTCCTTCACACAGTCCATCAATGACCCTGTATGTTTCCTAAGCATTCCACACACTCAACAACATAGCCGGCAGATATTGTACAAATCGCCTGATGTCACTACAGAGCTTTTAATCGTGCATATTTACATGATTTGTACTCACTAACAGGGCCACCAATCACTATTCCCAGGTGGTCCAGCAGATCTTGCTCCCTGGAGATGAGGTCAGCCCAGCGGTGCTTCAGCTGGTGGTCATTCTTTTGGCTCCGATGCACGCGCTGCAAGTGATGCAGGACCTTTCCCCACTGGATTCGACGGGCCTCGGTGTGATGCCCCTGTATCACCCGCCCCCCTGCCTCAATCATCAGTGGGAGGAAATGGCACACCAGCCATATAAATCCCCCAAGCTCCTCCTCACCCATCTTGCCAAGACGTGGCCTACCCAACATCTTAGCACCGAAAAAGGGGAATAGGGGGTAAAGAATAACAAAGGAGAAAAGGGGGAAAGTAGAATAAGAAAAAGTAAGCTTAACAACTAAAAGAGCCCAACTATCCCCAAACTAGCACTACCCACAACAGACTCCCACAAACAACAAAGATAATACAATACTGGACAATAGTACACAATAAACACTCAGACAGTATACAACAAACATTTTATATAACAAACTAACAAGTAATGGAGCACACAGGAGACAAAAGGACAATTTCACTGGACAACACTCTGAACACAGCCACACAGTCTAGAAGAATCACAGACTGCAAAGGGAAAGTACCCCCACTGTACATATTCTGTAAACAGGATATCCTATTACATCACTTCCTGCATAAAATGGCCACCATTTTTATCGTTATGCGTCATCATTTTTTACGCATACAGTATGGGCGGCATGCAGAAGTAAAAATTAGGCCGCATCCATATATTAGGAAATAGTCTTAACAGTTAACCAATTTTAAGGGCATAAAGCGTCGTTTTTCGGGCATGAGCGTCATTTTTTGACGCTTGTGCGTCATTTTTTGACGCGTAAACGTCAACATTTCAGGGCAGTAACTGGGTTTGGGTAATTTTGCCATTTTAATGTACTGTTACATTTGTGACACAACTGAGATAGGCTGATTGCACCCACTTCGGTGTTGACGGGGTATGGGCACATGTGAGACATCATACTGCTGCGGATCATGGTCCGCTACTTCCTTAACAGGATTGTCACGCTTGGCTGACTCACTAGATGACCATATGTGTGGCCTACATATATGTATTGCACAAATTGGGCATGTTTGGCATCAGGATAGGATAGCAATGTGACGCACATAAGTACAATACCTCAATGTCTATGGCTCAATGTGTGTGCATCACAAGATGCATATTGAAAATATGCTTGTATGAATGTGAAGTCAATGTGTCCAAACCTTAGATGCAAGTCAGTGTGGAAATGAGAGAGGACATGTGCTAGTCATACATGTAGCAACATCTGTTGTGTGCACTTCCAAGATTTTGGGTAACGTAGATACCACAAATGACAAAGCATGCACTGGATAGATGGCAGACGCTTGTTCATGTCAATGGTCCACAAGTTGCCTAGAAATTTGGTAACTGCTTCCTAGGCACTTGTTGGTGAACCCACCGTGAATCTGGCACAAGTACAGACTAAGTGGGTACCATGTTATTGGCACAGACAGCCAAAGGTGATCCCCAACTGTTATATCACACCACAGTTGTGGTCATATGACTGAGCCACAACTCTCCAGTGACAGTGGTGGACCAGCAGACGAGGCAGCACATGGCCACATATTTCCAGTGGTCAACTGCACAGAGGTGTCTGGTTCATGTGTGTGGTCCAATGTTGATCCAGTATATTTTTAGGGGTGTATGTTGTCACAGTTACGTCCAGGTCTCATCATGAGTCAGTTGCGCCTATTCCTGTAGCTACTGAGTAACCTTCGGAGATCAATGTGAGTAAAGTCAATGAGGACATGAGAACCTATATGGGGATGGTCCCACCCTGTCACTGCAGACATGTTATGAGACTGTCAACATGGCAACCTTGGTGTGCTGAGTGAGATCATATGTCAGGAGTCATGTTCCGGCAGGTGTCATTACAAAATTTGTAAACAGGTTGGCCTGTAAAGTTCCCACTGTATCTGGGAACATCATAGCCTCTGGGTTGATTAATCTTGCAGCTATTCACCACGCACAGCCCATCAATATGTTGTGAGAAATGTGATTCTGCGTGTGAACTGTTGGAGTCCTAACATGTGTGGACTTTTCATGCACATTATCAGAGGTAGCTGGTTCTGCTGGAGGCACCATACCCAATCCCTGCATACGGCCCTGGTACACTGTCACACCTTGTCGTTCATGCATACATGAGATCCAGACAAGGGATAGGCCATGATGTTGGTATTCAAAGACAATTTTACTAATATGGTACAATAAAAAAGCAGATGATGCTATACAATGTATTTGGGTATCCAATGAGGACGCACATGACAAAATACCCCGGAGGAATGTTAGGTTTGTAACGCAAGTGTGATACATATGTAGCCACAAGGGACCTTTAGGGTAATACACAGACAGGTGGCAGTCAGGCTGACAGGATGCAGGGTCAATCAGGATTCTGCAATTTCACAAGGTACATACTCAGTGGTCTGACGAAGAATGGTCGGAGGAAGAACAAGACAGTTGACAAGGAAAACTGTGTTTGTCCTGTGTTTTTGAAGGTGACAAATAAACCCAAGCGCTGTGTTACATGGCTTAAATACTAGCAATGCATAACAGTGTATTTGACAAGATGGCAAATTCTATGCTGTTCCAATCATCTGCATGGGCAGTGCATGTTGACTTGGGTGGTGTGCATTAGGGTGATCACAGGTGTGTGCTGTATCAGTTTCTCAGAAGTCCTGTAGGTGAGATCCGAGTTCAAATTTCACACGGGAAGCCATCTACAGGTGATAACAGGGCTTAGGAACTACAAGCCAGTGTATTAATTGACCTGACGTCCATGCAGTCAGGTGTACTATGACAATGGCATAACATAGGAAAGGGTGTAGCACACTGGATGACTATTGTTAGTCTGTGTGTGTAGAGGAGGGAATATCGGGGTACCCATATTACCATTCCAGGGACCTCTTCAGACAGGTGGGTTGAGACCAGGGGCATGGGTGTGTCAGGAGTTAGGAAATGGGCTGACATGTACATGGAATGTCATGTGCGCAATGCTTGTCATAGGTGTGGCACTTGTGCTGTCTATGTTCTGCTTCTATGGAACTCTAGTCACAGATAGTCCTTGCAAAGATACGTGCTGTACGACTTACTGCTGTGAAGGGTCTGGTCATACATTCCTGTTACCAATGCAATTGCACATCCACTGCGTCATGTATGAGGCATTTTTTCCCTTAGTGACTGATGGTGTCTTAGTTGTGTGCCATATGCTGCGATGAACCATGTTGCCAACATGTATGTGTGAAATAGGTGTGGTCCTCTGCTATTGCCCTTCAAAGGTGAAACGTACAGGATATATGTCATTTACATTGTGTGTGTATGTGACTGTTGTATGATACGCATCACAATTGCTCAGGAAAGTTCTGTGTCATGATTGGTATATCAGCAATGCTCCATGAGGCTACACTATTATTCTGATAGTTAGAGATAAAGGTGAGCAAAAATGATTACCCAGACCATGATATGGTGATTATTATCGGTGTTTATTTACATTAGTTAATACAGTGGTGATGGTGAGTTGGTTTAAAAGAAATTGTTCACAATATGTTGGCGCCTACGCACTCCAGCAGCTGTGTTTTGTTGTTCCACCTAATGTTGCAGGCCATCATCCTCCTCTTCAGGCATGTGTGGCTCTGGTTCTAAGAGGGGAATGTTCCTTCGTATGCAAATGTTGTGCAGGATGGCACATGTTAGAATGATCTTACAGACCAGTTCTGGGGAATATAGGAGGCTGCCACCAGTGATGTTGAGGCACCTGAATCTCGACTTGAGTATGCCGAAGGTCATCTTGACTATGCTGCGTGTCCACCTATGTGCGTCACTGTAGGCACGCTCTGCTGCAGTGCTTGGGTTGCCAAATGGTGTCATAATCCATGGCTGGATCCCATACCCCTGATCAGCTGAAAAAGAAAATGAATGGGATCATGTTGATGTAGCCTGCCCCATTGATATCAGCTTGCATGGCAGTAGTTGTCTTGTGTTGTCTGTGATTCTTTTGTATTATTGTGTTCCTTCCTAGGCTTGTAGGATGTGCCATCTGCATTGGGTTGTTTCCTTGGCTGAACAAGTGTTTGCCTGCTGACCGGTTGTCAGCAGTATGTTTTGGGATTTGCAGTACAGTGTGTACTCCCTAGCATTGTGACTTGTGATACAGGTGTCCCTGTGTCTTCACTAGGGGTGAGATGATAGTTCCATACACAGATTCATTTTGACAGTGGTGGTAACATGTTTGCATCTCTGTACCCTGGACATCCCATACCTTTAGACTTATGCAATGGATTAATTTAAACATCAGTGAGCCGCTTACATTTTGCAAGGTGACAATTAGGCAAACCTCTCCAAACATTGTGATCATTGATGTCTTAACATTAGACAGTACACTAATTTCAGATGTGTGACAGGTTCACTGCAGACCTATGAAACATGGCTAGCGATGTCACAACCTCAGTGTGTTCCTGTCCACATGTTGCTGTCGTGGTGTATGTGTTGTGTGTCCTAGAGGGTTGCTGTGCAGTGTGTATATAAGTAGGTTTTTGTACTTACCAACAAGTAGTCCATTGCCATCCATCCTGGAAGTGTTGATTGATGGTAGAGTGACAGAAGATGAATGAGTCATGGATACTCTCAGGATATTTTGCCACGATGTTGGTGATCAATCCTTGGTGATCGACAATGGCCTGCACATTGATGGAATGTGTGTGCTTCCTGTTGCGGTAGAGGTGTTCAGTTGCAGCAGGTGGCACAAGGCGTACATGTGTGCAATTGATGGCACCAAGGACATGTGGAAAGCCACTAATGAGGTAAAACCCCTGTTTTGTCTCCTGCTGCTTCTGCAGTGTGTTTGGGAAGCAGATGTTGCCGGGTGTGAGTCCAATGATGGCATCCACTACTTTGGGCAAGAAGGCAGAAAATGATGGCTGTGATATTCCAGCAACCAGGTCACCAGTTGTTTGGAAAGAGCCACTTGCCAACATGTGAAGTACAGCTAGCAGCTTGGTTTCTGTTGGGATGGTGCGGGGTGCCAGCAAGGTGGGTGCCAACTGTGGCTCTATGTTGCGCAGCAGCTGCTGAATGGCCTGCCAGTTCAACCGGTACCTCTGGATGATGTCATGTTCCCTGAGGCCATGAAGGGTTGTTCTGGTGCGGAATATTCTCTCCTGCCTTCTGCGCTGCCTTTGGGGTCCCTGCTGGTGTTGTGGTAGCTGCTGTTGTTGTTGCTGGGCTCTGCGTCTGTGTGCACACTGGATGAGTAGCACCTCCATGTCTCCCTTTTGCTGCTCTGCTGTTGCTTCTGTGTGTTCTGATTAAATACAGGTGTGTTTGCCCCATTTTAACGCCTGCCGTGACCCAGGCGTTAATTTTTGATGCAAATCGGGCTGTGCGTCATTTTTCGACTGCGCCTCCCGGCCGTGCAGCATTTTTGCCCGGAAGCATAAATACGACGCACGGGCGTTTAAGTCATCTTTTGGACGGGAACACCTACCTTGCATATGATAAACGCGAGGCGGGTTCCCGCATCCAAAAAATGATGCACACGGGGGGATTTTGACATCCGCGGGCGTCAAAGTTTAAATATGGGGCAAGGTTTGCGCTGAATGTGCGTCAACATTTTTTATGCACATTCAGCGCAGACAGAGTATAAATATACCCCTAAGCGTGTCCAAGATACCCCACCCCAAGACCCTGAAAAGTAAGAGTAAAGTTACCCTACTACCCCAGAAAGACAGTAAAGTCGAGATAGGGGATTCTGCAAGGACAACAACTGGCTGCAAAACACTGAAGACAGATTCCTGGACCTGAGGAACTGTAAAGGAAGGGGACCAAGTCCAAGAGTCACGCAAGTGTCCGGGGGGGGGGGCAGGAGCCCACTAAACCCCAGATGAAGGTGCAAAAGGGCTGCCTCTGGGTGGAAGAAGCTGAAGATTCTGCAAGAACGGAAGGTGCCAGGAACTTCGCCTTTGGTCAGAAGATGTCCCATTACGTGCTTGAGGATGCAGAGTTGTTTCCACGCAGAAAGACCGCAAACAAGCCTTGCTAGCTGCAAGAGTAGCAGTTGAAGATTTTGGGTGCTGTTGGGGACCAGGAAGGACCAGGATGTCACCTCTGGGATGAGGAGACAGAGGGGGCGCTCAGCAACTCGGAGAGAAGGCAGCACCCGCACAAGTACCAGAACACGCACTTAGAAGATCTGGGAACTCAGAGTCACAAAAGGAGGGTCCCACAACGTCGGATTTCAACTCAGCAAGTTGGGCAATGCAGGACGAAGTGCTGGGGACCCAGGCTAGGCTTTGCACAAAGGAATCCTTGGAAAAGTGCACAGAAGCCGGAGCAGCTGCAAATCACGCAGTACACAGGTTTGCTGTCTGGCGTGGGGAGTGTAGGAAAGTACCATCTTGCCTGGCATGTTACCCCCATTTTTCACTGTATATATGTTGTTTTAGTTGTATGTGTCACTGGGACCCTGGTAACCCAGGGCCCCAGTGCTCATAAGTGTGCCTGAATGTGTTACCTGTGTAGTGACTAACTGTCTCACTGAGGCTCTGCTAATCAGAACCTCAGTGGTTATGCTCTCTCATTTCTTTCCAAATTGTCACTAACAGGCTAGTGACCATTTTTACCAATTTACATTGGCTTACTGGAACACCCTTATAATTCCCTAGTATATGGTACTGAGGTACCCAGGGTATTGGGGTTCCAGGAGATCCCTATGGGCTGCAGCATTTCTTTTGCCACCCATAGGGAGCTCTGACAATTCTTACACAGGCCTGCCACTGCAGCCTGAGTGAAATAACATCCACGTTATTTCACAGCCATTTTACACTGCACTTAAGTAACTTATAAGTCACCTATATGTCTAACCTTTACCTGGTAAAGGTTAGGTGCAAAGTTACTTAGTGTGAGGGCACCCTGGCACTAGCCAAGGTGCCCCCACATTGTTCAGAGCCAATTCCCTGAACTTTGTGAGTGCGGGGACACCATTACACGTGTCACTACCTATATGTAGCTTCACAATGGTAACTCCGAATATGGCCATGTAACATGTCTATGATCATGGAATTGCCCCCTCTATGCCATCCTGGCATTGTTGGTACAATTCCATGATCCCAGTGGTCTGTAGCACAGACCCTGGTACTGCCAAACTGCCCTTCCTGGGGTTTCACTGCAGCTGCTGCTGCTGCCAACCCCTCAGACAGGCATCTGCCCTCCTGGGGTCCAGCCAGGCCTGGCCCAGGATGGCAGAACAAAGAACTTCCTCTGAGAGAGGGTGTGACACCCTCTCCCTTTGGAAAATGGTGTGAAGGCAGGGGAGGAGTAGCCTCCCCCAGCCTCTGGAAATGCTTTGTTGGGCACAGATGTGCCCAATTCTGCATAAGCCAGTCTACACCGGTTCAGGGACCTCTTAGCCCCTGCTCTGGCGCGAAACTGGACAAAGGAAAGGGGAGTGACCACTCCCCTGACCTGCACCTCCCCTGGGAGGTGTCCAGAGCTCCTCCAGTGTGCTCCAGACCTCTGCCATCTTGGAAACAGAGGTGCTGCTGGCACACTGGACTGCTCTGAGTGGCCAGTGCCACCAGGTGACGTCAGAGACTCCTTGTGATAGGCTCCTTCAGGTGTTGCTAGCCTATCCTCTCTCCTAAGTAGCCAAACCCTCTTTTCTGGCTATTTAGGGTCTCTGTCTCTGGGGAAACTTTAGATAACGAATGCAAGAGCTCATCCGAGTTCCTCTGCATCTCTCTCTTCACCTTCTGATAAGGAATCGACTGCTGACCGCGCTGGAAGCCTGCAAACCTGCAACATAGTAGCAAAGACGACTACTGCAACTCTGTAACGCTGATCCAGCCGCTTTCTCGACTGTTTTCCTGCTTGTGCATGCTGTGGGGGTAGTCTGCCTCCTCTCTGCACCAGAAGCTCCGAAGAAATCTCCTGTGGGTCGACGGAATCTTCCCCCTGCAACCGCAGGCACCAAAAAGCTGCATTACCGGTCCCTTGGGTCTCCTCTCAGCATGACGAGCGAGGTCCCTCGAATCCAGCGACTCTGTCCAAGTGACCCCCACAGTCCAGTGACTCTTCAGTCCAAGTTTGGTGGAGGTAAGTACTTGCCTCACCTCGCTGGGCTGCATTGCTGGGAACCGCGACTTTTGCAGCTACTCCGGCTCCTGTACACTTCCGGCGGAAATCCTTTGTGCACAGCCAAGCCTGGGTCCACGGCACTCTAACCTGCATTGCACGACTTTCTAAGTTGGTCTCCGGCGACGTGGGACTCCTTTGTGCAACTTCGGCGAGCACTGTTTCACGCATCCTCGTAGTGCCTGTTTCTGGCACTTCTCCGGTGCTACCTGCTTCAGAGAGGGCTCCTTGTCTTGCTCGACGTCCCCTCTCTCTGCTGGTCCAATTTGCGACCTCCTGGTCTCTCCTGGGCCTCAGCAGCGTCCAAAAACGCTAACCGCACGATTTGCAGCTAGCAAGGCTTGTTGGCGTTCTTTCGGCGGGAAAACACTTCTGCACGACTCTCCATGGCGAGAGGGATCCGTCCACCAAAGGGGAAGTCTCTAGCCCTTTTCGTTCCTGCAGAAACCTCAGCTTCTTCTGTCCAGAAGAAGCTTCTTTGCACCCGCAGCTGGCATTTCCTGGGCATTTGCCCATCTCCGACTTGCTTGTGACTTTTGGACTTGGTCCCCTTGTTCCAAAGGTACCCTAGATTGGAAATCCACAGTTGTTGCATTGCTGGTTTGTGTCTTTCCTGCATTATTCCTCTAACACAACTTCTCTGTCCTTAGGGGAACTTTAGTGCACTTTGCACTCACTTTTCGGGGTCTTGGGGAGGGTTATTTTTCCAACTCTCACTATTTTCTAATAGTCCCAGCGACCCTCTACAAGGTCACATAGGTTTGGGTTCCATTCGTGGTTCGCATTCCACTTTTGGAGTATATGGTTTGTGTTGCCCCTATCCCTATGTTTCCCCATTGCATCCTATTGTAACTATACATTGTTTGCACTGTTTTCTAAGACTATACTGCATATTTTTGCTATTGTGTATATATATCTTGTGTATATTTCCTATCCTCTCACTGAGGGTACACTCTAAGATACTTTGGCATATTGTCATAAAAATAAAGGACCTTTATTTTTAGTATAACTGTGTATTGTGTTTTCTTATGATATTGTGCATATGACACTAAGTGGTACTGTAGTAGCTTCACACGTCTCCTAGTTCAGCCTAAGCTGCTCTGCTAAGCTACCATTATCTATCAGCCTAAGCTGCTAGACACCCTATACACTAATAAGGGATAACTGGGCCTGGTGCAAGGTGCAAGTACCCCTTGGTACTCACTACAAGCCAGTCCAGCCTCCTACATTGGTTGTGCAGCGGTGGGATAAGTGCTTTGAGACTACTTACCACTCTTGTCATTGTACTTTTCATAATATACAAAACAAGGTCAGTGTATATACACATAGCCAAAAAGTTTTGCATTTCCTCTTTTCTAAGTGCTGAAAAGTACTTCTAACTTTCTAAAAAGTTCTAAAAAGTTGAAAAAGTTTTTTTCTCTGTCTTTCTAAAAGCTCTGACAAACTTTTTATCTTTTACTATCACTTTAACTCTCTCTAAAAAATGTCTGGCACAGGCCAAAATGTTGATCTGTCCAAACTGGCATATGATCACCTTAGCTGGAAAGGAGCAAGGAATCTCTGCATAGAGAGAGGTTTGAGTGTAGGGAAGAATCCTTCCTTAGAACTGTTAATTAACATGCTTAGAGTACAGGATAAGGCCATAAGTGCCCAATCTGTTGAAAAAGTAGCTAATGGTTCTCAATCAGATCCAGGGACTCCCCCAGGAAAAGATTCAGGAAAGAAACTTCCTAGCCTGCCCATTACTAGACAGTCTAGCATAGTTGGTAATGATGATGAGCCACACCATATAAATAGTGTTGTCTCACATCATAGCAAAAGCATTTATTCTCACCATACTGGTAGTGATGTTTCTGTTAGCCAAGCTGTTAGGGTGGCTTCTGTAAGGGACAGGTCTCCTTCTGTCCATTCTCACCATACTTCTGTTTCAAGGCATGTCCCTCCCACCCACCCTGATGACAGATTGTTAGAAAGGGAGCTCAATAGATTGAGAGTGGAACAAACCAGACTGAAGCTCAAGAAGCAACAGCTGGATTTGGAAAGACAGACTTTAGAAGTAGAGAAGGAGAGACAGAAACTGGGTTTAGAAACCCATGGTGGCAGCAGCAGTATTCCCCATAGTCATCCTGCAAAAGAGCATGATTCCAGGAATCTGCACAAGATAGTTCCCCCTTATAAGGAGGGGGATGACATTAACAAGTGGTTTGCTGCACTTGAGAGGGCCTGTGTTGTACAGGATGTCCCTCAAAGGCAGTGGGCTGCTATCCTATGGCTATCATTTAGTGGAAAAGGTAGGGATAGGCTCCTTACTGTGAAAGAAAATGATGCTAATAATTTCCAAGTTCTTAAGAATGCACTCCTGGATGGTTATGGCTTAACCACTGAACAGTACAGGATAAAGTTCAGAGAGACCAAAAAGGAGTCTTCACAAGACTGGGTTGATTTCATTGACCATTCAGTGAAGGCCTTGGAGGGGTGGTTACATGGCAGTAAAGTTACTGATTATGACAGCCTGTATAACTTGATCCTGAGAGAGCATATTCTTAATAATTGTGTGTCTGATTTGTTGCACCAGTACTTGGTGGACTCTGATCTGACCTCTCCCCAAGAATTGGGAAAGAAGGCAGACAAATGGGTCAGAACAAGAGTGAACAGAAAAGTTCATACAGGGGGTGACAAAGATGGCAACAAAAAGAAGGATGGTAAGTCTTCCGACAAGGGTGGGGACAAATCTAAAAATGAGTCTTCATCAGGCCCACAAAAACACTCTGGTGGGGGTGGTGGGCCCAAATCCTCTTTTAATCAGAACAAGGAAAAGAAACCATGGTGCTAATTATGTAAAATAAAAGGCCATTGGACAACAGATCCCAGTTGTCCAAAGAAAGGCACCAAGCCTCCTACCACTACAACCCCTACTGCTACACCTAGTGTCCCTACTAATAGCAGTGGTGGTGGGAGCAAACCTACTAATAGCCAATCCAAGGGAGTAGCTGGGCTCACTATTGGTAACTTAGTTGGGGTTGGCCTTGTTAGGGAGGCCACAGAGGCTGTGTTAGTCTCTGAGGGGGCTATTGATTTAGCCACCTTAGTTGCTTGTCCCCTTAATATGGATAAGTACAAGCAGCTACCCCTAATAAATGGTGTTGAGGTTCAGGCCTACAGGGACACTGGTGCCAGTGTGACTATGGTCATAGAGAAACTGGTCCACCCTGAACAACACCTACTTGGTCACCAGTACCAAGTAACCGATGCTCACAACAACACACTTAGCCACCCCATGGCTGTTGTTAATCTCAACTGGGGGTGGTTTACTGGTCCAAAGAAAGTTGTGGTAGCTTCAGATTTACCTGTAGACTGTCTATTAGGGAATGATTTGGAGACATCAGCTTGGTCAGATGTGGAGTTGGAGGCCCATGCAGCAATGCTGGGCATCCCAGGGCATATTTTTGCTTTGACAAGGGCTCAGGCCAAAAAGCAAAAAGGACAGGGAAGCTTGGATCCTGGAACAATGGACCAAGTGCTCCCTAAAGCTAGGGCTAGTAGAAGCAAACCACTTCCTACTATCCCTCCCTCTACAGTGGATTCAACTTCTGAGGAAGAAGAATTCCCTCCCTGTGCAGAACCTACACCAGAGGAGCTGGAAGCAGACGCTGCTGAGCTTTTGGGTGAAGGGGGGCCTGCCAGAGAGGAGCTGAGTGTGGCACAGCAAACCTGTCCCACATTAGAGGGTCTCCGACAGCAAGCTGTCAAACAGGCTAATGGGGATGTCAGTGACTCTCACAGAGTTTACTGGGAGGACAACCTCTTGTACACTGAGCATAGGGATCCTAAACCTGGAGCTGCCAGGAGATTAGTGATTCCTCAGGAGTACAGAAAGTTCCTCCTAACACTGGCACATGACATTCCCTTAGCTGGGCATCTAGGACAAATGAAAACTTGGGACAGGCTTGTTCCCCTGTTTCATTGGCCTAGAATGTCTGAGGACACAAAGGAATTTTGTAAGTCCTGTGAAACCTGTCAAGCCAGTGGCAAGACAGGTGGCACACCAAAGGCACCCCTTATTCCACTGCCTGTGGTTGGGGTTCCCTTTGAAAGGGTAGGGGTTGACATAGTTGGCCCCCTTGACCCTCCTACTGCTTCAGGCAATAGATTTATCTTGGTGGTAGTGGACCATGCCACAAGATATCCTGAAGCTATTCCTTTAAGGACCACTACAGCACCTGCAGTGGCAAAGGCCCTCCTGGGAATATTTTCCAGGGTGGGCTTCCCAAAGGAAGTAGTATCAGACAGGGGAAGCAATTTCATGTCTGCATACTTAAAGGCCATGTGGAAGGAGTGTGGTGTAACGTACAAGTTCACAACACCCTATCATCCACAAACAAATGGACTGGTGGAGAGATTTAATAAAACTCTCAAAGGCATGATTATGGGTCTCCCTGAAAAATCCGCAGGAGATGGGATATCCTTCTACCATGCCTCCTTTTTGCCTACAGGGAGGTACCCCAGAAAGGAGTGGGCTTCAGCCCCTTTGAACTTCTTTTTGGACACCCTGTTAGGGGTCCACTCACACTTGTAAAGGAGGGTTGGGAACAACCTTTAAAAGCTCCTAAGCAGGATATTGTGGATTATGTACTTGGCCTCAGATCAAGGATGGCTGAGTACATGAAAAAGGCCAGTAAAAACCTTCAGGCCAGCCAAGAGCTCCAGAAGCAATGGCATGATCAGAAGGCTGTTTTGGTTCAGTACCAACCAGGGCAGAAAGTGTAGGTCTTGGAGCCTGTGGCCCCAAGAGCACTCCAAGATAAATGGAGTGGTCCCCACACAATTGTTGAAAAGAAGGGAGAAGTCACCTATTTAGTTGACTTAGGCACTGCCAGGAGTCCCCTTAGGGTGCTCCATGTCAACCGCCTGAAACCCTACTATGACAGGGCTGATCTCACCCTGCTCATGGCAACTGATGAGGGACAGGAAGAAGACAGTGATCCTCTACCTGATCTCTTCTCTTCCACAGAACAAGATGCTCTTGTGGAAGGTGTAGTTTTGGCTGATTGTCTTACTGCTGAGCAGAAAGATAATTGCATAAATCTCCTAGATCAATTCTCTGAACTCTTCTCTACTGTGCCAGGTACCACTTCTTGGTGTGAGCACACTATAGATACTGGAGACAGTTTACCTGTCAAAAGTAAGATCTATAGGCAGCCTGACCATGTCAGGGACTGCATAAAGCAAGAGGTCCAGAAAATGTTAGAACTAGGAGTGGTTGAGCACTCTGACAGTCCATGGGCTTCTCCTGTGGTACTGGTACCAAAACCCAATTCCAAAGATGGAAAGAAGGAAATGCGGTTTTGTGTAGACTATAGAGGTCTCAACTTGGTAACCAAAACTGATGCTCACCCTATACCCAGGGCAGATGAGCTCATAGATACACTGGCATCTGCCAAGTATCTAAGCACTTTTGATTTGACTGCAGGATATTGGCAGATCAAATTGTCAGAAGATGCTAAACCTAAGACTGCATTTTCAACCATTGGAGGACATTACCAGTTTACTGTAATGCCTTTTGGTTTGAAAAATGCACCTGCCACTTTTCAGAGGTTGCTGAACACAGTCCTGCAAGGGCTGGAAGCTTTCAGTGCAGCATATCTGGACGATATAGCTGTCTTTAGCTCCAGCTGGGATGATCACCTTGTCCACCTATGGAAAGTTTTGGAGGCCCTGCAAAAGGCAGGCCTCACTATCAAGGCTTCAAAGTGCCAGATAGGGCAGGGGAAAGTAGTTTATCTGGGACACCTTGTTGGTGGAGAACAGATTGCACCACTTCAGGGGAAAATCCAAACTATTATAGATTGGGTTCCCCCTACAACTCAGACTCAGGTGAGAGCCTTTTTAGGCCTCACTAGGTATTACAGGAGGTTCATTAAGAACTATGGCTCCATTGCAGCCCCTCTTAATGACCTCACATCTAAGAAAATGCCTAAAAAGGTATTATGGACAGCAAACTGTCAGAAAGCTTTTGAGGAGCTGAAGCAGGCCATGTGCTCTGCACCTGTCCTGAAAAGCCCCTGTTACTCCAAAAAATTCATTGTCCAAACAGATGCATCTGAATTAGGGGTAGGGGCAGTCTTATCACAACTTAATTCTGAGGGCCAGGATCAACCTGTTGCTTTTATCAGCAGGAGGTTGACCCCTAGAGAAAAGCGTTGGTCTGCCATAGAGAGGGAGGCCTTTGCTGTGGTCTGGGCACTGAAGAACTTGAGGCCATACCTGTTTGGCACTCACTTCATTGTTCAGACAGACCACAAACCTCTACTTTGGCTAAAACAAATGAAAGGTGAAAACCCTAAATTGTTGAGGTGGTCCTTATCCCTACAGGGAATGGACTATACAGTGGAACATAGACCTGAGAGTACCCACTCCAATGCAGATGGACTCTCCAGATATTTCCACTTAGACAATGAAGACTCATCAGGTTATGGCTAGTCTTATTGTCCTTCGTTTGGGGGGGGGGGGTTGTGTAGGAAAGTACCATCTTGCCTGGCATGTTACCCCCATATTTCACTGTATATATGTTGTTTTAGTTGTATGTGTCACTGGGACACTGCCAGCCAGGGCCCCAGTGCTCATAAGTGTGCCCTGTATGTGTTACCTGTGTTATGACTAACTGTCTCACTGAGGCTCTGCTATCCAGAACCTCAGTGGTTATGCTCTCTCATTTCTTTCCAAATTGTCACTAACAGGCTAGTGACCAATTTCACCAATTTACATTGGCATACTGGAACACCCTTATAATTCCCTAGTATATGGTACTGAGGTACCCAGGGTATTGGGGTTCCAGGAGATCCCTATGGGCTGCAGCATTTCTTGTGCCACCCATAGGGACATCTGACAATTCTTACACAGGCCTGCCAGTGCAGCCTGAGTGAAATAACGTCCACGTTATTTCACAGCCATTTACCACTGCACTTAAGTAACTTATAAGTCACCTATATGTCTAAACTTTACCTGGTAAAGGTTGGGTGCTAAGTTACTTAGTGTGTGGGCACCCTGGCACTAGCCAAGGTGCTCCCACATTGTTCAGGGCAAATTCCCCGGACTTTGTGAGTGCGGGGACACCATTACACGCGTACACTATGCATATGTCACGACATATGTATAGCGTCACAATGGTAACTCCGAACATGGCCACGTAACATGTCTAGGATCATGGAATTGTCACCCCAATGCCATTTTGGCATTGGGGAGACAATTCCATGATCCCCGAGTCTCTAGCTCAGACCCGGGTATTGCCAAACTACCTTTCCCGGGGTTTCACTGCAGCTGCTGCTGCTGCCAACCCCTCAGACAGTTTCTGCCCTCCTGGGGTCCAGTCAGGCCTGGCCCAGGAAGGCAGAACAAAGGACTTCCTCAGAGAGAGGGTGTTACACCCTCTCCCTTTGGAAAAAGGTGTCAGGGCTGGGGAAGAATAGCCTCCCCCAGCCTCTGGAAATGCTTTGATGGGCACAGATGGTGCCCATCTCTGCATAAGCCAGTCTTCACCGGTTCAGGGATCCCTCAGCCCTGCTCTGGCGCGAAACTGGACAAAGGAAAGGGGAGTGACCACTCCCCTGACCTGCACCTCCCCTGGGAGGTGCCCAGAGCTCCTCCAGTGTGCTCCAGACCTCTGCCACCTTGGAAACAGAGGTGCTGCTGACACACTGGACTGCTCTGAGTGGCCAGTGCCAGCAGGTGACGTCAGAGACTCCTTCTGATAGGCTCCTTCAGGTGTTGCTAGCCTATCCTCTCTCCTAAGTAGCCAAACCTCCTTTTCTGGCTATTTAGGGTCTCTGCTTTGGGGAATTCCTTAGACAACGAATGCAAGAGCTCATCAAAGTTCCTCTGCATCTCTCTCTTCACCTTCTGCCATGGAATCGCTGCTGACCGCGCTGGAAGCCTGCAAAACTGCAACAAAGTAGCAAAGACGACTACTGCAACCTTGTAACGCTGATCCTGCCGCCTTCTCGACTGTTTTCCTGGTGGTGCATGCTGTGGGGGTAGTCTGCCTCCTCTCTGCACTAGAAGCTCCGAAGAAATCTTCCGTGGGTCGACGGAATCTTCCCCCTGCAACCGCAGCCACCAAAGAACTGCATCACCGGTCCTCTGGGTCTCCTCTCAGCACGACGAGCGAGGTCCCTTGAACTCAGCAACTCTGTCCAAGTGATTCCCACAGTCCAGTGACTCTTCAGTCCAAGTGTGGTGGAGGTAAGTCCTTGCCTTCCCACGCTAGACTGCATTGCTGGGAACCGCGTGTTTTGCAGCTACTCCGGCTCTTGTGCACTCTTCCAGGATTTCCTTTGTGCACAGCCAAGCCTGGGTCCCCGGCACTCTAACCTGCATTGCACAACCTCCTGAGTTGTCCTCCGGCGTCGTGGGACTCTCTTGTGTAACTTCGGGTGAGCACCGATTCACTCCACTTTGTAGTGCCTGTTCCGGCACTTCTGCGGGTGCTGCTTGCTTCTGAGTGGGCTCCTTGTCTTGCTGGACGCCCCCTCTGTCTCCTCACGCAATTGGGGACATCCTGGTCCCTCCTGGACCACAGGAGCATCCAAAAACCCTAATCGCGAGCTTTGCAGTTAGCAAGGCTTGTTTGTGGTCTTTCTGCGGGATAACACTTCTGCACGACTCTTCACGACGTGGGACATCCATCCTCCAAAGGGGAAGTTTCTAGCCCTTGTCGTTCTTGCAGAATCCATAGCTTCTACCATCCGGTGGCAGCTTCTTTGCACCCACAGCTGGCATTTCCTGGGAATCTGCCCACTCCCGACTTGATCGTGACTTTTGGACTTGGTCCCCTTGTTCCACAGGTACTCTTGTCTGGAAATCCATCGTTGTTGCATTGCTGGTGTTGGTCTTTCCTGCAGAATTCCCCTATCACGACTTCTGTGCTCTTTGGGGAACTTAGGTGCACTTTGCACCCACTTTTCAGGGTCTTGGGGTGGGCTATTTTTCTAACCCTCACTGTTTCCTTACAGCCCCAGCAACTCTCTACAAGGTCACATAGGTTTGGGGTCCATTCGTGGTTCGCATTCCACTTCTAGAGTATATGGTTTGTGTTGCCCCTATCCCTATGTGCCCCCATTGCATTCTATTGTGACTATACATTGTTTGCACTGTTTTCTATTGCTATTACTGCATATTTTGGTATTGTGTACATATATATTGTGTACATTTGCTATCCTCATACTGAGGGTACTCACTGAGATACTTTGGCATATTGTCATAAAAATAAAGTACCTTTATTTTTAGTATATCTGTGTATTGTGTTTTCTTATGATTTTCTATTGCTATTACTGCATATTTTGGTATTGTGTACATATATCGTGTGTATATTTGCTATCCTCATACTGAGGGTACTCACTGAGATACTTTGGCATATTGTCATAAAAATAAACTACCTTTATTTTTAGTATATCTGTGTATTGTGTTTTCTTATGATATTGTGCATATGACACTAGTGGTACTGTAGGAGCTTCACTCGTCTCGTAGTTCAGCCTAAGCTGCTTTGCTAAGCTACCTTTTCTATCAGCGTAAGCTGCTAGACACCCCTCTACACTAATAAGGGATACCTGTGTGAGAAGGTAGCCTCTTTCTAGCCTTGTTACCCCCACTTTTGGCCTGTTTGTGAGTGTATGTCAGGGTGTTTGTCATTGTTTTCACTGTCTCACTGGGATCCTGATAGCTAGGCCTCAGTGCTCATAGTGAAAACACCATGTTTTCAGTATGGTTGTTATGTGTCACTGGGATCCTGCTAGTCAGGACCCCAGTGCTCATAGGTTTGTGGCCTATATGTATGTGTCACTGGGACCCTGTCACACAGGGCCCCAGTGCTCATAGGTGTGCATGTATATGTCCCCTGTGTGGTGCCTAACTGTCTCACTGAGGCTCTGCTAACCAGAACCTCAGTGGTTATGCTCTCTCATTACTTTTAAATTGTCACTAACAGGCTAGTGACCATTTTTACCAATTTACATTGGCTTACTGGAACACCCTTATAATTCCCTAGTATATGGTACTGAGGTACCCAGGGTATTGGGGTTCCAGGAGATCCCTATGGGCTGCAGCATTTCTTTTGCCACCCATAGGGAGCTCTGACAATTCTTACACAGGCCTGCCACTGCAGCCTGAGTGAAATAACGTCCACGTTATTTCACAGCCATTTTACACTGCACTTAAGTAACTTATAAGTCACCTATATGTCTAACCTTTACCTGGTAAAGGTTAGGTGCAAAGTTACTTAGTGTGAGGGCACCCTGGCACTAGCCAAGGTGCCCCCACATTGTTCAGAGCCAATTCACTGAACTTTGTGAGTGCGGGGACACCATTACACGCGTGCACTACATATAGGTCACTACCTATATGTAGCTTCACCATGGTAACTCCGAATATGGCCATGTAACATGTCTATGATCATGGAATTGCCCCCTCTATGCCATCCTGGCATTGTTGGTACAATTCCATGATCCCAGTGGTCTGTAGCACAGACCCTGGTACTGCCAGACTGCCCTTCCTGGGGTTTCACTACAGCTGCTGCTGCTGCCAACCCCTCAGACAGGCAGCTGCCCTCCTGGGGTCCAGCCAGGCCTGGCCCAGGATGGCAGAACAAAGAACTTCCTCTGAGAGAGGGTGTGACACCCTCTCCCTTTGGAAAATGGTGTGAAGGCAGGGGAGGAGAGGAGTAGCCTCCCCCAGCCTCTGGAAATGCTTTGTTGGGCACAGAGGTGCCCAATTCTGCATAAGCCAGTCTACACCGGTTCAGGGACCCCTTAGCCCCTGCTCTGGCGCGAAACTGGACAAAAGAAAGGGGAGTGACCACTCCCCTGACCTGCACCTCCCCTGGGAGGTGTCCAGAGCTCCTCCAGTGTGCTCCAGACCTCTGCCATCTTGGAAACAGAGGTGCTGCTGGCACACTGGACTGCTCTGAGTGGCCAGTGCCACCAGGTGACGTCAGAGACTCCTGCTGATAGGCTCCTTCAGGTGTTAGTAGCCTTTCCTCTCTCCTAGGTAGCCAAACCCTCTTTTCTGGCTATTTAGGGTCTCTGTCTCTGGGGAAACTTTAGATAACGAATGCATGAGCTCAGCCGAGTTCCTCTGCATCTCCCTCTTCACCTTCTGATAAGGAATCGACCGCTGACCGCGCTGGAAGCCTGCAAACCTGCAACATAGTAGCAAAGACGACTACTGCAACTCTGTAACGCTGATCCTGCCGCCTTCTCGACTGTTTTCCTGCTTGTGCATGCTGTGGGGGTAGTCTGCCTCCTCTCTGCACCAGAAGCTCCGAAGAAATCTCCCGTGGGTCGACGGAATCTTCCCCCTGCAACCGCAGGCACCAAAAAGCTGCATTTCCGGTCCCTTGGGTCTCCTCTCAGCACGACGAGCGAGGTCCCTCGAATCCAGCGACACCGTCCAAGTGACCCCCACAGTCCAGTGACTCTTCAGCCCAAGTTTGGTGGAGGTAAGTCCTTGCCTCACCTCGCTGGGCTGCATTGCTGGGAACCGCGACTTTGCAAGCTACTCCGGCCCCTGTGCACTTCCGGCGGAAATCCTTCGTGCACAGCCAAGCCTGGGTCCACGGCACTCTAACCTGCATTGCACGACTTTCTAAGTTGGTCTCCGGCGACGTGGGACTCCTTTGTGCAACTTCGGCGAGCACCGTTTCACGCATCCTCGTAGTGTCTGTTTCTGGCACTTCTCCGGGTGCTACCTGCTTCAGTGAGGGCTCTTTGTCGTGCTCGACGTCCCCTCTCTCTGCAGGTCCAATTTGCGACCTCCTGGTCCCTCCTGGGCCCCAGCAGCGTCCAAAAACGCCAAACGCACGATTTGCGTGTAGCAAGGCTTGTTGGCGTCCATCTGGCGGGAAAACACTTCTGCACGACTCTCCAAGGCGTGGGGGATCCATCCTCCAAAGGGGAAGTCTCTAGCCCTTGTCGTTCCTGCAGTATTCACAGTTCTTCAGCCTAGTAAGAGCTTCTTTGCACCAACCGCTGGCATTTCTTGGGCATCTGCCCACCTCCGAGCTGCTTGTGACTTTTGGACTTGGTCCCCTTGTTCCACAGGTACCCTCAGACAGGAATCCATCGTTGTTGCATTGCTGATTTGTGTTTTCCTTGCATTCTCCCTCTAACACGACTATTTTGTCCTTAGGGGAACTTTAGTGCACTTTGCACTCACTTTTCAGGGTCTTGGGGAGGGTTATTTTTCTAACTCTCACTATTTTCTAATAGTCCCAGCGACCCTCTACCAGGTCACATAGGTTTGGGGTCCATTCGTGGTTCACATTCCACTTCTGGAGTATATGGTTTGTGTTGCCCCTATCCCTATGTTTCCCCATTGCATCCTATTGTAACTATACATTGTTTGCACTGTTTTCTAAGACTATACTGCATATTTTTGCTATTGTGTATATATATCTTGTGTATATTTCCTATCCTCTCACTGAGGGTACACTCTAAGATACTTTGGCATATTGTCATAAAAATAAAGTACCTTTATTTTTAGTATAACTGTGTATTGTGTTTTCTTATGATATTGTGCATATGACACTAAGTGGTACTGTAGTAGCTTCACACGTCTCCTAGTTCAGCCTAAGCTGCTCTGCTAAGCTACCATTATCTATCAGCCTAAGCTGCTAGACACCCTATACACTAATAAGGGATAACTGTGCCTGGTGCAAGGTGCAAGTACCCCTTGGTACTCACTACAAGCCAGTCCAGCCTCCTACATTGGTTGTGCAGCGGTGGGATAAGTGCTTTGAGACTACTTACCACTCTTGTCATTGTACTTTTCATAAGAGAAAAATATACAAAACAAGGTCAGTGTATATACACATAGCCAAAAAGTTTTGCATTTCCTCTTTTCACTCTTTTCTAAGTGCTGAAAAGTACTTCTAAACTTTCAAAAAGTTCTTAAAAGTTTAAAAAGTTTTTTTCTGTCTTTCCAAAAAGTTCTGAAAACTTTTTTCTCTTTGTCTATCACTTTAACTCTCTCTAAAAATGTCTGGCACAGGCCAAAAAGTTGAACTGTCCAAACTTGCATATGATCACCTTAGCTGGAAAGGAGCAAGGAGTCTCTGCATAGAGAGAGGTTTGAGTGTAGGGAAGAATCCTTCCTTAGAACTGTTAATTAATATGCTTAGAGTACAGGATAAGGCCATAAGTGCCCAATCTGTAGAAAAAGTAGCTAATGGTTCTCAATCTGATCCAGGGACTCCCCCAGGAAAAGGTTCAGGAAAGAAACTTCTCAGCCTGCCCATTACTAGACAGTCTAGCATAGTTGGTACAGAGGTTGAATCACATCATACTGATGATGTGCTCTCACATTATGCTGGTAGCCAAGCTGTTAGGGTGCCCCTTGTAAGGGACAGGTCTCCTTCTGTTCATTCCCATCATACCTCTGTATCTAGAAATGTCCCTCCCACCCACCCTGATGACAGATTGTTAGAAAGGGAGCTCAATAGATTGAGAGTGGAGCAAACCAGACTGAAGCTCAAGAAGCAACAGCTGGATTTGGATAGACAGTCTTTAGAAATAGAGAAGGAAAGACAGAAGATGGGTTTAGATACCCATGGTGGCAGCAGCAGTATTCCCCATAGTCATCCTGCAAAAGAGCATGATTCCAGGAATCTGCACAAGATAGTTCCCCCTTATAAGGAGGGGGATGACATTAACAAGTGGTTTGCTGCACTTGAGAGGGCCTGTGCTGTACAGGATGTCCCTCAAAAGCAGTGGGCTGCTATCCTATGGCTATCATTTACTGGAAAAGGTAGGGATAGGCTCCTTACTGTAAAAGAAAATGATGCTAATAATTTTACAGTTCTTAAGAATGCACTCCTGGATGGTTATGGCTTAACCACTGAACAGTACAGGATAAAGTTCAGAGAGACCAAAAAGGAGTCTTCACAAGACTGGGTTGATTTCATTGACCAGGCAGTGAAGGCCTTGGAGGGGTGGTTACATGGCAGTAAAGTTACTGATTATGAAAGCCTGTATAACACAATCCTGAGAGAGCATATACTTAATAATTGTGTGTCTGATTTGTTGCACCAGTACCTGGTAGACTCTGATCTGACCTCTCCCCAAGAATTGGGAAAGAAGGCAGACAAATGGGTCAGAACAAGGGTGAACAGAAAAGTTCATACAGGGGGTGACAAAGATGGCAATAAGAAGAAAGATGGTGAAAAATCTCAAGATAAGCATGGGGATAAGGGTAAAACCAAAGATCCCACTTCAAATCTTAAACACTCTTCAGAGGGTGGGGATAAAACAAATTCTTCCTCTTCTTCCCAACCTGCACACATTAAAAAGCCTTGGTGCTTTGTGTGTAAAAACAGAGGCCATAGGCCAGGGGATAAGTCCTGTCCAGGTAAACCCCCTGAGCCTACCACCACTAATACATCAAGCTCTAGTGCCCCTAGCAGTAGTGGTACTAGTGGTGGGACTGCTGGCAACAGTCAAGCAAAGGGTGTAGTTGGGTTCACTTATGGGTCCATAGTGGAAACTGATGTAATCAGTCCCAAGACAGTTTCTGTCACACCTAGTGGCATTGGCCTTGCCACACTGGCTGCTTGTCCCCTTACAATGGATAAGTACAGGCAGACAGTTTCAATAAATGGTGTTGAGGCCTTGGCCTACAGGGACACAGGTGCCAGTTTCACTTTGGTGACTGAAAACCTAGTGCCTCCTGAACAACACATCATTGGACAACAGTATAAGATTATTGATGTCCATAACTCCACCAAGTTTCTTCCCTTAGCTATAATTCAGTTTAGTTGGGGTGGAGTTACTGGCCCTAAGCAGGTGGTGGTATCACCTAGCTTGCCTGTAGACTGTCTCTTAGGTAATGACCTAGAGGCCTCAGGTTGGGCTGATGTAGAGTTTTATGCCCATGCAGCCATGCTGGGCATCCCTGAGGAATTGTTCCCTCTCATTTCAAGTGAAATGAAAAAGCAAAGGAGAGAAGGCCTGAAAACTCAGGATCCCTCTCCATCAACAGGTAAAAAGGGTATCACAGTATCCCCTAACCACCCTACCATTCAGGATACTATTCCTGTGGTGGGAGAAACCTCTCCTGGGGTGGCACCTGTTCCAAGGGAATCATCAGCTGGCAAAGCTGGACTCCCTGAGGTGGAAGTACCTCTCTGTGGGATAACTAACATTGGTGAGAAAAAGAGCACCATTTTAGTTAACATGGAGCATCCCTCCAACCCTCCCAGAGAAACTTTAGTGCAGAAACTCTGCACTGCCTCACAACACTTAGGACAGCATCCCTGCCCTAGTGTGGAGCTGATAGGACAGCATCCCTGCCCTGCTCCAACCCAAGAGAAACAGCATCCCTGTTCTCTCTTCCAGCCATATGGACAAAGTTTTTGCCCAGCTATGGCTTTTCTGAGACAGCATCCCTGTCTGGCATTTCCATCACTACAAATAGGTTCAGTGGACAATTCCCACTGCTCTAAACTAAAACTTACTGATAGAAACTCTGAAAATACATCTTCACATTGTTGCTTAGCTAAAAAACTTCAAACAGGGTGGTTTACATCCCCACAGGGAAATAACCATATAGTGGATGATAAAGGGAGTAACCAGTCTATTGCAGAGCTACTCTCTACTTATCACCACTTAGACAATAAAGTCTCAACTGGCCAAGGTTAGCCTTATTGTCCTTCGTTTGGGGGGGGGTTGTGTGAGAAGGTAGCCTCTTTCTAGCCTTGTTACCCCCACTTTTGGCCTGTTTGTGAGTGTATGTCAGGGTGTTTGTCACTGTTTTCACTGTCTCACTGGGATCCTGATAGCTAGGCCTCAGTGCTCATAGTGAAAACACCATGTTTTCAGTATGGTTGTTATGTGTCACTGGGATCCTGCTAGTCAGGACCCCAGTGCTCATAGGTTTGTGGCCTATATGTATGTGTCACTGGGACCCTGTCACACAGGGCCCCAGTGCTCATAGGTGTGCATGTATATGTTCCCTGTGTGGTGCCTAACTGTCTCACTGAGGCTCTGCTAACCAGAACCTCAGTGGTTATGCTCTCTCATTACTTTTAAATTGTCACTAACAGGCTAGTGACCATTTTTACCAATTTACATTGGCTTACTGGAACACCCTTATAATTCCCTAGTATATGATACTGAGGTACCCAGGGTATTGGGGTTCCAGGAGATCCCTATGGGCTGCAGCATTTCTTTTGCCACCCATAGGGAGCTCTGACAATTCTTACACAGGCCTGCCACTGCAGCCTGAGTGAAATAACGTCCACGTTATTTCACAGCCATTTTACACTGCACTTAAGTAACTTATAAGTCACCTATATGTCTAACCTTTACCTGGTAAAGGTTAGGTGCAAAGTTACTTAGTGTGAGGGCACCCTGGCACTAGCCAAGGTGCCCCCACATTGTTCAGAGCCAATTCACTGAACTTTGTGAGTGCGGGGACACCATTACACGCGTGCACTACATATAGGTCACTACCTATATGTAGCTTCACCATGGTAACTCCGAATATGGCCATGTAACATGTCTATGATCATGGAATTGCCCCCTCTATGCCATCCTGGCATTGTTGGTACAATTCCATGATCCCAGTGGTCTGTAGCACAGACCCTGGTACTGCCAGACTGCCCTTCCTGGGGTTTCACTACAGCTGCTGCTGCTGCCAACCCCTCAGACAGGCAGCTGCCCTCCTGGGGTCCAGCCAGGCCTGGCCCAGGATGGCAGAACAAAGAACTTCCTCTGAGAGAGGGTGTGACACCCTCTCCCTTTGGAAAATGGTGTGAAGGCAGGGGAGGAGTAGCCTCCCCCAGCCTCTGGAAATGCTTTGTTGGGCACAGAGGTGCCCAATTCTGCATAAGCCAGTCTACACCGGTTCAGGGACCCCTTAGCCCCTGCTCTGGCGCGAAACTGGACAAAAGAAAGGGGAGTGACCACTCCCCTGACCTGCACCTCCCCTGGGAGGTGTCCAGAGCTCCTCCAGTGTGCTCCAGACCTCTGCCATCTTGGAAACAGAGGTGCTGCTGGCACACTGGACTGCTCTGAGTGGCCAGTGCCACCAGGTGACGTCAGAGACTCCTGCTGATAGGCTCCTTCAGGTGTTAGTAGCCTTTCCTCTCTCCTAGGTAGCCAAACCCTCTTTTCTGGCTATTTAGGGTCTCTGTCTCTGGGGAAACTTTAGATAACGAATGCATGAGCTCAGCCGAGTTCCTCTGCATCTCCCTCTTCACCTTCTGATAAGGAATCGACCGCTGACCGCGCTGGAAGCCTGCAAACCTGCAACATAGTAGCAAAGACGACTACTGCAACTCTGTAACGCTGATCCTGCCGCCTTCTCGACTGTTTTCCTGCTTGTGCATGCTGTGGGGGTAGTCTGCCTCCTCTCTGCACCAGAAGCTCCGAAGAAATCTCCCGTGGGTCGACGGAATCTTCCCCCTGCAACCGCAGGCACCAAAAAGCTGCATTTCCGGTCCCTTGGGTCTCCTCTCAGCACGACGAGCGAGGTCCCTCGAATCCAGCGACACCGTCCAAGTGACCCCCACAGTCCAGTGACTCTTCAGCCCAAGTTTGGTGGAGGTAAGTCCTTGCCTCACCTCGCTGGGCTGCATTGCTGGGAACCGCGACTTTGCAAGCTACTCCGGCCCCTGTGCACTTCCGGCGGAAATCCTTCGTGCACAGCCAAGCCTGGGTCCACGGCACTCTAACCTGCATTGCACGACTTTCTAAGTTGGTCTCCGGCGACGTGGGACTCCTTTGTGCAACTTCGGCGAGCACCGTTTCACGCATCCTCGTAGTGCCTGTTTCTGGCACTTCTCCGGGTGCTACCTGCTTCAGTGAGGGCTCTTTGTCTTGCTCGACGTCCCCTCTCTCTGCAGGTCCAATTTGCGACCTCCTGGTCCCTACTGGGCCCCAGCAGCGTCCAAAAACGCCAAACGCACGATTTGCGTGTAGCAAGGCTTGTTGGCGTCCATCTGGCGGGAAAACACTTCTGCACGATTTTCCAAGGCGTGGGGGATCCATCCTCCAAAGGGGAAGTCTCTAGCCCTTGTCGTTCCTGCAGTATTCACAGTTCTTCAGCCTAGTAAGAGCTTCTTTGCACCAACCGCTGGCATTTCTTGGGCATCTGCCCACCTCCGAGCTGCTTGTGACTTTTGGACTTGGTCCCCTTGTTCCACAGGTACCCTCAGACAGGAATCCATCGTTGTTGCATTGCTGATTTGTGTTTTCCTTGCATTCTCCCTCTAACACGACTATTTTGTCCTTAGGGGAACTTTAGTGCACTTTGCACTCACTTTTCAGGGTCTTGGGGAGGGTTATTTTTCTAACTCTCACTATTTTCTAATAGTCCCAGCGACCCTCTACCAGGTCACATAGGTTTGGGGTCCATTCGTGGTTCACATTCCACTTCTGGAGTATATGGTTTGTGTTGCCCCTATCCCTATGTTTCCCCATTGCATCCTATTGTAACTATACATTGTTTGCACTGTTTTCTAAGACTATACTGCATATTTTTGCTATTGTGTATATATATCTTGTGTATATTTCCTATCCTCTCACTGAGGGTACACTCTAAGATACTTTGGCATATTGTCATAAAAATAAAGTACCTTTATTTTTAGTATAACTGTGTATTGTGTTTTCTTATGATATTGTGCATATGACACTAAGTGGTACTGTAGTAGCTTCACACGTCTCCTAGTTCAGCCTAAGCTGCTCTGCTAAGCTACCATTATCTATCAGCCTAAGCTGCTAGACACCCTATACACTAATAAGGGATAACTGTGCCTGGTGCAAGGTGCAAGTACCCCTTGGTACTCACTACAAGCCAGTCCAGCCTCCTACAACCTGGGCCTGGAATACAAGCCAGTCCAGCCTCCTACATTGGTTGTGCAGCGGTGGGATAAGTACTTGCAACTACTTACCACTTTGTCATTTTGTACTTTTCATAAGAGAAAAATATACAAAACAAGTTCAGTGTATGTACACCTAACCAAAAAGTTTTGCTTTTCTCCTCTCACTTCTTTACTAAGTGCTGAAAAGTACCTCTAAACTTTCAAAAAGTTCTTAAAAAGTTTTAAAAGTTTTTTTCTGTTCTTTAAAAAGTTCTGAAACTTTTTCTTTCTTTTTCTGTCCCTTAAACTCTTGTCTATCATGTCTGGTACAGGCCAAACTCTTGATCTGGCCAGCATAGCTTATGACAACCTTAGCTGGAAAGAAGCAAGGAGTCTCTGCATAGATAGAGGTTTAGGGGTAGGGAAGAATCCCTCAAGACAACTGTTAGTTAATATGCTCATTGAACAAGATAAGACCTTAGTTGGCACTTCTGGTGAGAAATTAGCTGATGGTTCCCACTCTGATTCTGGGGCACCCCCAGTGAAAGATTTGGAAGGGAACCTTCCCAACCTGCCCATTAGCAGGCCACCTAGCATTGCTGGTACTAATGTGAGTTCTCATCGCAGTGGGAGTGTTACTTCTGTTAGCCAGATTGTTAGAGTGCCATCTGTTAGGGACAGGTCTCCCTCTGTTCATTCTCACCATTCTTCTGTGTCAAGGCATGCCCAACCCACCCACCCTGATGACAGAGTGTTAGAAAGGGAGCTCAATAGATTGAGAGAGGAAGAATCCAGGCTGAAGCTCAAGAAGCAACAGCTGGATTTAGATAGGTAAGCCTTTGATTTAGAAAAAGAAAGACAGAGGTTGGGGTTAGGACCCCATGGTGGCAGCAGCAGTATTCCAAATAGCCATCCTGCAAAAGAGCATGATTCTAGGAATCTGCACAAGATAGTTCCCCCTTACAAGGAGGGGGATGACATTAACAAGTGGTTTGCTGCACTTGAGAGGGCCTGTGTTGTAGAGGAGGCCCCTCAAAGGCAGTGGGCTGCTATCCTATGGCTATCTTTCAGTGGAAAGGGTAGGGATAGGCTCCTTACTGTGAAGGAAAGTGATGCCAATCATTTTGCAGTTCTTAAGAATGCACTCCTTGATGGTTATGGCTTAACCACTGATCAGTACAGGATCAAGTTCAGAGAAACCAAAAAGGACTCTTCGCAAGACTGGGTAGACTTTGTTGACCATTCAGTGAAGGCCTTGGAGGGGTGGTTACATGGCAGTAAAGTTTCTGATTATGAAAACCTGTATAACTTAATCCTGTGAGAGCATATTCTTAATAATTGTGTGTCTGATTTGTTACACCAGTACCTGGTAGACTCTGATCTGACCTCTCCCCAAGAATTGGGAAAGAAGGCAGACAAATGGGTCAGAACAAGGGTGAACAGAAAAGTTCATACAGGGGGTGACAAGGATGGCAAGAAGAAGGATGGTAAGTCTTCTGACAAGGGTGGGGACAAAGCTAAAAATGAGTCTTCATCAGGCCCACAAAAACACTCTGGTGGGGGTGGTGGGCCCAAATCCTCTTCAAATCAAAACAAAGAAAAGAAACCATGGTGCTATTTATGTAAAATAAAAGGCCATTGGACAACTGATCCCAGTTGCCCAAAGAAAAGCACCAAGCCTCCTACCACTACAACCCCTGCTGCTACACCTAGTGCCCCTAGTAATAGCAGTGGTGGTGGGAGCAAACCTACTAATAGCCAATCCAAGGGAGTAGCTGGGCTCACTTTTGGTAATTTAGTTGGGGTTGGTCTTGTTAGGGAGACCACAGAGGCTGTGTTAGTCTCTGAGGGGGCCAAGGGTGAAGTCATCTACTTAGTTGACTTAGGCACTGTCAGGAGTCCCCTTAGGGTGCTCCATGTCAATCGCCTAAAACCCTACTATGACAGGGATGATCTCACCCTGCTCATGGCAACAGATGAGGGACAGGAAGAAGAGAAGAGAGTGACCCTCTCCCTGATCTCTTCTCTCCCACAGAACAAGATGCTCTAGTGGAAGGTGTAGTACTGGCAGATTGTCTTACTGCTGAGCAGAAAGACCACTGCATAAATCTCCTGGGTCAGTTTTCTGAACTCTTTTCTACTGTGCAAAGCACCACTTGTTGGTGTGAGCACAGTATAGATACTGGAGACAGCTTGCCTGTCAAAAGTAAGATCTATAGGCAGCCTGACCATGTCAGAGACTGCATAAAACAAGAGGTCCAGAAAATGCTTGAACTGGGAGTGGTTGAGCACTCTGAAAGTCCATGGGCCTCTCCTGTGGTACTTGTACCAAAGCCTCATTCCAAAGAAGGGAAAAGGGAAATGAGATTTTGTGTTGACTACAGAGGTCTCAACCAGGTAACCAAAACTGATGATCACCCTATACCCAGGGCAGATGAGCTAATAGATACACTGGCATCTGCAAAGTGCCAGATAGGGCAGGGGAAAGTGGTTTATCTGGGACACCTGGTAGGTGGAGAACAGATTGCACCACTTCAGGGGAAAATCCAAACTATTATAGATTGGGTTCCCCCTACAACTCAGACTCAGGTGAGAGCCTTTTAGGCCTCACTGGGTACTACAGGAGGTTCATAAAGAACTATGGCTCCATAGCAGCCCCTCTCAATGACCTCACATCTAAGAAAATGCCTAAAAAGGTATTATGGACAGCAAACTGTCAGAAAGCTTTTGAGGAGCTGAAGCAGGCCATGTGCTCTGCACCTGTCCTGAAAAGCCCCTGTTACTCCAAATAATTCATTGTCCAAACTGATGCATCTGAATTAGGGGTAGGGGCAGCCTTATCACAACTTAATTCTGAGGGCCAGGATCAACCTGTTGCTTTTATCAGCAGGAGGTTGACCCCTAGAGAAAAGCGTTGGTCTGCCATAGAGAGGGAGGCCTTTGCTGTGGTCTGGGCACTGAAGAACTTGAGGCCATACCTGTTTGGCACTCACTTCATTGTTCAGACAGACCACAAACCTCTACTTTGGCTAAAACAAATGAAAGGTGAAAATCCTAAATTGTTGAGGTGGCCCTTATCCCTACAGGGAATGGACTATACAGTGGAACATAGACCTGGGAGTACCCACTCCAATCCAGATGGATTCTCCAGATATTTCCACTTAGACAATGAAGACTCATCAGGTCATGGCTAGTCTTATTGTCCTTCGTTTGGGGGGGGGGGGTTGTGTAGGAAAGTACCATCTTGCCTGGCATGTTACCCCCATATTTCACTGTATATATGTTGTTTTAGTGGTATGTTGTAGGAGGCTGGACTGGCTTGTAGTGAGTACCAAGGGGTACTTACACCTTGCACCAGGCCCAGGTATCCCTTATTAGTGTATAGGGTGTCTAGCAGCTTAGGCTGATAGATAATGGTAGCTTAGCAGAGCAGCTTAGGCTGAACTAGGAGACGTGTGAAGCTACTACAGTACCACAAGTGTCACTTGCACAATACCATAAGAAAACACAATACACAGTTATACTAAAAATAAAGGTACTTTATTTTTATGACAATATGCCAAAGTATCTCAGAGTGTACCCTCAGAGTGAGGATAGCAAATATACACAAGTTATATGTACACAGTACTAAAAATATGCAGTATAGTCTTAGAAAACAGTGCAAACAATGTATAGTTACAATAGGATGCAATGGGGACACATAGGGATAGGGGCAACACAAACCATATACTCCAAAAGTGGAATGCGAACCACGAATGGACCCCAAACCTATGTGACCTTGTAGAGGGTCGCTGGGACTATTAGAAAATAGTGAGAGTTAGAAAAATAACCCTCCCCAAGACCCTGAAAAGTGAGTGCAAAGTGCACTAAAGTTCCCCAAAAGACAAAGAAGTCGTGATAGAGGAATAATGCAGGAAAGACACAAACCAACAATGGAACAACGGTGGATTTCCAATCTAGGGTACCTGTGGAACAAGGGGACCAAGTCCAAAAGTCACAAGCAAGTCGGAGATGGGCATATGCCCAGGAAATGCCAGCTGTGGGTGCAAAGAAGCTTCTACTGGACAGAAGAAGCTGAGGTTTCTGCAGGAACGAAAACGGCTAGAGACTTCCCCTTTGGTGGACGGATCCCTCTCGCCGTGGAGAGTCGTGCAGAAGTGTTTTCCCGCCGAAAGAACGCCAACAAGCCTTGCTAGCTGCAAATCGTGCGGTTCGCGTTTTTGGATGCTGCTGTGGCCCAGGAGGGACCAGGAGGTCGCAAATTGGACCAGGAGGTAGAGGGGACGTCGAACAAGACAAGGAGTCCTCTTAGCAGCAGGTAGCACCCGGAGAAGTGCCAGAAACAGGCACTACAAGGATGCGTGAAACGGTGCTCACCCGAAGTTACACAAAGGAGTCCCACGTCGCCGGAGACCAACTTAGAAAGTCGTGCAATGCAGGTTAGAGTGCCGTGGACCCAGGCTTGGCTGTGCACAAAGGATTTCCGCCGGAAGTGCACAGGGGCCGGAGAAGTTGCAAAAGACGCAGTTTCCAACAATGCAGTCTGGCGTGGGGAGGCAAGGACTTACCTCCACCAAACTTGGACTGAAGAGTCACTGGACTGTGGGAGTCTGTGAGAAGGTAGCCTCTTTCTAGCCTTGTTACCCCCACTTTTGGCCTGTTTGTGAGTGTATGTCAGGGTGTTTGTCACTGTTTTCACTGTCTCACTGGGATCCTGATAGCCAGGCCTCAGTGCTCATAGTGAAAACACTATGTTTTCAGTATGTTTGTTATGTGTCACTGGGATCCTGCTGGTCAGGACCCCAGTGCTCATAGGTTTGTGGCCTGCACCTCCCCTGGGAGGTGTCCAGAGCTCCTCCAGTGTGCTCCAGACCTCTGCCATCTTGGAAACAGAGGTGCTGCTGGCACACTGGACTGCTCTGAGGGGCCAGTGCCACCAGGTGACGTCAGAGACTCCTGCTGATAGGCTCCTTCAGGTGTTAGTAGCCTATCCTCTCTCCTAGGTAGCCAAACCCTCTTTTCTGGCTATTTAGGGTCTCTGTCTCTGGGGAAACTTTAGATAACGAATGCATGAGCTCAGCCGAGTTCCTCTGCATCTCTCTCTTCACCTTCTGATAAGGAATCGACTGCTGACCGCGCTGGAAGCCTGCAAACCTGCAACATAGTAGCAAAGACGACTACTGCAACTCTGTAACGCTGATCCTGCCGCCTTCTCGACTGTTTTCCTGCTTGTGCATGCTGTGGGGGTAGCCTGCCTCCTCTCTGCACCAGAAGCTCCGAAGAAATCTCCCGTGGGTCGACGGAATCTTCCCCCTGCAACCGCAGGCACCAAAAAGCTGCATTACCGGTCCCTTGGGTCTCCTCTCAGCACGACGAGCGAGGTCCCTCGAATCCAGCGACTCTGTCCAAGTGACCCCCACAGTCCAGTGACTCTTCAGTCCAAGTTTGGTGGAGGTAAGTCCTTGCCTCACCTCGCTGGGCTGCATTGCTGGGAACCGCGACTTTGCAGCTACTCCGGCCCCTGTGCACTTCCGGCGGAAATCCTTTGTGCACAGCCAAGCCTGGGTCCACGGCACTCTAACCTGCATTGTACGACTTTCTAAGTTGGTCTCCGGCGACGTGGGACTCCTTTGTGCAACTTCGGCGAGCACCGTTTCACGCATCCTCGTAGTGCCTGTTTCTGGCACTTCTCCAGGTGCTACCTGCTTCAGTGAGGGCTCTTTGTCTTGCTCGACGTCCCCTCTCTCTTCAGGTCCAATTTGCGACCTCCTGGTCCCTCCTGGGCCCCAGCAGCGTCCAAAAACGCCAAACGCACGATTTGCGACTAGCAAGGCTTGTTGGCGTCCTTTCGGCGGGAAAACACTTCTGCACGACTCTCCACGGCGAGAGGGATCTGTCCAGAAAAGGGGAAGTCTCTAGCCCTTTTTGTTCCTGCAGAAACCTCAGCTTCTTCTGTCCAGTAGAAGCTTCTTTACACCCTCAGCTGGCATTTCCTGGGCATCTGCCCATCTCCGACTTGCTTGTGACTTTTGCACTTGGTCCCCTTGTTCCACAGGTACCCTAGATTGGAAATCCACAGTTGTTGCATTGCTGGTTTGTGTCTTTCCTGCATTATTCCTCTAACACAACTTCTTTGTCCTTAGGGGAACTTTAGTGCACTTTGCACTCACTTTTCGGGGTCTTGGGGAGGGTTATTTTTCTAACTCTCACTATTTTCTAATAGACCCAGCGACCCTCTACAAGGTCACTTAGGTTTGGGGTCCATTCGTGGTTCGCATTCCACTTTTGGAGTATATGGTTTGTGTTGCCCCTATCCCTATGTTTCCCCATTGCATCCTATTGTAACTATACATTGTTTGCACTGTTTTCTAAGACTATACTGCATATTTTTGCTATTGTGTATATATATCTTGTGTATATTTCCTATCCTCTCACTGAGGGTACACTCTAAGATACTTTGGCATATTGTCATAAAAATAAAGTACCTTTATTTTTAGTATAACTGTGTATTGTGTTTTCTTATGATATTGTGCATATGACACTAAGTGGTACTGTAGTAGCTTCACACGTCTCCTAGTTCAGCCTAAGCTGCTCTGCTAAGCTACCATTATCTATCAGCCTAAGCTGCTAGACACCCTATACACTAATAAGGGATAACTGGGCCTGGTGCAAGGTGCAAGTACCCCTTGGTACTCACTACAAGCCAGTCCAGCCTCCTACATTGGTTGTGCAGTGGTGGGATAAGTGCTTGAGACTACTTACCACTCTTGTCATTGTACTTTTCATAAGAGAAAAATATACAAAACAAGGTCAGTGTATATACACATAGCCAAAAAGTTTTGCATTTCCTCTTTTCACTCTTTTCTAAGTGCTGAAAAGTACCTCTAAACTTTCAAAAAGTTCTTAAAAGTTTAAAAAGTTTTTTTTCTGTCTTTCCAAAAAGTTCTGAAAACTTTTTTCTCTTTTTCTATCACTTTAACTCTCTCTAAAAAATCTCTGGCACAGGCCAAACTGTTCATCTGTCCAAACTTGCATATGACAACCTTAGCTGGAAAAGAGCAAGGAGTCTCTGTATAGAGAGAGGGTTGAGTGTAGGGAAAAATCCTTCCTTGGAACTGTTACTTAACATGCTTAGAGAACAGGATAAGGCCATAGGTGCCCCATCTGTTGAAAAAGTACCTAATAGTTCCCAATCTGATTCAGGGACTCCCCCAGGAAAAGATTCAGGAAAGAAACTTCCTAGCCTGCCCATTACTAGACAATCTAGCATAGATGGTAATGATGATGAGCCACACCAAATAAATAGTGTTGTCTCACATCATAGCAAAAGCATTTATTCTCACCATACTGGTAGTAATGTTTCTGTAAACCAAGCTGTTAGGGTGGCTTCTGTAAGGGACAGGTCTCCTTCTGTTCATTCCCATCATAGCTCTGTTTCTAGAAATGTCCCTCCCACCAACCCTGATGACAGAATGTTAGAGAGGGAACTCAATAAGTTGAGGGTGGAACAAACCAGACTGAAGCTTAAAAAGCAACAGCTGGATTTGGATAGACAGTCTTTTGAATTAGAGAAGGAAAGACAGAAGTTGGGTTTAGATACCCATGGTGGCAGCAGCAGTATTCCCCATAGTCATCCTGCAAAAGAGCATGATTCCAGGAATCTGCACAAGATAGTTCCCCCTTATAAGGAGGGGGATGACATTAACAAGTGGTTTGCTGCACTTGAGAGGGCCTGTGTTGTACAGGATGTCCCTCAAAGGCAGTGGGCTGCTATCCTATGGCTATCATTTAGTGGAAAAGGTAGGGATAGGCTCCTTACTGTGAAAGAAAATGATGCTAATAATTTCCAAGTTCTTAAGAATGCACTCCTGGATGGTTATGGCTTAACCACTGAACAGTACAGGATAAAGTTCAGAGAGACCAAAAAGGAGTCTTCACAAGACTGGGTTGATTTCATTGACCAGGCAGTGAAGGCCTTGGAGGGGTGGTTACATGGCAGTAAAGTTACTGATTATGAAAGCCTGTATAACACAATCCTGAGAGAGCATATACTTAATAATTGTGTGTCTGATTTGTTGCACCAGTACCTGGTAGACTCTGATCTGACCTCTCCCCAAGAATTGGGAAAGAAGGCAGACAAATGGGTCAGAACAAGGGTGAACAGAAAAGTTCATACAGGGGGTGACAAAGATGGCAATAAGAAGAAAGATGGTGAAAAATCTCAAGATAAGCATGGGGATAAGGGTAAAACCAAAGATCCCACTTCAAATCTTAAACACTCTTCAGAGGGTGGGGATAAAACAAATTCTTCCTCTTCTTCCCAACCTGCACACATTAAAAAGCCTTGGTGCTTTGTGTGTAAAAATAGAGGCCATAGGCCAGGGGATAAGTCCTGTCCAGGTAAACCCCCTGAGCCTACCACCACTAATACATCAAGCTCTAGTGCCCCTAGCAGTAGTGGTACTAGTGGTGGGACTGCTGGCAACAGTCAAGCAAAGGGTGTAGTTGGGTTCACTTATGGGTCCATAGTGGAAACTGATGTCATCAGTCCCAAGACAGTTTCTGTCACACCTAGTGGCATTGGCCTTGCCACACTGGCTGCTTGTCCCCTTACAATGGATAAGTACAGGCAGACAGTTTCAATAAATGGTGTTGAGGCCTTGGCCTACAGGGACACAGGTGCCAGTTTCACTTTGGTGACTGAAAACCTAGTGCACCCTGATCAACACATCATTGGACAACAGTATAAAATTATTGATGTCCATAACTCCACTAAGTTTCTTCCCTTAGCTATAATTCAGTTTAGTTGGGGTGGAGTTACTGGCCCTAAGCAGGTGGTGGTATCACCTAGCTTACCTGTAGACTGTCTCTTAGGTAATGACCTAGAGGCCTCAGGTTGGGCTGATGTAGAGTTTTATGCCCATGCAGCCATGCTGGGCATCCCTGAGGAATTGTTCCCTCTCATTTCTACTGAAATGAAAAAGCAAAGGAGAGAAGGCCTGAAAACTCAGGATCCCTCTCCATCAACAGGTAAAAAGGGTATCACAGTATCCCCTAACCACCCTGCCATTCAGGATACTATTCCTGTGGTGGGAGAAACCTCTCCTGGGGTGGCACCTGTTCCAAGGGAATCATCAGCTGGCAAAGCTGGACTCCCTGAGGTGGAAGTACCTCTCTGTGGGATAACTAACATTGGTGAGAAAAACAGCACCATTTTAGTTAACATGGAGCATCCCTCCAACCCTCCCAGAGAAACTTTAGTGCAGAAACCCTGCACTACCTCACAACACTTAGGACAGCATCCCTGCCCTAGTGTGGAGCTCATAGGACAGCATCCCTGCCCTGCTCCAACTCAAGAGAAACAGCATCCCTGTTCTCTTTTCCAGCCATATGGACAAAGTTTTTGCCCAGCTATGGCTTTTCTGAGACAGCATCCCTGTCTGGCATTTCCATCACTACAAATAGGTTCAGTGGACAATTCCCACTGCTCTAAACTAAAACTTACTGATAGAAACTCTGAAAATACATCTTCACATTGTTGCTTAGCTAAAAAACTTCAAACAGGGTGATTTACATCCCCACAGGGAAGTAACCATATAGTGGATGATAAAGGGAGTAACCAGTCTATTGCAGAGCTACTCTCTACTTATCACCACTTAGACAATAAAGTCTCAACTGGCCAAGGTTAGCCTTATTGTCCTTCGTTTGGGGGGGGTTGTGTGAGAAGGTAGCCTCTTTCTAGCCTTGTTACCCCCACTTTTGGCCTGTTTGTGAGTGTATGTCAGGGTGTTTGTCACTGTTTTCACTGTCTGTGAGAAGGTAGACTCTTTCTAGCCTTGTTACCCCCACTTTTGGCCTGTTTGTGAGTGTATGTCAGGGTGTTTGTCACTGTTTTCACTGTCTCACTGGGATCCTGATAGCCAGGCCTCAGTGCTCATAGTGAAAACACTATGTTTTCAGTATGGTTGTTATGTGTCACTGGGATCCTGCTGGTCAGGACCCCAGTGCTCATAGGTTTGTGGCCTATATGTATGTGTCACTGGGACCCTGTCACACAGGGCCCCAGTGCTCATAGGTGTGCATGTATATGTTCCCTGTGTGGTGCCTAACTGTCTCACTGAGGCTCTGCTAACCAGAACCTCAGTGGTTATGCTCTCTCATTACTTTCAAATTGTCACTAACAGGCTAGTGACCAATTTTACCAATTTACATTGGCTTACTGGAACACCCTTATAATTCCCTAGTATATGGTACTGAGGTACCCAGGGTATTGGGGTTCCAGGAGATCCCTATGGGCTGCAGCATTTCTTTTGCCACCCATAGGGAGCTCTGACAATTCTTACACAGGCCTGCCACTGCAGCCTGAGTGAAATAACGTCCACGTTATTTCACAGCCATTTTACACTGCACTTAAGTAACTTATAAGTCACCTATATGTCTAACCTTTACCTGGTAAAGGTTAGGTGCAAAGTTACTTAGTGTGAGGGCACCCTGGCACTAGCCAAGGTGCCCCCACATTGTTCAGAGCCAATTCACTGAACTTTGTGAGTGCGGGGACACCATTACACGCGTGCACTACATATAGGTCACTACCTATATGTAGCTTCACCATGGTAACTCCGAATATGGCCATGTAACATGTCTATGATCATGGAATTGCCCCCTCTATGCCATCCTGGCATTGTTGGTACAATTCCATGATCCCAGTGGTCTGTAGCACAGACCCTGGTACTGCCAGACTGCCCTTCCTGGGGTTTCTCTGCAGCTGCTGCTGCTGCCAACCCCTCAGACAGGCAGCTGCCCTCCTGGGGTCCAGCCAGGCCTGGCCCAGGATGGCAGAACAAAGAACTTCCTCTGAGAGAGGGTGTGACACCCTCTCCCTTTGGAAAATGGTGTGAAGGCAGGGGAGGAGTAGCCTCCCCCAGCCTCTGGAAATGCTTTGTTGGGCACAGATGTGCCCAATTCTGCATAAGCCAGTCTACACCGGTTCAAGGACCCCTTAGCCCCTGCTCTGGCGCGAAACTGGACAAAGGAAAGGGGAGTGACCACTCCCCTGACCTGCACCTCCCCTGGGAGGTGTCCAGAGCTCCTCCAGTGTGCTCCAGACCTCTGCCATCTTGGAAACAGAGGTGCTGCTGGCACACTGGACTGCTCTGAGTGGCTGGTGCCACCAGGTGACGTCAGAGACTCCTTGTGATAGGCTCCTTCAGGTGTTAGTAGCCTTTCCTCTCTCCTAGGTAGCCAAACCCTCTTTTCTGGCTATTTAGGGTCTCTGTCTCTGGGGAAACTTTAGATAACGAATGCATGAGCTCAGCCGAGTTCCTCTGCATCTCCCTCTTCACCTTCTGATAAGGAATCGACCGCTGACCGCGCTGGAAGCCTGCAAACCTGCAACATAGTAGCAAAGACGACTACTGCAACTCTGTAACGCTGATCCTGCCGCCTTCTTGACTGTTTTCCTGCTTGTGCATGCTGTTGGGGTAGTCTGCCTCCTCTCTGCACCAGAAGCTCCGAAGAAATCTCCCGTGGGTCGACGGAATCTTCCCCCTGCAACCGCAGGCACCAAAAAGCTGCATTACCGGTCCCTTGGGTCTCCTCTCAGCACGACGAGCGAGGTCCCTTGAATCCAGCGACACCGTCCAAGTGACCCCCACAGTCCAGTGACTCTTCAGCCCAAGTTTGGTGGAGGTAAGTCCTTGCCTCACCTCGCTGGGCTGCATTGCTGGGAACCGCGACTTTGCAAGCTACTCCGGCCCCTGTGCACTTCCGGCGGAAATCCTTCGTGCACAGCCAAGCCTGGGTCCACGGCACTCTAACCTGCATTGCACGACTTTCTAAGTTGGTCTCCGGCGACGTGGGACTCCTTTGTGCAACTTCGGTGAGCACCGTTTCACGCATCCTCGTAGTTCCTGTTTCTGGCACTTCTCCGGGTGCTACCTGCTTCAGTGAGGGCTCTTTGTCTTGCTCGACGTCCCCTCTCTCTGCAGGTCCAATTTGCGACCTCCTGGTCCCTCCTGGGCCCCAGCAGCGTCCAAAAACGCCAAACGCACGATTTGCGTGTAGCAAGGCTTGTTGGCGTCCATCCGGCGGGAAAACACTTCTGCACGACTCTCCAAGGCGTGGGGGATCCATCCTCCAAAGGGGAAGTCTCTAGCCCTTGTCGTTCCTGCAGTATTCACAGTTCTTCAGCCTAGTAAGAGCTTCTTTGCACCAACCGCTGGCATTTCTTGGGCATCTGCCCATCTCCGAGTTGCTTGTGACTTTTGGACTTGGTCCCCTTGTTCCACAGGTACCCTCAGTCAGGAATCCATCGTTGTTGCATTGCTGATTTGTGTTTTCTTTGCATTTTCCCTCTAACACGACTATTTTGTCCTTAGGGGAACTTTAGTGCACTTTGCACTCACTTTTCAGGGTCTTGGGGAGGGTTATTTTTCTAACTCTCACTATTTTCTAATAGTCCCAGCGACCCTCTACAAGGTCACATAGGTTTGGGGTCCATTCGTGGTTCGCATTCCACTTTTGGAGTATATGGTTTGTGTTGCCCCTATCCCTATGTTTCCCCATTGCATCCTATTGTAACTATACATTGTTTGCACTGTTTTCTAAGACTATACTGCATATTTTTGCTATTGTGTATATATATCTTGTGTATATTTCCTATCCTCTCACTGAGGGTACACTCTAAGATACTTTGGCATATTGTCATAAAAATAAAGTACCTTTATTTTTAGTATAACTGTGTATTGTGTTTTCTTATGATATTGTGCATATGACACTAAGTGGTACTGTAGTAGCTTCACACGTCTCCTAGTTCAGCCTAAGCTGCTCTGCTAAGCTACCATTATCTATCAGCCTAAGCTGCTAGACACCCTATACACTAATAAGGGATAACTGGGCCTGGTGCAAGGTGCAAGTACCCCTTGGTACTCACTACAAGCCAGTCCAGCCTCCTACATTGGTTGTGCAGCGGTGGGATAAGTGCTTTGAGACTACTTACCACTCTTGTCATTGTACTTTTCATAAGAGAAAAATATACAAAACAAGGTCAGTGTATATACACATAGCCAAAAAGTTTTGCATTTCCTCTTTTCACTCTTTTCTAAGTGCTGAAAAGTACTTCTAAACTTTCAAAAAGTTCTTAAAAGTTTAAAAAGTTTTTTTCTGTCTTTCCAAAAAGTTCTGAAAACTTTTTTTCTCTTTGTCTATCACTTTAACTCTCTCTAAAAATGTCTGGCACAGGCCAAAAAGTTGAACTGTCCAAACTTGCATATGATCACCTTAGCTGGAAAGGAGCAAGGAGTCTCTGCATAGAGAGAGGTTTGAGTGTAGGGAAGAATCCTTCCTTAGAACTGTTAATTAATATGCTTAGAGTACAGGATAAGGCCATAAGTGCCCAATCTGTAGAAAAAGTAGCTAATGGTTCTCAATCTGATCCAGGGACTCCCCCAGGAAAAGGTTCAGGAAAGAAACTTCTCAGCCTGCCCATTACTAGACAGCCTAGCATAGTTGGTACAGAGGTTGAATCACATCATACTGATGATGTGCTCTCACATTATGCTGGTAGCCAAGCTGTTAGGGTGCCCTTGGTAAGGGACAGGTCTCCTTCTGTTCATTCCCATCATACCTCTGTATCTAGAAATGTCCCTCCCACCCACCCTGATGACAGATTGTTAGAAAGGGAGCTCAATAGATTGAGAGTGGAACAAACCAGACTGAAGCTCAAGAAGCAACAGCTGGATTTGGATAGACAGTCTTTAGAAATAGAGAGGGAAAGACAGAAGTTGGGTTTAGATACCCATGGTGGCAGCAGCAGTATTCCCCATAGTCATCCTGCAAAAGAGCATGATTCCAGGAATCTGCACAAGATAGTTCCCCCTTATAAGGAGGGGGGTGACATTAACAAGTGGTTTGCTGCACTTGAGAGGGCCTGTGTTGTACAGGATGTCCCTCAAAGGCAGTGGGCTGCTATCCTATGGCTATCATTTAGTGGAAAAGGTAGGGATAGGCTCCTTACTGTGAAAGAAAATGATGCCAATAATTTTACAGTTCTTAAGAATGCACTCCTGGATGGTTATGGCTTAACCACTGAACAGTACAGGATAAAGTTCAGAGAGACCAAAAAGGAGTCTTCACAAGACTGGGTTGATTTCATTGACCATTCAGTGAAGGCCTTGGAGGGGTGGTTACATGGCAGTAAAGTTACTGATTATGAAAGCCTGTATAACACAATCCTGAGAGAGCATATACTTAATAATTGTGTGTCTGATTTGTTGCACCAGTACCTGGTAGACTCTGATCTGACCTCTCCCCAAGAATTGGGAAAGAAGGCAGACAAATGGGTCAGAACAAGGGTGAACAGAAAAGTTCATACAGGGGGTGACAAAGATGGCAATAAGAAGAAAGATGGTGAAAAATCTCAAGATAAGCATGGGGATAAGGGTAAAACCAAAGATCCCACTTCAAATCTTAAACACTCTTCAGAGGGTGGGGATAAAACTAATTCTTCCTCTTCTTCCCAACCTGTACACATTAAAAAGCCTTGGTGCTTTGTGTGTAAAAACAGAGGCCATAGGCCAGGGGATAAGTCCTGTCCAGGTAAACCCCCTGAGCCTACCACCACTAATACATCAAGCTCTAGTGCCCCTAGCAGTAGTGGTACTAGTGGTGGGACTGCTGGCAACAGTCAAGCAAAGGGTGTAGTTGGGTTCACTTATGGGTCCATAGTGGAAACTGATGTAATCAGTCCCAAGACAGTTTCTGTCACACCTAGTGGCATTGGCCTTGCCACACTGGCTGCTTGTCCCCTTACAATGGATAAGTACAGGCAGACAGTTTCAATAAATGGTGTTGAGGCCTTGGCCTACAGGGACACAGGTGCCAGTTTCACTTTGGTGACTGAAAACCTAGTGCCTCCTGAACAACACATCATTGGACAACAGTATAAGATTATTGATGTCCATAACTCCACTAAGTTTCTTCCCTTAGCTATAATTCAGTTTAGTTGGGGTGGAGTTACTGGCCCTAAGCAGGTGGTGGTATCACCTAGCTTACCTGTAGACTGTCTCTTAGGTAATGACCTAGAGGCCTCAGGTTGGGCTGATGTAGAGTTTTATGCCCATGCAGCCATGCTGGGCATCCCTGAGGAATTGTTCCCTCTCATTTCAAGTGAAATGAAAAAGCAAAGGAGAGAAGGCCTGAAAACTCAGGATCCCTCTCCATCAACAGGTAAAAAGGGTATCACAGTATCCCCTAACCACCCTACCATTCAGGATACCATTCCTGTGGTGGGAGAAACCTCTCCTGGGGTGGCACCTGTTCCAAGGGAATCATCAGCTGGCAAAGCTGGACTCCCTGAGGTGGAAGTACCTCTCTGTGGGATAACTAACATTGGTGAGAAAAACAGCACCATTTTAGTTAACATGGAGCATCCCTCCAACCCTCCCAGAGAAACTTTAGTGCATAAACCCTGCACTACCTCACAACACTTAGGACAGCATCCCTGCCCTAGTGTGGAGCTCATAGGACAGCATCCCTGCCCTGCTCCAACTCAAGAGAAACAGCATCCCTGTTCTCTCTTCCAGCCAAATGGACAAAGTTTTTGCCCAGCTATGGCTTTACTGAGACAGCATCCCTGTCTGGCATTTCCATCATTACAAATAGGTTCAGTGGATAATTCCCACTGCTCTAAACTAAAACTTACTGATAGAAACTCTGAAAATACATCTTCACATTGTTGGTTAGCTAAAAAACTTCAAACAGGGTGGTTTACATCCCCACAGGGAAGTAACCATATAGTGGATGATAAAGGGAGTAACCAGTCTATTGCAGAGCTACTCTCTACTTATCACCACTTAGACAATAAAGTCTCAACTGGCCAAGGTTAGCCTTATTGTCCTTCGTTTGGGGGGGGTTGTGTGAGAAGGTAGCCTCTTTCTAGCCTTGTTACCCCCACTTTTGGCCTGTTTGTGAGTGTATGTCAGGGTGTTTGTCACTGTTTTCACTGTCTGTGAGAAGGTAGACTCTTTCTAGCCTTGTTACCCCCACTTTTGGCCTGTTTGTGAGTGTATGTCAGGGTGTTTGTCACTGTTTTCACTGTCTCACTGGGATCCTGATAGCCAGGCCTCAGTGCTCATAGTGAAAACACTATGTTTTCAGTATGGTTGTTATGTGTCACTGGGATCCTGCTGGTCAGGACCCCAGTGCTCATAGGTTTGTGGCCTATATGTATGTGTCACTGGGACCCTGTCACACAGGGCCCCAGTGCTCATAGGTGTGCATGTATATGTTCCCTGTGTGGTGCCTAACTGTCTCACTGAGGCTCTGCTAACCAGAACCTCAGTGGTTATGCTCTCTCATTACTTTCAAATTGTCACTAACAGGCTAGTGACCAATTTTACCAATTTACATTGGCTTACTGGAACACCCTTATAATTCCCTAGTATATGGTACTGAGGTACCCAGGGTATTGGGGTTCCAGGAGATCCCTATGGGCTGCAGCATTTCTTTTGCCACCCATAGGGAGCTCTGACAATTCTTACACAGGCCTGCCACTGCAGCCTGAGTGAAATAACGTCCACGTTATTTCACAGCCATTTTACACTGCACTTAAGTAACTTATAAGTCACCTATATGTCTAACCTTTACCTGGTAAAGGTTAGGTGCAAAGTTACTTAGTGTGAGGGCACCCTGGCACTAGCCAAGGTGCCCCCACATTGTTCAGAGCCAATTCACTGAACTTTGTGAGTGCGGGGACACCATTACACGCGTGCACTACATATAGGTCACTACCTATATGTAGCTTCACCATGGTAACTCCGAATATGGCCATGTAACATGTCTATGATCATGGAATTGCCCCCTCTATGCCATCCTGGCATTGTTGGTACAATTCCATGATCCCAGTGGTCTGTAGCACAGACCCTGGTACTGCCAGACTGCCCTTCCTGGGGTTTCTCTGCAGCTGCTGCTGCTGCCAACCCCTCAGACAGGCAGCTGCCCTCCTGGGGTCCAGCCAGGCCTGGCCCAGGATGGCAGAACAAAGAACTTCCTCTGAGAGAGGGTGTGACACCCTCTCCCTTTGGAAAATGGTGTGAAGGCAGGGGAGGAGTAGCCTCCCCCAGCCTCTGGAAATGCTTTGTTGGGCACAGATGTGCCCAATTCTGCATAAGCCAGTCTACACCGGTTCAAGGACCCCTTAGCCCCTGCTCTGGCGCGAAACTGGACAAAGGAAAGGGGAGTGACCACTCCCCTGACCTGCACCTCCCCTGGGAGGTGTCCAGAGCTCCTCCAGTGTGCTCCAGACCTCTGCCATCTTGGAAACAGAGGTGCTGCTGGCACACTGGACTGCTCTGAGTGGCCAGTGCCACCAGGTGACGTCAGAGACTCCTTGTGATAGGCTCCTTCAGGTGTTAGTAGCCTTTCCTCTCTCCTAGGTAGCCAAACCCTCTTTTCTGGCTATTTAGGGTCTCTGTCTCTGGGGAAACTTTAGATAACGAATGCATGAGCTCAGCCGAGTTCCTCTGCATCTCCCTCTTCACCTTCTGATAAGGAATCGACCGCTGACCGCGCTGGAAGCCTGCAAACCTGCAACATAGTAGCAAAGACGACTACTGCAACTCTGTAACGCTGATCCTGCCGCCTTCTTGACTGTTTTCCTGCTTGTGCATGCTGTGGGGGTAGTCTGCCTCCTCTCTGCACCAGAAGCTCCGAAGAAATCTCCCGTGGGTCGACGGAATCTTCCCCCTGCAACCGCAGGCACCAAAAAGCTGCATTACCGGTCCCTTGGGTCTCCTCTCAGCACGACGAGCGAGGTCCCTTGAATCCAGCGACACCGTCCAAGTGACCCCCACAGTCCAGTGACTCTTCAGCCCAAGTTTGGTGGAGGTAAGTCCTTGCCTCACCTCGCTGGGCTGCATTGCTGGGAACCGCGACTTTGCAAGCTACTCCGGCCCCTGTGCACTTCCGGCGGAAATCCTTCGTGCACAGCCAAGCCTGGGTCCACGGCACTCTAACCTGCATTGCACGACTTTCTAAGTTGGTCTCCGGCGACGTGGGACTCCTTTGTGCAACTTCGGTGAGCACCGTTTCACGCATCCTCGTAGTTCCTGTTTCTGGCACTTCTCCGGGTGCTACCTGCTTCAGTGAGGGCTCTTTGTCTTGCTCGACGTCCCCTCTCTCTGCAGGTCCAATTTGCGACCTCCTGGTCCCTCCTGGGCCCCAGCAGCGTCCAAAAACGCCAAACGCACGATTTGCGTGTAGCAAGGCTTGTTGGCGTCCATCCGGCGGGAACTTCTGCACGACTCTCCAAGGCGTGGGGGATCCATCCTCCAAAGGGGAAGTCTCTAGCCCTTGTCGTTCCTGCAGTATTCACAGTTCTTCAGCCTAGTAAGAGCTTCTTTGCACCAACCGCTGGCATTTCTTGGGCATCTGCCCATCTCCGAGTTGCTTGTGACTTTTGGACTTGGTCCCCTTGTTCCACAGGTACCCTCAGTCAGGAATCCATCGTTGTTGCATTGCTGATTTGTGTTTTCTTTGCATTTTCCCTCTAACACGACTATTTTGTCCTTAGGGGAACTTTAGTGCACTTTGCACTCACTTTTCAGGGTCTTGGGGAGGGTTATTTTTCTAACTCTCACTATTTTCTAATAGTCCCAGCGACCCTCTACAAGGTCACATAGGTTTGGGGTCCATTCGTGGTTCGCATTCCACTTTTGGAGTATATGGTTTGTGTTGCCCCTATCCCTATGTTTCCCCATTGCATCCTATTGTAACTATACATTGTTTGCACTGTTTTCTAAGACTATACTGCATATTTTTGCTATTGTGTATATATATCTTGTGTATATTTCCTATCCTCTCACTGAGGGTACACTCTAAGATACTTTGGCATATTGTCATAAAAATAAAGTACCTTTATTTTTAGTATAACTGTGTATTGTGTTTTCTTATGATATTGTGCATATGACACTAAGTGGTACTGTAGTAGCTTCACACGTCTCCTAGTTCAGCCTAAGCTGCTCTGCTAAGCTACCATTATCTATCAGCCTAAGCTGCTAGACACCCTATACACTAATAAGGGATAACTGGGCCTGGTGCAAGGTGCAAGTACCCCTTGGTACTCACTACAAGCCAGTCCAGCCTCCTACATTGGTTGTGCAGCGGTGGGATAAGTGCTTTGAGACTACTTACCACTCTTGTCATTGTACTTTTCATAAGAGAAAAATATACAAAACAAGGTCAGTGTATATACACATAGCCAAAAAGTTTTGCATTTCCTCTTTTCACTCTTTTCTAAGTGCTGAAAAGTAATTCTAAACTTTCAAAAAGTTCTTAAAAGTTTAAAAAGTTTTTTTCTGTCTTTCCAAAAAGTTCTGAAAACTTTTTTTCTCTTTGTCTATCACTTTAACTCTCTCTAAAAATGTCTGGCACAGGCCAAAAAGTTGAACTGTCCAAACTTGCATATGATCACCTTAGCTGGAAAGGAGCAAGGAGTCTCTGCATAGAGAGAGGTTTGAGTGTAGGGAAGAATCCTTCCTTAGAACTGTTAATTAATATGCTTAGAGTACAGGATAAGGCCATAAGTGCCCAATCTGTAGAAAAAGTAGCTAATGGTTCTCAATCTGATCCAGGGACTCCCCCAGGAAAAGGTTCAGGAAAGAAACTTCTCAGCCTGCCCATTACTAGACAGCCTAGCATAGTTGGTACAGAGGTTGAATCACATCATACTGATGATGTGCTCTCACATTATGCTGGTAGCCAAGCTGTTAGGGTGCCCTTGGTAAGGGACAGGTCTCCTTCTGTTCATTCCCATCATACCTCTGTATCTAGAAATGTCCCTCCCACCCACCCTGATGACAGATTGTTAGAAAGGGAGCTCAATAGATTGAGAGTGGAACAAACCAGACTGAAGCTCAAGAAGCAACAGCTGGATTTGGATAGACAGTCTTTAGAAATAGAGAGGGAAAGACAGAAGTTGGGTTTAGATACCCATGGTGGCAGCAGCAGTATTCCCCATAGTCATCCTGCAAAAGAGCATGATTCCAGGAATCTGCACAAGATAGTTCCCCCTTATAAGGAGGGGGGTGACATTAACAAGTGGTTTGCTGCACTTGAGAGGGCCTGTGTTGTACAGGATGTCCCTCAAAGGCAGTGGGCTGCTATCCTATGGCTATCATTTAGTGGAAAAGGTAGGGATAGGCTCCTTACTGTGAAAGAAAATGATGCCAATAATTTTACAGTTCTTAAGAATGCACTCCTGGATGGTTATGGCTTAACCACTGAACAGTACAGGATAAAGTTCAGAGAGACCAAAAAGGAGTCTTCACAAGACTGGGTTGATTTCATTGACCATTCAGTGAAGGCCTTGGAGGGGTGGTTACATGGCAGTAAAGTTACTGATTATGAAAGCCTGTATAACACAATCCTGAGAGAGCATATACTTAATAATTGTGTGTCTGATTTGTTGCACCAGTACCTGGTAGACTCTGATCTGACCTCTCCCCAAGAATTGGGAAAGAAGGCAGACAAATGGGTCAGAACAAGGGTGAACAGAAAAGTTCATACAGGGGGTGACAAAGATGGCAATAAGAAGAAAGATGGTGAAAAATCTCAAGATAAGCATGGGGATAAGGGTAAAACCAAAGATCCCACTTCAAATCTTAAACACTCTTCAGAGGGTGGGGATAAAACTAATTCTTCCTCTTCTTCCCAACCTGTACACATTAAAAAGCCTTGGTGCTTTGTGTGTAAAAACAGAGGCCATAGGCCAGGGGATAAGTCCTGTCCAGGTAAACCCCCTGAGCCTACCACCACTAATACATCAAGCTCTAGTGCCCCTAGCAGTAGTGGTACTAGTGGTGGGACTGCTGGCAACAGTCAAGCAAAGGGTGTAGTTGGGTTCACTTATGGGTCCATAGTGGAAACTGATGTAATCAGTCCCAAGACAGTTTCTGTCACACCTAGTGGCATTGGCCTTGCCACACTGGCTGCTTGTCCCCTTACAATGGATAAGTACAGGCAGACAGTTTCAATAAATGGTGTTGAGGCCTTGGCCTACAGGGACACAGGTGCCAGTTTCACTTTGGTGACTGAAAACCTAGTGCCTCCTGAACAACACATCATTGGACAACAGTATAAGATTATTGATGTCCATAACTCCACTAAGTTTCTTCCCTTAGCTATAATTCAGTTTAGTTGGGGTGGAGTTACTGGCCCTAAGCAGGTGGTGGTATCACCTAGCTTACCTGTAGACTGTCTCTTAGGTAATGACCTAGAGGCCTCAGGTTGGGCTGATGTAGAGTTTTATGCCCATGCAGCCATGCTGGGCATCCCTGAGGAATTGTTCCCTCTCATTTCAAGTGAAATGAAAAAGCAAAGGAGAGAAGGCCTGAAAACTCAGGATCCCTCTCCATCAACAGGTAAAAAGGGTATCACAGTATCCCCTAACCACCCTACCATTCAGGATACCATTCCTGTGGTGGGAGAAACCTCTCCTGGGGTGGCACCTGTTCCAAGGGAATCATCAGCTGGCAAAGCTGGACTCCCTGAGGTGGAAGTACCTCTCTGTGGGATAACTAACATTGGTGAGAAAAACAGCACCATTTTAGTTAACATGGAGCATCCCTCCAACCCTCCCAGAGAAACTTTAGTGCATAAACCCTGCACTACCTCACAACACTTAGGACAGCATCCCTGCCCTAGTGTGGAGCTCATAGGACAGCATCCCTGCCCTGCTCCAACTCAAGAGAAACAGCATCCCTGTTCTCTCTTCCAGCCAAATGGACAAAGTTTTTGCCCAGCTATGGCTTTACTGAGACAGCATCCCTGTCTGGCATTTCCATCATTACAAATAGGTTCAGTGGATAATTCCCACTGCTCTAAACTAAAACTTACTGATAGAAACTCTGAAAATACATCTTCACATTGTTGGTTAGCTAAAAAACTTCAAACAGGGTGGTTTACATCCCCACAGGGAAGTAACCATATAGTGGATGATAAAGGGAGTAACCAGTCTATTGCAGAGCTACTCTCTACTTATCACCACTTAGACAATAAAGTCTCAACTGGCCAAGGTTAGCCTTATTGTCCTTCGTTTGGGGGGGGTTGTGTGAGAAGGTAGCCTCTTTCTAGCCTTGTTACCCCCACTTTTGGCCTGTTTGTGAGTGTATGTCAGGGTGTTTGTCACTGTTTTCACTGTCTGTGAGAAGGTAGACTCTTTCTAGCCTTGTTACCCCCACTTTTGGCCTGTTTGTGAGTGTATGTCAGGGTGTTTGTCACTGTTTTCACTGTCTCACTGGGATCCTGATAGCCAGGCCTCAGTGCTCATAGTGAAAACACTATGTTTTCAGTATGGTTGTTATGTGTCACTGGGATCCTGCTGGTCAGGACCCCAGTGCTCATAGGTTTGTGGCCTATATGTATGTGTCACTGGGACCCTGTCACACAGGGCCCCAGTGCTCATAGGTGTGCATGTATATGTTCCCTGTGTGGTGCCTAACTGTCTCACTGAGGCTCTGCTAACCAGAACCTCAGTGGTTATGCTCTCTCATTACTTTCAAATTGTCACTAACAGGCTAGTGACCAATTTTACCAATTTACATTGGCTTACTGGAACACCCTTATAATTCCCTAGTATATGGTACTGAGGTACCCAGGGTATTGGGGTTCCAGGAGATCCCTATGGGCTGCAGCATTTCTTTTGCCACCCATAGGGAGCTCTGACAATTCTTACACAGGCCTGCCACTGCAGCCTGAGTGAAATAACGTCCACGTTATTTCACAGCCATTTTACACTGCACTTAAGTAACTTATAAGTCACCTATATGTCTAACCTTTACCTGGTAAAGGTTAGGTGCAAAGTTACTTAGTGTGAGGGCACCCTGGCACTAGCCAAGGTGCCCCCACATTGTTCAGAGCCAATTCACTGAACTTTGTGAGTGCGGGGACACCATTACACGCGTGCACTACATATAGGTCACTACCTATATGTAGCTTCACCATGGTAACTCCGAATATGGCCATGTAACATGTCTATGATCATGGAATTGCCCCCTCTATGCCATCCTGGCATTGTTGGTACAATTCCATGATCCCAGTGGTCTGTAGCACAGACCCTGGTACTGCCAGACTGCCCTTCCTGGGGTTTCTCTGCAGCTGCTGCTGCTGCCAACCCCTCAGACAGGCAGCTGCCCTCCTGGGGTCCAGCCAGGCCTGGCCCAGGATGGCAGAACAAAGAACTTCCTCTGAGAGAGGGTGTGACACCCTCTCCCTTTGGAAAATGGTGTGAAGGCAGGGGAGGAGTAGCCTCCCCCAGCCTCTGGAAATGCTTTGTTGGGCACAGATGTGCCCAATTCTGCATAAGCCAGTCTACACCGGTTCAAGGACCCCTTAGCCCCTGCTCTGGCGCGAAACTGGACAAAGGAAAGGGGAGTGACCACTCCCCTGACCTGCACCTCCCCTGGGAGGTGTCCAGAGCTCCTCCAGTGTGCTCCAGACCTCTGCCATCTTGGAAACAGAGGTGCTGCTGGCACACTGGACTGCTCTGAGTGGCCAGTGCCACCAGGTGACGTCAGAGACTCCTTGTGATAGGCTCCTTCAGGTGTTAGTAGCCTTTCCTCTCTCCTAGGTAGCCAAACCCTCTTTTCTGGCTATTTAGGGTCTCTGTCTCTGGGGAAACTTTAGATAACGAATGCATGAGCTCAGCCGAGTTCCTCTGCATCTCCCTCTTCACCTTCTGATAAGGAATCGACCGCTGACCGCGCTGGAAGCCTGCAAACCTGCAACATAGTAGCAAAGACGACTACTGCAACTCTGTAACGCTGATCCTGCCGCCTTCTTGACTGTTTTCCTGCTTGTGCATGCTGTGGGGGTAGTCTGCCTCCTCTCTGCACCAGAAGCTCCGAAGAAATCTCCCGTGGGTCGACGGAATCTTCCCCCTGCAACCGCAGGCACCAAAAAGCTGCATTACCGGTCCCTTGGGTCTCCTCTCAGCACGACGAGCGAGGTCCCTTGAATCCAGCGACACCGTCCAAGTGACCCCCACAGTCCAGTGACTCTTCAGCCCAAGTTTGGTGGAGGTAAGTCCTTGCCTCACCTCGCTGGGCTGCATTGCTGGGAACCGCGACTTTGCAAGCTACTCCGGCCCCTGTGCACTTCCGGCGGAAATCCTTCGTGCACAGCCAAGCCTGGGTCCACGGCACTCTAACCTGCATTGCACGACTTTCTAAGTTGGTCTCCGGCGACGTGGGACTCCTTTGTGCAACTTCGGTGAGCACCGTTTCACGCATCCTCGTAGTTCCTGTTTCTGGCACTTCTCCGGGTGCTACCTGCTTCAGTGAGGGCTCTTTGTCTTGCTCGACGTCCCCTCTCTCTGCAGGTCCAATTTGCGACCTCCTGGTCCCTCCTGGGCCCCAGCAGCGTCCAAAAACGCCAAACGCACGATTTGCGTGTAGCAAGGCTTGTTGGCGTCCATCCGGCGGGAACTTCTGCACGACTCTCCAAGGCGTGGGGGATCCATCCTCCAAAGGGGAAGTCTCTAGCCCTTGTCGTTCCTGCAGTATTCACAGTTCTTCAGCCTAGTAAGAGCTTCTTTGCACCAACCGCTGGCATTTCTTGGGCATCTGCCCATCTCCGAGTTGCTTGTGACTTTTGGACTTGGTCCCCTTGTTCCACAGGTACCCTCAGTCAGGAATCCATCGTTGTTGCATTGCTGATTTGTGTTTTCTTTGCATTTTCCCTCTAACACGACTATTTTGTCCTTAGGGGAACTTTAGTGCATTTTGCACTCACTTTTCAGGGTCTTGGGGAGGGTTATTTTTCTAACTCTCACTATTTTCTAATAGTCCCAGCGACCCTCTACAAGGTCACATAGGTTTGGGGTCCATTCGTGGTTCGCATTCCACTTTTGGAGTATATGGTTTGTGTTGCCCCTATCCCTATGTTTCCCCATTGCATCCTATTGTAACTATACATTGTTTGCACTGTTTTCTAAGACTATACTGCATATTTTTGCTATTGTGTATATATATCTTGTGTATATTTCCTATCCTCTCACTGAGGGTACACTCTAAGATACTTTGGCATATTGTCATAAAAATAAAGTACCTTTATTTTTAGTATAACTGTGTATTGTGTTTTCTTATGATATTGTGCATATGACACTAAGTGGTACTGTAGTAGCTTCACACGTCTCCTAGTTCAGCCTAAGCTGCTCTGCTAAGCTACCATTATCTATCAGCCTAAGCTGCTAGACACCCTATACACTAATAAGGGATAACTGGGCCTGGTGCAAGGTGCAAGTACCCCTTGGTACTCACTACAAGCCAGTCCAGCCTCCTACATTGGTTGTGCAGCGGTGGGATAAGTGCTTTGAGACTACTTACCACTCTTGTCATTGTACTTTTCATAAGAGAAAAATATACAAAACAAGGTCAGTGTATATACACATAGCCAAAAAGTTTTGCATTTCCTCTTTTCACTCTTTTCTAAGTGCTGAAAAGTAATTCTAAACTTTCAAAAAGTTCTTAAAAGTTTAAAAAGTTTTTTTCTGTCTTTCCAAAAAGTTCTGAAAACTTTTTTTCTCTTTGTCTATCACTTTAACTCTCTCTAAAAATGTCTGGCACAGGCCAAAAAGTTGAACTGTCCAAACTTGCATATGATCACCTTAGCTGGAAAGGAGCAAGGAGTCTCTGCATAGAGAGAGGTTTGAGTGTAGGGAAGAATCCTTCCTTAGAACTGTTAATTAATATGCTTAGAGTACAGGATAAGGCCATAAGTGCCCAATCTGTAGAAAAAGTAGCTAATGGTTCTCAATCTGATCCAGGGACTCCCCCAGGAAAAGGTTCAGGAAAGAAACTTCTCAGCCTGCCCATTACTAGACAGCCTAGCATAGTTGGTACAGAGGTTGAATCACATCATACTGATGATGTGCTCTCACATTATGCTGGTAGCCAAGCTGTTAGGGTGCCCTTGGTAAGGGACAGGTCTCCTTCTGTTCATTCCCATCATACCTCTGTATCTAGAAATGTCCCTCCCACCCACCCTGATGACAGATTGTTAGAAAGGGAGCTCAATAGATTGAGAGTGGAACAAACCAGACTGAAGCTCAAGAAGCAACAGCTGGATTTGGATAGACAGTCTTTAAAAATAGAGAGGGAAAGACAGAAGTTGGGTTTAGATACCCATGGTGGCAGCAGCAGTATTCCCCATAGTCATCCTGCAAAAGAGCATGATTCCAGGAATCTGCACAAGATAGTTCCCCCTTATAAGGAGGGGGGTGACATTAACAAGTGGTTTGCTGCACTTGAGAGGGCCTGTGTTGTACAGGATGTCCCTCAAAGGCAGTGGGCTGCTATCCTATGGCTATCATTTAGTGGAAAAGGTAGGGATAGGCTCCTTACTGTGAAAGAAAATGATGCCAATAATTTTACAGTTCTTAAGAATGCACTCCTGGATGGTTATGGCTTAACCACTGAACAGTACAGGATAAAGTTCAGAGAGACCAAAAAGGAGTCTTCACAAGACTGGGTTGATTTCATTGACCATTCAGTGAAGGCCTTGGAGGGGTGGTTACATGGCAGTAAAGTTACTGATTATGAAAGCCTGTATAACACAATCCTGAGAGAGCATATACTTAATAATTGTGTGTCTGATTTGTTGCACCAGTACCTGGTAGACTCTGATCTGACCTCTCCCCAAGAATTGGGAAAGAAGGCAGACAAATGGGTCAGAACAAGGGTGAACAGAAAAGTTCATACAGGGGGTGACAAAGATGGCAATAAGAAGAAAGATGGTGAAAAATCTCAAGATAAGCATGGGGATAAGGGTAAAACCAAAGATCCCACTTCAAATCTTAAACACTCTTCAGAGGGTGGGGATAAAACTAATTCTTCCTCTTCTTCCCAACCTGTACACATTAAAAAGCCTTGGTGCTTTGTGTGTAAAAACAGAGGCCATAGGCCAGGGGATAAGTCCTGTCCAGGTAAACCCCCTGAGCCTACCACCACTAATACATCAAGCTCTAGTGCCCCTAGCAGTAGTGGTACTAGTGGTGGGACTGCTGGCAACAGTCAAGCAAAGGGTGTAGTTGGGTTCACTTATGGGTCCATAGTGGAAACTGATGTAATCAGTCCCAAGACAGTTTCTGTCACACCTAGTGGCATTGGCCTTGCCACACTGGCTGCTTGTCCCCTTACAATGGATAAGTACAGGCAGACAGTTTCAATAAATGGTGTTGAGGCCTTGGCCTACAGGGACACAGGTGCCAGTTTCACTTTGGTGACTGAAAACCTAGTGCCTCCTGAACAACACATCATTGGACAACAGTATAAGATTATTGATGTCCATAACTCCACTAAGTTTCTTCCCTTAGCTATAATTCAGTTTAGTTGGGGTGGAGTTACTGGCCCTAAGCAGGTGGTGGTATCACCTAGCTTACCTGTAGACTGTCTCTTAGGTAATGACCTAGAGGCCTCAGGTTGGGCTGATGTAGAGTTTTATGCCCATGCAGCCATGCTGGGCATCCCTGAGGAATTGTTCCCTCTCATTTCAAGTGAAATGAAAAAGCAAAGGAGAGAAGGCCTGAAAACTCAGGATCCCTCTCCATCAACAGGTAAAAAGGGTATCACAGTATCCCCTAACCACCCTACCATTCAGGATACCATTCCTGTGGTGGGAGAAACCTCTCCTGGGGTGGCACCTGTTCCAAGGGAATCATCAGCTGGCAAAGCTGGACTCCCTGAGGTGGAAGTACCTCTCTGTGGGATAACTAACATTGGTGAGAAAAACAGCACCATTTTAGTTAACATGGAGCATCCCTCCAACCCTCCCAGAGAAACTTTAGTGCATAAACCCTGCACTACCTCACAACACTTAGGACAGCATCCCTGCCCTAGTGTGGAGCTCATAGGACAGCATCCCTGCCCTGCTCCAACTCAAGAGAAACAGCATCCCTGTTCTCTCTTCCAGCCAAATGGACAAAGTTTTTGCCCAGCTATGGCTTTACTGAGACAGCATCCCTGTCTGGCATTTCCATCATTACAAATAGGTTCAGTGGATAATTCCCACTGCTCTAAACTAAAACTTACTGATAGAAACTCTGAAAATACATCTTCACATTGTTGGTTAGCTAAAAAACTTCAAACAGGGTGGTTTACATCCCCACAGGGAAGTAACCATATAGTGGATGATAAAGGGAGTAACCAGTCTATTGCAGAGGTACTCTCTACTTATCACCACTTAGACAATAAAGTCTCAACTGGCCAAGGTTAGCCTTATTGTCCTTCGTTTGGGGGGGAGTTGTGTGAGAAGGTAGACTCTTTCTAGCCTTGTTACCCCACTTTTGGCCTGTTTGTGAGTGTATGTCAGGGTGTTTGTCACTGTTTTCACTGTCTCACTGGGATCCTGATAGCCAGGCCTCAGTGCTCATAGTGAAAACACTATGTTTTCAGTATGGTTGTTATGTGTCACTGGGATCCTGCTGGTCAGGACCCCAGTGCTCATAGGTTTGTGGCCTATATGTATGTGTCACTGGGACCCTGTCACACAGGGCCCCAGTGCTCATAGGTGTGCATGTATATGTTCCCTGTGTGGTGCCTAACTGTCTCACTGAGGCTCTGCTAACCAGAACCTCAGTGGTTATGCTCTCTCATTACTTTCAAATTGTCACTAACAGGCTAGTGACCAATTTTACCAATTTACATTGGCTTACTGGAACACCCTTATAATTCCCTAGTATATGGTACTGAGGTACCCAGGGTATTGGGGTTCCAGGAGATCCCTATGGGCTGCAGCATTTCTTTTGCCACCCATAGGGAGCTCTGACAATTCTTACACAGGCCTGCCACTGCAGCCTGAGTGAAATAACGTCCACGTTATTTCACAGCCATTTTACACTGCACTTAAGTAACTTATAAGTCACCTATATGTCTAACCTTTACCTGGTAAAGGTTAGGTGCAAAGTTACTTAGTGTGAGGGCACCCTGGCACTAGCCAAGGTGCCCCCACATTGTTCAGAGCCAATTCACTGAACTTTGTGAGTGCGGGGACACCATTACACGCGTGCACTACATATAGGTCACTACCTATATGTAGCTTCACCATGGTAACTCCGAATATGGCCATGTAACATGTCTATGATCATGGAATTTCCCCCTCTATGCCATCCTGGCATTGTTGGTACAATTCCATGATCCCAGTGGTCTGTAGCACAGACCCTGGTACTGCCAGACTGCCCTTCCTGGGGTTTCTCTGCAGCTGCTGCTGCTGCCAACCCCTCAGACAGGCAGCTGCCCTCCTGGGGTCCAGCCAGGCCTGGCCCAGGATGGCAGAACAAAGAACTTCCTCTGAGAGAGGGTGTGACACCCTCTCCCTTTGGAAAATGGTGTGAAGGCAGGGGAGGAGTAGCCTCCCCCAGCCTCTGGAAATGCTTTGTTGGGCACAGATGTGCCCAATTCTGCATAAGCCAGTCTACACCGGTTCAGGGACCCCTTAGCCCCTGCTCTGGCGCGAAACTGGACAAAGGAAAGGGGAGTGACCACTCCCCTGACCTGCACCTCCCCTGGGAGGTGTCCAGAGCTCCTCCAGTGTGCTCCAGACCTCTGCCATCTTGGAAACAGAGGTGCTGCTGGCACACTGGACTGCTCTGAGTGGCCAGTGCCACCAGGTGACGTCAGAGACTCCTTGTGATAGGCTCCTTCAGGTGTTAGTAGCCTTTCCTCTCTCCTAGGTAGCCAAACCCTCTTTTCTGGCTATTTAGGGTCTCTGTCTCTGGGGAAACTTTAGATAACGAATGCATGAGCTCAGCCGAGTTGCTCTGCATCTCCCTCTTCACCTTCTGATAAGGAATCGACCGCTGACCGCGCTGGAAGCCTGCAAACCTGCAACATAGTAGCAAAGACGACTACTGCAACTCTGTAACGCTGATCCTGCCGCCTTCTTGACTGTTTTCCTGCTTGTGCATGCTGTGGGGGTAGTCTGCCTCCTCTCTGCACCAGAAGCTCCGAAGAAATCTCCCGTGGGTCGACGGAATCTTCCCCCTGCAACCGCAGGCACCAAAAAGCTGCATTACCGGTCCCTTGGGTCTCCTCTCAGCACGACGAGCGAGGTCCCTCGAATCCAGCGACACCGTCCAAGTGACCCCCACAGTCCAGTGACTCTTCAGCCCAAGTTTGGTGGAGGTAAGTCCTTGCCTCACCTCGCTGGGCTGCATTGCTGGGAACCGCGACTTTGCAAGCTACTCCGGCCCCTGTGCACTTCCGGCGGAAATCCTTCGTGCACAGCCAAGCCTGGGTCCACGGCACTCTAACCTGCATTGCACGACTTTCTAAGTTGGTCTCCGGCGACGTGGGACTCCTTTGTGCAACTTCGGTGAGCACCGTTTCACGCATCCTCGTAGTGCCTGTTTCTGGCACTTCTCCGGGTGCTACCTGCTTCAGTGAGGGCTCTTTGTCTTGCTCGACGTCCCCTCTCTCTGCAGGTCCAATTTGCGACCTCCTGGTCCCTCCTGGGCCCCAGCAGCGTCCAAAAACGCCAAACGCACGATTTGCGTGTAGCAAGGCTTGTTGGCGTCCATCCGGCGGGAAAACACTTCTGCACGACTCTCCAAGGCGTGGGGGATCCATCCTCCAAAGGGGAAGTCTCTAGCCCTTGTCGTTCCTGCAGTATTCACAGTTCTTCAGCCTAGTAAGAGCTTCTTTGCACCAACCGCTGGCATTTCTTGGGCATCTGCCCATCTCCGAGTTGCTTGTGACTTTTGGACTTGGTCCCCTTGTTCCACAGGTACCCTCAGTCAGGAATCCATCGTTGTTGCATTGCTGATTTGTGTTTTCTTTGCATTTTCCCTCTAACACGACTATTTTGTCCTTAGGGGAACTTTAGTGCACTTTGCACTCACTTTTCAGGGTCTTGGGGAGGGTTATTTTTCTAACTCTCACTATTTTCTAATAGTCCCAGCGACCCTCTACAAGGTCACATAGGTTTGGGGTCCATTCGTGGTTCGCATTCCACTTTTGGAGTATATGGTTTGTGTTGCCCCTATCCCTATGTTTCCCCATTGCATCCTATTGTAACTATACATTGTTTGCACTGTTTTCTAAGACTATACTGCATATTTTTGCTATTGTGTATATATATCTTGTGTATATTTCCTATCCTCTCACTGAGGGTACACTCTAAGATACTTTGGCATATTGTCATAAAAATGAAGTACCTTTATTTTTAGTATAACTGTGTATTGTGTTTTCTTATGATATTGTGCATATGACACTAAGTGGTACTGTAGTAGCTTCACACGTCTCCTAGTTCAGCCTAAGCTGCTCTGCTAAGCTACCATTATCTATCAGCCTAAGCTGCTAGACACCCTATACACTAATAAGGGATAACTGGGCCTGGTGCAAGGTGCAAGTACCCCTTGGTACTCACTACAAGCCAGTCCAGCCTCCTACACTGTCTCACTGGGATCCTGATAGCCAGGCCTCAGTGCTCATAGTGAAAACACTATGTTTTCAGTATGTTTGTTATGTGTCACTGGGATCCTGCTGGTCAGGACCCCAGTGCTCATAGGTTTGTGGCCTATATGTATGTGTCACTGGGACCCTGTCACACAGGGCCCCAGTGCTCATAGGTGTGCATGTATATGTTCCCTGTGTGGTGCCTAACTGTCTCACTGAGGCTCTGCTAACCAGAACCTCAGTGGTTATGCTCTCTCATTTCTTTCCAAATTGTCACTAACAGGCTAGTGACCATTTTTACCAATTTACATTGGCTTACTGGAACACCCTTATAATTCCCTAGTATATGGTACTGAGGTACCCAGGGTATTGGGGTTCCAGGAGATCCCTATGGGCTGCAGCATTTCTTTTGCCACCCATAGGGAGCTCTGACAATTCTTACACAGGCCTGCCACTGCAGCCTGAGTGAAATAACGTCCACGTTATTTCACAGCCATTTTTACACTGCACTTAAGTAACTTATAAGTCACCTATATGTCTAACCTTTACCTGGTAAAGGTTAGGTGCAAAGTTACTTAGTGTGAGGGCACCCTGGCACTAGCCAAGGTGCCCCCACATTGTTCAGAGCCAATTCCCTGAACTTTGTGAGTGCGGGGACACCATTACACGCGTGCACTACATATAGGTCACTACCTATATGTAGCTTCACAATGGTAACTCCGAATATGGCCATGTAACATGTCTATGATCATGGAATTGCCCCCTCTATGCCATCCTGGCATAGTTGGCACAATCCCATGATCCCAGTGGTCTGTAGCACAGACCCTGGTACTGCCAAACTGCCCTTCCTGGGGTTTCACTGCAGCTGCTGCTGCTGCCAACCCCTCAGACAGGCAGCTGCCCTCCTGGGGTCCAGCCAGGCCTGGCCCAGGATGGCAGAACAAAGAACTTCCTCTGAAAGAGGGAGTGACACCCTCTCCCTTTGGAAAATGGTGTGAAGGCAGGGGAGGAGTAGCCTCCCCCAGCCTCTGGAAATGCTTTCTTGGGCACAGATGTGCCCAATTCTGCATAAGCCAGTCTACACCGGTTCAGGGACCCCTTAGCCCCTGCTCTGGCGCGAAACTGGACAAAGGAAAGGGGAGTGACCACTCCCCTGACCTGCACCTCCCCTGGGAGGTGTCCAGAGCTCCTCCAGTGTGCTCCAGACCTCTGCCATCTTGGAAACAGAGGTGCTGCTGGCACACTGGACTGCTCTGAGTGGCCAGTGCCACCAGGTGACGTCAGAGACTCCTTCTGATAGGCTCCTTCAGGTGTTAGTAGCCTATCCTTTCTCCTAGGTAGCCAAACCCTCTTTTCTGGCTATTTAGGGTCTCTGTCTCTGGGGAAACTTTAGATAACGAATGCATGAGCTCAGCCGAGTTCCTCTGCATCTCTCTCTTCACCTTCTGATAAGGAATCGACTGCTGACCGCGCTGGAAGCCTGCAAACCTGCAACATAGTAGCAAAGACGACTACTGCAACTCTGTAACGCTGATCCTGCCGCCTTCTCGACTGTTTTCCTGCTTGTGCATGCTGTGGGGGTAGCCTGCCTCCTCTCTGCACCAGAAGCTCCGAAGAAATCTCCCGTGGGTCGACGGAATCTTCCCCCTGCAACCGCAGGCACCAAAAAGCTGCATTACCGGTCCCTTGGGTCTCCTCTCAGCACGACGAGCGAGGTCCCTCGAATCCAGCGACTCTGTCCAAGTGACCCACACAGTCCAGTGACTCTTCAGTCCAAGTTTGGTGGAGGTAAGTCCTTGCCTCACCTCGCTGGGCTGCATTGCTGGGAACCGCGACTTTGCAGCTACTCCGGCCCCTGTGCACTTCCGGCGGAAATCCTTTGTGCACAGCCAAGCCTGGGTCCACGGCACTCTAACCTGCATTGCACGACTTTCTAAGTTGGTCTCCGGCGACGTGGGACTCCTTTGTGCAACTTCGGCGAGCACCGTTTCACGCATCTTCGTAGTGCCTGTTTCTGGCACTTCTCCGGGTGCTACCTGCTTCAGTGAGGGCTCTTTGTCTTGCTCGATGTTCCCTCTCTCTTCAGGTCCAATTTGCGACCTCCTGGTCCCTCCTGGGCCCCAGCAGCGTCCAAAAACGCCAAACGCACGATTTGCGACTAGCAAGGCTTGTTGGCGTCCTTTTGGCGGGAAAACACTTCTGCACGACTCTCCATGGCGAGAGGGATCCGTCCACCAAAGGGGAAGTCTCTAGCCCTTTTCGTTCCTGCAGAAACCTCAGCTTCTTCTGTCCAGTAGAAGCTTCTTTGCACCCGCAGCTGGCATTTCCTGGGCATCTGCCCATCTCCGACTTGCTTGTGACTTTTGGACTTGGTCCCCTTGTTCCACAGGTACCCTAGATTGGAAATCCACAGTTGTTGCATTGCTGGTTTGTGTCTTTCCTGCATTATTCCTCTAACACAACTTCTTTGTCCTTAGGGGAACTTTAGTGCACTTTGCACTCACTTTTCGGGGTCTTGGGGAGGGTTATTTTTCTAACTCTCACTATTTTCTAATAGTCCCAGCGACCCTCTACAAGGTCACATAGGTTTGGGGTCCATTCGTGGTTCGCATTCCACTTTTGGAGTATATGGTTTGTGTTGCCCCTATCCCTATGTTTCCCCATTGCATCCTATTGTAACTATACATTGTTTGCACTGTTTTCTAAGACTATACTGCATATTTTTGCTATTGTGTATATATATCTTGTGTATATTTCCTATCCTCTCACTGAGGGTACACTCTAAGATACTTTGGCATATTGTCATAAAAATAAAGTACCTTTATTTTTAGTATAACTGTGTATAGTGTTTTCTTATGATATTGTGCATATGACACTAAGTGGTACTGTAGTAGCTTCACACGTCTCCTAGTTCAGCCTAAGCTGCTCTGCTAAGCTACCATTATCTATCAGCCTAAGCTGCTAGACACCCTATACACTAATAAGGGATAACCGGGCCTGGTGCAAGGTGCAAGTACCCCTTGGTACTCACTACAAGCCAGTCCAGCCTCCTACAGAGTCACTTGGACAGAGTTGCTGGATTCCAGGGACCTCGCTCGTCGTGCTGAGAGGAGACCCAAGGGACCGGTAATGCAGCTTTTTGGTGCCTGCGGTTGCAGGGGGAAGATTCCATCGACCCACGGGAGATTTCTTCGGAGCTTCTAGTGCAGAGAGGAGGCAGACTACCCCCACAGCATGCACCACCAGGAAAACAGTCGAGAAGGCGGCAGGATCAGCGTTACAGAGTTGCAGTAGTCGTCTTTGCTACTATGTTGCAGTTTTGCAGGCTTCCAGCGCGGTCAGCAGTCGATTCCTTGGCAGAAGGTGAAGAGAGAGATGCAGAGGAACTCTGATGAGCTCTTGCATTCGTTATCTAAAGTTTCCCCAGAGACAGAGACCCTAAATAGCCAGAAAAGAGGGTTTGGCTACTTAGGAGAGAGGATAGGCTACTAACACCTGAAGGAGCCTATCAGAAGGAGTCTCTGACGTCACCTGGTGGCACTGGCCACTCAGAGCAGTCCAGTGTGCCAGCAGCACCTCTGTTTCCAAGATGGCAGAGGTCTGGAGCACACTGGAGGAGCTCTGGACACCTCCCAGGGGAGGTGCAGGTCAGGGGAGTGGTCACTCCCCTTTCCTTTGTCCAGTTTCGCGCCAGAGCAGGGGCTAAGGGGTCCCTGAACCGGTGTAGACTGGCTTATGCAGAATTGGGCACATCTGTGCCAAAGAAAGCATTTCCAGAGGCTGGGGGAGGTTACTCCTCCCCTGCCTTCACACCATTTTCCAAAGGGAGAGGGTGTAACACCCTCTCTCAGAGGAAGTCCTTTGTTCTGCCATCCTGGGACAAGCCTGGCTTGACCCCAGGGGGGCAGAAACCTGTCTGAGGGGTTGGCAGCAGCAGCAGCTGCAGTGAAACCCCAGGAAAGGCAGTTTGGCAGTACCAGGGTCTGTGCTACAGACCACTGGGATCATCGAATTGTGCCAACAATGCCAGGATGGCATAGAGGGGGCAATTCCATGATCTTAGACATGTTACATGGCCATATTCGGAGTTACCATTGTGAAGCTACATATAGGTATTGACCTATATGTAGTGCACGCGTGTAATGGTGTCCCCGCACTCACAAAGTTCAGGGAATTGGCTCTGAACAATGTGGGGGCACCTTGGCTAGTGCCAGGGTGCCCTCACACTAAGTAACTTTGCTCCTAACATTTACCAGGTAAAGGTTAGACATATAGGTGACTTATAAGTTACATAAGTGCAGTGTAAAGTGGCTGTGAAATAACATGGACGTTATTTCAGTCAGGCTGCAGTGGCAGGCCTGTGTAAGAATTGTCAGAGCTCCCTATGGGTGGCAAAAGAAATGCTGCAGCCCATAGGGATCTCCTGGAACCCCAATACCCTGGGTACCTCAGTACCATATACTAGGGAATTATAAGGGTGTTCCAGTAAGCCAATGTGAATTGGTAAAATTGATCACTAGCCTGTTAGTGACAATTTGGAAAGAAATGAGAGAGCATAACCACTGAGGTTCTGATTAGCAGAGCCTCAGTGAGACAGTTAGTCACTACACAGGTAACACATTCAGGCACACTTATGAGCACTGGGGCCCTGGTGAACAGGGTCCCAGTGACACATACAACTAAAACAACATATATACAGTGAAAAATGGGGGTAACATGCCAGGCAAGATGGTACTTTCCTACACAACCCCCCCCCCAAACGAAGGACAATAATACTAGCCATGACCTGATGAGTCTTCATTGTCTAAGTGGAAATATCTGGAGAGTCCATCTGCATTGGAGTGGCTACTCCCAGGTCTATGTTCTACTGTATAGTCCATTCCCTGTAGGGATATGGACCACCTCAACAATTTAGGATTTTCACCTTTCATTTGTTTTAGCCAAAGTAGAGGTTTGTGGTCTGTCTGAACAATGAAGTGAGTGCCAAACAGGTATGGCCTCAACTTCTTCAGTGCCCAGACCACAGCAAAGGCCTCCCTCTCTATGGCAGACCAACGCTTTTCTCTAGGGGTCAACCTCCTACTAATAAAAGCAACAGGTTGATCCTGGCCCTCAGAATTAAGTTGTGATAGGACTGCCCCTACTCCTAATTCAGATGCATCAGTTTGGACATATAAATTTTTAGAGTAACAAGGGCTTTTCAGGACAGGTGCAGAGCACATGGCCTGCTTCAGCTCCTCAAAAGCTTTCTGACAGTTTGCTGTCCATAATACCTTTTAAGGCATCTTCTTGGAAGTGAGGTCATTAAGAGGGGCTGCAATGGAGCCATAGTTCTTAATGAACCTCCTGTAATACCCAGTGAGGCCTAGGAAGGCTCTCACCTGAGTCTGAGTGGTAGGGGGAACCCAATCAATAATTGTTTGGATTTTCCCCTGAAGTGGTGCAATCTGTTCCCCACCAACAAGGTGTCCCAGATAAACCACCTTACCCTGCCCTATCTGGCACTTTGAAGCTTTGATAGTGAGGCCTGCCTTTTGCAGGGCTTCCAAAACTTTCCATAGGTGGACCAGGTGATCATCCCAGCTGGAGCTAAAGACAGCTATATTGTCCAAATATGCTGCACTGAAAGCTTCCAGCCCTTGCAGGACTGTGTTCACCAACCTCTGAAAAGTGGCAGGTGCATTTTTCAAACCAAAAGGCATTACAGTAAACTGGTAATGTCCTCCAATGGTTGAAAATGCTGTTTTAGGTTTAGCATCTTCTGATAATTTGATCTGCCAATACCCTGCAGTCAAATCAAAAGTGCTTAGATACTTGGCAGATGCCAGTGTATCTATGAGCTCATCTGCCCTGGGTATAGGGTGAGCATCAGTTTTGGTTACCAAGTTGAGACCTCTATAGTCTACACAAAACCGCATTTCCTTCTTTCCATCTTTGGAATGGGGTTTTGGTACAAGTACCACAGGAGAAGCCCATGGACTTTCAGAGTGCTCAACCACTCCTAGTTCTAACATTTTCTGGACCTCTTGCTTTATGCAGTCCCTGACATGGTCAGGCTGCCTATAGATCTTACTTTTGACAGGCAAGCTGTCTCCAGTATCTATAGTGTGCTCACACCAAGAAGTGGTACCTGGCACAGTAGAGAAGAGTTCAGAGAATTGATCTAGGAGATTTATGCAATGGTCTTTCTGCTCAGCAGTAAGACAATCAGCCAAAACTACACCTTCCACAAGAGCATCTTGTTCTGTGGAAGAGAAGAGATCAGGTAGAGGATCACTGTCTTCTTCCTGTCCCTCATCAGTTGCCATGAGCAGGGTGAGATCAGCCCTGTCATAGTAGGGTTTCAGGCGGTTTACATGGAGTACCCTAAGGGGACTCCTTGCAGTGCCTAAGTCAACTAAATAGGTGACGTCACCCTTTTTCTCAACAATTGTGTGGGGTCCACTCCATTTATCTTGGAGTGCTCTTGGGGCCACAGGCTCCAAGACCCACACTTTCTGCCCTGGTTGGTACTGAACCAAAACAGCCTTCTGGTCATGCCATTGCTTCTGGAGCTCTTGGCTGGCCTGAAGGTTTTTACTGGCCTTTTTCATATACTCAGCCATCCTTGATCTGAGGCCAAGTACATAATCCACAATATCCTGTTTAGGAGCTTTTAAAGGTTGTTCCCAACCCTCCTTTACAAGTGTGAGTGGACCCCTAACAGGGTGTCCAAAAAGAAGTTCAAAGGGGCTGAAGCCCACTCCTTTCTGGGGTACCTCCCTGTAGGGAAAAAGGAGGCATGGTAACAGGATATCCCATCTCCTGCGGAGTTTTTCAGGGAGACCCATAATCATGCCTTTGAGAGTTTTGTTAAATCTCTCCACCAGTCCATTTGTTTGTGGATGATAGGGTGTGGTGAATTTGTAAGTTACACCACACTCCATCCACATGGCCTTTAAGTATGCAGACATGAAATTGCTTCCCCTGTCTGATACTACTTCCTTTGGGAAGCCCACCCTGGAAAATATTCCCAGGAGGGCCTTTGCCACTGCAGGAGCTGTAGTGGTCCTTAAAGGAATAGCTTCAGGATATCTTGTGGCATGGTCCACTACCACCAAGATGAATCTATTCCCTGAAGCAGTAGGAGGGTCAAGGGGGCCAACTATGTCAACCCCTACCCTTTCAAAGGGAACCCCAACCACAGGCAGTGGAATAAGGGGTGCCTTTGGGGTGCCACCTGTCTTGCCACTGGCTTGACAGGTTTCACAGGACTTACAAAAATCTTTTGTGTCCTCAGACATCCTAGGCCAATGAAACAAGGGAACAAGCCTGTCCCAAGTTTTCATTTGTCCTAGATGCCCAGCTAGGGGAATGTCGTGGGCAAGAGTTAGGAGGAACTTTCTGGACTCCTGAGGAATCACTAATCTCCTGGCAGCTCCAGGTTTAGGATCCCTATGCTCAGTGTACAAGAGGTTGTCCTCCCAGTAAACTCTGTGAGAGTCACTGACATCCCCATTAGCCTGTTTGACAGCTTGCTGTCTTAGACCCTCTAATGTGGGACAGGTTTGCTGTGCCACACTCAGCTCCTCTCTGGCAGGCCCCCCTTCACCCAAAAGCTCAGCAGTGTCTGCTTCAAGCTCCTCTGGTGTAGGTTCTGCACAGGGAGGGAATTCATCTTCCTCTGAAGTTGAATCCACTGTAGAGGGAGGGATAGGAGGAAGTGGTTTGCTTCTACTAACCCTAGCTTTAGGGAGCACTTGGTCCATTGTTCCAGGATCCAAGCTTCCCTGTAGTTTTTGCTTTTTGGCCTGAGCCCTGGTTAAAGCAAAACTATGCCCTGGGATGCCCAGCATTGCTGCATGGGCCTCCAACTCCACATCTGACCAAGCTAATGTCTCCAAATCATTTCCTAGTAGACAGTCTACAGGTAAATCTGTGGCTACCACAACTTTCTTTGGACCAGTAACCCCCCCCCAGTTGAGATTAACAACAGCCATGGGGTGGCTAAGTGTGTTGTTGTGAGCATCGGTTACTTGGTACTGGTGACCAAGTAGGTGTTGTTCAGGGTGGACCAGTTTCTCTATGACCATAGTCACACTGGCACCAGTGTCCCTGTAGGCCTGAACCTCAACACCATTTATTAGGGGTAGCTGCTTGTACTTATCCATATTAAGGGGACAAGCAACTAAGGTGGCTAAATCAATAGCCCCCTCAGAGACTAACACAGCCTGTGTGGCCTCCCTAACAAGGCCAACCCCAACTAAGTTACCAATAGTGAGCCCAGCTACTCCCTTGGATTGGCTATTAGTAGGTTTGCTCCTACCACCACTGCTATTAGTAGGGACACCAAGTGTAGCAGTAGGGGTTGTAGTGGTAGGAGGCTTGGTGCTTTTCTTTGGACAACTGAGATCTGTTGTCCAATGGCCTTTTACTTTACATAAATAGCACCATGGTTTCTTTTCTTTGTTTTGATTAAAGGAGGATTTGGACCCACCACCCCCACCAGAGTGTTTTTGTGGGCCTGATGAAGACTCATTTTTAGATTTGTCCCCACCCTTGTCTGAAGACTTACCATACTTCTTTTTGTTGCCATCTTTGTCACCCCCTGTATGAACATTTCTGTTCACCCTTGTTCTGACCCATTTGTCTGCCTTCTTTCCCAATTCTTGGGGAGAGGTCAGATCAGAGTCCACCAAGTACTGGTGCAACAAATCAGACATACAATTATTAAGAATATGCTCTCTCAGGATCAAGTTATACAGGCTTTCAAGGTCAGTAACCTTACTGCCATTTAACCACCCCTCCAAGGCCTTCACTGAATGGTCAATGAAATCAACCCAGTCTTGTGAAGACTCCTTTTTGGTTTCTCTGAACTTTATCCTGTATTGTTCAGTGGTTAAGCCATAACCATCCAGGAGTGCATTCTTAAGTACTGTAAAATTATTGGCATCACTTTCTTTCACAGTAAGGAGCCTATCCCTACCTTTTCCACTAAATGATAGCCATAGGATAGCAGCCCACTGCCTTTGAGGGACATCCTGTACAACACAGGCCCTCTCAAGTGCAGCAAACCACTTGTTAATGTCATCCCCCTCCTTATAAGGGGGAACTATCTTGTGCAGATTCCTGGAATCATGCTCTTTTACAGGATGACTATGGGGAATACTGCTGCTGCCACCATGGGTTTCTAAACCCAACTTCTGTCTTTCCCTCTCTATTTCTAAAGACTGTCTATCTAAATCCAGCTGTTGCTTTTTAAGCTTCAGTCTGGTTTGTTCCACCCTCAACTTATTGAGTTCCCTTTCTAACAATCTGTCATCAGGGCTGGTGGGAGGGACATTTCTAGATACAGAGGTATGATGGGAATGAACAGAAGGAGGCCTGTCCCTTACAGAGGCCACCCTACAAGCTTGGCTGACAGTGTAATGTGAGAGCACATCATCTGTATGATGTGACTCCACCTCAGTACCAATTATGCTAGACTGTCTAGTAATGGGCAGGCTAAGAAGTTTCTTTCCTGAACCTTTTCCTGGGGGAGTCCCTGGATCAGATTGAGAACCATTAGCTACTTTTTCAACAGATGGGGCACTTATAGCCTTATCTTGTTCTCTAAGCATGTTAATTAACAGTTCCAAGGAAGGATTCTTCCCTACACTCAAACCTCTCTCTATGCAGAGACTCCTTGCTCCTTTCCAGCTAAGGTGATCATATGCAAGTTTGGACAGATCAACATTTTGGCCTGTGCCAGACATTTTTAGAGAGAGTTAAAGTGATAGAAAAAGAGAAAAAAGTTTTCAGAACTTTTTAGAAAGACAGAAAAAAACTTTTTAAACTTTTAAGAACTTTTTGAAAGTTTAGAAGTACTTTTCAGCACTTAGAAAACAGTGAAAAGAGGAAATGCAAAACTTTTTAGCTATGTGTACACACACTGAACTTGTTTTGTATATTTTTCTCTTATGAAAAGTACAATGACAAGAGTGGTAAGTAGTCTCAAAGCACTTATCCCACCGCTGCACAACCAATGTAGGAGGCTGGACTGGCTTGTAGTGAGTACCAAGGGGTACTTACACCTTGCACCAGGCCCAGGTATCCCTTATTAGTGTATAGGGTGTCTAGCAGCTTAGGCTGATAGATAATGGTAGCTTAGCAGAGCAGCTTAGGCTGAACTAGGAGACGTGTGAAGCTACTACAGTACCACAAGTGTCACTTGCACAATACCATAAGAAAACACAATACACAGTTATACTAAAAATAAAGGTACTTTATTTTTATGACAATATGCCAAAGTATCTCAGAGTGTACCCTCAGAGTGAGGATAGCAAATATACACAAGTTCTATGTACACAGTACTAAAAATATGCAGTATAGTCTTAGAAAAAAGGCAAACAATGTATAGTTACAATAGGATGCAATGGGGACACATAGGGATGGGGCAACACAAACCATATACTCCAAAAGTGGAATGCGAACCACGAATGGACCCCAAACCTATGTGACCTTGTAGAGGGTCGCTGGGACTATTAGAAAAAAGTGAGAGTTAGAAAAATAACCCTCCCCAAGACCCTGAAAAGTGAGTGCAAAGTGCACTAAAGTTCCCCAAAAGACAAAGAAGTCGTGATAGAGGAATAATGCAGGAAAGACACAAACCAACAATGCAACAACGGTGGATTTCCAATCTAGGGTACCTGTGGAACAAGGGGACCAAGTCCAAAAGTCACAAGCAAGTCGGAGATGGGCATATGCCCAGGAAATGCCAGCTGTGGGTGCAAAGAAGCTTCTACTGGACAGAAGAAGCTGAGGTTTCTGCAGGAACGAAAAGGGCTAGAGACTTCCCCTTTGGTGGACGGATCCCTCTCGCCGTGGAGAGTCGTGCAGAAGTGTTTTCCCGCCGAAGGAATGCCAACAAGCCTTGCTAGCTGCAAATCGTGCGGTTAGCATTTTTGGATGCTGCTGTGGCCCAGGAGGGACCAGGAGGTCGCAAATTGGACCAGGAGGTAGAGGGGACGTCGAGCAAGACAAGGAGTCCTCTTAGCAGCAGGTAGCACCCGGAGAAGTGCCAGAAACAGGCACTAAAAGGATGCGTGAAACGGTGCTCACCCGAAGTTACACAAAGGAGTCCCACGTCGCCGGAGACCAACTTAGAAAGTCGCGCAATGCAGGTTAGAGTGCCGTGGACCCAGGCTTGGCTGTGCACAAAGGATTTCCGCCGGAAGTGCACAGGGGCCGGAGAAGTTGCAAAAGACGCGGTTTCCAACAATGCAGTCTGGCGTGGGGAGGCAAGGACTTACCTCCACCAAACTTGGACTGAAGAGTCACTGGACTGTGGGAGTCACTTGGACAGAGTTGCTGGATTCAAGGGACCTCGCTCTTCGTGCTGAGAGGAGACCCAAGGGACCGGTAATGCAGCTTTTTGGTGCCTGCGGTTGCAGGGGGAAGATTCCGTCGACCCACGGGAGATTTCTTCGGAGCTTCTAGTGAAGAGAGGAGGCAGACTACCCCCACAGCATGCACCACCAGGAAAACAGTCGAGAAGGCGGCAGGATCAGCGTTACAGAGTTGCCTTAGTCGTCTTTGCTACTATGTTGCAGTTTTGCAGGCTTCCAGCGCGGTCAGCAGTCGATTCCTTGGCAGAAGGTGAAGAGAGAGATGCAGAGGAACTCTGATGAGCTCTTGCATTCGTTATCTAAAGTTTCCCCAGAGACAGAGACCCTAAATAGCCAGAAAAGAGGGTTTGGCTACTTAGGAGAGAGGATAGGCTACTAACACCTGAAGGAGCCTATCAGAAGGAGTCTCTGACGTCACCTGGTGGCACTGGCCACTCAGAGCAGTCCAGTGTGCCAGCAGCACCTCTGTTTCCAAGATGGCAGAGGTCTGGAGCACACTGGAGGAGCTCTGGACACCTCCCAGGGGAGGTGCAGGTCAGGGGAGTGGTCACTCCCCTTTCCTTTGTCCAGTTTCGTGCCAGAGCAGGGGCTAAGGGGTCCCTGAACCGGTGTAGACTGGCTTATGCAGAATTGGGCACATCTGGGCCCAAGAAAGCATTTCCAGAGGCTGGGGGAGGCTACTCCTCCCCTGCCTTCACACCATTTTCCAAAGGGAGAGGGTGTAACACCCTCTCTCAGAGGAAGTCCTTTGTTCTGCCATCCTGGGACAAGCCTGGCTTGACCCCAGGGGGGCAGAAACCTGTCTGAGGGGTTGGCAGCAGCAGCAGCTTCAGTGAAACCCCAGGAAAGGCAGTTTGGCAGTACCAGGGTCTGTGCTACAGACCACTGGGATCATCGAATTGTGCCAACAATGCCAGGATGGCATAGAGGGGGCAATTCCATGATCTTAGACATGTTACATGGCCATATTCGGAGTTACCATTGTGAAGCTACATATAGGTATTGACCTATATGTAGTGCGCGCGTGTAATGGTGTCCCCGCGCTCACAAAGTTCAGGGAATTGGCTCTGAACAATGTGGGGGCACCTTGGCTAGTGCCAGGGTGCCCTCACACTAAGTAACTTTGCACCTAACCTTTACCAGGTAAAGGTTAGACATATAGGTGACTTATAAGTTACTTAAGTGCAGTGTAAAATGGCTGTGAAATAACGTGGACGTTATTTCACTCAGGCTGCAGTGGCAGGCCTGTGTAAGAATTGTCAGAGCTCCCTATGGGTATGCAAAAGAAATGCTGTAGCCCATAGGGATCTCCTGGAACCCCAATACCCTGGGTACCTCAGTAACATATACTAGGGAATTATAAGGGTGTTCCAGTAAGCCAATGTGAATTGGTAAAATTGGTCACTAGCCTGTTAGTGACAATTTGGAAAGAAATGAGAGAGCATAACCACTGAGGTTCTGATTAGCAGAGCCTCAGTGAGACAGTTAGTCACTACACAGGTAACGCATTCAGGCACACTTATGAGCACTGGGGCCCTGGTGAACAGGGTCCCAGTGACACATACAACTAAAACAACATATATACAGTGAAAAATGGGGGTAACATGCCAGGCAAGATGGTACTTTCCTACATATGTGTCACTGGGACCCTGCCAGCCAGGGCCCCAGTGCTCATAAGTGTGCCCTGTATTTGTTACCTGTGTTATGACTAACTGTCTCACTGAGGCTCTGCTATCCAGAACCTCAGTGGTTATGCTCTCTCATTTCTTTCCAAATTGTCACTAACAGGCTAGTGACCAATTTCACCAATTTACATTGGCATACTGTAACACCCTTATAATTCCCTAGTATATAGTACTAAGGTACCAAGGGTATTGGGGTTTCAGGAGATCCCCATGGGCTGCAGCATTTCTTGTGCCACCCTTAGGGAGATCTGACAATTCTTACACAGGCCTGCCAGTGCAGCCTGAGTGAAATAACGTCCACGTTATTTCACAGCCATTTACCACTGCACTTAAGTAACTTATAAGTCACCTATATGTCTAACCTTTACCTGGTAAAGGTTGGGTGCTAAGTTACTTAGGGCCATATTTATACTTTTTGACGCAAAGCTGCGCCGGCGCAGTTTTGCGTCAACATTTTTACCGCCGGCTAACGCCATTTCGATGCTCCGTGCGGGCGTCAAATTTATACTTTGACGCACGGCGGCGCAACCAACAGGTGGGAGTCTTTTTTTTTATGCACATCGCGGCGTCAAGTCGTAAAGGAAAACGACGTTAACGTGACGTAAATGACTGTGGGTCGATTTATGACAGCGCAACCCGGAAAGCGCCGTTTTTTTTGATGCAATAGCGTCAAAAATACACGCGAACACTGCCCTTTCAGCAAAGGAGAGCCAAAATGGATCCCAGATGCCACTACAGACCCCAGGAAGTTGACAGCAGACCAGGAACCAGCCAGGATGATCCATACAGGAACCAGGACATATATAGAAAAAAAAGAAAGTGTCGCTTCAGTGCAGAGGAGCAGGAAATCCTGGTTAAAGAGGTGACGGAACACCAGCACCAACTGTTCATCACCTCTAAGTTGCCAATCAGTAGGACAGAAGCCATATGGCAACAAATTGTTGACAAGATCAACAGTGTGGCTGAAGTACGCAGAACAGTCACTGAGTGTAAGAAACGCTGGCATGACTGCAAACGTAGGACAAAGGAAAAAATGGCCAGGAACAGGAAGGCAGCACTGCAGACTGGAGGTGGGAGTCCAGCACACCAGGAGGCCCTGAACCACATGGAGGAGATGGTCGCAGCCGTCATCCCTGAGGAGATCGTCACAGGGATTCAAGGACAGGACAGCGCAGACTACCACGAGACAACGCACATGCAGGGTAAGTCGCATGGGGAATTATAATGCAATAATGTTAACTGCAACCGGGGTGGGGAATACCTACTACACAATGCATGTAAGTCAGCATATATATGGAGTGGCATGGGTAAAGGGGCACGGCAGGGGGGCATGCCCTGCACAGACAGAAGCTGGGGCACGACATTACACAACACCAACAACAGTCCCATGGGGGCATGCTGTCATGACAACAATGGAGCTAAGGGAAAGCCTCGACAGGTGGGAAGGCCACTACGTCAAACTTACATCCTGGCACTCGTCAGTCAAAATATCTCCTACATCAACTAGGTCCCTATCAGTAATCCAGTAGCCAAAACAACAACTGCAATGTAACTGCAACAACATTTGACACTAACACCTCTGATCTCTGTGCAGCTATAGTAGCCAATGGCAGTAACCTCCCCATGGAACATACATACCTAAATTAGGGGGTGAGGATGACATCTGCAACAATCTCCAGAAATAAGACAAAGGCACCAGTACACTCAAATGTCAATGCCCATAGTTGACACATACATCAGCCAAAGTAAACAGCAATAGGAGCCACACAGCACTAAGGACACACACATACTGCACATGTCAGGGTCCTTCACATGCCTGGCTAACAAGGCAACATCACAAATGTCATACTGCTCAGACAACAACATTGAGGAGGGGACACATGCAACTGGTCACTGAAATACACCTGCACCGGCAGAGGACCAAATAGGACATTGATACTATAAACAGGGCAATCCAATTAAACACACATTACCCAACATCAGCTGGAAACATTAACAATGTCTACATCCATATCACATCGTAACATTGCCATGCATAGGATATGCCACATAACAATTACAATTAGGTCAATGTGAACAATCAGAGATTGGGGCAGGTCCTGAGAGGCAAGTGTGCTGCCAGGGCAATCACAACACCCACAGCCAGTGAAAGGTCTCACCATAAGAATAGATATACACGGAGGGTCGAGTAGGACAAAAAGATGGCTATTCCCTAATTGGTACAAAGCAACACCTAGAGGCGATTAGGCAGACAAGTCTGATAACTCTATATCATACATGTGACACACAGGTGGGCCATAGGCCTATAACAATGCCCATATGAAGGACAGCAGATACCAATACCAAACAAGATCACAAAGTAAATTCATCCAAAGGCTTGCATGTTACGGCAAAATTGTCACAACACAGACACACTAATTGTACCTTGTTTCATTGCAGAGGAACATGGATCTCCTGCCGATATGCCTGTCCCTGATTTCCCTGATGACATGGATGACGAGCCCATAAACATTCCCCAGGAGACCATCCAAAAGGTCCTTGAAACCCTCCAGACCCCACCTTCAGTCACAAGGAGGAGCACAGAACAAGCAGCCATCACAGAAGAACCACCCACCACCCCAATTGCAAGACCTGCCAGCTCCTACACAGCTGAGGACTCTGACGACACTGGCACCAGCTTTGAAAGAACTGTAGTTGGAGTACAGTGGGAGCTGGCCAAGGAGGTGCGGGTGGGGAAGCAAAATATGGCAGCCAGCCTTGAGGGGGTGCGCTCGTGCATGATGTCATCTGCAGATCAGGCAGCAGCTATGCAAGCCCTAACATCCATACTGCAAGGACTACAAGAAACTATAAAGGAATTCACCACTGCAGTAAGGGAGTTGCCACAACACCTCGCACCCCAAACTTTCCACTGCATGCACGAATGCAATCATGACTCCCTCAGGGCCGACCAGGCTGCCTACCATCGTGATGTAGCTGCTATTCTCAAAAACCAGCAGGCCCTCCTTGCAGCAGTACTGCCCTTAAGAACTTCACAGGGAGCAGCCACCGGGATGTCTGACTCCACGTCTTCTAACACTGAGGTGTGTGTTGCCCCTTCACAACCAACAACAACAAGGACAAAGCAGACAACACACACATCAGAAGAAGAAGACATGGAACAGATCACATTCTCACGGAAGAGTACCCGGAAGCACTAGTCCCTGCACCATGGCCTAGTTTGACCAAGGTCCTACGTTTTGTCAATTGCCAGTCTCACTACAACTATACTCGATGACTGTTCTGCTAACCACTGTATGACTTGTCAGCATTGCCAGTGAATGTCTCTCTCCTACAATTCGGCAAATCCTGTCCCTCTGCACTGTCTGTTACATCACCCCAGCATGTCAGGAGCATCATCCACACCCCTTCTGTAGGATCACCATGTAAGAATGCACCAGAACGGACTCAGCAAACATGGACAATGTACATTTTGCACTACAGCACCTATCAATAAATAGCACTTGCACACCTAATATGTCTCTGTGTTATTTGACACATCAACTGTGCAGTAGATAACTCTAAAGTGCCTGTGTGACAACCATGTAGCTTGTCAATACAACTGTCCTGACATCATGTAATCTGATACATCTGTGCAGTGGCCAGGATTGCATCATAGCCTGACCATCCTGAGGAGAATAACTGATGAAGGGACAAACCACACACAATTATGCTGTGTTGGACAGAATAATGCTCCATCTATAGCAATCCAAGTCAACTAATGGTGGCTGATAAATGTAGGCACCATGCAATACTAAAACATGAAATTATGCAGTATAATCTAAGCAAACACAACTAAACACTGCATCAATCACCCTTTCTGAGTATACTTCATGAAGGGAAGTCATGCTGAATTTTTGCACACATGATCTATGTCAGCAATGAAGACAACAAGACAAGAGTGTTAACAACACCTCATCTACAAAGATGTCCCTGAACATCACACTGCAGCCCGACCTAATAAATTACCCACAATACCAAGTCTGGAAGCACAGTCTGTGATGTAGAATACCTACTCATCAACACAAATCCTTGGTGATCCATGTAAACTACTAATGGTGGGTCTATCAAATAGTGGATACTTACCAAGTTAGCACAGGGGTAGCTGCCATTTTAAACCTCTATTCACCTACACTGATGTCAAGGCCATGATCAAGTAGCAGTTAACACATAATGCAAAGGGTTAACTATATGTTTATTCATATGTATTCACACCAGAGGCAACTAAGGGAAAAGTCATACCTACACTAATCTAACCTGACTACTCCTAACCCACAACTGTCCCTAACTAACCTAATCTAAACTTACTCTACACATATAACGAATCGATCTAAACATCAACCCTCCACCCACCATTATGAGACAGGACACATGCAGGACAACACATACTAACCTACGCACATACTATACTATCCTAAACAATCATAAATTTTGTTTGTATTTTTTTTTTTCTAAACAGACAGGAATCCCAACATTTACCCCCACCCACCCACACACACAAAAATGAAAAATAGAAAGAATGAGGACCCCCCCACCCTCCTACCTAACACTAACTAAGCTAACAACCTATACTAACCTAACACTAATCCCCAAAACCCAACTATCATGACAAAAAGGAAAAGAGGAGAGAGAGGAGGGATAAGTTTAAAACAATCAATAAAGTCCTAGAGGTCGGCCCTCCGTAGGGTCCGCCTGATGGACCTAACCCTCTTCTTAATGTAGGCCACATCCTGGCTCAGCTTGTCCACCTTACGAATAAACTTGTCCATTTTCCTGTCTAAAGCCAGGAATGCCGCAGGGTCAATAGGAGGGGCTGCTGCTGTCTGTGTGCTGGCAGAGGTGCTCAGTGTGGGAGTTGTTGGTAGCCCACTGGACTGTCCTGCAGCTCTGAAATTGCTGGGTCCAGGTCGTGCTGCAGAGGCAGGGTCAACTGTCCCCGCCGTTGCTGGGGCCACTTGGGGAGAACTGGTGGATGTGGTGGTGGTGGCTGTAGTGGGCAATGTTGGGCCACCCTGTGGTGAGGCCCACCATGCTCCGGAGGCCCGATCCGCTTGTTTTTTTTAGGCCATCCTTCGGAACCCCGACTGCACCTGCAGGATGTGCCGGTATCTCATTGCCCGCCTTTCAAAATCATGCCTCTGTGCGGCACTCATGTTTGCAGCTGTGAAGAGAAAGGGCAACTATTTACCATAGGAAATGCATTAGGTGGAATACCACAATGGGTCAATTGCACATTACTTTTACTGTAGTTGTAACAGCTATTTTCACCACATAGATCATTGAAAGTCTCAGAGGAAGTACATGGGAAGCCTGCATACAAAAGGGCATCTCACACCTAGCATATCCATGTCTCTACATGATGGGTGACATCAGCCTAAACTTGTCATCCAAATAATGGGTAATGCAGCTGACATTATGGCTGCACCTCTTCCGCCTACTGACTTCACTACATATGTCACTCTATGTAATAACAATCATAACCCTCAATATCTGCCATTTGTAATTGTTTTTTGCTAGTATAGAGCTCATGTGCCATAACCGAGTGTGTACACTAGGTTCAAAACAAAGTTGCAAATGGTCACAAGTATGTGTAACATACTGGTTGCTACAGTCCTAGGTACCCTATTCCCAAATACATGGCAGTCTTTGAGGGTGGGGTGGGAAGAACAACCAGCAATCCCATATTCAATGCACACCCAGGAGTGTATAGAAAGGTCAACAAGTATTTGCCTCCACACACACCAGTAAAGGGCTAGCAACAAATTGGAGTCAGCTAAACCTTGTCCTATCCAAGGTCCACACATGTCAAAATGTACTGACTTAGGCCAACATCACATACTACCAGTGAGGCATATTTTACCACACACACAGAGGAGCAAGAACACCCATGATCATGAGTAGAATGTACACCTAGGCCATTCCACTCTAGTCCCACACATTTCTAGTTCAACTTGTGGAAGTACATGCCCCCGGAAGATCCAACCTACAGTGTACTCAGTCCATCCTCAACTAGGGAAGCTGCATATTTCAGACAAGCCTTTTGCATAAGCTATCTGGGAGAATGTCAGTCTGAAATGCAGACTCAGTCCGAGACAAGTCCCAGAGCAACTCTTACATTAACCAGTGTATTCCACATGACTCATCCCATTCCCCATAGCGGGCCCTACTGGAATGGCCTACAGACCCAAAATCTGAGAGATGGATAAGCATAGGTCTACTAAAACTGAAGTGATATTTGAAATCCCACTAATGGAACAATACTAATGAATGGGCAGCGCATCAAACCTTGAATTCTGTTTAACACACAGTAGTCCATCATGCATCACCAGCAAACAATAAAAATAGCACACATGCAACACTCACTGTAGGTGTCCGGGTCCGCAAAATGAGCCACCTCTCCCACAGTGTACGGTGCAGGTCCACCTGTAAAGCATGGAAGGAAGAATATACTCAGAATCCGTGCACTGACAAACAATTGCAATTACAAAGACAATGTGAGAATATAACATGCGTAATGAAACACTTTCACACATGCTCATACTGCATGGAATAATTCTTGAGCAACATTTACATTGGATGAGTCTCCTGCTACAGTTACACACCCTACTACACACATGCAGTTGCCTGGACAGTCATGTGGTGTCAAAGATGCACCTCCATTAGTATGCCCCAACAGTATAGGGGTGCATTCATCTCATCATGTGCATCCAAGAGAGACATACAAAAGCTGGTTACTTGAGGACTGCATGCCCCCTCAAACTCAGCCTATGTGGTCATTTTCTCCACACACCAACCAGACACACATGTGACATATGTGTGGACAACATAGCTAACTTCAATTGACATGAAGGCAGCACTCATTTATAGCATCATATTGGGTTTACAAATGTCAGTCTAGCTATGGCGTCTACATATGTAGGTATGATGTTTCAACATCCATTTTTCACTGGCTATTGTGACCTGTAGAGTTCAAATTGAGTCATTAACGTGTTGCTTGTCTGACACAAAGGCAGCACTACATTACATACTGCTACAAGCAACCGGTATGTGTAGAAAACATGAGCTACCTGACTGCTAGCATTTGTCTTTCTTCACATTGTGCAACAATTACCCAGTAGGTTTCCCTAGCATTACACACAGTCAGCTACTTATCTGGCAGATTGGGTAACAATTATCACATGTCCCCACACAGCTTTCAATTGTGCACATGTAATTGATGTGTACTCACCAACATGGCCACCAATCCTGATTCCCAGGTGGTCCAGCAGATCTGGCTCCCTGGATATCAGATCAGCCCAGCGGTGCTTAAGTTGATGGTCATTCCTCAGGCTACCATAGACACGGACCAAGTGATGGCGCACCTTCCCCCACCGGACTTTACGGGCCTCCGTGTGATACCCCTGTATCACACGACCCCCAGCCTCCAGCATGAGTGGGAGGAAATGGCAAACAAGCCATATAAATCCCCCCAATTCCTCCTCACCCATCCTGGCAAGCCGTGGCCTACCTGACATCTCAGCACTGACAAAGTGGAAAAAGTTGGAGAAAAAGGAAAAGGGGGAAATGGGGAAAGGTAGAGTAGTGAAAAACAAAGAAAACTTAAGAAGAAGAGCCCAACTAACCCCTAAATTACACTTCCCACAACAGACTCCCACAGTCACTAAAAGAAACACTGTACTTGACAAAATAATACAGTACAGACTCAGACAGTATTCAACAACAAGACAATGATGACAAAAGCACAATAGAGAAGGTACACTGGACACAAAAGGTACACTGGACACAAAAGCACTAAAACACAGGACAACACTTTCCACACAGCCACACAGTCTAGAATAATCAGAGTCTGCAAAGTGAAAGTGAAAGTACACCCACAGTACAGATTGTGTAAACAGGATATCCTGTTACATCACATCCTGCATAAAATGGCCGCCGTTTTTTTTCTCTCTGTTATGCGTAATTTTTTCACGAATACAGATTGTGCGTCATATTTTTTGACGCATAGGAGTGCACATAATGCAGAGTCAAAAATGTTTTCATCATTGTTCCCTTATATTTGTTTGAGGCTTATTTTACAGTTCTAGAGTTGAAATTTAAGCCGCTGGCAAATATGATAACCAAATATGAAAATGAATTTTGACTCTGCATTATCTGCACTCCTGTGCGTAAAAAATTATGACGCCCAAGCTGTACGCATTATAGAAAAAAATGGTGGCCATGTAATGCTGGTTATTAATATATTTATTTTAATTAGATTTTTTTGACTCAGCATTATGTGCACTCCTGTACGTCAAAAATGATGACGCCCAAGCTGTATGTGTGGAAATATGACGCATTATAGAAAAAAATGGTGGCCATGTAATGCTGGTTATTAATATATTTATTTTAATTTGATTTTTTTGACTCAGCATTATGTGCAGTCCTATGCGTCAAAAATTATGACACCCAAGCTGTATGCGTGGAAATATGACGCATTATAGAAAAAAATGGTGGCCATGTAATGCTGGTCATTAATATATTTATTTTTATTTGATTTTTTTGACTCAGCATTATGTGCACTCCTTTGCGTCAAACTTTATGACGCACAAGCTGTATGCGTGGAAATATGACGAATTATGACAAATGTGTCTTTAATTTGTCAAATTGTGAAAAGAATTTTGTCATGACCAAACGGTGCTAAGTGATACACATTTGGGGTTAGCTATGGCAAATGTCCCTTATAGGATGTATAGAAGGTATTCACAGTGCAATAGTAATGATTGGTCAGAATGGTTATTACTCATAATTGTACACATATTTTGGGTAATTGCTGATGGCTAATTTCAAATTATGAATGGGATACCAGGATGTATTCCTTAGCAAAAATGTGTCCACATTTATCACGGTAATCAAAATTGTATATAGGCCAAATAGGTAGTGCAATTGTCACCTACACTTTATAAGGGGGTAACCATGTCCTAATTATGAGTTTGTGTATCTTATATGTGTTTTACTTTTGACATGTAGGCCACACATGCGCCTTATGCATGTGTGTACTTCACATGTGCATATATCATGTATATTTGGGGGGCGGTAGAGGTGGACTTAGGCCCCTAGCACCCTAGGGTTTGGTCTTCCAGACTTGCTAATTTATCCAAGGGTTTCCCAAATTCAGTAATGCTAAACCTGCAGCAGCAGGTTCATGGAAGCACATAGGGTATGATTCACTGTTTGCCATTCTGTAATCCCATTTGCCCATTTGACGTTTGCCCTATTGATTCTTTGGAGCAATCTGACATACCATTTTGCATTGATATTTGTAGGTAAATCTCAACGTTCCTCATGTGCTGATGACAAATAGGTTGTTGATGTATGTGGCCCTTTATGCATTACCTGGTTTAGTGGCATGTTTCATTCTTCCTGCTAGGTTACAACTGGGACACTACTGTGATCGGCTGCTTGCAAATATTTTGTTGATTGGATGGTACATGTTTATGTGTGTGGTCCAATATAGATCCACTATCAACTGTCAGGGTGTATGTTGTCACTGTAACTTCCAGGTCTCCTCATGAGTTAGTGGCAGCTAATCTTGTTTCAATTGGGCATTGTTTGTAGCAAAAATGGAGAGAAGCCATTGAGGACATGGTCACCTACACATGGATGGTCCCACCCTGTCACTGAGCACGTATAATGAGACTTTTGAATGGGCAACCTTGGTGTGCTGAGTGAGAGAATGTCTCAGGTGTCTGGATCTGGCATGTGTAATTGCCACATTTCTACTCCAGTTGGCCTCTGTGGATGGTAATGTATCATGAAACATCATAGCCTCTGTGCAGAAGTAAATGGCTGGTATTCAACACACGACTCATCTTTATCATTTGAAAAAGTGTTACTCAGCGTTTTGAACAGTCAGGGTCCTCATATGTGTAACCTTTTCATGGACATTATCTGAGGTTGCTGGCTTTGATGGAGGCCATTTACACCATCATACACTATGGTCCTAGTCCACTGTCACACTTTTAAGTTTAGGCATTAATGAAGGTCAGACAACGGAAGGGCCAAGATTTGGCTATTCATGGGCACTGTCACAAATCGGATGCAAATGACAGTCAGATGATGCACTACTATGTATTTGAGTATACATTGATGAGGCTAATGACAAATTAGTGTCTGAGGTACAAAAGGTTTTGGACAGCACGTGTGGTCCATAGGTGGACCCCAGGTATCTCTAGAGTGACCCACGGACAGGTGCCAGTCAGGCTGACAGGATGCTGGGTCAATCAGGAGCAAGCTCTTTCAGTAATCACATGATCACGTGTTCTGACTAGGACTGGTCAGGGGGAGCATTAGACAGTTGAGATGTCACACTGTGTATGTCCTGTGTTGTTTTGAAGGTGACACATGAACCAAGATAAAGTTTTCAATGGCAACATTTGTGTCAAAACTTAATGATGTAATAGCTCACATTCAAACATGTATGCAGTAGGAGGCATCTGCAGAGACGGGGCATGTACATTTGGGTGGTGTGCATGGAGGGGATCACAGGTGTGGCCTCCATCTGTGTCTCACTAGTCCTGTCAGATGCGATTAGCTGATAAATAGCCTACAGTACCTTTCACAGAAGAATCAATCTACAGGTGATACCAGGCCTTATAAACTCCAAGGCAGTGTATTATATGAGCTGTGTTCCATGCAGTGAGATGGTAGTATGACAATGGTCGGCATAGTAAAGGGTGTGGCACACTGGATGACTCTTGTGAGTGTGTGTGTGTAGATGAGGGAATCTGAGTGTACACAAATCGGCATTCCAGGGACCTCTTCAGACAGGTGGGGTGTGAGCAGCTGCAAGTGTTTGTAATGTTTTTAGAAAAGGGCTGACATGTAGATGGGATGGGATGTGCTGGATGCTTGTCATAGGTGTAGCACTTGTGCTGTGTATGTTCTGCTTATGTGTAACTCTAGTGACAGATAGTCATTGCAATGATAGTAAGTAGTTGGAATTACTGTTGACAAGAGTCTAGTACTACATTCCTGTTCCTGAAGCATTAGCATGTGAACTGCCTGATGTATGAGGCCTGTTTTCCCCTAGTTGAGTGATGGTGTTTTAGTTGTGTGCCATCTGCTGCGATGATCCATGTTTCCTACATGTATGTGAGTCATAAGTGTGGTCCTCAGCTATTGCCCTTCAAAGGTGAACTGTACAGGATGTCTGTCATTACATGGTGTGGGTATTTGACCATTGTATGGTGGCCATTACATTTGTGGTGTATTTTTTTGTGTGATGATTGTTATATCATTATTGCTCAATGAGACGACATTCTTCTTCAGCTATTTCAAACTAAAGGTGAGCAGAAAAGAATAGGCCAAACCATGATGTGGTGTTTGTTATCAGTGTTTATTTACAATAGTGCATTAAGTGGTGATAGTGATAATTAAGAAAATAAATTATTTACAATCTGTTGGCGCCTACGCACTCCAGCAGCCGTGTTTGGTTGTTCCCCCTCCTGTTGCAGGCCAGCATCCTCCTCTTCGTCGTCTTCAGGCATGTATGGGTCTGGTTCCAGGAGGGGAATGTTCCTTTTTACACAAATGTTGTGCAATATGGCACAAGTGAGTATGATCCTACAGACCATCTCTGGGGAATATAGTAGGCTACCGCCAGTGATGTCAAGGCAGCGGAACCTTGACTTGAGGATCCCAAAGGTGCGCTCGACAATGCTGCGTGTCCTCTTATGGGCATCGTTGTATGCCCGCTCTGCAGCAGTAGTCGGGTTCCCAAATGGTGTCATTAGCCATGGTTGGATGCCATACCCCTGATCAGCTGAAAGAAAAACACAGAATGGGATCATGTAGATGTAGCTGGCACTATTGAAAAGACCTTTAATGGCAGTAGTTGTCTTGTGTTGTCTGTGACTCTTTTGTGTACTAATGTGACAACCTATACTTGTAGGCTATACCATCTGCATTGTGTTTTTTCCTTGGCTGAGCAAGTGTTTGTCTGCTAACCATTTGTCAGCAGTATGTTTTGGGATTTGCAATAGAGTGTGCCCTCCCTAGCATTGTGACTTGTGATACAGGTGTCCGTGTGTCTTCACTGAGGGTGAGATGATAGTTCCATGCACATTTAAAATTGAAAGTGTTGTTAACACGTTCATATGAAAGTACCCTGTACATCCCATCCCTTGAAACTTATGCACTGTATTAATGTAAAGGTTATTGTGACACCTGCAAGGTGACATTTAGGCAACCACACTCATTAATGTCTTAACATTAGGCTGTACAGTAAATTCCAATGTGTGACAGGTTCAATGGTGAGTTAAGAAACATGGCTAGTGATGTGAGGAGCTCAGTGTGTTCCTGTCTAGATGTTGCTGTTGTGGTGTATGTGTTGTGTGTCCTAGAGGGTTGCTGTGCAGTGTGTATATAAGTAGGTTTCTGTACTTACCAACAAGTAGTCCATTGCCATACCATCCATCCTAGAAGTGTTGGTTGATGGTGCAGTGACGGAAGATGAATGAGTCATGTACACTCCCAGGATATTTAGCCACGATGTTGCTGATCAATCCCTGGTGATCGAATATGGCCTGCACGTTGATTGAATGTGTGTGCTTCCTGTTGCGGTAGAGGTGTTCTGTTGCAGCAGGTGGCACAAGGCGTACGTGTGTGCAGTCGATTGCACCAAGGACGTGTGGGAAGCCACTGATGGCGTAGAACCCCTGTTTAGTTTCCTGCTGCTTCTGCAGTGTGTTAGGGGAGCAGATGTGGAGGGGTGTCAGGCGAATGATGGCATCCAGTACTTTTGGCAGAAATGCGGAGAATGATGGTTGTGATATTCCGCCAACCAGGGCACCAGTTGTTTGAAACGAGCCACTTGCCAGCAGGTGAAGTACGGCAAGCAGCTTCGTTTCTGTTGGGATAGTGCGGGGTGTCACTAAAGTGGGGGCCAACTGCTGTTCAATGTTTCGCAGCAGCTGCTGAATGGCCTGCCAGTTCAACCGGTACCTCTGTATGATGTCGAGTTCCCTGAGGCCATGCAGGGTTGTTCTTGGGCAGAATATCCTCTCCTGCCTTCTGCGCTGCCTTTGGGGTCCCTGCTGGTGTTGTTGTAGCTGCTGTTGTTGCTGCAGGGCTCTGCGTCTACGTGCACACTGGATAAAGATCACCTCCATGTCTCCCTGTTGCTGCTCTGCTGCTCTGCTGTTTGTTCTGTGTGTTCTGATTAAATACAGGTGTGTCTGCCCCATTTTAACGCCTGCCCTGACCCAGGCGTTAAATTTTGACGCACATCGGGCTTTGCGTCATTTTTTTGCTCCGCCTCCCGGCCGAGAGTAATTTTTGCCCGGAAGCATAAATACGACGCACGGCCGTGTGTGTCATTTTTTGGACGGGAACGCCTACCCTGCATTTCATTAACGCAAGGCGGGTTGCCGCATCCAAAAAATGACGCACACAGCGGATTTTTGTCGTCTGCGGGCTCGGGCGTCAGAGTTTAAATATGGGGCAACGTTTGCGCTGAAAAATTTTGATGCACAATCGGCGCAAACGTTGTATAAATATGCCCCCTAGTGTGTGGGCACCCTGGCACTAGCCAAGGTGCTCCCACATTATTCAGGGCAAATTCCCCGGACTTTGTGAGTGCTGGGACACCATTACACGCATGCACTATACATGTGTCACGACATATGTATAGCGTCACAATGGTAACTCCGAACATGGCCATGTAACATGTCTAAGATCATGGAATTGTCACCCGAATGCCATTCTGGCATTGGGGTGACAATTCCATGATCCCCCGAGTCTCTAGCTCAGACCCGGGTACTGCCAAACTACCTTTCCCGGGGTTTCACTGCAGCTGCTTCTGCTGCCAACCCCTCAGACAGGTTTCTGTCCTCCTGGGGTCCAGCCAGGCTTGGCCCAGGAAGGCAGAACAAAGGACTTCCTCAGAGAGAGGGTGTTACACCCTCTCCCTTTGGAAAAAAGTGTTGGATGCTGCTGTGGCCCAGGAGGGACCAGGATGTCGCCAATTGCGTGAGGGGACAGAGGGGGCGTCCAGCAAGACAAAGAGCCCACTCAGAAGCAAGCAGCACCCGCAGAAGTGCCGGAACAGGCACTACGAACTGGAGTGAACCGGAGCTCACCCGAAGTCACAAAGGAGGGTCCCACGACGCCGGAGGACAACTCAGGAGGTTGTGCACTGCAGGTTAGAGTGCCGGGGACACAGGCTTGGCTGTGCACAAAGGAAATCCTGGAAGAGTGCACAGGAGCTGGAGTAGCTGCAAAAAATGTGGTTCCCAGCAATGCAGTCTAGCGTGGGGAGGCAAGGACTTACCTCCACCAAACTTGGACTGAAGAGTCACTGGACTGTGGGAGTCACTTGGACAGAGTTGCTGAGTTCAAGGGACCTCGCTCGTTGTGCTGAGAGGAGACCGAGAGGACCGGTGATGCAGTTCTTTGGTGCCTGCGGTTGCAGGGGAAATTCCGTTGACCCACAGGAGATTTCTTCAGAGCTTCTAGTGCAGAGAGGAGGCAGACTACCCCCACAGCATGCACCACCAGGAAAACAGTCGAGAAGGCGGCAGGATCAGCGTTACAGGGTCGCAGTAGTCGTCTTTGCTACTTTGTTGCAGTTTTGCAGGCTTCCAGCGCGGTCAGCAGTCGATTCCTTGGCAGAAGGTGAAGAGAGAGATGCAGAGGAACTCTGATGAGCTCTTGCATTCGTTATCTAAAGAATTACCCAAATCAGAGACTCTATATAGACAGAAAAGGAGGTTTGGCTACCTAGGAGAGAGGATAGGCTAGCAACACCTGAAGGAGCCTATCAGAAGGAGTCTCTGACGTCACCTCCTGGCCCTGGCCACTCAGAGCAGTCCAGTGTGCCAGCAGCACCTCTGTTTCCAAGATGGCAGAGGTCTGGACCACACTGGAGGAGCTCTGGGCACCTCCCAGGGGAGGTGCAGGTCAGGGGAGTGGTCACTCCCCTTTCCTTTGTCCAGTTTCACGCCAGAGCAGGGCTGGGGGATCCCTGAACCGGTGTAGACTGGCTTATGCAGAGATGGGCACCATCTGAGCCCATCAAAGCATTTCCAGAGGCTGGGGGAGGCTACTCCTCCCCAGCCCTGGCACCTTTTTCCAAAGGGAGAAGGTGTAACACCCTCTATCTGAGGAAGTCCTTTGTTCTGCCTTCCTGGGCCAACCCTGGCTGGACCCCCGGAGGGCAGAAACCTGTCTGGGGGGTTGGCAGCAGCTGCAGTGAAACCCCGGGAAAGGTAGTTTGGCAGTACCCAGGTCTGAGCTAGAGACTCGGGGGATCATGGAATTGTCTCCCCAATGCCAGAATGGCATTGGGGGGACAATTCCATGATCTTAGACATGTTACATTGCCATGTTCGGAGTTACCATTGTGACGCTATACATATGTCGTGACATATGTACAGTGCACGTGTGTAATGGTGTCCCCGCACTCACAAAGTCCGGGGAATTTGCCCTGAACAATGTGGGAGCACCTTGGCAAGTGCCAGGGTGCCCACACACTAAGTAACTTAGCACCCAACCTTTGCCAGGTAAAGGTTAGACATATAGGTGACTTATAAGTTACTTAAGTGCAGTGGTAAATGGCTGTGAAATAACGTGGACGTTATTTCACTCAGGCTGCACTGGCAGGCCTGTGTAAGAATTGTCAGATCTCCCTATGGGTGGCACAAGAAATGCTGCAGCCCATAGGGATCTCCTAGAACCCCAATACTCTGGGTACCTCAGTACCATATACTAGGGAATTATAAGGGTGTTCAAGTATGCCAATGTAAATTGGTGAAATTGGTCACTAGCCTGTTAGTGACAATTTGGAAAGAAAATAAGAGAGCATAACCAATGAGGTTCTGGATAGCAGAGCCACAGTGAGACAGTTAGTCATAACACAGGTAACACAAACAGGGCACACTTATGAGCACTGGGGCCCTGGCTGGCAGGGTCCCAGTGACATATATAACTAAAACAACATATATACAGTGAAATATGGGGGTAACATGCCAGGCAAGATGGTACTTTCCTACACAACCCCCCCCCCCCCCACAAACGAAGGACAATAAGACTAGCCATGACCTGATGAGTCTTCATTGTCTAAGTGGAAATATCTGGAGAGTCCATCTGCATTGGAGTGGGTACTCCCAGGTCTATGTTCCACTGTATAGTCCATTCCCTGTAAGGATATGGACCACCTCAACAATTTAGGATTTTCACCTTTCATTTGTTTTAGCCAAAGTAGAGGTCTGTGGTCTGTCTGAACAATGAAGTGAGTGCCAAACAGGTATGGCCTTAACTTCTTCAGTGCCCAGACCACAGCAAAGGCCTCCCTCTATATAGCAGACCAACGCTTTTCTCTAGGGGTCAACCTCCTGCTGATAAAAGCAACAGGTTGATCCTGGCCCTCAGAATTAAGTTGTGATAAGACTGCCCCTACATCTAATTCAGATGCATCAGTTTGGACAATGAATTTTTTGGAGTAACAGGGGCTTTTCAGGACAGGTGCAGAGCACATGGCCTGCTTCAGCTCCTCAAAAGCTTTCTGACAGTTTGCTGTCCATAATACCTTTTTAGGCATTTTCTTAGATGTGAGGTCATTAAGAGGGGCTGCAATGGAGCCATAGTTCTTTATGAACCTCCTGTAGTACCCAGTGAGGCCTAAAAAGGCTCTCACCTGAGTCTGAGTTGTAGGGGGAACCCAATCTATAATAGTTTGGATTTTCCCCTGAAGTGGTGCAATCTGCTCTCCACCTACCAGGTGTTCCAGATAAACCACTTTCCCCTGCCCTATCTGGCACTTTGAAGCCTTGATAGTGAGGCCTGCCTTTTGCAGGGCCTCCAAAACTTTCCATAGGTGGACCAGGTGATCATCCCAGGTGGAGCTAAAGACAGCTACATCATCAAGATATGCTGCACCAAAAGCTTCCAGCCCTTGCAGGACTGTATTCACCAACCTTTGAAAAGTGGCAGGTGCATTTTTCAATCCAAAAGGCATTACTGTGAATTGGTAGTGCCCTCCATTGGTTGAAAATGCAGTTTTTGCTTTTGCATCCTCTGATAACCTGATCTGCCAATACCCTGCAGTCAAATCAAAGGTGCTTAGATACTTGGCAGATGCCAGTGTATCTATTAGCTCATCTGCCCTGGGTATAGGGTGAGCATCAGTTTTGGTTACCTGGTTGAGACCTCTGTAGTCAACACAAAATCTCATTTCCCTTTTACCATCTTTGGAATGAGGTTTTGGTACAAGTACCACAGGAGAGGCCCATGGACTTTCAGAGTGCTCAACCACTCCCAGTTCAAGCATTTTCTGCACCTCTTGTTTTATGCAGTCTCTGACATGGTCAGGCTGCCTATAGATCTTACTTTTGACAGACAAGCTGTCTCCAGTATCTATAGTGTGCTCAAACCAAGAAGTGGTGCCTGGCACAGTAGAAAAGAGTTCAGAAAACTGACCCAGGAGATTTATGCAGTGGTCTTTCTGCTCAGCAGTAAGACAATCTGCCAAAACTACACCTTCCACTAGAGCATCCTGTTCTGTGGAAGAGAAGATATCAGGGAGAGGGTCACTCTCTTCTTCCTGTCCCTCATCTGTTGCCATGAGCAGGGTGAGATCAGCCCTGTCATAGTAGGGTTTCAGGCGATTGACATGGAGCACCCTGAGGGGACTCCTGGCAGTGCCTAAGTCAACTAAGTAGGTGACTTCACCCTTTTTATCAACAATAATGTGGGGTCCACTCCATTTGTCTTGGAGTGCTCTTGGGGCCACAGGCTCCAAGACCCACACTTTCTGCCCTGGTTGGTACTGAATCAGAACAGCCTTCTGGTCATGCCATTGCTTTTGGAGCTCTTGGCTGGCCTGAACGTTTTTACTGGCCTTTTTCATGTACTCAGCCATCCCAGATCTTAGGCCAAGTACATAGTCCACTATGTCTTGCTTAGGAGCTTTTAAAGGTTGTTCCCAACCCTCCTTCACAAGTGTTAGAGGACCTCTTACAGGGTGTCTGTAGGAGGCTGGACTGGCTTGTAGTGAGTACCAAGGGGTACTTGCACCTTGCACCAGGCCCAGTTATCCCTTATTAGTGTATAGGGTGTCTAGCAGCATAGGCTGATAGATAATGGTAGCTTAGCAGAGCAGCTTAGGCTGAACTAGGAGACGAGTGAAGCTCCTACAGTACCACAAGTGTCACTTGCACAATATCATAAGAAAACACAATACACAGTTATACTAAAAATAAAGGTACTTTATTTTTATGACAATATGCCAAAGTATCTCAGAGTGTACCCTCAGTATGAGGATAGCAAATATACACAAGTTATATGTACACAATACCAAAAATATGCAGTATAGTCTTAGAAAACAGTGCAAACAATGTATAGTTACAATAGGATGCAATGGGGACACATAGGGATAGGGGCAACAAAAACCATATACTCCAAAAGTGGAATGCGAACCACGAATGGACCCCAAACCTATGTGACCTTGTAGAGGGTCGCTGGGACTATTAGAAAATAGTGAGGGTTAGAAAAATAGCCCACCCCAAGACCCTGAAAACTGAGTGCAAAGTGCACTAAAGATCCCCAAAGGACTTAGAAGTCGTGATAGGGGAATTCTGCAGGAAAGACACAAACCAGCAATGCAACAACGATGGATTTCCAGTCGAGGGTACCTGTGGAACAAGGGGACCAAGTCCAAAAGTCACAAGCAAGTCAGAGATGGGCAGATGCCCAGGAAATACCAGCTGTGGGTGCAAAGAAGCTTCTACTGGACAGAAGAAGCTTAGGTTTCTGCAAGAACGACAAGGGCTAGAGACTTCCCCTTTGGAGGACGGATCCCTCACGCCGTGGAGAGTCATGCAGAAGTGTTTTCCTGCAGAAAGACCGCCAACAAGCCTTGCTAGCTGCAAATCATGCGGTTAGCGTTTTTGGATGCTGCTGTGGCCCAGGAGGGACCAGGATGTCGCAAATTGCGTCAGGAGACAGAGGGGACGTCGAGCAAGACAAGGAGCCCTCTCAGCAGCAGGTAGCACCCGAAGAAGTGCCAGAAACAGGCACTACGAGGATGTGTGAAACGGTGCTCACCCGAAGTTACACAAAGGAGTCGCCGGAGACCAACTTAGAAAGTCGTGCAATGCAGGTTAGAGTGCCGTGGACCCAGGCTTGGCTGTGCACAAAGGATTTCCGCCGGATGTGCACAGAGGCCGGAGTAGCTGCAAAAGTCACGGTTCCCAGCAATGCAGTCTGGCGTGGGGAGGCAAGGACTTACCTCCACCAAACTTGGACTGAAGAGTCACTGGACTGTGGGAGTCACTTGGACACAGTTGCTGGATTCAAGGGACCTCGCTCGTCGTGCTGAGAGGAGACCCAAGGGACCGGTAATGCAGCTTTTTGGTGCCTGCGGTTGCAGGGGGAACATTCCGTCTACCCACGGGAGATTTCTTCGGAGCTTCTAGTGCAGAGAGGAGGCAGACTACCACCACAGCATGCACCACCAGGAAAACAGTCGAGAAGGCGGCAGGATCAGCGTTACAGAGTTGCAGTAGTCGTCTTTGCTACTATGTTGCAGTTTTGCAGGCTTCCAGCACAGTCAGCAGTCGATTCCTTGGCAGAAGGTGAAGAGAGAGATGCAGAGGAACTCTGATGAACTCTTGCATTCGTTATCTAAAGTTTCCCCAGAGACAGAGACCCTAAATAGCCAGAATAGAGGGTTTGGCTACCTAGGAGAGAGGATAGGCTAGCAACACCTGAAGGAGCCTATCAGAAGGAGTCTCTGACGTCACCTGGTGGCACTGGCCACTCAGAGCAGTCCAGTGTGCCAGCAGCACCTCTGTTTCCAAGATGGCAGAGGTCTGGAGCACACTGGAGGAGCTCTGGACACCTCCCAGGGGAGGTGCAGGTCAGGGGAGTGGTCACTCCCCTTTCCTTTGTCCAGTTTCGCGCCAGAGCAGGGCTAAGGGGTCCCTGAACCGGTGTAGACTGGCTTATGCAGAATTGGGCACATCTGTGCCCATGAAAGCATTTCCAGAGGCTGGGGGAGGCTACTCCTCCCCTGCCTTCACACCATTTTCCAAAGGGAGAGGGTGTAACACCATCCTGGGACAATCCTGGCTTGACCCCAGGAGGGCAGAAACCTGTCTGAGGGGTTGGCAGCAGCAGCAGCTGCAGTGAAACCCCAGGAAAGGCAGTTTGGCAGTACCAGGGTCTGTGCTACAAACCACTGGGATCATGGGATTGTGCCAACTATGCCAGGATGGCATAGAGGGGGCAATTCCATGATCATAGACATGTTACATGGCCATATTCGGAGTTACCATTGTGAAGCTACATATAGGTAGTGACCTATATGTAGTGCACGCATGTAATGGTGTCCCCGCACTCACAAAGTCCGGGGAATTGGCCCTGAACAATGTGGGGGCACCTTGGCTAGTGCCAGGGTGCCCTCACACTAAGTAACTTTGCACCTAACCTTTACCAGGTAAAGGTTAGACATATAGGTGACTTATAAGTTACTTAAGTGCAGTGAAGAATGGCTGTGAAATAACGTGGACGTTATTTCACTCAGGCTGCAGTGGCAGACCTGTGTAAGAATTGTCAGAGCTCTCTATGGGTGGCAAAAGAAATGCTGCAGACCATAGGGATCTCCTGGAACCCCAATACCCTGGGTACCTCACTACCATATACTAGGGAATTATAAGGGTGTTCCAGTAGCCAATGTAAATTGGTGAAATTGGTCACTAGCCTGTTAGTGACAATTTGAAAGAAATGAGAGAGCATAACCACTGAGGTTCTGATTAGCAGAGCCTCAGTGAGACAGTTAGTAACTACACAGGTAACACATTCAGGCACACTTATGAGCACTGGGGCCCTGGATGACAGGGTCCCAGTGACACATACAACTAAAACAACATAAATAGAGTGAAAAATGGGGGTAACATGGCAGGCAAGATGGTACTTTCCTACAGTGTCCAAATAGGAGTTCAAAGGGGCTGAAGTCCACTCCTTTTTGGGGTACCTCCCTGTAAGCAAAAAGGAGGCAAGGCAATAGGACATCCCATCTCCTGAGGAGTTTTTCAGGGAGTCCCATTATCATTCCTTTGAGAGTTTTATTAAACCTCTCAATCAGTCCATTTGTTTGTGGATGATAGGGTGTAGTGAACTTGTATGTAACACCACATTCCTTCCACATGGCCTTTAAGTAAGCAGACATGAAATTGCTTCCCCTGTCTGATACCACCTCTTTTGGGAAGCCCACCTTGGAAAAGATTCCCAGGAGGGCCTTTGCCACTGCAGGAGCTGTAGTGGTCCTTAGAGGAATTGCTTCAGGATATCTGGTGGCATGGTCCACTACCACCAAGATAAACCTATTGCCTGAAGCAGTAGGAGGGTCAAGGGGGCAAACTATGTCAACCCCTACCCTTTCAAAGGGAACCCCAACCACAGGCAGTGGAATGAGGGGTGCCTTTGGGGTGCCACCTGTCTTGCCACTAGCTTGACAGGTTTCACAGGACTTACAAAATTCCTTTGTGTCCTCTGACATTCTGGGCCAATGAAACAAGGGGACAAGCCTGTCCCAAGTTTTCATTTGCCCCAAATGTCCAGCTAAGGGAATGTCGTGGGCTAGAGTTAGGAGGAACTTTCTGTGTTCCTGAGGAATCACCAATCTCCTGGCAGCTCCAGGTTTTGGCTCCCTTGCTTCAGTATACAAAAGGTTGTCCTCCCAGTAAACTCTGTGAGAGTCACTGACATCCCCATTTGCTTGTTTGACAGCTTGCTGCCTTAGACCCTCTAGTGTGGGACAGGTATGCTGTGCCACACTCAGCTCCTCCCTGGCAGGCCCCCTTCACCCAAAAGCTCAGCAGTGTCTGCTTCCAGCTTCTCTGGTGTAGGTTCTGCACAGGGAGGAAATTCTTCTTCCTCTGAAGTTGAATCCACTGTAGAGGGAGGGATAGTAGGTAGTGTTTTATCTTTACTAACCCTAGCTTTAGGGAGCACTTGGTCCATTCTTCCAGGATCCAAGTCACCCTGTCCTTTTTGCTTTTTGGCCTGAGCCCTAGTCAAAGCAAAAATATGCCCTGGAATTCCCAGCATTGCTGCATGAGCCTCCAACTCCACTTCTGCCCAAGCTGATGTCTCTAAATCATTCCCTAGTAGACAGTCTACAGGTAAATCTGAGGCAACCACAACTTTCTTTGGACCAGTAACCCCCCCAGTTGAGATTCACAACAGCCATGGGGTGGCTAAGAGTGTTGATGTAGGAGGCTGGACTGGCTTGTAGTGAGTACCAAGGGGTACTTGCACCTTGCACCAGGCCCAGTTATCCCTTATTAGTGTATAGGGTGTCTAGCAGCTTAGGCTGATAGATAATGGTAGCTTAGCAGAGCAGCTTAGGCTGAACTAGGAGACGTGTGAAGCTACCACAGTACCACTTAGTGTCATATGCACAATATCATAAGAAAACACAATACACAGTTATACTAAAAATAAAGGTACTTTATTTTTATGACAATATGCCAAAGTATCTTAGAGTGTACCCTCAGTGAGAGGATAGGAAATATACACAAGATATATATACACAATAGCAAAAATATGCAGTATAGTCTTAGAAAACAGTGCAAACAATGTATAGTTACAATAGGATGCAATGGGGAAACATAGGGATAGGGGCAACACAAACCATATACTCCAAAAGTGGAATGCGAACCACGAATGGACCCCAAACCTATGTGACCTTGTAGAGGGTCGCTGGGACTATTAGAAAATAGTGAGAGTTAGAAAAATAACCCTCCCCAAGACCCTGAAAAGTGAGTGCAAAGTGCACTAAAGTTCCCCTAAGGACAAAAGAGTCGTGTTAGAGGAATAATGCAGGAAAGACACAAACCAGCAATGCAACAACTGTGGATTTCCAATCTAGGGTACCTGTGGAACAAGGGGACCAAGTCCAAAAGTCACAAGCAAGTCGGAGATGGGCAGATGCCCAGGAAATGCCAGCTGCGGGTGCAAAGAAGCTTCGACTGGACAGAAGAAGCTGAGGTTTCTGCAGGAACGAAAAGGGCTAGAGACTTCCCCTTTGTCGGACGGATCCCTCTCGCCTTGGAGAGTCGTGCAGAAGTGTTTTCCCGCCGAAAGGACGCCAACAAGCCTTGCTACACGCAAATCGTGTGTTTGGCGTTTTTGGACGCTGCTGGGGCCCAGGAGGGACCAGGAGGTCGCAAATTGGACCTGCAGAGAGAGGGGACGTCGAGCAAGACAAAGAGCCCTCACTGAAGCAGGTGGCACCCGGAGAAGTGCCAGAAACAGGCACTACGAGGATGCGTGAAACGGTGCTCGCCGAAGTTGCACAAAGGAGTCCCACGTCGCCGGAGACCGACTTAGAAAGTCGTGCAATGCAGGTTAGAGTGCCGTGGACCCAGGCTTGGCTGTGCACAAAGGATTTCCGCCGGAAGTGCACAGGGGCCGGAGTAGCTGCAAAGTCGCGGTTCCCAGCAATGCAGCCCAGCGAGGTGAGGCAAGGACTTACCTCCACCAAACTTGGACTGAAGAGTCACTGGACTGTGGGGGTCACTTGGACAGAGTCGCTGGATTCGAGGGACCTCGCTCGTCGTGCTGAGAGGAGACCCAAGGGACCGGTAATGCAGCTTTTTGGTGCCTGCGGTTGCAGGGGGAAGATTCCGTCGACCCACGGGAGATTTCTTCGGAGCTTCTGGTGCAGAGAGGAGGCAGGCTACCCCCACAGCATGCACAAGCAGGAAAACAGTCGAGAAGGCGGCAGGATCAGCGTTACAGAGTTACAGTAGTCGTCTTTGCTACTATGTTGCAGGTTTGCAGGCTTCCAGCGCGGTCAGCGGTCGATTCCTTATCAGAAGGTGAAGAGAGAGATGCAGAGGAACTTGGCTGAGCTCATGCATTCGTTATCTAAAGTTTCCCCAGAGACAGAGACCCTAAATAGCCAGAAAAGAGGGTTTGGCTACCTAGGAGAGAGGATAGGCTAGCAACACCTGAAGGAGCCTATCACAAGGAGTCTCTGACGTCACCTGGTGGCACTGGCCACTCAGAGCAGTCCAGTGTGCCAGCAGCACCTCTGTTTCCAAGATGGCAGAGGTCTGGAGCACACTGGAGGAGCTCTGGACACCTCCCAGGGGAGGTGCAGGTCAGGGGAGTGGTCACTCCCCTTTCCTTTGTCCAGTTTCGCGCCAGAGCAGGGGCTAAGGGGTCCCTGAACCGGTGTAGACTGGCTTATGCAGAATTGGGCACCTCTGTGCCCAACAAAGCATTTCCAGAGGCTGGGGGAGGCTACTCCTCCCCTGCCTTCACACCATTTTCCAAAGGGAGAGGGTGTCACACCCTCTCTCAGAGGAAGTTCTTTGTTCTGCCATCCTGGGCCAGGCCTGGCTGGACCCCAGGAGGGCAGCTGCCTGTCTGAGAGGTTGGCAGCAGCAGCAGCTGCAGTGAAACCCCAGGAAGGGCAGTTTGGCGGTACCAGGGTCTGTGCTACAGACCACTGGGATCATGGGATTGTGCCAACTATGCCAGGATGGTATAGAGGGGGCAATTCCATGATCATAGACATGTTACATGGCCATATTCGGAGTTACCATGGTGAAGCTACATATAGGTAGTGACCTATATGTAGTGCACGCGTGTAATGGTGTCCCCGCACTCACAAAGTTCAGGGAATTGGCTCTGAACAATGTGGGGGCACCTTGGCTAGTGCCAGGGTGCCCTCACACTAAGTAACTTTGCACCTAACCTTTACCAGGTAAAGGTTAGACATATAGGTGACTTATAAGTTACTTAAGTGCAGTGTAAAATGGCTGTGAAATAACGTGGACGTTATTTCACTCAGGCTGCAGTGGCAGGCCTGTGTAAGAATTGTCAGAGCTCCCTATGGGTGGCAAAAGAAATGCTGCAGCCCATAGGGATCTCCTGGAACCCCAATACCCTGGGTACCTCAGTACCATATACTAGGGAATTATAAGGGTGTTCCAGTAAGCCAATGTAAATTGGTAAAAATGGTCACTAGCCTGTCAGTGACAATTTGGAAAGAAATGAGAGAGCATAACCACTGAGGTTCTGATTAGCAGAGCCTCAGTGAGACAGTTAGTCACTACACAGGTAACACATTCAGGCACACTTATGAGCACTGGGGCCCTGGGTTACCAGGGTCCCAGTGACACATACAACTAAAACAACATATATACAGTGAAAAATGGGGGTAACATGCCAGGCAAGATGGTACTTTCCTACACAACCCCCCCCCAAACGAAGGACAATAAGACTAGCCATGACCTGATGAGTCTTCATTGTCTAAGTGGAAATATCTGGAGGGTCCATCTGCATTGGAGTGGCTACTCCCAGGTCTATGTTCCACTGTATAGTCCATTCCCTGTAGGGATATGGACCACCTCAACAATTTAGGATTCTCACCTTTCATTTGTTTTAGCCAAAGTAGAGGTTTGTGGTCTGTCTGAACAATGAAGTGAGTGCCAAACAGGTATGGCCTCAACTTCTTCAGAGCCCAGACCACAGCAAAGGCCTCCCTCTCAATGGCAGACCAACGCTTTTCTCTAGGGGTCAACCTTCTACTAATAAAAGCAACAGGTTGATCCTGGCCCTCAGAATTAAGTTGTGATAGGACTGCCCCTACTCCTAATTCAGATGCATCAGTTTGGACATATAATTTTTTAGAGTAACAAGGGCTTTTCAGGACAGGTGCAGAGCACATGGCCTGCTTCAGCTCCTCAAAAGCTTTCTGACAGTTTGCTGTCCATAATACCTTTTTAGGCATTTTCTTGGATGTGAGGTCATTAAGAGGGGGTGCAATGGAGCCACAGTTCTTAATGAACCTCCTGTAGTACCCAGTGAGGCCTAGGAAGGCTCTCACCTGAGTCTGAGTGGTAGGGGGAACCCAATCAATAATAGTTTGGATTTTCCCCTGAAGTGGTGCAATCTGTTCCCCACCAACAAGGTGTCCCAGATAAACCACCTTACCCTGCCCTATCTGGCACTTTGAAGCCTTGATAGTGAGGCCTGCCTTTTGCAGGGCCTCCAAAACTTTCCATAGGTGGACCAGGTGATCATCCCAGCTGGAGCTAAAGACAGCTATATCGTCCAAATATGCTGCACTGAAAGCTTCCAGACCTTGCAGGACTGTGTTCACCAACCTCTGAAAAGTGGCAGGTGCATTTTTCAAACCAAAAGGCATTACAGTAAACTGGTAATGTCCTCCAATGGTAGAAAATGCAGTCTTAGGTTTAGCATCTTCTGACAATTTGATCTGCCAATACCCTGCAGTCAAATCAAAAGTGCTTAGATACTTGGCAGATGCCAGTGTATCTATGAGCTCATCTGCCCTGGGTATAGGGTGAGCATCAGTTTTGGTTACCAAGTTGAGACCTCTATAGTCTACGCAAAACCGCATTTCCTTCTTTCCATCTTTAGAATTGGGTTTTGGTACCAGTACCACAGGAGAAGCCCATGGACTGTCAGAGTGCTCAACCACTCCTAGTTCCAACATTTTCTGAACTTCTTGCTTAATGCAGTCCCTGACATGGTCAGGCTGCCTATAGATCTTACTTTTGACAGGTAAACTGTCTCCAGTATCTATAGTGTGCTCACACCAAGAAGTGGTGCCTGGCACAGTAGAGAAGAGTTCTGAAAATTGTCCTAGGAGATTTATGCAATTGTCTTTCTGCTCAGCAGTAAGACAATCAGCCAAAACTACACCTTCCACAAGAGCATCTTGATCTGTGGAAGAGAAGAGATCAGGTAGAGGATCACTGTCTTCTTCCTGTCCCTCATCTGATGCCATGAGCAGGGTGAGATCAGCCCTGTCATAGTAGGGTTTCAGGCGGTTGACATGGAGCACCCTAAGGGGACTCCTGGCAGTGCCTAAGTCAACCAAGTAGGTGACTTCACCCTTCTTTTCAACAATTGTGTGGGGTCCACTCCATTTTTCTTGGAGTGCTCTTGGGGCCACAGGCTCCAAGACCCACACTTTCTGCCCTGGTTGGTACTGAACCAAAACAGCCTTCTGATCATGCCATTGCTTCTGGAGCTCTTGGCTGGCCTGAAGGTTTTTACTGGCCTTTTTCATGTACTCAGCCATCCTTGATCTGAGGCCAAGTACATAATCCACAATATCCTGCTTAGGAGCTTTTAAAGGTTGTTCCCAACCCTCCTTTACAAGTGTGAGTGGACCCCTAACAGGGTGTCCAAAAAGAAGTTCAAAGGGGCTGAAGCCCACTCCTTTCTGGGGTACCTCCCTGTAGGCAAAAAGGAGGCATGGTAGAAGGATATCCCATCTCCTGCGGAGTTTTTCAGGGAGACCCATAATCATGCCTTTGAGAGTTTTATTAAATCTCTCCACCAGTCCATTTGTTTGTGGATGATAGGGTGTTGTGAACTTGTACGTTACACCACACTCCTTCCACATGGCCTTTAAGTATACAGACATGAAATTGCTTCCTCTGTCTGATACTACTTTCTTTGGGAAGCCCACCCTGGAAAATATTCCCAGGAGGGCCTTTGCCACTGCAGGAGCTGTAGTGGTCCTTAAAGGAATAGCTTCAGGATATCTTGTGGCATGGTCCACTACCACCAAGATAAACCTATTGCCTGAAGCAGTAGGAGGGTCAAGGGGGCCAACTATGTCAACCCCTACCCTTTCAAAGGGAACCCCAACCACAGGCAGTGGGATAAGGGGTGCCTTTGGGGTGCCACCTGTCTTGCCACTGGCTTGACAGGTTTCACAGGACTTACAAAATTCCTTTGTGTCCTCCGACATCCTAGGCCAATGAAACAGGGGAACAAGCCTGTCCCAAGTTTTCATTTGTCCTAGGTGCCCAGCTAAGGGAATGTCATGTGCCAGTGTTAGGAGGAACTTTCTGTACTCCTGAGGAATCACTAATCTCCTGGCAGCTCCAGGTTTAGGATCCCTATGCTCAGTGTACAAGAGGTTGTCCTCCCAGTAAACTCTGTGAGAGTCACTGACATCCCCATTAGCCTGTTTGACAGCTTGCTGTCTGAGACCCTCTAATGTGGGACAGGTTTGCTGTGCCACAGTCAGCTCCTCTCTGGCAGGCCCCCCTTCACCCAAAAGCTCAGCAGTGTCTGCTTCCAGCTCCTCTGGTGTAGGTTCTGCACAGGGAGGGAATTCTTCTTCCTCACAAGTAGAATCCACTGTAGAGGGAGGGAAAGTAGGAAGTGGTTTGCTTCTACTAGCCCTAGCTTTAGGGAGCACTTGGTCCATTGTTCCAGGATCCAAGCTTCCCTGTCCTTTTTGCTTTTTGGCCTGAGCCCTTGTCAAAGCAACAATATGCCCTGGGATGCCCAGCATTGCTGCATGGGCCTCCAACTCCACATCTGACCAAGCTGATGTCTCCAAATCATTCCCTAATAGACAGTCTACAGGTAAATCTGAAGCTACCACAACTTTCTTTGGACCAGTTACCCCCCCCCAGTTGAGATTTACAACAGCCATGGGGTGGCTTTGTGTTATGTTGTGAGCATCGGTTACTTGGTACTGGTGTCCAAGTATGTGTTGTTCAGGGTGCACCAGTTTTTCAATCACCATTGTGACACTGGCACCTGTGTCCCTGTAGGCCTGGACCTCAACACCATTTATTAGGGTTAGTTGCTTGTACTTCTCCAAGTTATGGGGGCAAGCAACCAAAGTGGCTAAATCAATAGCCCCTTCAGAGACTAAAGTAGCCTCTGTGGTCTCCCTAATTAGACCAACCCCAACTAAATTACCAAAAGTGAGCCCAGCTACTCCCTTGGATTGGCTATTAGTAGGTTTGCTCCCACCACCACTGCTATTAGTAGGGACACTAGGTGTAGCAGTAGGGGTTGTAGTGGTAGGAGCTGTGGTGCCTTTCTTTGGACAACTGGGATCTGTTGTCCAATGGCCTTTTATTTTACATAAATAGCACCATGGTTTCTTTTCCTTGTTCTGATTAAAGGAGGATTTGGGCCCACCACCCCCACCAGAGTGTTTTTGTGGGCCTGATGAAGACTCATTTTTAGATTTGTCCCCACCCTTGTCTGAAGACTGACCATCCTTCTTTTTGTTGCCATCTTTGTCACCCCCTGTATGGACTTTTCTGTTCACTCTTGTTCTGACCCATTTGTCTGCCTTCTTTCCCAATTCTTGGGGAGAGGTCAGATCAGAGTCCACCAAGTGCTGGTGCAACAAATCAGACACACAATTATTAAGAATATGCTCTCTCAGGATTAAGTTATACAGGCTGTCATAATCAGTAACTTTACTGCCATGTAACCACCCCTCCAAGGCCTTCACTGAATGGTCAATGAAATCAACCCAGTCTTGTGAAGACTCCTTTTTGGTATCTCTGAACTTTATCCTGTACTGTTCAGTGGTTAAGCCATAACCATCCAGGAGTGCATTCTTAAGAACTTGGAAATTATTAGCATCATTTTCTTTCACAGTAAGGAGCCTATCCCTACGTTTTCCACTAAATGATAGCCATAGGATAGCAGCCCACTGCCTTTGAGGGACATCCTGTACAACACAGGCCCTCTCAAGTGCAGCAAACCACTTGTTAATGTCATCCCCCTCCTTATAAGGGGGAACTATCTTGTGCAGATTCCTGGAATCATGCTCTTTTGGAGGATGACTATGGGGAATACTGCTGCTGCCACCATGGGTATCTAAACCCAACTTCTGTCTTTCCTTCTCTAATTCAAAAGACTGTCTATCCAAATCCAGCTGTTGCTTTTTAAGCTTCAGTCTGGTTTGTTCCACCCTCAACTTATTGAGTTCCCTCTCTAACATTCTGTCATCAGGGTTAGTGGGAGGGACATTTCTAGAAACAGAGCTATGATGGGAATGAACAGAAGGAGACCTGTCCCTTACAGAAGCCAACTTAACAGCTTGGTTTACAGAAACATTACTACCAGTATGGTGAGAATAAATGCTTTTGCTATGATGTGAGACAACACTATTTATTTGGTGTGGCTCATCATCATTACCATCTATGCTAGATTGTTTAGTAATGGGCAGGCTAGGAAGTTTCTTTCCTGAATCTTTTCTGGGGGAGTCCCTGAATCAGATTGGGAACTATTAGGTACTTTTTCAACAGATGGGGCACCTATGGCCTTATCCTGTTCTCTAAGCATGTTAATTAACAGTTCCAAGGCAGGATTCTTCCCTACACTCAAACCTCTCTCGATACAGAGACTCCTTGCTCTTTTCCAGCTAAGGTTGTCATATGCAAGTTTGGACAGATCAACACTTTGGCCTGTGGCAGACATTTTTTAGAGAGAGTTAAAGTGATAGAGAAAGAGACAAAAGTTTTCAGAACTTTTTGGAAAGACAGAAAAAATACTTTTTAAACTTTTAAGAACTTTTTGAAAGTTTAGGAGTACGTTTCAGCACTTAGAAAAGAGTGAAAAGAGGAAATGCAAAACTTTTTGGCTATGTGTATATACACTGACCTTGTTTTGTATATTTTTCTCTTATGAAAATTACAATGACAAGAGTGGTAAGTAGTCTCAAGCACTTATCCCACCACTGCACAACCAATGTAGGAGGCTGGACTGGCTTGTAGTGAGTACCAAGGGGTACTTGCACCTTGCACCAGGCCCAGTTATCCCTTATTAGTGTATAGGGTGTCTAGCAGCTTAGGCTGATAGATAATGGTAGCTTAGCAGAGCAGCTTAGGCTGAACTAGGAGACGTGTGAAGCTACCACAGTACCACTTAGTGTCATATGCACAATATCATAAGAAAACACAATACACAGTTATACTAAAAATAAAGGTACTTTATTTTTATGACAATATGCCAAAGTATCTTAGAGTGTACCCTCAGTGAGAGGATAGGAAATATACACAAGATATATATACACAATAGCAAAAATATGCAGTATAGTCTTAGAAAACAGTGCAAACAATGTATAGTTACAATAGGATGCAATGGGGAAACATAGGGATAGGGGCAACACAAACCATATACTCCAAAAGTGGAATGCGAACCACGAATGGACCCCAAACCTAAGTGACCTTGTAGAGGGTCGCTGGGACTATTAGAAAATAGTGAGAGTTAGAAAAATAACCCTCCCCAAGACCCTGAAAAGTGAGTGCAAAGTGCACTAAAGTTCCCCTAAGGACAAAAGAGTCGTGTTAGAGGAATAATGCAGGAAAGACACAAACCAGCAATGCAACAACTGTGGATTTCCAATCTAGGGTACCTGTGGAACAAGGGGACCAAGTCCAAAAGTCACAAGCAAGTCGGAGATGGGCAGATGCCCAGGAAATGCCAGCTGCGGGTGCAAAGAAGCTTCGACTGGACAGAAGAAGCTGAGGTTTCTGCAGGAACGAAAAGGGCTAGAGACTTCCCCTTTGGAGAACGGATCCCTCTCGCCTTGGAGAGTCGTGCAGAAGTGTTTTCCCGCCGAAAGGACGCCAACAAGCCTTGCTACACGCAAATTGTGCGTTTGGCGTTTTTGGACGCTGCTGGGGCCCAGGAGGGACCAGGAGGTCGCAAATTGGACCTGAAGAGAGAGGGGACGTCGAGCAAGACAGAGAGTCCTCACTGAAGCAGGTAGCACCCGGAGAAGTGCCAGAAACAGGCACTACAAGGATGCGTGAAACGGTGCTCGCCGAAGTTGCACAAAGGAGTCCCACGTCGCCGGAGACCGACTTAGAAAGTCGTGCAATGCAGGTTAGAGTGCCGTGGACCCAGGCTTGGCTGTGCACAAAGGATTTCCGCCGGAAGTGCACAGGGGCCGGAGTAGCTGCAAAGTCGCGGTTCCCAGCAATGCAGCCCAGCGAGGTGAGGCAAGGACTTACCTCCACCAAACTTGGACTGAAGAGTCACTGGACTGTGGGGGTCACTTGGACAGAGTCGCTGGATTCGAGGGACCTCGCTCGTCGTGCTGAGAGGAGACCCAAGGGACCGGTAATGCAGCTTTTTGGTGCCTGCGGTTGCAGGGGGAAGATTCCGTCGACCCACGGGAGATTTCTTCGGAGCTTCTGGTGCAGAGAGGAGGCAGGCTACCCCCACAGCATGCACAAGCAGGAAAACAGTCGAGAAGGCGGCAGGATCAGCGTTACAGAGTTGCAGTAGTCGTCTTTGCTACTATGTTGCAGGTTTGCAGGCTTCCAGCGCGGTCAGCGGTCGATTCCTTATCAGAAGGTGAAGAGAGAGATGCAGAGGAACTCGGCTGAGCTCATGCATTCGTTATCTAAAGTTTCCCCAGAGACAGAGACCCTAAATAGCCAGAAAAGAGGGTTTGGCTACCTAGGAGAGAGGATAGGCTAGCAACACATGAAGGAGCCTATCACAAGGAGTCTCTGACGTCACCTGGTGGCACTGGCCACTCAGAGCAGTCCAGTGTGCCAGCAGCACCTCTGTTTCCAAGATGGCAGAGGTCTGGAGCACACTGGAGGAGCTCTGGACACCTCCCAGGGGAGGTGCAGGTCAGGGGAGTGGTCACTCCCCTTTCCTTTGTCCAGTTTCGCGCCAGAGCAGGGGCTAAGGGGTCCCTGAACCGGTGTAGACTGGCTTATGCAGAATTGGGCACCTCTGTGCCCAACAAAGCATTTCCAGAGGCTGGGGGAGGCTACTCCTCCCCTGCCTTCACACCATTTTCCAAAGGGAGAGGGTGTCACACCCTCTCTCAGAGGAAGTTCTTTGTTCTGCCATCCTGGGCCAGGCCTGGCTGGACCCCAGGAGGGCAGCTGCCTGTCTGAGGGGTTGGCAGCAGCAGCAGCTGCAGTGAAACCCCAGGAAGGGCAGTTTGGCGGTACCAGGGTCTGTGCTACAGACCACTGGGATCATGGGATTGTGCCAACTATGCCAGGATGGTATAGAGGGGGCAATTCCATGATCATAGACATGTTACATGGCCATATTCGGAGTTACCATGGTGAAGCTACATATAGGTAGTGACCTATATGTAGTGCACGCGTGTAATGGTGTCCCCGCACTCACAAAGTTCAGGGAATTGGCTCTGAACAATGTGGGGGCACCTTGGCTAGTGCCAGGGTGCCCTCACACTAAGTAACTTTGCACCTAACCTTTACCAGGTAAAGGTTAGACATATAGGTGACTTATAAGTTACTTAAGTGCAGTGTAAAATGGCTGTGAAATAACGTGGACGTTATTTCACTCAGGCTGCAGTGGCAGGCCTGTGTAAGAATTGTCAGAGCTCCCTATGGGTGGCAAAAGAAATGCTGCAGCCCATAGGGATCTCCTGGAACCCCAATACCCTGGGTACCTCAGTACCATATACTAGGGAATTATAAGGGTGTTCCAGTAAGCCAATGTAAATTGGTAAAAATGGTCACTAGCCTGTCAGTGACAATTTGGAAAGAAATGAGAGAGCATAACCACTGAGGTTCTGATTAGCAGAGCCTCAGTGAGACAGTTAGTCACTACACAGGTAACACATTCAGGCACACTTATGAGCACTGGGGCCCTGGGTTACCAGGGTCCCAGTGACACATACAACTAAAACAACATATATACAGTGAAAAATGGGGGTAACATGCCAGGCAAGATGGTACTTTCCTACAGTTGATATCAGCATCAGTCACTTGGTACTGGTGACCAAGTAGGTGTTGTTCAGGGTGGACCAGTTTCTCTATTACCATGGTAACATTGGCACCTGTGTCCCTGTAGGCCTGAACCTCAACACCATTTATTAGGGGAAGTTGCTTGTACTTATCCATATTAAGGGGACAAGCAACCAAGGTGGCCAAATCAATGGCCCCCTCAGAGACTAACACAGCCTCTGTGGTCTCCCTAACAAGACCAACCCCAACTAAGTTACCAAAAGTGAGCCCAGCTACTCCCTTGGATTGGCTATTAGTAGGTTTGCTCCCACCACCACTGCTATTGCTAGGGGCACTAGGTGTAGCAGCAGGGGTTGTAGTGGTAGGAGGCTTGGTGCTTTTCTTTGGACAACTGGGATCAGTTGTCCAATGGCCTTTTATCTTACATAAATAGCACCATGGTTTCTTTTCTTTATTTTGATTTGAAGAGGATTTGGGCCCACCACCCCCACCAGAGTGTTTTTGTGGGCCTGATGAAGACTCATTTTTAGATTTGTCCCCACGCTTGTCAGAAAACTTACCATCCTTCTTCTTGCCATCCTTGTCACCCCTGTATGAACTTTTCTGTTCACCCTTGTTCTGACCCATTTGTCTGCCTTCTTTCCCAATTCTTGGGGAGAGGTCAGATCAGAGTCTATCAGGTACTGGTGCAACAAATCAGACACACAATTATTAAGAATATACTCTCTCAGGAATAAGTTATACAGGCTTTCATAGCCAGAAACTTTACTGCCATGTAACCACCCCTCCAAGGCCTTCACTGAATGGTCAACAAAGTCTACCCAGTCTTGTGAAGACTCCTTTTTGGTTTCTCTGAACTTGATCCTGTACTGTTCAGTGGTTAAGCCATAACCATCTAGGAGTGCATTCTTAAGAACTGTAAAATTATTGGAATCACTTTCCTTAACAGTAGGGAGCCTATCCCTACCCTTTCCACTGAAAGATAGCCATAGGATAGCAGCCCATTGCCTTTGAGGGACCTCCTGTACAACACAGGCCCTCTCAAGTGCAGCAAACCACTTGTAAATGTCATCCCCCTCCTTGTAAGGGGGAACTATCTTGTGCAGATTCCTAGAATCATGCTCTTTTACAGGATGTCTATTTGGAATACTGTTGCTGCCACCATGGGGTCCAAACCCCAACCTCTGTCTTTCCTCTTCTAAGTCAAATGCTTCCCTGTCTAGATCCAGCTGTTGCTTCTTAAGCTTCAGCCTGGACTATTCCACTCTCAATCTATTGAGTTCCCTTTCTAACATTCTGTCTTCAGGGAGGGTGGGTTGGGCATGCCTTGACACAGAAGAATGGTGTGAATGAACAGAGGGAGACCTGTCCCTAACAGATGGCCCTCTAACATTCTGGCCTACAGAAGTAACACTCCTACTGTGATGAGAAGTCACATTAGTACCAGCTATGCTAGGTGGCCTGCTAAGGGGCAGGTTGGTAAGGTTCCCTTCTAACTCTTTTACTAGGGGTGCCCCAGAATCAGAATGGGAGCCATCAGCTAATCTCTCACCAGAAGTGCCAACTAAGGTCTTATCTTGTTCAACGAGCATATTAACTAATAGTTCTCTAGAGGGATTCTTCCCTACCCCTAAACCTCTTTCAACGCAGAGACTCCTTGCTGCCTTCCAGCTAAGGTGGTCATAAGCAGTCTTGGACAGATCCAGAGTTTGACCTGTACCGGACACAATAGAAAAGGTTTAAGGGACAGAAAAAGAAAGAAAAAGTTTTCAGAACTTTTTGAAAGTTTTAGAGGTACTTTTCAGCACTTAGCAAAAGAGTAAGAGAAGAAAAGCAAAACTTTTTGGTTAGGTGTACATACACTGAACTTGTTTCGTATATTTTTCTCTTATGAAAAGTACAAAATGACAAAGTGGTAAGTAGTTGCAAATACTTATCCCACCGCTGCACAACCAATGTAGGAGGCTGGACTGGCTTTTAGTGCGTACCAAGAGGTACTTACACCTTGCACCAGGCCCAGGTATCCCTTATTAGTGTAGAGGGGTGTCTAGCAGCTTAGGCTGATAGAAAAGGTAGCTTAGCAGAGCAACTTAGGCTGAACTAGGAGACGAGTGAAGCTCCTACAGTACCACTAGTGCCATATGCACAATATCATAAGAAAACACAATACACAGATATACTAAAAATAAAGGTACTTTATTTTTATGACAATATGCCAAAAGTATCTCAGTGAGTACCCTCAGTATGAGGATAGCAAATATACACAAGATATATGTACACAATACCAAAATATGCAGTAATAGCAATAGAAAACAGTACAAACAATGTATAGTCACAATAGAATGCAATGGGGGCACATAGGGATAGGGGCAACACAAACCATATGCTCTAGAAGTGGAATGCGAACCACGAATGGACCCCAAACCTATGTGACCTTGTAGAGGGTCACTGGGACTGTAAGGAAGCAGTGAGGGTTAGAAAAATAGCCCACCCCAAGACCCTGAAAAGTGGGTGCAAAGTGCACCCAAGTTCCATAAAGAGCACAGAAGTCGTGATAGGGGAATTCTGCAAGGAAGAGGAACACCAGCAATGCAACAACGATGGATTTCCTGACAAGAGTACCTGTGGAACAAGGGGACCAAGTCCAAGAGTCACGATCAAGTCGGGAGTGGGCAGATGCCCAGGAAATGCCAGCTGTGGGTGCAAAGAAGCTGCCACCGGATAGTAGAAGCCGTGGATTCTGCAAGATCGACAAGGGCTAGAATCTTCCCCTGTGGAGGATGGATGTCCCACGTCGTGAAGAGTCGTGCAGAGGTGTTTCCGTGCAGAAAGACCACAAACAAGCCTTGCTAGCTGCAAGGGTCACGGTTAGGGTTTTTGGATGCTGCTGTAGCCCAGGAGGGACCAGGATGTCACCAATTGTGTGAGGAGACAGAGGGGAAGTCCAGCAAGACAAAGAGCCCACTCAGAAGCAAGCAGCACCCGCAGAAGTGCCAGAACAGGCACTACGAAGTGGAGTGAACCGGAGCTCACCCGAAGTCACAAAGGAGGGTCCCACGACGCCGGAGGACAACTCAGGAGGTCGTGCACTGCAGGTTAGAGTGTCGGGGACCCAGGCTTGGCTGTGCACAAAGGAAATCCTGGAAGAGTGCACAGAAGCCGGAGTAGCTGCAAAACACGCGGTTCCCAGCAATGCAGTCTAGCATGGGGAGGCAAGGACTTACCTCCACCAAACTTGGACTGAAGAGTCACTGGACTGTGGGAGTCACTTGGACAGAGTTGCTGAGTTCAAGGGACCTCGCTCGTCGTGCTGAGAGGAGACCCAGAGGACCGGTGATGCAGTTCTTTGGTGCCTGCGGTTGCAGGGGGAAGATTCCGTCGACCCACGGGAGATTTCTCCGGAGCTTCTAGTACAGAGAGGAGGCAGACTACCCCCACAGCATGCACCACCAGGAAAACAGTCGAGAAGGCGGAAGGATCAGCGTTACAAGGTCGCAGTAGTCGTCTTTGCTACTCTGTTGCAGTTTTGCAGGCTTCCAGTGCGGTCAGCAGTTGATTCCTTGGCAGAAGGTGAAGAGAGAGATGCAGAGGAACTCTGATGAGCTCTTGCATTCGTTATCTAAAGAATTCCTCAAAGCAGAGACCCTAAATAGCCAGAAAAGGAGGTTTGGCTACCTAGGAGAGAGGATAGGCTAGCAACACCTGAAGGAGCCTATCAGAAGGAGTCTCTGACGTCACCTGCTGGCCCTGGCCACTCAGAGCAGTCCAGTGTGCCTGCAGCACCTCTGTTTCCAAGATGGCAGAGGTCTGGAGCACACTGGAGGAGCTCTGGGCACCTCCCAGGGGAGGTGCAGGTCAGGGGAGCGGTCACTCCCCTTTCCTTTGTCCAGTTTCGTGCCAGAGCAGGGCTGGGGGATCCCTGAACCGGTGTAGACTGGCTTATGGAGAGATGGGCACCATCTGTGCCCATCAAAGCATTTCCAGAGGCTGGAGGAGGCTACTCTTTCCCAGCCCTGACACCTTTTTCCAAAGGGAGAGGGTGTAACACCCTCTCTCTGAGGAAGTCCTTTGTTCTGCCTTCCTGGGCCAAGCCTGGCTGGACCCCAGGAGGGCAGAAACCTGTCTGAGGGGTTGGCAGCAGCAGCAGTGAAACCCCGGGAAAGGTAGTTTGGCAGTACCCGGGTCTGAGCTAGAGACTCGGGGGATCATGGAATTGGCTCCCCAATGCCAGAATGACAATTCCATGATCTTAGACATGTTACATGGCCATGTTCGGAGTTACCATTGTGACGCTATACATATGTCGTGACATATGTATAGTGCACGCGTGTAATGGTGTCCCCGCACTCACAAAGTCCGGGGAATTTGCTATGAAGAATGTGGGAGCACCTTGGCTAGTGCCAGGGTGCCCACACAGTAAGTAACTTAGCACCCAACCTTTACCAGGTAAAGGTTAGACATATAGGTGACTTATAAGTTACTTAAGTGCAGTGGTAAATGGCTGTGAAATAACGTGGACGTTATTTCACTCAGGCTGCACTGGCAGGCCTGTGTAAGAATTGTCAGATCTCCCTATGGGTGGTACAAGAAATGCTGCAGCCCATAGGGATCTCCTGGAACCCCAATACCCTGGGTACCTCAGTACCATATACTAGGGAATTATAAGGATGTTCCAGTATGCCAATGTAAATTGGTGAAATTGGTCACTAGCCTGTTAGTGACAATTTGGAAAGAAAATGAGAGAGCATAACCACTGAGGTTCTGGATAGCAGAGCCTCAGTGAGACAGTTAGTCATAACACAGGTAACACATACAGGGTACACTTATGAGCACTGGGGCCCTGGCTGGCAGGGTCCCAGTGACACATACAACTAAAACAACATATATACAGTGAAATATGGGGGTAACATGCCAGGCAAGATGGTACTTTCCTACACTCTTCTACACTAATAAGGGATACCTGGACCTGGTGCAGAGTGTAAGTACCCCTTGGTACCCACTACAAACCAGGCCAGCCTCCTACATTGGTTGTGCAGCGGTGGGATGAGTACTTGCAACTACTTACCACTTTGTTATTTTGTACTTTTCATAAGAGAAAAATATACAAAACAAGTTCAGTGTATGTACACCTAACCAAAAAGTTTTGCTTTTCTTCTCTTACTCTATTGCTAAGTGCCGAAAAGTACCTCTAAACTTTCAAAAAGTTTCTCAAAAAGTTGAAAAAGTTTTTTTTCTGTTTCCTTAAAAAGTTCTGAAACTTTTTCTTTCTTTTTCTATCCCTTAATCTCTTTTCTATCATGTCTGGTACAGGTCTTACTCTTGATCTGGCCAGCACAGCTTATGACCACCTTAACTGGAAAGGTGTAAGGAGTCTCTGCATTGATAGAGGTTTAGGTGTAGGGAAGAATCCCTCCAGAGAATTGTTACTTAACATGTTCATTGAAAATGATAAGGCCTTAGCTGGCACATCTGGTGAGAAGTTAGCAGATGGTTCACATTCTGACTCTGGGGCAGCCCCAGCAAGAATGTTAGATGGTATTCTTTCCAACCTGCCCCTTAGCAGGCCACCTAGCATGGCTGGTACTAATGTGAGTTCTCATCACAGTAGGGATGTCATTCCTTTAGGCCAGGTTGTTAGAGTGCCAACTGTTAGGGACAGGTCTCCCTCTGTTCATTCACACCATTCTTCTGTGTCAAAGCATGCCCAACCCACCCACCCTGATGACAGAATGTTAGAAAGGGAACTCAATAGATTGAGAGTGGAAGAGTCCAGACTGAAGCTTAAACAGCAACAGCTGGCTCTAGACAGGGAAACTTTAGACTTAGAAAAAGAAAGGCAGAGGTTGGGGTTTGGACCCCATGGTGGCAGCAGCAGTATTACAGATAGTAATCCTGTGAAAGAGCATGATTCTAGGAATCTGCACAAGATAGTTCCCCCTTATAAGGAGGGGGATGACATTAACATGTGGTTTGCTGCACTTGAGAGGGCCTGTGTTGTACAGGGGGTCCCTCAAATGCAGTGGGCTGTATCCTATGGCTATCTTTCAGTGGAAAAGGTAGGGATAGGCTCCTTACTGTGAAGGAAAGTGATGCCAATAATTTTACAGTTTTAAAGAATACACTCCTGGATGGTTATGGCTTAACCACTGAACAATACAGAATTACGTTCAGAGAAACCAAAAAGGACGCTTCACAAGACTGGGTAGACTTTGTTGACCATTCAGTGAAAGCCTTGAAGGGGTGGTTACATGGCAGTAAAGTTTCTGACTATGAAAGCCTGTATAACTTGATGCTGAGAGAGCATATTCTGAATAAATGTGTGTCTGATTTGTTACACCAATATCTAGTGGACTCAGATCTGACCTCTCCTGAAGAATTGGGAAAGAAGGCAGACAAATGGGTCAGAACAAGAGTGAACAGAAAAGTTCATACAGGGGGTGACAAGGATGGCAAGAAGAAAGATGGTGAGAAATCTCAGGATAAACATGGGGATAAGGGTAAAACCAAAGATCCTTCTTCAAATCCTAAACACTCTTCAGGGGGTGGGGATAAAGCAAATTCTTCCTCTTCTTCACAACCTGCACACATTAAAAAACCTTGGTGCTTTGTGTGTAAAAACAGAGGCCATAGGCCAGGGGATAAGTCCTGTCCAGGTAAACCCCCTGAGCCTACCACCACTGATACATCAAGCTCTAGTGCCCCTAGCAGTAGTGGTAATAGTGGTGGGACTGCTGGCAACAGTCAAACTAAGGGTGTAGTTGGGTTCACTTATGGATCCATCATAGAAACTGGGGTAGTCGGTCTCAAGACAGTTTCTGTCGCACCTAGTGGCATTGGCCTTGCCACACTGGCTGCTTGTCCCCTTACAATGGATAAGTACAGGCAGACAGTTTTAATAAATGGTGTTGAGGCCCAGGCCTACAGGGACACAGGTGCCAGTATCACTTTGGTGAATGAAAACCTAGTGGCTCCGGAACAACACATCATTGGACAACAGTATAAGATTATTGATGTCCACTAAGTTTCATCCCTTAGCTATAGTTCAGCTTAGTTGGTAGTGGAGTTACTGGCCCTAAGCAGGTGGTAGTATCACCTAGCTTACCTGTAGATTGTCTCTTAGGTAATGACCTAGAGGCCTCAGGTTGGGCTGATGTAGAGTTTTATACCCATGCAGCCATGCTGGGTATCCCTGAGGAATTGTTCCCTCTCATTTCTACTGAAATGAAAAAGCAAAGGAGAGAAGGCCTGAAAACTCAGGAACCCTCTCCAACAACAGGTAAAAAGGGTACCACAGAATACCCTAACCACCCTGCCATTCAGGATACCATTCCTGAGGTGGGATAAACCTCTCCTGGGGTGGCACCTGTTCCAAGGGAATCATCAGCTAGCATAGCTGTACTCCCTGAGGTGGAAGTACCTCTCTGTGGGATAACTAACATTGGTGAGAAAAAGAGCACCATTTTAGATAACATGGAGCATCCCTCCAACCCTCCCAGAGAAACTTTAGTGCAGAAACCCTGCACTGCCTCACAACACATAGGACAGCATCCCTGCCCTAGTGTGGAGCTCATAGGACAGCATCCCTGCCCTGCTCCAACTAAAGAGAAACAGTATCCCTGTTCTCTCTTCCAGCCATATGGACAAAGGTTTTGCCCAGCTATGGCTTTACTGAGACAGCATCCCTGTCTGGCATTCTCATCACTAGAAATAGGTTCAGTGGACAATTTCCACTGCTCTAAACTAAAACTTACTGATAGAAACTCAGAAAATATATCTTCACATTGTTGCTTAGCTAAAAAACTTCAAACAGGGTGGTTTACATCCCCGCAGGGAAGTAACCATATAGTGGATGATAAATGGAGTAACCAAGTCTATTGCAGAGCTACTCTCTACTTATCACCACTTAGACAATAAAGTCTCAACTGGTAAAGGTTAGCCTTAATGTCCTTTGTTTGGGGGGGGGGGGTTGTGTGAGAAAGTAGCCTCTTTCTAGCCTTGTTACCCTCACTTTTGGCCTGTTTGTGAGTGTATGTCAGGGTGTTTTCACTGTCTCACTGGGATCTTGCTAGCCAGGGCCCAGTGCTCATAGTGAAAACCCTATATTTTCAGTATGTTTGTTATGTGTCACTGGGACCCTGCTAGCCAGGACCCCAGTGCTCATAAGTTTGTGACCTATATATATGTGTTCCCTGTGTGATGCCTAACTGTCTCATTGAGGCTCTGCTAACCAGAACCTCAGTGGTTATGCTCTCTCTTTACAAATTGTCACTAACAGGCTAGTGACCAATTTCACCAATTCACATTGGCATACTGGAACACCCTTATAATTCCCTAGTATACGGTGCTGAGATACCCAGGGTATTGGGGTTCCAGGAGATCCCCATGGGCTGCAGCGTTTCTTTTGCCACCCATAGGGAGCTCTGACAATTCTTACACAGGCCTGCCACTGCAGCCTGAGTGAAATAACGTCCACGTTATTTCACAGCCATTTACCACTGCACTTAAGTAACTTATAGGTCACCTATATATCTAACCTTTACCTGGTAAAGGTTGGGTGCTAAGTTACTTAGTGTGAGGGCACCCTGGCACTAGCCAAGGTGCCCCCACATTGTTCAGGGCAAATTCCCCAGACTTTGTGAGTGCGGGGACACCATTACATGCGTGCACTGTACATAGGTCACTACCTATGTACAGCGTCACAATGGTAACTCCGAACATGGCCATGTAACATGTCTAAGATCATGGAATTGTCACCCCAATGCCATTCTGGCATTGGGGAGACAATTCCATGATCCCCCGAGTCTCTAGCACAGACCCGGGTACTGCCAAACTGTCTTTCCCGGGGTTTCACTGCAGCTGCTGCTGCCAACACCTCAGACAGGTTTCTGGCCTCCTGGGGTCCAGCCAGGCTGGGCCCAGGAGGGCCAAACAAAGGACTTCCTCAGAGAGAGGGTGTTACACCCTCTCCCTTTGGAAAAAGGTGTCAGGGCTGGGGAGGAGTAGCCTCCCCCAGCCTCTGGAAATGCTTTGATGGGCACAGATGGTGCCCATCTCTGCATAAGCCAGTCTACACCGGTTCAGGGATCCCCCAGCCCTGCTCTGGCGCGAAACTGGACAAACGAAAGGGGAGTGACCACTCCCCTGACCTGCACCTCCCCTGGGAGGTGCCCAGAGCTCCTCCAGTGTGCTCCAGACCTCTGCCATCTTGGAAACAGAGGTGCTGCTGGCACACTGGACTGCTCTGAGTGGCCAGGGCAGCAGGTGACGTCAGAGACTCCTTCTGACAGGCTCTTACCTGTGTTGCTAGCCTATCCTCCTTCCTAGGTAGCCAAACCTCCTTTTCTGGCTATTTAGGGTCTCTGCTTTGGGGAATTCTTTAGATAACGAATGCAAGAGCTCATCAGAGTTCCTCTGCATCTCTCTCTTCACCTTCTGCCAAGGAATCGACCGCTGACTGCTCTGGACGCTTGCAAAACCGCAACAAAGTAGCGAAGAAGACTACTGCAACCTTGTATCGCTGATCCGGCCGCCTTCTCGACTATTTTCCTGGTGGTGCATGCTGTGGGGGTAGTCTGCCTCCTCTCTGCACTAGAAGCTCTGAAGAAATCTCCCGTGGGTCGACGGAATCTTCCCCCTGCAACCGCAGGCACCAAAAGACTGCATCACCGGTCCTCTGGGTCCCCTCTCAGCACGACGAGCGTGGTCCCTGGAACTCAGCAACTCTGTCCAAGTGACTCCCACAGTCCAGTGACTCTTCAGTCCAAGTTTGGTGGAGGTAAGTCCTTGCCTCCCCACGCTAGACTGCATTGCTGGGTACCGCATGATTTGCAGCTGCTCCGGCTCCTGTGCACTCTTCCAGGATTTCCTTTGTGCACAGCCAAGCCTGGGTCCCCGACACTCTAACCTGCAGTGCACAACCTCCTGAGTTGTCCTCCGGAGTCGTGGGATCTTCTTTTGTGACTTCAGGTGAGCTCCGGTTCACTCTTCTTCGTAGTGCCTGTTCCGGCCCTTCTGCGGGTGCTGACTGCTCCTGAGAGGGCTCCTTGTTTTGCTGGGCGCCCCCTCTGTCATCTCAAGCAATTGGCGACATCCTGGTTCCTTCCTGGGCCACAGCAGCATCCAAAAACCCTAACCGTGACCCTTGCAGCTAGCAAGGCTTGTTTGCGGTCTTTCTGCGTGGGAACACCTATGCAAGCTTTTTCACGATGTGGGACATCCATCCTCCAAAGGGGAATTTCCTAGTCCTCTTTGTTCTTGCAGAAACCATAGCTTCTACCATCTGGTGGCAGCTTCTTTGCATCCTTAGCTGGCATTTCCTGGGCATCTTCACAATCTCGACTTTGTCGCGACACTTGGACTTGGTCCCCTTGTTCCACAGGTACTCTCGTCCGGAAATCCACCTTTGTTGCATTGCTGGTGTTGGTCTTCCTTGCAGAATTCCCCTATCACGACTTCTGTGCTCTCTGGGGAACTTAGGTGCACTTTACACCTACTTTTCAGGGTCTTGGGGTGGGCTATTTTTCTAACCCTCACTGTTTTCTTACAGTCCCAGCGACCCTCTACAAGCTCACATAGGTTTGGGGTCCATTTGTGGTTCGCATTCCACTTTTCAAGTATATGGTTTGTGTTGCCCCTATACCTCTGGGCTCCTATTGCAATCTATTGTAACTGTACATTGCTTGCATTGTTTTCTATTGCTATTACTGCATATTTTTGGTATTGTGTACATATATCTTGTGTATATTTGCTATCCTCATACTGAGGGTACTCACTGAGATACTTTTGTCATATTGTCATAAAAATAAAGTACCTTTATTTTTAGTATATCTGTGTATTGTGTTTTCTTATGATAATGTGCATATGACAGTGGTATAGTGGGAGCTTTGCATGTCTCCTAGTTCAGCCTAAGCTGCTCTGCTAAGCTACCTTTTCTATCAGCCTAAGCTGCTAGACACCTCTTCTACACTAATAAGGGATACCTGGACCTGGTGCAGAGTGTAAGTACCCCTTGGTACCCACTACAAACCAGGCCAGCCTCCTACACTGCACAAAAACAATCATCCCCAAAACACAGGTACCCTTTCACCATGGTGCAAGGGTGCCTGCATTGGCGCATGGCAGCAATTTGTGCACCAGCGCAGGGGGAGAGGACAGAAATGCACTGTATCTTGTAGATATGGTGCATTTCTGCCCTTTCCCTGTGGGGCAGGGCTGCACAGCAAGGCACTTGGTGCGCCACCCTGAGCCATGGGCCGTGTAAATGAGGCTCTCAGTATGTCAGAGTTGTAAAAGAAGTGTTTAGCAACAATGTGTTTCTACTTTTAGAATCGGGTGTGGGGATGGTCAGAAGCTGTGAATGAGATGGCTGCTGAGGTGCCCTGGCTGGGGGTCGTTATATGTTACTCAATAAAATAATAAAACACTCCTGGGCCGTGTCTTTCATCCTAAAAGTGGTGACGAGGATGAGATGTTTAAGAGGGAGAATCTCTAATTGGAAGCTATCACTAATTTGGCAGCAACAATTTAAAAGACGACCCCTAGCCAAGTTGCACTGTTGCAGAAATTCTGCTAGTGGAATTAAAAACAAAAAGAAGATTAAAGTCTTCAAGGGCGAGAAGGTAACTGTGGTGAATAGGGTTTATCTGGCCAGTATCATTAAAGAAATTGCAAGACATTCCTTTCTGCATATTGTGGAAAGAAAAGGTGATCTGACATGAGAAAAAACTGGGGTTTGGCGATGCTGTGAATTTTGTACTTTGGTGGAATAAGGGAAACTATTGAGCTGATAAAGGTTTATGGCTCCAGGTGTGTACTTTCAAGGAGGGTATTGGAGCATTAGCCATTGTTGCATTTCAAGCACTGCGTTGCACTCAAGGCGTAGAGTTCTGCTTTGAAGATCGAGATGATTCAGGTGTCGCGCAAGACATTGCATTGTGCGTCATCATGCGACAGCGTCAAATGGACATGCGTCAGTGGCTCAAGAACTACAGTTCACATTGCTACAAAGTCGTTCAGCAGAAGTAAACATCTCAGCGGCATTTGTATCAACCAAACAGTGAGAATTGACCACGGAATCTGGTGTGTGAGAAGCTACAGTGGGAAAAACATAATTTCTCCACAAGGAAGGACCATGGAAAAACGTTGCTGATGTCCACAGCTAAGTAATTGTGCATGTAATGTTATTCAATTGTGGTCGCTTATGTGCATAGTGATAGTGAAAGGCATGAACAGGAACAAACGCTGATGTGCACGGCAAGGACAAAGCAGGTACTGAAATTAGGTAAAGCACATTCTGTTATTTCTCGCTGATGCGCACAGCTTGAAGGAAAAGTTGTAATAATATAAAGCACATTCTGCTGTTTGTTGGACCTGGCCTTTTTTGCAAGTTCATCCTGTAGGAAAGTACCATCTTTCTTGGCATGTTACCCCCATTTTTATCTGTATGTCAGTATGGTTTTGCCTTTCTTATTGGGATCCTGCTGGTAAGGACTCCAGTGCTCATAATTTATGGCCTAATTTTTGTGTTGTCAGTAGTGCTTGACTGTGTCACTGAGGCTCTGCTAATCAGAACCTCAGTGCTTATGCTCTTGCTGCTTTTAAATTTGTCACTTGTCACTATAGGCTAGTGACTTCATTTACCAATTTCAATTGGCACACTGGACCCCCCCCTTATAAGTCCCTAGTATATGGTACCTAGGTACCCAGGGCATTGGGGTTCCAGGAGATCCTTATGGGCTGCAGCATTTCTTTTGCCACCCATAAGGAGCTTCCACAGGCCTTTGCAGCCTGCGTGAAATAGTGCACACACTATTTCACAGCCATTTTCACTGCACTTAAGTACTTATAAGTCACCTATATGTCTAACCTTCATTTACTGAAGGTTAGGTGCAATGTTACTGAGTGTGAGGGCACCCTTGCACTAGCAAAGGTGCACCTACATAGTTCAGGGCCAATTCCCGTGACATTGTGAGTGCGGGGACACCATTACACGCATGCACTCCATATAGGTCAATACCTATATGTAGCTTCACAATGGTAACGCCGAATTTGGCCATGTAAGGTGTCTAAGACCGGGGAATTGTCCCCCCACTCCAAATCTGGTATTGGGGAGCCAATTCCATGCATCCTGGGGGCTCCACCATGGACCCCCAGTACTGCCAAACCAGCTCTCTGAGGCTTGCACTGCAGCTACAGGTGCTGCCACCCCACAGACAGGGTTCTGCCCTCCTAGGGTCTGAGCAGCTCAGTCCCAGGAAGGCAGAACAAAACATTTCCTTTGGGAGGAGGGTGTTACACCCTCTCCCTTTGGAAATAGGTGTAACAGGCTCGGGAGGGGTAGCCTCCCCCAGCCTCTGGAAATGCTTTGAAGGGCACAGATGGTGCCCTCCTTGCATAAGCCAGTCTACACCAGTTCAGGGACCCCCAGTCCCTGCTCTGGCATGAAACTGGACAAAGGAAAGGGGAGTGACCACTCCCCTGTCCATCACCACCCCAGGGTTGGTGCCCAGAGCTCCTCCAGTGTGTCTCAAACTTCAGCCATCTTGTTTTCCAGGGTGTGGGGACACTCTGGGGCCTCTGAGTGGCCAGTGCCAGCAGGTGACATCAGAGACCCCTCCTGGTAGGTCCATACTTGATAAGGTAGCCAATCCCCCTCTCTGGGCTAGAAGGGTCTCTCCTGTGGGTTTCTCTTCAGATTCTACTTGCAAGTTTCCAGCAGGAATCCTCTGCAACTACTACTTCATCCTCTGACCTCAGATCGACCGCAGACTGCTCCATGAGCTGCTGTAACAGCAAGAAAGTATCCAGAAGGGCTACTCTTTCTCTCCAACTTCAGCACCAGCCAGCAACTGCAACAGTTTCCATGGTGTGCACGCTCTGGGGATTCCTTGTCTTCACCCTGCACCAGGAGGACCGAAGAAATCTCCCATGGAGTGACAGAGTCACTTCCCTGCTCATGCAGGCACCTTCTAAGTCGACGACCGGTTCTCTTGGACTCCTCTCCTGACAGGTGATGGACCCCTTCAAAAAAGACTGTCCTGAGGTCCTGCTGTGCCAATTTGGAGGAGGTAAGAGCTTGCCTTCCCCGAGTACAACAGTAACCCTGTGCACTGCGTCTTCTTCACCTCCTGAGGCCTCTGTGCACTACTTGCAAAATTCCTTTGTGCACAGCCTGGCCCAGGTCTCTAGCACTCTATCCTGTGACGCTCAACTTGCTGAGTTGACCTCCAGCAGCGTGGGACCCTCCTTTGTAGTGCTGCACCAACCGCATTTTGCACCTCTTTTGTCCCTGTGTCCTGGGACTCCAGTGGGTGCTGTCTAGTCGACTGAGGGCTCTCTAAAGTGCTGAGAGCCCCCTATTCCTCTTCATGCAGAGTTGAGGCCCCCAGGTCCCTCCTGGGTCCAGACAGCACCATTTTGACACAAAATGCGACTTTGACAGAACCAAGGCTTGTTGGACGAATACAGTGCCAAAACTCACCTGCACCCAACATCTCTTCATGGGACATCCATTGCATCATGCAGGAACCCGCTGACATCTTCCTTGGGTGCATTTCTGCAGTCTTTGCCCAACCCGGGACTCTTCTTTTGCACCCTCTGCTGGGTTGGCAGGGGCTCCTTTCCTTCCTGGAACTTCTTCCGACCTCTGGAATTGGTCTCCTTCCTTTGTAGGTCTTCAGGTCCAGGAATCCACTATTTGTTGTTTGCAGTCTTGCTTGGTTCTTGCAATAACTCTAATCACGACTTGTAGTATGTCCTAAGGAAACTTGCAGTACTTTACACCTTCTTTTCTGGGATCTGGGGTGGGGTGATTTATTTACCTTTACTGTATTCTTACTCTCCCATCGATTGTCTAGGGGGGAATTTGTGATTCACATTCCACTTTCTAAGTATATGGTTTGTGTTGCCCCTAGATCTAGTTTCTCCCATTACATTCTATGGCATTTTCTATTGTTTGCACTATCCTATGTCTAATTACGTACCTTATTTTGGTGTCTCATGTATATATTGTGTATAATACTTACTTCCAGAAGGAGTATTGCCTCTACGATATTTTTGGCCTTGTGTCACCCACATAAACTACCTTTATTTTTGGTAACACTGAGTATTTTCTTTACTTGTGTATAAATACTGTGTAACTATACGTGGTATTGCAGGAGTTTTGTATGTCTCCTAGTTCAGCCTAAGCTCTTCTGCTATAGCTACCTCTATCTATAAGCTGCTAGAACACTACTACATTTCACTAATAAGGGATAACTGGTATAAGGTGTGAGTACCCAAGGTACCCACTACAAACCAGGACATCCTCCTACACATCCCCAAACTTTTTGCCTCCTTCCTCCTATCTTTTTCTGACCAGTTTGTGTTGGCTTTAGGACTCTGGGCACTTTACTACTACAAAACAGTGCTAAAGTGCATATGTTCTCTGCCTAACGTGACATGATGATTGGTTTATCCTTGATTGGCATATTTGATTTACTAGTAAGTCCCTAGTAAAGTGCACTATGTGTGCCCAGGGCCTGTAAATCAAATGTTGTAGGAGGCTGGACTGGCTTGTAGTGAGTACCAAGGGGTACTTGCACCTTGCACCAGGCCCAGTTATCCCTTATTAGTGTATAGGGTGTCTAGCAGCATAGGCTGATAGATAATGGTAGCTTAGCAGAGCAGCTTAGGCTGAACTAGGAGACGAGTGAAGCTCCTACAGTACCACTAGTGTCACTTGCACAATATCATAAGAAAACACAATACACAGATATACTAAAAATAAAGGTACTTTATTTTTTATGACAATATGCCAAAGTATCTCAGAGTGTACCCTCAGTATGAGGATAGCAAATATACACAAGATATATGTACACAATACCAAAAATATGCAGTATAGTCTTAGAAAACAGTGCAAACAATGTATAGTTACAATAGGATGCAATGGGGACACATAGGGATAGGGGCAACACAAACCATATACTCCAAAAGTGGAATGCGAACCACGAATGGACCCCAAACCTATGTGACCTCGTAGAGGGTCGCTGGGACTATTAGAAAATAGTAAGGGTTAGTAAAATAGCCCACCTCAAGACCCTGAAAAGTGAGTGCAAAGTGCACTAAAGTTCCCCAAAGAGCACATAAGTCGTGATAGGGGAATTCTGCAGGAAAGACACAAACCAGCAATGCAACAACGATGGATTTCCAGTCGAGGGTACCTGTGGAACAAGGGGACCAAGTCCAAAAGTCACAAGCAAGTCGGAGATGGGCAGATGCCCAGGAAATGCCAGCTGTGGGTGCAAAGAAGCTGCTACTGGACAGTAGAAGCTGAGGATTCTGCAGGAACGACAAGGGCTAGAGACTTCCCCTTTGGAGGATGGATCCCCCACGCCGTGGAGAGTCGTGCAGACGTGCTTTCCCGCCAAAAGACCGCCAACAAGCCTTGCTACACGCAAATCGTGCGGTAAGGGTTTTTGGATGCTGCTGTGGCCCAGGAGGGACCAGGATGTCGCCAATTGCGTCTGGTGACAGAGGGGGCGTCGAGCAAGAAAAGGAGCCCTCTCAGCAGCAGGTAGCACCCGCAGAAGTGCCAGAAACAGGCACTACGAGGATGCGTGAAACGGTGCTCACCCGAAGTCGCACAAAGGAGTCCCACGTCGCCGGAGACCAACTTAGAAAGTCGTGCAATGCAGGTTAGAGTGCCGTGGACCCAGGCTTGGCTGTGCACAAAGGATTTCCGCCGGAAGTGCACAGAGGCCGGAGTAGCTGCAAAAGTCGCGGTTCCCAGCAATGCAGTCTGGCGTGGGGAGGCAAGGACTTACCTCCACCAAACTTGGACTGAAGAGTCACTGGACTGTGGGAGTCACTTGGACAGAGTTGCTGGATTCAAGGGACCTCGCTCGTCGTGCTGAGAGGAGACCCAGGGGACCGGTAATGCAGTTCTTTGGTGCCTGCGGTTGCAGGGGGAAGATTCCGTCGACCCACGGGAGATTTCTTCGGAGCTTCTAGTGCAGAGAGGAGGCAGACTACCCCCACAGCATGCACCACCAGGAAAACAGTCGAGAAGGCGGCAGGATCAGCGTTACAGAGTTGCAGTAGTCGTCGTTGCTACTTTGTTGCAGTTTTGCAGGCTTCCAGCGCGGTCAGCAGTCGATTCCTTGGCAGAAGGTGAAGAGAGAGATGCAGAGGAACTCTGATGAGCTCTTGCATTCGTTATCTAAGGAATCCCCAGAGACAGAGACCCTAAATAGCCAGAAAAGAGGGTTTGGCTACCTAGGAGAGAGGATAGGCTAGCAACACCTGAAGGAGCCTATCAGAAGGAGTCTCTGACGTCACCTGGTGGCACTGGCCACTCAGAGCAGTCCAGTGTGCCAGCAGCACCTCTGTTTCCAAGATGGCAGAGGTCTGGAGCACACTGGAGGAGCTCTGGACACCTCCCAGGGGAGGTGCAGGTCAGGGGAGTGGTCACTCCCCTTTCCTTTGTCCAGTTTCGCGCCAGAGCAGGGCTAAGGAGTCCCTGAACCGGTGTAGACTGGCTTATGCAGAAATGGGCACCATGTGTGCCCATGAAAGCATTTCCAGAGGCTGGGGGAGGCTACTCCTCCCCTGCCTTCACACCATTTTCCAAAGGGAGAGGGTGTAACACCCTCTCTCAGAGGAAGTCCTTTGTTCTGCCATCCTGGGACAAGCCTGGCTGGACCCCAGGAGGGCAGAAACCTGTCTGAGGGGTTGGCAGCAGCAGCAGCTGCAGTGAAACCCCAGGAAAGGCAGTTTGGCAGTACCATGGTCTGTGCTGCAGACCACTGGGATCATGGGATTGTGCCAACTATGCCAGGATGGCATAGAGGGGGCAATTCCATGATCATAGACATGTTACATGGCCATATTCGGAGTTACCATTGTGAAGCTACATATAGGTAGTGACCTATATGTAGTGCACGCGTGTAATGGTGTCCCCGCACTCACAAAGTCCGGGGAATTTGCCCTGAACAATGTGGGGGCACCTTGGCTAGTGCCAGGGTGCCCTCACACTAAGTAACTTTGCACCTAACCTTTACCAGGTAAAGGTTAGACATTTAGGTGACTTATAAGTTACTTAAGTGCAGTGGTAAATGGCTGTGAAATAATGTGGACGATATTTCACTCAGGCTGCAGTGGCAGGCCTGTGTAAGAATTGTCAGAGCTCCCTATGGGTGGCAAAAGAAATGCTGCAGCCCATAGGGATCTCCTGGAACCCCAATACCCTGGGTACCTTAGTACCATATACTAGGGAATTATAAGGGTGTTCCAGTAAGCCAATGTAAATTGGTAAAATTGGTCACTAGCCTGTTAGTGACAATTTGAAAGAAATGAGAGAGCATAACCACTGAGGTTCTGGTTAGCAGAGCCTCAGTGAGACAGTTAGTCACTACACAGGTAACACATTCAGGCACACTTATGAGCACTGGGGCCCTGGCTGGCAGGGTCCCAGTGACACATACAACTAAAACAACATATATACAGTGAAAAATGGGGGTAACATGCCAGGCAAGATGGTACTTTCCTACACAACCCCCCCCCAAACGAAGGACAATAAGACTAGTCATTCCCTGATGGGTCTTCATTGTCTAAGTGGAAATATCTGGAGAGTCCATCTGCATTGGAGTGGCTACTCCCAGGTCTATGTTCCACTGTATAGTCCATTCCCTGTAGGGATATGGACCACCTCAACAATTTAGGATTTTCACCTTTCATTTGTTTTAGCCAAAGTAGAGGTTTGTGGTCTGTCTGAACAATGAAGTGAGTGCCAAACAAGTATGGCCTCAACTTCTTCAGTGCCCAGACCACAGCAAAGGCCTCCCTCTCTATGGCAGACCAACGCTTTTCTCTAGGGGTCAACCTCCTACTAATAAAAGCAACAGGTTGATCCTGGCCCTCAGAATTAAGTTGTGATAGGACTGCCCCTACTCCTAATTCAGATGCATCAGTTTGGACATAGAATTTTTTAGAGTAACAAGGGCTTTTCAGGACAGGTGCAGAGCACATGGCCTGCTTCAGCTCCTCAAAAGCTTTCTGACAGCTTGCTGTCCATAATACCTTTTTAGGCATTTTCTTGGATGTGAGGTCATTAAGAGGGGCTGCAATGGAGCCATAGTTCTTAATGAACCTCCTGTAATACCCAGTGAGGCCTAGGAAGTCTCTCACCTGAGTTTGAGTAGTAGGGGGAACCCAATCAATGATTGTTTGGATTTTCCCCTGAAGTGGTGCAATCTGTTCCCCACCAACAAGGTGTCCCAGATAAACCACCTTACCCTGCCCTATCTGGCACTTTGAAGCCTTGATAGTGAGGCCTGCCTTCTGCAGGGCCCCCAAAACTTTCCATAGGTGGACCAGGTGATCATCCCAGCTGGAGCTAAAGACATCTATATCGTCCAAATATGCTGCACTAAAAGCTTCCAGCCCTTGCAGGACTGTGCTCACCAACCTCTGAAAAGTGGCAGGTACATTTGTCAAACCAAAAGGCATTACTGTGAGCTGGTAATGGCCTCCAATGGTTGAAAATGCTGTTATAGGTTTAGCATCTTTTGATAATTTGATCTGCCAATACCCTGCAGTCAAATCAAAAGTACTTAGATACTTGGCAGATGCCAGTGTATCTATGAGCTCATCTGCCCTGGGTATAGGGTGAGCATCAGTTTTGGTTACCTGGTTGAGACCTCTGTAGTCTACACAAAACCGCATTTCCTTCTTTCCATTTTTGGAATGGGGTTTTGGTACAAGTACCACAGGAGAAGCCCATGGACTTTCAGAGTGCTCAACCACTCCCAGTTCTAACATTGTCTGCACCTCTTGCTTTATGCAGTCTCTGACATGGTCAGGCTGCCTATAGATCTTACTTTTGACAGGCAAGCTGTCTCCAGTATCTATAGTGTGCTCACATCAAGAAGTGGTACCTGGCACAGTAGAGAAGAGTTCAGAGAACTGACCCAGGAGATTTATGCAATGGTCTTTCTGCTCAGCAGTAAGACAATCAGCCAAAACTACACCTTCCACTAGAGCATCTTGTTCTGTGGAAGAGAAGAGATCAGGTAGAGGATCACTGTCTTCTTCCTGTCACTCATCAGTTGCCATGAGCAGGGTGAGATCAGCCCTGTAATAGTAGGGTTTCAGGCGATTGACATGGAGCACCCTAAGGGGAATCCTAGCAGTGCCTAAGTCAACTAAGTAGGTGACTTCACCCTTTTTCTCAACAATTGTGTGGGGTCCACTCCATTTATCTTGGAGTGCTCTTGGGGCCACAGGCTCCAAGACCCACACTTTCTGCCCTGGTTGGTACTGAACCAAAACAGCCTTCTGGTCATGCCATTACTTTTGGAGCTCTAGGCTGGCCTGAAGGTTTTTACTGGCCTTTTTCATGTACTCAGCCATCCTTGATCTGAGGCCAAGCACATAATCTACAATATCTTTCTTTGGAGCTTTTAAAGGTTGTTCCCAACCCTCCTTGACAAGTGTTAGTGGACCCCTAACAGGGTGTCCAAAGAGGAGTTCAAAGGGGCTGAAGCCCACTCCTTTCTGGGGTACATCCCTGTAGGCAAAAAGGAGGCATGGTAACAGGATATCCCATCTCCTGCGGAGTTTTTCAGGGAGACCCATAATCATGCCTTTGAGAGTTTTGTTAAATCTCTCCACCAGTCCATTTGTTTGTGGATTATAGGGTGTAGTGAACTTATAAGTCACACCACACTCCTTCCACATGGCCTTTAAGTAAGCAGACATGAAATTGCTTCCTCTGTCTGAAACTACCTCTTTTGGGAAGCCCACTCTGGAAAAGATTCCCAGGAGGGCCTTTGCCACTGCAGGAGCTGTAGTGGTCCTTAGAGGAATTGCTTCAGGATATCTGGTGGCATGGTCCACTACCACCAAGATAAACCTATTGCCTGAAGCAGTAGGAGGGTCAAGGGGGCCAACTATGTCAACCCCTACCCTTTCAAAGGGAACCCCAACCACAGGCAGTGGAATGCCTTTGGTGTGCCACCTGTCTTGCCACTGGCTTGACAGGTTTCACAGGACTTACAAAATTCCTTTGTGTCCTCAGACATTCTAGGCCAATGAAACAAGGGAACAAGCCTGTCCCAAGTTTTCATTTGCCCCAAATGTCCTGCTAGGAGAATGTCGTGAGCAAGAGTTAGGAGGAACGTTCTGTACTGCTGAGGAATCACTAATCTCCTGGCAGCTCCAGGTTTAGGATCCCTTGCCTCAGTGTACAAGAGGTTGTCCTCCCAGTAAACTCTGTGAGAGTCACTGACATCCCCATTAGCTTGTTTGACAGCTTGCTGTCTTAGACCCTCTAGTGTGGGACATGTTTGCTGTGCCACACTCAGCTCCTCCCTGGCAGGCCCCCCTTCACCCAAAAGCTCAGCAGTGTCTGCTTCCAGCTCCTCTGGTGTAGGTTCTGCACAGGGTGGAAATTCTTCTTCCTCAGAAGTAGAATCCACTGTAGAGGGAGGGATAGTAGGTAGTGCTTTACTTCTACTAGCCCTAGCTTTAGGGAGCACTTGGTCCATTGTTCCAGGATCCAAGCTTCCCTGTCCTTTTTGCTTTTTGGCCTGAGCCCTGGTTAAAGCAAAAATATACCCTGGGATGCCCAGCATTTCTGCATGGGCCTCCAACTCCACATCTGACCAAGCTGATGTCTCCAAATCATTTCCTAGTAGACAGTCTACCGGTAAATCTGAGGCTACCACAACTTTCTTTGGGCCAGTAACCCCCCCCCAGTTGAGATTTACAACAGCCATGGGGTGGCTAAGTGTGTTGTTGTGAGCATCGGTTACTTGGTACTGGTGACCAAGTAGGTGTTGTTCAGGGTGGACCAGTTTCTCTATCACCATTGTGACACTGGCACCAGTGTCCCTGTAGGCCTGAACCTCAACACCATTTATTAGGGGTAGCTGCTTGTACTTATCCATATTAAGGGGACAAGCAACTAAGGTGGCTAAATCAATAGCCCCCTCAGAGACTAACACAGCCTCTGTGGTCTCCCTAACAAGACCAACCCCAACTAAGTTACCAAAGGTGAGCCCAGCTACTCCCTTAGATTGGCTATTAGTAGGTTTGCTCCCACCACCACTGCTATTAGTAGGGACACTAGGTGTAGCAGTAGGGGTTGTAGTGGTAGGAGGCTTGGTGCTTTCCTTTGGACAACTGGGATCTGTTGTCCAATGGCCTTTTATTTTACATAAATAGTACCATGGTTTCTTGTCTTTGTTTTCATTAGAAGAGGATTTGGGCCCACCACCCCCACCAGAGTGTTTTTGTGGGCCTGATGAAGACTAATTTTTAGATTTGTCCCCACCCTTGTCAGAAGACTTACCATTTTTCTTCTTGTTGCCATCTTTGTCACCCCCTGTATGAACTTTTCTGTTCACCCTTGTTCTGACCCATTTGTCTGCCTTCTTTCCCAATTCTTGGGGAGAGGTCAGATCAGAGTCCACCAAGTACTGGTGCAACAAATCAGACACACAATTATTAAGAATATGCTCTCTCAGGATCAAGTTATACAGGCTGTCATAATCAGTAACTTTACTGCCATGTAACCACCCCTCCAAGGCCTTCACTGAATGGTCAATGAAATCAACCCAGTCTTGTGAAGACTCCTTTTTGGTCTCTCTGAACTTTATCCTGTATTGTTCAGTGGTTAAGCCATAACCATCCAGGAGTGCATTCTTAAGAACTTTGTAATCATTGGCTTCATTTTCTTTCACAGTAAGGAGCCTATCCCTACCTTTTTCCACTAAATGATAGCCATAGGATAGCAGCCCACTGCCTTTGAGGGACATCCTGTACAGCACAGGCCCTCTCAAGTGCAGCAAACCACTTGTTAATGTCACCCCCCTCCTTATAAGGGGGAACTATCTTGTGCAGATTCCTGGAATCATGCTCTTTTGCAGGATGACTATGGGGAATACTGCTGCTGCCACCATGGGTTTCTAAACCCAATTTCTGTCTTTCCTTCTCTACTTCTAAGGTTTGTCTATCCAAATCCAGCTGTTGCTTCTTGTCCTTCAGTCCTTGTTTTCCAGAGCTACGCCAACACCAGGTGGAGTGTGAGTTCTCTGACCCCAGGGAACCGGCACTGGAGGCAGACCTCTGTGTTAGCATTAGAGAGTCTAAGGAGGCATTTGGGGGTGCTCCTGAAGGGAGTGGCTCAGGTTTTCCTCAACCAAGGGAGGTGGGGGAGGTGTGCAGTGACCAAGGTAGGTCCCTGTGTATTGGGATGGGCGAGGGGTCCCATGTCCTGTCTCAGGAGAGATGGAGTGGGGGTGGACAGAGGCCCAGATTGCCTGAGATCCACTCCCAGAGCCTGGGGGTTCCATGAGGGAACACCAAGGGGGAGCCGAGCCTGTACCAGGAGACCATCTACTGAAGGGGACCACATAGTGTCAGGAGGACTTGTGGAGGTGGCTGTCATCAGCGTCCCACCAGTCCTGGTGTCTGGAAGTACCACTACAGAGTGGAGGGTGCGGGAGACCGGAAAGTGGGGTGAGAGGGGAAGGCAGTCCCGAGTGAAGAACCTGGAGGGTCAGCTCTGAGGTCAGAACTCCCCAGGAATGACACTGTCGATATTGGTTCTGGCCTGGGAGGCTTTCATGCACTGTCAGATGGACAGGAGGCTGGAGATATGTTCCAGGCAGACTCTTACTCACCACATAGGGAATATGTTTCCCTTGGAGGGTATGGTTGTTCCTCCAGAAGTCCTAGCTTGCCAGGCAGTGGTCTAGTCTAAGGGTACAGACCCTAGGCTGGATGGTCAGGTTCAGGGAGCAAACTCTGGCCTGATGGGGGGGGGGTGTCCAATCATCCCCACGGTGTGACGTCTAGGGGTACTCTCCAAGGTGGGGGGGGTGCGAACTCTGGAAGTGGGCACGGGGAGGGAGAGAGTAACCTCTGACCCCAGTCCAGCATCAGGGCACGGACCCTGGGTTGAGGGTCCAGGGTGCCATCCCTGCACTGGTGGTAGAATTGTGCATGACTGCTTCAAGCACCCTGACAATTCTGGATTCTGGGGAGCCACTTCTGGTAGGAGTAGGGAACCCCAGAAGGAGGGGTAAAGGGAGGGAAGCCTTGCCCCTGACCCCGGTTCAACCTGAGGGTACAGGCCCTAGATTGGAAGACCAGTTACAGGTTAACATCCGTGCACTGGAGGGAGAATTGTGCAGGACTGCTTCCACAAGTGCCCTGATAATTCTGGACTCTGGGGGTTCCGTTCCTGGAGGGGAGGGTACAGAGCCCCAGAGAGGAGGACCAGTGTCAGGTTGCCATCCCTGACCTGGTGGAAGGGAGAGTGGACAAAGGGTGCCAGGCACTTGGGGCTACCGCCCCCCACTCTCCGAAGTCACAGTGGTTAGACAGCACTGAAAGGCCTGGGGCCTGGCTCTTGTCTCTGACAGCTGTTAGTGGCCACTGTGGCTTGCTGTCCTGGTGGAAAGAGTTGCCCCTTGGGGTGGTCAGGAGTCACACCCCAGGGGTGGAGTGGGCCACACCACTGTGTTGGTCATGTTGGTACTGCCTGCCCACTGTGGGCAAAGTAAGGTTAAGTGCTGCACAGGTGGTATCCGCAGGTGAGGAGAGGGATCCCCTATGGGTTAGATTAGTTGGCCCTGACAGTATGGACAGAGGGATCCCACTGGGTTCAGAAAGACATTGAACTCGAACATGCCTCTGCTGTTGCAGGCCAGGATTTATGTTCTACAGCCACAATCAGGGAACTCCATCAAGGTATTGATTGGTCTCCCCTGGCTTTAGGCTGGTGGGGGGTTGTGTTAGACCTGGTCCTTTTTTGCAGGGCCATCCCCAAACTTGTTGCCTCCTTCCTTCTGTTTTTTTCTCACCAGTTTATGTTGGCTTTAGGCATACCTTTGCTTATCTATGTTGGATTTTTGTGATTTTGGTTTTGTTTTAATCAGATAAATATTGGCTATTTTTCTAAACTGGTGTTGAGTCCTTTTGTTGTGTTTTCACTGTGTTACTGTGTGTGATTGTACAAATACTTTACACATTGCCTATGAGATAAGCCTGACTGACTGGCTGCCAAGCTACCAAGGGGGTAAGAAGGGGTTGTCTGAGGAATGTAACTTCCTTACCCTGACTCGAGTGAGGGTCTTAGCTTGGACAAAGTGCAAACTAACTGCCAACCAGAGACCCCATTTCTAACACTGTTTCTCACTGATGCGCACAGCTTTAAGAAGACACTATTGTATCTAAAAAAAAAAAGTGAATAATTTCTGTGAAAGTATTATAATGTTTATGCAGTGCCAGTAGTTAGTGATATAACAGAAGATTTTTGGGTGAATTTGCTAATGTGAGCTGCTGCCGTGAAAGAGTGGAGAACAAAATTGAATATGCCATCCAACAATATACCACCTCCGCTGCCTTTTTACAAGATCCTGGACAGTCTTGTATGACATGAGAAGATTGAAAGGAGTCTTTTGAAACTTATTTAACAGCTATAGGAGGTGATGCAATGTTAGAACTGTCATGTTTGGTGCGATTTCCGCTGTCTTTTTGCCTCTGCTTCCTGTATTTTTGAGTGTGTGCTGCATTTCTTTTTTGCTGGGTTTTGGTACCCTTGGCACTTTACCACTGCTGACCAGTGCTAACGTGCAAGGGCTCTATCTAAATTGTGATAATTATTGGTTTTCCCTGATTGGCATATTTCGCTTCCTAGTAAGCCCCTAGTATAGTGCACTAGAGGTGCCCAGCGCCTGCTAATCAAATGCCACAAGAGGGCCTGAAGCACTGATTATGCCACCCACTTGAGTAGCCCTGTAAACATGTCTCAGAACTGGCACTGCAGTGTCTGGGTGGGCAGTTTGGAACTGCCAGTTCAACCTGGCAGGTGCACCCACTTGTCAGGCCCAAACTGTCCCTTTTACTTAAGTCACCCCAAAGGTAGGACCTAAGTAGCCCCATGTGCAGGGTGCTGTGTATTTTAAAGGTAGGACATGTATTGGTGTGTTGTACATGTCCTGATAGTGAAATACTGCCAAAATCGTTTTTCACTATTGCAAGGCCTATCTGTCCGATAGGTGAACATGGGAATTGCCTTTAAATATCTCTTAAGTGCAGTTCTCTATTGGGAGCAGATAGCGATCTGGATTTTGGGGTCTCTGAACTCACAATTTAAAAATAACTCTTTTGGTAAAGTTGGCTTTTAGATTGTCTGTTTGAAAATACAACTTTTAGAAAGTGGGTATTTCTTGCTTAGCTGTTCTGTGCCTCTGCATGCCTGCTGAATCAACATCTGAGGTAGACTGACAATTGGATTGTTTTTGAATTCACTCTACACAGTAACACAAAGGGAGCTGAGGTGTGTCCTGCATATCCTGGTGAGTCTTCCTGGGCTACAGTGGGAGGGAGGAGGTGTCCCCTGCACTTGAAAGGGCTATATCTGTCCCCTCACAATAAAGTCTCCAACCCCCAGAGTGTGGCTGGAGCAGGGCAAGGAAGAGGCAGGGTCTTGTGCACTACAAAGACTTTCCTTTGAAGTTTTCCTGCTTCAAAGGCAGAAATGAGTATAAGTAGTGGACCCAAAACCCCAGACTTAAAGAACAATTCTGGATCAAAAGGAACCTCTGCCAAGGAGAAGAGCTGAAGAGCTGTGAGGCTGGGTTGGCTTACAGTTGCTGCTTCTGCCTTAGAGAGCACAAAGATTGTACTTTGCTGTGTATCCTGCGTGTGAAGTTTCTCCAAGGGCTTGGACTGAGCTTGCCTTCTGTTAAGAAGTCTCAGGGCCATCAAAAACTTTACATGCCAGTATGTGGGCTCTCTTGCTAAGACCCCCTGACTTGCTATGTGGTGGCACTTTGAGTCCCTGGGCCCCTGGAAGGAGAAGCTAGCTGAACCTGAGTGAAGATCCATGCACCGGAGCTGAGCGGCAGAAAACTGATGCAGTACCCACTTCACAGCTGTAAAATTGATGCAGCGCCTGCCTTGCGGCTCCATAAATCAACATATCGCCAGCTAGTGCAACTTCACCGTAACCAGATTTTCCACACATCACCCCTGGGTGTCAAAATCTTCAACATCACCGCACGGATTCTAGTCTGCTTGTCCCTAAACCGACACATCCCTTCCCTGTGAAGAAAAGAATCGACGCATTGCTTGCTTTACGGAGAATGAATCAGCCCATGGCCTCACTTGTGAGTAAGCAGTCAACTCACTGCTTGTTTTTCTGATGCACGCTTGGCCGTGCGGCTTTATTTGTGACGCATACAAGGTACTTTATGCTAAAACAATGTATCCATTGCTTCTTATGGATTAAGACTCTTTTTACTTTAAAAATTGACATCTTTTCTTATGTATTTTGGATTTTTGTTCTTTTGGTCTTGTTTGATTTAAATAAGTATTGGCTATTTTTCTAAACTAGTGTGGAGTCCTTTTGTGGTGTTTTCACTGTATTACTGTATGTGTTTGTGCAAATACCTAGACATTGTCTCTGAGATAATCCTGACTGCTTGTGCTAAGCTACCAAGGGGGTGAGCAGGGGTTATCTGAGCTGGGCATTTCCATTACCCTGACTAGAGTCAGGGTCCCTTCTTGGACATGGTGGAAACTGACTGCCAACTAGAGACCCCATTTCTAACAATATTTAATGCAAAAAGAAAGCTTGCCATTCTCAAACATAATATAGGGTTAGAAGGAAGGAAGGTATTTAAACATTGCCAAAACCAGAAAATGTGAGTAGAGGGGGTAATGCAGGGTCTGGCAATGAGGAAGAGGATGAATATGAAATAGCATTGAAGGCATTGGAGGAAACCTATGTGTAAAAACTAAGGATTTTTGTTGAAAGACATACATTTTTTTCACATTCTCAAAACAAGGTGAAACAATAGAACAATATGTTGCAGCCTTGCAAAGGCTATCAGTAACTCATAAATTTAGAGATCTCAGAGATGAAATTATTAGGGACCAATTAATTAAAAGAATGTATAATCTAAAAATGTTAAATTACTAGGATTGAAGGATCCTACATTGCATAAGAAAATAGATGTAGCTAGACATATGGAGAGTATCTCTTATTATGTCAAGGAATTTGGCAAAGCAGGGTCTAAATTCAGGAAGAAAACAATAGCATACATAGGGGGTCATTACAACATTGGCGGTATAAGGCGCTTACCGCCGTGCAGAAGACCTCCAATACACTGCCGCGCCCGCTGTAGACCGCCACAGCTATTATGACACACATCACGGAATCCACTGAAATTCAGACACCCACACAACTCCGCCACAACAAAGGTCAGCGATAAACATGCGGAAACAAATCCTCCACCTCCACGCCAACAGAAACACGCCCATGCTATCACGACCCACGAATCCACGCGGCGCTCTTTCAAACGCGGTATTCCATTGGAAGAACACACAGCCGCGCTCAAAATACACACACATCTCCAAAACACCGCCACATTGGACAATTACAAATACACACACCTGATACACATACACACACCACTCCCACACACCCATAACAATATAAAATACACACCCACAGCACCCACAAACCCCTACAACCACAAATTCTGAGAGAAGGCGAGAGAGAGAGCACAGCTATTGACAACACCATCACACAGAGGCACACAACACCATCACCCACACAACATCCACGCACAAAACACCACATACCACTACACTCACCAAACTCATCAACACATACACCACCCCACACATCACACACACCACCCCATGTCACGCCAAAGACACCCCCGCTTCTCCGAGGAGGAGCTCAGGGTCATGGTGGAGGAAATCGTACGGGTAGAGCCACAGCTATTTGGCTCACAGGTACAGCACACATCAATAGCCAGGAAGATGGAGTTATGGCGCAGAATAGTCGACAGGGTGAACGCCGTGGGACAGCACCCAAGAAATAGGGAGGACATCAGGAAGAGGTGGAACGACCTACGGGGGAAGGTGCGTTCCACGGTCTCCAGGCACAACATCGCGGTACAGCGGACTGGCGGCGGACCCCCACCTCCTCCCCCACAACTAACAACATGGGAGGAGCAAGTCTTGACCATTATGCATCCTGAGGGCCTCGGAGGAGTCGGTGGAGGATGGGACACTGGTAAGTCAAATCTTAACTATCACATCCCCCACCCTACCTGCATGCTATCACACACCCTCACACCCTTCCCTATCACCCCAAATCATCACTAATCTACCCATGACACCAACCACCCATCCCAACACCAAGCCCTGCATGACACAACTAAGCATGGTCACCCCTCACCAATGCATGCTCACTGCACATACCCAGAACACCCCCCAAACCATCATCACACAAGCCCCCACACAGGAATGCCTGCACTGGGGTTCACGCACACCCAACCATTGCACACCATGAAACACACACATGCAACAATCATGTTCTTATACCCCTGCAGGAACCCGAAGGACTGTCACCACACCAGAGGGTCCAGACAACACCACACCACCCCCAGAAGAGGCCCACAGTGACGACAGCAGCTCTGCCACACTGGATCTTGATGATCAGCCCAGACCATTGTTGGCCTCTGGACAGTCGGTTCCCCTTGCCAAGCCACAGCCCAACACCGAGCTGCCACCCTCTGGTAACACCAGCACAGCACCCACCCAGCGGGCCCAAACCTCCCTACCCAGGACAGGTCAATCAGCGGTGTGTCCACCACTACAGGGCACCCAGGGTAACCCACCACCCCAACAACAACAGGGGCCTGGGGGCAGTGGTAGTGGGCACACGGTCCAGGGGACGGAGGCACAGGAACACCGGGGAACTGGGAGGGCTGCTGTGCGACAGAGGGAGGACAGGCCAAGAGAACCATCTCCCCACGAGGCCCTCTCCTCCATCATGGGAGCATACCACCACTCCCAGGAGACAATGGCGACGGTACTGGACAAGTTGCAGGAGACCCTGCGTCTGCAGGATGGGGTTCAGGGAGGAGCTCAGGACCATCGGCTCCATCCTGGGCACCATTGTAGGGGTGCTGACGGACATTCAAAAGACCTTGAGGGACACCGTGGCACTCCAAGGGGCCCCTGACACTAGCCAGGACGACGAACTGCCCACCACCTCCGCTGGCGCTAGTGGACAGGACGCCCCACCACAGGACCACCACACCAGCACCCCACCCCCTGCAGACGGACAAACACCACGCAAGCGGGCCCTGAGATCCAGGAACAGGACAGAGCAAGATGGCAAGACCCCGCCAGGAAATGAGACCACCCTGATTGTCCCCCCACTGTCCCACTTTCTCACCCTGTCCATACTTGAACTGCCCCAGCTCCACTTCCAATGCCCATATGGGCAGTGCACCTGTGAGACTAATAGACTGGACTCTGCCATGGACATTCCTCCACCATCACCCATCCCATGTTTACAACCCCCCGTCACTTTTTTGAGCACTTAAATAAACACCCTATTCTGGAGTCAGTCTATTATTTGGAACTTTGTATTATCAATTACAGTGTCATAATGGGTTACCCACTGTAAGGCTAACATACCAATGTCACACATCACAAGCCCTTCAAGGATGCAAGCAGTTGACACGTAGGTTACCACACTTGTGAAACTGAAATGGAAGGGTACAACTCAATTAACAAATAGTGAGTGAAATGTAGGTACAGGATAGAGGTAGATGTGTGAAAGTTAATGAAATGTTAAACCTGAAAATTTTCTCACCTGTGTGTCACTGGAAATATTGCTGTATGACTGAATCCCTGTTGTAGTTTTCTTCTTCCTCAGCTTCATCCTCATCACTGTCCACAGGCTCCACAGGCTCCACAGCTGCCACAACACCGTCATCTGGATCATCCTCCTGCAGAAAAGGCACCTGGCGTCGCAATGCCAAATTATGGAGCATGGAGCAGGCGACGATGATGTCGCACACCTTCTTCGGTGAGTAGAATAGCAATCCACCTGTCATATGGAGGTACCTGAACCTGGCCTTCAGGAGGCTGAAGGTGCGTTCGATCACCCTCCTACTCCGCCCATGGGCTTCATTGTACCGTTCCTCTGCCATGGTCCTGGGATTCCCCACTAGGGTCAATAGCCAGGACAGGTTGGGGTAACCAGAGTCCCCCAATAGCCATACACGGTGCCTCTGGAGTTGACCCATCATATCAGGGATGCTGCTATTCCGCAGGATGTAGGTGTCATGCACAGAGCCAGGGAACATAGCATTTACCTGCGAGATGTACTTGTCTGCCAAACAGACCATCTGGATATTCATCAAATGATAACTCTTCCTGTTCCTGTACACCTGTTCACTTCTGTGGGGGGGACCAGAGCTACATGGGTCCCATCAATGGCACCTATGACGTTGGGGATATGTCCAAGGGCATAGAAGTCACCTTTCACTGTAGGCAAATCCTCCACCTGAGGGAAAATGATGTATCTCTGTAGGAGGCTGGACTGGCTTGTAGTGAGTACCAAGGGGTACTTGCACCTTGCACCAGGCCCAGTTATCCCTTATTAGTGTATAGGGTGTCTAGCAGCTTAGGCTGATAGATAATGGTAGCTTAGCAGAGCAGCTTAGGCTGAACTAGGAGACGTGTGAAGCTACTACAGTACCACTAGTGTCACTTGCACAATATCATAAGAAAACACAATACACAGATATACTAAAAATAAAGGTACTTTATTTTTATGACAATATGCCAAAGTATCTCAGTGAGTACCCTCAGTATGAGGATAGCGATAATACACAAGTTATATGTACACAATACCAAAAATATGCAGTATAGTCTTAGAAAACAGTGCAAACAATGTATAGTTACAATAGGATGCAATGGGGACACATAGGGATAGGGGCAACACAAACCATATACTCCAAAAGTGGAATGTGAACCACGAATGGACCCCAAACCTATGTGACCTTGTAGAGGGTCGCTGGGACTATTAGAAAATAGTGAGAGTTAGAAAATTAGCCCTCCCCAAGACCCTGAAAAGTGAGTGCAAAGTGCACTAAAGTTCCCCAAAAGACAAAGAGTTGTGTTAGAGGAATAATGCAGGAAAGACACCAACCAACAATGCAACAACTGTGGATTTCCAATCTAGGGTACCTGTGGAACAAGGGGACCAAGTCCAAAAGTCACAAGCAAGTCGGAGATGGGCAAATGCCCAGGAAATGCCAGCTGCGGGTGCAAAGAAGCTTCGACTGGACAGAAGAAGCAAAGGTTTCTGCAGGAACGAAAAGGGTTAGAGACTTCCCCTTTGGTGGACGGATCTGTCTCGCCTTGGAGAGTCGTGCAGAAGTGTTTTCCCGCCGAAAGGACGCCAACAAGCCTTGCTAGCTGCAAATTGTGCGGTTGGCGTTTTTGGATGCTGCTGGAGCCCAGGAGGGACCAGGAGGTCGCAAATTGGACCAGCAGAGAGAGGGGACGTCGAGCAAGACAAAGAGCCCTCACTGAAGCAGGTAGCACCCAGAGAAGTGCCAGAAACAGGCACTACGAGGATGCGTGAAACGGTGCTCGCCGAAGTTGCACAAAAGAGTCCCACGTCACCGGAGACCAACTTAGAAAGTTGTGCAATGCAGGTTAGAGTGCCGTGGACCGAGGCTTGGCTGTGCACGAAGGATTTCCGCCGGAAGTGCACAGGGGCCGGAGTAGCTGCAAAAGTCGCGGTTCCCAGCAATGCAGCCCAGCGAGGTGAGGCAAGGACTTACCTCCACCAAACTTGGACTGAAGAGTCACTGGACTGTGGGGGTCACTTGGACAGAGTTGCTGGATTCGAGGGATCTCGCTCGTCGTGCTGAGAGGAGACCCAAGGGACCGGTAATGCAGCTTTTTGGTGCCTGCGGTTGCAGGGGGAAGATTCCGTCGACCCACGGGAGATTTCTTCGGAGCTTCTGGTGCAGAGAGGAGGCAGACTACCCCCACAGCATGCACAAGCAGGAAAACAGTCGAGAAGGCGGCAGGATCAGCGTTACAGAGTTGCAGTAGTCGTCTTAGCTACTTTGTTGCAGTTTTGAAGGCTTCCAGCGCGGTCAGCAGTCGATTCCTTATCAGAAGGTGAAGAGAGAGATGCAGAGGAACTCTGATGAGCTCTTGCATTCGTTATCTGAAGTTTCCCCAGAGACTGAGACCCTAAATAGCCAGAAAAGAGGGTTTGGCTACTTAGGAGAGAGGATAGGCTACTAACACCTGAAGGAGCCTATCAGAAGGAGTCTCTGACGTCACCTGGTGGCACTGGCCACTTAGAGCAGACCAGTGTGCTGGCAGCACCTCTGTTTCCAAGATGGCAGAGGTCTGGAGCACACTGGAGGAGCTCTGGACACCTCCCAGGGGAGGTGCAGGTCAGGGGAGTGGTCACTCCCCTTTCCTTTGTCCAGTTTCCCGCCAGAGCAGGGGCTAAGGGGTCCCTGAACCGGTGTAGACTGGCTTATGCAGAATTGGGCACATCTGTGCCCAAGAAAGCATTTCCAGAGGCTGGGGGAGGCTGCTCCTCCCCTGCCTTCACACCATTTTCCAAAGGGAGAGGGTGTAACACCCTCTCTCAGAGGAAGTCCTTTGTTCTGCCATCCTGGGACAAGCCTGGCTTGACCCCAGGGGGGCAGAAACCTGTCTGAGGGGTTGGCAACAGCAGCAGCTGCAGTGAAACCCCGAAAAGGCAGTTTGGCAGTACCAGGGTCTGTGCTACAGACCACTGGGATCATGGGATTGTGCCAACAATGCCAGGATGGCATAGAGGAGGCAAATCCATGATCTTAGACATGTTACATGGCCATATTCGGAGTTACCATTGTGAAGCTACATATAGGTAGTGACCTATATGTAGTGCACGCGTGTAATGGTGTCCCCACACTCACAAAGTTCGGGGAATTGGCCCTGAACACTGTGGGGGCACTTTGGCTAGTGCCAGGGTGCCCTCACACTAAGTAACTTTGCACCTAACCTTTACCAGGTAAAGGTTAGACATATAGGTGACTTATAAGTTACTTAAGTGCAGTGAAAAATGGCTGTGAAATAATGTGTGCATTATTTCACTCAGGCTGCAGTGGCAGGCCTGTGTAAGAATTGTTAGAGCTCCCTATGGGTGGCAAAAGAAATGCTGCAGCCCATAGGGATCTCCTGGAACCCCAATACCCTGGGTACCTCAGTACCATATACTAGGGAATTATAAGGGTGTTCCAGTAAGCCAATGTAAATTGGTAAAATTGGTCACTAGCCTGTTAGTGACAATTTGAAAGAAATGAGAGAGCATAACCACTGAGGTTCTGGTTAGCAGAGCCTCAGTGAGACAGTTAGGCACCACACAGGGAACACATACATATAGGCCACAAACTTATGAGCACTGGGGTCCTGACTAGCAGGGTCCCAGTGACACATAACAAACATACTGAAAACATAGGGTTTTCACTATGAGCACTGGGCCCTGGCTAGCAGGATCCCAGTGAGACAGTGAAAACACCCTGACATACACTCACAAACAGGCCAAAAGTGGGGGTAACAAGGCTAGAAAGAGGCTACTTTCTCACACAACCCCCCCCCAAACGAAGGACAATAAGGCTAACCTTGGCCAGTTGAGACTTTATTGTCTAAGTGGTGATAAGTAGAGAGTAGCTCTGCAATAGACTGGTTACTCCCTTTATCATCCACTATATGGTTACTTCCCTGTGGGGATGTAAACCACCCTGTTTGAAGTTTTTTAGCTAACCAACAATGTGAAGATGTATTTTCAGAGTTTCTATCAGTAAGTTTTAGTTTAGAGCAGTGGGAATTGTCCACTGAACCTATTTGTAGTGATGGAAATGCCAGACAGAGATGCTGTCTCAGAAAAGCCATAGCTGGGCAAAAACTTTGTCCATATGGCTGGAAGGGAGAACAGGGATGCTGTTTCTCTTGAGTTGGAGCAGGGCAGGGATGCTGTCCTATGAGCTCCACACTAGGGCAGGGATGCTGTCCTAAGTGTTGTGAGGCAGTGCAGGGTTTCTGCACTAAAGTTTCTCTGGGAGGGTTGGAGGGATGCTCCATGTTAACTAAAATGGTGCTCTTTTTGTCACCAATGTTAGTTATCGCACAGAGAGGTACTTCCACCTCAGGGAGTACAGTTTTGCCAACTGATGATTCCCTTGGAACAGGTGCCACCCCAGGAGAGGTTTCTCCCACCACAGGAATGGTATCCTGAATGGTAGGGTGGTTAGGGGATACTGTGATACCCTTTTTACCTGTTGATGGAGAGGGATCCTGAGTTTTCAGGCCTTCTCTCCTTTGCTTTTTCATTTCAATTGAAATGAGAGGGAACAATTCCTCTGGGATGCCCAACATGGCTGCATGGGCATAAAACTCTACATCAGCCCAACCTGAGGCCTCTAGGTCATTACCTAAGAGACAGTCTACAGGTAAGCTAGGTGATACCACCACCTGCTTAGGGCCAGTAACTCCACCCCAACTAAACTGAATTATAGCTAAGGGAAGAAACTTAGAGGAGTTATGGACATCAATAATTTTATACTGTTGTCCAATGATGTGTTGATCAGGGTGCACTAGGTTTTCAGTCACCAAAGTGATACTGGCACCTGTGTCCCTGTAGGCCAAGGCCTCAACACCATTTATTGAAACTGTCTGCCTGTACTTATCCATTGTAAGGGGACAATCAGCCAGTGTGGCAAGGCCAATGCCACTAGGTGTGACAGAAACTGTCTTGGGACTGACTACCCCAGTTTCTACTATGGACCCATAAGTGAACCCAACTACACCCTTAACTTGACTGTTGCCAGCAGTCCCACCACTAGTACCACTACTGCTAGGGGCACTAGAGCTTGATGTATTAGTGGTGGTAGGCTCAGGGGGTTTACCTGGACAGGACTTATCCCCTGGCCTATGGCCTTTGTTTTTACACACAAAGCACCAAGGCTTTTTATTGTGTGTGGGTTGAGAAGAAGAGGAAGAATTTGTTTTATCCCCACCCTCTGAAGAGTGTTTAAGATTTGAAGAAGGATCTTTGGTTTTACCCTTATCCCCATGCTTATCTTGAGATTTTTCACCATCTTTCTTCTTATTGCCATCTTTGTCACCCCCTGTATGAACTTTTCTGTTCACCCTTGTTCTGACCCATTTGTCTGCCTTCTTTCCCAATTCTTGGTGAGAGGTCAGATCAGAGTCTACCAGGTACTGGTGCAACAAATCAGACACACAATTATTAAGAATATGCTCTCTCAGGATCAAGTTATACAGGCTGTCATAATCAGTAACTTTACTGCCATGTAACCACCCCTCCAACGCCTTCACTGAATGGTCAATGAAATCAACCCAGTCTTGTGAAGACTCCTTTTTGGTCTCTCTGAACTTTATCCTGTATTGTTCAGTGGTTAAGCCATAACCGTCCAGGAGTGCATTCTTAAGAACTTGGAAATTATTGGCATCATTTTCTTTCACAGTAAGGAGCCTATCCCTACCTTTTCCACTAAATGATAGCCATAGGATAGCAGCCCACTGCCTTTGAGGGACATCCTGTACAACACAGGCCCTCTCAAGTGCAGCAAACCACTTGTTAATGTCATCCCCCTCCTTGTAAGGGGGAACTATCTTGTGCAGATTCCTGGAATCATGCTCTTTTACAGGATGACTATGGGGAATACTGCTGCTGCCACCATGGGTATCTAAACCCAACTTCTGTCTTTCCTTCTCTAATTCAAAAGACTGTCTATCCAAATCCAGCTGTTGCTTTTTAAGCTTCAGACTGGTTTGTTCCACCCTCAACTTATTGAGTTCCCTCTCTAACATTCTGTCATCAGGGTTGGTGGGAGGGACATTCCTAGAAACAGAGGTATGATGGGAATGAACAGAAGGAGACCTGTCCCTTACAGAAGCCACCCTAACAGCTTGGCTGACAGTGTAATGTGAGAGCACATCATCTGGATGAAGTGACTCCACCTCAGGACCAACTATGCTATACTGTCTAGTAAGGGGCAGGCTAGGAAGTTTCTTTCCTGAATCTTTTCCTGGGGAGTCCCTGAATCAGATTGGGAACTATTAGGTACTTTTTCAACAGATGAGGCACCTATTGCCTTATCTTGTTCTTTAAGCATGTTAATTAACAGTTCCAAGGAAGGATTCTTCCCTACACTCAAACCTCTCTCTACACAGAGACTCCTTGCTCTTTTCCAGCTAAGGTTGTCATATGCAAGTTTGGACAGATCAACATTTTGGCCTGTGCCAGACATTTTTAGAGAGAGTTAAAGTGATAGAAAAAGAGAAAAAAGTTTTCAGAACTTTTTGGAAAGACAGAAAAAAAGCTTTTTAAACTTTTAAGAACTTTTTGAAAGTTTAGAAGTACTTTTCAGCACTTAGAAAACAGTGAAAAGAGACAATGCAAAACTTTTTAGCTATGTGTACACAAACTGAACTTGTTTTGTATATTTTTCTCTTATGAAAAGTACAATGACAAGAGTGGTAAGTAGTCTCAAAGCACTTATCCCACCGCTGCACAACCAATGTAGGAGGCTGGACTGGCTTGTAGTGAGTACCAAGGGGTACTTGCACCTTGCACCAGGCCCAGTTATCCCTTATTAGTGTATAGGGTGTCTAGCAGCTTAGGCTGATAGATAATGGTAGCTTAGCAGAGCAGCTTAGGCTGAACTAGGAGACGTGTGAAGCTACTACAGTACCACTAGTGTCACTTGCACAATATCATAAGAAAACACAATACACAGATATACTAAAAATAAAGGTACTTTATTTTTATGACAATATGCCAAAGTATCTCAGTGAGTACCCTCAGTATGAGGATAGCGATTATACACAAGTTATATGTACACAATACCAAAAATATGCAGTATAGTCTTAGAAAACAGTGCAAACAATGTATAGTTACAATAGGATGCAATGGGGACACATAGGGATAGGGGCAACACAAACCATATACTCCAAAAGTGGAATGTGAACCACGAATGGACCCCAAACCTATGTGACCTTGTAGAGGGTCGCTGGGACTATTAGAAAATAGTGAGAGTTAGAAAATTAGCCCTCCCCAAGACCCTGAAAAGTGAGTGCAAAGTGCACTAAAGTTCCCCAAAAGACAAAGAGTCGTGTTAGAGGAATAATGCAGGAAAGACACCAACCAACAATGCAACAACTGTGGATTTCCAATCTAGGGTACCTGTGGAACAAGGGGACCAAGTCCAAAAGTCACAAGCAAGTCGGAGATGGGCAAATGCCCAGGAAATGCCAGCTGCGGGTGCAAAGAAGCTTCGACTGGACAGAAGAAGCAAAGGTTTCTGCAGGAACAAAAAGGGTTAGAGACTTCCCCTTTGGTGGACGGATCCCTCTCGCCTTGGAGAGTCGTGCAGAAGTGTTTTCCCACCAAAAGGACGCCAACAAGCCTTGCTAGCTGCAAATCGTGCGGTTGGCGTTTTTGGAGGCTGCTGGGGCCCAGGAGGGACCAGGAGGTCGCAAATTGGACCTGAAGAGAGAGGGGACGTCGAGCAAGACAAGGAGCCCTCACTGAAGCAGGTAGCACCCGGAGAAGTGCCAGAAACAGGCACTACGAGGATGCGTGAAATGGTGCTCGCCGAAGTTGCACAAAAGAGTCCCACGTCGCCGGAGACCAACTTAGAAAGTTGTGCAATGCAGGTTAGAGTGCCGTGGACCCAGGCTTGGCTGTGCACGAAGGATTTCCGCCGGAAGTGCACAGGGGCCGGAGTAGCTGCAAAAGTCGCGGTTCCCAGCAATGCAGCCCAGCGAGGTGAGGCAAGGACTTACCTCCACCAAACTTGGACTGAAGAGTCACTGGACTGTGGGGGTCACTTGGACAGAGTTGCTGGATTCGAGGGATCTCGCTCGTCGTGCTGAGAGGAGACCCAAGGGACCGGTAATGCAGCTTTTTGGTGCCTGCGGTTGCAGGGGGAAGATTCCGTCGACCCACGGGAGATTTCTTCGGAGCTTCTGGTGCAGAGAGGAGGCAGACTACCCCCACAGCATGCACAAGCAGGAAAACAGTTGAGAAGGCGGCAGGATCAGCGTTACAGAGTTGCAGTAGTCGTCTTAGCTACTTTGTTGCAGTTTTGCAGGCTTCCAGCGCGGTCAGCAGTCGATTCCTTATCAGAAGGTGAAGAGAGAGATGCAGAGGAACTCTGATGAGCTCTTGCATTCGTTATCTGAAGTTTCCCCAGAGACAGAGACCCTAAATAGCCAGAAAAGAGGGTTTGGCTACTTAGGAGAGAGGATAGGCTACTAACACCTGAAGAAGCCTATCAGAAGGAGTCTCTGACGTCACCTGGTGGCACTGGCCACTCAGAGCAGTCCAGTGTGCTGGCAGCACCTCTGTTTCCAAGATGGCAGAGGTCTGGAGCACACTGGAGGAGCTCTGGACACCTCCCAGGGGAGGTGCAGGTCAGGGGAGTGGTCACTCCCCTTTCCTTTGTCCAGTTTCCCGCCAGAGCAGGGGCTAAGGGGTCCCTGAACCAGTGTAGACTGGCTTATGCAGAATTGGGCACATCTGTGCCCAAGAAAGCATTTCCAGAGGCTGGGGGAGGCTGCTCCTCCCCTGCCTTCACACCATTTTCCAAAGGGAGAGGGTGTAACACCCTCTCTCAGAGGAAGTCCTTTGTTCTGCCATCCTGGGACAAGCCTGGCTTGACCCCAGGGGGGCAGAAACCTGTCTGAGGGGTTGGCAACAGCAGCAGCTGCAGTGAAACCCCTGAAAAGGCAGTTTGGCAGTACCAGGGTCTGTGCTACAGACCACTGGGATCATGGGATTGTGCCAACAATGCCAGGATGGCATAGAGGGGGCAATTCCATGATCTTAGACATGTTACATGGCCATATTTGGAGTTACCATTGTGAAGCTACATATAGGTAGTGACCTATATGTAGTGCACGCGTGTAATGGTGTCCCCGCACTCACAAAGTTCGGGGAATTGGCCCTGAACACTGTGGGGGCACTTTGGCTAGTGCCAGGGTGCCCTCACACTAAGTAACTTTGCACCTAACCTTTACCAGGTAAAGGTTAGACATATAGGTGACTTATAAGTTACTTAAGTGCAGTGAAAAATGGCTGTGAAATAATGTGTGCATTATTTCACTCAGGCTGCAGTGGCAGGCCTGTGTAAGAATTGTTAGAGCTCCCTATGGGTGGCAAAAGAAATGCTGCAGCCCATAGGGATCTCCTGGAACCCCAATACCCTGGGTACCTCTTTACCATATACTAGGGAATTATAAGGGTGTTCCAGTAAGCCAATGTAAATTGGTAAAATTGGTCACTAGCCTGTTAGTGACAATTTGAAAGAAATGAGAGAGCATAACCACTGAGGTTCTGGTTAGCAGAGCCTCAGTGAGACAGTTAGGCACCACACAGGGAACACATACATATAGGCCACAAACTTATGAGCACTGGGGTCCTGACTAGCAGGGTCCCAGTGACACATAACAAACATACTGAAAACATAGGGTTTTCACTAGGAGCACTGGGCCCTGGCTAGCAGGATCCCAGTGAGACAGTGAAAACACCCTGACATACACTCACAAACAGGCCAAAAGTGGGGGTAACAAGGCTAGAAAGAGGCTACTTTCTCACAATCTCCTTACGTGTTTCAGCGGGGCAGCCAACACTCTGGACAGCACGTTGGAAAACATAGGCTGGGACATCCCTGATGCCATGGCCACTGTTGTCTGAAAAGACCCACTTGCAAGGAAATGGAGCACTGACAGCACCTGCACGTCAGGGGGGATTCCAGTCGGATGGCGGATTGGTGACATCAGGTCTGGCTCCAACTGGGTACATAGTTCCTGGATTGTGGCACGGTCAAAGCTGTAGGTGACGATAACATATCTTTCTTCCATTGTCAACAGGTCCCCCAGCGGTCGGTACACCGGAGGATTCCGGCATCTTCTCATATGTCCCAGCTGACGGTGCCTAAGAAGAACAACAGCGAAGAACCAGTCACTATTCCTCCAGGTATATACCCAGTTACACACAAGACTACACCAGACAATAAACCCTTCCTGTATCTGTGTTGAGTATAGGCCTAGCTATGTGTGACGCAGTAGTAAATGAAGCCATGTGGGCCCCTGAAATGGCGGCTGCCTGACCTCTAAACTGGGACAATGGGATTGTGGGGTAACTGTGCTGGCGTTGCACACCGTCGCGGTAGGCGGTCATAGACCGCGGCGCAATGCTGCATTGGTTAACATTGGACCCTATGGGTCCCAGGAGCCAATGAACAGGTGCGCCGGCGGTGATGATGCGCCCCGACGCGGACGTCACCGCCGCGGACGTCACTGCCATTTTCTATCTGTTCAATCACTAGATACCTGACCTTCGACAGGAGAGGACCTACACTGCTAGTGCTGCTGTGACCTCGGTCTGGAAGCGACGATGGCTGCTGCGTCTGGGGAAAGGGCCCCTGCTTTCACTGCACAGGAGTTGAAGAAACTTGTGAATGGGGTCCTCCCCCAGTACATGCTACTCTACGGTCCTCCAGACCAACAGGTTAGTACACAGGGAGCACGTTGTATGGGCTAGGCCTGGGTGAAGAGGGATGGTTGGAAGAGGGAAGGGGCCGGAGTTCATAGAACATTAATGCATGGGAATGAATGGGCCACATGGCCAGAGTAGGGAGGGGGCCACTCACAACGACGGTGCAGTTGGTAATGACTGTTCCTCTTCCCTTGTGCATGTCATGTAGGTCAGCGCCCAAAAGAAGAGGGACATTTGGCGTGCCATCGCCAAGGACGTCCGGACCCTGGGGGCCCACCAGAGACGGGGCACCCACTGGCGTAAGAGATGGGAGGACATTCGCCGCTGCAGCAAGAAGACGGCGGAGGCTCAGCTGGGGATGGCCCCCCAACGTGGGAGGGGTGCCCGTCACACCATGACCCCCCTGATGTTCCGGATCCTGGCGGTGGCCCACCCGGAGTTGGATGGGCGCTTGAGGACATCACAGCAGACACAAGGGGGTGAGTACAACCTCATTCTGCGGACTTTGCGTGCAGTGGAGGTGTCTGGGTGGAGGAGGTGGGCTGTGGGTGTCCCTAGGCCAGGGCGAGTTAGGTAGGCAAGGCCCCTCCGTAATGTAGGCCATGTGGCACTCAACCCCACCTCAGCAGAGTACCAAGTCGAGGTATAGTTGCCGCAGTGGCATCCATGTGCGCAGATGTCCACCATTGACATGTAGGCCATATCCCAGAAATTGCATGTGCAGAGGACAGGAGCATGGCGTAATGCAGGGGGCTGCTGCGTCTGTCTTGTCCGCCAACGGTAGCGGCATGCCATGCACTAAAACTCTCTTTGTTCTGTCTCCCCCCCTTTTCCTGCTCTCCCTGTCCTTTTGTACATCAGCATCATCAGGCGGAGGTACAGTGGCACCGGAGCATGAGGGAGCTGCATCCCACATGGCCATGGAGGGCCACACCACAGACTCTGAATGCACCAGTGGGACAGAGGGCGAGGGGAGCTTCACGTCGGCCACCGGATCACCAACCAGCGACACGGACTCGTCCGCCAATGGGAGCTCCCCTGTGGTGGCGGCACCATCTGTGCGCCCCACTTCTACAGATACAGCCGCCACCTCCCCTACCAGCACCGCCCTCCCAGCAGCCCCTCAGCGTTCGCCCCGTGCCCGCTCACCCAGGAGGGTGGGCATCATCTTCGCCCCAGGCACCTCAGGCCCTGCCCCAGTCACCTCTGCTGCCCTCAGTGAGGAGGCCATTGACCTCCTCAGGTCACTCACTGTTGGGCAGTCTACCATTGTGAATGCCATCCAGGGTGTAGAAAGGGAGTAGCAACACGGTAATGCATTCCTGGAGGGCATTCATTCTGGTTAGGCTGTCCTTCAGCGAACCCTGCAATCTCTGGCCTCAGCACTGATGGCAGCCATTGTCCCTGTGTCTAGCCTCCCCCCTCCAACTTCCTCCACCCAGACCCAATCTCCTGTACCGCAGCCCATCCCAAGCATGCACACACAAGTATCTCAAGCAAACATAGGCACCACACACACCACAGGCACTCACGCAAGCCTCACCCACATACAGACACAGCAACATCCACTGTCTCCACTGTGTCCCCCTCCTCCTCTTCTCCCTCCTCCCTCCCAGTGTCGTCTACACACACACCTGCATGCACCACATCTACAGGTACTAGGACTCGCACCAGGACACCCAGCACCACAAGCCGCTCACCTGCACTCACCACCTCCACTGCCATATACACGTCCCCTGTGTCCTCTCCCAGTGTGTCTGTGACGCCCCCTCCCAAAGTACAGAAACGCCGGCAATCACTCACCCAACATCTATCCACCTCACGACAGCCTCCAGTACCTGCTCCTGCACCCAAAACACCTAAAGTGACACCTCCTACAACCACCTCCTCTTCCTCCACTCCCAGACCCCCTCCAGCTACCCATCCCAGTGTCCGTCAGAAACTGTCCCTATGTCAAATTGACCTTTTTGCCCCCATCCCCCCCTCCAATTCATCAGTCCCGTCGTAGCGTCTCAGCCAAAAAGCATCCAGTACCAGTGGTGCGTGTTCCAGGTTTTTGGAGTGCACCGGCCACCAGGGCAGGCAGTAGGACCCGGAGCCAAGGCACTGGCAGCCCAACCCCTGTAAAGGCTCTAAGATTGGAGAGTGGACGACGGGACCGTCTTAAGAGTCCTGGTGGGACAACAAGTGACATGGGATCGAAGGCGATAGGTGAGTCAGCTGTAACTCCAACAAAGGTGGGGAAGGTCCAGAGGAAGTCTGCCCAGCCTGTTGTGAGTGTCACGGCGGAGAAGTGCGCCATCATTACCGGCGGTCCAGACACAACCGCCAGCACCGGCGTCACTAGTCCGGAGAAAACCGCCGGAGTCACAGCCCAGGAGGGCACAAGTATCGTCACTGGTCTGGAGACCACTGCCGGAGTCACAGCCCAGGAGGGCACAAGTATCGTCACTGGTCCGGAGACCACCGCCAGAGTCACAGCCCAGGAGGACACAAGTATCGTCACTGGTCCAGAGACCACCGCCGGAGTCACAGCCCAGGAGGGGCCAGGATGCCATAGCCCCGCTGGGCAATGATGGAACGTCATGCCACACACCAATGCCCAGTGTAGAGATCGTCATGCCACACACCAATGCCCAGTGTAGAGATCGTTATGCCACACACCAATGCCCAGTGTAGAGATCGTCATGCCACACACCAATGCCCAGTGTAGAGATCGTCATGCCACACACCAATGTCCGTATCAGAACCGCCATGGCAAAGCACCGCTGAACAGGTCAGACAGAGCAAAGGCAAGCACCGCTGAACAGGGCAAAGACCGCCATGTCAAAGCACCGCTGAACAGGTCAGACAGAGCAAAGGCAAGCACCGCTGAACAGGGCAAAGACCGCCATGTCAAAGCACCGCTGAACAGGTCAGACAGAGCAAAGGCAAGCACCGCTGAACAGGGCAAAGACCGCCATGTCAAAGCACTGCTGAACAGGGCAAAGACCGCCATGTCAAAGCACCGCTGAACAGGGCAAAGACCGCCATGTCAAAGCACCGCTGAACAGGGCAAAGACCGCCATGGCAAAGCACCGCTGAACAGGTCAGACAGAGCAAAGGCAAGCACCGGTGAACAGGGCAAAGACCGCCATGTCAAAGCAACGCTGAACAGGGCAAAGACCGCCATGGCAAAGCACCGCTGAACAGGGCAAAGACCGCCATGGAAAAGCACTGCTGAACAGGTCAGTCAGAGCAAAGTCAAGCACCGCTGAACAGGGCAAAGACCGCCATGTCAAAGCACCGCTGAACAGGGCAAAGACCGCCATGGCAAAGCACCGCTGAACAGGTCAGACAGAGTAAAGGCAAGCACCACTGAACAGGGCAAAGACCGCCATATCAAAGCACCGTGAACAGGGCAAAGACCGCCATGTCAAAGCACTGCTGAACAGGGCAAAGACCGCCATGGCCAAGCACCGCTGAACAGGGCAAAGACCGCCATGGCAAAGCACCACTGAACAGGGCAAAGACCGCCATGGCAAAGCACCGCTGAACAGGGCATGCACTGTGTAGGACTGAATGGACCGCCACATCAGGCATCCTTATCTCATGTGCAGCTGGGACGGTCACAGGACAGGTACTTTCACGGGGAGACTCATCCAGTCTGGGCACCAGTCCCCCTCCAGAACCAGTGGAGACCTGCATCTACTTGAGAGACTGTGGTTTTGCACTCCCCAGGATGGTCCAGTGGGCAACCCACCCACTGTAGAGGCTTGAGAGACTGTGGCTTTGCACTCCCCAGGATGGTACAGTGGGCAACCCACCCAGTGTAGAGACTTGAGAGACTGTGGCTTTGTCCTCCCCAGGATGGCACAGTGGGCAACCCACCCACTGTAGAGACTTGAGAGACTGTGGCTTTGCACTCCCCAGGATACATCAATGGGCATGGAGCCCCGTCGTGGATCTGGCTTCGCATTCATCTGGCTGAGGTGCCCCCCCTACCCTTCCCCCTGAGGTGCCTGTAGTGTTTCTATCTGATGCCCCGGCAGTGTTCTCTCCGATTTTGGTCAGGTATCTATTGTGGGCCTCGCCCAAGCTTTTTTGGACTGTTGGTGCACGGACATTGTTGTGTACATATCTGCACTACTTCTCGGATTGTATGTGTAAATAAGAGTGATTTTGAGATATATATCAGTATATTTTTGTATGACGTATATTGGCACATTACAATGTTTGCCCGAATTTCGCATTGTCTTTGCATTCTTCTGGGGGGATTGTGGGTTGTTACTGTGATTTTTGTGACTGCATTGGTGTGTATGTTGTATAATGTGAGGGTGGGGGTGGGGGTGTTTGGTGGGTGTCCCCCTGACTTTTGCCTCCCCCGTGTCGTAGATGCAGCACTCACCGGTATCTTCTGCGCCTACATAGCTGTTGGTCGTAAAGGAGAAGAAAAACAAGGGCAGGTAGGATTTGTAATTCCGGGTCCATGGTGTCCTCGTTCCTCGTGGGATGTGCTAAGGTGAGCGTTTTCCCATTGCAGAAACTGTTTCCGCCGTGTTTTTATCCACAGTGAATCCGCCCCGGAAAAGGTGGCGGATTGGCGGGATGTAATAGTGTGGGAGGTACACTGTCTGCTGCCTGTCTGTTGGCGGTAACCACCGCGCAACTTGTCTGTACCGCTGTGGCGGGCGGTGTGTTAAAGTTGCTGTCTTTGTTGGCGGTTTCCGCCAGGGTCATAATTCCCTTTTTTTGTCCGCCGGCCTGTTTGCGGTATTACGGCACCTTTAACACCATCCGCCAGGGTTGTAATGACCCCCATAGTGTGGACGAAGTAAAAGAGGTATCAGAAAAGACATTAGAAGAGAAAATACAATTCACGTTTTCGAGAAAACAAAAACATGTTATAGATGTGGCAGTTTCAGGCATACAGCAGAAGCAACTAATTGTCCTACTACCACTATTAAATGTTTTAAATGCAATAACGTAGGACACTGCTCACAAGTTTGTAAAAACAGTACAAAAAGGGTAGTCAACGTGGTGTGGAGGGAAAGAACAATGACAGATGAAAATAAAATTGATACAAGCAGAGAAGAGGAAGTTGATGATGTGGAAGTACTTGTGGTGTGTGTTGTGGAACCAAAGAAGGAAGAAATCTCAAATGACATAACAATCTACATCATCCCCCTAAATGTAAGGTTAAGATGTAAGGCCATGAAATAATGGTATAGAGGATTCATGTTCACCTTTTACTTTCATCTGCAAGGTCACTTGGAGAAAATGAAATTGAGTGAATTGCAACCCATTGATGTCGAACCTGAAGGGTACTGTGGGGTCAAATTACGGGTAATAGGATATCTTATGACAAAAAAAAGAATTCTAGGGCAGAAAAACGATAGGAAAAGTTTATGTCTTGAAAAAAGGGAAGTCATTATTAGGACGGCAGGAACAAGGGGCATTGGGGATAATTCTAAATCCTATTCTAAATCCTAATCGTCCCAGTCAGGTATAATTGACTGAGGAGCATAACGAGAATGATTGGGTTGTCAAAATTCCAAAGTTATTTAAGAAAGAGGCTGTTTAAGGAAATTTGAGCATCGCATTGTGCTAAAAGATGGTGCAATTCCTAAAGTACATTAAGTGTAAAATATTCCATTAGCACTGCAAGAGTCGTTGCAAGAGAAACTACGCAGATTATGTGCTGACGAGGTGACAGAACCCATTGAACCTTCTGAATGTTTAAGTCCATTGTTCTGGCAAATAAATCTAATAGAAAAATATGTGTGGATTTAAGAGACTTGAATAATTGTATATGGATAGACTGTCATCCTCTTCCACGGACAAATGAGATGTTGGCAAGTGTAAAAGAGGGCAAGTATTTTACCACTTTGGATCTGTCTAGTGCATATCACCAGAAACGGTTACACAAGGATTCAAGGCATTTAACAATCTTTAAAACACCTGAATGGGCATATCAATTAATTTGCATGCTTTTCGGCCTGTCATCAGCATCAGCTATGTTTCAAAGGGTCATGCACAACGTTTTGAAGGGTTTGGAGAAAGATTTGGTGTTTCAGGATGATGTGTTAATTTGGGCAAGAGTAAACGACAACATAATAAAATGCTAAAGGAGGTATTGGACAGATTAGAGCAAGTAGGGGTTACAATCAGTTTAGAAAAATGTAAATTCTGCGTAAGTGAAGTGGAATACTTAGGACATACTTTGCACTAGGAAGGGATTAAGCCTAAAATCAAATTAGTGGAAGCAATAGAGAAGGCACCTTCTCCCAGTGCCAAGGAACATTTGAGATATTTTTTAGGCCTGGCAGAATATTACACAAAGTTCATACAGCATTTCGCTGAAAAAGTGCACCCATTGAGTGAACTAATGAAGAAGGGAGCAAAGTTGATTTAGTCAGCTGAATATCAAAGGGCATTTGATGTGGTAAAACATTCTATAGTTAAAGCTGTGGCCCTAAAACCTTTTGATCCTAAAGACAATACTGTAATTTTAAAGGATGCCATTAATTATGGACTAGGAACCACATTGAAGCAAGTACAAGATTGGTGTGAAAGGGTGGTGGCGTATGCAACATCTACTCTGAAGGGTGCTGATAATTCATATTCTACTATAGAAAAGGAAGCATTGGCATGTTGGTGGGGGATACAGCACTTTAGGGTATACTTGTGGGTTATGGAGTTTGAACTCTATGCAGACCACCAACCACTAGTGGACTAGTTTTCTACTGCAGGGGCTGGAAAAGCTGTACCACATATAGCAAAGTAGTTGGATCACCTACAAGAATACACATTAAATGTGAAATATGTTCTCGGTGTGAAAAACATTCATGCTGATTGTTTATCCAGGTTACCAGTGAAAGATGTAATAGAAAAAGAAGAAGATGAGTGTATGGTAGGGGAAGTGGAAGATGTATGTGGTGCTATAAAAGAAGAAGTGGAAGAAGGCCGTTTTAAAGGATACCTTAATGGGAAGCTGAAGGAAGCCTTTCTAAGACTAAAACTTGGGAACTTGTGGGAAGAGTTGTCGGTTAAGGATGATATCATAAGAAGAGGACATAGAATGGTGTTATCCAAGGAGTTATGTGATAGATTGTTAAAATTATTGCACAAGGGACATGGAGAAATGACTGCAATGAAAAGGAAGGCTAATGAAATTGTTTGGTGGCCAGGAATGGATTTGGAAATAGAAAGATTGATCTGAGAATGTATTCCATGCATGTTTAGTGACAAATTCCATGTGAAACAAGAGTCAAATATAAGTCCAGTAGCACTGCCATAACGGGCATGAGGGAAAGTGTCCATAGATATTTTTGGTCCCTATGATTGTCTGAATATGAGTGTAGGAGGCTGGACTGGCTTGTAGTGAGTACTAAGGGGTACTTACACATTGCACCAGGCCCAGTTATCCCTTATTAGTGTATAGGGTGTCTAGCAGCATAGGCTGATAGATAATGGTAGCTTAGCAGAGCAGCTTAGGCTGAACTAGGAGACGAGTGAAGCTCATACAGTACCACTAGTGTCACTTGAACAATATCATAAGAAAACACAATACACAGTTATACTAAAAATAAAGGTACTTTATTTTTATGACAATATGCCAAAGTATCTCAGAGTGTACCCTTAGTGAGAGGATAGGAAATATACACAAGATATATGTACACAATACCAAAAATATGCAATATAGTCTTAGAAAACAGTGCAAACAATGTATAGTAACAATAGGATGCAATGGGGACACATAGGGACAGGGGCAACACAAACCATATACTCCAAAAGTGGAATGCGAACCACGAATGGACCCCAAACCTATGTGACCTTGTAGAGGGTCGCTGGGACTATTAGAAAATAGTGAGGGTTAGAAAAATAGCCCAACCCAAGACCCTGAAAAGTGAGTGCAAAGTGCACTGAAGTTCCCCAAAGGACAAAGAAGTCGTGATAGGGGAATACTGCAGGAAAGACACAAACCAGCAATGCAACAACAATGGATTTCCAGTCGAGGGTACCTGTGGAATAAGGGGACCAAGTGCAAAAGTCACAAGCAAGTCGGAGATGGGCAGATGCCCAGGAAATGCCAGCTGTGGGTGCAAAGAAGCTTCTACTGGACAGAAGAAGCTTAGGTTTCTGCAGGAACGACAAGGGCTATAGACTTCCCCTTTGGAGGACGGATCCCTCACGCCGTGGAGAGTCGTGCAAAAGTGTTTTCCCGCCGAAAGACCGCCAACAAGCCTTGCTAGCTGCAAATCGTGCGGTAACCGTTTTTGGATGCTGCTGTGGCCCAGGAGGGACCAGGATGTCGCAAATTGCGTCAGGAGACAGAGGGGACGTAGAGCAAGACAAGGAGCCCTCTCAGCAGCAGGTAGCAGAAACAGGCACTACGAGGATGCGTGAAACGGTGCTCACCCGAAGTTGCACAAAGGAGTCCCACGTCGCCGGAGACCAACTTAGAAAGTTGTGCAATGCAGGTTAGACTGCTGTGGACCCAGGCTTGGCTGTGCACAAAGGATTTCCGCCGGAAGTGCACAGGGGCCGGAGTAGCTGCAAAAGTCGCAGTTCCCAGCAATGCAGTCTGGCGTGGGGAGGCAAGGACTTACCTCCACCAAACTTGGACTGAAGAGTCACTGGACTGTGGGGGTCACTTGGACACAGTTGCTGGATTCGAGGGACCTCGCTCGTCGTGCTGAGAGGAGACCCAAGGGACCTGTGATGCAGTTCTTTGGTGCCTGCGGTAGCAGGGGGAAGATTCCGTCGACCCACAGGAGATTTCTTCGGAGCTTCTAGTGCAGAGAGGAGGCAGACTACCCCCACAGCATGCACTACCAGGAAAACAGTCGAGAAGGCGGCAGGATCAGCGTTACAGAGTTGCAATAGTCGTCTTTGCTACTATGTTGCAGTTTTGCAGGCTTCCAGCGCGGTCAGCAGTCGATTCCTTGGCAGAAGGTGAAGAGGGAGATGCAGAGGAACTCGGATGAGCTCTTGCATTCGTTATCTAAAGTTTCCCCAGAGACAGAGACCCTAAATAGCCAGAAAAGAGGGTTTGGCTACCTAGGAGAGAGGATAGGCTAGCAACACGTGAAGGAGCCTATCAGAAGGAGTCTCTGACGTCACCTGGTGGCACTGGCCACTCAGAGCAGTCCAGTGTGCCAGCAGCACCTCTGTTTCCAAGATCGCAGAGGTCTGGAGCAGACTGGAGGAGCTATGGACACCTCCCAGGGGAGGTGCAGGTCAGGGGAGTGGTCACTCCCCTTTCCTTTGTCCAGTTTCGCGCCAGAGCAGGGCAAAGGGGTCCCTGAACCGGTGTAGACTGGCTTATGCAGAAATGGGCACCAAAAGTGCCCATGAAAGCATTTCCAGAGGCTGGGGGGGGCTACTCCTCCCCTGCCTTCACACCATTTGTCAAAGGGAGAGGGTGTAACACCCTCTCTCAGAGGAAGTCCTTTGTTCTGCCATCCTGGGACAAGCCTGGCTTGACCCCAGGAGGGCAGAAACCTGTCTGAGGGGTTGGCAGCAGCAGCAGCTGCAGTGAAACCCCAGGAAAGGCAGTTTGGCAGTACCAGGGTCTTTGCTACAGACCACTGGGATCATGGGATTGTGCCAACTATGCCAGGATGGCATAGAGGGGGCAATTCCATGATCATAGACATGTTACATGGCCATATTCGGAGTTACCATTGTGAAGCTACATATAGGTAGTGACCTATATGTAGTGCACGTGTGTAATGGTGTCCCCGCACTCACAAAGTCCGGGGAATTGGCCCTGAAAAATGTGGAGGCACCTTGGCTAGTGCCAGGGTGCTCTCACACTAAGTAACTTTGCACCTCACCTTTACCAGGTAAAGGTTAGACATATAGGTGACTTATAAGTTACTTAAGTGCAGTGTAAAATGGCTGTGAAATAACGTGGACGTTATTTCACTCAGGCTGCAGTGGCAGGCCTGTGTAAGAATTGTCAGAGCTCCCTATGGGTGGCAAAAGAAATGCTGCAGCCCATAGGGATCTCCTGGAACCCCAATACCCTGGGTACCTCAGTACCATATACTAGGGAATTATAAGGGTGTTCCAGTAAGCCAATGTAAATTGGTAAAATTGGTCACTAGCCTGTTAGTGACAATTTGAAAGAAATGAGAAAGCATAACCACTGAGGTTCTGATTAGCAGACCCTCAGTGAGACAGTTAGTCACTACACAGGTAACACATTCAGGCACACTTATGAGCACTGGGGCCCTGGATACCCAGTGCTTTGAAGCCTTGATAGTGAGGCCTGCCTTTTGCAGGGCCTCCAAAACTTTCCATAGGTGGACCAGGTGATCATCCCAGCTGGAGCTAAAGACAGCTATAACGTCCAAATATGCTGCACTGAAAGCTTCCAGCCCTTGCAGGACTGTGTTCACCAACCTCTGAAAAGTGGCAGGTGCATTTTTCAATCCAAAAGGCATTACAGTGAACTGGTAATGTCCTCCAATGGTTGAAAATGCAGTTTTAGGTTTAGCATCTTCTGATAATTTGATCTGCCAATACCCTGCAGTCAAATCAAAAGTGCTTAGATACTTGGCAGATGCCAGTGTATCAATGAGCTCATCTGCCCTGGGTATAGGGTGAGCATCAGTTTTGGTTACCTGGTTGAGACCTCTGTAGTCTACACAAAACCGCATTTCCTTCTTTCCATCCTTGGAATGAGGTTTTGGTACAAGTACCACAGGAGAAGCCCATGGACTTTCAGAGTGCTCAACCACTCCCAGTTCTAACATTTTCTGCACCTCTTGCTTTATGCAGTCCCTGACATGGTCAGGCTGCCTATAGATCTTACTTTTGACAGGCAAGCTGTCTCCAGTATCTATAGTGTGCTCACACCAAGAAGTGGTACCTGCCACAGTAGAGAAGAGTTCAGAAAACTGACCCAGGAGATTTATGCAATGGTCTTTCTGCTCAGCAGTAAGACAATCAGCCAAAACTACACCTTCCCCAAGAGCATCTTGTTCTGTGGGAGAGAAGAGATCAGGAAGAGGATCACTGTCTTCTTCCTGTCCCTCATCAGTTGCCATGAGCAGGGTGAGATCAGCCCTGTCATAGTAGGGTTTCAGGCGGTTGACATGGAGCACCCTAAGGGGACTCCTGGCAGTGCCTAAGTCAACTAAATAGGTGACTTCACCCTTTTTCTCAACAATTGTGTGGGGACCACTCCATTTATCTTGGAGTGCTCTTGGGGCCACAGGCTCCAAGACCCACACTTTCTGCCCTGGTTTGTACTGAACCAAAACAGCCTTCTGGTCATGCCATTGCTTCTGTAGCTCTTGGCTGGCCTGAAGGTTTTTACTGGACTTTTTCATATACTCAGCCATCCTTGATCTGAGGCCAAGTACATAATCCACAATATCTTGTTTTGGAGCTTTTAAAGGTTGTTCCCAACCCTCCTTGACAAGTGTTAGTGGACCCCTAACAGGGTGACCAAAGAGGAGTTCAAAGGGGCTGAAGCCCACTCCTTTTTGGGGTACCTCCATGTAGGCAAAAAGGAGGCATGGTAACAGGATATCCCATCTCCTGCGGAGTTTTTCAGGGAGACCCATAATCATGCCTTTGAGAGTTTTGTTAAATCTCTCCACCAGTCCATTTGTTTGTGGATGATAGGGTGTAGTGAACTTATAAGTCACACCACACTCCTTCCACATGGCCTTTAAGTATGCAGACATGAAATTGCTTCCCCTTTCTGATACTACTTCCTTTGGGAAGCCCACCCTGGAAAATATTCCCAGGAGGGCCTTTGCCACTGCAGGTGCTGTAGTGGTCCTTAAAGGAATTGCTTCAGGGTATCTTGTGGCATGGTCCACTACCACCAAGATAAACCTATTGCCTGAAGTAGTAGGAGGGTCAAGGGGGCCAACTATGTCAACCCCTACCCATTCAAAGGGAACACCAACCACAGGCAGTGGAATAAGGGGTGCCTTGGGGGTGCCACCTGTCTTGCCACTGGCTTGACAGGTTTCACAGGACTTACAAAATTCCTTTGTGTCCTCAGACATCCTAGGCCAATGAAACAAGGGAACAAGTCTGTCCCAAGTTTTCATTTGTCCCAGGTGTCCTGCTAGGGGAATGTCGTGTGCCAGAGTTAGGAGGAACTTTCTGTACTCCTGAGGAATCACTAGTCTCCTGGCAGTTCCAGGTTTAGGATCCCTTGCTTCAGTGTACAAGAGGTTGTCCTCCCAGTAAACTCTGTGAGAGTCACTGACATCCCCATTAGCTTGTTTGACAGCTTGCTGTCTTAGACCCTCTAGTGTGGGACAGGTTTGCTGTGCCACACTCAGCTCCTCCCTGGCAGGCCCCCGTCACCCAAAAGCTCAGCAGTGTCTGCTTCCAGCTCCTCTGGTGTAGGTTCTGCACAGGGTGGAAATTCTTCTTCCTCAGAAGTAGAATCCACTGTAGAGGGAGGGATAGTAGGAAGTGGTTTGCTTCTACTAGCCCTAGCTTTAGGGAGCACTTGGTCCATTGTTCCAGGATCCAAGCTTCCCTGTCCTTTTTGCTTTTTGGCCTGAGCCCTGGTTAAAGCAAAAATATGCCCTGGGATGCCCAGCATTGCTGCATGGGCCTCCAACTCCACATCTGACCAAGCTGATGTCTCCAAATCATTTCCTAGTAGACAGTCTACAGGTACATCTGTGGCTACCACAACTTTCTTTGGACCAGTAACCCCCCCCCCAGTTGAGATTTACAACAGCCATGGGGTGGCTAAGTGTGTTGTTGTGAGCATCGGTTACTTGGTACTGGTGACCAAGTAGGTGTTGTTCAGGGTGGACCAGTTTTTCTATGACCATAGTCACACTGGCACCAGTGTCCCTGTAGGCCTGAACCTCAACACCATTTATTAGGGGTAGCTGCTTGTACTTATCCATATTAAGGGGACAAGCAACTAAGGTGGCTAAATCAATAGCCCCCTCAGAGACTAACACAGCCTCTGTGGTCTCCCTAACAAGACCAACCCCAACTAAGTTACCAAAAGTGAGCCCAGCTACTCCCTTGGATTGGCTATTAGTAGGTTTGCTCCAACCACCACTGCTATTAGTAGGGACACTAGGTGTAGCAGTAGGGGTTGTAGTGGTAGGAGGCTTGGTGCTTTTCTTTGGACAACTGGGATCTGTTGTCCAATGGCCTTTTATTTTACATAAATAGCACCATGGTTTCTTTTCTTTGTTTTGATTAGAAGAGGATTTGGGCCCACCACCCCCACCAGAGTGTTTTTGAGGGCCTGATGAAGACTCATTTTTGGATTTGTCCCCACCCTTGTCAGAAGACTTACCATCCTTCTTCTTGTTGCCATCTTTGTCACCCCCTGTATGAACCTTTCTGTTCACCCTTGTTCTGACCCATTTGTCTGCCTTCTTTCCCAATTCTTGGGGAGAGGTCAGATCAGAGTCCACCAAGTACTGGTGCAACAAATCAGACACACAATTATTAAGAATATGCTCTCTCAGGATCAAGTTATACAGGCTGTCATAATCAGTAACTTTACTGCCATGTAACCACCCCTCCAAGGCCTTCACTGAATGGTCAATGAAATCAACCCAGTCTTGTGAAGCCTCCTTTTTGGTCTCTCTGAACTTTATCCTGTATTGTTCAGTGGTTAAGCCGTAACCATCCAGGAGTGCATTCTTAAGAACTGTAAAATTATTGGCATCACTTTCTTTCACAGTAAGGAGCCTATCCCTACCTTTTCCACTAAATGATAGCCATAGGATAGCAGCCCACTGCCTTTGAGGGACCCCCTGTACAACACAGGCCCTCTCAAGTGCAGCAAACCACTTGTTAATGTCATCCCCCTCCTTATAAGGGGGAACTATCTTATGCAGATTCCTGGAATCATGCTCTTTTGCAGGATGACTATGGGGAATACTGTTGCTGCCACCATGGGTTTCAAAACCCAACTTCTGTCTTTCCTTCTCTAGTTCTAAAGACTGTCTATCCAAATCCAGCTGTTGCTTTTTAAGCTTCAGTCTGGTTTGTTCCACTCTCAACTTATTGAGTTCCCTTTCTAACAATATGTCATCAGGGTTGGTGGGAGGGACATTCCTAGACACAGAGGTATGATGGGAATGAACAGAAGGAGACCTGTCCCTTACAGAGGGCACCCTAACAGCTTGGCTGACAGTGTAATGTGAGAGCACATCATCTGTATGATGTGACTCCACCTCAGTACCAACTATGCTAGACTGTCTAGTAATGGGCAGGCTAAGAAGTTTCTTTCCTGAATCATTTCTTGGGGGAGTCCCTGGATCAGATTGGGAACCATTAGCTACTTTTTCAACAGATGGGGCACTTTTAGCCTTATCTTGTTTTCTAAGCATGTTAAGTAACAATTCCAAGGAAGGATTCTCCCCTACACTCAAACCTCTTTCTACACAGAGACTCCTTGCTCCTTTCCAGCTAAGGTGGTCATATGCAAGTTTGGACAGATCAACATTTTGGCCTATGCCAGACATTTTTAGAAAGAGTTAAAGTGATAGAAAAAGAGAAAAAAGTTTGTCAGAGCTTTTAGAAAGACAGAGAAAAAAAACTTTTTAAACTTTTAAGAACTTTTTGAAAGTTTAGAAGTACTTTTCAGCACTTTAGAAAAGAGTGAAAAGAGGAAATGCAAAACTTTTTAGTTATGTGTACACACACTGAACTTGTTTTGTATATTTTTCTCTTATGAAAAGTACAATGACAAGAGTGGTAAGTAGTCTCAAAGCACTTATCCCACCGCTGCACAACCAATGTAGGAGGCTGGATTGGCTTGTAGTGAGTACCAAGGGGTACTTGCACCTTGCACCAGGCCCAGTTATCCCTTATTAGTGTATAGGGTGTCTAGCAGCATAGGCTGATAGATAATGGTAGCTTAGCAGAGCAGCTTAGGCTGAACTAGAAGACGAGTGAAGCTCCTACAGTACCACTAGTGTCACTTGCACAATATCATAAGAAAACACAATACACAGTTATACTAAAAATAAAGGTACTTTATTTTTATGACAATATGCCAAAGTATCTCAGAGTGTACCCTTAGTGAGAGGATAGGAAATATACACAAGATATATGTACACAATACCAAAAATATGCAATATAGTCTTAGAAAACAGTGCAAACAATGTATAGTTACAATAGGATGCAATGGGGACACATAGGGATAGGGGCAACACAAACCATATACTCCAAAAGTGGAATGCGAACCACGAATGGACCCCAAACCTATGTGACCTTGTAGAGGGTCGCTGGGACTATTAGAAAATAGTGAGGGTTAGAAAAATAGCCCACCCCAAGACCCTGAAAAGTGAGTGCAAAGTGCACTGAAGTTCCCCAAAGGACAAAGAAGTCGTGATAGGGGAATACTGCAGGAAAGACACAAACCAGCAATGCAACAACAATGGATTTCCAGTCGAGGGTACCTGTGGAACAAGGGGACCAAGTCCAAAAGTCACAAGCAAGTCGGAGATGGGCAGATGCCCAGGAAATGCCAGCTGTGGGTGCAAATAAGCTTCTACTTGACAGAAGAAGCTTAGGTTTCTGCAGGAACGACAAGGGCTAGAGACTTCCCCTTTGGAGGACGGATCCCTCACGTCGTGGAGAGTCGTGCAGAAGTGTTTTTCCGCCAAAAGACCGCCAACAAGCCTTGCTAGCTGCAAATCGTGCGGTAAGCGTTTTTTGGATGCTGCTGTGCCCCAGGAGGGACCAGGATGTCGCAAATTGCGTCAGGAGACAGAGGGGATGTCGAGCAAGACAAGGAGCCCTCTCAGCAGCAGGTAGCACCCGGAGAAGTGCCAGAAACAGGCACTACGAGGATGCATAAAACGGTGCTCGCCGAAGTTGCACAAAGGAGTCCCACGTCGCCGGAGACCAACTTAGAAAGTCGTGCAATGCAGGTTAGAGTGCCGTGGACCCAGGCTTGGCTGTGCACGAAGGATTTCCGCCGGAAGTGCACAGGGGCCGGAGTAGCTGCAAAGTCGCGGTTCCCAGCAATGCAGCCCAGCGAGGTGAGGCAAGGACTTACCTCCACCAAACTTGGGCTGAAGAGTCACTGGACTGTGGGGGTCACTTGGACAGAGTCGCTGGATTCGAGGGACCTCGCTCGTCGTGCTGAGAGGAGACCCAAGGGACCGGTAATGCAGCTTTTTGGTGCCTGCGGTTGCAGGGGGAAGATTCCGTCGACCCACGGGAGATTTCTTCGGAGCTTCTGGTGCAGAGAGGAGGCAGGCTACCCCCACAGCATGCACAAGCAGGAAAACAGTCGAGAAGGCGGCAGGATCAGCGTTACAGAGTTGCAGTAGTCGTCTTTGCTTCTATGTTGCAGGTTTGCAGGCTTCCAGCGCGGTCAGCGGTCGTTTCCTTATCAGAAGGTGAAGAGGGAGATGCAGAGGAACTCGGATGAGCTCTTGCATTCGTTATCTAAAGTTTCCCCAGAGACAGAGACCCTAAATAGCCAGAAAAGAGGGTTTGGCTACCTAGGAGAGAGGAAAGGCTACTAACACCTGAAGGAGCCTATCACAAGGAGTCTCTGACGTCACCTGGTGGCACTGGCCACTCAGAGCAGTCCAGTGTGCCAGCAGCACCTCTGTTTCCAAGATGGCAGAGGTCTGGAGCACACTGGAGGAGCTCTGGACACCTCCCAGGGGAGGTGCAGGTCAGGGGAGTGGTCACTCCCCTTTCCTTTGTCCAGTTTCGCGCCAGAGCAGGGGCTAAGGGGTCCCTGAACCGGTGTAGACTGGCTTATGCAGAATTGGGCACATCTGTGCCCAACAAAGCATTTCCAGAGGCTGGGGGAGGCTACTCCTCCCCTGCCTTCACACCATTTTCCAAAGGGAGAGGGTGTCACACCCTCTCTCAGAGGAAGTTCTTTGTTCTGCCATCCTGGGCCAGGCCTGGCTGGACCCCAGGAGGGCAGCTGCCTGTCTGAGGGGTTGGCAGCAGCAGCAGCTGCAGTGAAACCCCAGGAAGGGCAGTCTGGCAGTACCAGGGTCTGTGCTACAGACCACTGGGATCATGGAATTGTACCAACAATGCCAGGATGGCATAGAGGGGGCAATTCCATGATCATAGACATGTTACATGGCCATATTCGGAGTTACCATGGTGAAGCTACATATAGGTAGTGACCTATATGTAGTGCACGCGTGTAATGGTGTCCCCGCACTCACAAAGTTCAGTGAATTGGCTCTGAACAATGTGGGGGCACCTTGGCTAGTGCCAGGGTGCCCTCACACTAAGTAACTTTGCACCTAACCTTTACCAGGTAAAGGTTAGACATATAGGTGACTTATAAGTTACTTAAGTGCAGTGTAAAATGGCTGTGAAATAACGTGGACGTTATTTCACTCAGGCTGCAGTGGCAGGCCTGTGTAAGAATTGTCAGAGCTCCCTATGGGTGGCAAAAGAAATGCTGCAGCCCATAGGGATCTCCTGGAACCCCAATACCCTGGGTACCTCAGTACCATATACTAGGGAATTATAAGGGTGTTCCAGTAAGCCAATGTAAATTGGTAAAAATGGTCACTAGCCTGTCAGTGACAATTTGGAAAGAAATGAGAGAGCATAACCACTGAGGTTCTGATTAGCAGAGCCTCAGTGAGACAGTTAGTCACTACACAGGTAACACATTCAGGCACACTTATGAGCACTGGGGCCCTGGGTTACCAGGGTCCCAGTGACACATACAACTAAAACAACATATATACAGTGAAAAATGGGGGTAACATGCCAGGCAAGATGGTACTTTCCTACACAACCCCCCCCCAAACGAAGGACAATAAGACTAGCCATTACCTGATGAGTCTTCATTGTCTAAGTGGAAATATCTGGAGAGTCCATCTGCATTGGAGTGGCTACTCCCAGGTCTATGTTCCACTGTATAGTCCATTCCCTGTAGGGATATGGACCACCTCAACAATTTAGGATTTTCACCTTTCATTTGTTTTAGCCAAAGTAGAGGTTTGTGGTCTGTTTGAACAATGAAGTGAGTGCCAAACAGGTATGGCCTCAACTTCTTCAGAGCCCAGACCACAGCAAAGGCCTCCCTCTCAATGGCAGACCAACGCTTTTCTCTAGGGGTCAACCTCCTACTAATAAAAGCAACAGGTTGATCCTGGCCCTCAGAATTAAGTTGTGATAGGACTGCCCCTACTCCTAATTCAGATGCATCAGTTTGGACATAGAATTATTTAGAGTAACAAGGGCTTTTCAGGACAGGTGCAGAGCACATGGCCTGCTTCAGCTCCTCAAAAGCTTTCTGACAGCTTGCTGTCCATAATACCTTTTTAGGCATTTTCTTGGATGTGAGGTCATTAAGAGGGGCTGCAATGGAGCCATAGTTCTTAATGAACCTCCTGTAATACCCAGTGAGGCCTAGGAAGGCTCTCACCTGAGTCTGAGTGGTAGGGGGAACCCAATCAATAATAGTTTGGATTTTCCCCTGAAGTGGTGCAGTCTGTTCCCCACCAACAAGGTGTCCCAGATAAACCACCTTACCCTGCCCTATCTGGCACTTTGAAGCCTTGATAGTGAGGCCTGCCTTTTGCAGAGCCTCCAAAACTTTCCATAGGTGGACCAGGTGATCATTCCAGCTGGAGCTAAAGACAGCTATATCGTCCAAATATGCTGCACTGAAAGCTTCCAGCCCTTGCAGGACTGTGTTCACCAACCTCTGAAAAGTGGCAGGTGCATTTTTCAAACCAAAAGGCAAAACAGTAAACTGGTAATGTCCTCCAATGGTAGAAAATGCAGTCTTAGGTTTAGCATCTTCTGACAATTTGATCTGCCAATACCCTGCAGTCAAATCAAAAGTGCTTAGATACTTGGCAGATGCCAGTGTATCTATAAGCTCATCTGCCCTGGGTATAGGGTGAGCATCAGTTTTGGTTACCAAGTTGAGACCTCTATAGTCTACACAAAACCTCATTTCCTTCTTTCCATCTTTAGAATTGGGTTTTGGTACCAGTACCACAGGAGAAGCCCATGGACTGTCAGAGTGCTCAACCACTCCTAGTTCCAACATTTTCTGAACTTCTTGCTTTATGCAGTCCCTGACATGGTCAGGCTGCCTATAGATCTTACTTTTGACAGGTAAACTGTCTCCAGTATCTATAGTGTGCTCACACCAAGAAGTGGTGCCTGGCACAGTAGAGAAGAGTTCTGAAAATTGTCCTAGGAGATTTATGCAATTGTCTTTCTGCTCAGCAGTAAGACAATCAGCCAAAACTACACCTTCCACAAGAGCATCTTGATCTGTGGAAGAGAAGAGATCAGGTAGAGGATCACTGTCTTCTTCCTGTTCCTCATCTGTTGCCATGAGCAGGGTGAGATCAGCCCTGTCATAGTAGGGTTTCAGGCGGTTGACATGGAGCACCCTGAGGGGACTCCTGGCAGTGCCTAAGTCAACCAAGTAGGTGACTTCACCCTTCTTTTCAACAATTGTGTGGGGTCCACTCCATTTATCTTGGAGTGCTCTTGGGGCCACAGGCTCCAAGACCCACACTTTCTGCCCTGGTTGGTACTGAACCAAAACAGCCTTCTGATCATGCCATTGCTTCTGGAGCTCTTGGCTGGCCTGAAGGTTTTTACTGGCCTTTTTCATGTACTCAGCCATCCTTGATCTGAGGCCAAGTACATAATCCACAATATCCTGCTTAGGAGCTTTTAAAGGTTGTTCCCAACCCTCCTTTACAAGTGTGAGTGGACCCCTAACAGGGTGTCCAAAAAGAAGTTCAAAGGGGCTGAAGCCCACTCCTTTCTGGGGTACCTCCCTGTAGGCAAAAAGGAGGCATGGTAGAAGGATATCCCATCTCCTGCGGAGTTTTTCAGGGAGTCCCATAATCATGCCTTTGAGAGTTTTATTAAATCTCTCCACCAGTCCATTTGTTTGTGGATGATAGGGTGTTGTGAACTTGTACGTTACACCACACTCCTTCCACATGGCCTTCAAGTATGCAGACATGAAATTGCTTCCTCTGTCTGATACTACTTCCTTTGGGAAGCCCACCCTGGAAAATATTCCCAGGAGGGCCTTTGCCACTGCAGGAGCTGTAGTGGACCTTAAAGGAATAGCTTCAGGATATCTTGTGGCATGGTCCACTACCACCAAGATAAACCTATTGCCTGAAGCAGTAGGAGGGTCAAGGGGGCCAACTATGTCAACCCCTACCCTTTCAAAGGGAACCCCAACCACAGGTAGTGGGATAAGGGGTGCCTTTGGGGTGCCACCTGTCTTGCCACTGGCTTGACAGGTTTCACAGGACTTGCAAAATTCTTTTGTGTCCTCAGACATCCTAGGCCAATGAAACAGGGGAACAAGCCTGTCCCAAGTTTTCATTTGTCCTAGATGCCCAGCTAAGGGAATGTCATGTGCCAGTGTTAGGAGGAACTTTCTGTACTCCTGAGGAATCACTAATCTCCTGGCAGCTCCAGGTTTAGGATCCCTATGCTCAGTGTACAAGAGGTTGTCCTCCCAGTAAACTCTGTGAGAGTCACTGACATCCCCATTAGCCTGTTTGACAGCTTGCTGTCTGAGACCCTCTAATGTGGGACAGGTTTGCTGTGCCACACTCAGCTCCTCCCTGGCAGGCCCCCCTTCACCCAAAAGCTCAGCAATGTCTGCTTCCAGCTCCTCTGGTGTAGGTTCTGCACAGGGAGGGAATTCTTCTTCCTCAGAAGTAGAATCCACTGTAGAGGGAGGGATAGTAGGAAGTGGTTTGCTTCTACTAGCCCTAGCTTTAGGGAGCACTTGGTCCATTGTTCCAGGATCCAAGCTTCCCTGTCCTTTTTGCTTTTTGGCCTGAGCCCTTGTCAAAGCAAAAATATGCCCTGGAATGCCCAGCATTGCTGCATGGGCCTCCAACTCCACATCTGACCAAGCTGATGTCTCCAAATCATTCCCTAATAGACAGTCTACAGGTAAATCTGAATCTACCACAACTTTCTTTGGACCAGTTACCCCCCCCCCAGTTGAGATTTACAACAGCCATGGGGTGGCTTTGTGTTATGTTGTGAGCATCGGTTACTTGGTACTGGTGTCCAAGTATGTGTTGTTCAGGGTGCACCAGTTTCTCAATCACCATTGTGACACTGGCACCTGTGTCCCTGTAGGCCTGGACCTCAACACCATTTATTAGGGTTAGTTGCTTGTACTTCTCCAAGTTATGGGGGCAAGCAACCAAAGTGGCTAAATCAATAGCCCCTTCAGAGACTAAAGTAGCCTCTGTGGTCTCCCTAATCAGACCAACCCCAACTAAATTACCAAAAGTGAGCCCAGCTACTCCCTTGGATTGGCTATTAGTAGGTTTGCTCCCACCACCACTGCTATTAGTAGGGACACTAGGTGTAGCAGTAGGGGTTGTAGTGGTAGGAGCTGTGGTGCCTTTCTTTGGACAACTGGGATCTGTTGTCCAATGCCCTTTTATTTTACATAAATAGCACCATGGTTTCTTTTCCTTGTTCTGATTAAAGGAGGATTTGGACCCACCACCCCCACCAGAGTGTTTTTGTGGGCCTGATGAAGACTCATTTTTAGATTTGTCCCCACCCTTGTCAGAAGACTTACCATCCTTCTTTTTGTTGCCATCTTTGTCACCCCCTGTATGAACTTTTCTGTTCACTCTTGTTCTGACCCATTTGTCTGCCTTCTTTCCCAATTCTTGGGGAGAGGTCAGATCAGAGTCCACCAAGTACTGGTGCAACAAATCAGACACACAATTATTAAGAATATGCTCTCTCAGGATTAAGTTATACAGGCTGTCATAATCAGTAACTTTACTGCCATGTAACCACCCCTCCAAGGCCTTCACTGCCTGGTCAATGAAATCAACCCAGTCTTGTGAAGACTCCTTTTTGGTCTCTCTGAACTTTATCCTGTACTGTTCAGTGGTTAAGCCATAACCATCCAGGAGTGCATTCTTAAGAACTTGGAAATTATTGGCATCATTTTCTTTCACAGTAAGGAGCCTATCCCTACCTTTTCCACTAAATGATAGCCATAGGATAGCAGCCCACTGCTTTTGAGGGACATCCTGTACAGCACAGGCCCTCTCAAGTGCAGCAAACCACTTGTTAATGTCATCCCCCTCCTTATAAGGGGGAACTATCTTGTGCAGATTCCTGGAATCATGCTCTTTTGCAGGATGACTATGGGGAATACTGCTGCTGCCACCATGGGTATCTAAACCCAACTTCTGTCTTTCCTTCTCTACTTCTAAAGACTGTCTATCCAAATCCAGCTGTTGCTTCTTGAGCTTCAGTCTGGTTTGTTCCACTCTCAATCTATTGAGCTCCCTTTCTAACAATCTGTCATCAGGGTGGGTGGGAGGGACATTTCTAGATACAGAGGTATGATGGGAATGAACAGAAGGAGACCTGTCCCTTACAGAGGGCACCCTAACAGCTTGGCTACCAGTATAATGTGAGAGCACACCATCAGTATGGTGTGATTCAACCTCTGTACCAACTATGCTAGACTGTCTAGTAATGGGCAGGCTGAGAAGTTTCTTTCCTGAACCTTTTCCTGGGGGAGTCCCTGGATCAGATTGAGAACCATTAGCTACTTTTTCACCAGATTTGGCACTCATGGCCTTATCCTGTACTCTAAGCATATTAATTAACAGTTCTAAGGAAGGATTCTTCCCTACACTCAAACCTCTCTCTATGCAGAGACTCCTTGCTCCTTTCCAGCTAAGGTGATCATATGCAAGTTTGGACAGTTCAACATTTTTTCCTGTGCCAGACATTTTTTAGAGAGAGTTAAAGTGATAGAAAAAGAGAAAAAAGTTTTCAGAACTTTTTGGAAAGACAGAAAAAACTTTTTAAACTTTTAAGAACTTTTTGAAAGTTTAGAAGTACTTTTCAGCACTTAGAAAAGAGTGAAAAGAGGAAATGCAAAACTTTTTGGCTATGTGTATATACACTGACCTTGTTTTGTATATTTTTCTCTTATGAAAAGTACAATGACAAGAGTGGTAAGTAGTCTCAAGCACTTATCCCACCACTGCACAACCAATGTAGGAGGCTGGACTGGCTTGTAGTGAGTACCAAGGGGTACTTGCACCTTGCACCAGGCCCAGTTATCCCTTATTAGTGTATAGGGTGTCTAGCAGCTTAGGCTGATAGATAATGGTAGCTTAGCAGAGCAGCTTAGGCTGAACTAGGAGACGTGTGAAGCTACTACAGTACCACCTAGTGTCATATGCACAATATCATAAGAAAACACAATACACAGTTATACTAAAAATAAAGGTACTTTATTTTTATGACAATATGCCAAAGTATCTTAGAGTGTACCCTCAGTAAGAGGATATGAAATATACACAAGATATATATACACAATAGCAAAAATATGCAGTATAGTCCTAGAAAACAGTGCAAACAATGTATAGTTACAATAGGATGCAATGGGGAAACATAGGGATAGGGGCAACACAAACCATATACTCCAGAAGTGGAATGCGAACCACGAATGGACCCCAAACCTATGTGACCTTGTAGAGGGTCGCTGGGACTATTAGAAAATAGTGAGAGTTAGCAAAATAACCCTCCCCAAGACCCTGAAAAGTGAGTGCAAAGTGCACTAAAGTTCCCCTAAGGACAAAAGAGTAGTGTTAGAGGAATAATGCAGGAAAGACACAAACCAGCAATGCAACAACTGTGGATTTCCAATCTAGGGTACCTGTGGAACAAGGGGACCAAGTCCAAAAGTCACAAGCAAGTCGGAGATGGGCAGATGCCCAGGAAATGCCAGCTGCGGGTGCAAAGAAGCTTCGAGTGGACAGAAGAAGCTGAGGTTTCTGCAGGAACGAAAAGGGCTAGAGACTTCCCCTTTGGTGGACGGATCCCTCTCGCCTTGGAGAGTCGTGCAGAAGTGTTTTCCCGCCGGAAGGAAGCCAACAAGCCTTGCTACACGCAAATCGTGCGTTTGGCGTTTTTGGACGCTGCTGGGGCCCAGGAGGGACCAGGAGGTCGCAAATTGGACCTGCAGAGAGAGGGGACGTCGAGCAAGACAAAGAGCCCTCACTGAAGCCGGTAGCACCCAGAGAAGTGCCAGAAACAGACACTACGAGGATGCGTGAAACAGTGCTCGCCGAAGTTGCACAAAGGAGTCCTACGTCGCCGGAGACCAACTTAGAAAGTCGTGCAATGCAGGTTAGTGTGCCGTGGACCCAGGCTTGGCTGTGCACGAAGGATTTCCGCCGGAAGTGCACAGGGGCCGGAGTAGCTGCAAAGTCGCGGTTCCCAGCAATGCAGCCCAGCGAGGTGAGGCAAGGACTTACCTCCACCAAACTTGGGCTGAAGAGTCACTGGACTGTGGGGGTCACTTGGACAGAGTCGCTGGATTCGAGGGACCTCGCTCGTCGTGCTGAGAGGAGACCCAAGGGACCGGTAATGCAGCTTTTTGGTGCCTGCGGTTGCAGGGGGAAGATTCCGTCGATCCACGGGAGATTTCTTCGGAGCTTCTGGTGCAGAGAGGAGGCAGGCTACCCCCACAGCATGCACAAGCAGGAAAACAGTCGAGAAGGCGGCAGGATCAGCGTTACAGAGTTGCAGTAGTCGTCTTTGCTACTATGTTGCAGGTTTGCAGGCTTCCAGCGCGGTCAGTGGTCGTTTCCTTATCAGAAGGTGAAGAGGGAGATGCAGAGGAACTCGGATGAGCTCTTGCATTCGTTATCTAAAGTTTCCCCAGAGACAGAGACCCTAAATAGCCAGAAAAGAGGGTTTGGCTACCTAGGAGAGAGGAAAGGCTACTAACACCTGAAGGAGCCTATCACAAGGAGTCTCTGACGTCACCTGGTGGCACTGGCCACTCAGAGCAGTCCAGTGTGCCAGCAGCACCTCTGTTTCCAAGATGGCAGAGGTCTGGAGCACACTGGAGGAGCTCTGGACACCTCCCAGGGGAGGTGCAGGTCAGGGGAGTGGTCACTCCCCTTTCCTTTGTCCAGTTTCGCGCCAGAGCAGGGGCTAAGGGGTCCCTGAACCGGTGTAGACTGGCTTATGCAGAATTGGGCACATCTGTGCCCAACAAAGCATTTCCAGAGGCTGGGGGAGGCTACTCCTCCCCTGCCTTCACACCATTTTCCAAAGGGAGAGGGTGTCACACCCTCTCTCAGAGGAAGTTCTTTGTTCTGCCATCCTGGGCCAGGCCTGGCTGGACCCCAGGAGGGCAGCTGCCTGTCTGAGGGGTTGGCAGCAGCAGCAGCTGCAGTGAAACCCCAGGAAGGGCAGTCTGGCAGTACCAGGGTCTGTGCTACAGACCACTGGGATCATGGAATTGTACCAACAATGCCAGGATGGCATAGAGGGGGCAATTCCATGATCATAGACATGTTACATGGCCATATTCGGAGTTACCATGGTGAAGCTACATATAGGTAGTGACCTATATGTAGTGCACGCGTGTAATGGTGTCCCCGCACTCACAAAGTTCAGTGAATTGGCTCTGAACAATGTGGGGGCACCTTGGCTAGTGCCAGGGTGCCCTCACACTAAGTAACTATGCACCTAACCTTTACCAGGTAAAGGTTAGACATATAGGTGACTTATAAGTTACTTAAGTGCAGTGTAAAATGGCTGTGAAATAACGTGGACGTTATTTCACTCAGGCTGCAGTGGCAGGCCTGTGTAAGAATTGTCAGAGCTCCCTATGGGTGGCAAAAGAAATGCTGCAGCCCATAGGGATCTCCTGGAACCCCAATACCCTGGGTACCTCAGTACCATATACTAGGGAATTATAAGGGTGTTCCAGTAAGCCTATGTAAATTGGTAAAAATGGTCACTAGCCTGTCAGTGACAATTTGGAAAGAAATGAGAGAGCATAACCACTGAGGTTCTGATTAGCAGAGCCTCAGTGAGACAGTTAGTCACTACACAGGTAACACATTCAGGCACACTTATGAGCACTGGGGCCCTGGGTTACCAGGGTCCCAGTGACACATACAACTAAAACAACATATATACAGTGAAAAATGGGGGTAACATGCCAGGCAAGATGGTACTTTCCAACACACGCTCTGCGGCTGAAGGCTGTGAGGCAGTATGAGGGAGAGCGCGCCAAGACAGGATGCGCTGCGGCTTGTTGCTGGAGGAATGCGGAGCAGTAATTGAAGCCGGGCTTGCTGGAGGAATGCGGAAGCCGCCCCGGAGCTGAAAGTGAAGCCGGGCAAGGTTGCTAGGGACGCCGAGCCAGGCGTTCCTCGCTGCATCAATGCGGAGGCCTCTCCAAGTGTCTCCTTTGTCGATTTAAATTTTTTTGTTTTTTTGTTTTTCCTTTTCTCTCTCTCTTGTGGTATTCAGCACTACCCAAAAGAGTATTGGGGTTGAAGGGATTCGGAGAAGGACTGTATTAAGGCTGGCAAAGGACTTTTTTTTTAAAGAGGTCTCACCCCACCTTCCTTCCCCCCCTTTTTTTGTTTGTTTTTGGGCTTTCGTAAACATGGCAAAAAGACTAATCTGGAGGTGGGGTTCTTGGCAGACTCCCTATCTGGACACTTAGGGGGTCATTCCAACCTCGGCGATAAAAGGCGCTTACCGCCGTTCAGAAGACCGCCAGAACACCGCCGCGGCCGCGGTAAACCGCCACGGTCATTCTGACCCATAACAGGCAAACCGCCAAAATACAGACATCCACAAAAGTCCGCCACACCAAAGGCCAGCGAGAAACTGGCGATGACCAAACCTCCACCGTCACGCCAACAGAAATACGCCCACACTATCATGACACACGAATCCCCGCGGCGGTCTTTCAACCGCGGTATTCCATTGGCGGTACACACCGCCGCGCTCAAAATACACACACACTTACAAAACACAACCACATTGGACAATTCAAAATACACACACCTGATACACATACACACACCACTCCCACACACCCAATACAATATAAAACAAACACCCACATCACCCACAAACCTCCACTCCTAGAGATTCGAGAACACGCACCGAGAAAAGACATCCGAGCACCCAGACGCCCAATTCACTGTCACCCAGCAATATTTGCACGCACTTCACACAACACAACAATACACATCACCACACTTAGCACCACACAATCCACCCTACACATTACCCACACCACCCCATGGCACCGCAATGACACCCCAGGTTCTCTGATGATGAACTCAGGGTCATGGTGGAGGAAATTGTACGAGTAGAGCCACAGCTGTTCGTGACACAGGTGCAGCACACCACCATTGCCAGGAAGATGGAGCTATGGAGCAGAATAGTCGACAGGGTCAACGCTGTGGGACAGCACCCAAAAAATCGGGAGGACATCAGGAAGAGGTGGAACGACCTACGGGGGAAGGTGCGTTCCATGGTATCCAGGCACAACATCGCGGTGCAGCGGACTGGCGGCGGACCCCACCTCCTCCCCCAGAATTTACAACATGGGAGGAGCAGGTCTTGAACATCCTGCATCCTGATGGCCTCGCAGGAGTAGCTGGAGGAATGGACTCTGGTAAGTCTCATCTTCACTACTTCATCCCCCCACCCCACCAGCATGCCAACTCGTACCCCCACCCCCATCACACCTACTCCTTGCAAATGTCTCACCATCACAACCCACCCATCCCAACACCTAGCCCTGCATGCGTCCACAAAGCATGGACACCCATCACCAAAGCATGCCCACTGCACATACACATACAACCCCCCCCCAAACCACCGTCACAACAGCCCCCACAAAGGAATGCCAGCACTGGGGTACACGGGCACCCACCCATTGCACGCCATGGCACACACAGAAGCAATAACCATACTTTTGTACCCCTGCAGGACCCGAACGCCAGGTCACCGCGCAGGAGGGTCCACAAATGTCCACTCCACCCCCAGAAGAGGCCCACAGTGAGGACAGCAGCTCTGTCTCCCTGGATCTAGATGACCAGCCCGGTCCATCAGGGACCTCAGGACAGTCGGTTCCCCTCAGACAGCCACAGGCCACAGCAGACCTTCCCCCCTCTGGGAACACCAGCACAGCACCCACCCAGCGGGCCCATACCTCTGTCCCCAGGACACGTCAATCAGCGGTGTGTCCACCACTACAGGGAACCCAGGCTAACCCAACACCCCAACAACAACAGGGACCTGGGGGCAGTGGTAGTGGGCACACGGTCCAGGGGACAGAGGCCCAGGGAAACAGGGAAACTGGGAGGGCTGCTGTGCGACGGGGGGGGGACAGGCCCAGGGAACCCACTCTCCACGAGGCCCTCTCCTCCATCATGGGAGCATACCACCACTCCCAGGTGACGATGGCGACGGTCCTGGTCAAGTTTCAGGAGATCCAACTTCTGCAGGAGCAACAGTATATGGGGTTCAGGGAGGAACTAAGAAACATCAGTTCCGCCATGGGTACCATCGTAGTGGCCCTGAATCAGGTAGTCACCACATTGCGGGACACTGTGGCACCTTAAAGGGCCCCTGACATTAGCATGGACCAAGAACTGCCTACCACCTCCGCCGGCGCTAGTGGACAGGAGGCCCCGACACAAGACCAACAGGCCACCAGAACCCCACCCCCTGCAGAAGGAGAACCACCCCGCAAGCGGGCCCTGAGATCCAGGAAGAAGACAGAGTAAGATGTCGAGACCCCCGCCAGCAAAGGATACCGCCCTGATTGTCATCTCACTGTCCCACATTGTCACCCTGTCCAACCTTAAACTGCCCCTGCTCCACTTTCCACAGGCATTTGGACAATGCACCTGTGATACTGATAGTCTGGACTCTGCCATGGACAATCCTCCACCATCACCCCTCACCGATTTGCAACCACCCATCCAATTTAGAGCACTTGAATAAACACACTTATTGCACATAAACAATCTGGAGTCTGGCTGTGATTTTGAACAAATGTATTAGACATGACCGTGCCAAAATGTTCATTCACATTGTGATGCCAACAAACCGCTGTCACACAGCTGTAGTCCATGGGGAAACAAAGCAGATGTCACGCAGTGGGGCCCACATCTCTGAAAACGGAAGGGAAAGTCACAACACAGTTACCATACACTGGGGGAAAAAGTCAGACAGTAGAGAGGTAGAAGTCTTTAAGTAAATGTAATATGCCGGTGTGTACTCTTACCTGTGTGTCATTGAAAATACTGCTGTATTACTGTGTTCCTGTTCTCTATGTCGTCCTCTTCGGCTTCCTCCTCTTCACTCTCCACAGGCTCCACAGCTGCTACACCACCACCATCTGGACCATCCTCCTGCAGAAAAGGCACCTGGCGTCGCAAAGCCAGGTTGTGAAGCATACAGCAGGGCACGATGATCTGGCACACCTTCTTTGGTGAGTACATTAGGGATCCACCTGTCATATGGAGGCACCTGAACCTGGCCTTCAGGAGGCCAAAGGTTCGCTCGATCACCCTCCTAGTCCGCCCATGGGCCTCATTGTACCGTTCTTCTGCCCTTGTCCTGGGATTCCTCACTGGGGTCAGTAGCCATGACAGGTTGGGGTAACCAGAGTCCCCTAATAGCCACACCCGGTTCCTCTGGAGTTGACCCATCACATACGGGATGCTGCTATTCCGCAGGATGTAGGCGTCATGCACTGACCCAGGGAACTTGGCATTCACATGGGAGATGTACTGGTCTGCCAAACACACCATCTGTACATTCATGGAATGATAACTCTTCCTGTTCCTGTACACCTGTTCACTCCTGCTGGGGGGGACCAAAGCAACATGTGTCCCATCAATGGCGCCAATGATGTTGGGAATATGTCCAAGGGCATAGAAATCACCCTTCACTGTAACCAAATCCCCCACCTCAGGGAAAATTATGTAGCTCTGCATGTGTTTGAGCAAGGCAGACAACACTCTGGACAACACCTTGGAAAACATGGGCTGAGACATCCCTGATGATATGGCCACTGTTGTTTGAAATGACCCACTTGCAAAGAAATGGAGTACTGACAGCACCTGCACTAGAGGGGGGATCCCTGTGGGTTGGCGGATGGGTGACATCAGGTCTGTCTCCAGCTGGGCACACAGTTCCTGTATAGTGGCTCGGTCAAGCCTGTATGTCAGTATGACATGTCGTTCCTCCATTGTCGACAGGTCCACCAGCGATCTGTACACGGGAAGATTCCTCCATCTACTCGCATGTCCCAGCGGACGTTGCCTATGAAGGACAACAGCGAGCACAGAGTCAATCAACCCACAGGTATGTTCCCACAGCTTGCACATAACACGATTCTCTATGCATTGAATGGCTTGTATGAGTGTTGATGCAAGGCCTAGGTATGTGTGATGCAGTAGAAATTAAGCCATGTGGGCCCTTGAAATGGCGGCTGCCTGACCTGTGAAGTGCGACAGTGGGATGTGAGGTCAATGCGCTGGCGTGGCACACCGTGGCGATAGGCGGTCGAAGACCGCGGCGCAAAGCCACATTGGTTAACATTGAACCCTATGGGTTTCAGGAGCCAATGACGATGTGCGCCGGCGGTCGCGGTACGCACCGCCCCGGGCTTGACCGCCATTTTCTATCTGCTTAATCACTCGATACCTGATCTTCCACAGGAGAGGACCTACACTGCAAGTGCTGCTGTGACCTCGGTCTGGAAGAGACAATGGCTCATGCGACTGGGGAAAGGGCCCCTGCCTTCACTGCGGAGGAGTTGGAGAAACTTGAGGATGGGGTCCTCCCCCAGTATGCGCTACTCTACGGTCCTCCAGACCAACAGGTAAATACACTGGGACCATGCTTTGTGGGCAATGCCTGTGTTGAGTGGGGTGGATGAAAGATGGTGGGGAGGGGAGCGATTGAGGCATGCATCAAACGACAGATGAGAGCATGTGCCACATGGCAAGGGTGGGGATGGGGGGCCACTCACATCGAGCATGCAGAAGGTGATGAATATTTTTCTCTCCCTGTACATGTCACATAGGTCAGCGCCCACCAGAAAGTCGCTATTTGGCATGCCATCGCCAAGGACGTCCGGACCCTGGGGGTCCACAACAGACGGGGCACCCACTGCCGGAAGAGGTGGGAGGATGTCCGACGCTGGAGCAGGAAGACGGCGGAGGCTCAGCTGGGGATGGCCTCCCAACGTGGGAGGGGTGCCAGTCGTACTTTGACCCCCCTGATGTCCCGGATCCTGGCAGTGGCCTACCCCGATTTGGATGGGCGCGTGAGGACATCACAGCAGACACAAGGGGGTGAGTACACTCTCATTCTGCTGACCTTGCACGCAGTGGAGGTGTCTGGGTGGGGGAGGAGGGCTGTGGGTATCCCTAGGCCAGGGCGATTTCTGTAGGGTAGGCCCCTCCATAAGGCATGGCCCTGTGCCCCCGCCCCCCACCTCTGTAGGGTGCCAAGTACAGCTATCCATGGCCCTGTGTCACCTATGTGTGCAGTTGTCGTCCATAGGCTTGTAGGCCATGTCCCACGGATTGAGTAGTGGACCCCAAGTGCGCGGCGTAGTGCAGGGGGCTTCTGTGTCTGTCCTCTCCGCCAACGGTGTCGCCAATGCATGCACTCAACATGTCTTTATTTCTCCCCCCCACCCTTTTTTGTGGTCTTCCTGTTCATGTGTGCATTAGCATCATCAGGCAGAGGAGAAGTGGCATCGGAGCACGAGGGAGCTGCATCCCACATGGCCCTGGAGGGCCATGCAACGGAGTCCGAATACACCAGTGGGACGGAGGGCGAGGGGAGCTCCACAGCGGGACTCGTGCTGATGTCAGTGACAGCGACTCGTCCTCTGAAGGGAGCTCCCTTGTGGTGGCGACAACATCCGTGCCCCCCGCAACAACAGGTACAGCCGCCACCCAGCGCACCAGCACCGCCCTCCCAGCAGCTCCTCAGCGTTTGCCCCGTGCCCGCTCACCCAGGAAGGTGGGCATCTCCTTCGCCTGGTAAGGGCAGCACGCCCGAAAAGTCCGACAGCAGGTCAGCTGGCCAGGAGGGCCCCACCAGCCCCATCCCAGGTGTGCAGGAGGACACCCACCGGCCCGGTACTGCAGCCCATGAGGGCCCCGCAAGCCACGTCCCAGGTGGGCAGGAGGACACCCACAGGCCCGGTACTGCAGCCCAGGAGGGCCCCTGCAAGCCACCAGACAGATGGGCAGGAAGGCCACATGTCAGGTGGCGAGTGACATCCATGCCATGGCCGGATCCGCTGACCTGG